>NC_052631.1:58463259-60963259 GCF_016161935.1 Mauremys reevesii | reverse complement strand
CTCTCAGCCAGCTAGTAAAACAGAGGTTTATTAGATGACAGGAACACGGTCTAAAACAGAGCTTGTAGGTACAGAGAACCGGACCCCTCAGCCAGGTACATTCTGGGGCCCAGTGAGCCAGGCAACCCCGTTTGCCCTCACTTCCCGTCCCCAACCAGCTCCAAACTGACTCACCCTCCAGCCCCTCCTCTCTGGGCTTTGTTTCTTTTCTGGGCCAGGAAGTCACCTGATTCCTTTGTTCTCCGACATCTTTAGCTATGTCCTTGCAGGGGGGAAGGGCCCCAGCCATTAGCTGCCAGGAGACAGAGTGCCGGCCATTTATGCACACTGGCCCTTTGCTCTGCAACAATCTTACCCCCTAGAGACTTAAGAAATGCATAGGGGAAACTGAGGCACCCACACAGTATTCAGAGGAAACATTAAGAACAGTCCCATTTCGTCACAGAAGGCTCCTATCAAATCCCCCCTCACTCTTCTCTTCTGCAGACTAAATAAGCCCAGTTCCCTCAGCCTGTCCTCGTAAGTCATGTGCCCCAGCCACCTAATCATTTTCATTGTCCTCCGCTGGATTCTCTCTAATTTGTCCACATCCTTTCTGTAGTGTGGGGCCCAAAACTGGACACAGTACTCCAGATGTGGCCTCACCAATGCTGAATAGAGGGGGATAATCACTTCCCTCAATCTGCTGTCAATGCTCCTACTAATGCAGCACAATATACCATTAGCCTTCTTGGCAACAAGGGCACACTCTTGACTCATATCCAGCTTCTCATCCACTGTAATCCCCAGGTCCCTTTCTGCAGAACTATTGCTTAGCCAGTCGGTCCCCAGCCCCAGCCTTATTTCACCAGCAGAGCCCTGACTGCTGGCCAGGTTCAACGGAGCCCCTGGGATTCCCAGGGGACAAGAGTGAGCAAAAAGCAGGTTGCCAGGGGCACCCTGAGCTGCAGCAGGGTTTGCGTGCTGCTGGGGACACAGCAACTGAAGCAGCTGCTTCCCGGGCTGTCCCCAGGCATCTGTCTCTCACCGTGGTGTAGGTACGGGGGGCGTGTCACAGGGTTCGCACCATTCCCCACCGTGGCACCTCTTTGTGGTGCATCTGGGGATTAGCTCACCGCTGCTTTGACACTGTCTCTTGCATTTCTCTGCCTCTTGTCCCAATCTCTCCCTGGGCACTTCTCTCTTGCCCATGAGTTGCAGCACTTCTTCTCCAGGGCTTGCCCCCCCCGGTGGGTCACTAGAGTTTCCCCCCTGTGGGGTATCAAAGTCTCTCTAAATAAACCGCCTCAAGAAGCAGCCTGCAAAGTCCACTGGCCTGTCCCATGCCAGCCCCCATGGCTGGAGGGAACTGAGACCTGCCCTCTGCACTGGGGACCCTACAATCAGTAGCTAACGCCCCTGCGGCCTAACCTTTGCTACTGTTTTCCCGCGGCTCCTTCCTAGTGAGAGTGAGGGCTGACACTCTCCCCCACCGCTCCCTTCAGCTCTCCTTTCTCTGGCTTCTAACTGCCCAGCTGGGGCTGAATATCCAGCCCACACTTCACCCAGGGGTAGCCCATCCTGTCAAGTCACTGCTCCTGAGCCATTTTAACCCCTCCAGGGTGTGTGGAGGGTGAACACACCCTCACAGGGTGTCTCAGGAGTGCTCTCATTGATGCTGGGTGTCTGAGGAGCTGGGGGGGCTCTGGTTGACGCCGGGTGTCTCAGGAGCTAGGGGTGCTCTGGTTGACGCCGGGTGTCTCAGGAGCTAGGGGCGCTCTGGTTGACGCCAGGTATCTCAGGAACTAGGGGCGCTCTGGTTGACACCGGGTGTCTCAGGAGCTAGGGGCGCTCTGGTTGACACCGGGTGTCTCAGGAGCTGGGGCCGCTCTGGTTGACGCCAGGTATCTCAGGAGCTAGAGGGGCTCTGGTTGACGCCGGGTGTCTCAGGAGCTGGGGGGGGCTCTGGTTGACGCCGGGTGTCTCAGGAGCTAGGGGGGCTCTGGTTGACGCCGGGTGTCTCAGGAGCTAGGGGTGCTCTGGTTGACGCCGAGTGTCTGAGGAGCTGGGGCCGCTCTGGTTGACACCGGGTGTCTCAGGAGCTGGGGCCACTCTGGTTGACGCCAGGTATCTCAGGAGCTAGAGGGGCTCTGGTTGACGCCGGGTGTCTCAGGAGCTAGGGGCGCTCTGGTTGACGCCGGGTGTCTCGGGAGGTAGGGGCGCTCTGGTTGACGCCAGGTGTCTCGGGAGCTAGGGGCGCTCTGGTTGACGCCAGGTGTCTCGGGAGCTAGGGGCGCTCTGGTTGACACCATGTGTCTCACGAGCTAGGGGTGCTCTGGTTGACACCGGGTGTCTCAGGAGCTGGGGCCGCTCTAGTTGACACCGGGTGTCTGAGGAGCTAAGGGCGCTCTGGTTGACGTCGGGTGTCTGAGGAGCTAGGGGTGCTCTGGTTGACACCAGGTGTCTCAGGAGCTAGGGGTGCTCTGGTTGACACCATGTGTCTCACGAGCTAGGGGTGCTCTGGTTGACACCGGGTGTCTCAGGAGCTGGGGCCGCTCTAGTTGACACCGGGTGTCTCAGGAGCTAAGGGCGCTCTGGTTGATGTCGGGTGTCTCAGGAGCTAGGGGCACTCTGGTTGATGCCAGGTGTCTCAGGAGCTAGGGGCGCTCTGGTTGACACCATGTGTCTCACGAGCTAGGGGTGCTCTGGTTGGTGTCTCAGGAGTGCCAATGGGAGGGGAAAGAAAGCTCTGTGGACTTGGTGCTGAAGTAAGCAAAGGACTAGCAGTGCTACCTTGCTAGGTGACCCTGACAGTACCCCCGCTGCCCTAGTCCTGCAAATGCCAGCACCATGCAGCTCTGCTGATGCCTGGCAGTCCAAACTCACAGCCCCACTCTGCTATCTCAACCCTGGGCTCCCTGCACCCAGAGCTCTGCTGATGCCCCTCACTCCTGATAGCATCTAATAGCTGTTATTCCAGTCCAGGGCCTCTCTTGAACAGAGAGCTCTAATCACACCAGATGGCATGCTGCTTTAGTGACACGGACACAGTTCCACTAGTGACTAGACTGGGACTGTCAAACTTGCTTCACTTGTGATCTGAGATGGGATCTCACCTCACGTTTCTGAGGCCACTTCTCCATGGGCCCTCTCCTGCCAGCCCCTTGTTCCCCTGCCCCAAGACCAGTCCTGCTTTAAGCATCTCCGAAGGAGTTTGCAAACTGCAGCTGTTTCCAATTTGCTTTGGTTTTTACTAGACAAGATCCTAGCAAGAGGAGGAAAATATCCATGTTCCAAACATGCGGCCACAGGCTGCGTCCATTTCAGGAATAACCTCACTGAATTATCACATGACAGAATATTTATTACGGGGGGAAAACAGGTTTCAGGCCAGAAATCTGAAGGCGGTTTCCCAGGAATGCGCTCTTCTCCTGCCTTTCTTTGCTTGTCTGTGATATGGACTGAGCAGGGCCGGCTCCAGGGGCTTTGCCGCCCCAAGCAGCCAAAACAAAACAAAACAAAAGAACAACAATAACAACAACAACAAAAGCCACGATCGCGATCTGCGGCAATTCAGCGGGAGGTCCTTCGCTCCGACCAGGAGTGAGGGACCCTCTGCTGAATTGCCGCCCAATAGCTGGACCTGCTGCCCCTCTCCGGAGGGGCTGCTCCAAGCACCTGCTTGCTAAGCTGGTGCCTGGAGCCAGCCCTGGGACTGAGCCACTGACCAAGCTGGCAAATGCTCTGGAATTTTATGATTGTCAGTAATAAGAATGCTGATGACTACAATAG
This sequence comes from Mauremys reevesii, assembly GCF_016161935.1. Classification (NCBI taxonomy): domain Eukaryota; kingdom Metazoa; phylum Chordata; order Testudines; family Geoemydidae; genus Mauremys; species Mauremys reevesii. The sequence continues at coordinate 60,959,488 of NC_052631.1, read as the reverse complement.
TACCTAGAAGCCCTGATCAGTATCACTGGCCAGCCCCTGTCTGAGAGAGCCTACAGGCATATCCTCTGGGGTTCACTGCAGTTGAATTAGGGCTCTGACACTCCAGAGACCCCTGGGTATCACAGTGGCCATTTATACTTGTGTCCAAGACCTCATGACCAGGTGGACAGCATGCACAGCTGGAGCCAGTAACAGGGACCAGTAAGAGGGTTGTTTCTGTAACTCGGAGACAACTTCCCCAGACTCAGTACTTCTTCTGACAGCTGTCTGTAGGGACAGCCCTGCTGTTAGGTCGCTGGGTATTTGGGATAAAAGGAAATGTAGACTCACCTCAGAGCAGACCACTCATCCACACTGACAGTGGCCAGTGTCTGATGCTGTCAGCTTCCCATAGTTCGTGTCTATTTAACCCTGTGATTGGTTTCATTATTTTTTTGTTTGTGGCCTTTAAATCTCTAAGGCCTCTGCTGTCTGCAGACAGGCAGCCCCACTGCATTGAGTTCAGCCCAGATTGTTCACACACTGTGCTCTCTTTCATACAGACTTGACTGACATTCTTTTAATGTAAAATAAAAGTCATTCATGCTGAAATCATCTGGCTGCTCTTGTGTATGGAGAAGCCCCACATATGTGCAGTATACAAGGAGGGGTTCCTCCCTGACCCTGGCTGAGGATCTATTTACACCTCAAAGCCAGGATCCTGTATTGCTATATGAGTCAGAAACCTGGATCCTCTTACAGGCAGACTTGGCGTGGCTAGAGGCACTCCAGAGGAGCCGTCAGTACCAAATCCTGAACATAAAGTGGTTTGACTTTGTGCAAAATGTTACAGTCTCGCAGAGCTCCCCTGGCCTTCCTTCAGTCACTCACCATATTCAAAAGTGACGTTGCATACCCAGCACACTGTGCTCTCAAACGCTCCATCAGCACGCAAAAAGGCACACATCCTTACTCTATCTGGGGCTGCCTGCATGGCCACCCCAGAGAAGAGAGTCACAGGACTGAGCCAGAGCTGGGAACCTTACTACAGGATGCCTGGTGCAATGCCATCAGCTGTGGTCGCTCTGCCTGGCACAATAGTCTGTGGACTATGCATGTTTGATGATGCATGAGGCTCCAGAGCCCCTGTAGCCTGTCTCCGAGCTAGTGTACCCGGAGGCACAATCCTTACTCATGTAAATAAAGCACAGCTAAGACTAGGTGCAGGCAGAGCTGTCAATTGTCTCTGCTGTGACAGGTTGCTAATAACCCTGCATCTGATCCAATCATTCAGCTAAAGCTGCCACTTGCCAGGGAATAATGAACATACTGTGAAATCTGAGGCAAATAAAATAATTACAGACCCCGACTCACACAGCTTACCGCAATCTGATTACCAGTCAGGCTGGGGTTTATGGGCCCATTGCGTGGTGAGCAGTGTCTGTAACTGCGGAAGGGGGCTGTATATATGGGAGGCACAGACCCAGCCAGCTGTTGCAGGGCATGATGCTAATGGGAATCCCAGCTTGTTTTGATGGTGGTGACAGCTGTTCCTGTTTTGCCCCCAGGCTTCACAGTCCAGTGACAAGGGCTGGCACTAGGAATCACCATTGGACTCGCAGCTACAGGGCCGTGCCGTACTCAGCCACCCACACACTCCCCAGAGACAGCTTCCCACCATCCCCATTGGGGGATGGAGGCACAGCCCCTCAGGCATAAAGCTGTGATAATGTGGCCCCCTCCCTGCACTGAGACCTACTCTACACCCCCCCCCCCCCCAATAAGCTTCTCTCTGGTGCATAGATAGTGCATAGATAGGGGTAGTGCATAGATCCCCTGAGCTGCTGACTAGGTGCAGCTGGGGAGGGGCACACCTCGGATGGCCATTGGGATGTGAGGAAGGCAGTACCTCACCCTGTCACCCCCCTGCAAGACAGCACCCGCGCAGGTCACCTGCATCCAGCATTTGAACAGCAGGAAACACAGACTGATTCCACCAGCCTGGGGGGCTGCAAGAGAGCAACTGGGACTCCAGCACACGGGCTGGGAGCCACTCCCAACCACCAAGGGCCAGGACCTCTGTCCACCAGCTTCCCCACAGTGTCCCCTGCCAACGAGCCTCAGCCCTGACCTGCAGAGCATGCAGCAGGAGGCCAGTGCCCACGGCCAAGCCAGTCCTGCTGCAGGTGCCAGGGCAGGCCAGATGCATGCCAGTTCTGGGGCTGGTGTTTGTGCCTGAGCCCCCTGGATTCCCCATGCAGCCCCCTAGGACTCACACAGGGCCCCTCTGCAGCGAGGGAGAAATGCAGGAATGTGCTGCATTCTTGGTGGAAGCCCAGCACTGCTGAAAGACCCCAGTGATGAGCATCTGGAAATGGAGGATGTGTGCCAGGAGCTAGCCTCGTGCTCGCTGAAGCCACAGGGAGGGGAGGCAGCAATGTCAGCAGCTGTGCTGAGGGGCTTCCTGTCCCCTCCCAGGGATGGGTCAGAAAGGGATCCCCAGCGAGGACAGGGCATGGAGGGGGTGGGGGGGCAGATTGAGCCAGTCTTGCAGAAGATTCATGAGAGTCACCTATTACAGACTAGTATCTACAAAGCAGCATGGCACAAACCCGTTACAGGCCTGAGGGTGCCAGGGGATGTTACACTGAAAGTGCCATGGGAACGCAGAGGATCCCCCACCTCCCATCACAGAAGTTGGCTCTCATGGTTAGACCATAGACCTGGGAGTCAGGACTCCTGGGTTCTGTTCCCATCTTTGCCGGTGACATGCTGTGTGACTTGGGGCATGTCCCTTCCCCCCAGGGGTCACATCAGTGCAACGGGCTGATGCCGCTGCCTATGGCAGCTGAGAGCGCACAGCAGGATTGTTCCTGAAACAGGAACGTGCCGTGCAGGCTGCTCCCCATGACACATGTGGCGGTGGGGCTGATCTCTGGCACGCGATGTGTGCATGTTGCCACACAGCTCCCCCTGAGCAGCAGCAGCTGAGTTTACATGACAGACCTGACCCCTCTATGATCACTCCCAAGCCCCATCTCACTTAGGTCCCTGTGCAGCCCAGCCCAGCCTGGGAGCCTCTGTTGTATGGAGACTCCAGTCGCCACAGCAGCTAGGTAAGAATCAACCCACGTCCACAACCCTGACAACCAGCTATTCCTCTCCAGCCCAGCGCTTTACAACAGCTCCTCCCATTCCCCACTGCACCCTGTGTGAGCCTCAACACTGCCGGAGTCCCGCACAGCCCCTCAACACCAGCCTCCATCCCCACTCAGCTCTCTCACACATGCCAGTTCTGTGAGGAGCACACAGGAAACATGCATGAAACCAGAGTAAGCAGCTCCACATGCACCCAGACCCCACCATGGAGCCACAAAGCCAGGGCGTGGTGCCCCCTCCTCTCTGTAAGGGTGACTGGCTGACAGGTCTCACCCTGTGCCCATAGGTGTGAGGCACAGTGATTCTGCCCTACGCCCGTGCCACTGCTCTGTCATGGCCGGAATCCTTTCACAGATCTGGCAGACCAAGTCTCAGAAGGCAGGGGAGGAGGAGAAAACTTGTACGTACCCAGCTTCTGGAACTCCTTCCCCTCCAGGAACCCGGCACAGGCAGTAAGTGGCAGCAGGGGGAAGAGGCTGTCCTGTGCCCAGCTGGTTCACGTAACCTACCACCTGACCCCGGGCCATGTACCAAGCCTATGCAAAGAAGCAGCAGGCTGCTGCTCACCATGCCTGAGCACAGGGCGGGGGAGCGGCCACAGCGCCTCTATCCCCTCTGCTCACTTCCTAAACTCAATCCAGATTTGCTTTAAGGGAAACTGCATGAAATTGATTCCCCCACCCCCTAGCCCAGGCCCTTCTTAAAGATATAGCCTCTGCATTTCCACCAGCACAGACACATACAGCCAGAGACAGCACTGGGCCCTGCTCTGTCACGACAGCCCACTGCACGCACTGTGCCACAGACCTGCATGGGCCCTATGAGTACTATGAGCCATGCCCAGAGCCAAAAGGGGATCTGCTGAGGTGAAATGGACGTTGCTGCAGGGAGCAGCCAGCACAGAGAAGTTTACCCTTTGCCAGTCACCAGCTTCAACAGTACCTGCTGCTGCTGAGTACGTCCCTGGAGGGTGCCTCTTGGAACTCAAGAATGTATTTCTGCACTGGCCGTGTGCAGAAAGTACCCCTGAATTTTCTTGGACAAGCTCAACTGGGGAAATGCTTTGGCCATGGACCCCAGGCTGCTCCCAGTGAGGTACCTGGGACCTTTTCCATGGATTTTATACCAAGTGTGCTCAGGGCCTAGTAGTGCCAAAATGTCTAAAGCCAAACAGGGAGAGCAGCTTGGAGCCCTTGTTATCAGCCTTTTGATACTATTCCAATAGATTCTAAGGCCAAAGGGGCCCACTGTGATCACCCAGTCTGACCTCTTGGATAACACAGAGACCTGCCCCAACATAATCCCTACAGCAGGTATTTTAGAAAAAAAATCCAAACAATTTAAAACATTGTCAGTGATGGGGAATCCACCATGACCCTTGGTAAGTTGTTCCAATGGCTAATTACTCTCACGCTTACAAATGTACTGGTTATTTCTAGACTGAATTTGTCTAGTTTCAACTTCCAGCTGACGGGCCGATGATAACCCCAGTCATCCTGTTTACCCATTATAAATATTGGCACAACATTTGTTTTCATCCAGTCTTCTGAAACTTCCCCAGTGCTCCAAGACTTAGTGAAAATCAACATTAATGGTCTGTCAAGCACCTTGGGCAGCTCTTTTAAAATTCTTGGATTCAAGGTTTTTGAACCTGTTGATATATAAATGTCTGACTTTAGTAGCTTCTGTTTAACATCCTGCAGAGGTACTAGTAAAATGGAAAAAATGTGTGAATAGTTGAATGTTGTGCCCTTGGCAACATCTCACAAGGTTGGGTAGGCCTGTTCTCAGGAGAGAGAGGAGGGGAGAGGATGAGGGCAAGTGGAAGGTGGCCAGAGATTGCCCAGACCAGTCCACGCAGGGCATTACCATGCCAGCCTGAGAAGTGTCATACTGCACCCTCCCCCTGGGAGCATGAAGTGTCCCTCCCCCATCACCTTTAATAAACTGGGATCAGGCAGCAGGATCCAGTTATTACTTGGGACTTTGCCCAGCTGCTTGTGACTTGAGCCCAGAGGCAGCATTTCCGTGAGAACTGCATGCTCATCCAGCCCTGACCTCCATCTGGGGGGGGAGACCCAAGCAAGCCTGCAAGCCCGGTGCCCTGCTGTGGGTTTGGCCTAGCATCCCAGGAAACCAGATCTAGTAACAGGACCAGAGAGGGGACTTTTGCCCCAGCCAGAACCTCTCCCTGTCAGGGCCTGATGCCGGGCTCCATATCCAGCCAGGAGGCCAAGCTAGCATCCTGCAACACACCCCCATGCGACTCACGCCAAACTGCAGCATCCTCTCTCCCTCTGCCAGCTCTGCCTCCCACACTCAGGTGGTCCCCGCTGGCATCTGTGGTTGGGGATGCCAGAGGGGGAAGAGCCAGTGCCATTAAGTCTGTCATTACAGCCCCCTGCACTTGCCTCCCCCCAACACAGAGCACCCAGTAGGCCAGCAGCAGTCAGCCATGGTCCACAGCCCTCAGCCACGCAGCCCAGGGCAGGGGGCTGACAGGGCCCAGCCTTTCCTGCAAGAGACCCTGGGGACAGGGAGGAGGATGTCCCCCTTCCCCTTGATCAGCCAGTTCAGTGTTGCTGACGGCTTCTCTCTGTGGCACAAGGCAGCGACTTGGCCACCGAGGGACGAGGGAAGCTCAGGCTCCATGACCCATTAACACCTAGGCCCCTCCCTGGGCCAATGCTGCAGGGGGCCAGGCAGTGAGTGTGGGCTTGTAGCCATGTGGATGCCTCCCACAAGGGCCAGGCCTGAGAACCACAGCTCAGCCAGGCCAGCACTGCCGTTCCTGTCCTGGGCACTGAGTGGAGGCAGCTTCCAAAGCTCAGACACTGCCCCAGCCCCTGCTAGCATGGCGGGAGGAGCAGGCAGGGCCCTGGCTTTTGGTCCCAGGCTCCACCCAAGGAACACAGCCCCTTGCCCCTGTCACGGAGTCCCCAGGCGATGCTCTGGAACTGCTCCCCACAAAGCCAGTCAGGACTTTGGGGAGCCTCCTCTCCTTCGGAGCAGACTGTCTCCAGGGCAAGAAGCTCACATGGATTCACCTCCTGGGTCTCTCCTTGGAGCATTCAGCATATGCCCCTCCGTGCACTTCCCACAGCGAGTCCGCCCAGGCGGCGTCCTGGGGAAGCCAGAGGGTCCTGCACCCCCACTTTGCTTTGCAGTCAGACGTGACTCTTAGCCAGCCAGTAAAACAGAGGTTTATTAGATGACAGGAATACGGTCTAAAACAGAGCTTGTAGGTCCAGAGAACGAGGCCCAGCGAGCCAGATAACCCGTCTTCCCGTTCCCAGCCAGCCCCAAACTGAAACCCCCTCCAGCCCCTCCTTTCTGGCCTTTGTTTCTTTCCCGGGCCAGGGGGTCACCTGATCTCTTTGTTCACCTTTAGCTATTCCCTTGCAGGGTGAAGGGCCCCAGCCATTTGTTGCTAGGATACAAAGTGTCGGCAATTTATGCACACTGGAGACTTAGGAAATGCATAGGGGAAACTGAGGCACCTACACAGTATTCAGAGGAAACATTAAGCACAGCCCCACTTCGTCACATCCCCACACTTGGGGAGGGGGCAGGAGGACACTCTCCAGGGGAGGTAATTCCAGAACTGACCCGATGGCCTCTAGAGCCTTCCTCTGAGCAGCAGGGGCCACGCACTCGGGAGGCCAGAGACGGGGCTGCACAGAGCCCAGCCTGGCTCTGGCCCCAGTGCTGCTGCACTAAAGCCAGCCCTCTGGGCTGAAGGCAGGGGGACAGGCGAGATCCCAGCGAGGCTCTCACAAGGTATTGAACTGCCTGGCAGCAGGGCCGGTGCAACCCATTAGGCGACCTAGGCGGTCACCTAGGGCACTAACATTTGGGGGGTGGCATTTTGGGTCCCTCAGCGGCGACCACGGCGGCCGGATCTTCGGCCGCCCCGGTCGTCATCGGCATTAAGCTGGGGTAGGGGGGCGTGGGGAGGGCCGCCTGCAGCAAGTAAGGGCGGGGGGGCGGCACACAGGGGAATTCCCTGCCCCAGCTCACCTCTGCTCCGCCTCCTCCCCTGAGCACTCCGCCCCGCTCTGCTTCTCTCCCTCCCAGGCTTGCGGCGCCAAACAGCTGCTGGGCGCCGCAAGCCTGTGAGGCAGGAGAAGTGGAGCGGCGATGGCGTGCTCGGAGAGGAGGCTGAGCTGAGGTGAGCTGGGGTGGGGAGCTGCCGCATGGCTCCCGGTGCCGGGGGGCGCTGCCGTGGGGAGGACACCTCAGGGCAGAGGGGAGGAGCTGCTGCAGGGGGTGCCACAGGGCGGGGGGGAGTTGCTGGGGGGGCGCCGTGGGGCGGGAGGGGGCGGAGAGTTGCCACAGGTCTCGGGGTGGGGGGGTGGGGACAAAGTGGAAGTTTCGCCTAGGGCGTGAAACATCCTTGCACCCACCCTGCCTGGCAACTGCAGTGAGCCCAGCCACGAGCGGCCTCTCCATGCCAGCCTGGCCGCCATCCATGCTAGCTGGGGCTGGTCACACTTGAGCCACTTGCAGAGGAGCCCAACATTCCAGCTGACTCAGTGCAGGTCCCCAGGGCACAATGGGAGAGATGAACCTGCCCCTGCATCATCATTCCTGGGCCTTGTTCTGCGGCGTTTCAGTGACCAGGAGCAGGAGGGGCTGGCTGCTTTGACCACTGCCTGGTAAGGGCTGGCAGGAGATGGGCAGGCTGCTCCCTGGTATCCCCCCCAGCTCTGCCAGGGCGATGTGCCTTCCCGCTGCTGCTCCCATCCTGGGGCCTACTCACAGCTGCAGTGCTGCTCATTTTGACTGCAGGTCCTCATTCCTGGGATCCCCTATTGTTCCATCAATGCCCTGCTGCAGTCCTGATCTATAGCTCCCCGCCTGCCCCAGCTCTGCCGCTGCCCCTCAACCCCAACCCGCAGTCCCCTGCTAGTCTAGTGCTGGGCTCCTCCCGCAGCTCTGCCACTGCCCCTCAGTCCAGACCCACAGCCCCCCCCATTCCCCGTCATTATTGCAGTACCAAAATCCTTCCTGCAGAGAAGCGCTTGGGTGTGGAATGGATTGTGGATTCTCTCTCTGCTCAACCCCGGCCGGGCAACTGTGTTCGCCTTGGGGAATGGCAGTGCCTAAGCCACTCGGGCTAAAGGGGCCGGGCAACTGTGTTCGCCTTGGGGAATGGCAGTGCCTAAGCCACTCGGGCTAAAGGGAATGGCCAGGTAGGTTGCAGCCCAGCATCAGTGTGGATTTGACCACAGAGCGACCCCCTCAGAGTCCCATCCCCCAACCCATAGGCTCAGAGCCCCCAGCAGCCGTCCTGGGGCAGTGGCGCTCTCTCCAAGCAGATGCACTCTGTGGCTGGCACTTCAGAGGCCTCTGAGTATCCCTGCATGGTGACCATGCCCTGCCTGCACGAGTTCTCTGGGGGGCCCTGGAAGAGCAGGCTCCAAGAACGTCAGAACCAGGCACAGGCATGCACGCACAGGAGCTCTGGAGACGCCGTTCCGTGTCCGTTCTGCTCCATGCATAGCAGCAGCCCCGCAGGCCCTAGGGCTACTGGATCGGGGCCCTGCTCTTGAAAGGAAGGCTGAGTTCTGCCCTGTAGCATGCCCTTGCCAACACTGCCAGGCAATGAGTTTGGGGGTCTCCCTGGTGTCGCACAACCCCACCGCAGGGAGTGGCACGTTACCCGCCTACCCTGGGGCTGTAAACAGGACAATACAAAAGCTATGGCTGACATGGAACAGAGATGCCCTCCAGGGTCACGCGCCAGCCAGCCGCCATCACCACACAGACCAGAGTCAGACACCAGGAGACCAACCAGATGCCACATCCCCCCATTCCCTTCAAATACACTCCCCCCCACCCTCCCCCACACACCACACCCTCCCCACATACACATACCCCACATCCTCCCCACAACCCCACATCCTCCCCACCACACACACCGCGTCCTCCCCAACCACCCCAGACCCTCTCACCACATACACATACCCCTCATCCTCCCCACCACACCCTACCCCTCCCCGCACACCACAAACACATCCTCCTTCACCACACCCTTCCCCCCCACTACAAACACCACATCCTCCCCCACCACATCCTCCCCACCTCACCACACACACCACGTCCTCCCACCAATCACACATACCACATCCTCTTCCCACACCACATCCTCCTCCCCACACCACACCCTCCCCACACCTCCCCATCACACCTCCCCACACCACATTCTCCCCACATCACACACACATCCTCCCCACCAGCACACACACACATCCTCCTCCCCACACCAAACCACATTCTCCCCACCACATAAAAACTTCCCCCATCGTCCCCCCTTCCACACCATCCTCCCCCCCCACACCACACCATATCCACATTTATCCCCCTACACTGCCCACTCACCTACCCTTCACATGTGTCACACACACACTGCATCCATACAGCCATCGCATCCACTCCACACATACCCCACATCCAACCCCCACACATCCCCCCACATCTCTGGGTTAATGGGCTTGGAGCCTGTGCTTCAAAGGGAGCCTTGCAGGCAGGGCTACTGTTCTCATGACACGATACACAATTGCCTCAGACCTATCAGGCCCAGACTCCAGCACTCAGGGTACCACACTGATGCCCGGGGAAAGCCTCCTGTCCAGGGGGCTTTGGGGCAAAGGGAGAAGTGCAAAAACAATTGCCCAATGAATCATCTATGCAAACAGTCAGGGAGTGTCTTGGGGGTTTCCACCTACCACCTCCAGGAGTGGCTAATGCAGCCTGCCACATGGCAGAGCTACCTCTGCTGGGGGCACTGGGCTTCCAGGGGGAGACACACACCCCATGGTGCTGTAGGAGTAAAATGCCAGTTTGTGGGTGGGGGAGCGATGCCTTTCTACTTCCCGGGAGCTTTAACACTGCAGTGCTCCTGCACCTGCAACATGACAGCTGCATGCAAGTTTATTGTATGAGTGCATGCAGGGGAACGCATGCACATTCCCATGCACGTGTGCACACAGCCATATGCACATTCCATGCTGTACACCTGTGTGCATGCACACACATGAAGAGCAGTCCTTGCATAGGCTCAGAGCATCTTAGCCCTGCTTGGGAAGAAAAAACAAACTCTGGGGTGCAGAGTAGCTCTGGATGTCTGCATGAGTGATGTCACTCAGCCCACCGAAAGGACTGGGGTTCTGCTTTTGCTCTCAGCTCAGGGCAGTGCTAATCTCTAATTTGCGTGTTAGAGGCCTGTGCTTTGGCAAGTGAAGGATCAGCGTTTGAGTGCCGGCTCCCAGCACAGGGGTGGGTGGATGTGCATCGGTGGCTTATCTGGTAATTATGTCTGTGGTCTCAGCACATTGATTCATTACACTTGTGTTGCCTGACCAAGGTGACAGGCAGCTGGCAGCTTACAGAGTTTAAAAACACCTTTGAGCCCCTTTCGATCTCCCCTATCCCCTGCTCCTGCAGCATTCCTATGTCCTGACAGAGCATTTGAGATCAGGTCTTGAGATCTGCTCCAGATCACCCCACTGTAGCAGCTTGTAGAGAAAGGGCTTTCTTTTATAATGGCACGAAACATCATCCCCTCCAAAGCAACAGCCCGTCCACACAAGGAGATATAGGGCTCCCGAAGAACTCCAGAATTGTAACAATGGTATCTGGAAACAGGACAACATTGAGAGCAGAAGTGGCCTTATTTCACAGGGCGTCCTGCCGAGCTGGCTGTGTCTGGGATTGGGCACAGGCTACTCAGCCTTCAGGTTCTAGCAGACTGGCTCTCTCCCCTGTGGGTTGCATGCAGGGCACAGGGAAGGGCAAATTGCAAAAGAATTCTCCACTCACCCTGGAGATTGCAGTTCACACCCACTCTGCACTGGTGGAAGTGACGACACAAGGGGTAAGATGGGGCACCCGAGGACACCAGAGTGAATGGACACTGGGCAGCAGGGGCTGAAAGCTGTGATCTCCCATGCATTTCTTGTCACAGTCTAGTCTAGCCTGGGAAAGGGTGAGCAAACCTGCTTCTGCCACCACAGGGCTCGGCCCCCATTTACAGCCCCACCTGCACTTTCACACCTGCCTGAAGCACAGCTTAAAAATCCGTGCTGGTAAAGAAGGCTCCAACCCAGCCTGGCCTGGCCGTGGAGATGGGCTCAAGCTGCCTTGTGGCAGCTGGGTGGGGACAGAGACTGGAGCATGTTTGTTGAACACCCTCCTCGCACAGTTTGGGCCCATGCTCACTAGCCTGAGAACCCATTTGAGTGCCCCTCAGCTGCGTTCAAACAGCCCCACCAGGCTGCCCTGCCGGTGGAGAAAAAGCCTCTGCACATGATTGCAGTGGCAGTCTCACTGGCCAGCAAGGCCTGAACAGACCCTGGAGACCATCCTGCCTTCTCCCCCTACCCGTATCCCTGCCAGTCAGGGCTGGCATGCTGCTACATGAACTCTGCTCTGCTTAGGGTGACCAGACAGCAAGTGTGAAAAATCGGGACAGGAGGCGGGGGGTAATAGGAGCCTATATAAGAAAAAGACCCAAAAATCGGGACTGTCCCTATAAAATCGGGATATCTGGTCATCCTAGCTCTGCTGGGGATGACCAGAGGCCTCCAGCTGTCTGGCACTTTTCCCAAGCACATTGCCTCCTTTCAGCACAGCAGCAGCTGCCGAGGCTGCATCCATCTAGCCAAGGGCCTCATGTAAACAGGAAAGGAGCAATTTCCTTTGTACAGTATTGTTGTGTTTACTGTCCTGCCCATCCGAGCTATAATGACCTGGATGGAATGGGCTGCAAATTCCATGCAGTGCGCTCCCCAGCACAGCCCCAGACATGGATGATGGCAGCGGCACACGGCACATCCACACACCTCATTAGCAGTGTGGGGATCTAGGGACACGGGAGGCTTAGGAAACAGCACAGTCTGCACAGTGTTGCCCACCCTTACAAAATACACAACCCAAGTATGGGAGCAGTGCCGGTTTCGGTGCATGCTGCCCTTACTCCATCCCTAGATTTCATGAGGCAATGCTGGCATCTCCCCTCCCACTGCACACTGACCGCCAGGCTGCCAGCGGGCGCCTGCTCATGTCCACATGAAGCATCACAGGCTGGCTGCTGTAGTGCCCAAGGGCCGCACCTCAGCATAAGCCATGGGGACAGCCCATAGAGCCCGGTGTGATCTAGCTGGGCTGGCCTCTGCCGGGGGTGCTGCCCTTTGAGGTGAGGGTGGGAGCCTCGCTCGGCTGAGGGTAGCAGGTCTGTGACTGAGGCTGATGACAGGGTTGCAGGCTGTCACACAGGGGCAGGGACAGACACGTATGTTGGGGATGCCCATCAATGCTCCACTGGCTCTCTCGTCTCCTGCTAAACTCCCAGCAACTCATGTCCCCATTAACGGCCTTGACAAAGGCACCCTTGTCTCACTCACATCCATTCAGAATGGCACTGCCATGCTTCTCTGTCCATCCCTCCGCTGGCTCCCCCTGTGCCATTGCATCATATGTAAGCCATGTCTCTTCACTTCCAAGGCGCTTCGCAACCAATCCCCACCCGACTGACCATCTCTCATTCGCTCCCGCCCATGACACCAGCCTCCATCACCCACTTCTTAAATTCTCTAACAAGCCCCTGCGTGCTTTCCCCCCTCCTGACCCTCCCGCTTGGGAGGAGCTCGCTGTAAGCAGCTGCAAAGCCACCTCATTACTCTCCTTTAACTCCCTCCTGGAAAGTCTCCTTTGCCGTGAGAGCTGCTCATGGCTAGGCTGATGCTGTGTGGAGACTGCCAATATTGCCTCATTGTTTCCTTGTACTCCTCCAACCGTCTGTCTATCTCCATCTGTTGTCTCTTGTCTTATATACTTAGATTGTAAACTCTGGGCCAGGGCACGTCGTTTAGTTCTGTTTGTACAGCACCTGGCACAGCAGGGTCCTGTTTCATGACCTAGGCGCTATGGTAATACACACAATAAATAATCAGCCATTTATTTAGCATCTGCTATTGCCCAGCAGTGTGGCATGCCCCAGCAAAGGCAAAGGCAAAGGCAAAGGCTTTCTGAGGGGCAGGGGCGGCTCCAGGCACCAGCACGCCAAGCGCGTGCCTGGGGCGGCAAGCCACGGGGGGCGCTCTGCAGGTCACCGCGTGGGCAGCAGGCAGGTTGCCTTCGGCGGCATGCCTGCGGAGGGTCCACTGGTCCCGTGGCTTTGCCGGACCTCCCGCAGGCATGCAGCCGAATCCGCAGGACCAGGAACCTCCCGCAGGCAAGCCGCCGAAGGCAGCCTGCCTGCCATGCTTGGGGCGGCAAAATACCTAGGCCGCCCCTGCTGAGGGGTCACTGTTCTCGCTTATAATGCTGCTCCCTGAGCTAGGACCAACCTCCTGTCTCTGTTCCTCCAAAGGGACCAGCTGGGAATGGTCAGGAAAGGTCACTAACATCCCAGCCTGAAGATCAGTTCCCAAACATATACATTTGGCTTAGAGACTGAAATTAGCCTTTACACTGAGGGAGAGGGAACAGAAGGGAAGATTTTAAATACACGCTTTGCTATTTCAGTTATTTTGAATGCAAATACCAACTCCCCTGCCAGCTGAGATGGAAAAGCCCACACTGCTAGTCTGCAACGGGATCCCTCCGGCAAATTCCCAATCGGGGGGGGGGCATTTTAGCCCAACCCCCAAATCTGCCTGGCTCAGAAGTCCCCGATGTGGGTGGCCATGCTGAGAGGAACCATTTCCACAATCACTGATTTGATCCTTCCTTTAATCTGATCCCAACTGCAGGCCCTGAGTCATTTGTACTACAGACAACACCAGGTGCGACCTTTGCCAGATCCCAGTGGATCCCTGGGGCAGATTTCATTGGATAATTCTATTGGAGGCTAGAGACACCTGATAGATGATCAATGAGATGGGAGCAAAATTGTGAATGAGTCAGAAGAGCCCCAGGAAAGTGCATGTGATGATAAAGGCTACTGACCCCAGCTGGCTCTGTTACCTAGACACTGGCAGAGATGTTTAGAAACATGTTTAGAAATACAAAGCCCAGTTCTGAAGGGGGGGGGGGAAGTGAGTGCAAAACGGCGTTGTATGGACAAACTCCCTGATGCCTGAGCAGTCATCTGCACACACATAATCTTGTTGCTCATGCAGGGTGTGTGTGGCCTTTTGCACACACATTTTTTGCACATGGCCCTCCAGCTGCCAGTTTTAACCATCTACAAGGACAACCCTGTACTCTGCAAACTGTAACATGCACCAGCCTGGTGGGAACATGGAGAACAAGAGCCCTCCCTTACTCCAATCAAAGAGCTAGGGACAGAGTCGACCAAGATAAGGGGAAGAATCAATAGGTCACTTACAACCATCTCTAAGCCCTTCTGCTGATGTGCTTATAACATCCAGCATAAGAATGGCTATACTGGGTCACACCAATGGTTCAGCTAGCCCATTGTCCTGTCTCTGACAGTGACCAGTGCCAGGTGCTTCTGGCAGTGTCAGAGGTTTAGGGACATCCATAGCATGGGGGTTGCATCCCTGATCATCTTGGCTAACAGCTGTTGATGGCCCCATCCTCCATGAACTTATCTAATTCTTTTTTTTAACAGAGTTAAGACTTTTGGCCTTCACAGCGTCCCCTGGCAATGAGTTCCACAGGTTGACTGTGCCTTGTATGAAGAAATACTTCCTTTTGTTTGTTTGAAACCTGCTGCCTGTTAATTTCATCAGGTGACCCTCAGTTTGTGTGTTATGTGAAGGGGTAAATAACACCTCTCTATTCACTTTCTCCACACCAGTCATAATTTTATAGACCTCTATCCCAGTGCTTAATTAGGCACCTCTGGGCTTGGCAGTTCAGAGCCCCAGCACATCTGGGCTTGCTGCATCAGTTACAAATGTAAAAAAATTGCTTGAGCCCCAGCACCTCTTTCATTACAACTTAAGCACTGCTCTGTCATATCCCCCCTCAGTCATCTCTTTTCCAAGCTGAGCAGTCCCAGTCTTTTTAATCTCTCCTCACATGGAAGTGGATAGTATTGGAACTGCATTCCAGCTCCACCGCGCCACAGTTAAATCTCTCCTCCTCAACAGCCTGAACTGTATTGGGGGCGCATTACTGTGTCCCAGAAAGTCTTGTCTACACACCTCTCTCCCTTCGCTCCTCTAGCTCAGCCACTCTGCTCTGAAAAGCCCAGACTGTGTTTCAGAGGGCCAAGAGCTGCTTGCACCCTATTCATATGTACCCCGCCTGCCCACACTCTGTTCCTGTCTGCAACGGTGCCTATAATGGCTACTCAGTATTCATTAACCCTTTATAAACAGGACCATCTTTCCTACAAAGAACAAGCAGCTCTTGGCCCTTCGAAACACAGTCTGGGCTTTTCAGAGCAGAGTGTGCAGGGTTACTGTCCTGGGAACTGCAGGGCACCAGTGGACATGGGTCTGGCTGGAGGCAGGGCAGGGGCTGACTGGAGGTAGGGTCTGGCTGCAGGCAGGGCAAGGGATGCGGGGCTGGCTGGAGACAGGGGTGTGTGGGGTGGGGTGGGGTGGACTGGCTGGCTTCAGGCAGGGCCGCAGGGGGGTGCGGCATGGGTTGGCAGGGCTGGAGACAAAGGAGTGTGGGACCGGCTGGCTTCAGGCAGGGGGGTGCGGCAGGGGTTGGCTGGAGACAGGGCAGAGGGTGTGGGGCTGGTGTGGGCAGGGGCTGGTGCGGGGCTGGCTGGAGACAGGAAATGGTGCAGGCAGGGCAGGGGGTGTGGGGCTGGTGCGGGCAGGGGGTGCAACAGGGGCTGGCTGCGGGCAGGGGGTGCAGGTACAGGGGGTACAGCCCACCCTGTATGGTGAGTGCCCCCTCCTCCTCCCTCCCCAACCAGGGTACAGCAGCAGCCCAGGGCTCAGGGGCTATTTAAAGGGCCCAGGGCTCCCCTGCTTCTACCGCCCCGGCCCTTTAAATAGCCACAGGAGCCCTGGGGAAGCGGTGGGGCTCCGGTGGCTATTTAAAGAGCCGGGGCGGTAGAAGCAGGGGAGCCCCGGACTTTTTAAATAGCCCGCAGAGCCCCGCAGCCCTACCCTAGGGCTCCGGCAGTGGGGCTCTGGTGGCAATTTAAAGGGCCTGGAGCTCCAGCCTCTGCTGGGAGCCCCAGGCCCTTTAAATTGCCCCCTGGGGAAGCCAGGCCACCCCGGTACAGCGCACTGGCTCTTGCCCGTACGCTGTACTGGGGCTTGGGCGCAGGGCTCTCTTAGGGGTAGGGCCCGATTCAGGGGAATTGGTTGAATTGGCCTAAAGCCAGCCCTGCTGGGCGCTGGGCTTTCATCCCTCTGTTTGACCTTCCCCAACACTTCTTTTTGGCTATAACCTACCCTCCCCCCACACTTGAAGCAGTCGGGGTTGTTTATTCTTCCCAGAGGGCAGGGAAAGCCAGCCCCAGCCCCTGTCGCAGAGGGACCCAGTCCCCACGGCTGACTGCCAAGGTCTCTCACCTAGGGCCAGGGGCTGTGCCCTCCGGGGAGAAGCTTTGCCCAGAGCTGCTGCTCTCCTGCCTGACCTTCCAGAAATGACATGGGTCGCAGCTGTCTGTTCCCCTAGCTGCCCCCAGCCCATTGCACCCCCGCCACCGCTGCACAGCCACCAGACAGGCCATTCTCAGAACACAACTCCAGCTGTCAGGGGCCACTTTGGCTGGCCTCCCTGCGCATGTCGTAACCTAGCTGGGCCCACAAAAACAGACCCCCGTGAACAGCTTCCCTGTTGGAGGGACCACCCAGAGAGCCGGCAGGCTCCCCTGTTTACCCCACCGGGATGAGGACACACTGCTCAGACAGAGCCAGGCTAAGAAGATCAGCAGGAGGGCAGCCTCTCCTGACAGCAGCAGCCACTGAGAGCCCCCAGCCTCACAATGGGCAGTTCAGGGTCCTCTAGCCCACCGTGACCCTGCATGACTCTCCGGTGTCCGTGGGGCCGATGGGAACCAGGCTGGGAGGAAAGGAGGCACGGGACATGTGGCCTGCTTTCTTTGGTGCCCTAAGAGGACTGCACTGATGGCCCTGACACCACAGGATACATGGGAGGAGAGCAGGCAGGGGCTGAGGATGGACCAGGACAGCAGAAAAGCAGGTGGAACTCGGCCTGCAAGAGGAGGAAGGGAAAGAACCCGGGGAACCACAGCACCCAAGGAGCTGGAGTCGAGAAGGGCCCATGCTGGGTTCTCAGCCTCTCCTTAGCACTTCCATTCCTGGCTCTCAGAATGCCTCCCACGCACGAGGGGTTATCCCTCCAGGGGCCGTGCCAACAATGATCTCCCTGCGCGGGCACATCCTGTCATTCCCCCACACAGGGTCTTCACTCCTGGCTGGCTTCAAAGCACTTTCCTGAGAACAACTCCGGCTGCTCGGCAATTTCCTCCACAACCCCTCCCGCAAGCCCTCGGCGCCCTGCAGGGAGGCTGCCTGCACACCGTGCCCTACCTCGCTCGGAGGAGCAGGGCAGGGGGTAAGATGCCGCCATCTCCTCGCAGTCTGATCTCACAGCGGCTCCTGCACAGCACCAAGGTCAGTCAAGCCCTGTCTGCCTCGATGGCACACAAGCTGGGTTTCCTCCAGCACTGCAGGGGCTTCCCAGCACGGTGCGGTCTTGGCTCAGCCCCGGGCCTGCAGAGATTGCATGAGTACACGCTGTCACCGTGCCTGGCCCTGCAGCTCAGGGGCTGTTGGCATGAGCGTGGCAGCCGGACACAGCAGGTCACACCCACCGACTGAGGCCTATTGTGCTGCCAGAGGGGATAATGCCGGGCCGCCACCACTGTCCACCCTCTCCTCACAACTCCCCACCTGGGCAGCCAACTGGACCCTGTTCGTGCCTCAGTACTCTCCCGTCTGCCGCCCTGCAGCCTGCATGTGGGGTGCCCAAAGCAGTGGTGCAGGCCCTGCAGCCAGCTGTGCACAGGAGAGAGCTGCCAGCTGAGCTCGCTTGATCAGCTCCTCGCACCCGTGGGCGATACTGTAAATCTGCTGTCATGTGCTTCACCTTGGCACACTATGACCCTGCAGGGGTTTGGTGCCACTGCACCAGGCTGAGGGGGGAGCAATGGAGGGAGAGCAACTGGCAAGGAGAGGGGCAGGACAAGTGAGAAAACACTGCAGGTAAAACCAGGCAGGAGACAACACCCTGACATCATCCAGCGTGGGCCTTCTTCAGAGGAGACCTACAGCCAAGGCCCTGGCCACTAATGATACCATAAAAAAACAGGAGTACTTGTGGCACCTTAAAGACTAACAAATTTATTTTAGCATGAGCTTTCGTGAGCTAAAGCTCACTTCTTCGGATGCATAGAATGGAACACACAGACAGGAGATATTTATACATACAGAGAACATGAAAAGGTGGAAGTATGCATACCAACAGGCAGAGTCTAATCAATTGAGATGAGCTATCGTTAGCAGGAGGAAAAAAAACTTTTTGAAGTGATAATTAAGATGGCCCATAGAAGGTGTGAGGAGAACTTAACATAGGGAAATAGATTCAATTGGTGTAATGACCCAACCATTCCCAGTCTTTGTTTAGACCACAGTTAATAGTATCTAGTTTGCATATTAATTCAAGTTCAGCAGTCTCTCTTTGGAGTCTGTTTTTGAAGTTTTTTTGTTGCAAAATTGCCACCTTCAAGTCTGTCACTGAGTGGTTAGAGAGGTTGAAGTGTTCTCCCACTGGTTTTTGAATGTTATGATTCCTGATGTCAGATTTGTGTCCATTTATTCTTTTGCGTAGAGACTGTCAGGTTTGGCCAATGTACATGGCAGAGGGGCATTGCTGGCACATGATGGCATATATCACGTTGGTAGATGTGCAGGTGTACGAGCCCCTGATGGTGTGTCTGATGTGATTAGGTCCTGTGATGGTGTCACTTGAATGGATATGTGGACAGAGCTGGCATCGGGCTTTATTGCAAGGATAGGTTCCTGGGTTAGTGTTTATGTTGTATGGTGTGCGGTTGCTGGTGAGTATTTGCTTCAGGTTGGGAGGCTGTCTATAAGCGAGGACTGGCCTGTCTCCCAAGATCTGTGAGAGTGAGGGATCATCTTTAAGGATAGGTTGTAAATCTTTGATGATGCGCTGGAGAGGTTTTAGTTGGGGGCTGTAGGTGATGGCTAGTGGTGTTCTGTTATTTTCTTTTTTAGGCCTGTCCTGTAGTAGGTGGCTTCTGGGTACTCTTCTGGCTCTGTCAATCTGTTTTTTCACTTCAGCAGGTGGGTATTGTAGGTTTAAGAATGCTTGATAGAGATCTTGTAGGTGTTTATCTCTGTCCGAGGGATTGGAGCAAATACGGTTGTATCTTAGAGCTTGGCTGTAGACAATGGATCGTGTGGTGTGTCCGGGATGGAAGCTGGAGGCATGTAAGTAAGTATAGCGGTGAGTGGGTTTCCGGTATAGGGTGGTATTTATGTGATACCATGGTGCTGTCCTCGGGAATGGAGATGTTAGCTCCAGCATCTGGCCAGATTCAGATTCAGGCCCTGACAGTCCCCTGCACTCCTGGTCTGGACCTGCCACACATCAAAGAGCAAGGTGACGCTTCCTGGGGACCCCAGGGCTGTGAGGCACCTCGCCAGCACCTGCCCTTGTCTGTGCCTGCTGGGGGGGGGTCATCACCCTGACACCACCAGCCTCCGGCACAAGTGCTGCTTGCCGGGCCTCACTGGCCTTACTCTCTGCACAGGTAGCAATAGGCACACGCCAGCCTCCAGCATCCTCCTGGAGTGCCCAGCCCCATGCCCACTGGGCACACACAGAACTCACTGATTTTCTACTCCTTTGGGTACAGTACACCCCAGTATCCCCACTCCCCTTAGCACAACACTTAGACACACCTCTAGCAAAACAAGCCCGAGGTTGTTATCAAAGAGCAAATGAGAGTAAGTGAGAATGTTGGAAACAAACAGTCACATATAAACAAAACCGTAACACGCTTTCTACAGCATAAACTTAACTCATGTCCCCCATGGCTGCTCAGTGTGGTGCTCTGTCCCCCTCTAGTGGCAGCTCGACCAGATAATGATTGATGAGCCTGCTACAGCTTTAGGTAAGAAAGATGTGTCTTGTGGCTCTTGTAGTAGTGGTGCAGGCATTAAGCTCCCAAGGTACCAGGTTTGATCCTGGCTACTGGGGGCTGTCAGCATTACATGGGGGGGGGGGTGTTTCTTTCTTTTCTCCACTTAGACTCTGTGCTTATGGGAGGGGAAGCATTGCCTCTCAGAGGTGCCCAGGGGTGGTGTGTAATTGTCCCAGGTTACTGGGTGGAGGCTCAAGCTGGTTTTGTGTTGTATTGTTGAAAAGGAACCTCTAGATACTGAACCCGACCCTTGCCACTGCCGACTCAACCTGGCAGAAGGGCTATACTCACAAGACTCTCCCCTGTCTCCTACAGGATACTTTACCCAAGTCCTTTTCCCAGCATTTTCCAGCCAGGAAGGTTGAGATCCCCATTTCATAAGATCAAGCCCGCTGGTGGCTTGCCTTCACAGACTGAAGGATACCTGGGGTTTCATATGCACCCTAGAAAGACCAGACCAGACCACTGAGCTTCACCTGAAAATTAGCTTCTTCCTCCACTACCTCCTGCAGGTCACCTGTGCCTGTTCATTTCCTTCTGAAGTCACTTCAAGCTCTTCATTAGCATGTAACTCAGCATGCTAATAGACTGCCCCAATACACAAAGGTCCTATCTGGAGAGGTTTCTCTCAGAGCATGCTGCCTTCGAGTGCTCTGCCTTTAACTACAAGGCCTAGAGAACATAATGTCCAGCATATATACAGAACCCCTCATGTATTCGCATATAAATGTCTCACAATGGTTATGATGATCAGTGTGACACAAGCTTTCAGCAGAGACCTTGCACGTCCCCTTCTGGTGAACTCAAGCAGGGCTTTGGAGCTGTGCTCCGACTCCGCTCCAGCTCCAGGCAAAAACCTGCAGCTCCGCTGCTCTGGAGCTGCTCCACGCTCCAGCTCCGCTCCAAAGCCCTGAACTCAAGGGTATCTCTGTATCCCCCTGTGCCCTCTCCCAGTTGGCACCAAGAGGTCCTTGTGTCCCAAGCTGCAGTTTCCAACACAGAGGTGGGAGCATTTTGGTGGGGGATGTTGTTGGCAGCCCTTGTGATGAAAGATGCTCGCCAAAAGTGTTATTGGGAGTAAATGAAGACATGGAGCGGACCCCCAAGAAGGTGCAGCTCGCTCATCTCAGCCCAAAGGGAACTGTAACACTGAAGTCCTGGCACAACTAGAGACCCCTGGAATGTCCCGTTTGGCCACACTGAAATGCCCATGTTTCCTGTGCCTACTAAATGCACATTGAGGAGATGCTGCAGGCCATCGGTACCTGTGCTAATGCCCCTAGACCTCCGGCCTGAGCAACCACATCGTGCAACTTCACCCTTACTACCAATCCCAGGGAAGCCGGGTGTATATGGGAAGAGCTGTATGACTCCAACTCAGGCCAGAGCTGGCTGCTGTGTGCTGCCATGGTAGATCAGGATCTGACTGATTTTCTTTCAACACGTTATGTCTGGATCATGTCCAGCCTTCTCTGAGCTGCAGACAGGTGCAGCCCTTCCTGCCCAGCAGAGATGCACACCACCCAGCCTCTTAGAGCAACACAGACTGGGAACAAACAAGTTCAGATCCAAGCATAGGCGCCGACTTATATGGGGCTCTGGGGCTTTAGCCCCATGAATAAATCCCAAGCAGGGGCTCTGCCCCACCAATGTTTTTTCTCCCCTGCTTGGAGCGCCCCCCCCCCGCCGCTGCCCGCCGCAGCAGACAGCCCAGAGCCCTCTGATTCCCGGCGGCGGCTGGGATTTAAAGGGCTCTGGGCTCCCCGCCGCAGCGGGAAGCCCAGAGCCCTCTGATTCCCGGCTGCGGCTGGGATTTAAAAGACTCTGGGCTCCCCGCGTTTGCAGGCAGCCCAGAGCCCTTTAAATCCCAGCAGCGGCTGAGATTTAAAGGGTTCTGGGCTCCCCGCCGCAGCGGGCAGCCCAGAGCCCTCTGATTCCCGGCCCCGGCTGGGATTTAAAAGGCTCTGGGCTCCCTGCGGTTGCAGGCAGCCCAGAGTCCTCTGACTCCCAGCCGGGGCTGGGATTTAAAGGGCTCTGGGATCCCCGCGGCTGCCAGCAGCCCAGAGCCCTTTGAATCCCAGCCTCTGTCTGCTGATTGCCCCCTCCCCAGACCCCTGCCCCAACTGCCCCCCAGAACCTCCACCCCCTATCTAAGCCCCACTGGTCCTTGTTCCCCAATTACCCCCTCCCGAGACCCCTGCCCCTAACTGCCCCTTGGGACCTCAGCCCCTATCTAAGCCTCCCTTCTCCTTGTCCCCAACTGCCCCCTCCTGAGACCCCACCCAACTTCCCCCCCCAGGACCGCACCCCCTACCTGTCCCCTGATAAACCTCTTAGACTCCCATGCCTATCCAATTGCTGCCTGTCCCCTGACTGCCCCTTCGAACCACTGCCCCCACCAACTCCCCTGCTCCTTGTCCCTTGACTGCCCCCGGAACTCCCTACCTCTTCTCCAACCCCCAAACTGCTTACTGTGCCACTCAGACCAGCGTATCTGGCTCCATGCAGCTCCAGACAGTTGCTGCCATGCTCCCCCATGGAGCCCACAGCCCTCTCCCACCCCCCAGCACCTGCCTTCCAGATTTGAACACCTCAAAATTCAGGAGTGCTCAAGCTCGGTTTGGGCAGCTTTTACTTCATTTCTCCCAAATCAGTTTCCCCTGCAAGGTGCCAACTGAAGGTGTTGGAGAACAGAGAGATCAGGTGGCCTCCTAATGCCTGGAAAAGAGACAAAGGCCAGAGGAGGGAGTGTCAGTGCCTGTGCAGACTTCTGGGAAGTGCACGGTGTGGAAGGGGATGCTGTGATGCTTTGGAACATCTCCATACAAAGCCAGTCAGGACTCTGGGGGAGCCTCCTCTCTCGGAGCATACTGTCTCCAGGGCAAGAAGCTTACACCTTCCTGGGTCTGACCTCGGAGCATTCAGCATGCCCTTCCACGTCATGCACTTTCCAAAGTGAGTCTGCCCAGGCTGGTCCTGGGGCAACCAGAGGTCGCTGCACCCCAACTCTGCAGTCAGATGTGACTCTCAGCCAGACAGTAAAACAGAAGGTTTATTAGATGACGGGAACACAGTTTAAACAGAGCTTGTTGGTACAGAAAACAGAACCCCTCTGTCAGGTCCATCTTGGGGGGTGGGGAGCCCAGAACCAAGTTCTGGGTCTCTCCCAATTTCCCCAGCCAGCTCCAAACTGACACTCCCTCCTCTGGCCTCTGTGTCTCTTCTGGACAAGGAGGCCACCTGATCTCTTTGTCCCCAACACCTTCAGTTGGCATCTTGCAGGGGAAACTGAGGCACCCACACAGTATTCAGAGAAAATATTAAGAACATTCCCACTTCATCACAACAGATGCAACAAAATATAATACTGTATATTGAAGTAGGCAAGTGCTGCTTCTGACTTTCCACTTTTAATTGACCCTTGTAATCTTGTGGCACTGACGCGTTGTAGCTTCATTTTATATCGGCTTACAGGGCGGGAGCGGGGGGGCACCACAATTTTGGGCCCCACCAAAAATTATACAAACCTGCCGCCTATGGATCCAAGGGCTGTGGCAGTCTGCCTGTGCCAGTACTGAGCCTGCCATTCATGGCCAGGAGAAGGCAACTGATGGGACCTTTGGCCTCCTTAAAGGCCACTGGACACAGCAGGTCCTCTTGTGACTGTACATCCTTGGAATGGACATGCCATGCAGTCACAGAGTGAGGGCAAAGCCTGGGATACATCTTTTCAAATCCCAGCTCCTGGTTCAGAAGGAAAGTTCAGGGTCAGGAGGTCCCTATCAGCACAGAGCTGCCAACTCCTGTTGGAGGACAAGGCAGCAGCACAGGGGATGCCTGGAGATCTGAGAGCATAGTTCAAAGTTCAGCCAGCCCCGGTTGTTGCAGCCACTGGATAACTTGGTGCTACTGAAACCTGGTGGAAGGATTCCCCTGACTCAGGGGCGGCTCTAGGCCCCAGCACGCCAAGCGCGTGCTTGGGGCGGCATGCTGCGAGGGGCGCTCTTCCGGTCGCCGGGAGGGCGGCAGGCGACTCTGGTGGACCTCCTGCAGGCATGCCTGCGGAGGGTCCGGTGGAGCTGCGGGACCAGCGGACCCTCCGCAGACACGCCTACGGGAGGTCCACCGGAGCCGCGGGACCGGCGACCGGCAGAGCGCCTCCCGCGGCATGCCGCCCTGCTTGGGGCGGCAAAATGTGTAGAGCCGCCCCTGCCCTGACTGGAGTGTTAAAATCAATGGTTACAACCTATTTAGGAAGGATCGAGGGCAAAAGGGATGGGGGAGGGGCACTCTGTCAAAAATGGCATTATAGTACCTGTTTCTGAGTGTCTGACAACTCAGAAGAAAAGGATCCTGAATGCTTATGGATCAATGTCCTACCAGAGAAAGCACAAGATGGGGTATTGGTTGGCATCTGCTACAGACCAAATCACACTAAGGAACTGGCTTCACATTCATTTAGTCATAAAACAGAGAAAACATAAATCCTCACTGATGGAGTTTGCAGATGACACAAAAATCAGGGGTTTAGTAGATAACGAAGAGGACAGGTCACTGATAGAGAGCGATGTAGCTCGCTTGGAAAACTGAGTGGAAGCAACAATATGTGTTTTAATACAGCTAAATGTAAATATGTACCTCTGGGAACAAAGAATGTTGGCCATACTTACAGAGTGGGGGACTCTATCTTGGGAAGCCGGGATTGAAAAAGATTTTGGGGAGGGTGGGGGTGGGAATGGATAATCAGCTGCACATGAGCTCCCAGAGAGATGCTGTGGCCAAAAGAGCAAATGAGCTCCTGGGATGCATAAACAGGGGAATCTCGAGTAGGAGCGGAGAGGTTATTTTACCTCTGTCTTTTGCACTGATGCAACCACTTCTGGAATCCTGTGTCCAGTTCTGGGGCCCACAATTCAAGAAGGATGGTGATAAATTGGAGAGGGGTCAGCCAAGAGCCACAAGAACAACTACAGAATTAGGCTTTACAGTGATAGACTCAAGGAGCTCAATCTATTTCGCATAACAAAGAGAAGGTTAAGGGGAGACGTCTGTAAGAGTCTGTAAGTACCTACATGGGGAACAACTATTTAATAATGGGCTCTTCAGTCTAGCAGAGAAAGGTTTAACTTGATCCAATGGCTGGAAGTTGAAGCTAGATAAATTCAGACTGGAAATAAGGCATAAATGTGATCACAGTTCTCCCTTCTGGCCTGGGAATCTATGAGTCAGACCAGCTGTTCCTCTGGCACTAATAGCTGTGCTTACTGCACCCTCTAGTGGCCTCTCTTCCCCACAGCAGTGTCAGGCACAGTTGGCTGGCCCAGGACCAGCTCCGTGTGTTGGCACTAGCAGCAGCAAGGCAGTGCACACTGGGGCAGTGTGTAGAGTTGCTGGGCACTCACACACAGGCTGCGTCCTGGATTGTGCATTAGTGTAGGGTAATTCACCTCCCCAGACTGGGCTGCCTACTGTCACTGGTCTAGGTGTGTGGCGTGCAAGAGAAAGAGCAGGGGGCACAGAGGATCGGGCTTAGCACCAAGTCTTTTCTCACAAAGACGTTACCCAAGTGGGAGTCCAGAGCAGTGACTCCTAATTTACACCAGTGTCACTAAGAGGGGATGAGGCTGGTGGTAAGGCCTGGGAGTGGCAGGGCGAACATTGGCCAGGCAGACAAAGGGATAGATAATAAGACAGAAAATATCAATGCCATTATATAAACCCATGTTATGCCCACACCTTGAATACTGCATGCAGTTCTGGTCATGCCATCTCAAAAAAGGTATGTTAGAATTGGAAAAGGTGCAGAGAAGGGCAACAAATATGCTCAGGGGTATGGAACAGCTTCCACAGGAGGAGAGATTAAAGAGACTCTGACTGTTCATCTTAGAAAAGAGATGATTAAGAAGGTTATGACAGAGGTCTATAAAATCATGACTGGTGTGGAGAAAATGAATAAGAAAGTGTTATTTACCCCTTCACATAACACAAGAACCAAGGCTCACCCAAGGGAATTTACAGGCAGCAGGTTTAAAACAAACCAAAGGAAGTGTTTCTTCACACAATGCACAGTAACCTGTGGAACTTGTTGGCAGGGGATATTGTGAGGGCCAAAAGTATAACTGGGTTGAAAAAGAATTAGTAAATCCATGGAGGATATATCTGTCAATGGCTATTAGCCAGGATGGGCAGGGATGCAACCTCATGTTCTGGGTGTCCCTAAACCTCTGACTGCTAGAAGCTGAGACAGGGGATGGATCATTCAATAATTGCCCTGGTCTGTTCACTCCCTGTGAAATGCCTGGCATTCAGGGCCGGCTCTAGGTTTTTTGCTGCCCCAAGCAAAAAAACATTTTGGCTGCCCCCCGTCCCAGCTCTGGGCTCCCCCCCGAACCCCGCTGCTGTCCCAGCCCTGGGCTTCCCCCTTTCCCCCCACCAGTGCCCCCACCCCGCTGCCGCCCCAGTCCTGGGCTCTCCCCCCCCACCTGCACCCTCCTTCCGCTGCAGCCCTAGGTCACTGGTAACTCGCTCCTAGGGCGGGTCATTCAGCAGGAATTTTGGATGTGCACAAAACACAGACAGGATTGGTTCCCATATGGTTACAGAGCTGCAGTAAAGTGGAACAATTTTCAGCTTGTGTGATTGGAGGATATCTGGATGCATATTATAAGACTGTCCTCCATAAATGAGGAAAAGTTGAGGTGCCTTTATTATTCTTTTGTTCCACTCTTTCTTTCTATGGGGAATTTGCCAATGCAATATCACTGTCTTCCTTTTAAACAAACAAACAAACAAACAAACAAACAAACAAACAAACAAACAAGGCAATGGTTGTTGAAAATAGCAATTCCAGTCCTAATAACCACTGGGAAGCATTTCTTGTTCAATTTTATCCTACTTTTCTACAGCAAGTTTCAGTGGATCAGTATATTTGATTTGGGAGAAATGAAGTAACAGCTGCCCAAACTGAGCTTGAGCACTCCTGAATTTTGAGGTGTTCAAATCTGGAAGGGAGGTGCCGGGTGTGTGTGGGGGAGTGGGGGGGGGCTGTGGGCTCTGCGAGGGAGCATGGCAGCATGTATGCAGCAGTGTGTCTGGAGCTGCGTGGAGCCAGACACGCTGGTCTGAGTGGCACGGTAAGGGGGCTGGGGGTTGGAGAAGGGTAGGGGTTCTGGGGTCAGTCAAGGGACAGGGAGGGGTTGGATGGGGCAGAGGTTCGGGGGCAGTCAGGCAGGGAGAAGGGGGTTAGATGGGTCAGAGGTTCGGGGGCAGTCAGGGGCAGGGAGAGGGGGTTAGATGGGTCAGAGGTTCGGGGGCAGTCAGGGGACAGGAGGCGGTTGGATTGGCATGGGAGTCCCAGGGGTTGTCAGGGGACAGGTAGGGGTGGGGTCCTGGGGGAAGTTGGGGGTGTCTCAGGACGGGGCAGTTGGGGACAAGAAGGGAGGCTTAGATAGGGGGTGGGGTCCTGAGGGACAGCTAGGGGCAGGGGTCCCAGGAGGGGGCAATCAGGGGACAAGGACCAGCAGCGCTTAGATAGGGGGTGGAGTCCTGGGGGGCAGTTAGGGTCAGGGATCTCAGGAGGGGGCAATCAGGGGACAGGGGGTGGGGGTGGGGGTTTCTGTGGGGGGCAGTCGGAAGGAGTGGCTGGTGGCAGGGTGGGGCTTCCCTCCCCCTGGAGTGTCCTGTTTTTTGAATGTTAAAATATGGTCTCCCTACCATTCACAGCACTCACAGCATGCTGCCGCATGAGGTCCCCCTCCTTCCTTTCCAGTTGGTAGTTGCCAAGGGAATGCTGGGAAATATAGTTCTTTCCCTGCTCCAGGGCTGGCTCTATAGGCAGGGAGCTAACCATGGAACTACAGCTCCCAGAGCCCTCTGTTGGTTCTCAGCTCCCATGCCGCCCCTGCAAATGGGCTGCCCCAAGCAGGTGCTTGCTTTGCTGGTGCCTAGAACCGCCCCGGCTGGCATTGGCCACTGTCAGAAGGCAGGACACTGGGCTAGATGGACCATTGGTATGACCCATTCTCAAGTTCTTAGACAGGAACTCCAGCAAGTGATCAACTGGAGAGAACAGTAGTTTTGTTTCACCCTTGCTCATTGGCTCCCGTGGGTCTTCTCTCTAGACCAGGCCTTTCCTCCCAGGAGATTGGTGCTTCTCCAGGAGATCAGGCAGCCTCTTATGCCCTGAGTTGCACCCATGGGGGTGAGGAGTCCCTCTGCCCAGATAAGCAGCACCAATCTCTGAGGCATGGCCTGAGCTAATGGGAATACATCCTGCCTTCTGTGCTAAGTAAGTCTAGCTTGGCCTCCCCCACAAACCAAGCACTGTCAAGGTATGTGTGTGCATCTAACTGCCCAGTTCCCCACGCCAGTACTCTCCTGTGCCTGCCTCCCAGCCATCCATCATGCCCTCCATGGGAGACAGGCCAGCGAACGCCAAGGAATGGAACTGTTCCCACAACAGAACAGCTGGTGCCAAAGAGCTGCACTTCAGATCCTCTCCTGTAGGTGGCAGCAGCTGATCACACTCCTGGCAGTGTGTCACTGGGTGTGATGGAGCCACACTGGACCAGGCCAGCTGCAGCCCTAGGGTCTGTCTCTGCCCGGCCTGGAGTTCAGAGGGGTCGGACTGGGGCTCTGGGCTCGAGCTCTCCACAGAGTGGGGCTGACTGGTGGTGGTCTGAAATAGAATCATAGAATATCAGGGTTGGAAGGGACCTCAGGAGATCATCTAGTCCAACCCCCTGCTCAAAGCAGGACCAATCCCCCATTAAATCATCCAACAGATTTTTGCCCCCTATCCCTAAATGGCCCCCTCAAGGATTGAACTCACAACCCTGGGTTTAGCTGGCCAATGCTCAAACCACTGAACTATCCCTCCCCCCCATGATACGCAAGCCTCCCTGGTGAAGTGCGAGCAAAGCCCACAGCAGGACATGTGACCAATGTGACGTGCAGGCACAGCACCCACTCCACAGCCAGCAAAGCTGGTCAGTGACAGAAATGGCTGCCCGTATGAGGGTCCTCCCATGTTCCATTTCCCAGCCCAGGAGCAAGAACCCCAAGCACCCACTTTGGACATAGTCCCCAATCCACCACTGAGCAGCACTTCCATTTCAACAGGGCAGGAGACTCCCTTTTCCCACCTGAGCCAGGGACCATCCCTCACACAGCTGGGACAGCTGCCAGCCAAACGACCCCACATCCCAGCAGGCAGGTGCTTGTGTCACCAAACATGCAGCAGACACAGATTGGCATCTGACTGGCACTCACAGCAACAAGGGCAAGAAGGCTGGGCCCTCCCCCGGCCCACAGAGGGCTCCCCCAAGCCAGCCCAGGCAGCTTGCCCTGCTGCAGACCTGTGGGTGCAGCCCCGGCACAATCAGTGACTGCTGGCAGCATGTGCAGGGCAGTCAGTGTGACGGGGCACTTCACACATGTCACCACCACCCGGCTACTGACAGGGGTTTGAGTGTCCCCACATTTCAGGGGGGGTGGTCACAGGGGAATGGAGCTGACATGGGGCAGCTGGGGGAGACTGTTTCTGGGATCTCAGGGACCCTCCCTGACTCTGCTGGGGCCAGACTCACCGCAGGACTGGCACTGAGGACAGCACCGGCGTAGAAGGGAGGTAGCTGTCACCTTCACTCCTGTGGGCCTGCCAAGTGCGGCTCCTCTGGTCTGGTTCCCTGCACTGAACTGTCCCGCTGGCAGACAGCCTCCCTGCAGTGCCACCAGCGAGCAGAGGTGCCAGCTGGGAGGCGCAATGCCAGGCTGAGCCCAGCGAGGAGCCAGCAGGACAGAGGAGACTGAGACAGACCCTCTCTGCAGAGTCTCTCTCGTACCCTCGGCCAGCGCTCGCGTGCTGCCGATGACACTTCAGGGAACTGAACTGGAAGCTGGCAGCTCTCCCTCAGGATTGTGATACAGGAGTGGGGACTCAGCTGCCACCCTCCTGCCCTGGACTCACTCTGCATGGACCCGTCTCCTGCAGAGGGACACTCAGGCTGGGGGTATTTTCCAAGGTGGGGCCATAGGGGCTGATACCCATCCTGCAGCCCTTTATGCGCTGGGTGATGCCAGCTGGTATTAGACCCTGGGGGGAGCATACCCAGTTTGCACAGTGCCCCAGCTGCCCACCTGCCTTGCCCAGGTGGTGAGGGGGGTTCCTGCATGGAGAGCTGCAGCCCAGCTGGGAGCTAAGCTGTCCCAGCCCTGGCATCAGGTGCCTGCTGTGGAGAGGCAGTCGGGGGCAGGCTCAGATTCACCCCTTCCCAGCCAGACCCTGTACAGGGCTCACAGGAAGCCTCTGTTTACTGACTGTTCAAGGAGACAGCAGCTTCTCTTTGGGATGGCGCCAGGAGAGTTACTATGGAGCTGCAAGACACCCTGACACTACCGCATGGGCCTTCCTACTCCCACATCTCCGGCTAAGGGGCGAAGCACCAGGGGGAAGGAGGAGGGCAGCAGCAGCAGGACCGGTGACAAATCCCCAGTGAGGACTGAGCTGAGCACTGGATAGTCTCCTGGCCCCCTGCCTTGGCCCCGAGAGCTCAGCCTTGCCTGGGGTGGGGTGAGGAACATCTGGCAAACAAACCCTCCCCGCGCCATCGGCCTGATCCAATTGCATGGCAGATGTTCGCTAGCACAGGCAGGCAGATTTCACACACCGGGAGCTGCCAGCTCCCTCCCTCCCTGCCTTTGCGCTGGGGCTTTAATCACAGGCATCTGCCTGTAACCCTGCAGCAGCCTTAGTCCCAGCGCTGCGCAGCCGAGAGCGGGGAACTAGACACTCTGTTGCACATGGCCTGGGAAGGCTCCAAGCCACGTTACAATAAACGCCGGCTGCATATCAGCAGCACAGCAAGCCCAGCTCCAACCCATCTCACGCCACTTGCTCCAGGTCAAGGACAGCCCAGCCCAGCCAGACATTTCAATAGACCTCAGTAACATGCAACATTTCCCAGGCAAAGAGGAAGGCTAAAGCCCACTGGGTGCCCTCCTGAGCTTCCCGTGCTGGACCCACAACGTGCTCTCCTGAGCTGTGCCTCGCGCATATTGTCCAACCCTCGGGTTGCTGGTGCACACAGCGCCAGGCACACTTGCAGTGCTGTACACGATGCCCGCCATGCCCATCAGGCAGTGCTGGCCATGCATGTGTCACTGTCACATGTGCCTTTGCACAACTGACTGGACATAATGCATGAGGCAGCTGCTCCTCAGCCACATCCACAAAGGCACTGGTGTAAGCGGGCACAGGTCTATGGGGCTGGGCTGATTTACATCAGCAGGAGGTTTGGCCCCAGGAGTGCAAGTTAACCATCCAGTCTCTCTGTACGGGCTGGGGATATGTGATCAGGCCTGGGTCCAGCTGCCAGCCCTAGGGCGGGGGAATACAAGTCCTTCCTCTGACCTCCCCCAGGGAACAAAGCAGTGGGCTATGCCACCCCAGTTCAGAGCTGGAAGCCGCCACAGACAGCACAGGAGCACACACGCACATTGCATCAGACACTGGCTCATTGAGTCCAGAATCCTGGTTCCATTGAAGGGAAGGGGTAACTACCTCAGTAAAGATTCCTTCCTGATCCCTGCTGCAATCACCCTGCTACCCTGAAGCATGAGATTTGTTCAGCTACCAAAGCCATGACTAATCACACCATTATCCAGCCCCTTTTCAAAGCCAGCTGAGAGGAAATAGAGTCGCTCCAGTGGAGTCCTTTGACTTGATTCCCCCTGCAGCAGTGAGTTCCACAGCTCTGACTATTACTCCTCCATAAAACAGCACTTCCTTTGATCTGGTCTAAGCGTCCCCACCATTCATTTCATTCTACATACTCTTGTTCTCATGGGCAGGGGATGACAGGGAGGAGACCCTGAGCAGTGCTTGTTCCGCCAACTCATAACACTGAAACCCCCTTGATCTCCCTTGCATTGCCAAGCAACCTTGAATTCTCCCTGTCTCCTCCTGATTGCCAAATAACTCCGGCCTGGAGGCTGGACCAGCCCTCTGGCCCTTCTGAGTCTCAGCAATCCCGCATATTTCTTAAGATGAGGTGCCCCACAACAGACACAATGCTGGGGCAACCCATGGTTTGCTATCTAGGCATGGTACAGAGTGATGGGCATTATCCATGTCCCTGGCCCAAATAGCCCAGCCCTTGGGGACAGTCTTTCAGACCTCCAGGACTCTCCCTGAGATCCGAGTATGGCAGCGTAATGTGGCGAGCCGCTGACACATGGAATGACACCGGCGCACCAGGACCTGGCTCCGTGAGTCCCTTCCAAATGTACTAAACCAACCTAAATGCTTGTCCCCGCTGCCTGTCCGTCAGGCTCAGCCCCACATGTTCAGCCTGATCCCTCTCCCACTTGGAGAGGCGCTGGCTCCTGACCGCTAGCAAGGAGAAGCTTCCTGCCCAGAGAGAGTGGGTCCCTCCAGCCCCAAATAGGAAACACTCCAAACTAAGCTTCCCCGGGGACCCAGCTAGGTGGGAGCCTGGGGGCAGCCATGGGGCAGGTGCCTATTTGCTACACACAGCTACTCAGTCCCATGGCACTGGCCTTGGGCCATGGCATCTGCCTGCAGGTGCTGCCCTTTCTCCAGCCCCAGCGCAACATATTGCCAGGGACAACATCACCTGCCCTTTCCCTAGCACCTGTCACCCCACAGGACCCCAAAGCACTCCTGGAGGGACTGGGATCACGGCATGCACCACTGAAATACAGCTGCCGCTGGGGCACCACATGGCAGCTGATCAGCAGCGCACAATAACACTGCACCAGTTTGAGACTGTACTTAGCTGGTGCTACAGCAGACTTCAGGGGGACAGAACATAATAACCAGTGCTGGGGTTTGCCGAGGACAAACAGCCCCAGCTCTTGTGCAAGTGCCCCAGGATCTTTAATGATCATGGGCAGACAGGCCCTTGATTCCACCTCTTACCTCATGCCCGACATCTCCTGCAGCACAGCACCCCAAGTGGGGTGAGGCAGCACCGACGTGGAGAAATGCCCCGTCAGATACCCACCCCACTGCCTGTCCTTAGGCACGAACTGGGTCCAAACCCCACCTAGCTGGTGAGATCTGACCCCGCTAGCATGAGGTGAGAGCTGTGACGCGTTAGGGGCACCTGGCTTCACCCAAAGCAACCTCTCCCCATCCGCCTGCTTGTGAGGAAGAGCTGCCACTGCCCCATGTGGTGCCTGTCCCGGCTCCAGTCCCAGTCATAGCAGGGCCCGTGGGAGCCACCCCACTGCAGCTGCTCCCAATGGCTGCAGGTGCAGCTGAGCTGAGGTAGGAGCTCCCCCAAGCACAAGACTGCCTGGCCCCTCCTGCAGGGTGGCCTTTGTCACTGAAAACAAGCGCCAGGGAAATACAGGGAGAATGGGAAGAACCCTGGGGCTGGGCTGGGGAAGGGGGCCAGGGCTGTCCAGAGAGCCCGAGGGACAGTGTGCGCAGCATTGTGTCCGAGACACAGGTGGCCAGTCAGTATCTGCCCCCGTGTGTGCCCCCAGCCTTCCCGGACTGCAGTGTGCACAGGAGCAAGGGGAGCCATCAAGACAAAAGGGGAACAAAGCTTGCACACACACAACACCCAGCACCCCATGGAGTACACAACTCCGTACACACCCAGCAAAGAACTCCTCCACTCTGCACCTCTGTGCGCACAACCTCACACCCTCCGGCACACACACACACACACACTCTCTCTCTGCTTCTCCCACTCCCTTACGCACACAGAGCCACAGAAACGCGGGGCCAGGAGACACCTTGACAAGTCCCCAAGTCCAGCCCCCTGCATCAAGGACATAGTGACTCTACCTACCACCACACAGATATCTGCACATGAAGGACACAGAACACGGGCCACCACAACTCTCCCCTCCCAGACTTCGATGCTGGGAGAATCTCCCATCCTGCTGCACAAACACAGGGTGTGTGTGTGTGTGTGTGTTCGTGCATGTGTGTGCGCATGAGTGTGCGGAACCTGCATTTAGTTCACAAATCAGGACGATGACTTTGGCACAGCTCCATTACACTCATTGTGCTGGATGCCTCTGGCTGGGCACCTTTTCCACCTCAGCATGCTGGACAGACACACAGACTTCTGCACTTCTCCCGGCAGCCGGGTCTGACACTCATTTGTAAAGACAACCCCAGGTGCAGGGAGGGGAGAAGAACTGCCCATCAGTGGCTATTACAGAAACCCTTTCTGCTTCCTGGGGTGGGAAATAACATGTGCCTGGGTCATTTGCTAACCTGTTACCATTTATGAATTATGGAAACTCAGCCTTTGGCCTCATGCCATCGCTGGTCATGTCCCAGCAGGGTACACCCCTGCTGACCAGCTGCAGTGTTCTCTTGATTTCAATATCCCCCTAGGGGGGCTCCAGCAGTCTTGCTCTCCTGGTTCCAGGGCAGTCAGCACACTGCAGATGCGTTCACCCTGGACCCTGCTAGCGCCATGAAAGCAATTCAGTATTCGCTGCCTCATGGAGTTGTGAGACCGGCAACAGTGTTGCTGGGTTAATGGAGGGAGTTAGCTCATTCCTGCTAGCGGCTCTGTTCCACCTTCGTTAGACTCCCACCCAGCCATGCTGCCGAGCTGTGCGTCGGGCCCCAGCTCGTGCAATCTCCTTATTGTTCAAGTTCCTCAGAGTCACCAGGCTGCTGAGGGGCCGCTCTGCTCACGCTCACCAGAGCGCAGGGGACTCTCACCTGGCACCGCAAAGCAAAAGGCCAGGTTTGTACCTACAACAGGCACTTGGGTTAAAGCCTCTTGGCAATCAACCCATACACACAGAGACATCTGCACACAAATACACACACAGAGATCTGCACATTCACGCATGTGCTTGCACACACACACAACTGCCCCTGTGCTTGCACACACACAATGACCCACACATGCACTTGCACACCCAGATACACACACACACACACACACACAGACCCGCACATGTGCTTGCACATACACAGAGATCTGCACACAAACACAAGTACCTTTAGTCCAGGATCCACCTGAGCACACATGGCCAGTCTGTTCCCCTGACACATGCATCCCAGGCTGGCCAGGCAGCGAGCCTGGTAGATCTATGCAGACCGGTGTTCTCTCTATCACCCCATGTGCTGTGTCTTGACTCGACCAGGTCTCCAGTGGCCAGGCTGCTCTGTCTGACAACCGCCTATTCAGTCCCCACGGAGCCTCTCCGGAGGAGGTGACCCAACCCCGACACACACGCACATGCAAGAAGAAGAGCCAATTCTTCTGGAGCACATACTCACCCCCATTCAGAGTGTTGCTGCTAGCGGAGCCTGACAGCCAACTCCTGCTTAATCCCCACTTTGTGCCGCCAGCCAATGCCCTCTGTATGCACGTCCAAGCTGGGCCTGCTGCCTGGCACAGGGCCAGTGGGTGCACTGTGCTTGGTACTCTGTGGAGAGATGCCCCTTGCTTCAGGACACTGGTAAATAGAGTCAGGTCAGAGTCCTGAAGGTTTGAATTGAGTCATTATTAACTCTGCCTCGTGGGAGCAGGGTCCCGATGCAGCACAGCCCTTAGTTACACTCAGAGCTCCCACCACTGCAGTCTCTCTGGAGACATCCTCCTGCAGGAGGCCTGTCTCTGGTGCAATTGGTGGGCACATCGCTCCCTGGACTGCTGCTCCTGCAGCTGGTAGGGCTGCAGCTCATCCCCGGAGGGTGATTCAAGCCTCCTCTGGACTCGCTGGTATGGCTCCACGTTTCCCCGGTGGTGCTGTGCTCGGAGTGGGGCCTGGGGCTTTACAAGCACCATAAGAGGGACCTGCCCCAGAGGGTCCTGTGGCAAAGGAGACAAGTGTCCACTGGGCTGGGAGGTGTGGGGAAGGACAGTGCAGGTCACAGTGGGCGAGTCAATGAGACCGACAGTTTCACCAGATGCTGGGGGATGCTGTATCCTGGTGCCGCCCCAAACTGCGTCCAGGCTGTAGCGCCTCCGGGTGGGCTGGGCTGGCCCCAGACGGGAGAGTCTCTGGCTCACTTGCTGACTCCCTCAGAGAAGCCAAGGCCAGGAGGGCCCATTGTGATCTTGCTGCCCCAGTAATCCCCTAGAGCAGATCTTGCAGAAAGACAGCCGAGTTGGATAGAACATCACCGCCGCTCCTGGGTATATTGTTCCCACAGATAATTATGCCCCTGACCCAAGGTTCCAGCCTTGGCCCTGCCTGCCACTGGGGAGACAGGCACAGGCAGCACAGCAAGCTGGTGACTGCAGTGCCTGGTCTAGCATAGAATCATAGAATAAAAGGGTTGGAAGGGACCTCAGGAGGTCATCTAGTCCAACGCACTGCTCAAAGCAGGACCAACCCCCAACTATCCCAGCCAGGGCTTTGTCAAGCCTGACCTTAAAAACCTCTAAGGAAGGAGATTCCACCACCTCCCTAGGTAACCCATTCCAGTGCTTCACCACCCTACTAGTGAAAAAGTTTTTCCTAATGTCCAACCTAAACCTCCCCCTCTGCAACTTGAGACCATTACTCCTTGTTCTGTCATCTGCTACCACTGAGAACAGTCTAGATCCATCCTCTTTGGAATCCCCTTTCAGGTAATTGAAAGCAGCTATCAAATCCCCCCTCATTCTTCTCTTCTGCAGACTGAACAATCCCAGTTCCCTCAGCCTCTCCTCATAAGTCATGTGCTCCAGCCTCCTAATCATTTTTGTTGCCCTCCACTGGACTCTTTCCAATTTTTCCACATCCTTCTTGTAGTGTGGGGCCCAAAACTGGACACAGTATTCCAGATGAGGCCTCACCAATGCCGAATAGAGGGGAATGATCACATCCCTCGATCTGCTGGCAATGCACCTACTTATACAGCTCAAAATGCCATTAGCCTTTTTGGCAACAAGGGCACACTGTTGACTTATATCCAGCTTCTCGTCCACTGTAACCCCTAACTCCTTTTCTGCAGAACTGCTTCCTAGCCATTCGGTCCCTGGTCTGTAACAGTGAATGGGATTCTTCTGTCCTAAGTGCAGGACTCTGCACTTGCCCTTGTTGAACCTCATCAGGTTTCTTTTGGCCCAATCCTCTAATTTGTCCAGGTCCCTCTGTATCCTATCCCTACCCTCCAGCGTATCTACTACTCCTCCCAGTTTAGAGTCATCTGCAAACTTGCAGAGGGTGCAGTCCACGCCATCCTCCAGATCTTTAATGACAATATTGAACAAAACCAGCCCCAGGACCGACCCTTGGGGCACTCCGCTTGAAACCGGCTGCCAACTAGACATGGAGCCGTTGATCACTACCTGTTGAGCCCGATGATCTAGCCAGTTTTCTATCCACCTTACCGTCCATTCATCCAGCCCGTACTTCTTTAACTTTTCCAGTCATCCGGGACCTCCCCCGATCGCCATGAGTTTTCAGAGATAATGGCCAATGGCTCTGCAATCACATCTGCCAACTCCGTTAGCACCCTCGGATGCAGTGCATCTGGGGACTTGTGCTCGTCCAGTTTTTCTAAATAGTCCTGAATCACTTCTTGCATTGGGGGAGGCTACCCAGTGACAGGTCCCTGGTGAGCCTGGCACCATACCAAGCGCTGCCACTCCACTGTGTCCTCAGTAGGTGTTCGGGGGGTGGAGGGGTCTTTGCTCACCTCTTCCCCTAGAACCACAAACACGGATGTCACAGACTCACTGATCTCCTTCCCCTGGGCAGTGTGACAGCCAGGCCTCCCTCCTCCCCCCGCAGTCCCAGCACCCCAACCACAGATCAGCCGGGCTCCCCTCCAGCCAGGTGCATTGGGAAGCCTGTGCCTGGCTGACAGCGCCATTGCCCTGACTATCAGCCAGGCAAGCCCCTCATGTTTCCCTCCACTCCAGGAGCCAGGCAGAGGGAGAGAGAGACACCCGGGGGAGAGACAGATCACCCAGCCAGAGCCCTCTCCAGCAGACAGCTGGATTGGAAGCAGCTTCTGGCAGGGCCCTTTGCCTCCCAGCACTGCCTGATCCACATGGTGTGTCTCTCTCACACACACACACATAGGGAATAGCTATACCCACACACACACACACACGCACCCAGAATACACACACACACACACTCCACATCCGGAATAGCTCTACACACATACATGGAATAGCTATACCCACACACACACACGCATCTGGAATACACACACACACACACACATCCCTCTGCATCCGGAACAGCTACATGCATGCACGCACACAATAGCTATACCCATGCACACACCTGCATCTGTATTATACACACACATCCACACCCCTCCGCATCCGGAATAGCTACACGCGCACACACACACGGAATAGCTACACAGACAGACACACAGACACAAATACACACACCTCTGCATCTGGAATAGCTACACACACACACACAGACACACACATCTGGAAAACACACACACACATGCACATCTGGAACAGCTACAGTGCTTTAAACTCATACCCTACCTTAACTCGGGTTCCCCTCGGAACGGAGACAAGCCCTCCGTCACTCTCTCCACATGTGATGCTAATCCAGTGGCCTGGGAAAGGGCTTTGTGCCAGGGAGCTGAGGGGAGGGTGGGCAGGGTGCAGCCATCCATATGATGTGCGCACACATGGGCTGAGCCATTCCTTGCCCATGGCCTATAGTTCCTATGTGATCCCCACCTAGCTGGCCACCCTGCACCATTTGGTCACTCAGTGACACCCCAGCTACATCAGTGATCCCAGGCCAAGCAGAGACGTGCCCAGAAGGTCCCTCTGATCGGTGTTTTGGGAGGGGGGGGTTCCTCATTCCCAGCCCCCCTAACCAGAGTCCCAGCTACGCACAAGCCCCTGCCCAGCACTGCCCGCAGAGGGAGTCTTCGTCTTGCAGAATTGCCAGAGCTCCCTAGAGAGCAGGTTCTTTGCATCCCGAGCCCCATGCAGGCCTGGGAGTGCGCTCTCTGCCACCATGGGTCACATCTGGGCACCTCCTGGGGGTGTGGGAAACTGAACCCCACAACACACCCTTTCCAAGCCAGGGTTCTCCAACAGCTACCCTGACTCTTCCATCGCTGCTGAACTCCCAGAGAGACCCCAGCACAGCACAGCTGAAGAGACACCCACTGAGATCCCACGGCTCAGAGCTGCGAGAATGGGGTACGACTCCACTCAGCCCCCAAGGTCAGTGAATGTGTAGCTCTGCTATCTCTCACCCAGCAGGCCAGGGTCTCCTGTAGAACATTCAGACAGGGTAGTGACAGGGCCCAGAGGCATGCTGGGAACTGTAGTACCATTCGGCTAGCACAAGAACCGCTGCATTTGTGGTCATCCCTGCCGACCCCAGGATTACATGCAGAACTGGCCAAACCTCAGGGTAGTTTCACCTGAGTAAGGGTTGCACTCCATACACTCAGCGTGAGTGAAATGCAGCCACTTCTGGGGAGGAGGGCAGCAACAGCACACAGCAACACCGCACACGGAGGGGCTGGGGGAAGGCAGCTTTAGGAGTGAATTAAAGGGTTTTATTGCTACATTATTTATTAGCTGCAGGAGGGCAAGACGGGTCAGGAAGGGACAATGGGAGGGGGATTAGCTGCTGGGGGAGAAAAGGGCATTTGTTCCTTTTAAAAAAAGAGCTGAAACCAAAGGCAAGAGCTAGTGTGAGGCAACAGGGTGGGTGTAATTGGTTCATCTTCTAAGCCCGCAGAGCATGATGGTACATGGCGGGCCCAACCCTCCGCCACCCTGAGGCCCAATCCTGTCCCACCGGGCACCCTGTGTCGCCATTCACACCTGTGCAGAGCAGGCGAGCGACACGCCCAGGATGTGGGTGGAGGGCACTGGCTTGGCAGCTGTGACGAAGTGGGACTATTCTTAATGTTTTCTCTGAATACTGTGTTGGTGCCTCAGTGTCCCCTATGCAGTTCTTAAGTATCTAGGTGGTGGAATAAGGGGGTGTGATTGCTACAGAGCAACGGGCCAGTGCACCTAAATGCCTGGCACTCTGTCTCCTAGCAACTGATGGCCCGGGCCCCTCCTCTGCAAAGGTGCCAACTGAAGGTGTTGGAGACAAAGAGATCAGGTGACCTCCTGGCCTGGGAAAAGAAATGGGCAGAGGAGGAGGGGCTGGAGGGGGTTTTGAGTCTGGAGCTGCCTGGGGACAAGGAGTGAAGTGCAGACGTGGAGGTCTGGCTCACTGCCCCCCAGAATGGACCCAGCCGAGGGATCCGGTTCGTGGTCCCTACAAACTCTGTTTTAGACCGTATTCCTGTCATCTAATAAACCTCTGTTTTACTGGCTGGCTGAGAGTCATGTCTGACTGCGAAGTGGGGGTGCAGGACCCCGTGGCTTCCCCAGGACCCCGCTGGGGCGGGCTCGCTGTGGGAAGCGCATGGAGGGGCAGAGGATGCTGAATGCTCCAAGGAGAGACTCAAGAGGTGAAGATGTGCGAGCTTCTTGCCCTGAAGACAGTCTGCTCCAAGGGAGAGGAGGCTCCCCAAAGTCCTGACTGGCTTTGTGGGGAGCAGTTCCAGAGCATCGCCCAGGGACTCTGTGACATTGGCTTGGCAGCTGTGACTGTGGGACTGTTCTTAATGTTTCCTCAGAATACTGTGTGGGTGCCTCAGTTTTCCCTATGCATTTCTTAAGTCTCTAGGGGGCGAGAGTGTTGCAGAGCAAAGGGCCAGTGCACATAAATGGCCAACTAATGACCGGGGCCCTTCCCCGCAGCAAGGAGATAGCTAAAGGTGTTGGAGAACAAAGAGATCAGGTGACCTCCTGGCCTGGGAAAGGAACAAAGCCCAGAGGAGGAGGGGCTGGAGGGTGAGTCAGTTAGGGGCTGGCTGGGGACATGGAGTGAGTGCAGACGTGGGTGTCTGGCTTGCTGTCCCCCAAAATGGACCCGGCTGAGGGGTCCTGTTCTCTGTACCTACAAGCTCTGTTTTAGACCATGTTCCTGTCATCTAATAAACCTCTGTTTTACTGGCTGAGAGTCACATCTAATTGTGAAGTTGGAGTGCAGGACCCTCTGGCTTCCCCAGGACCCCACCTGGGCAGACTCGCTGTGGGAAGCGCACGTAGGGGCAGAGGATGCTGAATGCTCCAAGGTCAGACCCAGGAAGGTGGAAGCCGTGTGAGCTTTTTGCCCTGAAGACAGTCTGCTCACAGAGAGGAGACTTCCCCAGAGTCCTAACTGGCTTCATAGGGAGCAGTTCCAAAGCATCGCCTGGGGACTCCGTGACAGCAGCATTTCACACCATCTTTGCAGAGGTGGTACTGACAACACCAGGCCCATGGGGGTGGGGATCCACTACTGCAGTGCCCACCCTCCCAGCTGACCGCTCT
The DNA here is from genome assembly GCF_016161935.1 of Mauremys reevesii. Classification (NCBI taxonomy): domain Eukaryota; kingdom Metazoa; phylum Chordata; order Testudines; family Geoemydidae; genus Mauremys; species Mauremys reevesii. Next base: position 60,917,953 of record NC_052631.1, on the reverse strand, counting down.
GGCCATCCCTCCTCCGCTTTCTCTGGGCCCCCTTCCCCACCCACCAGCCAATACCCCTGGGCACCCCTACTCCTTCCCGCCATGGCCTCGCATATCCTGCAAAATCCAGCAAAGCCACTACCTTGTCCCCGCCCTCGTGCCCTCTGCTGTGCTGCCTCCACAGCGCTCGGCACTGGCTGGGCAGCTGGTGTGCTGGGACCGCTGCCGTGATGCTACCTGGAGCCATCCCCCACTGAGGCCTTCAGGTGCTCCCTCAAGACAAAGCACCGCAACTTTGGCCTGGTCTCTTAAAGGCACAGCAGGGTGCATATATGGGGAGTGCAAGTGCACACACACACATGCTGGGGCGACACCAGAGCTTTATGCATGGCACAGGACTGGCACACTCTCCTGAGCAAAGGATGAATGAGAGAGAAATGTCCCCAGGAGTGAGCTCAGTTTCTGCGACTGCCAGGTGCTAATGCTCTCGCTGCCCTCAGGAATTCACCCCCAGAGCAGAGACCAGTCCCTGCTTCATGGCTGTGCCAATGTCCAGGCCAGCCTGGGGCCTGAGAGGGGAGGCAATGTGCCCCAGCCTGACTGCCAGGGCTCTGGCACATCCTGGCAATGCCCTCTCCCGCTCTGTCCCACCGCTGGTGCCATAGGAGCCAGCAACTCCGGCTCAGCACCTTCCCGGGAGGCCCCTCCATCAGAGGCACTCCCAGGGCAGGGCTTACAGCAGGTGGGAGCCCCTAAGTGCCCATGGCAAAGGGGCTGGAGGACCCCAGTTCGGACACTGGGCACTGTCCATTATTAATACAAAGTGCAATGGCAGAGTCCAGCTCGGCTTCCGCCTGAGTTACAGACGGACGGATGCCTTGTTAATGAGATACAGGGAGGGAACAGGTCTCACACCTCACTGCCTGCCAAGGCTGCCCTACTACAGCATCTTCCACATGGACCATCTAGTTCCCATGTGACTGACCCCCTTCCCCCACCCAATCAAGTGAATCCTTACCCACCAGGCTGCTCACTTCCTGCCCTTCCCTGCTGGGTGGGAAGAGGAAGGTATCAATTTCAATTTCTGTTTTCAGGCTGGTTTGCCACAGACTCTCACACGCTGGCGCCCAAGGCCCATCACCCAGGTGAACAGACCATATAACCTATGTGCTGCAATGCAAAGTAACCCCACCACCTCGCAGCCGTTTACTGCACAGGAACAGAGGGTTTACTTGATGAAACCAAAATTTTGCCTTTAGAGTCCGCAACAGGCAAATCCTTTGGCTTCCCATTTCAGGGCGTGCGCCAGTACCTACCGACTGTGACGCCCACAGAGCAGAGTTGGCTTTCACCTCCTCCAGTGCGACCATCACTGGCAGCATCACTCCTCCTGATTGCATCCACAGGAGGGAGCAGAGCGAGGCCCCCCCATCCCCCGGAGTGTCTCCTTTTCCAGTTGGCCAGTGCAAACCCCACCCTGCTCAGCAGGATGAAGCTGAAATTGACATGCTGCATTGGCCATCCTCACGGACCCGGCTAGCACCTTCTCATACCAGCCCAAAGCGTCGGTTAGCAAGGCCGCCCAGCTGATCGAGGCCCAGGGAGTTACTCTAGTGCTTCTGCCAGAGCCTCTGGGGGCCACACACCTTGTTCTGTGCCCCTCCTACATGGTGTCTTTATTCTAAAGGTCCAGATGGCAAACGTAATGCTCCTGAATGGCAGAGGCCAGGGCACGTGCCCTGTCAGAGCACAGTGACCATCCAGGAGATTCAACTGGTGTCAAGACCTTGGCCCAAATCCTCAGCAACTGTCCTGCGGAGACTTTACAAAGCCACCATGTCTAACCACACCAGCCCTCCCGCCACTCAGAGAGCTCAGCTGGGGGCCTGGCTGTGGAGAGTGGGCCCCTGGGGCTCATCCCAGAGAGACCTGGGCCACCATGATGCCCTAGGCCAGCACCCCCGTGATTCTACTGCAGAGATGATATTCTGCCTTGGCCTGCTCCCTGTAACAAACGGCACAGAGGGCTCCTCACACAGAGTCCTGCCGGAGGAGGAGCAGGGCCAGTGCTCCCTGCTGGGCTACTGTAGCACATCTGGCACTGAGCGCCCAGGTATGATACCACTGGGTGCTGCTGACACAGACAGGAACCGCGAAGAGCTCCCAGCTTCACCAGCACTGCATTGGGAGCCTGTTCTACCAGTACCACGTGCCCTTCTGCCCCCGACAGGCAAGTGCCACCCAGCGAACTGCAGATCACCGCAGCAAGAGAGCCCAGAGATGCGTCTGCTGGGGAGGAGAGGGACTAGCCAGTATACAGGTGCCCGCTGAATCCCGGGGGCTAGAGTGGCGTGTGCTACAGGTGGCTTGTGTCCTCCCAGCATGGCCCCAGACCCAGGCCCATGGCATTACCTTTGATCCGGTGCATGGATCTGCTTCCCGGTTCCGTGCTGCTGCTTGGGGGATTGGCAGCGAAAGGAAGGAGGAGCTTGGCTCAGTGTTGCGGCTCCATTCACCTGCTGCTCACAGCACAGACAAGTGAGCCTGGCTCCGCACGCGGAGAGGAGACGAGGGGGTGGTGAGACAGGAGGGCTGGGGGCGGCATGGGGGGTGGCTGCAGCGGCTCGACTGCTGGAGCCCCTGGCAAACACAGGCTGCGCTTCCCCAGCGCTGCACAGCAGGAACTGCAGATGCCCACACGAGGAGCAGGAAATAACCGCAGGTGAAGAAACATTCTGCCCAGGGATGGAGACATTCACACTCATTCTGCAGCACCACAGGGAGACTGGGTGACCTCAGGGACCCTCACCCCTGCCCAGGGCTGGCAGCATGAACGGGAGGGTGGGGATCAGGCAGGGAGCTGTCTCTGGGCTGGCGGGAGAGATGTGGTTAGCCAGGGAATGGGAAGAGCCAGGCCTCAAACAGTCACCGTTGCTGCTTGTGCATAGCCCAGCCCTGGTGGAGTGGCTGCAGCCCAGCCATGAGTGACTGTGGAGGGACAGCGTCTGGTGTGCAGGGTTGGTCAGGTAGGTGGCACAAGCCTGGGCTCAGAGGCTGGTGTCACCAATAATACCAGGGTGATGAGCTCACTGTGAGTTTTAGAAATCCTTTATCCACATCAAAAAACAAACATACAGCCCAGCACAGATGTGCATCTTCTCTGAAGAGGAACAAGGCTGGAATAGCATGGAGGGGACTATGGGTCAGGTCTGAGAGGCACCTGAGGGGCAGAGCTGGGGGAGAGGGGAGAAGCCCAGGGCTGGTCCAGACCCCTTCTCATCCCATCCTTGTGCAGGTGGCTACATCCATCCCAGCCCAGCGTCAATACCACCAGGGCTTCTGTCGTCCTGGGAGCACCAGCTGTGGGTGGCACCTCTCTGCCTCCTGCCCATCCCACCCAGCAGTGCCCTCTTGCGAGGGGACATGAGCAGCAGGTAGCAGCGAGAGGCAGGGCTACACAGCTCCAGCCCCTTCCAGCCACTCTCCTGTGTTTACCTGCCCAGCCTCAGCACATGGGGCCCACAGGCCGGGTGCCATGGCAACCTGCTACCAGCTCTTCCCAAGGCTGCTCCAAGCAGCAGACTCTGTGGCAGCGGGAAGGGGCAGCACTGAGGCCTGTGGGGACAGGACTCTGACCAGGGATGCCCTGCCAGCCCATGTGGGGCCTGGGGGCCAAGCACAGCTGCCCCATGGGGGCCCTGGATAGTGGGAATGGGGGTGTGCATAGGGCCACCTAGAATCATAGATTATTAGGGTTGGAAGGGACCTCAGGAGAGATCATCTAGTCCAACCCCCTGCTCAAAGCAGGACCAATCCCCAAATGGCCTCCTCAAGGATTGAACTCACAACCCTGGGTTTAGCAGGCCAATGCTCAAACCACTGAGCTATCCCTCCCCTCCCCTAGCTCAGTGATGAAATGCTCCTTTCTCTGGCTAGTTCATGGCATCAACATGCATGGTTTCTGATGTGCCCTGGCACCGCCCAGCCCAAGTGTGCCCACCCCTGGCACCGCTCACACCGTGTCTCCTTGCCCATCCCCCCAGCACCACCCAGATCGCCTGTTCCTGCCCACCCCCTAGGTCCGCCTAGACCGCATATGCCTGCCTATCCCCACCACAACACTACCCAGATCATGTGTCCCTGCCCATCCCCCCCAGTCCACCCAGATTGCGTGTCCCTGCCCATTCCCCACAGCACCACCCAGATCGCGTGCCCCTGCTCATCCCCTCCCCCCCCGGCACCGCCCAGATCACGTGTCCCTGCCCACCCCAGGCACTGCCCAGACCGTGCATCCCTGACCACCCCCCTGGCACCACCCAGACTGTATGGAAAAATCACAGAATGAGAAGGTTAGAAGGCACTACAGGGGTCATCTAATCTAGCCCCTGCCAAGATGCAGGATTTGTTGTGTCTAAACCACCTCTGACAGATGGCTCCAGCCGCCTCTCGAAAACCTCAAGCGAAGGTGCCTCCATGATTGCTCACATGCCCATCCCTGGCACTTCGTAGACTGTGTGTCTCTGCACACCCCCCTGCCCCAGCGCTGCCCAGACCGCACCCATGAGCCGACCCTCATAGCACTGGCCAGACCACATATGCTCATCTCTCCTGGCACTGCCCTGACCATGCATCTCTGCCCATACCCCCAGTGCTGCCCATGCACATGCCGACGCCCCTGCCCTTCTCACAAAATAACCCGCCCGGCTCTCCCCACTTCAGATGTGTCTGCTGCAAACACTGCCCTGAAATCTGCCTGCCCTCGCCCAGCGAAGCCCCTGGAGTGCCCCAGCCACATGCTCTTCCTGGGTGGCAGAGGCTGTATTGCAGTCATGGCTCCATGGTTACCGCATTGTCCCTGAACACAAACCCTGCTGGGCTCGGCCCTCGCTGCAGCCTCCCTGTTGGGGCATCCTTGCCCTCTCCATGCCATGTAGGGCTCTGTGCCAGCTGCTCCCTTGCCTCATGGGTGCTGGGCTGGGACAGCCTCACTGAGCATCCCAGACAGGAAGGACTAAGCAGGGCAGAGTTGCTTCCTTGGGGTCATGCCCAGGGCTCTGCACAGCCCTGAGCAATGGGGCTCCCAGCCCACCCCTGGGGACGCTGCTCCACAGACCTCACTGCTGGACGCTCGCCATGCTGGCAGCCTGCATTTCGTCCAGCAGTTTAACCCCCTTCTGCCTAGCCTTGCCCTCTTGTGCCACCTCCCAAAGATCCTTGTGGGTCCAGTGACCCCACCCCTCATTTGCCTGGCACTTGCGGGGATGTGAGCTCAGCCCCCAGTGCCAGGAGCTGGGCAGCCCCCTCCCCATGAGCAGCCAGGGACGCCTCCCAGGAGCTGCAGCTCATTCACGTGGCATTTCTTCCTTCCTCCTCGCTGGATCCCGCAACCACGAGGCACGTGAGGCTGCCAGGGGAATCCCCCGCACCCAGCTGCAGCCTCCGGCCATGCCCAGCCCCGAGGAGCCCACAGCTGCTCCCACTCCCGGACTCTTAGCTCCAGTCCTGGGAGAACAAAGGCTCGGCTCCCTCCCAAGGCCAGTGGGCCATTGCACTTAGCTGGCCTCTCCCTCCTGCTCTGCTCTAGGGACCTGGGAGCCAGGCACCTGCTAGCTCCTCTGCATGGGAGCCAGGCCAGCTCTGTCCCCCACAATTCACCTGTGACCCCCAGGGCCTCAGCCACAACTTCTCCCATCACACCCCTTCTCTGCAGCCTGCCCTGGCCCCACACACAGCCACCATGGCACACGCCCAGCACAACGGGATCTGGACCTGGACAGTGTCCCTGGCCCTGCAGCAATCTACTGGGTTAACAGTGTCACGGAGTCCCCGGGCGATGCTTTGGAACTGCTCCCCACCAAGCCAGTCAAGAACATAAGAACATAAGAACATAAGAAAGGCCATACCGGGTCAGACCAAAGGTCCATCTAGCCCAGTATCTGTCTACCGACAGTGGCCAATGCCAGGTGCCCCAGAGGGAGTGAATCTAACAGGCAATGATCAAGTGATCTCTCTCCTGCCATCCATCTCCATCCTCTGTCGAACAGAGGCTAGGGACACCATTCTTACCCATTCTGGCTAATAGCCATTTATGGACTTAGCCACCATGAATTTATCCAGTCCCCTTTTAAACATTGTTATAGTCCTAGCCTTCACAACCTCCTCAGGTAAGGAGTTCCACAAGTTGACTGTGCGCTGCGTGAAGAAGAACTTCCTTTTATTTGTTTTAAACCTGCTGCCTATTAATTTAATTTGGTGACCCCTAGTTCTTGTATTATGGGAATAAGTAAATAACTTTTTCTTATCCACTTTCTCAACATCACTCATGATTTTATATACCTCTATCATGTCCCCCCTTAGTCTTCTCTTTTCCAAGCTGAAGAGTCCTAGCCTCTTTAATCTTTCCTCGTATGGGACCCTCTCTAAACCCCTAATCATTTTAGTTGCCCTTTTCTGAACCTTTTCTAGTGCTAGAATATCTTTTTTGAGGTGAGGAGACCACATCTGTACACAGTATTCGAGATGTGGGCGTACCATGGATTTATATAAGGGCAATAATATATTCTCAGTCTTATTCTCTATCCCCTTTTTAATGATTCCTAACCAGGGGCGGCTCTAGAAAATAGGCTGCCCCAGGCAGCGCGGTGTGCTGCGCCGCCCTTCCTTGGTCCCGCGGCGGGTCCCCTCTTCCCGCGGCTCCGGTTGAGCTCCCGCGGCAGGTCCACCGGAGCCCCGGGAACAGCGGACCTCCCGCGGGCACGGCTGCGGACGGTTCGCGGGTCCGGCGGCTCCGCTTGAGCTGCCGCAGTCATGCCTGCGGGCGGTCCAGCCGAGCCGCGGACGAGCGCCTCCGCAGTCACGCCTGCGGCAGGTCCGTCCGCCCGCGGCCCGTGGACCTCCCGCAGGCATGACTGCGGCAGGTCCACCGGCCCAGCCTGCCGCCCCCTAGATTTGGCCGCCCTAGGCAACAGCTTGGTTTGCTGGTGCCTAGAGCCGCCCCTGTTCCTAACATCCTGTTTGCTTTTTTGACCGCCTCTGCACACTGCGTGGACATCTTCAGAGAACTATCCACGATGACGCCAAGATCTTTTTCCTGACTCGTTGTAGCTAAATTAGCCCCCATCATGTTGTATGTATAGTTGGGGTTATTTTTTCCAATGTGCATTACTTTACATTTATCCACATTAAATTTCATTTGCCATTTTGTTGCCCAATCACTTAGTTTTGTGAGATCTTTTTGAAGTTCTTCACAATCTGCTTTGGTCTTAACTATCTTGAGAAGTTTAGTATCATCTGCAAATTTGGCCACCTCACTGTTTACCCCTTTCTCCAGATCATTTATGAATAAATTGAATAGGATTGGTCTGAGGACTGACCCTTGGGGAACACCACTAGTTACCCCTCTCCATTCTGAGAATTTACCATTAATTCCTACCCTTTGTTCCCTGTTCTTTAACCAGTTCTCAATCCATGAAAGGACCTTCCCTTTTATCCCATGACAGCTTAATTTACGTAAGAGCCTTTGGTGAGGGACCTTGTCAAAGGCTTTCTGGAAATCCAAGTACACTATGTCCACCGGATCCCCCTTGTCCACATGTTTGTTGACCCCTTCAAAGAATTCTAATAGATTAGTAAGACACGATTTCCCTTTACAGAAACCATGTTGACTATTGCTCAACAGTTTATGTTCTTCTATGTGTCTGACAATTTTATTCTTTACTATTCTTTTCTATTGTTTCAACTAATTTGCCCGGTACCGATGTTAGTCTGTAATTGCCGGGATCACCCCTAGAGCCCTTTTTAAATATTGGCGTTACATTAGCTAACTTCCAGTCATTGGGTACCGAAGCCGATTTAAAGGACAGGTTACAAACCTTAGTTAATAGTTCCGCAACTTCACATTTGAGTTCTTTCAGAACTCTTGGGTGAATGCCATCTGGTCCCGGTGACTTGTTAATGTTGTTTATCAATTAATTCCAAAACCTCCTCTAGTGACACTTCAATCTGTGACAGTTCCTCAGATTTGTCACCTACAAAAGCCAGCTCAGGTTTGGGAATCTCCCTAACATCCTCAGCCGTGAAGACTGAAGCAAAGAATCCATTTAGTTTCTCCGCAATGACTTTATCGTCTTTAAGTGCTCCTTTTGTATTTTGATCATCAAGGGGCCCCACTGGTTGTTTAGCAGGCTTCCTGCTTCTGAGGTACTTAAAAAACATTTTCTTATTACCTTTGGAGTTTTTGGCTAGCCGTTCCTCAAACTCCTCTTTGGCTTTTCTTATTACACTCTTGCACTTAAGTTGGCAGTGTTTGTGCTCCTTTCTATTTGCCTCACTAGGATTTGACTTCCACTTTTTAAAGGAAGTCTTTTTATCTCTCACTGCTTCTTTTACATGGTTGTTAAGCCACAGTGGCTCTTTTTTAGTTCTTTTACTGTTTTTCTTAATTTGGGGTATACATTGAAGTTGGGCCTCTATTATGGTGTCTTTAAAAAGGGCCCATGCAACTTGCAGGGATTTCACTTTAGTCACTGTACCTTTTAACTTTTGTCTAACTAACCCCCTCATTTTTGTATAGTTCCCCCTTTTGAAATTAAATGCCACAGTGTTGGGCAGTTGTGTTCTTCCCACCACAGGGATGTTGAATGCTATTGTATTATGGTCACTATTTCCAAGCGGTCCTGCTATAGTTACCTCTTGGACCAGCTCCTGCGCTCCACTCAGGATTAAATCTAGAGTTGCCTCTCCCCTTGTGGGTTCCCGTACCAGCTGCTCCATGAAGCAGTCATTTAAAGTATCGAGAAATTTTATCTCTGCATTTCGTCCTGAAGTGAAATGTTCCCAGTCAATATGGGGATAATTGAAATCCCCCACTATTATTGTGTTCTTAATTTTGATAGCCTCTCTAATTTCCCTTAGCATTTCATCATCACTATTACTGTCCTGGTCAGGTGGTGGATAATAGATCCCTAATGTTATATTTTTACTAGAGCATGAAATTTCTATCCATAGAGACTCTATGGAACATGTGGATTCGCTTATGATGTTTACTTCATTTGAATCTACACTTTCTTTCACATATAGTGCCACTCCTCCCCCTGCACGACCGGTTCTGTCCTTCCGATATATTTTGTACCCCGGAATGATTGTGTCCCATTGATTGCTCTCAGTCCACCAGGTTTCAGTGATGCCTATTATATCGATATCCTCCTTTATCACAAGGCACTCTAGTTCACCCATCTTATTATTTAGACTTCTGGCATTTGTGTACAAGCACTTTAAAAACGTGTCCCTGTTTATTAGCCTGCCTTTTTCTGATGTGCCAGATTCTTTTTTATGTGACTGTTTATCATCTGATCCGGCCCTTACATTATACTTTTCAGTCCTCTGCTCCTGACTATAACCTGGAGATTGTCTATCATCAGACTCTCCCCTAAGAGAAGTCTGTGTCTGATCCACACGCTCCTCTGCAGCAGTCGGCTTTCCCCCATCTCCTAGTTTAAAAACTGCTCTACAACCTTTTTAATGTTTAGTGCCAGCAGTCTGGTTCCACTTTGGTTTAGGTGGAGCCCATCTCTCCTGTATAGGCTCCTCCCATCCCAGAAGTTTCCCCAGTTCCTAATGAACGTGAACCCCTCCTCTCTACACCAAGACTTTGGGGAGCCTCCTCTCCCTTGGAGCAGACTGTCTTCAGGTCAAGAAGCTCACACGGCTTCACCTCTGGGGTTTCTCCTTGGAGCATTCAGCATCCTCTGCCCCTCCGTGCGCTTCCCACAGTGAGTCCACCCAGGTGGGGTCCTAGGGAAGCCACAGGGTCCTACACCCCCACTTTGCAGTCAGACGTGACTCTCAGCTAGCCAGTAAAACAGAGGTTTATTAGATGACAGGAACACGGTCTAAAACAGAGTTTGTAGGTACAGAGAACCGGATCTCTCAGCCGGGTCCATTCTGGGGCCCAGCAAGCCAGACAACCCCATCTCCACTCACTTCCTGTCCCCAGCCAGCTCCAAACTGAAACCCCCTCCAGCCCCTCCTTTCTGGCCTTTGTCTCTTTCCCAGGCCAGGAGGTCACCTGATCTCTTTGTTCTCCCACACTTTTAGCATCCCCTTGCAGGGGAGAAGGGCCTGGCCATTAGTTGCTAGGAAACAGAGGGTCGGCCAGAAACTGAGGCACCCACACAGTATTCAGAGGAAACATTAAGAACAGTCCCACTTCATCACAAACAGTAACAATCATAGCCTGCCCACTGCCCTTATATGCAGCCACAGCCCTGCAGCTCCACTTGCCCCCATTCATTTCAGGATCCAGTTCAAAACTGTCCCCTGCCTCGCTGCCCTTAGCACACCTAGCACTGGCCTCCACACTCCCCCTCCCCTGGTGCAGGTGGTGCAAGAGCCTTCTCCTCCGCAGCACCTGGAGCAGACACCCCACCTGTGCTGTCTGGAGTTATGAGCCTGCGGTGTGTACTCACTACCCCTCCCTTGCTGCCAGGCTGGCGCCTGTGCCACAGATGTTACCTGGCCTTGGAGCTCCAGGGTACATGGGGGAACCGAGCTAGGGAGAGACCAGGCTGGATGCTCCTCTGGTGTTTGTCCTGAGGCCAGGCTCCCTCCCTTTGGCAGGGCTGGGGCTGGGCGCTGAGAGGCTGGTGAGAAGGCCAGGGACCCTTGTCCAAGCAGAACTGATTCCCCCTCCTGGGGTGAGCCATGGTGCTGATGGCGAGGTCAGAGTGAGGCTCCCCACTCCCCACAGGCGAGACGGGGTACCCTCCTCCTGTGCTAACCCTGCTGTTGGCTGCAGCCATGGCACTCATGGCACCACAGCCGCCGGAGAGATGAACACCCCAGGCCACGGGTACTGCTGGCCCATACTGGCTCCGTGAGCATAACCCGGCAAACGTTCCTGGCCCCTGGGCATACTGCCCTGTCAGCAGCCCCTTCCCTCAGAGGGCAAGCGAGCCAAGCACTCTGTGTGGCACAGGAGGTGGCGGCGGGGGGGCAGGGAAGAATCTACACTTCACCCACAAAACATCAAGGAGTCTGGTGGCACCTTAAAGACTAACAGATTTATTTGGGTATAAGCTTTTGTGGGTAAAAAACCCACTTCTAGTCTTTAAGCTGCCACCAGACTCCTCATTGTTTTTGAGGATACAGACTAACACAGCTACTCCCCTGATACTTCACCCCACGTTACCGATATCAGAGAGCCAGGCCACACAACACCCCTGGCCCTCTCCGTTGGACTTGCTCCCCAGCCGCTATCAGGGAAACCAATGCTGGTAGGGCCAGTGCCACAAATCTTTCCTGTACCTGCCAAGCATGCAAGGCCCACCGGGAGCTTCCCAGCACTGCGCCCACCCAGGGATCTCTCTGCTGCGTGAAGAGCTCACACCACCATCAGGAGGCAGCAGCTATCTCTCAGCTCTGCAGGGACAGGCAGGGGCAGGGACTACCCCGTGGAACTGACTAATCACTTCACTTGCTGCTGTGAATTGGCTCTGATTGCCCCTCTCCTCGCCCCCCTGGGATCCCAGCATAGAGTGGAGACAGCGCCCCAGAGGTGGAACAAAAGACATCTGCCCATGTTGATCCAGAGGGAGTCGATCAGGACCAGTGGGAAGGTTGTTGAAGAGGTGACTTCATGTCAAAGTTGGCCCAAAGTTCTGGCAGAAGATGCTTTTGCAGAACCTCAGAACAAACCCTGTTTCCATGGGGGCAAGGGGATGTAACTGCAATGGAAATTTTACTAACCAGACCTTCCCCCACAACTCTCCCACTGCACGCCTGGGCTGGGCTCCCTGAAGTGAAACTGGCCAGAATACCAAGTGTGCTGACTGGACTATTTTCTCCCTTCTGTCAGAATGCAAAAAGGCAGCAAACCGCCTTAGCGGTGAAAGGTCAATGCCCCCCACTGCCTGCGTGCCCTGCCCTTTTACACACGTGAGGCCTGCACATGTCCCTCCGCACTGACTAGCAGTAGGGCACCTGCTAACAGGTGCCTTGTGGTTAGAGCACTAGCCTATGACAATTCCTGGCTCCTCCACAGGTCCCAGGACCAAACCCTGGAAGGTACAGGGGCACTGAACTTCTATTGATTTCACTGGGAGTTAGGTCCCTAAATACTTTGGGGATCTAGGCCTGAGTCTTTCTGGGCCTCCATCTCCCCATCCCCACAACAGCCCTGCCTTGAAGCACAGGTGTGTGTGGCTGTGAGGTTGACGGGGGCCATCTAAAGCACTGAAGATAAGGTAGATGGATTAGGATCTGTAATGAGGAGGAGCTTGTCACAGTTTCAGGGTTCACTGCACCTTTGACCCCTCGCCCCCTGATCTCCTTTGAGGGCACCTGCTTGAGGCTTCCCAGGTCTTGCTCCCTTTAGACTTGCAGCGCCTCTGCGCATCACTGTGACTTGCCAGTAGGTTGGAGGGTCCAAGCCCTGTGGCTCTTTTTCCGGGCCCATGGGCTACCACAGTGCACACCAGCTACCAACCAGCCTTCACAGAGAACACTGTCTTCATTCTTAGGGCAAAAGCATTATTGAGACAACATTTAAAAACAAGAAGAGAACCTCCGTGCATGCTAACAGCTTACCAGCGGTTTCATAGAATCATAGAATCTCAGGGTTGGAAGGGACCTCAGGGGGTCATCTAGTCCAACCCCCTGCTCAAAGCAGGACTAATTTCCAACTAAAATCATCCCAGCCAGGGCTTTGTCAAACCGGGCCTTAAAAACCTCTAAGGATGGAGATTCCACCACCTCCCTAGGTAACCCATTCCAGTGCTTCACCACCCACCTAGTGAAATAGTTTTTCCTATTTTCACCCCCCAACGCCACCACAGGGCTCTGGTATATGTGTCAGTCTTTCAAAAGGGTTTGCCCCCTTGGTTACAAGTTCATGTCAGCTTATAGATCAGGAACAATCTGACCTGGACAATACAGCTGGTTCTTTATCCAGTTTGGCTCTTTGATCTCCATGCTCTTGGCGCAGGTAATCACCAGTCAGTGGCCCTCTCCTCAGGTCATAGCTTCAAAAGGCTGGGTTTTTGCATAATTGGGGTTGTGTAATTTGCATTAACAACTCCCCAGGGATTCCCCAGGAAACCCACTTAGCACAGACCTTCCCCAAAGTGCAGGCATGTCCAGACTCCAGTATGTTTCAGTCTAGTAGTTTTGAACAACTAACACTTGCCAGGTCTCACATCTTTTTCAATTTCCCTGCTTTGTATGCTTGCTTGGATTACAGGTTTGAATCATTTAAAAACCAGAATAAATGGAGATCAATACAAGTAGAGTAGCTGTTTAACTGCCTGTCAGGGATAATTCTCTAGGAGGCGTTATCTGCAACACTCTATGTAGGAACTTGTTTGATATCATCATCTGATCTTTACCCTGATAGCGTGCCTCTAAGGTTACACTGCAGCTGCGAGTGGGCTTCCTTGAACTTGTGTGTGCAGAAGGGCACCTGAGAGTGCCCTTCACCGCTCTCTGTGAAAGGACAGGAAGGGAGGGGCACCCGAAAGCAGGCAGGGTCCTGGCCCACGGACAATCAGTGATAGCAGCAGCAGGGCAGACTTGGCTGGGGTCAGCTCAGCAAAGCAGCTGGAGCAGCCAGGGCTCCGCTCACAGTTCCTTTGCTCTTCTCTGAGCATGCTGAGTTTGCAGTGCACTGACTCATCTGCACATGGGACTGGGTTGGACAGCTGCTTTCAGCCCCCTCCCCCACCCGCTGGCCTCTCCCTCACAGCACCAGAGAATGGGCTTTGGCTTTCCCATAATGGAGGGGCAGGGAAAATTAACCTTGCGAGGCCGGGGCCCGGGAACATTCCTCCCGCAGAGGGGTGGTGGGAAGTAAGGAGCACAGGCAGAGCTGGGGGACAGGACTGGAGTAGCAGGGAGAAGTGAGGAGCACAGGCAGAGCTGGGGGGCAGGACTGGAGTGGCAGGGGGATGTGAGGAGCACAGGCAGAGCTGGGGGGGCAGGACTGGAGCAGGGCCGCCAAGAGAATTCCGGGGGCCCGGGGTCTTCGGCGGCGGGGGCCCCCGCTCAGGGGCGGCTAGAGACCCCAGCGCGCCAAGCAGGCGCATGGGGCGGCCCTTTCCCTGGGGGGCGGCATTTGGCTCCAGTTGAGCTCCCGCGGCAGGTCGACCGGAGCCCGGGACGAGTAACTGCGGCGGGTGCCGTGGTCCCGCGGCTCCGCTTGACCTGCCGCAGTCATGCCTGCGGGAGCTCAACCGGAGCCGCAGGGGCCCCAGAAAACACTCGTGGGGGCCCCTGCGGGACGCGGAGCCTGGGGCAAATTGCCCCTCTTGCCCCCCCCCCTCTGGGCGGCCCTGGACTGGAGTGGCAGGGGGAAGTGAGGAGCACAGGCAGAGCTGGGGGGCAGGACTGGAGTGGCAGGGGGAAGTGAGGAGCACAGGCAGAGCTGGGGGGGCAGGACTGGAGTGGCAGGGGGAAGTGAGGAGCACAGGCAGAGCTGGGGGGGCAGGACTGGAATAGCAGGGGAAGCGAGCGCACAGGCAGAGCTGGGGGCAGGACTGGAGTGGCAGGGGGAATTGAGGAGCACAGGCAGAGCTGGGGGGGCAGGACTGGAGTAGCAGAGGGAAGCGAGTGGCACAGGCAGAGCTGGGGGGGCAGGACTGGAGTGGCAGGGGGAAGCGAGGAGCACAGGCAGAGCTGGGGAGGCAGGACTGGAGTAGCAGGGGGAACTGAGGAGCACAGGCAGAGTTGGGGGGCAGGACTGGAGTGGCAGGGGGATGTGAGGAGCACAGGCAGAGCTGGGGGGGCAGGACTGGAGTGGCAGGGGGAAGTGAGGAGCACAGGCAGAGCTGGGGGGGCAGGACTGGAGTGGCAGGGGGAAGTGAGGAGCACAGGCTGAGCTGGGGGGGCAGGACTGGAGTAGCAGAGGGAAGTGGCACAGGCAGAGCTGGGAGGCAGGACTGGAGTAGCAGGGGAAGTGAGTGGCACAGGCAGAGCTGGGGAGGCAGGACTGGAGTGGCAGGGGATGTGAGGAGCACAGGCAGAGCTGGGGCAGGACTGGAGTAGCAGGGGATGTGAGGTGCACAGGCAGAGCTGGGGGGGCAGGACTGGAGTGGCAGGGGGAAGTGAGGAGCACAGGCTGAGCTGGGGGGGCAGGACTGGAGTAGCAGAGGGAAGTGAGGAGCACAGGCAGAGCTGGGGGGGCAGGACTGGAGTAGCAGAGGGAAGCGAGTGGCACAGGCAGAGCTGGGGAGGCAGGACTGGAGTAGCAGGGGGAAGTGAGGAGCACAGGCAGAGCTGGGGGGCAGGACTGGAGTGGCAGGGGGATGTGAGGAGCACAGGCAGAGCTGGGGGGGCAGGACTGGAGTCGCAGGGGGAAGCGAGGAGCACAGGCAGAGCTGGGGAGGCAGGACTGGAGAGGCAGGGGGAAGTGAGGAGCACAGGCTGAGCTGGGGGGGCAGGACTGGAGTAGCAGAGGGAAGTGAGGAGCACAGGCAGACCTGGGGGGGCAGGACTGGAGTAGCAGAGGGAAGCGAGTGGCACAGGCAGAGCTGGGGGGGCAGGACTGGAGTGGCAGGGGGAAGTGAGGAGCACAGGCAGAGCTGGGGCGGCAGGACTGGAGTCGCAGGGGGAAGTGAGGCGCACAGGCAGAGCGGGGGTGGCAGGACTGGATTAGCAGGGGGATGTGAGTGGCACAGGCAGAGCTGGGGGGGCAGGACTGGAGTAGCAGAGGGATGTGAGTGGCACAGGCAGAGCTGGGGGCAGGACTGGAGTAGCAGGGGAAGTGAGTGGCACAGGCAGAGCTGGGGGCAGGACTGGAGTAGCTGGGGAAATGAGGAGCACAGGCAGAGCTGGGGCGGCAGGACTGGAGTAGCAGGGGGAAGTGAGTGGCACAGGCAGAGCTGGGGGGGCAGGACTGGAGTAGCAGGGGGAAGTGAGGAGCACAGGCAGAGCTGCGGGGGCAGTACAGGAGTAGCAGGGGGATGTGAGTGGCACAGGCAGAGCTGGGGGGGCAGAACTGGAGTGGCAGGGGGAAGTGAGGAGCACAGGCAGAGCGGGGGGGCAGGACTGGAATAGAAGGGGGAATTGAGTAGCACAGGCAGAGCTGGGGGCAGGACTGGAGTGGCAGGGGGAAGTGAGGAGCACAGGCAGAGCTGGGGGCAGGACTGGAATAGCAGGGGAAGCGGCGGCACAGGCAGAGCTGGGGGCAGGACTGGAGTGGCAGGGGGAAGAGAGGAGCACAGGCAGAGCTGGGGGCAGGACTGGAGTAGCAGAGGGAAGCGAGTGGCACAGGCAGAGCTGGGGGCAGGACTGGAGTGGCAGGGGAAGCGAGCACAGGCAGAGCTGGGGAGGCAGGACTGGAGTAGCAGGGGGAAGTGAGGAGCACAGGCAGAGCTGGGGGGCAGGACTGGAGTGGCAGGGGGAAGTGAGGAGCACAGGCAGAGCTGGGGGGCAGGACTGGAGTGGCAGGGGGATGTGAGGAGCACAGGCCGAGCTGGGGGGGCAGGACTGGAGTGGAAGGGGGAAGCGAGGAGCACATGCTGAGCTGGGGGGGCAGGACTGGAGTCGCAGAGGAAAGTGAGGAGCACAGGCAGAGTTAGGGGGGCAGGACTGGAGTAGCAGGGGGATGTGAGTGGCACAGGCAGAGTTGGAGGGGCAGGACTGGAATAGCAGGGGGAATTGAGGAGCACCGGCCGAGCTGGGGGGGCGGGCCGGGAGTAGCGGAGGGAAGCGAGTGGCACAGGCAGAGCTGGGGGGCAGGACTGGAGTAGCAGGGGGAAGTGAGGAGCACAGGCAGAGCTGGGGGGGCAGGACTGGAGTAGCAGGGGGAAGTGAGGAGCACAGGCAGAGCTGGGGGGCAGGACTGGAGGAGCAGGGGGAAGCGAGCGGCACAGGCAGAGCTGGGGGCAGGACTGGAGTGGAAGGGGGAAGCGAGGAGCACAGGCAGAGCTGGGGAGGCAGGACTGGAGTAGCAGGGGGAAGTGAGGAGCACAGGCAGAGCTGGGGAGGCAGGACTGGAATAGCAGGGGGATGTGAGTGGCACAGGCAGAGCTGGGGGGGCAGGACTGGAGTAGCAGAGGGATGTGAGTGGCACAGGCAGAGCTGGGGGGGCAGGACTGGAGTAGCAGGGGGAAGTGAGTGGCACAGGCAGAGCTGGGGGGCAGGACTGGAGTAGCAGGGGGAAATGAGGAGCACAGGCAGAGCTGGGGGCAGGACTGGAGTAGCAGGGGAAGTGAGTGGCACAGGCAGAGCTGGGGGCAGGACTGGAGTAGCAGGGGAAGTGAGGAGCACAGGCAGAGCTGGGGGCAGGACTGGAGTAGCTGCGGGCTGTGAGTGGCACAGGCAGAGCTGGGGGGGGCAGAACTGGAGTGGCAGGGGGAAGTGAGGAGCACAGGCAGAGCTGGGGGGCAGGACTGGAATAGTAGGGGGAATTGAGGAGCACAGGCAGAGCTGGGGGGCAGGACTGGAGTGGCAGGGGGAAGTGAGGAGCACAGGCAGAGCTGTGGGGGCAGGACTGGAGTGGCAGGGGGAAGTGAGGAGCACAGGCAGAGCTGGGGGGCAGGACTGGAATAGCAGGGGGAAGCGAGCGGCACAGGCAGAGCTGGGGGGACAGGACTGGAGTGGCAGGGGGAAGTGAGGAGCACAGGCAGAGCTGGGGAGGCAGGACTGGAGTAGCAGGGGGAAGTGAGGAGCACAGGCAGAGTTGGGGGTGGGGGGCAGGTCTGGAATCGCAGGGACACTTCAAGCCGGGACTGAGGGACATCGGCAGAGCAGCAGGGACTGAGGGACATCGGCAGAGCTCGGCTGGGCAGGAGCAGACCAGCAGGGGAGCTGTGCGGTGAGATGATAGTGTGTGGGGAAGTTGGCGCAGTGTTTGCCCGGGGTGTATTTGGCTTTGTTGTTAGTTATTCCAATGTCATTCATTCACTACACTCACTCCATTTCTTTTTTTAAAGAAAAGCCAATGACAGCGGTTTTGGGGAAGAACCTTCACGGATGCGCATTTACCAGCCACCTGGGTTCCAGCCAGGAGCATCAAGGTTAACCCATCCTGACTATCCCTGGCCTGGGGGCGCACACCCCGCAGAGCAAGGGGAGGCTGTCTCGCATGGCTGCTGGAGGATATTCCAGCCATTTTTGGGCATTGGAGCTGACCCCTCATTCTTGCTCTGCTTGTTTAAATGTTTGCTTCGAGGCCCAGGCTGGGAGTTCAGAGGGAAGCCAACACATCACATATTTTCTACAAAACCGGTAAGCAGCTCATCTCTGCGAGCACAGACTGGGGTCTGCTCCTCCACGGCTCCTAGGGACTGGCTGCCTTTGGGTTTAAAGTGCTTGTCTGTGACAATCTGTGTGCCCAGTCACTCCAATGGGCATGGGGAGAGAGGGACAAACGGGTGCCTTGCTCTGCTGCTGGGATTCATATTACACAGCCAATGCCAAGGGACCCACATCTCAGCCTGCAGACCAGAACCTCAGCCAAGCAGGAACCCGCAGTAAAAGCACGAGAGCTTAAAGGCACCATGCTTATCTGAAAGGGTGAGTTCAGGCTGAAGGGCTGTCAATCAGACTTCAGCTTTTCAACTCAGCCAGTGCACAGCACTCATTACGTTACAGCAGCCTCCATCAGACAAACTAGGCGCTGCAGGCTACTGGTTGGAGGCAGAGTCAGAAGTCCTGGGTTCTAGTCCCACATCTAGCAGGCTTTGTCTAGGGCTCAAGAGCATAGCACTGGGAGCCAGGACTTCTGGGTTCTGTTTCCAGCTCTGCTGCCAACTAGCATGACCCTGGGCAAGACTTTTAGCTTATCCGAGCCTTCGCTTCCCCACCTGTAAAGGGCGGCGTAGATTGACAGGGCGGCTGAGATAACAAATGTCTGTAAAGTGCTTTGAGATCACTGGGTAAGCAGTGCGAAGTCTCATTACTAAGCAATAGTAAACAGTAACAGTGACAGTAAAAACAAAGTCAGTGTCTTCTTCCTACAGTGGAACCAGCACCTGCCTTTTCGGAGTCTTTGGTTCTGATTAAATGCTTGGCCTTCAGCCGCACAATTCTTTCCTCCTGCACCAATGTATCTATTCTGTCATTTCGGTCTGTTAACTAATGGGCTGAATTCAAGCTCTGCAGTAGAACCCTGCTCTCCCATTCTGTGTTGAACAGTCATGATGGAGTGACAAATGAGACACAAATGAAATCTTAAGTGCAGTTTCAGAAACACACACATGCACTTCCATTCTGGACCAGGGTAACAAGAGGACTGGATCCCATGGCTAAGAACATGAAATTGCCCAGATCGCTGGAAACGACCTCTGGAATCTCTCTGATCTGCCATATATGGCTGCTAATGGGGAATCCGAATTATGAGAAGGACACAGAGAGCCAAGCGGCCTCACAGGAAAGAGATGGAAGTATCTTTAGGGGAAGTGAAGAAGATAAAGTTTAGTATGAAACTGATCACGTGGAAAAGAGAGGGAGCCCCCTTGTGAAATCTCTGCATGGCTGATAAACAACCTGCTTTTTCACAAGTGCTTGGGGATTGTTGTTTTACAGTTAGAGTTCTGCACCATCTGGACAGAAACACGCACTGTATAACACCACAGAAATATCTGATTGTTCCCATACAGGATCAGATAAAAACCAGAGGATGTGACAAAAACTGACCACTAGAGATCTCTGGAGATTCTCCCAGAAACTAGAAGTGGAGCAAATGGCTGACTGAGCACGGAACTGAGTGTATGCAGGGCAAGCTGTATGAACTCCCGTCTCTCCTTGAGGTGGTTCTTTCCCGACCCGAGTGAGTGCAAGTGTACATGTGCTGGGAGTGTGGCCAGGAAGCTTAGAGGGCTGCCTGCCTTACTGTATCTACAAGTAAGATCTGAAGAAGTGGGTGTTCACCCACGAAAGCTCATGCTGCAAAACGTCTGTTAGTCTATAAGGTGCCACAGGATTCTTTGCTGTATCTACACTGTGCATGGAGGACTTCATTCACCACAGCTGTCAATCAGCAGTTCACACCAGCGCCCCCCTCATGACCCTAGTCCATGCAGGACAGGTCACATACAGTGAGCTTCTAAACTCATTTCCCAAATGTTTCCCCTTTTGGGAATAGTGCACAGGCAGAGCAGAGGTGCACATTGGTGCATCATATGCAGGGGTGAGCTGCAGCCGGTTCGCACGGGTTCGTGCGAACCCGTTGTTAAATTTAGTAGCCATTTTAGAACCGGTTGTTAAGGGCTGCTAAATTTAACAAAAGTTCCGGCCCAAACTCACTTCCCGCTCCTCTCCTGCTCCGCCCCCTTCTCCTCCCCCTCCCCTGCTTCCCGCGAATCAGATGTTCGCGGGAAGCCTGAACAAGCAGCATGGAGGCAGGTAAGCTGGGGCGCGGAGGGGGAGGGGAGGTGCGGCTGGCTCAGCAGCTCCTGGTCCCAGACTGCGGCTCCCTCCAGCCCAGTGCCGGCCCGGGGAGTCGGGCCCCGTGGCTGCCGCCGAGCGGCTGGGCCCCGGTGCCGGCCCGGGGAGTCGGGCCGAGCGGCTGCCGCCGAGCGGCTGGGCCCCGGTGCCGGCCCGGGGAGTCGGGCCGAGCGGCTGCCGCCGAGCGGCTGGGCCCCGGTGCCGGCCCGGGGAGTCGGGCCGAGCGGCTGCCGCCGAGCGGCTGGGCCCCGTGCCGCCCGGGAGTCGGGCCGAGCGGCTGGGCCCCGTGCCGCCCGGGAGTCGGGTCGAGCGGCTGCCGCCGAGCGGTGCCTGCTCTGGTCCGCCGGGCTCGGGAGTTGGGCTCGCGCGCCGGTCGTGGTCCTGGCAGAGTGGACCCGGTCCCCAGGCAGTGTGGTAAGGGGCAGGAGGGGTGGGTTGTGGGGGGGTGGATAGGGTCAGGGCAGTCAGAGGGCAGGGAACAGGGGGATTGAATGGGGGCAAGGGTCCCGGGGAGCAGTCAGGAAAGAGCAGGGTTGGATGAGGTGGTGGGGGCACTCAGGGTCAGAGAGAAGGGGTAGTTGTATGGGGTAGGGGTTCTGGGGGGCCATTGAGAATGAGGAGGGGTTGGGTGGCGGCAAGGGGCAGTCAGGGGACAGGGAAGGGGGGGATGGGTCAGGGGTCTCGGAGTGTGTGTGTCAAGGAACATGAGGGGTTGGATGGGGCACGACCCCCACCCGGAGGGGGGGGGGAAGGAGGGAACCCGTTGTTAAAATTTTGGAGGGAGGAGGGAACCGGTTGTTAAAAATTTGGCAGCTCATCACTGATCATATGCAAAGATAAAAAGCCAGCTGTTTCGGTCCCCAGTGCATAAAGCCTTCGGTGGGTCACGGTGCAGAGAACAAAGTTCTCCTAAAACCCCGTCTGTTGGGGCTGTAGGGCAGAGTGGGGTGCAAAATCTGCTCTCTAGCACAATGGAGCAAAAGCCGAAGGGCATGTTCCTTAGCTGCAAGGCTCCTGCTTCCTAAGAGTTCCAGAAAAATGACTTATTGAATAGATTAAGTGTCCACAGTACATGCCTTGGCGTAGTCCTATTGAAATCCCTGGTGCTATTCAAGTGTATCAGAACGTGGCCTAGGGAGATTGTTTCCTGTGTTTTCTGGAAGCAACAAATGTTCCTTCTACTCTGTTTTGAAAAGAGAACCCCTCACTTCCCACCCAGTGCTTCCTCCTCGAGATGGGACACTGGGATATAAAAGCAAGACGCATACTTTGAAGGCAACTTGCAGACAGCAACACCGTCTTGTGTAAAGCATTTCTGGACGTGCTGGAACTCTCGCCTGTTCCTACTGCACTGCTGGGATGCTAGCAGAGTTACAGGCCGCCTTCCTCCTCTCTGGAAAGCATCCAGCAACTAGATACCAAGCGCTTGAGCTTTAGACAAACAAAACTGCCCAAACTAACATCAATAGAAATGTTTCCACGATTTAGGGTTTTTACTGAAATAAAGACAGTGGGAGAGAGGTTGGGATTTCAGTGCTCCCATCGGGTGACATAAATTCCCAGATACCTCAGCATCCTGCCAGAGAGTAGGAAGGAGTTACACCAGATTGACTAGGAACAGCCAGAGAAACTCACCACTCAGATTCCCTCTCCGGGCTGCGTGAAGTATGAAAACCAAGCAAACAGCCTCAGTGGTAAAAGTGACGGAGGGTTTAGAAATTGTGAATGGAGATCGGGGAACGTGCACAGTGACTTGGACCCCTTCCGTTTGAACAGACAAGGAGATTGGACTAGTTCAGATCTATTCTCTTTATCTTGATTGTCAGCCTTAAGAAAGCAATCACGTCACATCTGCAGACAAGGGATATTAACCCCACCCTAAAGAGCAGCAGCTGCCTGGGCCCCACTGTACTTTCTGATTACATCACACACAGGACGTACACAGGGCTTTTGTTCCAAAAGAAACTCCGCCCCGAGAACCCTGTCTGATGCCCTGGGCGCTGCAACACCACATCTAAAACCACAAGGCAGGAGTTAGAGCAGGGGTCTCAAACTCAAATGACCACGAGGGCCACATGAGGGCTAGTTCATTGGCCCGAGGGCTGCATCACTGACACCGCCCCCCCTCGCTGCCCCCGGCCCTGCCCCCATTCCACCCCTTCCATGAGGCCCTGCCTCTTCCCACCCCTTCCCTGCTCCCATTCCAACCCCTTTCCTAAAGTCTCCACCCCAACTCCACCCCCTCCCTGCCCCCAGAGAGTGCATGAGGGGTGTGGCGGGGGCTCGGGGCAGGGAGTTGAGGTGCAGCAGGGGGTTGGGGTGCAGGCAGAGGGCTCAGGGTGCAGAAGAGGTGTGGGATGCAGCAGGTGGCTCAGGGCAGGGGGTTGGGGTGTGGGGTGCAGCAGGGGGCTCAGGGCAGGGAGTTGGGGTGCAGGAGGGGTGTGGGATGTGGCAGGGGGCTCAGGACAGGGTGTTGGGGTGCAGCAGGGGGTTGAGGTTTAGGCAGGGGGCTCAGGGCAGGGGATTAGGGTGCAGAAGGGGTGTGGGATGCAGCAGGGGGCTCAGGGCACGGGGTTGGGGTGTGGGGTGCAGCAGAGTGCTCAGGGCAAGGGGTTGAGGTGCAGGCAGGGGGCTCAGGGCAGGGAGTGGTGGGCGGGGTGCAGGAGGGCTTTGGGCTCTGGGGTGGCAGTGGCGCACACCGGGGCCAGGGGTGGCAGTGGCGCACACCGGGGCCAGGGCAGGCTGCCGACCCCGGCCCCGGCTTCGCTCTGGGAAGTAGCTGGAACCATGTCTCTGTGGCCCCTGGTGGAGGGGGACGCAGGGCTCCATACGCTTCTTGCTGCGCCTCTAGGTACCCCCCGCAAAGCTCCCATTGGCTGTGGTTCCCCGTTCCTGGCCAATGGGAGTGGCGGGTGAGCGGTGCCTGGAAGCCAGGGCAACACATGGATGGAGCCCTCTGCTTCTTCCTCCCCTCCGCCCCTGCCCTGGCCGCAGGGACGTGATGCCAGCCACTTCAGGGAGCGGCATGGGGCTCGAGGGGGGCAATCCGCTGTAGTTTGCCCATCCCTGGCTGGAGGTAGGCCGGGGGTGGGGGAGGGGCGGGTGCGGGCCACTTGGCGGGCCGCGGGAAATAGCCCCGCGGGCCGCATGCGGCCTGCAGGCCGCGTGTTTGAGATCCCTGAGTTAGAGCATAAATCCTGTAAAGCAACAGCATTCTCCTCCCTGCCCCCTCGCCCCACTCCTCCCCAGCTATGTGACTCATACAGTGCAACACCCCCAGCACACTCTGCCTTCTCCCCTGAAAGCCACCTTCCCTGCCCCCTCCCCCAACACCTGCTCAAACAGATGGGCTTGGCATTGAGCCAGACAGACCTACAAACTGAGGCTATTTCAGACCCTGGGAGCCGGAGAACTCCAAAGGACGGGACCCTGGCAGAGAGTACTCTGCCTGCAGACCCTGCCTGTTACAAGGGGATCGAGTTCAATGGCCTCTGCTGCTGACAGCACAGCTTGGGGAGGGAGGCAGCTCCACTAGGCAGGTCCCAGGACACCTAGGGCTTCACGGATCAAACCCAGCAACTTAATCTCCAGCCAGAAGCCGGGAGGCAGCCCAGTGAGGATCACGGAGCATTGGTAACACATGCAGCCCTGAGAGGTGCCGCATGGCATGAAGGTGCTGCATTCCACACCACTTCAGGGTTGTTGGATTGGCCCCAAATGCAGCCACACTCAGAAGCATGAGGAGAGATTAATAAAACTGGGAATTTTCAGCTTGGAAAAGAGATGACTAAGGGTGGATATGATAGAGGTCTATAAAATCATGACTGGTGTGGGGAAAGTAAATAAGGAAGTGTTATTTACTCCTTCTCATAACACAAGAAATAGGGGCCACCAAATTCAATTAATAGGCAGCAGGTTTAAAACAAACAAAAGGAAGTATTTTTTCACAAAATGCACAGTCAACCTGTGGAACTCCTTGCCAGAGGATGTTGTGAAGGTCAAGACTATAACAGGGTTCAAAAAAGAACTAGATACATTAATGGAGGATAGGTCCATCAATGGCTATTATCCAGGATAGGCAGAGATGGTGTCCCTAGCCTCTGTTTGCCAGAAGCTGAGAATGGGCGACGGTATGGATCACTTGATGATTACCTGTTCTTTTCATTCCCTCTGGGGCACCTGGCATTGGCCATTGTTGGAAGACAGGATACTGGGATAGATGGACCTTTGGTCTGACCCAGTATGGCTGTTCTTATGTTCTAAGCATTGCACTAATCCGTCCCCAGGTGATAAAGGCCTGGGTCATGGGAGCAAGCCCCATCCATGAGAAATGGTCGCAACCTCCTGGAGGGACACAGGTGGTATAAGCCGAACTGGTCATGGCTACAACAATGATCATCCACCAGCAGGAGAGGATCCACCACCATGCACACATGTATGTGTTGAGATGAGTTCCTGTCTGCATCCTGTAAAACTTGCCATACCAGTATTGCCCTGGCCTCTTCTTTTGTCATTCAGTGTTGTACGCATTCTAAGACAATATGCATTTCCTCACCTTTTGGGGGCGAAGCCAGACTTTAAGGCACCTGCTCCCCTACATGGTGTAAACTTTGCTTGTGCCAATCAGAAACGAACACAAACAGGTTTTGGGCCCCGTCCCCTATGACACTTCTATGATGTCATAGTGGGTACTTTATGGCCTGCCTGCCATGTGCAGGCAGGGAGAGGAGAAAGAAAACGAATCCTGTGTATACCCGTGTATTCTGTGTATACCCATGTATCCTGTGTATACCCGTGTGTCCTGTGTATACCTGTAACCGAGCCTGATCACCTCGAAGCCTCTCTCTCAGCTCACGTGTTTCAAATAGAGCTTCTACGTTTGCCGGTCGTTATGCGTTGGTTTGTATTCGTAAGTATCAGTTATTACTAAATGCTGCATCTTTGTTTATAAATATTGTTAGTAGATATTTTAGTCATTGTGTGTTTTAAGTTTCATTAACTCTATTAGCTAATCATACGCTGCTCCCTTACCCCTTGTAATTATCCCCAATAAAACTTTTAAATTGATTAAGTTTAGTGTGTGTGTGTGTGTCTGCAGTTTGCATCGTGACCCACACTCTCCTTGCATCCCTTACCAATATAGTCTGTTGCCACGTGCAGCCTGGTAAATAACAGGCCTGCATTTTCTTTCGCCCCTGCGAGTCCGTGGCAATCTACAGTATGCAGAAAGTGACATCACACCTATGCTTGCAAGTGGCTTGGCCTCACGACTGACAAGCTGTGCGATTCTGACTTGGAGCGGCGGTGACTTGATGCTGACTGCAAAGCCAAGTGTGGTGATCAGAGCCAATCCAGAGACAGCCCGGTCATGACTCTACCCACCGTCTGAATATTCACCCCCAGAACTAGTGAGGGACAGAGCCACACACATACAGCTGCCAGCCCTCCTCCTCTCTCTCCAGTTTCCCACAGCCTTGCCTGCTTCCCTGCTCCTCCTCCCAGTGAATGAGAGCCTAGTCAATGATCTCCCTGGTCCTCCTGCAGGCAGAGACACAGCAGCAGGCGCATACTCCCCAGGCGCCTTCCCTCTCTTGTCAGGCAGCTCTCCAGTACGACACTGGCAACCTCCACACCCAGCATCCCTACCCCCAACCGCTGAGGCTGCTCCAAGCCGGTCACCTGCCTTTACAGGAAGAAATTTAAAAAATAATCTTTTGGTTGGATGTGGCTGTTTTATGCTGATGCTGACAGGCTCCAGCACCACAGTCTGAATCTCCTCTGGCCCAAGCTGAGTTAGACTGCTAAACTCACAGGGCATCCTCTGCTCACCCTTGCCAGCTGGGGTCAATCTCACCTGGTTGGCTGGAATTAAATGCAGCATATCACAGTTTTGATGCAAGAAATACTCAGTGAAATTCTCTGACCTGTGCTATGCAGGACATCAGATTAGATGACCATAATGGCCCTTAGCCTTAAAATCTATTAATCTATCAACGCTTTGCCTCAGAGTTTGTACCCGAGATGAAGGATTTTTGGCCTTTGTCTCTGCTTGCCCTAGTAGCTTTTTTAATTATCACACTAGTGTCTGCAACACAAACGTGTCTCAAAGGCCAACTCTGAAAACTTTGGTTTGCTCTCTGCATACAGGAAACAAGCTGCAGGATCCTGGCAGCTACTTCCCCTGGCTCCATGCAGAGCGCTCCAACTTAGCAACAAACAGCACATGCAAGAGAATGCGGAAAACACAAGATGCACAACCTTTGCCAAAGGGCCTGATGAAAGTGCAGAGTCTGCAGAGGGAATGCGCTTGACACAATTTTAATAAGTATTTTCAAAGAAACCTTTACAAGCAAATCTTAAATGAGCGTATTTAAACTCCTCCAAAACACACTGCTCATTTCTGCCCCAAATGCAGACATTTGTGCCAAAACTTAGCATTTGAAAGTGAAAATAAAAGCACTACAAAAACAAACCTGCCAGTACAGCTCCAATGCAGAGGTGATCAGATGGGGGCACAAAGGACAAGGAGGATACAACTTGTCATTTTAAGCAGCAGCACAAGACTCCAGCAAAAATCCATCCTCCTTAGTAGAAGAGAGCCCTTAGCTCAGGCCTGCACAACTCGTAAAGTGGCGAGGGCCATATTACTTCAAAGAAAACAGCTGAGGGCCGAAACCCCCCCCAGCCCCGCCGAACCCCCCCTATCACCGCTGGACCTCCCCCCAGCGTCACCTAGCTCCCCTGAAACACAACTCCACCCCAGCACTGCCCGGCCCCTGGAAACAACCCCACTCCCAGCGCTGCCAAAACCCTCCCCCGTGGAAAGAAATCCTCCTTCCCTATTGCCGCCCCACCGAAACAGTGGTATTGAACCTTGGTAATATCTTATAGCGGGCCCCTAAGGTAGTATAATTAAAGTAAAATAAAACTGTCTTTTTACTAGAAGTAGAATAAGATCTTCCCGTCACTTTGTAATCAATTGCCCTGTTGAATGAATGAGGTGTGAATGTGGAAGGCGTGGAAGGCAGCACCTCCAGACAGCTGCAACCCTTGGAGAGGGGATGGGAGCCAGACCAGATCAGTAGAACAGGTCAGCCACTGAATCACCACTCGCCTCCTCAGCTGCCTCCTCACCCACCACCGGCTCACCTGCCCCCCAACCACTGCCTGCCCGCTTGCCTCCTCAGCCCCCCCCGCTCACCTACTCACCCCCCCCCGGCTCACCTGCCCCCCCGCCTACTCACCCCCTGCCACTGCCCACCCACTCGCCTCCTCAGCCCCCCTCTCTCACTCGCTGCTGGCCTACTCACCCCCCGTGGGCCGCACAGTGAGCCCACGTGGGCCGCATGTGGTCCCCAGGCCACATGTTGTGCAGGCCTGCCTTAGCTAAAGGTTGAATACCTAAAGATGGACACACCTTAGGGAGTCTTTAAAGAGAGTGATTTAGATTGGGCTTTGTCTACGGGAGAAGTTTACCTCCATATCCCACACGAGGGCTTTGGGACAACCCAGGAAGTAACCTGCCCCACAAAATCCAAGCCCAGGCTTTACGCTGCACCCAGTGCATGGCAGGACAGGGCTGCATGGATGCCCAGCAGTGCAGACAGAGCATTAACACTCAGGCCATGGCTACACTTGCAAATTTGCAGCGCTGCAGCAGGGTGTGAAAACACACCCTCTCCAGTGCTGCAAATTGCGGCGCTGCAAAGCGCCAGTGTGGTCAAAGCCCCAGCCCTGGGAGCCGCGCTCCCAGCGCTGTACGTTATTCCCCACAGGGAGGTGGAGTACGGACAGCGCTGGGAGAGCTCTCTCTCAGCGCTGGCGCTTTGACTACACTTAGCGCTTCAAAGCGCTGCCGCGGCAGCGCTTTGAAGTGCAAGTGTAGCCATAGCCTCAGAGCTACACTGTGGAGTCACTAGTCGTGCTTTGATCTAAGGAGCTCCCTGTACTGCGTTCATTTGACCAGCAGCCTGGAAAATGCCCAGTGTTTGGACAACTGTCAAAGAAAGGCAGGATTCAGGCTACTGTCCTCAGCCTGCCCCCCACTAGGCCTTGCTCCTGCACCGGGTGAGATGTGCCCAGGGTCCTGGATATGTTACGTGGCAGGACAGGTGCCAGATAGTGCCAGAACGCCTACGTGTCTCCCTCTTCCATGTAGCAAGACACTTGACATCAAGTGAAGGCAGGTTGGGGACTGGATTTGGCGGGCGTAAGCCAAGCCGTGAATCGGAATCGTCAGTGTAAGTGGTCACTCAATGGTGTTGCCAGCATGATGGATGGGTGCCAGGTGCTAGTGTGAGAGGCAGGCACAAAGTCTGAGGCATAGCGTGTACCTATGCAAGGCCCAACGCAGCTCCACTGCCAGTGGGGAAAGAGCAGATGGGGCTTTGCAGGCCCTGCCCCTCCTGGGGATGAGCGGCGGGTGTCCTGCCAATCTCCCAGAACAGGGTGCGTGGGTGTTCTGGGCGTGTGCCAGTGTGACAGAGCACACAGCGGATCTACATGGCCACCGACACACTAACAGAGAAACACTGGGCTGTACCCACTGCTCGCTCTGCTCCCAGCACCAGCAGCTTTGCCTGATTGCACAGGCTAGGATGCCCCAGGGCTGTCTTGGGCAATGCTCTGTCACTGTACTCAGATTTTACTAGGGCTACGCTTGAGTCCTCAGGCGATTTCCTTCCCGGCGGGGCTGAACCGGGGGCTAAGAGTCCAGTCCTGCCCCCACATAAATCATGGGGAGTTTTGCTACCTCCAGCACTGCCACTTCCTCTGCTCAAAAAACACCCATCAACACCCCTCATAAACAAGCCCCCCACCCCGACTGCAGTAGAGCTTTCACTACAAAAAGGGGAACGGTGAGAGACACAACTAAGCCCATTAGAGACTTTGCTATTGCTACTGACGCAGAACGTGCTCAGGTACAACAGCAGAGGTGGGCAAACTATGGCATGGGGGCTGCATCCGGCCCTTCAGACCTCTTAATCTGGCCCTCGAGCTCCAGGCAGGGAGTGGGATCGGGCGCTTGCCCCGCTCTGTGCGTGCCATGGCTCTGTGAGGCTCCCAGAAGCAGCAGCATGTTGTCCCAGGTAAATTCTTAGGAGAACCAGATAGAGACTTCAAGGAGCCCATTCCCCACAGGATAGCTGCCCATGGCAGCTCAGCAGGGATCTAGTTAGTATACAGAAATAATCATAAAACTAGTTCCAGATGGAGGTGACATCAGGAGTAGCCCCTTCCTGGAGATCTGAACTGGATTGTGCAGTTGCTTTTAGCCACACCAGACAGTTCCAGTTTTTACATTAATCCCTTTACAAATTAAAGCAGGTTAAAAAAATCTCGAAGCCACCAGAACATGGCAGCTTTGCGCCAACAGAGACTATGGGTGAAGCCAGGACCGGCCCAGGAAGCCTCACAAAGGGCTAAGTGCCAAGGCCCTGAGTGCTAGGTCTAGGGGACAAATGACAACCAGCCCCTCTCCAGGAGGCCACAGGTGTTCCCGCCATGCTGCATGCAGCTGTACCCCTTCGGACCGAGGCACACCCCTACATCACCTCCTACCCCGTGCCCAGCACCACCAGAGCTCAGCCATGCCCACGAGTCTTGCGTTCAGGGCAGCCACACGGCAGCCCGGGGCAGGGAGAGGAGAGGGGAAGTTGCTTTAAAGGGAAACAGCTCCCGAGAGAGAGGAGGAAAGGCGAGGGGGGCTCGGGTCCGGGACGGTGGCCGGGGGGGGCGGTGTCGGAGGGCTGGGGGGGAGGGGCGCAGGAGCCTCTCGGTCTCTTACCTGGCGCTCGGGGATGAGGGCGCCCGTGCAGCAGCCCCTGCAGACGGCTCATGCGGTGGCGCAGCCGGCCGGTCCGGCGCCCCAGCGCCAGCAGGTGCCCCTCGATCTCGCCGAGCAGCGCCAGCGAGTGGCCGCACAGGTCGGCGAGCTGGCGGAGCAGGGTGAGCGAGGCCAGGCTGCAGACGTCCCGCAGCTCGGCCAGTTGCAGCGCGGCGCGCCTGGGGCAGAGACTGCGGGGCAGCACCGTGCGCCGGTAGAACGGCATGGTCGGGGCCCCGAAGCCCAGCGCAGCGCAGCACCCTGCCTGGCCCAGCCTCTGCGCGGCGTCCTGCGCTGCCTCTGCGCGCAGCGCGGAGTCCAGGCTGCTCCGGCCGGCGGGGCTTCCCCGAGCCAACCTCGCGGCGAGGGAGGGGTGTGGACTGGCTGTAGCGCCGGGCCTGCCAGGCCGCTCCCTCCCCCGGCGCCGGGCGCGGGGACACTTGGAGGCGCGGAGCCAGGGAGCCCCTGTGCCCCGGGGGGTGTTTGTGCCGCTCTTTGAGATCCGCGGAGACATGAGTGCTGTGCCCCCTGCGCCCCGGCCCAGCCCTGAGGTGGATGAGGCGCTTCCCAGCCTGGGACAGAGGCAAATGCCCGATCATGCAAGCCCCTGCCGCAGCAGCACTCCCTCCCATGGAGCTCAAGCCAGCGAGGCTCCCCGGCTGTGCAAGTGCCTTCAGGATCGGGCCCTCAATAGGCAACTATCCTGCCCAGGGACGCAGCAGGCAGTGGCCCATCTTGCAGCAGGGCCGCCCAGAGGGGGGGGGGGCCAAGAGGGGCAATTTGCCCCAGGCCCCGAGCCCCACAGGGGCCCCCACCAGAGTTTTTCGGGGCCCCTGGAGTGGGGTCCTTCACTCGCTCCGGGGGGCCCGGAAAACTCTTGCGGGGCCGGGCGCAGGAGCTTCTTCTGCTCCCGGTCTTTGCCGGCGGGGGGTCCTTCCGCTCCCGGGTGGAAGGACCCCCCCGCTGGCGAATTACCGCCGAAGCCGGAGCGGGACCCGCTGCCGAAGTGCAGCCCGGTCTTCGGCGGTAATTCGGCGGCGGGGGGCCGTTCCCTTCCAGGAGCCGCCGCCAAAGTGCCCCGAAGACCCGCGGCGGGGGCCCCCCTCCTCTGAATTACCGCAGCGGGTCCGGCTTCGGCGGTAATGCGGCGGCGGGGGGGGCCGCCGCGGGTCTTCGGGGCACTTCGGCAGCGGTCCTGGAACGGAAGGGCCCCCCGCCGCCGAAGACCCCGGGCCCCCGGAATCCTCTGGGCGGCCCTGTCTTGCAGGGGAAGTTTACTTTACCAGGGCTTGACCCAGATGGCTGTCCCTGTTCCCTCCTCCAGCCCCCTCTCTCTCCAGAGCCCCATACCTTGGTTCTAACATTGCTCTGGTGCTGTGCCAGATGCTACATGCAGCCAGCACCGCAGTGAAATTACAGGGACCCGATCCTGTGATACTTCCGTCCATAGTGCTTATTGTTGTGATGAGTCCCATTGATTTTGCCTGGTGGTGGCTGCAGGATCAGGCCCTACTAGAAGACCACACAGGAGGGTGACATAGAATCACAGAATCATAGAATCTCAGAGTTGGAAGGGACCTCAGGAGGTCATCTAGTCCAGCCCCCTGCTCAAAGCAGGACCAAACCCAACTAAATCATCCCAGCCAGGGCTTTGTCAAGCCTGACCTTAAAAACCTCTAAGGAAGGAGATTCCACTACCTCCCTAGGTAACCCATTCCAGTTCTTCACCACCCTACTAGTGAAAAAGTTTTTCCTAATGTCCAACCTAAACCTCCCCCTCTGCAACTTGAGACCATTACTCCTTGTTCTGTCATCTTCTACCACTGAGAACAGTCTAGATCCATCCTCTTTGGAACCCCCTTTCAGGTAGTTGAAAGCAGCTATCAAATCCCCCCTCATTCTTCTCTTCTGCAGGCTAAACAATCCCAGTTCCCTCAGCCTCTCCTCATAAGTCATGTGCTCCAGCCCCCTAATCATTTTTGTTGCCCTCCGCTGGACTCTCTCCAATTTATCCACATCCTTCTTGTAGTGTGGGGCCCAAAACTGGACACAGTACTCCAAATGAGACCTCACCAGTGCTGAGTAGAGGGGAATGATCACATCCCTCGATCTGCTGGAAATGCCCCTACTTATACAACCCAAAATGCCATTAGCCTTCTTGGCAACAAGGGCACACTGTTGACTCATATTCAGCTTTTCGTCCACCGTAACCCCTAGGGCCTTTTCTGCAGAACTGCTGCCCAGCCATTCGGTCCCTAGTCTGTAACAGTGCATGGGATTCTTCCGTCCTAAGTGCAGGACTCTGCACTTGTCCTTGTTGAACCTCATCATATTTCTTTTGGCCCAATCCTCTAATTTGTCTAGGTCCCTCTGTATCCTATCCCTACCCTCCAGCGTATCAACCACTCCTCCCAGTTTAGTGTCATCTGCAAACTTGCTAAGGGTGCAGTCCACACCATCCTCCACATCGTTAATGAAGATATTGAATAAAACCGGCCCCAGCACCGACCCTTGGGGCACTCCACTTGATACCGGCTGCCAACTAGACATGGAACCATTGATCACTAGCCGTTGAGCCCGACCATCTAGCCAGTTTTCTATCCATGGTTCTTGCCTTGAAGGGCTCAGTAAAGAGTAGCCACGGGGGTAACTGAACATTTGCCACAAGGGTAACTAGGTGCCAGAAGGGAGGGGGATCAGATTTCTGTAACCCTGACTGGCTAGGAGCACTGTGTACAGGGCCATGTGTTGCCATCCTTCCTCACACTGCCCTGAGCTCACTCTAGGAACAGACCCCCAGGGAGTAGGGCCCCAGGGGAGTAGGGTCAGGCCTGGTGCCATAACGAAGAGGGATTGGTGCAGAATGAGAGCACTCCTGTCATGGTATCCATGTGATTCCCTCCTTGGCGGTAAGTGATTTCTGCCTTCCTAGGGCTGTTTCGTTTCCAAGCATGGCTGTGTTCTGTGATGATACCAAGGAATCCGAAACAATACAAATAACATTAAAAAACCCTCAGCAACACTCCCGTCCT
Organism: Mauremys reevesii; assembly: GCF_016161935.1. Classification (NCBI taxonomy): domain Eukaryota; kingdom Metazoa; phylum Chordata; order Testudines; family Geoemydidae; genus Mauremys; species Mauremys reevesii. The sequence goes on along the minus strand of NC_052631.1, from coordinate 60,884,734 downwards.
CCCTTCCAGATCCCACAGTCCTGGACTCCTTAATGCACATCCTGTCAGGACAGCCTGATCCTGCAGACATGCCTGGCCTTCGCCTTTAGCCTCCCTCACATGTTCTAAATTCTTTCCTCTCCCTCCGCTCTGGAAGGCATGTGCTAAGTGTGCTCCTGAATCCCTGGGCAGCCCTGCTCGGGTAGCCAGCACTAAGCTGAACCCACCTGGCCCCCTTTCCTGAACAGCTCCTTTCCCTTCTTTCTGTTTGTCTCAAGTTCTCTGTCGCTATCTTCCCTTTCTATAGGGCTCACCCTGCTCCCTGCAGATGTTGTGGAGGGGATGGGGAGAAGGCAGCCGGAGAACCCAGGCCTCACTCGTCCTAAAGGGAGCCGCAGAGCCACTGAAGAGGGAGAAGTCAGGGGCCTTGCCCACTCTGAGGAAGGGACTGTGCTGAAGATGTGGCTGTTTGGCTCGTTGGGGAACGAGCTGCCCCATTACATGGTGTGCGAGCAAACTCAGGAGCGATGAAACCTGTCGGGCTCCCTCCAGCACCCCTAATTCCCATCCACACCGGTGGGAACTTGGGCTCGGCTGCCTTCGCTACCCAGGTACCTGCGATCATGTCTCCTTCTAGTGACCGCTGCGGTGACTCTACAGCTCATGACTGACACGGGAAGGAGAGAGCTCTGCGGGTGCAGGGCTTTTAATGCTGAAGGCCTCAGGTTTGCTCCTCTTGACCACCAGGGTGTCATCTACTAGCCAAGTCACAGTGCAGGTTGCCAGGAGCCATTGGAAAACACCTTTTCTCCTGCACTGGCCTGGGTGGGTCTGGCCCGCAGTGAATAGGCTGTTCTCTAGGTGTGGCCAAGCCCAGAGGAGGCGAGAGGCATTTCTGGTTCTTTCCCACCACCTGTTTTCTGCTTCTGAGGGACAGAGCCAGAACCAGTCTTGCACCAGTGTGATGGGATAAGAACAACAGGCTTTGAAAGCAGGCCAAAGGGGCGGAAAGGCCATAGGTGCTGGAACTAGGGGAGCTGGGGGTGGGGAGAGCTGCCTCACCTCCTGGCTTGAAGTGGTTTCCATCATATGCAGGGTTTAGAGTTTGGTTCAATGGCTCTCAGCACCCCCACTGTACACATTGTTCTAGCACCCCTGGGAAAGGCACAGGAGGGTCAGACGCTGACCTCTGGCTGCAGCCTGGCACTGATACGCAGAGATGTGACCAGGTGTGTGGAATGACGAGACTGTACTGCTGAGCAGGCCAGGCCCCACAGCTTGGCTCAGTGGCTGTTTATTTATTCTCAGCTATTGCTGCGGCTCTTTAGTCCTTTTCCTGCCCCTGCACTGGCCAGCTGGTGTGTGTGTGTGTTGTGAATGGTAGCCCTAGGCTTGGGCAGCAGCCCATGGCAGCTGCACACTTTGTGTTGCCAGTGCCGTATGGGAGTCACCCACCAGACCTGGCTAGCAGGGTGGAGGCCTGGCTTTCCCATGGCCCTGTTCCCCCTGAAATCAGGGTGGGAGAGCCAGGGAGGTCTGATGGGGGTTCGTTGCTCACTCTGACCGAGGATGGGAACATGGGGCCCGAGGCCTGCAACAGGGAAAACATGGTGAGCTGTTCTGCTTGCATTCTTTTGGCATTCCTCTCCTGTGAGTGTTCCTGGCCCCCCCAGCAGCTGCGTGCCTCTGCCCTCCTCCCTCCACTCAGCGTACGCTAAAGTAAATGTTTATGCTGGACCTGCCGCAAACATTCTCCTCTTTGGAAGCCTCCTCCCCGCTTCGTGATTCCCACTGGCATAAGAAGACAGTGGAACAGAACATAAAATCTTGGCCTTCTCTGAGCCTTGACATGCACCGTGAGCATCTGGTCCTGCATGAGGGTTGGTCCTGCTGGGGCATCACACACCTGCCATGATGAGGAGGTGCCAGTTTGGGCTAACCTGAGCCAAGAGAAAGGGGTCAGGGTCGCTCCTTTCCAAACTGAGACTAAGAAGAGGGATGTTGCCGGATGCTGGGATTCACAGACATCACTAGAGACTCTGGAGCTTCCATGGGCCTTTCAGCTCCCTCCTTTTCCAAAACCTCCCAAATATTTTGGGAGTGACAATGGTACAATCCTATGGGTGGGCCCTCCAATGTATCGCTTATTGAGGGGACTGACTGGCCGAGCCAAATCCAGGACATCACCCCAATTTGTAACTAAACTCTGGCATTTCTAGAGAAAGATTTGCCAGCATTTTGCAAGCTATAAAGAAAAATCACTTAGGCCACCACTGAAGTGCAGCCACCTCTGGGGTGGAGTATGGTGATGTTTTGACAGCATCAGACAACGCAGGAAGTGAAGGAGTCTTGTGTCCAGCAGACACTGCAGTGGGGATCTGGTGAATCAGAATGGAATTAGAGTTGGAAACTAGCCAAGACATGGGAGTTCAAACTCCTGTTCCTCCAATTCAGGCCTTAGGAGCTTTAATGGTGACATGAGGTCAAGACCTGGGTTTTATATCTCCTCCCAACGATGGTCCCTCGAGCAGCACTGGATCGGGGCAGAGTCAGATCCTCCCAATCAGTAACAGACCTAGATGTTCCTTGGAAGTCTCCCATCCACGTACTGACTGAGCTTTTACCCTGCTTAGCTTCAGGAGGCTGAAATGCTCACAGCACATGGCATCTCAAAGGAAAATAAATAAATGCAGTGGTGAGGCTGGGCTGCATAATCATAGTTCCTGCAGGGTTTGGCCACAGACCAGAGGGCTTCTTTGATGTGGGCTCCGTTCAGCATGCAGCGGCCAGGGCAATGATGGAGGACCGTGGTCGCCTTGCAGCCTCACTGTCCCTGTAGCAGGGAGCTTGCAGTGAGGCCCTGTCTGGCAGCAGATGGTTCAGATTCGAGGTTTGCAATGCTCTCCCTACAGGGCTTTGGGAAACTTTATCCCCTGCCCGACACAGGCTAATTTTAACATGTTTTTATTTGATCTTTTCTTCTTGCCAAGATTTAAATAAAAGCCCTTTGGCAGCAAATTCTTATGTCCGCTTGGCCTTCCCCCCCGCCCACTCCCAGTGCTCTCCAAGCTGCGCTGGGGTTCCCACAGGAAGCTACATAGGAACATTCACTGTCCAAGAAGTTTGAGCAACCTCCTGTATTCGTGAAACCCTGAGATCCTCTGCTGTAGCTAGTGGAGAAAATCAAGTTCCAGGCCCAGCATCTGAGGCTACCACTCTCCTGATCCTTCCCCCCCTAAAACATGCAGCAGTCAGTAGCCCCACTGGTAGGGAAGAAAACGGGGAGGAAAAAGAATGAGTGAGCCATGCGCCTGTTCTGCCTAAAGCAGCACACAGAACTGAGGTGTATAGACATGGGAAGCTCCCAGAGCTCGACAGCCCACTGTGCTTACAGCACTCTGGAGAAGGGCAGTGAATGGGATTTGCCCCATTAACAAACCCAAGGTTAAGGGGTGCAGGCAAAGGTGTGTAGCAGAGTTCTGTATCATGCGTCCAGCCTGCAAATGGGGGTGTGGTAAAAAGGGAGGTGTGGCCAGAACTCCTACATCAGCACTCATGTGGGTCAGGCTACTAAATGCGCAGGAATGAGGCAGCTTTAGCACATCCTGGGTGGCACAACCACCGCCTCACACATGCACATGGGAGCAGAGCGGTGAGGAGCCCCTGTGCCCACCCCCACAACTGCAGTGTCCTAAACTCCAGAAATAACCGTACTCTTCACTTATGAAGGGCTGCTCTGCTGCCAATCTCAAGGTGCTTCACAAAATTCTTTCAATTCCACTGCATAGTTGGGGAAACTGAGGCACAGAGTGGTGACACGACTTGTCTAAGTTGATGCAGCAGGTCGATGACAGAGAAATCCTGCATCCAGCCATCCTGAGCCTAGCTATTCATCAAGTGTGAGTCTGAGCCCTTTGCTCTCAGTACAGCTGGATGAGATATTTTGTACAAAACCTTTTTTCTTCCAAAAATGCAAATTCAAGTCAACCAAAACAACGCTTGAATTTAGGCTGAATTTGCCAAATTGTTTTTAAAAAACAGATTTTTTTTTTAGTCTTCACAGTTTATTTATGACATTTTCAAAATGAAACATTTCAGTTTGAAATGCCTTTTCAAATGTTACTGCAATTTTATTAACCCCCTGAAAATTGTATGCCTCTAATTTTTGTTTTTACTTTTTCAGTCTGCAGAAATTTTCATGTTGATCTGAAACATTTTTTTAAAATGTTTTGGCTTGGCCGCCAAATTGAAAAATCAGCTATTCACCCAGCTCTAATGCCAGTGATAAATGCGCTGTAAATAAAAGCCTCAGGCTGATAATGGATCTCATGTCAATCCTGCATCTTCACTTCTCCAGCCACACCCTGCTGCGTGCTGCTTCCTCCAGCTTTTCAATGATTACTTACTAGCCTCTCTGCCTGTGTGTCAGACCCAAGTTGCTGGGGTGTTCCACTCTGATATCTCTTGTGCCATTCACCAGCCTCACCCATCTGTAGCAGTGCTTCAAGGGCATGTGGGTTCACATCTTGCCTTCTGAAAGCCATTTTCACCTCAGATCTCCCTGAATGGCAAAGACCGTGATGCCACACTGTGCCACATAGAGTGGGCTAGATGCTGCTCTCAAATAAATACCTGCACCTACCTTGAAGTCAGTGAGTCACATGCATGGATCCAAAGGGATAATTTCTTCCAGCATGCACTGCATTGCAGGATATATGTTGTGCACCCTAGAGGAGTCAAAGGGTTAAGTGATTGCACTGAAGCAGAGGGTAAGGCTGTGAAAGGCAATCTGTAGCCAATGGTAGGGGCGTTCATGGCAGGCCATGTTCAAACGGGCTTTTGAATGGAGTTTGCCATCTCACTGCAGTTTCCAGTAGATGCTTTTCCAACAAACAGCAAGGTTCAGGTTGGCAGGACAGCCAGTGTTGTCTTAGGAGAGGTCCAGGGCTGGAATAGCAGAGGCTGCAGGTCAGGATGGAGGAGTTGCAGCAAACTTTGCATCACCATTTAGTGAATATGTTCCACAAGAATGTGTAGTGTAGCAGCATGCTGGGATTTCACTTTCTGGGTTCCCCCTGAACCAAATTCCTAAGCACAAGGTGAGGGCTTTAGAACTGCCGTGAAAAAAATAAACAACTAGAAAACCCTGATGGCAAAGCGGTCAGGAGATGATCCTCCTCTGGACTGTTAAATGGAGAGGCGTCAAAAGGGCCCTGTCCCAGCCAGCAACCCCTATGCAGCAGCAGCGTCAGCAGTGTGGGCTTGGCTGTGCAAAAGTGAGATGCCAGGCAGGGCCAGAGGAATGGGGCCTGGTAATGGGGGAGGTGACCCACTTCAGGTTAGGGGAAGAGTGGGCTGGGGAGACTTGTTCTCTAACAATGACTGAGGCCAGGCACTTGTGGGGGGTGCATGTGTTCACTGTGTGTCCCACAGCTTCATGAAGGGAAGGGAGGGAGGCCAGGCCTAAGGGGGAAGGAGTAAGGGATGGGCAGTCTGAAGCTAGGTCAGAACCTCCCCTTTTGTCTGCTAGAGAGGGAGAAAAAAGGACTGAGTAGAACGAATACAAGTGGTAACACTGACTGTCTAGGCCATGAGTAATAGTAACCATTGCAGCCATTAAGCACTGCTACTAGCTGAGGGGACTGTCCTTTGGTGCAGTGGAAGGAGGAAAGCACATCTCTTCAGGCAAGTGCCCAGTGCAGCAGGGACCCCGTGTGTGACCCTTCTTGTGTCTCCACCCCTTTGGCCTGATTTCAAAGCCTGCTGTTCTTATCCCATCACACCTGGGAGAGACTCAGACCCCGGCCCTGTCCCTCAAAGCAGAGAACGAGGGGTGGGAATTAACCAGAACTCCCCCTTGCTGCCCTGGTCCTGGGTGCTGAATGGCATGCCCCAGAGAGCCCTGCAGGGCAAACATCCGCTTCCCTGGTGAGGGATCTGAGCTGGGCCAGCCAGTCACCATGGCCCCATGTGGAACCCAGTGGCACTTCTGGGATCCAGAGAACACCGGACATCCCAGAGCGGAGCAGCAGAAAACGTTTCAGTGACACCCTGACCATGCAGACCTGTCCCTCTGAGGGGCTGGGGGGAGTGCGAAGGTTGGCTGATGTGGCTTCAAGACAAGCAGAGCAATTATTAGTGGATAAGGCCTTTCTACAAGGCCTTTGGTCTGGCTAGGAGTGGTTGTTCCCAGCTCCTTTCACTGCCTGGTCATGTCCCTTTTGCCACACAACCCATGGGTAGACAGCTGTCCTGTAGAGAGGATAGAGGTGGGTGTGTGGGATGTTCCCAGGCAGCTTTCCCCACAGTCCAGCTCCCATGACATGCAGGGTGCTCTCCTCTGTGCTGGACAACAGATGGAGACCTGAAGTACTGAGACTCCCCGGCAAGGGGCCAAAGTGCAGCCCACAGGTATAAGATCAGAGCAGAAGGACATTTTAACTGCAAATTGAACTACTTTACTCCAGCTGCCATGCAGCAGTGACACCTCCCCCTGGGTGGCCGCTAGCCATTCAGTGTACTATCCAGAGGGGACCACCCGCTCTTGGCCTAATGCGACTTTGGCTTTACATGAAGGAAAACTCCAAGAAGAAAGACCAGCAGTAAAATCCCCTTGAGAGAGCACAGCATGTGAACCTTTTCTGTAATGAGCTGAGAAACCTGGGGTGAGTGCTTAGGAATGGGGAGGTGCCATGGGCACACAGAAAAGGCATCACAGCTTCATCTACCAAGAGTCAGTTTTTGGAGCAGAGTCTGATTTGTGTCTAACGCACCCTGCTGTGGATCAGAAGGAGGTGTTGGTGCACAGCTGAGGTGATTGCTGGTCTCAGTTACACCAACCAGTGGTTGTTTTCATGCTGCTTGACTATTTACCACCATTTACTATTTGTTGCCAGTTAGTCTGATTGCTATGGTTTTCCAGTTGACTGGATCGTTATACTGCAACTGTCAGTTGTAAGCTTCTGTAAGCAGGAGAGAGCAAAGTTAATATGTCGATGCAGTAATAAAACTGAGACACATGGCAATAGCATTTTGTTACATCCCCATTCACAAAAGTGAACTAACCCTTCAGACACAACAGCTGTAACAACACTGGGCATTTGTCTAACACTGTCCATACAAGCATCTCCCAGTGCTTTGCAAGCGTTAATGAATGGACAACTCTCTGGAGAGGTAGCTAGCATTGCCTCCATTTTGCAGATGGGGAAACTGAGCCCCAGAGAGATTAAGTGACATGCCCAAAGTCACAGAGGAGTCAGTGGTAGAGCCAAGAATAGAACCCAGGAGTCCTGACTCCTGGGCTCACACTATGCTGTACTGTAATGTAAACCAAACACTTGGATGACTCCAGAGCACAATTCGCCACTCATATTGAATCCTGTGATTGCGGCTGGCATTTCCCGTAGCGACCATCAGGATGTGATCAGAATTAGTCTAATAGCTTTTGCTAAAGGGAACTAACTGTACTGGTCCCCGGAGAGAGCTCAGTTCCTTTCCCCAACCGACCTCAACATTACCCTCAAACTCCTGCCAAAGAACCAAAATATGCACATACAATGGGCCTGTTTGTGCTTTTCAAAACCAGAGATCTCATTATCTTGTGATTTCCTGGTAGACCAGAATGCCTCTATTGCAAAAGGATCTGGTTTTTCCCCAGTTCTTTCAATTGTTTTCTGGGATTCAAGCTGGTTGTTGAACTTATATTTTTCTTGCAGCCACATGACAGATTGTTCTCCCCGTTTAAGGTGAACCAGATTCTGATCCCACTTACACCCATGTCTCCCAGTGACTTGAAGGGTGCACAGCGTTTGTAAAATTTGGACTAATACCTAGGCTGTTTTAAACGATCATCAGTTTTAAAAATCCACCCCCAGCACACTTTGGGTGGTGAAAACAGAGAAATAAAGAAAACATTGAAAATATATCAGATAGAAGCCAGTGGGAACTGATTGCCAGGCTGAATGGAAGAAGCAGAAGAACCTGGCTGGGAGGAGAAACCTAATTATATTCATACACACATGTACACACCCATTCACACATTCACAGACACACGCATGCACATTCACACATACGTGCACATACACACACACACCGTGTAAAATGAGTCGGTCAGGTGTGTCCATCAGAGCCATCCCACTGCCTTTCAGAGTGTTCAGGTCAGCCCTGTTCATGGGATGGTGATGCTGGTGTGTAAGGGCTGTGGGCACAGGGAATTGTTCAGCAGGCCCAACCCAAAACACCAAGGCCTCTGTCCATAAGAGTCTGGGTCAGAGTTAAGGTTACGCTCTGGTGAAATGTGTATTTCTTTGTTCTAGGGAAGGATGCACTTATGTTTATTATGCTGGCAATGTGAGATTTATGATGCTCTTAACTACTTATTTCCTTGCTTTTAAGTGGCTGGGCTGGTAAATTAATTCATAGGTAGCCACATTTTGCAGTATGGCCAATCCCAAGCAGTCAAAGATCATGAATCAGACTCCTCACAATCCTGAGATTGGCTTAAAAATCATGAGATTTAAAAAAATAATACATTTTAGGTTCTTTGTCTTCTGGTTTCTGAGGCTTTAGGTTACACACAGGTCATGTTTTCAAGCTTTTCTTTGCAACTAGAAGGGGTAGGAACATATTTTTTGCAATGCATGCTGAAATTCTCAAGTAATTACCTGACTCCAGGAGTTGGAGTGTTCATAAAAACATCAAATATCACGTCTCTTGATCAAATTGCGAGGGTTGGTTACCCTGTTTTTGTTGCCTAGCAACTTAATTGGTTTTAAAATGTAGTTTTTTGAATGCTCTCCCCCCTCCCCCTGCATCTTGCATTTTCTTCTTAGTGCAGGTAAATGATGGTTCCATTTGTAAAATGTTAGATAACTAGCAAGGCAGGATGATCACCGGATTAAAAGTGTCAGTAGAGCCAGCCAGGCTCATAATGGTGGAAACCAACATTCACATTCCCTAAATAACTTTGGAAAGGACCTACCAGGGAAAATGCTTTGTGTACAAGCAATGCATGAAAGGGTACTGTGCACATGACACCCCAGGCAGGAATGGGTGTGCCATACAGCACCCAGCACAATGGGGCCCAATCGTAAAGGGGCCTGTGAGAGCCATCCCAGTTTGGATGGCTCTGTTCATCATTTTGCAGGCCTGGGACTGCCCCACAGCATGACACCCCTGGCATGACAATGGAAGCACAGTACACACCTGAGGGCACTAGGGGGACTGTGTGTGGAAGTTGGGCCTGGCTCATGGCAAAGCCAACCTGGCGAGAGTGGTTATCCTTTGTGAGTGATCTGAACACAGAACCTATGCAGTCCTGCCAGCAGCCAAATCCCTTCAGTCAGTATCCAGCAGTGCTGACTGCAGTAGGGAGTGAACCTCCCCCCATATGGATAAAGGGAACTCCCCACTGTGCTCCTGGCACTGGGATCTCTGTGGGAGGAGACCTCCCCTGGCCCAGACCTGGATGAACAGGAGGGGACCAGGGCTCAGGCCCATTCACTGGATGCAGCTGGTTGCAAAAGCCCAGCACACGGAGCCATGTTTTAGGAGCCTGGGGGAGACATCTCACTTTGCTCCTGGCCGGAAAGGAGCTTAGCGAGAGTTATAAACATTGATTGCAACCAGATAGTGCCGTGGGGGTTTTCCTGCTCTGTCCCTCCTCGGGGCCTGCCTCTGGGGAGCAGTGCTCAGGAGGTGTAGGAGGAGGTTTGATGAACTCTCAAGGGCAGCAGTGACGCCTCTGGCTAAGGGGGTGACAGGGCTCTGCAGGAGTCTGGCAGGGAGGAGGGTGCTAGGGCTTGGAGGAGACCTGATGGGAGGGATGGTCAGGATTCCAAGAGGGGCAGTTGGTAGGGGGCATTCAGGGGCACTGCCCTTCCCCCTCCTCCCTGACTGCCCCATCTGCATCCAATCTGCAGGCTTCTGCTACTGGATGCTAGACAAGCAACATGACCTCTGCAGCAGCAGCTCCCCCTGGTGGCTGCCACACGGTGCTCTAGGAAGCACTAGCTGAGGTCTCTGCATGCAGCTGACTGGTCACATGGTTCTGGCTTCTCCTCATTTCCAGTTGAGGAAGCAGGACAGATGGGAGGGGGGAAGGGCTGAAGAGCAAAAAGAGACAGTGAGCAGAGCTCAATTCACAAAGGACACCACACTCAATGCACTGGAGATGGCAACCGACACCCCACCCCTGTGCCATATCAGTGCCTGCTGTAGTTCTGGGGGGATGGTCTAGGATTGCCAAGGCCAGTGTCCATGTGACAATCTCTCTGCTAAGATGTAGTCTGCACTGGAGGGAGCTGTGCTGGCCTGGATTCAGAGAGGACGTCAGGCTTAATGCACTCACCAGCAGGTTGCACTGGCACCCTCCACAGGCCACAGGTGGGAGTGTGTGCTCGTCCCCAGGGTGCAAAGGCACTGCAGAGAAGGGGGAGGTGGGACTAAGGAGGAGAGGGTAACAGGTGTAGGAAGGCAGCATGTATCCATTGGCTCTGATACTATAAACCACTAAGAGCAATCTGCTCCATGCTCGTTGTCCTTACTGGTTTAGGAAGCAGCAGGGTGGGGACTTCAGACCTTCCTACCTGCTGTTGGGCCAGCAGGTGCCATGTCCCCTTGGCCTAGCTCAGAAATAGAGCAGGTCAGGACATTTCTAACAAAACAGGTTGTCCTTGGAAAATACAAAAGCATTTCATGGGAATGCACAGTTTGGGCTAAACTCTTTCCAGAGAATGTTTCTCAAGTCCTGGACAGAATTTCAGTGGGGTGGGCAGGGCATTCATTTGGAGTGTAGGAGAGACAGGTTACAGTCCCTGATCTGAATCAGGCAGATTAGGGACTTAAACCTGGGTCTCCCACATCCTAGATGTGTGCCCTAAACATCCACCTATTAGCTATTCAGGAGTGAGGAAGAGGGGTCTCTCCCAGAGTTTTGTAAAAAATCTTCAAAAGGTCCCAGTTTCACCCCAATGCTGAATGGGAACATTTTCAAAATCTTGAAAAGTTTCATGAGACAGAAAAAACATTTCACACCCAGCTCTGTTCAGATCCTATAAAATCAACCCAGCTGGCTAAAAGCTCTGGAAGGATTGAGTTAGTTATTGTTGAGAACTCATGGAGGGTGGATGAGATCCCAGAGGACTAGAGAAGGGCAAACATATACCTATCTTTAAAACAGGTGTAAGCAGAGTCAGGATGAGCTCTACCCTGACATCTGGTGGTAGATTATGGGGAGTGCAGAAAGAAGTTTCAAGTACTCGCATTAGCATTTCAGTTATTTGCATTGGCACTCCCACCCCACTTAGTACACAGCAGCCTGGGATGGTTATTTCCACAGCTATGGGAGCCCCAATTTCGTTGTTATTGGGGCAGGAGCAATAAAATGTTGTCATCCCGATTAAGTAAATGAGGAACTACAAAACTGTTTTATGATAGAGGGTTTCATTGTCAACTAAATAGTGCTTGCTAGACAAGGGACATGGGTTCCAAAACCCAGTCAAGAGAGGGAGGCTGGGGACAGATATCTGTACTGGGTGGTGCAGGCTTCTTGTGTGAGCCAGAAGCACCAGTTCCACCTATAAAAGCAACAAAGAATCCTGTGGCACCTTATAGACTAACAGACGTTTTGCAGCATGAGCTTTCGTGGGTGAATACCCACTTCTTCAGACGCACCTATGCCTCTCTCCACTGTGGAATGTCAGAGTTAATGTTTGATTCCCTTAAGAATCTAGATACAGGTTACTGAGCTGAACTCCCTGGCACTGGGGCTCCCCTACTATGAGCTGAAATCACTGAAGAGCTGGACTTGCTGAGCTAAGAGCGCTGAGTACTGTGCTAATGAGTGGGGGAGCCTTAAGCAATACCGTGGAGCAGAGCAGCTGGCAGAGCGGAGTGGAGCAGTTTGTGCAGCCACTGGGTGAGTGGAGCCAAGCAGCTCGCGAGGATGGCTGGAGTGGCTCACAGGACAGCTGGTGGACCAGAGCAGCTGGCAGAGCGGAGCAGCCCACAGAGCAAGCGGAGCTGAGCTGTTTGTGGGGACGACTAGTGGAAGCAGAACCCCACAAAGAGGCAGGGCAGTTGGCCCCAAACCACGTAAGGTGCCCCTTTCTACCCAGGCTGGAGAGGGGGACCTCTGCAGAGAGACTCTTGAACTCTGGGGCTGCACTGACCCGGGACAGAGACTTTTGGGTTGTGGGACTTTTGGGACTGTGGGTGATTTGGGGGTTGCTGGACTCAAGGGCCCTGAGAGAAGGACATGGCCCAATTTGCTGGGGTGGGTCTTTGCTCACGGTTTGACCTATGAACTCTAGCTGAGGTATTCTCCCAATTTAATGCTTGTTGTTTATCATGTAATTAAACCTTTTCTGCTACACCAAGACTCTGTGCTTGTGAGAGGGGAAGTATTGCCTCCTTGAGGCGCTCAGGGGTGTGTGTAAGATTTTCCCAGGTCACTGGGTGGGGGCTCGAGCTGGTTGTGCATTATGTTGAGGGGAAGGGACCCCTATGTATTGAACCCAGCCCCTGCTGCTATCGTTTCGGCCCGGCAGAAGGGTTACACAGGGAACAAAGAGGACTCGGGGAATTATAGATGAGCCAGTGTAACATCAATGCCTGGAAAAACGCTGAAACAAATTATTAAATAATCAATTTGTGAGCACCTAGAGGATAATGGAGTGCTAAGGAATAGGCAGCATGGATTTGTCAAGCACAAATCATGCCAAATCAACCCAATTTCCTTCCTGGACAGGGTTACTGGCTTAGTGGATGGGTAGGGCCAGTAGACATGATATATCTTGATTTTTAATAAGGCTTTTGACACAGTCCCACATGGCATTCTCATAAGCAACTAGGGAAATGTGGTCTAGAGGAAATTACTGTAAGTTGCATGCACAACGGCCTGAAAGACCGTATTTAAAGAATACAGCAGTTATCAATGGTTCACTGTCAAACTGGGAGGGTGTATCTAGTGGGGTCCCACATGGGTCAGTCCTGGGTCTGGTACTATTCAATATTTTCATTAATGACTTGGATAATGGAGCAGTGAGTATGCTTATAAAATTTGCAGATGACACCAGGCTGGAAGAGGTTGACAGCACATTGGAGGACAGAATTAGAATTCAAAACAACCTTGACAAATTGGAGAATTGCTTTGAAATCAACACAATGAAATTCAGTAAAGACAAGTGCCTCTACTCTTAGGAAGGCAAAATCAAATGCCCAACTACAAATGGGGAATACTTGGCTAGGCGGTCATACTGCTGAGAAGGATTTGGGGGCAATAATGGATCACAAATTGAATATGAGTCAGCAATGTGATATCAGTTGCGGAAAAGGCTAATATCATTCTGGGGTGTTGTATGTAAGACCTGGGAGGTAATTGTCTCGTTCTACTTGACACTAGTGAGGCCTCAGCAGGAGGACTGTGTCTAATTCTGGGTGCCATCTTAAGAAAGATATGGATAAATTGGTGGTAGTCCAGAGGAGAGCAACAAAGATGATGACAGGTTTAGAAAACCTGACCTATGAGGAAAGGTTAAAAAATTGGTCATTTTTAGTCTGAGGGGGGACCTGATCACAGCCTTCAAATTTGTTAAGTGCTGGTACAAAGAGAACAGGGATCAATTCTTCTCCATGTCCATTAAAGGTAGGACAAGAGGCCTTAGTCTGCAGCAAGGGAGATTTAGGTTAGATATTAGGGAAAACTTTCTAGAACAGGCTTCCGAGGGAGGTGAATCCCCATTGCTGGAGGTTTTTAAGACCAGGTTGGATAAACCCCTGTCAGGGGATGGTGTAGGTTTACTCGGTCCTGTCTCAGCACTGGGGGCTGGACTTGATGACTTCTCCAGGTCCTTTCCAGCCCTATATTTCTACGATTCTGTGAAAGGCAAAGATGGGCAGAATATGGTTTCAAAAGGACCCATGCATACAATTTGGGCCACATTAGCCCCACCGTGGACATGCCAGAGTGCACCCTCCAAGTCCCCTGCTGAAATAACCCTGTACAATAATTTGTTGTGTCATTCAGAATCCAAGGGGTGGGTAAGAGGAGGTTTTCTTTTCCGAGGTGATCTGTTTGACTCACATTGTTTTAAATCCTTCCAGAAACTCAAGACCCAATTTCTCTTTCTAACACAAATTTTACCAGTTCCGAGAAACATGGCATTATGGGGGTTCTATTTCTTCCAGTTATCTCAGCTGAATAGGTGTTAACAAAACCAAACAAAACCCAGAGTTCTAAACAGTGTGATTAAAGGTCACTTTGCCGCTCACTTCAGCTTTCACTTGCATGGCGTCTTTGACAGTCTAATTCTACACTTCTCCAGGCCTCCATAGAGTCCTCCAGAATAAAAAGAGTTAATATGTCCTGAATTTTTATTAAAAAACAAAACTGAAAAAAACCCTTTAAATAAGATCAAAACAAGCCCTCTCAGGCCTGCGTTATCCCTAAAAAACAAGCAAAGAAGGGACAAACCCAGTGTCTTTCTTTTTGCAGGTCATGTTTATCCGTGGCCTCTCCGGGACTTTAGAAACAGGAGTATATCAGAGATAAGCCAATGCCAGAGAGATGATTCATCAAATACTGAGCCTGGAAATGTGCATAAGTGCAAACACTCTGGGAAATTCTATAACCAGACAGTGACTGGATTGTTGGAACAAGCTGACTCGTCTCCCCCGCCTCTAGAGACAGGTCCCCGGGGGATCCCTTCCGCAGATGTCTCCATCCCTTCTCACAGATGTCTCTGCATATTCCCTTTTCTTGTGCAGTTGTCTGTATCACATGGCACTGGGAATCTGCAAAGGTCCTGCTGGCAGACGAATGCATCTATAGAAGTCACATGGTCAGCCAACAATGAAGAGCTGGGTTATGGTTTATGAGAAACAACAACAACAAATATGGAATCCTTGGCTAGCTATGATGGTATAAAATAGAGTCTCTTTCATTATACTTCCCATTGGTTCTACTTTGCTTCCTGGTGACTTAAGTGTCCAGTACAGCAAAGATCCCCATTGCCTTAGTGCGCACTGGGCTTGTTTTTCCCTCCAATTTCCCATCAGTTCAGGTCCCCTCATGATAGCAATGGTGAGAGCTGGGGTTGACAGGGTTCCATGCAGCTGCAGGTGTTTTAAGCTCCATGCAGTCTAACTCTGCTCAGAGCAGGTCTATATGACACGGCTGTCTGGAGCCTTGTCTAGTTGCCACTGTTGCTACCACCAGGGCAGCTGATTTAGTGGTAACAACAAGGGCAATTTTTTGAGAAATAAGCTGGTGCAGACAAGGCCAGTGGGAGCCACACAGGAGCCAGCACTATGTTCAGTACTCAGTATTTGCAGGATCACTTCCCTTGCCAGTAAGATATGCTGGGTGGTGAGGACAAGAGTGAGTTTTGTGTGTCCAGCACCCCATGCTGGTGACACAAAAATGTTCAGATAAACCCAGGCCCCACCCTACTTGATGAAAATTAGTGTGTACAATCTATACCAGGGGTGGGCAAACTTTTTGGCCCAAGGGCCACATTGGGGTTGCAAAACAGTATGGAGGGCCAGGTAGGGAAGACTGTGCCCCCTCCCAAACTGCCTGCCCCCCACCCCTTATCCACCCCTCCCACTTCCTGCCCCCTGACTGCCCCCCTAAGAACCTCCAAACCCATCCAACCCCTCTGCTCCTTGTCCCCAACCGACCCCCTTCATCCACCCCCACCCCTGACCACCCCTTCCAGGACCCCCTTCCAGGACCCTACCCTTATCCATCTCCCCCGCCCAGCCCCTTTCGAATGTGGCCCGCAAACATGGGCGGAGGACTCAACAGGAGCAGGGGCAGCCGCACAGCCAGAGAGCCGGCGGTTTCCCCTTCAAAGGGCCGCTTCTCTCTGGCCGGCTGCATGGCCTCCCAGTGCTCCCCGAGTCCTCCGCCTGCGTTCCCTGCGCTCCCGCCATCTGCACCGCCCGCCTGCATATGATTTCAGTGCAGCCAGTGTTGACTTGCCCGAGTGCCCGGCCCTGGGTCCCCCTGTTGTTGGGGGGCCTTTGCCAGGGCACCCTGTGTTCACTTGTAAATCTGCCCCTGCACCGCGCCGCCCAGCCCCGGAGCCAGCCAGGATGCCGCGCTGCCAGCACAGCAAGCTGAGGCTGCGGGGGAGGAAGGACAGCCGGGGAGGGGCCGGGGCCAGCTGGGAGCTCAGGGGCTGGGCAGGATGGCCCCGCAGGCCAGATGTGGCTCGCGGTCCGTAATTTGCCCACCTCTGCCCTATCCACACCCCCGCCCTCTGACCACCACCCCGAACTCCTCTGCCCTCTATCCAACCCCCCCTGTCCCCTGCCCCCTTACCACACTGCCTGGAGCACCGCTGGCTGGCGGCGCTACAGCCACGCAGCCGCCGCCACCGTGCAGCACAGAGACTGGGTCAGGCCGGGCTCCACAGCTCGCTGCCCCAGGAGCTCGCAGCCCCGCTGCCCAGAGCATTGCGCCAGCGGCGGAGCGAGCGAGCTGAGGCTGTGGGGGATGGGAGATAGCAAGGGAGGGGCCAAGGGTGAGTCTCCTGGGTCAGGAGCTCGGGGGCCGGGCAGGACAGTCCCACGGGCCGGATGTGGCCCGCGGGCTGTAGTTTGCCCACCCCTGATCTATACCTACACCCGACACATGGAAGGCTTGACACCGCATGGTACCTCCTCCATTCCCCTCAATGCCCCCAGAAAGTGGGGGTCTCCAGCACCATCCAGCAGGGGCCCAGCACCATGGGGGAGCAGGCCCTTTAGTGACCATGCACATTTGTGTCCCCTCAAACAGCCTTTGGCTGGGCTGGCTCCTACTCCAATGGACACACCCAGCATGTTCCGTTGCCCCCTGCACTGTTTAGTAGCGAAGCTCACCCCGCAGCCCATTGGTGCTGGTTGTGTGATTCATGAGAGAGGTAAAAGTTCTATGGAATGGGTGTATTTAGTGGTGCCCTGGTGGTGATCATACTGATTCCTCTTCTCCAGCGAGTGCAGGGACTGTACAGGGCTGTACCATGCTACCTGTCTGGAGAGGCAAGTCCACTTAACTCATTCCTGCTCTTGCTGCTCTCAGTCATGCCCACTGGTCCATGGGAGAAGGCTGGTGGCATGACTGTCACATGCAGAGTGCCAACTGGTGCCATGGGTCCATCATCATCCCCTTCCTGACATGGGGAGGTGATGGGATAACTGGGCCTACAATGTACCCTAATTGTGAGCTCAGTCTGTTCATAAAGTGTCCTCCCAGTAATCACTAACAATAAATGGTGATGGGAAATGGTGCAAAAGAGACTGAATTAGTCCACACAAAAAGGCTATTGAGATCATGCCTGGTAAACAAGAGAAGTGTGGGACTGGAAATTAATGGACCAAAATTGCTGGGTTGGCAATTAGGCCTTATTGGTAAATAAAATAATGAGGGGATAGATTATTCCACCCATCACACCTTTTTTGGGTCCGCAAATAAAGACTGAAGGAAACAGCTGGCTGCCAAGATGCTGGCTGACTGAAAGAAGGGGAGGAGTGAGCTCACTATCATGGCTGCCCCCCTCCCATCTCTTGGGAACGTGTGATCCAGAGTGACAATATTGTGCCTTTGTCGTCGTGACCCCGAGAGACGTCCTGACCAGACTAAGCCAGGGAGAGGGACCCCGATGGCATCACCATCTCTACTAGCTAAATCCCAAATACCACCTGGTATGTGAGCCTGTGTCTCCCCCACATCCTGGTGTGTCCTTTTCCTGCCCTACCTTATTTCTTCTCTTTCCTATCTCTCTGCAGTCCCCTGTTGTCTAAGGAGAGTCTGGCTTAGCTGGCCAAGACTGCATATTCTGTCACACTGATGCAAGCCTGTGACCAGAGAGTTAGTGAAAAGCAAGGCCTTGAACAGCCTGATGTTGGTACATGTTTGCGAGGCCTCAGAGCGCCTGATCGCTGGGCCTCTGTTTTTCCAGTAGTGAGGTTGCAAATGACAGTCAACACCAGAGACAGAAGATACATTTTGTATCATTGATGTTCTTTTCTATCCCCATTTTCATCGTGTTTTATCTTAAAGGCAGCAGGATCGGATTTTAACAACAGCTCCGGCCTATTTCAACTAGCTTCTCTTTTGCCCAAGTGCACAGTCATTACCATCTTTGATACGTAGCTAAGAGATTGTCATGAGAACGGCCATGCTGGGTCAGACCAAAGATCCATGCAGCCCAGTATTCTGACTTCCAGCAGTGGCCAGTGTCAGGTGCTTCAGAGGGAATGAACAGAACAGGTTATCATCAAGTGATCCATCCCCTGTCGCCCATTCCCAGCTCCTGGCAAACAGAGGCTAGGGACACCATCCCTGCCCATCTTGGCTAATAGCCATTGATGGACCTATCCTCCATGAATTTATCTAATTCTTTTTTGAACCCTGTTATTGTCTTGACCTTCACAACATCCTCTGGCAAAGAGTTCCATGGGTTGACTGTGCATTGTGTGAAGAAATACTTCCTTTTGTTTGTTTTACACCTGCTGCCTATTAATTTCATTCGGTGACCCCTAGTTCTTGTGTTATGAGGAGTAAATAACACTTCCTTATTTACTTTTTCAGTCATGATTTTATAGACTTCTATCATCTCCCCACTTAGTTATTTCTATTCCAAGCTGAAAAGTCCCAGTCTTATTAACCTCTCCTCATATGGCAGCCATTCCATACCCTTAATAATTTTTGTTGCCCCTTCTCTATACCTTTTCCAAATCTAATATATCTTTTTTGAGATTGGGTGACCAGATCTGCATGCAACGTTCAAAATGTGGGTGTACCATTTATATAGAGGCACTATGATATTTTCTGTCTTATTATCTATCACTTTCTTAATGATTCCCAACATTCTGTTCACTTTTTTGACTGCCGCTGCACACTGAGTGGATGTTTCCAGACAACTATCCACGACTCCAAGATCTCTTTCTTGAGTGGTAACAGCTAATTTAGACCCCATCATTTTAGATGTATAGTTAGGATTATGTTTTCCAATGTGCATTTCTTTGCATTTATCAACATTGAATTTCACCTGCCATTTTGTTGCCCAGTCACCCAGGTTAGTGAGATCCTTTTGTAACTCTTCACAGTCTGCTTTGGACTTAACTATCTAGAGTAGTTTTGTATCATCTGCAAATTTTGCCACCTCACTGTTTAGCCCCTTTTCCAGATAATCTATGAATATGTTTTATTCCTTCTCAAACTCCCTCCAGCAAAAGGGAAAGGGGACAAGGGATGGTGTTAAAGGACAGTCTTACTCAATACTTTACATTTCAAATGCTTTAAATGTTTTTCCTTCTTTACTATATCCAGGCCTGCCAATGGGGTGGGGGTGGGGCAAAGGAGGTAATTGCCCAGGGGCCCAGGTAATTTAAAAGGGCTTGGGGGCCCCTGGCTGCTGCCGCAGTAGTGGCGGCTGGGAGCCCCAGACCCTTTTAAATTGTCCGGGTGGGCTGCAGGGCTCCTAAGCGTGTGAGACCATTCTGGGACTGGGTCCCATGCTTTGGGGGGCCCTGTGGGCCAGCACAATTGGCCAGCGCAGGCGGTCCTGGAAGTGACGGATTCATCACTTCCGCCCTGGACCCTGCCCACCCACTGGCAGCCCAGCAGATCAGCTCCTTCCCCTCCTCCCTCCAGCCCTCCCACCCACCTCGACCAGCTGTTCAGCAGCTTGCAAGAGGCATTGGGTGGGAAGGGGGAGGAGCAGGGACAGGAAGAGATAGGGAGAGGAGGCGGAACAGGGTAGGAAGGGGTGGGTGGGAATAGGCGGGGTGGAGGTTTGGGGGAAGGGATGGAGTGGGGGCGGGGTCTGGGGTGGAGTGGGGGTTGAGCAGCCCCCAGGAACTGGGGAAGTCATTGCCTCTGCATGGCCTCATAACACACTGACAGAAATCACCTGGCGACTGATGGTTCCCATTTCAGCCACACTTTAATAACTCCTCCTGCTCCTGTCCCTTCAAAGCAAGTATCTCCATGAAAGTGCGAGCTGACAAGATAGCTATTTAACAGGATGGACTTTGACAGCCATCTGCTGGGTACCACCTGAAACTGCAGCTCTGGCAACACCTCTAAATTGTGTGAAGAGTCGGCTGAACTTTATTCAGAGGACAAAGTGTTACAATAAAGATGAAGGGCTGGATTAAAGTGTGGAGTCACATGTTCAGAGAAGGGGAGCTTAGCGGTAGCGGGCATGCTCACTAGCATCCTGGGGGTGCCTAACACACGGGGGGGGGGGGTTCTCGTCATGTAGGAATCAGGTGCTTTTACTTTAAAGTTGCCAATATGAAAAATGAAAGGCTCTAGAGCAGTGGTCCCCAACGTTTTTGGCTGGCGGGCGCCAGCTGAAGGACCACTGCGGCGGTGGAGCACCCGCTGAAACGCTGCCGAATTTCGGCGGCATTTCGGTGGCGACGCCTCGCGACGCTGCTTGCCGTCGACAAGTGACGTAATCGAGAAGCATCCGCGCTGAAATTCGGGAGCGACGCCTCTCGATGACATCACTTGTTGGTGACAAGCGTCATCATCGAGAGGCGTCCCCGCCGAAATGCCGCTGAAATTTGGCGGCATTTCGGCGGGTGCTCTCCCGGGGGCCAGGATGCGGGCGCATTAAGATGCCCCCCGCAGGCGCCATGGTGCCCGCGGGCACTGCGTTGGGGACCACTGTTCTAGAGGGCTGGTGGTGGCGCCACGGTGGAGCTGTAGTCAAAAGCGACTGCTCAGGAGGAACGTGTGGCCCATGGAAATAGCCTAGAGCATCTGACAATAGGAGGCCATGTGTATCTCAGTATTAATGGCATATTTTGATCTGTATCCAAAAAGAGATTGTGACGGAGCAGGGAGCGGGGTGGATTTGACCTGGGAATGTTGCCGGGGAGTTACATTGGGGATGAGAAGGAAGCTACCTGAGCCAGGATGGGGGTGGGGAGAAGTGACACCTTCTGCCCAGGAAACTGAAAAAAGGAGAGGAGGAGCAGAGGGGAGGGGGGAGAAAGCTGCTGGAGGAATTTTTAGTTTCAGTTTGGGCTGGGTGGTGCAACACAGGGAACCCCAAGCTGGGGTCTAAGCTCCCTGAACCCCCCAGAAGGACTTAATTGAGGGGTTCTGGTTGTACCTACACGCTCTGCTTGGGATTGTGTTCCTGTCGTCTAATAAACCTTCTGTTTTACTGGCTGGCTGAGAGTCACTGTGAATCTCAGGAAGAGGGGTGCAGGGTCCTGACTCCCCCACACTCTGTGACAGAGATGTATGGGTGTTAGCCTTGCAAAGTTGCGGGGGAGAAGAGGGAAGGCGCCTGCTCAGATAGTTCAAACAGCTCCCCACCAGCGAGACACAGGCATCAGGCCAATGATGGCAGCTCAGTAAGGCCAAGCTGGTCCAACCACCCGAACAACAGAGCAGCTCTTATGGAGGCATCCTCTTGGATAGGCCTTCTGGATGCGCTGGCCCAGGGGGAAAATCACCAGGAGACTTCACACCTGGTCCTGTAAACAAAAACAACAAAATACCAAAAATGGTTTGAGCCCTTAGGGCAGGTGTAATCAATTATTTTTTGTCAAGATCCAAATCTCTTGGTCAAGGTATTGTCAAGATCCAGACTCCAGAGAAAATAATACAAAAACAATAATGACAATAAGTAAATAAAAAGATATTGAGGTCCATTCAAAAGTGTCTGGCAGTCCAGATTTGGCCCACGGTCTGCCTATTGACTACCCCTGCTCTAGGGTAATGGATTTGCTCGAGGAGCAGTAGGGCCTCTCTTCTACTTCAGAGAGACGAAGGCCTTGTCTTCGCTGCTAAAAATAGTGTGGTTTTTACCTCAGGGTAACTAACATGAGTGAACTGCATGGATGTAAAAACACTGTGTGAAGTTGTCATAACTATAAAGGGAAGGTTTCAGAGTAGCAGCCGTGTTAGTCTGTATCCGCAAAAAAAA
Organism: Mauremys reevesii; assembly: GCF_016161935.1. Taxonomy (NCBI): domain Eukaryota; kingdom Metazoa; phylum Chordata; order Testudines; family Geoemydidae; genus Mauremys; species Mauremys reevesii. Next base: position 60,862,814 of record NC_052631.1, on the reverse strand, counting down.
CAGGAGTACTTGTGGCACCTTAAAGACTAACAAACCCTCCTGTATACAATTTTATAAAATTCCTCCTGGCCAGAGGCACCAAAATTTTTTTACCTGTAAAGGTTTAAGAAGCTCAGGTAACCTGGCTCACACCTGACCCAAAGGACCAATAAGAGGACAAGATACTTTCAAATCTTAGGAGGGGGAAGGCTTTTGTTTGTGCTCTTTGTTTTGGGTGGTGTTCACTCTTGGGACTAAGAGGGACTGGACATCAATCCATATTCTCCAAGTCTTTCTGCACAAGTCTCTCATATTTCAAACTTGTAAGTAACAGCCAGGCAAGGCGTGTTAGTTTTATCTTTGTTTTCTCAACTTGTAAATGTTTCTTTGCTAGAGGGAGGTTTATCCCTGTTTTGCTGTAACTTTAAAACTAAGGCTAGAGGGGGTTCCTCTGGGCTCTTTAAATCTGATTACCCTGTAAAGTTATTTCCATCCTAATTTTACAGAAATAAACTTTACCTTTTTTTTATTTAATAAGTCAAGGCACTTTAGTGGTGAACAAGGTGCGGTGAACCCCAGGCAGGGGTGGAGAGCTCAGCTGCCCTCACCTGGCAGCAAACCCAAAGTGCCTTGCCTTCACATCACAGTGTAGCTCCCAGGTGCTGGTTACCCTGAGGTACAACTACTTTTAGCATTGAAGACAAGGCCGCAGACAAAGAGCAGCAGGGCTGCTGTCAGCTGGGACCAGCGTGCATCACAGGGCTGCCATCTTCGCTTTCTAAGGCCTGGTCTACACTAGGGTGGGGGGTCGAACTAAGGTACGCGACTTCAGCTACGCGAATAGCGTAGCTGAAGTCGAACTACCTTAGTTCGAACTTCTTACCTGTCCAGATGCTGCAGGATCGAAGTCCGTGGCTCCCCCGTCAACTCCGCCACCGCCGTTGGCGGTGGTGGAGTTCCGGAGTCGACGGGAGTGCGTTCGGAGTTCGAACTCCGAGAAGTCGAACGCTACGCGTCGACCCAGCAGGTAAGTATAGACCTACCCTAAGAGAATGCGAGTTGGGTCAGTTCTGTTCCTGTCTCTGGAGAAGAAGCCTGTCTGCCTTAGTTCAGAGGGAAGCATAAGACTGGATGAGGCTAAGTTTGCATGTTGACTGTTTGCTGTTTTAAAATTCTTGTTCTCTAACGCTTTGTTCCACCTGGTAAGTAAACAGACTTTCATAAAGGAGGTTAGTCATGATCACAGTCACAGTTCCCTGAAGGGTGGGTCAAGCAGGGTTGTAGCTGAGACAGGCCTGCAGGGTGATAAGCAGTGGATATGCACAGGGCAGTGTATTGGGTCCTGCTCTGAGAGTCGGGGAATCATGAGATCCTGCCATGAGACAGTTAAGGGTGAGACAAGACTGCACATTTGCATTCAGAGAGACTAGAAAGGAGGCAGAGAGATGTGGCTGGCCCTGTTACTGTGACAGCATCTTTCAGTCAGACTGAATACAGCTCAGGGCAGGTCAGTAGCACCAAGCATCACAGTGTCAACCTGGTGGCTATCCGGTGTCTCTCAGTGGCACGAGTGGGGATGTCACAGCCCTTCCCAAATGGCTCTGGTTGCTCATGAGTTGGAAAATTGGAGCAGAGCAGCAGCAGCTGCCGCTGGACCAGATCCTGCCATTAATTGGATTTTCATGTGGCCCCAGTGCCAGCAGCCCAACATTTTCTGCCAGACATCTGAAGGGCCAGAGCCATCCTTGGAGAAACTGCATGGACTTCAGTGATGTTACCCCAGGGGTGCACTTGGCGCAGCATGTTTGGGGATGGGAAGGGCTATGTTAAGCAGGGATGATGCACATTTTCTGGTAGTGGCAGTGGCCCTAGAAATGGCAGCACCACAGGAGAAAGCTAAATCTTAATGATTTAGCCCTCCAGCCAAATCATAACATCCATTCCCACCTTCTGGGGGTAAAAAGAGAGTCCAAGACTGTCTTCCTCCACTGGCTGAGGAGGGTGCACCCTCCCAGGGCCACACCATGCTCTCACCTTCACTGGGGTAGTGTTCTTCTACCCCTCCTGCCTGGGCTCAGCATCCATTTGCCTTGTTGGCAGAAGGTAAAAACAGGGGGACATCCTCCCACCCTCACTGGAAGTCCCAGCCTGGACCCCTAAATAAGAGCAGGTGTCGACTTCCTTCACCATCCATCCACAGTATCCTCTCCAGGCTGCTTCCGTGTGGACATACCCTTCCTCAGGGCCTCCTAATTCCCCTTGCATCAGGGCTTGCTCCTTCAAACATTCTTGTATCAGTGCAAGAAGTAGATTAAGAATTCCATCCCATTTGGGACAATGTGAGTCCCTGACGGGTCATGAGGATGCAGCCCTTGTGCTCTCCTGAATCCAGCAACAGCAACTGTGACGGGCTGTCGGGTAGATGGTGCAGGAATGGGGAGATGCTTTGCAAGCTCTCTGCAGCCTGTATTTTTAAGTCTTTTCATGTCCTGTTAGCACAATCACTAACAGGGGGAAATGACTAGTCTAGAGAGGAGAATTTGTGAACAGCTAATCTCCCCCATTCAATACACACCCGTGAAACACATCAGTGCTAAGGAGTTGTATGTGTGAGCCAGAGAGAATAAATCTCCCCAGCAATAAATGAAGCCATGGGGAGAACAGACTGACTGCAGTACTGAGTGGTATCCTTTGTGTCCACTTGGGGGTGCTCTTGTATCAGGGATGTCTCCCAATCTTTCAGATTTGCAGCAGGTGTTAAGCATGGCTAGAGCCATTTAGCATCCAAAGAAACCAAATACAGGCCAGAGCGAGTGACATTTGTGAAACTGAAAAACAGGGAAATGTTTCCTTTCCTTTGTTAAAGCCACTGAGAGAGGGAAGTAATCCTGGTGACTGACAGACACGTCAGACATTGTATGTAAATACCCCTAGAACCATGCTCATGCTTCATCTACCCAGGGGCTCCACCACCCTCAGTTACACAGCCTCTGGGTGACTGGCCCTCTTCTGCACCCTGCCTGTAGAAGCTGACCCCCTACACGTACATATTGCCCTGGGTCTCACCCCCTCTCTGGAGGTCTCACTCCTTCCACACTCAGTTAACTAGTAGCTACTTTGAGAGATGGTCTTGCATATATTGAGATGACATATGAAAACTGCCAATGTGCCAATAGTTCCTACATGCATCTTTTCTGGACCCAACTAGCCCCTTCTTCCTACTGTATCCCCCATGCCCAAAATCTATGAGTTTCTCTCACCTTCTCCCACCCAAATCTCATTCCAAGACTTAATAAGTGAGCACAAGCAGCCCAGGACATACACCACAAATTTCTATCATATCTCCCTTCAGTCTACCAGCATGGTTCATACAGCATGTGTATGAATGCCCTATACATACCTAAAAGGGATACTACTACCAGGCACCTGGCTCACAATTCCAACCTCGTTGCCGCCAGAAGCACACGTCCTTGCTCATGAAGAACATCATTGTGTTACCAAGACTAAACAGCTCCTTCATGAACAGGTCAGGTTCCCAGGCACTGACAAGTAGGCCCAATCCATGCTTCTCACATACATCCCATGCCAAGTTCCTGCAAGTAAAACACAACCACTTCCAATGTCTGACCTGTCAAAAGAATTCTGGGAGGAAATCAGCAGTGATTTCTCTGGACCATCTTCCCTCTGGTGGCTATCGCCTGTCTATCATCATTGAATACTCACACTTATTTCATCTACAGCTTCACACAGGGTCTTCCCCCTGCTTGACAAAACCTCCTCTTCCTGTGATGTACTACCAGAAATCCAATTCAACAATGGGGTGCCATTTCCCAGCCAGAAATTGCATCTTTTGCCCAGTATCTGGATTTCCATCACAGCAAAATCACTCTTTATTGGCCCCAGACAAACATAGTATCTTTGCTCTGGTCTCTGAAAGAATTCTCAAGCGAGAGCGGCTGTCACAGAGTATAGCATCCATCACCTCTTGCTTGCCTCTGTCAGCTTCAATGGTGGACAGTTGTGTCTCATTTTCAAATGACAGGAATTTCTTAAACATTTTATTATTTTTGCTCTGGAAAACTGCATGTTGCAAGAACTAATATCAAGATGTAATCTAATCTACTCAAATCTGTCTATCAGCACCGGTAAAGTGCTTCCTGGTGTGGTATTTATATGCTGAAAATGGATTAAAATACCACAGTGAGGTTGCCCGAGTGTAGTTAATAAAATCTACCGCTGTTGAGGATTTGGTAATGTAATGTGATGGGCTGACACAGAGGATATGTCTATACTGCAATGTAAGCCCAGAGTTCATGGGACTTGAGTCAGCTGACCTTTGTCTTGAAACGTGGGTGTGAGTATCTACACTGATTTTTAACCCTATGTTTTCTAACCGGGTTCAAACCTGGAGCTCTGACAGCCATACTACAGTGTGCAGAACCGAGTCAGACCAACCTTCTCCCAGAGTTCCTGGCTTTGTGAGCAGCTTGCCCCAGTCCTTCAATATAAAGAGACACACATGAGATTACCCTTGCTGGTCCAGAAGCAGATTGCTATAAGCATCTGGAAACTGGCTACACTAGACTGCTACAGGTCTGTTGCCAACTAGTTTGGTGTTGGAAGGTCAACTGTGGGTAAAGCGGTGGCAGAGGTTTCTGAGGCAATCCGTCGTGTAGGTTACCCCAAGATGCTAGGCATTAAAGAGAGAATGGGGTTTCGGGTAGCTTTCAACTACCTGAAGGGGGGTTCCAAAGAGGATGGAGCTAGGCTGTTCTCAGTGGTGGCAGATAACAGAATAAGGAGCAATGGTCTCAAGTTGCAGAGCGGGAGGTCTAGGTGGGATATTAGAAAAAACTATTTCACTAGGAGGGTGAAACTGGAATGGGTTACCTAGGGAGGTGGTGGAATCTCCTTTCTTAGAGGTTTTTAAGGTCAGGGCAAGGGACAATGGAGAGTCACATTGTGGCACCCGTGCTAGGGGGCCCCCTGTGTTGGGGGATCCAGGAAAAGTGAGGGGTCCAGGACAGAAGGGCAATGGATGGGGTCAGCCTGGTGCTGGCGTGTTCCGGTGGCACTAGAATGCTGGTGGCTGGTGTGGCGGCGGGTGACCAAGAAAAAGAAATACAATGCGCGTTTCCCGCCAGTGAGTGCAGGCCCAACTCCACTGCCCACGCCAGGCCCTCTGCTAGCCTTCTGCGCCGGCCTGGCTTGGCCCCCCAAATGCCTAACCACACCCTACGGGCTGGCCTGGCCCTCCAGGTACCCATAACCCCACCTCCTCTGGGCTGGCCTACTGGCCCCCGCACAACATACGCCCACTGAAGTGTGGGAGCCCCCAAAACATGGGGCCTAGAGCAGTCACTCTGATTGGCCATACCCCAGGGACGGCTCTGACTGTCCCCACAGTTATTCTGGGGGACTTCACGTAGCCCCTGTGACATTGCACTCTATATGATTTTATGAAAATATGCTAGTGAGTGTGAATATAATGTATCTGGAATATGCTTCATGCAAAAGGTCTCTTGTAAGGTATCATCACAAAGTTTATAATCTACTGAGTCTGGTCATACTATTTGTATGTATCTATCATTCTTGTATATAAGGGGGTGGAACAGAACAAAGGAGGCAGCCATCATGAGAAATCCCCTAGCTACCACCTGAGCTAGAACAAGGGCTGTACCAGGGGAACGGATTGTGCCCAGACTAGGGAGGTGTCCAGTCTGTGAAATAAACTTATTGAAACATCTCTGAGGGTGAGATTTTTATCTGTATTCAGTTTTGTTACTGTATTAACCTTAGACTTATGTGTTTTATTTTATTTTGCTTGGTAATTTACTTCATTCTGTCTGTTATTACTTGGAACCATTTAAATCCTACTTTTTGTATTTAATAAAATCACTTTTTACTTATTAAATTAACCCAAAGTATGTATTAATACTGGGGGGGGGGACACACAGCTGTGCTTATCTCTCTATCAGTGTTATAGAGGGCAAACAATTTATGAGTTTACCCTGTATAAGCTTTATATAGGGTAGAACGGATTTATTTGGGGTTTGGACCCCACTGGGAGCTGGGTATCTGAGTGCTGGACACAGGAACACTTCTTAAGCTATCAGAGGAGTAGCCGTGTTAGTCTGGATCTGTAAAAGCTTCAGAGTTCTATGGCACCTTATAGACTAACGGAAGTATTGGAGCATGAGCTTTCGTGGGTGAATACCCACTTCGTTGGATGCATCCGATGAAGTGGGTATTCACCCACAAAAGTTCATGTTCCAATACTTCTGTTAGTCTATAAGGTGCCACAGGACTCTTTGCTGCTTTTACGTCTTAAGCTGTTTTCAGTTAAGCCTGCAGCTTTTGGGGGACATGGTTCAGACCTGGGTCTGTGTTTGTAGCAGGGAAGTGTGTCTGGCTCAAATCAGGCAGGGCACTGAAGTCCCAAACTGGCAGGGAAAACAGGCTCAGAGGTAGTCTAGGCACATCAGGTAGCAGTCCCAAAGGGGTTTCTGTGATCCAACCTGTCACAGCCCCCTTTGCCTTGACTTATGAAACCGCACCCTGATTTCAGAGTGTGGTTTCACAAAAGAAGGTTTAATTACATTCTCAGCAGGTGTAGAATGGTTGCTGAATGTATGTTTGACAGATTAAAATCCCACTGGAGATGTCTACAGACCCGTTGTACTCCATTGTTATCAATGCTGTCTGCATGGAGTCGAGGAAAGCTGGCTGTATTTTAAAGAATCCTTATTGAGGTTGCAGGAACAAACCATCCTGATGTGTAGGAAGAAAAGTAAATATGGCAGGCGACCAGCTTGGCTTAACAGTGAAATCCTTGCTCGTCTTAAACACAAAAAAACAGCTTACAAGAAATGGAAGATTGGACAAATAACCAGGGAGGAGTATAAAAGTATTGCTCAGGCATGCAGGAGTGAAATTAGGAAGGCCAAATCACACTTGGAGTTGCAGCTAGCCGGAGATGTTAGGAGTAACAAGAAGGGTTTCTTCAGGTATGTTAGCAACAAGAAGAAAGTCAAGGAAAGTGCGGGCCCCTTGCTGAATGAGGGAGGGAACCTAGTGACAGAGGATGTGGAGAAAGCTAGTGTACTCAATGCTTTTTTTGCCTCTGTCTTCACAGACAAGGTCAGCTCCCAGACAGCTGCACTCTGCAGCACGGTATGGGGATGTTACCGAAATATCGGGTCTGCCTAGCTGAGAGCCAATAACAGCCTGACAGGGATAAGGAAAAATGCTTTATTCTGCAGAAGAAAGGAGAGCAGTAGATACAGAAAACTCTACTGCACACAAGTTTCACAAGCTTTTTATACATTTTCAGACAAAGACCATGCCGTTTTAACACTTCATTGGTGGTTACTAAACCCCGTAACACCGTTATCTGATAAGGAAAAACTGGCTTAAAGCAGGATCTTTTTCTGCCTCTGGCAAGCAAAAAAGATTAGTTACAAAGTTCAAGGTACTGTGTACGTGAGGCCTTTTGGAGGCTTCTGCCTCCACCTACTGGCCGTTTTCAAAAACTATTAATAAGGGGGTGGGGGCTACCCCAAATAGCTTTCACAGGGAGGAGGTGACCAGCTCTCTGTGGAGAAAGAAGTAGTTCGGGACTATTTAGAAAAGCTGGACGAGCACAAGTCCATGCACTGCATCCGAGGGTGCTAAAGGAGTTGGCCGATGAGATTGCAGAGCCATTGGCCATTATCTTTGAAAAATCATGGCGATCGGGGGAGGTCCCGGATGACTGGAAAAAAGCTAATATAGTGCCCATCTTTAAAAAAGGGAAGAAGGAAGATCCAGGGAACTACAGGCCAGTCAGTCTCACCTCAGTCCCTGGAAAAATCATGGAACAGGTCCTCAAGGAATCAATTCTGAACCACTTAAAGGAGGAGAAAGTGATCAGGAACAGTCAGCATGGATTCGCCAAGGGCAAGTCATGCCTGACTAACCTAATTGCCTTCTATGATGAGATAACCGGCTCTGTGCATGAGGGGAAAGCAGTGGATGTGCTATTTCTGGACTTTAGCAAAGTTTTTGATACAGTCTCCCACAGTATTCTTGCCAGCAAGTTAAAGAAGTATGGGCTGGATGAATGGACGGTAAGGTGGATAGAAAACTGGCTAGATGAGACTGACTGGCCTGTAGTTCCCTGGATCTTCCTTTTTCCCTTTTTTAAAGATGGGCACTACATTAGCTTTTTTCCAGTTGTCCGGGACCTCCCGCGATCGCCATGATTTTTCAAAGATAACGGCCAATGGCTCTGCAATCTCATCGGCCAACTCCTTTAGCACCCTCGGATGCAGCACATCCGGCCCCATGGACTTGTGCTCGTCCAGCTTTCCTAAATAGTCCCGAACTACTTCTTTCTCCACAGAGAGCTGGTCTCCTCCTCCCCATACCGTGCTGCAGAGTGCAGCTGTCTGGGAGCTGACCTTGTCTGTGAAGACAGAGGCAAAAAAAGCATTGAGTACACTAGCTTTCTCCACATCCTCCGTCACTAGGTTCCCTCCCTCATTCAGCAAGGGGCCCACACTTTCCTTGACTTTCTTCCTGTTGCTAACATATCTAAAGAAACCCTTCTTGTTACTCCTAACATCTCTGGCTAACTGCAACTCCAAGTGTGATTTGGCCTTCCTAATTTCACACCTGCATGCCTGAGCAATACTTTTATACTCCTCCCTGGTTATTTGTCCAATCTTCCACTTCTTGTAAGCTGTTTTTTTGTGTTTAAGACGAGCAAGGATTTCACTGTTAAGCCAAGCTGGTCGCCTGCCATATTTACTTTCAGTACACTCAGATAGAAAGTGCACCTGCCACAGCTGGAGCTGGCTGCATCTGGGCAACAGAAGTCAGGGATGCTCTGTGTTCTCACCTTATGGATTTGCATGGCCCAATGGAAGAGGGGGAGTAGTACCTGTAGAATGTGCTTGTGGTGGGAAAAGGGCAAATTGATTGGGGGTGGAGGAGTCCAGTGCTTGGGAAGGATGTGGGCTTGATCGCCATGGAATTAAGTTATGAATGACATGCTAAATAAGAGAACAACACCTACAAAATCTTCACCAAGCATTCTCAATGGGAGAGAGATGGCGGTAATTATGTTGGTGGGAGAAGCTCTCCTGCTGACATAGCGCTGTCCACATCAGTGCTTCTGTCGATGTAACTGATGTCATTCAGGGGGGTGTTTTATTCACACCCCTGAGTGACACAAGTTATGCCAATGTAAATGGCAGTGTACACGTGCACAGGCAGAAATTGTGGAAAAACAACATCGCTTGCCTCATAACCTAAGTCGTGCAGAACACAATGCCATCCACAGCCTCAGAAACCACCCTGACATTATAATCAAAGAGACTGATAAAGGAGGTGCTGTTGTCATCATGAACAGGTCTGACTACCAAAAGGAGGCCGCCAGACAACTCTCCAATACCAAATTCTACAGGCCACTTCCCTCAGATCCCACTGAGCAATACACTAAGAAACTGTACCGTCTACTCAGGACACTCCCTATACTAACACTGGAACAAATAAACATACCCTTAGAGCCCCGACCAGGGTTATTCTATCTACTACCCAAGATCCACACACCTGGAAATCCTGGACGCCCCATCATCTCGGGCATTGGCACTCTCACTGAAGGACTGTCTGGATATGTGGACTCTCTACTCAGACTCTATGTTACCAGCACTCCCAGCTATCTCTGTGACACCACTGATTTCCTGAGGAAACTACAATGCATTGGTGACCTTCCAGAAAACACCATCCTAGCCACCATGGATGTAGAGGCTCTCTACACAAACATCCCACACACAGATGGAATACAAGCTGTCAGGAACAGTATCCCTGATGATGCCACAGCACAACTTGTTGCTGAGCTCTGTGCCTTTATCCTCACACACAACTATTTCAAATTTGATGACAATATATACCTCCAGATCAGTGGCACCGCTATGGGCACCCGCATGGCCCCACAATACGCCAACATTTTTATGGCTGACCTGGAACAACGCTTCCTCAGCTCCCGTCCACTCATGCCCCTTCTCTACCTACGCTACATTGATGACATCTTCATCATCTGGACCCATGGGAAGGAGACTCTGGAAAAATTCCACCACGATTTCAACAGCTTCCACCCCACCATCAACCTCAGCCTGGACCAATCTACATGGGAGGTCCACTTTCTAGACACCATGGTGCAAATAAGTGATGGTCACATTAACACCACCCTATACCGAAAACCTACCGACCGCTATGCCTACCTTCATGCCTCCAGCTTCCATCCCGGGCACTCCACACGATCCATTGTCTACAGCCAAGCACTGAGGTACAACCGCATCTACTCTAACCCCTCAGACAGAGACCAACACCTACAAAATCTCCACCAAGCATTCTCAAAACTACAATACCCGCATGAGGAAATAAGGAAACAGATCAACAGAGCCAGACGTATACCCAGAAGCCTCCTACTGCAAGACAAACCCAAGAAAGAAACCAACAGGACTCCACTGGCCATCACATACAGTCCCCAGCTAAAACCCCTCCAATGCATCATCAGGGATCTACAACCCATCCTGGACAATGATCCCACACTTTCACAGGCCTTGGGTAGCAGACCAGTCCTCGCTCACAGACAACCTGCCAACCTGAAGCATATTCTCACCAGTAACTGCACACTGCACCATAGTAACTCTAGCTCAGGAGCCAATCCATGCAACAAACCTCGATGCCAACTCTGCCCACATATCTACACCAGCGACACCATCACAGGACCTAACCAGATCAGCCACACCATCACCAGTTCATTCACCTGCACGTCCACCAATGTAATATACGCCATCATATACCAGCAATGCCCCTCTGCTACATACGTCGGCCAAACTGGACAGTCTCTACAGAAAAGGATAAATGGACACAAATCAGATATTAGGAATGGCAACATACAAAAACCTGTAGGAGAACACTTCAACCTCCCTGGCCACACAATAGCAGATCTTAAGGTGGCCATCCTGCAGCAAAAAAACTTCAGGACCAGACTTTAAAGAGAAACTGCTGAGCTCCAGTTCATCTGCAAATTTGACACCATCAGCTCAGGATTAAACAAAGACTGTGAATGGCTTGCCAATTACAGAACCAGTTTCTCCTCCCTTGGTTTTCACACCTCAGCTGCTAGAAGAGGGCCTCATCCTCCCTGATTGAACTAACCTTGTTATCTCTAGCCTGCTTCTTGCTTGCATATATATACCTGCCCCAGGAAATTTCCACCACTTGCATCCGAAGAAGTGGGTATTCACCCACGAAAGCTCATGCTCCAAAACATGTTAGTCTATAAGGTGCCACAGGACCCTTTGCTGCTTTTATTGGGGGGAGGGATAGCTTAGTGGTTTGATCATTGGCCTGCTAAGCCTAGGATTGTGAGTTCAATCCTTGAGGGGGGCCATTTAGGGAACTGGGGTGAAAGTCTGCCTGGGGATTAATCCTGCAGGGGATGAGATTAGATGATCTCTTGAGGTCCTTTCCAACCCTAATATTCTATGATTTAAAAAAAAGCAAACTATGATTACACTGCCATGTAGTAGAGACATAGTCTTCAGCTTTGCAAACCCCTCTGGACTTGAGGTGTATCTCTTTATTGTTAGGGAGTGTCCCTCTTACACATCTTTCTGTAAAGACTGTAAACTATAGCTATAACAAAAGGGATTTCTATTTGTTAAACCTGTGTTGGGAATATTTTGCTAGCTTGGCAGCTGGTAGTGTGGGAAGCTAAGATGTTTAGGTTTTTAGGAGGTAGTGTGGGAAGCCTGAGATGTTTAGGTTTTTAGGTTGGGTTAATTAGGTTGTGAGTTTTGTTATGAGAAGTTGGCCTTGGCTAACTTCTCTTTGCAGGATAATAAATTAGAAGGTTGTCTAGGATGATGTTATCCTATGAAGTTATAGCAGTGCTTGTGTGTATTTTGTTAACCAATTAGCAATTGCTTGCTTGCCTGCTTCAAGAGTATAAAGATGTATGCTGGAGAGAAATAAATGACTCTGTTACCAATCATACTGACTGCTGAACATATGTCCACGCCCGCATGAGGTGCACTGAGGTGCAACAAATGGTGACCCCGACGTGATTCGAATCGAATGGTGATAGTGTCGGTGGCCTGACCCAGGCGGAGGAGCCGCGGCGGGGAGTGCTGGAGAAGGGCCGGCCCCCGGGCGTCCAAAGGAGAGGCGCATCTGAGCTCAGAGGTGAGCGGCTAACATGGGGACCGCTGCATCAGCGGAAGAAAAAACGGTGCATGAATATTTGATACGCATCGCGGAATGGCAGGGAGAAAAGCTCCCCTCTGACACGTTATCCCGCCTGCTACGGTGGGGACAGAAAAGGGGACTTTTCGTTAAGCCGAGTACAATTTTTGATAAAGCTGTTTGGGAGCGGCTAGGCTCCGAGCTTTGGAAGTCGGTGGCTCAGGGCGATAAGGAAGCCTTCTCCCTGAGCCCAGTGTGGGACAAAACGAAGAAGATAGTGGAAACTCTCGCGGCCGAGGCAGGAGTGCAGGCGGCTCTTTCTGAGATTTTCCACCCACCGCCCGAAGTGCCTTCTGTGTTGCCGGTTGGAGCCCGGGAGTTTTTCGGTGGCGAGCCCACGGTGATACCTTTGGCTTCCGACCTCGATGATTTTGCCCCTGCTATGGACCCACTACCCTCCAATGTGGCTCTTGGCCCCGACAAGATTGATCCTGCTACGGTTCCGCTACCCCCCGATACGCCCGAGCCTATGGACATAGCTTCGCCGTATGCACCCCCCCCAAAGCCATGCCGTGTTCACAGGGTCTGGGGGTGTCACGATTGCGGGGAAGCAGAGGGGGCTCGGCTGGACAATGCGCCATCAAAGATATATCCCGATTTGACTACGCTTACCCAATTTACTCAGTCTGATGCCTTTTATAAGGAGATGGAGCACCAGGGTCAACAGCTACAAGACATTTATAATAAGTTGGATCAAATGCAAGGTTTTCCACCTGGATCATCGCGTTCGCATCTTCACGAGTGTTTTCATCCGACTCGCCCTTCCGCCCCGCCTGGCCCTGGGGACCCTTCAACTGGGGACCCTCCGGATCCGGTACAGCGCTGGCATGGAGTTTTAAAGGAAGCCATCCTTGAAGGTTTGACACCTGAGGCTTTTCCAGTGGTCACGCCAGACCCTCAACAGCCTAACCGTCGGCAGTGGGCTCCTTTGGATTGGAAGTTGATTCGTGAGGCACAGAAATCGATTATGGCTTATGGACTAGATAATCCGTATGTACAGTCTATAATTGAACAGGTGTTTACTGGACAGGCAATGTGTCCATATGATGCGATTAAGCTAGCTGATATGCTTCTTACACCTACCCAGAGACTTTTGTGGAAAGATGATTGGGCTAAAAGAATTGATTTGGCCCTTGTCCGCAATTTGGATTTACCGGACGATGATGTTCGGCGTGTGGCCACTGTCGACATGCTTCTGGGGACCGGCCGCTTTGTTGAACCGCATTTGCAAGCTCGCCTTGACCCCCGAATCCTGCAGCAATCACAGGAACTGGCTCTGGCTGCCCTTAAAGCGGTGCCCCAGATGGGGAAGCCGGCCCCTCCATATGCTAAAATTACACAAGGCCCGTTGGAACCTTATGCTACCTTTTTGGATCGCCTTCGAGAGGCTATTGATAGATCTCCTAATCTGACACCAGAGGCCAGAACCGCAGTTGGACTTGATCTGGCCACCCAGAATGCAAACCCCACTTGCCGCCGCATACTAGCCACCTTGCCAAAGACTGCGACCCTGATGGAAATGATTGAGGCGTGTAACAGGGCCGCTTTGTTTGAAGAAACGGATAAAGCTACAATTCATGCTAAGGCACATGCCACTGCACTGGCCGTTGCATTACAACCTCTGGTCGGGCGGAAGCGAGGGGCCAGACGGCCAGCCCGGTCAAGCGGCCTCTGTTTTGCTTGTGGAAAGCCCGGACATATTCGGCGGAACTGCCCTGTGCAACGTGGGCAGCGACCCCCTGATGTGTCGCCTAAAGCCGCTACCGGCGTTTGTGCACGATGTCAGAGGTATGGCCATCGCGCCTTTGAGTGTTGGTCGCGCCGCAGCAAGGATGGAACACTGCTGCCGGGAAACGGACCGCAGAGCGCCCCTCGGAGGAGCGCGACGACACAAATGCCTCCAGCCACCAATCCGGCTGCCTGGAACGCCTCACCGGAGCAACCCGTGGCAGTGCCGGAGTGGATGTGGCCACAGCGACAGACACAGTCATAGAGGATGACAAAGTCCATGTTCTTCCTTCTAATACCGACGGCCCATTAGGATTTGGACTGAGTGCCCTTTTGATCGGCCGCTCGTCAACATCAAAACAAGGTATTTTTGTTTTGCCTGGCCTTATTGATGCTGACTATACGGGAAATATTGGAATTATGGTACGTGCCCTTTGTCCCCCTATAACCATCACTGCTGGCACGCGTTTGGCTCAGTTGATACCTTTTAAAGGATGTGTGCCCAGGACGACCCAGATTGACCGCGGGTCTCGGGGGTTTGGATCTACCGGACCTCCCCAAATTGCCTTTGCCATGGAAGTCACTCCGCATAAGCCCATTTGGACTGTTCACCTCCAGGGCTCCGATGGGCGACAGATTGTTCATGACGCCCTCTTGGACACGGGGGCTGATGTGACTATAATCCCCTCTCGAGTTTGGCCGGAGTCTTGGCCCTTGCGGGATGCCGTCACGCCTGTGAGCGGGATTGGCGGGACTCAGTTGACTCGCATTAGTGTGGATTTTATTACCATTGTTGATGTGGAAGATCCGGCCACGAGCGCGAAGGTTCGCCCTTATGTGATGCAGGCTCCGATCTGGTTATTAGGTCGAGATTGCTTAAGTCAGTGGGGCGTTGTGCTGCAGAATTCACCTTTTGCCTAGCGGCCATTGAGGGGCGGCCGATCCTACAGCTGGAATGGACAACCACCACACCGGTCTGGGTCGCTCAGTGGCCGCTGCACAAAGACAAGCTCACCCGAGTACATGAACTTGTGCAGGAACAACTGGCTAAGGGTCATCTTGAACCTTCCCTTAGCCCCTGGAATACTCCTATTTTTACCATACCCAAAAAATCTGGGCGCTGGCGTTTGTTACAAGATCTACGAGCTGTTAATGCTGTGATGAAGGACATGGGCGCCCTCCAACCTGGGCTGCCCACACCTACTATGCTTCCGCATGGATGGCCCTTGCTTGTTATTGATCTCAAGGATTGCTTTTTTACCATTGCTTTGCATCCTGCGGACCGAGAGAAGTTTGCCTTTTCCGTGCCTTCTGTTAATAAGGCTGAACCTGTCAAGCGGTATCAATGGACTGTTCTGCCACAAGGTATGAAAAACTCTCCGACCATTTGTCAGTTGTATGTTGCTTGGGCTATAGCGCCCCTGCGAGCGGCACATCCTGACTGGATTATTTATCATTACATGGATGATCTCTTGTTTACCAGCGCCCACCTTTCAATGGAAGCAGCCATTGCTGAGATTGACTCTGTGTTACAAAAGGCTGGTTTGGTTATTGCCCCAGAAAAGATTCAACGGCAAGCCCCGTATCGGTATCTTGGTATGGAGATAACCGATTCGATTGTGCGGCCACAGAACTTGACCATTCAATTGGATATTCGTAATTTACATGATGTGCAACGTTTTGTGGGTGACCTGCAGTGGATTCGCGGTCTCTGTGGTATTACAAATGAGGATCTTGCCCCCTTCCTTTCCTTGCTCAAGGGTGGTCGTGCCCCGGATGAGCCTCGCTCTCTTCAAGCTGAACATCATGTTGCCCTGCAAACCATTGCAAATAAGTTAGCCACGCGGTACTCCGGACGCATTTATCCGGATTTACCTGTTTTTTTGGCCATTTTGTCTACGGATATTTCCCTGACGGCCCTGCTTTTTCAGTGGCATGAAGCCCTTTTAGATCCACTTGTGGGCATTGAGTGGGTCTTTCCGCCTTCGCATTATGCCACCACTCTGACCACGCGACTTGATGCAGTCGCTCATCTTATTCGAGTGGCCCGACAGCGTTTGTTAGCCATTGCGGGTATGGATCCGCGCATAATTTACTTGCCCTTTGATGATGCTACCGTGACTCAGTTGCTTGTTACTCACCTTTCCTTTGTACTTGCCACCATGGATTATGCCGGTCAGTTTAGTAGCCATTTTCCCCCACATCGGTTTTTTGCTACTATGCTGCCCTTGGAGAAAGCTCTGATGTTACGGTCCAGTCCTGTTGCTGGCCTCACCGTTTTTACAGACGCCAGCGGTAGTGCTCAGCGTGTGGGACTTCTTTGGTTTGCTGATAATCGCTGGCACCACAAATTTGTCCTTGCTGATGGCTCCTTGCAGGTTCTGGAGCTTCGTGCTATTGTTCGAACCTTTGAAAAGTGGCCCGATACTCCATTGAACATTGTTAGTGACTCCTTGTATGCTGTGGGTGTGCTTCGTCGTTTGGAACGATCCCTGTTGGGCCGAGTCACGAATTCCGTTTTGTGGACCGCTCTTTTTCAGCTTTGGCATTTGCTGAATGCTCGCCGGTGCCCTTATTTTGTTATGCACATTAGGAGCCATTCGGGACTGCAGGATGGTCTTGCCGAAGGCAATGCCCTGATTGATCATTTGGTTGGCGCTGCCCAAGTTCCAAATTCCTTTGCTCAGGCACGGGTCTCTCATGAATTTTTTCACCAGTCTGCTCGTGCTTTGGCACGCCAGTTTGCGATTTCTATTACCGATGCTCGCGCTATTGTGGCCTCCTGCCCTGATTGTCAACAACATGTGTTGCCCCTTGTTTCCGGTGTTAATCCCCGTGGCCCTTTGTCCCTTCAGATTTGGCAGTCTGATGTTACCACGTTTGCTGAGTTTGGCACCTTGCGCAATCTTCATGTTACCATTGACACCTTTTCTGGCTTTATTTGGGCAACAGCACTAACCTCTACCAGCTCCCGCGATGTGATTAAGCATTGGCAAGCCTGTTTTGCTGTTATGGGGGTTCCTGCGCTCATTAAGACTGATAATGGCGGAGGTTATGTTTCGCATCGCACTGCCCAGTTTCTTTTACAATGGGGTGTGCAGCATTCTACCGGTGTTCCTGGCAATTCTACTGGACAAGCTATTATTGAGCGTGCCCATGCGTCCTTAAAGGCGCTTCTTTTGAGACAGAAGGGGGGCATTCGGAGTGAAAGGGCAGACGCTTTGGACAAGACGCCTGCCGCTCGTTTGCTGAAAGCTCTTTATGTGCTCAATTGGCTACAGCTTGGGAAAGACAGCCAAGTACCCCCCGCGATTAAACATGTTGGTGGGATGACCGGGGATGAGCAGGGTACAAGCCCACGACCCTCGGTCAAATGGTTCGATTATCAGCAGCAAGTTTGGAAAGGACCAGTTGACTTGCTAACGTGGGGGAGGGGTTATGCTTGTGTTGCCACTGACGCAGGTCCTAGGTGGATACCGGCGAAATGGGTCCGACCTTGGCTGCATCCTCGGGCGCAACAACAGACAGATTCGGAAGAGCCACACGAGACGCGCCCAGACGCCGAGGAGCCAGAACCCCTGGAGAATAATTGCTCGCTGGCCACGCCAGTATTTTTGCCCGCCTTTTTTGATTCTGTGTGATTGCATATTAATTGTTGCGTACCCCTTTTGTTGCCCATAGGTTTGGAGACGTGCGCCCCGGGCAGTACAGCATGGCCCGTCTTTCACTGCGTCCCACAAGCCGCCGTGATCCTGGCCTGGGCTCCTATTCTGCTGGATGCGGAGAGTCAGCCTCGCCTGGTTTTGCTCTGTTGCTTGTTTTGGCGCTCCTTATACCCCCAGTGAATGCCTGGCTGACTTTGGCGCAGAGTGCCATAAATACAACAGCCTTCTGCCTGCCCCATGTTGCTGCAGTGGGAGCCCTTATGGAAACCTGCTTTGTGGGTGTGTGTACTGAATTGGAGGTGCTGCAGCAGCACACTTGGTTGTTTCGTATCCCCAGGGATATACCTTATGCAGAGTTGTATGCCTTGGGCCCTGGAGCCACTTTAGATAAGTTAGATGCCAGCATGTATTCGTTTCGTTTGGCTAATGTGACAGCTGCTATTACGTGTATGAATTTTGTTAATGCTAAGCATGTAGCTGTTAATCATGATAATGTGGAGCTTGTTTGTCGCCATAAGAGGGATGTATCCTTTGCCTATGGACATATGAAGTTACCCCTGGGGTGGTTTTTGTTATGCGGCCGCACAGCCTTTACTTATGTTCCAGCTAATAGTTCAGGTGGCCCCTGTGCTATTGGCCGTGTGGCCCCTTTGTTGTTTCCCCATCCCAGTGTGAGAGGGCCTCGCCAACGGCGTGAGAGTATCCCCTTGAGCCCTACCTGTAAGGCAGATGTTACATTGTTTTCAGAACGAGAGGCAGCAGCCCTTACTTTTACCCTGGTGGGCCTCCCTGGTTTGGTGGTGCATAACTACCATGCCGTCGCACACCTTGCCTGTACTGTGGCAAAGGCCTTGAATTTGACCTCCACTGTTCTTGCCTTGTTAACTCAAGAGATGGGAGAAGTTCGCCGAGGAGTTTTGCAAAATCGCTTAGCCATTGATTATTTGTTGCTGCGACATGGTCATCCCTGTTCTGATTTTGTGGGTATGTGCTGCTTTAATATTACAGATGCAAGTGCGGCTATTGAAGCGGATCTGGATCGTTTGCGCCATCTAGCGGAGGGCATTCGCCAGCACCAGGGTGATTTCTGGTTGTGGTCATGGCTGTCGTCGCTACGTGGCTGGGCTGCACATTTATTACAGGGGTTAATGTTAGGCATGCTTTGTATTTTTGTTGCCTGCCTTTTATATTTTTGCTATGGGTGTGCCCGCCGCTGTTGTTGTGTGGCACGCACCTTGGCAGGCCCCTCCTGGCCCCTTGGGCCACTTGCATTACCTGGAGGGAGAATGTGATAGGTGAGAGCAGGGCACTGCGGAAGATATTGTTACGGTTTAGTTAGACAGCTGGTGTTTTTAATTTGCCTTTTGCTTTGGCTTGTGTAGATTGTAGTTTGATATTATGAGCTGGGTTTGTTTTGCTAATTTTTTTTGTTTTGATTTTGAGTTAAGGGGGGAGGTGTTGGGAATATTTTGCTAGCTTGGCAGCTGGTAGTGTGGGAAGCTAAGATGTTTAGGTTTTTAGGAGGTAGTGTGGGAAGCCTGAGATGTTTAGGTTTTTAGGTTGGGTTAATTAGGTTGTGAGTTTTGTTATGAGAAGTTGGCCTTGGCTAACTTCTCTTTGCAGGCAATAATAGGATAATAAATTAGAAGGTTGTCTAGGATGATGTTATCCTATGAAGTTATAGCAGTGCTTGTGTGTATTTTGTTAACCAATTAGCAATTGCTTGCTTGCCTGCTTCAAGAGTATAAAGATGTATGCTGGAGAGAAATAAATGACTCTGTTACCAATCATACTGACTGCTGAACATATGTCCACGCCTGCATGAGGTGCACTGAGGTGCAACAAAACCTGTATGGTGGGGAGGGTTTCACAGACTGTTGCACATTATCCCATATTGTGAGCTAGGGTCCCATTTCAGGTATAGTGGTTATAATAGCCTGATAGGCATCATATGAATGGAAGGGAAGCAGGTCTGTCTGGGACTGTAGGATTTCACTAGGATTTTTTTGGGAGAATAGGAGGCTCAGTTATTGAAGATCTCCTGCAGATGCACTGTCTGGCTCCAACTCAGGCTGGGAACTAGGTATATCTGAAGCTACCAATAGGATGGGTGAGAGATGTTTGCATGGACTGTACCTGCCTGCCCTCCCCATCAGAGCAGTTAATGCATCTGGCTGCATAATATCACCCAAACTGAGGGGCTGGGAGTAGGGTGCCATGGATGCATTGTAGTTACATGTACAGCAACTGACAATGAGTGCTCCTCAAAGGCTGCCATGGATTAGTCTCTGCCTGCAGCTCTCTGCAGATACCATGGATATGAGGGTTGCCTTATCTCCTGGGGGATACTCAATGCCCCATATGAAATTGCTTCTGGAAATACTAGCTCAGTCCAGCCCTGCTGCCAGCCCCCCAAGTAGGGAATGGACTGTGGGGTGATGTTGGGATACACTGCACTATGGCTGTTCTTTGCTTCCCAGGGACATAGGAAGCAGAGTGTTAGCTGGACAGAATGGACTCTAATTTACATGGGCACTGGGCAGGTCCATGCCTGGGACCAGGATACAGGGAGTGCAAAGGTGTCTTAAATTCCCTGACTCTCCTCATCCATCCCAACTCCAAGCCTAGGAAGGGAGTGCCTGCAAGTCAGGCCTCTGGTGTCCTCTAGTCTCAGGTGTCCCCTGTCTGGAGGACCCATCAATGGCTGACTCCTCTTAGCAGGAGGCAATATGTTCAGCAGCTGCACCTTTATAAATGTGAGGGGAAGCTGTACTGTCACCATCTACAACCCAGGATTGGTTGGGGAGGTCACGTTATTTTTGATCCATGTTTGTACAGTGCCTAGCACAATAGGGTCCTGGTCCATGATGAGGGCTCTCATTATAATCAAGTAATAAATAATAACAATATTCTTAATATTCTCCATCTTCTTTCCATGGCCATCCATAGCATTCACCCAAGACATCTTCTATCTCCATAGCCTCTGCCTCACCAGGGCGGGTAGAGTTCCCCATACACATCATCAAAGAGCAGAGTAAGTTCACGGATGATGATTTCACTGTTCTCACTGCCATGCCGCACCTGCTCTGACCCAGGGACAGCTAGGGACACCATTCTGCTGCTTCTGCTCACTCGCAGCCTTTGTTAAATCTCTGGCATTCCTCTGTACATGTTAGCATATATTAATTAGCAATCAGCATATGCTAATATTTTGGTCATGGGATTTCTGCACGATATTGGGCTTCCAGGCACTTTTCAACAAAGGTAGGAAAGTTCCAGCCGGAGGTGGTGGCTCATCCCCCTGAGCCGCAGCTAATATTGCTGTCATGCTGTGAGATCTGGCCCTTGAGGGGAGACACAAAAGACATTAGACCCTGTTTGATGGCTTGCAGCCCTTGAGCATTTGGGTAGAGTTTGGTTTGTGCTAATGACCATGAACAGTTGGTTCTCAGGAAGGTCTTTGCAACCCACACCGAAGGCTGCTAAGGGAGATGAAGGATTGAAGAAGTCCCCTTCAGCACATTGCTCTTTAAACACCCACCCCTGGAGATACTTTGGAACTGTTGGGGAAAGACAAAGGCAAGCTCCTGTAATCTACAGCTCCCACCCTGGTGAGTCCTAGCTACACTCTGGGGAACTAGAACATGGGAAGATGGGAAATTCTATAAATACAAATCATTAAAACCCCTTTGGCAAATATTATGAATTTAAAAGGTATTTTGGGATTTTCAAAATAACACGTGTTTTATGTGAGGGGCAAGGATGTGTCTTTAACTTTCCTGGCTTCCTGGGTGATCAGTGCTGAAAGATAAAATATGAATATGAAACCCTCAAAAGACATAAATGTGAAATAAAATATGCAAATTACCATTAACAGAATTCCTTTTCAATTCCTAACTTAGTCCAGTGTATATGATGAAAGCTTACAATGTTTGGAACTCAAAACTAGTTAATTGTGTGCCAGCTGAATTTAGGGAGGAAGATGAAGCTGGTGAGGAAAGAAATTGTAGGAGTAAATATCTACAGTTTGATGAGAGGTCCTGATTATAAAATCTTATTGGGTTAGGAATAAAGAGCCTCTCAACAATAAATCTTTGCTGAGTCTGTTCAATGTTTTTGTGATGTGCGTGGCTAGTGGTTGCTTCTCTCCCCAATACATTGTGGATGGAGATTTAAGATATCTGGGGGTTTTCCCGATGTGAAGCTACAGACAGTGAAGCTAGACTTATTGGCATCTGTGAAATATGCTGTGAATATAAAAGTGGTCCAGTAGCCTCAGATCCTTCGGGGACAATTCAGTCCCCAGTTCTGTCTATGTGTCTCGGTGCTTAGTGTCAGCTGTATTGAAATAGTAAAACAATAAAAAGAATTAAAAAGAGAAAAACAAGGTTAACCCCAGTCTGCCTGTCACCCAGATTGTGAAGGTTTCAGACAATGACAATAACCGTGCTTTATATAGAGAGGGCCTCTGCTAGATACTGTGATAGTAAACAAGAGCAACATTATTTTGCTTTTTCCTTTCTTATAGCTGAATGGAGATTGAATGCTGACTTGTCGGTGCTGGAAGATTGGATGAAATGGGGATCTTGTCTCATAAGCCCATCTTTCTGGTATTTGTTCTGCTTGGACATGTTGTACTTTGTTTTTTAATGTGTATTTATATCATATAATAATGCATGGAAAATCTTAATATAAAATGTATGGCCCAATAATTATTCATCGTCATAATGAATAACTAGGAATTGCCATTAGGAATGACAATGGAGCAAGAGCAAGACTGGAAGAGCTAAAAGAAGAGAGTGAGAAACCACCAGCCCAGACTATTGCACAGCCCAGTGGCTAAGGCACTCTTTTGTAAGGGGGGAGATGCAATTTCAAATCCATGCTCCACATCAGGCAGAGGGGGTAACTGAACCTGGATGTCCCCTAACTGTGAGGGCCAAAGCACAAGAGGGAGTGGGGTTCCTCCTGTGGCCATTTGTGAATAAAATTGCCTGAAAATCAAAACATTTCATTTCAACGTTACCAAAACATTTTGATTCCATTTTTTCAGACTTTCAATTCACAGAAAACTTTCACAAATGTCATTTTCAGTTTGACCTGAAACAAGTTTTTCTTTCAATTTTTCAAAATTGCCAGCAAACCAAAAAATCCATGATTTGCCCAGCTCTACTCTTATCCTCTTATGTGAAATAGCCACTGAGGATAAGGGGCCCAATTCTCAAACAGATGGCAGCACCAAAACATTCACACAGGTGCTGAATGGGATTTTCAAAAGTGCCAAAAGCAGGTTAGGTGCCCAGTTCCCCTTGGAGTCCATAGGGGAGCTGCTTAGGTACTTTCCCACTACATATGTGTTTGCATCTTTAGCGGCCTAAATACCTTTGAAAATTGGGCCCAAAGAGCCACCCTGGGCTAGGTTACACCTGCTCTGAAGATAAATGGGACCCATTGTTTCCAGGTCAGTTCAGGCCCCTGACTATGCCTTTTGTGTGGATATGTCGGACAGAAGCCTCATTTTCCAGGTCTGCCAATTTGACAGCTTTCACAAGCACCACAGCCACTTCCCCCCTACCCACTGGTGTGGGCCGATAGGACAGTCCCAGGGTTGCTAACAGTAGGGAAAGCTATAGGCTCAAGTGTGATTACAAGGCACTGAAGAAAATAACAGCAATAATTTTGCACTGAGCAGAGGTTTTCATTGAGCTGTACACTGTGGTCCCTAGTCTCTTTCATGAGAGGTTACAGTTAATTTATATACTAGCAATGTGTATGCATAGTTCATTCTTTCCAATTACCTTGTATAGTGTCCGAATTCACCCGGTTACCTCTTTTAGCGCCAATCTCCTTACAGGTTTTGATGGACAGGGCTAGGTTCTTCTGCATCCTGCCTCTAGCTCATCAGGGTGTAACTTCCTCATTTTCTTCCCATATGAATTTATTAGGCAGTATCTCCATGCCCCTTGCTCCTCAGGGTGCAGGTTACAAAACTCTACTAAAATCCTAGTGTTAGTCTCCTACCCCAGCACTCAGACACACTCGCAGCCAGAGCAGAGCTTGCTATGTGGTGACTGATCTCACCTAGGGAGCTGCAGGGCTAACCCAGCTGGGCTGGGCAGGGGAAATTTTCCCAGCAAAGCTCTACAAACTGGGAGCCACCTTGGAGAGGCAGGGTACAGGCTGAGGGAAGTTGCTACCTGGCCCCAGAGGTCGGTTCTCAGGGGAACCCTGTATGCGAACCTGGGCCTCACCAGCCCCTACAGCCAGCCCTGCCCTTTCCCTGGCTGGCTCCAGCTCCTCCAGACTGACTTCTCCCCTCTCCAGAGCTCCCAGGGCAGGCATCTCACTCCCTATTGGTCAGACTAGCTCTTCTTCTCAGACTTTCCCTTGTCAGTCATTAGACTCTGCCCCCTTCTTTCTCTCAGGCACAGCCCCTCCCTGGAACGGGCGCCCTGCAATCCTCCCCATGCCAAGAGGACCCCATCGTTCTGAATAGCGTCTCTCCTCTCTCCCTCTGGGCTGCCCAGCAGACTTTGAATCTGCCCTTGGCCCCCTTCCTCCCAGGGCCAGTGCCTCATGCTAAGCTACCAGCACACAGAGACTCAGGGACATAGGTAAGCTCCTTGGAGGTTACACTTGCATTTGTATTGGACAATAGCCTTGCTGTCTAAGCTTGTCTGTCTGTCTGTCTGTCTTCACAGTCTTTTCAAGTGGGGGTTAACCTAAACAATTTTGGGTCATCTGCAAATATTGCCACTTCTCTGTTCACCCTTTTCGACATCCTTAATAAATATATTACACAACACTGGTCCCAGGACATAACCTTGAGGCACTGGCTGGGGACAAAGAAGAGGAGAATAGAGAGTTGCAGGTCCTGCTCTAGTGCTCCAGAATGGACCAGACTCAGGTTTTACACTCAGTCCTGTTGTCTAGTGCCCAGCAGAGAATGGACAGGCAGGTGGGTCATCAGGGCTTCACCAAGGACGTGAAGAATGTTCCTTTAGCTGCCTTAATGGAAGGACAGATGATACCATCTCACACAGCACTGATGTGCTTCCAGACATAATCTATTTCTCAAACATTCCCTTGCAATATAAAATGTTAATTAAAAACACTGCAAACCTCTGCTGAATTTCCAAGCCTGTATTTTGCAGAATGCAGCTGTTTAATCTTCGGGGAGATTCAAGTCATTATTTGATGTGCCAGCAATTATGTGAAAATATCTAAACAAACAAGCACAAAGTAATCATTTTATGTCAAAACCCATAGGCAAAACTCAATATACAAGGTGAAAGAACAAGCTTCTTCTATAGATGCACAGTAGGTGTTTGTATTTGTACAAGAATTCCCTTCACTGAAATTAAAAGGTGGCTAATTCAAGCCTGACAAAAGGAAATACCCGCTTTCCCCCATGTGAATTCAGACTGTGGGCTTCATAGCCACAGGACTTTGTTGAGACCAAGATTTTAGCACGAGTCAAAAAAAGGATTAGTTATTTATATGGTTAACAATGATATCCACACAATGCCAAACACTTTGGAAAGGATATTGAACTTCATGCTTCTGGGCTTAAGCTGGTTTTAAAGTAAAAGAGATCAGGATGAGACCTATGTGTGTGTGTGTGTGTGTGGGCAGATTATCCCACCACTGCTAGCATGGACTTTCTTGCATCTTTCTCTAAGGCAGCTGGTGTTGGCCAGTGCCAGAGACCCTGTGTCTGATCCGCTCTGGCAATTCCTATGTTCCCAGGTATGTGTTGTTGTGGTGGAGGGTGGTGGTGGCTGCCAGCCAGTGTGTCTTTGATCTGTGGGTAATCCCAGGCCTCATTAAAACTGATGAGTGTGCTAGCCACCTTTCATTCATACTGAATGGAAGAAGCAATTAAGCCAGGGCTTCTCAAACTAGGGGTTGTGACCCCTCAGGGGATCAGGAGGTTATTACTTGGGGGTTGTGAGCTGTCATTCTCCATCCCCAAACCCTGCTTCACCTCCAGAATGTGTAATAGTATTAAATATAAAAAAATGTGTTTTTAATTTATAAGTGGGGGGGTCGCACTCAGTCTTGCTGTGTGAAAGGGGTCACCAATACAAAAGATAGAGAAACACTGAATTAAGTTCTTCTATGGTGTGAAATAGCTAAAACAATAGAAGTCACTGCATAAGGCATGGACCTCATGGGAAGGCCTGGGCATGAACTAACTCAGGGAGAATAAGAAGGGTTTCCTTGGGACTGCAAATGCAGAGGCTGAGGCAGTGAATGGTTGGAGTTGTATGTGTCAGAGGCAGAAAACAACCAGAAAGAGAGGAGAAAGAGCCAGAGAAGCAGTCAGTAGCATAGCCCCAAGAGGGAGCAGATGCAGAGGTCTTATGGGACAGGACTGGTTGGAAAGGCAGGCTTCCAAATTGTGAGCAAGAAGCCTGCTGCACTTTGTTCCTGCTGTGTTCAGGAGAACAAGACTATGTGGGCCAGGGGTCTCAAAGTC
This sequence comes from Mauremys reevesii, assembly GCF_016161935.1. Taxonomy (NCBI): domain Eukaryota; kingdom Metazoa; phylum Chordata; order Testudines; family Geoemydidae; genus Mauremys; species Mauremys reevesii. The sequence goes on along the minus strand of NC_052631.1, from coordinate 60,836,663 downwards.
CCAACCCGAGGGCCATCTGCGGCCTGAGAACCTCCCCACTGCGGCCCACGGAGGAGAGACGCATGCAGACAGGCTGCTCTTGCGGGAGAGGGACAGAGATACCATCACTAGGGCAGAGTCAGCCATGGAGACAGCGTCACTTTTTTCCACAATGAATATAAACAAGTCAAAATACTGAACACAACTATCTGATGCACACCTTGCTGCAATCCTGAAGGTTTCAATTGCTCAGTCACTGAGGTCAAACATCAACAAACTGACAGAACTGAAGTGTGGCAAACACTAAAAACTCTCTGGCAGGCGAAGAATTGTATAAAGCTGTATGACAGTTTTATTATCTCTAAGAAATTCAAAATAAAAAATACAATACGAACATCTTTTCTGAAAACCATTTTCAGTGACATTATTGGCCCGCTGGGAGGATTTGAGGTCTGTCACTGGCCCTAAGGTAAATTGAGTTTGAGACCCCTGATGTGGGCATTCTTTGAAAATAAACAGAATTGCTCCAGAGAACATACCTGACTCAATCAATTTCTCCTCCTCATGGAAGCAAGCCCCAGTAAAGACCTCAAATACAGACTAACTGCTCAGGCCAAGGGGCAACAGTCTGAGCAGAGGAATATGAGCAGAGGTAGGGAGGGGTAGAAAGGTAATACTTAACTCTGTATTAGGGTGACCAGATGTCCTGCTTTTATAGGGACAGTTCTGATATTTGGGTCTTTTTCTTGTATAGGCTCCTATTACCCTCCACTCCCATCCTGATTTTTCACACTTGCTGTCTGGTCACCCTACTCTGTATACAGCATTGATGAGACTGGCTGGAATGCTGTGCCCTGTTCTGGTGTCCACACCAAAAAAGATGCTGAAAAGTTGGAGAAGGTTCAGAAAAGTGGCTACAAAAATGATTCAAGGTCCAGAAAACTTTGCATGACAGCAGAGGTGATGCAGGCAGGGATCACATGCCCCCCAGATTGCTGAGTCACATTGTGTGGCCAGGCCCCCTCCCTGTGGGGCAGCTGAGCCAGCGAGCTGCACCAGACAGGGAGAGGCAGGAGCAAGGGAACAGCTGGGAGCTGCACAGAGGGGCTGCTGCTTTCCAGGAGGGGAGGACTGCAAGAGGAAAGGGGGTGACGAGTTGTTCTGGGGTTGCGCTCCCCGTCAGCAGGCACTGGTTGTCTATGCATGACAGTGAGAGATCTGCATCCTGAAATGGTATAACCCCTGTACACTCGAGCCATGCTGATGCTGAAGCTTGTCTATGCAAGGCCCAAAATGTCCTGTAGTTGCCAAACATACATCCGTGCAGTATCTCAACAAAGAGATGCACAAGATATCTGACCAATCATGGAGCACGCTGGGCATGGCTTTATGTAGAATGGGAGATCAAACATATCCCGTGACTGTTGAGTCTATTCTGATTATTGGCCAACAGATTCCTTATACACAACAACAGCAGCCTCCATCACTGAATGCAGCAAATCCTAGTGTGCCTAATATAAAATTCCAGAGACTTTTCTTACAGATCCTGGACCTCAGTTTGCCTACTGCGAATTTGTACAGTTTGCAGCAGGAGAAAATGTGAACATATCACAGCTAATGAATGCAAAGCAGAAGAAAGTGTCAGGACTTGGCAGCCCTGAGTCTGTTCTAAATTATGCTGCGGGGTGGGCAGGGTGTGCCCAGGGGTGGCTCTAGGCTTTTTGCTGCCCCAAGCACAGCAGGCAGGCTGTCTCTAGCGGTTTGCCTGCGGAGGGTCCACTGGTCCTGCGGCTTCGACCCTCCGCAGGCACGCCACCGAAGGCACCCTGCCTGCCTCCCTTGCAGCGCCGGCAGAGCGCCCCCCGCGGCTTGCTGCCGCCCCTGGGTGTGCCCCCACCAGCTAAAAGAGCACTACTCCAAAGTGTGGTTGGTTCTAGAAAGCACATATGCTGGTAGTGGGACAGCTGGTGCACCTGTTACGAAGCTCTTTTCCAGGCAGCTGTTCAGGGAAACCCACCCATCATGCACTGGGGCTGTAGCAGTGGGGAGGCTGGAGTGCTGGGGACATGTGATGCTGGAACAAATGCCATGCTGCATAGTCTGACTTTGGAACACTGGGCTGGATTCAGATACTTCCCCAAACCAGGTGCTGATGGGGCCTGCACTGAGTTCAGTCAGGGCCGCCCAGAGGATTCCGGGGGCCCGGGGTCTTCGGCGGCGGGGGGGCCCTTCCGTTCCGGGACCCACCGCCGAACTGCCCCGAAGACCCGCGGCGGGGGCCCCCCCCGCGGCCGAATTACCGCCGAAGCGGGACCCGCCGCCGAAGTGCAGCCCGGTCTTCGGCGGTAATTCGGCGGCGGGTCCCGGAAGGAAAGGGCCCCCCACCGCCGAATTACCACTGAAGACCGAGCTGAACTCGGCGGCGGGTCCCGCTCCGTCTTCGGCGGTAATTCGCCGGGGGGGGGGTCCTTCCGCCCCGGAGCGGAAGGACCCGCCGCCGGCGAAGACCGGGAGCAGAAGAAGCTCCTGCGCCCGGCCCCGCAAGAGTTTTCCGGGCCCCCCAGAGCGAGTGAAGGACCCCACTCCAGGGGTCTCGAAAAACTCTGGTGGGGGCCCCTGTGGGGCTCGGGGCCTGGGGCAAATTGCCCCTCTTGCCCCCCCCCTCTGGGCGGCCCTGAGTTCAGTTCCTTTCTTGGCCTGGGGCTGGTTCATAATTACGTTATTAAGGGGAGCTTTAGGGCCTATGGGGAAGTGCTGAGTCTTCCTGCATACACTGGCTGCGTGGACCCTGCCCCAGTGAGTCTTAGGAGCCAAGGAGCAGTCAAGGCTCTCAGGGAGCTGCCTGTTTTGCAGTGCTCTCTCTGCTCGCATGCTCCTCACCCTGTTATGTCTCTCAGTGAGGGTGCATGGCATGGAGTCTATTTCCAGTGGATACTTTACTTACTGTAAAACACCTGAAGCTAGGAAGAGTTTTGTAACCCATGTTGGTAGTGTTTGCCATGCTCTGCTCCAGAGACTGCTCTACTGGAGGATAACAGCTTACATGTGCTGCCAACCACCAGCCTTACTTTAGGGCCAGCACTTTGTAAGTGAAGGTTCTGGGTTCAAACTCTGCTGATGACCCTGGTGGCAAGTCATTGCACTTTAAGGAATTTAAATGAAGAAATAAAATCAAACTCACCCGATAATACAGTTCTGCCTTCTCAGCTGCTCCAGTCATGTGGTTTGGAAGGGGCAGAGGGGCCAGTACAGACAGCCCCAAACCCACCGGTACACTGCACCCCTTTGAGGGATTGGTTCAGCCCTCCCCATCATTCATACTCTGAAGAGTGCTGATCTGTTTACCTCCACCCCATACCTAGCCATAGAGAGAAGGGTCTTTTTACATTTCTTCCTTATTATAGTGCTGGACCAGCTCTCTGTTTAAAGCTTGATACTTCTAAGTGCTCTAAAATCTGCACGGTTACTTGGATTGCCTTGAAATTTGGTGTGCTTCCTGGGGACAGAGGGTTTGGTTAATGAGACAAATTTGGGGCCACTTGATCAAAGGGTTCCTGAGATTCAGGTCCCCCCAAATCCCAGCTTTTCCTTAAAGTTGCTGTATTGTGGCATTGTTTTTTGCCTGGGCCTGGGGATCAAACCAGGGCTCTTATCCTAACATAAGGGTCTCACTCACCCGAGGGTTACCCCCAGAGTGTGTATGGTATGCACCAGCCCTTTGGGGGAGCAAAATTCAGAATGTAGTTAGCAAAAGAATTTGCTTCTCCAGTTAGGCTTGCACTTATGACTCAACAACCGACTAGATTACACTGAGCAGAGGGCTGTGTTTTGGTGTATCATGATGGGAGAAGGCAACAAGAACAGGACGGGCTGGGGCCAGTGAGATTTCCAGCCCCCACAGGGCTTTTGCGGTAGGCTTAAGGTCTTGTGGGATTTGGCACATGATTTGAGCCATAAGATCTTGCAGGATTTGGCTTGAGATCTGGAGCCATGATAAGAGCCACTTCCCGTTTGCTGGTGTCCAGTAGTCAGCCACCCTCTCTCCCTGGCCTAGGTTTCTATGGGCTAGTTGCCACTTGGGGCTGGGACGGTTGGGTTTTCCCACCTTTCTTGCAGTGAAACCCAAGGGTTGTGCTTTGGGTGAGTGGAGGGCTGGGTCACAGTTTAGACCTACGTGAGAGTCGTTGCATATTTTGTCAGGTACCCAGTGCAGGAACTTGCTGATTTAGGCTCCAGATCCAAAAAGGTAACATAGTGGGTATCCCAAGGGCATCTCCTTATGAGATGGGGGCATCATGTCTAACCCCTTGGGGGCAAATGTGAACAGGGGCGGTTCCAGGCACCAGCACACCAAGCATGTGCCTGGGGCGGCAAGCCACGGGGGGTGCTCTGCCGGTCGCCGCAAGGACGGCAGGCAGGTTGCCTTCGGCGGCTTGCCTGCGGAGGGTCTGCTGGTCCCGCGGCTTCGGCGGACCTCCCGCAGGCGTGCCGCCGAATGCGTGGGACTGGGACCTCCCACAGGCAAGCTGCCAAAGGCAGCCTGCCTGCCATGCTTAGGGTGGCAAAATACCTAGAGCCACCCCTGAATGTGAACCAGGGGTCGAGGCACTACCCGGAGGAGATTGCCCTGCCAATGTGCTGGATGGTGTTGTTGGGTTAAGGGGGTGAGGTCCTCTCTCACATCAACCCCTGAAAGGGAGAGGGCTACTAGTGGGTTAGTGGAGATACCCAGAGATCCTCCTAGGGTGATGATTGGCTCCCCCTGTGGTGGGAGTGCCAAGAATTGGCAAAGGATCAATGGAGGGACAGCCCAGTACACTCACTGGCACCCAACAGGAACTTTGGATCTAATTTGACTAATAATGTTGCGGCCTGGTTGAAATCCATTCCACATGTGCTTGCTTTCTTCTGTGCAGTGAGCACACCAAATAGGTACACTGAGGCAGAGATCCTGGAAACTGTAATTGGGGGAGTCTGCCCAGGACTGAGCCTCAGGGACTACTTGGAGGGAAAAGCTAATCTGAGCCTGCCAAAACTAAGAAGCATTTTAAGGTCCTATTACTAGGAAAACGATGCCACTGAATTTTACCTGATGCCTAGAGTGACCAGATAGCAAGTGTGAAAAATTGGGACAGGAGGTGGTGGGTAATAGGCTCCTGTATAAGAAAAAGGCCCAAATATTGGGACTGTCGCTATAAAATCAGGACATCTGGTCAGCCTACTGATGCCTCAAGAGCAACACAAAAGCCAGAAAAGAAACCTCAGGATTTCCTAGTCCGAGCCCTTGATTTGAGATAGAAATCATTGTTTGCCTCACAAGAAACTGACTGTGACGTAAGATCTGACCCTCCCTTTGTACAAAGTATGTTCCTCCATTCAGTTCTGATGGGATTGCAGAATGACAATATATGGAGCATGATGCAACCTTATTGACAAGATAATCAGGTTGCAGGGGAGACCTTGTTGGAGACACTGCATAAGTGAGGAGGTAGAAGTTAGGGTATGGAGAACATGCTCAGGCAGTAGCTTGTAATTCTATGCAGTTGCTCTACACGGAGCACAGGTGGTCAGAGAGTAAAGCAGCACCTCCTAAGGGAAAGGAGTCTCCAAAGATGAGAGACAAGGTGAGGGAGATAATATCTTTTATTGGACCAACTTCAGAAGTTGCCTCTCTAATGTCCTAGGATTGACATCGCTACAATTACCCATCTCCAAAGATGACTCATTAACTTAACTATCTTGAGTAATTTTGTATCATCTGCAAATTTTGCCACCAACTTTTCCAGATCATTTATTCATATGTTGAACAGCACATCCTTGGGGGACCCCACTATCTGCACCTCTCCATTGTGAAAACTGACAATCTATTTCTATCCTTCGTTTCTTATCTTTTAATCAGTTACTGATCCATGAGAGGACCTTCCCTCTTATCTCATGATTGCTTACTTCACTTAAGAGCCTTTGGTGAGGGACCTTCCAAAGGCTTGCTGAAAGTCCAAGTACACAATGTCCACTGGATTACCCTTGTCCACATGCTTGTTGACATCCTCAATGAATTCTGATAGACTGGTGAGGCATGATTTCCCTTCACAAAAGCTGTGTTGACTCTTCCCCAACACATCATATTCATCTTCGTGTCTGATAATTCTGTTCTTTACTATAGTTTCAACCAATTTTTCTTGTACTGAAGTTAGGTTTACCAATCTGTAATTGCCAGAATCACCGTTAGAGCCTTCAAAAAAAATTGGCATTACATTAGCTAGCCTCCATTCATCTTGAAGAGAGGCTGATTTAAGTGCTAGGTTGCATACCACAGTTAGTAGCTCTGCAATTTTGTATTTGATTTCCTTCAGAATTCTTGGGTGAATACCATCTGGTCCTGTAGAGTTATTACTGTTTAATTTATCAGTTAGTTCCAAAACCTCCGCTATTGACACCTCAATTTGGGACAGTTCCTCAGATTTGCCACCTAAAAAGAATGGCTCAGGTGTGGGAGTTTCCCTCCTTTTGTCTTCAGTGAAGACCAAGGCAAAGAACTTATTTAGCTTCTCTGCAAGAGCCTTTTCTTCCTTGAGCGCTCCTTTAGCACCTTGATTGTCTCATGGCCCCACTGATTGTTTGGCAGGCTTCCTGCTGCCGATGTATGTAAAAATATTTTTCCTATTAATTTTTGTGTCTTTTGTTATTTGCTCTTCAGATTATTTCTTGGCCTGCCTAATTATACTTTTACACTTGACTTGCCAGTGTTTATGTTCCTTTCGGTTTTCCTCAGTAGGATTTGAGTCAGTAGGATTTGACTTCCAGTGTTTAAAGGATGCCTTTTTCCTCTAACCTCTGTTGTTTAGCTATGGAGACATTTTTTTTTGTTCTCTTACTGTTTTTTTTTAATTTGGGTTATTCATTTAATTTGAGCCTCTATTATGGTGTTTTTAAAAAGTTTCCATGCAGTTGGCAGGCATTTCACTGTTGTGATTGTTCCTTTTAATTTAAGTTTAATTAGCTTCCTTATTTTTGTGTAGTTCCCCTTTTTGAATTTAAAAGCTATTGTGGTGGGTTTCTTTATTTCCCCCACTACAGGGATGTTAAATATAATTTCATCATGGTTGCTATTACCGAACACATCAGCTATATTCACCTTTTGGACCATATCCTGTGCTCCAGTTAGGACTAAATCAAGAATTGCCTCTCCCCTGGTGGGTTCCGGGACTAGCTACTCCAAAAAGCAGTTATTTCTGGTGTCTAGGAATTTTATTTCTGCATCCAGTCCTGAGATGACATGTACCCAGACGATATGGGGGTAGTTGAAATCCCCCATTATTATTAAAACTAATTAAATTGTTTGTCCCCCAAACTCCTATTGGGAGGCTGTTTCAGAAATTCACCCTTCTGATGGTTAGAAACATTCTTTCAATTTCCAGGCTGAATTTATTCATGCACAGTTTATTTCCATTTGCCAACATCATCCTTGTTCTTCTGCCAACATCATCCTTCAGCTTAAATAGATCTTCTCCCTCCCCGGTATTTACTCCCTGATGTGTTTATAGAGAGCAATCAGATTCTCCCTCAGCCTTCTTACTGCTAGACTAAACCAATTGTTTTCAAAAAAAATTTCTGGTGACCCAGTTGAAGAAAATTATTGATGATCGTGACTCAACAGAGCTGGGAATTTGGGGTTTGGAGTGTGGGAGGGGATCAGGGCTGGGGCCAGGAATGAGGAATTCAGGATGTGGGAGGGGGCTCTGGGCTGGGGCAGGGGGTTGGGTATGGGAGGGGGTCAGGGCTATGGGTTAGGGGTGGGCCGAGGATGAGGGGCTTGGGGTGCAGGAGGGGACTCAGGGCTGGGGTAAGGGATTGGGGGCTTACCTGTGGCGGCTCACAGTCAGCAGTGCAGCCGGGGTGTTGAGGCAGGCTTCCTGCCTGTCATGGCACTGCAGACTTTGCTGCACTCCAGAAGCAGCCAGCAGCAGGTCTGGCTCCTAGGCGGAGGTGCACAAGCAGTTCTGCGCTGCTCTCACCCACAGGCACCCCCCCACCCAGCTGCCATTGGCCAGGAACCGGCCAATGGGATTTCGGAGCCAGTGCTCAGGGTGAGGACAGTGCACAGAGCCCCATGGCTCCCCTGCCTAGGAATCGGACCTGCTGCTGGCTGCTTCCGGGGCACAGCGCAATGTCAGAACAGGTAGGCACTAGCCTGCCTTAGCTGGGCAGCACTGCTGATGGGACTTTTAATGACCTGGTTGGCGGTGCTGACCAGAGCTGCCACAACCCAGAGCCTTACATTCCATGGCCCAGTACTGGGTTGCGACCTGTAGTTTGAAAACCACTGGACTAAACTACCTAAGCTCTTTCAGTCCTTCTCATCAGACAGGCCCGCTATTCCCCTGATCATCCTCGTAGCTCTTCTCCCCACCTCTTCCAGTTTGAATTAATCTTTCCTGAACATGGGTGAGCAGAATTATAACCAACATTTCAAATTGGGTCTTACCAGTGCCTTGTACGATGCCATTTATACTACTTTATCTTGACTGGAAGTCCTTTGCCTGGTACATTCTAGGATCACATTTGTCTTTTTTTGCAGCTGCATCTCATGGGTGGCTCATAGTCATCCTGCGATCTAGACACACACTGGTCTCTCTCCTCCTCTGTCACTTCCCTAACTTATAGCAGAAATTTTTATTAGACCCAAAGTGCATGACCTTGTATTTGCACAGTTTAATTTCATCCCATTTCTGTCATTCCAGTCTCCAAAGTCCTCTAGCTCTTCCTGTATACTGTTCATAGAATCATAGATTGTTAGGGTTGGAAGGGACCTCAGGAGATCATCTAGTCCAACCCCCTGCTCAAAGCAGGACCAATCCCCAAATGGCCCCCTCAAGGATTTAACTCACAACCCTGGGTTTAGCAGGCCAATGCTCAAACCACTGCCATGGGGGGAGGAAGTGGCCAAGCACGTGGCGCCTCTGTCCCTCTCCCCCACCAGCTGTCCTATGGAAGGTCCCTCTGTCACAGACTCACAGGACTCGTGCTCTCTCTTGGCTCCGTATGGTCCTGGGAGGAACCCCCTTCAGTGCGACAGCCCCTTCTTGAGGGTCCACTCTCTCTCAGGGGTTAAGCACCTCTCTGAGCCCTCAGCATGCCTGTCTCTCACCATGGGCCCCCTCAGAGAGTTCACTTGCTCTGGATGCCCAGGGCCTCCACTCCCAGAGGGAATAATGCAATCCTGATCTCTAGCCTGCAGTGACTCTCAGCCAGCCTAAAACAGAAGGGTTTATTGAACGTCTGAACACAGCATAGGAAACTCTCAGGGCCTCAGGCCTAGCATCTCTCAGCACAGTACATTTAGGTCTCTCCAGCCTTCGGGTGGGCTCTGGCTGCTCTCTCTTCCCGGTCCAGAAGCCCCCTCCTTGCATCTGGGCATCTGATATCACCATCCCCTCAAGTCCTGCCTCTGTCCTTTGTCGTCTGTCCCAGGTAAACAGGTCGCCTGGGCCTCCTCTCCTCTCATTCCATCCTTTGTTTCCCCTCTGGCTGGAACTGGCTGGTCAGGTCACCGGGGTCCTCTGTCTACTGCCTATTGTCCTCCCACTGGCCAGAACCAGCTGTGACTTCTGAGCAGGGCCTTCTGGTCACCAGTCGCTGGAGTGTCCATTCTCCAGGCCGTTTGCTGGCCCTCTGTAACAATTAACTCCCTCTCTCACCACCCCATTAAACCAGTAACACACAGGGAAACTGAGTCCCACACCCTCTGCATGCAAACCATTGAAAACAGCAAGAAACCCCCCTGCTTCGTCACACCCTATCAGCCCATCCCCCTCGGCAGGCAGGTGTCTGCACCATAAGGCAGAGGTGCCACTTTTCATTCTGCTGCTGTGCAAATGGCCTGTGTTTAAGAACCGTTCGACCCTGACTGCAAAGGGATGGAGGAGCAAGGGAGACATATTAAACAGCTTGGATGTGTCTGTTACAGCTGTCCCCGTGCTGCACTTTTTTCTTCCTCTCCTTTCTGGTTGTTCTGTGTCCGCCCCTCCCGGGCCTTGGGCTAACAAAAGTCACAGCCTGGCCCTGCTGTTCATGGAAATGACTTGTGCAGACTAACTGGAGCCATTGCTCTGCCTAGGGAGGGGGGCTTTTGGCTCCTTTGTTCAGACCTGGGCTTGGTGTAGAGGTGCTCTGCCCAGGTGTGCAAGACCTTATATGGCCACATAGCTGAGCGTATGAGTAATGCCTGTGGCTTAGAACTTGTCCGGACATGTCTGTGCTCACCTGAAGTCTCCTCTTCTCCCCTCTAACAAGGGGAACCAATCAAAGTTACTGGTGGGAAGCTGCCTAAGTTTGCCTTTATAACCAGACATTTTCTGATCAGACCTCGGAGAAGGTCCTTGCTTTGCCACCTGGTCTGATCAGCTAGGGGTCTTTGGGAGGCCCTCTCCCCGCTCTCGTTTGTTTTTGAGCGTACCCCCGTTTTTAAATTCCCCTCCCACGAACAACGAATTTTGCCTGGAGATCTCCTGAGTATTGTGAGCAAATTGAGTCCTCTGATGCTGAAACTGCTGTGCCTGCTTCTGCCTTTGCTGCTGTCCTGGGGATTGGCAAGAACTCCCTCTTGCAAACCCACCCTGTCCTGGCTGCTGGCTCTGTTTCCCCAACAGACAGACCTAAGCTAACTCGTGGTCTGTGCTGCTAAAAATAAGCCTGTGCCGCTGCTAAGCTGTAACATGGTTTCTGTAAAGGGAAATCGTGTCTTACTAATCTATTAGAGTTCTTTGAAGGGGTCAACAAACATGTGGACAAGGGGGATCCGGTGGACATAGTGTACTTAGATTTCCAGAAAGCCTTTGACAAGGTCCCTCACCAAAGGCTCTTACGTAAATTAAGCTGTCATGGGATAAAAGGAAAGGTCCTTTCATGGATTGAGAACTGGTTAAAGGACAGGGAACAAAGGGTAGGAATTAATGGTAAATTCTCAGAATGGAGAGGGGTAACTAGTGGTGTTCCCCAAGGGTCAGTCCTAGGACCAATCCTATTCAATTTATTCATAAATGATCTGGAGAAAGGGGTAAACAGTGAGGTGGCCAAATTTGCAGATGATACTAAACTTCTCAAGATAGTTAAGACCAAAGCAGATTGTGAAGAACTTCAAAAAGATCTCACAAAACTAAGTGATTGGGCAACAAAATGGCAAATGAAATTTAATGTGGATAAATGTAAAGTAATGCACATTGGAAAAAATAACCCCAACTATACATACAACATGATGGGGGCTAATTTAGCTACAACGAGTCAGGAAAAAGATCTTGGAGTTATCGTGGATAGTTCTCTAAAGATGTCCATGCAGTGTGCAGAGGCGGTCAAAAAAGCAAACAGGATGTTAGGAATCATTAAAAAGGGGATAGAGAATAAGACTGAGAATATATTATTGCCCTTATATAAATCCATGGTACGCCCACATCTCGAATACTGTGTACAGATGTGGTCTCCTCACCTCAAAAAAGATATTCTAGCACTAGAAAAGGTTCAGAAAAGAGCAACTAAAATGATTAGGGGTTTAGAGAGGGTCCCATATGAGGAAAGATTAAAGAGGCTAGGACTCTTCAGTTTGGAAAAGAGGAGACTAAGGGGGGACATGATAGAGGTATATAAAATCATGAGTGATGTTGAGAAAGTGGATAAGGAAAAGTTATTTACTTATTCCCATAATACAAGAACTAGGGGTCACCAAATGAAATTAATAGGCAGCAGGTTTAAAACAAATAAAAGGAAGTTCTTCTTCACGCAGCGCACAGTCATCTTGTGGAACTCCTTACCTGAGGAGGTTGTGAAGGCTAGGACTATAACAATGTTTAAAAGGGGACTGGATAAATTCATGGTGGCTAAGTCCATAAATGGCTATTAGCCAGGATGGGTAAGAATGGTGTCCCTAGCCAGGGATTTCTGGTGCCCTAGGCGAGATTATTAAACTGGTGCCCCTGTGCCTGATCTGCTCTTAGCAACACAAATATAAGCATACAGTATTGGAAAACTTGCCACATTCACGTTATTAAAACCAGTTTAACTTAATTAAGCACACTGTAATGCTGATGCACTAGCACTAAAGAAGTAGCACTATAGAAAAAATTCTGATTTGACAGAATGATGCAAATAATATAATTTTTTTAATTTGTCAAAATTTTATTGGAAATTTATATGAAGAGGTATTGAAACAAAGATTTGTTTTTAATTAAAAGCAATCTTTCTGGCTTTTTTGGCTGCAAAATCAGTTTAATAAGCTGGGTTTCCAAACAGTGGGAAAATATAACCCTAGTTTTACTGCTAGGTAAAGCACAAAGTGACCAAAATGAAGTCAGCACAGAATCATCTCATCTAGATTAAGGTAGCACAGACATGTTACAGAAGTCCTATTGTACCTTATTTTTGTTTGGAAAGACATTAGCAATAGCAGCACATTCACATGATAAAATACATAATAAATCACTGCCTCTAAAGTTCCATCAAAAACTGACATTTTCACAGCTCTAGCATGATCTGCTGTACAGATTCTTCACAAGGAAGTGTTCCTGGCCTTTTTAACTCATTAACTATGTATTTACTTTATGAAAGTTGGAGAAAACATTGTGAAAACGTAAACCATTGGCTGCCCAACTTCTGGGCTGGCAAAAGCTATACTGACTCACAGGAAAAAAAAAAAAGCAGGAGAATCTTAGTACAACATATGGTCAGTCTATACCAGGGGTCGGCAACCTTTCAGAAGTGGTGTGCCAAGTTCACTGTAATTTAAGGTTTCTTGTGCCAGTAATACATTTTAACGTTTGTAGAAGGTATCTCTCTATGTCTATATTATATGAATAAACTATTGTTATTATCTGAGGTCCTGGCCACCGGTCCTGCTCAGGCCACTGCCAGCTGAGTAAATGAAACCCCAGACCGGCAGTGGGATGAGCGGGACTGGTGGCTGGAACCCTAGACAAGGATCCCAGACCCTGCTCAGCCCGCTGCTGGTCTGGGGTTCTGACCACCAACTCCTGCCAGCCAGGATCCCGACTGCCAACCCCCCTCAGCCCGCTACCAGCCTGAGATTCTGCTCACCCAGGCTGGCAGGAGGCAGAGTGGGGCCGGTGGCTGGGCTCCTGACTGGCAAGGGGCTGGCAGCCGGAACCCCGGAGTAGCAGTAGGCTGAGTGCTGCCGGCACCCCAGACTGGCAGCAGACTGAGCCACTCAACCCTCCACCGACCCTGCTCAGCCCGCCACCAGCCCACTCAGCCCACTGCCAGCTGAAGGAATGGAACCCCAGGCTGACAGCAGGTTGAGTGGTTCAGCCGGCCTGCTCAGCCCGCTGCCAGCCTAGGGTTCCTTGGGGGTCCCCAGGCCAGCAGCAGGTGCTGAGTGGGGCCAACGGCCGGTATCCCAGCTGGCAATAGGGCAGCAGCCAGAACCCCAGAGCAGTGATGGGCTGAGCCGCTCAGCCTGCCGCTGCCTACCATCAAAAATCAGCTCACCTGCCACCTTTGGCGCATGTGCCATAGGTTGCCGACCCCTGCTTTATACGCTAGTAAGGAGATGAGCATATTACAGTTGTTGGAGGGCTCTTATCAGGAGTAACAGGCTGTAGGAAAGTCAGTCAACATTTTTTGTTTCTCTGATGAAAACTGGCCCACTCCCTGCCTCAAACCAAACCTGTCACTAATAATTTTAAAACAACTTAATTTTCTGTTTTTGGCTAAGATATTGATTTAAAAAAAATATTGAAATTGGATTCAGGATTGTTAGCAAGAATTTTTGGCAAATAAAGTTGTTAAATGACAATCTAAATGGCAACACAGTACTGCTTTCATGCTTGGCTCACCCCCCAAGCCTGCAGGTCCAACAGCGGCAGTAGACCCCAAAATCCACCTCCTGGGGTGCAGAGTGGCAACAGCAGCAGCAAACCCTCAGGTTCAATCACACACCAATGGGCACCACCACCAGCCTTACGGACCATGGTGAAGTTAGCACAGCATCTGATCTCAGGGACAGGTCACCCATGGAGCCACAGCAGCTCATCCTGCCCTGCGTAGCTCCCCCCCGGATGAGGTGGATCGCTGGCAGCTGCCAGCCCGGGGGAGAGGCACTCCCCAGCTAGGGTGCCCAGATCCAGATGTCCTGATTTTATAGGGCCAGTCCCGATATTTGGGGCTTTGTCTTATATAGGCACCAATTACCCCCACCTAGAGTGACCAGACAGCAAGTGTGAAAAATCAGGACGGGGTGGGGGTAAAAGGAGCCTATATAAGAAAAAGACCCCAAAATTGGGACTGGCCCTATAAAATAGGGATATCTGCTCACCCTACCCCAACCCCCTGTCCTGATTTTTCACACATCTGGCTAACCCCAGCCCAGCCCTGTGTGACATTCCAATCCTGGCTCACTGAGAGGAAGTGAGTTACTTTCACTTTCATTCCTCAGCAGGCAGCCAGCTTCCTCCCCCCACCTACCCCCCAGCACCTCACCCAACCCAGCCCTGACGGAGGGGAGGGAGGAGAGAGAGAGGGATGCTCCTGGGGAGGAGGGAGAAAGGAGGGGGTGCTCCATGGGGCAGGGGGGGGAGAAGAATGGATGTTATGGGGGACAACAAAGGATACTGGTTCCAGAGCCGCAGAGCCTGCCTCACCTCACCTCAGCCGGGGGGGGGGGGGAAAGGGGGAGAGTCACACTCACAGGTGAGCTCCTTCCCCAACTCCTATCCCCTCCCCTTCCCAGAGACCCCAGCAGCCAATCCCCTCCCTCAGACTGTGCTGCATTCGGCTCTCTCTAGGACCCAGCAGCCTGCTCTTACGTGCTCCACTGCTTCCCATCTGTCCGGGCTCCCAGCAGAGTGGTGCCCCCAGACTTAGTGGTGCCCTAGGCGGCTGCCTATTCTGCCTATACCTAAGGACTGCCCTGTCCCTAGCCTCTGTTCGTCAGAGGATGGAGATGGATGGCAGGAGAGAGATCACTTGATCATTGCCTGTTAGGTTCACTCCCTCAGGGGCACCTGGCATTGGCCACTGTCGGTAGACAGATACTGGGCTAGATGGACCTTTGGTCTGACCTGGTACGGCCTTTCTTATGTTCTTATAACTCCCTGAGCTCCATCCTGAACACACACACCACTCTGCCCTCTAAAACTACCCTTAGCATAAGGTGCACCCATTAGGTTAGGTTTAGCCTTTTAGTCTAGACAAATTGTAGTTTCATTTTGCATAGCTGTGGTTAAGTTAGGTTTAGCATTGTACTCTGTAAATTAGGCTTAGAGAATTGTTGCATTGTGTTTTGTTACTTGCTAATTTGTGTAGTCTTGGTTAAATTAGATCATAGATAAGATTTTGCTGTGTTCTGTATAACTGTGATTAAGTCTGTCTTCCCACTGTCAGCCCCCGCCCCCCAGGCTGTCCCAGCCATTTACAGTCTGTTTGTTCTTTTTGTCTCCCTAAGTTTAAATCTCCCTCCACCTCATGCTCTCTCTCTTTTAATTCTAGCATAAAACCCCATTGGTTACTTTTTCTCTCTGATACACCTCACATTCTACATTTACACCACTGTGACACATTTTTTACCTAGAATTGTTTGTTATTTAACATATTTTTCCATAACTGTTAGTTGGTTATATGCTGCTGTGACACACCCTTTACATAGAAAATTGTTAGCTACCTGTTACATTTATACTTCAGTGTTAATTGGTTACCCACTGTATTGTATCCTACTGGATTGTACCCCACTATTGAAACCCTCTTACTGTTCACCAAAAGAAACCCCTCCCCAATTGTCTACCTTAACAAACCCCATACCCCTCACTATTAAATTTTCCCTGTTTTTGCATTTTATTAATAAAGTTTATTTTGCACCCCACCAGTGCGGTAATTGTCCCCCAAGATCCCCTACCTGCTGGCAGGGACAGGATGATGTGGCGTTTCAGCCCCACTGGCTTCCTGCCCAGCCGCTTAGAAACTTTTACTGCTCCTAGGGAAGCCTTTTTGATAGTGAGATATTGAGGCTGCTAGCAAGCCAGCCTCTCCTGGAGTCTCCAAGCCCAGGCTGATCAGGGCAGAGGGCATGTGGGTCCTCCTATTCTGTTTCAGCAACCAGCCTGGCATTCATGCTGCTTAATTGCAACAGGGCAGGAGGCAGAGCGTGCGCACAGAGCATTCAACATTTCACTGTCTGACAGCTGCGCAGTATGCAGTGGCTGAACTATGGGGATTCTCCTGCAGTATCTGGGCTAAGCTCATTCAAAGCCTGATTTCAAAGGCATCTCTCAGCCCCAGTGCAACTTCCTCCACTGCACTGCGGTTACACCGGGGAGGAACTTGGCTTGTTGCAGCTGACCAGGAGCAGCCGTGCCGCCATCATTCCTGTTAGGAACAGCACGGTCAGTGCTGTCTCCTCCCATGCAGCATGGTGTGCTGTGAAGCCCTTGGAAGCTGTTGTCTTGGTGCCAGGCATGACGGTTCTGTGCAGCAGCTCCTCACGGGATGGTGAGAGAGCACCTTGTGTTGTTGCAGACGTCAGAGTGCAGTCCCTGCTGTCTGGATTCCTCTAGACATAGCACAGACATACTGCCCTGGAGCATCACCTGCCTGTGGGCACAGCAATGAGAAAGTTCTGCCATTGGGCATCTCTGTAGTTGTGCACCAGCCTTCTGTGCCCACCCCACAATGTGATTCTGTCAGTGCAGCAGCCTCTTCTCAGCAACTCCCTTGTCTGGTCTAGTCCCTCCAGATCTCTCCTCTTTACTCTCTGTGGCATTTTGAATCTTTTCTCTCTCTCTGCCTTTGGTATTATTTGTCTGTACCTTTGCCACTCGTCTGCAGTATATGGTTGGGGACAGTTTGGATGGAATACCAGATATCCTGAGACTTCGCCGTGCAGCTGTTAGACGTGAACTGAAAAGCAGCTGGGACCGGGTGCTGTCAGATGTAACAGAATGCAAGGCATAGAGGCTGCATGCCAGCTGCTCCATGGCCTGTGACATGCAGGAGGTCAGACTAGAGTACTTGGTGGCCCCTTCTGGCTTTAAACTGTGACACTCCTCAGAGCACTTCAAGTTGCTCAGTGACCAGCTCACAATCGAAAGCATATGATCCAGCCCTCTTCATCCAGGCAAGCAGCCATGACACAAAGCCTCTGGGGTGAGGCCCCCACAGCTCCATCAGTGACCCAAGACCCCTTAAAAACTCCTCAGTTGCTAGGAGCCAAATGGACTTGGCCTGTAACCATCTCAATGCAGAAAAAGCAGAGATGCGGTTGTTAAAAATCTTGCCCATCACAGGGATTCAGTCCCCTAATGTTCCAGCCCAGCTTCACATCCAGGGCCGGCTCTGGCTTTTTTGCCGCCCCAAGCAAAAAAAAAAGGGGGTGGGGGCGCGCCGGAGCGGCAAAGCAGGGAAAAAAAACACAGCGTGGCTAGAGCGGGGGGGGACGGACAAAAAATGGCACGGCTGAAACTGCAAAGGGGGGGGGGGAACAACCAAAAAAACACGGTGCGGCTGGAGCGGTAAAGCGGGGCGGGGGGGAACAAAAACAAAAAAACGGTGCGGCTGGAGCGGCAAAGCAGGTGAAAAAAAAAACAAACCTGCAGCACAGCTGGAGCGGTAAAGCAGGGGGGAGAAAAAACAAAACAAAAAAAAACCACGGCTGGAGAGGCAAAGGAGGGGAAGGGGGGTGGTGGGACAACGGCGCGGCTGGCAAAGCGGGGAAAAAACAAAACAAAAAACCCTACAGGGAGGCCGGACCCAGGGTGCAGGGGGACTCCCTGTGCTGCAGAGTGCGCGCCTGGTCTGGGGGGGAAGAAAAGGAGGGCGGCCAGCGCTTCAGCAGGGAGCTCACCCCGCGGCCCCGATTGCCGCGCCGCCTGCCGGGAGAGCTCCGCGCTGCTCCGGTCGGCAGGGAGGGAAGGACGCAGGCTGCCCTGCGGAGTTTGCTGCAGGGTGCTCCCCTCCTCCGCGCCCTACAGGGTGGCCAGAGCAGCAAACAAAACCAAAAAAAAGCGTCAGTGCCGCCCTAGGATTGGACGGAATGCCGCCCCCTAGAATCTGCCGCCCCAAACACCAACTTGCTCAGCTGGTGCCTGGAGCCGGCCCTGTTCACATCCAGGGTCTGGTATGGCTCATTAGTGCATAGCCTGTCTGAAGTATCATTTCAGCTCCTTAGCATGCCAGGAGGGAGATGAATATCACTCATGGTGATCAGTGTCAATTCTGGTTACAAGAAGACATGTTTCCTGTTCTCTAATTGGACAACTTCTGCCAGTTGGTGCCTGCATCCCCCATGCATATTAAATGCATCAGGAACAATGTCATTACTATCCATGTCACTGGTTAATGACTCTCAGCAAATTAAGTAAATGTTGGTTAGAACTTACACTTAGAACAACGCATGGCTTAATGGGTGGAAAACGCATGCCTCTCCTCTGTCTGAAATACACCTGCAGCTGCTGTGCTGAACTCTGCCAAGCCACCTGGTAGGAGCAGGCCAGCCTTGTGCTCTGGCTGATGGACTTCCAGGTTCCCTGCAGCAGCCTGTAGCATCTGTTGGCTTGCCTCCCAGAGAACACAGTGTGGTGACTTTGCATTGCAGTGTTGTGTTATAAAACACTGCCTTGCTGAAAATTTGTGCTCTCCATATAAAAGCCAAGACTGGAAATCTGTGAGGGCAGATAAAGTGACATTACAGCTCTGCTGTCCTCATGGTGTCAGAGTCCCTTGATGTGTACATGGATATGTCTACACTGCAATTAAACACCCTGAGTCAGCTGACTTGGCTCACAAGGCTCCGGCTACCAGGCTGTAAAATTGTGGTGCAGAAGTTTTGCCATGGGTCCTCACCCCTGGGCCATCCTTCTTCTCATGCCTTTGGTGTGTCTCCCCTTCAATAGATCTCCCTACTGACTCCATGCCAGTGCCTGCAATGTTCCTGTGGCCTCTCCCCACCCTGTGTGTTCCATGCTGGTGCCTGCCTCTTCTGGGGCTGAGGAGAGAGAACCAGGCAGAGAAACAGGAGACAAACAGATGTTCCAGGGGCAGCGTCAAGGCTGATTCCCCACTCTAGCACTACAGAATTCTTTCCTGGGTGCTGGCTGGTGAGTCTTGCCCACATGCTCAGGGTTTAACTGATTGCCATATTTGGGGTCGGGAAGGAATTTTCCTCCAGGACAGATTGGCAGAGGCCCTGGAGGTTTTTCGCCTTCCTCTGCACCGTGGGGTACGGGTCACTTGCTGGAGGATTCTCTGCACCTTGAGGTCTTTAAACCATGATTTGAGGACTTCAATAACTCAGACATAGGTTAGGGGTTTGTTACAGGAGTGGGTGGGTGAGATTCTGTGGCCTGCATTGTGCAGGAGGTCAGACTAGATGATCATAATGGTCCCTTCTGACCTTAAAGTCTATGAGTGCAGAAGGTGGGGGCCTGCAAGGATTTTAAAAATTAATACTGGCCACTCCAGGTTCGTATTAAATCCCCAAGGTTACAGTTTTTTTCTGACCTTGGCTTGATAAACGCTGCCACCACCCAAGTGAAAAATTGCCTCGCAAATCCTAGAAAAACTCACTTGGGAAGTTTTTCCTGAGGCCCCTCGGCTTTTCCACTCGCCCTCGGGGAAACCGAGAAAGAAAAAACAAACAAAACCCAGCTGTTGCCACCAGCTAATTGAAAAACATACACAGACCTTTTAGGACACAAAACCAATCAGGTTCTTAAAAAAGGTAAATTTTATTAAAACAAAAAGAAAATAAATACATCTGGAACTTAGGCTTTTGCTAGATTTTAAAAGAGCAATCCCAAAAATTAAGCACCCAAAATAACTTTCTTGGGGGTTCAGCTTAAAGGTTACAAGCAAACAAAAGCATCTGGGGTTAGCACAGAGAAATCCACAAGCCTTGCAGAAAATAAAAGAAATAAACCTAATCACGTCTATCTAAACATTCCCTGTCCCAATGAATCCTTCTAGGTATGGAAGATGATTTTTCATACCTGGTCCAAACTTTACATAGCGTTGCAGCTGCCCCTGTCTCTTCAGCCCACAACAGAGAGGCAAAGGTGAAGCTTCCCCCCCCCCCCATTTTAAAAAGTTCTAGCCTTGCCATTGGCTCTTTTGGTCAAGTGCCCACTCCCTTTTCTTTACCTAGGGGACTTTAACCCTTTAGAGCAGGGGTCCCCAACCCCCGGGCCGCGGACTGGTACCGGTCCATGGCCTGTTAGGAACCGGGCCGCGAACCGAGCCTTAGCACATCAAGTGGCGTGTCTCCGGAGGGGCCCCTGAGCCCCGCCCCCTCAGAGCCGCGTGGTGAGGGGGCGGGGCTGCAAGCTCCGGGCTGAGCTCAGCTGCCTCCGCTCGGCGTGGAGCTCCCAGCCCCGCCCCCTCCCCACGCGGCTCTGAGTGGGGCGGAGCTCAGGCCCTGCCGGAGACACGCTGCAGCTGTTCAGCAAGGCGCTGAGGCTCCAGGTGAGGAGGGAGCCGGGGCTAGGGCGGTTGGCTAATGGGCAGGGACTCCTGGGGACAGTCAGGGCACAGGGAGGGGGCGGAGGTTGGATTGTGGGCATTCGGGGGGATGGATAGGGGTTGGGGCAGACCGGGAGCAGGGGTGGGGTCCCAGGGTGGTGGTGGTGGTGGGGGTCTGTGGGGGACGGTGAGGGGACAAGGAGCAGGATGGGTCAGGGATTCTGAGGGGGGCAGGCAGTCGGGGAGCAGGAAGTGGGTGGGGGGTCAGATAGGGGGCAGGGCCAGGCTGTTTGGGAGGCACAGCCTTCCCTACCCTAAAGCTCATTCAGCAGTTTGAGGCTTGCAGAAGAGCCAAGCTGTTAGCTTTTCCATTAGGGCAACCATCCCTTTCACTTCTCAAATGCCAAATTATAGTCTATATGTAATTTCAGTGCCATAGGGAGATTCATGTCAGGGGAGGGTAGCTTCATTTAAAATTAGCCACTGGGGGGAAGGATCACATGAGAAGAGCAATATCCTTCCCAACCCTACCAAGGGAGACCCCCCCTCCCCTGCATTCCCTGAGGCTTCAGAGGGGTTAATTCAGTGGTTCTCAAACTTTTGTCCTGGTGACCCTTTCACATAGCAAACCTCTGATGCGACCCCCCCCCTTTATAAATTGAAAACTCTTTTTTATAAATTTAACACTATTATAAATGCTGGAGGCAAAGTGGGGTTTGAGGTGGAGGCTGACAGCTCACGACCCCCAGTAATAACCTCGTGACCCCCTGAGGGGTCCTGACCTCCAGTTTGAGAACCCCTGGATTAATTTAATTTTAGCACCCTGTGTCCATTCACATGCATGTGCTATTTTGAGCATTTCAGTTTTGACAACATAGGCTCATCCCATATTCTGGAACAAGCTCAAATGCTCACTTCGTGGAGTATGTACATAAGCTATAGTAAAGAAAAACCCACAGTAACCGTCTCCAGTTTGTGAGGGACTCCATGGAGCCAGTCTCTAGGAAACAGATAAATGCATGACGATTAAGTCCATTAATGGCTATTAGCCAGGATGGGTAAGGAATGGTGTCCCTAGCCTCTGTTTCTCAGAGAGTGGAGATGGATGGCAGGAGCGAGATCACTTGATCATTACCTGATAGGTTCACTCCCTCTGGGGCACTTGGCATTGGCCATTGTCAGTAGACAGGATACTGGCCAGGATGGCCTTTGGTTTGACCCAGTATGGCTGTTCTTATGTTCTAACCTAAATGAACTCAAAGTTATGGAGACAAATATGAGTCAAGGAAGCCAGCAGAGTATCAGAAACCTGGAAAAATCTCTGCCTGGATGGGCTCAGATGTTTGGTTACAAGCTGAGGTGGTTCAAAAGTTTTGGATTTTTTTTTAAGCAGAATTTTTTTATTGTTTAAAGAAACAATCAAATACAGCAAGCAGCAAATATTTGGCCACACACTTCTGAAACCTCAAACCATGTTCAGGTTTTGGCAGACTAATTTCAGCTTTTCAATTAAAAAAACCACAACAAATTTTGAAGGAAAGCAGACATTGTCCGTGATTTTTTTCTGCTTTTTAAAAAGCCCTAGTTTTCGATCCAGAAAAAGTTTTGATGGAAAATATTTGTCCAACCCTTTTAATGAGCTTTAGTGCCTTTTAGCACTAGCTGATGCTGAGAACCAGTGATACCTTGTAAAGAAGTTCTCAAAACTGGGTTTGTGCCGAAATGCGGAAGGTTTATTTTTCCCAGGGGCGCCTGTGGAGGGGAGCAAGTGGGGCAATTTGCCGTGGGCCCCGCAAGGGCCCCCAGGAGAATATAGTATTGCAATTTTTTTATAGAAGGGGCCCCAAAAATTTCTTTGCCCCAGGCCCCCTGAATACTCTGGGCGGCCCTGCTCTCCGTCACTTGCATTACTGCTTGAGCTCTGCCTTCTGTCAGATGTTAGATTCTCATAGGAGCGCGAACCCTACTGTAAACTGCGCATGCGATGGAGGGAGTTTTGCACTCCTTATGAGAATCTAATGCCTGATGATCTGAGGTGGAGCTGAGCCCATGATGCTAGCGCTGGGGAGCGGCTGCAAAAACAGATTACATTAGCAGAGGTTTCACTGCACAGAGACCATAATAAATCAATCGCTTGCAGACTAATATCAGAACCCTATCAGTGAGTGGCAAGTGACAATTAAGCTGCATCCGGTGGCAGGCTTTATAGTGGCAAGTGAGTTGATGTACTTCAATTGTACAGCTGCATCTGGTGGCAGGCTTTAAGTCAGAATCCGACACTTATATTAGTCCGCACGTGGCCCGCCCATTATTTTATTTACCACTTCCGTCCGTGCCTCTTTCCCGCACAGTTTTGGTAAGCCCACAAGCTAACCCTGGCCAAAATGAGTAAAAAACAAACATCGCTGCAAAGCTTCTTTGAAAAGGGGGAAAGACCCAATGATGAGACAGCAGAAGACTCTAAGACGGCCAACAAAAAGAAAGCTGCATTTAAAAGAAAATACCAAGAGTCCTACTTAAATTACGGGTTCATTGCAACAGGTGACTCACATTCTCCACGCCAGCTTTGTATAATATGTGGTGACCGGCTATCCAACGACGCCATGAAACCTTCAAAACTGCTTCGCCACATGGAGACCAAGCACCCTGCATTAAAAGACAAGTCCCTAATGGGCAGGGACTGTCCCCAGGAGTCCCTGCCCATTAGCCAACCGCCGTAGCCCCGGCTCCCTCCTCACCTGGAGCCTCAGCGCCTTGCTGAACAGCTGCAGCGTGTCTCCGGCGGGGCCTGAGCTCCGCCCCACTCAGAGCCGCATGGGGAGGGGGCGGGGCTGGGAGCTCCACACCGAGCGGAGGCAGCTGAGCTCAGCCCGGAGCTCGCAGCCCCGCCCCCTCACCACCTGGCTCTGAGGGGGCGGGGCTCAGGGGCCCCTCCGGAGACACGCCGCTTGATGTGCTAAGGCTCGGTTCGCGGCCCGGTTCCTAACAGGCCATGGACCGGTACTGGTCCGCGGCCCGGGGGTTGGGGACCCCTGAGTTAAAGCATTTAGCTTATGGTAATCCACTCAAAAGCAGATTTCCCCATCTGGTTTGGGCACCAGAACCACTGGAGAGGCCCATGCACTTTCAGAGGGGTGAATTACACCCATCTGTAACATGTCCTTGATCTCCCTTTCTATTGCAGTTTTGGCTTGAGGAGCCATCCGGTAGGGTTGGGCTCTAATTGGGCGAGCATCACCTGCGTCAATGAAGTGGTATACCCATTCTGTCCATCCTGGGGTGGCTGAAAACATTGGTGCGAAGCTGGTGCACAGCTCCTGGATTTGCTGTCTCTGCTTATGCCCAAGGGTCATGGAAAGGCTCACCTCTTCCACGCCACTGTTGCTTTTTCCTTCATAGTGGACTCCTTCAGGCCACTCAGAGTCATCTTTCTCCTTGGCTGTAAACTGGAGAACCGTGGTTTCTTGGGAATAAAAGGGCTTTATTGAATTAATATGGTATACTTTAGGTTTTAGGGTAAGGTCTGGGAACTCTATGAGGTAATTAACAGCTCCCACGTGCTCTCAGACCATAAATGGCCCCTCCTATGATGCTTCCATCTTATTGGCCTGGAGTGCTTTCAGGACCATGACTTGGTCACCTACTTTGAAGGAACACTCTCTGGCATGTTTATCATACCAGGCCTATTGCTCTTGTTGAGCATCCTGTAGATTTTCTTGAGCAAGGGCTAGTCTTTGAGGGTCTTTTATAGGTAGGTTACAAAGTCCAAAATGTTAGTTCCTGGAGAAGATGTACCCCCCTCCCATTGCTGCTTCACCAACTGTAATGGCCCCTTAACTTCCTGGCCATAAACGAGTTCAAAGGGTGAAAATCCCAAACTGGAATGTGGTACAGCTCTGTAGGCAAAGAGCAACTGCTGCAACACTAGGTCCCAATCATTGGAGTCTGTAAGTGTGCGGACTCACCCCTGCAGCGCCTCCTGCTGGTTTCTCAGGGAATTAGCTCAATTTCCAGCCTGGAGCGCCCTCTGCAGGCTGGTGATCCTCCACAACTGGGCCCCGTGTTCCCCCCAGACCCCGATGCCCGTTCTCTGAGGTGCTGCTGCCTAGCAATATCCCAACAATCTCCGTGGGTCTCCCTTCCCCAGGGAGCCCCCCCCCCCCATCTTACCTCAGTCTAGGCTACTGCCAGTCCTTACCTAGCCCACTCACTGGGGCAGACTGCAGTATAAAAGCCACGCATCACAGGCAAGGGAGTTTGACCTGCAGCCTTCCTCTGCCTCCCAGTACCTCTATGGGCCTGGGGCCAGGCCCTGCAGCCTGGGGAGTCACCAGACTGGAGCTCCCCTGCTGCTCTGGCTCCTCCACAGCCCTGCTTCACTCTCAGGTACCTGCTTATTCCCCTGCAGCCAGGCCAGTCTCCCTCCACAGCTAGAGGAGAGACTCTGCCAGCTTTTGGCTACCCTGGCCTTCTTATAAGGCCTAGCTGCCCTGATTGGGGAAGGAGCTACATGTGGGCCACACCCCAATCAGCTTGGGCTTTTTTCTCCTAGCCCTGAACCCTCTCTCAGGGCTGGCTTCTACCTTGTGTGAAAGTAGAATGAATTATATTGTAAAAATAAGAATGGATTAAAGAAATGTTGTATGTAACCTTTAAGCAGAAATAAGAAATGTTGAAATACAGGTGCCAGGAAAAGAAACATTAGGCATAAACAATGGTGCAAATGGTGAAACATTAACAGAAGATTGGTAATAGTTAGTAAGGAAATAAGATATGCATGCCTAGCCCAGGTAAACTTATCTGATTCTGCTTCCTTTGTTATCTTGTTAAGTTCTCGCCCTTTTATCTGTATAAATAAGATAGTTTGTGTCTTGCATGGTGCTCACATTATCTGGGTGTTATTAGCAGAGCGCTCTGCTAATAAACACAGTGGTCTGACAAACTGTGAGTCCTGAATCTAACTTTGACAATTTGGAGGTCCCACCGAGATGGCAACCGTCTTCACTGGGGCTGTGTGATTCCGGACCGTTTTTGTAAGACAACCGTGGCAGCCGGCACCTGGGCATTTGGCCCAAGCGGTCCTCCACCAGAACGGAAAGGCGCATGACCACAGTGAAGTCTACACCATCGAACCTGTTGGTTCCCACTCTGTTCTGGTAGGGATCCTAGGATCTGACATCAGGAATCCGGTCAGGTAATTATTTCTGTGTTTTGTCCAGACTGAGGACTGTCCTGTCTCTGTGTTTATCCATCCTCATGTGGAGTGTTTGAGTCTGGGTCCCGTCTCTGTCCGGGGATCAAGGGGTTTCTGTCCCTGCGGTCTGAGTGAGTGGAATCTGCACAATCGCAGCCACACTGCACTTTCGGTAAAACCCTTGGTGTGAAAGCAAGGGTGACTGAGGCCGTAGCCTGTGGGCTCCTTTTGTGTGTTGCACCGGGCATCGCTCTGACGAGCCTGAATTTCCTTCTTGTGCGATTGGTGTGTGAAGTCCTCCTGTATGGGTAACCAGACGTCTAAGTTGGGACAGTTCCCTAAACGAACGCTGGCTCATTTTATGTATTTAGGATGGGTTCGGACTCCTGTAAGAAGGGTCCAGACTCCTGTAAATTTCTGGAAAAATGGTCTAGGCTAACTCAGGGGGATCCCAAAACTCAGTGGCCACTGTTAAAATCTTGGAACAAAGATCGAGTGGACATCTTAAAGGACAAACTCGGCCAACCTAAAACTAAATTGGCTAAAGGAGAGGTTAATTGTTTCATGCAGTGGTGGGAAGAGGCAAATCATAGGCGGACGAAATCAAAACTCGCCTCTCTCAAATATTCAAATAAATTAAAAGCTTTAGTAAAAGCCTCCTCTTCCACCACCAGACCGAGCGCTCCCCTTTACCCTGTTCTCCAAACCCCGGATCGATCCAACCCCCTTAATACTCCCATCTCATTGTAAAAAGGACAAAAAGTCCCTTGTTCTGTTCCCCTTTGTAGTCTGCCTCAGAAACTCATTCTTTAGTGTTCCACTACCAATTCAGCAAGGAGTGGGGGCTCCTCAACTAGCCCCCACCCTTCCTGGTCCCTTTCCTTGAACATTTCTCTCAAAATTGTGAAATTACCACAATATCACTCACAAACGGTTCATTGGAAAAAGCAGGATCGGGCCCAGACAAGCAGGCAAGCCACAGATAAAGAAACTGAAAAACAGGTTGAAAGCCCTAAGGGTGTCAGGAGTAAGGAAAGCAGTAAGTGCAAGCATGAACCCCTGGAACAATACTTAAAATGGTGAAATCTGAGGTGATAAAGGTGTCATTTGGGGAGATAAGCAAGTGATTTAAGAAAAGAGTGAAAAGTTAACTCTACAGAGGCTGGAGAGAATTAAGCAGTTAAACTTTGTGAACATTTTAAAAAGGACCATGTTAAAGAGAGAGAATTCTTGGTTTCTTTGCAGCCATTCTGAAGGGAAAATGGGCCCTTTTCCAAAAGAATGCCTGTAAATAATCCAAATATATGTACAGCTATGTAAAAACAAAGCAGTGTAAAGGAATGTTAAGGAAAAGAAAATGAGTATGTATCTATTTGTCTGTGAAAATATGTAAAGTTCTAAGAATCTAAACCAGCACATCTGGTTTGTAAAACTCCTGTTTTGTAGGTGTGAGATAAATTGGTTTTGTTTTTATTTTTAATGCCACTGAAAATTCATTTGACTGTTTCATTCAAAGTTGCAAAACTGATAACCCCTTTTGCAAAACACAGGGTGTTTGGCTTTGGGATTTAGCATTTAACCCTTAAGGGGTAACTTGATTCTCTATAAAATTTAAAATGTTTTTAAATAAAAACCAAGTCATGGCTGCAATAGGGCAGTCAAAATCAGGAGAATAGGGAGAGATTCTGGAGTCTTTGTTTGTTTGGTTGTTTTTTTTGTAACAATAGCAGATAAGAGCTGTAGTGAAAGAATAAAAAATTAACAGTGCCCCTCTGAAGCAACAGCAGAGGTGAGATGCACAAAACAAAAAGAAGCAATGTTAAAAACAGAGCCTTAAAATGGCTCAGTGTAATCAGACTGTCACTTTGATAAGGGTACATAAAAACTCTGTAAGAACAAAAGAAACAGTTACACCTTATGTAAAAATTGATATGGCTAATGTTTTTTTTTTTAAGTTATAGTATAGAAGGAATGTGCATTTTCCCTAGGACATGTGCAGTGTATATTGTAGAAAGGGGTAAAAGAAATGCAAATGAAACATGTTGCTGAATTAAAATTCTATTAGGGCTCCAAAAAGAGCAGCAATAGGCTGTATTTTCTTTTTCAGACCTCTGTTTGTTAAGTCAGAGTCTCTGAGCTCTGCTGATGGCTTTGAATCAAAAAAGCCAAGCCTGTGTTGATGCAAATTACCTAACTGATAAAGAAAGGTGAGAACTGCCAGCACAAAAGCAGCTGCAAATAAGAAACATACCTGATGCTTCTCAGCTATTACCTGTGCATAAACTTAAAGCTTAACACAGCAGGAAAGACATTACAAACTTGGTCTGCTATATAAGAGGAAAAACTAAGGTACATCACCTCATGGATTTAATGACTAAACAGTGGGATAATTTCCCCATAACCCTTAAAAAGTAGAAGCCATTAAAACCTGGCCTGCCTATAGAACAAAAAAAACACAGGAAACTATGGGGGTAATTCCTTTGTTTTGCCTGCAATCAGCAAGGGTATTTGTAAAAGAACGGAATCTTTAAGCAAATCAATGCCACCCCAAAAGGGGTAGAAAAATGTTATTTTTGTCTTTTAGAAAATCAGAAAAAGCTAATACCAGCTACAGAACAACCTATTACAAAAACAAATGAAGGTTAAAAAAAACCAAAACATACTGCGATAGCTATGGAATGTACTGAAATGCAGATATTTAGAACATAAGATGTTTTGGGTAATAGAGCATATTAACGTTTTGATACATCTGTTAAAGCAAAGAAAAAGATAATTGTTTAATACCTATCAATATAAATGGATGCAGTATGTCTCCAGTATGGTGAGACAAAATTTGTTAAGTGAAGAAATTGTTGTTAAAATTGCACACCAACAGGCTCTGGAAGCATAGATATGGAAAGTTAGCCTACTCCCCAGACTGCACCTGGGATCCTTCTGGCTACCCCAGACCTCAAGCCAGTGGGACGGGGAGGAAGGGAAACTATTGGACACTAGAGGTTGTACCAAGTGAACTCCTCAAAAGTGGGTATGCTTATCCATGCCTGTTGCTCAAAAGCCCTGTAGTAAAGACATTTCACTAGAATCCTGTATGTGGGATAAAATGAATTATGAGACCCAAGTACTGTATAATGGGCTATGTGTATGTGTTAATTCTTGGGGAAAAAAGTGTTTTAAAAGGATAAAAGTGTTAGCAACCCACCAGAAGACAAATGTAAATATAACATAAGTACTGTGATTACCAGTAACAACATTTACTATTTGCCACAACAACAACAAGTCTCACAGCTTACTGTTAGCACCGATTTAGCTGAGTTCTCTTATCAATCTTGGCATTAAATAGCAAACAGTTACCAATCATCTGTTAAAAAGGTAAAAAGGTAACAGTTCCAAAAAAAACAAAAAAAAAACAAAAAAACCCAAACCAAACCAAAAAAAAAAACCAAACCACAATGTGGGAAACTGAACCATTCATATTATACACACAAATGGGGACATGTTAAGAATTGCCACTGCAGAAAGACATAACAGCTTACCATTGGTATAACATTTTCTGAATAGTCTCTCAACTACTGGCATACTAATGATACTACCCCTAATTGTTTTTGGTTTTAAATTGTATGTGTTTAATTTAAATGTGCTGTTGGATAAAACAAATGTATGCAAAGCTAGAGCCACAGGCCCAAATCACCTCCCAGTATTTTCTATTACGCAGACTAAATAAGAAGTGACACTGGCGATTAATAATCTTAGTGTCAAAAGGGGGATATGTAGGAGCTGGATTTTATAATGTACTATGAGAATTAATGTATGATTTGATTTCATCCTGTCAGCCACCCTTTTTGAATAGCAGAAAGGAATGACAGACCAGAACAATCCTTAAGTGATTATGGCCACCCTTTTGTTTTAGGATGTGTTATAATGTCTGCTATGGTTTCCTATATGTATTACAAATTAGGCACTCTAGTTAAATATACATTTCTTTGTTTTAAGATTTAGTTAGTAAGAGACAGGATTCTCTACTGTGTCTATGTTAAGTAAATTAAAGAAACATTGAAGCCTGGGTCTCAATGTAAATTGTCTTGGTTATTAATTGTAAAAAAAACTTAGCAAGGTTTAATTTGCAATGCCTTTTTGCTCGATATAAAATACTACTGTTTGTATTCTCAATCTGTTTGTGTGAATGAGGAATGAATGCATCAGGAAAAGATAAGGTGTGAAGGCCATTGTTATAGCCAGAGTCAAGGAAAGAAGCAAAGAGACTTTAAAAAAAAAAAATCAAAGAATCATCAGGTTCTGCTTACTAGTCAGATGGCTGTTAAACTGTCTGGCATAGCAGAGTGGATACATGCTTCGCAGTGTAAGAATGCACCACCCGCAGCAAACCAATCACCACCTCAGGACCACTCAGAGTCAATTTTGACTCCAGAAGAAGACGTAGAGGAACAGCCTGCAATACCTTACAATCTACGCTCTCGTAAGGGTTGCCAGAAGCAGACGACAACCTAAAGCAAAACCCAAGAAGCAGCAGTAGTGAGCCTAGCGCCTGCTGCCTGGTGGACGTAAAACCGTGACTGCGGTTCCCTCAGTTGAGGTTGTCAGAACCAGAAGGGCCCTGCCTCCAACATGTGCCTCTGGTGGTGCCTGTTCCTCAGCTGCTGGTGTCTTAAGGTCTGGGGAATCCACAATGACAATTCTTTTATCCAGCAGCAAGTGTGGATAGCTCAGACCCCTAATATTTCTAAATGCTGGGTCTGCAGCCACATCCCAGCCCACTCTCAAACTGGTGTTCCTGTCCTGGCTATCCCACTCAATTCCTCAGACCTCACTGGAGGACCTCGTCCGTTTAACACAATATGGAACAGCAATGACACCTGGGAAGAGACTATTGGCAGTTCCTTTATCCCACTTGGGGGAGTAATACACCATGCAAAAAGGCTCCTGAGGTTACCAAGCAGTAGTTAAAATAATGGCAAATAAAACTGGAGAAAATTTAGAAGCCCTGGCCAAAGAAACAGAGGCGATCCAACAGATGGCCCTCCAAAACCGTCAGGAATTGAACGTAGTGCTGGCGGCCAAAGGAGGGTACTGTGCTTTCATTGGAAAACAACACCAATGAGGTAACAGATCGCGCTAGCCACTTAGAACAAATCACATATCTTCCCCATAAAGAGCCGAGTTCTTTATGGAAGTGGCTAAGGCCTGGTCTACACTAAGGGGGGGGGGGGGGGGAAGAGTCGAACTAAGGTATGCGACTTCAGCTACGCAAGTAGCGTAGCTGAAGTCGAAGTACCTTAGTTCGGGCTACTCACCAGTCCAGACGCCGCGGGAACGAAGTCCGCGGCTCCAAGGTCGACTCTGCCACCGCCGTTCACGGTGGTGGAGTTCCGGAGTCGACCGGAGCGCATGGGGAGTTCGAACTATCGCGTCTTGATTAGACACGATAGTTCAAACTCCGAGAAGTCGAACTCTCCGCGTCGACCCGCGTGGTAAGTATAGACCTACCCTAAGTAACCTGTTCAATTTCTCTGGCATAAGAAACTGGTTGTTTCAGGGAGCCCTGACTATCCTGTTTGGAATCCTAATAGTTTTTGTATGTTTTCAGTCAGTCTCCTGTTGTATCCAAAATTGTGTAAGGCATGTGACCAGGTGACTGTGCCAGAACAAAGTGCTAATATGATGATTTTGAATATCGCTGATGAACAAAGAAATAAAGAACGGTTAATATGTGGAACCCAGTAAAGTGTTGGTCATGGCGAAAGCTTGACCAAAAGGAGGGATTGTGAAAGTAGAATGAATTATATTGTAAAAATAAGAATGGATTAAAGAAATGTTGTATGTACCTTTAAGCAGAAATAAGAAATGTTGAAATACAGGTGCCAGGAAAAGAAACAGTAGGCATAAACAGTGGTGCTAATGGCAAAACATTAACAGAAGATTGGTAATAGTTAGTAAGGAAATAAGATATGCATGCCTAGCCCAGGTAAACTTATCAGATTCTGCTTCCTTTGTTATCTTGTTAAGTTCCCGCCCTTTTATCTGTATAAATAAGATAATTAGTGTCTTGCATGGTGCTCACATTATCTGGGTGTTATTAGCAGAGCGCTGTGCTAATAAAACAGAGTGGTCTGACAAACTGAGTCAAGTCTAAATTTAACACTTGTCAGGGCTGGAGCAGGTAACCACTCCACTACAGAGTGCTCATTCATGAATTTATGTATCATGACCCCCGAAGTCCCATTAAACTTCTCCACTAGGCCATTTGTTTGATGGTGGTAAGGGGTGACAATCAAGTGGTTCACCCCATCAGCTTCCCAAAGACATTTCATGGTTCCTGCCAGGAAGTTAGTTCCCGAATCCGTAAGGATGTCCAAGGTCCAACATACCCTGGCAAAAATGTCTGTTAATGCCTAGTTCACGCTTTTAGCCCTGGTGTTGCTTAGAGTACTGCTTCTGGCCATCGGGTAGCAAAATCTATGGAAGTCAGTATGTACAGCTTTCCTCTGGGTGTCTTCTTAGGGAAAGGACCCAGAATATTCACAGCTACATGCTGAAATGGAACCTCAATGATGGGGAGTGGCTGGAGAGGGGCCTTGATCTGGTCTTAGGGATTTTCCACCCTCTGGCACACCTCACAAGACCGGACATAGGTAGAAACATCTTGCCCATCCCCTCCCAGTGGAATGATTTCCCCAAACAGTCCTTGGTCCTGTTCACTTCAGCATGGCCACTAGGGTGATCGTGGGCTAAGCTCAAAAGCCTTTTCCTATACTTAGTTGGAACTACCAACTGTCACTGAGGATGCCAGTCCTCCTTGTGCCCACCAGAAAGGGTTTTCTTGTATAAGAGTCCATCTTCTATAACAAACCTGGACCTGTTAGAAGAGCTGAGAGATGGTGGGTCACCCCGTGCTGCCATCCAAGCTCCCTTGAGTCTTTCATCCACTTTCTGCTCTGCCTGGAACTTCTCCCTTGATGCTGGAGACGTTAGTTCCTCGCTGGGTTGTGGACTTGGGCTTGGTCCCACTGGAAGCGATGCAGGTGATGGGGTTGTTTCTGTCGACTGTGAACTTCTCCCTGCTGGTGCACTAGGTGGTATTTCAGGCTCCAGTTGAGCCTCTTGTGCCGGCTTAGCTGCTGTGGCAGGTGTAGGCTCTGTGGCGCCCTTTGGTGCTGGCTCCCCTGACTCTGGTGGGGTTGCAAGCATGGGCTCTGGTGCTGACTGCTCCGCCAGTTCCAATCTTTGGGCTGGTTCTGTCTGGGTCCCAGGAACTGGATCTACAACTGCTGCCATAGACTTTGGTCTGGGGTCTGGTTCACCACCTCTGGCTGGGTTCCTGGAGGAGGCTCAGAAATGGAGTTAGGTGTGGAGGCCTGTTTAGCCTGGCTGCAGGTGACCATTCCCACCCTTTTTGTTAGCCTCACTTGGTTGGCTAAGTCTTCTCCCAGCAGCATGGGAATGGGATAATCATCATAGACTGCAAAAGTCCATATTTCTGACCAGCACTTGTACTGGAGAGGCAACCTGGCTGTAGGCAAGTTAAAAGAGTTGGCCTTAAAGGGTTGCACCATCAGCTGGGCCTCTGGGTCAATGAATTTTGGGTGCACCAGAGATTGCACCCAATTACCTGTGCTCCAATGTCTCTCCACGCAGTAATCTTCCTCCCACCCATACTCATAGTTTCCTTTCGCTCTGGGGGTATTTGAGAGGCATCTGGGCCTGAAGGCTCTTGGTGAGACTCTGGGGTGATGAGTTGCAGTCAACTGGTGCTCTTGGGCAGTTGGCCTTCACGCGCCCCAGCTCATTACATTTAAAGCATCGTCCAGCTGACTGTGGGGCTGGGGCGAGGTGGGTGGTTGGAGAGTGGGGTGGTGGGACGAGAGGACATCTGGAGTCTCCCTGGCTGTGTGGACGGCTCCTCCTTGTGAAGTGGGGCTTTGGGCTGACCCTGATGGTGGGGTGTCATCTCAGGTTGCCCCTTCTGGTATCCACACCAACTGCTACTAGCTTTCTTCTTCTCCGCCACCTCCACCCATTTGGTTCCGATTTTCCCCACCTCGTTTATAGTTTTGGGCTTCCCATCTAGGATGTACCTTTCTATTTCCTCAGGAACACCCTCAAGAACTGCTCCATTTGTATTAGGAGACACAGATCTTCCAGAGATTTAACACTTGCTCCTGATATTCAGGCATCCCAATTTTTTACAATGTGGTAGGCGTGTTGGGAAAATGCCACGTCTGGTTTCCACCTTAGGGCTCTGAACCACCAACGGGCATCCTCAGTGTTAGCCGCATTCTAATTCTGGCCTTTTATTTAAAAAGTTCATACTCATTCATGTGTTCTTTAGGCATTTCAGCTGCCACCTCTGCTAAGGGTCCACTGAGTTGTGGCCTCAGCTCCACCATATACTGGTCTACAGGGGTGTTGTACCCAAGGCAGGCCCTTTCAAAATTTTCTAAGGTGGTCTCAGTATCATCATCTACCTTGTATGTGGGGAATTTCTTGGAATGAGGAATGGTACCTGGGGAAGGACTGTTAGGGTTACCTGGTGGACCCAACTTAGCCCTTTCCAGCTCTAAGTGTTTCAGCTCTAACTCCTCCTCCAAGTGCTTCGTCTGCATTTCCGCCTCTGCTTCCAAGTGTTTTGCCTCTGCTTCCAACTCCAAGCGCTCCATTTCCAAGCGCTTCTCCTTTCCGCCAAGTGTGTTGCCTCTAGGAAGAAATTCCTTTCTGCCTCAGTTGGAATTTGGACTGGGTTAAGGGCATCCCTCCATCATGGCACATGGATCTCGGGTTGGGGAGGGCTGACCCTTCCCTCCTGGGAAGTCCCTGTTCCCCCATCCCCTCCCTCCATTTCTGTCATGGAGCTGGATGTCTGGGCTTGATCTGGGTCTGTCTTCTTCGTGGTGTGCCACCTTGGGGAAGACTGGTTTCTCTAGGGTTTCGGTGCCTGATCTCAACCTCATGCACAGGCTGCCCTACTCTAGCCTAACTATTCCATTGCCACGAAGACAGAAAAGAAAAGAAAAAAAAAACCTGCTTGTTGGACTCCCCAGTTTTGCAGGCTGCAAAAAGGAGAATTGTGTCCTTTTAAAATCCTGAGGTCTGTGCTTCTGGTTCAAAATGATCACTCTGCCACCATGTCAAGGCTGATTCCTCGCTCTGCCACTTCGAGTGCAGAAGGTGGGGGCCCACAAGGATTTTAAAAATTAATACTGGCCACTCCAGGCTTGTATTAAACCCCAAGGTTACAGCTTCTCTCTGACCTTGGCTTGGTAAATGCTGCCAGCACCCAAGTGAAAAACTGCCTCGCAAATCCTGGAAAAACTCACTTGGGAAGTTTTTCCTGAGGCCCCTCGGCTTTTCCAACCCTCCCTTGGGGAAGCCAAGAAAGAAAACAAACAAAAGGGAAACCCAGCTTTTGCCACCAGCTAATTGAAAAACATATACACAGACCTTTTAGGACACAAAACCAATCAGGTTCTTAAAAAGGGCACATTTTATTAAAAACAAAAAGAAAGAAAATACACCTGGAACGTAGGCATTTGCTAGCTTTTAGAAGAGCAATTCCAAAAATTAAGCACCCAAAATAACTTTCTTGGGAGTTCAGCATAAAGGTTACAAGCAAGCAAAAGCACCTGAGGTTAGCACAGAGGAGTTCACAAGCGTTACAGAAAATAAAAGAAATAAACCTAATCACGTCTATCTAAACATTCCCTGTCCCAATGAATCCTTCTAGGTATGGACTATGATTTTTCATACCTGGCCCAAACTTTACACAGCATTGCAGCTGCCCCCGTCTCTTCAGCCCAGAGAGAACAGAGAGGCAAAAGTGAAGCTTTTTCCCCCCATTTAAAAAAGTTCTAGCCTTGCCATTGGCTCTTTTGGTCAAGTGCCCACTCCCTTTTCTTTACCTAGGGGACTTTTTAACCCTTTACAGGTAAAGCAAGCAGAGAACAGCCACCAAGAGGGTCTTTATAGCTAATTGGCTGGCTGGGTGTTCATAAAAGGGAGTTACCCCACTTCATTAATCACAGGCAGTGAAGGGACTAGCATACAGCCAGTGCATTCTGTGGCTGGGGTTATCATTGTCAAGGAGTCAGAGGCAGTAGAGGGGGAGAACGAGGCTAAAGTACTAGGAAACTATTCTATTAAAAACCAACAAAATGACATGCCTCAAACTGTCATTAATGCAGAGTTAAGGTTGTTCAGTGGTGCCTTGTTGTAATCAGCTGGTCGGGGCTCGACCCTCCAGCAGGCAGGAGGGGAGCCACTCTGACTCACTTCTTGTCTCCTGTTAGTCTGCTTGCGTGCCAGGGAACAACGTTAGGAGGCCCAGGCCCTCTGGAGCAGGGGCTGGGCAACAGCAGTACGATTAGGCCCAGGCCCCCTGGAGCAGGGGCTGGGCAACAGCAGTACAACGTAGGCCCAGGCCCCCTGGAGCAGGGGCTGGGCAACAGCAGTACAGTTATAAAGCCCAGGCCCTAGTTCAGGGCGGGGCAGCAACAAGATACAGGGCTCAGACCCTCCGGCAGGGCTGAGCAGCAGTTCAAGTTCAGGGACTCAGGTCCTCAGTCAGGAGCTGAGCAAACAACCGGTAAGTCCAGACCTTTGGGTCGGGGTGCTGGTGTGAGGGGGGAGACTGCCACCCGTGAGTGGGGTGGCAGGGGGGACACAGGCCCACCCACTCCACTGTGTCCCAGCCCGGGGCCCTAGCAGCGGCGTGGATCCGCGGCAGTCAGTGGGGATCCTGGCCACAACACACTGACATGGGCACGTTGGTGCCCGCAGCCTGACAGGGGTCGGCTACCCCCGGGCTACACTCCATTCCCCCCTCAGGACCTACCTCGTCGGTCGCACTGGGTTCAGGCCAGTCCGTCTGCATCGGCTCCTCTGGACCCGGGCTTGGCGGCAGGTCCGGCAGCTCCTCCGGGAAGTTGGGCCAGGACTGCTCGGGCGGCTCCTCCGGGTAACAGCAGGGCCTGGGGGGCTCCTCGTCGTAGCGGGCGCTCGGCAAGCCTGGGGGTTCCTCGTCGTAGCGGGCGCTAGGCAATTCTGGGGGCTCCTCCCAGTACCGGCTCCGGGGAGGCTCTTCGTCATAGTGGGCGCGGGGAAGCTCCGGCCAGGCAGGACAGTTGCCTCGGGCCGAGGAGGGCTCCCAGCCAGGAGCTCGCGCCGGCACGTCTGCTCGCGGCGGCGGCTGCCATCTGACTGAGCTTTGGTGCCCTCCTTTTCTACTTCCTGCCCCGCCCCCTGACTTCCGGGGGCGGGGACTGATGGTGGAAGCTCCGCCCACTGGGGGGTTAGCAAGGGAGCTCCCTCTGCCGGGCAAGAGGGGAGCCACACCGACTCACTACACTTGTGCACCCCAGAATGCAGAAAGCAGCTAAACGTAACCCTCTGAAAACCTGGAAATATAGATGTAAGAGTCCGGTGTTGGGGCTCGGCCCTCTCAGGCGTGGCTGGGAGCCAGGTCGCCTCACTACACACGTGTGCGATTGGCGGCGTTGTCTGATAGGGCAAGGAACAGTCAGGGGCTCGGCCCCTCAGGCAGGGCTGAGCTGGAGATCAGTCTA
The DNA here is from genome assembly GCF_016161935.1 of Mauremys reevesii. Lineage (NCBI taxonomy): Eukaryota > Metazoa > Chordata > Testudines > Geoemydidae > Mauremys > Mauremys reevesii. Next base: position 60,799,466 of record NC_052631.1, on the reverse strand, counting down.
ATTAGCCCGGGCCCTAACTCAGGGCGGGGCAACAGCACTATAGCTCAAGGCTCCGACCCTCAGGTAGGGGCTGGGCAAACAATCAGTTCAGTACCTAAACCCAGGCCTGCAGTCAGGGCGGGGCAGCAAGCCACGATAAGTCAGAGTTCAAGCTCTCAGGCAGAGGCTGAGCAAACCAACAGTGCAGTACAGAAGCCCAGGCCCTGGGTCAGGGCGGGGCAACAAGCAGTTCAGGGCTCAGACCCTTAGGCAGGGGCTGAGCAAACAAACAGTATATAAGCCCAGGCCCTGGATCAGGGCGGGGCACCAAGCAGTTCACTAAGGTAAGTCCAGGCTCCTACGCCTGAGCGTTGGTGTGAGGGGGAGACTGCCTCCCGTGAGTGGGATGGCAGGGGGGACGCAGGCCCACCCACTCCACTGCGTTCCAGCCTGGGGCCCTAACAGCGGCAGTCAGTCTGCTGCTGTGTCAGTGGGGATCCTGGCCGCAACACACTGACATTGGCTCGGGGTCTGCTGCAGCCAGACTAGGGTCGACTACCCCCGGGCCACTTCCAATCTCCCCCTCCATTGGTACCTGTGTATCCCCAGCATCTTCCGCAGTGTCCCACACCATGGGCTCCTCAGGGTACTGAGCGCTGGGTAAGCCGGGCTGCTCCTCAGGATACTGGGCGAGGGGAAGCTCAGGCGGCGAGCACGGGGCAGGCTCGGCCCAGTCCTCCTCGGGGTAGCGAGCACGGGGCAGGCTCGGCCAGTCCTCCTCGGGGTAGCGAGCACGGGGCAGGCTCGGCTCTGCGGGAGCTAGGGCACCAGCATCTGTCTTCTTCGGCGGCCAGCGGTCAACTGAGCGCTGGAGCTGGGCTTTTATACTTCCTGTCCCGCCCCTTGACTTCCAGGGGGCGGGAACAGGCGGCGGTGGCTCTGCCCACTTTGGCGTCTGTTCTGGCTCGGCCCTCTCAGGTGCGGCGGGGAGCCAGGCTGCCTCACTAAAATAGAGTTTATATATATATATATATATATATATATATACACACACACCTATCTCATAGAGCTGGAAGGGACCCCAAAGGGTCATCAAGTCCAGCCCCCCGCCTTCACTAGCAGTACCAAGTACTGATTTTGCCCCAGATCCCTAAGTGGCCCCTTCAAGGATTGAATTTGTGCACTCCAGCCCTGTGTAGGGTGGGGCTGGCTGAGGGCAGGGTCAGGATCAGGGCCATGTCTCAGGAGGCCTGGCTGGAGTGGAGATGGAGGTACCTGGCTAGGGAGAGAGAAGGGGACCTAGATGGGTGTTAGTTTGGCCTACGTAACCAAGGAAGTGTGTGACCCTGTGGTAAGCTGGTGCCTGTGATGTGTGTACACAGCAGCAGAGGGCGCCAGACAGCAAGGAGAAATATTTTACCTGGTAATAGCTTCCAAAAGTGCTAATAGCTTAATGAGATGTGTAAGCTAAGGGCATCCCAGTGCCAGAGGGCAACATGAAACTAAAAAATGTGTTTGCTATACAAGTCTGGGGAGTGGTAAACAGGTTTCTCCCAGACAGAGGACAAGCCTCCAGCCACGTGTCCTCAGTTGACTGGCAATCACATGGCAAGTGGCCTTTTATTTGCAGAGAGGGGGCAGGAACAGATCGGTGTTCATTATAGCAGGGGAAGAAGCCAGCACAGACCTTCCTTCACCACCAACTCCATGTTGCCTTTCTCACAGCTTGAATTAACATTACTTTGGGGGGAACCTTCATAAGACCTTCAAAGGCTCCCTGGCCCATGTCAAGGTTCCTTCCCCACTCTGAACTCTAGGGTACAGATGTGGGGACCTGCATGAGAACCTCTAAGCTTAACTACCAGCTTAGATCTGGTTTTGCTGCCACCACCCAAATTATTTGTGAGTCATTTGGGAAATTCTGTCTACCTCCCGCCCCAGAATATCTCCCTCCCAAGTACTATAACCCTTCCCTGGGTAGCCTTGAGATACTTTTCCACCAATTTCATGGTGAACACTGATCCAAACCCTTGGATCTTAAAACAAGGAGAAATTAACTATTCCCTCTTCTTTCCCCCCACCAATTCCTGGTGAGTCCAGATCCAACCCCTTTGGATCTTAAAACAAGGAAAAATCAATCAGGTTCTTAAAAAGAAGGCTTTTAATTAAAGAAAGAAAGGTAAAAATCATCTCTGTAAAATCAGGATGGAAAATAACTTTACAGGGCAATCAGATTCATAGAGCTCAGAGGAACCCCCTCTAGCCTTAGGTTCAAAGTTACAGCAAACGGAGGTAAACCCTCTTAGCAAAAGGAACATTTACAAGTTGAGAAAACAAAGATAAAACTAACACGCCTTGCCTGGCTGTTACTTACAAGTTTGACATATGAGAGACTTGTGCAGAAAGATTTGGAGAGCATGGATTGATGTCCGGTCCCTCTTAGTCCCAAGAGTGAACAACCCCCAAAACAAAGAGCACACAAACAAAAGCCTTCCCCCCACCAAGATTTGAAAGTATCTTGTCCCTTTATTGGTCCTTTGGGTCAAGTGTCAGCCAGGTTACCTAAGCTTCTTAACCCTTTACAGGTAAAAGGATTTTGGTGTCTCTGGCCAGGAGGGATTTTATAGTATTGTACACAGGAGGGCTGTTACCCTTCCATTTATAGTGATGACAGACCATAATACAGGAGGCAAAGAACCCCAAGGGATTGTTTACCTAAGAAGACAAAGGAACCAAGCGCTTTGGATTTTGTGGGAGTTCCTGACCGAGGTGGTGGGCAGCCATCTTGCTGGAAGGAGGTGTGGTGAGACTCTTACCTGGAAGCAAGCCTGCGGTTTTGGTAAGGGTTAGTCACTAGAAAGTATGGTTTTACTTTTGTTTGTGTGTAACCCTTTCTAACTGTATTCCTTAAAATTCACTTAAAAGCCTCTCTCCTTTTGTTAATAGACTTGTTTTACTTTTAATCTAAACCAGCCCAGTGCTGTGTTTGAAAGAAGGTGAATGTTAACTCTGATTAAAGCGATACGTGGTGCGTTTTTTCTCTTTAGAGGAGCAAATAGACCTTATAATTCCTCTGACTGTTCCAGGAAAGTGCTGGACATTGCAGAGCACACATTTTTGGGAAAATTCAGGACTGGGTGGTGTTGGGGTCACTGGGCCACATGCCACTAAAGCTGGTAGAAACCAGGAAGCGATGGTGTTACTGCAGAAGGCAAGCTGCTGATGTCAGAGTATTGGATCAGGGCTGCACCACGGAGAGGCAGAGCACATGCTTGTTGTTGACTGTGAGCAACCCAGGCAGATGGCTGCACCAGCAGAGTCTTTGAAGCACTTGGGGTTACTGGGCATGGGGTGACACAACCCTCACTCCAGAATGTGACAGGAGGGACAAGGGGAGGGTGAGCTGGAAATATTGATGGGGGTCTATATGTTGGGGGGTTGATGGGACAGAGGACAGAGACACATCAATCTTATCTCATGCATTTAAACTTACTATAACCCCATCACCCTTGTGCACAGGCTGCCATCTAACACTTTCACTTAGCCATCACTAAATCTACAGAGCCTGGTCAGAGCTCACCTCTCTGCTGGCAATTCCTGGGCCCTGCTACTGACACATCCTACAGACAGGGCCGTAGCAACAAAGAACGTGGCCCCCTCCGAACATATGTCCAGGGCCCCTTACAATGCAGAAACTGGAATGCGGTATTTATTTTATACAATATACAGGGTTCATATTATGTATACATAGGCATACAGTGTACATGTATTCCGTATTTACGCAAAGCGCTTCTTTCGAGCCTTGTTCTCCGCAAATTGGTTAATCAATGCGTCATAGTCCAGAGATCTGGTAATCTTGTTTTTGATTGAGATAACTGCAAGCGCAGAAAGCCTGTCATCTGTCATGGTTGAGCGCAGGATATTCTTGATCAGTTTCATTCTGCTGAAGCTCCTTTCAGCACCGGCGACAGTAACTGGTGTGGTCAGAAGAATTCTGATGCAAATGCAAAGATTCAGATATATCTCCTGAAGGCTGTTCTTGTATATGTACGTTAAAAAATTGTTTGCCGTGACAAGTCCTCTCTCTTTCTCGATGACATAAATAAAATGATTCAATTCCATTATGAGTTCGTTGGCATCAATGTCTCCCATTTTTCTTTCAAAAATTTTGCTGTGATTCTCCAGTTCATTTTCTCTGTGACACTGCTTCAGGCTGTTAGCGTTGTACAGAAATCCAAACAACTTATACCACTCCACGAGTTGGTCAAATCGCGACGAAACAGAAGATATGGCCTGATCAGTGAGAACAAGAAAGAACTGCGATTTGAATTTTTCTTTGGCAGAAAGACGACTCGAATCATCAGCACATTCGTAATCAAACATTCTCTTCTTACGTCGCACCCTGGTTTCTGGAAACACCTGCTCAATACCCATATGCTCTGCTATTTCACATGCATTTGTGACCACAGAGTTATATCCTGTATTTCAATAGTCTTCCAAAAACTTCATTGTAGCACCGACATCTGCCTGCAGTACGTCAATTGACACATCTGGTGACTGAATTAATTTGCTGGTTTTATTGACGTGAAATAGTATATCGTACCACGTGTACACAGTCAGAACAAAAGGCCACGTAGTAACATGGTCTAAAAGCGCACCGGCTTCTGTTGCCTTATTGCCATCTTTCTTTTCGAGCGCATATTCTCGCAAAGATGACAAAGCATTGCACAATTCTTCAAGGTGATAACGCAATGGCTTCACCAGCATCAATTCTCGACTCCCAACGAGTGTCCGATAACCCTTTAACAGATATTGGCATATGTTCTTGAAGCATATCCCAACGTGAAGGTGACGAAGAAAAGATAACATATATTCTGTTAATTAGACCGAAAAAGTCAACGGCATATTTCGATGACTTTGCCGCATCTGAGATCACAAGATTCCAAGTGTGAGCTCCACATGGTACATACAAGGCACGGTCATTTATTTCTAGCATGCGGGCTTGAACTCCTTTATTCTTTCCTCTCATATTTGCGCCATTATCATAAGCTTGGCCTCTCATGTCAGCATGTCTATTCCTAAGTTGTTTGCCTTTTCAAGAAACGCTTCCAATAAGCCCTCGCCAGTTGTATCATGAACATTAAGAAAACCAACAAACGCTTCACGAATATTGACACCATCTTCACCGTTGCATTCAACAAAGCGTAACACCACAGACATCTGTTCTTCATGTGACACGTCGGGAGTACAGGTCCAAAATAACTGAATAATATTTTGCTTTTTTAAGCTGCGCTATGTTGGCCTCTTGAATGTTACTGGCAACAAGTTGAATCAGCTCATTTTGGATCTGTGGACTGAGGTACTGAACATGTGTCTCTGCCTTCTTAATCCTCTGTAAAAGTTCGCTGAGGACAGTATCATACTTTGCAAGCAATTCAAAAAGTTGCCATTCGAAGGATCACCGAGCTTTTCATTACTTCCTCAAAATGCCAAGTTTCTTTCGGACAAGAAAATAACGACATCAACCATGCGTTTGACAACATTTCTCCAGAAATCTCTTTCTTTCAGAAAAGCCTGCAATTCAAGTTGGTCAATAGATGTACGGTTTACTATGCCTGACCGAAGGTCAAACCATTTCACCATACAGTCTTGATGACCTTTGCCTGTTTCATGCTGCTGAAGTCTTTTTGACAGTGCTTTCCAAGCAGATGTTCCACGACGTAGCGGTATGTCGCCAGTGCCAAATAATTTACAACAAAACCAAAAAATGGCATCTTTCTGAACTGAGTACATTAACCATGAACGTCTTATTTTCTCGCCATTTGCCATGGTTCGATAGAAATGAGTACTTGTGAACCTCCGTCTTTCCTTGTTAAATGGAAATTCGTAACTTTCATTCTGCTGCGGTGGGCCACGTGCAACAATGTCACACACTTGCCTGTCCGATATTATAGATGGCCAATCTCCTGGATCATCAGTCAGTGGTTCAGATTCAGATACTTCTTTCCCGGCAGCAGCTGGAATATCTGTCACAGTTTGTTTGGTAGAACAACTGGCTTCACCTTCAACCTCACTTGAAGCACTTCTGGATACTTCTGGATACGATTTGTCACTGCTAGCGCTGTCCGTTTCATGTGCCTGTACCTGTACGTTGGATTGCAGCGCAAAATACGTTGACAACTTTGGAATTTTCTCAAGTTCCTTCTTGGCATCTTTTGCTGCCTTTCGTTTACTAGCTCCGCTCTTATACGTTCTCTTAGACATCACAAAGCACGCTTCTACTACAACTAAATTAATAACATTTATCCGCCGACCGCCATTATGAACGCAAATACACATTCTTTGAATGGGTCCAACTAAAATTCGAAATTGACCGACAGACAACTGATGTAGCCAATAGCATTATGATGTATCATAATGACTTCACGGTTTTGTCAGTAAAAACCGACATGGATTGTGCAAAAGCGTCAATAAATGTCACTTACCTAGTTATACCTTACATTTTTTTGCCACTTTTAGGGGCCCCCTTCCTTGCGGGGCCCCCTCCGGTCGGAGGGTACGGAGGGCGCTCGCTACACCTCTGCCTACAGAACTCTTCAGCACCTGAGATCTCTCACTGTACACATTCACCTGTCCCTTTTGACCACACCACAGGCATGTGTGTGTCAGGAAGAGGGTTGTCAGCCTCTGCCCCCAGAGGGGCAGGGCCTCACAGGTCACAATCCCAGCTCTCCTATGCTGCTCCAAGTAGCCCCTGTCCCAGTCAGTACAGCTACCCCTAACACAGTGAATTCAGCTGGAGTGCAGGCAGGTAACTCCCAGCGGCCACTGCCATCTCCAAGGGGGCAAAGTGATGGCTGCGTGGCTATTTGCCTTTACTCCATAAGTCTTGGTTTTCAGAGCTGAGAGATTTGCTGGACTCCATGTTCTGGAAGGGCACGAGCTGTCACTGAGCACTCTTAACTCTGTACTGATGACTTTTTTTGTCAGTGAATGATAGTGAACTCGAGCACTTGGGCCTTGGTAAGCAGCTATGTGAGCAATGGGGAACGCTTTGTCAGAAGCTGATCAGAGGGAACTTATTTCTAGCGATGTAAGATCTTTTCTCTGCAGCAAGCCAAGAGAAGCTGAGTTACCTCAATTGGCTTTTCAGAGTGTTCGGATGAGTTATGTTTTGTGGACCGTTTCTTTGGTTTTATTGCCATTCGCTCACTATGTTTAAATATCTCCTGTTTTTAAGAAGATTACTGTTGTCTGGGTAGCTTCATGCAGTCGGTCCCAAATTGATGAGAATCTCTCAGCATCTTTGGAGTAGAGCTGAAGGGCAAGGACTTTCTGGATCGTAAGTTAACCACCATGCATAGCTGCAGTCAGACAGAAGTGTCTTCTCCCCAGACTTTTTTGGTCATGCCCCTTCCCCTCTTACCCTGTTTGCGCTCCCCTGAGAGTCACAGTTGGGAGCTGGGGCTGTGGTTGTGGTATGCCCCACTGTTTGGGGACCACTGCAAAGGGTGTCTTGCAAAGGGATGCGGCCACTGAACACAGGGAGAAAGTCCAAAGAGGAGATGTGACAGGCAGGGGGCTGGTGACATGGAGCAGCAGGGGGAATGTCCTGAGAGGGACACCCGTCAGACTGGAATTATCTCCCAAGGGAAGTTGCAAAAGCCCAGTTGCTTTGGTCTGTTGAAACTAGAGTGGACAAGACACAAGGCAACGTACCACAGGGAGCAATCCTGAAGTGGCAAGGAACTGGACTGAGTGACCTCTAGCTTCTGGGATGCAAACACACTTCTGAGTGTCAAAGTCTGAGTGAGAGCAATTCAGAGACTCCATGAGGAACATGGTGGATTGTTCCTCCATATCATTTCTCAATGTTTCCCACAAGGCTTCAGCATCCCTTTCACAAGACCCCAAATCAATATCTAGGTCAATGTCTGAGGAGGGTCTGATTATTATTAGAAACCCAGTATCTTCAGCTCTTTCTCCTCCCAGCTCTCGGCTCTCTTTGTTATTGTGGGGCATTAGTCACGTCCTCTCTCATTAAGCATTTGATTAATTTTCCCTGTTTCACCCTCACAGTCCTTGATCTGCCAGTCCTGAGCTTTTAATCATTTCTGCAAACCTCTGGTGTTGCCTGGTGGCTAAAGACACTGATCATTTAAAGGGAAGGTACAGTTAGCAAAGTGATGTCATCAAGGCTGGATTAAGGTCAGGGGCGGCTCTACATATTTCGCCGCCCCAAGCAGGGCGGCATTCCGCGGGAGGCGCTCTGCCGGTCGCCGGGAGGGCGGCAGGTGGCTCCGGTGGACCTCCCCCAGGCGTGCCTGCGAAGGTTCCGCTGGTCCCGTGGTCCACTGGTCCCGCAGCTTTGGTGGACCTCCCGCAGGCATGCGAGCGGGAGGTCCACCGGAGCTGCGGGACCCCCTGTGGCATGCCACCCCAAGCATGCGGTTGGCGTGCTGGGCCTGGAGGCATCCCTGATTAAGGTTATGAGGGGCCTAAGGCTAATGGGAGGGAAGGGCCTAAGTATGAATTGCATATTGCAAAAAAAAATAAAAAATGATGAAGTCATCAAACATTTCTCTACATACATATTTACATATTATTTATTTATGTAAAATTAACAAGTTTATTCTACCGTCACGACACTCAATCCTTCAACCAGATACTTCTGAGTAAGAGGTAGCCCGAGGGATGCTATGCTGTCCTTCTCTTAGGCTTCCTTCCTCCTAGGTAGTGGAGTGCTCATCTGCATGAGGGTGAACACTGCAACAATCCCCTTCCTGCTCACCTCTTTCAACCTTGTGCTTCTTCCCTCAGCTCTCCTCATGGCACAGTGCAAAGCCAAGCCCTGCAGGTGTTTCCCCCAAGCCATGGACACTATACCACATACCCTATCTCACTCTGACTGCAGTCTGGGAGGCAGTCTGCTTTTATTATGTAAAAGAAAACCACTCAGGTGTAAAATCCACTGAAATAGAGGAAATAGTAGTGGGAAAATTACATTGGGTTCATTATATTTTAGGATGTCTTGCTCTGAAAGCCACTTCCCAGTGTTGCACTGGCTGAGGACAATGAATTACTGTTTTCACATTGAACCCAAATATTATTTGTGGGATATACCCAGTTTGTGTAGTTAATCTCCAGTGATTCACCACCTCAGGCCATTCTGTCACCAAGCTCTTCCACTATTAGAAGCATAGAATAGAATCATAGGATTGGAAGGGATCTCGAGAGGTCATCTAGTCCAGTCCCCTGCACTCATGGTAGGACTAAGTATGATCTATTATAGAATGTGTGATCAGCAGCTCTGACATGAGGTTTTTTAAGCATGAGTTCTGTGTGCACCAGCCCCCTACGGTTTGCATTTGTTTGTTTTACGCTTTCTGTAAGAAAAAGTTAACAGCTAGAAGGGACACAGATCTTTAGATGGTTGCCCAGTCATAATATATTTAGCCCTTCTGTACTATGTTAGCTCTTCGAAATCAGTGTACAAACATTAAACAAACTTAATCTAAAGCCTTTCAGCTTTTGAATGACTAGGAGTTGACAAAACAGAGCTATTCCCTGTTGTGTTCTCTAACCCCCTGAACAAAAAGACTTCACTGAAAAGCAACATCTTAAAAGAACCATTAAGGATCTTTCAAAAGAACAGTCCAACCAAGGCTGCTGTAGTGACACCCTTGTTACATGAGGTCTGGTGTTTGTTTAAGGCTGGTGTAGAATGAAGGGAGAGTTTCCTGTTTCATTTGCACATGTAAATCAAGCAGACCTTGCTTATTTTTTTCCCTTAAAGTGCTCAGAGTTTAGGGGAGGAAAGTGAATGAGATTCTGCTTATACCAGGTATGAAAAGCAGAAGGGACCAAAATCTATTCTTGTGCAAAAATCTGTTCTCCCTGAAGTCAATAAGGCTATATAGGTGTAACTGTCAGCAGGAATTGGCCTGTATTCTCATTCCCTTCTCAAATCACATTCCAGGCTTACCCAACATTTTCCACTTGGGAAAGAAGTTAATTTGAGTTGGGGCAGAAAAATGAGGATTAACTTCAGGTTTATTTAGCTTTAAGTTTTTCAAATGAAATTCAACAGAAGTCAAATGTGAGGTACCTTTATGATGGATTGAACTGCTAGAGAACTAGCAAATGGACAGAACTTGCCTTTAGCCTATTCAGCTAATCTTTCTATCATAGCCTGCTAAGAAGAGGATTTAAAATCCTTGAGGGAGAGGGGAAGGAGAAACCTACAACACCGTGTGTTGAGCTTCCTCCGGTGCCTTTGCAACCCCTTAAAAGTAGAAAGATGCTGTCATAAACAGATGTCTAGGGTTAATGTCTCTTTTACCTGTAAAGGGTTAAGAAGCTCAGTAAACCTGGCTGACACCTGACCAGAGGACCAATATACTTTCAAATCTTGGTGGAGGGAAGTCTTTGTTTGTGCTCTTTGTTTTGTTGTTGTTCATTCTCGGGACTGAGAGGGACGAGACATCAATCCAGGCTCTCCAAATCTTTCTGAATCAGTCTCTCATGTTTAAAACTTGTAAGTAACTAGCCAGGCAAGGCGTGTTAGTCTTATGTTTATTTTCTCAACCTGTGAATGTTTCTTTTGCTGGAAGGATTTTTACCTTTGTTTGCTGTAACTTTGAATCTAAGGCTGGGGGCGGGGGTCCCTCTGGTCTCTATGTATCTGAGTACCCTGTAAAGCATTTTCCATCCTGATTTTACAGAGATAATGTTTACCTTTTCTTTCTTTAATTAAAAGCTTTCTTTTTAAGAACCTGATTGATGTTTCCTTGTTTTAAGACCCAAGGGGATTGGGTCTGAACTCACCAGGGATTGGTGGGGAAAAAAGGAGGGGGGATGGTTAATTTCTCCTTGTTTTAAGATCCAAGGAGTTTGGATCTGTGTTCCCCAGGGAAGGTTTTGGGGAAACAGAAAGTGTGCCAGACACTGATCTCTGGCTGGGGTGGCAGTGTTACCAGATCTAAGCTAGGAATTAAGTTTAGAAGGGTCCATGCAGGTCCCCACATCTGTACCCTAAAGTTCAGAGTGGGGGAGGAAACCTTGACAGATGCATTGGCCTTTGGAACTAGGATGAGCATAAGGAAAGAACTTGGTTATCTGTGCATTCCAGTACAGAAAAATATATTCCAGTACAGGGATTGGCAACCTTTAGCATGCAGTCTGCCAGGGTAAGCACCCTGGCGGGCTGGGCCAGTTTGTTTACTGGCCGCGTCCGCAGGTTTAGCTGATCATGGCTCCCACTGGCTGCAGTTCACCGCTCCAGGCCAATGGGGGCGGCGGGAAGCAGCAGCCAGAACATCCCTCAGCCCGCGCCGCTTCCTGCAGCCCCCATTGGCCTGAGGTGGCGAATCGTGGCCAGTGGACCGAACCTGCGGACATGGCAGGTGCTTACCCTGGCAGGCCGCGTGCCAAAGGTTGCTGATCCCTGTCCCAGTAAAAGAAAAAAAATGGATTTCTTTGATATTTAGTACAGTTTAATACAGTATTGAACACAGTGCATCATGAATCTGAAGCCTCTCGATGGAAGGTACTGTAAAAGTTAAAGTACTGGTATCCAGAATGGGATGTTTTTTGTTTTTCCTACAAATATGTGGGAATTCGTTCCTTATACATGGGAGGGGCAATAGTTCTGGCTGGAGCAGGATAAAGTGTGTCCAGGTTCTGTGCAAGCTTCCCACCCTACCACTCTGGTACTGTCCCTGCCCCCTGCATCCCCTTGCCCTACCCCCCATCCCCACCCCCAGGCACTCACCAGATGTCCAGAAACAGGACCCAGTACACATAGGCCTGGTCTACACTGCGAATAGCGTAGCTGAAGTCGAAGTACCTTAGTTCGAATTACTTACCCGTCCTCACGGCGCGGGATCCACGTCCGCGGCTCCCCCGTTGACTCCGCCACCGCCGTTCGCGGTGGTGGATTTCCGGAGTCGACGGGAGTGCATTCGGAGTTCGATATATTGCGTCTAGATGAGACGCGATATATCGAACTCCGAGAAATCAATTGCTACCCGCCGATATGGCGGGTTGTGAAGACGTACCCTTAGAAGATGTTGATGATGGGCACTAGGACCCAGGAGGCAGCGTCCTGGAGCTGCCTGCCAGCCTCAGCAGAGGAGAGGGACAGAGGGAGCCTCTTCCCTCCCTGACAGCTAAGTAGAGCTCCTGAAAAATCAGGGGAGGTGAGGTGGGGGGTAATGCTCAAACTACACCCACAGCTGACACGGGTTCTCGTGGTGACCAGATTTTTAGTGTCCGGTCATCAGTGTTAACTGGATACCTATCAGTGTGTTCCTGCAGTGCGGGGAGACGCAGCAGGCTGCCAGCTGAGCTTCTTCCAAGCCACAGGAGCAGGGCTGGCTCCAGGTTTTTTGCTGCTCCAAGAAAAAAAAAACAACCAAAAAACCCCCCCATAGTGCCGCCACTGAAGCAAAAAACCCAACCAAACAAAAAAAAGCCAGAGTGCCCAGAGTGCCGCCCCTTGAAAAGTGCTGCCCTCAAAGGGCCCCCCAGCCCCGGAGCGCCAAGTGGACAGGCGGTGTGGACCCAGCTCTGGAGTGCCAGAAGGGCAAGCGGCGCGCTCCCCATCCCCAGCCCCATCCCCAGCCCGAACCAGGGCCACTGCACAGGAGAACTAGGAAGAGTGGGCCAGAGCAGGAAGCAGGAGGGGGCCTGGGACGGAGTGTGGGCGGGGCCATGCCTGGCTGTTTGGGAAGGCACAGCCTTCTCCAGCATATGATACCTGCCACCCATGGGCCATTGCTAGTTACTTTCCTGATATAATCTCTCTTTAACACATGCCCCACGTCACCTGCTCTCCTTCGCAGCGTGTCACTATTTTTCATCTCATGTGGGGTATTCAGTAAACCACTGGAGGAGCCATGTGCATCCTCGGGAAGATGGAGGTGGGGACTCTGGTGGGGGTGGAGGGGACATCCAGGAGGAAGCCCCTGGGTTTGGGTTTCATTGTAACCCTACAGCTTGTCCATGGTTTGGTTGTCCTGCAGTTGCAGCCCCTGCATCCTAGAGTCTCCCCTGGCCCCCAAGAGGTCTCAAGATTCTAAGACGTGAAGGTGACAGCTCAGGGATCTGCAGCCTAAAACAAGCTCTGCTTGTAAGGAGAGGCCTGGACTTGACATGACCCACAGCCTTCTTGTGTATGGACTTAGCATAACCCACAGCCATCTGGTATGCTCAGCCACCAAAAGCTGGAAACAAAAACTAGAGTCAGGAGCATTTGGCCTTGACGTAGGGAGATGGATAGAAAAGATCAGCTGCAGCTGCAGCATTACTAACACAGATAGATAGATATTCACAAAGTCATGAGAATGGGGAGAGAATGGACCAGCTAGCCTTGAGTTCCTGCAGCTTCTTCCTGATAATAAAAAAGAATGAGGTTTTTGCTGTTGCAAATGTATTCCACTAATGAAACATAAAGATAAGTGACCTTGAGAAGTTTTTACTAACTTTGAAAAATACAAAAGCTAATAAGTAGGTAATCTTAGGCATGTGAATCTTTGTATAGTGAAAATGATTGGTTAGTGTTTTTGCATAGCTATGCTTTGAGTAAAATAATTGGTTAAGGTGTCGATAAGAAGAACTCTCATTTTAACTACTGTGATAAACTCAGGACAGACAGTTGCAGGGGTGGTGGGGGTGGGGGGTAGGAATCAGTCCCAGAGAGTTAAAAGGCCCTCCTCCTTATCAACTGAGAGACAACTACAGGTCAATCAGGTTCAGCTGAGAAAGGGTTACCAAGGTAGGAAATTAGAATCAGCTGAGGGGGAGCTACCTGAAGGTAATTAGGACCAGGTGATTCCAACTTCGGGCTGCCTGAGACCTTTTTTAAACTCCTTCCTGGGAGGAAGCAGAGCAAGAGAAGGAGCCTGGCTGCCAGGAGTGTTGGAGCAGCAAGCCTCTCCAGGAGGAACGGCAGTATGCTCTCCCACAAGGCAAGGAAAAAAATTACTTTAAATAAGGCTGGTGGGCAGACAGGGAACAGACTTCCCCTGAGTCCTAAGGGGGACTGCAATTGCCCAAGCCTGTCTCCCTAGGGCTAAAAACAGCAGAGGCTGGTGAGACTGAGAAGGTACTTTGCCACATGATATAATGAGGGTCAGAAAATAAGCTTGTTGGATAACTCTGGGATACAGCTCAAGACCAAAGCTGCTAGGATTTTTAACCCCTGCATGACTAGACTGTGTGGAAGCTGGAGCCCCAGACAAGATTGGATCCTGATTGGCCACTGGGAGATGTCTGTCTGCTTTATTGGGAGTGGTGAGGATTAGATGCTTGGCATGTGTATTCTGTTGATTGACTGTTAATTGCTAATAAATATATGTACATATTTAAGAAAATCTGCCCCACCACTAGGGCTGGAAGTCTGCCCCTCCCTCTGTCCTGCAGCCGTGGGGCTGAAAAGTCCATGCCTAGAACCTGCCATACACATTTTCCTGTGCAGCAGCTAGGTAAGCCTCTGTGTGGGGCAGGGCAGCTATGGGGAGGACGCTGGCATGGCTGGGATTGGGCATAGAGTGAAAATCCTGGAACCTTATTATATAGATTAGTTAACTGTGATGAAGTGGGACTGTTCTTAATGTTTCCTCTGGATACTGTATGGGTGCCTCAGTTTCCCCAATGCATTTCTTGTCTCCAGTGTACATAACTGGCTGACACCCTGTATCCCGGCAACAAATAGCTGGGGCCCTTCCCCCTGCAAGGGACTAGCTAAAGGTGAACAAAGAGATCAGGTGACCCCCAGGCCCAGGAAAGAGACAAAGGCCAGAAAGAAGGGGCTGGAGGGGGTTTCAGTTTGGAGCTGGCTGGGGACAGGAAGTGAGTGCAGACAGGGTTGTCTGGCTCACTGGGCCCCAGAATGGATCCGGCTGAGGGGGTCCCATTCTCTGTACCTACAAGCTCTGTTTTACACCGTGTTCCTGTCATCTAATAAACCTCTGTTTTACTGGCTGGCTGAGAGTCACGTCCGACTGTGAAGTGGGGGTGCGTGCAGGACCCTCTGGCTTCCCCAGGACCCCGCCTGGGTGGACTCGCTGTAGGAAGTGCATGAAGGGGCATATGCTGAATGCTCCAAAGTCAGACCCAGGAAGGTGAAGCCGTGTGAGCTTCTTGCCTCTAAGACAGTCTGCTCCAAGGGCGAGGAGGCTCCCCAAAGTCCTGACTGGCTTTGTGGGGAGCAGTTCCAGAGCATCGCCCGGGGACTCTGTGACATTAACCTTAACCCTTTCCTTCCCCAGGAAATAGGTTTTCCTGTTCCCAATGAAGTTCCCCATTCATTTTGCTGTTATTGGTGTGTTATTCCCTTACTGGTGTTTATTCTCTTATTGTTCCCTGTGTGCTGACCTTCACACTCCTTGCCATCTAGTAACAGTATTAATTTTCTTAAGGGACAGCTCCCTTGTGTATATGGCACAGTGAGGAGTCACTTTGGGTGGAGGCACCAGGTACCCGAAAAGAACCCAGGACCTAACTTACATGAGGAGAAGGGAGAAGCTGCTCCTAATATTGCTGATAGCAGTCACCAGGGAGAGAAAAGGGAGAAGGCTTAAGCCACACCTCAAGGGAGGGGCTAGAGATAGATCTGTAGTTAGACAGGGCCTTTGGGGATAATTCCCTCTGGAGCTCAATGTGACAGCAAGTGGTTTATGGCCATTTTTATGAGGAAAGACCTAGCTAATCCAAACCTGGAGAATCATTTTTTTATGCTTTAGCATATCTAGAGACTCTTGAAGTTGTATCAGATTGAAATATGCCTGAGCAGAGCTGTGATTATAAATCTGTGATAAGTAAGAAGTCTGAGGGGAATTGGTTATAAAAAAGTCATTTTCACAGATATTAGCTAGAAAAGCAAAAAAAAATAAAAAAAAATGAAGCCCAAGAAGAGCAATGTTCTCTAGCTGCTCTGCATGGGGTCAGCAGGCTCTTCACTCATGGCAGCTCTATTACTAGCCTAGACCCGCAATGCCAAAACATGGCCAAGGGCCAGATGTGCCCCACAAATCTCCACAAGGCATAAGACTGGCCATACTGGGTCAGACCAAAGGTCCATCTAGTCCATCTATCTTCTGACAGTGGCCAATGCCAGGTGCTCCACAGGGAATGAACCTCATCAAATGATGGCTAGGGACACCATCCATGCCCATCCCGGCCAATAGCCATTGATGGACCTATCCTGCATGAATTTATCTAGTCCTTTTTTGAACCCAGTTATAGTTTTGGCCTTCCCAATAGCCTCTGGCAAGGAGTTCCACAGGTTAACTGTGCGTTGTGTGAAGAAATACTTCCTTTGGTTTGTTATAAATGTTGTGCCTATGGCGGCTCTTCATTTGCAGTATAGAAGTGTAGCTTGTGGAAACTATAGGTCCCAGCATGCAATGCTATATCTTAAGCCAAACAGCCATGAAGATGGAGCCTCACTGGCAGTCTTCACACACTGCACCTCTCTCTGGAGCATTCAGGGCAGCTGCAGTCAGCCCAATTTTATCCCTGTTAGGTGTAATCTTCTGATGTACGACTGCGGTCCTTGTCTAGGGTTTGTCTGCCACTGAACTACACAGTGACTAATGGACTTGGACTAACTAAAGGCAGCTCAAATAAACCAAGAGGCCTCAGAGATACTGAACAGTGAGCCAGGCCATCTTACAATCAGATTTACAATTGCTATGCTTTTTACACTTGTTCCCACTACAGAATGAGGCTGCTTCCCAGCTGCAAGACCAGGCTGCCAAGCTGCACCATCCTACTCCATGGAAAGCCCATCAGTCCTCATGCTTCAGGGTTAAAGCTGATCACCAGCTTCAGGCAGGAAGGCTCAGGCAGAGAGAGAGGTGAAGTGACTTGCCAAGGGCCCACAGGGTGTCATGGCAGAGATTTTAACAGAAACTAGGAGTGCTGGCTCACAGGCCCCTGCTCCTAACAGCATGATTGCTCTCCAGGACTGTTTCTCTGAGTACAGTGCTGTCCCTTAGCACACTCACTAAAGTCTCCCTAGGAGACAGCATTACTTTCAGGCCTTTAACATCCCCTGCACATGTGCAGAGATTTCAAAAATTTCCCAGCCTGTGCTGTTCACTTGTGCTTTAGTCAGTGGGATCTGCCAGCCCTAAGTATTTTAATATACTTGAGTCAAGTTAAGTGGGTGATTATCACATGATAACACAATGCAATTAACATATTATATAAGCTCCTTCCCCCCCTACCCAGCCTTTTCTCAAATGCCCTTGCACAGCAGTCTTTTGTCAGACTTTAAGTGTTGTGCTATTCTGGCATTTTCTGCCCCATTGCAATCTTTGTAACAGGGAAGAATGATCTCTCAACGTTAATTAAGTCTCCTTTGCATGCTTGTGATAAAGGGCATGGCTACACTTGCAGATGTAGAGCGCTGTGAGTTAAACCTGCCTTCACAGAATGCAGTAGGGAAAGCGCTGCAGTCTGTCCACACTGACAGCTTCAAGCGCACTGGCATGGCCACATTTGCGGCTCTTGCAGTGGCATTAGGAGTGGTGCATTATGGGCAGCTATCCCAGCAAGCAAGTGACTGCAATGTGCTTTTCAAATGGGGGTGGGGTGGAGTGTGACAGGGAGTGTATTGTGTGTATGTGGGGGGGAAAGAGTGGGTTTTTGGGGTGCTGAGAGTGTGTCAGCATGCTGTCTTGTAAGTTCAGATCCTCCTCCCTCCCCCACCTCTCTCACTCAAAGCAAACATTTACTGTTTGCTTTTTCTCGGAGCTGATAAGCAGCTGACTTCTTTGAAATGGAGCTTTGAAAGGGCATTTCCTCATTCCTGCAGCCGATTTCACAACAATGACAAGAGTGGCCACCAGATTTAAGGGGATTATGGGATGTTTCCGGAGGCTAATCACAGCCCAGTAATGCAACACCTCATTCACACTTGTGCCACAGCACTCCAGCAGGGGCGCAGCAAACGTTATTCCACTCGCTGAGGTGGAGTACCAGCAGGGCTGTAGCTGTGGAGTCAGAGTGCTCTACGTGTCTTGCCATAGTGGACGGGGAGTGAGCTAGGGCCCCCGGGGCTGCTTTATTGCGTTGTAACTCGCAAGTGTAGCCAAGGCCAAAAACTAGAAGGAGAGAAACATACAAACAAAAAAGGTAAAAAATGAATCCCAGTCTTGTGACAAGCACAGGGCTGTTTGTTTGAGCTCTCTGATTTAATTCCCGCTGTAATTAACACTTCCAAATGCATGCCTCATATCTGATGCAAAGGTGGATCTGCTGGTATCCACTCCTCTGGAAATGGCCCCAAAGCTCCAGGTGCAACAAATCCAAGAGGAATGTTCTAGTCTAACAGTCATTTGTAGAAAACAGGCAACAGCTGATGCTGGGAATCAGTAAGGGTGTGGCTGGAGTGCAGCTTTTCTGGAACATCTGTGTTGACTTGTCCCAAATCTAAACCCTGCTTATTAAAAACATTGTCAAATGATACTCCAACCAAGTAAAGCCTGATTGTGATGGAGCAGGGGCTGTCTGTGTGGGGGTTGGGAGAGCCAGGAGAAATTTCAGGTGAGAGACAGGGAGTCAGCCTGTAATATGAGCTAGGCAGGGGGGAGGGGAGCTAGACAAAGGAAAAGAACTGAGTGGAGAGGGGGAGGCAGTTTTCGGTTTGGGGATTGGGGGAGAGAGTTCAGGGAATCCCACGCTGGGAACCAAGCACCCTGAACCCCAGAAGGACTCGATTGAGGGGCCCTAGTCGTGCTGAAGCCTGTATTCCTGTTGTCCAATAAACCTTCTGTTTTACTGGCTGGCTGAGAGTCACTGTGAGTCCCAGGAAGAGGGGTGCAGGGCCGGACTCCCCCACACTCCGTGACAACTGGTGGCAGCAGCGGGACCTACTGCACCCCGGGGATGGCGCTTCCTGCAGTAAGTGACTGGGGAGCAGTAAAACGAAGGGGGACTGACGGGGACTAGGTGGGCTGAAGAGACAGAGAGACAGTTTTGGGAGGCGATTAACCCCTGGTAGCGTGTGACCAAAGAGAAGGACTTTGCAGTAACAGGGTCTCCCGGGGGGATTGCAGGAGCAGTCCCAGGGGCGGAGGAGTCTGCAGCTCGACCCTGGCAGAGAGGTGGTGACCTGAAGAAGGGCTGATGCACGAGGGGTCTCCCTGGAACCAGTGGGAAGCTGAGAGCACAGGCCAGCAAGTAGCCAGCAGGAAGATGTATGCTAAGCACCTTAAGAAAGACCTGGTGGAGCTGTGCAAGCAGAGGGGGCTGTGCATTGGGAGGTCCACCAAAGACCAGCTAATTGCCCAGATGGAGGAGACGGATCACTTGGGTGAACCGAGCCCTGTCCCAGAGGGAAGCCGCCCAGCGGACACAGTGGGGGCCCCGGGGCCTGACATGGCTGGGAGGGGCCAGACTGCTGCCGAGGACACCCCGAGACCCTGCCCACCTATACCTAGGGGTGGGGGGAAGCCCAGCAAATACCAAGGGCTCAGCGGCCAGCAGGGGATTGTCCCGGCGGAGCTCCCTGTCCCTGGAGCGGATGCGGATGGAACATGACAGGGAGCTGAAACGGGAAGAGCTCGAGTTAAGGAGGCAAGAACTGAAGGATGGTGTGGACTGCACCCTTAGCAAGTTTGCAGATGACACTAAACTGGGAGGAGTGGTTGATATGCTTGTGGAAGCAGGGAAAGAATTAATAAGGATTTGAAGGGGATCTTAATGCATGTCAGTCAGTTAGCAAGAGTTAGCCCAGCTGTAACCCTAATGACGTGAGACTTGTAGAAGCAAGGATAGCGTGAGCCAGAGGGAAAGAACTGTGTAAAAAGTTATTACGACCTTGCAACTTGATAATCAAATATGCAGGCTGGCGTCTTTTAGGAGTGAGACAAATAAGATAGCAGAAAGGCTTATGTATAAACAAAATGTATTTGTTGCTTTTTACCGTCTGTATTGTTGCTGGTAATTGTCTGTAACAGAGGTATAAAGGCTTGCTGTAATTGTTTACCAGTTGAGAGACCTGTCCGGGACTGGGGCGACCCTGTGTCCTATGGCACTCTCTCTCTCCATTGTAATTACTGGAGAAATAATAAAGTATTTGATTTTGCTGCACCCAAACAAAAAAGCGAGAACTGAGTTTTTCTCCAACACGCTGGAGGGTAGGGATAGGATACAGAGGAACCTAGACAAATTAGAGGATTGGGCCAAAAGAAATATGACGAGGTTCAACAAGGACAAGTGCAGAGTCCTTGGCTGGGCAGCAGTTCTGCAGAAAAGGACTTAGGGGTTACGGTGGACGAAAAGCTGAATGAGTCAACAGTGTGCCCTTGTTGTCAAGAAGGCTAATGTCATTTTGGGTTGTATAAGTAGGGGCATTTCTAGCAGATCGAGGGATGTGATCATTCCCCTCTACTCAGCACTGGTGAGGCCTCATTTGGAGTACTGTATCCAGTTTTGGGCCCCACACTACAAGAAGGATGTGAATAAATTGGAGAGAGTCCAGCGGAGGGCAACAAAAATGATTAGGGGGCTGGAGCACATGAGGGAGGCTGAGGGAACTGGGATTGTTTAGCCTGCAGAAGAGAAGATTGAGGGGGAATTTGATAGCTGCTTTCAACTACCTGAAAGGGGGTTCCAAAGAGGATGGATCTAGACTGTTCTCAGTGGTAGAAGATGACAGAACAAGGAGTAATGGTCTCAAGTTGCAGAGGGGGAGGTTTAGGTTGGACATTAGTGACTACTTTTTCACTAGTAGGGTGGTGAAGAACTGGAATGGGTTACCTAGGGAGGTGGTGGAATCTCCTTCCTTAGAGGTTTTTAAGGTCAGGCTTGACATACTGGAGCACCTGTATGCGCAGTGCCCACCCGACCTGCGGCTGTGGTTGACGGACCAGAAGCCGGAGAACCTGCAGCACGCAGGCCAGCTGGCCGACCAATTTGTGGACAGTCAGGCAGGGGATGGCAGGGAGGAGTCTCGAAGGAGCAGGCCTGCCTCAACGCAGAGAGAAAGTCACCATGGGACCTCCCAGCGGGGGCCTATGGAGAACCCCCACCAAAGGGGAACATCCAGCATCAGGTCCATCCGACCCCCTCGAGGGGACCCACATGACATGGGCTGCTATCACTGTGGCCAACGAGGCCACATACGGGCCCAGTGCCCCAAGCTCAGGGACAGACAGAGCAGACCCAACCCGCAGAGGGTTGACTGGGTAAAGACCCAATTGGATGAGGGGCAACATTCCCAGGAAAAGGGGGCTGGCAGCTTTCCACCTGGGGAGGAGGGCCCCAGGTCAGCTCCTCTGGGGGGCTGGATGCTCCAGACACAGGGTTTTTGGTTTACAGGGTGGGCACAGGGCTGTCCCTCTGGAAACAGTGCCTTGTCTCCCTGGAGGTGGATGGGAGGAAGGTCACTGGGTACTGGGACACGGGCGCAGAGGTGACGTTGGCCCGGCCCGAGGTGCTGGCCCCAGATCGGATGGTGCCTGACGCCTACCTGACCCTGAGGGGCGTGAGCGGGACCCCATTCAAGGTGCCCGTGGCGAGAGTGCACCTGAAGTGGGGGGCCAAGGAGGGCCCCAAGGACATGGGGGTACACCCACATTTGCCCACAGAGGTGCTAATGGGGGGGGGACCTCAAGGACTGGCCCAGCAATGCCCGGGGTGTCCTGGTCGTGACCTGTAGTCAGAGTTGGCACAGGGCACTGCGCCCTGATAACGGGGAAGGTACTCTGCCCGAGCCGCAGGGCCCAGCTGGTGAGAGAGAACAGGTCCCCATCCCTGTCCCAGCTGCTGAGTTCCAGGCCAAGTTGCAGAAAGATCCCTCCTTGTGGAAGCCCAGGGACCAGGCTGCCCTCAGTGCGGTACAGACCATGAGGAGAGGTTGCAAGGAGAGGTTCCTGTGGGAGAAGGGTTCCTGTACCGAAAATGGGCTCCCCCGGGGAAGTGGAGTCAGGGGGGTGATCAGGAGGCAGCTGGTGGTTCCCCAGAAGTTTCGCCACAAGCTCCTGTTGTGGAAAATTAACCACACCGTTATTTTGGGTCAGACACAGCCTGAGGCTCCTTTATTAGAATGCAAATATGCATATAGGGAAGGTCAGCGTGGCCCCATGCAAGGGGATAGCTGCCTTACTTTGGCTAAATTGCTGCAAGCTTATAAAGGTAAAAACCGCAACGCGTAATTACACATTACAAATCTTATCCGCCTTATTTGGTATAATTCTTATCAGTAAGCCAATCAGAGCCCCTCACCATCTTGGGGTTTTCCTGTTATTGTCCTAGATGCTCCCTGCTTACGCCATGTCCCTCTTCTTCCGTTACCTTATTGCTTACTAATATAATTTTCCAATACTGTTGTACAATAAGCTTTTCCTAACTCGTGTTTGCCCACCTACGTGCAGTTACATTGTACAACACTGTTCTGCTTAATTATGTTTTTTGCTAATGAGCTGCTATGCTAAGGTCATCTTGCGCCACCGTCGTTGATTTTGGTTCCCCTTTTTCCTTCTGACCTTTTGATTATGCCACACAAGCTATTACAAATTTCCCTATGCCTTAAGGTCAAGCTGGCCTATAATGGCCTGCAATTACTTATGCTCAGCTAACTCAGCCTGGGGCAAGTGGGACCCCTTAAAATCCCTATCACTCCTGTATCTGGCCCATGACATCCCCCTCACAGGGCACCAGGGAATCTGGTGCACCAGGCAGAGGCTGCTACAGAACTTTTACTGGCCGGGGGTCTTTACCCATGTCCGACAGTACTGCCAATCCTGTGACCCCTGCCAGAGGGTGGGGAAGGCCCGGGACAAGGGGAAAGCAGCTTTGAGGCCTTTGCCCATCATAGAAGAACCTTTCCAGAAGGTGGCCATGGACATAATGGGACCTCTCAGCAAGGCGACCCGGTCGGGGAAGAAATACATTCTGGTGGTGGTAGATTTTGCCACTCGCTAACCCGAGGCGGTGGCCTTGTCCTCTGTCGAAGCAGACACCGTGGCAGATGCGCTGCTGACCATTTTCAGCCGGGTGGGGTTCCCCAAGGAAGTCTTAACGGACCAGGGGTCCAACTTCATGTCGACCCTGCTCCAGTCCCTGTGGGAGAAATGTGGGGTCTGGCACAACTGGGCCTCAGCGTATCACCCCCAGACCAACGGGCTGGTGGAAAGGTTCAACGGGACGCTAAAGATGATGCTAAAAACATTTATGCACCAGCACCCACAGGACTGGGACAAGTACTTCCCTCACCTGCTGTTTGCATACAGGGAGGTACCCCAGGAATCTACCGGGTTCTCGCCTTTTGAACTGTTATATGGAAGGTGGGTAAGGGGGCCCCTGGACCTGATGAGGGACGAATGGGAGGGGAAGGCCGGCCCCGATGGCGAGTCAGTGGTGGAGTATGTCCTGACTTTCCGGGAAAGACTTGCCGAGCTCATGGGCCTGGCCAGGGAGAATCTGGCCCGAGCCCAGAGGAAGCAGAAGGTCTGGTACGACCGCATGGCGCAGGCCCGCGCCTTTGCCACCGGGGATCAAGTGATGGTTCTCATCCCCGTGAGAAAGAACAAACTCCAGGCCGCCTGGGAAGGGCCCTTCAAGGTTATCAAGCAACTAAATGAGG
Organism: Mauremys reevesii; assembly: GCF_016161935.1. Lineage (NCBI taxonomy): Eukaryota > Metazoa > Chordata > Testudines > Geoemydidae > Mauremys > Mauremys reevesii. The sequence continues at coordinate 60,775,888 of NC_052631.1, read as the reverse complement.
TAAACTATGTGGTGGAGCTGTTGAACTGGGCGCACCACCGCCGGGTGTACCATGTGAATATGATGAAGCCATACTATGACAGGGGGAATGTGGTGTTGGCTCTGTGTAGACAGTGGGAGGGGCAGGGAAATGACCCATTAGTGGATCTATTCCCAGGGACAAAGGCTGGTTTCCCCCCTGGAGGCGATTCCCCTCTCTGATCAGCTGATCCCAGCTCAGCACGCTGAGATCAGAGGGGTGTTGCATCTGTACCGACCGCTGTTTTCCAACCAGCCTGGGCGCACTAATTTGACTGTCCACCAGGTGCAGACTGGGTCCCACCCCCCCATACGATGCTCCCCTTTTCCGGTCACCGGGAAATCTGCCCAAGACCTAGAAAGACATGCTGGCCTTGGGGGTGATCCAGCCGTCCGCCAGCCCCTGGGCCTCCCCAGTGGTGCTGGTCCCCAAGAAGGACGAGTCAATCCGGTTCTGTGTGGACTATCGAAAGCTCAATGCCATCACTGTATCTGATGCCTACCCCATGCCCAGACCTGACGAGCTCCTAGAGAAGCTGGGAGGCACTCGGTACCTCACCACCATGGATCTTACAAAAGGCTACTGGCAAGTGCCGCTGGACGCAGATGCCAGGCTGAAATCGGCCTTTATCACCCCTCTGGGGCCGTATGAGTTTCTGACCCTGCCCTTTGGCCTCAAGGGAGCGCCGGCCACCTTCCAGCGCCTGGTGGATCAGCTACTGAGGGGGATGGAGAGTTTTGCCGTGGCGTATATTGACGAAATCTGCGTCTTCAGCCAGACCTGGGAGGACCACGTGTCCCAGGTTAGACAAGTGCTGGACCGACTCCGGGAGGCTGGGTTAACCATAAAGGCTGAGAAGTGCAAGGTGGGGATGACAGAAGTATCTTACCTGGGCCATCGGGTGGGGAGCGGCTGCCTAAAGCCGGAACCAGCCAAGGTGGAGGTGATCAGAGACTGGCCCGCTCCCCAAACCAAGAAGCAGGTCCAGGCCTTTATTGGGATGGCAGGGTACTATCGAAGGTTCATGCCCCACTTTAGCGCCATAGCCGCCCCCATCACTGAGCTGTGCAAGAAGGGGAAGCCAGACAAGGTGGTCTGGACTGAGCAGTGCCAGCAGGCTCTCCGGGCACTAAAGGAGGCTCTGGTTAGTGGCCCAGTTCTGGCAAACCCAGATTTTGACAAGCCCTTTATGGTGTTCACCGACGCCTCAGACACGGGACTGGGGGCGGTGTTGATGCAGGAGGATGAAAAGGGGGAGAGACACCCCATCGTGTACCTGAGCAAGAAGTTGCTACCCCGGGAGCAGAACTACGCGGCCATCGAGAAGGAATGCCTGGCCATGGTGTGGGCCCTGAAGAAACTGGAGCCATATCTCTTTGGGTGCCACTTCACCGTGTACACCGACCACTCTCCCCTGACCTGGCTGCACCAGATGAAAGGAGCCAACGCCAAGCTCCTGAGGTGGAGCCTGCTCCTGCAGGACTATGACATGGACGTGGTCCATGTGAAGGGAAGTGCCAACCTGATAACGGACGCGCTGTCCCGGAGAGGGGGCCCTGAACTTCCCCGGGTCACTGGACAGAGTGACCCCGCTCAGTTCAGTCTCGGAGCGGGGAGAGGTGTCATGGAGCAGGGTCTGTCTGTGTGGGGGTTGGGAGAGCCAGGAGAGATTTCAGGTGAGAGACAGGGAGTCAGCCTGTAACATGAGCTAGGCAGGGGGGAGGGGAGCTAGACAAAGGAAAAGAGCTGAGTGGAGAGGGGGAGGCAGTTTTTGGTTTGGGGCTTGGGGGGAGAGAGTTCAGGGAATCCCACGCTGGGAACCAAGCACCCTGAACCGCAGAAGGACTCGATTGAGGGGTCCTAGTCGTGCTGAAGCCTGTATTCCTGTTGTCCAATAAACCTTCTGTTTTACTGGCTGGCTGAGAGTCACTGTGAGTCCCAGGAAGAGGGGTGCAGGGCCGGACTCCCCCACACTCCGTGACACTGATAGACAGTCCCCGCTGGCCTGCAGAATGGTTCCAGCACTGTTCACATCCCAGCTAATGGCTACAGCTCCTAACTACACCAAGGTTTCTGAAATTCTTGCTCTCCTGACACAGGCTTATGATTGAGACAAACACCTCCTCTCGTCCCTCACACTCATGTGCAGCTGCTGTACTGGGCCAGGCTGTGTGGGAGCTACCTCAGGGAATCCTGGTGCATGATGGGTGAAACAGAGTGTAAGTGGGGCATAGGCCATGTGCTGGCCCTCAGCACGGGGGTGAGCTGCACCCAGGATGTAAGCAATAAGGTATCGTTTCAGGGCAAGGGCTGATCTGAACTTTAGTGATTGTTCTGGGTCTGTGGGTGGCCTGTAGTCTCAGGAGTAGAGAAGTAGCTATACAAATCTGGAGCTGGACTTGCTAGCACAAGTCCACTTCTAATCTAAACTTTTACTATATGCAGGGGACCATAAATGGCTGAGCAGGAGTCGCATACAATGCAGCAATATACTTAATTAAATATTTGCTAGCTTATGTGCAACATATATTTTAAAGACATACTAAATTACCAACTTATTTTTTTGCATGATTTTGTTTAAATATTTATAGCACCCAGGGCGTGACTTCTTGCGGTGGAAATAAATATTGTTCCTTTTCGATATGGATATACATATTTTCTAGAGCAGAAATGAATTATTTATATCTGTCGAATACGAAATGTGTCCAACATCAAAGCAGTTTTCAGAGTGATGGGTTTGACCCGCACTGCATCTGCCTCAGATCTCTCTCATCACAACGCGCATTTCTTCCTCAGCACTTCCCCCCAGAGCAGGACAGCCCCATTCTATAACACTGCTACTGTGGCTCAGGGCTGAAATTGTTGCAGGGCTGCTCTTGGCTGGATGCTTCTTTGGGTGAATTCCTCCTCCAGCTGGCCTGTAGGTGTAATTGTTCCATTGTTGAAGAAATGACAAGTGTGAGTATCAGCTGGTGAAGATCAGGAATGTGTTTGAATGAATTTGGTATAAAGCGAAACAGGAAAAATATTTCTTATCTACATGTGAACTATTGCACCATTACCTGACCAAGGCCTTTCATCTGGTTTGCTTTTTGTCCCCCTTTTACCTAGGTCCTCCTGTTTGTCTCCCTCTCAGCTGTATCCCTTGCCTCCTTTTTGCTCCCTCAGCCTGGCTCCCTCTGCCCCACTGCTTAGTTCTCGCTCCTCCTTTCCTCTTCCCAAAGGAGCTCAGCATCTGACGGATGGAGGAGTCGCCACCCACAAGAGAAAGTCTATTTAAGCCTGTGGGAGACCCCCCCATTTTGTCTTCAGCTGGCTAAAGAGAGAGCCTCTCCACTCCCAAAAAGATACCTGAAAGAAACTGGAACAAAGGACAGTAACTGCAAGGGGTGTAAGTCATTGCTGGAACCAGACTAATCCTACTTTCTGTGTTTAATAAAATCACTTTTTACTTAATACATATTCTGGGTTAATTAATAATACCTGGGGTGGGGGCAAACAGCTGTGCATCTCTCTCTATCAGTGTTATAGAGGGCGAACAATTCATGAGTTTACCCTGTATAAGCTTTATACAGGGTAAAACGGATTTATTTGGGTTTAAACCCCATTGGAAGTTGAGCATCTAAGTGTTAAAAACAAAAACACTTCTGTTAGCTGCTTTCAGGTTAAGCCTGCACCTGTGGGGCAAGTAATTCAGACCCTGGGTCTACGTTGGAGCAGACTGGCTCAACAAGACAGGGTGCTGGAGTCCCAAGCTGGCAGGAACAGCAGGGGCAGAAGTAGTCTTGGCACATCAGTTGGCAGCTCCCAAGGGCGTTTCTGTGATCCAACCTGTCACAGGGACCTCGAGAGGTCATCTGGTGATGTCCATCCCCCTGCATCAAGGCAAGGCCAAGTAAACCTAGACCATCCCCAATGGGTTTGTATAACCTGTTCTCCCTTGCTGCAGATTAAGCCCACTACTTCTAGTCCTATCCTTGGTGTACATGGAAAACAACTGATCACAACCCTCTTTATAACAGCCTTTAACAGATTATCAGCCCCACCCCGTCTTCTTTTCTCAAGACTAAACCTGCCCTGTTTTTTTAACCTTTCCTCATAGGTCAGGTTTTCTAAACCTTTTATCATTTTTTGTTGCTCTCCTCTGGACTCTCTCCAATTTGTCCATATCTTGTTTAAAGTATGGCACCCACAACAGGACACAGTACACCAGCTGAGGTTTCATCAGTCCCAAGTCAAGCAGGACAGTTACCTCTCAAGTCTTAAAAACAACACACCTGTTAATACACCCCTGAATGATATTGACCTTTTTTTGCAGCTGCATCACATTGTTGACTCATATTCAATTTGTGATCCACTATAACCCCCAGATCCAATTCAGCAGTGCTACCACCTACCCAGTTATTTCCCATTTTGTAGCTGTGCATTTGATTTTTTCCTTCCTAAATGTCGTATTTTGCTCTTTACTAAGTTTCATCTTGTTGATTTCAGACCAATTGTCCCATTTGTCAAGTTTGTTTTGAATTTTAATCCTGTCCTCCAACATGCACTTGCAACCACTAGCAGCTTGGTGTCATCTGCAGATTTTGTAAGCATACTTTCCACTCCATTATCCAAGTCATTAATGAAAATATTGCATAGTACTAGACCCAGGACTGACCCCGCTAGATACATCCTCCCAGTTTGACAGTGAATTACTCTCTGAGTATGATTTTTCAACCACACATGCACCCACCTTATAGTAATTTAATCTAGACCACATTTCACTGGAAAATGGACAAGACTGGCTCCACTGGTAGATGGATCAGGCCTATGGACTGGTCCTTTATAACTGAAAGCTTTTGGGTAGGATTTGCAAAGCCGTCTGAGCAATTTGGATCCCAATTCCCATTAGAAATGAATCAATGGGAACTGGGCATCCACATTCCCTAAAGCAGCACTGAGGGACTCACCTATCTACCCATCAGTATTAACTGAACTGCATTTAGGGTGCAATCTACCCCTCCTAAGGCTGACACAATGGCCATGCATCACTCACCACTCACTGAATCCCTGGTTTGAAGACTGAAGTGGGACTTAACTGGTGCCTCAGCCTTGTGCTAACTCCTGAATGGAGGTGAATTCCACCCTTGCAAGTTACAGAGCACTGGCCCCAGAACAATAGTTGCAGGTAATGAGTGATGTCAAAGGAAACCTAAATAGTCATTCCAGCAACAATGGAGTTATGGGCGCCTGGTTCCTGGGGGGAACTCCTACACTAGAAGGAACGGGCACAACTTCTGAGCGCCACCCTGGAGTCCTGAGCTTCCAAACCTGGCTCCAGCTCAGTCTTCAGGTATATTAAGTGCTGTTATAAAGAGGATGAGGATCAGTTGTTCTCCATGACTACCAAGGGTAGGAGAAGAAGTAATAGTTTACTTTGCAGCAAGGGGCATTTAGATTAAATATTAGAATTTTTTTTCTAATTCTAAGGCTAGTTAGGCTCTGGGACAGGTTTCCTAGAGAGGCTGTGGAATCCTTGTCACTGGTAGTTTTTAAAAAAATGGGCAAAGATGAAATGGCAAAAAATGTGACAAATCCTGTGTGGCTGTCCACCCTTCCAGTGCATCCATTCAGCACCTGATCCTGCCCAGCCCAGCACCTTGTGTCACCAGCTACACCCAGCCACAATGCATGTAAAACACTACTGTGCTGATAGTGAGGGGAGATGTCTGATTTGCTAGCTGTGATGGGGTGTTCACCCCACACTGGAGAGGAAGAGGTTAATGGAGGCCTCATGGGCCTGCCACACGCTGGCCCTGAGAGGAGCAGTGTAGGTGCGTCCTCCAAGCTGCCCAGGGAGGCTTCACAGGAAGCAGCCAATCAGAGGGAGACAGCACAGAGCAGCCAATCAGAGGCCAGCAGGCTCACATAAAAGGGAGCTGCAAGGCAGAGCAGGGTCAGTGGCTGCTGGGTACTCAGGGAGTGAGGACTGAGTCCCTGAGAAGTTGAGAGAATAGATTCATAGATTCATAGACTTAAGGTCAGAAGGGACCAATATGGTCATCTAGTCTGACCTCCTGCACAATGCAGGCCACAGAATTTCACCCACCCACTCCTGTAACAAACCCCTAACCTATGTCTAAGTTATTGAAGTCCTCAAATCGTGGTTTAAAGACCTCAAGGTGCAGAGAATCCTCCAGAAAGTGACCCATGCCCCACGGTGCAGAGGAAGGTGTAGTAACTCAGATCCCACCACATCTAACATCCCATCACAGACCATTGGGCCTATTTACCTGCTAATAATCAAAGATCAATTAATTGCCAAAATTAGGCTATCCCATCATACCATCCCCTCCATAAACTTATCAAGCTTAGTCTTAAAGCCAGATATGTCTTTTGCCCCCACTACTCCCCTTGGAAGGCTGTTCCAGAACTTCACTCCTCTAATGGTTAGAAACCTTCATCTAATTTCAAGTCTAAACTTCCTAGTGTCCAGTTTATATCCATTTGTTCTTGTGTCCACATTGGTACTAAGCTTAAATAATTCCTCTCACTCCCTGATATTTATCCCTCTGATATATTTATAGAGAGCAATCACATCCCCCCTCAGCCTTCTTTTGGTTAGGCTAAACAAGCCAAGCTCTTTGAGTCTCCTTTCATAAGACAAGTTTTCCATTCCTCAGTTCATCCTAGTAGCCTTTCTCTGTACCTGTTCCAGTTTGAATTCATCCTTCTTAAACATGGGAGACCAGAACTGCACACAGTATTCCAGATGAGGTCTCACCGGTGCCTTGTATAATGGTACTAACACCTCCTTATCTTTACTGGAAATACCTTGCCTGATGCATCCTAAAACCACATTAGCTTTTTCCCCGGCCATATCACATTGGCGACTCATAGTCATCCTGTGATCAACCAATACCTGGAGGTCCTTCTCCTCCTCTGTTACTTCCAACTGATGTGTCCCCAATTTATAACCAAAATTCTTGTTATTAATCCCTAAATGCATGACCTTGCACTTTTCACTATTAAATTTCATCCTATTACTATTACTCCAATTTACAAGGTCATCCAGATCTTCCTATATGATATCCCGGTCCTTCTCCATGTTAGCAAAACCTCCCAGCTTTGTGTCATCCGCAAACTTTATTAGCACGTTCCCACTTTTTGTGCCAAGGTCAGTAATAAAAAGATTAAATAAGATTGGTCCCAAAACCGATCCCTGAGGAACTCTACTAGTAACCTCCTTCCAGCCTGACAGTTCACCTTTCAGTATGACCCATTGCAGTCTCCCCTTTAACCAGTTCCTTATCCATCTTTCAATTTTCATATTAATCCCCATCTTTTCCAATTTAACTAATAATTCCCCATGTGGAACCATATCAAATGCCTTACATGAAATCGAGGTAAATTAGATCCATTGCGTTTCCTTTGTCTAAAAAATCTGTTATCTTCTCAAAGAAGGAGATCAGGTTGGTTTGGCACAATTTGTTGTATTTTGTCCCAATTACCATTGACCTCAATGTCCTTAACTACTTTCTCCTTCAAATTTTTTTCCAAAACCTTGCATACTACAGATGTTAAACTAACAGGCCTATCGTTACTCGGATCACATTTTTTCCCTTTCTTAAAAATAGGAACTATGTTAGCAATTCTCCAGTACAGTACAACCCCTGAGTTTACTGATTCATTAAAAATTCTTGCTAATGAACTTGCAATTTCATGTGCCAGTTCCTTTAATATTCTTGGATGAAGATTATCTGGGCCCTCTGATTTTATCCCATTAAGCTGTTCGAGTTTAGCTTCTATCTCGGATGTGGTAATATCTACCTCCATATCCTCATTCCCATTTGTCATCCTACCATTATCCCTAAGCTCCTCATTAACCTCATTAAAGACTGAGGCAAAGAATTTGTTTAGATATTGGGCCATGCCTAGATTATCAGTGTTTAGTGGTCCCACTTCTTCTTTCTTTGTTTTCTTCTTATTTATATGGGTATAGAGCCTTTTACTATTGGTTTTAATTTCCTTTGCAAGGTCCAACTCTACATGGCTTTTGGCCTTTCTCACTTTATTCCTACATGTTCTAACCTCAATAAAGTAGCTTTCCTTGCTAATCCCTCCCATCTTCCACTCCTTGTAGGCTTTCTGCTTTTTCTTAATCACCTCTCCGAGATGCTTGCTCATCCAGCTTGGTCTACAACTCCTGCCTATGAATTTTTTCCCCTTTCTGTAAATTATGTAAATTAAGCTGTCATGGGATAAAAGGGAAGGTCCTTTCATGGATTGAGAACTGGTTAAAAGACAGGGAACAAAGGGTAGGAATTAATGGTAAATTCTCCAAATTGAGAGGGATAATTAGTGGTGTTCCCCAAGGGTCAGTCCTCAGACCAATCCTGTTCAACTTATTCATAAATGATCTGGTATAGATAGATTAGGCAGATAGTGTGAGAGGGTCATAGCTTTTAAGGCCAAAAAGGATCATTGTGATCATCACCCAGTATTTCATATCATGTGCTGGGATAGGTCACTCGATGATTACCTGTTCTGTTCATTCACTCTGAAGCAGCTGACACTGTCCAATGTCAGAAGACAGGATACTGGGCTAGATGGACGTTTGGTTTGACCCAGTGTGGTCGTTCTTATGTGTTGCAAAGAGCCACAGGAGACACATTAAAAAACCACTTGCGGCTCCCAAGCCTCACTCTGAGTTCAATTAATCCCCAAGTGAACTTCTTAAATTTGGATGAAACTTTACAGATTTACTGTTAAGAGCACAAGTGTTTTAATAAAAAAAACGAGAATGTTGCTTGCCATTTGCAAATTTATATTTGAATGATTTGGCTTCCCTACAGAATGCTTTCCCCTTACACATTTTGGAGGGCTTCTGGCATCTAGGGATCCAAGTTGCTGCATTCCTAAAGTTAGACCTCTCGTAAAACACAGGGCAGAGAACTTCATCCAAGGATTCCTGCATCCAGTCCATATCTTGTGGATGAACTAGAGCATATCTTTCAGAAAAACAGCCAGTCTTAATGTAAAGATGACAAATGATGGATAATCCTCCACATCCTTGGGTAATTCACCTTTAGAACATTTTACCATCCTTGTTAAGAATTTGGCTGTGTTTACACTATAGCTGGGCCCAAGCCTCCAAGCCTGGGTAGACAGACTTGTGCTGGTGTGCTAAAAATAGCTGTGTGGAAGCTGCAGCACCTGTGGAGGCTTGGGCTAGCCACCTGAGCTCAGATCCGTTCTACCCTGGGTCAGAATTCAGGCCGCTAGCCCAAGCCTCTGCCAGTGTCACAAGCCACACAGCTATTTTTAGCATGCTAGCAAAACTCCTGCTAGCCCAAGTCTTTCTACCTGGGCTGGAAGGCTTGCTTCCAGCTGTAGTGTAGACATACCCTAAGTGTCTTATTTCTTGTTTAGCTCTGGTGACTTCAGTTTCAAGGCATGGATCTTGTTATGCTTTGCTAGATTCAAGAACCCTTAAAAGTACAGTGCATCTCCCCCCCCCACTACTTATAAAGGATATATCTACACTGGAATAAACCCCCCTGTAGAATGGCTCTGGCAGGCTCAGGTCAACTCAGTTAGGCTGCAGGGCTAACGGTTGCTTTGTAGACATTCAGGCTCAGGCTGGAGCTGGGGCTCTGGGACCTATCCCCCTTGTGGGGCAGTTTAACAGCCCTGAGCCTGAGTAGGCTGACCCAGGCCAGCTGGGGGTGTTTAATTGCTGTGTAGATGTACCAAAAAAGGCTCTGGCAAGAGCTACTTGGAACTGGTGATTGTGTTGTGCAGAGGCGCAATGCTGCTCACCTAGAGCTCTGACACTGAATGAAGCAGCTCTCAGCCACTGAGTGTGAGTGATCACACCGCACCACATGGTACCAGGAGTAAAACAAACTAAGAAAAGACCATGAGTGGAAGAATGGGGCTGCTAAAAACTCTCACAGAGCTGAAACTCTCTGGAAATGTGGCTCATAACTGGAGAAGGTTTCTACAATCTCACTCTGTATCTGCAAGCAATGGGTGCCATCGAATGGCAGCCAGTCGGAGGGTCGCCTTATTTCTGAAGCACTTGACATGTTCAACAGTTTTCAGTTACCTCAGGCAGAGGAGGCTGACTGTGAAACTGTGTATTACAGAAATGTCAGGAGTTCAGCACTGCACGTAAAAAGAAATCATGAGGGATGTGCCTTTAAATGACAAGTGAAAAAAGAAGGTGAAATCATGCAAGAGTTTGTGCCTGATTGAAAGCTGAAGAGCCAATCTTGCAAGTCTGGGGGACTTGAATACCTGATAAGAGACCAGATTGTGGTTGGGAATTGAGACAAACAACTGAGAGAACAACTGCTGGAAGGTCCATAATTAACCTTTGAAAAAGCAATTATGAATAGTGGTCAGTGCTCTGACACGCTGGCCAAAATACTGCAAGAGAGACCTGAAGCAGAAAGGCATATGGTGCTCAAAGTTGGAGTATGCAGATGCTGTGGCAACCAGCACAAACCAAGACAATGCCGAGCATATGGGGAAAGATGCAAGGAGTGAAATGGATTTCATCACTTTGTCAGAGTTTGCAAGCACCAGCACAGCATGCACAGTATGAACAAAGAGGGTGATGACAGCATCACTAGCTCACAGGAATTCTTGGAGCAATGAACAATGTTGCAGCAGAAGCTGATAGGACTGTCATCCTGAAAGCAAATGGGGTAATTATTATTTGTAAGTTGGATGCTGGTACTCAAACCATAGTTTTGCCAGAAACGGCATTATTTGCACTAAAGAAAAGCCACAGGTATAGGAGAACAAACAGGTAAAATTCTGGGTTTACAGTAATGAGCTTATCTTCGCTAAGGAAATACCTGAGCTAGATGTATGAGTAAATAACACATTGGAAAATGTAAAATTTGTAATAGAGCTACCCGTTATTAATTAAAAGCAGGTCAAACCTTGGTTTCATCAAGAATGTGCACTTTTTGGAGGGGCAGGGGACCAAAATCATTGAGGAGTTTGAGGACATCTTCTAGGGGATAGGGAAGCTGTTAACAGAGCACAGAACCCAGAACTCCCATCCCTAGGAAAGTTCCCCTTGCTCTGAGGCTAGCAGATGAGCTGGATGGGCTTATTGCTTTGAAATGATAGCGTAAGCAGAAGAACCAAGAGAGTGGTTATGCTCATAAATAAAAGATGTAACTCTTCGCTTATGTACAGAACCCAAAGAATTGAATCAATATTTAAAAAGGGGGAGATGGCTGATTCAAATATTTTTTTTCTATGCTGGATCCATCAGCAGGGTTCTGGAAAGTGCTCTTAGAAAAACAGGGTACATGATTGTGTACATTCAATACCTCCTCTGGGAGAGACTCTTTCCAAAGACCACTAGTTGTGTTGTGTTCAGCACCTTTTCTCTGGAAATTACAACACCTTTTTGATGGTATCGAGGGTACTAAGGTCTATATAGAGGGTGTTTTGATGTGGGGGAAAACTATAGCAGAAGATGACAGAGCCTTTCAGCAGCTTTGGAAAGTACCAAAGCTGCTGGGTTAAAGCGAAACAAACAAAAATGTAAATTCTGTGTAAAGGAAATAACATCCTTGGGAGAGAAGTTAAGATAGCAAGGGGTACAGGCAGATCACAATAAGGTTGAGGTCATCACCAACTTGCTTGTCTCAACAGACAAGAAAGGGGCACAAAGATTCCTGGGAATGGTGAATTATATAGGGAAAATTGTGCCTAATCTAGCTGCTCAAACCAGCAACCCGAGAGCGCTATGTGCAAACATGTCCAATGGACATAAGATGCAAATCTTAATGAAGAGTCTGAGAAATGGAAGGAGTTAATTGGAGGCCCCAGCCCTAGGTACTAGGACAGTGAGTGCAAAACCGAGTTGTCCATGTATGCCTCCAAGGAGGGTATTGCACAGTCCCCTTACAGCAGTATAGTAAAAACTGGAGACCAGTGGCTTAAGTGTCATGGACACTAATGAACAGTCAATAGTTGCTAACAGAGGAGGTGGTTTTGGCCTTAGTCCATGGGTGTCAAAAGTTTCATGTCTTTATGGGAGACTGGTGTGAGCTGAAACTGACCATAAACCACTTGTTGCAATTGCCAACGGGGTCTAAATCCCCCACTGCACCTGCATCCCCATTTATTATTTATTATTTTTTCAGCTGCAAATACGTGACTGACAAATTGAATACAAACCTGGGAGCGATTTGGTGATTGCAGAAACAGTCTTGAGAGCATTTAGCAAAAGTGCAGTGGAGCAAAGGCCAGAGCTAGATTTTGTACATTGCAATCTAATAAAAAAACCTATCTGGTTTCAGATGAAAGGTGGACTGTGATATCCTGAGCTGCAACTCTGCCAGAAACCCTGAAGAAAATAATTAAAGCTGCTAGCATGGGGTAGCCAGGACATGTTCCCAGCTCCTAATACCAGTTTAAAGGGGAGGTCTCAGTACTACATGGAGTTTTGTTAAAGGGTCAGGATCAGTGGTTTCCCCAGGAATTGAAATTAGGGGGGGTGTTTGAATTTACAGGGGGGGTGTCAGGACCAATGAGATATATAAAAAAGATATGAATAAAGTAAATGTTTTGTTAGGATTATGCAAATTTAACATAAGAATAATGCAAGTTACACCAAAACACATAACAGGTCTAGATTTCTAAAAAAACATACATTTTAAAAAAAAGTATTTAATTTAAATTGACTTTTGAAAAGTAAGCCATCATAGGGTAAGAGGAAAGTCCTCTCATGGATCAGTAACTGGTTAAAAGATGGGAAACAAAGGGTAGGAATAAATTATCAGTTTTCAGAATGGAGAGAGATAAAAAGTGGTATCCCTGAGGGGTCGGTACTGGTGCTGTTCAACATATTCATAAATGATCTGGAAAAATGGGTAAACAGTGAGGTGGCAAAATTTGCAGATGATACAAAATTATTCAAGATAGGTAAGTCCCAGACAGACTGCGAAGAATTACAAAGGGATCTCATGAAACTGGGTGACTGGGCAACAAAAATGGCAGATGAAATTTAATGTTGATAAATGCAAAGTAATGTACATTGGAAAACAATCTCAACTATACATACAAAATGAAGGAGTCTGAATTAGCTGTTAACACTCAAGAAAGATCTTGCAGTCATTGTGGATAGTTCTCTGAAAACATCCACTCAGTGTGCAGCAGCAGTCAGTGATTCCCAACATTCTGTTTGCTTTTTTAAAAAGAACAGGAGCACTTGTGGCACCTTAGAGACTAACAAATTTATTTGAGCATAAGCTTTCGTGGGCTACAGTCCACTTCATCGGATGTAGCCCACTTAAAGCTTATGTTCTTTTTGCAGTGCAGACTAACATGGCTGCTACTCTGAAACCTTTGCATTTTAAAGAAAGTGATAGATAATAAGACAGAAAATATCATATTGCCTCTATATAAATCCATGGCACATGTACACCTTGAATACTGTGTGCAGATCTGGTTACCCCATCCCAAAAAAGACATACTGGAAAGGCACAAAGTACAGAAATGGGCAACTAAAATGATTAGGAGCATGAAATAGGAGAAGAAATTAAAATGACTGGGAATATTCAGCTTAGAAAAGAGATGACTAAGGGGGGATATGCTAAAGGTCTATAAAATCTTGACTGATGTGAAGAAAGTGAACAAAGTAAATGTTTTGTTAGGATAATGCAAATTTAACATGAGGAAAATGCAAGTTACACCAAAACACATAACAGATCTAGATTTCTAAAAAAATATATAATTAAAAAAAAATGTATTTAATTTAAATTGACTTTTGAAAAGTAAGCCATCATGGGGTAAGAGGGAATATCCTCTCATGGATCAGTAACTGGTTAAAAGATGGGAAACAAAGGGTAGGAATAAATTATCAGTTTTCAGAATGGAGAGATATAAATAGTGGTATCCTTGAGGTGTCAGTACTGGGACCAGTCCTATTCAACATATTCATCTGGAAAAATGGGTAAACAGTGAGGTGGCAAAATTTGCAGATGATACAAAACTATTCAAGATAATTAAGTCCCAGGCAGACTGCGAAGAGCTACAAAGGGATGTCACACAACTGGGTGACTGGGCAATAAAATGGCAAATTAAATTCAGTGTTGATAAATGCAAAGTAATGCACATTGGAAAGCAATCTCAACTATACATACAAAATGATGGCATCTGAATTAGCTGTTAACACTCAAGGAAGAGATCTTGGAGTCATTGTGGATAGTTCTCTGAAAACATCCACTCCATGTGCAGCAACAGTCACAAAAGCAAACAAAATGTTGGGAATCATTAAGAAAGGGATAGATAATAAGACAGAAAATATCATATTGCCTCTATATAAATCCATGGTACGTGCACACCTTGAATAGTGTGTGTAGATCTGGTCACTCATCCTAAAAATATATATATTAGAATTGGAAAAGGTACAGAGATGGGCAACTAAAATGATGAGGGGTATGAAACAGGAGGAGAGATTAAAGTGACTGGGAATTTTCAGCTTAGAAAAGAGATGACTAATGGGGTTATGATAGAGGTCTACAAAATCTTGACTGGTGCGAAAAAGTGAATAAGGAAATTTTATTTAATTCTTCACATAACACAAGAACTAGCAGTCACCCAATTAAATTAATAGGCAGCAGATTTTAAAAATACAAAAGGAAGTATTTCTTCACACAATATAAAGTCAACCCAGGGAACTCTTTGCCAGGGGATGCTGTGAAGACCAAAACTATAACAGGATTTTAAAAAGAACTAGATAAATTCCTGGAGAACAGGTCCATCTGTGGCTATTGGCCTGGATGAGAGGGATGCAACGCCATGCTCTGAGTGTCCCTAGCCTGTTTGCCAGAAGCTGGGAATGGGCAACAGGGGATGGATCACTTGATGATTCCCTGTTCTATTCATTCCCTCTGAAGCACCTGGCCTTGACCACTGTTGTAAGACAGGGCACTGGGCTATATGGACCATGGGTCTGACCCAGTATGACCATTCTTATGTAAAAATTAATTATAATAAAAATGTTTAGTACAGAAACTCCCCAACATAATGACCTTCCAAGATAGCAACAATGTGAGATAACAACCTTGGCAAATACTGCATTTTAAAAATCTTGGCCTACTGGGAAACATATTTATATAAGTTTCCATTCCCAGTCACAAATCCAGCATTCTGGAGCAAACTGACTAAAATATAGTCCAACAAACAAATGTTTATTTAACATGCCCCTCACTTTTCCCTCCACCGCACTCCACTCACCGGTGTTGTCCTTGGTCAGTGGAAACTCAGAGTTCAGAGGTGCTTTCACGTGAATACACCTTCCAGGTGGGGGACAAAAAGGCACAGTTTGCTCTGGCCACGGCTGTTCGTTGTGCCACCGTTCACTCCACCGCTCTGTTGCCAATGGCCCTGCACAGTCACCTTCTGCTGTCACCTACCACTGTGACCTCTATGAGTTGGTCTCTTGAGGTTCCACCAGCTCTCAGTGATTTCAGCTGAGCTCTCAGTGCAGGAACCTCGCTGCTAGTGCAGTCTGGGCTGTCTCTTACACAAAAACACTGTACCCACAGGAACACTGTCCCCACAACAGGACTAAGCACTTAGACCTGATTGTCAGTGATTTCAGCTGCAGTGGTCACTTAACAGAACAAAAGACTATCTATGGAGCCTAGTCAGCTCTGTCTTTAAACAGTGGAGAGGGACAGGTCCCCACCCTCTCTCTTGATGCCTTCAAATCATCACAGGCTAAGCACAGTTCTACTGCCCTTTACTCATACAATAAGAACAACATTTCATCCCTTTCCCCCCCACATTCAAGTGGTTTGTAATCCAACCCCAGCCAAAATCTATCACTTGGACAACACAGCTCTGTTTGCTGGATACCTAGGTAGATTAGGTGTGAATGTAAATATAATCTGGCCCTGAAGTCTTAGCCCCCAGCTCATCACAAGCTGTCAGGGAGAACTCATTTAGACTTTGCTTACAAATCAGCATTTGAAATTATTAGGTTGGCCAACATCACCGAAATGAATGCACTGACATCATAA
The DNA here is from genome assembly GCF_016161935.1 of Mauremys reevesii. NCBI lineage: Eukaryota > Metazoa > Chordata > Testudines > Geoemydidae > Mauremys > Mauremys reevesii. The sequence goes on along the minus strand of NC_052631.1, from coordinate 60,759,827 downwards.
AAAAACAGCTGTATAAGGAAGCAAGGAAGCTAATCTATGTTCATACTTTTCAAATCTATTATACTTTTTCAGATACACATATTTTATCATACACTATATAAGCTTTTAAAGTGTGTATTAATGTTTCAGTTTAAATTCAGATTTCCAAACAGTCACTAAATTGGTATGTAACTAGCTCACAAAACTAGGGGGGGTGTTGGAAAAATTCAGGGGGGGTGTACACCCCCCCTGGGGGGGGTGTAGGGAAATCACTGCTGTGGACCCATTGACCACAAAGTTCCTTGCTGGCTTTGTTTAGATGAAGGGCTGTTACCAAGGTTTTGGAGGCATTAGAGTGGCGCTTCCAGTACTTGAGGTTGGTGGAAAGGGTATCATGGTGATAAGATCTTTGCATTGTACCGCAAGAGCAATGTCATCAGTATAAATTAAGTTATACAAAATTGTGTCCGGTAAGTCACTAATGTAGATGTTGAATAGTGAAGGAGCCAGCATGGGTGTGTGCTTTACTGATCTCCCCATTGGAAAAGGATGCAGCATCTACAGTTGCTCAACATTAGGACCAGGAGTTGCATAGTGCTACAGCATTTGATAACCCTTAATGCCTTGGGCAATAACCCATATCTCCATACCAAGGTGGCAGATAAATCTATCAACATGGTTCTAGTTTTTAGATTTCACTGGAAGTCAGCCTCAGTGTGACCGGCAATGGTGAGAAACTGCGTACAGCATCTTCATCCTGGTCTAAAACCAGCCTCATCCTTTGGCAGGATGGCCTCAAAGATAGGTGTAAGATAGACCAATAAGACCCCCTGTTAATTTGCAAATTTTGGATAGGAGTGATATTGGACAATAGCTGGCAGCAGTATTTGAGGGTTTCCCTTGTTTGAGGAGGGCAATGACTAGCACCTTATAGAAGACATCTTCGCCGTTGAATGTACAGCAGTGAGTAGGTTTGCCAACCATACTTGTCCCCTTGGCTCCAAATTCTTAAGGAGTTTGGGATAAATGCCATGCTTGCCAGCAACTTTTCCACTTTTCCTGGCCATGAAGATCTAGTTTATTTCTTCTCTAGTAAGTGGGGATGACAGCAATGAAGAGGCAGGACGTTGTCCGTCATTTATAAAGAGCTCTTTTGGAACCTACTGTCTAGTCAGCTTGTCCGTTTTGGTCTTCAAATTACATAGATGGTGTGAGGCAGCAGCACTAGCCAACCTTTTTGGTTGATGGTGTTTTAATGGGTTAGCAACTCCAAGCTTACGGAGGAGTGCCCAGGTTTTACAATTGGAATTAGTAAAGTCAAGACCTTCCACTGTCTTGTTTCATTTCTTCAGGTGGGCAGAATTCAATGACTATTAGTGCTTTTGTTGTGTCCAGATCACTGCTTGAAGAGTGCTTCTATCTGTGGCTAGACCTTGTGATAGCTGTGGGGAATGTGTTTTGTGGCAGCTTTGATAAGAAAATGAACGAAGAGGTCATCGTTTTCAGGGATCGACTGGATACGATGTATCCAGTCTTCAACTTCTTGTAGTATATGCAATCCAGTTCACTTTGCAGAAATTCCAGTGTGATTTTGGTGTTGATGCCTAGTCTGCAGCATGAGTTTATTGTAAACCATCTATTTTCTCCCCCTTGAGAGCTCTTCAGTGACACACCTTCCACTTTAAGTTGGTACACACCTAGAGCTAGTCCTATGGCTCTTTGATGCTGTCCTGAGTCTCCTGATAAGGACTCTCAGCACATTTCATGTGGCTAATCATATCGGGGGATCAACAGATTAATGTCTGGTGGTAGCCTTAGAATCATAGAATCTCAGGGTTGGAAGGGACCTCAGGAGGTCATCTAGTCCAGCCCCCTGCTCAAAGCAGGACCAAACCCAACTAAATCATCCCAGCCAGGGCTTTGTCAAGCACGATGTTAAAAACCTGTAAGGACGGAGATTCCACCACCTCCCTAGGTAACCCATTCCAGTTCTTCACCACCCTACTAGTGAAATTTTTTTTCCTAATATCCAACCTAAACCTCTCCCTCTGCAACTTGAGACCATTACTCCTTGTTCTGTCATCTTCTACCACTGAGAACAGTCTAGACCCATCCTCTTTGGAACCCCCTTTCAGGTAGTTGAAAGCAGCTATCAAATCCCCCCTCATTCTTCTCTTCTGCAGACTAAACAATCCCAGTTCCCTCAGCCTCTCCTCATAGGTCATGTGCTCCAGCCCCCTAATCATTTTTGTTGCCCTCCGCTGGACTTTCTCCAATTTATCCACATCCTTCTTGTAGTGTGGGGCCCAAAACTGGACACAGTACTCCAAATGAGGCCTCACCAGTGCTGAATAGAGGGGAATGATCACATCCCTCGATCTGCTGGAAATGCCCCTACTTATACAACCCAAAATGCCATTAGCCTTCTTGGCAACAAGGGCACACTGTTGACTCATATTCAGCTTTTCGTCCACCGTAACCCCTAGGTCCTTTTCTGCACAACTGCTGCCCAGCCATTCGGTCCCTAGTCTGTAGCAGTGCATGGGATTCTTCCGTCCTAAGTGCAGGACTCTGCACTTGTCCTTGTTGAACCTCATCATATTTCTTTTGGCCCAATCCTCTAATTTGTCTAGGTCCCCCTGTATCCTATCCCTACCCTCCAGCGTATCAACCACTCCTCCCAGTTTAGTGTCATCTGCAAACTTGCTAAGGGTGCAGTCCACACCATCCTCCAGATCATTAATGAAGATATTGAATAAAACCAGCCCCAGCACCGACCCTTGGGGCACTCCACTTGATACTGGCTGCCAACTAGACATGGATCCATTGATCACTACCCGTTGAACCCGACCGTCTAGCCAGTTTTCTATCCACCTTACCGTCCATTCATCCAGCCCACACTTCTTTAACTTGCTGGTAAGAATACTGTGGGAAACTGTGTCAAAAGCTTTGCTAAAGTCCAGAAATAGTACATCCACTGCTTTCCCCTCATCCACAGAGCTGGTTATCTCATCATAGAAGGCAATTAGATTAGTCAGGCATGACTTGCCCTTGGTGAATCCATGCTGACTGTTCCTGATCACTTTCCCCTCCTTTAAGTGGTTCAGAATTGATTCCTTGAGGACCTGTTCCATGATTTTTCCAGGGACTGAGGTGAGACTGACTGGCCTGTAGTTCCCTGGATCTTCCTTCTTCCCTTTTTTAAAGATGGGCACTACATTAGCCTTTTTCCAGTCATCCGGGACCTCCCCCGATCGCCATGATTTTTCAAAGATAATGGCCAATGGCTCTGCAATCTCATCGGCCAACTCCTTTAGCACCCTCGGATGCAGCGCATCCGGCCCCATGGACTTGTGCTCGTCCAGCTTTTCTAAATAGTCCCGAACTACTTCTTTCTCCACAGAGAGCTGGTCACCTCCTCCCCATACCGTGCTGCAGAGTGCAGCTGTCTGGGAGCTGACCTTGTCTGTGAAGACAGAGGCAAAAAAAGCATTGAGTACACTAGCTTTCTCCACATCCTCTGTCACTACGTTCCCTCCCTCATTCAGCAAGGGGCCCACACTTTCCTTGACTTTCTTCTTGTTGCTAACATACCTTTAGAAACCCTTCTTGTTACTCCTAACATCTCCGGCTAGCTGCAACTCGAAGTGTGATTTGGCCTTCCTAATTTCACTCCTGCATGCCTGAGCAATACTTTTATACTCCTCCCTGGTTATTTGTCCAACCTTCCACTTCTTATAAGCTGTTTTTTTGTGTTTAAGACAAGCAAGGATTTCACTGTTGAGCCAAGCTGGTCGCCTGCCATATTTACTTTTCTTCCAACACATCGGGATGGTTTGTTCCTGCAACCTCAATAAGGATTCTTTAAAATACAGCCAGCTTTCCTCGACTCCTTTCCCCGTCATGTTATTCTCCCAGGGGACCTTGCCCATCAGTTCCCTGAGGGAGTCGAAGTCTGCTTTTCTGAAGTCCAGGGTCTCTGTTCTACTGCTCTCCTTTCTTCCTTGTGTCAGGATCCTGAACTCGGCCATCTCATGGTCACTGCCTCCCAGGTTCCCATCCACTACTGCTTCCTCTACTATTTCTTCCCTGTTTGTGAGCAGCAGGTCAAGAAGAGCTTTTCCCCTAGTTGGTTCCTCCAGCACTTGCACCAGGAAATTGTCCCCTACACTTTCCAGAAACTTCCTGGATTGTCTGTGCACCGCTGTATTGCTCTCCCAGCAGATATCGGGGTGATTAAAGTCACCCATGAGAACCAGGGCCTGTGATCTAGCAACTTCTGTTAGTTGCTGGTAGAAAGCCTCGTCCACCTCATCCCCCTGGTCCGGTGGTCTGTAGCAGACTCCCACCACGACATTACCCTTGTTGTTCATACTTCTAAATTTAATCCAGAGACTCTCAGGTTTTTCTGCAGTTTCATACTGGAGCTCTGAGCAGTCATACTGCTCTCTTACATACAGCGCAACTCCCCCACCTTTTCTGCCCTGCCTATCCTTCCTGAACAGTTTATATTCATCCATGACAGTACTCCAATCACGTGAGTTACTCCACCAAGTCTCTGTTATTCCAATTACATCATAATTCCTTGACTGTGGCAGGACTTCTAGTTCTCCCTGCTTGTTCCCCAGGCTTCTTGCATTTGTGTATAGGCACTTAAGATAACTCGCTGATTGTCCCGCTTTCTTGGTCTGAGACAGGAGTCCTCCCCTCTTGCAGTCTCCTGCTTGTGCTTCCTCCCGGAATCCCACTTCCTCACTTACCTCGGGGCTTTGGTCTCCTTCCCCCGGTGAACCTAGTTTAAAGCCCTCCTCACTAGGTTAGCCAGCCTGCTTGCAAAGATGCTCTTCCCTCTCTTCGTGAGGTGGAGCCCGTCTCTGCCTAGCAATCCTTCTTCTTGGAAGACCATCCCATGGTCAAAGAATCCAAACCCTTCTCTCCGACACCATCTGCGTAGCCATTCGTTGATTTCCACGATTCGACGGTCTCTACCCTGGCCTTTTCCTGCCACAGGGAGAATAGACGAGAACACCACTTGCGCCTCAAACTCCTTTATCCTTCTTCCCAGAGCCACGTAGTCTGCAGTGATATGCTCAAGGTCATTCTTGGCAGTATCATTGGTGCCCACGTGGAGAAGCAGGAAGGGGTAGCGATCCGAGGGCTTGATGAGTCTCAGCAGTCTCTCCGTCACATCATGAATCCTAGCTCCTGGCAAGCAGCACACCTCTCAGTTTTCCCGGTCAGGGCGGCAGATAGATGACTCAGTCCCCCTGAGGAGAGAGTCCCCGACCACCACCACCCTCCTCCTCTTCCTCCTCCTCTTGGGAGTGGTGGTCGTGGAACCCCCATCCCTAGGACGGTGCATCTCATGCCTTCCAATCAGTGGAGTCTCCTTCTGCTCTGTTCCCTCAGGTGTATCATCCACTCCACTCTCTGCACTAGTACCTGCGGAGAGAACATGAAAACGGTTGCTCACCTGCGTCTGTGTTTCTGGTACATGGATGTTTTTGGTACTCTTTCCCCTTCTGGAAGTCACATGCCGCCTATTATCCTCGCTGGCCTTCTGTCCCTGATGCGTAGCCTGCTCTGAATCTTCAGAACATTGTGCCCGCTGAAGCTGATCCTGACGTCTATCCAGGAAATCCTCATTTTCTTTTATGGAATGCAGGGTTGTTATTCATTTCTCCAGACCTTGAATCTTCTCTTCCAAGATGGAGATCAGCTTGCACTTTGTACAGACAAAGTTGCTTCTATCCTGTGGAAGGAAGACAAACATGGCGCATCCTGTGCAGGTCACAACGGCAGATCACTCAGCATCCATGGTCTCTTCCTTCTAAGAGCTCTCTCCAGGCGAACTCCCAGGCAAACTCCTTCTGTTTGCCTCTCTGCTGTTCGCTGCTCAGCTGTTTCGCAGCTGACTGCCTTTGTATAACAGTCAGGCCCAGCTGGATCAAAGCACTCCCAAATCAAACTGGTCAAACAAGCAATCAAACAATCAAGCACACAGTCAAACTGCCCCCCCAACAGACACTCAGATGACCCTTGTGCTAATCAAGAACACAACAGGAGCAGCATATGAAGGATGTTGTCTTGTCCCACAGGTAGACAGAATGATTGATCAGAATCAGATCCACAGTAAAAATGCACCATCAGATGGCCAATCCTGAGCCTTATTCTCCCGTCTGGCCTGCTGTTTGCTCAGTCCATAGTCCCTCCCCTTGTACCCTGCAGACTAGCGCAGCTGGCACAGCTGAGGTGTACACTGCATGCCCAGACAGTACAGGAGCCCGAGGTGTTCTGTACCCTCCCATTCACACAAACATTAGCAATCTTTTCTGTTATGAAAGACTGGAAGTGCTGTCCCTTGATTTGCGGCATCACAACAGGCGGTGTCACTTCCCCCTATGTCTCCAAATATGGAAGACTCTTTGGACCACAGATTCAAATCGGAGCCAGGCTGAAGTAAAAAAGTGAAATGATGGAGTCCTGTAAAGTTGACCGAGTGAGGATGAAGTGAATCAGGACAGAACCTTGTGTCACTTGGTTCAGCCGGGGTGCTGTGTACAGAGAAATTCCCATACTACAGTGGGACAAACCTCCTGTGTACAATAGCAACAGGGAATGGGCTCCATAATCAAGGGTCCTCTTTACCAAACACTCTGCTTCTCTTTCTCCCCAGATCATGGCCAGGATAGACCAAGTGACTCCCAGTCCAGCTAGGTGTTCCCATGGACAGCAGGAGATCAGTGAAGTATATATACTGTGTTCCAGCTCTCCAGACCTTGCAGCTAAGTAAATAACTTGTGACACTTCAGAGGAAGTCAAGGAAGGTTTTTAGACTGGGATTGATGTGTTGGGCACTTGCAGTGAGCCCAATTCTAGTAATAAGATGATTGAGAAATTCAGGAAATAATTGCAGCAAGCCAGCTTTGGAAAACAGCAATTTATAAATCCCCCTCATATTCAACAGCCTCAGCCTGGAGACCGTCCCTCTTAGGTGATAAAATGATGCTTCAGGAATAGATCAAAGATTCATCTTTATATTCATCATTGACAGCACCTACTGCTGCTAGTGGAGGGACTGGATAATGATTTGCCAAATGAAAGGTCCCCCAACAACAGCTGAGAGTCAATCAAATCTCTCCTTCTGCCAATGGCTCTATTTCAGTGGTTCTCAAACTTTTGTACTGGTGACTCCTTTTGCACAGCAAGTCTCTGAGTGTGACTCCCCCTTATAAATTAAAAACACTTTAAAATATTTAACACTATTATAAATGCTGGAGGGGAAGCGGGATTTGGGATGGAAGCTGACAGCTTGCGACCCCCACGTAATAAACTTGTGACCCCCCCCCTGAGGGGTCACAACCCCCGGTTTGAGAACCCCTGTTCTATTTTATGACATCAAGCAACAGCTAGTGCACAAGGTTTTGGAAGTCAACTGTCAAAACTGGAATTGTAGTTAGTGTAACTGGATGGAAGGGACCAGACCCCAGTTTGACTGAGCTCATGGCTGTATGGGATCAGACTGCCCATCTCTGACCAGGTTCCTGTTGTTTGCAGAGTTGTTGTAGCCATGTTGGTCCCAGGATGTTAGAGACTCAAGTGTGCAGCAGCATTTTTTGTACCTGTGCAGTGTGGTCTCATGATTAGAGAATTGGCTGGAAACCCAGGGGAACTGAGTTCTAGCCCTGACTTTGTCACTGCATCACAATCTGACCTTGGGCAAGTCTTTGTACCTCAGTTTCTCTATTTGTAAGCAACAGGACATTAATACAGAGCCCTTGTAAAGTGCTCTCTCTGTGATGAGAACATGCCCCATGGTACCTGCAGGCTCCTTCGCTGTGTGTTTGGACCTGCAGCCATGGGTCTATAGATACCTCCATATTCAGAACTCCACAGAAATACCTGAGTATGTCAGCCTCTGGATAGATGGGTAGAACAAACTTCGATTGAATGGTTGCTGCAAAGCCAGAAAATCAAGAAATAAAATTGAGTGCTTCAAAGGATGTCAGACTTTGAAGCACGGAAGCAAGTGCTAAGATCAATGCAGCACCTGGTCCCCCTTTCCAACAGAATGGGCCAGCAAGGCAAGCAGGGCTGATTCAGGAAAGAGGGACATTTTGATACACTTTAACATGTTCCAGGCAGGTAATGTATTACACTCTTTGGCCTGGGCCATGCCTAGAATTTAGGTGACCTAGTGACGTCACTCAGGGCTCTGAAGAATTTCGCACCCTGTGCAACACTGTTAGGTGGACTTAGCCCCCAGTGTAGACGTGCCGACTGCCTCTTGGAGAGGTGGATTAACTACATTGATGGAAAAATGCCTTCTGTTGATGTAGCAAGTGCCTACACAGTGGTGTCATAGCTGTGCCACTAGCAGCTGTATTATAGCCACACCTTCAGTTAGACCAGGAGATACCGATGGCACAGCCTATGATTCTGTGACCTAAGGATAAGAGGAGATATGATTACACTCTTTAAATATATCAGAGGGATAAATACCAGGGAAGGAGAAGAATTATTTCAGCTCAGTGCTAATGTGGACACGAGGACGAACGGATATAAACTGTCAGTCAGGAAATTCAGGCTTGAAATTAGACGAAGGTTTCTAACCATCAGGGGAGTGCAATACTGGAACAGCCTACCGAGGGAAACAGTGGGGGCGAAGGACCTCCATGACTTTAAGATTAAGCTAGATAAGTTTATGGAGGGGATGGTATGATAGGATAACGGGCTTAGTCAATAGGTCAATTAAGTGCCACACTGGTAAATAGTACAATGGGTCAATGGTATGATATAACCTTTTCCAGAGGGTTTGGCTGGAGAGTCTTGCCCGCATGCTCGGGGTTCAGCTGACCGCCATATTTGGGGTCGGGAAGGAATTTTCCTCCAGGGAAGATTGGCAATGGCCCTGGAGGTTTTTCGCCTTCCTCCGAAGCATGGGGCAGGGGTCGCTTGCTAAGGAGTGGGTGGATCGGCTTATGTGGCCTGCATCTTGCAGGAGGTCAGACTAGATGATCATAATGGTCCCTTCTGATCTTGAATTCTATGATTCTATGATTCTATGATTTTAAGAAAGAGGGGAAAAAAAACAGTGGGGGAGGTATAGCTCAGTGGTTTGCATATTGGCTTGCTAAACCCAGGGTTGTGAGTTCAATCCTTGAGGGGGCCATTTAGGGATTGGGGCAAAAATCTGTCTGGGGATTGGTCCTTCTTTGAGCAGGGGGTTGGACTAAATGACCTCCTGAGGTCCTGATAGTCTATGAACAGAGAATGTGGTTGCTTTGCTGTTTAGCATTCCCAAGTTCCCTGCATTTGCTCCTTTGAGGACAAGTTGGTGGAGTTTCTCTCTAGGGATCAGTGGAGCTGCTTCTTGATGCTTCCATATGCAAAACTTAAAACACATTTTTGTTTAATTGCATCTAAACTCTGGTGTAATTTTCTGCTGTTTGATCTGATTATATTTAATTTTGCTTTGTGTAATTTGATCTCACTCTTTGATTGTGTTGTTATGAAGTACCATGTGAGAGACACAAATATTGCCATACACTCATGGAGAAAAAAAAATTAATTGCAAGAACCCAGAAGTCCCTGCAGGCACTGGATATTTCAGTCCTAAGCAGATCTCTGCCAGGTTTACCCCATTTAAAGAACAAATATAATTAACCCATGCAAGAATTCATGGTGCAGTATGTTAGCAGAACCTTTTACTGCAAGTATGGAAAGTGTGTGTGTTGGGAGAGAGGGGCAGTGAAATTAGCTCAAATGTTTCACAGGTCTTCTGTCTACCTCTGCCTTCTGCATGGTTCCTCCTAAATTACATGACTCCTTCCCCTTTCTCCCAGCGCCAGCACCATCCTCCCAACAGAATCTGGGCTTCCTGATCCCCTCTCCCTCAACAGGCCCTAAAACTTCCTTGATATTCAACAGCTCCCACCTTTTTTCTGCAAAAGGTTGGAGTGGACGGAATAATTTGTAACAAAGAATGTATTTGCTGCATTTCACCTCTTGCCTGTACACCATCTGTCCATGAGCAGAGTGAGAAAGCATTTGTTCTAAATTGACTCCATAATTACTTTGAACAATTCTTGGTCTGTGGCATGTTTGTGATGTGGCATTCAGAATGCAAGCTATTTTGATTGCACCTGCAGGTCACATCATCTGTTGCTGTTTCCCAATTGGATCAAGGTGACTCTTCAGGTACATCTGGAAGTGTGATTTCCAGGTTGGGTAGACGTACGTGTGCTGGCTTTGATGGAGCTAGCACACTAACAATAGCAGGGTAGCTGCAGCAATGCAGGCAGCAGGTTGGACTAGCCACCTGCATGCAGTCCTGCCCAGGAACCTAGGTTTGTACGCAGGCCACTAGCCCCTCCCACCACCTGTGCAACTACACTTCTATTTTTAGCATGCTAGCTTGATCAGTCACACTCCAAGCTAAGGGAGATGAGCTTCTTCTCCAGCGACAGGAACAGAACTGTCCCAACATGCATTCTCTTAGAAAGCAAAGATGGTGGCCCTGTGACGCATCCTGCCTCTTTGCTCCCCCCCCCAGCCCCTGCCTGCTGGCCACTCACCACTCCCGTATGCCTCTTCGCCCCTCCCCGACCCTGCCCACCCACCGCCCATGCCTCTTTGCCCCTCTCCCAGCCCTCCAGCTGCCTGCCTGCCCACTCACCATTTGTGCATGCCTCTTCACAGCCTCCCCCAAGGCCTCCATGCAGATGGAGCAGGGATGTGAAGAGGTGGAGGGAGGGCAGAGCCTCAGGGGGAAGAGGTTTAGCTGCACACTCCAAAGGCAGTGGGCTGGCTGTTTGGAGAGGCTTAGCCTCCCTTGGCCTCTTATACCCACTGCCCATGATTCCCCTCAATTCAGGACTGTGGGTAACTTGGTTCCTACTGTTAATATAGTCCAGTGAAACCTAGTGGCTAGTGCAGGGGATCTCCTCTCACACACTGCACAGTGAGACTTTGAGACAGAAGCCACTGGGCTGAATATGGCAAGTTATACTACTCTACAGCCAAAATGCTTCTGAAATAAATGTAGTCCAACTTTACTAATTCTGGGTCACTGAGAATGAAAATGATGCTTAAAGTTGTTGATTGGCTCTAGTTTTCAAGTTATGCTATTGGGTCAGTATATACGACCTTTGACTTGGGAATAGCGGAGGATAAGTGAGTTATAAAGGGAAGGGATCTCAATTTAAACCAGAAATGACTAAAATACATCTTTGACTGGATCTATGAATAAATCTATGACTGGGTTTGGACAGTACTTGCTTTTTAGGCAAAACAATGAATGATGCAATCTGAAGCTGGTATTGCGTCATACATGATATGAATTGCATCATGTTATTCCTAGAAGTCAAGGATGATGCAATCATAAGGAAGCTTACATCACTCTGCTGAACAAATTGCCCTATATCAGCTCTAGAAATCATACAGTGTCGTGCTCTCTTATTTGTCAGTGTTTGATTTTGCAAAGGGACACATTTCTGTTTAGCCAAAGTGAGCAGAGATGCCTCGTACTTGTGTGAACAGTGCAGATAACTTCTGCTATGTTTGTGGTGAAGTGACTTTTGCATCACAAAAGCGCAGTATAACCACTATGGTTAAGAAAGCGTATCACCTTTATTTTGGCTGCAAAATTGGAGATCAGGACAAGAGGTGGGCCCCACACATATGCTGCAACACTTGTGCAACAAATCTTTGCCAGTGGTTGAACAGGAAAAGGAAATCTATGCCTTTTGCAGTGCCAATGATTTGGAGAGAGCCAACAGATCATACCAGCAATTGTTACTTCTGCATGGTGCCTCCAGTTGGGAAAGGTGTGTCAAAGAAGAAAAAGTGGACTGTGCATTATCCAAACTTTCCATCAGCTCTACGCCCAGTACCCCACGGAGAAGGACTGCCGGTTCCTGATGAACCAGAATCATTCTCACTTGAGTCAGACGAGGAAGAGGAAGAGGATGAAACTTCTGGTCCTGAACCATCAATGTCACAGGACCCACATTTTCTCCCATCCTTCCCCTCTGAACCACACCTCATAATACAAGGTGAACTGAATGACCTTGTCAGGGATTTGGAACTACCCAAGAGTAAGGCAGAGCTGTTGGGCTCCAGACTACAGCAGTGGAATCTCCTGGCAGGTGATGTTAGGGTTTCCATGTTCTGTGACCATCAAAAGGATCTTGTCCCATTCTTCTTCATGGAAGGTGATCTTGTAGCCTGCATCAACATCGATAGTGTGATGGCAGCCCTCAACATCGTTCACGATCCAGATGAGTGGAGACTGTTCATTGATTCATCGAAGACGAGTTTTAAAGCTGTTTTACTGCATAATGGCAATGTTTTGCCATCAATTCCAGTTGGTCATGCAGTCCATATGAAGGAAACCTATGACAACATGAAACAACTTTTGAGGTGCATAAACTATGACCAACATCAGTGGCAGCTTTGTGGCGATTTGAAGGTTCTTGCTCTCTTGCTTGGTCTGCAGACTGGATACACAAAGTACTGCTGTTTTCTCTGCAAATGGGATAGTCGTGCAAGAGATTCCCACTACATCAAGAAAGATTGGCCACTCAGACAGTCATTGGAGCCTGGGAGGAAAAGTGTTCAGCATCCACCACTTGTTGAATCAAGGAAGATTTAATTACCACCCTTACACATCAAGCTGGGTCTGATGAAGAACTTTGTCAAGGCCATTGACAAAACACAAGCAGCTTTCAAGTACCTCCGTGGAAAATTTCCAAGGTTAAGTGAAGCTAAGATAAAGAAAGGTGTCTTGGTTGGTCCTCAGATTCGTGAAGTTCTTCGAGATGATGCATTTGACCATGCACTGCGTGGCAAGGAAAAGACGGCATGGAAAGCCTTCCAGTTAGTGGCAATACATTTTCTCGGAAACAACAAGGCAGACAACTACAGATTGTTGGTGGAAAACCTCCTCAAGGCATACAAAAGTCTCGGTTGCAACATGTCACGAAAGATACATTTTTTGCACTCTCATCTAGATTTTTTTCCACCGAACTGCGGAGCAGTGAGCGATGAGCACGGCGAGCGATTTCACTAGGACATTGCAACAATGGAGAAACGCTATCAGGGCAAATGGAGCCCATCAATGCTTGCGGACTATTGCTGGACAGTGACAAGAAATGCTCTATTTAATGAATACAAGAGACAAGCCAAGAAGCGCCGAGTAGACACTGAATAGGACTAAACTATGTACATAATAGTTTTTTGCCTTTTGTTTCATAATAAATTTTATTTATATAACCCTTTTGCTGATTTTAAAGTGTTACATAAACAGGACAGGTGAAATATTATCATGTAAAGCAACCATAAACACATGAAAATACCTAGGTTTACAATTTATGATTAAAACTCTACTATCTACACAATATACATAGACATAAAATGTAAAAACTTAAATAACTTAAAAACAGTAGCCAATCAGTTATTTTAATTGTCATATTTGAATTCAGCACATCAAAATACATAATAAATAGCACATTTTATCTCTGAAGCAGACAACTTCTCAAAAATTGTAGACCAGTGTTATTGGTGACAGGGAGATTTGGTCCCCAAACCTTCTGCAAGGTTTTACCCATGGACTGAGTTTTCAGTCCATCTTGACTGACCAATACGCACTCCTTTCCCCTCATTCTTTTTCATGCAGTTATGAGAATGCACAAAGGAGGATGATCAGGACGGACAATCTGTCTGTGATGAGTATCTCCCTGAAGAACAGGTATAACATGAATGCCTTTCATGATATTAAGGTCCTAGGTCAATATCGTAATTGCATACCCAAGGTGAATTTACATTCTCATAACACATCACAGCCTTCGGCTCCAAGATGGAGTTGGCACCTCACAGTTATTTGGAGTCCCCAGAATATATCTATTGTTGCAACATCCTTTTCATTGGCATGGTGAGTAACATCCATTTTTTTCCTATTTTGCAGCTGGTGTGTGGAGACAGAACGGCCTTCAGCAAACCCTGGAATGAAGGTTGCAATGGAGCTTGAGGGGATGCAGGGAAAAGAATATATTTTGCTTTCCTCTATTTTTATGCATGTTTCCTCTGCAAACAGATTTTCTTCCATGCAAAGGAGCAGATGGGAGGACTCTCAGCCCAGGGCAGAGCTGTCTGCAGGTACTCCAAAGCAACAGCATGAAGCAAAGTCTGCTCCACAGCATAAGCTGCTTTCTCTGCTCTTCCTGGGATTGGGGAAACAGATTTGGGGACAGCAGCTGACTGTTGCAGCTCCTGGCTGCTCATTTGCCCAGTCCCCTAGCTCACCCACACCCCGGCTTTGTAAAAGCCACAGGGGGGTGTTTTCAAAACAAATGGACAAACAGAAGCAGGGGGGTTGCTCCTACATCAGTATTTTTACAGCTTTCCCAGGAGGCTTCCCAGACACCTCGTCTGATAAACAGCACATTGGTTGGCAGTTTTCTGGAGGTAGCTGCATTATCACAAGGTTTGCTGCTTCATTTGAAATGGATTAATTGTGAGGGTGGCCCAGGAAGGGGGATGTTATCAGTGACCTGCAGCTACCTCCACTACACTGATCTATTCATTCTTCGGATTTATAAAAGGAGTTCATCAAAGGTCGCTGTGCACACATGGCGCTGCAACACACATATTAACTGCAAACCAGCACCGTGCCAGTGTCTGGAATAAGCCTCCTTCGAGCACAAACACAGCCCCTCACCTACAGCATCTTGCACTGCCCTTGGAAGGCCAAGGAACAGAGGTTTGGCAGAGCAGCAGGGAAGTGAATTCCAGCGACAAGAGTTCTCTGCTGAGAGTGCCCAGGCCACAGCCCCCTGACACCTCTGGGCAAAGTCAGCAGAAGAACCCCACTTGATTTCATAGAAAAGCAGCCACTCCAAGGCCAAGTAGGGCTTCACAGATGAAGGTGAAAACATGGATCCAAATGCCACGTAGCCTGCAGTTGTATACGCATAAATTCCAAGATGGGAAGAGACCACGATGATAAACTTCCTCCAAATAATTCCTAGAGCAGATCTTTTAGAAAAACATTGTCTTGATTTAAAAATGGTAGATTCTCTATCACAGACAATGACTCTTGGTAAGTTATTCCAATGGTTAATTACCCTCATTGTTAAAAACGTATGCCTTATTTCCTGTCTGAATTTGTCTAGCTTTACTTTCTACCCATTGGATCATGTTATATCTTTCTTTGCTAGATTGTTGAGCCCATTATGAAATATTTGTTCCCCAGGTGGATACATAAAGACTGTAATCAAGTCATCCCTTTACTTTCTCCTTGTTAGGCTAAATAGATTAAGCTTTTTTTATTATTATTATTATTAATTATTTGGCGTATGCAATCTGGTCAAGCCAAACCACAGCGTTCTTATCAACGATGTTCAAGGCACAAAGACCTCCAGGAAGCTGAGTCATTTTGCAGTCCTCAACGTGTGGCATGGTTTGTGGCTGCCCATGTTGACATAGTGCACTGTCTTTAAAACACCACCAAAATTCCGCTGCAGCACAAATTCCATGTCCAATACAAAACTGGTTCAGAGCGTAGCAAAGCTCATGATGAAACTGTGTGATATGCCACATCTACCATTAATTAAAGACTTGTTTAATCCATCACATAGTCATCTACCCTCATGGCCCCCATTGTGGATTGAGCTCTGAGTCTGACTATTAGGCAGGTTTTCTAATCCTTTAATTATTCTTGTGGCTCCTTTCTGACTCCTCTCCAATTTATCAACATCCTTTCTGAATTGTGGGCCCCAGAACTGGACACAGTATTTCAGCAGTGGTTGCACCAGTGCCAAATACAGAAGTAGAGTAAACTTCTGTACTCCTCTTTGAAATTCCCTGTTCATGTATCCCAGGCTGGCATTATCTCTTTTGGCCGGAGCATCAAACTGGGAGCTCATTTTTCAGCTAATTATCCACCACGGCCCCCAAACTTTTTACAGAGTCCTTGCATTCCAGGCAGGCGTGCTTGGGGTGGCATGCTGTGGTGGAGCGCTCTGACAGTCGCTGGGAGGGCAGCAGGTGGCTCTGGTGGACCTCCCGCAGGCGTGCCTCTGGAGGGTCCACTGGTTCCGTGTGGCTTCGATGGAGCCGCGGGACCAGCGGACCCTCCGCAGGCACGCCTGTGGGAGCTCCACCGGAGCCGTGGGACCGGAGACTGGCAGAGCGCCTCCCGCGGCATGCCGCCCTGCTTGGGGCGGCGAAATGTCTAGAGCTGCCCCTGATTCCAGGGCAGGGTCCTCCACCCTGTATCAGTGACCCGTCCTCTTCATTATTTACCACACCCCCAATGTTTGTGCCATCTGCAAACTTTATCTCTGAGCCACTTGCACCACCCAGTAGGCAAACAGCTGCCTTCTGCACTGGCTGGAGCTTCTGGATGCTCTTTGTGTGTAGTCCAAGTGGAACATAGCCTAGCGATGCACGCTGGAAGTCACAAAGGTAACTGGCAAGTTCCTTGCATCTACTTGCCAACCAGTGATGAGAAAGATACTCCTGGCTACAGCAGCCATCTGCAATTCCACTTGCCAAACGATATTTAAAGAATCTAAAAATGCATTCAATACTTTCCTAACTTTCCTTTCCATGTCAGCAATGGCCGCAGCTGCCACAGGGTTGTTATACAATGGGAGGGAATGCGCGTGACTGTGAATGAGAGAAGTGTTCACAGCATAGTCTCTGCATTAGATTGTGGCCCACACGATGAAAACATTCAAGGATCCCTGCTCTAGATGCTTATCTCTGCCAGCCAGCATCAGCTTGTCCAGACTGAGCCTCTGCCAACTTGTTTTCATTCATGCACCAGTACTGCCCAGACACTAAGAAAGCCAAGCAACCCAAATATGGATACAAGACAAGAGGCAGCATAGTCCAGTGGGTATGGCACAGGGTTGGGACTCAGGAGAGCTGGGTTGTCTGCCTTGGGTCATCTGTATGACGCTGGGCAAGTTGCTTCTCTTTTCTGTGCCTCTACTGGTACCATGGTATTGGTCAATCCAGTCTGGCTCCAAATGTTCTTGTCCAAAAGGACAGATGAAGCACTTCTCCCCATGAAAACTTACCAGCTCTCTTGCTAAGCTGGGCAGCCTGGACTCAGCAGTTTGTCTGTTATGTGGAGCAATTCAACTAGTCAAGTCTTCATGGGGCACACCAAAGAGATAGATGCTCCAGGGAGGCGTTAATAGTCAGCCGGTGAGAGAGACATCCCAAGTGAGACACTGTACTCTCTAAGGATGATTGACAGGTCTGCCCCTCTGTTAACCATCCATGATCAGGGAAGAATACGTGTTCCTTTACCTCTGTGTCATTAAGAGTAATCAGTTCTCTGGGATGGCATCCAATAATGCAGCTGCTTTGGCAAAGCATGTCCCTTATATGTGTGATATACTGAAATCTCCACCAGATCATGCATGAGGGAACACAATAGGAAGCGTATGAAAGGCTTCCAGATATTATGGTACATGGTACTGCTTTGCACTTCTACAGACTTCTTCACTTCAGGACTGAGATCAGTCATTATTATTAGCACTGGCTATATCTCCGGAGTGGGCCTCTCCTGAGCATCCCCTCATATTTTCATCCTTTGTGTGAGGCCCTATTATCTCCCTGTTACAGGAAGGGGCACTGGAGCAGAGCGGTGGAATGACTGGCCCAAGGTCACACAGCAAGAAGGTGGCAGAGCCAGAAATAGGACCCAGGATGCTTGACTCCTGCTGTGATAGGTTTGTAACATCCTCCCCAGGGCGCTGTGCAAGACAGAAGAGCATTGCTAGGCCTGCAGCCTCACGGCTGGTGGCACTAGTCTGGTAGTACCATGTGCTGGGTACCAGGCCCTCCATGATGCTGGGGTCTGAAGTACATGGGCTACATGAAGCCGTTAGCTCTAAGAGAGGTGGGGTGGGGGTGGGGAGAGGAGTCTCAAAGGCACAACGGGCAGTTAGGTGCCATGTCCCACTGAAGACAAGAGAGATAGCGCTTGTGTGAATGGCCCCTGCTACTGCCACCCCAAGGAGGGGCTGGACTATAGCATGAAGGCAGGGTCAGGAGGGGCCCGTATGGAATGTGCCGAGCGCCCCAGTTGCCTCCCAGTTGCCTTTATCCAGCTCTGCCTGATACAGAAGTGACCACATCACAGTTAGAAGAAATTAGTAGCCTTTGGAGAGATGTCGAGGATTGAGGAACCAGGAGGCCGAGCTTCCCTCTCCCCTGTGGAGGCACCACGAGGTGAGGCACACTGAGCAGGGACCAGAAGGGAATGCTACAGCTTCTGCTGCCCTTATTGTACCCAGGCTCGAGGATGCTAGTCCCTGGGGCTTACAGAAACCTGCTCATCTAACCCTCCCACCCCCAGCATGCATACAGAGGGCAGGTCAGAGAACCTCCTGCGTGTGTTCTGGGGTGGGGAATCTGTCCATGGGGCTGCACGGTTCTCCCTACCCCACAATACTTTCCTACTCTGCTGCTGTTCTCTGGGCCCTGCTGGAGTTGGCAATGGGGAGGTTTAGGAAGAGATAGAGACAGCTTCCAGCATTCTTTCCTTCTCCCTGCTTCTAGGACCTGGGGTCCCCTACCTGAGAGCTGCTCTGAGGAGAGCCCCCACTTCCATGGAGATAGTATAACCTGACATTGCTCAATCCTAAGTGATTGCCATGATGTATTAAATGCTTTAAGGAGGTGTGATGGGTTGCCCACCCCACACAAGGCCTGAAGGGGTAAATTAGGCCAATGAGCCTATAGGCTGCACCTGGAGGAAAGCCAGGGAGTGCTAAAGCCTAATTTGCTGATGATGTCCAGCTGTGGGAGGCACTGGGCTGAGTTTATAAAGCCAGGAAGTTGACAGCAGAAAGGGGCTGCAGGGGAATACGCTGCAGTCACTCCCTGGGAGTAGGGAGTTTCAGCTGGCACACCCAGCGAAGGGGTGAACCAGAAGCTGTACGAAGGTCACCAGGGAAGGAGCAGCAGGGTCCGAGGGAAAGCAGAGTTGCCAGGTACAGGGTCCCTGGACTGGAACCTGGAGGAGTGAGCAGGCCTGGGTTCCCCTACCCACCACTGGGGAAGTGACACCATCTGGATGGTGCACGAGAAGACTGCCTGAGACCATTGGCATGGAAAGGCTTTGATACCCTCGTTACCAGATTTGCCCATTATTTTGGGGTATGCTCATTTATTCGGGTTACTCTTCTGGGGAGGGGGTGGTGGGGTGTTCTGTAATTCTATCAATATACTGCTTATGTCAGTTGTGTTTTCATATGGAGCTCTACTTCTCCCTTCTGCAAATCCCCTCCCAATGGAGCTATCCTGCAGGACGTAGGTTCTGTAGGTCTGGGTTTCTCCAACCCCAGAACTGGATGAACACACCCACACCCACACATACATTAACAGAGCAAGTCTGAGTGGACTGGGTCAATCAGCACTGTCAAGCTGACCCCTTATATGACTTTGGACTCACTGGGCTGGAGGAAACAGCACTTTCAAGCTGCCTCTCCTTATATGCCTCTGGGCTCCATGGACTGGGTCAAGCAGCACTTTCAAGCTGTTACCCTTATGCGTCCCAGATTCAGCACGTCCCTATCCCCACTCTCACACCACAATTGTACTGGCAGTAACCTACTGGATGAGCAAACCCCACAGTATTTTGGGTGCTGCAGGGATCTTTAGCTTAGGTAAAAGAAGCGTTGCTGTAGAGTAAATGGGGGAAGCTAAAAACACAAAAGAGTAAAGTTCAGCAAGAGAGAGAGAAGCAACCAACTTAACCATAAAAGTTATTTATTGAATAATAGTGATAACTACACAAGGAGGGCTAAACCAACACAACATACATTATTAAAGGTTAATATCTAAGGTAGAAAGGAAAACAGAGAGAGAGAGAGAGATTGAGAAGGGGATCTCACTGCTCTCTGAAGCTTGAACTGGTTGGGATTCCCAGGTGATGGTGGTAGCTCAGGTTCCTGAGGGCAGGAGACAGGCAGAGTCCCCAGCACTAGAATATGGAGTCCCAGTGGAGCTGATGCATAATTTGGATCTAAGCATCAGAACACTGACTGGAGAGTGAGCAGGATTTTTGCAGAAAAAATACAGTGGCTCAAGGGAGAACACTAGATTTGTTTATGGGTAAACTGATGACTCAAGGGTTTTCTTTAGGCTAGACAATAGGAACTGATCACTCTTGGCTATGGGTGATGTTTTCTTCCAGGAAGCTCACAATGCAACTAGGCTGCTTCAATATTTTGGATATCAATCAAGAATTCATTACTAGAATTGGTCTGATAATTGCTGAGCTGGGTGTGTGCAGGCATAGGTTCATTAGCATCTGGAGCAGAGATTCCCATGATGCAGTACTTCCCTGCTCTTTCTGGTCCCAGAGTTCAGTGCGGTTCTCTGTTCTCCATTCTGCATGCAAACTGAGATATCTCCCTGTCCCATCTTTCATGCAGATGAGGCTAGGGGAATTGTCTCTGTTCTTCATTCTGTACGCTAACAGAGATGTCTTAATCTTGTCACCCTTGTCAGGAGGGGTCTAGGTGTGTCTCCCACCGCCCTTCACTGCTCTCTGCAAGTTTTTTCCTCTAATGGGTTTTGGTTTAAGCAGAGGCTGGTGCGGGGGGGGGGGGGGGTGTCTTTCATGAGTCAGGCTGGATACTGCACCCTGGTTCCCCAAGAACACAGAGCTGACTGGTATCACCCTGGAAGGGGAAGACTATAGTGACCTGGCTGGAGGGCCAAGCCACAGAAGCAGAGTACCCTGAATCACAGGGAGCGAGAGAGAGAGACGGCAGGGTGTGCAATGAGCAGCAGAAGGGGGCATCAGACCTGAGTGGAGCTAATCAC
This sequence comes from Mauremys reevesii, assembly GCF_016161935.1. Taxonomy (NCBI): domain Eukaryota; kingdom Metazoa; phylum Chordata; order Testudines; family Geoemydidae; genus Mauremys; species Mauremys reevesii. The sequence goes on along the minus strand of NC_052631.1, from coordinate 60,738,995 downwards.
CAGATGTGGCCACAAGGAAGTGCCCCTAGTAGGGAGTAGAGTGCCCCGTGATAGGAGGGAAGGGGTGACAGTGCATTTCACCAGTGGAAAATAAAGCCCCATAAGCATGTTTAAATGGCCGAGTCTCCAGACAGGTCATAGTATTTCACAACAAGAGCAGACACTAATTTATGGGGTTATGAGGCAGTTTGACATTATTGTACAGGCACAGTGCAATCAAATGAGTTCTCCAGGTTAATGTTCTCACACTAAATACTTGGAGGATTTATCATGATTGACCACTTAGTGAGAGACTCCACTATCTGAAAGGAATGTGCTCAGTCTGACATGGTTTATGAAATATTCTGTAGGCAAACAGCAATCTGATTAGTGGGGCAGACACCCCATTCTTCGTCCTCAGCTTCCAGACCCTTGGCTGGCCATTCCGAGACCTTTCCATCTTGGAAGATGTACTCTGGGTGTTTGATGGTCGCTTGTTTCCATGTGAAAAATGAATTTATTCTCACTGACGTGAGCATCCTCTCTCCCTATTCCACCCTTTCCCTGGTCCCTAAGGGTGTGACTGTGCTGGAGCTAAAGGTGGAGTCCCCAGCTCAGGTAGACTTACCCACAATAACTCTGATTGAGCTAGTGCAGTAAGTAGTGGTGTAGCTGCAGCTGCGAGGGCAGTGGGAGGGGCTAGTGACACTGAGTGCATATCTAGGATCTTGCACAGGATTGTACTCATGGCGAGTAGCCCATCCCCCCAGTCATGCCACCATGGCTACATCGCTATTTTTAGCACATTAGCTCAATCTTACCTTTCTCTGATCCCCTGCAGCTGGGGTCAGACATTATAATTAAGTCTCAGTGGCAGCCTCTGACAGTCCACAACAGATATTAGGCTATTTTCATATTCTCCGTTAGGCCATGATTTGGGGGTAGTATGGGTCAACTGCAGGGGTAGGCAACCTATGGCATGCGTGCCAAAGGTGGCACACGAGCTGATTTTCAGTGGCACTCACACTGTCTGGGTCCTGGCCACCAGTCCGAGGGGCTCTGCATTTTAATTTAATTTTAAATGAAGCTTATTAAACATTTTAAAAACCTTATTTACTTTACATAAAACAGTAGTTTAGTTATATATTATAGACTTTTAGAAAGAGACCTTTTAAAAACGTTAAAATGCATTACTGGCACAGGAAACCTTAAATTAGAGTGAATAAATGAAGTCTCAGCACACCACTTCTGAAAGGTTGCCGACCCCTGGTCAACTGGTAATGTTCTGTACTAAGAACTATACTCAGAATGACCACTAGGGGGCATTTTATACCCATTGTGTGCATAGTACTAACAGCCAGGGTTCCGTGATTATAGAATCCAGCCACTGACAGAGGTGTGTTAGATTACTGCTAGCCTCTGGGGATCAACTCTTTGATCTCATATGGCAGGAGGAGGGATACATTTAAGACACTATGAACCAATGGTCTGATCCATGTAACAACACCTCTGTTCCTAATGATTCCCATATGTGCAGACTTTGCCTGTAGATGTTCACTAAGCTGGTTTCAGAGTAGCAGCCGTGTTAGTCTGTATCCGCAACAAGAACAGCAGTACTTGTGACACCTCAGAGCAGGCCTGTACAACATGCGGCCTGCGTGGGCTCACTGTGTGGCCCGCAGGCAAGTGGCGGGCTGGGGCTGCTGGGTTCACCCCTGCCCAGGGTGGGGGGCCCACCTCACGTGCACGCTCTGCGCTCCAACCGCCCTAACGGACAGAACCGCACGTGTCTCCATCTCCCACTCCCCCCGCCTGGCGTACAGCGGGTGCGTCACTTCTGGGGCCCGCTGGGCATGAGGCAGAGCCGGTAAGTGCTGAGTGAGGGGAGGGGTGCCCGGCCTGGGCTCGAGCTGCAGCTGGGGGTGGGGTGGGGACGACTGGACCGAGACCCCCTGTAAAGCCCCCCTTTGGTTGGGGGCAGAGCGGCTACTGCGCTGGTTGGTCCCAGGGCGGTCTCCGTAGTGATACGGGGGGAGGGGGCGGGGGGCTGTTGAACTGTCCGTGGGCAGCCAGGAAATCCCCGGGGGAGACGTGTGTGTGTGTGTGTGTTGTACATGCCCTGCCCCGACTGCTGCCCCCTTTCCTGGTCCAGGGACCTTCCTCCTCCCCAGCCCCTAATCACACTCCCCCCACCCCCCCATGGCCCCTGTGTTTGTGTGTTGGACAGTCACATCCAATCCCTTCACACTGCCCCCCTATCCCCTCCCCTTAGTTCAGAGCCCCAGAAAATCCCTACAAACTGTCACCCTTTCCCCCTCCCCTTATTTCATGGGGGGATGACGAGACGAGCGGGCAGGCAGGCAGTGGCGACGAGGCTTTATACTTTGGGGGCGAGGGGGTGAGGAGGCAAGCGGCAAGTCAGTGGCTGGAAGGGGGTTGTTTCTGTGGGGCCGGGCGGCGCTGGCGCGGGGGATGTGTTTTGTAGGGGGCTGGGTGGCGCTGGGGGTGTATGTGTTTCGGTGGGGCTGGGGGGGTTTCGGCCCTCAGCTATTTTCTTTCGAGTAATATGGCTCTCACTGCTTTATGAGTTGTGCAGGCCTGGTCTAGGCTGAGGTTGATGGTCGGATGGAAATTGTTGAAATCATGGTGGAATTCCTCTTTTCCATGGATCCAGATGATGAAGATGTCATCAGTGTAGCGCAAGTAGAGTAGGGGCGTTAGGGGATGAGAGCTAAGGGAGCGTTGTTCTAAATCAGCCATAAAAATGTTGGCATACTGTGGGGCCGTGCAGGTACCCATAGTAGTGCCACTGACTTGAATGTATATATTGTCCCCAAATGTGAAATAGTTGTGGGTGAGGACAAAGTTCAGCCACCAGGTTAGCTGTGACATTATCGGGGATACTGTTCCTGATAGCTTGTAATCCATCTTTGTATGGAATGTTGGTGTAGAGGGCTTCTACATCCATAGTGGCCAGAATGGTGTTTTCTGGAAGATCACCGATGGATTGTAGTTTCCTCAGGAAGTCAGTGGTGTCTCAAAGATAGCTGGGAGTGCTGGTAGTGCAGGGCCTGAGGAGAGAGTCCACACAGCCAGACAATCCTGCTGTTAGGGTGCCATTGCCTGAGATGATGGGGCATCCAGGATTTCCAGGTTTATGGATCTTGGGTAGCAAATAGAATACCCCTGGTCGGGGTTCTAGGCATGTGTCTGTACAGATCTGTTCCAGTGCTTTTTCAGGGAGTTTTTTGAGCAGATGGTGTAGTTTCTTTTGGTAATCCTCAGTGGGATCAGAGGATAATGGCCTGTAGAATGTGGTGTTAGAGAGCTGTCTAGCAGCCTCTTGTTCATATTCCAAGCTGGTGATTGCCATATGGGTCTCAGCCTTGGAAAGTCATGCTTTGTAGGGATTGTGCATTACCGATATTAGACATGGTTTCCTCCAATGATGTAACCTGCAATTTAAAGAGAAAGCAGCCCTGCTCAGTCTCTCTCTGTGGTGTAATCTAGATGTATGTTTAGTTAAATACAGTCCTGCCCCAGTGTGATAACGGGCTATGTGACGTTCACACTCTACAATCTGAGTCATTCAGCAACAGGGATGGAGGAAAACACAGCATCTCAGGCAAACTGCTGAAAGAAGAACAACGTCAGGAAATGGATGGAGCCGTGATTCTTTGTGTCAGAAAATCAATAAGTCAGTGGGTCTTGCACTCCATTCAGCATTCTTATCCTACTTATAAATCCAAGTGGGAGCCAGACAGCTAATGGAGTGGGTGGTGCTGCAGAATGATACAAATGCTGCTAGACTCTGTAAACATCAAAATACAGAGAGCACTTAAAATACTAGTTTGATAACACATCCTGACCTGATGGTCATCTTTCTCCTTAAGAGTAAAGAAGAGATCAGTCTAGCACAGTGGTTCCCAAACTTTAACAACCTGTGAACCCCTTTCGCTAAAATGTCATCTCGCGAACCCTCTCCTAAAAATGAATATTTACATGGATTTTCTCCTTTACCTGAGTATAAATTATAAAAGAAGTGATCTTGGAAATATAAAATTTGTTTTTTACATAATTATTATAGACTTTATTATTAATTATTATTTATCATTACAGTATTTTTATTACATTATGAAAACGGCAACACTCTTCCAAGATCTCACTTTCGTAGCTTGTATCACTTTGAATAAACCTGTTAGAAGACAAGGCTCCTATGTTTCATCAAGGAGTATCAGATGTAAAACAGCATGAAGGTATTTAAGACGCCAACTCAAAGAGTTCCTCCTACACAAGCATTCGAGTCTTGAGCAGTCCAGGCAAACAAGGCACATTACAACAAAGCTTAGCTGCCTATTTAATTTTAAAAAACAGCAAAATATATTCTCCTCCCTTTCCATTTCTTATAAGAAGTCTTGAAGTTTAAATCTCCTCAGTGTGATAGATTATACTTGCTTTGATCTGCTTAGCTCTTGGAAGTCCAGGGGCTCCGGGCTGCTGGCCCTATGCTGCCCAGGGTCCCTAGGGACAGCTCTGTCCGCCATTAGGGAATTTTTTCCCGAGAACCCCATGTAACATTTCGCGAACCCCCAGGGGTTCACGAACCCCCGTTTGGGAACCACTGGTCTAGCACTGTGAGTCTAACTGCACTGAGTAAGCAGAAGCTGCTAATACACATGTGTGTACAAGGACCTCATGTGCACAGAACAAAGAAAAGTAAATGAGCTGTGGGTGCTCAGCATTATTGGAAATCAGGCACTTAGACACCTAAATATTGCCTTAGATGCAGGGCTTAAATTCAGCTGGAGGTTAGGTCAGCATGCTGGGGTTAGGGCAGCATGCTATATCTCTCAGGAGTGTGGATTTCATACCTCCGAGAGACATAGCCATGCTGATGTAAGTTTTCAGTGTAGACCAGCCCTTAATGACTACAGGGCAGATACCCACAATAGCTGGAGACATTAAGGTCTTGGCAAGATCTTCAGAGTGTTTTTTCCTTCCTACCAACATCACCTCAGTCTTGCCTGGGGTAAGTTTTAGCCAGCTGTTTTTCATCCATGATTTCATGATTGCCAATATTTATGCTAGTCTGCCAATGTAATATTCAGTCACCCAGCCCTGGTTATTGGTAACCCAAATAAGGAATCTCTTTTCATTCCCCATTTTTTATTGTATAAAGTGTTCCTATAATCTTTTTATGGGCAGATTTTTCCAAGATGAAAGCTGATAGTTCTGTATGATTTCCTACTAAGCTCTCAGTAGAAATGTATCTTTGATGACTTCAGTGAGGCTAGATTGTTTCTGTTGTCTCTATCTGAAGTTGCGGTGAAGACAACTTAGGAAATGCAGTTGACTCCAGCGATGATTTAACTAGGCATTCTTCTCTTTTTCCCAGCTAACATTACTATAGTCTGCATTTTGATTTGTGGATCAGGCCTTCTTACTGATAGAAGAGTGTTTGATGGTTATTTCTGGAACAAGCATCTGTTAGCCTTCATTAAGGCTTGTTATGCACAAGATAACTTATTATGCAAGCACTGTGCTTACAAAATAGAGATATTGCTATTTTTTTCTTGGCTATGAATTGCTATCTTGTTATAGTATTCCCTTCCTTATTTGGACTTACTGATTGGTGCTTATCTTTTCCCATTTCTCTTTATTAGTTTTTGATGGAATGAACACAACATTAATTAAGAATATAAACCTAAATACCACGTACAACGCAAGAGTACAAAATATGTATGTAGTGCCTAGACCAGGGGTCGGCAACCTTTCAGAAGTGGTGTGCCGAGTCTTCATTTATTCACTTTAATTTAAGGTTTCGCGTGCCGGTAATACATTTTAATGTTTTTTAGAAGGTCTCTCTCTAAGTCTATATATTATATAACTAAACTATTGTTGTATTGTAAAATAAACAAGGTTTTCAAAATGTTTAAAAAGCTTCATTTAAAATTAAATTAAAATGTTGATCTTTCGCCGTCGGCCTGCTCAGCCCGCTGCTAGTCTGCGGTTCTGTTCACGTAGGCTGGTAGCGGGCTGAGCAGGGCCTGCGGCCAGGACCCCAGCTGGCAAGGGTCCAGCAGCCAGAACCCCAGACCAGCAGCAGGCTGTGCGGGGCCAGTGGCTGGGACCCCAAACCAGCAGTGGGCTTAGCGGCTCAGCCCGCTGCCGCTCAGGGGTTCCATCCGCCGGCTCCTGCCAGCCAGGATCCTGGCTGCCAGACCCGCTCAGCCCGCTGCCTGTCTGGGGTCCTGGCCATGCCCACATACAGTGGGGTACCTACCTTCTCCCTGGTTCTGGCCCATTCTCTTCCTCTCTCTGCACTGAGCTGAGGGTGGGAGTGCACTGAGCACAGGGCTGGGGGGTGAAGGGTCTGGCCAGGAGCTAGAATGAGGGAGGGGGCTCAGGGTTGGGGCAGGAGGTTTGGGTGTGGGGGCACTTATCTGGGCAGCTCCCATTTGGTGCGAGGGGTGCAGGTGGGAATGTGGGTGTGTGTGTGCAGGAGCTCGCGTTTGATGCTCAGGGTGGGGTGGGGATGTGGGGTGCAAGAGTCAGGATGTGGGGATTCATGGGATGTGGGGGCTGGGTATGTGTGGGGTGCAAGAGTCAGGACAGAGGGCTGGGGCATGTGAGGGGTGCAGGTGTCGGGGAGGCGGGGTATGTGTGGGGGTGCCAGAGTCAGGGCTGGGGGCATGGGGGGAGGTGAAGGAGTCAAGCAGAGGGCTGGGTGTGTATAAGGGGGCTACAGGGCTCAGGGCAGGGGTCTGGGGTGTGTGCGGGGCACAGGGCTCAGGGCACAGGCCTGGGGGCAGAGGGCTGGGTGTGTGTGAGGGGGGGTCAGGGCTCAGGGCAGGGTGTGTGTGATGGGGGCTCAGGGCAGAGGGCTGGGGGTATGTGAGGGGGGGTCAGGGCAGGGGGCTGGAGGAGATATGCCCCTATTCCACCCCCCCTTCCCCAAGGCCCTGCCCTGGCTTCTTCTCTGCCTCCGCCAGGAGCAGCGAGCACGCTGACTCTGCTCCTTCCCGACCCCCACCCTCACAAGGGCCATCAGCTGATCAGCCGGCAGGGAGGGAGGGACGGAGAGGTGGAGGAGGGGCAGGAACCCAGCACACTACAGGAAGAGGCAGGGGAGCTGGCAGGACCAAGATTCTGCCCCCTGCCCCTTGCCCCCTGCCCCCCGGGGTGGGGGAGGGAGGGCGGAGAAGAGTGGGCCAGGTTGGCTGGGCAGGATTTTTAATGGCACCACTGCTGCCTGCTGGAGCCCCGGCAGGCAGCAGCGGTGCCATTAAAAATCGGCTTGCGTGCCGTCTTTGGCACACGTGCCATAGGTTGCCGACCCCTGGCCTAGACAAATGCCAGCTATATTCCATATATCTTCAGCTCATTCAGTGTATGAGTATAATGATGTCTCTTTAATTGATTCCCCCTCTGCATTGTCTCCTAGTTAACCAACTACAAACACTTGACCAGAACAAATCACACAAAACATAGAAGAACTGATTCTTTCCCCAAATACTCAGTCCCTGCTGGAGAGACTTGTCCCTACTGGGTGTGAAGGTTGCAGATATCTGGAGACATCTAGACAGGCTTATGTGTAGTTCTAGGGAGGAGCCAGTGGCTGTGGTATATATAGGTACCAGTGACATAGGGAGAAGTGGGAGAAAGATCCTGGAGGCCAAATTTAGGCTGCGAGGTAAGAGATTGAAGTCCAGGACCTCCATGGTAGCATTCTCTGAAATGCTTCTAGTTCCACACTCAAGGCCAGTTAGACAGGCAGAACTGCAGTGTGTCAATGTGTGGATGAAACAATGGTGTAGGGAGGAGGTTTAGATTTATTAGGAACTGGGGAACCTTTTGGGAAAGGAGGAGCCTATACAGGAAGAATGGGCTCCACGCCTCCACCTAACCCAGAACAGAACCAGATTGCTGGCATATAAAATTAAAAAGTTTGTAGAGGAGTTTTTAAACTAAGGGCTGGGGGAAAGCCAACAGGGGCAGAGGAGCACATGGTTTGGACAGACACATCCCTTAAGGGAAAATCTGTTAATGGGGAGTCTCTATGTCCTATTAAGGAGGAGAGGATGGAAGATGATAAAGTACAGGTAGTATTATCTGATGAGAAACAGTCAAATGAAAGAGAGTCCTATTCAATTATATCACATTATGGCAGATAGCTAGAAAGTGGCAAATTTTATAAGTGCTTATATACAAATGCTAGAAGTCTAAATAATAAAATGGGTGAACTTTAGTATCTGATATTAAATGAGGATATTGAAATAATAGGCATTACATAAATTTCATGAAATGATGATAATCAATGGCACATGGTAATACCAGGGTATAAAATATAAAGGGATGAGAAAGTAGGTCATGCTAGTGGGGAGAGTGGCACTATATGTGAAAGAAAGCAGAGTGTCAAATACAGGGGTGACAGTAACTTTAAAGGACTTATGGGTACATCGGAGTCCTGAGCAGGGGCATGGCCTCAACTGGAAGAGGCAGGGCCTTTCCAGATTTAAAGGCCCTGGGACTCTGGCTGTGGCTGGGAGCCCCAGGGCCTTTAAATCACCCCGGAGCTACCAGCTACAGAGGTGGCTGGGAGCCCTGGAGCTCAGGGGGGAATTAAAGGGCCCAGGGCTCCGGCCGCCGCAGCAGCCGCTGGGGTGAGCGGGGGAGGAGCTTGGCTGTCAGTGTGTGCTAAGCACCCACTAATTTTTTTCTGTGTGTCTCTCTCTCTCACACAAACACACACACACATAGAACCCAGTTTAACTTAGTGAACAGCAACCACCCCCAAGCACCCCTCCCCTCAAACCCCCCAACAGCATTAGCATAAAGTCAAAGAACAAAGAAAAGGCCCTTTGTTGTTTTCTGGGTCTCTGCAAGTGTGGAATAAGTAATTACCGATCCCCTCAGGCACCTCCCTCCCTCTCCCCATCTAGTTCAACACCAGAGCTGTGGAGTTAATTGAGGTGCAGAATGGATTTCTTCTTGCTATTCAGTTCCTTTAAAAAGTGCCTTTTGATTTATTTTTCCAGTGGCTTGAATACAGGCAATTTCTCCCTTATTGAAGGGAAATTAGTCCATCAGAGGTGGCCTTCATTCTATCCTTTGTGCAGTTCCAGGCTACAGACACAAAGGCAGCCTCGTCGCTTTGTAAAAACAGACTGTCTATGTTATTTTTGGGAAGGGGGGACGGCGGGGTTAGAAAGCAAGGCCTGGATGGAAAAGTTGTTGGGGTGGTGGTTACCCATGCTGCCAGGACTCCAGGAGCAGAGACGCATCCATAGTAAGCTGATTCCTGTTCGCAGGGTTCCGCTTTGGAAGCAAATTCCAGTCTTTGCTGTGGCAGTAACTTGGTGGCAGCAAAACTGCATTTAAGCAAAAGGGCAAGCAAGGTCAAGAGACTGAAATCAGTTCATCCCTCCTCCCCCGGGGATCACACACCCATGTTTCTAAATGGCCACAAGAAAAAAGTTAATTTCTTGGACCACAGGCAAAGTGATGGAGATACTGTTACGGCAGCAGCTAGATTCAATAAATTATTATTTCATCCTCCTTGTGCCAGTGCAGTGCACAGGGTGGATACTAGCCGCTTCCATCTGCTCAGTGGTGTTCGGATCAGCTGTCTGGCCTGCCATGCTAAGAGTTCTTCTTAGGCTTTCTCCTGGGTGCCCTCGTTGCCTCACACCAGTTTGTTTCCACCTGACAGGGAGTCTGTGTCGATATCCTGAGGACATGCCCCAGATACGTCCAGCACTTCTTAGTGTTGCCAACTCGCGTGAGTCTCATGATAATTATGGTTTTCCTTAAAGCCCCAGCTCTTGGAGCCAAGTGGAGATGTGATGATTTCAGCCTTTATTCATAAAGAAAAAATAAGTTTCTAGCCCTCGTGGCTGTGGAGAAAGTTTCCAAATGTGACCCCAGTGCACCCTAGGGCTCAAAAGGCAGAAGGCAAATGAAAAGAATCCGCCATCTATTATTTTTACCTAATCTTATGATTTTTAAAGCCAATATCATGATTTCTGATGAACCTGACTCATGATTTTTAACATTTGGGGTTGGCCGTATTGCTTCCTTCTGACTCTGGTGGAAACAAGCTGCTGGTTGGTGATTTCATGGATCTCTTTGTTGTCCCGAATCTTCCATAGTCACTTGTTTTCGAAGGCATCTAGTTTTCTGTCCAATGTTTTGGTAGATCTCCAGTTCTTGCAGCTTTATGTTAGCACTGAGATTACATTTGAACTGAAAATTCTCAGTTGTGCTGATGCTGTGTATCTTCTATTTCTATTAAATTTAGTAAATACTATGGATATCTTTCCTATCTTTGATGCCACTTCTTTCTTGAGGTCTCTATTGGCCATTATGGTGCTGCCCAGGCAGATGAATTGTTCTACTGACTTGATATTTTTGCCTTCTAATATGATGTTACTGCTTGACTCCTAGGTTTCAAGGATATTGTTTCAGCATAACTAATTTTGAGCCCTGTTTGGCCTGTTGTTTTGCCAGATTGTCTGTCTGTCTTTGTTAGTAACTTTTCAGGGGAGTTGCTCAGTAGAGCAATATCATCAGCAAAGTCTTGTTTTTTTTGGCATTTGCCATCTACCTGTGTTTGTGTTGCTCATATCCAATCTATGATAATGCCAAACAGAGGAGAGAAAAAGCAAATGCTGTGTCATGCCACTGTTCACACTGAACCATTCTGTTTTCTGGTTGTTCACCCTTACAGAACACTTTGCATCCCTGTACAAAGCCTTAGAATAGAATAATAGAATATCAGGGTTGGAAGGGACCTCAGGAGGTCATCTAGTCCAACGCACTGCTCAAAGCAGGACCAACCCCCAACTATCCCAGCCAGGGCTTTGTCAAGCCTGACCTTAAAAACCTCTAAGGAAGGAGATTCCACCACCTCCCTAGGTAACCCATTCCAGTGCTTCACCACCCTCCTAGTGAAAATTTTCCCTAATATCCAACCTAAACCTCCCCCACTGCAACTTGAGACTGTTACTCCTTGTTCTGTCATCTGGTACCACTGAGAACAGTCTAGACCCATCCTCTTTGGATCCCCCTTTCAGGTAGTTGAAAGCAGCTATCAAATCCCCTGTGATTCTTCTCTTCTGCAGACTAAACAATCCCAGTTCCCACAGCTTCTCCTCATAAGTCATGTGCTCCAGCCCCCTAATCATTTTTGTTGCCCTCCGCTGAATTCTCTCCAATTATTCCACATCCTTCTTGCAGCGTGGGGCCCAAAACTGGACACAGTACTCCAGATGAGGCCTCACCAATGTCGAATAGAGGGTTTGTCATCTGCAAACTTGCTGAGGGCGCAGTCCACGCCATCTTCCAGATCATTAATGAAGATATTGAACAAAACCAGCCCCAGGACCAACTCTTGGGAAACTCTGCTTGATACTGGCTGCCAACTAGACATGGAGCCATTGATCACTACCTATTGAGCCCGATGATCTAGCCAGCTTTCTATCCACCTTATAGTCCATTCATCCAGCCCATACTTCTTTAACTTGCTGGCGAGAATACTGTGGGAGACCATATCAAAAGCTCTGCTAAAGTCAAGGAATAACATGTCCACTGCTTTCTCCTCATCCACAGAACCAGTTATCTCCTCATAGAAGGCAATTAGGTTAGTCAGGCATGACTTGCCCTTGGTGAATCCATACTGACTGTTCCTGATCACTTTCCTCTCCTCTAAGTGCATCAGAATTGATTCCTTGAGGACCTTGAGGGCCATGATTTTTCCAGGGACTGAGGTGAGGCTGACTGGCCTGTAGTTTCCTAGATCCTGCATCTTCCCTTTTTTAAAGATGGGCACTACATTAGCTTTTTTCCAGTCATCGGGGACCTCCCCCGATAGCCATGAGTTTTCAAAGATAATGGAATCACTGCAATCACATTCGCTAACTCCTTTAGCGCCCTCGAATGCAGTGCATCTGGCCCCATGGACTTGTGCTCGTCCAGCTTTTCTAAATAATCCTGAACCACTTCTTTCTCCACAGAGGGCTGGTCACCTCCTCCCCATGCTGTGCTGCCCAGTGCAGCAGTCTGGAAGCTAACCTTGTTTGTGAAGACAGAGGCAAAAAAAGCATTGAGTATATTAGCTTTTTCCACATCCTCTGTCACTAGGTTGCCTTCCTCATTTGGTAAGGGGCCCACACTTTCCTTGACTTTCTTCTTGTTGCTAACATACCTGAAGAAACCCTTCTTGTTGCTCTTAACATCTCTTGCTAGCTGCAACTCCAAGTGTGATTTGGCCTTCCTGATTTCACTCCTGCATGCCTGAGCAATATTTTTATACTCCCCTCTGGTCATTTGTCCAATCTTCCACTTCTTGTAAGCTTCTTTTTTTGTGTTTAAGATCAGCAAGGATTTCACTGTTAAGCCAAGCTGGATGCCTGCCGCATTTACTATTCTTTCTACACATCGGGATGGTTTGTTCCTGCAACCTCAATAAGGATTCTTTAAAATACAGCCAGCTCTCCTGGACTCCTTTCCCCCTCATGTTATTCTCCCAGGGGATCCTGCCCGTCAGTTTCCTGAGGGAGTCAAAGTCTGCTTTTCTGAAGTCCAGGATCCGTATTTTGCTGCTCTCCTTTCTTCCTAGTGTCAGGATCCTGAACTCGAGCATCTCATGGTCACTGCCTCCCAGGTTCCCATCCACTTTTGCTTCCCCTACTAATTCTTCCCTGTTTATGAACAGCAGGCCAAGAAGAATTCTGCCCCTAGTTGGTTCCTCCAGCACTTGCACCAGGAAATTGTCCCCTACACTTTCCAAAAACTTTCTGGATTGTCTGTGCACCACTGTATTGCTCTCCCAGCAGATATCGGTGTGATTGAAGTCCCCCATGAGAACCAGGGCCTGTGATTTAGTAACTTCTGTTAGTTGCCGGAAGAAGGCCTCATCTACCTCATCCCCTGGTCTGGTCGTCTATAGCAGACTCCCACCACGACATCACCCTTGTTGCTCACACTTCTAAACTTAATCCAGAGACTCTCAAGTTTTTCTGCAGTTTCATACTGGAGCTCTGAGCAGTATACTTCTCACTTACATACAATGCAACTCCTCCACCTTTTCTGCCCTGCCTGTCCTTCCTGAACAGTTTATATCTATCCATGACAGTACTCCAGTCATGTGATTTATCCCACCAGGTCTCTGTTATTCCAATCACATCATAATTCCTTGACTGTGACAGGACTTCCAGTTCTCCCTGCTTGTTTCCCAGGCTTCTTGCATTTGTGTATAGGCACTTGTAAGTGTGCGGGACTCACCCCTGTGGCACCTCCTGCTGGTGTCCTGGGAATTAATTCTTTTTCCAGCTCCAGAGCGCCCTCTGCAGGCCAGTGTCCTGCTGCCACTGGCCCTCGTGTGTCCATCCCCGGACCCGGTGCCCCTTGTCTCTGGGGTGCTGCCCCCTGGCAATACCCCCTCAGTCTCAGGGTCTCCCCACCCAGGGAACCCCCAACTCTCTATCCCCACCTTGCCTCAGTCATGGGCTACTGCCAGTCACCACCTAGCCCCCGCTCACTGGGGCAGACTGCAGTGTAAAAGCCACTCATCATAGGCAAGGTGGGTTTGGACCAGCTGCCTCTGCCTAAGTCTGGGCTGCCCCTCTGCAGCTCTAGTACCCTTTTGTGGGCCCTCACCTCGGCCTGCAGCCTGGGGCTCTGCTCAGCTCTGCTAGGCTGGAGCTCCCCAGCTCCCTCTGCCCTTCCCCAGCACTGCCCTTCCCCAGCATCCTAAATCCCTTAACTGCTCCAACTGCCTTTGTTAAGGAGTTTGGAGTGGGACACTGACTGCTCAGCCAGTGCAGAAAACAATAGCCTTGCCCACCCACACGCCCGCCAGCCCTGGCTAAGCACAGCCTGTTCATGTGCAGCATGTGATAATGACTGCACATCAACCCGGCCCAATATCCTGCAGCTCTGTCTACAAGCCAGCTTGGCAGAATTAATGGGCTTTCAGTTTAGCCTTGCGCTCTTAAAAATCTGTTCCTACCTACTGGTAATAACTAATTTGGAAGATGTTATTGAATTAATAATATTGATGTCCCCTCCTGAAGGTCAGGCTGGGAATAAAGTCACATGATGATATTAATGTTAATACTAAAATTAATTACCCGTCGTTTTATGTGTGTTAGTGATTTGATTATAATGCTCTTTATAACCGTAACGGAAGGCCAGTGACTGATATATTCCCATTCTTTATGAATGTAATTAAAAAGAAGGCATTTTCAGGTATTTGTTCACAAATAACACACACCAAAGTCCAATCCACCTCTGCTGTGCACAATCTGCACTCCTTTAGCAAGCCTCGTATTTGAAATTATGGTCTCCTGCCTGACGTAAATCAGGCCACAAGAATGCGTTGTGATCTAGCAACAAGTGCTTGTTGCAGTTACAGTGTGCCACAGCTAGGCAGAGTGTGTAGCACAAATAGGGTGCCAGATAGCAACCCTTTGTGTAGGGGCTCAGGGCTGGGGCAGAGGGTTGGGGTGTGGGGGGGATGAGGGCTCTGGCTGGGGCTGGAGATGAGGGGTTTGGGGTGCTGGAGGGGCTCAGGGCTAAGGCAGAGGGTTGGAGTGCAGGGGGATGATGGCTCTGGCTAGGACTGGGGATGAGGTGTTTGGGGTGCTGGAGGGGCTCAGGGCTAGGGTAGAGGGTTGAGGGTGCAGTGAGAGGGCTGAAAGCTCTGACTGGGGGTGTGGGCTCTGGGGTGGGGTAGGGCTGGGGATGAGTTTGGGGTGTAGGCAGGCTGCTCCGGGACAAGGGCCAGAGAGGAGGACTCCCCCCAGCCCTTTCCCTGCCGGCAGCAGCGAGCTCTGGGGGAGGAGCCCCCGTTTCCCGCCCCCCCAGCAGCACACTCACCCCCACCACTGTCGCTGCATGTGCTCCTAGGGCCCCTCTCAGGTCCAGGAATCTCCCTCGCCTCCCCCATGGGTGCCGGGGGGTGCTGTGTGCGCCTCCTCCCCTGCTGTTGCTCCTGACTATAGCCTCACTGAGGGTGGGGGATGGGGCTGCCTTCTTGCCCAGCATGGGGCAGGAGTGGTGACTGCGGATGGGGGGGGGGGTTGCTGTGCTGGGGGAGGGTCCCACCGGAAAAGGGAAGGGTCTGAGGTGGAAGGGCAGGCTAAGAGTCAGTCTGCCCTGGCAGTCGACATGCAGGGAGGCAGCATGGAGCTGCATGGAAGAGGCAGGGACGCTCTGCTCCCTCTGGGGCCCAGGGACATGCATGGGGCCAGAAAGGGAGGGCCGGGGGACACTTGGGGGAGGCACGGGGGGTGGCAGTTGGGGCCAGGGGGGAGACCCGGCCCCAAACATTGGTGCAGCTGGGCCCCAGGGCTCTGAATATTGCTGTGCCCGGGCACCACGTGGGTATATAACTCGCCGACCCTGTCTAAGAGCTCTGTAAAGGAGATCAGCAAACTCATTTAGAAAGGGGTTTTGAAAATACAAACTATCCAAGCCACAGGAAGAGATGTACATGCCACAAGGATGATGAATTTGCACACGGTTCTGTGTTATAAAGAAAGAATAACCATCAAAGGAAATATTTCGAGGTCTTAGACAATATGATTGGGGAATTAAAATCTTCATGTGAGGGATTTCAAGAGGTAATCCCTCTATTTGGTTTCCTCCATCCCAGGCAATTTCAAAATATAATTTTAGAAGAATCAAAAGAGGAAGTTTTTAAACTCATGAGATTATAGTAATATTTTCTTTAGATTTAGTTCATAAGATTATGTCTTTCAAGATGTATTATTTTATAAAGGACAGAGGGGGGTTCATTTTGTCACTTGGAGTCACTTGCATTTTATAGTGTCAAGTTCTCTTGATGTTTTACCAGAAATAGAAATGTTGTGTTGACTCTTTTTCACCAACTGGAGTGGCTAGTGCTGAACCTGAAATAAGCACATTAAGATGTGTCAAAAACTACATGTGTGTTCAACCCTGTCACAGACACAGCTGAATGACCTTGCTCTCCTTGCAGTTGAGAAAGACAGGACAGCAAGGTTGGAACTGGACAGCATCACAGAACAATTTGCCAAGGAAACATGTCACTGCAGGGCAAGGTTCCAATAATTGGGAATACACAAGCCAACACAATTTGGGTGAGATTCAACTTTTGTTTAGGCCTGGGATTTTTTAAAATTTATTTTTAACTTTTTATGTTGAAAAAAGCCTAAGGTGATGTGACCATTGAGACCCATGCTGCATGTGTCCTGACCATGCTCTGACCCTTAAATCTGCTCCTGCCCCTCACCATAGCAACCAAAAACCATTCTCACAGGAAGGGAAGGGGAGCGAGCAAAGAGCCCAGCAGCTCAGGGCAGCTCCACTCCCTCCTCCCCTCTCCCTCTCCGTGAGCAATGGGGATGAGATGGCTCATCTGCTCCCTCACCCTCCCTCCCTGCAGCACCCTCCCTGGAAGGGGGAGAGGAGGCCCTACTGCAGTGCCCCATCCCCACGTCTCAGGAGGAGCAGAGGTGAGGCAGTGGGGGAGGGGGCTCTGAGCTAATGGGGGCTGGTGATTGGGCAGATGGGGATCTGGAGAGACAGGATTGATTTGGAAGGTGGGGGGCAGAATGAATTGCTGACAGGGGATAGGCAGATGTGGGGTGAGAGCTCCTGCAGCAGGAGCCAGACTCCCCTTACCCATTACATGTGGGAGAGCGCGCAGCACTGACTGTCACCCAGACGCTGTGGTGGGGGCAGGGGCGGGGGGAGGCAGAGGGAATTCAACAATCAAATAGAGTGAAAAAATGCACTATCATCTTTAAAAAAAAATCTCATGATTTTGGGGGCCTGACTCAGGAGTTTTGATCCCTTGAAGTTTGTAATACTGTGGGTAAGGGAGGGTGGGAAGTTAAGGCACTAAAGTTAGTTTGGTGTATTCCAGTGTCAGAGCATTGGCAGGGAGTTAGCATAACTATAGCAGTGTAAATGGCAAAATCTCCCCTGTTTACAAGTGTAAATGAAAATCATACCCATTGACTCCTACCTGACAGATGGGGCTTAACCACCTCTCCCCGACCTGGGTTTAGCGGTTGAGTTGTGACCCAAGTGGGTTACAACTTTAGTTGTCGTCTCCCAAATGAACATTGTCAGGCCGTTCACATTTCTGCTTTTGCAAGGTGAGCTGTGCAGAGTGATGGCTCTGTCATTGAGCCCTTGGTTTTGTATACACACAGGCTTGTTTTTAAACCAATACAGTTAAATTGGCACAAGTTTGTGCATGACCATTTACTGCTGCTTAAGAGAGGCTTATTTTGGGTTAGTTTAAATCGATTGGAAACAGGATTAATCTAAACTGAAAGAAGCCACCTTAATTCCAAATCGGTGTATCCATGGAGGTTTGCTCTGGTTTAACTAAATTGGTTTAAAAAATGGTTTAACTTACACTGGTGCAACTTTCCCACATAGGCAAGGCCAAGGTCTCAGAAGTGGCAAGACTTGTGTTCACTCAAAACCCTAAAGAGTTGGGGTGCTGGTTCTCGGAGTCTGGTTCAGATTCATGGCTAATGTGTTTGTCTTCCCCGTCATGCCTTTGCAATAAAAATAAACATTGCAGTAGAGAAACCACGAACCATAGCAAAACCTGAAATTTCAAGAACAGAATTTGGTCCTTCTCTTGCCTTCAATTTATATGGAGCCCCAGCTTTTCAGTGTTAATGGCAGTTCCTTGCACATACACCCTGCAGCAGAGAAAAGTCCCTGCTGCCTGGAACGGTTGCCTGCTGTATCAACAAGTTCTCTCTAACTCCCGGACATTGTTTTATAATTACCACAAAATAATTCCTAGCCACTTCACTCCTGCCATTTATTTATTCTTCACTAGCTGTCACCCTTTGCAAATTTCATTCCTCACCCAACCTTAACTTTCCTTCTTATAATTTACATATATACATGGAAAGTTAGGAAGAACGTGATTACTGCACTGGGAGACTGTAAAATCCCATTTCCTTATCAGAGGGCCTATTCCCAATGTGTTATAACTTTAGCATATTCTATGTTATTATTTTAAAAGAACTAGTATAAATGTTTGCTGGTAAACATTACAGGGAAGTGTGCCTATTAGCATATCCACATATCCTTACAGAAATGTAAAACATCCTATATTCAGCACTCCAACATGACTAAGATTATAATGTTTTTTTCCTTTTTATATATAAAAAACATCTTACTAATTAATCACTATGTCACAGTAGCCAAAAATTATGCAGCTCTGGCGTATGCTAATGCACCCTGGGATTATATTAGCTGTGAAATCTTTAATTCTAATTAAACACAGAGCATGTTGGCTCTTCTGTAACTATCCAGCAATATATGATTATTTCAGAATATAAGGTTGTGGGTCGGGGGGTCATTCTCTTCCCGCCGACTCTTTGGCCTGTCCGTCTATTTAGACTGTAAACTCTTTGGGGCAGGGTCTGTCTCACTATGAATGAGTGCAGCACCTAGTACAGTGGGGACCTGATCTTGGTTGGAGCCTCTAGGTGCTACATAAATTAATAACAATGACAACAACAATAGTAATACTAATTAATAATTCAGGTGGGATGATAAGTGAAGAAAGAATCTGTGTCATGGCTATGGCTGAGACCATTAACTGCTTATTTCCAGCCTTTCATACATGTAATGGTTTTTGGAGGTAAAAGAAGTATTTTAAGGAAGTTATCATACACTGTAATTATTATAACTGTTCAGTGTTGGAATACAGCAAACCCCGAGGGTGCCAGCCACATACCAGGTGCACTATGACTGGTGGGTCCCAGTAACCACTCAGACACGTGGCAAAGGGAAAGGGTGTTTTACTAGGGCCGTCAGGAAAGGGGAAGGCTGCAGATCTCCTTGATACAGTGCAAAGTGAGTAACAGCGGTAAATGTTTGGGTCCCTGGGGCCATCCAATCGAGAGTCAGGGTTCCTCAGGCCACTCTCTGTTCCAGCAAACAGGCACTTACAGGTTTCCAGGCCAGGCTCAGTTAGTGTCTTTCACTGGGGCCTCTCAGCTCCCTCCCCAGATGCTGCTGCTCCCCCAGAAGTCCCACACAGATCTGGACCCTGCGATAAAGTCTGATACACACAGCCTGTTTCACACGTGGCTCCACGTACAGTTCCTGGGGATTCCTCTCTGCATTCAGCTTCTCTGCAGCTCTTAGCTTGCCAGCCATGTGCTTGTTGCTTCCCAAAAGCGCCCAGTTCTTTCTCCATACCCGGCTAGGAGGAAGGGGATGTGCAATGGGGAGATGGCCGATGTGTGTTGTAGACAACACCTACTGGATGTTAGGGAGACTCCATTGATACATACATTCAGCTGTAACTACTTCCTAATGAAGAGACAGATTCTGCTACCCTTCCTCATGCTGAGTAGGGCCTTACTTTGCAGAGAGTCCTATTGCAATTGATGAGAGTAGTAGAGTAAGGCACTATTGAAAGTGAAAAGGGGGTGGGGGGGCTGGGGTGGAATCTGGTTCATTGGGTCTAGGTGCTACTAAACCAGAAGGAGGGTATCAGAACCTGCCCCTAGTATCCTCACTCACCTTATGGGTGAAAATCTGCACAGCAACAGCATGCCACTATCCCAGAGAGAAGCAAAGGAGAATACAGTGCCCAACTGGGAGAATTTAAGGGAGTAGAATTGAATTACTGATGCTGGAATTTGGACAGGACCCTGTGGTGTAATTTAGGGTCCATACTGACTGCCTATTTCCATACAGAATACACCAAAGCACGCACTTGCAGTCTACAATGCCTTTTATTTCAGATTAAAGGAAATGACAGTAAGAAAGAACCAAAGTAAAGTCTCCATGAGAGGGAGCACAGTGTGGGTCTCCTCAGGAACATGCTACAGCAACTCTGAGAGCAGTATAGCTGCTGAAATCTGCACACAGCAGGGGGTTTTCACCTTCCTCTGCAGCCTGGGCCACGGGTCACTTGCAGGTTTAAACTAGTGTCAGTGGTGGAGTCTCTGTAACTTGAAGTCTTTAAACCGTGATTTGAGGACATCAGTACTGGGCCAGAGGTTCTGGGTCTATTTCAGGAGTGGGTGGGTGAGGTCCTGTGGCCTGCAATGTGCAGGAGGTCAGATTAGATTATCACAATGGTCCCTTCTGACCTTAAGGTCCATGAGTCTGTGAGTTCTTTGCAATTTAAAGGTGCAGTGCACAGCTGATGAAAGGCACCATTAAACTTTCATGGTCATACATATTGACCACTGATTGCTTAATAGGGTTAAACCCTAGCACAGTTTAGTGATCAATGTCTAAAACTGGCCAAGCCTGTGCCCCAGTGCCAGGGTGCGACTGGACTAAGAGGGAGAAGGGATGTTGTTAGCACGGGAGAGCATCCCGTGTAATGTGGGGAGAACCCTGATCTAAGTAAGTGAACAATTTGCCCCTGTCTCTATGCTCTTCTCACCAGGAGACTGGCAGCCTTGGGGGAACCCCATTAAATCTGAAAAACCCACTCAGTCTCCTTCTTGCCTTGTCCAAAGCAGTCAGTATTAACTTGAGAGATGCACAAGGAGGTAGATGCCATGCTTTCCTGCAGAGTGCCAGGCCTCGTAATACAGGCTTCATTCCTCCCGGGAATGGTTTCCATTGTGAGCAATGCACTGATCAGAGCCCACAGGCCCAGGCTTGCTGACCAGCAACAGCATGGAAGCTGGGTCTGCCCTTAGCTTCCCCCCAGGCAGAGGCATTAGGTGCTGGGGAATCTGTGGTTTTCCAATGGAGCTTTATGGGTCTGGCTGTTAGGGCAGTGTGCAGAGTACTCTGACCAGGGGCGGCTCTAGGCACCAGCGGGCCAAGCGCCCGCTTGGGGCGGCATCCTGGGGAGGGCGTCATTTGGCTCCGGTTGAGCTCCCGCCGGCATGCCTGCGGCAGGTCCACCGGAGCCCGGGACGAGCGGACCTGCCGCAGTCATGCCTGCGGCGGGTCCCGTCTTCCCGCGGCTCCGGTTGAGCTCCCGCAGGCATGACTGCGGCAGGTCCGCTCGTCCCGGGCTCCGGTGGACCTGCCGCAGGCATGCCGGCGGGAGCTCAACCGGAGCCAAATGCCGCCCTCCCCAGGATGCCGGAGCCGCGGGAAGAGGGGACCCGCCGCGGGACTGGGGAAGGGCGGCGCAGCGCTCCGCGCTGCTTGGGGCAGCCTACTTTGTAGAGCCGCCCCTGACTCTGACACAGCTGCCAGTGTGGGGTGACCAGAGTCTGTGTGTGTGTGTGTGTGTGTGTGTGTGTGTGTGTGTGTGTGTGTGTGGAAGCTGAGGTAGGGGGGAGGCTAAGGAGAGAATTGGGAAGAGTAAGCTATGTGTAGTTGGGGAAGGCAGTGGGCTGGGGGAAAGGCACGGCATGTAGCCAGCAGGGTGGCTGGCGGAGAGACATGGAGAGCAGCCAGCAGAAAGGCTGGTGGAGAGGCACAGTGAGCAGCCAGCAGGGTGGCAGGCAGAGAGGCCCAGAACAGAGCCTTGCAGAGAGGTGTGGCAATCAGCCAGCGGGGCAATGAATGAGTGCCCGAGCAGTGGAGCGTGTTACCCTGCCTTCCACCCAGGGTGGGAGGTGAACTCTGCAGATGAACCTCTGAACTCTGGGGCTGCACTAGCCCAGGACAGCAACTCTGAGTGGGGTGCAGAGAAGGGACAGGCACGTTAAAGGGACTTTTGGGTTGTTGGACTTAAGAACCTGAGGGGAAAGGGACACTGCCTAACTTACACAGAGGTGGATCTTTTGCTCATGGTTTATGTTTATGAACCCTGTTTGTGGTGTTTTCCAAAATTAATGCTGAGTTACTTCCCTCCTTTTATTAAAATTTTTTTGCTACACTCAGACCCTGTGCTTGAGAGAGGGGAAGTATTGCCTCTTAGAGGTGCCCAGGGGGTGGTTTGTGTAATTGTCCCAGGTCACTGGGTGGGGACTTAAGCCAGTTTGGTGTTGTATTGGTGAAAAGGAACCCCTAGTGTAGAGGGGCCGGACTCACCGCTGCGGCACCTCCTGCTGGTGACTCCGGGAATTAGCTCGTTCCAGCCCCGGAGCGCCCTCTGCAGGCTTGTGATCCGCCTGTCTGCTACTGGCCCCCATGTCCCTCCCAGGACCCCAGTGCCCCTTTAACTGGGTCTCCCCCTCCCAGGGGAACCCCCACCCCACTATGCCTCAGAATTGGCTACTGCCCAGTCTCCATCTCGCCCCTGTTCACTGGGGCAGACTGCAGTATCCGCCACTCATCATAGGCAAAGGGGTTTGGACCTGCTGCCTTGGCCTACCCCTGGGTTGCCCCCTGCAATCCCCAGTACCTCTTAGCCCTCTCCTAGGCCTCAGCCTGGGGCTTTCCAGGCTGGAGCTCCCCAGCTCCTCTGCCTTTCCCCAGCCCTGCTCCATTCAGGTACCCAGTCTAACTCCCTGCAGCCAGACCCATCTCCCTCTACAGCTAGAGAGAAACTGCTCCCTACTGGCTTCCCTGGCCTTCTTCTGAGGCCCTGGGCTCAGGTTGGGGCATGGCCCCAGCTGCTGCCACTTCCCCAATCAGCCCAGCCTAAAGGCTGCTTTCTCCAGCCACAGCCCCTTCTCTGGGCTGTTTTTAACCCCTTCAAACGCCGGAGCAGAGGTCTACCTTGCTACAGGGCCTGCTCTGTCTGCTTGGGCTGCCCTGCTGGCTGGAGTGCTCCCCCTTCTCTGGCTGCCTTGCTGGCTGGAGCTCCTTCTCCCTTCCTGGGCTGCTGTTGCTGCTGCTGGCTGGAGTGCTCCTTCCTGGACTACTGCTGCTGCCACTACTGCTGAGTGGGTGAGTGCGGGGTGGGGGGGGGCTTGCTGGCCAGCCCCCCCCCTCTCTGGAGGGAGAAGCTAGGACCCCACCACCGCTACCACCTGTGGGGGGTCCTTCCTGCCTGGCCACCAGGGCTGCTGGAGAAGGAGGAGCTGCTGCTGCTGGAGCTGTGTTTGTCCTGGGGAGCTGCTGGAGCCTGGAGTAGGAGGAGGACAGGGACTGAGAAGACCACCGGCTGCTGGGGAGTGCACGGACCTCTGAAGACCACCGTGGAGGGGGCCTTACAGACTGAGTGACTCTCTAACTGTGCTCTAGTGGTGGGGGTTTAGACTGTGTTTGCGGGGACACAGGGGGTGTGGCGTGGAGCCTGCCCCCTGGTCCATCTGTGTCCCCCCTCCAACCCCCACCACCACCGCTGCCCCCTCCACCACCCCTGCAGGCCCCTTACCATCTGCCTCAGTTCCTGCCTCTGGGACTCAGCTGCTCGCCTGGCCTGCCACGCCCTTTTGCCACCGTTTGGGCCTCTAGCAGCAGCCAGCCAGCCCATTGACTGTGCGCAAGTGCTTGTGGGTGCACGCACCCCCCCCTTCCCCTGGACTGACCCCTTCCCCTCTGCAACAGGCCCCCTAGCTTTGCCCCTTGTTGCCTGCCCCGTTTGCCCCACATAGCCTTCCCCCCCCACAGCCCAGCTTCGGTTTGTTTGCCAGCCCCGCCCGTCTCCCTTTACAGCTTTGTTTGTCCTGCCCTGGCCCTGAAGCCAGCCCCTTGGTCCCTCTGTCCCACTCCCAGCCTGGTTGCTCCCCTCCCTCCACGGCCCCTCACCCTGATTAGCCCCTCCCCTCGTGCGCCCATAGCTCCATCAGTGCGCTTGTGCCTCTCCCCTGTTTAAGTTGCCCCTCTTGCACTGCACCCCCCATTGCTCTTGTTTCCCCTCCCCTCCCCTAGTGCAGCTAGAGGAGCCGGATTTCAATCTCGTGTCGGTGACTGACCCCCCTCCCCGAAGTCCTCGATAGTCCCCGTATCTGCCCCCCCCCCCATTGTTGGCACCCTCCTCCCTGCCCACAGCCTAGCAGGGAGGAGTGGGTGACCTGTTCTTCCCCCCCGCCCCCTTTCTCCGGTGTTTTCCCTCCCTCCCCACTCGGCATGGAGGGAGACGCGGCGGGTGGGATTCCCGGGATGACATCTGTCCCCCCTCCCCCGCCTGCTTCCCCCAAAAAACCCCCGGTCTCGACCTCAACCGCCGCTGCCGGACCACCTGCCACCGCTCCCGCTGAGGCGCCGGCAGCGGCGACCGACGGGGTGCCCTCTGCTGCTGCCACGTCCCTCGCCCCTTCCACCTCTGGGGGAGCCCCCCCAGCCGGCGGAAAGGGCCAGGGCAAAAAGAAGGGAAAGGGCCCCGCTAAAAAGACTAAGCCCTCCATGGCGGAGCCTGCCACCGCTGCCGCGGCCCCGCCACCGGCCGCGGCGCCCCTCCCCGCTGTCCCCTCCACCAGCTCTGCGGGTGCCCCTCCCTCGGCCCCCAGAGCGTACGCCCAGGTGGCAGCGGCCCCCCCGCCCGCCGCTGCGTCATCTCCCCCGACCGCCGCCTCCGCTACCATCTACAGCGGCCGGGGCCCCTTCCCCACCTTGACCAGGAAGCACGGCGTCCGCTGCCTCCTGGTGCCTGCCTCGCCCCACATGGAGACCTACGTGCGGGCGTTGGCGAGGGTGGTGGGGCCCCCGGCCATCGTGGCGGCGTCCAAAATGTACGGCAAGGTGGTCTCCTTCCTTGCCTCGGAGGCCGCCGCCCAGGAGGCGGTGGAGAAGGGCCTGGCGGTGGGGGGCGTGTTCGTCCCCCTGGAGCCGCTGGAGGACCTGGGTGTCCGAGTGGTCCTGACCTCCGTCCCTCCCTTCCTGCCCAATGTCGCCCTGTTACCTGCCCTCTCTACTTTGGGGAAGCCCATCTCCGTGGTGAGCCCTCTCCCCTTGGGCTGCAAGGACCCCGCCCTCCTTCACATCCTCTCGTTCCGCCGGCAGGTGCAGCTTCAGCTGCCGCCGGCGGCACGTGGCGGAGAGGTGCTCGAGGGGTCCTTCCTGGTCCCCTATCAGGGGGCCCAGTACCGGGTGCATTACGCCATGGGGGAGGCCCGGTGCTACCTCTGTCGGGCGACGGGGCACGTCCGGAGGGACTGCCCCTTAGCCCAGCACGGAGGAGCGCCCGGGACCCCCGAGCCCCGGCAGGGTGCCGGCCCCGCCATCGCCGGTGCCCCTGACCGCCCGGTACCCAGAGCCGCCCCTCCTCCTCCTCGGTCCATCACTGCTCCCGCTCGGGCCTCAGGGGTCCGTTCTCCGGGGCGCCCAGATGGGCGGGAGAGCCCCGCCTCCGCTGCCTGCACTCTGGCGGGGCCTGTGGAGGAGGGTGCGGCAGGGGTACTGCCGGGCGTGGGAGAGGGCTCTCCCCAGGGGGACTCATCCCTCCCTCCTGTTGTTCCACCAGTGCCTCTCCCTGCCCCCAAACTGTCTTCTCTGCCCCCTGACCCAATCCCTGTTGACCAGCCCGCAGACGATGCCATGGAGGGCTGGACCCGGGTGGAGGGTAAGCGGGGTAAGCGGAAGGCTTGGGCTCAACTCGTGCCATCTGCCGTGGAAGCCCCCCATAAGACCAGAAAGGGGGCCGCAGGCACCGAGCCTTCCGCCATGCCCACGGGGACACCCCATCTGCTGATGACGGCTAGGGAAGACGTGGCAGCACCAGAGGGTACCACCATCCCTCCTCCGCAGTCCCTCCCTGCGGAGGTCCCCGATGCAGCCCCCTCCTGTTCCCTTGCCACCTGTGCCCCCCGCAATACCCGAGGTGAGCGTCGCCTCGGGCGCAAGTGGGGAGGCCTCTGGGGTGGTGGGTGGTGAGCTCCCCTCCATCTTTGCGGAGATCGAGGCCCTGGGTCTGACCCCGGTCACCCAGGGGGAGGATGACCCTCTACCAATGGGCCTCGACCTGGCTGACCTCACCCCAGCTCCCCCTTCCCCATGCTCCACCATCCCTCCTGCTACGTCCGCTCCCGCCTCCGAGGGTCCCCTGGACTCCTCGACCTGCCCGGCTGCGGATGGCACCCTGCTGCTGGCCGCCGAGCCTGTTGAGGCGACGGCCGGTGCCTCGTGGCCGGGTGACAAGCTACTGGGGGTGTCCCTCGGTGGTGCGGGGCGATCGAGTTCCTTCCCGGGTGGGGGCCCCCCTGAGGGTTCCACGTCTCCCCGTGCCGAGGCTGCTCTGCCTGCCATTGAGCCTGAGCCCGGTGTCACTGGGGACCCCCTCCCTACCCCTCAACCCCCCGTGCCTGGCCGCGAGGAGCCACTTACCGATGGTCCTGCTCCTGCGGCCCAGGGTCCCATCACTGTCCCTCCCCCCAACAGTGCTCCTGACCCCAGCCCTGCCCCCTCCACCTCCTGTAATGTTATTGCCGCCCCTGGGGCTGTCTCCTTCCCTTTCCCGGAGGATGACTCCCAGGGAGCGGCCTTTGCGTTCCTCAGTCCCGACCCACTAGGGGCTGCGCTCTTCCCTCCGCCCCCCCCATTGAGCCAAGGTCCGGGGCGGACCACGTGGCGCCGGTCCATCGGGCGCCACGTCGCGGGTCCGCCCCTTGTTTACCCATCCCAGCGGGCCACGGGGCTGCGCCAGAGGCCCCACCGGTGGACCCCCGGAGGCCAGTGACCCCGCCCCCCCATACGCTGCGAGAGGAGTTGCGGGAGTTCTTGGAGGACGTCCGGGGCTCCCGCAACAAGGTCGTGCTTGCTCTCCAGCGCTGGGGGGACTTCCACCGGATCCTCCTGGCCACGCGGGCCCTCATAGGGGAGGGCAAGGGGACCGGGAAGCAGAATGTCGCGGCTTACCACCGGGCGCGCGGCTTCCGTGACTCCCTGCTCGCCTTCGGGGTGGGCCACGGTTTGCTGCGCGGCCCAACGGGGGCCGTGAGCGCCCCTGCTGACGTGGATCCCCCCCAGCCCTCCTCATGGCAGTCATCACCTTCGCCACACTAAACACCCGGAGCTGTAGGGTGGGTTTCCGCAGGAGCCAGGTGCTCTCCTTCCTTCGGGAGGGGGGGTACTCCGTGGTTTTCCTGCAGGAGACCCACAAGGATCCGGCCGCCGAAGCTAGCTGGCGGCTGGAGTGGGGGGACGGGGTCTACTTCAGCCATCTCACCACCCGTCAGGCTGGAGTGGCTACCCTGTTCTCCCCCAACCTATGGCCAGAGGTGCTGGGGGTCGCCGAGGCTGTGCCGGGCCGCCTGCTGCACCTCCGGGTCCGCATGGCAGGGCTTGTGGTCAACCTCATCGTCTATGCCCCGACATCGGCCCCGGAGCAGCTGCGGTTCTATCGGCAGACGTCCGCCTTCCTCGGCTCCCTGGATCCTCGCGAGTGCCTGGTCCTGGGCGGGGACTTTAACACCGTCCTCGAGGAGCGGGACCGCTCGGGGACCGAGCAGAGCCCGGCCGCCACGGACGTCCTCAGGGAGATCGTCGCCCATCACTCCCTGGTGGACGTCTGGCGCGACCACCACCCGGATGACGCCTCCACGTACACCTATGTCCGGGTGGAAGCCCATCGGTCGTGCCACTCCCGGTTGGACCACATCTATCTGTCCCGGTTCCATCTCTCACGGGCCCAGTCCTCCAGCATCCGGCCGGCCCCTTTTTCGGACCACCACCTCGTCACCGTGACGGCCTCTCTCTGCGCGGAGAGGCCAGGGCCGGCCTATTGGCACTTCAACAACAACTTGCTGGAGGATGGGGGCTTTGTGGCGTCCTTCCGGGAGTTCTGGCTGGCCTGGCGAGGGCAGCGGCGCGCCTTTCCCTCGGCGCGGTGGTGGTGGGATGTGGGGAAGGTGCACGCCCGGCTCTTCTGCCGTGACTACACCCGGGGCGCCAGCCGACGGAGGGATGCAGCGATAGGGCAGTTGGAGCGGGAGGTCTTAGAGCTGGAGAGGCGTCTGGCCGCCAGCCCCGAGGATCCATCCCTTTGCGGAGCGTGCCGGGAGAAGCGGGAGGAGCTCCGGGTCCTCGAAGACCATCGGGCCCGGGGCGCCTTTGTTCGATCCCGCATCCGCCTCCTTCGGAAGATGGATCGCGGCTCCCGCTTCTTCTACGCCCTGGAGAAACGGAGGGGGGCCAAGAAGCAAGTCACCTGCCTCCTGGCGGAGGACGGCTCCCCCCTCACGGATCCGGCGGAGATGTGCGAGAGGGCCCGGACCTTCTACGCGCGCCTTTTCTCCCTGGATCCGACCGATCCTGCCGCTTGCACAGTGCTCTGGGACGGACTCCCGACGGTCAGCGCGGGCGACCGGGACCGGCTCGAGCTGCCTCTCACTCTGGCCGAGTTCTCGGAAGCCCTCCGTCGCATGCCCACCAATAAATCCCCGGGCATGGACGGGCTGACCGTGGAGTTCTACCGCGTGTTCTGGGACGTCCTCGGCCCAGACCTAGTCACCGTCTGGGCCGAGTCCTTGCGGGGCGGGGTCCTCCCTCTTTTGTGCAGGCGAGCCGTGCTCGCTTTATTGCCGAAGAGGGGGGACCTCCGCGATTTACGGAATTGGCGTCCCATCTCGCTCCTCAGCACGGACTATAAAATCGTTGCGAAGGCCATTTTGATTCGGCTAGGGTCTGTGCTGGCGGACGTGGTCCACCCAGACCAGACCTACACCGTCCCGGGCCGCATGATCTTTGATAACTTGTATCTGGTCCGGGACCTTCTGGAATTAGGGTGCAGGGATGGTCTGTCGTTCGCCCTCCTGTCCCTGGATCAGGAGAAGGCGTTCGACAGGGTGGACCACGGGTATCTCCTGGGCACTCTGCAAGCGTTCGGCTTCAGGTCCCAGTTTGTGGGTTTTCTCCAGGTGCTGTACGCTTCCGCAGAGTGTCTGGTCAGGCTCAACTGGACCCTGACCGAGCCGGTCAACTTCAGGCGGGGAGTACGGCGGGGTGCCCCCTCTCGGGCCAGCTGTACGCCCTGGTGATCGAGCCCTTCCTCTGTCTCCTCCGTCGGAGGTTGACGGGGTTGGTGCTTCGGGAGCCGGAGCTGCGGCTGGTCCTGTCGGCGTACGCCGACAATGTGCTCCTCGTGGTCCAGGACCCGGGCGACTTGGTGCGGGTGGAGGCCTGCCAGGCCGTGTACTCGGCGGCCTCCTCCGCCCGGGTCAACTGGGTCAAGAGCTCTGGCCTGGTGGTCGGGGACGGGTGGCAGGGGAGCTTCCTCCCATCCGCGCTTCAGGCCATCCAGTGGAGCATGAGTCCGCTGCTCTATCTCAGCGTTTACCTTTCTGCCACGCATCCCTCTCTGCCGGAGAGCTGGCAAGGTTTGCAGGGCAGGGTGGCGGAGCGGCTCCAGAAATGGACAGGACTCCTCCGGTGCCTTTCCCTCCGAGGGAGGGCACTGGTGCTCAATCAACTGGTCCTGTCCATGCTCTGGTACCGGCTCAACACCCTGGTCCCGGCCCCGGTGTTCCTGACCGACCTCCGGACGGTGGTTCTGGAGTTCTTTTGGCCAGGACTGCACTGGGTCCCTGCAGGGGTGCTCCACCTGCCCCTGGAGGAGGGAGGGCAGGGCCTGAAGTGCCTGCACACTCAGGTCCACGTCTTCCGCCTCCAGGCACTGCAGAGGCTCCTTTATGGTGCGGGTAGTCCGGCGTGGAGAGCCCTGGGGCACGCCTTCCTGCGCCGCTTCCGAGGGCTCCGATACGACCGGCAGCTCCTTTATCTCGATCCGAGGGGCCTTCCGCGAGACCTCTCCGGGCTGCCGGTCTTCTACCAGGACCTCCTCTGGACCTGGAAGCTGTTCTCTGCGACCAGGTCCGTGGCGGCCACCGAGGGGGCGGACCTCCTTGCGGAGCCCCTGCTACACAAACTCTAGCTCCGTGTGCAGGTGGCGGAGTCCCCCGCAGTGCGCCAGAGGTTGGTCCTGGCGGAAGCCACCAGGGTCGGAGACCTCCTGGACTACGACCGGGGAGACTGGCTGGATCCCCTGACGCTCGCTCGGCGGATGGGGCTCTCCAGACCTTGTACTCCCCGGCGCGTATTACAGGAGGTGAAGGCCGCTTTGCCGCCCACTGCTCGGGCCTACCTCGACCGGGTCCTGTGTGAGGGCACGCCCCGCCCACCCCACACCCCGAGCCCTCCGGACCTCTTCATCAGGCCCCTACCCCGTGGACCCGACCGGCCCTCCCGCCCCTTCACCGCAAGCTGGCTGCACGCTCGTGCTCCACACCCTTCACTTCCTCACCCTCGTGTCCCACCCCGACACCAAG
Organism: Mauremys reevesii; assembly: GCF_016161935.1. NCBI lineage: Eukaryota > Metazoa > Chordata > Testudines > Geoemydidae > Mauremys > Mauremys reevesii. The sequence continues at coordinate 60,708,972 of NC_052631.1, read as the reverse complement.
TGGCGGGACCTCTTGCCACCTCTGGAGGGTGAGGAGCCCCGGTGGGCCAGCCTGTACTCCACCCTGGTCCCGAGGCCCGTCGGGGATATCGGTTGGTGGCTCCTCCATGGGGCCGTGAGCACGGGCGTGTACTTGGCGCGGTTTACCCCTGTCCCAGACACCTGCCCCTTCTGCGGCGTGAGGGAGACCCTGGCGCATGTTTATGTAGAGTGCGCCAGGCTGCAGCCCCTATACCGGCTCCTCACCAACATCCTGTTGTGTTTCTGGCTTAATTTTTCCCCTCACTTCCTTCTCCACGCACTCCTTATCCGTGGCCCCATGAAGTCGCGGGACCTCCTGGTCAACCTCCTCCTCGCCCTGGCCAAACAGGCTATCTACGCGACCACGGAGAGGCGGTTGGCCAATGGAGACTCCTGTGACTGTGGGGATGGTTTCCGATCCTTAGTCCGTTCACGTCTCCGAGCGGAGTTCCTCTGGGCGGCGTCCGCTGGCTCCCTTGATGCCTTCGAGGAGCAGTGGGTGCTGTCCGGGGTTCTCTGCTCGGTGTCCCCGTCAGGCTCCCTTCTTATGACCCTTTGACCGCACTCCTCTCCCTGTTCTTTTATTAGTTGTCCCCTGCAATTAGTGGGTTTCTGAGGCCCTGTGGAAGCTCCCCTTAGGCTGGGGGGGGATCCGTTAGCATGGGGTGGGCTTCGCCCGCCCCGTTTCCCGGAAACCCAATAGATACCGGGCCTGCTTTGTCTTCTTGGGCTGCCCTGCTGGCTGGAGCGCTCCCCCTTCTCTGGCTGCCTTGCTGGCTGGAGCTCCTTCTCATAAGAACATAAGAAAGGCCGTACCGGGTCAGACCAAAGGTCCATCTAGCCCAGTATATGTCTACCGACAGTGGCCAATGCCAGGTGCCCCTGAGGGAGTGAACCTAACAGGCAATGATCAAGTGATCTCTCTCCTGCCATCCATCTCCATCCTCTGACAAACAGAGGCTAGGGACACCATTCTTACCCATCCTGGCTAATAGCCATTTATGGACTTAGCCACCATGAATTTATCCAGTCCCCTTTTAAACATTGTTATAGTCCTAGCCTTCACAACCTCCTCAGGTAAGGAGTTCCACAAGTTGACTGCGCTGTGTGAAGAACTTCCTTTTATTTGTTTTAAACCTGCTGCCTATTAATTTCATTTGGTGACCCCTAGTTCTTGTATTATGGGAATAAGTAAATAACTTTTCCTTATCCACTTTCTCAACATCACTCATGATTTTATATACCTCTATCATGTCCCCCCTTAGTCTTCTCTTTTCCAAACTGAAGAGTCCTAGCCTCTTTAATCTTTTCTCTTATGGGACCCTCTCTAAACCCCTAATCATTTTAGTTGCTCTTTTCTGAACCTTTTCTAGTGCTAGAATATCTTTTTTGAGGTGAGGAGACCACATCTGTACACAGTATTCGAGATGTGGGCGTACCATGGATTTATATAAGGGCAATAATATATTCAGTCTTATTCTCTATCCCCTTTTTAATGATTCCTAACATCGTGTTTGCTTTTTTGACCGCCTCTGCACACTGCGTGGACATCTTCAGAGAACTATCCACGATAACTCCAAGATCTTTTTCCTGACTCGTTGTAGCTAAATTAGCCCCCATCATGTTGGGGTTGTATGTATATGTATATATATGTATAGTTGGGGTTATTTTTTCCAATGTGCATTACTTTACATTTATCCACATTAAATTTCATTTGCCATTTTGTTGCCCAATCACTTAGTTTTGTGAGATCTTTTTGAAGTTCTTCACAATCTGCTTTGGTCTTAACTATCTTGAGTAGTTTAGTATCATCTGCAAACTTTGCCACCTCACTGTTTACCCCTTTCTCCAGATCATTTATGAATAAATTGAATAGGATTGGTCCTAGGACTGACCCTTGGGGAACACCACTAGTTACCCCTCTCCATTCTGAGAATTTACCATTAATTCCTACCCTTTGTTCCCTGTCCTTTAACCAGTTCTCAATCCATGAAAAGACCTTCCCTTTTATCCCATGACAGCTTAATTTACGAAAGAGCCTTTGGTGAGGGACCTTGTCAAAGGCTTTCTGGAAATCTAAGTACACTATGTCCACCGGATCCCCCTTGTCCACATGTTTGTTGACCCCTTCAAAGAACTCTAATAGATTAGTAAGACACGATTTCCCTTTACAGAAACCATGTTGACTATTGCTCAAGAGTTTGTTTTTCTATGTGTCTGACAATTACATTCTTTACTATTGTTTCAACTAATTTGCCCGGTACCGACGTTAGACTTACCGGTCTGTAATTGCCGGGATCACCCCTAGAGCCCTTTTTAAATATTGGCGTTACATTAGCTAACTTCCAGTCATTGGGTACGGCGATTTAAAGGACAGGTTACAAACCTTAGTTAATAGTTCCGCAACTTCACATTTGAGTTCTTTCAGAACTCTTGGGTGAATGCCATCTGGTCCCGGTGACTTGTTAATGTTGAGTTTATCAATTAATTCCAAAACCTCCTCTAGTGACACTTCAATCTGTGACAGTTCCTCAGATTTGTCACCTACAAAAGCCAGCTCAGGTTTGGGAATCTCCCTAACATCCTCAGCCGTGAAGACTGAAGCAAAGAATCCATTTAGTTTCTCCGCAATGACTTTATCATCTTTAAGCGCTCCTTTTGTATTTTCATCGTCAAGGGGCCCCACTGGTTGTTTAGCAGGCTTCCTGCTTCTGATATACTTAAAAAACATTTTGTTATTACCTTTGGAGTTTTTGGCTAGCCGTTTTTCAAACTCCTCTTTGGCTTTTCTTATTACACTCTTGCACTTAAGTTGGCAGTGTTTGTGCTCCTTTCTATTTGCCTCACTAGGATTTGACTTCCACTTTTTAAACGAGGTCTTTTTATCTCTCACTGCTTCTTTTACATGGTTGTTAAGCCACGGTGGCTCTTTTTTAGTTCTTTTACTGTTTTTCTTAATTTGGGGTATACATTGAAGTTGGGCCTCTATTATGGTGTCTTTAAAAAGGGCCCACGCAACTTGCAGGGATTTCACTTTAGTCACTGTACCTTTTAACTTTTGTCTAACTAACCCCCTCATTTTTGTATAGGGGCAAAATTTTGAAATTAAAGGCCACAGTGTTGGGCAGTTGAGATGTTCTTCCCACCACAGGGATGTTGAATGCTATTGTATTATGGTCACTATTTCCAAGCGGTCCTGCTATAGTTACCTCTTGGACCAGCTCCTGCGCTCCACTCAGGATTAAATCTAGAGTCGTCTCTCCCCTTGTGGGTTCCCGTACCAGCTGCTCCATGAAGCAGTCATTTAAAGTATCGAGAAATTTTATCTCTGCATTTCGTCCTGAAGTGAAATGTTCCCAGTCAATATGGGGATAATTGAAATCCCCCACTATTATTGGGTTCTTAATTTTGATAGCCTCTCTAATTTCTTTTAGCATTTCATCATCACTATTACTGGCCTGGTCAGGTGGTCGATAATAGATCCCTACTGTTATATTTTTACTAGAGCATGAAATTTCTATCCACAGAGACTCTATGGAACCTGTGGATTCGCTTAAGATTTTTACTTCATTTGAATCTACACTTTCTTTAACATATAGTGCTACTCCTCCCCCTGCACGGCCTGTTCTGTCCTTCCGATATATTTTGTACCCCGGAATGATTGTGTCCCATTGATTGCTCTCAGTCCACCAGGTTTCAGTGATGCCTATTATATCTATATCCTCCTTTATCACAAGGCACTCTAGTTCACCCATCTTATTATTTAGACTTCTGGCATTTGTGTACAAGCACTTTAAAAACTTGTCCCGGTTTATTAGCCTGCCTTTTTCTGATGTGCCAGATTCTTTTTTATGTGACTGTTTATCATCTGATCCGGCCCTTACATTATACTTCTCAGTCCTCTGCTCCTGACTATAACCTGGAGATTCTCTATCATCAGACTCTCCCCTAAGAGAAGTCTGTGTCCGATCCACACGCTCCTCTGCAGCAGTCAGATTTCCCCCATCTCCTAGTTTAAAAACTGCTCTACAACCCTTTTAATGTTTAGTGCCAGCAGTCTGGTTCCACTTTGGTTTAGGTGGAGCCCATCTCTCCTGTATAGGCTCCTCCCATCCCAGAAGTTTCCCCAGTTCCTAATGAACGTGAACCCCTCCTCTCTACACCATCGTCTCATCCACGCATTGAGACTCTGAAGCTCTGCCTGCCTACCTTGCCCTGCGCGTGGAACTGGGAGCATTTCTGAAAATGCCACCATAGAGGTCCTGGATTTCAGTCTCTTCCCTAGCAGCCTAAATTTGGCTTCCAGGACATCTCTCCTACCCTTCCCTATGTCATTGGTACCTACATGTACCACGACCACTGGCTCCTCCCCAGCACTACACATAAGTCTATCTAGATGCCTCGAGAGAGCCGCAACCTTAGCACCAGGCAGGCAAGTCACCGTACGGTTCTCCCGGTCATCACAGACCCAGCTATCTACATTTCTAATAATCGAATCTCCCATTACTAACACCTATCTTTTCCTAGAGACTGGAGTTCCCTCCCCCGGAGAGGCAATCTCAGTGCGAGAGGCAACCCCAGCACCATCTGGAAGGAGGGTCCCAACTATGGGAAGGTTTCCCTCTGCTCCCATTGACTGCTCTACTTCCCTGGGCCCTTCTTCCTCCTCAACAGCACAGGAGCTGTTTAAGCGGAGGTGGGACAATTCTACAGTGTCCCGGAAAGCCTCATCAACATACCTCTCTGCCTCTCTCAGCTCCTCCAGTTCCGCCACCCTGGCCTCCAAAGTCCGTACATGGTCTCTGAGGGCCAGGAGCTCCTTGCACCGACTGCACACATACGCCACCCGCCCACAGGGCAGGTAATCATACGTGTGACAGTCAGTGCAATAAACTGGATAGCCCCCACTCTGCTGCTGGGCTTCTGCCTGCATTGTCTCCTAGTTAGTGAAAGGGTGGTTTACGGAAAGTAGTTTTGGAAAGTGGTTCGGTTTATAGGTTTGAGGGGGGGGCCACAGGGAAGGGGTTAGGGCTGGCGAGGGGCTCCCACTCCCTTCCCACTCCCCTTCTAAACTCCCTTGCGAAACTCCCTGTTAGCAGCCCCTGGTCGCTTGTGCGCGGCTTTATAAAGCCCTGGCCTGAATGAATGCCCCACCCACTGATTAAGGCTCAGCCAATTACCAGAGGCTGACTTGGCTCCCTTCCTGGGCTGCTGTTGCTGCTGACTGGAGGGCTCCTTCCCTGGCCTACTGCTGCTGCCAAGTGAGTGAGTGAGTGAGGTGGCGGGGAGGGGGGCCTTGCTGGCCAGCCCCCACTCCCCCACTCTCTGGAGGGAGAAGCCAGGACCCCACCACCACCACTATAGCTACCATCTGTGAGGTTCCTTCCTGCCTGGCCACCAGGGCTGCTGGAGAAGGAGGAGGAGCTGCTGCTGCTGGAACTGTGTTTGTCCTGGGGAGCTGCTGGAGCCTGGAGGAGGGAGAGGACTGGGAAGACCACCGGCTGCTGGGGGACTGCACTGGACTCTGAAGACCTCTGTGGAGGGGGCTACCAAAGACTGAGTAACTCTTTAACTGTACTCTAGTGGTGGGGGTTTAGACTGTGTTTGTGGGGACACAGGGGGTGTGGTGTGGAGCCTGCCCCCTGGTCCATCTGTGTGTCCCCCCCCCCAACCCCCACCACCCCCGCAGGCCGCTTACCATCTGCCTTGGTTCCTGCCTCTGGGACTCAGCTGCTCGCCTGGCCTGCCACGCCCTTTTGCCACCGTTTGGGCCTCCAGCAGCAGCCAGCCAAACACTGACTTTGCACAAGTGCTCGTGGGTGCACGCACCCCCCTCCTCCCCCGGACTGACCCCTTCCTCTCTGCAACAGGCCCCCTAGCCAGTGATTTCCCTACACCCCCCCCAGGGGGGTGTACACCCCCCCTGAATTTTCCCAACACCCCCCCCAGTTTTGTGAGCTAGTTACATACCAATTTAGTGACTGTTTGGAAATCTGAATTTAAACTGAAACATTAATACACACTTTAAAAGCTTATACAGTGTATGATAAAATATGTGTATCTGAAAAAGTATAATAGATTTGAAAAGTATGAACATAGACTAGCTTCCTTGCTTCCTTATACAGCTGTTTTTTATGACACTGTCAGTGCATTCATTTCGGTGATGTTGGCCAACCTAATAATTTCAAATGATGATTTGTAAGCAAAGTCTAAATGAGTTCTCCCTGACAGCTAGTGATGAGCTGGGGGCTAAGGCTTCAGGGACAGATTATATTTACATTCACACCTAATCTACCTAGGTATCCAGCAAACAGAGCTGTGTTGTCCAAGTGATAGATTTTGGCTGGGATTGGGTTACAAACCACTTGAATGTGGGGGGAAGGGGGGATGAAATGTTGTTCTTATTGATGAATAAAGGGCAGTAGAACTGTACTTAGTCTGTGATGTGGAACTTAGTCAACTTGTGGAACTCCTTACCTGAGGAGGTTCTAGGAGTATAACAATGTTTAAAAGGGGACTGGATAAATTCATGGTGGCTAAGTCCATAAATGGCTATTAGCCAGGATGGGTAAGAATGGTGTCCCTAGCCTCTGTTTGTCAGAGGATGGAGATGGATGGCAGGAGAGAGATCACTTGATCATTGCCTGTTAGGTTCACTCCCTCTGGGGCACCTGGCATTGGCCACTGTCGGTAGACAGATACTGAGCTAGATGGACCTTTGGTCTGACCCGGTACGGCCATTCTTATGTTCTTATGATTTGAAGGCATCTAGAGAGAGGGTGGGGAACCTGTCCCTCTCCACTGTTTAAAGACAGAGCTGATTAGGCTCCATAGATAGTCTTTTGTTTTGTTAAGTGACCACTGCAGCTGAAATCACTGACAATCGGGTCTAAGTGCTTAGTCCTGTTGTGGGGACAGTGTTCCTGTGGGGACAGTGTTTTTGTGTAAGAGACAGCCCAGACTGCACTAGCAGCGAGGTTCCCGCACTGAGGGCTCAGCTGAAATCACTGAGAGCTGGTGGAACCTCAAGAGACCAACTCGCAGAGGTCACTGTGGTAGGTGACAGCAGAAGGTGACTGTGCAGGGCCATTGGCAACAGAGTGGTGGAGTGAACGGTGGCACAACGAACAGCCATGGCCAGAGCGAACTGTGCCTTTTTGTCCCCCACCTGGAAGGTGTACTCACGTGAAAGCACCTCTGAACTCTGAGTCTCCACTGACCAAGGACCACACCGGTGAGTGGAGTGCGGTGGAGGGAAAAGTGAGGGGCATGTTAAATAAACATTTGATGGTTGGACTATATTTTAGTCACTTTGCTCCAGAATGCTAGATTTGTGACTGGGAATGGAAACTTATATAAATATGTTTCCCAGTAGGCCAAGATTTTTAAAATGCAGTATTTGCCAAGGTTGTTATCTCACATTGTTGCTATCTTGGGAGGTCATTATGCTGGGGAGTTTCTGTACTAAACATTTTTATTATAATTAATTTTTACATAAGAATGGTCATACTGGGTCAGACCCGTGGTCCAGATAGCCCAATACCCTGTCTTACAACAATGGTCAAGGCCAGGTGCTTCAGAGGGAATGAATAGAACAGGGAATCATCAAGTGATCCATCCCCTGTCGCCCACTCCCAGCTTCTGGCAAACAGGCTAGGGACACTCAGAGCATGGCGTTGCATCCCTCTCATCCTGGCTAATAGCCACAGATGGACCTGTTCTCCAGGAATTTATCTAGTTCTTTTTAAAATCCTGTTATAGTTTTGGTCTTCACAGCATCCCCTGGCAAAGAGTTCCCTGGGTTGACTTTATATTGTGTGAAGAAATACTTCTTTTTGTTTTTTTTAAATCTGCTGCCTATTAATTTCATTGGGTGACTGCTAGTTCTTGTGTTATGTGAAGGATTAAATAAAATTTCCTTATTCACTTTCTTCGCACCAGTCAAGATTTTGTAGACCTCTATCATATCCCCATTAGTCATCTCTTTTCTAAGCTGAAAATTCCCAGTCACTTTAATCTCTCCTCCTGTTTCATACCCCTCATCATTTTAGTTGCCCATCTCTGTACCTTTTCCAATTCCAATATATATATTTTTAGGATGGGTGACCAGATCTACACACACTATTCAAGGTGTGCATTACCATGGATTTATATAGAGGCAATATGATATTTTCTGTCTTATTATCTATCCCTTTCATAATGATTCCCAACATTGTTTGCTTTTGTGACTGTTGCTGCACATGGAGTGGATGTTTTCAGAAATCTACAGTGCTCCTGTTCTTTTTAAAAAACCAAACAGAATCACTGAGTGGATGTTTTCAGAGAAATATCCACAATGATTCCAAGATCTCTTTCTTGAGTGTTAACAGCTAATTCAGACTCCTTCATTTTGTATATATAGTTGAGATTGTTTTCCAATGTGCATTACTTTGCATTTATCAACACTGAATTTAATTTGCCATTTTGTTGCCCAGTCACCCAGTTTTGTGAGATCCCTTTGTAGCTCTTCGCAGTCTGCCTGGGACTTAACTATCTTGAATAGTTTTGTATCATCTGCAAATTTTGCCACCTCACTGTTTACCCATTTTTCCAGATGAATATGTTGAATAGGACTGGTCCCAGTACTGACCCCTGAAGGATACCACTATTTATCTCTCTCCATTCTGAAAACTGATAATTTATTCCTACTCTTTGTTTCCCATCTTTTAACCAGTTACTGATCCATGAGAGGACTTCCCTCTTACCCCATGATGGCTTACTTTTCAAAAGTCAATTTAAATTAAATACATTTTTTTAAATTATATATTTTTTTTAGAAATCTAGATCTGTTATGTGTTTTGGTGTAACTTGTATTTTCCTTACGTTAAATTTGGATTATCCTAACAAAACATTTACTTTATTCACTTTCTTCACATCAGTCAAGATTTTATAGACCTTTAGCATATCCCCCCTTAGTCGTCTCTTTTCTAAGCTGAAAATTCCCAGTCATTTTAATTTCTTCTCCTGTTTTATACCCCTAATCATTTTAGTTGCCCATCTCTGTACTTTTTGCATTTCCAGTATGTCTTTTCTGGGATGGGGTAACCAGAGCTGCACAAAGTATTCAAGGTGTACATGTGCCATGGATTTATATAGAGGCAATATGATATTTTCTGTCTTATTATCTATCACTTTCTTTAAAATGCAAAGGTTTCAGAGTAGCAGCCGTGTTAGTCTGTATTGCAAAAAGAACATAAGCTTTCGTGGGCTACATCCGATGAAGTGGACTGTAGCCCACGAAAATTTATGCTCAAATAAATTTGTTAGTCTCTAAGGTGCCACAAGTGCTCCTGTTCTTTTTAAAAAAGCAAACAGAATGTTGGGAATCACTGACTGCCGCTGCACACTGAGTGGATGTTTTCAGAGAAATATCCACAATGATTCCAAGATCTTTCTTGTGAGTGTTAACAGCTAATTCAGATTCCTTCATTTTGTAAGCATAGTTGAGATTGTTTTCCAATGTGCATTACTTTGCATTTATCAACACTGAATTTCATCTGCCATTTTTGTTGCCCAGTCACCCAGTTTTATGAGATCCCTTTGTAATTCTTCGCAGTCTGCCTGGGACTTAACTATCTTGAATAGTTTTGTATCATCTGCAAATTTTGCCACCTCACTGTTTACCCATTTTTCCAGATCATTTATGAATATGTTGAACAGCACTGGTCCCAGTACCGACCCCTCAGGGATACCATTATTTATCTCTCTCCATTCTGAAAACTGATAATTTATTCCTACCCATTGTTTCCCATCTTTTAACCAGTTACTGATCCATGAGAGGACTTTCCTCTTACCCCATGATGGCTTACTTTTCAAAAGTCAATTTAAATTAAATACTTTTTTTTAAAATGTATATTTTTTTAGAAATCTAGACCTGTTATGTATTTTGGTGTAACTTGCATTATTCTTATGTTAAATTTGCATAATCCTAACAAAACATTTACTTTATTCATATCTCTTTTATATATCTCATTGGTCCTGACACCCCCCCTGTAAATTCAGACACCCCTAATTTCAATTCCTGGGGAAACCACTGCCCCTAGCTTTGCCCCTCGTAGCCTTTGCCCCCCCTGCCCAGCTTCAGTTTGTTTGCTTGCCACACCCGTCTCCCTTTACAGCTTTGTTTGTCCTGCCCCAGCCCTGAAGCTAACCCCTTGGTCCCCCTGCCCCACTCCCAGCCTGGTTGCTCCCCTCCCTCCGCGGCCCCTCGCCCTGATTAGCCCCTCCCCTCGTGCGCCCATAGCCCCATCAGTGCGCTTGTGCTTCTCCCCTGTTTAAGTTTGCCCCTATTGCACTGCACCCCCCATTGCTCTTGTTTTCCCTCCCCTCCCCTAGTGCAGCTAGGGGAGCCAGATTTCAATCCTGTGTCGGTGACTGACCGCCCCCCCCCCGAGTCCTTGATAGTCCCCGTATCTGCCCTCCCTCCCCCATTTTGGCACCCTCCTCCCCTGCCCACAGCCTAGCAGGCCAGAGTGGTTGACCTGTTCTTCCCCCTGCTCCCTTTCTCGGGTGTTTTCCCTCCCTCCCTACTCAGCATGGCGGGAGACACGGCGGGTGAGACCCCTGGGGGTCAACGCCTGTCCCCCCTCCCCCGCCTGCTCCCCCAATCCCCCCCCCAGTCTCGACCTCAACCGCCGCTGCCAGACCACCTGCCACCGCTCCCGCTGAGGCGCCGGCAGCGGCGACCGACGGGGTGCCCTCTGCTGCTGCCACGTCCCTCGCCCCTTCCGCCTCTGGGGGAGCCCCCCCAGCCAGCGGAAAGGGCCGGGGCAAAAAGAAGGGAAAAGGCTCCGCTAGGAAGCCTAAGCCCTCCATGGCGGAGCCTGCCACCGCTGCTGCGGCCCCGCCACTGGCCGTGGCGTCCCTCCCCGCTGTCCCCTCCACCAGCTCTGCGGGTGCCCCTCCCTCGGCCCCCAGAGAGTACGCCCAGGTGGCGGCGGCCCCCCCGCCCGCCACTACGTCATCTCCCCCGACCGCCGCCTCCGCTACCATCTACAGCGGCCGGGGCCCCTTCCCCACCTTGACCCGGAAGCACGGCATCCGTTGCCTCCTGGTGCCTGCCTCGCCCCATGTGTAGACCTACGTGCGGGCGTTGGCGAGGGTGGTGGGGCCCACGGCCATCATGGCAGCCTCCAAAATGTATGGCAAGGTGGTCTTCTTCCTTGCCTCGGAGGCCGCCGCCCAGGAGCCGGTGGAGAAGGGCCTGGTGGTGGGGGGCGTGTTTGTCCCCCTGGAGCCGCTGGAGGACCTGGGTGTCTGTGTGGTCCTGACCTCCGTCCCTCCCTTCCTGCCCAATGCCGCCCTGTTACCCGCCCTCTCTACTCTGGGGAAGCCCATTTCCGTGGTGAGCCCTCTCCCCTTGGGCTGCAAGGACCCCGCCCTCCGTCATGTCCTCTCATTCTGCCGGCAGGTGCAGCTTCAACTGCCGCCGGCAGCGCATGGCGGAGAGGCGCTCAAGGGGTCTTTCCTGGTCCCCTACCAGGGGGCCCAGTACCGGGTGCACTACTCCACGGGGGAGGCTCGGTGTTACCTCTGCCAGGCGACGGGGCACGTTCGGAGGGACTGCCCCTTGGCCCGGCACGGAGGAGCGCCCGGTACCCCTGAGCCCCGGCAGGGTGCCAGCCCCGTCATCGCTGGCGCCCCTAGCCGCCCGGTGCCCAGAGCTGCTCCTCCTCCTCCTCAACCCATCACTGCTCCCGCTCGGGCCTCAGGGTTACGTCCTCCAGGGTGCCCAGACGAGCGGGAGAGCCCTGCCTCTGCTGCCTGCACTCTGGCGGGGCCTGTGGAGGAGGGTGCGGCAGGGGTACTGCCGGGCATGGGAGAGGGCTCTCCCCAGGGGGACTCTTCCCTCCCTCCTGCTGTCCCACCTGTGCCTCTCCAAGCCCCCGAACTGGCATCCTTGCCCCCTGGCCAAACCCCTGTTAACCAGCCCGCAGACGATGCCATGGAGGGCTGGACCCGGGTACAGGGTAAGCGGGGCAAGCGGAAGGCTCGGGCTCCGCTCGTGCCATCTGACGCGGAAGCCCCCCGTAAGACCAGAAAGGGGGCTGCAGACACCGAGCCTTCCGCCATGCCCATGGGGTCGACCCATCTGCCAATGACGGCTAGGGAAGACGTGGCAGCACCGGAGGGTACCACCATCCCTCCTCCGCAGTCCCTCCCTGCGGAGGCCTCTGCTGAAGTCCCTCCTGTTCCCTTGCTGCCTGTACCCCCTGCAATACCCGAGGTGAGCGTCGCCTCGGGCGCGAGTGGGGAGGACCCCGGGGTGGTGGGAGGTGAGCTCCCCTCCATCTTCGCGGAAATCGAGGCCCTGGGTCTGACCCCGGTTACCCTGGGGGACGACGACCTCTTGTCAGCGGGCCTCGACCTGACCAACCTCACCCCAGCTTCCCCTTCCCCGTGTTCCATCATCCCGACTGCCATGTCCGCTCCTGCCTCCGAGGGTCCCCTGGACCTCTCAACCTGCCCGGCTGCAGACGGCACCCTGCTGCTGGCCGCGAGCCTACTGTGGCGACGGCCGGTGCCTCGTGGCCGGGAGATGGGCTACCGGGGGTGTCCCTCGGTGGTGCGGGGCAACTGAGTTCCTTCCCGGGCAGGGCCCCCCCTGAGGGTTCTGCGTTTCTCCACGCCGAGGCTGCTCTACCTGCCGTTGAGCCTGAGCCCGGTGTCACTGGGAACCCCCTCCCTACCCCTCAAACCCCCGGGCCTGGCCGCGAGGAGCCACCCACTGATGGTTCAGCTCTTGCGGCCCAGGGTCCCATCTCTGTCCCTCCCCCCGGCCCTGATCCTGACCCCAGCCCTGCCCTTACTCCTGACCCCGTCCCTGCCCCCTCCACCTCCCATGATGTTATTGCCACCCCTGGAGCTGTCTCTTTCCCTTTCCTGGAGGATGACTCCCAGGGAGCGGCCTTTGAGTTCCACAGTCCTGACCCACTAGGGGCTGCACTCTTCCCTCCGCCCCCCCCATTGAGCCAGGGTCCGGGGCGGACTGGCTGGCGCCGGCCCATCAGGCGCCACGTCGCGGGTCCGCCCCTTGCTTGCCCGTCCCAGTAGGCCACGGGGCTGCGCCAGAGGCCCCACCCATGGATCACCGGAGGCCAGTGACCCCACCCCCCCATGTGCTGAGAGAGGAGTTGCAGGAGTTCCTGGAGGACGTCCGGGGCTCCCGCAACAAGTCGCGGGACCTCCTGGTCAACCTCCTCCTCGCCCTGGCTAAGATGGCCATCTACGTGACCAGGGAGAGGCGGTTGGCCAATGGAGACTCCTGCGACTGTGGGGCTTGTTTCCGATCCTTAGTCCGTTCACGTCTCCGAGCGGAGTTCCTCTGGGCGGCGTCCGCTGGCTCCCTTGATGCCTTCGAGGAGCAGTGGGCGCTGTCCGGTGTTCTCTGCTCGGTGTCCCCGTCAGGCTCCCTTCTTATGACCCTTTGACCGCACTCCTGTGCCTGTTCTTTTATTAGTTGTCCCCCGCAATTAGTGCTTTTCTGAGGTCCTGTAGATCCTCCCCTTAGGCTGAGGGGGCGGGCTTCTGCCTGCCCCGTTTCCCGGAAACCCAATAGATACACCTAGCTATTGAACCCGACCCTTATTGCTGCTGGCTCCACCTGGCAGAAGGGTTACACACATAAGGAGTTGAGTTTGGATAAGCAGCCTAAAGCACCTGTCCTCAGATTTCCATCTAGCCTGGGTTTGATCAGGTCAGATCTCCCTAGCTGAAGGCCAATGGTTCACCACTGCGTTTTGGAAGAAGATTCAGCCTGGGTCAGATTTTCTCAGAACTGGCTCACCAGAATCTAGCAATAACAGAGATGAAAATACAAATAATAGAGCCAACTGGAAACCAGAATTTCTGTGCAGCAGAATTTCAGTTTTTCAGCATTTGTCTGCATCCCGAATCAGACCAAAAGTCAAAAATATTGGATTTTTTCACAGAAGGAAAAATTCCAGAAGTTTGGATCTGGAAATGTCTGAATGTTTTGTTTCTGGTCAGTTTGACACTAAACTGTGTCTGCCTGAACTGCTGTGGTGACTCATGGGAGTTGTAGCTGGGTGCTTTGTGCCCCTATTCTCCCCTGTGGGCTGGGCTCCTCAGCTGGACTACATCTCCCATGAAGCACCATGGTGATTCAGCCAGAGTGTCACATCATGGGAGACGTAGTTTGGCCAGGGAGTTCATCCCACAGAGGGGACTACAACTCCTTTGAGGCACTGTGGTAGTTCAAGCGGATACTGACAAACCAAAATGTTTTCATTTGGGACATTCTGATACAAAATTAAATATTTTTTCCCTATTTTTCCAATAGAAAATCAACTGGATTTTTTGGTAAATTTGGTAAAATTGACCTTTTTCTGCAGAATAGTGTGATTTTGTGGAAGCTGCATTTTCTGTCAAAACACAATTTTAATAGAAAATTCCTGACTGGCTCCACTAAGCAAACCCGTAAGTACAACAGCAGTCACGTCACATGAATGGCAACCATCTGGCGATTGTTGGGACTCTCCACATAAAGAGTCCCATAAAGTAAGAGGATCCAAAATGGGATGCTTGTTGCTTAAGCTCTCAATGCAAAGTGAGGTAGTCCCCAGCTGAGCTTCAGAAAGTCTTGAATTTAAATTCACTTCAGCAGCCTGTATGCTTACGAATATGCCACTCCATTCCATCAGCACAGATCTGTCCAGCCCTTTACAGTGTACTGCACAATGCCATTGCTGAGATTCCCCTTTGTGCAGCTCTCTTCTCACCCTACCATGTCCTCAAACTCCCCATGAATCTAGCATGTCCTTGGGTGCAGGCATTTCTCTTTGTACACTTCTCTCTTGCTGCATAAATGCTGATAAATCGGGTCACATGGAGCTAAACTGAACATTAATGGTTCACCCTATAAAAACCACCGGTGCAGCCTCACTGGGTGACCTAGAAATTGTTTTACAAATGTGATTGCATTCCAATTGCTGTCTTTTGAGCCAACCATTATTGGGAGAAAGTTGCTTTACAAGAGCGGGTGTTTCTAGGAGACAGAGAGAAAAAAGTTGCACAAGTAGTAACATCATGTACCTTCATTCTGATCTGCAAACTCCTTGCTATTTCAGTTCCACCTACCACATCACACCTCAATTTTTAGCTAGAGCACCCTCTGCTCTTCCAGCCCTGGGCTTCCCTCTCCCACAGCTCTGCTCATGTCCCTCAATATTGATCTGCAGCCCCCTGCTACTGACGTGGCACAAAGAGACCAGAAAACTGCTGGATCTGGCCACCTGAGAATTCCCTCATTTTATCTGTGCCACCGTCCCTCTCAGCCCTCATGCAGAGAATATGTTGGGGACTGGGTGGGGTGAGACGTAGGTATGGCTGAAGTGTGCTGTACTCAGCTGACATATGGACTCTTAGGAACCAAATAATAATTTTTTGATTATTATCAAATAATAATCAAACCAAGGTAACCAAGGTAATAATTAGAGCAGCTCCCAATCTAACCTATGCCAGGGCTCAGGATGGCATAACCTAACATCCCCTCCAGCCCAGCTAAGCACAAACTTGGCACAGCAGAGAATCTGGGCCAGTCATTCTATAAGGAGACGTTTGTGAGGTAGCTAGTTGAGTCCACCTGGGAGTAGGCTGAGGCACCTTGTCCCCAACCCACAAGAGCCAGTTTCACTAGTGACATCGCAGAACTCAGTTTTCCAGACATAAAAGACTAGCACTAAAATCTGCAGTGTCACACCAATCCCCGGAGAGGTGCTCGGGTGAGATTCTGGGTTAGCGCCTAGCCAGACTGCCCTGCTGGATGCCTGGTGGCATGCAGGCGCAGCAGTGGGCTCCCAGGACTTCTTGAAAAGAGCCTACACCCTGGCCTTGCTCAATGTCCTTCTGGTGGAACAGATTTGGAAGCACTTCAGGAGGCGGAAAGTGCATCTGGCTCAGCCAGCACTGGCTGGGCTGCAAGTGCCATGTGAAACGGTACCAAGTGCTCCTGCAGACCTGAAAATGAGTTGCAGGTGGAGCAATTAGTTATGTCATTTGGTTTCTTCCAAGCAGCCTAATTGGCTCAGTATGATCAATGAAATCAGATTAAGGAGGGCAAGCTGCTTTAGCAGTGAAAGCTTGATCAGAACAAAGGAGGATAGGTCTCCAAGGGTCTCTGAGATAATCACAAGCAAGAGGATTTCCATGCCGTGTTGGCTTCAGATGGGTTATTTCTTCCAGATTAAGTAGAGTAAGTATTTTGGCAGCAAATTTCCACCAACTCTGAGTGGGAGAAGCATCTGCTAAATGAGAAACATTCAAAACCTTCCATGTGTTAGCTATTTGATTCAAAATTTAACACAAACATATGCATTTGAGCATATTTAGATAGCATATGTGCATGTGTGTAAATGCAATTCCTCTTCATCGTGCGGACTAAGCCCCTCACTAATGATAGCAGCTATGTCTGGTGGTGTGTGGAGAGAAATTCTTTCCTTCCTGTGCCCCCCAGCCACCTGACTTGTTTCTGGCAAAGCCTTCTCCTGGAGAAACCCGAGCCTGCTCAGTGTAACAGATAAAGTCATTATGTGGTAAAAACTATTTGGAGTCGGAAAACACAGAGAGAAGTAGGATGGACTTTCAGTATGTCCCACATATGTCCCATCTGGGATCTGAGACAGGACTCTGGAAAATTCAGCTGTCATCATTGCTGTGGTTTTTTTCCAGGAGGGGTGCTAAGAAGGTTCTTTCCAGTGTTCCCACAGGTTGTAGGGATTCCTGTCAAAAGAAGGTAGGGGAGCTGTCTAGGATTGTCCCTGGGCACTGGGGAGAGTGGGATGGACGCTTTATCGGCACCATCACCGATGGTACCAGCGCCACAAGTCCCACCAAGTCCTGCTCTTAAATGAACTCAGTGCGGATGACGGGCTCGAGGGAGTAATAGATCAATCCTCCACGCCTGACACTTTTGAGGCAGCGAAGGACCTCATTGGGTTGTCGGCGGCGAGCCCCCTCCCGACCAAGGAGAAGCCTCTGGCACCCAAGCCCAGGATGCCATTGAGGGGAAAGCCGACAATGGTGTGCTGTTCGAGGACACCGTCCTGGCATCACTCCCGGTGTTGGCCCCGGTTGAGCTCTGAGTCTGTGGACTCCCAGTTACCCCTGACTCAGAGGGAAGTCTTGGTACTGGAGACAAGTCAGCACATGGGATTAGCGGAAGGGACACGACACTTTCCAGCACCCCCCAGAGGCTGGCACCAGGAGGAGAGGAGCCAGTCATTGCCGAAGGCTCCCAGAAGACACCGGTCCCGGTCTCGAGAGCACGGGTACCAATCCAGGTCCTGGTCCTGGTCCCGAGGGCAGCGGTCCCAGTCCCGGTCCCGCTCCCGATCAGCAAGAAGCCGCTCATCAACCTCCCGACAGCACAGATTGATGGCACAACTGTGGCTGCCTCCAGGGCCAGTTACTCGGTGCAGCTGTCCCAGTCCCCGCACCAACGCTCTTCTGTGTGGGAAGCTACGGTGTCCAGACCACCTGCATCTTCACCGGGTGAGAGACCAGAGAGACCGGCACCGAGTCCAGTGCCGCCCCAAGGTCATCTGCCCCAGCCCAAGCCAGAAGCCCCTCCCTTGGGGGAGGAGGACCAGGGAGACCAGCAGGAGGAAGCTGAGCAGCTGCTGACCTCCTCCTCATCCCCAGATGAAGCGATGGTGGGCACAGCGGTATCAGGGCCTCCGCCAATAGACCACAGAGCCCACCGTGAGCTGTTGCATAAAGTTGCCCATAATTTGGGGTTGCAGGCCGAGGAGATGGTTGAGCAGGAGGACCCCATGGTGGACATTCTGAGCCCAGAGGGTCCATCCAGAATAGTGCTTCCACTCATTAAGACCATTCAGTCGAACTATAAGACTATATGGCAGACCCCGGCCTCCAGCGCACCAACAGCCAAAGGTGTGGAGCACAAGTACTGCTTCATCAAAGGGTTATGACTTCTTGTTCTGCCACCCAAGCCCATGTTCCCTGGTAGTCTCGGCGGTGAATGAGAGAGCGCCATGGGCAGCAAGCCCTGACCCCTAAGGCCAAGGAAGCAAAACACCGGGACCTGTTTGGCAGGAAGGTGTATTCGTCAGGGGGCCTCCAGTTGAGGATCGCTAACCAACAAACTATCCTCAACAGGCATAACTTCAACTCCTGGCGGCAGTAGGGAAGTTTAAGGACAACCTCCTGCAGGGTTCCCAACAGGAGTTCATGGCCCTGGTGGACGAAGGCAAGGTCGTAGCGTCGGTGAAACCCTCTCTCCAGGTGTCCTTGGATTCAGCAGATGCGGTGGCCAAGACAATCGTGTTGGGCGTAGTCATGCAGTGCTCGGCGTGGCTTCAGGAGTCAGGTCTACCGACTGAGGTCCAGAATTCACTCCAGGACCTTCCCTTCGAACGGTCCGGACTCTTTTCGGACCAAACGGACGCAAAACTACATAGCCTCAAGGACTCGAGGGCTACACTCATGTTGCTGGGTATGCACACCCTGGCAACTCAGAGGAAGTCCTTCAAGCCACAGCCTCCTCCTCAGCATCCATACCAGCCTCATCCTAGGCATGAACCTTACCGCAGGCGAGGCGGAAATAACAGGAGGTGGCACAATAATAACTCCAATAGGCCAGGCAAGAGCCAAGGCCAGCACAAGTCCCAGCCAGGCCCCAAGCCAGGCTTTTGAAGGTGCGCTCGAGGACAGCATACCAGATCATTCACCGGATCCATCCCCTTGTTTCCTGAACTGCCTGTCCTGTTTCCCCTGTGCATGGTCCAGCATTATATCGGACCATTGGGTGTTATGCATGGTGTGAAGCGG
Organism: Mauremys reevesii; assembly: GCF_016161935.1. NCBI lineage: Eukaryota > Metazoa > Chordata > Testudines > Geoemydidae > Mauremys > Mauremys reevesii. The sequence goes on along the minus strand of NC_052631.1, from coordinate 60,690,103 downwards.
GTATATGCTACAGTTTTCCTCCCTACCTACCCCCCACCCCCCTTCCCCGTCCCTCTTCAGGGACCCTTCTCATGAGCATGTCCTGGAAAAGGAGGTTCTCTTGCTCCTAGAGGTGGGGGAAGTAGAGATAGTACCTAAAGAGGAAAGCATTCTACTCCTGTTACTTTCTCATTCCCAAGGCCAGAGGGGGCCTTCACCCCATTCTAGACCTGTACGGGCTCAACAAGTTCCTGGTCAAGGCCCGGTTCCGCATGGTCTCTCTGGGCACCATCATCCCTTCCCTGGATCCGGGGGACTGGTATGCTGCCCTCGACATGAAGGATGCGTACTTTCATATCGCCATCCACCCGGCACATCGCCAATTCCTGCGTTTCATCGTGAACCAGGAACACTACCAGTTCACGGTTCTCCCGTTTGGCCTACCTGCAGCCCCACTGGTGTTCACAAAATGCATGACGGTAGTGGCAGCCTTCTTATGGAGGCAGAGGATTCGGGTTTACCCATACCTCGACGACTGGCTCCTGGTGGGCCGGTCTGAAGAGGAGGTTCGGTCCCACATGCAGGTGGCCCTGAAACTATTCCACAAGCTGGGGCTCCTGGTCAACATCCCCAAGTCCACTCTCATTCCAATGCAGAAAGTGGAATTCATAAGGGCAGTCCTAGACACGGTGCAGGCAAGGGTGAGCCTTCTAGAATCATGATTCCGGACCATCCAGCAAGCACTATTCCAGACCATCCACTACAATGCCAGATGCTGCCTGCGACTGCTGGGTCACATGGCAGCATGCACACATGTGGTCAAGCATGCCAGACTGAGACTCAGGACTCTGCAGGCTTGGCTAGCCCATGTATACCACCCAGGCAGAGACCCCCTTGACTTGGTAGTGACAGCCACGGGAGATGTGCTGGAATCCTTGCTGTGGTGGCGGTCCCAGATCGTGGTTTGCGAGGGCATCCCCTTTGCCGCACAACAGCTGGACCTGACGCTTGTGACAGACATGTCAGACCTTGGATGGGGTGCTCACCTGGGGGGCCTCAGGACTCAGGGCTTGTGGTCGGAAGCAAAACGGTTGCTCCATATCAACGTGAAGGAGCTCAGGGCAGTTTGTTTAGCCTGCCAGACCTTTCACGCCACTCTGAGTGGTCACAGTGTGACAGTTCTCAGACAACATGACTGCCATGTTTTATATAAACAAGCAGGGTGGAGCCCGTTCCTCGCCGCTCTGCCACAAGGCTCTCTCCTCTGGAACTTTTGCATAGCCCACGCCATTCACCTCGAGGCGTTGTTTCTCCCGGGAGAGCGGAACAAGCTGGCGGACTACCTCAGCAGTCGTACCACATGCATGAGTGGACGCTCAGAGTGGACGTTGTGTTTTTGCACTTCTGCAAGAGTGGGTTTCCACAGGTAGACCTGTTCGCCACGAGGGGCAACGCCCAGTGCCCGCAGTTTTGCTCATTCCAGGGTTGCAGCCTGGACTCAATAGTCGATGTGTTCGCAATTCCGTGGGGAGGGGGATTGAAATATGCCTTTCCCCCACTCCTTTTAGTGCACAAGGTCCTGCTTAAGGTGCGCAGGGACAGGGCGATGGTCATCCTCATCGCCCTGGCCTGGCCCCACCAGCACTGATTCACTAAGCTCCTGGAGCTGTTGGTAACTCTTCCCGTACACGGGGACTTCATTATGCAGGACGGAGGGCTGCTTCTCCACCCCGACCTGCAATCGCTGCATCTCACAGCATGGAATCTCTGTGGCTAAATGCTTTGGAGAGCCAGTGCTCCCTTCCTGTGCAGCAGGTTCTACTTGGTAGTAGGAAGCCCTCTACCAGGGTGACTTACCTGGCCAAGTGGAAAAGATTCTTATGCTGGTGTGGGCCCCAACAGGTGCAGCCATGCCAGGCCCTGGTGCTGGCCATTCTAGAGTAGTTACTGTATCTCAAGCAGCAAGGGCTGGCCCTGTCCTTGATCAGAGTGCACTTGGCGGCCATTTCCGCCTTCCACCCAGGGTTTTCAGGGGGCTCGGTGTTCTCCCACCCAATGGTGGGGCAGTTCCGTAAAGGACTGGCACGGGTGTTCCCTTACACACGCCCCCCAGTCCCTCCATGGAATCTAAACCTAGTCCTCTCTAAGCTCATGGGGCCCCTGTTTGAGCCCCTCGCTACCTGCTCCCTCCTCCACCTTTCCTGGAAGGTGGCATTCCTGGTGGCCATCACCTCAGCCAGAAGGGTATCTGAGCTGAGGGCTCTCACCTTGGAGCCACGATATACAGTGTTTCATAAAGACAAGGTGCAGCTCCGCCCACACCCCAAGTTCCTCCCTAAGGTGGTCTCACAATTCCATCTCGGCCAGGACATTTGTCTGCCGGTGTTTTTTCCCAAACGCCATGCGGACCCGAGTCACCGCAGCCTGCACACCCTGGATGTCCGCCGGGCGTTGGTGTTCTACTTGGAGTGCACCAAGCCCTTTCATAAATCTACGCAACTGTTCATGGCCGTAGATGAGAGGCCTCCCGATGACGGCACAGCGGATCTCGTCATGGATTACGGACTGTATTTGGGCGTGTTATGACCAGGGCGCAAGCAGCTTCCACAGCTTTCCTGGCACTGGTCCCTATCCAGGAGATCTGCAGGGCAGCCAGCGCCGGCTTTAGGCCAATTCGCCTGATTCCCCGGAATCGGGCCCCACGCCTTAGGTGCCTTTTTAATTTTTTTTTACTCACGGCAAGCCCCGCGGCCCTGGCCGGAGCATGGCAGCCCCTCGGCCCCCCCTCCCCCGGCTGGCAATCCGAAGTGTTGCCGAAGACTGGGAGCGCTGCCCGGTGAGTACAAGACCCGTCCCCAGGAATCAGGCCCCACACTTGCTAAAGCCGGCCCTGAGGGCAGCCACCTGGTCATCGGTGCATACCTTCACGTCCCACTACGCTGTCAACCAGCAGGCTTGGGAGGACGTGGCGGTTGGCAGGGTGGTCCTCCGATCGATTGTTCCATGACTCCTACCCTCCTCCAAAGGTAAGCTTGTGATTCACCTAATGTGGAATGGACGTGAACAAGCACTTGAAGAAGAAAAAAACGGTTACCTACCTTCTTGTAACTTTTGTTCTTCGAGATGTGTTCTTCACGTCCATTCTACCACCTGCCCTCCTACCCCTCTGTCGGAATCGCTGGCAGGTAGGAAGTGGAGGGGGTCGGGCCAGCGGGGGTATATATGCATGGTGCAGTGGTGCCACTCAGGGAGGGCCCCCGCCGGCCCGACAGGAGCTGCTAAGGGAAAAGTTTCCAAAGCTCGTGTACGCAGCATGTGCACACCTAATGTGGAATGGACGTGAACGACACATCTCTAAGAACAACAGTTATGAGAAGGTAGGTAACCATTTTTTCCTACAGATAACTGGCAGAAAGAACCTAAAAGCTTGGTTGTTCACGCTGGTGGCCAGAGGCCTAGCAGCTCTGTGACACTCACCTTGCATAGGAAATGGACCCTTGACAACTATGCATAAGGAGCTGGGCCCAGCTGCTCCTGCAGCAGAGGTGATAGGTGGTGGTGCCAAGTGCTGGAGGGGGCACAGACCATCATATCGCCAATCCGTCCCTAAATTCTAAGATTGGCCTTGTGCATATGTGTGTGAAGGCAGGGGTGTTTCAGATGACCAATAGTTTCACGGGTGTCCCTCACAATGCTGAGGCTAACTCTGAGCCCCAAGAAATACACAGCCAGCCGTTGTAAATAGGTGCTCTCCACCAAGGCAGCTTACTGTACCAATACCCAGAAATCTGATCATGGTTGTCATGCCATGTTATCCTCCAAAAAAGTGCTGTAACCACCCCATTTACTATTTGCTGAAAAGATTTTGCCCAGCAATAAGCCCCTAGTAACATACTGTCTCTCAGGCTGAATATCTCCCCTGAGTTTAACTATAATCTCCCTGCAATACAGTGATTTGTAATGTCTAGTGGTAAATAATTTACTATCCTAGTGTTTATCGCCCTAGTGAATTACCCAGATTAATCATAACTGCTGCTACCATCTTGTGTAATAACCCCCCCCCCAACTGAAATGAAGACTCCAGAAGGGGTTCATTGACAGTGAATTACTCCCTTTTCCCAATGAAAGATCTTTCTGTAATCCTGATGGCATTGTTTCCTTTTGGCACTTGGAGTTTAGAGTGTAAAACTGTCATTGCTCAGGGATGTCTTGTGGCTTTCAGGGGCGGGAGGGCCTGTGAAAGGGAAAATTAGTGGTGTTATTAAAGCCAGTGAACTCTCCAGAGCTCTGGCAGAGTTTAGGGAATCTGCTTGCATGAAGTACCAAGAGTCACAGAAGTTGTTTCATTACTCAGTGGAACACTGGAAAAAGAGTGGCAATTTCCACCTCATTCATAACAGCTGCAACTCATGTGGTGAGTAAATGGAGGACAGGACAGTCATGAGCATAGATGGTGGAACTAGGGGCACTGGGTTGAACCCCCGGGTTTGAAGTGGTTTCCATCACATACAGGGTTTACAGTTTGGTTCAACGGTTCTCAGCACTCCCACTATACACATTGTTCCAGCACCCCTGGTCATGAGCCTCTCAAGGAGACAAATCCAACAGGTAAAAGGCCACTGGAGAATGGCCCATGGTCTAGGCCTACATGAATTAAAGGGGTGAAGAGGATTTTCCTCATGGCTCAGGAGGAGCCAAAATGTAAACCTGGATTTCTGGTTCCCTCTCTGCCCATGTTCAGGGCATTTAGGGAAGCAGCTTGGTTCAGCCCATTTTAAGGTGGGGCAATTTGGGAAATTCAGACCCAGATCGGGGAATAAGGTTGCAAACAGCCCCACTTGTTTTAGTGTTGGGGATCTGAGCATTATTTTCAGGCCCATCTCTGTTCACTCCAGCCCCAGCTTGATGAGCCAACTCTGCCTGATCTACCTGTGTTGGTATTTACACTGTGCACTTCACTGTACCTCCACTGTGATGGGAAAGGAGGTTATTAACATGGGACAAGTGAACCACACTGGGGAAAATAAGACCCATGTGAGCTATGGCCTGAGCAGGCAGAAAGCGCCTTCTGATTCTTTTTTAAATCTTTGTCAGAGCCTAGGAACAAAAATAAGTTCTTGTGCTATTCCATGCACTCAGTAGATTCTGAGGGGGGCTGGGACGGAGCCATTGAAGCACTGGCCCAGCTATTCCAGCCCATTGAAATCTCTCTTCTGATTGACTGCTAGAAGAACTCTGCTCTAATTTGGTTCCTGAATTCACAACCTGTTTACCCACAACAAACACAGCATCTCATTCTGAAAATGAGAAATGCACAATTATACTCAGGTGAAGGGAAAAATACCAAAACCCAAAGAAAATGGGGCTGGGACACTGCTAAAAGGGAAATACTTAGAAAAAACATTAAATCTCTTTTGGCTCATTTTACTCCTTCCCTCCCTTGCCCTATATTTGCATAAAAGCCCTGGCAAACGGAAATAGCATTTATTACACACCCACCCTTTCTTTTCTCACACTTCTACATCACCTCTTTATAGCTGAGTATCACAGGGTGAGCTGGTCCTTTAAGGGCAGGCTGGGGCTCTGCTTCACCTGTGCCAGGTTTAGTCTGCCTCCTCAGGTGGAGGGAAGGAGGATACAAGGGTCATGTGACAGCAGGAGCATGTGAATAAGAACTAGGTCTACTAGGAGACATAAGGGCAGCCTGTGGCTAGTTAGGGGAAACTTCAGGGAGACCCGCCCTGTGAGGTAGTACTTTGGTCAGTAATAGAAGACCAGTCAGGAAAAGGGCTAGTGAGGAGCTTAACACTGAGTGCAAAGGAAGAGGCCCTGGAAGGAAGGACAGGATAGCTGAGTTATGGTGCAGACAATCCAATTGTTTAGAGTTCCAGGGCTGGGGAAACACAGTAGAGGGAGGGAGCAGGTGCCACCATGGGAAGGGACGCAGCCACTCTGTTAACAAAGGGAAGAAGGGACTGACTGGAGTCTAGGAGGGCTAGAAGCTGAGCGCAAGAGACTGCAGGCTGTTGAGGAATAGGACCAACCTAGAGAGGCAGGGGTGGAAGAGTGGGTTTGTGTTTCCTTTTGCACTTTGATTTAACTTCAGAAGTGGTGGATTCCTGTGACTTAGCCAGAGGTCTGCAACAACTCAACAACCTCACAGTGATTCTGGAAGTGAGTGGTTGACCATATGCAAAGGAAAACTGAAGCAGATGAGCTTGAAGTGAGACTGGGTAAGTCCCTGTTACATTAATGTTGAAGCTGGCTTGGCATTATAACCCCAATGTTCACAGATAATTGTGTTCCCAGCCTCTTGAAAAAAATACCCATATGCTTTGAAAATCAAAGTGTCTTGTCTTAGGCTAAGGTAGGCTTTTTATGGAAGGTCTGAGCAAAAGTGTACTGAGATAAAGCTAGCTAATAATGGATCTTTTTTGGAAAGATTTTCCTATTGCTTTTTTTTCTTGCGGTGCCATATAATGTTAAGAGTAAATGGGTTCCCTTTCTGCTTAAAAAAAGGGTCTAATTTGATAGGTAGCAAAGGTCAATTGACTTCTATTCAGTGCAAGAAGTTCCTGTGGTAATGGCCATTGTCACAGAGTCACTGGGCCAATGGTCTGGAACTACTCCATATGAAGCCAGTCAGGACTCTGGGGGAGCCGCTTCCTCTTTCTGAGCAGACTGTCTCCAGGGCAAGAAGCTTACACAGCTTTGACCTTCCTGGGTCTGACCTCAGAGCATTCAGCATCCCCTTCCACACCGAGTGCTTCCTGCAGCGAGTCTGCCCAGGTGGAGCTCCCGGGGAAACCAGAGGGCCCTGCACCCCAACTCTGCAGTCAGCAGTGACTCTCAGCCAGCCGGTAAAACAGAAAGTTTATTAGTCGACAGGAACACAGCGTAGGACAGAACTTGCTATTACAGAAATCAGTGACTTTCAGCCAAGTCCATCTTGGGAGTCCTGGGCCAGATGCCCCCTCTTCCAGTCCCCCTACGCAGACTGCCAGCTTCCAGCCACCTGAACTCTGACACACACACCCCCGTTGCTCTTCCGCCGTCTCTTTGTCTCACTTCCCAGGCAAAAGGTGTCACCTGGTCGCATTCCCCCTCCTGGGTCTCAGGTTACATAGGTGCAAACAGCTTGGTAGCCTCAGAAAAAAATCACACACCCAATTCTCACCACCGAAGTATTAGTGCAGTACACAGGGAAACTAAGGTACACACAATATTAGTATAGGACATTAAAACTCACATGTAACATAACAAGATGAATAAAACCCCACTTTGTCACAACTCTCCCCCTCCGAGACCAAACTGAGCAGGGCCACTTTAGCCAGTGGCCTGGAGAAGTTCCGGCCCCCCTCTCTGGGACAAAGCATCAGCTATAACGTTGGCACTCCCCTTAACATGGACCACCTCCATGTCATAATCCTGAAGCTGGAGACTCCGCCTCAGGAGCTTGGCATTGGCCCCTTTCATCTGGTGTAGCCACATCAGGGGCCAATGGTCGGTGGACACGGTGAAGCGCCACCCAAATAGATATGGCTGTAGCTTTTTAAGGGCCCATACCATGGCCAGGCATTCCTTTTCTATGATTGCATAGTTCTGCTGCTGGGGCAGCAGCTTCCTGCTCAGGTACACAATGGGCTGTCTCTCCCCATTTCTGTCAACCTGCATTAGCATCGCACCCAGCCCTGTGTCTGAGGCGTTGGTGAACACCATAAAGGGCTTGTCAAAGTCCGGGTTTACCAGCACTGGGCCCTTAACAAGAGCCTCCTTCAGAGCACAGAGAGCCCTTCAAGGAAGGCCCTGGGTGACCTCCCTTCTGCACTGATGTGGGCCTATCCCCCAGGATTCCATTCCATATCCTGACCTGCTGTCTACAAACTCATCAGCCAGCAGTCCTGGGTGGCGCAGGTCCTTCGGCCTCTTGTCCACCAGCCACATCCTCAGGTCAGGAGGACAGAGTTCATATAGTCACTCCAGGCCTATCAGTTCAATCATGTCCTCCTTGGTCTGGGCCCCAGCCCCATTCACCCACTTGCAGGTGTATTTCCCCCATCAGCATGACCAATTCCAGATAGGTCATCCCCTGGGTCTTCTGCATATTCTGGAACCTTTTCCTGTACACCTTGGGGGTCAGCTCAAATTTGCACAGCAGGGCTTGTTTGAACAGTTCATAGTCCCCTGTTTCCACCTCATCCATCTGGCTGAACATCTCCAGGGTCTTGAAACCCAGTAAGGGGGTGAGATGCTAAAGCCTGTCTGCAGGGTCAACCTCGTGAACATTGCAGGCCTTCTCAAAGGCAATGAGGAAGGCATCTTTATCATCCCCTTCCTTAAATTGAGGCAGCACTTTGATATCTGAGTTCCCACCCTGGGTCCATCCCCACTCACCATGGTAGGAGTCTCTCTCATTCTCAGCTCTGCCATTGCCAGTTCATGCTGCCTCTGTCTGTCACGGTCCTCCAGCTCTTTCAGTTTCAGTTTCAGTTCCATTTCCAACTCCAACCGTCTCAGCTCCACCAACGGGGAACTCAACTGTGAAGATCCCCTGTTGGTCAGGTAGGTGGATCCTGGGGCTGCCTGGCTGCTTTCAGCCCCTCTCATGTCCCCAGTTGGGTCGGTGGCTGGGTGACCCTTGGGACTGCCTGGCTTATCCCAGCCTCTCTCGCGGCCCCAGTTGGGTCAGGAACCAGCTCCCAAAGTGCTCTTTCAGCTCCCCCTGGTCCCTGGGAGAAACCTTCAGTGTGACAGCCCTTTACAGGGGTCCACTCTCTCTTGGGATAAAGCCATAGGCTCCTCCGCCTCCTAGAACTGCTAGAACTTCTCTGAGCCTTCAGCATGCCTGCTAATCCCCCTTCATTCTACTGCTCCCTAGTGTGACGGTGCGGTTCTGGCGGGACCCAACTGAGAGTGCCAAATCAGGACCAATTGCTCAAACAGGGCAGTCACAGCCCTAGGCTGGGGTTTTTCCACCTCTAAGGCAAACCAAACCAGCCAGACAAAAGGACTTCGGTCTCACCCCACTGGCTAACCACAAGTCACACAAGCAATTTCCTTAGACACTCCAGTCTCCCAGTATCACCACCAGTGCACTCGTCCTGGGGATAATTGGTTATGAAAACCAACACCCCAATAAAAGAAAAAGGTTCTCTTGATCCCAAAGGACCAAGCCCCAGACCCAGGTCAATATACACATCAGATCTTACCCACAAATCACGCTGTTGCCAATCCTTTAGAATCTAAAGGTTTATTTACAAAGGGAAAAAGGTAGAAATGGGAGGTAGAATTGGTTAAATGGAATCAATTACATACAGTAATGGCAAAGTTCTTAGTTCAGGCTTGCAGCAGTGATGGAGTAAACTGCAGGTTCAAATTAAGTCTCTGGAGTACATCCCCCGCTGGGATGGGTCTTCAGTCCTTTGTGCAGAGCTTCAGCTTGTAGCAAAGTCCCTCCAGAGGTAAGAAGCAGGGTTGAAGACCAGATGGAAATGATGCATCAGCCTTATATAGGCTTTTCCAGGTGTAAGAATCTCTTTGTTCTTACTGTGGAAAATCCCAGCAAAATGGAGTCTGCAGTCACATGGACAAGTCTCTGCATACCTTGCTGAGTCACAAGGCGTGTCTGCCTTCTCTCCATGGGTCAATTGTGTAGCTGATGGTCCTTAATGGGCCATCAAGCAGGCTAAGCAGAGCTAACACCAGCTTGTCTGGGATGCTTCCCCCAGAAGCACAGCACCAACTTGAAATACAGACAGCATAGAGCCAACATTCATAACTTCAACTAAAAATGATACAGACAGCATAATTATAACCAGCAACCCATAACCTGGTCTTAGACACCTTTATATGACCCCCTTTACCTAAGATTTGGTGCCACTACAGGACCTTGGTTGCAACCCATGTTCTATATGGTCCCAATTTATATCAATAACGTCACACCTAGTCACTTACTTCAGGTTGCTCTGTCCACGGGATGCAGTTTATCCCACAGCTGATACCAGTTGTCACAGAGTCACCAGGTCAATGCTCTGGAACTACTCCATATGAAGCCAGTCAGGACTCTGGGGGAGCCTCCTCTCTCTGAGCATACTGTCCCTAGGGCAAGAAGCTTACACAGCTTCAACCTTCCTAGATCTGACCTCAGAGCTTTCAGGAGCCCCTTCCACACTGCGCGCTTCCCGCAGTGAGTCCACCCAGGTGGGGCCCCTGGGGAAGCCAGAGGGCCTTGCACCCCAACTCTGCAGCCAGCAGTGACTCTCAGCCAGCTGGTAAAACAGAAGGTTTATTAGTCGACAGGAACACAGTGTAGGATAGAACTCGCTATTCCAGAAATCAGTGACTTTCAGCCAAGTCCGTCTTGGGCCAGATGCCCTGGACACCCCTTCTTCCAGTTCCCCCACGCAGACTGCCAGCTTCCAGCCACCCAACCTCTGACACCCCCTGTTGCTCCTCCTCCATCACTTTGTCTCACTTCCCAGGCAAAAGGTGTCACCTGGTCACATTCCCCCTCCTGGGTCTCAGGTTACAAAGGTCCAAACAGCTTGGCAGCCTCACCTGCCCTGAAGGCCTCAGCAAAAATCACACACCCAATTCCCACCACAAAAGTATTGGTGCAGTACACAGGAAAACTAAGGGCTTGTCTACACTGGCAATTTACAGCACTGCAAACACAAAAACCACACCCCTGAGCACAGCAAGTTTGAGCGCTGTAAAGCGCCAGTGTAAACAGCGCTGGGAGCTAAACCTCTTGTGGAGGTGGGTGTTTTTTTTTTGTTTTTTTTAAGAGCAGTGCATCGGCGCTCTGTTGCAACCACATAAGCCATGTTAAAGTGCTGCCGCGGCAGCGTAGACTAGCCCTAAGTTACACACACTATTAGTATAGGACAGTAAGACTCACATGCAACATAACAAGATTAATAAAACCCCACTTTGTCACAGCTATAAACAAGGTTACATAAGAAAGAAATGGATCACTCCCATTCTTGGCAGCCCAGTACAACAGGACATGGGTGTAACCTGGGTTCATGGGTCTGACGAAAAAGGCAGCCAACCTTGTTGGGGAGTAGATGAAAGACAGGTAAAACTGCAGTGTGCTTACCTTGCCAAGGATGCTGAGCCTTGTGATTGGGCAAACTCTTGAAGGCTGACTAAGCCAATTGGAGAGGGGATGAGGGGTACCCCTGCCTGAGGGGAGCATGGGCTCCCCCTTTGACTGCCTTAGTGTCATTCGTTGCTCTGCTCACCGCTGGGTGGCGCCCCCTTCTGGCATTTTCCACTGCCTGGTTCAGCTCCCCCTTTCTTCTCTTCCACCACTGCAGTAGTTCTCCTGCTCACGGAGTCTCAGTACGGCTGCTTTGTGACTTGGTCCTCTGGCCAGGTCACACTGTGACTCCCCTTCTGGGCGAGTCTTTCCAAGTCTCCTTTCACAAGCAGCATCAAGCAGTCCTCACACCTGCTGCCCTGACTATGTCACTGCCGCAATGACTCAGGCAGTCTTCGCATTCACTGCTCCAAGCAATGCCAATTTGCTGAGGATGGTAGGGGAATCCAGGCCCACCCTTTACTCTGGGTTCCAGTACCAGACTCTATAGTGAGCAGTTAAGATCTGGGTCTTTGCCAACCCTACTAATCTCATCCCTAGACTACTTCCAACCATGCTTATTTAAGCTTCTCCTTCACCAGCTGTCCTAGTCAGACCCTCTCTCTTAGGGTACGTCTACACTACGGGATTATTCCGATTTTTACATAAACCGGTTTAGTAAAACAGATTGTATAAAATCGAGTGCACGCGGCCACACTAAGCACATAAATCGGTGGTGTGCGTCCACGGTCCGAGGCTAGCATTGATTTCTGGAGCGTTGCACCATGGGTAGCTATTCCGTAGCTATCCCATAGTTCCCGCAGTCTCCCCCGCCCCTTGGAATTCTGGGTTGAGATCCCAGTGCCTGATGGGGCAAAAATCATTGTCGCGGGTGGTTCTGGGTAAATGTCGTCAGTCATTCCTTCCTCCGGGAAAGCAACGGCAGACAATCATTTCGCGCCCTTTTTCCCTGGATTGCCCTGGCAGACGCCATATCATGGCAACCATGGAGCCTGTTTTGCCTCTTGTCACTGTCACTGTATGTGTACTAGATGCCGCTGACAGAGGCGATTCAGCAGTGCTACACAGCAGCATTCATTTGCTTTTGCATGATAGCAGAGATGGTTATCAGCTGTTCTGTACCATCTACCATGCCATTGTAAATTGGCAATGAGATGACGGTTACCAGTCCTTTTGTGCTGTACCATCTGCTGCTGTCATAGATGCCCCTGGCTGAGATTGGCCGGGGGTGCAAAAGACAAAAATGGGAATGACTCCCCAAGTCAATCCCTCCTTTATGGTATCTAAAAATAGAATCAGTCCTGCCTAGAATATGGGGCAAGTGTACTAGAGATCCAGTATATCAGAGCACAGCCGCTCCATGTCAGATCCCGCAGAAATGATGAGCTGTATGCCATTCACAGGGGGTGCCCCTGCAACAACCCCACCTGTTGATTCCCTCCTCCCCCAGCCTTCCTGGGCTACCGTTGCAGTGTCCCCCATTTGTGTGATGAAGTAATAAAGAATGCAGGAATAAGAAACAGTGACTTGTTAGTGAGATAAAATGAGGGGAAGGCAGCCTCCAGCTGCTATGATAGTCCAGACAGGACATTAAGCAGTGTAGGGGAGAGGAGCCCAGCATCCCGCTGCTATGATAGTCCAGGCAGAACAGAATCTTTTCTTTACACATGAAAGGCGGGGGCTGATGGAGCTCAGCCCCCTGTTGCTATGATGAAGATGGTTACCAGCCGTACTATACCATCTACTGGGAATGATCAGGAGTTTTTTACCCAGGCGCTCCCAGCCGACCTCACCGGAGGCCAGCCAGGAGCACTCACGGGTTGATGATGAGGACGGATACCAGTCCTTTTGTACTGCACCATCTGCCACAAGGCTGATGATGATGATGATGGATATCAGCCATATTGTACCATCAGCCACCCATGAGGGGGGGCGAGGATGCTGCCGTTGACTACTGCAGCATCGCGTCTATCAGCAGCATTCAGTAAACATAGGGTGACATTTAAAAGAGTCAAGAGAGGATTTTTTTCCCTTTTACTTCTGGGGGTGGGTGAGGGGGGTAAATTGACGAGCTATGCCCTGAACCACCGCGGACAATGTGTTTGACACTACAGGCATTGGGAGCTCAGCCAAGAATGCAAATGCTTTTCGGAGACTGCAGGAACTGTGGGATAGCTTGAGTCCTCAGTCCCCCCCTCCCTCCCTCCATGAGCGTCCATTTGATTCTTTGGCTTTCCGTTACGTTTGTCATGCAGCAGCGTGCTGAGTCCCTGCTGTGGCCTCTGTCTGGAGATTTTTTTTAAAAATGCTTTGGAATTTCGTCTTCGGTAACGGAGCTCTGATAGAACAGATTTGCCTGCCCATACAGTGATCGCATCAGTACGGTCCATGCTGGAGCTCTTTTGGGATTTGGGACTGCATCGCCACCCGTGCTGATCGGAGCTCCACGCTGGGCAAACAGGAAATGATATTCAAAAGTTCGCAGGGCTTTTCCTGTCTACCTGGCCACTGCATCCAAGTTCTGATTGCTGTCCAGAGCGGTCAGTGGTGCATTGTGGGATACCGCCCGGAGGCCAATACCGTCGATTTACGGCCACACTAACCCTAATCCGATATGGTAATACCGATATTAGCGCTACTCCTCTCATTGGGGAGGAGTACAGAAACCGGTTTAAAGAGCCCTTTATACTGATATAAAGGGCCTCTTAGTGTGGACGGGTGTGGCGTTAAATCGGTTTAACGCTCCTAAAACCGGTTTAAACGCGTAGTGTAGATTAGGCCTTAGGTGTACTAGGTAACCCCTTCCTTTTCCCTTACCTCATGGAGAGACTGCCTGCCTGCCTCTCTACACTATTGCCAGCCCCCTGGCTTTACAGAAGCCCTGCCTGTTCCCTCACAGGGTGAGCTTCCTTCTAATTAGCACCCTCTACATGCCCTAAATTTCCTGTTTGCAGTGGTATACCTCCATCACATTCCCCCCTGCCTGAGGGGAGCGTGGTTCACCCCCTGACTGTTTCCTATACCTGAGGTGTTGCCTATTTTGCCCTGAAAGAGGTTTGCTGAACTAATCTGGGAGAGAGCAACTGCTCTTGGAAACACCAAGGAGGCCCCCCTATGCCATGGGGACTTCTCGATTGTGAGTAACGCCTATTGTTGTCACAGAGATGTTGGTCCCCTGGGCAATTCGGTGCCATCATCACCTTACTGCACTCAATCAGCTCCAGGCCTGCAACAATTCATCAAGATATGTAGGTTCCTCCACATTACAGGGCCCAGTAGTGTGGAATAAACTGAATTTGTGCATCTAGGGAAATCCACCTTTCAGCATTGTGTTACTGACAGGTTGTATGGTGTTACTGATGTACCCACTCCAAATCCATCTTCCCCTTCCCTTTATATGCTTCCTCTATATTTCCCCTTGTGAGTAAAGTGCACATTGATTGTTGGTTCATCCATTACGGAAGTGTCAGAAGAGTAAATCTGTATGAGGAATTAGGCTAGTAAGAAAGAGCTTACTTTCACCTCTGCACTTATCCCAGGTCGGGGATAGTTCAAACTACATAGGAAGATAAGGTGGGTTCCTGACTTAATTAAGCAGTCAGGTGGAGGCACTGCCAGTTAGTAGCTAAGAACCCAGGCTGTTGAAACCTACTGCAGCTAAAGAAGAGGTACACCGGGTACGGGTCCCTGTTGATGATTAGCTGCCTTTAGGGGCACAACCAACCATAAAACCTCTTTACATTCAAACATAAGAATGGCCATACTGGGTCAGACCAATGGTCCATCTAGCCCAGTACCCTGTCTTCTGACAGTTACTGGTGCCAGGTGTTTCAGAGGGAATGAACAGAATAGGGCAATTTGTCAAGTGATCCATCTCCTGTCATCCAGTCCCTGGAAGTCAGACGTTTAGCGACGCCCAGAACATGGGTTTAGCGACGCCCAGAACATGGACGCCCTGACCATCTTAGCTAATAGCCATTAATGGACCTATCCTCCAGGAACTTACTAATTCTTTTTTGAATCCAGCTATACTTTTTTGGCCTTCACAACATCCCATGGCAATGAGTTCCACAGGTTAACTGTGCATTGTGTGAAGGAGTACTTCTTTATGTTTGTTTTAAACCTACTGCCTATTAATTCCATTGGGCAGCCCCTTGTTCTAGTATTATGTGAACCAGGAAAAAAAGTTCTTATTCATTTTCTCCACACCATTCATGATTTTATAGACCTCTATCATATACCCTCTTACTCCTTTCTTTTCTAAGATGAACAGTCCATCTTAATCTCTCCTCATATGGAAACTGTTCCATACCCCTAATCATTTTTTCCCCTTCTCTGTACTTTTTTCAACTCTGATATATCTTTTTTGAGATGGGGTGACCACAGCTGCATGTAGTAGTTAAGGGGTGGGTGTACCATGCATTTATATAGAGGCACTATGATATTTTCTGTTTTATTATCTATCTCCTTCTTAATGATTCCCAACATTCTGTTAGCTTTTTGGACTGCCACTGCACATTGAGCAGATTTTTTTTCAGAGAACTATCCACAATGACTCCAAGATCTTTCCTGAGTAGGTAACAGCTAATTTAGACCCCATCATTTTGTATATATAATTGGGATTGTGTTTTCCAATGTGCATTACTTTGCACTTATCAATGTTGAATGTCACCTGCCATTTTGTTGCCTAGTCAGCCATGTCAAGCTGTCTTGCAGTGTCTTGAGAGTGTGGGTACCAAGCTCAGGGCAGACTGCTAAAGAGCAGGACACAAACCCCAAATTGGCTGTTAGTTCTATACTTAGATTTCACTAACCAGTTATCCAATGTAAACTCTTCAAGCACTACATCAGCCTTAACATGGAGACATAGACCCTTTGGGTACTCTGATCTGTCTTGCCACCCAGCTAAGTTTGCCTTTGTGACAGATAGTCCCTAACAACACCAAAAAATCACAACAATATTCTGATAACTCCCAGCCCCAAAGGACCAGTAACTTATCCAGGGGTGAAAGCAGGGCCGCCCAGAGGATTCCGGGGGCCCGGGGTCTTCGGCGGCGGGGGGCCCCATCTGTTCCGGGACCCGCCGCCAAAGTGCCCCGAAGACCCGCGGCGGGAGCCCCCCGCCGCGGGTCTTCGGGGCACTTCGGCGGCCGGTCCCGGAACAGATGGGGCCCCGCCGCCAAGACTGGGCTGTGCCGCGGCGGCGGGTCCCGCTTCTCCCGCCCGCCCGGCCGCCCACCCTCCCGGCCGTGGCCCCAGCCCTGGCTTCTCCGCCCGCCCAGCCCGGCCGCGGCCCCGGCCCCGCCCTCCCGCCGCGGCCCGGCCGCCCGCCTCCCGGCCGCGGCCCCGCCCCCGGCTTCTCCTGCCCGCCCCCGGCTTCTCCCGGCCGCGGCCCCTTACCGAGCGCGTCTCCGGCGGGGCCTGAGCTCCGTCCCACTCAGAGCCGCGTGGTGAGGGGGCGGGGCTGTGAGCTCCACGCCGAGCGGAGGCAGCTGCCCCGCCCCCTCCCCACGCCGCTCTGAGCGGGGCGGGGCTCAGGCTCCGTTGGAGCTCCCAGCCCCGCCCCCTCATCACGCGGAGCGGGGCGGGGCTCAGGGGCTCGGCCGGAGTCTCGGCGCTTGATGCGCTGAGGCTCCAGGAGAGGGGCGGAGGCGGGAGCCTCCGCTCTTCTCTTGGGGGCCCCTGCGGAGCCCGGGGCCCGGGGCAAATTGCCCCCTTTGCCCCCCCCTCTGGGCGGCCCTGGGTGAAAGTAACTTGCAGGACTTATTGCCGGAGTCCTGAAGAGGCGTGGCCTCAACCGGAAAGAGGTGGTGCCTC
Source organism: Mauremys reevesii (assembly GCF_016161935.1). Classification (NCBI taxonomy): domain Eukaryota; kingdom Metazoa; phylum Chordata; order Testudines; family Geoemydidae; genus Mauremys; species Mauremys reevesii. Next base: position 60,673,203 of record NC_052631.1, on the reverse strand, counting down.
TCAAGATTTAAAGGCCCCGATTTTAAATCAACCCAGGGCTCCCAGCTGAAGAGGTGGCTGGGAGCCCCCGGGGCTCAGGGGCAAATTAAAGGGCCTGGAGCTCCGGCCACCGCAGAGCTCCGGGCCCTTTAAATACAAAGGGCTCTGGGCTCCCCGCAGCCGTGGGAGCTCTGAGCCTTTTAAATCCGGCCCCAGCCTGGCCGCCGGAGCCGCGGGCAGGATTCAAAGGGCTCTGGGCTGCCCGCTGTGGTGGGCCAAGAGCCCTTTAAATCCCCGCCGCAGAAGCAGGTGCGGTCCGGCACCATGTACTGGCTCTTGCCGGTACGCTGAACCAGACCAGCTTACTTTCACCTCTGCACTTATCCCAGGCCAGTTGCACCTTAGATCTCACACCAAAGACTATGCCTGTAGCCTATCTTATAACAAAGGGCACATTTCACCATGATATTTAAACACCTGTACAGTAAATAAAACATGCGTAGCAATGTCCATAGGGGAATCTTTGTTTTCCCCCCTCATCTATAATTTGTAACTTTCTTGCTTTTATTTTCAGTATTTTCTCATGTGTCTTTGATTACAGCAGGATTGTCTTGGCAAGCACGCAAGTGCTGCAATGTGCTGTGAAAATGGTTGACTTGAGCCTTTGGTCAGTCTTATCTCCTCCAGGAGCTTGTTCCAAAGCTGTGGGCCTTCAGCTGAGAAAATTTAATCTTCAGCTCTTGTGAGCTTAATCTTGGGGCCATGTGTATGTGACATTATATGATTAAAATATGACCATGTAGATCATTGTTGCTACCACTGTTATACAATTGCAACAAATCGTATATAAAATATGTCATGTAAGGTGTCAATGGAAAAGTTATGGTTTGAGTCTGATTATCCTATTTATATGCATGTATCATTTGTGTATCTGAAATTATGAATATTGGCTGTATATCTGTATTTCAAACATGTTTGCTCCTGGGTAACACCGATAAGGCGTTTACAGCCAGTCTAGCCAGCACATTATGAAGGGAATATTTAAGTTGATGGCCCATTGACAAAAACAATGGGCCATGGAAGAAGCCTATCCCCACTTAATGGACTTTCTTGTGGACATTTTAGCTAGAATATGGGTAATGACCCCTGCTATGACTCCTCGAAGCATGCAAGGGCATATGACTACTAGACCATGTGGTACTGAACTCCATTTTGTGCCTGTACTTTTCCACAATCTGTGCTGAGGGCTTTGCTTGGAACAATGAGTTTCCCTCCACATGGCAGAAGTTTTATAAAAGGCCCTTGAAAGAGCTCCATTTTGCCTCTTTCCTGCTCTGATCTCTGGACTATAGATTTATACTAATGAGAGCATTCTAACTAAGGGACTGAGGACCTTCCAATCATTTGGAAGCAACCAGAGACTTAGCAAGCCAGCTGTTTGTCATCACTGCTTCAAATCTGATCCAAGAACTTTGCAATTATTATATGTATTTGATTCTTTAAACCAATTTTAACTCACCTGTTTCTTTCTTTTTATAAATAAACCTTTATATATTAGTTACTAAAAGATTGGCAACAGTGTGATTCCTGGGTAAGATCTGGCTTGTATATTGACCTGGGTATGTGGCAGGCTCTTTGGGATCAGAAGAACACTTTAGTTGATGAAACTGGTTTTAAATAACCACTCATCATTAAGTATAGTGTATGGGTGTTGGAACAAGATCTGGGATACCCAAGGAGGCTGCATTTCTGACTTCTTGTTAGTCAGTGTGGTGAGGCAGAAGTTTACTTTGGTGGCTGGTTTGGTATATCTTATGGAGAACCACCACCAGTTTTGGGGTGTCTCTGCCCTCTTTCTTAGCAGTTTGTCCTGAATCTGGTATTCTCAGTGTGACCCACTGATGCACGGTGACAGTGTAGTCAAGTGCTCTCTGATGTGTATGGATTCTAATCCATGGAGGTCCTTCAAGATCAATACTATTGGCTCCAGAAGCAGGATCCAAAGGAGCATTAGTGTGTGGTGTACGCTTGCTGGCTTGTTCTGCTCAGGGTGTGGGCTGCACCAGCTAGAACAGCTGTGCTCCTTCCTCTTCTAGTTCCAGGTGCTGGGAATTGCAATAATCCAGTCAAGAGGTGGCAAATATATGCACCACTGTGGCTAGATCCTCATCCAAGAAGTGCACAGCTTCTTAGCAAGCCACAGTGGAAGCAGTGGCTCTCATTTCTAATGCCTGGGTGCCTAGGGTTAGTGATCAGTCCAATAGGACTCTAAGGGTTTGTACTACTTTGCTGAAGGGTAGGAAGATCAGTGTCTTGTTTAGCTCCTCATGGAGTTTTCCCTTCCATCAGCAGCACTCTGCTTTTACCCAAGCTCATTAGGAGGCATCTGCTGAGGTACCCTTGCGACAGTGTTGATCACCCTGTAAAGCCATGTGTCATTGATATTTTGCTGGCATCTATTTCAGGAGAATGCCGCATGGTCTCATGTCAATACCAAGGACTGCACTGAGCCCTGTGGCACTCTCCACCTGAGGCTGATGGGCATGAGGAGAAGCTGCCCATTGTTATTCTCCATCTCATCTGAGAGGAATTGCTGGGTTAGGGTCATGCTCTGCTAGTCACTTCAATCTGATCTTGTAAGCAGGTTTGCAGTTCCCTGTGGCAGACTGATATCAAATTTAAAAGTGGGAGAGTACTTATTATAACCCTGCAGATTTTGTCTCTGAAGGTGTTAAAAGATTCTCTTGTCAGAATCTTCTAGTCCCCAGCAAAGTGTCACAAATATATGTCAAGTATTGGGGCTTTGTGACAATATATCACAGTATGAAGATGCAAATCGCCAATCCCAGTTAGTCATCTTAATCCATCTTGCAGGACAAATCCTACTATTTGGGATCCTCTGGGTGACATTCCCAGGATAATACCCGTCTTGAGGAAGCAGTGTCTGGTTTATAGTAGGGGCAATTTGTTCACTTGTTTTTACAGCAGTCTGAAATATCCTGCAGAGCTGCATGGTGCTTGGTGGTCACTGGTCTCTGTTCTGACCATGACCATTGTCCACCTTGATTGTCTTCTTCAGTCCAGTCACCCTCTCGTGTGGGATGTTCTGTACTCTGTGTAGCTGAGACAGATGTTAAATGGACATCTCTGCCCCATTATTTCATGTATAAACATCTCTCTCAAGGGGAAATGCCCCGGCCCTTTCCGGGGTCAAAGTGCACTGCATGGTCTCCTTGTGGAGTGGGTGCATTTTCTTTTAAAGAGGGGTGAGATAAGGGTCTCTGAAACAGTGATTGATTACTAGGAAAGCAACATAGAATGTCAGATTCTGATAACAGATTAGAGTTGGTTGAAGACTTGACAATATCCCTCTTCAATGGAAGGAAAAACAAAGAGGATCCAGTACTTAATAGGAACAGGAAGGCAACCAAGTGGAATGGAGCAGTAAATTAAACCAGGACATAGTAGGGGTTCTGGAGTTAAACCACCACTAAGACTAAGGGTCAGCTGAACTTCTGGAAGACCATCAGAGGCTTCCTGTTTCCCACTTGAAGCTGAACATCTCCTTACATCTGGGTTCTAGTCAATGTTCACATGTCATATTAGTTGACAATGGTCTTGTTCCAAAATTTGCCAGTCATGCAAGACTCCAATCTCCCTCCGAGGAAGTCCCCAGGCTAGAATAGCAGGGGCTGCAGGTCAGCACTGAGGAACATGGCATAGCTTTGTGTGGGCCCTGAGCTGGAGCAGCAGGGCATGCTGAAAGTTAGGAGCAAAGTGCACTGGCAGAGCTGTGGAGGAGTCCAAGGCTAGACTAGCAAGGGGACGGAGGGAAATGTTTCTGTTCAGGATAGCAGTTCTTTGCTAGGCCATTGGGGACCTCAGGCTAGAACAGCAAGAGGAGCTGCAGTTGAGGACTGAATTGAATTGTTGAGCTATTTGGGAGCCTAGGACTAGAACAGACAGCAAGACAGAAGTGTATTAGCATAGCTGTCTGGGAAAATCTTGCACAGCACTTGTTTTCACTGTGTAATTTATTCTTCTTATTGTATGTTGAACATAAACCTTACTAAGATCACCTAACAGGTCTCTTAAATTAGGAAGAAGGTGAGGAACAAAATCCCAAATCACTACTGTTTAAAAATCCAGTGCAAAGGATAGTTTAAGGAATAAATACAAACATCTGCCATTTAGCTTGTCTTTAACTTGAACCAGCAGAAAGAACAGCCTGAGGGAATGATAGAACTCCATGGAAAAATCCTGCTTGACTAGTGTTGTAATATTCCAGCAGCTGGGCAATGGAGAACAAATACAATACAGGAGATGTATGTGGGACTTACCCTTTGGCCTAAACATCTGTAAAGATGTTCAGAAGTTCCTCAGACTCGCTTGGCCTTCAGTGAGACCAGAAAACTCTGCTGATATCCCAGCCTGTCCTGGAGAAACCATATAGGCAGTCGGGCAAGATTTGGGACCTGGAGACTTGAGCAGAGCCATATGTTACATACACATGTGTAACCTGTTATAGCAGTTGGCTCCCAAAGGTGGACATAGTGTCAATCCACTGCCATAGGAATGACTGACCTTTCTGTGGCTTAGTCTACACACCCAAGTTGTATGCTGGGTATTGAAAGCAGCACAACCCCCCTGCCCCAGAGTGGAGGTAGTTGTAGGGAAGGAAGATGTGCTATACCAGCATGAGCACTACTATAAAAGTAGAACTACAGCCACATGAAGGGAGTTTGTCCTAGCTATTCTGTTTTTAAAATAAAAAAAAATACCACAACCTGACACAGGCTTGTCTACATGCAGAGATATTCCAGAATCAGAGTGTCCACAGGGGATTTATTCTGGAATAGCTACAGTGCTTTAAACTCACACCCTACCTTATTCTGGGATAACTTCCCTGTGTAGAGAAGCCTCTAGTTGTTGTAATACTACTACAACCTACCTCTTACACACAATTGTCATCGGAAATCTCAAAGTACGTTACAAAGGACAGCAGTATCACTGCCCCTGTTTTAAATATGGGGAAGCTGAGGCACAGAGAAGGGGAAAAGGTTTGCCTGAGATCGCTCAGGAATAGAAGCCAGGTCTCTTCAGTCGCAATCCAGTGTGCTAACCACTAGGCCACACTGTCTCTACCAATATAAAAACTGCATGGATACAACAAGGGCATAGCAATTCCTGCAATTCCCGGATTAATACCTGAGCCAGAGGAAAAATTACTTAGGGAAAAATCATGCCCAGTGATTTGTGGGTGCCTTTGAGAGAGATTGAAGAAGGGAGGAGGCACAGGCTGCATCTTCCTCACCATGTATATACTCATTCAGCGGCAGGCAGGGTGCACACTGAGCATGCAATTTTCAGTAGGGCTCAGCACTCGGACCTGGGGCCAGATATGCAGATGAGCCCAGCACACTGGATGCTGAGCTCTTTTGAAAATCTTGCCTCTAATGCTCTCTTGAGCACTAGGAGACGGAGTCCAACTGACATGCTGTGATCGGTTGGAGGATATTGCACACAGCTGCTTTTATAGGTAGTGAAGAGTGTTGCGGTGTCCCTGGGCCTTTCTGTAAGGAGAGCCTCACTCCCAGACCATCTGCTTGCACTACTGCTTTGCTTGCCCAGTGGTAAGTCAGAGCAAGAATTTGCCATTGCTTTGGAAGTGCTTGTACGTTCACATAGCAGGATAAATATTGTTACTCATAATTATTTTCTGGACCCTAACTGCTGCATTTTGAGCCCAGCATCGTGGCTGGCCTTTAACAAAACCCCGAGGGAATGCAGTGATGAGAGCAAGTTAAATATCAGTTTGGTGTATTCAGACCCAGATAGGGTGTGTGTGATCCCTGCAATTGGGGATGTTAAATCATGAACTGAGGTCCTAAAAGACACAGCCTGAGTCTTGGGGGGTGGAAAACCCCTTGTGTCACTGTATTCCAGAGCAAGAGGCTTCTTCCAACCTGTTTGCCAATACACACAGCTGGCCCCAAACAGCACCAAGATTACACCAAGTGGTCACCAAGCTACTGAGCAGTGGAGGAGCTAATGCTTAAAAATCATTCTGTGTGAGTGAACTGATGAGAACTGCCGGGGGTCCTGAGCCAACCTTGCTCATGCTCAACCTGTAGTTCACCTATGCAGGAATTGCTGGGGCGGTGATGTGATTTTTGCCTCTGTTGCTGTTTCATGAAATAACCTTTTGAAAGCTCTTCACAAATGAACTGAGGCCTGAGTCCCCTGAGAGCAGCAGTGCAATATGCCGCCTTGCTGGGATGCACCAACAGCTCAGTATATTGATTTCACCCACTACAAAAAGTCATGCCATTTATGTAAAAGAAGCAGAATTAGTCTGTAAAATGTCACTTTGCCTTTGCGAGCAGGTGATCGAGCAGGCATTTAGCTCCCTCCCTTGCCTCACCAGCGGGGCACACCAACATCTGCAGTCAGGGGAGCATGGTACATTGCAGAGCTTGCCTGCTCTCCAGGGGAAACAGCTCATCAGCTCCAGAAGGAGCAGGCTGACAGTTACAGCTCTGGCCAAGATCTGACTGAGGGGTTCTTGGGGGATTGGCAGAGACCAGTCTGGCTCCGGATTGCAGGAGTGGGAGCAGGACCAGCAAAAGCAGGCCTTGATCACAGAGGGAACAGCCCTTAAAAAGCTAGGGTCCCTGTTTGGAGATCACTTCAATGGGGATACAGTACTGCCGCAGAATGCTAAGGGGATAATGATCCATGGGACCCCAGAATTGGGTCATGATTATTTGGCCTTGGGGATCTTCATGGGGCAGGCAATTCTCAACCAAGCCACCCTGGGATCAGGGGGCTTGTAATTTAACTGTCACCCATAGGGGAGCAGCCTGGAAGAAGGACACATTTGATGTGGCTAGCTGTCAGGAGGACAACATGGAGCGCCCTAACGATCGTTGGCAAGAACAAGGACCAAAGACTTTGCGCCCCCCCCAAGAGAGGGACAGAGGAGCAGAGGCATCTCTGCTAATGGACTCATGGAGACACCAGCCTCAAAGCTGACTCTGCACCCTGCTACTGACCTGTTGGACTGTATCCAAGGACTGTCTATTCGTCTTCCTTTAAGTATCTGTGATCTCATGTGCCTGCATGGCACCTTTTCCACTGCCCAGCCCTTCTGCATGCTGTTTCACTACTGCATATGTGTGGGTTAATGGAGATCCCAGCAAGGCCTGGAGCTTAGGGGACCTAAGGGTTTGAAGCACCTACATGCTAAACTCTATGAACGTAGGACACAACCAGCTCCTCTGGGGGGGCCTCCAGCTGTCCAAGACAAGTTTTGTGTATGGTGAAATTCCATTTGCACAAAATGGAGATGTTGAGAACAAAATTAATCAAAGAACCAAAGTCCATGAAGAGAAGATATTGTTGAGCTGCCATGCTGCTGTGCTAGGAGCCTGGATAACAAACAAAAGGAATTGGAATTGCTCATTTGCAAGCATAAATTTGATCTAGTTGGGATCACTGAAACCTGATGGGAAGATTTGCACAACTGGAATGTTAAAATCGGTGGCTACCACCTATTTAGGAAGGACTGAGTGGGCAAAAGCAGAACGGGAGGCAGATTATATGTCCAAAGTGGCATTACCTGTGTCCGAATCTCTAATAACTCAAAAGAAAATGATCTTGAATGCTTATGGAACAATGTCCTAACAGAGCACAAGATGGGGTACTAATTAGTGTCTGCTCCAGACCCCCAAATCACACTTGGGAATGGGATGGCAGACTCCTTACACACTTATCTATAATGTGTAGAGAAAAAAGCTGTGTGATCCTGGAGGACTTAAGTTTGAGTGAATTATGCTGGAGGTCTCATGCTGCCAGTGCTAAAACAGCCTTGGGATTTCTAAACATTATAGAAGACAATTTCCTAACTCAGTGTTTCAGCCAACACGGGGGAAATCAACAGATAAAGAGAAACTGATCACAGATCTAAAGATTAATGGTCTACACTACAAGTTTAGGTCAAATTTAGCAGCATTAGATCGATGTAACCCTGCACCCATCCACACGACGAAGCCATTTTTGTTGACTTAAAGGGCTCTTAAAATTGATTTCTGTACTCCGCCCTGATGAGGGGAATAGCGCTGAAATCGACCCTGCTGGGTTTAATTTGGGGTAGTGTGGATGCAATTCAATGGTATTGGCCTCCAGGAGCTATCCCAGAGTGCTCCATTGTGACTGCTCTGGACAGCACTCTCAACTCAGATGCACTGGCCAGGTAGACAGGAAAAGCCCCACAAACTTTTGAATTTCATTTCCTGTTTGGCCAGCATAGCACACTGATCAGCACAGGTGACCAAGCAGAGCTCATCAGCACAGGTGACCATAGAGTCCCAGAATTGCAAATCGCAGAATCCCAGCATGGACCAAATGGGAGGTACTGCATCTGATTGCTGTTTGGGGAAATGAATCCGTGCTATCCGAACTCCATTCCAAAAGACGAAATGCCGGAATAGTTGAAAAAATCTCCAAGGGCATGAAGGACCGAGGTTATAACAGGGACCCGCAGCAGTGCTGCATGAAGCCTACCAGAAAGACAAACAGCTGCTCCGGGTCGGAGCAGACATGCTGCTTCTATGATGAGCTGCATGCTATTCGAGGGGGTGCCCCAACAACAGTAGTTCCCAAACTGGGGTACATGAAATGTTACAGGTGGTTCGGGGGGGCGGGGGGAAATCCCTAATGGCGGACAGAGCTGTCCCTAGGGACCCTGGGCAGCACCGGGCCAGCAGTCCAGAGCCCCTGGACTTCCAAGAGCTAAGCAGATCAAAGCAAACATATCTATCACACTGAGGAGATTTAAACTTCAAGACTCCTTATAAGAAATGGAAAGGGAGGTGAATATATTTTGCTGTTTTTTAAAATTAAATAGGCAGCTAAGCTTTGTTGTAACGTGCCTTGTTTGCCTGGACTGCTCAAGACGTGAATGCTTGTGTAGGAGGAACTCTTTGAGTTGGCTTCCTAAATACCTTCATGCTGTTTTACATCTGATACTCCTTGATGAAACATAGGAGCCTTGTCTTCTAACAGGTTTATTCAAAGTGATACAAGCTACAAAAGTGAGATCTTGGAAGAGTGTTGCTGTTTTCATAATGTAATAAAAATACTGTAATGATTGATAACACTGGTCTACAATTTTTTAGAATTTGTCTGTTTCAGAGATAAAATGTGATATTTATGTATTTTGATGTGCTAAATTCAAATATGACAATTAAAACAACTGATTGGCTACTGTTTCTAAGATATTTAAGTTTTTACATTTTATGTCTATGTATATTGTGTAGATAGTAGAGTTTTAATCATAAATTGTAAACCTAGGTCTTTTCATGTGTTTATGGTTGCTTTACATGATAATATTTCACCTGTCCTGTTTATGTAACACTTTAAAAATCACCAAAAGGGTGTTATAACTAAAATTTATTATGAAACAAAAGGCAAAAATCTATTATGTACATAGTTTAGTCCAATTCAGTGTCTACTCGGCGCTTCTTGGCGTGTCTCTTATATTCAAAGAATATACAAAGAAGGGCCACTAGAATGATCCGAGGAATTTCATTTCAGCCTGTCGTATGAAAAGAGACTTGAGGAGCTCGGTTTGTTTTCCTTAACCAAAAGAAGGTTGAGAGGAGATATGATTGCTCTCTTTAAATATATCAGAGGGATAAATACCCGGGAGGGAGAAGAATTATTTCAGCTCAGTACTAATGTGGACACGAGAACAAATGGATATAAATTGGCAGTCGGGAAGTTTAGGCTTGAAATTAGACGAAGGTTTCTAACCATCAGGGGAGTGAAATTCTGGAACAGCCTACCAAGGGAAACAGTGGGGGCGAAGGACCTCTCTGGCTTTAAGTTTAAGCTTGATAAGTTTATGGAGGGAATGGTTTGATAGGATAACACTATTTAGTCAATAGGTCAATAATGTGCCGCCCCTGGTAATTAGTACCGAGGGTCAATGTTGGGATATTGAAAGTCTTTTTCCCGAGTGTCTGGCTGGAGAGTCTTGCCCGCATGCTCGGGGTTCAGCTGATCGCCATATTTGGGGTCGGGAAGGAATTTTCTTCCAGGGTAGATTGGCAGTGGCCCTGGAGGTTTTTCGCCTTCCTCCGCAGCATGGGGCAGGGGTCGCTTGCTGGACGATTACCTGCTACTTGAAGTCTTTAAACCAGGATTTGGGGACTGCAACAGCTGAGTCAAGGGAGAGAATTATTTCAAGAGTGGGTGGGTCAGCTTTTGTGGCCTGCATTTTGCGGGAGGTCAGACTAGATGATCATAATGGTCCCTTCTGATCTTAAGTTCTATGATTCATTAAATGGAGCATCTCTTGTCACTGTCCAGCAATAGTCTGCAAGCATTGATGGGCTCCATTTGCCCTGATAGCGTTTCTCCATTGTTGCAATGTCCTGGTGAAATCGCTCGCCGTGCTCGTTGCTCATTGCTCTGCAGTTTGGTGGAAAAAAATCTAGATGAGAGTGCAAAAAATGTATCTTTAGTGACATGTTGCAACCAAGGCTTTTGTATGCCTTGAGGAGGTTTTCCACCAACAACCTGTAGTTGTCTGCCTTGTTGTTTCCGAGAAAATGTATTGCCACTAACTGGAAGGCTTTCCATGCCGTCTTTTCCTTGCCACGCAGCGCATGGTCAAATGCATCATCTTGAAGAACTTCACGAATCTGAGGACCAACAAAGACACCTTCCTTTTATCTTAGCTTCACTTAACCTTGGAAATTTTCCACGGAGGTATTTGAAAGCTGCTTGTGTTTTGTCAATGGTCTTGACAAAGTTCTTCATCAGACCCAGCTTGATGTGTAAGGCTGGTAACAATCTTCCTTGATTCAACAAGTGGTGGATGCTGAACACTTTTCCTCCCAGGCTCCAATGACTGTCGGAGTGGCCAATCTTTCTTGATGTAGTGGGAATCTCTTGCACGACTATCCCATTCGCAGAGAAAACAGCAGTACTTTGTGTATCCAGTCTGCAGACCAAGCAAGAGAGCAACAACCTTCAAATCGCCACAAAGCTGCCACTGATGTTGGTCATAGTTTATGCACCTCAAAAGTTGTTTCACGTTGTCATAGGTTTCCTTCATATGGACTGCATGACCAACTGGAATTGATGGCAAAACATTGCCATTATGCAGTAAAACAGCTTTAAGACTCGTCTTCGATGAATCAATGAACAGTCTCCACTCAGCTGGATTGTGAACGATGTTGAGGGCTGCCATCACACCATCGATGTTGTTGCAGGCTACAAGATCACCTTCCATGAAGAAGAATGGGATAAGATCCTTTTGACGAACATGGAAACCCTAACATCACTTGCCAGGAGATTCCACTGCTGTAGTCTGGAGCCCAACAGCTCTGCCTTACTCTTGGGTAGTTCCAAATCCCTGACAAGGTCATTCAGTTCACCTTGTGTTATGAGGTATGGTTCAGAGGAGGAGGATGGGAGAAAATGTGGGTCCTGTGACATTGATGGTTCAGGACCAGAAGTTTCATCCTCTTCCTCTTTCTCGTCTGCATCAGGAACCGGCAGTCCTCCTCCATGGGGTACTGGGCGTATAGCTGATGGAATGTTTGGATAATGCACAGTCCACTTTTTCTTCTTTGACACACCTTTCCCAACTGGAGGCACCATGCAGAAGTAATGATTGCTGGTATGATCTGTTGGCTCTCTCCAAATCATTGGCACTGAAAAATGCATAGATTTCCTTTTCCTGTTCAACCACTGGCGAAGATTTGTTGCACAAGTGTTGCAGCATATGTGCGGGGCCCACCTCTTGTCCTGATCTCCAATTTTGCAGCCAAAATAAAGATGATAGGCTTTCTTAACCATAGTGGTTATACTGTGTTTTTGTGATGTAAAAGTCACTTCACCACAAACATAGCAGAAGTTATCTGCACTGTTCACACAAGTACAAGGCGTCTCTGCTCACTTTGGCTAAACAGAAATGTGTCCCTTTGCAAAATCAAACACTGACAAATAAGAGAGCACGACACTGTATGATTTCTAGAGCTGATATAGGGCAATTTGTTCAGCAGAGTGATGTAAGCTTCGTTATGATTGCATCATCCATGACTTCTAGGAATAACATGATGCAATTCATATCATGTATGATGCAATACCAGCTTCAGATTGCATCATTCATTGTTTTGCCTAAAAAGCAAGTACTGTCCAAACCCAGTCATAGATTTATTCATAGTTTAACTGGTTTAAATTGAGATCCCTCCCTTTATAACTCACTTATCCTCCGCTATTCCCAAGTCGAGGGTCGTATATACTGACCCAATAGCATAACTTGAAAACTAGAGCCAATCAACAATTTTAAGCATCATTTTGGTTCTCAGTGACCCAGAATTAGTAAAGTTTGACTACATTTATTTCAGAAGCATTTTGGCTGTAGAGCAGTGTAATTAATAATAAAGTGATCAATGGTTCCATGTCTAGTTGGCAGCTGGTATCAAGTGGAGTGCCCCAAGGGTCGGTGCTGGGGCTGGTTTTGTTCAATATCTTCATTAACGATGTGGAGGATGGTGTGGACTGCACCCTTAGCAAGTTTGCAGATGACACTAAACTGGGAGGAGTGGTTGATACGCTGGAGGGTAGGGATAGGATACAGAGGGACCTAGACAAATTAGAGGATTGGGCCAAAAGAAATATGATGAGGTTCAACAAGGACAAGTGCAGAGTCCTGCATTTAGGACGGAAGAATCCCATGCACTGCTATAGACTAGGGACCGAATGGCTGGGCAGCAGTTCTGCAGAAAGGGACCTAGGGGTTACAGTGGACAAAAAGCTGAATATGAGTCAACAGCCAAGAAGGCTAATGGCATTTTGGGTTGTATAAGTAGGAGCATTTCCAGCAGATCGAGGGATGTGATCATTCCCCTCTATTCAGCACTGGTGCGGCCTCATTTGGAGTACTGTGTCCAGTTTTGGGCCCCACACTACAAGAAGGATGTGGATAAATTGGAGAGAGTCCAGCGGAGGGCAACAAATGATTAGGGGGCTGGAGCACATGACGTACGAGGAGAGGCTGAGGGAACTGGGATTGTTTAGCTTGCAGAAGAGAAGAATCACAGGGGATTTGATAGCTGCTTTCAACTACCTGAAAGGGGGTTCCAAAGAGGATGGATCTAGACTGTTCTCAGTGGTAGAAGATGACAGAACAAGGAGTAATGGTCTCAAGTTGCAGAGGGGGAGGTTTAGGTTGGATATTAAGAAAAACTTTTTCACTAGGAGGGTGGTGAAGCACTGGAATGGGTTACCTAGGGAGGTGGTGGAATCTCCTTCCTTAGAGGTTTTTAAGGTCAGGCTTGACAAAGCCCTGGCTGGGATGATTTAGTTGGGTTTGGTCCTGCTTTGAGCAGGGGGTTGGACTAGATGACCTCCTGAGGTCCCTTCCAACCTTGAGATTCTATGATTCTATGTATAATAAGCATGTCAAAAACAAATTTTATATTTCCAAGATCACTTTTTATAATTTATACTCAAGTAAAGGAGAAAATCCCTGTAAATATTCATTTTTAGGAGGGGGTTCGTGAGACGACATTTTAGTGAAAGGGGTTCACAGATTGTTAAAGTTTGGGAACCACTGCCCTACAACTACCCCACCCCTATGCTTCCCTCCTCCCCTACCTCTCCCGGGCTACCTTGGCAATTTTCCCCCGATTTGTGTGACTAATAAAGAATGCATGAATTTGAAACAACAATGACTTTATTGCCTCTGCAAGTGGAGATCAAAGGGGAGAGGGGAGGGCAGTTGGCTTACAGGCAAGTAGAGTGAACCAAGGGGGCAGTTTTCATCAAGGAGAAACAAACAGAACTTTCACACCATAGCCTGGCCAGTCATGAAACTGGTTTTTAAAGCTTCTCTGATGCACAGCGTGCTCTGCTGTGCTCTTGTAATCACCCTGGTGCCTGGCTGCGTGTAATCAGTGGCCAGGTGATTTGCCTCAACCTTCCACCCGCCATAAACGTCTTCCCCCTTATTTTCACAGTTATTGTGGAGCACACAGCAAGCAGTAATAATGATGGGAATATTGGGTTTTGCTGAGGTCTAACTGAGTCAGTAAACTGCACCAGCAAGCTTTTAAATGTCCAAAGGCACATTCTACCAGCATTATTCACTTGCTCAGCCTATAGTTGAACTGCTCCTTACTACTGTCCAGGCTTCACAAGCCATGGGAGCAAGGGGTAGGCTGGGGTAGGTGCGACCGCACGGTGTTGCCGACTGGGAGAGCAGCCTGAGGCAGAAGCCTCCAGCTGGCATGATATTCCAGGCAGGACTGAATCTCCATTAGATGAAACTTAAAGAAGAGAATGACCTGGTGTCATTCCCATTTTTGTCCAGGTGCCCCTGACCAACCTAACTGAGGTTGGCCAGGAGCACCCACGGGATGATAATGGCTAGCAGTTGTATTGTACTGTCTGCTGTCCGCAAGGCAAGGGGATGCTGCTCTGTAGTATTGCAGTACCGTGTCTGCCAGAAGTACCCAGGAGACATACGGTGACAGTGAGCTGAGCGGGCACCATGGTTGCCGTGGTATGTTGTCTGCACAGGTAACCCAGGAAAAAAGGCGAGAAACGATTTTTTGCCATTGCTTTAATGGAGGGAGAGAATGAGGCCTGACGACATGTACCAAGAACCACCCACGACAATGTTTTTGGCCCATCAGGCATTGGGCGCTCAACCCAAAATTCCAATGGGCGGCGGAAACTGGGAATTGTGGGATAGCTACCACAGTGCAACGCTCCGAAAGTTGACGCTAGCCTCGGTACTGTGGACGCACACTGCCGACTTAATGTGCTTAGTGGGGACACACACAATTGACTGTATCAAATTGATTTCTAAAAAATTGACTTCTATTAAATTGACCTAATTTTATAGTGTAGACATACCCTTAGATACAAGTGGTCATAACTTGATCACATTTATAATATGCAAGCAGAATAAAGTCCAGACCAGTAATATACAGACACTAGATGTTTAATGGGGCCGATTTCTCAAAGCTGAAAACAATTATGAGCCAAATCAGCTGGAAGAATTTAATCAGAAAAATGTGAACAATAATTGAACAAAACGAATTCTGACAATTGTGTTGGCACACATTAAATGGATTAAAAACTGGTTAACTGATAGCTCTCAGAATGTAATTGTAAACTGGGAATTGTCATCTAGCGGGTGTGTTTCCCATTGGGTTCCACAGGCATTGGTTCTTGTCCCTATGCTATTTAACATTTTTATCAATGACATGGAGAAAACATAAAATCATCACTGATAAAGTTTAAAGGTGACACAAAATTGGGGGAGTGATAAGTAATTAAGAGAATGGGTCATTGATATAGAGCAGTCTGGATTGCTTGGTAAACTGGGTGCAAGCAACAGTCTGTATTTTAAAATAGCTAAATCTAAATGTGTAAACCCAAGAATAAGGAATATAGGCCATACCTACAGGATGGGGGACTCTACCCTAGGAACAGGGGTGGCAAGTTTGTATAATTTTTTGGTGGTGCCCAGAACAGGTCCAAGTCATCCCCCCCACCCCCACCTAAGACTCTGGGAGGGAGTTTGGGTGTGGGAGAGGGGAGGGGTCGGGCTCTGGGAGGGAGTTTGGGTGTGGGCTCTAGGCTGGGGCAGGGGGTTGGGGTGCAGGAGAGGGCTTGGGGGTGGGTTCTGGGAGGGAGTTTGAGTGGGAGGGAGGGGTCAGGCTCTGGGAGGAAGTTGGGTGTGGGGTACAGGCTCTGGGCTGGGTCAGGGAATTGGGGTGTGGGAGGGGTCACGGGGCAGGTTCTGGGCTGGGGCAGGCAGTTGGGGTGTGGGAGGGGGAATGGAGGACCGGCTCCGGGAGGGATTTTGAGTGCAGGGTGTGTGGTCTGGGCTGGGGCAGGCAGTTGGGGTGCAGGAGGGGGTGAGTGGTGCAACGCTTATCTCGGACAGCTCCTGGAAGCGACCCACACACCCCTCTGGCAGCAGTTACTAGTAGGGGGCTGGAGGGATCTCCACACGCCGCTGCCCGCAGGCACCACCTCTGCAGCTTCCATTGGCTGCATCTCAGGGTGGGGGCAGCGTGCGGAGACATGCTCCCCCCAGGGCTGCAGGGACATGCCGGCTGCTTCCAGAAGCAGAGTGGGCGGGCGGGCAGGAAGCTGCCTTAGCCCCATTGCGCTGCCGGTGGTGGTGGTGGGGGCCCCAGGCCCTTTTAAATCGCCTGGGTGCGGCAAGCAGGGCCAAGGAAACGCTCCGGGGAGGCGCGTGGGGGGCGGCAGGTGGGGCCAAGGGAGAGACCTGGCTCCGAACGTTGGCGGAGCCAGATCCCCATGCTCTCATATTGGTGGAGCACAGGCACCACGGGTTTGTACAGCTTGACGCCCCTGCCTAGGAAGCAGTGATTCTGAAAAAGACTTGGGGATGATGGCTAATCAGCTGAACATGAATTCCCAGTGCAACACAGTAGCCAAAAAGGCCAACACAATCCTTGGATACATAAACAGGAGACTCTCGAGTAGGAGTAAAGAAGTTATTTTACCTCTGTATTTGGCACTGGTGTGACTGCTTCTGGTATGCTGTGCCCAGTTCTGGTGTCCACAATTCAAGAAGGATGCTAATAAATTGAAGTATGTTCAGAGAAGAGCCATGAGTATGATTAAAAAAAATTAACACAGGGAAGGTTAAGGGATGACTTGATCACAGTTTATAAGTATCTATGTGGAGAACAAATATTTAATAATGGGCTATTACATCTAACAGAGAAAGGTCTAACATGATCCAATGACTGGAAGTTGAAGCTAGACAAATTTAGACAGGAAATAAGACATTTTTTTAACTGTGTAATTAACAACTGGAACAATTTACTAGGGGTCAGCATGGATTCTCCATCACTGATAATTTTAAAATCCAGATTGGATGTTTTTCTGGAAGATCTGCTGTAGGGATTATTTTGGGGAAGTTCCCTGGCTTGTGTTACACCGGAGGTCAGACTGGATGATCACAGTCTTCCGGCCTTGGAATCGATGTAAGCAGTGTCTGAATGAACTCTCACCTGACAGCTAGTCAGGGAGGGGGAGAGACTTCAGAAGCAAACTATATTACATGAACCCACCTACTCTGCCAAGATATCCATCAGATAGAGCGGTGTGTTGCTCAGAGTGATCAACTTTGGCTGGTGTTGGGTTACAAATCACTTGAGTACTGAATGCAGGGGAGCAAAATGTTGTTGTTTATGCTGTTGTCTTTATTGTATTAATAAAGGGGAGTAGAACTGTGCTTAACCTGTCCCAAATGTGTGGGTCACCCTCAACTGAAAGCACCTCATTAAGCCAGAGGCTAGAATGCCAGACCCCTGTGAAAGTAAGAGGAGTGGTTGGGGACAGGTGTCCTAGCCTGGAGGTGTCTACTCTCATCAGGGGTCCCTGGTCTGGTTTAACCTGTTCCTCCCTACTATTCAAAGATAAAGCTAAATAGGCCTCATTAGGAGTCTTTTGTTATTTCAAGCACTCAATAAGAGCTGAAATCACTTGTGGTGGGGCAGTGTTTCTGCCCAGCCTGGTGAGAGCTAAAATCACTAAAAGACTAACCTACAGAGTTCACAGCAGAGAGGCAGGTGGCAGCAGAATGTAACTGATGGGTGGGTGGTGAGGAACAGTGGCTGGTGAGGCAGCCGGCCAGAGCAAGTGCTCAGATGGTGGAGCAAGCAAAGTGCTTTCTTCCCTGGGCGGGAAGTGAACTCACACAGATGCATCCCTGAACCTGGCTCCTCACTGACCAAGGACAACCACTGTGAGTGGGGCATGGTGAGGTAGCAGAGGGGAGCATAGTAAAGGAACTTTTGGCTGTAGAACTGAAGAACATGAGGCAGAAGACTCTGCCCCATGTACTCTGGGGTTGGCATCCTTCTCACAGTTTTATGTTTATGAATCCTGCTTGTGGCATTTCCCCTAATTAATGTTGGGTGACTTCCCTCCTCATTAAAAGCTTATTTTCTATACTCAGACTTTGTGCTTGCGAGTGGGGAAGTATTGCCTCTCCGAGGCACCCAGGGGTGGTGTCATAAACAGTTAGTTAAGGGTTAAGGTCTCTTCTACCTGCAAAGAGTTAAAAAGCAGTACCAGAGGAACACCTGACCAGAGGACCAATCAGGGACAAGATAATTTCAAATCTCTGTGGAGGGAAGTTTTTTTCTGTGTTCTTTGTTTTGAGTTGAGTCTCTCGTGGGAGTTAAGGGAGTCCAGACATCTTAATCAAGTCCTCCCAGGTTTCTGCAGTATTGTTCTTCTATTCAGTCTAGTGAGTATTAGAAAGGCAAACTAGTATTTTTTTACTTTTATTTCTGCATTGGCAATTGTGTGTTTTGCTGAAGTAATCTCTTTATTTCTATTGCTGTACTTTGCTTTTACTGAGAAAGAAAGGGGGAGGGGGAGTTCTCTCCAGGTTTATAATTTAGACTCTGTGTATTGTTCCATCCTGGTTTGACAGAGATAGTGTACTTTCTTTTTTTGTTCTTTTTAATAAATTATTTTCTTTTCTTTGGACTTGGTTAATTCCTTCTCTTGTGGAGATTCAAGAGAAGGGGAGGGGGGAAGAGTGAGTTCCTCCTGAGGTTGATTCACAGAGTTGAATCGGTGTGTATCCCTCCAGAGTGGCTAGGAGAGAGGGAGAGGGGAAGTGGGCTGCTTCCCTGTGTGTAGAGAGTCAGGGAGATTGAATCTGTGTTCCCCAGGGAAAGTTGGGGGAACAGGCAGTGTGTCAGACACTTAGAAAACTGACTGGTGGCAGCGTATCAGATCTAAAGTAGGATTTTAGTTTAGGGGAGTCCATGCAGGTCCCCATCTTGTGAACCCAAAGCTCCAAGTGGGGGAGAAACCTATGACAGGTGGTGTGTAATTTTCCCAGGTTATTGGGTGGGGGCTTGAGCTGGTTCTGTGTTGTATTGTTGAAAAGGAACCCCTAGGCATTGAACCCTGCCCTAGTTGCTGCTGGCTCCACCTGGCAGAAGGGTTCCATCCATGAATATCTGAATAACACCACCACACCAGTGGGGGAGGCAGTGCTGTCCCTAGCCATTTGGGTGTCCTACGCAGCCCCCCATGGGGGGAACTGTGGGGGGCCCCAGGCCTCCCCCCGCCCAGAGTCTGGGAGGCAGGAGCTCTGGTGGGGCCACTTTTGGGGGCCACACAGGCCGAGAGTGGCGTGGGGGGCTGGGAGCAGCCCGCTTTGCTTCCCATCTGTGTTGCTCGGGGGGAGGGGGCTTGGGGGAATGGATCTCCCCCCCCCCCCACGCACTGGCAGTGGCGGGAAGCAGAGCACCCCGGCTCCAGCCCGCTCTACTCTACCAGCTCCCAGCCGTGGTGCTTTGTTTCCCGCGGCCAGTGAGAGCCGGGGGTGGTCCTTTCCCCAACCCGAGTGACATGGCTGGGGCTGGGGCAAGAGAAGCGGAGTGGGCTGGGGCTGCATCTCTCTGCTCCCTGCCACTGGTGAGTGCGGGGAGTGATCTTTTCCCCGCACTCACTGGCGGCTGGAATTGGAGCGCCACGTCTGGGAGCTGGCGGAGTAGAGCGGGTTGGGGCCAGGTTGCTCCGCTTCCTGCCGCTGCCAGTGAGTCCTCGCAGAGGCTTTGCTTGAAGGTCAGCCTCATATCACTGGGGGAAGAGTTGGAATGAGGCTGGGATGGGGGCAGAGTAGGGGGGAAGGGTAAGAGGCAGGGTGGAGGGAGTTGTCCAGCCCCCCACACCCCAGGGACGGCCCTTCCTGCCCCTTGCAGTGGGGGCTGGCCGAGAGTTAGGGCTGGTCGCAGAGGCTGGTGCTGCCGCATATGCAGCACACAGTTACCTAGGACACCATGAAATTTGGGGCAATTTGGTGCCCCAAATTTCATGGTGCCCTACACAGCTGTGTATGCCTAAGGACGGCCCTGGGGGGAGGGCTGGACAAAGCTGGTAAAAGAGGGAATCAACTGCATTTCTATGGATAGGAGGAGGAGAACCCCTGCCTGTCAAATGCAGCTGTCAGGAGTGCAGGAGCTGCAGTGAGTGAGGTGCTACAGGGCTGCTCATTGGGTGGAAATGAGGAAGACCTTGGTTGGAGCCTGACTGGGGAATAAAGAGGAATGGAGTTGGAGGGAAAGGCCATGGCTGGGACCCAGGCTTAGACTCTACCCATAGAATGAGATTGTATGTTGCCAATGGGAATCCCAGGAAACCCTAATCAGGACCCTTTTCCTCCAGTGGTATGAGGCTGACCTTCAAGCAAAGCCTCTGCGAGAACAGGCAGTTTTCCCTAATGAGTATTGAGGTGAAGCAGACGTGTGTGAGATCACTGAGAAGAATATGACAGCATCCCCCATAAGTGAGAGGTGCCATCTTGGACGGTTGAGATGAACCCTGACAGAGGCCTGGAGAGCATGCTGGAAACTCCACTGGTAGGCTGATGTGAGTTCCTGGTGGCTAGTACCATAGGCTGAAGCCTGAGGAGGCGCATCCCGTTCAGGGTTGTTAATGTGACAGTGGAACCCTAAGTGATTATTAGTAATAGCAAACAGATCAAAGATGGTTTTAAATACAGGGCTGGCCTTACCATGAGGCGAACTGAGGCAGCCGCCTCAGGTGCCAGACTGTGTGGGGGCACCACTAGGACCCAGAGTATAGAAAATGGTGTCTGCTGCTGGTGCATATGTATTATCTCTGCTCTAGATGCACAGAGATGGTGGAGTGCTGTGCTGGAGGAAGGAGGGCACAAGAGACATAACAGGCAGGCAGGAGAGGGAATAACAGAAAGCAGCAGGAGCTGCAGGGAGAGAGAGAGAAGGGAGGAGCCTCTTATGTACCTCTCTAGCACCCCCAGGAGCCTGGACTGATTAACACCAGCTTCTCAGGGAGCTTCCTGTTTCCTGCTGCTTCCCTGAACCCACTTGAGGAGAACAGGCAGTCAACTGAAGTAGTAGGAGCCAGTTAGGCCCTTAAGATGCTGATATCTTCCCTCACTGCTACCAGCCTGCTTATTTGTCCCCTTCAACTGAGTGTTGAGAGCCACTATAGCTGGCACAGAATAGCAGTCATGAGTGAAAGAAGAAAACACCCCTCTGGGGCAGCATTCAGAAAAAGAAAGAAAGTAAAGGAAGCTTTTCTATCTAAGCAAATAGGAGCTCTCCTGAGATCATAGACACAAATGTTCATGGTGAGCCTTCTGACCCCAGTGAGGATGTGAATGGTGAGGAGATGCCTGATCTTCCAGTTAGTCAGAGTGCAGGTGACCTGGTAGCTACTGCAGCATCCATATCTCCATCTCAAATGGATGTAACCATGCACATTCCTGAAGAAAAGTGTAGATCAGAGAAGAGTGTGGTGGAGGCACAAGAAACAGCTGCTGCTGAGGTTAGTTCCTTAAGTCAAGATGATTCAGGACTGTGGACCCACTTGAGCAGTAGCCTGAGGGACTTCCTTGTACTGCATGGGCCACAGCAAGTGAAAAACTTCATGTTCCCCAAAGACAATGAAAATAGAAGTTTCCATCCAACACATTACTGGTGTGAAATCCCCAATGTGACAAAGTGGAGAGGCCATGGCTTATGTACTCAAAAACCCAGAATGCTGAATACTGTTTTTGTTGCAAACTCTTCCAGTCTAATGTTCCAGCCACATTGGATTCTACAGGAACAAAGGACTGGAAAAATCTGGCTAGAAATCTGGCATGCCTTGAGAAGTCAGCAAATCACCAGAGAGCATTCCATAGGTGGAAAGAGCTTGAAATGAGTCTAAGGTTAAAGGCTACCATAGATGATCAGCATCAAGAGAAGATTGCATCAGAGTCTCTTTACTGGCAAAATGTTCGGAGAAGGCTCATTGCCATTGTGAGAATGCTTGCTACTCAAAACCTAGCACTGCATGGCACTTCAGATCAGCTGTATGTGCCAAACAATAGAAACTTCCTTAAAATTGTGGAGCTGATGGCTGAGTTTAACGCTGTACTCCAGGAGCATCTAAGAAGAGTCACGACCCAAGAAATGTACACACACCACTATCTTGGAAAAACAATTCAAAATGAGATCAGACAGTTACAGGCAACAAAAGTCAAAACGAAGATTGTGGCAGATCTGAAGTCAGCAAGATATTACTTGTTATTCTGGACTGCACACCTGACATCAGCCATACGAAACAAATGACTTTAATGGTGCGTTTTGTAACAACAACAGAACCCAGTGAAAATGTCCATGCAATGGTGGCTGTCAGAGAGCATTTTCTAGAATTTATTGACATTGATGATACTACAGGAGCTGGTATGACAAATGTGCTTCTTAAAAAGCTGGAAGATATGGGAATTGCGATAGCTGACATGAGAGGTCAGGCTACGATAATGGTGCCAACATGAGAGGAAAGAACAGAGGAGTGCAGACACTGATCTGACAGTTAAACCCTCAAGCTTTTTTTGTCCCATGCAGTTCTCATTCATTGAACTTGGTGGTCAGAGATGCAGCATCAGCTTCTAATGAGGCTACTGAATTTTTTAATGTAATTCAAAGCAGCTATGTACTTTTCTCTGCATCAACTCATCGATCGTTTAAAAGAGAACTGGATAAATTCATGGAGGTTAAGTCCATTAATGGATATTGGCCAGGATGGGTAAGGAAGGGTGTCCCTAGCTTCTGTTTGTCAGAGAGTGGAGATGGATGGCAGGAGAGAGATCACTTGATCATTGCCTGTTTGGTTCCCTTCCTCTGGGGCACCTGGCATTGGCCACTGTTGGTAGACAGGATATTGGGCTAGATCAGGGGTCTCAAACTCAAATGACCCCGAGGGCCGCATGAGGACTAGTGCATTGGCCCGAGGGCCGCATCACTGACACGCCCCCTTGCTGCCCCTGGCCCCACCCCCAATCCACCCCTTCCATGAGGCCCCGCCCCTGCCCTGTCTCTTCTCCACCTCCTCCCCTAAGCGCGCGGCTCCCCGCTCCTCCCCCCTTCCTCCTGGAAAGTGCTAAGCGCCACCAACAGCTCGGCGGGTCCCGAACTCCCCCACCGCCGGCCGGCTGCGCCCGGCGGTGGCGGGTCCCTCTTTCCCCACCCGGCCGGTCCCGCTTCCCACCCGGCCCGGCCGGTCCCGCTTCCCTCCCCACCCCGGCCCAGCCCGGCCGGTCTCACTTCCTCCCCACCCCCGGCCCGGCCGGCGGTCCGCTCCCTCCCCACCCCTGGCCCGGCCCGGCCCGGTCTCGCTCCTCCCCACCCCTGGCCCGGCCCGGCGGGTCTCGCTTCTTCCCCGGCCCGGCCCCGGCGGGTCTCGCTTCCCTCCCCCACCCCCTGGCCCGGCCCCGGCGGGTCTCGCTTCCCGTCCCCCCCCCCCCGGCCCGGCCCGGCGGTCTCGCTTCCCTCCCCCCGGCCCGGCCCGGCGGGTCTCGCTTCCCCACGGCCCGGCCCCGGCGGGTCCCGCTTCCCGGCCCCCTTACCCGAGGGCATCTCCGGCGAGGCCTGAGCTTCGTCCCGCTCAGAGCTGCGTGGTGAGGGGGCGGGGCTGTGAGCTCCACGCCGAGCGCAGCGCTCAGCCCAGAGCTCCCAGCCCCGCCCTCTCCCCACGTGGCTCGGATCGGGGCGGGGCTCAGGCGCTCGGACGGAGACTCGGCGCTCTATGCACCGAGGCTCCAGGAGAGGGGCGGAGGCGGGAGCCTCCGCTTTTATCTTGGGGGCCCCTGCGGAGCCCGGGGCAAATTGCCCCCTTTGCCCCCCCCGGGCGGCCCTGGGGAGCTCCGCGGGCCGCAGGGAAGAGCTCCGCGGGCCGCATGCGGCCTGTGGGCCGCATGTTTGAGACCCCTGGGCTAGATGGACCTTTTATCTGACCCAGTATGGCCTTTCTTATGTTCTTATGTTGGCAAATTTTGAAGCAACATCTGGGAACATTCTCTCTGACACTGAAACCACTGAGTGCCACAGGATGGGAAAGTCAAGTGGAGGCAATAAAGCCTATAAAACACCAAATTGGGAAGATAGATGATGCCATAGTTGCCATTATGGAGGATAATGCTATGACAGAAATTGTCATATCCCTCCCTGGGGGGAGGGATAGCTCAGTGGTTTGAGCATTGGCCTGCTAAACCCAGGGTTGAGTTCAATCCTTGAGGAGGCCACTTAGGGATCTGGGGCAAAAATTGGTCCTGCTAGTGAAGGCAGGGGGCTGGACTCAATGACCTTTCAAGGTCCCTTCCAGTTCTAGGAGATTGGTATATCTCCAATTATTACCTTTATTACCTATTACCTTTGTTTGTGGAAGAACGGTGGCAGAGGGCAATGGAATCACCAGAAACATAACTTCAAATTTCTGTGTGGCTTAGTGTTGTGGCATGACATACTGTTTGAAATAAATGTTGTAAGCAAGAGACTCCAAGGTGTTGACCTTGATATATCTGGAGCAATGGAACAACTGGACAAAGCAAAGTCATACCTACAGTCTTACCAGTCAGATGAGGGATTTCAAAACGTTCTGAAGAGTGCACAGAAGTTGTCAGAGGAACTTCCCACTGAGGCTATTTTCCCACCCATTCAAGAATACAAGAGTCACTGAAGAAGATATTTTTATTAAGAGGCACGAGATAATCCCATAAGAGACCCCAAACAACAATTCAAAGTTGAATTCTTTAACCAGGTGCTGGATTGTGCAATACAGTCAGTTGAAGAATGTTTTATGCAGCTCAAGGAACACAGCAGTATATTTGGGATGTTGTATGAAATTCTAAAACTCCTCACTATACCTGAATGAGACCTACACCAGCAATGCAGGGCACTAGAGACAGTGTTGACGTATGATGACATGCATGATATTGATTCCAATGATTTAGATGATGAACTGAAAGCCCTTTCAAGATACATTTCAGCAGGATAAACTCCAAAGGCTGTTCTGGAATATATGTGCATAAATAAGATGACCACCCTCTTTCCAAATGCTTTTGTTGCTCTGCACATACTTCTAACACTTCCTGTAACAGTTGCCAGAGGAGAACCCAGCTTCTCCAAGCTGAAGTTAATAAAAATACATCTACGCTCCACAATGACACAGGAGAGGCTGATTGGTCTTGCAACCATCTCAATACAGCATGAGTTGGCCCAGATTGTGGACCTTTAGGAAGCACTTCAGATCTTTGCAACCAAGAAGGCATGGAAAGCACCACTTTGATTAGTCAAACAGATACAAATGCCAGTGTTTGTTTACTATGCAGACAAGAAAAGTTACATTTGCTGTTCAGGCATTTGAAAGTTAAGTGTTACTTAAAATTTTGGAACAAGGCATTTTAAGTAGTTAGTTCTCCTTTATTGGGGTAGGTAGCAGATCAGTACCATGAGAGGAGTAGAACAGGAAGAAGGCAGAATTGAGACCTTTCAAAGTTTTGGCCCAAGTGAGGGGACATGGGGGAGTCATTTGAGCTCCCCGCCTCAGGTGCCAAAATGTTGTGGGCTGGCCCTGGATGGTTACCTAAGAAATAAACAAAATTGCAATCTAAGACATATATAGTAGATAGGATTTGAATCAAGCAGTGTCTCACCCTATTAGATAGTACAAACAGTCCGCCAAGCTTCCATACACAGGCAGGCCTCCTTCTTTCCTGCCTGGGACCCCGCTTTCCCAGTTCAGTCTTTGTTCCAGGTATTGTGTAGTGTGGGGAGTGAGTCCTCTTGGTGATGTCACTTCCCTCTTTTATAGCTTATTCCATGCGGTGGGAATCACTTTGTACCAAGGCAAGTTCCCAGCCCAGTTTGTGGAAAAATACAAGTACCAAAATGGAGTTCAGTATCATGTGATCTAGTCTCAAGCCCTAGCATACTCTGAGTCATGGCAGCCATTATCCATAGGCTGACTGAAGTGTCCACAGGTGAGGATAACTTTTCCATGGCCCATTGTCTTGTTGACGGGCTCTTCAACTTGAATAGGCCATTCATAATGTGCTGGCTAGACTGTATGTAAAGCTTTCTGGGGGTTACCCAGGTGCAAGCACATTTGAATTATAGATATAGTCAATATTCATAACTCCAGATACAAAAAGCGTACATTCACACAAATGGGATAATCATATTCAGAAAACCATAACTTTTCCATTGATACCTGACATGACATACTTTATATGAGATGCATCATAATTATGCCATAATTATACCATAATTATACCACTATGGCAGGGGTCAGCAACCTGTGGCATGCGTGCCAAAGAAGGCACGCGAGCCAATTTTTAATGGCAAGCTGCTGCCTGCCGGAGTCCCGAGGACACACAGCCAGTGAGGGGCAGCGCCCACGCCCCCCGAGAGAGGAGCCGCTTCAACGGCCTGCCCATGGGCTCCCGCAACCCCTTACCCGGCAAGGAGACCTGCTTGGGGGAGTGGAGGGGCCTGCTCACCTGGGCTGCCTTAGTATAGCTGGCCATGGCAGATTGGCAGTGTGCCGGGGGAGCGGGTTCGCTGGGGGACCTGGTCCCGACTCCTGGTGGCAGGACGCGGGGGTGGGAGAGGCCGGTGGCGGCAGCAGCACTGTCTGCTGAGCATCCCCAGGAGGAGGCAGCCGGCCAGGGACCGGTACCTGCTGTTCGTGAGCTGGGAGGAGCGGAGAGCCCCGTGGCCTGGCGGTGTGGAGCACATAGCAGGTGCGGGCGAGTGGGAATCGGTGGTGGCCAGAGAGCCCTGGGGCGAGGAGCTTGCATACTGCGGGTTCATGTGCCACCTGGAGTGGCTCCTCCAGACACAGCCAGAGGAGACTGTCTCGCTGGGAGGTGCTAGTTGCGCTTATGCAGCACGCCACAGGGCCCTGAGTGGGTGAGCCGGCTGGGGGCCTCAGGAGTGGCGGGGCCTCTGCCCTGACCCCCCCCCCACACACACTCAGCCCTCTGCCCTGAGCCCCGCAGCCCCGCACACTCCTCAGGCCCATGCCCTGAGCCCCTTACCTCCCCTCACACACACTCAGCACTCTGCTTGACTCCTTCACACACCCGCCACGACCCCAACCCTGACTCTGGTACCCCCATACATACCCAGCCCCCCCCCCGACTCTTGCACCCCCCTCACATGCCCCCAGCCCTCTGCCCTGACTCTTGTACCCCCCTCACATACCCAGCCCCTGCACCCCCATGTATCCCCCACATCCTGACTTTTGCACCCCCCACATCCCCACCCTGAGCACCAAATGGGAGCTCTTGCACCCCTCACACCAAATGGGAGCTGCCTAGGTAAGTGCTCCACACCCAAACCTCCTACCCCAACCCTAAGCCCCCTCCCTCATTCTAGCTCCTGGCCAGACCCTTCACCCCCAGCCCTGTGCTCGGTCCACTCCCACCCTCAGCTCAGTGCAGAGAGAGGAAGAGAATGGGCCAGAACCAGGGAGAAGGTAGGTACCCACTGTATGTGGGGAGGACCGGCACCCCAGACCGGCAGTGGGCTGAGCGGGTCCGGCAGCCGGGATCCCGGCTGACAGG
The DNA here is from genome assembly GCF_016161935.1 of Mauremys reevesii. Taxonomy (NCBI): domain Eukaryota; kingdom Metazoa; phylum Chordata; order Testudines; family Geoemydidae; genus Mauremys; species Mauremys reevesii. Next base: position 60,645,755 of record NC_052631.1, on the reverse strand, counting down.
AGCCAGCGGATGGAACCCCTGAGCAGCAGTGGGCTGAGCAGTGGTCTGGGGTCCCAGCTGCTGGCCCTGTACAGCCCACTGCCAGTCTGGGGTTCTGGCTGCCAGACCCTTGCCAGCCAGGGTCCCCGCCGCAGGCTGCAGGTCTCTGGCAGCACCACAGCCAGACTGGTTCCCCTTGGCTGCTTCCTATACCCCCCCTCAGGTGTACCTTCCAAGGATCATCCTCCATCTCCCCAGGATACACTGCGAGTGGCAGTCCAAGCAACTATTCAGCATCCAGTGTGTCTGGCCATACAGGTAACTCAGGGCTATCCTCGGGACAGCAGAAGACTTCTGTGGGCTCCTGCGTCCGCAGCGGGGACAATGCATCTGTCTTCCTTGGCAGCTGCTCCCCAACTGAGCTACAGGGCCCACCTCTTATACATCCTGTTTCTGTCCCACCCCTCTGCTTTCAGCATTGAGTGTGTGGCCTTCCAGATTCTGCCCACCCCTCACTGTTAATTTCTGAGGGTGGCCACACCTCTTCACTACAGGGGGAAAGAGAAGAAGTTAGTTGTGATGTTCTGGAGCTGTCACTTGTGTTTCACAGGCAGACTTTGCACCTCCAGAACACCCCTTAACTATATCTGTAATGCACCTCCATGGTGTCAGAGATAAGTCAGGGACACTCAGATCTTAGCCATGTCTCAGTTTTTACCTTGAGAAAATGCAGGGGAATAGTCTCTGCTTCAGAAAGAACTTGGGACAGTTGGTCTGGTCTATAGATATTTGGAGAATGGAGTCGCCTCATGCTTGCCTCTAGCTTCCTGGAAGCTGCCAGCAGGGATTCCTGGAGCAGCAGAGTCATGGTTAGTGATACCCAATGGAGTGGACAAGGAAGCTGGCTCCATTTCATTTGTGTCATCCACTAAAGGGCTTCACAAACCTGTTGTGGATAGAGAGTAAACACCATTCCAGGCTGTCTGAGCCCCGCAGAAGAGTCCCTCTTCTGTCTTCCTGTCATCAGCAGTAACATTTCTCCTGCTGCTGGGAGGTCACTCGGCACTTGCTGCTTTCCCATGGGCTTTGACAACATGGTAATCAGCCCTGAAAAATGTAAACTCTTCTAACTCATTCTGGGGAATGCCCAGGAAATCAATAATTTCAGTGGCTTGTGATTAAATTCCAACTCCAGGACCCTACATGATGCTCCCAATAACTGCTGTATTGTGTGTCTATTCCATACACATGTATGGTGCTGCACTTACAACCTTGTCAGAACAGCACATTCTCAGTGTGCACCATGATCCAATGAGGTCAGCAACACTGACAAGACCCTTACTGCACATGAACCCTGAGGTGACATGAGGAAGGTGCTAGGATAGAATTAAATACAATAACAAGGAAAATATAGTTCCTTAAAATAGATAAGAAACTCCAGAGCAAAGTGACTCTGGCAGCTTGATTACAGAATAAATATGACTTGTAAAATGGGTCATGGAATTCAGGGCTGCTATTCAGTGAGATCATTTAGACTCGACTGCCTGAACTCCCGAAGGACAAGGCTTTCTTGATGAGCAGTGCAACTTGGGTGTCTAGTTAATAGAGTCCCTGTGATTCTTTATATTAAAAGAGGAATTTAAAAGACCTGCAATCAGCCTCGTTAACTTTTAGAGCAGTGCATGCACTGCCCTTTTATTTTTCTGTTTTGTAATAGTCTTTTCCCAAAAGTCCTAATACACAGCACTGGATTAATGCAGGGGCTTTAGGGGCTGCAGCCCCAGGCCTCAGGCTAAGGGATGACCTGCAAAAATCAATCCATAATTATATACAGTTCAGTGGTCACCAACCTGTTGATTGCGATTGACTGGTCGATCCTGGAGTCTCTGCCAGTCGAATGCGATCTCCGGGCTGCTAAAAGTCCAGCAGCACAGCAGGGCTCAGGTAGGCTGCCTGTCTGCCATAGCCCTACACAGCTCCTGGAAGTGGATGGCTGCTGGCCTGTCTCTGCGGCCCCTGGCGGGGGCGGGGGAGGCGGCTCCGCATTCTGCCCGTGCCCCCAACACTGTCCCTGCAGCTCCCAATGGCAGCTGCAGGGGCAGTGCTTGTGGCCACGGGCAGCACATGGAGACGTGCTGTTCCCCTCCCCCAGGGGCCACAGAGACATGCCAGCAGCCGGCTGCTTCTGGGAGCAGTGTGGGGCTATGGCAGGCAAGCAGCCTACCTGAGCCCTGCTGTGCTGCCAGCTGGGAGCCACCTGTGGCAAGGGCTTCCCAGCTGGAGCCTGCACCTTGTACCCCCTCCTGCACCCCCACCCCCAGCCCCAGGTCAGAATCCCCTCACTGCTCCCGGAAACAGCCGGCTGCTGGCATGTCTCTGTGGCCCCTGGGGGAGGGAGACAGCAAGTCTCCATGTGCTGCCTGTGCCCACAAGCACTCCCCTGCAGCTCCCATTGGCTGGTTCCTGGCCAATGGGAGCTGCAGGGACGGTGTTGGGGGCACGGGCAGAATGTGGAGCTGCCTCCCCCACCCCACCCCCTGCCAGGGGCCACAGAGACAGGCCAGCAGCCGTCCACTTCCGGGAGCGGTGTGGGGCTATGGCAGGCAGGTAGCCTTCCTGAGCCCTGCTGTGCCGCCAGCTGTGAGCCACCTATGGTAAGGGCCTCCCAGCCGGAGCCTGCACCTTGCACCCCCTCCTGCACCCCAACCCCCTGCCCCAGGTCAGAATCCCCTCCTGCACCCAAACTCCTTCCCAGAGTCCTCACCCCTCACCCTCTCCTGCACCCCAACACTCTGCCCCTGCCTGGAGCCCGCTCCTGCACTCAAACTCCCTCCCAGAAAGAAACTAACATAACAGTTGTTCTAAGGGAAGAAGTAGGCTATTTTTAATTAACATAACTATATTCTACATGTTTTAAGACTGAAATGTAACCACAGAATGGCTTTACGTTAATTAAAAGACAAGTTTAGAATAGCGTTAATAGCGTCGATGCCATAATTTTGATAATTTTGTTTTAAATTAGAAAAAAGACTTGTATACTGGGGCCCCACAAAATCTAATCCCCACAGGAGAGTTAATCCGGCCCTGGTAATACACAATCCCAAATATTATATGCAGTAACAAAACAAGATGGATGTATACAAACTGAGGCATCAGAAGAAGAATATCCTATTTAGAGATCTGTTCAATGGGCCTGACAAACTGGTATTTCAAACTATAGATAGGTAACTTCCCCCATAAATGCAGTTGCATGTGCAGTGGATAACAGCAGCTGTTTAAAAGGGCACAGCACTTTAGGGCAGTAAATGTCTTTTACAATTGACACTGCAGGGTAAGTTTAGGAAGGCAGAGAGTAATTACTGGGGCTAAAATTACCCAAGATAGACATACCCTTTAAGAACCTCCCACTGCACAGGGACTACAAGAACCAATCATAGCAAAAGAAAGTCTAGTGAAGGAAAAATAGAGCTCAGGAACAGGTTTGCTGAGTTGGAGAATGAAGCATATCAGGCAGTAACAGAAAGTGGGAGGGCAAGGAAGAAGAGAAGAGTGCCTAGTCCTACAAGAAGAGGGGAAGAGTCAATGGAGATAGCCAGAGTTTGGAGCCCCAGGAGGATTGAGGATGACTTGCAGAAAACTGCAAGTGAGGGCAAAAGACAGAGGACTTGCAGCCAGAAAGAACAGAAGGGGGAAGGTTGAAAACTGCATCAACACCAGGAAGAGACAGATCTATGTGACTGGGGATTCCCTACTAAGAAGAATGGACTGACCTATCACCAGAGCTGCTCTGGAGAACAGAAGGGTGTGCTGTCTGCCAGGAGCTAAGATACAGGTTGTGGACCTGAGTCTGAAGAGGATCCTAATGGGAGCTGGAAAGTATCCACTCATTATCCTTCATGTGGGAACAAATGATACAGCTAGATTCTTGCTGGAACGTATCAAGAATGACTATGCCAGGCTGGGGGAGATGCTTAAAGAAATGGAAGCTCAGATGATCTTCAGTGGGACTCTACCTCCTCCCTAGAGGAGGAGAACGAGTGAGGAAAAAGATTATGATGATCAACAGATGGCTCAGGCAGTGGTACTATAAGAGGGGCTACTGGGACAGAGAACTGTTGTCACAGGATGGACTCCACCTGAATAGAGAGGGAAATAGACTTCTGGGGTGGAGGTTGGCACAACTGATTAAAAGAGATTTAAACTAGGAATTTGGGGGAGATGTTTGGGAGATACTTATGTAATATTAACAGCTGTTTCTAAGGGCAGGTCCATACTCACCGCGCGGGGTCAACGCGGTGAGTTCGACTTCACGGAGTTCGAACTATCGCGTCTGATCTAGACGTGATAGTTCGAACTCCGGAAGTGCCGCGGTCGACTCCGGTACTCCACCACTGCAAACGGCGGTGGTGGAGTTGACGGGGGAGCCGCGGAGTTCGACCCTGCCGCGTCTGGACGGGTGAGTAGTTCGAATTAGGGTACTTCGAATTCAGCTACGCTATTCCCGTAGCTGAATTTGCGTACCCTAATTCGAACCCCCTTTTTAGTGTGGACCAGGCCTAACATTGAGCAGGAGGAAAATCGAGTAAGAGAGGATACAGAGGATACAGGAGAAAGGAACAACAGAGTGTAGGCGAATGGACATCAGGAAGAAAGATAGAGCCAGTACCAATGGCACTAAGTAAGGTAGGCAATACTGGCAGTAGAATGACTGTACCTAATTAGGCGAGGAATCTGGGTAAAGCTGAGCAGAAACAACTAAGATGTCTGTACACCAGTGCAAGGAGCCTGGGTAACAAAATGGAGGAACTAGAACTTCTGGTGCAGGAAGTGAAATCAGGTATTATACGGGTAACAGAAACATGGTGGAATAGTAATTCTGAATAGAGCACAGGGTATTGAAGGGTAAATGTTCAGAAAAGACAGAAATAAAGGTAAAGGTGGCGGAGTAGCATTGTATATTAATAATAGACTATAAAGAAATTAGAAGTGATGGGATGGATAAAACAGAATCTGTTTGGGTCAAAATCACCTTGGGGAAGAAAGGTAACAGAAGCTCCACTGGGATAGTTCTTGGGGTCTGCTACATGCCCCCAGGATCTGATTTGGATATGGATAGAGACCTCTTTAATATTCTTACTGAAATAAATACTACTGGGAATTGTGTGATTATGGGGCACATTAATTTCTCAGATATAGATAGGAGGATAAGTGCTACCAATAATAGTAGGGTCCAGATATTCCTGGATCTGATGGCTGACAGAGTTCTTCACCAAATAGTCACCAAACCAACAAGAGTTGATGCCATTTTAGATTTAGTATTGGTGAGTAGCTAGGACCTCATAGAAGAAGAGGTTGTAGAGGACAGCTTTGGTTTGAGTGATCATGAGCTAATTCAGTTTAAACTAAATGGAAGGATAAACAACAATAGGTCTGCAACTAGGGTCCTTGATTTCAAAAGAGCAAACTTTAAAAAATTAAGGGAATTAGTTAGGGAAGTGGACTAGACTGAAGAACTCAATGATCTGAATGGGGAGGAGGTTGGAATTACTTTAAATCAAAGTTGCAGAAGCTATCTGAAGCCTGCATCCTAAGCAAGGGGGAAAAATTCATAGGGAAGGGTTGCACACCAAACTGGATGAGCAAGCATCTCAAACAGGTGATTAAGAGAAAGCAGAAAGCCTACAAGGAATGGAAAATGGGATGGATCAGCAAGGAAAGCTACCTCTTGGAGGTCAGAATGTGTAGGGATAAAGTGAGAACTGCCAAAACCCAAGCAGAGTTGGACCTTGTGAAGTAAATCAAACAGGGGCGGCTCTATGTATTTTGCCGTCCCAAGCACAGCAGTCAGGCGGCTTTCGGCGGCATGCCTGCGGGAGGTCTGCTGGTCCCACGCCTTTGGTGTACCTGCCGCCGAATTGTCGCCAAAGCCGCGGAACCAGCGGACCTCTCGCAGGCATGCCGCCGAAGGCAGCCTGACTGCCGCCCTCACGGCGACCGGCAGGCCGCCCCACACGGCTTGCTGCCCCAGGCATGCCTTGGTGCGCTGGTGCCTGGAGCCGCCCCTGAAAGCAAAACATTAGTAAAAGGTTCTATAGCCATATAAATAAGAAGAAAACAAGGAAAGAAGAAGTGGGACCGATAAACACTGGGCATGGGGTGGAGATGAAAAATAATTTAGGCATAGCCCAACACCTAAACAAATACATTGCCTCAGTTTTTAATAAGTCTAATGAAGAGCTTAGGGGTAGGGGCAGGGTAGCTAATGGGAATGAGGATATGGAGGTAGAAATTACCACATCCAACATGAAAATCAAACAGTTTAAGGGGACTAAATCGGTGGGCCCTGGATAATCTCCATCCAAGACTATTACAGGACCCGGCACATGAAATTGCAAGCCCAATAGCAAGGATTTTTAATGAATCCCTAAACTTGGGAGTCATACGCTATGACTGGAGAATTGCTAATATGGTACCTATTTTTAAGAAAGGGGAAAAAGGTGATCTGGGAAATTACAGGCCTGTTAGTTTGACCTCAATTGTATGCATGGTCTTGGAACAAATTTTGAAAGACAAAGTAGTTAAGGACATAGAGGTGAACGATAAGTGGGATAAAATACAACATAGTTTTACAAAAGGTAGATCATGCCACACCAACCTGATCTCTTTCTTTGAAAAGCTAACTGATGTTTTAGACAAAGAAAATTCAGCAGAGCTAATCTACCTGGATTTCAGTAAGGCACTTGATATAGTTCCACATTATAAATTATTAGTTAAATTGAAGAAGATGGGGATTAATATGAGAATTGAAAGGTTGATAAGGAACTGGATAAAGAGGACACTACAGCAAGTCAACTGTCAGGCCTGAGGGAGGTTACTACTGGAGTTCAACATTTATTTAACATTTTAATTCATGACTTTGACACAAAAAGTGGGAGCATGCTAATAAAAATTGAGGATGACACAAATTGGGACGTATTGCCAATACGGAGGAGGACTGAAATAGCATACAAGAAGATCTGGAGGACCTTGAAAACTGGAATAATAGAAATGGGATGAAATTTAATAGTGCAAGTGCAAGGTCATACAGTTAAGGACTAACCACAAGAATTTTTGCTATAAGCTGGGGATGTATCAGTTGGAAGACACAGAGGAGGAGAAAGGCCTGGGTGTACTGATTGACTATGAGGTGCCAATGTGATGCAGCCTTGAAAAAGGCTAATGCAGTCCTAGGATGCATCAGGCGAGGTATTTCCAGTAGAGATAGGGAAATGTTATAGCTATTATACAAGGCACTGGTGAGACCTCGTTTGGAATCTATATGTAATTCTGGTCTCCCACTTTGAAGAAAGATTAATTCAAACTGGAACAGGTGTAGAGAAAGGCTACTAGGATGATCCAAGGAATGCAAAACCTTGTAAGAGGAGACTCAAATAGCCTGGCTTGTTTAGCCTAACCAAAAGAAGGCTGAGGGGAGATATGATTGCTCTCTATAAATACATCAGAGGGATAACTCCTCTCCCTCCTGGTATTTATTTAAGTGCCAATGGTGATACAAGAACAAATAGATATAAACTGGCCATCAACAAGTTTAGACTTGAAATTAGACAAAGTATTCTAATCACCAGAAGAGTGAAGTTCTGGAACAGCCTTCCAAGGGGAGCAGTGGGCGGTAAAAATCCTAACTGGCTTCAAGACTGAGCTTGATAAATGTATGGAGGGGATGGGATAATGAGACTGCCTTACAATGGCATGTGGCCCAACTGTGATTAAGATGGGATGTTAGAGGGGAAGGGCTCTGAGTTACTACAGAGAATTCTTTCCCAGGTGGGTGGGTGGGTGGGGGGGTCTTGCCCACATGCTCAGGGTCTAATTGATCACCATATTTGGGGTCGGGAAGGAATTTTCCCCCGGGTCAGATTGGCAGAGAACCTAGGGTTCATGTCTTCCTCTGCAACATGGGGCATGGGTCACTTGCTGATTTAAACGAGAGTAAATGGTGGATTCTCTGTAACTTGAAGTCTTTAAATCATTATGTGAGGACTTCAGTAACTCAGTCAGAGATTAGGGGTCAATTACAGGAGTGAGTGGGTGAGGTTCTGTGGCCTGTGATGTGCAGCAGGTCAGACTTGATGATCACAATGGATCCTTCTGGCCTTAAAGTCCATGAGACCCCTGGAACACTGGTTCAGGACTGAGTGAGAGAAGAGGATCATCTGCTGAACCACTATTCCCTACAACATCTGGCTTTTCCTTGAAGGTCTCCCATCCAGCTCCTGCCCTCACTAGAAGCTGCATTCCTTTATAAGAAGATCATAGAATGAGGTGGTAAAGGGCTGAGGATACTAACAGAGCCTGTACAATAGTCAGATAATTTGGCACTTTCCATTTTTCAAGCATCAGCGTTTTGATTCTTATAGAAACTCTTGGCATAAATGTTTCTTGCATTCAATGCTTTGGCAAAGCCCCCTAGTAAGAGGCATGTAAGTCAAGAAGGGGCAACTCTGTGGAGTGCTGATCATGCATGGCCCCTTTCCCAAACTTTATGCACGTGAGGACTTCCCACAAGAATGTGTATTAAATTAGCCATTGTCATTCCCCGGGGCCAACTATGTCATTAAGTCTCATTATTCCTGCTTTTGCCTCCCCAGCCAGTCTGAAAATATCCAGGCAGTTTCTGCGCCAAGTTCAGCAGCTGCTAACTTTGTTCATGAGTTTTACTGCTTTGTCTCTGTGGTGCTCATCTGGGAAGTGAGCTAGAAAGAGTGCAAACAGAGCAGTACATTGGTTTAAAAGGTTCTAATGTTCTGAGCAGTTTGGATGAATGTGAGAATATTGGACTGACTTCCAAAACAAATAGATGGGACTAATCAAGGGACCCCTTGTGGACTGGCTCCCGTTAGAGCAACTACTGTCACATGATCATCTGGAACAGATGTGAATCTATCCAGCTTTTGTTAGTAAGGTTTGGTCTAAGCTAAACCTGGTTCTTCTCAAAGTTTGGGGTGTTTGGTTCTGGTCTTCTCTCTTCTGAAGTCTTTCCTCCTTCAAAAAGCTCTGGAAGACCGATATATTCTTTAAAGCACTCCTGTTGTCAGAGGTGCCAACTTTCAAATGTGCTGGGGGATGCTCAGGGGTGAAAGTAACTTAAAGGACTTACCGGTATGCTGGAGTCCTGAGCTGGGGGCAGGGCCTCAACCTGAAGGGGTGTGGCCTCAACCGGAAGAGGTGCGGCATTTAAATCCCCGGGCCCTTTAAATCACCCCTGGAGCTCCCAGCTGTTGAAGCAGCTGGGAGCCCCAGGGCAATTTAAAGGCCATTATGCTGCCGGGAGCCCCAAGGCCCTTTAAATCGCGGGCTTGGGGAAGCCAGTCCGGTACGGCGCACTGGCTCTTGCTGGTACGCCAGAACGGACCAACTTAGGCCTGGTCTACACTAGTCTGTTACTTCAGAATTAGCCGAGTTAATTTAAAAAAAATAATTATTCTGTCCACATGACCAAACCGGCTTTTTTGATTTAAAGGGCTCTTTAAATCGATTTCTGTACTCCACCTCGGCAAGTGCCGTAGCGCTTAAATTGAGATCACAATCCCGGGTTAAAGGTATTGTGGACGCAATTCAACGTTATTGGCCTCCAGGAGCTATCCCAGAATGCTCCCTTGTGACCGCTCTGGAGAACACTCTCAACTCAGATGCACTAGCCAGGCAGGCAGGAAAAGCCCCGGGAACTTTTGAATTTAATTTCCTGTTTGGTCACCATCAGCACAGGTGACCGTCAGCAGAGTCCATCATCACAAGCCAGCATGGTCCAAACGGGAGGTACTGGATCTCATTGCATATTGGGGAGATGAGTCTGTTATGGCAGAACCATGTTCCAAAAAAAGAAACGCAAATACGTACGCTAAAGTCTCCAGGGCCATGACGGAAAGAGGACACAGAGCAGGGACACAGAGCAGTGTCGTACAAAAATCAAGGAGCTCAGGCAAACGTACCAAAAAGCCAGGGAGGCAAATGGGCGCTCTGGGTCACAGCCCCATACATTCCGCTTCTACTGTGAGCTCCATGCAATTATGGGGGGTGATGCCACCACTACCCCACCACTGTCCGTGGACACCTGCAAGGTGGGAGTTGCACGGAGCGAGGAGGAAGAGTCATTGGATGATGAAGAGGAGGAGGAGAAGGAGGAGGACAGTGCACAGGCAGCAAGTGGGGAATCCGTTTTCCCCCCTAGCCAGGAACTATGCTTAACTCTGGAGCCAATAACCTCCCCTCACTCCCAATGTGGGCTCCCGGACCATGACCCTGGAGAAGGTACTTCTGGTGAGTGAGATCCTGATCGGAGCCACGCGGTGGAGGGCAGTGGGGAAACCCAGCCGCACTGGGCTGTTTGCGTATAGTTTAAAGGGCTCATCCCTGCTCAGAGCCTCATCGGAGCCACACGGTGGGGGTGGGGGTGGGTGTTGTGTGAAGTGATCATCCCAGAGACCCCGCAGGCCCTCCTTTATGGCAAACCCACCAGGCATTGCTTGCTATGGGAAAGGGGTCCCAGCAGTTTGAAAACATTGAAATGAATGTAGAAGAAGCAGAACCCTGCGTGCCCGTAGACTGCCTGCAACCTGAATTCTGTTCCCCGGCCGTGTGTGATGGCTTACTCACACCAAAGTGTCCCCTTTGTTCTCTGAAATATATATTTTAAAATACTACCCTCCCTTTTTCGCCTCCTGCAGGTGCAAATGTTTCAACGCGGCCCCTATCTACTTCATCCCAGAGGCTGGTCCAGATTAGAAGGTGGAAAAAATGAACTCAGGAAGACATGTTCGCCAAGCTCATGCAGTCCTCCCGCACTGATAGGGCCCAGCTGAATTAGTGGAGGCAAACAATTGCGGAGTCCCATAAAGCATTACAGGAACATGAAGAGAGGAGAGATGCACGCGATGAGAGCAGGCAGGATGCTATGGTCAAGCTCATGGGGGAGCAAACTGACTTGCTCCGCTGTATGGTGGATCTAATGCGGGAAGCCCACAGACTGCTGCTGCAGCCCCTGTATAACCGCCTTCCCTCCTCCCCAAGTTCCCAGAACTCAGACGCCCAAGAACACAAGGAGGGAGGCTGCGGGGACCCACACACTCAACCCCAGAGAGTTGCCCAAGCAGCAGAAAGCTGGCATATGCGAACTTTTGATTTGCTTTCTCGACTTGTCCTTCCCTCCTCCTCTACCCCTCTACACCCCCAACACTCCCCTCAGTCTTCCTTCTGATTTCTCTCAATGTGTTTTGCAACAAATAATAAAGAACAGTTTTTAAACAATTATGACTTTATTTCCTTTCATATATATAGGGGGTGGGTAACTTCAAAAGAAACAAACACAACTGTCACACTGTACCCTGGCCAGTCATGAAACTGGCTTTCAAAGCTTCTCTGATACGCAGTGCACCCTGTTGTGCTCTTCTAATTGCCCTTTTGTCTGGCTGTGCGAAATTGTCGCCAGGCGAGTTGCCTCAACCTCCCACCCCACCATAAACGTCTCCCCCCTGACTCTCACAGAGATTGTGGAGCACACAACAAGCAGCAATTACAATTGGAATATTGGTTGTGCTGAGATCTAAGCGAGTCAGTAAACTGCGCCAGCGTGCTTTCAAATGTCCAAAAGCACATTCTACCACCATTCTGCACTTGCTCAGCCTATAGTTGAATTGCTACTTACTGCTGTCCAGGGTGCCTGTGTACGGCTTCATGAGCCATGGCATTAAGGAGTAGGCTGGGTCCCCAAGGATAACTATAGGCATTTCAACATCCCCAACAGTAATTTTCTGGTCTGGGAAGTAAGTCCCTTCCTGCAGATGTTCAAACAGACCAGAGTTCCTGAAGATGCGAGCGTCATGCACCTTTCCCGACCATCCCACGTTGATGTCGGTGAAATGTTCCTTGTGATCCACCAGTGCTTGCAGCACCATGGAAAAGTATCCCTTGCGGTTTATGCACTGGCCGCTACGGTGTGCTGGAGCCAAGATAGGGATATGAGTTCCATCTATTGACCTGCCACAGTTAGGGAACCCCAGTGTATTAAAGCCATCCACAATGGTCTGCACATTTCCCAGAGTCACTATTCTTGATAGCAGCTGGTCAATGATTGCGTTGGCTACTTGCAGCACTGCAGCCCCCACAGTAGATTTGCCCACTCCAAACTGATTCCTGACTGACCGTTAGCTGTCAGGCGTTGCAAGCTTCCACAGCGCTATGGCCACTTGCTTCTCAACTGTGAGGGCTGCTCTCATTTTGGTGTCTTTGTGCTTCAGGTCAGGGGACAGCAAGTCACAAAGTTCCATGAAAGTGGCCCTATGCATACGAAAGTTTCGCAGCCACTGGAAATCATCCCAGACCTGCAACACTATGCGGTCCCACAGTTTGTGCTTGTTTCCTGGGCCCAGAATCAGCGTTCCATGACATGAACCAGGTCCAATGCCACCATGATCTCCCAATCGCCATATGCCATGCTTCTATGAATGTCTGTGTCCATATCCTCATCGGTATAGTAATTGCGTTGTCATCGCCAGGGTGGCTCCAGGCACCAGCACGCCAAGCACATGCCTGGGGCGGCAAGCCGCAGGGGGCGCTCTGCCGGTCGCCGCGAGGGCGGCAGGCAGGTTGCCTTCGGCGGCATGCCTGCGGCGGGTCCGCTGGTCCCACGGCTTCGGCGGACCTCCTGCAGGCGTGCCGCCGAATCCGCGGGACCAGGACCTCCCGCAGGCAAGCCGCTGAAGGCAGGCTGCCTGCCATGTTTGGGGCAGCAAAATACCTAGAGCTGCCCCTGGTCATCGCTTCCTCTCCCGGTTTTGCAGGTACTGCACATACTGCTGGATAATGCACGAGGTATTTACAATGGTCAAAACTGCAGCGGAGATCTGAGCGGGCTTCATGCTTGCCTTTTATGGCACCTGCACAGGTAATCCTGGAAAAAGGGCGCAAAACGAGTTGTTCGGTTCAAGATGGCCGATAAAAGGCGGTAAATGGTTGTCTTCTGTAGCCTTCACAGAGTCAGGAAGCTCGCTAGAGCTGCAAGAGCGGGAGAGCAGAGTTTGTGGTGGAAACATGAGCAGAGTTTGCGGCGGAAGCTGTGCGGCTCTGTTCACGATGGCCGAAAAATAGCGGGGAATTGTTGCTTTCTGTAGCTTCCACAGGAGCCCATGACTGACAACATGGAAAAAGCAGTGGAAGCTGTGCAGCTCTGTTCACAATGGCTGAAAAATGGCGGGGAATTCTTGCCTTCTGTAGCTTCCATGGGAGCGCAGGACAGACAACATGGAAAAAGTGGCGAAAGCTGTGCGGCTCTGTTCATGGTAGCCAAAAAAAGGCGGGAAATGGTTAGATGAAAGAGTAGATAGAAAGACAAGAGGACATGCGAGGTGGACTCATGGTACCAGGAGACAGGCGGTGCACCGGACTGCACTGTCTGCTGGTAGTATGGCGTCTGCCGTAGCTTTCATGGAGGGAGGAGCAAATGACGGCATACACCCAGAAACACCCGTGAGAATGTTTTTGCCCCATCATGCACTGGGAGATTAACCCACATTTCCAATGGGTGGCAGAGACTGCGGGAACTGTGGGATAGCTACCTCAGTGCACTGCTCTGACATTCAATGCTAGCCTCAGTACTGCGGACGCACTCCGGCGAATTCACACGCTTTGTGGGGGGACACAACACCGAATGTATAAAATCACTTCTGAAAATTCAAATAAAATAAGTTTGAATTAATTTCATACTGTAGACGTAACCTTACTTTCACCTCTGGGGGTGCTCGACCTCCGCTGTGCCCCAGGCCCTGCCCCCACACCTCCCCTTCCCTCAAGACCCCGCCCCACCTCTTCTCATGCCGTTCTGCCCCTTCCCCCCCCCGAGCATGCCCTGCCCCTGCTCCTCCTCCTCTCCCCCAGCACCTCCTGCATGCCACGGAACAGCTGATTTGCAGCAGGCGGGAGGCGCTGGGAGGGAGGGGGAGGAGCTGATCGACAGGGCTGCCAGCAGGGTGGGAGGCATTTGGAGGGAGGTGGAGGTGCTGATTAGGGGGGGCTGCCAGTGGGTGCTCGGCACCCACCATTTTTTCTCTGTGGGTGCTCCAGCCCCAGAGCACCAACAGAGTCGGCGCCTGTGCCTGTTGTATCTACTGTTGGCCACTCTGTTTCTTTATCTAGATTAGGAAAAGTGGATGAGGTTAAGTCTGAATTCACTAACACAGCTCTCCAACCTGACAAGCTCAATTGAAGTGAAATATATTAGCCTGTATCTATCCTAAGAAAAAAGGCAGAGTTTAGACAGGGGTGCTGGAACAATTTGTATAGTGGGGGTGCTAAGAGCCATTAAACCAAGCTGTAAACCCTGTATATGATGGAAACGACTTCAAGCCAGGGGGTGCAGCAGCACCCCACAGCACCCCTAGCTCCAGCACCTCTGAGTGTAGGTGAGGGTTGGCTAGCATTTGTTAGCTAATTTCAGCCCAATCACAACCAATTTCCCTAGTGCAGTCAAACTCTGTGTTTGTTCCTTTCTGTATGGGACCTGCACATGCTCTGTAAGTAATAGTAATAAACTGCAGCTAACTTAGAACAAATGAAATATTCTACCAGTGCTCAGAACCAAGCAGAGATCCTAAGAGATACACTCTTGATTAAAAGAGTTTTAGTCATTTGGTTGCATTTCAAGACTTTCCTTTCCTTTCATAGTGTAACACTCCCCATGTATTGGTTCTCAGTGATTTTGATATCAAATTTGCTCGATGTACAAATAAAAAGATGGTTTCTGTACCTGCCAGAACCACAGATTTCCCCTGGGTTCCGAGGATCAATCTGAGTTCTTTTTGGCTTGTTGCATCATCACTGGGCATAATGCCTAATGCTGCCTCAGTGACACCTGTGCAAACCTCTTGTCTTCAGTGGCAACTACTTGTGAGACTCTTGTCCTGAGAGAGATGGTATGTGTGTAGCTGGGGGATAGAATTTGGCTAGACAGGTGACTTTGTCAATGGATTATAGGGCCCAAACTAACTGTACTGATTCCAGTGGGGTTGGATGGGCCCTGGAGTTACCAACAATAAAGATTCTGCAGTCTGAACTGGGTTAGCAATTCTTTTGATAGTTTGTGAGCAAGAAAAGACTCCAGTTCCCTCTCCCAGAGTGGGGTTGGGTCTGCAGGGCTGACAGCGGTAAAAAGGAGTATAATTTTACTTGCTTTCTCTGCAGTTAGCAGCTTTAACTCTGGTACAGGCAAAGAGCAGCTCTGTGTAAGCAGGGGCCATTTTTACACACTCATTATTTGGTGCAGAACTGCACTCCTGGTCTGAGCACTGACTTCCATTAACAAAGGCTATCTGTGCATTCCCAGAGGTAAACTCCTAAACTTAACAGACATGAGTTGCAGTGCTTAGCTGGATATCACTGGGCTGGTTTGTCTTTTGATCCCTTCGATTTGAACTGTGGTTGTTGGGAACAAAGCCATTTTTGTAATGGATTTTTGTTACATAATGTTGGTATTTTTAGCCCTTCTAATTCTTCTGATTGTCACCAGATGTTCAGAAGGTAAGAGTAAGGAATTAATTATCCCAAATGATGAATGACTGGATAGCAACTGGATCCCATCACAGTGGGCTGGAAAGAGAGAGAAAAGTATCTAAACACTCTCCTGGTCAGATTCCATCTTGGACATGGCACTGGAACGTGTTGGCTTCTGGTGAATGTCGTGCAGCAGAAGGAAGCAACAACGGCTCTGCCTCTGAAAATTTCCATGCGATTTTTTTTGCATGGCAATCTTGACAGAAGTACCAGCTTAACGATGTCATTTTCACATCTTGCCTTATTAGGCTAATGCTGAGAGACAGTCCATCACACCATAATCTGCTGAACATATTATCCAGGGTGAATTTATAAGGTGCTGTGTTGTTAAATCTCACTGGTGCTGCATGTCATCAGTAACAATGTAATCCTTCAAGAGCTGATGGCTTGAAAAAGATTTTGTACTGGTGCTAGGAAATATCTGATAATTCACACTGCTATTGGCCTACAAGATGTTGGTAATGTTTTATGCACACACATGATTGGAAGCACTTTACACACAGATATCCCAAAACTTGGGCTTCATTGTATGGGCAAGAGGCCTATTTGCACGGAAATCTTCAATGACATGATATTCCTGTTGACATACTGTAATAATCAGGGCCATCAAATGGCATTGGAAGGCCACTGGATAGGATCATAACTGAGTTAACTGGACAATGTGTTGTGAAAAAGGAAAGGAAAAGAAACCCTAAGCAATTAATTAAATAGCAAATTCTATCTCCTTTCTCTGGGCTACAGAAGAGCATGGGTTCATTTCCATAACAATGCAGTCTGCCTGTGTAAGTGCAATGTCCTAAGCACCACATTTGAAATAGAATTATTGGGGAACTAAAGCTTTCATAATTGGTAATAACTGTATTGTTAGTGCCTGACAAGCTGGCAACATGTGAGTAATTATCTAATTAACCTCAACCCAGCAGAAGTGATGAAGGGGAATTGACACATTCCTCCTGCTTTATTAAGATTCTGTCCAGTTCCCAGTGGACTTTTGCAGAACAAGAGGAGGAGAAATATTCAAGCACTGTTGCCTAGTGTCAGATTTGAGTGACTGCTCAGAGACATGGCACCAAGTCACCTCAGGAAGATCAGACTGGATAACCCCACGTGACTGAGGCTCTCTTCATAGCAATACTGAGCCCATTCACAAAGGAGGGGGACATTAGCCTTGGTTTTGTGGTGTAGAAGAACACAGAGATCCCAATCCTGTGAGATGCTGAGCAGGTCTTGTTGAAAAACACTTTCCTATTTTTTGCAAAAAAAATGTTGAAGGAAACAAACAATTTTCATGTCTGTAAAAATGTTTCATGAGGATTTTTCAATGAAAAAATTTGAAATGAAACAAAATGAAGAAAATTATAATGCTTTGGGGACTTTTTCCTGCAACTTTCCCTCTTTTACTTTTTTTTTTCCTGTAGTGGGGAAAATTTCCCCTCTCTTTTCCAATGGGAAAAAGTAAAAAATAGAAAGTGATCATTTACACTTTTGCACAGTGGGTATGAAAACCTCCTGCACTGAGTGGAGAATTCACACAGCCACTGTGCACAAGTGTAAATTACAACACAAAGTGCCTGTCAGAGAATCAGATGCAGGAGGATAGATTTTCAAAAGTCCTCAGGACCTCATGTGCCAAGCTCTGAAAATCTAGTCACTGTCTCAGGGCTTGTCTAAACACAAAAGTTCCCCTGCTTTAAGTGTACCAGCTTAGTCAAAGAGGGATAACACACCTAGTGTAGACACAGTTATATGGTATCAGTATAAAGAGGCTTTGTACCTGTATAGCCATTCCTATAGAGAAGGGGAATAAATTGTGCCATTATAAGACACCTTTATAACCGTGTATCTGCATCCACACTGGAGCTTGAACCAATATTACCCTATTGGTAAAAAAAAATCACACCTCTGACTGACATAGTGATAGCTGTGCACAGTCTGCATGCACAGCACATCTTGGATACCATTCTGACAGGTGCCTTATAGAGAACTAACTGAAGAAGGCAGACAATGGTCTCACCTCTGGAGAGCTGGGAGAAGGATTAGTGAGAGCAGACTCTTCGTTAGTGTAGATGGTCATGTAAGCAGGGTCTGAATGAGCTCTTCCCTGACATCTAGTGATGAGCTGGGGGGAAAGACTTTGACTTTGGCCTGCTCTACACTACGATTTTAGGTCGAATTTAGCAGCGCTACCTCGATTTAAGCCTGGACCCATCCACATGACAAAGCCCTTTTTTTTGACTTAAAGGGCTCTTTAAATCGATTTCTTTATTCCACCTCCGATAAGATTAGTGCTGAAATCGGCCTTGCTCAGTTGAATTTGGGGTAGTGTGGATGCAATTCGATGGTATTGGCCTCCGGGAGCTATCCCAGAGTGCTCCATTGTGCTCTGAACAGTGCTCTCAACTCAGATGCACTGGCCAGGTAGACAGGAAAAGGACCGTGAACTTTTGAATCTCATTTCCTGTTTGGCCAGCATGGCAAGGTGCAGGTGAGTGCAGATCTCATCTGCAGAAGTGACTATGATGGAGTCCCAGGATCACAAAAGCGCTCCAGCATGGACCGAACGGGAGGTATGGGACCTGCTCGCCATATGGGGAGATGAACCCGTGCTGGCTGAACTCCGTTCCAGTAAACGAAATCCCAAAACATTAGAAAAAGTCTCAAAGGGCATGAAGGACAGAGGCCATAAAAGGGATGCACAGCAGTGCCGCGTGAAAATTAAGGAGCTAAGGCAAGCCTACCAAAAAAACAGAGAGGCAAATGGCCACTCTGGATCACAGCCCCAGACATGCCGCTTCTATGATGAGTTGTATACCATGCTAGGGGGTGCAGCCACCACTACCCCAACCCTGTGCTTTGACTCCGTCAATGGAGAATCATGTAACACAGAAGTGGGTTTTGGGGATGAGGAAGATGATGACGAGACTGAAGATATCTCACAGCAAGGAAGCAGAGAAACCGGTTTCCCCAAAATCCAAGATATGTTTCTCACCCTGGACCTGGAGCCAGTAACCCCTGAATCCACCCAAGGCGTGCTCCCAGACCCTGAAGGCGGAGAAGCGACCTCTGGTGAGTGTACCTTTGTAAATATTACACATGGTTTAAAAGCAAGCTTTTTAATGATTAATTTGCCCTGGCATTCGCAGCCAGTACAGCTACTGGAAAAGTCTGTTAACGTGTATGGGGATGGAGTGGAAATCCTCTAGGGACATCTCCATAAAGCTCTCCTGGATGTACTCCTAAAGCCTTTGCAAAAGGTTTCTGGGGAGGGCGGCCTTATTCTTTCCGCCACGGTAGAACACTTTACCACGCCAGGCCAGCAGCACGTAGTCAGGAATCATTGCATAACAAAGCATGGCAGCGTATGGTCCCTGTGTTTGCTGGCATTCAAACAGCATCCGTTCATTATCTCGCTGTGTTATCCTCAAGAGAGTGATATCATTCCTGGTCATTTGGTTGAAATAGGGTGCTTTTATTAAGGGGACATTCAGAGGTGCCCGTTCCTGCTCGACTGTTTGCCTGTGGCTGAACAGAAATGTTCCCTGCTGTTAGCCACGCAGTGTGGGGAGGGGTGAAGCGTGAGTGATCTCTCAAACCAAACTGGCAGGTCCTCAATACAAGAGGCAAAATGCGACCTTGTAACGAAAGCGCATGTACTGTGTAATGTGAACAGCGAGGTTTAACGTGAAAGAGTGTACCCATTGTTCTCTAAAATGTGTCTTTTTAACTACTACTCTCCCTTTTCCTCTACCAGCTACAAATATCAGTGGGGTAGCCGTGTTAGTCTGGATCTGTAAAAGCAGCAAAGAGTCCTGTGGCACCTTATAGACTAATAGACGTATTGGAGCACGAGCTTTCGTGGGTGAATACCCACTTCGTCGGATGCATGTAGT
Source organism: Mauremys reevesii (assembly GCF_016161935.1). Lineage (NCBI taxonomy): Eukaryota > Metazoa > Chordata > Testudines > Geoemydidae > Mauremys > Mauremys reevesii. The sequence continues at coordinate 60,626,286 of NC_052631.1, read as the reverse complement.
GGAAATTTCCAGAAGCAGGTATAAATATGCAGGCAAGAATCAGGCTGGAGATAACGAGGTTAGTTCAATCAGGGAGGATGAGGCCCTCTTCTAGCAGTTGAGGTGTGAACACCAAGGGAGGAGAAACTGCTTTTGTAGTTGGCTAGCCATTCACAGTCTTTGTTTAATCCTGAGCCGATGGTGTCAAATTTGCAGATGAACTGAAGCTCAGCAATTTCTCTTTGAAGTCTGGTCCTGAAGTTTTTTTGCTGCAGGATGGCTACCTTTAAATCTGCTATTGTGTGTCCGGGGAGATTGAAGTGTTCTCCTACAGGTTTTTGTATATTGCCATTCCTAATATCTGATTTGTGTCCATTTATCCTTTTATGTAGGGACTGTCCAGTTTGGCCGATGTACATAGCAGAGGGGTATTGCTGGCATATGATGTTGTATATTACATTGGTGGACGTGCAGGTGAATGAACCGGTGATGGTGTGGCTGATCTGGTTAGGTCCTGTGATGGTGTCGCTGGAGTAGATATGTGGGCAGAGTTGGCATCGAGGTTTGTTGCATGGATTGGTTCCTGAGTTAGAGTTACTATGGTGCGGTGTGTAGTTACTGGTGAGAATATGCTTCAGGTTGGCGGGTTGTCTGTGAGCAAGGACTGGCCTGCCACCTAAGGTCTGTGAAAGTGAGGGATCATTGTCCAGGATGGGTTGTAGATCCCTGATGATGCGTTGGAGGGGTTTTAGCTGGGGACTATATGTGATGGCCTGTGGAGTTCTATTGATTTCTTTCCTGGGTTTGTCTTGCAGTAGGAGGCTTCTGGGTACACATCTGGCTCTGCTGATCTGTTTCCTTATTTCTCCTTTGCAGAGGCTAGCTAAGATTAGAAGGCAAAAAAACCCACACTTGGGATGAAACGTTCTCTGAGTACCTGCTGTCGTCCCACACTGACAGAGCACAGCAGAATGCGTGGAAACAGACAATGTCAGAGTGCAGGAAAGCACAATATGAACGCGAGGAGAGGTGGCGGGCTGAAGAGAGTAAGTGGTGGGCTGAAGATGATAGGTGGCATCAGCTTGCTGACAGAAGGCAAGAGTTGATGCTCAGGTTGCTGGAAGATCAAACTCATATGCTCCAGCGTATGGTTGAGCTGCAGGAAAGGCAGCAGAAGCACAGATCACGGCTACAGCCCCTGTGTAACCAACAGCCCTCCTCCCCAAGTTCCATTGCCTCCTCACCGAGATGCCCAAGAATGCAGTGTGGGGGCCTCCAGCCACCCAGCCACTCCACCCCAGAGGATTGCCCAAGCAACAGAAGGCTGGCCTTCAATAAGTTTTAAAGTTTTTAAGTTTTAAAGTTTTAAAGTGCAGTGTGGCCTTGTCCTTCCCTCCTCCCCCACCCCACTTGGTGCTTCCCTCCTCCCGCACCCCTCCTGGGCTACCTTGGCAGTTATCCCCCAATTTGTGTGATGAATTAATAAAGAATGCATGAATGTGAAGCAACAATGACTTTATTGCCTCTGCAAGCGGTGATTGAAGGGGGGAGGGGAGGGTGGCTAACTTACAGGGAAGTAGAGTGAACCAAGGGGGAGGTCATCAAGGAGAAACAACCAGAACTTTCACACTGTAGCCTGGCCAGTCATGAAACTGGTTTTCAAAGCTTCTCTGATGCGCACCATGCCCTCCTGTACTCTTCTAACTGCCCTGGTGTCTGGCTGCGCATAATCAGTGGCCAGGTGATTTGCCTCAACCTCCCACCTTGCCATAAACATCTCACCCTTACTCTCACAGATATTGTGGAGCACTCAGCAAGCAGTAATAACAATGGGAATATTGGTTTCGCTGTGGTCTATCCGAGTCAGTAAACTGCACCAGCGCGCTTTTAAACATCCAAATGCACATTCTACCACCATTCTGCACTTGCTCAGCCTATGGCTGAACAGCTCCTGACTACTGTCCAGGCTACCTGTGTATGGCTTCATGAGCCATGGCATTAAGGGGTAGGCTGGGTCCCCAAGGATAACTATAGGCATTTCAACATCCCCAACGGTTATTTTCTGGCTTGGGAAGAAAGTCCCTTCCTGCAGCTTTTGAAACAGACCAGAGTTCCTGAAGACGCGAGCATCATGTACCTTTCCTGGCCATCTCACGTTGATGTTGGTGAAATGTCTCTTGTGATCCACCAGTGCTTGCAACAGCATTGAAAAGTACCCCTTTCGGTTTATGTACTCGCTGGCTTGGTGCTCCGGTGCCAAGATAGGGATATGGGTTCCGCCTATCACCCCACCACAGTTGGGGAATCCCATTGCAGCAAAGCCATCCACTATGACCTGCACATTTCCCAGAGTCACTACCCTTGATATCAGCAGCTCTTTGATTGTGTTAGCTACTTGGATCACAGCAGCCCCCACAGTAGATTTGTCCACTCTAAACTGATGCCCGACTACTGGTAGCTGTCTGGCATTGCAAGTTTCCACAGGGCTATCGCCACTCGCTTGTGAACTGCGAAGGCTGCTCTCATCTTGGTATTTTTGCACTTCAGGGCAGGGGAAAGCAAGTCACAAAGTTCCATGAAAGTGCCCTTACACGTGCGAAAGTTTCACAGCCACTGGGAATCGTCCCGGACCTGCAACACTATGCGGTCCCACCAGTCTGTGCTTGTTTCCGGGGCCCAGAATCAGTGTTCCACAGCATGAACCTGCCCCATTAACACCATGATGTGCACATTGCCAGGGCCTGTACTTTGTGAGAAAGTCCTTGTCCATGTCTATGTCCTCATCACTCTCGTCACCGCACTGCTGTCGCCTCCTTGCCTGGTTTTGCTTTGGCAAGTTCTGGTTCTGCACATACTGCAGGATAATGCGCGTGGTGTTTACAGTGCTCATAATTGCCGCGGTGATCTGAGCGGGCTCCATGATCCCAGTGCTATGGTGTCTGGGCTGAAAAAAGGCGTGAAACGATTGTCTGCTGGGATGGAGGGAGGGGTGACTCATGACATGGCTTACAGGGAATTAAAGTCCACAAAGGGGGTGGTTTTGCATCAAGGAGAAACACAAACAACTATCACACAGAATGGCCCCCTCAAGGATTGAACTCAAAATCCTGGGTTTAGCAGGCTCTTGATTTCATGGAGGGTGGGAGGAAGCAAATGAATACAAAACAAATCGGGTCTATTTCTTGTTTTTGATCCACTCCATCTATCTTTTACATCTTTAGGATGGTAGCAGACAGTGCAGTTCAACTGCTAACCATCATCATCTCCTGGGTGCTTGGCAGAAGATGCTGCATTATGATTGCTCGCCAGAAGACAGTGCAGTAGGACTACTAGTTATTGTCATCGCCTGGGTACTCGCCAGAGGATGGGAATGACCTGGCTAAGTCACTCCAATGTCTGCCCAGGCACCCCTGACTGACCTCATCAAGGTCAGTTAAAAGAGCACTTAGGAATATGATGCCAATGGCTACTAGTTGTAATGCACCATCTGCTGCCAAAAGGCAATGAGCTGCTGCTGTGTAGCAATGCAGTCCCATGTCTGCCAGCACTTACGGTGACAGTCAGCTGTGCGGGCTCCATGCTTGCCATGGTATGGCATCTGCACAGGTAACCCAGGAAAAAAGGCGTGAAACGATTGTCTGCCATTGCTTTCACAGAGGGAGGGGAGGGGGGGTGTCTGATGACATGTACCCAGAATCACCTGCGACACTGTTTTTGCCCCATCAGGCATTGGGATCTTAACCCAGAATTTCAATGGGTGGTGGAGACTGCGGGAACTGTGGGATAGCTACTCACAGTGCAATGATCCAGAAGTTGACGCTAGCCTCAGTACTGTGGACACAGTCTGCCGACTTAATGCACTTAGAGCATTTTTTGTGGGGACACACACAATTGACTGTACAAAAATGATTTCTGAAAAACCGACTTCTATAAATTCGACCTAATTTCGTAGTGTAGACATACCCTTTGTTTGCATAGATATGCCTACTCTGCCTCTATGTGCAGCATGATGGAGCTGCTTTGCCCAAATGGTCATTTTTGGCTGTTTGCAAGTTTTGTTGGTTTGCAAGTCACTTTGGTGTTGAGTGTAGGGGGTGATGAAAGGTTGTTGCCCTTGTTGTGTAAGTGGGGGATTGACCTGCCGTGGTTGAGGGGGGTCACCCTCAACTGAACTGCAGTCGCTAAGCGGGCAGTAGGGATGCCAAATCCCAGTGAAGGAGAGAGAGGGTGGGGACAGGTGTTTTGACTGGGTGGTGTCTATGAGTTTTAGACACCATTTGACACTCCTTCTCTCCACTGTTTAATGACAGAGCTGGTTAGACTCAATTGAGAGTCTTTTCTTTTGTTACAGATCCCTAGAGCTGAAATCACTGATAACCAGGTCTAGGTAATATGCCTTAAGCTGCTGTGGGGCAGTGTCTTCAGTGAAAGAGACTGACCAGTTTGTACTAGCAGTGAGGCTCTCTCACTAAGTGCTGAAATTGTTGAGAGCTGCTCGTGTTAAGTTGCTGGGACCTCAAGGCATCACAGAAGTTGCAGTAGAGAGACCAGAGGAAGAGTGAACAATGACGATGCAGCAGCACAGTAGACAACAATGCAGTGCACAGCAGTGGCAGGCAGTGATGCAGAGTGAATGGCGCAGCAGCTGCAGCTGAGGTATTGGTCAATGCCTCCCCTCACTTTGGGTGGGAGGTGAACTCACGCAAATGCACCTCTGAACTCTGGATCTTCACTGATCCAGGATAACAACTGTGAGTGGGGTGTGATGGAGGGAGAGGGGAGTGATGTGCTAAAGGAACATTTGTTTGTTGGACTTTCACAGAGCAAGGTGAGAAACAGGCAAAGGACACTCTCCAATGTATTCTGGAGCGGGTGTTTTGCTCATGATCATATGTTTTTGAATTATGCTTGTGGTCTTTTCTCAGATTAATGCCAGGCTCCTTTCCCCTTTTTTTATTAAAAGTTTTCTTTTCTATACAGACTTTGTGCTTGCGGGAGGGGAAGTATTGCCTCTTAGGGGTGCCCAAGGGTGGTGTGTAATTTTCCCAGATTACTGGGTAGGGGCTTGAGCTGGTTCTGTGTTGTATTGATAAAAGGAACCCCTAGATATTGAACCTGGCCCTTGTCACTGCTGACTCCACCAGACAGAAGAGTTACAGTAGCATCCCTACTTCTAGATCTGAGAGTGTTCCCATACCAAATCTGTGGAACCACTCAAAAAGTAAAGCACAGCTTATCAGGAGTGATGGGGCTCTGACTTATCACCAGCCAACAAAATCCCCATAAAGAGGCAACCATTTTAAGCAGACATATCAGTGCGTCAGGTCTATATGGATGCATTAATCAGAATGAAGCAAGAGAACCTGTTTGTAATGAAATTGCAAACATAGCCATCACTTACCAGCACTGGTAACAAACACATCATTATTGCATGGTGCAATGTTTTGTGATAATTAAATGTGTTTCTTCCATGTGATGATTAATTTATTTTCTAATTAACTCTGTTATGTGTTTGCAGTTTGTTATTCATGGGTAATTAGCAACTTTCCCTTAATTAATCTTGTTTGCATCTGTGTTACACCCTTGTTTCAGTGGAGCTGAAGCATGATACATAGTGTTCCTACTCTCACATGAACTAGATGTAACTTCCTCAAGGGGTCCTGGCAGGCTGGGTGGCTTCTGGAAAAGCCAGTTCTGTGCACAAAAATTCACGGCAGCTGGTTTCCTTGATCCCTCATCAGCTGAATGGTCTATTATTGGAGTTAAGCAATGGGCAAACTGGTATGGACAAAATAAGAGTGATTGTGAACCTTCCGCCCCAGGACTGGTTCAAGTAAATCTGGAGCTTGCTGTGAATTCATTTAATTACCAGTCCTGCCCCCACACACCCAGCACTTCCTTCTCAAGTCCCCAGACAATCAACCTAAGCATTTAATTCTCTCTTCTTCCCTCACCCCTCAGCCTTTCATTCCCTGCCTCCTCTCCTTTAGAAACCTTCCCCTCCCTCCCTGTCCTGCAGGGCTTCCTGTGCACCAGCTGGGACAGGACAGAGAATCTGCCCCAAATATTGTTTGTGTCCCCGTGCTCTTTCTGGAATAACATGCTTGGCCTTCAGGTTGGGAATGGCTATCTTAGAGCTTCACGCTGGGCTCCCAGCAAAGGGGTGCTCTAAAGTGGTATGCACTTTTAAAAATCCAGGGTTCAGTATCTGTTCCTCCATTGCTGAAGGGTCTCTTTGGTTTCCCCAAACTTGCCTGAATTGCTCAAACAGCTGAAGGGAAAAGTGACATTAGCATTTGTCTGGAAGAAAGACCCATTTCCTATCAATCACAGCTGAACATTGAGTTCCTTTCCCATTAACTACCAATCTGGGGCTTAGCCACACATGCAGAACTTCTAAACAGCATCAGAATACTTTCCCATTCACAATTACAAAATTGGACTCTGTGATTAATTCTGCTCCTTTACAGACTTCTTGCTCTGTGTGTAATAAAGCAAATCAGTCGTGGACTGATGCTTAGTCATGGACTTAGTAACAGTACGTAGTGTAATATTTAATTTAAACAGGCTTACACTTTGCTAAGCTTGATCATAGCTGTCTCCTGTTCCAGGCTTCTTGCTGCTTCTCCAGATTCCTTGAAAGCTTCCAGCTGCTGTTCTTATTCTTGGAAAATCCTCCTTGGAATACACTTGACTCACACAAGTGCCCTCAGGTGACAGGGAATTCCCTGTCTGTGTGCTTACCACAGAATGAATGGTCAGAACAATAGTCAGTAAGTGTCCCCAAAACCTAAAGCCAGCGCTGCCCAAACCCACACAGCAGAAAACAAGTAACCATTCCTCCTTCTTTATTATGTATTAGTGGCACTGCATGCAATGTTGCACTAGTACCCTTAGCTCTGTGTCAGCAAATAAACTGGGGAAGGAGACCTTTGTTCAATTTCCTACTTCACCACAGGACAAGTCACTTAGGCTCCTGACTCCTATTAAAGTGGATTTCAACAGGAGTTAGGATCCTCAGTCCCTTTGAAGATGTGGGCCTTATCTTTCTGTGCCTTTCTGTACAATGGGGATAATAGTACTGTCCTGACACACACACATCAGTGTTGTGAGGATAAATGCATTAGAGACTGTGAGGTGTTCAGTGGCCTGTGTTAGGATGTTCACCCCACATAGGAATGGAAGGGGTTAACTGAGGCCTTGTAGGCCTGCCACAATCCACCCTGAAAAAGAGCATTGGAGGTGAGTCCTCCTAGCAGCCTAGGGAGGCTTCATAGGAAGCAGACAATTGGGGAGAGGCTGCATGGAGTAGCCAGTCATGGCCCAGTGGGCTAGTACAAAAGAAGCTGCAGGGCAGAACAAGGGGCAGTTGCTGTGGGGAGCCGAAGGAGTGAGGACTGTTCCTAGCAGGCTGCAGTAAGGGTAGCATCTTGGACAGAACAGTTGCTGGCTGGGACCAGGGGAGAAATTGGGAGCTCCTGGCTAGCTGCTGGGACTTGCTGGCTGAAAGCCCTGAGGTGGTGCTGGGGCCATGAGGAAATGGCCCAGGGAAGTGAAGCAGCATTGAAGAAAGTTAAGGAGACACAGCAGGAGGCTGCTATCTATAGGGTCCCTGGGTTGAGACTGTGATGGGTTCAGTGACAGAGACCCCCTTGGGACCGTCACCTGATGTGCTGAGATTACATCTGAGCCTGTCTTCCTTGATGGCTTGGGACAATTGTTGGTGCCACTAGGCCTGAGTAAACCAAAGTTGTGACTTTGGGCCTGAAGTGAACCAAAGTTCTTACATGCTGTGAACTTTAACCAGCCTAAGATGCTAACAGACTGCAAGCAAAATGTGTAACTGTCAGCAATCTCAGCTTGCAAATGTAGGAGTTTGAAACAGCAGAAGCGGCGGGGAGGAGGGGGAGAGGGGGAAGGAAAATCTGTATGCGTTTGTTCTGTCAAGGCCAGAGATAAGCTTGTGGATGAGAACCTTTTCTAACACGCTGAAATGTAATGCCTAATGTAGCTGCTGCTGGGAAGGGAGGGGTGAGGGGGAAAACCGAACAAAAGGCTTACACAAACAAGGGGGGTATAAATGTTGGGACCCCGCCTGTGAGCGGGTGTGCAGGATTTGAGAATGCTTTTCTCCCTGGCACCTTTCTTTGGGCTCAAATAAACCTGGTTTTGCTTCTCCACCCTGGTGTGATAATTAGTGCGACGCACACCGGGCAACGAACCTGCTGTTGCTCCGCCTCGGGCTCTTTGAGCCGGCAACACTTAGAACCCTGCTTTGTTGAGCCAGACACACTAGCCTGCTGCAACAGAGACCCAGGTCTGGTCCACACCCCCAAAGCTGCAGACTCTAACCAAAAACTGCTCAGGAGGTTTCCTATCTCCAGCACCCAAACACCCAGCTCCCAAGGGGATCCAAACCCCAAATAAATCCATTTTACTCTGTATAAAGCTTATACAGGGTAAACACATAAATTGTCCGCCCTCTGTGATACTGAGAGAGAGATATGCACAGCTGTTTGTTTCCCCAGGTATTAATCACTTACTCTGGGATAATTAATAAACAAAAGTGATTTTATTAAGTATAAAAAGTAGGATTTAAGTGGTTTCAAGTAATAACAGCCATAATGAAGTAAGTTACCAAGCAAAATAAAGCAAAAACATGCAAGTCTAAGCCTAATACATTAAGAATCTATTAACAGATAAAATCTCACCCTCAGAGATGTTCCAATAAGCTTCTTTCACAGACTAGACACCTGCTAGTCTGGGCCCAATCCTTTCCCCTGGTACAGTCCTTGTTAGTTCCAGCTCAGGTGCTAACTAGGGGATTTCTCATGACTGGCATCCCCCCCTTGTTCTGCTCCACCCCCTTTTATAGCTTTGGCCCAAGGCGGGAACCCTTTGTCTCTCTGGGTCCCCACCCCCGCTTCTAAATGGAAAAGCACCAGGTTTACGATGGATTCCAGTATCCTGTGACATGGTCACATGTCCTGTGAGAACTCATTCTTCATTCTTCCAGGGCTGGCCCGCACGTACCCAGGGAGGTTTGCAAGTAAAACAGAGCCATTTACAAGCAATTGTCCTAGTCAATGGGAGCCATCAAGCTTCCAAATCACAATTAATGGCCCACACTTTGCATAATTACAATAGGACTTCAGAGTCATACTTCATATTTCTAGCTTCAGATACAAGAATGATACATACGTACGAATAGGATGAATACTTAGTAGATTATAAGTTTTGTAATGATACCTTACAAGAGATCTTTTGCATAAAGCATATTCCAGTTACATCATATTTACACTCATAAGCACATTTCCATAAAACATATGGAGTGCAACAGGGACCCAGAGTAGTGGGTGGGCCCACATCCCCTCCACTTGCCACTGGGAATGTGGCCTGACTATTGAACAATGGTACCCACCCCTGGAAGGAGGAAACATGGATAATGGCATGGCCAGTAGGCTGAGTCATGAAGAGGACGCTGCAGTTCCTGGATTGACATGGAAGGCAGGAGAGGTGACAACAGGAGAGGCACCACTGGAGGAGGGCACACCCACTGGCACAGCTAATCCCCAGGATGGCCAGCAGGAGGTGCTGCCATGGTGAGTGAACACTGTCACAGGCCCTAGACATATCTAAAATAGATAGAGACAGAACTAAATTCCATTACCAAATTGTCTTATATTATCCTTAAGATTTGTTAGTGAATAGGGTTGATGCAGGTATGTGGGGTGGTGAACGTTTAGTTTTTAATGGGGCCCAGTGGGTAGCTCCTTCCTTCCAAAGATTTTAAAGCATTAACATCACAAAGACACGCTCTGAGAGATTTCATGTTATTAGCTGCGTTTCAGAGATGAAATGACCCGCACAAGGCCAGACCGCAAGTCAGGGGCAGAACGGGGAACAGAAATCAGGTTATCTAGTTCCCAGTTCTGTGCTGTAACCACAAGCCCATTTTTCTGCTTTTCTACTGTCCTGGAAGGCAGCTGCCAGGGCCGGCTTTAGGAAGTGCGGGGCCCAATTCGAACAGTTTCGACAGGGCCCTGGCAGGGAAGATCAAAAAAAAAATTGAAAAAAACATGTGGGGCTTGTACTCACCGGACGGTGCTCTGAGTCTTCGGCGGCACTTCGGGGGCGGGTCCTTCACTCGCTCCAGGTCTTCGGTGGCACTGAAGGACCCGCCGCCGAAGTGCAGCCGAAGACCCAGAACAAGCGAAGGACCCACCGCCGAAGTACCGCCGAAGACCCGGAGCGCCGCCAGGTGAGTAAAAATTAAAAAGGCGCCTCTAGCCAGGGAAGGGATTCTCACTGGGTGCTGGGCCCTCTTAGGTGCGGGGCCCAATTCGGGGGAATTGGTGGAATTGGCCTAAAGCCGGCCCTGGCAGCTGCAATGTAGAGACTCCAGCCTTTTGTTTAGTGAGCTGGTTCTCAGTAACTACCTCCCACCTGCCTAGTGGTGGATGAATGCATGTGTGTTTGTAAGACTAGGAAAATAAAGTGTGATATTATATGATATATTTGAGAGGAACTATCATCAAACAACAGACTGTTGTAATTCAGGCTTGCAGAGAATGTGGGCATTTCCTGACTGTGTGTTAAAATCTTCATTAACTTATACAATATGGTAGTAACCGGCTAGAGCATGATCCAAAGCCCATTGATGTAAATGGCAGTTTTCCCCTTGACTTTAATGGACTTTGAACCAGGCCCTGAATGAAGTGCTTTCTGAACCCATGGATGGGGCCAAGTTAGCTCTCTGTTTGACCTGGCCATTTAAATGCTGTTTTCAGAGTTATCACATCTTTGGCCAAATTTTTACTCAGTTCAACCCAGTTGCTTGGCTTTGCTCAGGCATGGGCAGTTCCAGTTTTGGCAAGGCTATAGGCTATTAGGTGCCAGCAATGAGCCACAATCAGAAAAATTGGCCCAGGCTGGCTGATCTCTTCCTTGTATGACTTGGCTTTTGTTCGTGGAATGCTTCGGATCAGATGTACGAGATGGGTCTGTTCATTCATTAATGTCCCTGCTTTCGAGCCTGTTCCTCTGTCCACACGGGGTGGGGGCGCAGGGAGAGCATAATGCTGCTCAGTGATGAGGGTCTGAGATGGAGCCACCAGTTCTCGATGGTGATGAAATGGCTGAATGTGTTTTTATTCACCCAAAACTTCGACAGATGGGAACTTAATCCCTCTAATACAATAAATAATAAATAACAGTAATGGCATAAGAAAAATCTATACTGAATCATCCCAAGTCACGAACCCATTGGAGATTGAAAGTCCTCACTGTTATGATGAGGCTGTCTAAAGTGACTGACCCTTCTGTACCATAAGAAGTCCCTTAGCGTGCTAACAAAGATTCACTAATGTGTGTAACGACTGGCTCCAAACTGAGAGGCCAGGAGTAGAGACAAATGCATTTCAGCAAATGTAATTGCCACACTTTAAATAACATGCTCTATGCTGCAGCAGTGGTTCAGTTCTGAAGGAACAATAGCCACTGACACTCGGTTGGTGCTTGTCACAGGAGATTTCATTAATTACACAGAGTGCAATTCAGTTGAGTGGCTATCGGAGGGAAGAGGCATTTTTTTCCATCCTTGTCAACTGATTTTTTCCACTGATCAAAATTCCCATCTCGTAGGCTCCTAATTACATTAATTACAAGTTGGCATTGAACAAAAGAAATAAAAACTTAATAGAACCAAATGTGGTTCATATAACACAGGGAGCCAAGCGCACGCTGTACTTGTTTCATTAAGGAGTAATATTGCTGCACAGCTATTTAAAAAAAATGCATTTAAGAAATACCATGGCGGGTGAATAAATAGTACAGAGAAGTGATATATTTCCTGAACAAGATGCATGTCCATACAGAGAGTTACCGGGTATGGATCCATCTCCGACATCATCATGGACAGCGGGTGAAGCTTCCCAGGGGGTGAAGCTTCCCTGTTCTCCCTGCGATCCCGCCCCAGGACCTGCCCCTGCTCTGCCCCCTCCCTGCTCACCCCTTCCACCACCACTCGCAGCATTCCTCCTCTCCTCCCCCCACACCATCTTCCACTCCCCGTGTCCCTCCTCTCCTCCATCCCCTTTCCCTGTGGCGAGGAGGGAGGGTTCTCACGGGGGAGGAGGGTGGAGGAGAGGAGGGACGTGGGGAGCAATGGGACCTTCCGGGGAGGTGGAGTGGAGGAGAGGAGGGACTCACCATGCAGAGGCAGGTGGTGGGGGCCTTGTGGGGAGAAGGGAGGGACACAGCAAGCAGTGGGGGCCTCAGGGAAGAGGTAGAGCGCTGGCAGGGCCATCACGGCCCAGGCGTCCGGCGGCAGGTAGGCAGTGGCTGCACCAGCAGAGGCTTAGCTTCTTCTGGTCTATTACACCCACCACCTGTGCATATCAGATGGGTAGGCAGTACTTTGGCTCTAGCACCTATTATCTTAGACAGGGTACATTCTCAAAGCTATTAATGCAACCAGTGGTAGAGGTGGGAAGATTATGTCGGGGGAGAGAGGGATACAGATTGAAAGGTTTGGAGAGAAGGTTATTATATAATATTAATAATCATTACAGCTAATCAGAATTTGAGGTAGGGAACGGATTCCGTATGAGGAGAGATTAATAAGACTGGGATGTTTCAGCTTGGAAAAGAGATGACTAAGGGGGGATATGATAGAGATCTATAAAATCATGACAGGTCTGGAGAAAGTAAATAAGGAAGTGTTATTTACTCCTTCTCATAACACAAGAACTAGGAGTCACCAAATGAAATTAATAGGCAGCAGATTTAAAACACCCAAAAGGATATATTTTTTCACAAAAAGCACAGTCAGTCTGTGGAACTCCTTGCCACAGGATGTTGTGAAGGCCAAGACTATAATGGGGTTAAAAAGAGAACTAGATAAATTCATGGAGGGTAGGTCCATCAATGGCTATATGCCAGGATATGCAGGGATGGTGTTCCTAGCCTCTGTTTGCCAGAAGCTGGGAATGAGTGACAGGGATGGATCAATTGATGATTACCTGTTCTGTTAGTTCCCTTTGGGGTACCTGGCATTGGCCATTGTCGGAAGACAGGATACTGGGCTGGATGGACCTTTGGTCTGACCCAGTACTGTATAGCCTTTCTTATGTTCTTATTTTACCTATAGAACATTTTTTGGTCTGAAAATGCTTATTCATTGAAAACAAAATATTTTGTGGAAAAATGATTTAGATGAAAGTTTGTTTAGAAAGAAAAACTGAAACAAGCACATCAATAACATGGAAACATTGGGGTATTCCCTGTGAAATGACAAATCCATTTCCTGCCCAGCTCTGTTAATCCTTATCTAGTTGTAAAGCTCTAACGCTGATGGTGGGAGGGTTGTGGGAAAATGGGCAAATCTGAGACAGTGGGATAAAAGAATGAGGGGAGGTATTGCAGGAGATGAACAGAAAGACTTGGGAGGACAGTGGGAAGGGGAGGCTTTGGAGTGGGAGTGGCAGAGACTGTGCCCTGGTGATCAGCATGGAGCAGTGTAAAAAGGCTGCTGAGCCTTCACAACGGGCACCTTTCCCTTGCCACGGGAGTAGCTTTGCTGCAGCATTCCCTGTGCTCAGGCTGTATGCCATGGTGGGATCTGTACTGTACTGAATGTCTGCTGGGTGCTTGTACCTGCGGCACCTCCTGCTGGTCGTCTCAGGGAATTAGCTCTCCAGCCCTCGGAGCGCCCTCTGCAGGCCAGTGTCCCGCTGCCGCCAGCTCCTGTGTCCCTCCCGGACCCGGTGCCCCTTTACCCGGGGGCTGCCCCCTGGCGATTCCCCCACCAGTCTCTATGGGCCTCCCCTCTCTGAGAAACACCCAACCCTCTATCCCCACCTTGCCTCAGTCTAGGCTACTGCCAGTCATCATCAAGCCCACACTCCCTGGGACAGACTGCAGTTTAAAAGCCACTCCTCATAGGCAAGGGAGTTCGGACCTGCTGCCTTCCTCTGCTTCCCAGGACCTCTGTGGGCCTTGGACCAGGCCCTGCAGCCTGGGGAGTTGCCAGCCTGGAGTTCCCCTGGCTCTCCCCAGCCCTGCTTCACTCCCAGTACCCTTTCGGCAGGCAGGCAGGCCCTGCTCTCTTCCAGCCTGGAGAGAGAGAGACTTCTCTTGGGCCTCTGGCTCACAGCCTTTTTATACAGCCCAGCTTAGCAGCTCTCAGCCACAACCTTCTCCCAGGGCTGATTTTAACCCTTTTTCTGCTGGAGTGGGGGAGCCGCCTCACTACAGTGCACCTGACGCTTTGTTGCCATCTCTGCCTATTGGAGAGAGAAACAAGTGCCCTCAGGTCTCGCCACAGCATGGGCCTCTCTCTTGGAGGGAGTGTTCCTTCCTGGAGGTGAGAAGGGAGGCGAGGCAGGTGTGCCCAGACTACTGAACATGACTGCAGGCACCACAGAGAATCTGCCCCCATGGCCAGTCTGTGCAGCTTAGGTCTTTGGAGAAGGACGACAATTGCAGCGAGAGCCTCCTGGGGCCCATAAACAGCATTGCTGAGAGCATAGTATGCTGTGCTTTGCTATTACAAAGGGAAGCCGGAACAAGGGAGAAAAATCCAGTGTGCATGCAGAGCCGAAAGGCTTCCGGGCGGCAGAATATGACGCCATGAGAATAATCTGAGCAGAAAGGGCCTGGAAGGATTAATGAGCACGTTAGGAGTTTGAGATGGTGTGATGGGTGAGCCACAGAGAGGGCCAGACTCTGCACTCAGCTACACCCCTGTCTATCCAGAGTGACTCTCCTGAAGGGGCTGTGAATTGCACCGGGTCAGTGCAGAACAGGCTTTCCTGTTCCAGAAGGTGCATGCAATGACTCAGTGCTGAGCACTATGCACAGTGCAGCCCAGGTGCAATTCGCTGCTTTTCGCACTAAGCAGAGGGAATTTGGTGCAGGTGCCAGAATGACAGCATTGGGGAAATCTCAGAGCACACACAGCAGAGGCTGCCTGCTCTAGAAGGTCACATCTTGGGGTGGGGGCAGGGCATGTTCACTCTCATTATCCCACAAGCATTGGCCCCTTTGCCAAAGCTGGTTCTAAAGAGGCCAGTGAGTGCCAGCTGCAGTGATGCAAGTTATCTCCATCTTTAGCACGGAGGCACTGAACCAGGGACAAATTCTGAGGCGATGTATGTGGTAGCATAAGTTACTTGTCTTCCAGGGAGCCTGGGTATGGGTAACTGTAATGGCAGGTTTCCGGGGGAGGTGTGAATTGAAGGGTGGGACCGTGGGGGTAAGAGAGGCTGTGTAAACTCAGGCCATCTTATATCCTCCTGTTAGCTTCTTTTCTTGCTGCCCCACTCTCTTACAGCCCCTTGGCATGTAAATTACACTAATCTAGACTACCTCAGGGCCCTTTGCACACACAGGAATGAGTACTTTAATGCACCACAAACAGCAGCAGACTCACCCCTCAGCTGTGGATTCCAGGGCTTTCTGAAGTAGAGAGATATCGCTCTGCCATTCATCACCCTTAGGCCAACAGGAAAAGAGAAGGCCCTGATAGAGTTTGGAGAGAACAGCTAGCCTGTAAGGAAAACTCTTTGTCATAAATGTCTCCAGACCTGATTTATGAGCTTGCTGCTACTGAAGTCAATGGAGTTTTTCCATTGCACGAAATGGGCTCCAACTGAGCAATCTTATGGGGCAGTTAACTCAAGCATGTGATGTGTTCTCGACCACCAGAGGATTTGTGTCTGCTATGGTGGCAGAGTTAGTCCTTAAACTTATGCTATTGGGGCTTACGCTTTTAGCTCTGAAAGTCCATGGTCATGACTGAAATGACAGCCATTACTCATACAGCTAGCAAACTAGCTGTCTTTCACAGAATTATTACATGGGAGGAGTAGGCAGGCGAAATGAAATGGCAGCACTCTCTAAAAGCCTGAATCTCATAAAGAGATACTGCATAATGTAACTCACGTGAGAGGTTGTAAATCTGGATTTTTTTGCAAAGGCAATTGAAGCTGTCAAGTGGGAGGAATGCAATGCTGTGCATCTACGGAACAGCTATACTGCAGGTGCACCTTTTGATTCCTTTTCATTCTGAGATGACATCATATGACACATCACTGCTATGACTGATCTGTCGTGACATTGTAAAAATAATAAAAAATAATATAAAAATGACAAAGAAATATATAATAAAATATATTTCCAGACAAAAATTTCATGTTGAAATGAAAATTCGACATTTTTCCAAAACAAATTTTTATGGAATTTCCATTTCACAGAAAATTTCAAAAATAATTGTTTTTGTTCTGATTTGGATCAGTCTATGCATGTGTCACCTCTGGGCTGGCCTACTGTAACTCCCTGATCTGAAGCTGAACGGCGGGATGATGCAGAAGCTCCAGCTGGTGCCAAGCGAGTCTGCCCATCTCCTCCAGGGCTCAGGCTGCCATCAGCACCTGTGCTCAAGTCTTTGGGCTGGCTCCCAATCTAGCTTCCAATGCCAGCTTAGGGCCTTGGTCCTTATGTTCCTAAGCAATTAATGGATCAAGCCCCAGTTGCACTAAAGACCAAATTTTGATCTTTGAACCATCCCAACAGAGGTGTTCCTCTGGGATAATGCAAATCTCCAAAGCCCAAACACAGCCTGTGAGAGCTGGGAACAAAGCATTCTCTGCAGAGGGGGTCTGACTATGGAACAGCCTTCCAGAGGGGGGTCAGGCAGATCTTGAGCCTGACCACATTTAGAAAATACTGCAAAATCTCCCACTTCATAAAGGCCTCATAACAAGAGTGACACATACAACACTGACACCTCCTATCTGCCCCCCAAATAAAGCAAAACAAATAAGCGTACAAACAAAAGCAGAACATCCCCCCCCCCCCCGCAGAGTTTCTATATCCCTGAAAGAAAAGCCAGCCGAAAACTCCATAGAGCCAACTAGGGACTTCGCTATTGCTATCAATTTTACATGCATGGAGCTCAGATACTATGGTGATGGATGGCTGTACATAACCTTAGCACAATATAAGACAGAGCAATGAGTGAGGACCAAGAGAAATCATGTCATATGGCCATGATTAAACCCTGGACCTGGCTGGGTGTAATCTGGGTGAGCTGCCATGATGATTAATGTGATTTGTGCTGATTACTACATTGTGGTCAGCACTGCATCCGCTACCTCAACTGTTCAGCATCTTGAGAAGTTCCCCTGTGCCTGGGCGAGGAAACACAGCTGAACCTGAAAGGGCACATCTCCCTCAGAGCCTGGACAGAGCATAGGGCTCCCTATGAGACACTCCCACAGTGACCCAGACAGCGAACCCCTGGGATCTGACAGGGTCCCAAAGGTTTTGTGCTTCTGTGGCACGAGAGATGCAGAGAAGGAGCGTCAGAGTGAGAGAGACGGGGGAGGATCTTGTGCCTTGGGAGCATGCCAAAGAACTTTAATGTTGTTAAACCTCCCTTTAATTAAGCTCGTCAATCTTTGTAAGTGCTCTCCCGACGTTCCATGAGATAAAGACAATCTGTTTCTCCTGCTCAGAGAGGTGGAGGCAGAATGCTTTGGGTTAGCAGAATTTCCTGTAGCCAGGGCACAAGATGCAATTTCACAGCTATGCCCTCGGTTGGTGAAAGGCTGTGAATATTCACTGCTCCTCATCCCTGGAGCAGGGAGTAAGGAAAGGAATCCCCACCTGAGAGCAGCTTTAACTTCCACCCTCTATTAATGACCCCAAGAGGCTGAAACTGAGGATAAATATGACTACCTTTGGCTATGCCCTTTTTCTCTGGCCACCCCCCTAACACTGGCAGCATAGCTGTGTCTCTGGAGAATTCCCCTTGGTCCTGGATATACTGGCCATCCTACCCCATTATCCTGTATCCCACAGTTGTCAGAATCAGATGCTTCTGAAGAAGGTCCAAGAACCCTGCAATAGCATATGTGGAGTAATCTGTCTTCCTGATGTCTAATAGTTAGAGATTGGCAGAAACACTGAAATGTGAGGTTTGATATTTCTTCTAAAAATCATGTTGTTATTAACTATCGTAACTCTGGATATCAATGTTACTAAATTCCTGGCCTCAGTGGTTTCCTGTGGCCATGAGTTCCACAGTTTAATTACGAGTTGTGTGAAAAAGTGTTTCCTTCTCTCAGTTTCGAATGTCCCACCTTTCAGTTTCATGGACTGTCCCCTTGCTCTTGTATTATGAGGCAGGGAGAGCAGGAGCTCCCGATCCCCCTTCTCTAGACCTTGCATGATTGTATATATACGTTTATCATGGCCCCTCTTATTCATCTCCTTTCTATAGGAAACTACCCCAATTTTTCCATCTCTCTTCACTGGAGAGTTTTCCCAGGCCCTTAATCATTCTCATTGCAGCTCTTTAAACCTCCTTCAGTTCTGAAATGTCCATTTTGAGATAGGCTCACCAGCACCGCACACAGTACTTTAGATGAGGATGGACAATTGATTTATACAATGCCATATTCCTCCTACAGAATTCTGTAAGCTGTTTTAAAATACTCTGGAGGATGAGAGCTTTTCTATTACATTCTATCAGACTTTACCAGTAAGGACTGTTGGAGTATTTGCATCAGATAATTTACTTTACGTCCTTTGATGTGACAGTAACTGGTTTCTCCTCAGTGTATTATTATTCCATTATTTTCAATAATAGATCAGTAATGGAGCCATTACTCAGCAGCAGCTGCTGTCTAATTACTGTGCTGCTAGGTTGTTCTTACTCCGACACACCTCCCCATTATTACAATGGTGACATTCTGCTTCCCTGCATAACCTTCTGTTTGAGGGCAGCAAAGCGCTTCCTGAGTGGGAATGAATTCAGCTTCGCCTCACCAACGTGAGATCAATGGGGAACGATGGAACACACAGCTTACAGCCAAATGTCCAAATATTGCTGCCTAAAGTTAGGCACCTAAAACCCACACTTAAATACCTCAAAATGTGGCCTGTAATTCGAAGGTGCTGAAAACCCAGACCTCCCCCTGACGGCAGTGGGAGCTACGGGACCTCAGAACTTTGGAAAATCAAGGCACTTATTCAGGTGTCTAAATATGGATTTAGGTCCCCAGTCTGGAACATCTTGGCCGTTGTGCTTATTATCTACAGTTCATTGAAATGGAGCCAACCCCATGGAGAGTCTCACTGTTACACAAAACATGAACCACCTCTCCATAACCACCCCATGCTCATGTCCTTCTTCCTTCCCCACCCGTCACTTTCCTGACATCTCCTTTCTGAATCATACTCAGTCTCAGCAAGCCACCAGCTTGGATAAAACAAGAGCCAGCTGGCACCAGTGCTCAAAACTCCAGCTGAACCCAACCCTGCTTCCACACCAATAAGTACCTGAAACTTCACAGTAGTGCAGATCAGTCTGGCTAAGGGGCCAGTCTTTTGGGTTTCAGTGGGGATAAGGTTGTGCTAGGCTTTGTGCTGGGCCTCTTCCCAGGGACGAATATTCTCCCAGAAGAGAGCTGGCCATGGTGAGCTACCTTGGGAACACACCAGATGATGCTAGAGCGTAGCTTGGCTTGCTGTCACACTGATGCGATTGTTTGGGACAGTCCTTGTTGTTGGTTGAACATTGGTGGAAAGCAAGAACTATTGGCTGGATGGTGCTGTGCTTTCTGCTAGGTACGGTATCGAACAGGGATAAGTGCAGCCATCGTGAGGACCAGCAGAGTACTATGCTGTGCTCTACCCATGAAGATGTGCCAGAGCATTAGCACCACACACACAACAGGCCGATCTCATCCACCAGGGCCATGACCAACATCAAGGAAGTCATCAGCACCCGCTCAGCCTGCACCACAGCCTGCCCCAGGAGTGCCTGCAGAAATGGAGAACACCCAGTGACCTGGTGGAAGGGGATTAAGTCATATCAGAGAGGGCAGCTAGTTCCATGTTCTGCCAGATCCTGCTCAGCAGTGCACACACACAGTACACAGCACACACCCAAAGTAGCTGGGCACACACACAACACATACACTCAACACAAACACACACCCCCAACCACTACTGCCAGCCTTAAGAGATCAAGAATCATGAGTCAGATCCTTAAAAAAAACAGTCAGACCATGTTTTTTCAGTACATCTTTTGACTTTTTTAACTCCTCTCTACTCTTCTGGAAATGTGTGTTTATTATAATTTCAAGTTGAAAGTCAACCATTAGTGCCAGCATGCCTCTCCCTGAATGCTCAGCTGGAGACTCAGAATATGCTGGAGGTACACAAACATATGTGAGGAGAATTGGAATGGAGACGATGCAAAATGATTATTTCTTTGGTTTATTTAGGCTAGTCCTAAGTAGTGAGAGGCTCGTTTCAATATAGTTATTGCTTCTGTTAATGGATTGCAATATTAGGATGGATGTCCCCTCAAAAGTATCACATCAAAAATGTAGAGATGGGGTAGAGGGAAGGCACCCATGCTACTGGGAGAAAGGGGGAGTTCTTATGTTAGATTCTTGTGCACAGGTCTAACATAAGTATTCAGTGAACGGTTCTATAGTGTGACAAAGTTAAAATATGATGTAAAAATCTATTTCACACATATTTAGAAATCTACTGTACAAGACCTATAAAATGGAGCTGGAAAATGAACAATGATCATCCAAGAAACAGAAAGCACTCTCTCTATGTATCAAGATTGCCAAATATTTTTCAATAAAGATCTATGTGAGCTGCAAAGATCTTTGCATGCAAGAATGTTATACCATCAGCCACCTTTTAGAGCTTTCCACATATCAATGCGCTAATTGTATTATATAATCCCTAAATATTGTTTATTAAAATAATCAGTTCAATCACATTCAAAGTATTTTAAAATAACTGTAAATCATTCCTCTTTCTCTGTATAAATTTAATAACTACATATATATACGTGTATAATATATATTATCCAGTAATTACAATGCATTATTTTTTTAAAAAGAGTTCATAATTAATTATCCAAATAGCTGAAAATAATTCATTTTTATTTTAATTATTCTTCCCTCCTGCAGCCCTTAGGGCTTCTCTCCTCCCATCCAGCAATACCCCCAGCCTCCACCAGTTCAGTCCCCACCACCCTGCAGCCTCATCTCTGCTCCTCCTGGGGTTTTTCACCCATCTCCCAGGCTGAGGCGGGGAGGCTTCCATGGGTTTTCCTGTCTCCCTTTCCCAGGCTGGGGTAGGGGGCAGCTCCAGGAGTTCTTCAGCCCCCTCTTCCCCTGCCCAGACAGGTGATGCAGATGGTGTGTGTGTGTAAGAGCAGAGGCACCGTCCTGTCCCTGATGCTTACAAAAGGGGAGGGGAGGAGAGAGTGGGGCATTCCTGAGCTGCTGAACTATTTGCTTCCTTCCCCTTTCCCTGCCATGAAAGCCATGAGCAGAGGGGAGAGGGTCTGCTGGCTGCTAGCAGGGTTGAACTCGAGGGGGCTGGTGCATCTCACGTAATTGCTGGTTGGGGTCCCGAGCCCTCCGCAATCCTATCATGAATACCCAGTTCGTCTGATGAAGTGGGTATTCAACCACGAAAGCTTATGCTCCAATACATATGTTAGTCTATAAGGTGCCACAGGGCTCTTTGTTGCTTTTTACAGATCCAGACTAATATGGATTCCCCTCTGATACTTGAATCCTATCATGGTGTCACTTGTGAGAAAATAGCAAGACTTGGTGACACTGCATAACACACAAACAACACAGGCAGACA
The DNA here is from genome assembly GCF_016161935.1 of Mauremys reevesii. NCBI lineage: Eukaryota > Metazoa > Chordata > Testudines > Geoemydidae > Mauremys > Mauremys reevesii. Next base: position 60,604,611 of record NC_052631.1, on the reverse strand, counting down.
GACACAGTCACCTCCCCAACACCGAGCGCACCATGGCTCATCTTCTCTGATTTCTTCAGCTCAGTGGCAGACAAGTCTTGTTGCTCTTACAAGTTCAACAGCTTCTGTTTCTTCAGCAGTTCCTAATTCATGTTCCTGTTTCTTTTCACTATTCATTTCCTGAAAAGACTATGAGACATTTTTTTCTGTGCTTTTTCCTTCTGCAGTACCTGCTTTCATTCCTGTTGATACTTTACTGCCAATTCTGCATTGTCATAGATCCCACTTCTCCCACCATAGAGACAAACAGACAGGTTTTACGGGCAGAGGCTGCACCAGTTCTTTTTATTTCCTCACAAGCAATGAGTTTTCAGGTGGGGCTCAAGCCAGACTGGCCATGACCCAGAAGCACCAGCCCTCTAATGAATTTCAGTCTTCCTGCAGGAGGGAAGCAGACTCCTTATGATTGGCTGCTTTCCACAGTGCCCCACCTCCTGCCAAAGAGCAGCTAGTCAGAGCTGCTGCAGGAGGCAGATAGAGCTCTTCCCCCCTCCCTTCAGCAATGGGAAGCCATTTTCTTAGGAGGGGAAAGGGAAGTGGGAGCAGAAAAAGCCCAGCAGCTCAGAGTGGCTCTGCCCTCTCCCCTCCTGTGAGCAATTGGGATGAAATGTCATGTACACACATGCATGTGTGCATGCACACAGCAGGAGGGAGGAAGGGAGGGTAGTGGAAGAGAAATGAAAAAAGCACCATGTAACCTTGTTTTAAATATCTCATGATTTTTGGGCCAGTCTTGTGATTTAGGGGGGGTTCGACTGTGATTTTTGAACCTTTGGGGCTGGTGATACTGCAGTCTAAAAGCCCCAGCAGGGGTCCCATCTGGTGCTGATATGCAGTGGTTCTTAACCTTTACTGCAGCCTGCATTCCTTTGGTTCTCAAAATATGTTCTCGTACCTCTTATCAAAAATCAAAATATGTTCTTGCACCCCTTATCAAAAATGGTTGAAGTAGGTTTTTAAACCCTGATATATTTTTTGTTTGTATATTACAGTAATTGTTAAAAAATTTATAATGTTAATAAATACATAGGTTTGGTGAAACAAAGTAGTTGTACGTACGTGCCTGTGTTTAATTTGTGTTTTCGATGATTTACCTTCTAAAAAAATCTGGCATGTCTCACACCCCCAGAAAGGGCATCTTGCATCCCCAGGGGATGCATGCACTCCAGGTTAAAAGCTATTGTATTAGAGCCTACAGGGCTGGAACCTGAGCCTATGAGCCACTGACACCTCTGCATCACCACGGGAGGTTTAGGTTAAGGACCTAGAGGAGGGCTCTGTGAAGTTGGGTCCAGCAGGAAGTGTCACCCAGCAGGACCTGAGTTGTGGCCCCTCACATCCCCCTGATTGGCTGATACCAGTACTTAAAGCAGGAAGCCATGAAGGGAAGCTGTCTGAGTAGCAACACTGACTGTCTGTGCCACATCCTGCTTGCAATAGACCCTAAACTCTGGCTTCTGTCCCTGGTTTGTCCTCAACTTTGCTAGTCCATTGCTTTCTGTAACCTGGTGCTCAACCTTGATCTCCTGGTACCCTGACCCTGCCTGACTCTAGGTTCACCCTCTGGCCTATCTCAGATTCTGGGCATCTGACTTGGCCTGAGTCCTGTGCTGACCGCTAGGTCTGACTGTCCTCATCCCTGTCCGGATGCTCTCTGAGCTGAGGTTGTATGCAGCGGCTTGTTTTATTTCACTGATGCAGACACTTTGTGATGCAGGGGTTCACCCAAATGTAGCTGATGTGGCTGATTGAATTGTGACATTGCAAGGCCAAGGACTCTGCTGCTAAAAGCACACAGTAGCTGCAGAGACAGCCAGCCCTGGTAGTGAAGCATCCACTGCATGCTGACAGGAGCTGGGCCAGTAGTGGGGTGGTAGGAGAGGTCCAGTCAGAGCCCCCTGCTTCCCCAAGCCTCTGTGAAGTCAGTAGCCTTCTGCTTGCTGTTTGGACTCTGCACATTATCCTATGCCTGTTGTTTGCCCCAACCTCTCCCACTTTTCTTCCTGCCCCACTCCCTGTGCCCCCCAAATCCCCTCCAGCCTGCCCTCCCTTCTCCTGCCCATCTTTCCTCTTGCTCACTCCTTTGCGCCTAGGTGTTCCCCAACAAACAAAGCCTGTAGCCTGGGTCCCACCCTTAGCCTGTTTGGGGCCATTTTAGACACTATGCTCTTCAGGGTGGTGATGGTGCCTTACTATGGGATTTCAAAGCCCCTAGCACAATGGAGCACTGATCCCCCTCGTTACCTCTTTTGATGCTACAGTCCATTTCTTTAGTTCAAACCTTTGTTTACAAAGAAAACAGATGAAGTCTTGTTTTCCTGAGCACAGTAGGAATCAAACAACAGCAGACAGTTTCCTTGCCTAGCATTCCAAGCCTTTTTTTCACAGCTAGCACGCTGCCTAAAAGCTCTCTCTCTTAAGTTTCTCTCAGGGTCACACTACATGTGCTTCTCTGGCTGTCATTGGCTTTCTGCTGCTTCCTCTGTCTACTTCTGTGGTGTTTCTGGCTGCATCTGCCCCCCTCACCCCAGCTCCATCAAAACAATACTCAGCAAAACCCGCTCGCCCACATAGCTTAGTTCCTGACTGGCCTTGCATGGGGCCTGTGTTTTGGTTGGTGGATACAGCTAGTCTTACTCCAGGTTAACTGCTTCTCACATTTATCCTGCCTGTAGGTTTCAACTGACCCCCTGAATAACTGCCCCAACAGGGGCTTGCCATAGAATAGTAAATAGCAATAAGCCCTAGAGCATCACTGGTGGAGCAACTAAACTCGGGCAGTTCAAGTCCATCTGGTCCCAGATTCCATTCTGTTCTGAGAAACCTGCATTGCTCTGTAGTCTCGGGCTCAGCAGAATACCCTAGCACGTGGTTCACTGGCTGCCCTTTCTCTATGCCAGGGTGTTGCCAGCAAGGAGGAATTTCTACATTGCAGCCAGAGCTCAAGCTACTTGTGGAGAGATCATCAGGCCCAAGGAAGGAAAGATGGAGAGTTAGGTGCTGCACAATAGCCCTGCAGAATTGACTGGGTTCATTGTTACAGCTGCCTTCAGCTCTGCATGGTAATTGAGGGTGTAATAGACTCAGGCAAATGAGAGAGAAAATTAGGCATAAAAACCCCTTGCCATAAAGATGCAAATATTGCCCTGGCGCTAAGGGATTGCCTGGGATATTTGTATAATCTTAATGAAAAAAGTTACAACAATCCTGAGTCTAGATCAAACTGCTCCTAATTCTATCTAAGCGGAAACAGTTCTTCTTGGCCTGTGCTTCTTCACGTTTAACTTGCAATGCCCTGGTGCAATGGCATCTTGGGAAGCCACAATGGTTAAAATACATCCAAGTGATGCTTGCCAGTGCAGTGCAATTGCCTAGTAATAGCCCCCTGATTTCATTCCTGAATCTCTGTCATTTTTATTCATTGTGTTGATGAGGCGTTTACAGCACTGGGGACAGATGTTCCTGAGACAAGACTCGCACAGAACATTAGCTTCTGTGCTGCCTCTGCTACAAGTAAATAAAAAACACCATTTTTCACTTTTATTCCTTTTTTTTTTGAGGGATGAAATAAACAGCCCAGTAATAACCCTCTATTAAAAGAAATGTTTGTTTTGCTGAAAAGCTTGGCGTGGTGGCACCCTCAGGATGGTGTAGTTTAAATACATGATATAAATTTCTCCAGTCTGAGGCTGCAGGAGATAATGACTCATTTCAGCTCCTCAGATGGGGCCTGCTCCTTCAGCTGTTAGAACTCCCAGTGCTGTCTCAGAATACGACTCCAGCACTGAATTTCACACCAGAATTGGATGTGTGTGGTTCTGGATTCTATTCTATTCAATTCTATGCAGGTTCATATCCCACCCTCATCACTGGGATATCTGAGCACCTTCCGGAGTTGCTTTAAGCATCCAGATGTAGCCTTAGTCCTACTCTTGCAAAGCCTTCCTGCTTCTGCTCCTGCTGAGCTTCCATAAGTTCACTAAAAAGGATAACCTCAGGGAATGACATATGAAACCTCCTCCAAGATCCTTCTGGTGCCAAGTGCTAATGAAGAAAAGGGAAGAGTCTCATCAAGACCAACCAGAGCTCACGCTGATGGTGCAGAGAGAAGAGCTTTGGATTTACAGAGCATCTGAGCCTTCTTTGGGAAGATGCAACTGTTAGCATTTGATGTTTCCACATAAACTGAGGTCAAAACCAGCAGGGCTTTTATGGGAAGAAGGGGTTAATGGCACATTGGCTGGGGCATTAGACTAGGACTCAGAAGATCTGGCTTCCCTCCCCAGCTCTGCCACTGTTTCACTGTCTGACCTTGGGCCAGTCATTTAATCCCCTTGTGCCACAGCCTCCCCATCTGAAAAGGGGAGATAATAGTTCTTATTCATCTTTGTAACCTGCTTTGAGATCACCAGATGAAGAGTGCCAAGTATTTGTTGTTGTTTTAAATGTTTATAACTGTGGCAACATGTACTCCACGATTCCACAGATGTGTACTTTGGTACATTGGATCCAAAATTTGAGATTTCATTTTTAAAATTTCTGGCCTTTATCATTGAAAAGTAACCCTTTGAAAAGTGAAACGAGTTGAAACCAATGCCATGGCATTTGCCTGAATTTTCAGCCAGCCTGAAACAATAGCACAGAAAGGTGTGAAATGCTCTCATTCATCTGTATGGGGTGTTAACTCTGAAACCTAATCAAGAGTGTTTAAATGCTGATCACTTAACTACTGATCATTTTAGCACAGGGGTGGGCAAACATTTTGGGCTGAGGCCACATCTGGGTGGGGAAATTGTATGCAGGGCTGGGGCAGGGGGTTTTGGTGCAGGAGGGAGTGCGGGGTGTGGGAGGGAGTGCGGTGTGCAGGAAGGGGCTCAGGGCAAGGGATTGGGACAGAGGAGAGGTGCGGAGTGTATGAGGGGGCTCAGAGAAGGGGGTTGGGTGCAGGAGGGGTGCGGAGTGCAGGAGGAGGCTCAGGGCAGGGGGCTCAGGGGTTGGAGTGCAGGAAGGGTGCAGCAGGGGGCTCAGGGCAGGAGGTTGGGGTGCAGGAGGGTGCGCGGTGTACGAGAGGGCTCAGGGCAGGGAGTTGGGGTGCAGGAGGGGTGCAAGGTGCAGGTAGGGGGCTTAGGACAGGGAGTTGGGGGGCAGAGTGCAGGAGGGGTTTGAGCTCCAGCCCAGCACCGCTTACTTAAAGGGGCTCCAGGGTGGCAGCAGTGTGCACCAGGGCCAGTGCAGTCTCCCTACATGCCTGCCCTGTCCCCAGCCCGTGCTGCTCCAGGAAGCGCTGCGGCCCCTGGGGGAGGGGGGGCCAGAGGGTTCTGCATGCGCTGCCCTTGCCATGCCTCCAGGTACCTCCCCCGAAGCTCCCATTGGCCAGGGCAACGCACGTGGAGCCCTCTGCCCCCCGTCCAAGGACCGCTTCTGAGAGTAGTGCGGGGCCCGCGGGGCCACGGGTGGCAATCCTGTGGGCCGGATCCAAAGCCCTAAGGGGCTGGATCCGGCCTGCGAGCCGTAGTTTGCCCACCCCTGTTTTAACAGAAACCTTCATCTAACGTGTTTGTCACAGAATCCCAAACCACCAGTCCCTGTGCCAGAAATCCCAGCTTTCCCATCCCCACCTGCCCAAACCTCCAGCTTCCCCCCTTGACAACTGGTTTGGCTCAACTGGGCAAAAAGTGTCCCTTGACAAAAGACCGAGTCGATGAGGTTTTCAGTGGGGCATCATCATAGACTGGGGAAGTTCTGCAGGGATCCATACTAGGCCTGATGCTATTTAACAGTTTCATCAATGAGCAGGAAGTCAATATAAAATCACTGCTGCTAACATTTGCAGATGACACAAAGACTGGCAGAGTGGTAACTAATACGAAGGACAGGCCAGTCGTACAAAGAAATCTGAAGAATTTCGTAAACTGGGCCCATTCCAACAAAATGTATTTGAATAAAGCCAAATGTATACATCTAGGAACAAGGAATGCAGGCAGCCCCTACAGAATCGGGGACTGTAGCCTGGAAAGCAGCGACTCTGAGGTCAGAGTGAAGAGAAAACTCAACATGAGTTCCCAATGTGATGCTGTGGCCAACCAGGGCTAATGTGATCCTTGGATGTATAAACAGGGGAGTGGTGAGGAGTAGGGAAGTGATTTTACCTCCATACATAGCACTGAGGAGACCACAGTAGAATAGTGTGTCCAGTTCTGGTGTTACATTTTGAATAGAAGAGGGTGCCGGAAAGAGGTACAAAAACTACTTGAGGTCTGGAAAAGCTGGCACAAGACAACAATATGCATTTTAATGCTGCTACATGTAAATATAGGCAACACTTACACAATGGCGGACTCTATCCTGGGATCCAGTGAGTCTGAAAAAGATTTGGGTGTCATGGGGGAATAATCATCTGAACATGAGCTCCCAGTGCAATGCTGTAGCCAAAAGGTATTATGTGATTTCTGGACACAGGGGAATCTCCAGTAGGAGCAGGGAGGTTATTTTACCCCTGTATTTGGCACTGGTGCAACTGCTGCCAGAATCCTGTGTCCATTTCTGGTGCCCGCAATTCAAGGAGGATGTTGATCAATTGAAGAAGGTTCAGAGAAAAGCCGGAAGTATGATTAGAAGATTGGCAAACATGCCTTATGGTGATAGACTCAAAGAGCTGAATCTATTTAGCTTAACAAGGTGAAGGGGTGACTTGATCAGAGTCTACAAGTACCTACATGGGGAGCAAATATTTGATAATGAGCTATTCAGTCTAGCAGAAAACAGAATAACATGATCCAAGGGCTAGAAGTTGAAACTAGTCATATTCAGACAGGAAATAAGGTGTAAATTTTTAACAAGAAGAATAATTAGCCACTGGAACAATTTACCAAGGGTCATGGTGGATTCTCTATCACTAACAATTTTTAAATCAAGATTGGATTTTTTTCTAAAAGATTTGTTTAGGAATTTTTTGGGGGAAGTTCTTGGCCTGTGTTAAATAGGATGTCAGAGTAGAGGACCACGGTGGTCCCTTCTGGCCTTAGAATCTATGAATCTGTGCCAAAATGTCTTATTGGGAGAGATTTCATAGAATCATAGAATCATAGAATATCAGGGTTGGAAGGGACCTCAGAAGGTCATCTAATCCAACCCCCTGTTTAGCTTATCAGGAAGAAGATTGAAAGCTAACCTGAGTACAGTATATAAGTACCTACAAGAGGAGAAAATACCAGGTAACAAAGGGCTCTTTAATCTAGCAGAGAAAGTCAGACTGAGACCCAATGCCTGGACGTTAAAACCAGACTGTAGCGGGGCAACGACTAACCCCTGCGGCACCTCCTGTCAGTCGTCCTGGGAATTAGCTTTTCGACCCAGGAGCACTCTCTGCAGGCCAGTGTCTCGCCACGCCGCTGGTGTCCTTCCCAGACGCCGGTGCCCCTTCTGCTGGGGTTCTGCCCCCTCCAGTACCCCGCGGTCTCTCTGAGTCTCCCCTCCCTGGGGAACCCCCAACCCCCTATCCCTACTTCGCCTCAGTCTTTGGCTACTGCCAGTCACCATCTAGCCCCCGCTCACTGGGGCAGACTGCAGTATAATTGCCACTCATCACCAGCAAGGAGGGTTTGGACCTACTGCCTCTGCCTACCCTTGGGCTGCCCCATTGCAACCCCAGTACCCTTTCAGCCCTTAACGAGGCCTGCAGCTTGGGGGTTTTCCAGGCTGGAGCTCCCCAGATCATCTGGCCTTTCCCCAGCCCTGCTCCACTTTAGGTACTTGGTTCAGCTTCCCAGCAGCCAGGCCCTTCTCCCTCTAGAGACAGACTCTCTGCCCCTGGCCCACTGCCCTCTTATAAGGGCTAGCTGGGCCCTGATTGGGGCGTGGCCACAGCTGAGGCTGCTTCCCCAATCACCCTTTCCCAGCCACGGCCCTCCCCAGGGCTGCTTTTAACCCCTCCGGGCAGGAGTGGGATGACCACCCCGCTACACAGACATATTCAAGTCAGAAGGAAGGCACTCATTTTTAACAGCAAGGGTGATTAACTATTGGGATGAACTCCCCAAGGAAGTGATAGATTCCCCATCTCGTGATGTCTTCGCATCCAGCCTGCTGTCCTTCTGGGAGAGGCTTTAGCCAAACAGATGCTATTGGGCTCAGGGCAGGGGGAAGTGGATGGAGTTCTCTGGCCTGTGGTGGACTAGGTGATGTAATGGTGTCTCCTGGTCTTAAAATGTACAAGTCCCAGAGGTGAGTGAGCATTGGCTCCCTGTCATAAACTCTCTCTAGCTGAATTTCTCATCCTGTGCCTACAGGCAGTGATAAAATCATTTCATGTCACTTCCAGACACAGACATATTTATCAGGATGGATTAAATCATACTGATGAGACAGATGTCTTAGAGCCACAAGCAACATGCACAAGCCCAGATGTGTGTCTGATAAAATCTCTTCCAAATTAGACACAGCCTTTTTGGGATAGCAGAGTGACACAGGAGAAGAGACAATGGAACACAGGATTTGCCACACTGGGTCAAACTAATTGTCTGTTGAGTCGAGTATCCTGTCCGTGACAGTGCCTGATACTTCAGAGAAAGGCCAAGACCTTTACCATAATGTACTTGACCAGATGTGCACTGTTGTACATGAGGCATAAGGGAATTCCTTCCTGATCTGTTTACAACCTGGAACATGAGGCTGGATGACCCTTAGCCTAACAGGTTGTATAGTATCCCTGGCCCTGACACTAGCACATGCTGCAATCTCAAGCAAGGGGGTGGTGTTAGGTCCTGTGCTACAGCAGCACTGAATGCTGTTCGGGGTGGGGGTGAGAGAGCCCATGAAAGGGCAGGCCAAGCTGAGGAAGGGGCTCTGGATTCTCTCAAAGGAGGCAGTGGGAAGACAGTTAAAGGAGGTGAAAAGAGAGGATTTGCTGAGGAAGTTGGACCTTGAAGGGCTGCGTGCAAGGAGCACAGCTGCAAGGGGCAGAGAACGTCTGACTGGTGAGGCTGACCATTGGGACACTGACATAGGGAGACAATTTGCATGCCTAGGGAACAGGTGCGGCCCTCTGGGTGAAGAGCTGGTGTTTGTGGGTGGGCCTGCTGGAAAGAGGTGCAGCACCTCAGCATCAAAGCAAAGGAGCATTTTCAGCCGGAGAGAGACAAAGGCAGGACAGCTGGGGGGAAGTGGGACTTTGGCGTCAGGGATGGGAGGAGCTGACTCCTCTTAAGGCGACACAGAGTGGTGGTGAAAAGCTTTTCTTATGGTGATGGTAACTGTGGTGGGGCGATGCCCCACCCCCTGAGAAAAAGGCTGGAACAGGCCTTTGAGGCGGCGCAGACTGGCAGCCAATCAACAGAGGCCTGTTAGGAGCCAATCAGGGCAGGGCAGAGGCAGCCAATCAGGGCCAGGTTAGGCCCTATATAAAGGCTGCCTAGCAGGAGGAAAGGCAGTCTCTCTCTGACTACCAAGGGAGGAGGACTGGCTCCTGGGCTGAAAAGTAGCACCTTGAACAGAATAGAACAGTGCTGGAGAAGGGCAGAAGGAGCTGGGGAGCTCCAGCCAAGGAAAACCCCAGGCTGCAGACCTTGCTAAAAAGGGCCGAGCGGATCCATAGGGCCAAAGGGGAAGTGGCCCAGGGACAAAAGTCTGACAACGGGAGAGAAGGAGAGCAGGGAGGCTGCCGCTAGAGGGTCCCTGGGTCAGGACCCAGAGTAGTGGGGGGCCCTTGGTCCACCCCTTCCCCCTTGTACTACACCTGGCTGAGGAGGAGCATGGCCTGATACGGGCTGTGTCTGGCCCATGTGACAAAGGGCCTAGAATTTGAGGTGCAGACCGAGGGCTGCTGGTAACACCAGACCCCTGAAAGGGGGTGAGACCAGAGCAGTGGGCACTACCGGAGGGCAGTGTCCTGAAGAGGACACCGCCAAGCAGGGAGCAATGCGGGTCTGGACACCACCAGGGGAGCAGACGACGGATGGGACAGCACTGGCAGAGGGCGCCCCACAGAGGACAGAGCTAATTCCCAGATGTGCCAGCGGGAGGCGCTGCGGTGGTGAGTCCCAACCCCGTCATAGTAACATACAGATTATCATTTTCCTCAGCAAGTATCTGATGTTATTTCATCTTATTTATATTTTGTTATTCCTGTTATGATGTTATTCCAGCCAATTTTCTAGTTTTTTTTTCCATTATAAAGTTTAAAATGGAAGGTGATCTCCATTGTGTCGGTTTGCCTCTGCCTCTTCTCCCAGTAGGCACAGCCTAGCTGGGGATTGGCTCCCTGAAACTGGCATCATGACCAGGGTAGGAGGAGCCCAAAGCAGGGGTAACCATCTTAGAACAACATGAGTCTGTCAGGGGATAGCACAGGGGAAAGGTCAACGGTTGGGGCCCAACTGCCACTTGTACAAATACTCCTACCACATGTGATGGGGTGTACAAACCCCACACTGGACACTAAGATGTTAAGGAGCTGCTCTAGGGTTAGGCTCAGCCAGCCCCGCCCCACCACACCTGTGCCACTCATACAGGCTGGAGGAAGAGTTAAAAGGGGAGCACAGCAGCTCACTGGTGGGCAGACCAGGGAAGAGAACAGATGCTCAGCTCCCGAGGAAAGGGCTGATGGAAAGCAGGAGTTTCTCAGACAACCACTGCCTGAAGGGCCCTCCCTGAGTGAAGGGAGGGCCTGATCCCGATGTACCCTGAGAGAGAGTCATAGAATCATAGAATATCAGGGTTGGAAGGGATCTCAGGAGGTCATCTAGTCCAACCCCCTGCTCAAAGCAGGACCAAACCCAACTAAATCATCCCAGCTAGGGCTTTGTCAAGCCTGACCTTAAAAACTTCTAAGGAAGGAGATTCTGCCACCTCCCTAGGTAACCCATTCCAGTGCTTCACCACACTCCTAGTGAAAAAGTTTTTCTTAATATCCAACCTAAACCTCCCCCACTGCAACTTGAGACTCCTTGTTTTGTCATCTGCTACCACTGACAACAGTCTAGATCCATCCTCTTTGGAGCCCCCTTTCAGGTAGTTGAAAGCAGCTATCAAATCCCGCTCATTCTTCTCTTCTGCAGACTAAACAATCCCAGTTCCCTCAGCCTCTCCTCATAAGTCAGATGCTCCAGCCCCCTAATCATTTTTGTTGCCCTCCGCTGGACTCTTTCCAATGTTTCCACATCCTTCTTGTAGTGTGGGGCCCAAAACTGGACACAGTACTCCAGAGGAGGCCTCACCAATGTCAAATAGAGGGGAATGATCATGTCCCTCGATCTGCTGGCAATGCCCCTACTTATACAGCCCAAAATGCCATTAGCCTTCTTGACAACAAGGGCACACTGTTGACTCATATCCAGCTTCTCGTCCACTGTAACCCCTAGGTCCTTTTCTGCAGAATTGCTGCCTCGCCATTCGCTCCCTAGTTTGTAACAGTGAATGGGATACTTCCGCCCTAAGTGCAGGACTCTGCACTTGTCCTTGTTGAACCTCATCAGATTTCTTTTGGCCCAATCCTCTAATTTGTCTAGGTCCCTCTGTATCCTATCCCTACCCTCCAGCGTATCTACCACTCCTCCCAGTTTAGTGTCATCTGCAAACTTGCTGAGAGTGGAGTCCATGCCATCCTCCAGATCATTAATGAAGATATTGAACAAAACCGGCCCCAGGACCGACCCTTGAGGCACTGCGCTTGATACTGGCTGCCAACTAGACATGGAGCCATTGATCACTACCTGTTGAGCCCGACAATCTAGCCAGCTTTCTATCCACCTTATAGTCCATTCATCCAGCCCATACTTCTTTAACTTGCTGGCAAGAATACTGTGGGAGACGGTATCAAAAACTTTGCTAAAGTCAAGGAATAACATGTCCACTGCTTTCCCTTCATCCACAGAGCCAGTTATCTCCTCATAGAAGGCAATTAGGTTACTCAGGCATGACTTGCTCTTGGTGAATCCATGCTGACTGTTCCTGATCACTTTTCTCTCCTCTAAATGTTTCAGAATTGATTCCTTGAGGACCTGCTTCATGATTTTTCCAGGAACTGAGGTGAGGCTGACTGGCCTGTAGTTCCCCAGATCCTCCTTCCCTTTTTTAAAGATGGGCACTACATTAGCCTTTTTCCAGTCATCGGGGACCTCCCCCAATCACCATGAGTTTTCAAAGATAATGGCCAATGGCTCTGCAATCACATCCGCCAACTCCTTTAGCACCCTTGGATGCAGCACATCCGGCTCCATGGACTTGTGCTCATCCAGTTTTTCTAAATAGTCCTGAACCACTTCTTTCTCCACAGAGGGCTGGTCACCTCCTCCCCATACTGTGCTGCCCAGTGCAGCAGTCTGGGAGCTGACCTTGTTCGTGAAGACAGTCATTCCCTCCTCTCTCTTACTAACTCAGTGTATTTGCATTAATTCTTCTTGCTTTTTGTTCATAGACTGCCCCAAAAGGGGAGAGACTTTGAAGTTACCTGGCCTGAGGGCCAAATCACAGGAAGAGTTAGGCCATGACAGAAGTGGAGCCTCCACCTTTGGGAGACCCCCAGCACAGAGATCACTCCTGCACCACTCCTAGCCACAAGGAGGCACAAGCAGTGAGTCGACTCCTTCACACCCAGATTCCCTAGATTTTTTTCTGGAGAAAACTGTGAAAGTAACACTGTCATTTGGGGAATTTAAGACAATGCTTCAGTCAATGGTTAGATTACATGCCCTGCCAGAAAGACAAAAAACAGAGATTCTGCTGGGGCAATTAGAGGGTGTAGCTAGACAGGAAGTGCAGAAATGGCCAGAAAATGAAAAAGGAGCTTTAGAACGGATAGTTAGAAGGCTAGGCTGTGTGTTTGACATTTGCATCTTGTCAGAAGTGAAGCAGAGGTTCTTCTCGAGAGTCCAGTAGAGAGTCTAGGGGAATATGCATTGGTATGCCCAGCAGCTTTGCAAGCAATAGAAAAATTAGAACTTCATGAAGCCCTAGATACTGACAAAATGCTGAAGGACAAATTTGTTGAGGGGTGATGATACTTTATGGAGGAAACTAAGGCTATTACTAAGACAGAATCCAGAAATTTCCTTTCTAGACTTTAAGGAGTATGTTAAACTTCTGGGTGGTAAAGGACCAGACAGGGTAGTTACCATGTGTCCACAACATGGTTGCAAATCTTTTGTTGACATACAGCCTATAGATGGTGGGCACTGTGTGGGGCAGACTAGCCAGAAGCCAGAGGATGGTAATTCTGGAATGGAAGATACTTTTCAAAGAAAATTTAAAAGGGAGATAGAGGAATTGAAAGAACACTCCTTGATGATATAAGGAAAGAAATTCAGTGTACGAGACTGGCTTTGAAATAGGAGTTCCTGGCACCTAGAGAATACAAGCACAGGCTACAGGGAGTCAGAACAGGGTAAATGGGACAACTGATAAGTTTGATCATGATGGCAACCCTATTTGCAGAAGATATAGTGAGGTGGAATGTATAGAAAGGGGAATATTAATGCCATGGCTTTAAACACACAGTCTCCTGGATCGGGGATCAGACCACAGGGAACAGAGAATAGACCCAAATTACATTAAAGGGCAGGCTACTGCTATAGGAAGGTGTCCAACTGTGTTGGATAAGATTAATGGGCTAGAAATGTGAGCCTTGCTAGATACCAGGTCTCGAGTCACTACCTTACGGAGCCAACATTTTAGGAAACACTGGACTCCAGATTGATTGTTGACTACCGTGAACAGGATGAAATTGGTAGCAGGAAATGGTTTGGCTATCCCATGTGCTGGCTATATAGAGAAACCATTGTTATTTGTAAAACAAAAGCTGATCTGCAGGGTCAGGATTATGTTTTACTGGAATCTTGTTGGGACAAAAGAAGGAGATTCCACAACAGTGGCAAAAAGTGTTGTTGTGGGAAAAGGATTAGTACCAGTCTGGATGCTAAATTATAGGGCCAGACTGTGACACTAAATAGAAATCAGGTGGTTGGCGTCTGATGTGCATAGGTTGGGAGAACATCTTGGTGCTCAAGAAATAGGTTGTGGAAGTGGGACACCTGCAGATAGTAATCCAGGATGGCGGGACAGAGCCATACGCATCAACAAAGAAAATAGACTTGGGAATGCCTACAGCATCTGCAGAGCATGTTGACAGGTTGGTACAATTGATTGAGAAAGCTTTCTCACAACCTCCTTTGGATTGTGGTATGCCACCAGACACAGCACACTATACCCACCGGGGTACAGCCTCTAATTAGGGGACCATTTTGACCAATTGATTCAGCTTTGTACAACCAGTGAAGGAAATAAGAGATGTTGGAAGTTAATGTAATAAAAGAGAGTGATGGTGCAGGGGCAGTGCTCATTGGGCTAGTTGAGGAAAAAGATAGGGAAACTAGACTTTTTGTGTAGATTACCAAAAACTGAACCGGGTCACCCATAAAGATGCCTCTCCCTTATCGAGAACTGAAGATTCCTTAATGGCATTTAAGTCATCAATTTTCTACTCTACTGTCCATTTAGCAAGTGGGTATTGGCAAATTGGAAGTGGCACCAAAACATGAAGAGAAAAATTCTCTGACACCCACCGGACTTTGAGTTGACAAGAATGCCATTAGGATTATGTAATGCTCTGAGGACTTTTAACAGCCTCGACAATGCTCCAAAAATCTCTGAAAAGCTTGATACCCATTTATTGCATCTAGAAGACATCATTGTGTATTCCAAATCCTTTGAGGAACAGTTACAACACTTGGGTATGGTATTTGAAAGACTCACACAGTATGGATTAAAAATAAAACCTTCAAAATGTCATTTTCTAAAAGAAAAGGTGAATTTTTTGGGGACAGATAGGGTGTGTCTACATTGCAATTAAACACTCGTGGCTGGCCCATGTCAGCTAACTTGGGCTTGTGGGGGCTCAAGCTGTAGGTCAAAAAATTGTGGTGTAGACATTCAGGCTCAGCATGGAGCCTGAGCTCTGGGACCTCCCTCCTGATATAGAGAGTGGTAGAGGAATGGCCAGTACCTGCTATGGTATGAGACTTACAGAAGTTCTTGGGATTTGTTGGTTATTATTGCTGATTTATAAAGGACTTTGCTAACGTTACTCTGCCATCACATGAATAGCTAAGAAACACTGGAGATAAGAAAATTACCAAAGCTGCCCAGGTAAAATGGAGTGCAGAATGCCAAGCAATAGTTGAAGAAATGAAATCTCTCCTAGTGAAATCACCTACCCTGGCATATCCAGATTATGAACTACCATTTAGAGTGTCTACTGATGCCAGCAACAAAGGACTGGGAGCCATCCTTGCTCAGGACCAAGATGACAGGGAGCAAGTGATTGCTTGTGCAAGTTGGGGCTTAAAAGGATCTGAAAGAAATGATGAGAGATACCATTCATTCAAACTGGAATTCCTAGCATTGGTCTGTATGTAGTGGTGTTGCAGTGTGTCAGTCCCAGAATATTAGAGAAAGGAGATGGGTGAGGTAGAATCTTTTATTGAACCAATTTCTGTTGGTGAAAGAGACAAGCTTTGGAGATGCACAAAGATCTCTTCAGGGCAGCTGAAGAGCTCTGTGTAGCTTGAAAGCTTGTCTCTCTCACCGACAGAAACTGGTATCCCACAGTGCACTTCAAAAATGTCCCACACTGGCATGGGGCACAATGGCATGGGGGTCACTGGGATGCCTACCCACTGTGCACCACATCTTTTGCCAACACAACCTCTGACAGCATCATGTGCTCATCATGATTGATGATTACACAACATTTGTGGTGGTGGTTCCTGTGAAGGATTTGTCTGCGCAGACTATGGCCCAGGCCTTCTGGACATTTTTGTAAGGCCTTATGGATACCCAGTCAAAGTGTTGACAGATAAGGGAATTGCTTTTGAGTCCGAGGACTGCACGAGGAAAGAGATCATAATGTAACTTGGTGTTGCGTTGCATGCGGGCCGGATAAAGCACAACAACCAATATGATTGCAAGCTGAATCATTTATTATTTACAATGCATCATATTATATAAGCTTCTCTATATTAGCAAACGTCAGACACACCAACATTACATTGCTGCTGATTGGTTCTTTGTCTGATACACACACTTTTCACATGCATGGCCCTTTGCTTACTGGTTTCCCATTTCCCATGCAACTTATCTAATCCCAATTAGGCCACCTGGCATTTGCCTCGCTCTGGCAGTTCCCTACTTTCTCATAACAACTTTATCTAACTCCTCTATTCTTGTTATCCTGCTGCTGTAACTTTCCACCAAGGCAGCATAGGGATGATGTAACCCCACATCTCCCCATCTTTTCTTATAAAAAAAAAAACATCCAATAAACCTCTCCAAACTTCATAGCAAAAGGCATGCAAAACAAAACAAAAAAAAATAATATATCTTATGCTACAGGGCTCACCTATAACCATGCAATTCATAACATAGAACACCAACAACATCAAACACAACAAACATAAAGTAACAAATAAAACAAATAAATGGTGTAAATTCTGCAGGGTTCCCCTCTTCTCTATTGCTCACCAAATTGTGACAAATTTCTATTACCAATTCATCCCTCATGTGTCAGGTGATCAAACTGACACTGGGGGGGGGGGGGTTCACAGCAGAAAACACAACAATTCTGGCCAAAAACACATATCACAAACAAACATAAAACATAAATGTAAACTCTATAAATAAATGCATGGTACATTAAATACTATACAGCTAACATCAATTTTCTATAATTATCTAAAAAACAAACAAATATACCCCTACTGGGCAATCAATCATTACTTAAAATACACAAATACCCTATTAATTTCAGGCAAAACAGGGGAATCACTTCAGCAATTAAATCATTTACAATAATACAATTGCATCTTGGCTTACTTCTAAATTCAAAGCTATTCACAGCTTAAGGGTTCTTACTATTAACTTCTACTTTTAAACACACAAAAAAAAATCACCACTTATATGCCCGTAGCCTAATACAATTACAATTACATAGCACAATATACAATCTTCAATTAATGCAACAAAATTATTTATGGCCAAACAATTACAAACTAATTTCTTTGCCTACATGTATTTACAAAAATTTCAAAACACCAAAAACTTTTCTCTCTCAGCATTTTTACAAAATTCAGCTATTATTCCCTTTAGCAACCACAGAGTTAACTTTTTACTCTGCCTAACATTACTTGCTTGTAGTTAATTACCTTTTCTATCAACTACACCCTCAAGGTTATCAACCAGTTTTCCAAGCTTGTTGTCTGTTGCCCGCCGCCTGGGCCCGATCCTTTTTTCCTCTTGCTAAACCGTTCCTACATAAACACCAACTTATTTCACTATCAATTTAGCTAGGAGGGTGTACTTCTTAACTAGCCCCCACCCTTCTAATCTCTACTGCAAGCAATTATCTATACTTTCCCACCATGGGGGCTACATTTTATGCATAAAACTTTAATTACAACATCTGCAATCAGCCTATCTATTTTAAATATAGGCTACATCTAGTATCAAGCAATCTACAACAACCAATAATCAGCACATAACACAAAATTAACAAAATCTAATAAGGCTAACAAAAGCACTTTACATAAAGGTACTTTGGGTCACATAAATTCAAAGCCATTCTCCCAAATTACCTAAATTCATGCCTAATAACACCATAAACTCCCCCTCCCCCTTGAGAATACTCAACAAACCTTTTGGCTGAGTTTTCTCAAACTTTAAAAACAAAAAACAATTAAACTCTAAAAAACCAGGGTAGTAATGGGGGGGGGGGTAATATCATTACAATCCAATTAGGGAGGGCAATATATGCTAAAAATTTTATCCAAAACACAGGGCGCAGCCTGTAAAATAAGTCCCAAAATCCAATTAACATCACATTTCTCAGCAGGAGTCCCAAATTTCTTCCTGCCAGTGTACAATTCTTTATTTCTTCACCAGGGTCAGTTCTCAATGTCTTTTAGTCAGGAATTTCTGGTCTTTGGCAATATCAACAACGTGAGTGTTTTCTCTTCTTTTCCACCACCGTCGTGGTTCAGCTTCTACGGGGGAAATAATCAGGACGTGGGGGCTGCAGCGGACGAGGGAGAGATTAGCCAGCACGTTACCTTGTCCTTTTCTTTCCCTGCTTGGCTTCTTTTAAACTGTAAATCCTGTGTCAGAACACCCAGCTGTTGCTGCTCATACCGGAGAAGCATAACGGTATTCCCGACACTGTCCCCGGCTCAGACCAGCCAGCGTGGGACGCCTTCTCCGGGCTGCTGCCAAAACAACTTGCTTGCTTGTATGTCCAAACGACCTCCGGGGCCACGGCACGAGCCTCTGCCTGCGCCATGCACTCCAAAATTTTCCCGTCCAGGGCTCGCTTGCAGCGGAGCACCTCCTCACGTGCCTCTGCCTGCTCACGAGCCTCTGCCTGTGCCATGCACTCCAAAACTTTCCCGTCCAGGGCTCGCTTCCAGCGGAGCACCTCCTCACGAGCCTCTGCCTGCTCACGAGCCTCTGCCTGCGCCATGCACTCCAAAGTTTTCCCGTCCAGGGCTCGCTTCCAGCGGAGCACCTCCTCGTCCTGTGCCTGAAGGCCGGTCAGGAGGAGCCTCCCCAACTCCCCCTCTCTTCTTAATAAGTAAATCAGTGCAGCAGGGGAAATCTTTTCCCCCTGTCGGTTCATAATGTGCAAATAAAGCTTCTGTGTTATCTTTTCTTCAGCTGATACAGCGGTACTCACGTTAGCTGCTCTGCCCTTCTCCTCCGCGGCTTATAGCCGCTCTCCTCAGGGCTCAGGTGCGTCTCTCTTTTCGGACGCCCGGGGGCTTCTCCAGCACTCCCCGCTGCAGCTCCTCCGCTCGCCTCTGGGCTCAGGCTCCTGGCCGTTCGCCTCTGGGCTCGGCTGCACCTCCCTTTTCAGACGCCCTGCGGCTGGCCGCTCGACACTGAGCTCAGGTGTGCCCTTCTTTTCGGACGCCCTGCGGCTCCTAGCCGCTTGACACTGAACTCAGGTGCGCCCTTCTTTTCGGACGCCCTGCGGCCGCCACTCGACACTGAGCTCAGGTGCGCCTCCTTTTCGGACGCCCTGCAGCTCCTAGCCGCTCGACACTGAGCTCAGGTGCGCCTCCTTTTCTTCCTGACTCTGGGCTCAGGCTCCTGGCCGTTCGCCTCTGGGCTCAGGCTTCTCCGCCTGGGTCAGGCCACCGACACTTTCATTCGATACGAATCACGTCGGGGTCACCATTTGTTGCGTTGCATGCGGGCCGGATAAAGCACAACAACCAATATGATTGCAAGCTGAATCATTTATTATTTACAATGCATCATATTATATAAGCTTCTCTATATTAGCAAACGTCAGACACACCAACATTACATTGCTGCTGATTGGTTCTTTGTCTGATACACACACTTTTCACATGCATGGCCCTTTGCTTACTGGTTTCCCATTTCCCATGCAACTTATCTAATCCCAATTAGGCCACCTGGCATTTGCCTCGC
This sequence comes from Mauremys reevesii, assembly GCF_016161935.1. Classification (NCBI taxonomy): domain Eukaryota; kingdom Metazoa; phylum Chordata; order Testudines; family Geoemydidae; genus Mauremys; species Mauremys reevesii. The sequence continues at coordinate 60,585,096 of NC_052631.1, read as the reverse complement.
TCTGGCAGTTCCCTACTTTCTCATAACAACTTTATCTAACTCCTCTATTCTTGTTATCCTGCTGCTGTAACTTTCCACCAAGGCAGCATAGGGATGATGTAACCCCACAACTTGGAACCTTTTCTGACTGCCTCCATTTGCATAGTCCTGCTCCAGGTACCATCCTAACACTGCATTAAAGTAGCCTATTATCCTCTCTCTTCCACATAACTTAATTTAAATTCTCCTCCACCGGGTACTGAATGTTACTGCCCATTCTTTGTAGTGCTAGGAAGACTCCACCCTTTGAAGTGTCTCTCTGTTCATCCTGCATCCACTCTTGCTTTTGCTAAGACTTCTGCTTGCTGAGCAAGATGACTGCACCCTGGCTGAGGCAAAGCATTCGCTGGTGAGCAGACTTGGGCTGAGCTTTTCAAAGGAATCTAAGCAAACTAGGCACTCAGACCTCACTGAAATTCAGCTCTCTTACTTCCCTTTGAAAAATCCTTTCTTGATGCACAGGTGTCTGCCTCATACAAGCAGTGGCAGTAAATTGTGCTTTGTTTGTTAAGAAACTATGTATGCAAAGGAGTTTCCCATGGAGCTGTGAGTCCTCTTGGCTGTGAGTCAGACAGAAGAACTAGGGGGTGTACAATGGACCATTTGTCTTTTACAAAAGCCTAATATTTAGCCTTGATTTAGTTGGGAATTGGTCCTGCTTTGAGCAGGGGGTTGGACTAGATGACCTCCTGAGGTCCCTTCCAACCCTGATATTCTATGATTCTATGATGAATATCCACATGAGTCAGCTGTGTGTTAGAATGCCCCCAAACACAATGGTGTGCTCATGTGTCTTCTCAACAGGGCTGTTTGCATCAGTAGAACCTCCTCAGCATGAGGGAGAATGGCAGAACAGGGCCCTGTAGGATGCCTGCTCAGTGGCCTGTGGAAAATGACTGGATGGATCTCTGCCCAGTTCATAGCACTGTCGCATCTGGCACCAAACCAGACCCCTCCTTTGGCAGCTCCTGTAAAGAAATAAAGAATGATGTCTCCATGGAGAGTGGATTCCCCTCCTGCCCTAGGTGGCAGAGATCCCTCAAGTGTGGATTGAGGGACATGGGCGGGATTCTCTTCCCATTGGTTCTAGTCTGAGGCCAGGTATACACTGGAAAATGTCACCAGCAGCATTTTTGCTGGTATACAGCTGCCAATACTGCAATGTCGCTAGAGTGCATGCCCCCTGGGCTGCCTTTGCTAGTGCTGTCATTGGTTGTGTTGGCAAAAGACGTGGTGCAGAGTAGGTAGGCATCCCAGTGACCCCCCCCCCCGCCAGTGTGCCCCATGCCAATGTGGGACATTTTTGCAGTGCATTGTGGGATACCAGCACTCCTTTCAGGGAATTATGGGAGTTTGGGGTCAAGTTCCAACAATTCCCTTTGTTCCATCCCATATTCTTTTTCCACAGTTCCTCATGCTGCTTTTCAATTTCTCTGGCATCTCACTGGCAGAAACATGGATGGTGAAGCAATCAGCAGAGTTCTCACATCTGTTTTAAAGACAGAGTGTCTGATATTTCTGTGTTTGTGGAACTTTGGTAACTATTACTACAGGTCCTGTAGCAGCAAAAATAGAAAACCAAGGGGGAGTGGATGATGTAACAGTGAATGACAGTCCCCAAATGTGCAGGCATTTGCTCACCAGCTACATATGGTGGAGTGGCACTTCTGGGCCCATGAAAAGAGCATTGAGTGGTGGAATTGGTTCATGATGTAAATCTGGGATGATCAGCAGTGGTTGCAGAACTTCAAATGTAGAATTTGTGGACCACTGTGCCAAGCTCACTCGAGCCCTGCAGGGCAGACTCACTAAAATTAGAGATGCTTTGACAGCAGAGAAATTACTGGCAATTTTGTTCAGGAAGCCTGCAACCCTGCACTGCTATTGATCGGTGGGGGTTAGAAAATCTATGATGGGGGCAGTTGTCATCCAGGTGTGCAAGGCTGGTAAGAGTGGACTGCTGCACAGGATTGTGACTCTGGTCGATGTGCAGGATATAATAGTGTGTGTGTGAGGAGGATGATAGATGGGATGCATATCCTGATTCTAACCCCCACCTGGTTTCTGAGTACATACACAGAAAGGGCTACTTCTCCATGACAGACAAAGCTGGGTGCTATCTTTTTTTGGACCAACTTCTGTTGGTGGAATCCTCTTCTTCATGTCTGGGAAAGGTACCCAGAGGGTAGGGTTACACTGTGATAAAAGAGGCATGGCATGGCCGTGTCTGGCCTGAGTCAGCTGACTTGGGATGAAGGGCTATAAAACTGCAGTGGAGACATTTGGGCTCGACTCAAGCTTAGGCTTTGAGACCTCACGAGGAGGAATGGTCCCAGAACCCGGGCTCCAACCTGAGACCAAACATCTACACTGCAATTTTACAGTCCTGTAGCTTGAGCCCTGCAAGCCCAAGTGAGCTGAGCTGGGTATTTAAACTTGCTGCTGCACAGGTTTTTTATCACCGTGTGGACATATCCAGCGTGTTACAGCTAAACACAAAGTGGAACCAATTGTTAAGCATAAGGCGTTAACACGTGTTGCAAGAGACCATTCAAGATGAAGTGGGCAGTTAACACTTCTGTAGTCACAGGACAAAGCAAGGTTAGCGGGTTACAGATTGTTGTAATGAGCCATAAATCCAGTGTTTTTATCAAGTCCTGGATTTTTAGTGTCTAGCACAGCTATGAATTTAAACCCAGAGACTTCCCTTTTGAAGGTGTTGTGCAAGTTTCCTTTGAAGGTGAGGACTGAGAGGTCAAATATGGAGTCGTCATTTTGTGAAAAGTGTTCACCCAAAGATGACGGGGCATTTTGGTCTGTTACTTCTCCATGGTTATGCAAGTGCTGGTGTATCCCTGAAAATCATAGAATCATAGAAGATTAGGGTTGGAAGAGTCCTCAGGAGGTCATCTAGTCCAATCCCCTTCTCAAAGCAGGACCAACACCATCTAAATCATCCCAGCCAGGGCTTTGTCAAACTGGGCCTTAACCTTTAAGGAAGGAGATTCCACCACCTCCCTAGGTAACCCATTCCAGTGCTTCACCACCCTCCTAGTGAAATAGTGTTTCCTAATATCCAGCCTATACTGCAATTTGAGACCATTGCTTCTTCTTCTGTACTTATTTCATTGATGTTAGCATTGGCTGATCTGGAAAGGTGCTTGATGCTTGCATCTTTACAAATGCTGGTCTTTTTGAAAAGCTGCAATCAGGGCCATTTCCCCCAGATCGGCACATTCGCACCATAGGTGCCAACTGTGTGGGTGCTCCAGGGCGGTAGCATCCACAGGGAAAAATTAGTGGGTGCTTGTAGTGAGGCGGACAGACCTCCCTCCTCAGGGATGAGTGAGGGAGTATTACACGCCCCTTGGAGGGAGAAGCCTAGGCCGCCCCGCCCCCCTCGCTGGAAGGACAGGGGTGTGGCCAGTAGTATAAAAGACCAGACCCGCAGCCCATTGAGGGGGAAGCCTGCAGAGGGGAAGGACGACTCGCTGATTCCAGAGCAGCATGGAGTGCCCGCCACCGCTTACCCGGAGGAGCCAGATGATGTTTGGATGTCAGAGGTACCCACCCCAGGGGAGGCAGGAAGTGGCCCAGAGGCAGCCCCCAGAGCGCTGGCTGCAAAGCCCCAAGCCCCCGCATCGGTGTGTTGTGGTTGGATCCCCGCCGACCTCGGGGCATCTGATTCTGACCCTGCCAGGGCACTGGGCTGGGATGCGGTGGAGTAGGGAGGGGGGCCTGTGTCTCTCTCCCCCCCGCCCCGGGTGGCTGACCCTCGTTCCTCTGCAAGGGGCTCTCTCTGAAGACGAGTGGCCCCAGCCCCCTTGAAACTGTTGTTTGCTGGCTGCCTGAGCCCTGCAAGCCCAGGCCTCAGCCTACCTTAAGACTAGTGTTTGCTGGCTGCCTGAGCCTACCCAGGCTTATAGCCAGCCCCATGAGACTGTTGTTTGCCAGCTGCCGGAACCCAGACGGGCTCCGGCCCTAGTTAAGCTGTGACAAGCTTGGCAGCGGGCTACCGCCAGCCCTTCAGTGACTTCCCTCTTCCGGGGTGAGGGAGTATTGCAGTACTCCACACCCAACAGCAGCCAAGCTCCTCACCCTTGCTTCCTTCTCTCCCGACAGTGCGCTGCGTCCCTGCTCTTCCCCCTCCCTCCCAGCGCTTCCTGCTGCCCCACCGCCTAACAGCTGTTTTGTGGCGCTTAGGACTTTCCAGGAGGGAGCGGGAGGAGCAGGGACACAATGTCCTCAGGGGAGGAGGCGGAGAAGAGGCAGGGCAGGGGTGGGGACTTTGGGGAAGGGGTGGAATGGGGGCAGGGCAAGGGCAGTGCAGAGGCGGGGCTGGGGGGGGTTGAGCACCCACCGGGAAGAGGGGAAGTTGGCACCTATGATTTGCACTGGTGGGGTTTCAGTGCCAGTTATGATTCTCAGGGACCTGGCCTGCCCTTTGCTTTCTTAGCTCATGAAGCCATATGCCAGAGACCTAGACAGCAGCAAGGAAAGATTTCACTATTGACCCAGCAATTTCAGGACAACTGTTGAATGTGTATTTGGTAGATTAAAAAGAACACTGGAGATGTCTCATGACTAGCCTGGACATCAGCGAGCTGAATATTCCCAGTTATCTCTGCATGTTTATCTCTTACATAATATTTATGAAGCAAGGGTAGGGGGGAACATGACTGGCAGGGTGGAGGGGTGAGCTGGAAAGACTTTCTGGTGATTTTGAACAGCCAAACACAAGGACAATTATAAGAGCGCATTGTGGTGCTGTCAGGACCAGCTCCAGGTTTTTTGCCACCCCAAGCAAAAAAAAAAAAAAAAAAAAAAGCCAGAGTGCCACCCATTGAAAAGTGCTGCCCTCAAAAGGCCAAAATGCCACCCCTTGAAAAGTGCCACCCCAAGCACATGCTTGGAACGCTGGTGCCTAGAGCCAGCCCTGGGTGCTGTATGGCCGAGAGAGACCTTAAAAGACCACTTTAACAGTGTGCCATAATACTGCAGTGTGCTGCTCTCTGTCTATGGAGTTTAATGACTGTAAACACCTGTTCTGAATCTGGTGGGAGGGGTGCTGATTTGAGTGGTCACATGCCTATGGGACTGTTGCTGGAGGACTGTTTTGTCCACTACTGGTACTGCAGTGTTCACACAGACATTGTGTCACTACAGAGCTTGTGTCAATGTGGGAAGTGGTATAACATGACTGACAAAGTCAAGGTATTACTGGCAAGACTCCAGATTGAGTGTGCTGAAATAATGCAAAATTTAACGGTAATATGTTGTAGTGTAGACCATGCCTGTGTTATGGTACATGGGTTTAGAGATTACCCTACTCCATAGCTGACACAAGATAGTGCAGTAGCATTGTCCTTTAGAAATGCTTAAGTTACATCTAAATATATGGATAAGTATGACACCCAGGAAAGGGTTAATATAAGAAAAAAAATGCAGATGCTAGGCATGATACATCAGACACCAGCCAATGAGAACTGATCTGATGTAATGGTGCCAATATGATGTTTCATTCCATGATTGTTTTGTTACAAGCCAGTGTGCTGGTTTGTTTTCAGACACAGGACAGTTGGAATTTGTCCTTGCTTCCCTGTGTTAGTTCATTTCAGCTGTTAGAGAACTCAGTAGTCTCTCTCCCTCATCTTCAGACCTTTAGTTGCTATATTACGCCAAACACAACTGTTTGCTAGACCTGTGCGCTCAAATTAGGGTTGCCACCTTTCTAATTGCTGGTAACTGGACTCCTGAGGCTCTGCCCCTGCCCCACCTCTTCCCCCAGACTCCACCCCACTCCACCTCTTCCCTTGATGCCCTGCCCATTCTCCACCTCTTTCCTCCCCAAGGCCACACCCCTGTCACTTGCTCCTCTTCCCCCCTTCCCCTGTCATTCACTGGATCAGCTCCACCTTTCTTCCCCCCCAGCAGGACTCCCTCTGCTCTGGGGCTGGAACAGGAGCTGCTGCAGCCTGACAAGGAGCCTGCCTGTAGGTAGGAGACGACCCTGGCTGAGCAGGGACTGACGTGGGCTAACCTGGTGCCTCCCCGCCCCCTGTGGTAACTGCGCTTTTGGTGGCCGTCAATACATCTGACCAGACACTGCCAGGTCCCCTTTTCGACTGGACTTTCTGGTTGAAAACCAGGCACCTGGCAATCCTATGGCACCCAGACACAGAAGCCAAAAGCTGGACTGTCCAGGTAAAACCTGGATGGTGGCAACCCTAACTTAAATCCCTGCTGATTCCATAGGAAGAGGTGTCAGGTCTAGGGATCCTCTTCTTCCCCAGTGGAATGGAAATGCCAGCTGATCACATATTCAAAATGCTTAACTCTTTTAGCATTCCTTTTCTAGTGCAGGAAAATTCACTGTTCTGCAGCTGTGCTGCATACCAAACACACTGTTTCTGCCTTCAGTGTATTCAGTTCAAGGTCTTTCTTTAATAGCCTTGGTTTTACCTTTTCAAAATAATTCCAAAGAGATCTTGCTGATGACTCTGGGGGTAGGATGGGATGATACATGGCTATGTCATCATGGGTCTGCATGTTAATGGCAACCTGCAAACGTTATAATGGTACATCAAGGAAGGGAAAACACTGTTGGCTCCCAGAATATACCCTTCTTCATTAGATTCCCATTCTCAGTCAGTTCTCCTGCTAGGAGATTTTAAAAAGGCCAGTCTAATTAAAGCCAACATAAATTTGGCTCTCTTAGAATATGACTGATTAATAATATATGACACTCCAGCAACACAGAGTTAATAAATTATACTGACTGCTGAGCACCAGCCAGCTTGTTGTGAGCTATGCTAGGGACTGCCAATAGCCCATGGCTTCTAAATCATGTCTGCTCGGGCTCTTCTTGAACAGACTGGATTCCATTATCTGAGTTCCATATATGTATGTGTCTTACACACAGCAAGTAATTCATTGCTTCCAGGGTAACTATTGGCTAAAGGTTCTTCATTTAAAGCTCTTTATAGGGTGTTGGTTGGCTCTGGGAATTAGAGGTAGGTTATGAAGTCTTTCACACCCTTAATTATTGAAGGAAATCTAACTTGGGTCAAAATCTGGCTAGTAATGGGAGGAATAATTATCTTCTGATGTCTCTTCAGTGGCTCCTATGTGAAACAAATGGTTGGTCTCAATCTAGTTCCTAGTGGACAATTTCTATAGCTGCTGCACTGACTGGCCCCGCTACAGAGAAACCAAGGTCTGAATGGACCACAGAGACACTGGATGGTTATCATGTCCATCTAGCTACATTGGACACAGCCTCTGATCTGAAGAAACATAGTAGCACTACAGGTGCCCCCTGGCCAGAGTTGGGCATGGCAGATTCCCCCCAATCAGGGCCAGGTCCTCTGCTAGCGTAGTTTGGCAGAGCTCCATTGACTTCAGTGGGAGGGACATCAGGACTGACTTCAGTGGAACTACATGGATCTATACCAGCTGTGGATCTGGCCCTACAGATTTCTCCTGTCCCTCCACTGAACCGAGGGAACCACCACCAGCATTTAATCAGGAGCACCCCCTACAGCATGACTCAGTATAAGGGTAAAGGAAATGCAGTGTTAAGGGGCAGGCGGCATCAAAATAAGAAGCCTGGTTTTGATAAGAAAAGGAATAATTTTGACCCAACTTCCTCCTCCTCTTCCAAAGAAACTGGGAGCAGGGGCTTCATCAATTCCGCACAGTGGGTCGGATTCTGAACCTTGAAACTTTCCTCCTTATTAATTGCCCCATAGCAATTGGCTATCACTGCTGAGCCTGCTCAGTGTGCATCTGCTAAGATCTGTAGCAGTCTAATGAAGCCCTGATATCCTCTGTCACCTCACACTGAGGGGTAAGGTAGATTGCACTTTTTCTCTGGCCAGCTCAACAGGGAACGGAGCTGTTGCTGCTTGGGGCATCTGCATGAAGGAGAGTGTAACACCCACAGCAAAACCCTTCCAGGAAAGTGCATTAACATCAGGACCAAAGGAAAACCGAGTGTAAGACCAAGATCACAGACCCTGTCAATCCAGAGGCCTACCACAATTTTGGCTGCATTCTGCAAAATAAGGGCAGGTATATACTAGAAGCACTACATTGACATAGCTGCACTGATGCAGCTGCTCCACTGTAGTGCATCTGGTGAAGATGCTCTATGCCAATGGGAGAGCGCTCTCCAGTTGGCATAATTACTCCACCTCCATGGGAGGTGGAAGCTATGTCTCCTGTCGACATAACACCAGTATGGACAGGGCTTAGGTTGCTGTAACTTGTCTTTTTTGCACCCCTGAACATCGTAACTTACATCGACTTAAACAGTAGTATAGACCTGCCCTTAACCCTTCAGTACTTCTTCACTGGGAGGATGCACCCATCACAAGGGAAACTGAGGTGCTACTCTTCTCTAAACCCAGCCCCAACACAGCAGCAGCAAAGGGGAGCAAGTGTCTCTCCATCATCCCATTCACATCAGCGAGATGTGTACGTCGCGGCCTAATTAAGACTATTTTAATGTTAATTAAACTTGCTTATTGAACAAAGGCATTTTACCCTGGTTTTTACTTTAAAAATACCTGGGGAAATCATAGATCATAAAGTCATAGATCATATCCATAGTCCCCTGATCGGCTACTTGGTGCTGATCAGGCAGCGCCAAGCAGCTAGAAAGCAGACTGAAATGGGTAGCTGGAGATTCCTGTGTAAGAATTATAGAGTTAGAAGGGACCGCAAGGGTCATCTAGTCTAACCCCCTGCCAAGATACAGGATTTGTTGTGTCTAGACCATCCAAAACAGATGGCTATCCAGCCTCTTTTTGAAAACCTCCAACGAAGGAGCTTCCACAACTTCTCAAGCATTTTGTTCCATTGTCCTTCTGCTCTTACAGTTAGGAAGTTTTTCCTGAGATTTAATCTAAATTTGATGTGCTGTAGTTTGAACCCAAAGCCTCTTGTACTACCCTCTGTGGCAAGAGAGAACAACTTTTCTCCAACTTTTTTATGGTAGCCTTTCAAGTATGTGAAGACCACTATCATGTCTCCCTGCAATCTCCTCTTTTCCAAACTAAACATACCAAGTTACTTCAGCCTTTGTTCATATGGCTTGCATTCCATCCCTTTGATCATCTTTGTTTCTCCCCTCTGGATGTGTTCCAGTTTCTTCACATCCTTTCTATACAGTGGTGACCAAAATTGGACATAGTACTCCAGTTGAGGCCTAACCAGTGTTGAGTAGAGCGGTAATATCACCTCCCATGACTTGCATGCTATAACTCTCTTAATGCAACCCAAAATTGCATTTGTTTTTGGCTGCCATAAATGAGCATTTCCTTGGGTTTACGCCTATTGAAAGCCACAGGGGTAAGTTACTTTTCAAGACTATGAAGGTTTTTTTGGACACAAACGACACAGCTATTGAAAACTGCAGAGGTCAGTCATATGAAACACAAGTAACCTGTCTGGAAAGTATAAAGGTTTTCAAGCTCAGATCCAAGGACTAAACCCACTAGCTCTGCATATGCAATGCACAGCTCATTCTCTGAACTTTGTTGGAATATGCAGCATTGATTCCTGCATGGAAGCCATAAATGTCTTCAGTTTTTTCAGAAACTATATGGTTTTTTTTTTTTTTTGCAGCATCACCCAGGTGATGGCAGCTTCTGTGCATCAAGAGTAATCAAGGAGAATTCCCTGTCTGATATGAGATGGTCCTGTTACTCTGAACCTTGTAAACAGCAGTAGTGAACTATGAGGGCATTCAATGTTGTTTGAAAGAAACAATGGACAGTGCAGAAGAAAACAGCGAAACTCACAGGTAAGCATGATTGTTGTACAAGAAAATGTGCCAGTTGGAAACTGCCTTTGAGTATGAGTGTATCTTATGGAATGTGATACTAGAAAGGTATGACAAAACTAGTATAAAGCTTCAAAAGCCAAGCTGGATCTTGTTGTTGCTGTTAATTTGCTGACTTCCTTGCAAGAGTTTGTCACAGGCTTACCATGAAGAGCAAGCAAAATATAGGACAGTGATGTTGATGAGTCCTGCCATGAAGAACACAAACATACTGTAAAGCAAAAATTTCTAGATGGCAAAAGTGACACTATACTTCGAGGAAGAAGGAAATGTGAGTGTGGGGGGGTGCACTTTCCTCTTGTGAGCACCTTCTGCTGGCTGGGTGTGAACCTGCACGCACTTTCTCTCTCTCTCTCTCATGTGCATGGTGCCCCCTGTTGGCTGTTCCCCTCATCAGGCCGTCAGTGGCTCAGCCCTCTGGCTAAGTCACACACAGTCTAAAATGGATGAGCCCCTTCCGGGGTAACAAAGGTCCAACAAGGACTATAACTGCCCTTGTTGGTATCTGTGGCCCTGCCCCTGGACTCAGTTCTCAGCCTCTTCTGGGCTAGTTTTAAATCTGTCTCTGCGCTTTTATAGAGCAGTGCCCCCAGGGCTTTCTCCCTGGAGATTCTTTGCCTTTAGTGGTTCTGTGGTGTTCCCAGCCAGGTCACTTCTTAACTTCAGTTCCCTTTTGCGGGGAGAGGTAACAAAATTAAATGAAGGGTGGGCCCTCTCCAGGGTCTTCAGCCCCTACCTGGGCCTGCTTAAAGTCCAAGCTCCTTTCTTGGACTTTTAATATAGACTTTAGCCCCTTCTTTGGACCTAGGCCACTTTTCTGGTGGCTGCTGGGGGGACCTGGGCCCACCCACTACATCAGGTCCCAACCCAAAGACCAATGGTGAGCAAGATGGGAGGACACTAACATCCCAAATAAACACCTCATCAAGAACCCAACCGAAGAACTCCGTGGCTTTTCACTCCCACAGAAAATATTGTCCAGTTTAATCGCATCTACAGACCACATGGCAGATACGCCTACTTTCTCCATAAATGGGGACTGAGACACAATCATAGAATCTCAGGGTAGGAAGGGACCTCAGGAGGTCATCTAGTCCAACCCCCTGCTCAAAGCAGGACCAAACCCAACTAAATCATCCCAGCTAGGGCTTTGTCAAGCCTGACCTTAAAAACCTCTAAGGAAGGAGATTCCACCACCTCCCTAGGTAACCCATTCCAGTGCTTCACCACCCTACTAGTGAAAAAGTTTTTCCTAATGTCCAACCTAAACCTCCCCCTCTGCAGCTTGAGACCATTACTCCTTGTTCTGTCATCTTCTACCACTGAGAACAGTCTAGATCCATCCTCTTTGGAACCCCCTTTCAGGTAGTTCAAAGCAGCTATCAAATCCCCCCTCAATCTTCTCTTCTGCAGGCTAAACAATCTCAGTTCCCTCAGCCTCTCCTCGTAAGTCATGTGCTCCAGCCCCCTAATCATTTTTGTTGCCCTCCGCTGGACTCTCTCCAATTTATCCACATCCTTCTTGTAGTGTGGGGCCCAAAACTGGACACAGTACTCCAAATGAGGCCTCACCAGTGCTGAGTAGAGGGGAATGATCACATCCCTCGATCTGCTGGAAATGCCCCTACTTATACAACCCAAAATAACATTAGCCTTCTTGGCAACAAGGGCACACTGTTGACTCATATTTAGCTTTTCGTCCACCGTAACCCCTAGGTCCTTTTCTGCAGAACTGCTGCCCAGCCATTCGGTCCCTAGTCTGTAACAGTGCATGGGATTCTTCCGTCCTAAGTGCAGGACTCTGCACTTGTCCTTGTTGAACCTCATCATATTTCTTTTGGCCCAATCCTCTAATTTGTCTAGGTCCCTCTGTATCCTTGAGGGTCAGACTAGATGATCATAATGGTCCCTTCTGATCTTGAATTCTATGATTCTATGATTCTATGATTCTATGTATCCTATCCCTACCCTCCAGCGTATCAACCACGCTGAAGTTGGTTCCTCCAGCACTTGCACCAGGAAATTGTCCCCTACACTTTCCAGAAACTTCCTGGATTGTCTGTGCACCATTGTATTGCTCTCCCAGCAGATATCAGGGTGATTAAAGTCACCCATGAGAACCAGGGCCTGTGATCTAGCAGCTTCTGTTAGTTGCTGGAAGAAAGCCTCGTCCACCTCATCCCCCTGGTCTGGTGGTCTGTAGCAGACTCCCACCACGACATCACCCTTGTTGTTCATACTTCTAAATTTAATCCAGAGACTCTCAGGTTTTTCTGCAGTTTCATACTGGAGCTCTGAGCAGTCATACTGCTCTCTTACATACAACGCAACTCCCCCACCTTTTCTGCCCTGCCTATCCTTCCTGAATAGTTTATATCCATCCGTGACAGTACTCCAATTATGTGAGTTATCCCACCAAGTATCTGTTATTCCAATTACATCATAATTCCCTGACTGTGCCAGGACTTCTAGTTCTCCCTGCTTGTTCCCCAGGCTTCTTGCATTTGTGTATAGGCATGTAAGATAACTCACTGATCGTCCTGGTGTCCCAGTATGGGGCTGGAGCCCTCCCCTCTTGCACTCACCTACTTGTGCTTTCTCCCGATATCCCACTTCCCCACTTACCTCGGGGTAGGGTGACCAGATCAGAGGGATGAAATATCGGGACGCGAGGGGGAGAGCAAAAAAAAAAAAAAAAGGCGGCGGGAAAAAAAACAAAAAACAAACCAAAAAAACCAACAGCAGTTTCACAGGGGCCGCGCCACGGGATCGCACACAGCACCCCGGCAGCGCGCGCTGCCCTCCCCGCGGAGCCTCCTGCCCGCCAGCCCGCCCCAGGCACATGTGGCATGTCCCGCTGCCGGTGGGAAGCCCCGCACCTCTCCCGCTCAGCTGTGCTCCAGCGGCTCCTTCCTGGCAGTGACGGGGAAGTTTATGGGTTCGGGGTCCCTGACCGGCTCCTCGCCCCGATCCGCCGGCCGCCCCACCTGGGACAAGTCTCGCCCCCGCAACCCCCCCTCTGCCGCATGTCTCCGGCGGCCCACGCCCCCGGGCTGCGCTGCCCCCGGACCCACCGCGCTGCCCCACGGGCTGCAGGGCTGGAGCACTGCAGCGCTCCCGGCCCCATCTGACCATGGCCCGTGTGCCCAGGCTGCTGCACGGGGGCGTCTCCTCCCCAGGCCCAGCTCGGGATCCAATGGGGCCGTGAGGGGGCGAGGCTGGGGGCAGGGATTTGGGGAGGGATCTAATGGGGGAAGGAGGGGTCAGGGCGGGGGTGGGGGCGAAAGCCCCTCCGGGCTCCACCTGTGCGCCGGAGCGGAGGGCAAAATTGTTTGTTTGTCCGTCCAGTGTCCCGACTGAACATCGGTCGGGACGCGGGACAAACAAGCAAATATCGGGACAGTCCTGATAAAATCGGGACGTCTGGTCACCCTACCTCGGGGCTTTGGTCTCCTTCCCCCGGTGAACCTAGTTTAAAGCCCTCCTCACTAGGTTAGCCAGCCTGCTTGCAAAGATGCTCTTCCCTCTCTTCGTGAGGTGGAGCCCGTCTCTGCCTAGCAATCCTTCTTCTTGGAAGACCATCCCATGGTCAAAGAATCCAAACCCTTCTCTCCGACACCATCTGCATAGCCATTCGTTGATTTCCACGATTCGACGGTCTCTACCCTGGCCTTTTCCTGCCACAGGGAGGATAGACGAGAACATCACTTGCGCCTCAAACTCCTTTATCCTTCTTCCCAGAGCCACGTATTCTGCAGTGATACGCTCAAGGTCATTCTTGGCAGTATCATTGGTACCCACGTGGAGAAGCAGGAAGGGGTAGCGATCCGAGGGCTTGATGAGTCTCGGCAGGCTCTCCGTCACATCGTGAATCCTAGCCCCTGGCAAGCAGCACACCTCTCGGTTTTCCCGGTCAGGGCGGCAGATAGATGACTCAGTCCCCCTGAGGAGAGAGTCCCCGACCACCACCACCCTCCTCCTCCTCCTCCTCTTGGGAGTGGTGGTCGTGGAACCCCCATCCCTAGGACGGTGCATCTCATGCCTTCCAATCAGTGGAGTCTCTTTCTGCTCTGTTCCCTCAGATGTATCATCCACTCCACCCTCTGCACTAGTACCTGCGGAGAGAACATGAAAACGGTTGCTCACCTGCATCTGTGTTACTGGTACATGGACATTTCTGGTACTCTTTCCTCTTCTGGAAGTCACATGCCGCCAATTATCCTCACTGGCCTTCTGTCCCCGCTGTGTAGCCTGCTCTGAATCTTCAGAACATTGTGGCCGCTGAAGCTGATCCTGACGTCTATCCAGGAAATCCTCATTTTCTTTTATGGAACGCAGGGTTGTTATTCGTTTCTCCAGACCTTGAATCTTCTCTTCCAATATGGAGATCAGCTTGCACTTTGTACAGTCAAAGTCGCTCCTATCCTGTGGAAGGAAGACGAACATGGCGCATCCTGTGCAGGTCACAACAGCGGATCGCTCAGCATCCATAGTCTCTTCCTTCTAAGAGCTTCCTTACTTGTGGCAGACGCTACTCAGAGAAACCTGTGAGGGGGGGCCTCGGTAGGCTTCCTCCAGGCGAACTCCCAGGCAAACTCCTTCTGTTTGCCTCTCTGCTGCTCACTGCTCAGCTGGTTCGCAGCTGACTGCCTTTTTATAACAGTCAGGCCCAGCTGGAACAAAGCACTCTCAGGTCACACTGGTCAAACAAGTAATCAAACAATCAAGCACACAGTCAAACTGCCAAACTGCCCCCGCCCCCAACAGACACGCAGATACTTACCAGCGCAGTCCCCCTACTGCAGCACTTAGCGTACCTCTGCTCAGAGGGATCCCAGGCAAACAATCCTATTTGTGACTGCGGAAATGGACTTCCAACTATGGAACACCTCCTCAATCAATGTCCCAAATGATCATATCCTGGTGGTATCTCTGCCCTCCACTCCATGCTGCAGGAAGCAATCAATTATTCTTCTTCTCTCCTATGGCTTAAAAACCAGCAGTGTTGGATATCCAAGTCTAGGCTGGCAATCCAGGTTTTAAATTCATAGATGCCCAAGGCCAAAAGGGACCATCCTGATCATCTAGTCTGACCTCTGGCATAGGCCAAACAATTTCCCCCAAAGTAATTTCTGCAAGATCTTCTCTAGGGATTATTGTGGGGCAGTTCTCTGGCTTGTGTCATAAAGGTGATCATAATGGGCGCTTCAGGCCTTGGAACCTATGAACTGGATCGCCCAACCTAGATATGGACTTCTAATGTTGCTCTTTTTAAGCATATGATAGAAGAACTAGAAGACCAGCAGGATTTACACCCCTAACGAGTGCGGCATGGAGAGACCCCAGCAAAGGGAGTGACACTGGCTGAGAGTCTAATGCTGCATTTAAGGAAAATGTATGCTCCAGTTGCAGACTAACAGCTCTCAGCTTTGTAATATCAAGAGACAAAGTACTATAAATAATAAGGTATTAGCAACACTTTGTTAATGCCTCACATGCCTCTCCTGTTTGTTAACAGCTGCAAATGAGCTACACTCAAGTGTTTAGCAACATCAAGTTGCAAATGTCACCGGCAATGAAATCTATGTCCATAAACTGCTTATAAGAGCTTTTAAAATTACATTGGTCCCATGCACACACAATCCAGAGGAGCATGAATACCACCATTTATTTTTATGTAGTGTCCTTGACACAGTGAATAACAAAGGGCTGCGGGGTTAAAAGCTGAGTCTGGGGAGAAAGAGAAGAGGGAGGTTTAAGATAGGATGGACATGCTGGCTCAGATAGAAGGGGTAGATGAGGTAGAATTACCCTCCGCCATAGAGAGGGGAGGGAGAGGATGGCAGGACTAGGGAGCAGAGTAAACATGTGCGATAGTGGTGGAGATGAGCTGCTCAGAGAGGAGAGGACATAGCAAATCTATGAAGGATCATGACTGGGGAGATGGACACTAAGGGCCTGAATACCCATTGATGGACTCCCATTGACTACAATGGGCAATAGGTTGAGTCAGTGGGAATGTAATGGCCAGGGCCAGGCGGGGATATGATCTTGCAGCCAGATAGTACATAGATACTCATTAGCATTATTTTATTTATTATTTGTATTGTGGGCCTGTGATGGGGTGTGCTGCCCACACTGGCCCTGCAAGAGCTGAATTGGGCCAGGTGAGCCCAATTAGATAATTAGGCTGTAACTAGGGAAGCTGTGGGCTGGAGACAGCTAATTAGGAAGAGGCTCACCTGTGCAGGAACAGGCAAGGCCTATAAAGCCAGGAAGCTGGCTACAGACAAGGGCTGCTAGGAAACTGGGGGCTGCAGGGAAAGCCTGCAGGAATCTGTCACTCCCTGGGAAGAGGGAGGGGGATTTGGTGCTGCTATGCCCAGGACAAGGAAGGGAACCAGGAGTGGCAGGAAGCAGTCCAGGGAAGGAGCAGTGAGGGCTGGGAGAGGAAAGCCCACGACTGCTGAGCTGGGGGTCCTGGACTGGAACCTGGAGTAGAGCGTGGGCTTGGGTTCCCCTGCCAGCCATTGAGAGAGAGGCAGTGGAAGGGAACATGCCTAGGACTGCTAAGGAGAAGGGACTTTGCTACTCCAGAAGGGGGGACACTGAGTGACACGGCTGGAGGGCTGAGTCATGAAGAGGACACTGCTGTTCCTAGGGCTGAGAGAGGGAGACTAGAGGGAGAGACAGAGCGACTGCAGACAGAGGCATCAACCTCAAGAGCTAATCCCCAGAGTGACCAGGAAGAGGCGCCAGACCAGTGGTGAGTGGTGCACCCTGTCACAGGGCCGAGTCGCAGGGCTCCACTGTTTATAAACAGAGCCCAAAGCTCCTGCCCCAGGGACCATACCCTCTCAGGGTATGTCTACACTGCAGTTTAAAATCCACAGCAATGAGTCTCCAAGCCTTGGTCTACGGACTCAGGCTTGACAGGCTCCCTCTACAGTACTAAAAACAGCTGTGTATGTAACCCACACACCTTCTGGGTGTGGTGTACTGTCCCATCTAGTGGCACTGAGACCACTTAGAGAGAGAGATGTAAAATGAGTCTGCTCTACAGCCTTAGCTAACAGCCAGTTTGCTTTTATGTCATGTGCTAGAGGCTCAGTCACTGAGCTCCAGAGGTCATAGGTTTGATCCTGCCTGACAACAGCCAGGGTCTATTGGTATTACATGTAGGCTTGTGCTGGATCCTGGGCTCTGAAGTCCACCCCCACCAGGCTTCAGAGCTCACGCTCCCGCCCAAACATCTGCATGGCTATTTTTAGCATGAGCCTCGTGAGCCTGAGTCTGTAGACCTGGGCTCTGAAATTCACTGTTGCAGGTTTTAAACACAAGAACATGGTGCCTGGGGAAGATCTGCAGAGGGAATAGCAGCATTTGAGATGGGAAGGAATCCAGGGCTAACAAGGGGCAGCTGAGGCTCCATCTAGCAGACTCTCCAATTCCTCCTGTAATCTGGCTAGTCAGGGCAAGTAACCCTTCTGCACAGTCAGGGCTCATGCTTGGATTGTGTGAAGCACCTTTCTTTGCTGCAGATCCTTAGAGAGGCACTAACACCATTTGCCTGGCAAGCAAAGCTGGATCCCTGGATAAAAATCCTTCCAAGAAGAGCATGCCAGCAATTAAAGGGAAGCTGAATCTGCAGAGATGTTCCTTGTCACTCACGGCCTAACTGCTTATTGCATGCTCTGTGCATCCCCAAATATTACTATGGGGTGCCTGGTCTCCCACTTGAAAGATGCACTGCTGCTGTTGTATATACGCAGGGCCTTGAGATCTCGCACCAAGAATTAAATTGATGAACGTATTTTAGGCACCAGTAAAATGCTTTGATGAGTTCTATAGATCTAGCTGTTGGTATCTTCACTCACTCTCAGGGAGATTTAAAAGGCAACCAGAAGAAGCAAGTTTGAAACCCCAGCTGCCAAAGAATAATCTACAAATCTCCCCATTAGCAGAGCTCTGTGCCATCGGTGCCCAGCCTGCCCGGGGTGGGAAAGATGGATAGTAACTCGGCACTAAGTGTTTAAAACACAGCCACATCCATCACTTTTGGAAATCAGAGCAGTCACACTTATCCGGCTCCTGATGATTCATTAAGGGAGCCTCAGGTTCAATATCCAGGCAGCGGGGAGATAAAGGGGCTCTTTGTTCTGGGAAATGACTCTGTCAGTGGAGGTGGGGGAGATGCTTGTAGAATCAATTTTCACAAGTGGTTATAAAAATGTATTTAATCTTGATCAGGCTGCTGCCTTTGTCTCCCTCACCTGCCTCTCTCTCAGGCTGCTGCCACTCAGCCTGTTAATCACCTGCTTGCTTATTAGCCAGGGAAGGTTCTTTCTGTGCTTTCATCTCCTTGGGTGGTGCACCCCCATAATGAGATGCAAATCCTACGCACTGGTGCCGATGGGCTGCTTCTCTACAGAGGAATAGTTCAGCCTTCATTGTAACAACTTTGCAATAGTCTGCAACTGTCACTGGCCAAATGGTCTGGAGTGATCTCTGAAAAGCAAAGCGAAGGCACCAGTCCCTATTGGGAAGTGGGAACATGTGGGAGGTAGGCTTTGGCTGGGGGCAGGCAGAGTGAGAATGTTTGCTTCCTTCTTCAACCTCTTACCCTTCTCCACAGTCATCACCATTCACTCTAACTCCCCCAGGCATGCAGCTGCACCCCAGCCTGTCCACCCTTCCCATCCCTTCTTCACACCCCATCTGTTTCCCACCCCCCTACCATAGGGCACCTTGGAGCCCAGTGACTGCAGCTGAGCCCCAGTGCTATTGCTCCTGGGGCTGTAATGACATCCCACCTAGCTCCTGTTGCTTCTGCTGGGTTTCAATGCACCACTGCTCTCTCCCCAAGTTTACTGTGCTACTGTGTAATGGATTACGGGCTATACCACCTCCCAGAATGCTCCGGTGACCCATATCATGGTGGTTAGTGCCTTGAGGCACAGCCCTGCATGGGGTAGAAAGGGAAATAAGACGGGGGGCTGAGGCAGAATGGATGCTGGTCTGATGGTAGTGATAGCGAGGCAAAGCCTAGGGTGATTCAGCTTCGACCCCAAGACTGTTCTACAAGCCAGGCCTATCGCAATGAACTAGGACATGGGCCACCCTATGACACACATGTTGAGGAACCAAGCACTCAAAAGGCAACAAGTGCCCAGAGCCGCATAGATTCTTCAAACATGGCCTCCCCTTTGTCAGCGAGGAGTCTCTCAGGTGATGGGGACTAGACTGGCAGCCTCCAGCAGCAGCAACTCAGTAGCGTCCACTGTCACTGCCATAAAGGATATGACTCCTAAGCTGAGAGGCAGTGAAAGACTGAGCCAAACCGTTCTTCTGTATAGGAGCTGATCCCGTCTGTGTCGGCTGGTTCACTGAACCCAGCTGTCTGGAAGGCCATATCAACTTCAGCTCATGGATTAAGCTCAGACCTGGGCCTTCCTCCCAGGTGTCTGGTTGCCAGACAGTAGTGACAGCTGGGCTAGGAGCCCTGGACAAGCTGTCTGCTGCGGCTCACCTGGCCTGTGCTAGAGTCACTCAGAGCCTTCTCATTCTTAAGTTGTAGATTTTGGTGTTTCTGCTACCAGATGCAGGTTTCCAAACTCGGCCTCCATTTGCTCACTCTTCCCTGGTTCATCTATCCAGCCCTACAGGCTGCATGGTAACTGCTGTGGGTGAGCTCTCTAATCAGGACTCTTCATTCAGCCGCATCAGCCTCTCTGGTTAGGAGATAGGAAGGAGCGCTGCCCTGGTCTGTACCCTCTTGCTCCCATCAACTGCTCACTTCAGGATGTCTGCCACTTCCCCAAGTGCTTCAGCCCCACTGCACTGCAGTTCTCACCCCTGGGGTAGCAACAAAATCCCACTTCTCACTCCAGTGCAGAACCCAGAGCTGTAGTATATTATTGACTATTCATCCTTAGTTCTGCAATCCTAATTCTTGTGGTCTTCGTTTCTCAAAACAATGTTGACTAATGTTAGGAGTAACAGAACAAATATTTAATAGTGAGCTCTTCAGTCTACTAGAGGAAGGTATAATGTGATCCAGTGGCTGGAAGTTGAAGCTAGACAAATTCAGACAGGAAAGAAGGTGTACATTTTTAACTGTGAGTAATTAACCACTGGAACAGCTTACCACAGGCCATGGTGGATTCTCCATCACTAACAATTGTTAATTCAAGATGGGATTTTTTTCTAAACCATCTTCTCTAGGAATTCTTTTGGGGCAGTTTTCTGGCCTGTGTTATTCAGGGGGTCAGACTGGATGATCATAATGGTCCCTTCTGGCCTTGGAATCTCTGAATGTTTCATTAACATTAGTCTTTGTGCATGGAAAGAAAGAAAATGAATTACTTGCTACTGTGATGTGATGCTCCATATCTTTATAGAAATATGCTTGTGATATGAATATGGCATAACTAAGATATATTTTATGCAAGATGGGTATTGTAAGATATCATTGGAAAAGTTATGATTTACTGAATGTGTTTATCCAATTTGTATGCGTGTATCATTTCTGTATCTAAAGTTAGGATTATTGTCTATGTAACAATTACAGCTATGTGGGTATGTGCTGAGGAAACGCCCACCAGACAGTAAGCAATCAGCCTTAATGGGCCATCAGGAAAAGACAATGAGTCTTTGAAGATGTTGAGCCTCCATCTTCCTGGGGATTCCTTCCTGTGGACCTTGCAAGTAAACCTGGTTTCATGGTTGCTTTGACACTGCAAGGTCAGGTGATAACGACACCTGATACAAAATACCACCTGGGACATTGCTGGTACATTTCCACTGGAAACAAAGGCTTCCCGCCTTATGTAAATTCTGTTTAAGAGTGGGAAGCAAGGCAACGAGGCCTCTTCTCCACTGCCTTCCCTGCCAAAAAGAAAGACTGCTGAAAGTACCCAAAGAGACAAAGGAACTAAGCTGAGGGAAAGGCAAGGGCTGAGTTCAGGCTGAGACAGAAATCTAGTCTGTAAAGAGAAATAACTGGAACTCTAAGCTACAGAAATAGTGCAACTTGCCTAAAATAACATTTAGGGTGAGAAATTACATTTTGTAATCTGTGTCTCGAGCGTATTAAGCTTAGTTTGTGGGTTTTGTTTTATTTGCTCAGTAATCTGCTTTGTTCTGTTTGCTGTCCCTTATAATCACTTAAAATTTACTTTTTGTAGTTGTTAAACTTATTTCTTGTTTATAATATAACCCAGTTTGTGCCAATTCATATTGGGGGAGGAGGGGGGTGAAGCTGTGCATCTCTCTCTCCACTTTGAGGGAGAAGGCGATTTTTGATGAGATTGCGCTGTACGGATTTCTCTATGCAGCACAGGACAATATTCTCTTGGGTTTATTCTCCAGAGAGGAGGTGCACTTGAGTGCTGGGCAATTTCCTAGCTGAATCGTCCCATAGAGAGCTGTTTGCAGACTCTGTGTGATTCTACAGCTGGTGCTCCCTATCTGTGTGTGTGCTGCCAGAGGCCAGAGAGCCTGATTCAGCAAGACAGAGGGAAAGGGGGACCAGGCTGGTGGAGCAGGCGGGCTCATTGGAACACCAGTACTTCAGGTGGCATCCCGGATGGGGGTCCAATCTGTCACCACTGTGTTTATGGTTCCGCAGATGTGAACAGAGGTTTCACACAACTAAAATAACATTCTCTGTCCCCAGGAGCTAACAATGAAAGGCCCCAAACCTCCAGTGAGCTCAATGAGTATGTTTACACTGCAAGAAAAGACCTGTACCATGACCCAGCTCAGTTGACTCAGGTTTGGGCTGCAGGGTTAAAAATTGCAGTGTAGACTTTCAGGCTTGGACTGGAGTCCCAGTTCTGAAGCCCAATGAGGCGGGTGGGTCTCAGAGCCCAGGCTCCAGCCTGAACATAAACATCTACACTGCAATTTTTAGCTCCACAGCCCAAGCCCTGCGAGCCTGACTCAATTGACCTGGGCTCTGAGACTAGGTGCTACGGATTTTATTGCAGTGTAGATGTACCCTATGTGGGCAGAGCCTTGCAGCCACATGGTGTGCCACTAGCTTCAGTGGGCATGGAGCTCATTGCAGGGGCATGGCCAGCACTGGCAAGCAATGTCAATAAACAATGCGAACAGGGTAGGGCAGCAGTGGTAGAGGAATTGGGCCTGAAACAGTGTGTGCTGGCGGGGGATTTTTTAAATGATGTGATTAAGCTAATTTACTACATATGCATTTGTGGATCCTGGCCAGGCTAGGGGTCAGCAGAAGGTGAGCTTTGAGGAAGACTCCACAGGAAAATTTAGCTTCTGGAAATTGTGTCCCAGCCAAATGATCACCTTGGCCCAGAGTTTAACAGGGCTGTCTCCATCCTGAGGATAGATGTCTTTAATCTGGGCCTCCCACATCCAACTATCTTGAACAATGTGCTGCTCCCTCTGTTCAGCCATTCTCAATCACTCTTTTGTGGAGCAGACCAAAAACTGGGAATCCCTTCCTGGGAAAAATTTCAGGGGGTTGAAAAACAATGGTGCCCTGAGCCAGGACAGAAGATCAAAAATGCAGAATTGCTCAAGGAAAGAGATTCCAGGAACATGTCTGTTTCAGGGGAACCAAAATGGGGATTTCAGCTTTCCAGGTGTCTGCCTGGAAGGCTCTTGTCAATAAACCACCTGCTTCGCTGACTCCCGCAGCGGGAAGAGAGAACGGCTGAGTACCCCGGGGCTTTCAGCCTGATAATCCTCTGGGAAAGTTCTTGTCAACTGCACTTTCTGCCAGAGACTTGACTGAATGAAAATAGAATTTATTTTGGCAACACTGACTTTTTATCATAGAGAAATTCAGTTTTGTGAAAAGGTTTTTTTTGCCCATTGGAAAATTATTGCAATGAAAAAATTTTCAATTTTGGATGTCTCAAAAGTTTTGGCCAGATGCTAGAGCTCCTCAAGCTCCCTGCGAACTCAAAGGTTAACCTGCCTCAACACATGGGAGGGCTTCAGTTGTGGTGCCTGCAGCCTCAGATCAGCTCAGACCTGGGGCAGTTCGGCCTCTCCAACATGCACCATTGTTCTAGCTTTCTAGGCCAACGATGGAGCTTAAACCCATTACAAACCCAGATTTTACACAGGGAATGGAAATGCTCCATGTGCAGAACTGGCAGAACCCCACCTTCCCAGTCCCAGTGTCTTAGGTTCCTATCATGCAAAACTTATGAATGTGCTGTGGCAAAGTTCCTCCTCTCCTCTAGTAGGTCCTGCGCTTATTGGCGGATTTCTTCCCCTCAGTGGTTTTCCCCTTGGATGAAACCCATAGTCTGGATCAACTACTCCTATGTCTGATTAGGAGTAGCGGGGCTAGGGGGGAACCCAGGCCTGCCCTCTACTCCGGGTTCCAGCCCAGGGCCCTGTGAATTGCAGCAGTCTCCATAGTGCTACTTGTAACCACTGCTTGACCGCTACAGCTCCCTGGGCTACTTCCCCATAGCCTCCTTCAAACACCTTTCTTATCCTCACCATAGGATCCTCCTGGTGTCTGATGCTGCTTGATTGTATGGTGTTTTCCTCAATCCTCCAGTAGTACCCCCTCTCAGTTCTTAGTTCCTTGTGTCTCTTGCTCCCAGCTCCTCATGCACACTTCTTTCCTCTGGCTCCTCCTCCTTGACTGGAGTGAGCTCCCCTTTTTATACCAGGTGCCCTGATTAGCCTGTCCTGATTGGCTGCAGGTGCTCCAATCAATGTAGCTCTCTCTGGTGCCTTCTAGAAAGTTCTTAATTGACCCCAGGTGCCTTGATTAGCCTGGAGCAACTGCCATTTTGGTTCTCATGGTACTAGGGATTTGCTTAGCCTGGAGCTAACATACCTGCTCCTCAGTACTTTCCTGTAGCCATCCGGCCTTGCTCCATCACATATCCCACCCCTCTGCTCAACACCACAGGGTTGGGCAACTTGGGACGCCAGGCAGTGTGCTCGTGAAAGACCATCAGCGTTGTCGTGGTGGCATCCAGCCCTATGCGGTATGCGGAACTGGAATGGTTGGAGGGATAAGAACCACCTGGTGACCCTTGCATTCTTTTCCTTATTTCTCTGCATCCACTGGAGGGGTGCGTGGTCCGTCACAAGAGTAAATCGCCGGCCCAAGAGGTAATAATGCAGCGTCTCCATGGCCCATTTGACAGCGAGGCATTCCCTCTAGACTACTGCATACTTCTGTTCTCGTGGGAGCAGCTTTCTGCTTAGGTAGAGAATCGGGTGTTCTTCATCTCCAATCATTTGTGACAGAACTGCCCCCAACCCCACCTCAGAAGCATCTGTCTGTAAAATAAATTCCTTGGTAAAGTCTGGGGCTATGAGTATGGGGTCTTTACAGAGGGCCGTCCGAAGGTCTACAAATGCCCCCTCTGCAGCGTCGGTCCACTTTACCATGTCTGGACCTCGAGCCTTCACCAGGTCCGTTAGAGGACTTGCCCTACTGGCGAAGTGGGGAATAAACCGTCGGTAGTAGTCTACCACGCCTAGGAATGCACGGACCTGCTTCTTTCGGGTCGGCCGGGGCCAGTTTTGAATCGCTTCTAGTTTATTAGTTTGGGGCTTCACTATACCCCTTCCTACAATATATCCCAGGTACCTAGCCTCTGCTAGTCCTATGGCACACTTAGCAGGATTAGCGGTGAGGCCAGCCCGCCTTAAGGTGTGTAGCACTGCCTCAACCTTCTCCAAGTGGGTTCCCCAGTCTGGTGTATGGATGATGACATCATCTAGGTATGCAGCTGCATAACTAGTATGGGGGCGCAGCAGCTTATCCATGAGGCGCTGGAATGTGGCTGGGGCCCCATGTAACCCAAAAGGGAGAACAGTGTACTGGAATAGCCCGTCTGGGGTGGAGAACGCTGTCTTTTCTTTAGCTTCTTTGGTCAGGGGAATCTGCCAATAGCCTTTTGTCAGATCCAGTGTAGTCAAGAAACGGGCACTACCCAGTCAGTCAACCAGTTCGTCGATGCGTGGTATGGGGTATGCATCAAACTGGGATACTTCATTCAGTCGGCGAAAGTCATTACAGAATCTTGTGGTACCATCAGGTTTGGGCACTAGAACAATTGGACTGCACCACTGACTGTAGGATTCTTCAATAACGCCTAATTCTAACATTTTCTTTACTTCAGCCTTGATTTCTTCTCTTTTGGCTGCTGGGATTCGGTAGGGTCTCAGTGTTATTTTGGCTCCAGGGATCGTGCAGATATGGTGATAGGTCTCAGTTGTCCGCCCCAGTTTTGTAGAGAAAACATCTCGGTTACGATTAATCATATTGGTTGCCTCGATCTTTTGGATTGGCGTCAAGTCGGGTGATATCTTTACTTGCTCATGTACGTTATCCTCCTGGGGAAGAGTCTCCCGGGTGACTAAGCATGCCTCTCGATCATGCCAAGGTTTTAGAAGATTGATGTGGTAAATTTGCTCCGGTTTCCTGCGGCCTGGCTGCCGTACCTTATAGTTTACCTCTCCCACGGCTTCAATTACTTCATAGGGTCCCTGTCACTGGGCCAACAGCTTGCTTTCTGCTGTGGGCACAAGGACCATTACTCGATCCCCTGGTTGGAACCGTCAAAGCTTTGCTTGGTGGTTATAATGGGTCCGTTGGGTCTCCTGTGCTTTTTCCAAGTGTTCTCGTACAATGGGTGTAACCTGGGCTATCCGATCCCTCATCTGTAGTACATGCTCAACTATGTTCCTTCCGGGATTTGGCTCCTCTTCCCAGGCTTCTCTGGCTGTATCCAATATGCCTCGGGGTGGCGCCCATATAGTAGTTCGAATGGAGAGAAACCTGTGGAGGCTTGTGGAACTTCCCGGATGGCAAACATGAGGTAAGGCAATAGGGTATCCCAGTCTTTCCCATCCCGGCTCACCACTTTCCTGATCATGGCCTTGAGGGTCTTATTGAAGCTTTCCACAAGGCCGTATGTTTGTGGGTGGTATACAGAGGTCCGTAGGGCTTGTACATGGAGCAATGAACAGAGATCTTTCATCAACTTAGACACGAAAGGTGTCCCTTGATCAGTCAGTATCTCCTTGGGTAGCCCAACCCGGGAAAAGATCTGTACTAGCTCCTTAGCTATTGTCTTGGAAGCTGTGTTGCGTAGGGGGACAGCTTCCGGGTATCGGGTAGCATAGTCTAGTACAACCAGCACATGTTGGTGGCCCCGAGCTGTCTTCTCTAGGGGCCCAATCAGATCCATGGCTATGCATTCAAATGGTACCTCTATTATTGGAAGAGGTATCAAAGGGGCCCGTAAGTGTGGGCGAGGGCTATGTAGCTGACACTCTGGACAAGAGGTGCAGTATCGCCTGACATCTTCATGTATTCCTGGCCAGAAGAACCTCCGCAGGATCCTGGCCTGGGTTTTCTCTACCCCTAAGTGTCCTCCAAACAGGTGACTGTGGGCGAGGCTCAATATGGCTTTTTGATGTTTTCGTGGCACCAGAAGTTGATGTATCTCCTGCTCCTGCATTTGCACCACACGGTACAGGAGATCTTTCTTCACTATAAAGTAGGGTCCTGGACCTCGGACCTTCCCCTCCACTGCTATCCCATCTATCTCAGCCACCTCTTTCCTAACGTTATCATATCTGGGGTCCTCTGCCTGGTCCCATCCGAATGTCTCTCTCCCAGGACTACCCTGCCTGAGCTCCCAGGGGCCGGCTTCTGCTTCTTCCAATGGCTTGTCACCCTCATGGCTGGGGCCAGCCTCCGGCTCACCTTCCGTGTTGGTAGTTTCTCTGTTGGCTGCTCATGCCCGTCTGCCTACTAGCGCAGTCTTCTGGCCCTGGGTCAGGATCTGGGTTCCCAAAGCCTTCGCGGCCTTCCTTTCTTTTTTTGTCTTCCGGGCCTTATGGGAGGCTGAGAATAGATCCTGAGAAAACTCAGAAAACATGAGGGGTTGACATTCCCCCAATGATGAGTCGCTGCCAACAGGGTCTCCACTTCCCTGCAGCCTCTCAGGGGGAAGTAAATTATCAAACCCTGGATAGTCTCTCCCAATAACTACAGGATATGGGAGTTTAGGTACAACGCCCACTGTCACCTCAATGGGGTTCCCCTGAACCTCTATCTCCACTGGGATGGTGGGGTATTGGCTCATGGCCCCATGCACACATGTCACTGCTACACGTTTGGCTTGCAGCAGCTGGCTACTTTTTACCAGCTTACCCGATATAAGGGTGATGGCACTCCCTGAGTCCACCAGTGCTGTAGTCTCTGTTCCATTTATCTTCACTGGCCTGGTATAGTTATGTGGGGCTAACGCAACGCCCGCAAGGTGGATAAGGGAGCATGGGACCTCCCAATACCCCAAGTTGCATTGCATAGGCTCTTCGGTGCTGGGACACTGTGCTGCTATATGTCCCCACTCCCCACATGCATAACATCTATAACTATTTTTAGTCAGTCTCCCATCCTGTGGGCTAGGGGGTTTAATCCCAGGGTTCCCCCCACTCAGGCCAATCCCTTCCTTCTGGAGTCTCTGTTGGTTTTCAGACCCCCTCTTCCTCCACCTAGGACTCCCCAGGGGTTTGGCTGTCCCTCCTTCCAGGGTTGGGGTTGGGTGTTTGCTACGGAAGGGGCTTTCCTTGCGTAGTTGGGTCAATTCCCTGGCTGTCATGCGTCTTTCTACCAGCGTGATCATCTCATCATAGGTGCATGGATCGTTCTGGCCTACCCATTTGCGGAGATCTGGTGGCAGTGCCCTCGTGTACCGGTCGATGACCAGAACCTCTAGTATCTCTTCTGGACTCCGGGATTCTGTTTGCAACCACTTTCGTGCGAGATGGACGAGGTCATGTAATTGGGATCGTGGGGTTTTGTCTTCCCGGTACCTCCACTCATGATACCGCTGGGCCCGTACTGCGGATGTTACCCCAGATCTGGCCAAGATCTCTGCCTTCACCTGGGAGTAGTCTGCTGCAGCTTCTTCAGGCAGATCATGGTAGTCCTTCTGGGCCTCCCCACACAGGAATGGGGCAAGGATGCTAGACCACTGATCTCGAGGCCAGGCCTCCCGTAGGGCTGTCCTCTCAAAGGCCAGAAGGTATGCCTCTACATCATCTTCCCTCATCATTTTCTGCAGCCAATGGTTAGCCCGTATGAGCTGTGTCCCATCATGCCCACGGTTCAGCTCTGCAAGGGTCTTTACCTGGCTTACCAGTTCTTGCAACATAGCTCGGTCTTGAACAGCTTGGTCCATCAACAGGCAGTTAGTTTCTTGCTGCAGCCGCACTGCTTCTTGCTGGGCAGCTGCCTGGACACGGCTAGCCTCCTGCTGGGCCGCCGTGGCTTGTATCAGTGCCCGTACTACATCATCCATTGTGGTAACAAATTGTAAACCCCCTTCCCCCCCTTTTTTTTTGTGTGTTTTTAAATCACCCGTCTTCTTCCGCCGCGCTGTGCACACCAAAGATCCCACTCCTGACACCAGTTGTGGCAAAGTTCCTCCTCTCCTCTAGTAGGTCCTGCGCTTATTGGCGGATTTCTTCCCCTCAGTGGTTTTCCCCTTAGATGAAACCCATAGTCTGGATCAACTACTCCTATGTCTGATTAGGAGTAGCGGGGCTAGGGGGGAACCTGGGCCCGCCCTCTACTCCGGGTTCCAGCCCAGGGCCCTGTGAATTGCAGCAGTCTCTATAGTGCTACTTGTAACTGCTGCTTGACCGCTACAGCTCCCTGGGCTACTTCCCCATAGCCTCCTTCAAACACCTTCTTTATCCTCACCACAGGATCCTCCTGGTGTCTGATGCTGCTTGATTGTATGGTGTTTTCCTCAATCCTCCAGTACTACCCCCTCTCAGTTCTTAGTTCCTTGTGTCTCTTGCTCCCAGCTCCTCATGCGCACTTCTTTCCTCTGGCTCCTTCCCCTTAGACTGGAGTGAGCTCCCCTTTTTATACCAGGTGCCTTGATTAGCCTGTCCTGATTGGCTGCAGGTGCTCCAATCAATGTAGCTCTCTCCGGTGCCTTCTAGAAAGTTCTTAATTGGCCCCAGGTGCCTTGATTAGCCTGGAGCAACTGCCATTTTGGTTCCCATGGTACTAGGGATTTGCTTAGCCTGGAGTTAACATAGCTGCTCCTCAGTACTTTCCTGTAGCCATCCGGCCTTGCTCCATCACAGTGCTTAATTTTCCTTACAGGAGTAGTCTCATTGGCTTCAATGTAGTTGAACACATGGGTGAGCCTTTGCAGGATCAGGGCCTCAGTGAGGAGCACAAAAAAAAATCCACATTTGGGCGCTGTAGCTTCAGCATTTTGAAATTTTTCAAATGTTGAAATCTTAATCAGACCATGGGAAGGAGGAATGTCGAACTCAGTGTCATGGTCCCAAAGCTAACTGCACCCTGGACCCCTTTCTTGTCTGTCTGAGGGCAGCCTTCCAATGACAGACTACCTCTTTGTTTCACTTTCCTCTGCTTGGACAGCCTCCACCCCAGGTCAAGCCAGACTGTTGAGCTCTGTATGATTAGAAGGAAAACAGCAAAACAAATTACTCCTGCATTTATGTATCAGTAAATGCCGGGAGGAGAGGGAGATGCTATTGTGCTCTTTCTTGCATAGGTGCAACTAACCGCTGCTTGGGAGATATAGCAGACAACACAACAACAAGCAGAGAACATAGAATAGTAATAAATGATTCCAGGCAGCCGCATATCTTTCACATTCAGCTGTATGGCATTGGCTGAAATGATCTCTGGGCTGAGACTGAGCATGGAAAAATGCCAGTCCAAACCAGCAGGGACTAGAATGGGAGCTGGGACTCAGCCGTGACTGGCACTTGCTAGCGTGACTACAAGGCTGTACAATACATACAGCATCTTTGTTGCTCCAATGCAAACGCTAACACTAAGCTGAGGCTGGAGTTAATGAGTACAAGACAGATCCACAATGTGTTTAATGACTGAAGACTCAGTAAACACAGTGCTAATTAAAAACAACAGTAGGAAAAATAGAATGAATTCTTATTAAATGTCTACAGTGACATGTTTAGGGTGAAATAGTTTTAGGGGCCATCTACTGTGAGCAAGGATATACTATGGAGGGAGCTCTGGCCTCTCTTTAATACAAAGAAAGGAGCAGGTCTGGCTGCATGAAATGTGAATTCTTCCACTGTCGCCCACCCACCATGTTTCTTCCCTCCTGAGTCAGCAGAGTTGGGGTTTTTAGCATAAAAGATACGTGCGAAAATGATTTTCAAAGTGCTGGTTGTTTCTCCAGGCTCCTGCGCTGCTGCCCAGGGTGAGCCTGCCCAAACCCAGACTGATGCCTCTGTTCATGTGCTCCTACAGCAATGGGGAGAGAAGCGTAGCTGTTTCTGCAGCTATTAGAGTGAGGATATGCAGGAGAAAGGCATGGGGATAGCATACACCTTTCCCTGCAATAGTTCCCAGCCCCTGCTTCTCCTCACATGCCTTGCACCATCCCCCCATTCACCCCAACCTGTCCACCTGGCAATCAGTAGGAAAGTGTCAGATTAGTAATGATCCACACAGAGGGCTACTGACTCCGCACCTTCAGACCTTGGGATCCACATCCACCAAAGAAGCAGCAAAGAATCCTGTGGTACCTTATAGACTAACAGACGTTCTGCAGCATGAGCTTTCGTGGGTGAATACCCAGTTCTTCGGATGCAAGTAGTGGAAATATCCAGGGGCAGGTTTATATATGCAAGCAAGAAGCAAGCTAGAGATAACGAGGTTAGTTCAATCAGGGAGGATGAGGCCCTGTTCTAGCAGTTGAGTGAAAACCAAGAGAGGAGAAACTGGTTCTGTAGTTGGCAAGCCATTCACAGTCTTTGTTTAATCCTGAGTTGATGGTGTCAAATTTGCAGATGAACTGGAGCTCAGCAGTTTCTCTTTGAAGTCTGGTCCTGAAGTTTTTTTGCTGCAGGATGGCCACCTTAAGATCTGCTATTGTGTGGCCATCCACCAAAGTCCCCTGTCAAGCTCCCAGGAAGGGGGAGGAGCATAGTGCATAGGCTCCACATCCCTTCTGCTGATTCAGGCCTCTCTGTCTTTTCTCCTTTCTTGCTGTCCTCCATGTCTCTGTGTAGCAGCAGAGCAAAGGGGCCCAACCACACGCAGCCCAGACTGAAACACCCCTAAAAACAGAAGGGAAAGCAGTATTTCCAGGTCAGGTTCATTTCAAATTTATACCAGGTCCACAATATGGGAACTAGAGAAGATACCTCTCAAGATCCAGCACATCTAAGGGAATGTGACAGAGATCACATTCCCTTAGACATGGAGAGATGGACAGGATACATGGGGTGGATGGCAGCTCAGCCCAACCAGTAAGAAAATCAAGCTTGTCCACAAAGTGTTCTCTATCCATCCCAGGAAGACAGATGATCCTTGCTGAAGATTCAATACTCAGAAAAATCAAAAGAACATTCCGCAAGGGACAGGTAGACAGCGGGACAGTGTGCTGCCTTCCTGGAGCCATGACATGAGATGTCACTCTAAGCCTAGATAGGCTTATGAAGTCGACAGACAAGGATCCCTTGGCAATGTTTCATATTGGCACTAATGACACTGCATCGTGGGATACATCACAGATAGTAGATGGCCTCAGGGAATGTTGAAGCGTGCTAAAGAAGAAGAAAGTCCCAGCAATCTTCTCTGAGATCTTCCCTGTCCCACGAGCAAAGGAAGACAGAAGGCAGAAGATTCTGGAAGTCAATTGCTGGCTAGGTAAAGGGTGTTAGGTGCAGGGCCTTGGTTTTATGGAACATTGGTCCACCTTATACAGGGAAAGGGGGCTGTATAGTTCGGATGGTCTCCACCTCAGTAGAAGTGGGACCAATCTCCTTGGGGACAGGCTGACAAGAATAGTCAGGAGGGGGGGTTAAACTAATAGCAAAAGGGGAGGAGGGTAAAAAGAGGGACGATAGGAGCACTCAGCACAAAATTGAGAAGTTGAGAACAAGATTAGTCAAGAAACCAAAAGGCCATGAAGAGAGGAGAGTTTTGAATTGTCTATACACTGATGATAGGAGCCGGGGTAACAAAGAAGAGGCATTGGACTTGCATATTTATGAGCATCAATTTCATCTAGTTGATATTACTGAAATCTCACGGGATGTTTCACACAATTGGAATGTTAAGGTCAATGGTTACAACCTATTTAGGCAGGATCAAGTGGGCAAAACGGGACGGGGAGGGGCACTCTGCCAAAAATGGCATTACCTGTTTTCAAGTCTCTGATAACTCAGAAGAAAATGAACTTGAATGTTTATGGCTCAATGTTTTAACAGATTAAGCACCAGATAGGGTGTAAGTCTGTGTCTGATACAGACCTCCAAATCACACTAGGGCACAGGACGGCAGGCTCCTTGCACACCTATCTATAATGTGTAGGAAAAAAACTGTGTGATTATGGGGGACTTCGCGCTGAGTGACATATGCTGGAGGTGCCATGCTTGCCTGTTCTAAATATCCTTGAGATTTCTAAACATTTTAGCTGACCATTTTCTAACTCAAAAAGTGTTGCAGCAGACACGGGGGAATTCTATATTAGACTTTGCCCTAATAGATACAGAGGAACTGATCACAAAACTAAAAGTTAATGGTACCTTAGGTACAGGTGATCATGACTTGATCACATTTATAATGTGCAAGCAGAATAAAGTCCAGACCAGTAATATCTATGCCTGGTGTTTTAATAGGGCCAATTTCACAAAGATGAAAACAATTATGAGTTAGACCAGAATTCAATCAGAAACATGTGAATCATTTAATCATTGGGAATCATTTAAGAGCACCTTACTAGATGCCCAAAAAACCACAGTCCCATAATGGAAGAAGAAGGCTGTGCTGGTTAAAAGAACAGCTTTAGTGGGGAAATGAAGGCAGCTGTAAAAAAGTATATACAACAAATGTAAGAATAGGAAAGTTGATCGTAATAAATATAAAGTGGAAGTTAGAAATTGTAGAAAATTGGTAAGTGAAACCATGGGACACAAGGAAAACTCTATGGCCTGCAGAGATAGGGACAATAAGGAGTTTTTTAAATATATTAGGAACCAAAAAATCCTGACAACGTATGTTGGACCATTACTAGGTGGAAATGGTAGAATTATCAATAATAATGCAGCAAAGGCAGAAGTATTCAATAAATATTTCTGTTCTGTATTTGGAGAAAAGACAGATGATATGGTCTCATCATATGGTGTTAATAGCACTCTTTCCATTCCACTAGTATCTCTGGAAAATGTTAAACAGAAGCTACTAAAGTCTTAAAACAGCAAGTCCAGATAACTTGCATGAAAGGGTTTTAAAAAAGCTGTCTAAGGAGCTCACTGGACCATTAATGTTGATGTTCAAATGTCTTGGAGCACTAGTTAAGTTCCAGAAATCTGGAGGAAAGCTAATGTTGTGCCAATATTTAAAAACGGTAAACACGATGACCTAGATAATTATAATCCCGTCAAACCTGACATCAATCTTGGGCAAGATAATGGAGTGGCTGATATGGGATTTGATTAGTAAAGAACTAAAAGTAATGTAATTAATGCAAATCAACATGGGTTTATGGAAAATAGATCCTGTCAAACTAACAATAGCTTTTTAAAAAAATAAGATTACACATTTGATTGATAACGGTAATAGTGCTGATGCAATATACCTAGACTTCTGTAAGGCATTAGACTTGGCACTGCATTATATTTTGATTTAAAAAATACATATTATAAAATTAACATGGTGCACATTAAATAGCTGGCTAACGGATAGGTCTCAAAATGTAAGTGTAAATGGGGAATGGTCATTGAATGGGTCTGTTTCCAGTGGTGTCCCGTGGTGATTGGTTCTTTTCCCATGGCGATTGGTTCTTGGCCCTATGCTATTAAAAGATTTTTATCAATGACCTGGAAGAAAATATGAAATCATCACTAATAAAGTTTGTAGATGACACACAAAACTGGGGAAATGGTAAATACTGAAGAGGATAGGCCACTGATACAGAGTGATCAAAATCACTTGGTAAACTGGGCACAAGCAACAATATGTGTTTTAATATGGCTAAATGTAAATGTATACATCTGGGAACAAAGAACATAGGCCAGACTTACAGGATGGGAGACTCTGTCCTGGGAAGCAGTGACTCCAAAAATGATTTGGGTATCATGGTGGATAATCAGGTGAGCATGAGCTCCCAGAATGACGTGACCAAAAGAGCTAATGTGATCCTGGGATGCATAAACAGGAGAATCTTGAGTTAGTGCAGAGAGTTTATTTTACCTCTGGATTTGGCACTGGTGTGACTGTTGCTGGAATCCTGTGTCCAGTTCTGGTGTCCACAACTCAAGAATGATGTTGATAAATTGGAGATGGTTCACAGAAGAGACACAAAAATGATAAAAGAATTAGAAAACCTGCCTTACAGTGATAAGACTCAAGGAACTCAATCTATTTAGCTTAACAAGGAGAAGGTTAAGGGGTGACTGGATCACAGTCTATAAATACCTACACGGGGAACAAATCTTTAATAACAGGCTCTTCAATCCAGCAGAGAAGTTGAAGCTAGACAAATTCAGACAGGAAATAAAGTGCAAATTTATGACAGTGAAGGTAATTAATCATTGGAACAATTTAGCAAAGGTTGTGGTGGATTCTCCATTACTGACCATTTTTAAATCAAGACAGGAAGCTTTTCTAAACTCTGAACTATGAATTCTTTCGAGGCAGTTCTCTAGTCTGTGTTATACAGGAAGTCAGACTAGATGGTTATAACAGTCCCTTTTGGACTTAACAGCCATGAATCTTAACAGCCATGAATCTGAGTAAATTCCTTTATAAAAAAAGGAACGCTATCAGTCAGCATTCCAAAAGGAGAGTAATAGACTCATAGATTCATAGACTTTAAGGTCAGAAGGGACCATTATGATCATCTAGTCTGACCTCCTGCACAATCCAGGCCACAGAATCTCACCCACCCACTCCTGTAACAAACCCCTAACCTATGTCTGTGTTATTGAAGTCCTCAACTTGTGGTTTGAAGACCTCAAGCTGCAGAGAATCCTCCAGCAAGTGACTCATGCCCCATGCTGCAGAGGAAGGTGAAAAACCTCCAGGGCCTCTGCCAATCTGTCCTGGAGGAAAATTCCTTCCCAACCCCAAATATGGCGATCAGTTAAACCCTGAGCATGTAGGCAAGACTCACCAGCCAGCACCCAGGAAAGAATTCTCTGTAGTAACTCAGATCCCACCCCATCTAACATCCCATCACAGACCATTGGGCATACTTACCTGCTGATAATCAAAGATCAACTGCCAAATTAATTGCCAAAATTAGGCTATCCCATCATACCATCCCCTCCATAAACTTATCAAGCTTAGTCTTAAAACCAGATATGTCTTTTGCCCCCACTACTCCCCTTGGAAGGCTGTTCCAGAACTTCACTCCTCTAATGATTAGAAACCTTCATCTAATTTCAAGTCTAAACTTCCTAGTGTCCAGTTTATATCCATTTGTTCTTGTGTCCACATTGGTACTAAGCTTAAATAATTCCTCTCCCTCCCTAATATTTATCCCTCTGATATATTTATAAAGAGTAATCATATGCCCCCTCAACCTTCTTTTGGTT
The DNA here is from genome assembly GCF_016161935.1 of Mauremys reevesii. NCBI lineage: Eukaryota > Metazoa > Chordata > Testudines > Geoemydidae > Mauremys > Mauremys reevesii. The sequence continues at coordinate 60,549,614 of NC_052631.1, read as the reverse complement.
AGACTAAACAAGCTAAGCTCTTTGAGTCTCCTTTCATAAGAGAGGTTTTCCATTCCTTGGATCATCCTAGTAGCCCTTCTCTGTACCTGTTCCAGTTTGAATTCATCCTTCTTAAACATGGGAGACCAGAACTGCACACAGTATTCCAGATGAGGTCTCACCAGTGCCTTATATAATGGTACTAACACCTCCTTATCTTTGCTGGAAATACCTCACCTGATGCATCCTAAAACCGCATTAGCTTTTTTAGCGGTCATATCACATTGGCGGCTCATAGTCATCCTATGATCAACCAGTACTCCGAGGTCCTTCTCCTCCTCTGTTACTTCCAACTGATGTGTCCCCAATTTATAACTAAAATTCTTGTTATTAATCCCTAAATGCATGACCTTGCACTTTTCACTATTAAATTTCATCCTTTTACTATTACTCCAGTTTACAAGGTCATCCAGATCTTCCTGTATGATATCCCGGTCCTTCTCCATGTTAGCAATACCTCCCAGCTTTGTGTCATCCGCAAAATTTATTGCACATTCCCACTTTTTGTGCCAAGGTCAGTAATAAAAAGATTAAATAAGATCGGTCCCAAAACCGATCCCTGAAGAACTCCACTAGTAACCTCCTTCCAGCCTGATAGTTCACCTTTCAGTATGACCCATTGTAGTTTCCCCTTTAACCAGTTCCTTATCCACCTTTCAATTTTCATATTGATCCCCATCTCTTCCAATTTAACTAATAATTCCCCATGTGGAACCATATCAAATGCCTTACTGAAATCGAGTTAAATCAGATCCACTGCGTTTCCTTTGTCTAAAAAATCTGTTACCTTCTCAAAGAAGGAGATCAGGTTGGTTTGGTACGATCTACCTTTTGTAAAATCATGTTGTATTTTGTCCCAATTACCATTGATCTCAATGTCCTTAACTACTTTCTCCTTCAAAATTTTTTCCAAGACCTTACATACTACAGATGTCAAACTAACAGGCCTATAGTTACTCAGATCACATTTTTTCCCTTTCTTAAAAATAGGAACTATGTTAGCAATTCTCCAGTCATACTGTATAACCCCTGAGTTTACTAATTCATTAAAAATTCTTGCTAATGATCTTGCAATTTCATGTGCCAGTTCCTTTAATATTCTTGGATGAAGATTATCTGGGCTCTCTGATTTTATCCCATTAAGCTGTTCGAGTTTGGCTTCTACCTCGGATGTAGTAATATCTACCTCCATATCCTCATTCCCATTTGTCATCCTACCATTATCCCTAAACTCCTCATTAGCCTCATTAAAGACTGAGGCAAAGTATTTGTTTGGATATTGGGCCATGCCTAGATTATCCTTAACCTCCATTCCATCCTCAGTGTTTAGCGGTCCCACTTCTTCTTTCTTTGTTTTCTTCTTATTTATATGGCTATAGAGCCTTTTACTATTGGTTTTAATTCCCTTTGCAAGGTCCAACTCTACATGGCTTTTGGCCTTTCTCACTTTATCCCTACATGTTCTGACTTCAATAAGGTAGCTTTCCTTGCTAATCCCTCCCATCTTCCACTCCTTGTAGGCTTTCTGCTTTTTTCTTAATCACCTCTCCGAGATGCTTGCTCATCCAGCTTGGTCTACAACTCCTGCCTATGATTTTTTCCCCCTTTCTTGGGATGCAGGCTTCTGATCCCCTTTCTTGGGATGCAGCGAACAGCAGAGAGGCAAACAGAAGGAGTTTGCCTGGGATCCCTCTGAGCAGAGGTACGCTAAGTGCTGCAGTAGGGGGACTGCGCTGGTGAGTATCTGAGTGTCTGTTGGGGGGGGCAGTTTGGCAGTTTGACTGTGTGCTTGATTGTTTGATTGCTTGTTTGACCAGTTTGATTTGGGAGTGCTTTGTTCCAGCTGGGCCTGACTGTTATAAAAAGGCAGTCAGCTGCGAAACAGCTGAGCAGCGAACAGCAGAGAGGCAAAGAGAAGGAGTTTGCCTGGGAGTTCGCCTGGAGAGAGCTCTTAGAAGGAAGAGACCATGGATGCTGAGCGATCTGCCGTTGTGACCTGCACAGGATGTGCCATGTTTGTCTTCCTTCCACAGGATAGAAGCGACTTTGTCTGTACAAAGTGCAAGCTGATCTCCATCTTTGAAGAGAAGATTCAAGGTCTGGAGAAACAGATATCAACCCTGCGTTCCATAAAAGAAAATGAGGATTTCCTGGATAGACGTCAGGATCAGCTTCAGCAGCCACAATGTTCTGAAGATTCAGAGCAGGCTACGCAGCGGGGACAGAAGGCCAGCGAGGATAATTGGCGGCATGTGACTTCCAGAAGAGGAAAGAGTACCAGAAATGTCCATGTACCAGTAACACAGATGCAGGTGAGCAACCGTTTTCATGTTCTCTCCGCGGATACTAGTGCAGAGAGTGGAGTGGATGATACATCTGAGGGAACAGAGCAGAAGGAGACTCCACTGATTGGAAGGCATGAGATGCACTGTCCTAGGGATGGGGGTTCCACGACCACCACTCCCAGGAGGAGGAGGAGGAGGGTGGTAGTGCTCGGGGACTCTCTCCTCAGGGGGACTGAGTCATCTATCTGCTGCCCTGACCGGGAAAACTGAGAGGTGTGCTGCTTGCCAGGGGCTAGGATTCACGATGTGACGGAGAGACTGCCGAGACTCATCAAGCCCTCGGATCGCTACCCCTTCCTGCTTCTCCATGTGGGCACCAATGATACTGCCAAGAATGACCTTGAGCGTATCACTGCAGACTACGTGGCTCTGGGAAGAAGGATAAAGGAGTTTGAGGTGCAAGTGGTGTTCTCGTCTATCCTCCCTGTGGCAGGAAAAGGCCAGGGTAGAGACCGTCGAATCGTGGAAATCAATGAATGGCTACGCAGATGGAGAGAAGGGTTTGGATTTTTTGACAATGGGATGGTCTTCCAAGAAGAAGGATTGCTAGGCAGAGATGGGCTCCACCTCACGAAGAGAGGGAAGAGCATCTTTGCAAGCAGGCTAGCTAACCTAGTGAGGAGGGCTTTAAACTAGGTTCACCGGGGGAAGGAGACCAAAGCCCCGAGGTAAGTGGGGAAGTGGGATACCGGGAGGACGCACGAGCAGGAGACCGCAAGAGGGGAGGACTCCTGTCTCACTCCGAGAAAGCGGGACAATCAGCGAGTTATCTTAAGTGCCTATACACAAATGCAAGAAGCCTGGGGAACAAGCAGGGAGAACTAGAAGTCCTGGCACAGTCAGGGAATTATGATGTAATTGGAATAACAGAGACTTGGTGGGATAACTCACATGATTGGAGTACTGGCATGGATGGATATAAACTGTTCAGGAAGGACAGGCAGGGCAGAAAAGGTGGGGGAGTTGCGTTGTATGTAAGTGAGCAATATAACTGCTCAGAGCTCCAGTATGAAACTGCAGAAAAACCTGAGTGTTTCTGGATTAAATTTAGAAGTATGAACAACAAGGGTAATGTCGTGGTGGGAGTCTGCTACAGACCACCGGACCAGGGGGATGAGGTGGACGAGGCTTTCTTCCAGCAACTAACAGAAGTTGCTAGATCACAGGCCCTGGTTCTCATGGGTGACTTTAATCACCCCGATATCTGCTGGGAGAGCAATACAGCAGTGCACAGACAATCTAGGAAGTTTCTGGATAGTGTAGGGGACAATTTCCTGGTGCAAGTGCTGGAGGAACCAACTAGGGGAAAAGCTCTTCTTGACCTGCTGCTCACAAACAGGGAAGAAATAGTAGAGGAAGCAATAGTGGATGGGAACCTGGGAGGCAGTGACCATGAGATGGTCGAGTTCAGGATCCTGACACAAGGAAAAAGGGAAAGCAGTAGAACAGAGACCCGGGACTTCAGAAAAGCAGACTTCGACTCCCTCAGGGAACTGATGGGCAAGGTCCCCTGGGAGAATAACATGACGGGGAAAGGAGTCGAGGAAAGTTGGCTGTATTTTAAAGAAACCTTATTGAGGTTGCAGGAACAAACCATCCCGATGTGTAGGAAGAAAAGTAAATATGGCAGGCGACCAGCTTGGCTTAACAGTGAAATCCTTGCTCGTCTTAAACACAAAAAAACAGCTTACAAGAAGTGGAAGATTGGACAAATAACCAGGGAGTTGTTCAGGCATTCAGGTGTGAAATCAGGAAGGCCAAATCACACTTGGAGTTGCAGCTAGCCGGAGATGTTAGGAGTAACAAGAAGGGTTTCTTTAGGTATGTTAGCAACAGGAAGAAAGTCAAGGAAAGTGTGGGCCCCTTGCTGAATGAGGGAGGGAACCTAGTGACAGAGGATGTGGAGAAAGCTAGTGTACTCAATGCTTTTTTTGCCTCTGTCTTCACAGACAAGGTCAGCTCCCAGACAGCTGCACTCTGCAGCACGGTATGGGGAGGAGGTGACCAGCTCTCTGTGGAGAAAGAAGTAGTTCGGGGCTATTTAGGAAAGCTGGACGAGCACAAGTCCATGGGGCCGGATGCGCTGCATCCGAGGGTGCTAAAGGAGTTGGCCGATGAGATTGCAGAGCCATTGGCCATTATCTTTGAAAAATCATGGCGATCGGGGGAGGTCCTGGATGACTGGAAAAAGCTAATGTAGTGCCCATCTTTAAAAAAGGGAAGAAGGAAGATCCAGGGAACTACAGGCCAGTCAGTCTCACCTCAGTCGCTGGAAAAATCATGGAACAGGTTCTCAAGGAATCAATTCTGAACCACTTAAAGGAGGGGAAAATGATCAGGAACAGTCAGCATGGATTCACCAAGGGCAAGTCATGCCTGACTAACCTAATTGCCTTCTATGACGAGATAACCGGCTCTGTGGATGAGGGGAAAGCAGTGGATGTGCTATTTCTGGACTTTAGCAAAGCTTTTGATACAGTCTCCCACAGTATTCTTGCCAGCAAGTTAAAGAAGTCTGGGCTGGATGGATGGACGGTAAGGTGGATAGAAAACTGGCTAGAAGGTCGGGCTCAACGGATAGTGATCAATGGTTCCATGTCTAGTTGGCAGCCGGTATCAAGTGGAGTGCCCCAAGGGTCGGTGCTGGGGCTGGTTTTATTCAATATCTTCATTAACGATCTGGAGGATGGTGTGGACTGCACCCTTAGCAAGTTTGCAGATGACACTAAACTGGGAGGAGTGGTTGATATGCTGGAGGGTAGGGATAGGATACAGAGGGACCTAGACAAATTAGAGGATTGGGCCAAAAGAAATATGATGAGGTTCAACAAGGACAAGTGCAGAGTCCTGCACTTAGGACGGAAGAATCCCATGCACTGCTACAGACTAGGGACCGAATGGCTGGGTAGCAGTTCTGCAGAAAAGGACCTAGGGGTTACGGTGGACGAAAAGGTGAATATGAGTCAACAGTGTGCCCTTGTTGCCAAGAAGGCTAATGGCATTTTGGGTTGTATAAGTAGGGGCATTTCCAGCAGATCGAGGGATGTGATCATTCCCCTCTACTCAGCACTGGTGAGGCCTCATTTGGAGTACTGTGTCCAGTTTTGGGCCCCACACTACAAGAAGGATGTGGATAAAATGGAGAGAGTCCAGCGGAGGTCAACAAAAATGATTAGGGGGATGGAGCACATGACTTATGAGGAGAGGCTGAGGGAACTGGGATTGTTTAGTCTGCAGAAGAGAAGAAGGAGGGGGGATTTGATAGCTGCTTTCAACTACCTGAAAGGGGGTTCCAAAGAGGATGGATCTAGACTGTTCTCAGTGGTAGAAGATGACAGAACAAGGAGTAATGGTCTCAAGTTGCAGAGGAGGAGGTTTAGGTTGGATATTAGGAAAAACGTGTTCACTAGTAGAGTGGTGAAGAACTGGAATGGGTTACCTAGGGAGGCAGTGGAATCTCCTTCCTTAGAGGTTTTTAAGGTCAGGCTTGACAAAGCCCTGGCTGGGATGATTTAGTTGGGTTTGGTCCTGTTTTGAGCAGGGGGTTGGACTAGATTACCTCCTGAGGTCCCTTCCAACCCTGAGATTCTATGATTCTATGAATGACCCGCACTCTGCTTGCTTGAGGTGCCTCGGAGAGGGCCACCAAAGGGACCGGTGGTCTATCTGCAGGGGCTTCCGCCCGAGAACTCTCAAAGACAGAGCTCAAAGACTTAGAGTCCTCCTGATGGAGGCTGCCCTGCTGCCACCCTCGGACCCAGAACCGGCCGAGGCGGTGCCCAGCACGTCTTCCTCAGTGCGGAACGCCCCAGCACCGGCATCAGGACTTAAGGCCCAGCCCAAATCATCTAAAACCTGGCACCGAATGGAGTCGGGTCATAGGAAGTCGGCCTCGGTGCGGCACCACTCACCGTCTCCGGTGCCCGCTAAGAAGAGGAAGCCGGTGAGGGAACAGTCACCCCACCAGGACCCCCAGAGGCCAACGCCGTCCGCGGGTGCAAGCAGACAGGCTGGGCTACAGCCCTCGTCTGCTCCATCGACTCCCGCACCACAGAGAGGGTGGTCAGGTCCGGACCGGCCTTAGCAGAGACTTGCGCCTCCCCTCAACACCGGAGGTATTCGAGGCGGCCTCAGACTTGATGGGACTCCCGGCGCCGGCCTCCTCGCACCGTAGTAGGGAGTTGCCTACCATGGCCTGTCTCCCAGTACAATTGAGGGGCAAGCCAGCCATGCTGTCGCCTCCCTCCCCGCCCCGCGCTGCTAGGGCGGCACCGGACCAGATAGGAGGCTCCCCGCCACCTCAGCATCGCTCTCCAATGGCACAGGGTGCTACTCCCCCCAGGTCCTCTTACTCAGAGACTTCAGACTCAGAGGCAGACTCCTACTGCTCCAGCCGGTCGTGGAGCAGGAGATCGGTTTCGGGGGTGAGCCACCAGCGTTACCCACAGTGGCAGCAGCAATGGCATCCGCCCTCAAAGTGGCCGTTTTGGACCCCCTGGGCCTACCACCAGTCGGTAGGCCAGGCGTTTGGTCCTCGATCAAGGTCGGCCTTGGTCTCCTCGGCGTCAGTGGCCCCGGCGCAGTTGCCTCCTCCACCGGCACCGTCGCTGGGCAGGGGTGTACCATATCCAAGTTCAGCACCCCCCTAGCCAGGCAGCGGTACCGGCAGCGACTACAGTTCGGGCTCAACAGGCACTGCCCAATATGCCAAGCCGCTCACTGGCAATCCCGGTACCGGTCGCGGTGCCGCATTTAGAATCGGAACCGGCCCTGCAACCACAGTACCGTGTGCCGCAGGACCCCGAAGGGCTACATGCACCTGAGGAAGGGCCGATCCAAGTAATTTCCTTGTCTTCCTCCCCGGACGAAGTGGTCTCGGGCACGGCTGCGGCACCGGCCCTGGAGGACACTCGGGTCCTCCAACAACTGCTCCAGAGAGCAGCTCAGAGCCTCGCAATCCAGGCTGAGGAAATCGAGGTGGACGCGGATCTAGTAGTAGACATCCTGGCTCCCTCAGGGCCATCCAGGGTGGCTCTTCCATTGATCAAGACCATAGCGGATACGTCCCGCACTTTATGGCAAACGCCAGCCTCACTGGGCCCTACTGCCAAGAGAACGGAATGGCGTTATTTCGTCCCCTCTAAGGGGCACGAACACTTGTACACTCACCCCCCCGCCCCGGACTTCCTGGTGGTGGACGCAGCCAACCAACGGGAGCGTCAAGGGTTTCAGGGGTCAACACCAAAGAACAGGGACGCCAAAAGACTCAACCTCTTTGGTAGAAAGGTGTACTCTACAGCAGGCCTACAACTCCGTATTGCCAACCAACAGGCGATCGTAAACCGATATGGTTATAACACATGTTCAGCCATGTCGAAGTTTACGGAGCTCCTTCCCCAGGACTCGAGGTCAGAGTTTTCAGCCCTGGTGGAGGAGGGGAAACTGATCTCCCAAGCCTCTCTCCAGGCTGCCCTAGATGCAGCGGACTCAGCCTCGCGCACCCTGGCCACGGGCCTGGTCATGAGGCGAGGAGCCTGACTCCAGGTCTCAGGCCTTCCCTATGAGGTCCAGCAGACCATTCAGGACCTCCCCTTCGAGGGGCAGATGCTATTTTCAGAAAAAACGGACAAGCGTCTCCATAGCCTAAAGGACTCGAGGGCCACGCTTCGCTCGCTGGGCTTGCATACCCCTGCGACCCAGCGCATGCAGTTTAGGCCGCAGGCGGCCCCACGCCCCTACCAGTCTCAGACTCGCCAGGAGCTAGGACGCACGCGGGGCAGAAATGGCAGGAGGCGTCACCAACGCCACCCCTCTGGCCAGGCGTCCGGTCAATTGAGACCGTCATCAGCGCCTAGGCCCCCTGTTTGATGGTACGGTCGAGGGCGACCTACCTATCGAGACTCTGGATCCTTCTACCCCTACCTTTGGGTCACGTCTGTCCCCCTTCTACCGTGCCTGGTCCCGAATCACGTCGGACAGCTGGGTGCTCCGCACGGTAGAGAGGGGATATTCTATCCAGTTTTCCTCCCACCAGCCCCCCTCCCCATCCCTCTTCAGGAACCCATCTCACGAGCAACTTCTAATTCAAGAAGTGAAGCCCCTCATGGAGGCAGGGGCGGTGGAGGAAGTCCCTCGGGAGCTCAGGGGCAAAGGCTTCTACTCCCGGTATTTCCTAATACCGAAGGCCTGAGACCCATCCTGGACTTGCGGCGACAGAACAAGTTTGTACGAAAGCTCAAGTTCCGCATGGTCTCCCTGTCCTCAATCATTCCCTCCCTGGATCCAGGAGATTGGTACGCCGCCCTCCACTTAAAGGACGCTTATTTCCACATCGCCATAATTCCCCGACACCGTCGGTACCTCAGGTTTGCCGTGGCCGATGCCCATCTGCAGTTCACGGTGCTCCTGTTCGGCCTGTCAGCTGCCCCAAGGGTCTTCACGAAGTGCATGGCAGTTGTGGCGGCCTTCCTGCGCAGGAGGGGCATCCAGGTATTCCCCTATCTGGATGATTGGCTCATAAAGGGCCACACCAAGGAGCAGGTGGAGGCTCAGTTGTTGTTCATCAGGTGGACCTTTCTCAATCTCGGCGTCCTCTTGAACGAAGCGAAGTCCACCCTGTCTCCTATGCAACGAATAGAGTTCATAGGGGCGGTTCTGGACTCCACCCACGCCAGAGCGTACCTTCCGGAATCCAGGTTCCACGCGATTTCCGAGCTCATCTTCGGACTGCAACGCGCCCCGATTACCACAGCGCGGGTCTGCCTCCGGCTGTTGGGTCACATGGCGGCGTGCACCTATGTGGTAAACCATGCCAGACTCCGGCTTCACCCGCTACAGTCCTGGTTAGCAACAGTATACCGCCTGGCCAGGGACCCCTTGGACTCAGTGGTGTCCAGTCCCCACTTGGTGCTGAGCTCGCTACGGTGGTGGCTCGACCCGCAGAAAGTGTGCATGGGCGTCCCCTTCACCGCCTCTCAACCCTCCCTCTCTCTGGTAATGGATGCCTCGGATCGGGGTTGGGGAGCGCACCTGGGAAATCTCAGGACGCAGGGCTTGTGGTCACCGGAGGACCTCGAGTTGCATATCAATGTCAGGGAGCTGAGAGCAGTTCGCCTGGCTTATTTGACCTTCCGGTCCCACCTGGCCGGCAGATGTGTTTCTGTCCTCTCGGACAACACATCGGCAGTCTTTTATATCAACAAACAGGGCGGTGCACGCTCCTCTCCCCTGTTCAGGGAAGCCCTCATGTTGTGGGATTTCTACGTCCAGAATGCTACCCACCTGACAGCGTTCTACCTTCCGGGGGAGCAGAACGGCCTGGCAGACACCCTCAGCCGCTCGTTCCGGGGTCATGAGTGGTCCCTCTGACGGGACGTGGTACGCTCAATCTTCCAGCTCTGGGGCTTTCCCCAATTAGACCTGTTCACCTCGAGGGAAAACAGGAAGTGCCAACGGTTCTGCTCCCTCCTGGGCCGCAGTCCAGGGTCTCTGTCGGACGCCTTCCTCCAGTCTTGGGGGGTCGGTCTGCTCGACGCCTTTCCTCCGATCCTCCTGATACACAGGGTGATTTTGAAGATCCGCAGGGACCATGCATGGGTAATCCTGATAGCTCCGGCGTGGCCGCGCCAACATTGGTACACGTCACTCCTGCACATGTCCGTTCAGGCACCCCTGATGCTGCCCCTGCTTCCGGACCTGATCACGCAGGACCGGGGCTCCCTCCGCCACCCGAACCTGGAATCTCTCCACCTCACAGCCTGGATGCTCCATGGCTGAACCCGGTGGAGATGCAGTGCTCCCAGCAGGTCAGACACGTGCTGCTTGGTAGTAGAAAACCATCAACCAGGGCCACCTACCTGGCCAAATGGAAGCGCTTCTCCATATGGTCGGGTCAGCGAGGTCACAATCCACTGGGGGTCCCAATCCCTATTATCCTAGACTATTTGCTCCACCTCAGACAGCTGGGCCTCTCCCTCTCCTCGATTCGTGTTCACTTGGCGGCCATCTCAGCTTTCGATCTGGGAGAGGGGGGTACCTCGGTGTTTGCGAACCCGCTGGTCGGGCGTTTCCTCTAGGGTATGGACAGGCTATTTCCACATGTTCGTCAGCCAGCTCTTGCCTGGGACCTGAATCTGGTCCTCTCCGCCCTCTCGGGACCTCCCTTTGAGCCCCTGGCTTTGTGCTCCCTGTTGTACTTGTCGTATAAGACCGCCTTCCTGGTGGCGATCACCTCGGCCAGGAAGGTGTCGGAGCTCAGGGCATTAACATCCGAGCCCTCGTACACTGTCTTTTATAAGGACAAGGTCCAACTTAGACCTCATCCGGCCTTCCTCCCCAAGGTCATCTAACAGTTCCACATGGGACAAGATATCTTTCTCCCGGTGTTTTATCTGAAACCACACTCTTCCAGTGAGGAGCGGAGGTTACATTCCCTGGATGTCCGCAGGGCCTTAGCCTTTTACATCGAGCGTACCAAGCTGTTCAGATGCTCGACCCAGCTCTTCATCGCGGTGGCTGATAAGATGAAAGGGCTCCCGATCTCCTCTCATGGATTGCGACCTGCATTCGGGAATGCTACCGCATAGCTAAGACCTCTGTCCCTCCGGTCACGGCCCACTCCACTAGGGCGCAGGCCTCCTCTGCGGCATTCCTGGCTCAGATCCCGACTCAGGAGATTTGTAGAGCGGCCACGTGGTCCTCCATCCACACGTTCTCGTCGCACTATGCCATCACGCACCAGGCTAGGGATGATGCAGCCTTTGGTCGTGCAGTACTCCAGTCAGCCTAGGTTCAGGCTTGTGAGTCACCTGCTTGGAATGGACATGAACAACCACTCGAAGAAGAAAAACGGTTACCCATCTTTTAGTAACTGTTGTTCTTCGAGATGTGTTGTTCATGTCCATTCCAATACCCACCCTCCTGCCCCTCTGTCGGAGTGCCGGCAAGAAGGAACTGAGGGGCTGGAGGGTCGGCGGGCCCCTTTATAGGGTGCCGTAGTGGCGCCACTCCAGGGGGCGCCAGGGCCAACCCTACGGACACTGCTAGGGGAAAATCTTCCGGCTGGCGTGCACGCAGTGTGCACACACCTGCTTGGAATGGACGTGAACAACACATCTCGAAGAACAACAGTTACTAAAAGGTGGGTAACCGTTTTATACTGTATGTTGGCTGTGATGACTATACTGATTTAGCTCCATAGAAATATAGGCAGGAAGGAAGAGAATGGCTCAAGGTAGACACCTCTCAGAAAATATTTGAGTTGTTAAGGGACAATGCCAGAACTACTTGATCTTATCTCCCACGCCAGCCAATCAACAAAAGTGGTTTTGACCAGAAAGGCAGAGCCCAGGAACAGATGAACAAAAGAACTCTGGGAGAATTAGAAAGGACCCTCTCCCTCCAGAGGCAACCATTGTTTGAGGAAACCAGACTGAGTCCCAGAACCCTGCTATGGGAGTCAGAAGTAGTTAGACATGCCTAGGTTACCATCAGAATATGGTAGGCTATAAGATAAGATAAATAATCATAATACATGCATGTTTATTATTTATTACTGTAGTACCCAGGAGCATCAGTCATGGTCCAGGGGCCCTGTTGTGCTAGGCTGTTTTAAAATCATTATCTCTAATGCTTTGAGCCTAATCTAAACAAAATACTTTGGTTTTAAGGTTGCTGTTTTGTCACTATTCACCACTGATCACAAACTCAGCAGGGGCTGCTCCAGGCCCCAGCACGCCAAGCGTGTGCTTGGGGCGGCAAGCCGCGGAGGGCACTCTGCCGGCGCCGTGAGGGCGACAGGCAGGCTGCCTTCGACAGTTTGCCTGTGGAAGGTCCGCTGATCCCGTGGCTTCCACAGGCAAACAGCCAGAGGCAGCCTGCCTGCCGTTCTTGGGGCAGCAAAATCCCTAGAGCCGCCCCTGACTGCAGGTGCCCAGACCTACTCAGATGTGTCAGATAAGTACAAGCAATATACAGGGTGCTGTAGCCCAGGACCTGGTCTAAGACTGGGAGAACTGCAGAATTCTACCCCCGGAGAGGTAAAGACACAAGGCCTGACACCCAAGAGAGTGCACTCAGAGGCTAGAAAGGGGACACAGGTGCAGCCACGCTTGTAGCTGTGACACTGCAAAGCATGAACACTTTGAATACATTTAATTAAATATAGAAGATGATCTAAATGCTTGTTCATACGTCTTTCGCTACTGGAGACCTGTTGAACAGATTCTTCTTGGACAACTGTTTTAAAAGTCCACATAGGATAAAATTCAATAAAGACAAGTGCTAAGGAGCAAGGAAATCCAAATGCATAAATACAAACTGGGGAATAACTGGCTAGGCAGCAGTGCTCAGAAGAGGAGCTGGGGGTTATAGCAGATCACAAATTGAATGAGTGTCAGCAGCGAGATGCTGTTTTGAAAAAGACAAATGTCACTCTGGAGTTAATTAACAGTAGTGTCGTAGATAAGAAAGGGGAGGTAAGCGTCTCACTCTACTAGGCACTGGTGAGACCTCAGCTGGTGTCCAGTTTTGGGCACCACACTTTAAGGTGTGAACAAATTGAAAAGAGTCTGGAAGAGAGCAACAAAAATGATCAGAGGTTTAGAAAACCTGACCTAGGAGGTAAGGTTGAAAAAACTGGGCATGTTTAGTCTGGAGAAAAGAAGACTGAGGGGGGACTTAACAGTCTTCAAATATTATTCAGGGCTGTCATAAAGAGGACAGGGACTGATTTTTCTCCATGTCCACTGAATGCAGGACAAGAAGTAATGGGCTTAGTCTGCAGCAAGGAAGATTTAGGTTAGATATTAAGAAAATCTTTCTAGCTATAAAGGGCAGTTAAGCCATGGAACAGGCTTCCAAGGGCAGTTGTAAAATGATGAGATGACCTCTCAAGGAGCCTTCCAGTCCTACATTTCTATGGTTTCAGCAGCAATCAAGGAGAGGGAAAGGCACACGCAGATACACTGCATCTACGCCAGAAGCAGACATGCTGACTAACCAGAGGCAGTGGAACTCGGAGACAGACAGTGCTAGTGCCCCTGCAATGGAAATATGGTGAGGGCTCTGCCATGTAAATTCATGCATGCCAGGCAAGAATGGGACGCAGAAGGGCTGGAGGGACTGCCACAGAGCCAAGGAGCAGGTTGGGAAGCAGTAAATGGGAGCTGGAGCAAGCCTGGGAGCAAGTGGGAATTGCTGAGACCCTCCTTCCCAGCCTGGAGTTATCTGCCCCCCCACAACCTTCCCTTCTATCCCTTCACCCACTCACCCCCCATTCACAGTAAGTCTTCACCTCCTGTAACTAATTATGGAGATGCTCTAGCTGCTCCATAGTTGAGGCTGCATCAAGATTTGCAGTTAAAATAGGGCTAAAATCCCTCTATTTCACATTTTCCTTCAGACATTCCAAGGCCAGAAAGGACCTTTGTAATCCTCTTGTCTGACCCCCTGTATAACACAGGCCAGAGAACTGCCCCACAATAATTTCTTAGAGCAGAGCTTTTTATGAAAACTTCCTTTAAAAATTGTCAGCAACGGAACGATTGAATTTAGTCCCCAAGTTTAACCAAGTCGCTCTTCAGGGGACAATTGCATTTCCATATTTTGTTGCTCAATGATTTATTCCCATTCGTAGAGGGAATGTTTAAAATGCCTCGCCTGCATCTCATGTTTTCTCAATCCCCTATAAATAGAGAATCACAGTGGGTGAAATCCTCCCCCGTGCAGAGGGACAGTATCATACTAAGGTCTATGCTCCACTTAAGCCTTATGTGAGGGCTTAATGGAGATTAACAAGGAGAAGTTTAAGGGTTGACTTGATTACAATCTTTAAGTACCTACATGGGGAACAAATATTTAATAATGGGCTCTTCAGTCTAACAGAGAAAGGACTAACATGATCCAATGGCTGGAAGTTGAAGCTAGACAAATTCAGATGGGAAATAAGGCGTACATTTTTAACAGTGAGAGTAATTAACCATTGGAACAACTGACCAAGGATCATGGTGGATTCTCCATCACTGAGAACTGTTAAATCCAGATTGGATGTTTTTCTAAAAGATCTGCTCAAGGAATTCTTTTAGGGCAGTTCTTTGGCATGTGTTATAAAGGAGGTCAGATTAGATGATCACAATGGTCCCTTCTGGCCTTGGAATCTATGAATCTGTGAATGAGGCCTTGTGCTGACTCTGCACAATGGAGAGTTTAGCAGAGAAACTCTATACAAGCTCCAGATTTTGCATGCAGATGCGTCCTCATGGCAGCTCAAACACAGCGCAGGTACACTTAACCACATAGACCCTTCGTCATTATCATCTACAGAGTTCTCCAAAGCCTAAATCCAATAAGTGCTCATGTTCACCAGTATTGCCAGGCCTCCTTCCTTGAGTCCTCAGATGCACTCTGCACAAACACCACTGCCAACTCTGGATGTCATTGAGTAGGGGGAGGCTATGGAGTATGTGGGGTATTATGTAGCTATGTTCCAGTCATATACCCCGTAAGTAATATGTTTCACCAGGGAAATACAAAGCTGCAACTATCAGGCCAAATCTTTCAGATCCGTGTCAGCATCTGTGTTCTCTGTAAGCTGTGTGGTTGGGCAGCCACCCAGAAGAGATTCAAGTGCCGCACAGCTGATTAGCAGAGCCACGCACATCCAGCACTGTGTGTTCAGTCACCTTCCTCCCGCAGCTGCTCCTGGGACCCTCCTGCTGGCTGTGCAGAGTGTGTGTGTGTGTGTGTGTGTGTGTGTGTGTGTGTGTGTGTGTGTGTGTGTGTGTGGTGGGGTGCTGATGTCAGGGTGTCCCCCTCCCCCTCACTCCAGCTTCTGGGCAGTGAGTGAGTGCCTTTCTTAAAGAGACGGTGCACAGTCTGAGACTTCCCCAGCAGCCAGCTCACACTCTGTCTCTCTCTCTGTCTCTCTCTCTGTCTCTCTCAGACTCAGACACAGACACAGACACACACTGTCTCATTCACACTCACCTACCAACACATACTTGTATTATTGTTGTTACTTCTTGGTACTTCCTACAATGCACATATATTCTCTGTAATTTTATTCTTTAAAAGTGTGTTCTTTTAGTGTTTTGATGGTCTATGCATTTCATAATTTTTATTTCTCTTAAACTTAAATTTAATTCTTTGAGTAGTGAGTCCTAAAATGCCTAACCTGGCCTGATTGGAGTAATTATCCCTTGTGGCAAAGTTCCTCCTCTCCTCTAGTAGGTCCTGCGCTTATTGGCAGATTTCTTCCCCTCAGTGGTTTTCCCCTTGGATGAAACCCATAGATTGGATCAACTATTCCTATGTCTGATTAGGAGTAGCGGGGCTAGGGGGGAACCTGGGCCCGCCCTCTACTCCAGGTTCCAGCCCAGGGCCCTGTGAATTGCAGCAGTCTCTATAGTGCTACTTGTAACCGCTGCTTGACCGCTACAGCTCCCTGGGCTACTTCCCCATAGCCTCCTTCAAACACCTTCTTTATCCTCACCACAGGATCCTCCTGGTGTCTGATGCTGCTTGATTGTATGGTGTTTTCCTCAATCCTCCAGTAGTACCCCCTCTCAGTTCTTAGTTCCTTGTGTCTCTTGCTCCCAGCTCCTCATGCACACTTCTTTCCTCTGGCTCCTCCTCCCTAGACTGGAGTGAGCTCCCCTTTTTATACCAGGTGCCTTGATTAGCCTGTCCTGATTAGCTGCAGGTGCTCCAATCAATGTAGCTATCTCTGGTGCCTTCTAGAAAGTTCTTAATTGGCCCCAGGTGCCTTGATTAGCCTGGAGCAACTGCCATTTTGGTTCCCATGGTACTAGGGATTTGCTTAGCCTGGAGCTAACATACCTGCTCCTCAATACTTTCCTGTAGCCATCCGGCCTTGCTCCATCACACCCTATAATAACTTTAAAAATATATATATATTATATATATATATAGGTTTTTTGTTTCTACTGGTGGCGCACATCCCCATGTACCTTGGTGCACATAACAAAATTTATTCTGCACATGGATGGAAAAAATTAGAGGGAACATTGGTCAGCATGGACTTTCCATGATCAAAGAACTTAGGTCACCGGACCATCCTTGAAAATACTTCAGCTAAACATTGAAGGCGTGTGAGCTGCTAGACACTTTATTCTCCCAATCTTATCCTCTAAATAGAACACAGATGTAATCTACCTTCAGGAGATACATATCGACTCCCTTTCTGCCAGCTGCCTCAACTTCAAAGGTTATGACCTTATGAGTTACTCTCAGTAGAACAAGTATGGCCATGCGACCTATGTTAGAACAGATCTTGTAACCCAGAACCACTCCCATCTAACGCAGACCTTTGTGATATTGTGAGAGTCAGTCATTTCAAAGCGATGACTGTGTACAAGCCCCCGATCCAACCCTGGCCTACCCCAAATATTCTTCTTTAGCTCCTATATCCTGCCATCTATATTGGAGATTTTAATACCTCTCACATCACCTGAGGATTCAAAGTCAAATCAAAGTGAGGTTAATCTTTTGGACTGGGTCTTGCTCCATCACCCAAAACAACAGGTTACTTTTCATTCTACCAGACAGAAACACCACTACTCCGCTAACCTTACCTCAGCCACCAGCACAGGCAATCATCCATTACAAACTATACACGGTGTATTGAAAAACTTTGCATGTAGTCAACATTGTCCAATCCTTACCAAGGTTGGAGTGGCTGTACCTATTGTGAGCACCAATAAAAACCGTCACTGGAACAATAGGAAAGCAAACTGGCCCAGCTTTACACAATTCACCGACCTCTTCATCACTTGTATCCCACACAACATCTCTATTGAAGAAGTTTACATGCATCTCACAAGAGCCATTTACAAAGTTGCCACCAAGTCAACCCCAACAGGTTTTTCTAAGACTTCAATTTCCAGTCTAGATGAGGAGTGTACCGAACTCCTCAAGCACTATGGAGAGAGTAGTGATCTAGAGCAACTTCTAGAAGAGCAAGATGGGAGCAGGCTACCGCAGAACTAAACATGCCATGATCCAGTCAGAAAACTAGGTGCTTCTCAGAAGCCTCCAGCACAGCACCATTACCTAGTCTCTGCAAACAGCGCTGCTACACACCTGATAATGCCACAAAGGCGGATAAGGAGAAAAAGTCTGACAGAGAGGTGAAGAAGAGATGGCGGCAATACAAACAGTGCATACCTGAAACCAAAGAAGACTTCCAGCCTTTCACCACCGGGATCAAAACCTTGAAAACAGGTAAAGCCTATGGGTTTGATAACATCTTCCTGAATTCCTGAAGAACCTGGGAAAAACTAGCAGACAATGGCTAGCCATCTTTCTATTTAGAGTCTCTAAAATAAAATACCTAAGATGTGGCAAAGCAAAATAGCTTTGCCAAAATCTGAGAAAGACCACCAACATGCAACAAGTTTCTGCCCCATCTCTTTGCTAAGCTGTGTGTACAAATTACTTGAAAACCTTATTCTTCATAGAATTACTCCCACTCTTGATGATATCCTGAGTGTGGATCAGGCAGGTTTCAGACCAAGAAGCAGTACCTGACAAAATGCTGGCACTCACCACCAACATCAAGAATGACTTCCAGGTCAGGCAGAAGACAAGCGCAGATTTCCAAGATCTTACTGCTGCATATGACACAATCAGGCATACACTGTACAAACAGTCATTGGCCTTACCAATATGGGTTGTCATGGCTGTGGAACTGCTGCAGGTTCCAAGTTTCACTCGGGCAAAAACAAACCCCCAGCTCTGGGTGCCCCCAACACAATAGTCTACCTGAGCTCTCAGTTCTAGCAACAACACTTTTCAACCTGTGTACAACACCACTGCCAGACATTTTACCTACTCAGATCAATCTGTAAACTCAGGGGTCATACCCTTTGACCGGAGAATTGCTAATATAGTTCCTATTTGTAAGAAAAGAGGGAAAAGTGATCCAGGAAACTACAGGCCTGTTAATTTGACCTGACATATATGCAAGGTCTTGGAACAAATTTTGAAAGACAAAGTAGTTAAGGACATAGAGGTGAATGGTAATTGGAATAAAATACAACTTTGTTTTACAAAAGGTAGAGCATGCCAGACCCACCTGATCTCCATCTTTGAGAAGCTAACTGATTTTTTTAGACAAAGGAAATGCAGCAGATCTAATCTACCTGGCTTTCAGTAAGGCATTTGATACATTCCCACATGAGAAAGTATTCATTACATTGGAGAAGATGGGGATTAATATGAGAATTGAAAGGTGGATAAGGAACTGGAACTCCAGCAGTTCTGAAACTATAACAGGTCATATTGAAAGGTGAACTGTCAGGCTGTAGGGAGGTTTCTAATGGAGTTACCTCAGGATCGGTCTTTGGACCTATCTTGTTTAACATTTTTATTAGTGACCTTGGTACAAAAAGACTGAGTATGCTAATACAATTTGTGGATGACAAAAAGTTGGGAGGTATTGCCAATGTGGAGGAGAACCAGAATATCATACAAGAAGATCTGGAGGACCTTGAAAACTGGAATAATAGAAATGGGATGGAATTTAATAGTGTAAAGTGCAAGGTCATACACTTAGGGACTAACAACAAAAAATGTTGCTATAAACTGGGGTCGTATCAGTTGGAAGTGACAGAGGAGGAGAAAGACATGGTGTATTAGTTGATCACACAATGACTATGAGCCACCAATGTGATGCGGCCATGAAAAAGGCTAATGCAGTCCTAGGATGCATCAGGCAAGGTATTTCCATTAGAGATAGGGAAGTGCTTGTAGCATTATATGAGGCACTGATGAGACCTCACCTGAAATACTGTGTGCAGTTCTGGTCTCCCATGTTAAAGAAAGATTAATTCAAAGTAGATCAGGTGCAGAGAAGTGCTACTAGGATGATCTGAGGAATGGAAAACCTACCGTATAAGAGTTTGGCTTGTTTAGCCTAACCAAAAGAAGACTGAGGGGAGATATGATTATCCCTTTGATGTATTTATAGAGAGCAAATAACTTCTCTCCCTGGCTGGTATTTAAGTTAAGCGCCAATGTTGACACAAAAACAAATGGATATAAACTGTCCATCAATAAATTTAGGCTTTAAATTAGATGAAATTTTGTAACTATCAAAGCAGTGAAGTTCTGGAACAGCCTTCCAAGGGGAGTAGTGGGGGCACAAAACCAATTGGCTTCAAGACTGAGCTTGATGAGTTTATGGAGGGGATGGTAGAATTTGACTGCCTACAATGGCACATAGCCCATCTGTGACTGCTAGCAGCAAATATCTCCAAATGCTAGTGATGGGACACTTTACGGGGAAGGCTCTGAGTTACTAGAGAATTCTTTCCCAGGTGTCCGGCTTGGGGGTCTTGCCCACATGCTCAGGGTCTAAATGATTGCCATATCTGGGTTCAGGAAGGAATTTTCTCCTGGGTCAGATTGGCAGAGACCCTAGGGGGGGGGGTTGCCTTCCTTTGCAGCATGGGGCACAGATCACTTGCATGATTAAACTAGTGTAAATTGTGGATTCTCTTTAACTTGAAGGCTTTAAATCAAGTTGTGAGGACTTCAGTAACTCAGACAGAGGTTGGGGTCTATTACAGGAGTGGGTGGGTGAGGTTCTCTGGCCTGCGATATGCAGAGGAGATAAGACTAGATGATCATGATGGTCCCTTCTGGCCTTAAAGTCTATGAGTCTATAACATCTGTCTGGCACCTAGAACCCCTGAATGCCAAGATGAACGATGTGTCCCACCGTTGTAAATGATGGAGACTTAAACGTTTCCAGCTGCTTCCATCTATACCACATAAAGTCCTACAAATAGCTTAACAGTTTCCTGAATGGACACAGGATGGACCATGACCAATAGCCCGTGTTTCTAGATGTTCACTAGACCATACCTTGACTTTCAAGGAACCCCTTACCAAGACCTTGCTGAAAATAATGACAAGAAACAAACTGATCAGCAGATTAGCTGGTTCTACCTAGAGAGCCAATGTGCAAACCCTAAAACTCTAGGCTTGCCTTGTGCTACTCTGGGGCAGCGAATGGCTCCCTGGTGTGGCTGGCTCTTTTCACACAGGACTAGTAGACACTCAGCTGAATGAAACAGGTATCATGAGACCAACCAGCCCTGCGTGGCTGCCGATCTTGTCCAACATCGTCCCTCCTGGCATCAGGTGACACATTGCCTTGCAGAATCTGCTCCTTAAGGAACAAGACATGCCACATCTATCCCCGTTTAAAGGGGTGTTTGTTTAATCCACCACGCCATGCAAGGCGCCCTATTTGGACAATTTCACTAAGGACCCAGGGTTATCATCTCCAGGTGGCATACGAGGGGACAAGAACTAGCTTCCAACGTAGCCAGTGCCTATCTCGTGAGAGATCCAGCAGACCAGCCCTCTGTTTTTGGCCTTTCATGCCATCTTTGGATAAAGGACAATCGCTCCAGAAGTGAAAGCTTATTCTCAAATCAATTTGTTAGTCTCTAAGGTGCCACAAGCACTCCTGTTCTTTTTCCAGAAGTGGAGTGATCAGATGTGCTGCTAATGACTGTACGTGGGGTCTTTGTAACTCCCCCATTTGCTGCTGTGACCAGTGGCCTCTCAGCAAGGGCAGCCTGGCTCCTTCATGGACTCGCACAACATCCTTCCCTCAGCTATGGAATGATCACAAGACTGAGAAGATCCAGACAAGCATATGAATCTGTGTAGAGGCAATCACAGTACAGATGGAAGTAGGTGAGAGAAGGGATATGCTGTGGAGAAAGTCATGTCGAAGCAGAGGAGGAGGGCTGGAGAAGAGCTTCCCAAGTTTCTCAGAGCACAGATAATCCTCAGCCTCACTTCTCAAGTCAGCTGGGGCCCCCTGAGTGGGCAGGGCTGTTCAGTGGGGCCTGGTGGAAGAGAGCTGCACTAACATGTGGGCTTGAAAATAAACTAGCAATAATCTATGTAATCTATTTACAGATAGGAAATGCCCAGCTTCAATGGTCTACAAAGCCTGCAGCAGACCTTGTCTGGACAGTGCACTATATGACAAAAACAATCCACAGGGTTTTTTTAAAGATGTTTTTTACCATTCCATAACTCACTGCAAGTCTTAATGTTTTCCATCCAGAGCTAGGGCTAGCTACATTCATTCACCTCCTTTAAATTGGTGTTGAATATTTTAAAGGCTTCACAGGGTCAGACCTTCGGCTGCTGTCAGGCAGCATCATTCCATGTAGTGATCCTCTCAACTGTGGATTTGGCCGGCAGCCTCTATCATGAAGAAGGCTAGGATCTTCACAGGAGCCTAAGAAATTAGGTACTCAAATCTCATGGAAATTATGTGGGGTTTAGGCCCCCAAACCCCACTGGTGCCTCTGATGATCCCATCTGAAGTTCCTCCCCTCTCACTACAGCCAGGTAATTCCCATTGCCATGGGAGGGAGGGGTGTCCCTGCAATTCAGGCACATACTGCTTTTCCCATTACCATTACCCCAGGATTTGGGGCCTTTGTACAGTTTATGAATTTTGATTGCTATTATGAAATATCATGAAATGACTGTGTGGTGGAAAGCCTGTATGTGTGTAGATTCATCACTGCTGACAGGACACGCAGCGGGTACATTCCTGAGTGAGGACAATGGGAAAGTATGTATATTTAAACAATTGTGCTTTGCCCATAATAGCTCTACCAGGTGGGTTTGCTCAGCAGGGGGAAGATCCCCGCCCCCTGCAGACAGAGGAGGAATTAAGGCGGGAGCAATGGAATGACATGACGTCAGAAGGAAGAAAGCCAGGTGATCCTGTGGGATTTCACTAAGGAGTCACACAGCGTAGCTGAGGAACAGCCCTGGAGGAACTGGAAGCTGGGGAAGGAGACTCCATGAGGGAAACACCATCCAGAATGGGAAACCCAGCCTGTGACCTGGCAAACCCGGCGGCATCTCTTGCCAAGTCTCTGTGCGTCAGCTGAGCACTGACAAATTCATAGCTGGAAACCAGCCTAGCTCACCTGTTTTTTAGTATTGTTCAAGCTAGGTGCTGAGCTTGTAAGAATGTGTTTAGTCTCCATAAAAGTTTTGCTTTATAATTGGAAAAATGCACTATCAAGACTAAATAGGCCATTGTGGAGCATCACAAACACAAAGGCTGGTTTAATGGCCCTCTTACATCCCTGAAGGTGCTAGGCATGAGAAAGCACATCCCACCAGCTTGAGTTCTGGAAGGGGGAAATAAAGCTAGCCGACATGAAGATTTTTCATCTCTTTGCTGTTTGGACTCTTACACGGGCTGGAGCTGAGAAACAAAAAACAGCAATCTCCAGGGTTAGCCCTAAAGGCCATTCAGTGCTGACAGATTGCTACATCTCTGTCATTTTTTGGAACCATAAACTGAACTCATTTGTGTATACATCTTGCCTGCTTTAACCTGTAAATAACTCCTTTCTATTTCCTAGTTAATAAATCCTCAATTTGTTTGCTCTAGGACTGGCTATCAGTATTGTCTTTGGTGTGAGATCTAAGATACAAATTGATCAGGGGGAACTGACTGCTCTCTTGGAACAACCCGAGTATTTTGTGATTCTTGGTGTCAGTGATCGCTAAGTCCAGCTTGCCTGGGTGGCAATTAAACTGGAGAGCCCACGAAAGCTTATGCTCAAATAAATTTGTTAGTCTCTAAGGCAGTTGTCCCCAACCTTTTTCGTCTGGTGGGTGCCAGACGATGAGCCATGGAGGACCGTGGTGGCGGACAAGCATCCGCCGAAATGCCGCCGACAAGCGGCGTCATCCAGAGGTGTCGCAGCCGAACGCTGTTTGTCAGCAGCAAGCAGTGTCATCCAGAGGCGTCACAGCTCCACAGCTGCCCAGTGTCTCCTGCAAGTTCAGCAGTGACCCAGACAGCTTACACCTCAGCATGGAGTCTGGGGGGAGGCTGTGTTTGCTTACGGGGGATTTTGAAAGGTTAGCACTGGACACAGGAGGATTAGGCAGTAGGTTCCAGTTGTCAGAAGTGAGTGTTAGCCACTGGGTCTGCACCCTAACAGTGTATCTAGGGACCCCAAGAACACCTGGGCTCCCAGGGTGCAGAAGTTTGGATTCCCCTGGCTGCAGTGCAGTGGGGCACCCAATCAGATCAGCTACACCTTCACTGACTACAATGACCAGGCCTCATCCTCCAACTGGGACCTGTCTGAAGGTTCTGGCTGCTCTGGAGGAGGCATTGTCCACAATAATGTCTCCATTTAGCAGAGTGATTCAGAGTTTTGGCTTAGGTTTTACCTTTTGCTTCACAGGGAGTTAGTTTTTAAATGGGTTCATTCTTTAACCCAGGTATTCCCTTAGAGGGCTACTGAGTATTTCCCCATTTGTTTCAGTTCAACCCTCCAGAAAATCTTGTTACGACAGGTCTGCACCCCTTTCAAAGGAAGATATTTGACTGGCGAGCCTCATTGTAGGGTTAAGTATCGGCTGCCCTGAGACACGCAGAAGAGTTTGGAGCTATTGCTCTGAAATCCTTGGTTTTAGTTTGGGCTGTGTCACTCACACCTCTAGATCCATGTCAAGGAGCATTACATTCAAATCCAGAAGGCTGCCTGCCCAAGCCAGGGACCAGGGCAATCCGGAAACAAAGGCAGTGAAGGAATTTGTAATTAAATTGCCATTAGATAGGTAACAGATTGTCTGGCAGCTGACAGTGAGTGAAAATGCTCCATTCTGTCACGTTTTATCAGCATGAAAACCATTTGCAAGTGCTATAATTACATTCCTAATTGTCAATGTGATTAGGGCCCTACTGCTGTTCATTAAATGGGTGTCACCCTCAGCCAGCAATCTGTAGGGGAGAATATTTAATTAATTGACTCATTCATGGGGGAGGGGAGGAAATGGCCAAAACAAGGAGTTAAATTGTTTGAGAGTCAGGATTTCCGCCTTGGATTGTATTGACTTCAAGAGGAGCTGCTGGGCAAACAATGCTTTGGAAAAATGCAGTTACTGATTTAGGTTCCTAATTTTAGGCACCCCATTTTGAAAGTGTTGGCCATAGTCTAACATGGGAGATAGCTTGTCTGACTAAAGCTGGTGCAACTGATGTGGGTGTCTCCCCCTCAAAGGTGGGCCTGGAGCAACACCAGCAGAACCAGAGCTGAACTCTGCCAGACTGTGGGATGCTCAGATACGTGGTTCCAGCCCATATCTGGGTAGTTTTGTTCTCAGAGAACTGAAGAGTGTTTTATCTGCCGCTACCTGAATTCAGGGCTTTCCATTTCTGTTGCAGAAAGCTTACACACATTTCACCTTGGGTTTTTGTTAGTATTCCATGCTCCACATTAGCTCTCAGTGTGCTGCCCACAGGTTGCCAGGCAGAGCAGAAGAGGCTCCAGCCATAGCGGAAGGGGCCTTTATCCCTTACTCAGCCAGGGAAGAGCCAATCTCTGGTGTGACTGCACTGAGGTCTGTGGAGCTGCCCCAGGAATTAACTTGTCTCTCAGTGTTTGCTGGAGGGGGTGGAAATTTTTCCAATAAGTTTTCACTGAAAAAGTAGCCTTTACACATTTTGGAAAATTCAGCACATTATATTAAGAGTGATCTTACAGAAGTGGGTTGTGTACCAAAAACTCAAAGATGTAATTAAAAAAACTTTAACGGGTGTATTTCAAGCAGCACCAAAGAGTTGAAAAATTGAAGTTTCAAAAAATCTTTTTGCAATCCTCACTTTTTTTCTTTTCCACGGCCCTGAGTTTGCCTGATGCATTCAAAAGTGGAGAGTTTTTCTGGAGATCCCCAAGTAACTTACAGGAGTCAACATTATGGGCCAGATTCTGGGGTCTGGACCAGCTGTGCCAGGCACAGTGCCATGGAGACAAAGGTAGTATTACACAACCTATGCAGCTCCAGACTGAGGTTATCTGGAGGCTAGTTGAACTCCTGGCATAAGTGAGAGCACCCTCTTGTACCCGAGCTGCTTATGGGAGCACACACACATTTCAGCCATTCCCTGTCTTGCCCAGCCACACCCTCTAAATTAGGAACAGAGCCATAGACCAACTCTGCCATGCTGGCATTCCTCCAGTGCAGGAGGGATCCCCAGCTGGCCAGATCAGTTGGATTTCTGGCCCCTTTGCATTGGCGGAGTGGCAAACAGGGTTAGAGTGCAACAAAGAATGGGGCCCTTAGATGAAAACAATCCATTCTACAGGGAGACTGAGGGTACGTCTATACAGTGTTGGATGTATTGGGGGTTGATTTATTGCGTCTTGTCTGGACATGATAAATCGATCTGATAATTGACTCCCATACTCCTCCTCAGCAGGAGGAGTAAACGGAGTCAACGGGGGAGCCGCGGCAGTCGACTCGCCTCCGTGAAGACGGCCAGTATCTGGAGATACTTCGACTTCAGCTACACGAAGAGCGTAGCTGAAGTTATGTATCTTAGTTCGAACCCCCGCACTAGCATAGCCCAGGCCTGAGTGACTTCCCTCCCAAGACCCACCAGTTTTCAGGCTGTGTTCCTCCTATTGCAGAACTGGAACATTGCCAGAGAAAGGCACTATATGAAGGCATCAGGGAAAGTGTGGGCCCCTTACTGAATGGGGGAGGTACCCTACTGACAGATGATGTGGAAAAAGCTAATGTTCTCAATGCTTTTTTTGCGTCTGTCTTCATGAACAAGTTAGCTCCCAGATAACTGCACAGAGCAGCACAGTATTGGGAGGAGGTGACCAGCCCTCTGTGGACAAAGAAGTGGTTCAGGACAATTTAGAAAGCTGGATGCGCACAAGTCCATGGGGCTGGATGCGCTGCATCCAAGGGTGCTAAAGAAGTTGGCGGATGTGATTGCAGAGCCATCGGCCATTATCTTTGAAAACTCATGGTGATCAAGGGAAGTTCTGGATGACTGGAAAAAGGCTAATGTAGTGCCCATCTTTAAAAAAGGGAAGAAGGAGGATCTGGGGAACTACAGGCCAGTCAGCCTCACCTCAGTCCCTGGAAAAATCATGGAGCACGTCCTCAAGGAATTAATTCTGAAGTACTTAGAGGAGAGGAAAGTGATCAGGAACAGTCAGCATGGATTCACCAAGGGCAAATCATGCCTGACTAATCTAATTGCCTTCTGTGAGGAGATAACTGGCTCTGTGGATGAGGGCAAAGCAGTGGACATGTTATTCCTTGACTTTAGCAAAGCTTTTGATACAGTCTCCCACGGTATTCTTGCCAGCAAGTTAAAGAAGTATGCACTGGATGAATTGAATAAAAGGTGGATAGAAAGCTGGCTAAATCATTGGCTCAACAGGTAGTAATTGATGGCTCCATGTCTAGTTGGCAGCCGGTATCAAGCGGAGTGCCCCAAGGGTCAGTCCTGGGGACGGTTTTGTTCAATATCTTCATTAATGATCTGGAAGATGGCATGGATTGCACCCTCAGCAAGTTTGCAGATGACACTAAACTGGGAGGAGTGGTAGATACGCTGGAGGGTAGGGATAGGATACAGAGGGACCTAGACAAATTAGAGGATTGGGCCAAAAGAAATCTGATGAGGTTCAACAAGGACAAGTGCAGAGTCCTGCACTTAGGATGGAAGAATCCCATTCACTGTTACAGACTAGGGACCGAATGGCTAGGAAGCAGTTCTGCAGAAAAGGACCTGGTGGTTACGGTGGATGAGAAGCTGGATATGAGTCAACAGTGTGCCCTTGTTGCCAAGAAGGCTAATGGCATTTTGGGCTGTATAAGTAGGGGCATTGCCAGCAGATCGAGGGACGTGATTATTCTCCTCTATTAGGCATTGGTGAGGCCTCATCTGGAGTACTGCGTCCCGTTTTGGGCCCCACACTACAAGAAGGATGTGGAAAAGTTGGAAAGAGTCCCGCGGAAGGCAACAAAAATGATTAGGGGGCTGGAGCACATGACTTATGAGGAGAGGCTGAGGGAACTGGGATTATTTAGTCTGCATAAGAGAAGAATGAGGGAGGATTGATAGCTGCTCTCAACTACCTGAAAGGGAGTTCCAAAGAGGATGGCTCTAGACTGTTCTCAGTGGTACCAGATGACAAAACAGGGAATAATGGTCTCATGTTGCAGTGGGAGAGGTTTAGGTTGGATATTAAGAAAAACTTTTTCACTAGGAGTGTGGTGAAGCACTGGAATGGGTTACCTAGGGAAGTGGTGGAATCTCCTTCCTTAGAGGTTTTTAAGGTCAGGCTTGACAAAGCCCTGGCTGGGATGATTTAGTTGGTGCTGGTCCTGCTTTGAGCAGGGGGTTGGACTAGATGACCTCCTGAGGTCCCTTCTAACCCTCATATTCTATGATTCTATGATCTGATCTCTCCATCAGCAGGTGCACCCGCACCTCAGTTTCTCCTCATTGTTCTGCATTCTCCCTTGGCTGATAGGGTCTCTAGGCCCTTCAGAGCCCAGGGAAGTCAAAACAGAAAACACCAACCAGACCTTCTCTCCTCAACCCTAGGACCAGAGTCATCCCTACCTATTCGCAAAGTACGCAGCTGTGTAGGGCACCAGGAAATTTGGGGCACCTATGCAGCTGTGTGCTGCTCTGCCTCTTCCCCAAAGCCCCCGTACTTGCTTTGCCCCAGCCCCACCTCTTCCCACCCCTGCTCTGCCCCAGCCCCACCCCCACTCCAGCCCTTTTTCTGAGGACTGCAGCATGGGTTGGGCCTGCACTCACCAGGTGGCAGTAAGTGGAGTGACCCAGCCCCAGCCCACTCTGTACCGCACCGCCAGCTCCCAGCTGAGTTGTCGGTGAGTGCTGGGGGGCGGTTACCCCCTGCCGCCCAAGCCTGGGAGCCAGGGGAGCAGAGCGGAACTGGCTGGGGCTGGGTCGGTCCACTTCCCACCGCCCCATGAGTGTGGGGTCAGGCCTGCCCTGCACTCACCAGGTGGCAGGAAGTGGAGCGACCCAGCCCCAACCCGCTTTGCTCTGCTGGCTCATGCTGGGGGGGCGGTTCCCCCCTGCCCCTCAAGCCTGCTCGTACAGGAGGGGCTGCTGAGTCCATGCCTTGCCCCACTACAGCCTCAACCCCCCCAGACTCCAACTAATGAAACAGCCTCAAACACCCACCTCATTGTCCCCTAAGGCTACTTCCTACACAGCTTGGCTTGCCTGCCTCTTGGACTTCCTCAGACCCAGCTTCGAGTCTCCAATCAGCACTATGCCCTCCTGGCTGGATTATCCCCAAACACAGGACTCTTCCAGCTTCCGCTGGGCAAGAGCAGGTCCCAATCCCTCTCCAGGCTTAAGTACCTGCCTTCCTGAACCCAGGTGGAAACGCCTGCCTTGGTTGGCCAGCAGAGCATGTTGTATGGGGTGGAGCTGGCTGTCCACCTGGCTCTCCTCCCAGAGGATTAAACCCTTCCCTGCCTACTCCAGCATAGGGCATGGTCACCCTACCAGAGGAAACAACAGTGCTGAGAGGCCTGTCACCCAGGAACCATCTCCCACCTGCCTGCCCTGGATGTTCAGCCAGTCCTGCCATTTCTTCCTCTAGTATTTCTAGGTCTTCCTGCCCAGGCAGCTAACCTCATGGAATCCCACCTTATTTACTGTATGTTCCTCCTTCCTGTTAGGATATAGGATTCAGGCCTGTCTGCAAAGGCCTATACGTTAAGAATTTAGGTGTATTCTTATCACTTAGCTAGTTATAGAGGTATAAAAGAAAGAATCAAAATCACTGTCTGTCTGTGTAATGGCCTTCTCTTACTGTGACAGTCTGAGGCCTGGTTCTTAGGCTAAGGCCTTCAGCTAAGCAGCAGAGGCCAGCCATAAACTGGGAAATGTATGGTCACATCCTCACATTCCAAACTAGTCACATTGAAATAAGGTGCTATTGGGCTGTTAGGAATACAATCCTGTCCTGATATTCCTATCACCTCCAGAGAAAGGGAAAGAGCCTAGAAGATGTAAAAGGAAACTTAGTTTAATAGCATCCTGTCTGGCAAGAACTCACTGATCAATAGCTGGGATGTGAAATCCTCATTTCTGTATTGTTCTATCACTGTAGTCTCCACTTCCCTATTGTTTGTCTGTATAATCTCTGTCTGGTTCTGTGACTGTTTCTGTCTGCTGTATAATTAATTTTGTTGGGTGTAAACCAATTAAGGTGGTGAGATATAATTGGTTAAATAACCATGTTACAATATGTTAGTTAAATTTCAGTAAAATGATTGGTTAAGGTATAGCTAAGCAGAACTCAAGTTTTACTATATAGTCTGCAGTCAATCAGGAAGTAAGGGGGGGAATTGGGATCATGTTTTGCTAAGGGGGGGAATGGGAACAGGGGATGGAACAGGAATAGGGACACAGGCAAGACTCTGTGGTGTCAGAGCTGGGAAGGGGGACACTAAGGAAGGAAACTGGAATCATGCTTGCTGGAAGTTCACCCCAATAAACATTGAATTGTTTGCACCTTCGGACTTCAGGTATTGTTGCTCTCTGTTCATGCGAGAAGGACCAGGGAAGTGAGAAGGTGAAGGAATAAGCCCCCTAACACTTCCGCCAGGGCTTTCTGGCCCCACACTGTCCCCTCCCCTCCATACAAAACAAAGCTGTTAAAATCAGCTTCCTTGCCTGTTGCTTTGGCCAACTCACCCCTCCTTCCATCCTCCTTCCCATCCAACCTTTATATCCCTCTTTTGCCTACTCCTCTTTCTTCACGTAGAACTCGGGTTCCTTGTTCAACCTTTCAAGGGTCTTCACAAGTTCCCTCCCATTGCTGCCAACTCTCATGATATGGTCACAAGTCTCCTGCTATCTAGTATTTTTCTTAAAGCCCCAGCTCCTGGAGTCCTGTGATTAGATGAGACTCTCAGCTTGCACTGAACAAGAAAGGACGTTTCTAACCCTCATGGTTGCAGAGAAAAGCTGGAAAATGTGACCCAAGTGCAGCCCTGAAGGATCGGAAATCAGAAGGCAAGGAAAAAGATCTCAGGATGGTTAATCCAGCCGCATGATGCTGGGGGCCTGATTCATGATTTTTGAATGCTTGAAGCTGGCAAGACTGCCCTCCCCTCTGCTCCGCCAGTGGTGCCAGCTTTGCTCCATCCAAAATAGCTATTTAGTATGATTATCAATAACTGTCATAAAAAATGACTGTGGTATTGCAGTCATGCCTCGAGACTTCAGCTGAGATCAAGGGCCCCTTGTGCAGGGAGCTCTGCAGACTCATGGCAAGAGACAGTCTCTGCCACAAAGACTTTGCAGTTTAAACAGAGAAAGGGTGGGAGGGGAAAGAGCGCCAAAATACTTGCCTGTTATCACAAAGAACCAGGAATAGGTCTCAGCATGGGGTCCTGTCCACCAGACCACACTGTCTCTCATGGTGTCTTTTATGACACCCCAGATGCAGGGAATGCCTTCTCTGAACTGCAAGGCAAATCTCCTCCTTCACATCTTTTCTCCAGACCACTTCTGAAACTCCTACAAAGAACCAGGCACGGTCTGATGGCCACACTGAGAGGCAATGAAAGAGAAGAGAGAATCATAGAATCATAGAATATGAAGCAGCAAAGAATCCTGTGGCACCTTATAGACTAACAGATGTAAGCAGTGTCAGGATGAGCCCTACCCTGACATCTGGTGGTAAATTATGAGGAGTGGGCAAAGGAATTTCAGGAATGCACATTTGCATTGGTAAACCCACTCCACTTAGCATAACACACAGCAGCATGGGATGGTTATTTTCACAGCTGTGGAATCCCCAATTTCTTTGTTATTGGGGCAGGAAGAAAAAAAAAAGGGCTGTTACCTTAATTATGTGAATGAGGAACTATGAGACTGCTTTATGACAGAAATGACTCAACCTACATTAAATAGTACTTGCTAGACAAGGGAGATGGGTCCCAAAACCCAGTGAAGAGAGAGAGGTTGGGGACTGGTGTGTGTACCTGATGGTATGGGCCCCTTTTGAGGGCCTGGAACACCAATTGCACTTCCTCCTCTCTCCACTGTTAAAGAGCAGAGCTAATTTTGAATTCTTTAGGAGTCCATCTAGAGGTTGCTGACCTGAATTCACGTTGGGCCATGTGGCACTGGGGCTCTCCTACTACAAGTTGAAATCACTAAGAGCTGAGATCACTGAGTGCTGTGTTAAGTAGTGGGAGAGCCTGAAGATCTATCACCAAGCAGCTGGCAGAGCGGAGCAGTCTGCAGCACGTTGGAGCAGCCCATGGAACAGTGAGCAGTGTGGAGCGGTTTGCGGGGACGGCTGACGTGGTTCACGGGTCTGCTGAAGGAGCGGCACAGCTGGTGGAGTGGAGCCAGTCGTGGCGAAGGCTGCAGCAGAACTCCACGGAGAAGCGGGGCAGTCGGCCCTGGCCCACGTAAGGTGTCCCTTAGCACCTTGTGTGCGTGACCCCCCCCCCATTTCCACCCAGGCTGGGGTAAACTCTGCAGATAAACTTTTGAACTCTGGGGTGGCACTGACCGGAGACTGAGACTTTTGGGTTGTTGGACTTTGGGGTGATTGGACTTAAGACCCTAAGGACAGTGCCAAATGTACTTGGAGGTGGGTTTTTGCTTATGGTGTGTGTATAGTCCTGTTTGTGGTGTCTCTCCAACGTGATGCCGCATTGTTTCCCTCCTTTATTAAAAGGATTTTGCTACACTCAGACTTCGTGCTTGCGAGTGGGGAAGTATTGCCTCCTAGAGGCGCCCAGGAGGGTGGTAGGTAATTGTCCCAGGTCACTGGGTGGGGGCTCGAGCCGGTTTTGCATTGCGTTATTGAAACGGAACCCCTGGATACTGAACCTGGCCCTTGTTGCTGCCAACTTAGAGGGGCAGAAGGGTTACATTTTTGGGGGCTCGTCCGGGATCCCTGGGTCAGTACCCCTCGCAAGCACCTGTTGAGTGTTCCACTGTATTGGGAAACAATTGTGTTTATATTTTGAGGGAATTACTGTTTGTATAATGGCTAATATGTCGGGTTTGTTGGGCCCCAGTCCTGCAGCCCTTAGCTCAGGGGCGGCAGCCTCAGCCAATGATTGGGCACAAGCACTGAGGCATATATTGGAAAAGATTGTGTTGGCCTATGCTACGTCAAACTCTTGTCGTAAGTTAAGGTTATTTGCTGGGGAAGAGGAGTTTGAACCCTGGTTGGAGCATACCACTGAAATGCTGCGGGAGTGGGCCGTACCTGATGTAGAAAAGCGAAGATGTCTAATAGACAGCCTTAGTGGCCCAGCATTAGATGTACTTCGCACCCTGAAGCTCATTGACCCTGAGGTCAGTGTGAAGGACTGCCTAGAGGCCCTTGATAATACCTTTGGGAGCGTAGAGAGCCCTGAAGATAGTTACTGTAAATTCCTTGATTCCCGACAGGAAAGGGGTGAGAAAATTTCAGCCTATATACAGAGGCTGGAGAGATTGCTTCAAAGAGCTGTTATGAGGGGAGCAGTGACTGCTGAGCAGATGGATCAGACCAGACTGGCTCAAGTTGTAAGAGGGACTCAGTATCAGAACCCGATCCTACTTCATCTCCGACTAAGAGAATGGCAGGAACATCCCCCAAGTTACTCCCAGCTGATAAAGGAGGTCAGGGAAGAGGAAGAAAGGCAGGCTGCCAGCGAGTGTTGGGAAGCCCAAACATTGGAACCAGGCAGCACAACACCACTGCAAATGGCCAGTGTACTGATGGTGAGCACCACAGAGGAACTTGCCCAACAAATGCAGGTCCTGACGGAACGGATAGCTGAGCTGCAAAGCACCATTGACCGAGCTAAGATTTCCAGGAATAAGGAGCCTCAGACTGTGACAATGGAGAAGTCAGTATCTAGAGCCACTATCGCACCCTGGCGAAGGGGGAAAGGACAATTCTTTTGCTACTGGTGTGGTCAGGATGGGCACAGTGCTGCTAACTGCCATAAGGAAGAGAACCCTTCCTTAGTGTATGAAAAGCTGAGGATCAGTTGGGAGAGACGCAGTAGCTGTCAGAAGGTCTGGGAACGGAGACCACCTAGGCCTACAGGATTTGAAGATTCCCCCAGAAGAGACCATCCAGCTGGGATCCCTGCAGGACTGATAGGGCCTCGAGCAGAGGTCATGGTGAGGATTGAAGGGGTGGAGTGTAAAGCCGTGCTTGACACTGGATCTCAAGTGACTATTATATTTCAGTCATTCTACCAACAGATGCTTAGGCACCTGCCTGTACAGCCACTGACTGCCATTGGTCTGTGTGGCCTCAGCATGGATGAATACCCCTACCAAGGGTATGTCATAGTGCACCTGGAATTCCCAGAGGAGGTTGCTGGGGTAAGGGAAGAGGTAGACACAGCTGCCTTAATATGCCCTGACCCTAAAGGGACCTCTGATGTGTCTGTGCTGATAGGGACCAACTCCAGTCTCTTCAAGGTGCTCGCGGATTACTGCAGACGACGGGCTGGGGACCAGTACCTGAGTACCCTGATGATCCATACGCTTTGTGCTGAAGCCTATAGGAAGATTGAGAGCGCTAAAAAGGAGACATCTGAGCTACCGATTGGGGCACTGAAGTACATGGGCACAACCCCCTTAGTAGTGCCCGCAAGGACGGAGCAAGAGGTGCTTGTCATGAGTACCAGGCTGAAAGGCAGTAAAGGGGCATTAGCAATGATAGAGCAGCCAGTTGAAGGAGAGCTCCCGGAAGGAGTGCTGGTCCCCAGTGGAGTCATAACCCTACCTGCTGAAGCCCAGGAAAAGGTGACTATACTGATTGCTAATGAAACAAGTCGAGATGTTGTTGTGAAGCAAGGACAAAAGATAGCAGACCTCTTCGAGCCTGAATCAATTGTGAAACCCCAGTGCGAGACTCAAGTTCCGACAATAGACCCAGCAAAGTTTGACTTTGGAGATTCACCATTGTCGGAGGAGTGGAAAGATTGCCTGAGGAGGAAACTTTGTGAAAGACCCAAGGTGTTCTCACTGCATGAGTGGGATGTGGGATGTGCAAAAGGAGTAGAGCACAACATCAGACTACATGACTCCTGACCTTTCAGAGAGAGATCTAGGAGGCTTGCTCTCTCCGAGATGGAAGATGTGCGACAACATCTTCAAGAGCTGGCTGCAAATGGCATCATTACAGAGTCCCGCAGCTCATACGCCTCACCCATTGTGGTGGTCCGTAAAAAGAATGGGAAAATCCGGATGTGTATTGACTACCGCACCCTAAACCGCCGTACTGTGGTTGATCAGTACACAATGCCTCGAGTCCAAGATGCCTTAGACTGTTTGCTGGGAAGCCAGTGGTTCTCTGTGTTGGATCTTCGGAGTGGATACTACCAGATCCCTCTGGGTGAAGAAGATAAGGAGAAGACAGCCTTCATCTGCCCATTAGGGTTTTATCAGTTCGAACGCATGCCCCAAGGGATTTCTGGAGCACCTGCCACATTTCAACGTCTTATGGAGAAAGTTGTGGGAGACATGAATTTACTGCAAGTGTTAGTTTATTTGGATGACTTGATTGTGTTTGGAAGAACTTTGGAAGAGCATGAAGAAAGACTTCTTAAAGTGCTTGATAGGTTGGAGGATTATGGTTTGAAGCTTTCAATTGACAAATGTCAGTTCTGCAGGACCTCGGTGAAGTATGTGGGCCACATCGTATCCCAAGAGGGTGTGAGTACTGATCCTGATAAAATAGAAGCACTCACTACATGGCCACGTCCAAGCAACTACAGAGAACTCAAGACTTGCCTTGGGTTTAGTGGCTACTACCATAGATTTGTGAAAAACTATGCTACAATTGTAAAACCCCTCAATGATCTTACCAGGGGATATCAGTCCAGCAAGAACAAATCTAAGACCAAGAATAAAGGGCCTTCTGTGCAGAGACACTATGGTCCCTTCGAACCCTTTGGGCCATGGTGGAATGAGAGATGTGAAAGGGCTTTTCGAGAAATCATTACTTGCCTAACTCATGCCCCTGTCCTAGTCTTTGCTGACCCAAGCAAGCCATTCATCCTGCATACTGATGCCAGTTTGGAGGGTCTGGGAGCAGTACTGTACCAGGAGGTGGAAGGCAAGCGTAAACCTGTAGCCTTTGCCAGCCGAGGACTGTCTGATAGTGAAACACGCTATCCCACCCACAAGCTGGAGTTCTTGGCCCTGAAATGGGCCATCACTGAGAAATTTCGAGACTACTTGTATGGTGCTCAGTTCCAGGTGTGGACAGACAACAACCCACTGACTTATGTGTTAACAAGTGCTAAACTGGATGCTACAGGGCAAAGATGGGTGGCTGCTTTGGCTAGCTATGACTTCAGCATTCAATACCGATCAGGGAGAAGCAATGTAGATGCAGATGCATTGTCCAGGCGTCCACAAGCACCAGGAGTTGCTGTGATACCCACGGATGGAGTGAGAGCTATTTGCAGCGTGAGTCGCAGAGAGCCGGAGGCCCATGAGAGCCTTCATGGATGCGTTGCTGAAGCTTTGGGCCTGCCCCCTGAATGCGTGCCTTCTGCTTCAGTGAACTATATTGCTTTGGACCAATCTCCCTTGCCTGTGTTCAATGCGGCTGACTGGCAGGAAGCCCAGCTGCAAGATATTGACATTCGTGATACACTACTTGCCAAAAGGGAGGGGCGAGGCTCAGCTGCGGTTGTCCCACCTACCCCAGAGGGCAAACTACTATTGAGAGAATGGACCAAGCTAAAACTGATTCAGGGAGTGCTACACCGCGTGACCACAGACTCTCTACAAAAGCAACGGAACCAACTAGTGCTGCCGAAAGAGTACAGAGCCCTGGCCATGAGGGCCCTGCATGATGACTTTGGACATTTAGGGATGGAGAGGACCCTGGAACTTACCCGCAGTAGGTTCTATTGGCCCCGAATGGCTGAAGATGTTCGCAGAAAATGTGAGACCTGCGCTCAATGTGTTCAAAGGAAAACTCTGCCTACGAGGGCTGCATATCTGAAGAACATCACCAGCAACAAACCTCTGGAGCTGGTATGCATTGATTTCTTGTCTTTAGAAGTGGACAAGAGGAATATTGGGAACATTCTAGTAGTGACCGACCATTACACGCGATATGCGCAGGCATATCCCACACGTGATCAGAAGGCCACCACTGTCGCTCGAGTACTATGGGAAAAATATTTCTCAGTTTATGGATTCCCAGCCCGGATACACTCAGATCAGGGACGAGACTTTGAGAGTCACCTTCTGAAGGAGGTGCTGAGGATAGCCGGAATTAAAAAGTCGAGGACAACGCCTTATCACCCGCAGGGTGACCCTCAGCCAGAGAGGTTCAACCGAACCCTGTTAGATATGTTAGGGACTTTGCGGCCAGAGCAGAAGGCAACCTGGAGCCAACATGTTGCATTTCTGGTGCACGCCTACAACGCCACCAAGAACGATGCTACGGGAGTCACCCCATATCTCTTGATGTTTGGGCAAGAACCAAGATTACCCATAGACCTGTGCTTTGGTGTATCAGAGGATGGCGATAGCTATGAAACCCATCAGCAATATGTATCCCGACTACGAGAAAAGCTGCGGGATGCTTATCACTTAGCTACATCTGCAGCTCGGAGGAATGCAGACCGCAACAAACATCGATATGATTCTAGAGTACGTCTGCAAGAGCTCCAGCCAGGGGACAGAGTCCTGCTGCGAAATTTGGGTATTGCTGGCAAACACAAGATAGCTGACAGATGGAAAGCAATACCTTACTTGGTGATGGAAAAGCTAGGAGACCTGCCGGTCTACAAGATCAAACCTGAAGAGGGTCCAGGGCAGACAAAGACCGTGCATAGAAACCTTTTGCTCCCGGTGGGGGAATTGGTAGGCAGCCCTTATGAGATGGGCCACAACAAGGCAACTGGGCAGAACGAAGGTGCTGTACCAAAGCCACCTTCCAACATGGACAGCCAGCCCCCTGCAGCTAACTTACCCCTACTCAGCACATCTGAGAGTGAGTCTGAGGAAGAAGACACAACCATGGTGTATCCTAGGATGAAGACGAGATTGCAGTCTCGATCAGCTGAATCAAAAGAGAGTACCTCCTCTTCCGCCCTAAACCCTATGGCAGAAGTATTTAGACCCATTCCTGACACTCCTGAGCCACTGGTGGAACCCCCGTGTGATGACTTACATAGATTACTGGACAGTGGCGACATACAGATGGAAGATGTCCCAAGCACCCTCGACCCTCCACTGTTAGAACTAGAAATGCAGGGGCCTATTCCAGTACCTGAGGGAAACTCACAGGAAACCTTCCCACCCGTCACTCAAGAGGATGTCCCCCCCTACCACAGCAACAGAGATTCTCAATAGGCGAGACAGGGTAATAAGACCAGTGAAACGGTTAACTTACGATGCACCTGGGGTGACTAGTGAAGAGCCAATACATTTAGCACACAGGTTTGTGAAAGCTAAAGTGGGCTATCTGAGGCCCTTTGGAGGGGACCAGTAAGTTGGTATAGTAGGGAATGTGATTTGTCGGGACGACAAATTCTCGGCTGGGGGGAGGATGTAAGCAGTGTCAGGATGAGCCCTACCCTGACATCTGGTGGTAAATTATGAGGAGTGGGCAAAGGAATTTCAGGAATGCACATTTGCATTGGTAAACCCACTCCACTTAGCATAACACACAGCAGCATGGGATGGTTATTTTCACAGCTGTGGAATCCCCAATTTCTTTGTTATTGGGGCAGGAAGAAAAAAAAAAGGGCTGTTACCTTAATTATGTGAATGAGGAACTATGAGACTGCTTTATGACAGAAATGACTCAACCTACATTAAATAGTACTTGCTAGACAAGGGAGATGGGTCCCAAAACCCAGTGAAGAGAGAGAGGTTGGGGACTGGTGTGTGTACCTGATGGTATGGGCCCCTTTTGAGGGCCTGGAACACCAATTGCACTTCCTCCTCTCTCCACTGTTAAAGAGCAGAGCTAATTTTGAATTCTTTAGGAGTCCATCTAGAGGTTGCTGACCTGAATTCACGTTGGGCCATGTGGCACTGGGGCTCTCCTACTACAAGTTGAAATCACTAAGAGCTGAGATCACTGAGTGCTGTGTTAAGTAGTGGGAGAGCCTGAAGATCTATCACCAAGCAGCTGGCAGAGCGGAGCAGTCTGCAGCACGTTGGAGCAGCCCATGGAACAGTGAGCAGTGTGGAGCGGTTTGCGGGGATTGCTGACGTGGTTCACGGGTCTGCTGAAGGAGCGGCACAGCTGGTGGAGTGGAGTCAGTCGTGGCGAAGGCTGCAGCAGAACTCCACGGAGAAGCGGGGCAGTCGGCCCTGGCCCACGTAAGGTGTCCCTTAGCACCTTGTGTGCGTGACCCCCCCCCCCCATTTCCACCCAGGCTGGGGGGGGGGGGTAAAACTCTGCAGATAAACTTTTGAACTCTGGGGTGGCACTGACCAGAGACTGAGACTTTTGGGTTGTTGGACTTTGGGGTGATTGGACTTAAGACCCTAAGGACAGTGCCAAATGTACTTGGAGGTGGGTTTTGCTTATGGTGTATGTATAGTCCTGTTTGTGGTGTCTCTCCAACGTGATGCCGCATTGTTTCCCTCCTTTATTAAAAGGATTTTGCTACACTCAGACTTCGTGCTTGCGAGTGGGGAAGTATTGCCTCCTAGAGGCGCCCGGGGGGGTGGTAGGTAATTGTCCCAGGTCACTGGGTGGGGGCTCGAGCCGGTTTTGCATTGTGTTATTGAAACGGAACCCCTGGATACTGAACCCGGCCCTTGTTGCTGCCAACTTAGAGGGGCAGAAGGGTTACACAGACGTTTTGCAGCATGAGCTTTCGTGGATGATTACCCACTTCTTCGGATGCGAAGAAGTGGGTATTCACCCACGAAAGCTCATGCTGCAAAACGTCTGTTAGTCTATAAGGTGCCACAGGATTCTTTGCTGCTTCTACAGAACCAGACTAACACGGCTACCCCTCTGATAGAATATGAAGGTTGGAAGGGACCTCAGGAGGTCATCTAGTCCAATACCCTGCTCAAAGCAGGACCAATTCCCAACTAAATCATCCCAGCCAGGGCTTTGTCAAGCCTGACCTTAAAAACCTCTAAGGAAGGCGATTCCACCACCTGCCTAGGTAACCCATTCCAGTGCTTCACCACACTCCTAGTGAAAAGGTTTTTCCTAATATCCAACCTAAACCTCCCCCACTTCAACTTGAGACCATTACTACTTGTTCTGCCATCTGCCACCACTGAGAACAGTCTAGATCCATCCTCTTTGGAACCCCCTTTCAGGTAGTTGAAAGCAGCTATCAAATCCCGCTCATCCTCTTTGGAACCCCCTTTCAGGTAGTTGAAAGCAGCTATCAAATCCCGCTCATTCTTCTCTTCTGCAGACTAAATAATCCCAGTTCCCTCAGCCTCTCCTCATAAGTCATGTGCTCCAGCCCCCTAATCATTTTTGTTGCCCTCCGCTGGACTCTTTTCAATTTTTCCACATCCTTTTTGTAGTGTGGGGCCCAAAACTGGACACAATACCCCAGATGAGGCCTCACCAGTGCCGAATAGAGGTGAATGATCACGTCCCTTTATCTGCTGGCAATGCCCCTACTTATACAGTCCAAAATGCTGTTAGCCTTTGTTATTGCCCACAAGGGTCCGAGGTACTCTGCAAGAACGAGACCGACTCCACACTGAGAGTAATTGGCTTTAATGAAGGTAAAGTGACACATCTGCAACGGGGACCCCAAGCGTTGCTGTCACTGAGACGGGGACCCAGCGCCCTGTAGCTCGGCCTGGGGTGAAGTCCTAAAACAAACACAAAGCATCCTTATTTTATACAAACAGCAGCATATTAGCTCATACATAATGCAATAGACACTCTCCGCCCACTGGGGCTGCCTCCCTGGACAACAGCCAGGAACTTACCACACAGCAGTCCCAGCCGGCTACAGCAGGTCAAAGCTAGCATGCTGTGTTCTACAATAACCGGAGGCTGAGAAAGCGGAACTGCCTGAGCTAAGCCATAACAAAATTTTTCAAGGTTCCCTACTGCTACAGCCTTCTTGGCAACAAGGGCACACTGTTGACTCATATCCAGCTTCTCATCCACCGTAATCCCTAGGTCCTTTTCTGCAGAACTGCTTCTTAGCCATTCAGTCCCTAGTCTGTAACAGTGAATGGGATTCTTCTGTCCTAAGTGCAGAACTCTGCACTTGTCCTTGTTGAACCTCATCAGATTTTTTTTGGCCCAATCCTCTAATTTGTCTAGGTCCCTCTGTATCCTATCCCTACCCTCCAGCATATCTACCACTCCTCCCAGTTTAGTGTCATCTGCAAACTTGCTGAGAGTGCAGTCCACGCCATCCTCCAGGTCATGAATGAAGTCACATCATTGCATCTATTGGTTATTTACCTCTCCCCAGCTCTTTATATGTTGCTCATCTTCTTAGGCTTCTTCATCTATGCTTTGAGCTAGACTGTAATTCCCAGCTCAAGCAGATGTGCCGGCACTAGTTCTGATTGAGCTAGCATGGGAAAACTAGAGCAGCATAGCCATGGCTGTGAGAGCGGCAAGAGGGATATGGGTGGTGTGATGGGGCAAGGCCAGATGGCTACAGTAAAATAGTGAGGAACAGGTATGTTAGCCCCAGGCTAAACAAATCCCTGGTACCTTGGTAACCAAATGGCAGTTGCTCCAGTTAATCAAGACACCTGGGGCCAATTAAAATCCTTCTAGAAGGCAGTGGAGATAGCTACATTGATTGGGATACCTGAAGCCAATCAAGGGCTGGCTGGAACTAGTTAAAAGCCTCCCAGTTAGTCAGTGAGGTGTGTGTGTGAGGAGCTGGGAGCAAGAGGGAGAAGGAGAGGGAGAGGGAGAGGGAGAGCTGTGCTGTGCTGTGCTGTGCTGTGCTGTACTGCTGGAGGATTGAGTAGTACAAGCATTATCAGACACCAGGAGGAAGGTCCTGTGGTGAGGATAAAGAAGGTGTTTGCAGGAGGCCATAGGGAAGTAGCCCAGGGAGTTGTAGCTGTCATACAGCTGTTACTGGAGGCACTATAGACAGCTGCGATCCACAGGGCCCTGGGCTGGAACCCAGAGTAGGTTCCCCCCAAACCTCCCAACTCCTGAGCAGACACAGGAGGAGTTGACCCTGACTGTGGGTTCCACCAGAAGGGAAGATCACTGAGGTGAGCAAATCTTCCAATAAGCGCAGGACCCACCAAGGTAGAGGAGGAACTTTGTCACAGTGGTTACATTAGATAAGATAAACATGTCTAAGGCCTGCTACACTTTGTGTTTATACCGAATTTAGCAGCGTTAAACTGATTTAACCCTGCACCCGTCCACACAACGAAGCCCTTTATATCGATATTAAGGGCTCTTAAAACCGATTTCTGTACTCCTCCCCGATGAGGGGAGTAGCGCTGAAATCGGTATTGCCATGTCGGATTAGGGTTAGTGTGGCCGCAATTCGACGGTATTGGCCTCCGGGCGGTATCCCACAGTGCACCATTGTGACCACTCTGGAAAGCAATCTGAACTCGGATGCACTGGCCAGGTAGACAGGAAAAGCCCCGCGA
Source organism: Mauremys reevesii (assembly GCF_016161935.1). NCBI lineage: Eukaryota > Metazoa > Chordata > Testudines > Geoemydidae > Mauremys > Mauremys reevesii. The sequence continues at coordinate 60,507,755 of NC_052631.1, read as the reverse complement.
ACTTTTGAATTTCATTTCCTGCTTGCCCAGCATGAAGCGCTGATCAGCACAGGTGGCCATGCAGTCCCAAATCCAAAAAGAGCTCCAGCATGGACCATACGGGAGATACTGGATCTGATCGCTGTATGGGGAGACAAATCTGTTCTATCAGAGCTCCGTTCCAGAAGATGAGATGCCAAAGCATTTGAAAAAATCTCCAGGGATTCAACACAGTGCTGTGTGACAAGCATAGCGGAAAGCCAAAGAATCAAATGGATGCTCATGGAGAGAGGGAGGGGGGACTGAGGACTCGAGCTATCCCACAGTTCCTGCAGTCTCCGAAAAGCATTTGCATTCTTGGCTGAGCTCCCAATGCCTGAAGGGTCAAAAACATTGTCACCAGTGGTTCAGGGAATATGTCGTCAATTTACCTCCCCTCCCCCCCCTCAAAGAAAAGGGGAAAAAATCATTTCTCGCCTCTTTTCAATGTCACCATATGTCTACTGGATGCTGCTGGTAGACAGGGTGCTGCAGCGCTAAACAGCAGCGTCCTCTCCTCTCCTGCAGATGGTATGGTATGCTATGACTGATAGCCATCATCATCCTGTGAGTGCTACTGGCTGGCCTCGGTGAGGTCGGCCGGGGGCACCTGGGCAAAAATGGGAATTAAGCTTTGTGTCCTGGAGATTCAGTCCTGGCAGATGGTGCAATAGGGCTGGTAACTGTCCTCATCATAGCAGCTGGAGGCTGTGCGCCTCTCACTCCCACCCTTTAATGAGTAATGGAGATGTCCTGCCTGGAATATCATAGCAGCTGGAGGCTGCCTCCCCCTCATTTTATCTCACTAAAAAGTCAGTGTTTCTTATTCCTGCATTCTTTATTACTACATCACACAAATGGGGGGATAACTGCCACAGTAGCCCAGGAGGGGTGTGGGAGGAGGGAAGCAACAGGTGAGGTTGTTGCAGGGGCACCCCCTAGAATGGCATGCAGCTCATCATTTCTGCAGGATATCTGGGGCTCTGACCTGGAGCAGCTGTGCTCTCTAGTTCTCTAGTAGACTTGCCCCATATTCTAGGCAGGACTGACTCTATTTTTAGACAAAACATAAAGAAGGGAATGACCTAGGAAGTCACTCCCATTTTTCTCCATGTTTTCCCAGCCAACCTCAGCGAGGCCAGCCAGGAACACTCATGACAGCAGCAGATAGTACAATATGACTGGCAACCATCATGGCCAATTTCCAAAGCAGCAGAAAGTGCAATAGGGCTGGTAACCGTCTCTGCTACCTTGCAAAGGCAAATGAATGCTGCTGTGTAGCACTGCAGTACCGCATCTGTCAGCAGCATCCAGTACACATATGGTGACAGTGAAAAAAAGGCTAAACGGGCTCCATGGTTACCATGCTATGGCATCTGCCAGGGCAATCAAGAGATAAAGGGCAAAAAATGATTGTCTGCCATTGCTTTCACGGAGGACGGATTGAGTGACGACATTTACCCAGAATCACCCGCGACACTGTTTTTGCGCCATCATGCATTGTGATCTCAACCCAGAATTCCAATGGGCGGGGGAGACTGCGAGAACTATGGGATAGCTATGGGATAGCTACCCACAGTGCAACGCTCTGGAAATCGATGCTAGCCTCGGTACATGGACGCACACCGCCGAATTAATGTGCTTAGTGTGGCCACGTGCACTCGACTTTATACAATCTGTTTTAAAAAACCAGTTTCTGTAAAATCGGAATAATCCTGTAGTGTAGACATACCCTAAGGGCTAGTCTACACTTACCAGCCGGGTCGACGCGGTGAGTTCGACTTCTCAGAGTTCGAACTATCGCGTCTAATGTGGACGCGATAGTTCGAACTCCGGAAGCGCCGCGGTCGACTCCGGTACTCCACCACTGCAAACGGCGGTGGCGGAGTCGACCTTGGAGCCGCGGACTTCGATTCCGTGGCGTCTGGACGGGTGAGTAGTTCGAACTAGGGTACTTCGAATTCAGCTACGCTATTCACGCAGCTGAATTTGCGTACCCTAGTTCGACCCCGCTTCTTAGTGTGGACCAGCACTAAGAGAGAGAAGTCCTCATGCTTCAAAGCATAGGCCAATCACCAGCTGACTGGGCTTAGGAAGAAACTTCCTTTGAAGCATCTGGAACTGGTCCCTGTCAGACAGCACACTGCACTGGATGGACCATTGATCTCATTGGGTAGTGCAATTCCTGTGGTTCTAAGCTGATGGCATAAGAAACCTATGCTAAAAACCAGCAGCTGCATTCCTAGATCTCCTCACTCTGCCCAAGGTGTCTGTGATGTTCTGGAACTCAGATACCGACAGGTGAACAAAGAAGGAACTTGGCAGCACCCTATTTTGTTCTGATATATATTTGGGTCTGATCCTGCTCCCAATGGGACCTTTGCCATTGAGTTCAATCACAGTAGGGTAGTAATATGAATTTTTAGGGTATCTACTTTTCACATCTAGCGTTTAAAAGAGGATCTGTATAGGTATCACACATAGAGGAAATAAAGCACAGGATAACTCAGTGGTTTGAGCATTGGCCTGCTAAACCCAGGGTTGTGAGTTCAATCGTTGAGGGGGCCATTTAGGGATCTGGGGCAAAAATCCGTCTGGGGATGAGTCCTGTTTTGAGCAGGGGTTTGGACTAGATGACCTCCTGAGGTCCCTTCTAACCCTGATATTCTATGATTTGCACTAGGTCACACAATGAGCCAGTAGTAGAGTAATAAACTAAAATAAAAAGCCCAGGTAACCTGACTGGTCCATTATGCTTATCTGCCCTTTATCTGTAATTCAGTGTCTATGTATAATCGCTAATAATTTAGGATATTTTAATGTTTTACCCTTAAAAAACAACAGACACTTGACTAGAAGGAAATCACCTCCATTCTCCTCTTGGTTTTATGTCTTCATGTCTCTGTCACTGATGGCAGCACAAGCAGAATTGAAACAGAGAGGAAGCAAATCCATGTTGGAGGGGCTGGCTGCTGCGGGGAGCTGGCAGAGCTACCATACCTTTGTTAGGAGCCCTTACATGACCTCTGGAGCACCAAGGTTTCACACTATTTCTTCCTAGAACAGAATATCTGCAAATAAAGATACTTGTTAGTTTATGCACCTGGACATGTGCCTCTGGCAGACTGTGATTAACTCTGACAAGATGGGACAGGCACCAACCTCCCATGCTGGCTTGCAGTAGAACAGAGAGGTAGGAGAAACAGTGCTACCTTGTCCTGGTCTCCTGCTGTGAGGCTGGTGTGTACTGCATGACCAGTCACTGTCTGAAGGGGAGATGGATAGGGGTCATTGCAGGGATCTGGAGAGCTGAGGGCACACCTGGGGCAGCTAGAGGACTGAAGGAGCAGACAGGATGATGGAAAAGGCCTGGAGTGATGCTGGCAAACCATCAGATGCTAGCAAAGACCAGACAAACTCACAGCTAGAGACCAGCCCAGGTCACCTGTATGTTAGTTTTGCTCAAAATATGTATTAGTCTTATAAGAATGTATTTAGTGTTTAGACTCTAGGAGATGCTTGCAAGTTGCTGCATGCATTAATCTCACTTGTAATGTCGGTATTCCAGGCTAGAAGAAAATACATAAAATTTGCTTTATAACTTTGACAATGTTTGCTTTGAACTTGTGAACCCAGGTATGGGAATCCTCTCCACTGCCCATCCTGGTGGACTATCAAAATGTAAGTGGGCCATTATCAGACAAAAGCTTTAATTGCCACATCCACCCATGGAGAAGTATGGGCAGACTGTCTTGTCCCATTGCTCTGAATGCTAGAAAAAGGAAGTACAAATAGCTGATGTGAAGATTTTTCATCTCTTTGCTGTTTGAGTTCTCACAGGGCCCAGAGAGGCCAAACTGAAGCCAGAGATCCCCAGGAGACTGCCTCCTGGGGCTGGCCCGAAAGACACTTTGAACTGACAGATCACTACAACTCTGTCACTTTTAGGAGTTATATGATAACTCCTTTGTGTATACATGTTTGCTGGCTTTAACCTGTTAATAAACCCCCATATCTGGGCCGCCAACCACATTCACTGGCTCTTGGATCCCACGTGTAACGAGGCCTTCACTTGCCCTCGCAACAAATCAGCCAGAAACTCCTTCTGAGTGCAATCACCAGTGCTTTTTATTTTCAGTGTCAGCTTCCCACCACCTTCTATTTACAGACTGCTTCAAACCAGCAATCTGGGGGACAGCTAGCTTCTCCAGCCAGCAGGAATACCCAGCCTTTGGCTCCTCCCTCTCCTTTCTCTTCCTATGTCAGCCATATATAGCTCCCTGACTAATAAGGCCTGCAGGTGCTTCTCTTCTAGCAATTAGGTGTGGCATACTCATCCAGCCTCAATTAATGCTTCTTAATTGGAGCTGGGCTAACAGAGGCCTGGTTCAGGACCTCCTGGCCAGCACCCTGTTACAAGTCTCCATGGAGAAAGCAAAGTGTAGACACTGGCCCATCTAGGCAGTTGAGCTTGCTGGGAATAATACTGTCTAGACAGGGAACTGTGCAGCCTGGAAAAGAGTCAGGTCCAGAGGGTGAGAGACATGGGTCTCTACCCAAGAGAGGTGATGGCTGAGGAACCAGGAGCCTAGAGTGGGTGCCTTTGGTAGACCATGGAGGGGAAATACTGGTGCAGTTGCTCTGAATGTGACAATGTACATGTCTGGGTAGGGGGCTAGTGTGAGTGTGAGTGTGTGTGAGGAGCAAGTCATTAGGAGAGATACAGGCACGTGTTTGTGCAGTCATTGCATGTTGTCAAGCAGAAATAACATCATAATTTGCTTGTCTATAGCAGTTTCCGTTAGATCTTAAGGTACCTTGTAAAGTTAACTAATTAAACTTCAATACTTGTATTAGGTAGGGAGATGCTAATAAAATCATTTTACGGCTGGGGGAACTGAGGAAGAGCGAAGTTAGATTATTCTCATGGTCACACAGCAAGACAGTCAGGAACACAGCCTAGGAGCCCTGACTTCCAGTTCTTTGCCCAGAGACTAGTCACTAGGGAACAGAGCCTCCCCAACAGAAACTTGGCTATGAAATGCAAGTTATCAGGAGACACCTGCGATGGCTCACAGTAACCCAGAGAATGCAATGGATGAACGCAGAACTACAGCAAAGTGTTCAAAAATATAAATGTAGACTTTTTGCTGTTGAGTTAAAATTATGCTGCTAACATGTTATTTGGTGGTTATTGTGTATCTTCTTAAAATGTGTCAGAGCTGCTGAGAGGTGGTGACAGATGCCACAGGTGTCTCTCAGATTGAAATAAACACAGACATTCATAGTTACAGCAAGTACAGCGGAAGCGCCCTAACATGCGGGGGGGGGGGAGGGGTACAAGTGCCCAAACCGTGGCACTGCCTGCCATGCCGCTCGCACGAGGCCCTGCCCCTGCACCAACCCTTCTCCCCAAGACCCCACCCTTGCACTGTCCCTTCCCCAAGTCCCCACCCTCACACCACCCCTTCCCCAAGACCTTGCCCCTGCACCACCTCTTCCCCTGAAAGCCTGCCCTGCCCTGTCTCCCCAAGCCCCCACCCTTTCTCCCTGAGGCCCCACCCTCACACCAACCCTTCCCCCAAGACCCTACCCCTGCACCGCCTCTTCACCCTTTTAAAAGTTGGGGGGCCAAGGCCCCCTGGTCCCCCTTGTTCCAGCTCCCCTGCTTTGAAACCATGAAAAAAACTCATAGGCCTTACAAATTCTATCCCTGAGCTTTCCCAGCTCATCTGGGGCAGCTCTAGGTATTTTGCCACCCCAAGCACGGCAGGCAGGCTGCCTTTGGCAGCTTGCCTGCGGGAGGTCCCCGGTCCCGCGGATTCGGCGGCCCGCTTGTGGGAGGTCTGCTGAAGCCGCGGGACCAGCGGACCCTCCACAGGCATGCCACCGAAGGCAACCTGCCTGCTGCCCTCGCGGCTACCGGCAAAGCGCCCCCCGCAGCTTGCCGCCCCAAGCACGCGCTTGGCGTGCTGGTGCCTGCAGCCGCCCCTCAGCTCATCCCAGGCCTCTTTAGTAGTCTGGGATTGGCAGCTGTGATGGCAGGTAGCTCTGAGGATTCTGGGATTGTTGGTGTTTGGCAATCTTGTGTGTAAAGCTAGAAGATGAGCTAACCTCAGGAGCGACCCTACAAGTGCACAAAGAAAGGGCCTCAGTGCTGTAGTAGGAAGAGGGTCTGAAACATAAGCCCTTGTATCAGAGGTCTCGTATGAGGCCTGAGGCCTAAACTAAAGTAGTGGTCAAAACTTTGCTGTTATAAAGCAAAGTTAAGTTGTGAGCAAAAGGCAGGGCCTGCTCACAGAATCTGTCAAGAACTGGGCTAATATTGCAGAAACACATATTCCTAAGGAGTGCTAGACACAAGAACACACACTCAGATACATTCCAGAAGAGTGGTACCAGAATACCCCGATACCAGCACATTCCCCAAAGATAACAGGAACACGCTGACCCATCCTAGAGATAAGGTCAGGATGATAGCATGATGGATAGAGATGTTTTGATCGAACCCACAGGAACAAGGCAATGGGTGGAACCCAAATACATCAGAGGGTGGCACTCAGATACGTCAGAGGGCAATACATAACTTGTTTATATCAGTGTATAAAGATATATCTTAGAGGGAGTGTCTTTATCTGGCTGAGGGGAGAATGGAAAGTCCCGCCATTCACTGAACAGGTCCATTGTCATGGGCATACATGTGTAAGTGTACCTGTAACCATTGAGCCAGGGCATTAGCACCGTGCTTTCTTGGCAATAAACCTGACCAAGTTCCTTCACTGAAAACCGAGTCTCTGGATTTACTGGGAAGTTCGATCAGGCTATCTGGCCAGAGTCAGTACAGCACACAGAAAGAAAACACACATGCAGCCAAACATGTGACCACAGATGTGTCATCTGAATTCAATGCTGCTGTGTTCAAGTGATCAAAGATGAATAATGTGGGTTAGTGATGGCGTGTTTCCTGTCAAAGAGCAGACGGTAATGAGGGTTTTCAGGAGGGTGACTTCTGCAGAAAGAAGCACCAGAAACACATTTCAGTCTAATAATCCTGTTAAATTAGAAACGACTGAGTTCAGCAGGATGGGGCCCTGTCAGAAAGGAAGACAGAAGTGATGAGAAGGGAACTCATTGAGAAGATTAAAAACCAGAAGGGAAAGGCACATTAAAGAGAGGAGTAATTCTGGAAGGCAGGGGACCATAGATGAGCAGAGATGTCTCTCTCCATCTTAGTGTCTTGTCCAGTGTCCATCATTCTAGTAACTACATGCAGTTAGCCCATGCCACTCAGACACGCAAATGTTAGTGTCTCCTACACGTTGCACAGGGCTGTGCACACGAATGCTTCAAAAACAATCATCATACACAGTTTTCCCATGCATTAGTGTGCTTTCATTGTGCCCCTGTTAGTGGGACGTGCACTTTACACGGTCTGCACTTAAATCCCCTGAAAAAATGAAATTGCCCTGTATAGTACGGTGCACTGCAGTCTCCCTGCTATGGGACGTGGTGTTGTGAGGCTGTACTTTCATAAAGGCTGAAGTGTGAAAAGACTGTTAAGACACCCACCCCCAGTTTACAAATAGGGATGGCCCAAGTCCCCATGTAAGAGGGAGGGTGCCTGGGGCCAGTTTGATCCTGCTAAGCACAGTGCTATAGCTCAGTGGTCCCCACACTTTTTTTAGCATCATGTGCCCCCTTATCCCTGTCTGTGCTGCCCCCTCAAGCCCATGAGGTAAAGGGGCCAAGGCTGGGTCTGCAACTGGGGTGTGGATTTGGGGCCAGGAATAGGGCTGCAAATGGAACCACAGCCAGGGGCTGAGGCTGGGGGGTGAGGCCAGGGCTGGATGCAGAGTAGTGGCTGGGAACAGGGCCAGGTGCAGGGCGGAACCTGGGGCTGTGTCTGGGGGTGGGGCAGGAGCAGAACTGGAGGAGGGGCAGGGTCTGGGTGGCACTCCCTCCTCATCCTCCATGGGGGCTGGCTATAGTCCCTGCTATGCTTGCCTGAACGTTCCTCCACACCCCCGTAGGGGGGCATACCCCACAGTTTGGGGATCCTGTTTTAACTGAATGTGTCTCTGGCTAAGCAAGCTGGTGCAGCAGTGGTATCCACTCTGTGTCACTGTTCCACAGGCAAGCAAGGGACAAGAGGGTCCCACACTTGGTTTATGAACGATCACGTCCAGCATTTGCAAATGTGAAAGTCCAGGGTAGGGTGAAAGGGGAATCATAGAATCATAGAATCTCAGGGTTGGAAGGGACCTCAAGAGGTCATCTAGTCCAACCCCCTGCTCAAAGCAGGACCAAACCCAACTAAATCATCCCAGCCAGGGCTTTGTCAAGCCTGACCTTAAAAACCTCTAAGGAAGGAGATTCCACTATCTCCCTAGGTAACCCATTCCAGTGCGGAAGAGGAGGGTCAGGCTGGTGGTGGGGAAGGGACATGTCAGGCTATGGTGGGGTGCCGTGGACAGTTTTGCTGCATCTCAGAGGTGGTGACCCTACATGGGGTGGGTGGCTGAAGAGAGCCAGCCAGACCGTGGCGGGATCTGCGCAAGCTGGACCCCTCAACACTCTCAGGTGTTGCAGGACTGTTCTGCTTTGACCCACAAAACCTCCTGTCCCACATGGCTGGCTAAGCTTGGCTCCCCACTCCTGCCCTCTGGCACATGAGGTCACAATGCTGCTCACTCCAATTTGGCCTGGCACCACCCTCCCATCAAGGACCCTGGCCAAACCTGAGTCATGCTGCGACCCTGTGCAGACAGGCCAGGTTGCACCGCCCCAAGTTGGGAGCTGATTCCAACCATCCCTGAGGACAGGAGCAGTAGGAACCGCTGCTGGGGGGTGAGTGCGGGTGGGCTCACTCTGCAGCTTGCCCCCCTGACCTCCCTCCCCTTGGGGCCAGCCCCCATCGCCAGCCTCCCTCCCTCAAAGACAGGACCCTTCCTGCTTTACCAACTGGAAATGTTGGGAAGTATGTGGAAGCAGAGAGGGGGCCGGAGAGAGGGGGGCTGCGGGCAGATGTCACCGTAAGGAATTGCTGGTGGGGGGCATTACCCATCATGCACCATGGCATGTCTGGTAGGGGATGTGGAAGGCAGGGGCAGTGAGGTTCATGTTAGGGAGGGCGTTGAAGCCAATGGCTAGAGTCAGAGTAGTGACATCAGCGTCTGAGGATTGCTGTGCTGCTTCATGGTGGCTGGGTGTCTGCCCCATCTGGCTCTGCCCTGGTGCTTCTCCCTCCCAAGCCCACATGGCTTAGGCCTGGTGCCCCTGGGATTTCTCACAGAGTTCTGGGTTTGGGTACATAGGAGGGAATAGCAGAAGCTGGGTCTCAACTACCACCACGAGCGGCGCCAGAGTTTCTGGTGCCCTAGGCAGAATGCGGGGGGCGGCATTTTGTGCGCTTCCCACGGGGCGCGTGGGAGCTTCCAGTTCCACTCCCATCATGCCACCGAAGAAGGACCCTCCGCCAAAATGCCGCAGGCGACAGCGGCAGTCATTGAGCTGTTCAATTGCCTGCCGCTGTTTTCCGCGGCACGTCAGCAGAAGGTCCTTCTTTGGCAGCGTGACGGGAGCGGAACCGGAAGCTCCTGTGTGCCCCGTGGGGAGCGCATAAAATGCCGCCCCCCCGAATCCTGGTGCCGTAGGCGACCACCTAGGGTCGCCTAATGGAAGCACCAGCCCTGACTACCACTTCTCCTCTGGTGCAGCTGTCCCTGCTGTGCCTGCTTCTGAGTTGGCTCCCACCGGCTGACTCTGCCCCCCCAGTTGGTTCTGTTGTGGAGGCCACATGGCTGGGAGGAAGTGAGGGGCTACATGGGGCCTCGTGCCCCAGGGGGATGGTCTCATCTGCACAGTGCTGGGTCTAGGGGATGCTTGGGGGAGGAAGTGTTGTCCTATTGTAGGAACCATGGATGGCTCAAGAGTCTGGTGGATGCATGTCCTCTTGACTTGCTTTTCACATGGGGCTGGGGCCCCGCTGGATCCTCCCTGTATTCCTGCCCCCTCCAATCTGGCCTCTTGCCATGCCGTTGCTCTGCAGGCTGGGCTGCTCCTGCCTTGACCAAGAGCGACATCACACGTTCCATTGCTGGTTCCCCAGGTGCCAGTGAGAGGGACTCGAAGCAGGATTCCCCTCCCCTGCCCCGGACAGCACAACAGGCCATCGCTAAGCCTGGCGAGTTATCTTTGCTAAATAAACACTGAGTGGCTGGTGGGACATTCCTGGCTGCCCTTTATCCAGGTATTTTGGCATGTTTCTGCAAACCGCTGACTTGCGTGTAATTGTTTCTGTCAGTGTTCACCTCAGTCATAACAGAGCTTTCACCAACGGTACAGCTCATTATATAATTATCACTGATGTGTCACAGCTGATGTCTGGTCTTCCAGGTTAGTGCTCCCGGGTGAAATTAACATTTACTTTCATACCCCCTGGGATCCTGACATGAAAATAAATGTCTGGAAGTCTCAATGTTATTCAGCACAGTCACCATGCTGATTAAAGGTTCTGCCACTCCATATGATCTTGCCTGGTCCAAGGCGTGTCCCCTAGTATTCCCGGCTCTGAGCTATCCAGGACCTGTTCTTCTCCAGCCCTCTGTGTCTTAACCTGCAGCTGCACAGCCACTGGACTCGTATGGCTGGTGCTATGCACCAGAGGCCAGCCCTCTTCTCTCGACAAGGCAAATAGCTGGCAAAATCCCAAAGCGATGTAGCCTCCTTGTAGATTGAGTGCACCCAGATGGATATCTGGTAAGGTGAACAAGATGGTCTGATTGTAGAGTCAGTTTTTGTTCATCATGTCAGCAAAACCTTTTGACTTTGATGTTATCATTGGTTATGTACCAGCATTCCTTGGTACACGTGCTTCAGAATTCATTGGTCTTCCATTCTGATAACATACCTATACCAAGAGAGCCACTGAAGCTGAACCAGTGCCAACGGAAGTGGTTGCTGGGTTTGGTGGTTGCCTGACAAGGCAATAGAGCTGGCTGCTAGGCAGTGATCTGCGACCAACACTTTAACAGGGGCTTCCTCAGTGAATGCAATGGATGGTATTCCTGGGTATAGTACCATCACCCTGCCAAAAATGTGCATCCAGCTCCGCTTTTGCCTAGAACGTGCCCTGAGTATCTCTAAACCTCTGACTGCTAGAAGTTGGGACTGAATGACAGGGGATGGATCACTCAATAAATTGCCCTGTTCTGCTCACTCCCTCTGAAGCATCTGGCACTGTTTGCTGTTGGAAGACAGGACACTGGGCTGGATGGCCCATTGGTCTGATCCAGCGTGACCATTCTTATGTTCTTAACATCCCAGCCATTTTTAGTTGGTGGCCCACAAAATGACTGACTAATGGTCCCAGGACCCTCCCTATCTCATAATCCTTTGCACATGGACAAGAATGTGGGAGTTGGGATAGGGGATGGTGGGCTGCGGGGTAGTGCTCTTGAGTGGAAGGACTATTCTCTGCCTTGGGCAGCATACTCCAAGAGGCTGTGAAGCCATTGCTGCAGTCCCTTGAAGTGGCAGGTAGCATTGGGAGTGGGATCAGAGCCAGAGGCAGACATAGCAGCAAGAGGGAGGCCGAAGGGAGCAACCTGTTGTTTCCCCTGCTGGATCCTAGCCCCTGCAGAGTCTGTCATGTGCCAGCAGTGCAGGGTGACACAGCTAGTGCTTGAGAACTGCTGCTCTAAACTCCCCATGCTTTCCTTTCCCCAGCATTTCCTGAAGTCTCCCCTCAGTGCCTGCCCTACCAGTGGTGGCCACCCCCTAGCTCTGGGGTGGCTTGTGGCTGGGTGGGTAGGGAAGCAGACCTTAGCTAGTGTATGAGGGGATGCAGAGTGAGTCTCCTGGTGACTGACTGGGGTGAGAGATGAGCTGGAAAGAGCAGGACTCCAGGCTCCCTCCCCATACCAGCTTCTCAAGCTTCAGACTGGGACTGGGCAGCCAGGGTGTAGGGAGAGAGACAGCTGCAGTTGTTTGTTATTGCTGTAGTGCCCAGAGGGGGCCCATTGTTCTGGGCACTGCACAGAGTAAGACAAGTTCCTTGCCCTGGGGAGTGTATAGCCTGAGGCTCCCAGCACCGAGAAGGGAATTCTTTCAGCAGCTCCTGCAGCCACAGCCAGTGCAGTCTCAGAGGGGGCTGTATGGCTCACAAGCACAGCTCTCCTTGCCCTCTCTTACCAACTTTACTGCTGTGCAAGTGGCTCCTGCTTTCTCTCCGCAAGCCTCTGTGCACAGGGCTGGTCTGAGCGTGGGGCGGTTCGATTGTGCGTCTGTCATGCCCCTTACACAAACACTGCATCCTTGTCTAGGTTCCCACCAGGCTCTGTAGATGTGCAGCCAGCTGCCTGTTCCTTTTCAGCCCCAGCATTCTGTTTATATCAGTTACGCCTCCAAGGCTCTTCACAAGGAGAAGCCCGGGCTAGGAACTTGCCTTTATAAAGAACATGGAGCTGCTTCTTCCTTGGGTCAAGACGGTTAGCAAGCAGCTGAGCAATTTCACCTGGAGTGAGCCCCCTCTGGCTCTGCAGTAGCAAGAGGGATGAGTGGGGTCCGGCTGTCTTGGTCTTACTGCCTCTGTTAGCAGTGGCACATAGGTTCACACATCTAATGTTGCTGGTAGCTGGGGTCAGAGCTCTGCTAGCTCAGCCTGGGGAGCACAGCAGCAGCCTGAAGCCCAGAGGCCTAGCAGAGGGCAACTCAGTGTGCCCTCTGCCTGCCCAACTTCCATTACAATGGAGCTGCCCTCATGCTCCTCTCCCACTGGCCATAGGGGTTGGCGAGGAAGAGCCATTTCCCCATCACAGCACCCCCATCCTCCCTCCCCAGAAGAGGAAGGCAGGGGGCAGGCATCCCTCAGCATGCAAAAGAGGGAAAGTATTTCCTTGCTATGCTGCCCACCCCCAAAAGGCCCCAAACTGCAGCATGCTCCCTGAAACAGATAGGCCTGGTCCCCAGCTGAATACACTAGAATGTATCTGGCCCTCTGAGTCCACCTGGCATATTGCGGTGCTGCCCTCCTGGCTCTGGGTACATGTAGTTCATGGTGCTTTTCTACTAACCTCTTTATCTTGTAGAAAATGGAGCTATTGCAAACACTGATGAGTGGCCTGATTCTGGAACCTTCCACACTGAGACCTTTTAACGTCCTCCCAGGGCATTATTCCTGCTATTGTCCCCTCCTTGCCTGGAGGCCAACCAGAGCCCTCGCTTCCCACAATGGGCCTCCAGTTCTTTTCTGACCCAGCTTAGAAAGGAAACCCTCTTTTTCTTTGTAACCTTGACCCAGATATGAGGGCATGTCTCTACTCTGTGCCCTGCCTCCCCCTGAGACCAGAGTTCAGCTTTCTCCAGTGAACGCCTGCTCAGATGGGCTTAAACTAAAGGAGCTTTCCTTGGCAGTTTGAAAGAAAGAAAGAAAGAAAGAAAGAAAGAAAGAAAGAAAGTCGTTTAATAACAGATAAATGCAAATAAGCTTAAAGAAAGAGTGCGTATGACATCTCTAGACTGGCTTTAAACCAGGGGTGGCCAACCTGTGGCTCCGGAGCCGCGTATGGCTCTTCAGAGGTTAATATGCGGCTCTGCCTCCTTGCATAGGCGCTGACTCTGGGGCTGGAGCGACAGATGCTAACTTTCCAATGTGCTGGGGGTGCTCACTGCTCAACCCCCTGCTCTGCCCCAGGTCCTGTCCCCACTCCACCCCCAAGGCCCGTGCCCCTTCTCCTGAGCCTGCCATGCCCTCACTCCTCCCCCTCCCCCACAGAGCCTCCTGCGCATGCAAAACATCTGATTGTGGCAGGCGGGAGGCGCTGGGGGCTGGAGGGCGGGAGCTGATGCGGGGTTGCTGACCTATTACTGTGGCTCTTTGGCAATGTACATTGGTAAATTGTGGCTCCTTCTGAGTCTCAGGTTGGCCACCCCTGCTTTAAACAGTCCAAAATCCAGAGGTCATGGACCTGCCTGGATTCCATTCCAGCCGGCTGCTCTGCGATGCAGATTGCCAGCCCCTGAATGCTGTCTCCTATCTGTAGTTTCTGGTAGGCATGCCCTAACTTTCAAGTGAAAAGACACTGTCCCAGAACTTCAAAGGTATTACATTTGTAACTCCCATTGAATCACTGGTACCTAAATGCCTTTGAGAATCTGGGCCACTCCCCTTTCATGTGCTTGTCTGTACTCAGCTCCTGGTAGCAACTGATCAATTATTTCTGGTTATGAAGTTCACTACTTCCACTAAAACAAAACAATCCATTTTGAGTGTTTGTTACTTCCAAATCAAAATGCCAGGAGCTGTCAGATTACAATCTCTGCACGTGCCCATTCCCACTAGGTCCTTTTTGTAAGGGAACTGTTGTCCCTTTCCTAACACTCAATGGGGTGTTTTGGTTGGCTAGCTGCCAGTACCAAAAAAAAGGGGACGTGTCGATGGGAAATCAGGATCCTGAGACCAACAGGCCCCAGGAACAATGGGGAGGCCAGTGCTCCAGGTCAGCCTGATTGACAGGGTGGGCAGGCTAATCAGGAGGCCAGGGGGGTGGGTCCCGTCCTTCCTGTGAGCTGGAATTGCCTGGGTCAGACAGAGTGGGGCTGAGCTAAGGAGAGAGCAGGGGCCCAAGCTGAGTTGGGGAGCAGAGCTGTGCCAGCCAGAGGAGCCAGAAAAGCAGCCCAGGATGCAGGTCAGTGCTGGGAGCAGAGTTGGATGCAGCCCACAGAGCAGACCTGCACTGGAAGGAGAGCTGTAGCAACCAGAGCCAGAGGGGCCAGAAAAGTAGCCCAGGGAGCTGGAGGCAGAGCAGCAGCCGTGCGGAGGCAGAGTGATGGAGCTGGAGCTGAGGCTGGAGCAGTCCAGAGCCAGGTGCAGTGAGCAGCTGGGGAGAGCAAGAGCTCAGCAGCAGGCCCAGTGCAGGGAGACGCCCCAGCCAAGATGCCTGGCAGGCCAGACTTGGAGGGGAATCGGTACCCCGACGAGGGGGATGATGCTGGGAAAAAGGGTCCTGCCACCTAGAGCCTGAGAGCATGTGGCCACCACCAGAGCTAGTGTCCAACACGCAGCATCCCTGCAGCACAGCCAGGACCTGAGAAGGGGCCTGGGACATATGAGGAACAGACTGAACTCCCCTTACATTCCAGAGACGCTGGTTGTGATGTCCCCATGTCGCAAAGCAGGGTGACATGTTTTTCTTTAACCTTTCCTGTTTTTCCTTATTTTTTTATCATAGAATCATAGAATCATAGAATCTCAGGGTTGGAAGGGACCTCAGGAGGTCATCTAGTCCAACCCCCTGCTCAAAGCAGGACCAAACCCAACTAAATCATCCCAGCCAGGGCTTTGTCAAGCCTGACCTTAAAAACCTCTAAGGAAGGAGATTTCACCACCTCCCTAGGTAACCCATTCCAGTTCTTCACCACCCTACTAGTGAAAAAGTTTTTCCTAATGTCCAACCTAAACCTCCCCCTCTGCAACTTGAGACCATTACTCCTTGTTCTGTCATGTTCTACCACTGAGAACAGTCTAGATCCATCCTCTTTGGAACCCCCTTTCAGGTAGTTGAAAGCAGCTATCTAATCCCCCCTCATTCTTCTCTTCTGCAGACTAAACAATCCCAGTTCCCTCAGCCTCTCCTCATAAGTCATGTGCTCCAGCCCCCTAATCATTTTTGTTGCCTTCCGCTGGACTCTCTCCAATTTATCCACATCCTTCTTGTAGTGTGGGGCCCAAAACTGGACGCAGTACTCCAAATGAGGCCTCACCAGTGCTGAGTAGAGGGGAATGATCACATCCCTCGATCTGCTGGAAATGCCCCTACTTATACAGCCCAAAATGCCATTAGCCTTCTTGGCAACAAGGGCACACTGTTGACTCATATTCAGCTTTTCGTCCACCGTAACCCCTAGGTCCTTTTCTGCAGAACTGCTGCCCAGCCATTCGGTCCCTAGTCTGTAACAGTGCATGGGATTCTTCCGTCCTAAGTGCAGGACTCTGCACTTGTCCTTGTTGAACCTCATCATATTTCTTTTGGCCCAATCCTCTAATTTGTCTAGGTCCCTCTGTATCCTATCCCTACCCTCCAGCGTATCAACCACTCCTCCCAGTTTAGTGTCATCCGCAAACTTGCTAAGGGTGCAGTCCACACCATCCTCCAGATCGTTAATGAAGATATTGAATAAAACCGGCCCCAGCACCGACCCTTGGGGCACTCCACTTGATACCAGCTGCCAAATTATAATTGGTTGCTGTTTAATAAATTGTATTTGCTTTGAACTGTATGTAATGATCAGTGGGTCAGGGAAGCATCCAGTTCAGAGAGAGCACCACGGGGTGGGGGACACCCTACCGCCTGCCCTAAGTGACCACGGCAAGGTTGGGGGGTCAAGACCCCAGGAATCCTGGGCCCAGCCTTGTTGGGGTTACGAGGACTCAGCCACACAGGAGAGTGGAAGGGGAGCCCTTGAGGAAGGGGTGAGCAAACTATGGCCCGGGGCCACATCTGGCCCTTCAGACATTTTAATCCAGCCCTTGAGCTCCCATCGGGGAGCAGGATCCAGGGCTTGTCCTGCTCTGCACGGCTCCCGGAAGCAGCAGCATGTCCCTCCTTCCCGGCTCCTACGCGTAGGGGCAGCCAGGGGGCTCCATATGCTGCCCCCGCCCCAAGTGCCGGCTCTGCAGCTCCCATTGTCCAGAAACCACAGCCACTGGGAGCTGCAGGGGCAGCGCCTACAGATGGGGCAGTGTGCAGAAGCACCTGGCCATGCCTCCACATGGAAGGACATGCCGCTGCTTCCGGGAGCTGCTTGAGGTAAGCCTGCGCCCCTGATCCCCTCCTGTGCCCCAACCCTCTGCCCTAGCCCTGACCCCCCTCCTGCCCTCTGAGCCCCTCGGTCCCAGTCCAGAGCATCCTCCTGCACCCCCAACCCCTCATCCCCATCCCCACCCCAGAACCCACACCCCTAGCTGGACCCCAGACCCCCACCCCCCTGCCCCAGTCCAGAGCCCCGTCCCACACCCTGAACTCCTCATTTCTGGCCCCACTGCAGAGCCCTCACCCCCTCCCAGACCCCAACACCCAATTTTGTGAGCATTCATGGCCCACCATACAATTTCCATACCCATATGTGGCCCTCAGGCCAAAAAGTTTGCCCACCCCTGGCTTGTGGTCAGGCAGGCCTCTGGGTAAAGGAAGTGGGAGTGAGGACTCAGATCCTTTCGCTAGCCCATTTCACTGGGGTATTGTATAAGCCAGAAATGTTCCGCACAATAGTGGTATCATTCCCCCACTTACATTTTAAATAGTTACTACTTACTCCCATGAAAGGATAGCTGGTCTCATTTCATGTACTGCATACCTGCCAATCAATCACGCCTGATCCAAACCAGTGATTCTAAAACAACATCATGCACGATGCTTTGACATGTCTAACAACCAAAACCTACCAGTTTTAGGGGCTCTATTCCACTTGAAATTTAAAAGTCCCAATTATAGTTCTAAAGAGGATTAATATGGACTGGCTCAAAGAGCATAATACCAAGAATGTCAATCACATAACAGATGCCATCTATCACAGGCTCAGGTTGGAATTTTCGGCTCTGTCCATTTATAAAATGTTATGTTTTACCTGGAGCAAATTCACTAGTTAAAGTATTATTCATTAATGGACAGGGGAATTATGTCACATTGTATTGCTGTTTGAGATTATCCCACAATTTGTCTGCTAACCTTGTCGTTAATGGATGGCTACAAATGGGATTATTTTTAGATAGTTTTTCACTGTCATTAGCTCAGCTATCATTTAAATTCTGGCTTTGTTGCTTGTTCTGTACACTGACTCTGAGGGGTGCAGAGTAGAACTGGGTGAAATTATTTGGACGAATAGTTGATTTGCCCCCCAAAAATGCAGTTTTGGGTCAACTGAAGTGATTTGTGAATTTGATATGAATGTGCACTATAGTTTCGGACAAAAAAAATGTTAGGCTTGATTTACAAGGGGACACAGGCTCTAGTCACAAAGAAAGGTGCAAATGACAGGGACCCCCTTATGCCCAATAACTCAGTGGTTAGTGTGCCGACCTGGGCTGTGGGACTCCAGGTTTGAACCCCAGATCTGGAGCAGGGACTTGAATACAGATCTCCTCCTCCCAAGTGACTGTCCTAAACATCTGGCTCTTGTCTATTCTGGGCTGGAGCTCTCTCAATCTCTCCTGCTGAACCTGTTTGACGTGGCGTAAGTAATGAAATAGCCATGGGAGCAGGGATGTGAGACCCCTACATATCAGGTGGGTGCCCAAAACACTGGACTTTGGCATCATTCACTCGTGCTTGCGCGCACTCTCTCACAGGTGATGTATACATGGTGACACAGCTTCTGCAGGAGAGATTGAGCGAGCCCTACACCAGACTAGTTAATTGCCTGGTGGTTAGGACACGCTGGGGCACGGACTCGAACTTAGGCCTGGTCTTCACTTACAAATTAGACTGACCTAGCTACGTCTGTCAGGACTGTGAAAAATAGCATTCCCTGACTCCTCGGTGAGTTTGACTTACCCCACAGTGTAGACGCAGCGAGGTCAATGAGAGAATGCTTTCATCGACCTAGCTGCCACCTCTCGGAACGGTGGACTAACCAAAAACCCCCATCTGTCGATGTAGGAAATGTCTACACTATGGTGTTACAGTGGTACGGCTGCAGCACTGGAGCTGTCCCACTGCAGTGTAGACATGTCCTTAGGTTGCCTCGCCCCCCAGGTGAGTGTCAACCACTGGCTCAGAGCCATAACGGGGTCCCCCCCACCTTCTGTTTGGTGACTCTCGCCCTTCATTTCCTTTGCTGTGATTTAAAATAAGGTTTAAAATGCCCAGAAGTGAAACATTTTGTTTGACCCCAAATGAATTTTTTTGGCACCAAAAATTCAATTTTGTTTCAGCTCCAATTGATTGGGGAGGGGGGGGGTGAACTGCCAGCAAACCGACAAATCAGTTATTCACCCAGTTCTAGTTCTGAGCCCCAGGACCCCTGTGCAGGCAGTGGGATGCAATTGGATCTTGGGCAGCTCTGACAATCATTTTATATTCACCTTTCAGGGAATTTAAAATTGACTTTCTTTGCTATGTTTAAACAGCCAATTCTGTACAATTTAGCCTCACGCTGGACACACGTTCATAAACCGAAAGCTCTAATCAGCTCTGCTTCATGGATTCAGCTGCTTTTGTGTTTAATCCCCTACATTCGTTAGCCACTGCCACAAGCCTGGAGTGGGATTTTATGAATATGTTGAAATGCAGGATGCCACTTAGGTAATCACAGTGCAGTTACAATAAGCCATCAGTACAATGGATTGACAATGGCCCAACACAGAGGTCCGGTCCGGCATGGCGTACTGGCAAGAGCCGGTATGCCATGCTGAACCGGACTGACTTCCCCAGGCTGGCAATTTAAAGGCCCCGGGGCTCCCCGCAGTGGCTGTAGCCCAGGGCCCTTTAAATCGCCTCCCGAACCCCGCTGCAGGAGCCCTGGGGTAGCTGCGGTGGGGCTCTGGCAGTAATTTAAAGGGCCTGGGGCTCCTGCCGCTGCGGGGAGCCCTGTCCCTTTAAATCACCGCCCGAGCCCTGCCGCCACTACCCCGGGGCTCCGGCAGTGGGGCTCGGGCAGTGCTTTAAAGGGCCTGGAGCTCCCCGCAGCAACCAAAGTCCCTGGCCCTTTAAATCGCCACCTGAGCCCAGCTGCCGGAGCCCCCGGGTAGCAGCGACAGGGCTCTGTCGACGATTTAAAGGGCCCAGAGCTCTGCTGCGGTAGCGGTGGCCAGAACCCTGGGCCCTTTAAATCACCCCTGAGCCCCGGGGCTCCCAGCCGCCTCTGCAGCTGGTAGCTCTGGGGATGATTTAAAGGCCCCGCCACTTCCGGTTGAGGCCATACCTCTTCTGGTTGAGGCCACATCCCCGCTCATGACTCTGGCGTACTGGTAAGTCCCTTAACTTACTTTCACCCCTGGCCCAACATTAGGGTGATCACCCATCTTTAATTGGGCAGGCCAGTCTCAAAATGTACATTTCAAGTCCCGGTCCCGGGCTTAATGACTCCGGGAAAGCATTTGTCCTGTATTTCTTGTAATGCCATTCCACACCTGCCCGAGGCTCAGGAGAGGCACCAGCGTCTTTCCACGGGGGAGGACTGAGGTGGGCCTTAGTACTCAGGTGGGCCCAGCAGTACTCAGAGCCGCCCAGGGAGCCTAGGCTGCTATGGGGAGTCCTGGAGTCCTGGACCTTCCACCTCCCCTGGGCAGCATGCCATGGAGGGCGGGGACACAGGTCAGGGGCTGCTCTTGGGCACCCAGGTGGAGGGGCAGGACTCCCCACACAGTGGCCCAGGCTCCCTGGGTGGTTCTTACCAATGCCGAGCTCTGGCTTTTGGCCTGGTCATGGAGCAGGGCTTCAGGGGAGAGGAGGAGAAAGAGGCGGGGTCAAGGAGGGGGACAGGGCTCCTGCATGTGTCCTGTTTTTGCATTTTGAAAAGGTGGTCACCCTACACAGCATGCTCCTAACCCTGCAGTCCTTGCTCTCGGGGCAGAGGGGTGCAGGAGAGGACTCAGTCTGTCTTTTTATAGCACCACTCCTCCGAGCACCTCAAAGCACGTACATTAATTAACCCTCACAACTCCCCTCAGAGTGTGGAAACACTGTCCCCATTTCACAAGTTAAGAAACTAAGGCATAGAGAGGGGAACTGACTGGCCCAAGACCACAGATGTGGTATGCTGGGAATGGAACCCAGCATTCAGACTTGCAGCCCCCTGCACTCACCACTTGTGCCTGCCCCCAATCCCATAAGAGGCCAATGCTGTAAAGAAAACTTTCTCTTCTGGGCTCTTTACAATGGCTGGTCACGTGCCCTTGGGCAAGGCCCCTCTGTGCTAAAATGGGGATAATGGATTTTACTGGCTTTGTTCCTTTGGGACACACTGCAAAGTGCCCTGTTTGTGAAGTCTGCTGCAGAGGCCGGGGTGTGATGGGGCTGTAGCTGTATCGGGAGAGGAGTTCTGGATGGTGTCTTGGAGGGGGCTCAGGTCTGCTGGCTGGGGTCTGGGGACAAACTGCTTTTTAATTCAGTGTTGTTCCTAACGTGCTGGATAGTTGCTGTCATGGGAGCATTGGGGGCTCATGGAATGCAGGCTGGGGCCCTGCATTGCACAAAGTGCTCTCTGACCTTCCTGAGAAAGCTGCTAGGGGAGCCAATGTGTAGCAATTCAGTGATGGCTGATGGCTCACAGAGCTATGTTGGCGCATGCGCGTGTAGGGCTCCTGGCCCTGTTCAGCCCCTAGGCAGGTTTCAGCCAGTGTTCAGTCTCTCTTTCAGATAAGTGATATTAAGCCAATTCCCAGGAACAGCCCTTCCGAGCTGTGCGTGGTGTCTGGACCCCACCCACTGACAACTTTGTGTTGAGATGCTCATGCTTGCCCTCTCTGCCAGTTCAGGGCCTTAAATCACGGGCACTTGCATCACTGGCAGGAGAGGGGTATATTACTAGCTCTCATGCTATTTGAAAGGGGTTTCAGCCTTACATGAGGTTCATCGGTAATGGGGGGTGTTCTTCCCAGCTAGTCCCAGCAGCAGACACCTCTGTTCTTGGGCCATGCTGTTCTGGGCTGATATACCTCTGTTAGCTAGCATTGTTCGAAGGCAATGTTATGCTAATGGTTCCCAGGCTGATCTATTAGCATAACCAGGGCCGGCTCCAGGCACCAGCTTATCAAGCAGGTGCTTGGGGTGGCCACTCCGGAGTGGGGCGGCACTTTCAAGGATTCGGCGGCAATTCGACGGAGGGTCCCTCACTCCTGCTCGGAGGGAAGGACCTCCCTCTGAATTGCCGCAGATCGCAATCGCGGCTTTCTTTTTTTTTTTTTTTGACTGCTTGGGGCGGCAAAACCCCTAGAGCCGGCTCTGAGCATAACACTGCCTTCGAACGATGCTAGCTAACAGAGGTATATCAGCCCAGAACAGCATGGCCCAAGTAACTCCAGAGTAACAATTTCCGGTTGATTTGGTGCCCCTGTGACATTCAGCCCAGGGTGTTTGCTAAGCTGCTGCTTTTCCAGAATCAAAGTTCACTTTTCACCTTTGTTCTGTAAAGTGCTTTCACTTTCCTACAGCAACCTGTGATGCGAGTGCACATTGTATCAATCAGCGATAGACTTTCACATGTGACCATCAAACAATGGCCTGTGTTCCCTGGAAAACAGAGCTGGAAGTTGTTAGAGAAAGGCACCAAATAAGAGAAGAAAGAGGCAAAGAAACATTGCTCTCCCCTCTGGGTAGATTTGGGAACTTGATAGAAACTGTACAAAGACGATGATCAGAAATTACATTATAGAAATGCTCCAGCACATGGGAAAGGTTCCTGTATGGTGGAAAGCACTGAGAAATGTAGGCCTAGTCTGTGCTGAGTTTGGTGTGGGTGTGTGAGAAGGGCAGGGAGAGGCAAGGAGAATTCTCATGTTGAGACTGGGTAGCAGTCTGCGATTGCCTACAGAGTTACTAGCTCCCCAAAGCGGCAGGGAAGGGACAGGTGAAGGTCCTGTGCTCCCTCCTCGCCAGCCAGGGAGCAGCATTGTGCCTGTGCACCCCCACATGGCCACCTATTGAGGCCTCCAGCATGTAATGCCACGTGATGGTACAAATAACACAATTGCAGTGCTGTTGTGCCTTTAAGTGTGGCCCTCCAAATGTGGATTGCCAGAGTTTCAGGATTAATGTGTTGGACGCAAAGGAGATGAGAGCCTGAATCCATGACTTTTCCCTAGGGTTCACACAAGCAGAAGAGCCCCTGGCAGCTCCCTCAGGGCCTGAGGAGTTTAAGAGAACATATTATGGACACATGGAATAGTCAAAGACTATTGTATCAACTTTATAACCATACTATGCATCCTTATGGCTAGGAACTGGATTCCTGTCTCAATGGGGGAGTTACAACTTTTCTGCAGGAGCAGGGGGGTAACTATCGCCAGTCCCTAGGTGGGTAACAAGCCTGGGGAATGGTCACCCTATTGGGGTGCAATGGTGTAGACTGGTTTGGCCTCATTCCAGAGGCTTGGCAGACAAAGAACTGAGAACTCTATAAAGTGGCCACCCTGATGTGGGGCAGATAGGGCACATGCACTCTTTCCAAGAACAGATTGCCAGAGGGGCGGGCCATGCTGAGGCCCAGACCTCCATGACTTTAAGATTAAGCTAGATAAGTTTATGGAGGGGATGGTATGATAGGATAACGGGCTTAGTCAATAGGTCAATTAAGTGCCACACTGGTAAATAGTACAATGGGTCAATGGTATGATATAACCTTTTCCAGAGGGTTTGGCTGGAGAGTCTTGCCCGCATGCTCGGGATTCAGCTGACCGCCATATTTGGGGTCGGGAAGGAATTTTCCTCCAGGGAAGATTGGCAATGGCCCTGGAGGTTTTTCGCCTTCCTCCGAAGCATGGGGCAGGGGTCGCTTGCTAAGGAGTGGGTGGATCGGCTTATGTGGCCTGCATCTTGCAGGAGGTCAGACTAGATGATCATAATGGTCCCTTCTGATCTTGAATTCTATGATTCTATGATTCTATGATACTCTGAAACCTGCCAGGGCCTCCATGTGGAAGATGGATGACTGCTGGTCAGCTAGACCTGGTGGTAAGCTGTTCCTTTTTTTATTGATGTATTTTCTCAGTGTAACTCCTTTAGAGGGGCTGCTCCTGAAATACAACGTGGCACATCTAGGAGACTCGCCCCAGACGACAGCAGCAATGGCTACAGAAGCTCAGGAATCCATTTCCCAGCTTGCCTAGGGTCCAGGGTGGGATAGAGCACCACCAGAACTAGTCACTAGCCAGAACCCAGAGACAAAGGGTTTGGCTGAGTTTGGAGTGGAGCCGGGATAGAAGCATCACAGCCAGGGAGGACCCTTCCAGCCTCCACATTCCAACCCTATGGAGGATTTTCAGTCCTTTTGGGATTTCTGGGACACTGAACAGTGTCATCTCAGCCCAGACCAGACACCCAGAAGGCTGAGGAGCATCACAGTCAGGCTTCCAAGAGCCAGCCTAACATGGAATCCAGACCGGAGGGCCACAAGGACAAGCTGACCATCCTTGGCATGGGTACTTTATAAGAACACCCCTGTTTGTTTATGTTCCTATTGTGCTCTAAGCCGGCCACCGATTCCTGTGCTTCATCACCATCAGAGACTGAGGCTAAACTCATTCTTTGCCTAGGCAGGTGCTGGGAAGGGGTGCCAAGGGGTTGTACTGGCTGTAAATATTGAGAGGGGTAGCGTTTATGTATTGTTCTATCTCTCATTATTCTGATTCTTTTCTCCAATGTCCCCATCCTGAGTTCCCCATACCTAACAAAGCCCCTGTTACTGTTTTATCACTCTGGGAGTTGTGATAGCTGTTTTATTTGTGTGTGTTCTGACTGACACTCCACTCTAGGACAGTGGTTCTCAAAGCCGGTCCGCCGTTTGTTCGGGGAAAGCCCCTGGCGGGCCGGGCTGGTTTGTTCACCTGCCGTGCCCGCAGGTTTGGCCGATCACGGCTCCCACTGGCTGCGGTTCGCTGCTCCAGGCCAATGGGGGCTGTGGGAAGGGTGGCCAGCATATCCCTCGGCCTGTGCTGTTTCCTGCAGCCCCCATTGGCCTGGAGCAGCGAACCGCAGCCAGTGGGATCTGCGATCGGCCAAACCTGCAGATGCGGCAGGTAAACAAACTGGCCCGGCCCGCCAGGGGCTTTCCCTGAACAAGCGGCAGACCAGCTTTGAGAACCACTGCTCTAAGAGACTGGGGTTGAATGTTTTCCCAGGGGACCGACCATTTGTGCTCTCCATACAAGGAGGGGTTTTCTTGGGTGGAGGCACCAGGACCCAGGAGAAGAGAGAGAGGGCTGCAGCCACACCTCATTAGTAATGCTTTGGTTCTGATTAAATAGTTCTTTGCTGTTGGTTGGTCCCTGGGTAACCTGTCATTGTCCCTGAGAGAACAGGATGGCAGGTGCTGAACGAAAGTCAGACCTGCTGAGATCCTCACAGTGAACTGCAGGAGTCTGCAGCCTAAATCCTCAATCTGTTGGGAGAGGATTGCAGGATCTGCCCTGAGGAAGGTGACAGCTGGAGGTCTCAGACTGAAGTGGGGTGCCCTCACAGAGGCCACAAAGGGGTCTGAGGCACAGTTACCTCAGGAACTGTGACAATCAGCTCTGCCATCTCCATAGCTCTCTCTGGTCCTGAAGAGCAATGAATCCTCACAGGCCCTGGCAGACACAGGGATTGGGATCAGGGAAACCATAACCCACCAAGTTAAGCAGCTAATCTTGAAAGCACGAGGGCCTAGATCCTCAGAGGTTTGCAGGCACCTAACTCCCATTGAGGATCTGGCCTAGGCTCCCAGCAGCCCAGGTCTCCACTCCCTTCTTATGCTCCTGCCTCTCCACAGCTTCTGCTTCTGCTCAGCAATATCCCCTCCTGACAGTACTCCTGCTGCCAGTCCTGTTCCTCTCCCCGTACAATGACAGGGGCCCACTAGCTGCAGAAGCAGTGTCATGGTCCCTGATTCTCCCCCAACATACACCCCAATACACCCCTGGCCTGGCCAGCCTCTGGAGGGTTCCCCTCCTGGACTGGGACAACCCACCAGCTATCACCAATCGCCCTGTCTGGAGCTGTCTGCTCTCAGTTCCTCACAAACTATCCTGGGGCTGCAGACAGGGAGGTAAAATCAAGACACTCTCCACCCACCCCTGTGTATGACTTTACTGCCCATTTGCTGGGCACGTGGTGCACTTTAAAGTCCTGCTTCCCCCTCCTCCTGCCAAAGGGTGGAATGGGAGCCAGTGTCCTTGGACCATATGGCTGGACCCATAGCACCTTGAAGACCCTCTCTGCAGAGGGCACTTGTCAATCTCCATCTCAGGATGGGGCAGGATCCGGGTAGTAGGAGGAGCTAGAAGAAACATCCGTTGCTCACAAACTGCTGGGATTTGGGGCAGAAACCAAATGTGGGCATAAGGTGGCTTTCGCAGCCAGCTCCAAAACTGCCCATGCAGCCTGGACAGGGACAAACTGGCTGCTTCCTGGCTTTGGCTCTATGGACTGTCTGCCCTGCAATGTGAGCATCCCTGAGCTAGCCTGCTCAAAATAGCAGCTTAGCTGCAGCAGCAGGAGCAGCAGGCTGGGCTAACCACCCAAGCACAGTCCCGCCCAGGACTCTTAAGGGCATGTTCAAGCCCATCCCACCGTCTGAGCTGCCATGACTACGTTGTTATTTTTAGCGAGCTAGCTGGATCCCAGCGAGCTAAGGTTTGCTCCATGCACTGCCATTGCACCTCCCAATGGCAAATTAGTGGACACGTTTGACAATAATATTCTTAATGGCTCTGTGCCTCAGTTTCCCATCTATAAAATGGAGGTAATAATATCACCTCACAGGGCTGCTGTGAAGATAAATTAATAGATTCTAAGGTCAGAAGGGACCATTGTGATCATCTAGTCTGACTTCCTGTATAACATGGGCCAGAGAACTGCCCCAAAATAATTCCTGTGAACTAGACTATGTCTTTTTTTTTAAATCCACTCTTGAAATTCATTACCAGTTGTGAAGCACTCAGCTATTACAGCGCTGAGTGCTATAGAAAAGCTCAGGAGGAAACTAAGAAGTCCACATACAGCACAGGGTTTGGCTTCTGTGTGGTTAAATAAGGCAGCAAATGCACATTGAATGAAGTAGATGGAATGAAACATTGAATAGCGGCTTCATTCAATGAGTGGCATCTATGCTATGCACTGAATGAGGCAGGCATCCTATAGGAAAAAATAGCATGTGAGCATATAATTAAAGACTGTAGCATAATGCGTATGCACAAGGGGGGTTGATTTAGAGTTGCACAGGCAACTTTAATTCTGGCAGTGCCTAACTTTGCAACCTTAATAATGGTTCATTTAACGTGGGATTTTTTTGTATGTAATATAGTCTTTATGTTGTAGAACTTTCTTATCTGTACTTGACAGTGGGGCAGAGCTGAGGGGGAGGGATTGAATCCAGGCCACTACTACTAATGGTATAGACTGCAGAAGATAGTCTGCTCTTTTAGGAGGAAGATGACGAGCAGATCTGTTGATACTGGCTTCAGAATAATGTCATTATTGCAGGACAACTGATATTACATTTCCCAGTACTTCTGGCATACTTGGGGAGAGGGGGGTAGAGAGGGGATATGAGAGAGAGAGAGATGTCCCCTTGTGCAGACTTCTGGAGCAATTAAATCTAGTGTATGTTGTTTCTCACCTTGATTTTTGTCCTACATATCAGGCCCTTGCTGCTCCTCAGGGGTTCAAAGATGCTTATATAGTCCCCATGCCCCATAGCTCGGTGCCTGGTTTGCTGTATGGACATACCTCCATAATTCCTGGCCTCTACTGGCTACATGCTGATCTGCAGTCACATTAGCACTTCCCTCTGCTGGGCAAAATCAGACCAATAAAAGATATTACCTCACCCACTTTGTTTCTCTGTGATATGTGCATCCACTGCAGCTACAGAGAATAGACGTCTTCTTGTGTGTTTGTGCAATGCTGCTAGCCGTTGAGTCGACTCAGACCTGCTCATGGATTTGTGATTTGTTTGTCCCCTAGTGGCTGGAGTTTTTCTGCTAGCATAGGGGTGCCAATTTTGATTGAACATATTCCTGGAGGTTTCATCACATGACATAATCTTTAATTAAAGATTCATCTTTAATTTCTGGAGATTCCAGGACAACCCTGCAGGATTGGCAACCCTATGCTAGAATCACTTTTAGAACCATCTGCCAGGATTAAGTTGTTTCTGTGACATTACAGTGGCATGGTACAAATGCTGTCTCATGATGTCACAACTAAAGCCAGGTGAATTATCTATGCCTAAGCATTTGTAAACTGAGCAGCTTATGATTTCTGGACTTTAATACTTTGCCAAATGATTCCTGTGAATAGTGCCTGCTCAAGCCTGTTAAAAACTGGGAGTGTCTGACACTTAAGTTATGTTGACTAGTTTTGATTGGACACACAGGTCGCACGGTATGTTTATGTTGGCTGATTGGATGAATGCAACTCTTGTAAACACACATTCACAAACCTGATTCTGAATTCAAAATGGAATCTGTACATGGCTCCATATCCTGACATTGGAACTGCCTGCCCAGCGGTAGCCCCAACGAACATGCACATAGCTACACTGCGGGCAAGTTACCATTAATAAAATGGCAGAAAGCCCTTTGTTAATGCAGCGACTTAAGGCTGCCAGGTGATAGCTTATGCTCTTGCACAATGTCCAGTGCAGCAAAACTCAAAGTTTGAAACCCAGGAAATAGAGTTTAGGTAAATGCCTGTGCAACCTTAACACTTCTCCCTCCCTTCACCCTGCTCCTGGTGCTGGCAAAAGTCACTGGGCATTATCTGCAGGCTCTCCTGTTGCTTTCAGTGTTTTAGGTGTAGTTGTACTGACCAGTGGAGGCAGCAGGTGGGGAGGTTGGTAGAGATGTGTCTGTGAGCTGAGGGGATCTGAGGACTAGTTTGAGGAGTATCACAGGGCTGTTACTGTGGTATGAAGTGGCCTGGCTCTGAGATCCGCCATGTGTGTGATGAAAGGAAAGAGGTGCATGAGGACCTTGAGGTTCCAGTCAGCACTATTTCAATACAGGGTTGTGTAGTTTGTGTCCGGGGCAGTGGGGTGATCTTGCCATCTGGATTGTCAGCAGTGAGGTGAGATATGAGTGCAGGCTATGGATTGACTGATGGGATGGGGAAAGTGCAGCGTTAGATGGTATCCTGTGTGAAGGGGCTGTAGCAAGGTGTGAAGTGGTTGTTAAATTTTACGTGTGTGGTATTCTGCTGGGAGAGCAGGCTCAGTGTTTGAGCACAGGGTAGCACCTGACCATTACCGTGAGAAGGTAGAGTGGAAGGGGGTGTCATGGGTATATCAGAGTGTCTCTCAAAAAGGCCAGAGTTATGGTTGCATGCTCAGGGAGAGGGGCTCAGACCCAAGCAGCGGGGTAGGGCTCTCCCAATCCCTGCACACACACAGAAGGGAAAAATTCAGGGCTGTCAGCCTCACAACTAAACCCTCAACTTACTCTGCTCCTCCTCACATTCTCCAAACCCTCCCCCTCCTCCTCACCCAACCCACCTAAGTCCTCTTCCCTTCCCTAACACCCATTCCCATTTATCCCCCCAAATAACCCCATCTCTCACTACTGACCCAACCCCCCTTTTCCCCTATTACCACCTAGCCTTTCACCCCCAGTCAACCTTCCCCTCCCAATGAGCATTCACAGGTGTAATTTATTTGCATCCAAAAATAGTTTCAGAACCTTCTGAAAATTCTGCTGTGCTCAGAGTCCATTTCTTTAAAATAAATAAATAAATAAATAAATAAATCTTTCCAGAGGTGGTTTTTTCCCAGATGTGGACAGCTCCTTCCCAGATTTCTGGTTTCACATTTCAAAGGTGCTAGAATCTGGGAACTTTCTCAGAGCCGTTTTAGTGTTTCTGGGGCTTGTATCTCAGGAACTCCTTGCTCAACCACATTTGCATCACTAACCCCACTCTGCACGCCAAATTTCAAGGCTATCCATGTAAGCACACAGGCTTCAGCGCACTTGGAAGAATTGTCCTTTAAACAGGAAGGTTCCCCAACCTTAGCTAGAGCAGAGCTGGCAACTGGCATGGCACGATAATATTGTATGAAATTAAAGGAGCATGGAGGAGAAGGGCTCGACACATCCATCAGCAGCACAGCAACAGGCTCAGAGAGGTTTAAGTGGCATATTCATCTCAATGAGAAATTCTCAGCTGAAAGCAAGCACTCAGTGGAGATGAATACAGCCTGAGACAACAGCTTTGAGACTGCATTGCTCCATTCATGGCAGTGGGTGGTCCCTTCCCTCCTCCACCAGTGCTGGAGAGTGTCTGACATGTCAAGTGTACTGTTCTCAGCTCCTCCCGCAGAAGGGCAGGGCTTCCCCAAATCCTGGCTTGCATGTGAGTTAAGGGGTAGGGAGATGGGTTCAGAACCTCTTAGAGGAACATGGCACCCCAGATTCCCAGATCACATGGTGGGGGGTGGGGAGAGAAGGGGTCAGAGCTCCTGCCCCAGACGGGCCAACCTTCCAGCACTCAGCTCACATGGGGGTAGGGATAGGGGCGGCTCTAGGCATTTTGCCACCCCAAGCACGGCAGGCAGGCTGCCTTCAGTGGCTTGCCTGCGGAGGGTCCGCTGAAGACAGCCTGCCTGCCGCCCTCGCAGCGACCGGCAGAGCGCCCCCAGTGGCTTGCCGCCCCAAGCATGCACTTGGCATGCTGGGGCCTGGAGCCGCCCCTGGGTAGGGAGGGTAAATGGGCACAGCTTCCCCAGATTCTGACACACATGGGAGGGCAGGGAGAGGGGTTCAGACACCCCCTACAAGTGCAAATCTCCTATATCTGGGCTACAATGAGGTGGACACATTGGGGGCAGAGCCCTCAACAGAGGCTGGCGCTCCCCAGCTCTTAGCACATGCATGAAGGTAAGGAGAGAGGCACAGACCCCACAAGAGAGGCAGCACCCCACAGATCCTCTTGCCCCTAGCTCCCTGTCACTCACCTCCATGTCCCCCTTCCCAGTGTTTCTTCCCCCCTTCTCATTCCACCTAGCCCCCTCTCCATCAACCGACCCCACTACCCTTCTCCTACCCACCCATCCCCATTTATTCACCTCCCATAATCCCTTGCTTCACCCCCCCACTCACCCCATTCCCACCAACTCTTCCAGCCCCAATCACCTTCCTGCCCAGCAAACCATACATATGTAATAGTTTATTTTTTCATTTCCAAAATAGTTTCAGGGCCTTCAGAATATTCTGCAGGCCTCAGATTCCATTTCCCCCAAATAAAAAAAACACCTTTGACAGCGGCAGATTGGAGCAAGCTGCCCCACTTTATTTCAGATTTCTGCCGAGGGTTCTCTCGGAACGCTCAGTGCCTGGATGCTGCTTGATGGCTGGAACATTCCCCCTTGAGCCAGCCAGGTCCTGGGATGCAGAAGTTGGTTTCAAGCCACTTAGCCTGTCTCTCTGCACCTGTGCAGTGAGCCCTTTGGCAAGCTGCCAAACACCTCCAAGGCTGACATGCTGACCTGACAAACCAAATTCCTTGACTGAGAACATTGTAATTTGTTTTCCCCCAAAGGGCGAGGGGCGGCATACATCCAGTGGGGCGTTTGAGACACTGGTGCTGTGAGCACAACCCTGCTTTGGGTTGTATCATGGGAACAGCTTTAGAGTGGTACAGTTTAAGGCCAGAAGCAGAGGCGATGCGTGGGGAGGCTTCTTGGCTTGTACTGAGCATGTTCACATGGATTCTAACCGACACTGTTGAAGGTGGCTGCCTTCACTCTGCCCCTCCCCCCCATATCGGCAGGGATGGGTCATCTCTAGCCAGCATGGACCACTGGATCGTCTAGTCTGACCTCCTGGGCATCACAGGCCCCCAGCACCCGCACACTGAACCCAACCACCAAAATTCAACCAGGGTATTACTGTCCAGGGGAACCTAGGCTGTTATGTGCTGCAGGCAGGGAATAGGAGGGACTGAGGTGCACTGATTGTGAGATAGACCCAGATAATCCTGGCAAATGACCCATGCTCACATACTGAGAGGAAGGCAAAACACCCCCAAGGTCACTGCCAATCTGACCTGGGGGGAAATTCTTTCACAATCCCACATATGGTGATCACTTAGACCCTGAGTGTGTGAGCAAGAACCAGCCAGCCAAGCGCTACTCCCCCCCGCACACACAACATAGAGACCCCTCAGAGCCCTGTCCCACTTTGCCCAATGTCCCATCTCCAGCTGTGGCCATCTCTGATGCTTCATAGGAAGAAGAACAAACCCTGCCCTCCCAGAATACACTGGGGAGGGGGAACCCTTCCTGACCCCCACAAGTGGCCAGCGGAAACCTTGAAGCATGAGCCTTTAGGAGCA
Organism: Mauremys reevesii; assembly: GCF_016161935.1. Classification (NCBI taxonomy): domain Eukaryota; kingdom Metazoa; phylum Chordata; order Testudines; family Geoemydidae; genus Mauremys; species Mauremys reevesii. The sequence goes on along the minus strand of NC_052631.1, from coordinate 60,475,716 downwards.
TAAGCCATAAAGTGGACGTGAACCCCTGTCTGCCGAACTGTACCCCTGCTGTCACAAGCCCCCTTGCCACACAACAGCACTCAGAAATGTCGTCAGCTTGCTCTCAGATCAAATTAAGTTGTTTGCCCCCTCTTGGGAGGCTGTTCCAGAACCTCACCCTTCTGATGGTTACAAACCTTCTTTTAATTGCCAGCCCAACTTTGTTCCTGGCTAGTGTCTCTGAGAGCCTGTGCACTCATTGGAATCAGTAGTATAGCTCCTGATGACATTGATGGGCAAAGAATTAAACCGACTACTGAAAACCCCACCTGTAAAACTTCCTAAGGTGAATGCTGCAGAAAGCTCTGTGCATGTGAAAACGAGACTAAAATGGGGAGGATTTTGCAGTCTTGGCTGTAGCAATTGCTGGAAGGTATTGAAGTGTTGGCATCCCCAGGTTTGAAGATATGTGTGTGTCAGGGGAGGGACGACTGGCACACACTGAGGGAAGTGTTTGGCCTTGGGTTACGCACTAAACTGGTGCCAGAACCAGGGACAGAACCCAGAAGTCCAGCTTGCCAGGGTCTCCTTAGCTAACCACTAGACCTACCCTCCTTTTCTGGTCCAGGAGTCTGCCACCTTCTATGCCCTGCCATTCCTCTTAGCTATAGGGGAGACCTCCCGCCTCTGAAATCCCTGCTGCTAAATGGTTCTGCTGAAGTTACCCAGCTTTCTCCTGGCTTCGCCATGGCCAGTCAGGGAGCAGTCAGACTCCTTCCTTGCATTCACCTGACAGAGCTGCTGCCTGAGATAATCACAGTTTGTAGCTACACAAACGCTTCCAGCAGATGGAGGGAGCAATAGAAGAAAATAGTCTAGCAGCAGGGAATATCTGGGCTCCCCTCCTGCAGCCCTGTCTGGGAAAACCTGCCCAATTCCAGCTCCTCATCTGGGCTGTGTATTTTGTAGATAGGAATCAGGGTGTGGGAGGGGTAAATCTGAGGCCCCAGCCCCTCTGGCTGAGCCCCACCACCTCCCCTCAGTCTGCCTACTGCACAAGCTGCTGCACGGCACCCGTAGTTTCCGAACATTGTTCCTCCTCTCCAACCTCTTCCCTCCCTCCCCTGAGGCCCAGTCCTCTCCCTTTCTGCTTCCATCCTCTGGTGATCATCCCTTCTCCCTAGCCCTGTTACCAATCTGCCTGAGGCATCAGGTGATCAGGCTGAGGCTGCAGGATCATTAGGGGAGGAGATGAAGGAGCACACCAAGTGACTAATTTTAAAGCTTTATTAATTAAATAACAGCAGTGAGTGCTGGGTGCTCCCCACATACTCAGAGGAAGGAAAAAAGCGTAGTGCCCATGCTCTAACCCACTTTCATACTCACACACGCACGACACAAGGCTGGCCAAGCCTGGGTGTAACGTAAGCAGAAGAGGGGGAAGGGTGGACAAAAGTTCTGTCCTGTGCACAGGCCATCCAGGGTCCGCTGTTGATCTCCGATTTGCTTCAGCTCTCAGGAGAGTTTTAAGTCCTGGGGTCTTTTTGGGGCGTTTCGTTCAGGGACCTCTGTCACCCGTGCTCTTTGTACCAGTCTGTGGCTTCCTCAGCTTTCCCAAAACACACCAGCTTCAGGGACGCGAAACTGTTGTTTCCCCCCTTGCTGGCCTTCACCGTCTCACTAGTTTTTGCAATCCCCTGCGGTCTTGTTCAGCTTGCTTCTCTTTTCTCACAGTTGGCTAGGGGTTGGGTAAGATACAGATATGGCTGCAGGCTTCTTGGCTGCATAGAGTCTGTTCGAGTGCCATGACCTTGGACTGGAGCCTGCATCTTATCTTCAGACTGAGCTGAAGCATCGAGTTAACCCATTCTCTTCTCCCTTCCTCCCCCTTCGGCATCTCGCAACCTGCAAAGGAATCTTTCACTCCACACTCACACCTTCAGCCCTCCCCAAAATCCTTTCCAGTGCATCTCAAAGCATTAGCAATATACAATGCTGGTGCTTACCCAGGGGACCCCATGGGGGGAGCAATTTTATTGTGACAGTCCCCTCCTTGACCCCGAATCAACATTCATAGAATCATAGAATATCAGGGTTGGAAGGGACCTCAGGAAGTCATCTAGTCCAACCCCTGCTCAAAGCAGGACCAATTCCCAACTAAATCATCCTAGACAAATTAGAGGACTGGGCCAAAAGAAACCTGATGAGGTTCAACAAGGACAAGTGCAGAGTCCTGCACTTAGGATGGAAGAATCCCATTCACTGTTACAGACTAGAGACCGAATGCCGTTAGCCTTCTTGGCAACAAGGGCACACTGTTGACTCATATCCAGCTTCTCATCCACTGTAACCCCTAGGTCCTTTTCTGCAGAACTGCTTCCTAGCCATTCAGTCCCTAGTCTGTAACAGTGAATGGGATTCTTCCGTCCTAAGTGCAGGACTCTGCACTTGTCCTTGTTGAACCTCATCAGGTTTCTTTTGGCCCAATCCTCTAATTTGTCTAGGTCCCTCTGTATCCTATCCCTACCCTCCAGCGTATCTACCACTCCTCCCAGTTTAGTGTCATCTGCAAACTTGCTGAGAGTGCAGTCCACACCATCCTCCAGATCATTCATGAAGAAAACCAGCTCCAGAACCGACCCTTGAGGCACTCTGCTTGATTCATAGATTCATAGATTCTAGAACTGGAAGGGACCTCGAGAGGTCATCGAGTCCAGTCCCCTGCCCTCTTGGCGGGACCAAATACTGTCTAGACCATCCCTGATAGATATTTATCTAACCTACTCTTAAATATCTCCAGAGATGGAGATTCCACAACCCCCCTAGGCAATTTATTCCAGTGTTTAACCACCCTGACAGTTAGGAACTTTTTCCTAATGTCCAACCTAAACCTCCCTTGCTGCAGTTTAAGCCCATTGCTTCTTGTTCTATCCTTAGAGGCTAAGGTGAACAAGTTTTCTCCCTCCTCCTTATGACACCCTTTTAGATACCTGAAAACTGCTATCATGTCCCCTCTCACTCTTCTCTTTTCCAAACTAAACAAACCCAGTTCTTTCAGCCTTCCTTCATAGGTCATGTTCTCAAGACCTTTAATCATTTAATCACCAGCAACACCATCACAGGACCTAACCAGATCAGCCACACCATCACCGGTTCATTCACCTGCACGTCCACCAATGTAATATATGCCATCATATGCCAGCAATGCCCCTCTGCTATGTACATCGGCCAAACTGGACAGTCTCTAAGGAAAAGGATAAATGGACACAAATCAGACATTAGGAATGGCAATATACAAAAACCTGTAGGAGAACACTTCAACCTCCCTGGCCACACAATAGCAGATGTTAAGGTGGCCATCTTACAACAAAAAAACTTTAGGACCAGACTTCAAAGAGAAACTGCTGAGCTCCAATTCATCTGCAAATTTAACACCATCAGTTTAGGACTAAACAAAGACTGTGAATGGCTTGCCAATTACAGAACCAGTTTCTCCTCCCTTGGCTTTCACACCTCAGCTGCTGGAACAGGGCCCCATCCTCCCTGATTGATCTAACCTCATTATCTCTAGCTTGCTTCTTGCTTGCTTATATACTGTCCCTGGAAATTTCCACTGCTTGCATCCGAAGAAGTGGGTATTCACCCACGAAAGCTCATGCTGCAAAACTTCTGTTAGTCTATAAGGTGCCACAGGATTCTTTGCTGCTTCTACAGAACCAGACTAACACGGCTACCCCTCTGATACTTAATCATTCTTGTTGCTCTTCTCTGGACTCTCTCCAATTTCTCTACATTTTCTTGAAATGTGGTGCCCAGAACTGGACAAATACTCCCGTTGAGGCCTAACCAGCGCAGAGTAGAGCGGAAGAATGACTTCTCCTGTCTTGCTCACAACACACCTGTTAATGTATCCCAGAATCACGTTTGCTTTTTTTTGCAACAGCATCACACTGTTGACTCATATTTAGCTTGTGGTCCACTATAACCCCTAGATCCCTTTCTGCTGTACTTCTTCCTAGACAGTCTCTTCCCATTTTGTATGTGTGAAACTGATTTTTCCTTCCTAAGTGGAGCACTTTGCATTTGTCTTTGTTAAACTTCATCCTGTTTACCTCAGACCATTTCTCCAATTTGTCCAGATCATTTTGAATTATGACCCTGTCCTCCAAAGCAGTTGCAATCCCTCCCAGTTTGATATCATCTGAAAACTTAATAAGCATACTTTCTATGCCAATATCTAAGTCATTTATGAAGATATTGAACAGAGCCGGTCCCAAAACAGACCCCTGCAGAACCCCACTTGTTATACCTTTCCAGCAGGATTGGGAACCATTAATAACTACTCTCTGAGTACGGTTATCCAGCCAGTTATGCACCCACCTTATAGTAGCCCCATCTAAATTGTATTTGCCTAGTTTATCGATAAGAATATCATGCAAGACCATATCAAATGCCTTACTAAAGTCTAGGTATACCACATCCACAGCTTCTCCCTTATCCACAAGACTCGTTATCCTATCAAAGAAAGCTATCAGATTGGTTTGACACGATTTGTTCTTTACAAATCCATGCTGGCTATTCCCTATCATCTTATCACCTTCCAAGTGTTTGCAGATGATTTCCTTAATTACTTGCTCCATTATCTTTCCTGGCACAGAAGTTAAACTAACTAGTCTGTAGTTTCCTAGGTTGTTTTTATTTCCCTTTTTATAGATGGGCACTATATTTGCCCTTTTCCAGTCTTCTGGAATCTCTCCCATCTCCCATGATTTTCCAAAGATAATAGCTAGAGGCTCAGATACCTCCTCTATTAGCTCCTTGAGTATTCTAGGATGCATTTCATCAGGCCCTGGTGACTTGCAGGCATCTAACTTTTCTAAGTGATTTTTAACTTGTTATTTTATTATTTTATCTTCTAAACCTACCCCCTTCCCATAAGCATTCACTATTGTAGGCATTCCTTCAGACTTCTCGGTGACAACCGAAACAAAGAAGTCATTAAGCATTTCGGCCATTTCCAAGTTTCCTGTTACTGTTTCTCCCTCCTCACTGAGCAGTGGGCCTACCCTGTCCTTGGTCTTCCTCTTGCTTCTAATGTATTGATAAAAAGTCTTCTTGTTTCCCTTTATTCCCGTAGCTAGTTTGAGCTCATTTTGTGCCTTTGCCTTTCTAATCTTGCCCCTGCATTCCTGTGTTGTTTGCCTATATTCATCCTTTGTAATTTGTCCTAGTTTCCATTTTTTATGACTCCTTTTTATTTTTTAGATCATGCAAGATCTCGTGGTTAAGCCAAGGTGGTCTTTTGCCACCTTTTCTATCTTTCCTACCCAGCGGAATAGCTTGGTTTTGGGCCCTTAATAGTGTCCCTTTGAAAAACTGCCAACTCTCCTCAGTTGTTTTTCCCCTCAGTCTTGATTCCCATGGGACCTTACCTATCAGCTCTCTGAGCTTACCAAAATCTGCCTTCCTGAAATCCACTGTCTCTATTTTGCTGTACTCCCTTCTACCCTTCCTTAGAATTGTAAACTCTATGATTTCATTATCACTTTCACCCAAGCTGCCTTCTACTTTCAAATTCTCAATGAGTTCCTCCCTGTTTGTTAAAATCAAGTATAGAACAGCTTCCCCCCAGTAGCTGTTTCAACCGGCTGCCAACTAGATATGGAGCCATTGAGCCCGACGATCTAGCCAGCTTTCTATCCACCTTATAGTCCAATCATCCAGCCCATACTTCTTTAACTTGCTGGCAAGAATACTGTGGGAGACTGTATCGAAAGCTTTGCTAAAGTCAAGGAATAACATGTCCACTGCTTTCCCTTCATCCACAGAGCCAGTTATCTCCTCATAGAAGGCAATTATGTTAGTCAGGCATGACTTGCCCTTGGTGAATCCAATCTCACTGTTCCTGATCACTTTTCTCTCCTCTAAATTCTTTAGAATTGATTCCTTGAGGACCTGCGCCATGATTTTTCAAGGGGCTGAGGTGAGGCTGATTGGTTTGTAGTTCCCCAGAGCCTCCTTCTTCCCTTTCCCCCCCACATCAGACAAGGCAGGATGCTGCCTTTCATACCCTGGATGCGTGAAGGTCATTAGCCTTCTATTTGGTCAGACTCAAACCATTCAGAAACTCTCACAGACTCTGTTTCAATTGCAAACATACCCAAAGAATCCACAATCTCCACCCACAGGCTTTCAAGAGGACTCACTGGGTATACCATTTCATGTTATGTCTCCGCTAACATTCAACCTCCTTCTAGAACAGGGGTGGGAAAACTTTTTGGCCAAAGGGCCACTTCTGGAAATAGAAATTGTATGGCAAACCATGAATGCTCACAAAATTGGGGTTAGGGTGTAGGAGGGAATGAGAGTACTGGTTGGGGGTGTGGGCTCCAGGGTAGGGCCATAAATGAGGAGTACAGAGTGTGGGAGGGGGCTCCCGGCTGGGGCGAGGGAGTAGGGTGCAGGGAGGGGGGGAGGGCTCTGGCTGGGGGTGCAAGAGTATGGGATCTAGGAGAGTGCTCCAGGCTGGTACTGAGGGGTTCAGAGGGCAAGAGGAGGATCATGGCTGGGGCAGGGTGTTGGGGTCTAGGAGGGGCTCAGGGGTGCAGGCTCCATGTGGCTCTTACCTCAAACGGCTCCCAGAAGCAGTGGCTATGACCCCACTCTGGCTCCTCCATGGAGCCGTGGCCAGACAGCTCTGCATACTGCCCCATCTGCAGGCGCCACCCCTGCAGCTCCCATTGGCCACAGTTCCCAGTCAATGGGAGCTGCGGAGGCAGCACTTGGGGACGGGACAGTGTGCAGAGCAGAGCCCCCTGACTTGTAGAAGCTGGAGTGGGGCCATGCCGCTGCTTTCAGAAAGAGCGTGGATCAGCCCCCAACCCTGCTCCTTGGCTGGAGCACTGGAGTGCCAAAGCGGGGCAAGCCCCAGACCCCGCTCCTCAGTGGGAGCTCGAGGACCGGCTTAAAATGGCTGGCAGGCCGGATGTGGCCCGCAGGCCATAGTTTGCCCTCCCCTGTTCTAGAATATTGACTCATTCTACAAGGTCATAGTCTGCTTCCATGGCATTATGCAAGAATGTTCCAGTAGCTGAAACTTGCACACCCGCAAGCTGGATTTTCAGTACAAGCTTTTTCCAACCACTATGCTTTGGTTCACACCTCTAGATTAGATGCTGCAGTTGGCAAGGCAGTTCTGCCTTCAATATTAGATGCTATTTCAAAGCTTTCTCTTCACTGTGGGGCTATGCCATGGGAGTCACCTGTGGAGCATCCAAAGGAACACACTTAAATAAGAAGGAGATGTTACTCATCTTATGCAGTAACTGGAGTTCTTTGAGATGTGTGTCCTTACAGGTGCTCCGCTACCTGCCCTACTTCCCCTCTGCTTCAGAGTTTCCTTTGTGGGACTTTGCAGTAGAGAAGGAACTGAGGGTGGTTCACCCATGCAGTCCTATACATTCATGGTATGGGGCACAAGGATGTATAGAGTGCATGCACAAGCTGAACAGGCATTGTTATCAAAAAAGCTCCGATCAAAGTACAGGGGCCCATGTGTACCTGAAATGGAGCACCCATAGGGACACACATCTAAGCTTGATCTACACTACAAAGTTAGGTTGACATATGCCCCGTTAGGTCAAGTTAATACTATATGTGTCTACACTACTGAATCCCTTCTACCAACCTAAAGAGCTTGTAAAGTCAACTTCTGTAATCCAGCTCTGCGAGAGGCATAGCACTTCAATCAACATCCACACACTGACATGGGGATAGCGTAGACACTGTGTTGTGTAATTTGACTGAACTGGCCTCCTGGAGGTGTCCCACGGTGCTCTGCTGTGACCGCTCTGGAGAGCACTTTCAACTCCAGTGCATTTCAATCAGGTACACAGGAAACAGCTGTCCCCCTGTTAAAGCCCCAGGAACTTCTGAATTTTCATTTCCTGTTTGATTGGCATGGAGAGCTCATTATGCTCAAGGCCACAAATGCGCTCCAGCATGGAGCATACAGGAGGTGATGGATCTTATTGTTGTGTGGGGAGAAGAGTCTGTGCAGGCAGAGCTCCAATTCGGCAGAAGAAATGCTGATATCTGTGCCAAAATTGCGCAGGGCATGGGGGAGAAGGGCTATACCAGGGACACACAGCAGTGCTGCATGAAAATAAAGGAGCTTCGTCAAACATACCAGAAGACAAGGAAGGCGAACAGTTGCTCTGGTTCTGAGCCACAGACATGCCGCTTCTATGAAGAGCTGCATGCACTTCTCAGCTGCGACCCCACCACTACCCCAAAACGCTTCATGGATACCTCTCAGGAGCTCCTGGCGACCTCGGGCAACAACAAGGAGGACACTGTTAATGAGAAAGAGGAGGAGGAGGAGGAGATTGTGAGTCAGGCAAGAGGAGGATCTATTCTCCCTGACAGCCAAGAACTATTTTTAACTCTGGAGCCCATCCCTTCACAGGACCAATTGTTGGCAGAGTGTGATGCCAGGGAAGGCACCTTTGGTGAGTACACATTTTCAATCAAACTGTAAGGGTTACATGCTATTATTTTTAATGTTGAATCTGAACAAAATATTGGGATAGTGGTTATTGGTGGCCACTCCAGCTATGCAGGGGTGCTCTCCAAAAAAGACAGGAGCAGCAAACTGACTCTTGCAGTAGCCAGTGGTTCTGATTACATTTTGGCTTGCAGGGAAGTGCATTAAGGGTTGTTTCTTTTATAAAAAGATTTAACCTTGCACCAGAAACAATATATGCACTGTTAATGCTACCCTTGTGCTTTATATTCTTTGCAGCTGAAACCTTGTCCGTCGGCACATCCTCCACACTGGGACAGAGACTTTCCCAGTTTTGAAGGCTGAAAAAGAAGACTCGGGAGGACATGTTCAATGAGTTAATGCGGGCCTCCAAGAGTGACAAGATGGAGCTCAGCGCATGGAGGATTATACTGTCAGAGAGCCTGCACAATAACCGCAAGGATAGAAGAGCATGCAGGGAAGAGGAGTGTGACATGCAGGATGAGATGGTGAGGATTATGAGGGAGCAAACAGACATGTTGAGGTGTCTGGTTGAGGTTTAAGAAAGACAGGTGGATGCTAGAGTCCTGCTGCAGCCTATGCTGAACCTGCTGCTATTGTCGCCAAGTTCCACATCCTCGTCTCCCAGATGTCCTAGGATGTGGCTATGGGGGCGAGGGGAAGTCCAGTATCCCTTGCACTCAGCACCAGGGGAGGGCACAAGGACCAGAAGGCGCCCATTCCCACACCTTTGATTGTTATTGCAGTGTATCTGTAAGCAAACTGTCCTTGTTTTGCCCTTTTGCCCCAAGTTATCTTACTTTTCTTTGCTGTCTCTCAGTGTTTGTGAGCACAATAAAACTTAATGGATTGAGGAGAAAAGGCTTTTTATTCTTTCAGCGCACTGTGGTTACCAGGAATGTAGTTTACAGGGGAGTATATGCAATGAAGAAGGGGATAGCTTGGTAAGGAACAACACACATAAGTGTCACTTTACTGTGGGCCATTGATGAAACTAGTTTTCAAAGCCTCACAGAGATGCAGAGCCCCTCAATGTCCTCTTCATATTATCCTGGTGCCTGGCTGCTCAAAATTGGCTGCCAGGCGATCTTCCTCAATCCCCCACCCTGGCGGAAACATTTCTCCCTTTGTTTCACAGATATTATGGAGCACACAGCATGCAGCAACAACAATTGCTTTCACTGAGGTCTAACCTAGTTAGCAGCCTATGCCAGTGGGCTTTTAAACATCCAAAGGCACATTCCACCACCATTCTGCACTTGCTTAGCCTATGGTTGAACCAGTCCTTACTGCTGTCCAGGCTGCCTGTGTACTGGCATTTCAACATCACCAATGGTTATTTTGCAGTCTGGAAAGAAAGTTCCTGCTTGCAGCTTTCTGAAGATGCATGTGTCATGTACCTTTTCCAACCATTCCACGTTGAAGTTGGTGAAACAGCTCCTGTGATCCACCAGTGCTTGCAACACCATTGAGAAGTACCCTTTTCAGTTTATGTACTCTTGGGCAAGGTGGTCTGGTGCCAAGATAGGGATTTACCGTCTGTCTGTCGCCCCACTGCAGTTAGGGAACCCCACCACAGCAAAACCATCCACTATGTCCTGCATGTTTCCCAGAGTTGTTACCCTTCTTAGCAGAAGTCTATTGATTGCTCTAGCAACTTGGATCACAACAGACACCATTGAAGATTTACCCACTCTGAATTGATTCCCTGTTGACTGGTAGAAATCTGGCATTGCAAGCTTCCACAAAGCTATTGCCACACATTTCTCAACTATCAGAGCAGCTCTCATTTTAGTATTGCTGTGCTTTAGGGCTGGGGAAAGCACATCACATAGTTCCTAGAAAGTGGTCTTGCACACCTGAATGTTCTGCAGTTGCTGCTCATCATCCCATAGGTGCATAACAATGTGGTCCCACCAGTTAGTGCTTGTTTCCCAAGCCCAGAAGTAGCACTCCACTATATCAAGGTGATGTACAGCTGTCACCAGCAGCTGTAAATTGCTCCGCTCCATAGCTTCTAGCAGAGCTGCTTGCATGGCATCACGTTGTTCCACACAGCAGCTCCTGCTACGGCTAAGCAAATACTGTAAGATAAGAAGTAAGGTGTTTGTAATGCTTACAATAACAGCGTACAGCTGAGTGGGCTCCATGCTTGCCATGCTATGGCATCTGCACGGGTAACCCAGGTTAGGAAAAAAAGTGCAAGTAAGCATGGTCTGTTGAATTCTTCCCTGACAGCTAGCTGGGAGGGGGAGAGACTTCAAGAGCAATCTGTATTTACATGAACACACCCACTCTGCTTAGATATTCGGCAGATAGAGCGAATATCTAAGCAGATATTCAAAGTGATCAACTTTGGCTGGTGGTGGGTTACAAATCACCTTATTACTGAATGCAGGGGTGGTGAAATGCTGTTACCAATGTTGGCATTATTGTGAATAAAGAGGAGCAGAACTGTGCTTAACCTGGCCAAAATGAGGGGGTCGCCCTCAGCTGAAAGGATCTTATTAAGCCAGGGACTCCAATGCCTGGAGTCGTATGAAAAGTAAGATGGGGATGGAGACAAGTGTTCTAGTTAGGAGTTGTAAATTTTTTCTAAGGACTCTTCTTGTTCAAAGAAAAAGTTAAATAGGGTTCATTAGGAGCCTCTTTTGTTATTTTAATTGTTTAATTACTGAGAGCTAAAATCACTTGAGAGGTAGTAGTTTCTCTACCTAGCTGCAAAAACCTGGAAATCAGTAAGAGACTAATGTGTAGAGTTCATAGTAGAGCAGCAGGTGGCAACAGAAGGTGACTGATAGTTAGATGGCAAATAAGTGGCTGGTGAGGTAGTGAGCAGACCAAGAGGCCAGTACTGCAGCTGGTGGAGAGGGATGGAGGGCAAGTGCCCAAGCAGCAAGGTGCCTCCTTACCTCCACCCAGGGTGGGAAGTGAACTCTGCAGATGCACATCTGAACTCTAGGTCTTCACTGACCAAGGACAGCAACTGTGAGTGGGGTACAAAGAAGGGGCAGGCACATTAAAGGGACTTTTGGGTTGCTGGATTTAAGAACCTGAGGGGAAAAGGTTTATGTTTATGAACCCTGTTTGTGGTGTTTTCCCAAATTAACACCAAGTTACTTCCCTCCTTTTATTAAAAGTTTATTTTCTACACTCGGACTCTGTGCTTGTGAGTGGGGACTCTCAGACATGCCCAGGGGTGCTGTGTAAATATCCGAGGTTACTGGGTGTGGGCTCGAGCCGATTCTGTGTTGTATCTATGGAAAGAAATCACTATATATTGAACCCAGCCCTGGTTGCTGCTGGCTCTGCCTGGCAGAAGAGTTACATTTTGGGGGGCTTGTCCAGGATGCCGGGGCAGTACCCCTCGCAAAGCACATCTTGAGTGATTCAATAAGTTGGGAAAACAATTCTGTTATATGTTGAGGAAATCACTGTTTGTAAAATGGCTAATATGTCAGGTTTGTTGGGCCCTGACTCAGCAGCCCCTAGCTCAGGAGCTGCAGACTTGGCCAGTGATTGGGCAAAAGCACCGGGGCAAACGTTGGAAAAGGTTGTGCTGTCCCATGCTACGTCAAGCTTCTATCGTAAGCTAAAGTTATTTGCTGGGGGGTCTCATCCCAATACCTGGGGAAGAGGAGTTTTAACCCTGTCTGGAATATACCACTGAAATGCTGCAGAAGTGGGCTGTACCAGATGCAGAAAAGTGAAGATGTCTAGTAGAGAGCTGCAGGGGCCCAGCATTAGATGTGATTTGCACCCTGAAGCTCACTAACCCTGAGGTGAGTGTGAAGGTCCTCGAGCACACCTTTGGGAGCACACCTTTGGGAGCATAAAGGGCTCTGAGCACAGTTATTGTATGTTCCTTAATTCCCAACAGCAAAGGGGCAAGAAGGTTTCAGCCTATATACAGAGGCTGGAGAGACTGCTTCAGGGAGCTGTCAAAATGGGAGCAGTGACTGCTGAGCAGATGGACCAGATTGGCTCAAATCATAAGAGGACCTCAATATCAGTATCCAATTCTACTTCATCTTCAGGTAAGAGAATGACTGGAATGTCCCCTGTGTTACTCCCAGCTGATAAAAGAGGTTAGAGAGGAGGAAGAAAGGCAGGCTGCCAGTGAGTTTTGGGAAGCCCAACCATTTGGGCCAGCCAGCACAGCTCCTCTGCAAACAGCCACTGCACTGATGGTGAGCACCAGAGAGGAACTTGCCCAACAAGTGCAGGTCCTAACAGAACAGAAAGCTGAGCTGCAAAGCACCATTGACCGAACTAAGACTTCCGGGCATAAGGAGCCTCTGGCTGTGGTGATGGAAAAGTCAGCATTTAGAGCCACCATCCCACCCGGGCAAAGGAGAAAAGGACAATTCTTCTGCTACCAGTGTGATCAGGATGGACACAGTGCTGCGAAGTGTCATAATGAAGAAAATCCCTCCTTAGTGTATGGAAAGCTGAGGACCAGTTGGGAGGGGTCAAGGAACTGCTGAAGGGTCTGGGGACGGGGGCCACGCAGGCCCACAGGACTTGAAGGCTCCCCCGCGAAAGACAGTCCAGCTGTGATCCCCTCAGGACTGATAGGTCATGGTGAGGATTGAAGGGACAGAATGTAAAGCAGTGCTTGACACTGGATCTCCAGTGATGATTATATTTCAATCATTCTACCAATGGATGCTTAGGCACCTGCTTATACAGCCACTGACAGCCCTTGGTCTGTGTGGCCTCAGCATGAATGAATACCCCTACCAAGGGTATGTCATAGTGCACCTGGAATTTCCAGAGGAGGTTGCTGGGGTAAGAGAAGAGGTAGACACCGCTGCCTTAATATGCCCTGATCCTAAAGGAAAGTCTGATGTGTCTGTGCTGATAGGGACCAACTCCATTGTCTTCAAGGTGCTCACAGATTACTGCAGACAACGAGCCGGGGCTCAATACCTAATCACCCTGATGATCCATATGCTTTGTGATGAAGCCTATAGAAAAATTGAGGGCACTAAAAAGGAGATGTCTGAGCTACCAACGGGAGCATTGAGGTATGCGGTCATGACTCCCTTTGTAGTACCTGCAAGGGCGGCACAAGAAGTGCTTGTCATGAGTACCTGGTTGAAAGGCAGTAGAGGGGTATTGGCAATGGTAGAGCAGCTGGCTGAAGGAGAGCTCCCTGAAAGAGCGCTGGTCCCCAATGGAGTCCAGCTGGAGCCCAGGAAAAGGTGATTATACTGATTGCTAATGAAACAAGCTGTGATGTTGATCCTGAAACCATTGTCAGACCCCAGTGTGCAGCTCAAGTTCTGGCAATAGATCCCTGCAAGGTTTGACTTTGGAGATTTGCCATTGTCTGAGGAGTGGAAGGATCGCCTGAGGAAGAAACTTTGTGAAAGAGCCAAGGTATTGTCACTGCATGAGTGGGACATGGGATGTGCAAAAGGGGGAGAGCACATCAGACTACACGACTCCTGACCCTTCAGGGAGAGACCTAGGAAGATTGCTCTCTCAGAGATGTAAGATGTTCGACATCATCTTCAGGAGCTGATTGCAAATGGCATAATTACTGAGTCCTGCAGCCCATACGCCTTACCCATTGTGGAGGTCTGAAAAGAAAATGGGAAAATCCAGAGGTGTATCAACTACCACACCCTGAACAGCTGTACTGTAGTTGACCAGTACACCATGCCTCAAGACCAAGATGCCTTAGACTGCTTACTGGGAGTAAGTATTGGATCTCAGTATTGGATCTTCAAAGTGGATACTACCAGATCCCTCTGGGAGCAGAAGACAAGGAGAAGACAGCCTTCATCTGCCCATTAGGATTTTATCAGTCTGAATGCATGCCTCAAGGGATTTCTGAAGCACCTGCCACATTTCAATGTCTTATGGAGAAAGTTGTTGGAGACATGAACTTACTGAAAGTCTTAGTTTATTTGCATGACCTGATTATATTTGGAAGAACCTTGAAGGAGCATGAAGAAAGATGTCTTAAAGTGCTTGACAGTTTGGAGGCCTATAGATTGAAGCTTTCAACTGATAAATGCCAGTTCTGCAGACATACTCCTAGAAGAACTCCAGTTACTGCAGAAGGTAAGTAACCTCTCTTTGCCTCCCCTTCTTCTAGCTCCCATGGGTTTGTCTGTCCCATAATCATACTTCGTTGTAGGTGGCTTGTTGAGTTGCTTGAGTCTGAAGTAGAAATAGCTCAGACAGAATTCTAAAGCTCTTCTCTGGACATAAGACACAAGACAACTTTATTTTTGTTTGACTCCATGGGAGAGGTCCCCACCAGGACTATATGCCGGCTGGTCCTGTCTGCATCACAACAGCTGCTGCTTACTATACTGAGCTTTCCAAACTGGCAGGGAGACAGTGAATAAAAGTGCTCATGTCCCAGAGCAAAACCTGAACAGATTGTATGGCCTGAATCATTAATGCAGAAATGTTTTTCTGTAGTGCATAAGCTAGGAAAATAACTACTGGATCTGAGCAGTTTGAGTCTCGCTACCTACAAAGTAGCAGAAAGCAGCTCCTCAGACTAGAGTCCAAGTAGAGATAGCACTTAAATGTTATTGTCTAGAGAGCAGGTTCCCCAGTTGGGTACCAGAGCAGGGAGGGACGTGTGGGTCTGTCCCTAGGTGCTTTGTATGCCACGTCTCTCCACCCCTTGCTACCTGCCCTTCATTTCAATGAATTGTCCCATCTCTCTTTTGTTCCAAACACATGCAGCCTTGCAGCTTTTCTGTTTGCAAGCTCTCCTTATAGGAAGGACTGTACTAAGCAATCAGATGCCATGTCATCATATTCTGCACTGCATGGGGGCTTTCTCTAGAGCCAACAGCCTGGCTGCTGTCACTGCCTGCTAGCCCCTAACACAGGACTTGGGGGCAGAAGTAGACAGTGACGCTTGGTGATCTGCACATTTATACTTAGACACAGCAGTCCTCTCTCTCTCTTTCTCTCTCTCTCTCTCTCTCACACACACACACACACACTCACTCACTCACTCACACTCACTAACTCACTCAGGGCCGCACAGTGTGCTCTGTCAGATGAGCGCTAGGATGGCAGCGTATATGAAGATTAAAACTGGGAGTTGGGGCCTTATGTTCTGGTCATAATCCTTCCACAGACTACTGGCCATGCCATACATGCATCTCATGTCCCACTGTGCAGGGGTGATTCTAACACAGCACGTAGAGTCCCTGCCATGGGACGTGGGTGTTAACCATCTCTAACCTTGACCCATGGCACCAGGACATAAAGAGCAGTCTCTTCCCAGGACTGTTAGTCATAATCTGAGCACAGAGATGTTATGATCTTCACAAATGGAGGTGTGTGACCTCACCACACTGAGGTTTCACACAGACCCTACAGCAGACCTTGAACCCAGCTGTCAGGCATACTTGCTCTCTGGGTAGGACTGGGAACCAAGGGCAGAGTCGGGTAGTGGGGTTCTGTTCCCAGCTTTTCTGGTCATTTGTCCATGATCTTGAGTCACATACCCAGGTCCAAATTCTCAACTGTCCTCTCAGTTAGGGTGCTTGATGTTCTAGATACTCAGCACAGAACCACCTGGACCTGGTTTAGAGGTGCCATTGGCTTCGTTTGTCTAGGCACCCTTACATAATAACATGTCCATATAGACCCTTGCATAAAGACGGGCTCTGCCCCAGCGAGCACCCCATGAACATGATGGACTGCAGGCAACAGGTGGGAGGACGGCTCATAAATGCCTAGATTCAAAGACCAGAAGGGCCCACTGTGATCATCTAGTCTGACTTCCTGTGCAATACAGGCTAACCCCCCCCCCCCAGTAAATGGCAATACAATGATCACAGCCAGTTTTGTGGTGTTTCAGTAATTCTGAAAATGAGGCCTTAGTGTGTAAAGCAGAGAACCTCAAACCGCTGCCGCCTTGAAGTCACAGGTTGCTTTTGGAAAAGTGGGCCATGACCTCTCTCTGTGCTTTGGCTGGAGTTAATGATGCTGACCCAGTTAAGTAAGATGCTGCCAGATCGGTGACTGAGATGTGCTAGGGCATAGAAACACTAAGTGCCATTCGCACCCCAGCAAAAGACCTTTTCAGTTGTGTGTATCAACTCAATCATGTACCGACAACAGCAGTTTGATCTATTGCACACGCTGTAGATTTGTCCCAATAACAAAGGCAGCTGTACAATCTTGAGGCCTGTCTCAGAGTGCTGGCTTTTAATGTTTAATGGGAAAAAGCCCTGAGCAAAGGAATAAGGTAAGAAATGTTTAATTTTACAGTGTTGGTTTACACCATATGTTGTCCATTTTATAAATATTTCAGAGACTTTGCTCAACAAGCTGAATCTTCTGTGGCTTCCTCCCTGGAGAACTGGGCATTTATTCGCTTCCCTTACCAGCTGGCATCTCCTCCCAGGGAAACTTTTAGCAATTATTGGTCTCTTCCCTACTGTGATGCTGTATGGAATATGTGGAACACTTTGTGAAATTGCAAGGAATCTGACCAGATGTGCCGTGTATGGTAGCTGTGAAAATGTTATGATTTGTGTGAAAGTAGAATGAATTATATTACAAAAATAGATAGGATTAAAGAAATGCTGTCTGTACCTTTAAGGAAAATCGCTGGAATGCTGAAGTCCAGGTGTCAGGAAAACAGACATTAACATAAAACAATTGCACCGTTTAAGGGCAATTGGTGAAGCATTAGCCTTAGATCGATAGGAGTTAGTAAGGAAGTAGGATATGCATGCTATGCCCCAGGTGAATTTTGCTGTTTTACTCTTTTGTCCCTTTGTTTGATTTCCGCTCTTTTATCTGTATAAATAAGACTGTTTGGGCCTTGCATGGCCACTCACATTATCTGAGTGTTATTGGCGGAGCGCTTTGCTAATAAAAACAGAGTGGTCTGACAAATTGTGAGTCTTGATTCTAACTTTGACAATTTGGAGGTCCCACCGAGATGGCAACCGTCTTCACTGGGGCTGTGTGATCCCTGACCGTTTTGTGGGACGACCGTGGCAGCCGGCACCTGGGCATTTGGCCCAAGCGGTCCTCCTTCTGAACGGAAGGGTGCACAACCACAGTGAAGTCTACGCCATCGAACCTGTTGGTTCCCACTCTGTTCTGGTAGGGATCCCAGGATCTGGCATCAGGAATCTGGTCAGGTAATTATATCTGTGTTTTGTCCGGACTGAGGACTGTCCTGTCTCTGTGTCTATCCGTCCTCTCTGTGGAGTGTTTGAGTCTGGGTGCCGTCTCCGTCCGGGGATTGGCCGACCAAGGGGTTCCTGTCCCCGCGGTCTGAGTGAGTGAAATCTGCACAATCGCAGCCGCACCGCACCTTGGGTAAAGCCCCTGGTGTGAAAGCAAGGGCGATTGAGGCAGTAGCCTGTGGGCTCCTTTTGTGTGTGGCACTGGGCATCGCTCTGACGAACCCGAATTTCCTTCTTGTGTGATTGGTGTGTAAAGTCCTCCTGTATGGGTAACCAGACGTCTAAGTCGGGGCAGTTCCTTAAAGGAACCCCAGCTCATTTTATGCATTTTAGGAAGGGTCCGGACTCCTGTAAATTTCTGGAAAAATGGTCTAGGCTAACTCAGGGAGATCCCAAAACTCAGTGGCCACTGTTAGGATCTTGGGACAAGGACCGAGTAGACGTCTTAAAAGACAAACTCGGCCAATCTAAAACTAAATTGGCAAAAGGAGAGGTTGACTGTTTCATGCAATGGTGGGAAGAGGCAAATCGTAGATGGACAGAATCGAAACTCGCCTCTCTCAAAGATTCAAATGATAAGTTAAAAGCTTTATTGGAAACCTCCTCTCCCACCACTAGACCGAGCACTCCCCTTTATCCTGTTCTCCAAGCAGACCCCCCTTCATACTCCTGTCTCCGGGTGGGAAAAGACGAAGAAAACCCCTTGCTAGATTCCGGGGACGATGATGAGGAAGACGCATTAATTGGCCTGGCAGCCTTGCGTCGGATCAATAGACAGCCACCCACGGCCCCAGCTCAGGAACAACCGTCACCAGATTTCTCAGCTCCTGAACAATTCCCAGAGATCTCCAGTTCAGACCTGTCTGGATCATCCAGTACGGCTGAGGCCCATTCCTCTGAACCCACTCTGCCCCGTAAAAGCTCGCGCTTGGGCCTTAAAAATGTCCATACTGGGGGCCGAGAAGGGGGTCCCACTTGGAGCTATAAACCCTGGACTCGCACAGAGCTCCTTTCAATTGTAAAAGGCTTTCCAAAGCCCCGGGAAAATCCTACCAAATTTGCAGAGGAATTTTTGTTAGTATGTGACACCTATGAACCCTCTGAGGCAGACCTCCTGCAGCTGTGCAAGCTACTTGTAGCAGCCCCAAGTGAGCATGAAAAATGGCTCACAGCAGCAAATTGGCTCACTGCTGACCGCCACTCTACTTTACCAGACACTGGTCTTGATACTGATTACCGGAAAAAGTGTAAAGAGCGAGCTAAAAATCTATTTGAAGCCATCCCTCAGGTATGGACTCCTAAAACCAACTGGATGGTCATAAATGGATGTAAGCAACGACAGGGAGAAAACCCGGGCGACTATCGCACTCGGCTAACTGACATTTTTCTGCAACATACTGGTATACAACAGCCAGACAGAAATGGACAGGGCGCCCTGGCTAGTGCGTTTGTTAATGGCCTCCTACCTGCTATTGGCAATATGCTAAAACGAATAAGTGTTGGGTGGGAGACTGAAACCATGGACAAATTGCAAACAGTGGCAGAGCATTGCCAACGTACTTTAAAGGGAAAGGAGGAACAATCAGCTCAACAGTTAATGGCCCTGCAAATACAGCATTATTCAGGGCAGGGCAAACAGTTCCGGGGAAGGGGAAAATACCAGGGACGGGGGCGTGGTCGAGGAGGCAAAGGACCTGGTTTTTCGGGTTATGGGGATGTTTGTAATTACTGTAAACAGCCCGGACATTGGAAGAACGAATGTCCCAGCCGGCCTGGTAATTCTGTAAATAACCAGCTAGACCCCCTGCCAGCACAGCCAGTCAGTCCCCAGCCTTACTTTGTCTCACAGCAATGATGGGATGCCGGGGAACCTCAGGAAATTTTAACTCCTTTACTACCACTCACTCCTACGGGTGAGTGTGTGTTAACTATCAATGATCTTTCTCTCCCTTTCCTTGTTGATACGGGAGCTTCACTCTCTGCAGTTCGTACTACTGATCTGCCTGCGGTTCCCCGCTCTGGAAAAACTGCGTCCGCTGTGGGCATTACGGGAGTCCCAACCTCTTATCCCCTTTCAAAACCTCTACCAGTCCAGGTTGGTCCCCTTTCTGCGGATCATGCCTTCCTTCTCTCTGATTCCACTCCGGTAAACCTTTTGGGTCGGGATCTGTTATGTAAGCTTGGCTGCACCATATACTGTTCCTTGGATGGGGTCTATTTACAAATTCCCCAGTCCTCTCTGAGTGATTCTATAGCCTCCCTGCTGTCTGAAACTTCCCTTTCCACTCCAGTCCCTTGTTGCCCACTGGTCCCATCCCTTGAACACCTAATTTCACAGGTCCCATCCTCTCTGTGGCCAACCCATCCCTCTGAGGTGGGCCGCTTAAACACTGACCCCGTCTGCATTACTGTGGACTCCTCCAAACCCCTGCCTCGCCTTTCTCAATACCCTTTAAACCCTGAGGCAGAGGCTGGCATTGCTCCAGTCATAACTGCCCTGCGGGAGCAAGGCATTATTGTTCCCTGCTCCAGTCCCTGTAACACCCCTATCCTCCCAGTTCGAAAAGCTGATGGCAAATCATGGCGATTTGTTCAGGACCTCCGAGCCATTAATCGTATTGTCATACCCGCCTTTCCTGTTGTCCCAAACCCAGCAACGATTCTGGCTTCTATCCCACCAGCTGCAACTCATTTTACTGTTGTTGATTTGTGCTCTGCTTTCTTTTCTGTTCCGGTTCACCCTGACTCCCAGTACCTCTTTGCCTTTTCTTACAAGGGACAGCAATATACATGGACCACGCTTCCCCAGGGGTATACAGAAAGCCCATCTTACTTTTCCCAGGCATTAGCCCGAGACCTAGCTGACCTTGTTTTCCCATCCGGGTCCACTGTAGTCCAATATGTGGATGATCTACTCCTCTGTTCCCCCTCGTTATCTGCCTCAAAAACTGATTCTTTAGTGCTCCTCACTGCCTTAGCAAACAAAGGTCACAAGGCTTCTCGCTCTAAACTACAGCTCTGTCAAGCCTCTGTCACATACCTTGGTTTTCTCCTCTCCCAGGGTTCCCGTATGCTCTCTCCCACCCGTGTCCAGGCTATCCTTAGCTTTCCCGACCCTGCTCCCACGCCAGGTCCGAAAATTTTTGGGCATGGCTGGATTTTGCAGGCAATGGATTCCCCAATATGCCTCCCTTGCAAAACCTCTCCAGGAACTCACTCGACTCTCTGTGCCTAATCCCATGCCATGGCCCCCTGAAGCAGACTCTGCCTTTGTTTCCCTCAAACAAGGTTTAGCTTCTGCCCCCGCTTTAGGGCTGCCAGACTATTCTAAGCCTTTTACCCTTTTCTGCCATGAACAATCTGGATGTGCACTTGGAGTTCTTACTCAGGTGCACGGAGAAAAGAACCGCCCAGTAGCTTATTTCTCTGCCACTTTGGACCCTGTGGCCCAAGGCCTACCCCCCTGCCTGCGTGCTGTGGCTGCCGCAGCGCGCCTAGTCGAAATGTCTGAATCCCTTGTCCTTCGCTCTCCCCTTACTCTCATGGTCCCTCACTCTGTGGAAACGCTGCTGTTACAGCGTAACACAAGCCACCTCTCCTCCGCTCGCCTTACCAGGTACGAACTTCTACTGCTGTCGGCTTCGTATATCACCATAAAGCGTTGTTCTCAGTTAAATCCTGCCACTCTCCTTCCCTTGTCTAATGATGGTGATCCCCATGACTGTCTTGCAACTGTGTCTGCTGTCACTGTCCCGCGCCCTGACCTTTCCGATGTCCCTCTCCCTAACTCTGACCTTGTTTTGTTTACTGATGGTTCCTGTTTTCGAGACAGCCAAGGTCATCTCCTTGCAGGATACGCTGTTGTGTCACTCTCTGAAACCCTTGAAGCTGCGCCTTTACCTTCTGTAACCTCAGCACAAGTTGCTGAATTAGTCGCCCTCACCCGTGCCTGCTTTTTGGCGGAGGGACGCTCTGCCACCATTTACACTGACTCCCGCTATGCTTTTGGGGTTGTACATGACTTTGGCACCCTGTGGCAAGCTCGGGGTTTCCTCACCTCCGCTGGTACCCCCATTAAAAATGGCCCCTACATTGCTGCTCTCCTGTATGCAGTTTTACTTCCCTCTGCCCTAGCTATTGTTAAGTGCCCTGGCCACTCGACGGCAGATACTGATGTTGCTAAGGGTAACGCATTTGCTGATGCCTCTGCTAAACATGCTGCTGCCATAGAACCTTCCCCAGATGCATTTCTAGGTTCCCTTTCTGTTTCTATAGCACCGCCGTCCCTCACTGACCTCACCCTACTCCAGGATTCTGCCCCAGAAGCCGAAAAAGACTCCTGGGTTGCCCAGGGTTGCTCTTTGCATCCTGATTCCCTTTGGCGTTCGCCTACTGGTGCCTTTGTGGCTCCCTTTTCACTCTACCCGTCTCTGGCCGCCCTGCTTCACGGTGTTTCGCATGTCGGAAAGGAGGGGATGGTCTCTGCTGTAACTAAGGTGGGATGGTGGGCCCCCCATTTCAGCTCTTTTGCAGCCCGCCACTGTGCCGCCTGTACCACTTGTCAACGCCACAATATTGGTAAACCTGTAAAAGTGGCTCAGGGATTCCGGGGCCTGCCCCAAGCACCCTTCTTGCATTGGCAACTTGATTTTGTACAAATGCCCAAGTGCCAACGATATGAATTCATTTTGGTTATGGTATGTTTATTTTCTGGTTGGATTGAAGCCTTTCCTTGTCACAAGGCTGATTCACTGTCTGTTGCTAAATGTTTGTTAAATCATATTATGCCTGCCAAGGGAATTCCTGCCACTCTGTCCAGTGACCGGGGTACACATTTTACTGGACAAATTGTTCAACACTTGGATCGTATATTACATATCACACACCTGCTGCACTGTCCCTACCACCCACAAAGTGCAGGTGCTGTGGAAAGGCGAAATGGTGTACTTAAGAATAAGCTTGCTAAGATTTGTGACTCCACAGGGTTAAGCTGGCCAGCAGCTTTACCACTAGCCCTTATGGAAATGCGATCCACTCCATCCCAAAGGCATAAACTGAGTCCCTTTGAAATTGTTATGGGACGCCCTATGCGAGCTGTGGCTACCATTACTCCAGTCCCAGACTTGAACTTGACTCACAGCACGCTCCTTCAATACTGCAAGGGATTAATGCGAGCTGTAAGTCACTTCCATTCACAGGTTCAAGCTGTCTGGCCGACGGAACCCACCTCCGACGCTTGCCACAACCTCGAGCCAGGTGACTGGGTCTATGTACGGCACCATCATCGAAAACACGCCTTGGAACCCCGGTGGAAGGGTCCTCATCAGGTACTGCTTACTACCCAGACGGCTGTTAAACTATCTGGCATCGCAGCGTGGATACATGCTTCGCAGTGTAAGAAGACACCCTCCCCGGCGAACCAATCATCACCTCAGGACTGCGCAGAGTCAATTTTGACTCCAGAAGAAGACGCAGAGGAACAGCCTGCAATACCTTACAATCTACGCTCTCATAAGGGTTGCCAGAAGCAGACGACAACCTAAAGCAAGGCCCACCAAAAGAAGCAGTAGTGAGCCTAGCGCCTGCTGCCTGGTGGATGTAAAACCGTGACTGCGGTTCCCTCAGTTGAGGTTGTCAGAACCAGAAGGGCCTTGCCTCCAACATGCACCTCTGGTGGCGCCTGTTCCTCGGCTGCTGGTGTCTAAAGGTCTGGGGAGCCCACAATGACAATTCTTTTATCCAGCAGCAAGTGTGGATAGCTCAGACCCTTAATATTTCTAAATGCTGGGTCTGCAGCCACATCCCAGCCCATTCTCAAGCTGGTATTCCTGTCCTGGCTATCCCACTCAATTCCCCAGATCTCACTGGAGGACCTCGTCCGTTTAACAAAACATGGAACAGCAATGACACTTGGGAAGCAGTGGGAATAAATGTAACTAACTGGATAAGTGTGGTGGAGGGAAAGGGTCACTGGTGTTGGGTGTGTAATGGGACAGGGCTGGATCTGGGAAAAAGCCGTTGCCTTCAGCATATCGTGGCCAATGGTGTATGGGATTATTCAAACAAAACTAAAGAGTGGCGGGCCGGGTATGGGGATATGAATTTTTTCTCAACCTGGGATCAAACAGAAAAATCAATCTCATGTTTCCCTTACAGTAATCTTAGTAAAAATAATACAATCTTTCAATGCCATACAAACACTACCACTCCTCGTAAGGAGGATTACCCTGTTCCCTTTGGAGGATATTACTCCTCATTTACAGACACCTATGTAATAAATGGATGCAATCGACCCTTCCCGGCCTTAATAGGCCATCATTGGGTTTGTGGAACCAAAGCTTATACTACATTACCAGCTAACTGGTCAGGTATCTGTTATCCCACCCAACTCTTCCCACAATTCCGAGTGCTAGGTTCCTTCCCACGAGAACACCTCCGTAATTTCAGGCGAAAAAGAAGGGACTTACCAGATGCCCAATGGTATATAAATAACATAAGCCCCTTAACCTGGGAAGATGCCATTGGCGGTTCCCTTATCCCACTTGGGGGAGTAATACACCATGCAAAAAGGCTCCTGAGGTTACAAGCAGTAGTTGAAATAATGGCAAATGAAACCGGAGAGAGTTTAAAAACTCTGGCCAAAGAAACAGAGGCGATCCAACAGGTGGCCCTTCAAAACCGTCAGGCATTGGACATAGTGCTGGCGGCCAAAGGAGGGACCTGTGCACTCATTGGAAAAGAATGTTGTGTGTATATACCTGACAATACCAATGAGGTAATAGATCGCGCTAGCCACTTAGAACAAATCGCATATCTTCCCCATGAAGAGCCGAGTTCTTTATGGAAGTGGCTAAGCAACCTGTTCAATTTCTCTGGCCTAGGAAACTGGTTGTTTCAGGGAGCCCTGACTATCCTGTTTGGAATCTTAGTGATTTTTGTATGTTTTCAGTTAATCTCCTGTTGTATCCAAAATTGTATAAAATATGCCACCCAGGTGACTGCCCCAAAACAGAGTACTAATATGATGATTTTAAATATAGCTGATGAACAACAAGATAAAGAACGGTTAATATGTGGAACCCAGTCCATCGTTGGTCATGGCGAAGCGTGACCAAAAGGAGGGATTGTGAAAGTAGAATGAATTATATTACAAAAATAGATAGGATTAAAGAAATGCTGTCTGTACCTTTAAGGAAAATCGCTGGAATGCTGAAGTCCAGGTGTCAGGAAAACAGACATTAACATAAAACAATTGCACCGTTTAAGGGCAATTGGTGAAGCATTAGCCTTAGATCGATAGGAGTTAGTAAGGAAGTAGGATATGCATGCTATGCCCCAGGTGAATTTTGCTGTTTTACTCTTTTGTCCCTTTGTTTGATTTCCGCTCTTTTATCTGTATAAATAAGACTGTTTGGGCCTTGCATGGCCACTCACATTATCTGAGTGTTATTGGCGGAGCGCTTTGCTAATAAAAACAGAGTGGTCTGACAAATTGTGAGTCTTGATTCTAACTTTGACATTTGCCAAGTACGATGAACTTGTTTATATCTTTGTATCACCTTTGTATTGTGAGTTATAAGTATATCTGTATTTCAAAACTTGTGCTGTGTTTCTGGGTGACACCCCCCAGACCGATTGGCATTAACACTGCCTAGCCTGTTCGATGGCCCAACAAGGGTCATCAGCTGTACAAAGAACCCACTGAAAGAAGCCGGGGGCTACACTTTATGAGTCAGCGGGACCTGTAGGAGCATGCCGGTGGACAGAGAAGTCTAAGGCTTTTCCATGCAATCTGCTGTGAAGCTTGTGTTTGTGACACAGGAAGTACAAGCCATATGGCAAAAGGAATATAAAGGGCAGCTGCATTATCTCCATTTGGTCTTCATCCTGCTTCTTACCTTTGGAGTAACTTTTCTACAAACAAAGCTCTGGATGTGTTCCAGAGGGACTTTCAAACCCAGCAAACTCACCAACACTGCTAAGAACTTGATATATGGACTTTGTAGTCTTATATATGTACCTAATTGCTTTACCACTTAACAATTCTCATTCTTTCTTTTTTCTTTATAATAATCCTTTAGTTTTAGATACTAAAGAATTGGCTGGCAGCATGATATTATGCTAATAACTAATTGTGATAAACTCAGGACAAATGGCTCTGGGGGTGGGTAGAAACCAGTCCCAGAACATTAAAAGGCCCCCCTCCCTATCAACTGGGGAGGGGTGACTACAGGTCAGTCAGGTTCAGCTGAGAAGGGGTTACCAGAGATCAATTAGGATCAGCTGATTCCAACTTTTTAAACCCTCCCCTGTAGAGAAGGAGTCAAGCTACTAGTAGGCAAGTAGCAGCAAGGGAGCAAGCCTCTCCAGGAGGGGAGGCTGTATTCCCTCCCATAAGGGAGAAAAACAAGCCGAGAATACTGGCTGAGAGAATTACGAACTGCCCCTGTGCAGCCAAGAGGGACTGTTTTACCCCAAGCCCGTCTCACCAAGGCTAAAAACAGCGCAGGCTAGTGAGACCGAGAAGGTGCCTTGCCACACGTGGGATCTGTGAGTGAGAATTCATGGTGAACCATCTCAGGGCAGGGTAAATCACCCCCAACAAAAAATAAATAAAAATGGAGGATATAGTGAAGGCGTTGGTGCAGGCCACCGGGGCCCAACAAGAGGCTACCAGGGTTCAGACGGCTACCCAGCAGGAGTCAGTGCGAATACAGCAGGAGACAAATCAATTACTGATGAGCCAGGCGGCCCAGGATCGAGCCACCCTGCAAGAGGTTGTGAACCAGCTAAAGGCCCTGACCACTCTGATGCAATGCCCCCACGGGACCTAGCCTCTGCGGGCAAGCAGCTACTTACAGAAGATGACAATGGATGACAATGTAGAGTCATATCTCCTCGCATTCGAGAGAATGGCCCTGCGGGAGGCCTGGCCCCAAGACCAGTGGGCCAGTATCCTTGCTCCTTTTCTGTGTGGGGAGGCCCAGAAGGCATCTTTTGACATGACAACAGAAGCAGCTACCCCCAGCTGAAGGCGGAGATCCTGGCAAGGTCTGGCGTGACAACAGCTATAAGAGCCCAGAGGTTCCACGAGTGGAAATACCAGGACAGCAAAATGCCGAGGTCCCAGCTGTTTGACCCAATCCACCTAGCCCAGAAGTAGCTGCGCCCCAAGACCCACGGCCCAGAGAAAATTGAGGAAATCATAGTTTTGGACAGGTATATGAGAGGGCTAACACCAGACATACGAGGATGAGTCAGTCAAAATGATCCCTCCTCCTATGACGAGCTAGTTACCCTTGTAGAGAGACACCTAGCAGCCCAAGAACTTCCTTGGACCACTGGAAAAGGAATGCACCAGAATAGGAGGCAAGTCTCTGTGCTGAGGGCCTGAGTTGCCGTAGTCCCGGGCAGAACTATGGAGGGGAGGAAGGAGGCTGAAGAGCAACCAGAGATCATGGAGGGACTTGGGGACTGAGGGAGAAAGACTCGGGGGGGTAAGGGCCAACAGCTCAAAAAATAGGGGGCTGCCCCAAGCAGGGTACAGATGTTATGCATGTGGGGAAACAGGGCATATAGCTGCCCAATGCCCGAACCTAGAAGAGCCCATGCAATGCGACCTGGGAGATCTAGGAGGACCATGTGACCTAATATATCTAGTAGGGGTTGTGATGATCCCCCATAGATATACTAGACCAGTTAAAATGAATGGCATAGAGACCACCACGTTAGTGGACTCGGGAAGTGCATTCACGCTGGTCTCGGGAAAACTAGTTGGGCAAGACCAACTATCCCAGGCAAAATGCACAGAAATATCCTGTGTACATGGGAATGTCAACTACTACCCGACCATCCCAGTAAGAATAGAAGTCCTGGGAAACTCCACTAAGGTGCCAGTGGGAGTGGTCCCAAAGCTACCATATCCAGCCCTCATAGGCCGAGACTTCCCAGGGTTTGGCAGCCTATTCCCCGGAGGGGAATCAGAAGAAGGTAATAATCCCAACAGCAATGGGATGACCCCAATATTTAGCACCCTCCCGATCTTCCATGAATTTGCCCATGATTTGTTCTCTCCCTCTGGGAAGCCCAGGAAGGCCTGGCAAAAAAGGAGGGCAGGTAAGAGGAGGGAAACGAGAATCTTGGCCCAGAACCAAAAGCCTACATTCGTTGGGGAGAGAGTTGGCCCCCACTGACAAGGGGACTATGTAGGGGGTCAATGAACCAGAAGCCGGACCCAGTTCCCTGGGGACTCCCCACCCCTGAGAGGGATATGGAAATAGATCCTCCTGAGTTTGGGTAAATTGAACCCTCACTGGAGAATTTGGGACAGGATCAGGCCAATCAGCCAATATATAACAAAATTCACAAAGAAGTAGTTGAGGTGAATGGGGTCTCTGTGGAAGGGAGACCCAAGGGCCCAGGGCCATATTATATCATAAAGAGGGATCTGCTATACAGAGTAGTCCGGATCCAAGAACAAGTCGTGGAACAGCTCTTAGTACTGCAGACGCATCAGAAGGGTGCTAGCCCACATCCATCTGTTTGGGGGGCATCTAGGGGTAGATAAAACTCTTGACTGAATTTTACAGAGGTTGTTTTAGCCCAGAATTTATGCAGTGGTCTGATGATATTGTGCCTCCTGTTCTGAATGCCGACTACACTTAAGGGCCCCTTTGGTACCTCTGCCAACTATTTATGTCCCATTTGAGTGGATAGCTATGGACCTAGTAGGCCCACTGGAGAAGTCAGCCTGGGGCCATCAGCACATACTGTTTGTGCTAGATTACACCACCCGATACCCTGAGGCCATACCCCTATGAAACACCCTGTCCAAGACCAGAGGTTAAGGAATTAATCCAAATTTTCTCTAGAGTAGGGATATCCAAAGAGATCCTGATGGATCAAGGAACTCCCTTTGTGTCTAAATTATTGAGGGATTTGTGTGCAATGCTCCACATACGGACCATAAGAACATCAGTCTATCATCCGCAGAGCGATGGCCTCGTCAAACGTTTTAATAGAACATTAAAGAACATGATGCAGAAGGCGGTGAGCCGGGATGGGAAGAACTGGGATGCCCTGCTGCCGTACCTAATGTTTGCTATAAGGGAGGTTCCTCAGACTTCAACTGGGTTTTCCCCATTCAAGCTGTTATATGGTTGCCAACCCCATGGCATACTGGACATTGCCAAAGAAAGTTGAGAAGAACAGCTGAACCCAGGGAGAAACATCATCGAGCACGTGCTGCAGATGAAAGACAGAATAGCTCAAGTCGCCCCTTAGTACGGGAACACATGGAGAGGGTGCAAGGGACCCAACAGACATACTACAATCACCAAGCGACAATCCGAAAATTCCAGGTGGGAGATCAGGTACCCACAGCGGAGAGCAAGCTCCTGGCCAGGTGGCAGGGGCCACATGAGATAATAGAAGTCATTGGAGAGGTCGACTATAAGGTCCGACAGCCTGGTCACTGGAAGCCGGAACAGATCTATCATATAAACCTGTTGAAACCTTGGCAAGACAGAGAAGCTCATGTGGTCATTCTAGGGTCGCCACCCCCCAAAAGCAACCGGCATGGCCAAGTGGGAATATCCACGGAATGGACCCCTGACCAACGAACTGAAGTGATCAACATGATCAAACACAATCAGGACATATTCTCGGAAAAGCCAGGCAGGACTACCAAGGTTCACCATCACATCCTCACAGATCCTGGAGTGAAGGTGAATGTTAAGCCATACCAGATCCTTGAGGTGAAAAGAGAAGAGATCAAGACAGAAGTCAGGAAAATGCTGAAGTTAGGAGTCATTGAAGAGTCTCATAGCCAATGGTCCAGTCCAGTTGTCCTAGGACCTAAGCCCGATGGCAGTATGAGGTTCTGCAACAACTTCCAGAAACTGAATGAAGTTTCCCAATTTGATGTGTACCCTATACCCAGGATAGATGAGCTAATTGACCGATTTGGAAAAGCACAATTTTTGTGCACCCTTATTGGCAAATCACCCTGGCCAAGGCTGACAAAGAGAAGATGGCCTTTTCAACACCAGAGGGACTGTATGAGTACACTCTCCTTCCTTTTGGTTTACATGGGGCTCCCGCAACTTTCCAATGTCTCATGGATAAGCTGTTGCCGTCCACATGGCAAGTATGCAGCCGCCTATCTCGACGACGTCATTTACATAGCCCAGTCTGGGAGACGCACTTGGAGAAGGTGGAAGCAGTCCTGGACACCCTGAGGAAGGCGAGACTGACTGCAAATCCCTCCAAATGCATGATTGGGCTAGCAGAAGCCAAATACCTCAGGTATATCATGGGGAGGGCCATGGTGAAGCCTCAGTTGAATAAGTTAGAGGCAATACAGAATTGGCCCCGACCAGTCCAGAAGAAATAGGTCAGAGCATTCCTGGGACTAGTTGGATAGTTCATCCCCCACTTTGCTACCAGGGCATGCCTGTTAATAGCCCTAACAAAAACCTGTGGCCCAGACATAGTAAGATGGACCAGCGTGGCCGAGGAGGCTTTTGCAGATCTGTGGACCACCCTCTGCACTGTGGATCTGTGGACCACCCTCTGGTAGTTCCAGACTTTGAGAAGGAGTTACAAACCGATCTTACAAACCGGTGCCTCTGACATTGGGTTGGGAGCGGTTCTTTCACAAATGGTCGGAGAAGAACACCCAGTTCTGTTCCTCAGTAGGAAACTCCCGCCCAGAGAATGAAAATATGCCATAGTAGAGAAGGAATGCCTGGTGGTAAAGTGGGCTGTAGAAAACCTACGCTACTACCTACTCGGATGGAGGTTTACCCTCGTCACGGACCATGCCCCTCTGAGGTGTATGCACCAAAACAAAGAAAGAAACACAAGAGTAACAAGGATGATTCCTATCACTACAACCTTCCCACTTCAGAGAACAACACAGGTCTGGAATCAAGAATGGCAATGCTGATAGCCTTTCGAGGGTACACTGTTTGCCGACCCAAGTAGCCCAACCACATAGTGTTGAGCAGGGGGTGGGAAGGGGTATATGTGATAAACTCAGGACAAACAGCTGCAAGGGGGAGGGGGTAGAAAACAGTCCCAGAAAGTTAAAAGCCCCCCCCACTCCCTATCAACTGGGGAGGGGTGACTACAGGTCAATCAGGTTCAGCTGAGAAGGGGTTACCAGAGATCAATTAGGATCAGCTGATTCCAACTAAGGGCTGCCTGATACCTTTTTAAATCCTCCCCTGTCGGGGGGGTAGAGAAGGAGTCAAGCTACCAGTAGGTGAGTAGCAGCAAGGGGAGGCTGCATTCTCTCTCATAATGGAGAAAAACAAGCCCAAAACTCTGGCTGAGAGAATTACGAACTGCCCCTGTGCAGCCAAGAGGGACTGTTTTACCCCAAGCCTGTCTCACCAAGGCTAAAAACAGCTGAGGCTGGTGAGACTGAGAAGGTGCCTTGCCACATAAGATTGACCTGGCAATGTGGTTGGTCCTTTGTGGTCAGAAGCTGATTTTCAGTGGCACTCACACTGCCTGGGTCCTGGCCACCTAGCCGGGGGGCTCTGCATTTTAGTTTAATTTTAAATGAAGCTTCTTAAACTTTTTAAAAACCTTATTTACTTTACATACAACAATAGTTTAGTTATATATTATAGACTTTTAGAAAGAGACCTTCTAAAAACGTTAGAATGTATTACTGGCTCGCCAAACCTTGAATTAGAGTGAATGAATGAAGATTCGGCTCACCACTTCTGAAAGGTTGCCGACCCCTGAATTACAGTGTTAACCACCCGTTTTGGGAGTATCTGCTCTCCTTTTGTAGCCTGCCCTGACCTTGGCATTTTCAGTGAGGGCTGCCTCCAGGCACCCTGGGTCACACCTACCAGTTTATAGATACACAACACAGGCTGCTGGAGCAAGGGTTGGCATCTGCCAGGGTTTTTCCAGGATCATCCCTTTGTAGAGGCAGCTGATGTGGGAAAGCCATTAGGGAGCTCAAGACTCAATGCTAGGTCAGGGGTGTTGGAACAGGAGGGGTTGGGGGCCATGGTCCCATCACTTTTTATTGGCCATAGGGTGAGTGATGGGGGAAGGGGGCAGAGAGAACCGAGTGGGAGGTGGGGTCTTAGGGGAAGAGGTGGCATAGGGATGGGGCCTTGGGGTGAAGGGGTGGCACTAGTGGGCGGTGCCACAGTTCAGACACCGGAGATTCTGCTATTCCTGTGCCAGGTATCCAGTTTTATGGGCTTCAGGCTCATCATAGGCACCCCCATTTTGTATGACTCTAGCTGGTGGTCATGGCAAGGCTCCTGCAGCAGTCATGGATCTCGGAGGCTTGGTGTCACCCCCCGCCACACACACACACATCCTAGGCAAATCCTTTGCACAGTAGCTGCCGCTCCAAGTGCTGACCTCTCGCTGCACCACTGTGCACGTAACCCAGGCGCGTGCCCCTAGGGGATCTGGATCTCTCCGTAACCAAAGGGCGGCACTCAGAAGCGATTCAGGGATCAAATACCCACCCTGGATTTCAGTGAGCCTGGGGCGGGAGGTGGCGCAGAGAGGAAGGAAGGAGTTTCCCATCATTGCTGTACAACCACTGCTGGCTAGCTGAAAGGGGGAGGGGAGGAGAGGGGAGGGGAAGGCCACCATCCCAGTGAACTGATTGGCTGGGTGAGAAGGCAATGCATGCTGTATGCCATTGGGTGGACCTGTCACTGTAGTGGGTGCTCACAGGCAGCCCCAGCACAGCCTCTGCCAGCAGCATTTTCACCATGCTCCTATAGCTATCCCTGGGCGGCCACTGCTGAGGCGGGCAGTCTCCAAGCTCACTGGCTGGAACCCCCCAAACCTTTGCTGAGTTCGGCCCCTGTTCCAGCCCTCTGAGCCCTGGGCGCCTGCAGGACAGGGCCTGGAGCTCTCAATGGCAGCTCTTCTTTTCCAGTCACACTGGCAATGGCACCAAGATGAGCCACCGGGCGGCAGCATTTCAGCCCCTCCAGGCCTCTCCCAGCCTGAGGTGGAGGGACAGCAAAGCGACCCTGGCCAGTAAGGAGCAAAGTGCACCTCCCCCAGCTCCATGCTGGGATCAGCCGCACAGTGGGGCTGGGAGAGGGGTGTCTCACTTCACCCCAAATAGCTTAATTGTCACGAGTGAAAAGTCAGCAACATTAGCTTTGCCCCCGTTCTGGTCCTGAGAGAAATCCGTCCCTCTGAATAAATACACATGGCTGCCCTCCCAAACGCCAGTGCCTCGGTCTGGTTGATTCTAAGAACATAAGAATGGCCGTACCGGGTCAGACCAAAGGTCCATCTAGCCCAGTATCTGTCTACCGACAGTGGC
The DNA here is from genome assembly GCF_016161935.1 of Mauremys reevesii. Classification (NCBI taxonomy): domain Eukaryota; kingdom Metazoa; phylum Chordata; order Testudines; family Geoemydidae; genus Mauremys; species Mauremys reevesii. The sequence goes on along the minus strand of NC_052631.1, from coordinate 60,442,673 downwards.
CAATGCCAGGTGCCCCAGAGGGAGTGAACCTAACAGGCAATGATCAAGTGATCTCTCTCCTGCCATCTATCTCCATCCTCTGACGAACAGAGGCTAGGGACACCATTCTTACCCATCCTGGCTAATAGCCCATTTATGGACTTAGCCACCATGAATTTATCCAGTTCCCTTTTAAACATTGTTATAGTCCTAGCCTTCACAACCTCCTCAGGTAAGGAGTTCCACAAGTTGACTGTGCTCTGCGTGAAGAAGAACTTCCTTTTATTTGTTTTAAACCTGCTGCCTATTAATTTCATTTCGTGACCCCTACTTCTTGTATTATGGGAATAAGTAAATAACTTTTCCTTATCCACTTTCTCAATGTCACTCATGATTTTATATACCTCTATCATATCCCTTCTTAGTCTTCTCTTTTCCAAACTGAAGAGTCCTAGCCTCTTTAATCTTTCCTCATATGGGACCCTCTCCAAACCCCTAATCATTTTAGTTGCTCTTTTCTGAACCTTTTCTAGTGCTAGAATATCTTTTTTGAGGTGAGGAGACCACATCTGTACACAGTATTCGAGATGTGGGTGTACCATGGATTTATATAAGGGCAATAATATATTCTCAGTCTTATTCTCTATCCCCTTTTTAATGATTCCTAACATCCTGTTTGCTTTTTTGATCGCCTCTGCACACTGCATGGACATCTTCAGAGAACTATCCACGATGACTCCAAGATCTTTTTCCTGACTCGTTGTAGCTAAATTAGCCCCCATCATATTGTATGTATAGTTGGGGTTATTTTTTCCAATGTGCATTACTTTACATTTATCCACATTAAATTTCATTTGCCATTTTGTTGCCCAATCACTTAGTTTTGTGAGATCTTTTTGAAGTTCTTCACAATCTGCTTTGGTCTTAACTATCTTGAGTAATTTAGTATCATCTGCAAACTTTGCCACCTCACTGTTTACCCCTTTCTCCAGATCATTTATGAATAAATTGAATAGGACTGGTCCTAGGACTGACCCTTGGGGAACACCACTAGTTACCCCTCTCCATTCTGAGAATTTACCATTAATTCCTACCCTTTGTTCCCTGTCTTTTAACCAGTTCTCAATCCATGAAAAGACCTTCCCTTTTATCCCATGACAGCTTAATTTACGTAAGAGCCTTTGGTGAGGGACCTTGTCAAAGGCTTTCTGGAAATCTAAGTACACTATGTCCACCGGTTCCCCCTTGTCCACATGTTTGTTGACCCCTTCAAAGAACTCTAATAGATTAGTAAGACACGATTTCCCTTTACAGAAACCATGTTGACTATTGCTCAAGAGTTTATGTTTGTCTATGTGTCTGACAATTTTATTCTTAACTATTGTTTCAACTAATTTGCCCAGTACCAACGTTAGACTTACCGGTTTGTAATTGTCGGGATCACCTCTAGAGCCCTTTTTAAATATTGGCGTTACATTAGCTAACTTCCAGTCATTGGGTACCGAAGCTGATTTAAAGGACAGGTTACAAACCTTAGTTAATAGTTCCACAATTTCACATTTGAGTTCTTTCAGAACTCTTGGGTGAATGCCATCTGGTCCCGGTGACTTGTTAATGTTGAGTTTATCAATTAATTCCAAAACCTCCTCTAGTGACACTTCAATCTGTGACAGTTCCTCAGATTTGTCACCTACAAAAGCCAGCTCAGGTTTGGGAATCTCCCTAACATCCTCAGCCGTGAAGACTGAAGCAAAGAATCCATTTAGTTTCTCCGCAATGACTTTATCGTCTTTAAGCGCTTCTTTTGTATTTCGATCGTCAATGGGCCCCACTGGTTGTTTAGCAGGCTTCCTGCTTCTGATGTACTTAAAAAACATTTTGTTATTACCTTTGGAGTTTTTGGCTAGCCGTTCTTCAAACTCCTCTTTGGCTTTTCTTATTACACTCTTGCACTTAAGTTGGCAGTGTTTGTGCTCCTTTCTATTTGCCTCACTAGGATTTGACTTCCACTTTTTAAAGGAAGTCTTTTTATCTCTCACTGCTTCTTTTACATGGTTGTTAAGCCACGGTAGCTCTTTTTTAGTTCTTTTACTGTGTTTCTTAATTTGGGGTATACATTGAAGTTGGGCCTCTATTATGGTGTCTTTAAAAAGGGCCCATGCAGCTTGCAGGGATTTCACTTTAGTCACTGTACCTTTTAACTTTTGTTTAACTAACCCCCTCATTTTTGTATAGTTTCCCCTTTTGAAATTAAATGCCAGAGTGTTGGGCTGTTGAGGTGTTCTTCCCACCACAGGGATGTTGAATGCTATTGTATTATGGTCACTATTTCCAAGCGGTCCTGCTATAGTTACCTCTTGGACCAGCTCCTGCGCTTTTACACTGCACTCATCACCCTGTACCTGAATGCCTCCCAGTGGTGCATTAAGCCTCAGCAAAGCCAAGCTGGAGCCAGGACACGCCCCCCCTCCATTCTTCCTGCTGCTCGCTCCTCCATCACACGAAGGATGTAGTTCCAAGCATACCATCAGTTAGGCTTTATTCTGCTCCGTGGGTAATGCAGCAGGAAGCCTTACAGCTGGACAGAGTGGCTTTCAAGAAATCACATGCTGAAGGTGTAAATACATTGCCTGTGCTCTGCAATTAGATGGCTAAGTACACTTGAAATTCAGCTAAAGGTATAGCAAGTAGCATGGCCCCCGGCTAGTCCCCTAGTGTTTCTTTGCTATTGTAACCCATTTGCCAGATGGTGTCATCAGCAACACAGGCTGGGTTCAATATATGGCAGTTACTCTCCTGAAAGTGGAAGTTCTTTGATCTGTGGGGTTGCTAGCTGTATTCCACACATGGGCATGCATGCGCACCATTCTCCTGAGCTCGGAGCTTTCCAACAATTGGTGTCCGGTGGGCCACAGCTGCACAGTTGCTCTCCTCATGCTCCAGACTGAGGATGTAAGGGGTGACTTGATCCCAGGCTATAAGTACCTACATGGGGAACAAATATTTAATAATGGGCCCTTCAGTCTAGCAGAGGAAGGTCTCACATGATCCAGTGGCTGGAAGTTGAAGCTAGACCAATTCAGATGGGAAATTAGGTGTACATTTTTAACACTGAGGGTAATTAACCACTGGGCCAACTTACCAAGTGTTGTGGTGGATTCTCCATCACGGGCAATTTTTAAATCTAGATTTAGAAACACAGCCAAAGGGCTCTGAGAGATTAGCTACAGGAGCAGAAAATTAACATCAATGCAGCTGGGTGAAAGACTCTAAAAGAGCCTCCACGGCAGGGAGAACTTGCAAAAGCAGAGATGCCAAAGGAGAGTAAAGTAGGCAGGCGTTTATAAGGCCACATGACAGCACAAACAGCCCATGGAATGTTGCATAGTCTATACTAGGGGTTTTCAAACTGGGGCTCAGGACCCCTCAGGGGGTCACAAGGTTCTTACATGAGGGGTTGCGAGCTGTCAGCCTCCACCCCAAAACCTGCTTTGCATCCAGTATTTATAATGGTGTTAAATACATAAAAAGTGCTTTTTTTAAAATTTATATGGAGGGGGGTCCTACTCAGAGACTTTCTATGTGAAAGGGGTCACCAGTACAGACGTTTGGGAACCACTGGCCTATACAAAGGTACTTTACCATCATGGAGCAGGGAGGTAGTCAGCCCTCGCCACCTAGGTCTGTAAAGCTGCACCTGGGCCACTGCACTGGGCTCCGAACACCACTGTCAAGAAAACACTGTCTGAGGTTCAGGGAAGAGCAGCAGCCATGCCCAAGGCCTGGCAGACTTGCTTTACAAAGAGAGATTTAAGGAACTGACTGTATATCACTTGGTCATGCAATGACTTAGGCAGACTGACATGATGAGCTGCCACAGCCATTTGAGTCATGCAAGCCCCAGAGGAAGGAGAGGAATTAGCTCAGGCAGTACAAAGGGGCATAACTCGGGATGACATTTACAAAGGGAAAGTGGCAAATGTAAAGTGTAATCAGGCCAGACTTGCTGGTGGCGAGATGGACTAGCTGGCACGCCCGGTTCTAAGGGAGGTGCCAGAAGTCACCATGTTTGGCATGTGTAAAACAGGGCTGGATTAAATGCTAGTAAATGCAGCCATCTTGTATTGTCCCCTGGGGGATGGAAACTGTCATGTCTCTTCCATTGCTAAACTCCTGGCCTTGTCTTATGTTCTCCTGGCATGATGGCTGCAGTGATCGAACTCATTAAAGGCAGGCAGACGGATTTTGCACTCCCAGGTTGTTTTGTATATTGCTCCAGTATTTCAGTTTTAGCCATGTCCCCTGTTTAATTACACGTCCCCTCACCATCCCACCCCCACACAGAGCTGCCATGGTAACAACAGCCCTGGACAGGAGCATCATGTGTTTTACACATTGCCATTTACTGACATATGCCCAACTCCAATTTAGGAGTTCTCTGACTCAGGGCTGGGATTAGTGCCTCTGTGGCTACGATTTCACTGAGTGGCAGCCGGGGCCAGGTTTCTCTCTCACACAGGCGGCACGGTTTCATGAGAGAGGATGGCTGGAGCTGCTTTTCCATCCTATGAAAATCTTGGAGATTTCAAACATTTTCCCAGTCTCCAGTGGGACAAAACCAAACCCTTTCGGTAGTTTTAATGACAAAGAAGAGAGCACGCGAGACCCTCCCCAAAACAGGTCTGTAGTCAGGGCTCTCAGCTGGGATGTACAGGACCCCTGGTGAAGTCTCTGCTCTGGTCTTCACTCGATTCATCAAAAAATTCAAACTTTGCTCTGGCTTCTACTGACATTGCTGGGCCCTTTTCTCTTGATCTCAGTCATGGGAACAGGGTTAGGCCCAGGCTTATCCATGCAGTGGGCCAGGGTCTCAAAGGAGGGTGCAATGGATGCGCCTGGCAACCTACCTTTGCATGTGCAGTTAAGTCCCTCTGGACCGCCTGTTTGTATGAGCCATGCCCTGCATCTCATCTGCAGCTGCTAACATGGCCCAAGCCAGATTAGTTGGGTGCTGAGACTCACTGATGCAGGTTTTGGGTTCTTTTTGCAGTGCAGCCGTACTTATGCTGAGAACAACTGCTTGGGGTTTTCATATCCCCAATGCAGAGTGCAGGGGAGGGATAGCTCAGTGGTTTGAGCATTGGCCTGCTAAACCCAGGGTTGTGAGTTCAGTCCTTGAGGGGGCCATTTAGGGAACTGGGGTAAAAAATCTGTCTGGGGATTGGCCCTGCTTTGAGCAGGGGGTTGGACTAGATGACCTCCTGAGGTCCATTCCAACCCTAAGATTCTATGAAAGGCACACCCTAGCATGGAACAAGCCTTATACAATGCACCTTGCAGTGACAGCAGAGGCCCCACACAAGCTGGGTCCAACTGGGGAACTGTGATGCACATGCTCAAATAGTCCCCACATGGCTCCCCCAAACACTGTCAGTCTGGGGCAGCTGACTCCTGGCACATGAACATGTCCACTGTATCACGGGATTGGATGCTGGTGATGCCTGTTGGAACCAACGTCCTGTCCTCCTGCTCTTGCTCCGAGCCCTGCAGCCTGGACCTGTGGTGTGGCTGGAAGCTGCCAAGTCTGCAGAGCAATTCACACAGGGACTCCGAGACTGATGTGCATGGTGAGAGCAGAGAGTGGATGAGGAAGCTGGGCGAGATTGGCCTGAGGAGGAAGTGCTGCAGGGCCGCCCAGAGGATTCCGGGGGCCCGGGGTCTTTGGCGGCGGGGGGCCCTTCCGTTCCGGGACCCGCCGCCGAAGTGCCCGAAGACCCGCGGCGGGGACCCCCCCGCCGCCGAATTACCGCCGAAGCGGGACCCGCCACCGAAGTGGCGGGTCCCGTTTCTTTGGTGGCGGGTCCCAGCCCGGTCTTCGGCGGTAATTCTGCGGCGGGGGGCCCCCGCCGCGGGGCTTCGGGGCACTTCGGCGGCAGGTCCCGGAACGGAAGGGCCCCCCGCCGCCGAATTACCGCCGAAGACCGAGCTGAACTTTGGCGGCGGGTCCCGCTCCGTCTTCGGTGGTAATTCGCCACCCCGGAGCGGAAGGACCCCCCGCCGGCGAAGACTGGGAGCGGAAGAAGCTCCTGCGCCCGGCCCCACAACAGTTTTCCGGGGCCCCCGGAGCAAGTGAAGGACCCCGCTCCAGGGGCCCCGAAAAACTCTCGTGGGGGCCCCTGTGGGGCTCGGGGCCTGGGGCAAATTGCCCCTCTTGCCCCCCCCTCTGGGCGGCCCTGAAGTGCTGTGACGTGTATTGTCACTGCTATATGGGCCAGCAGCTGCCTGCTGCCAGACCAGTGCCCAGGGCTGAAATCCGAGGGCTTTAGGCTTTGTCAGGCAACTCATAACCACAAGTTGCCAGGACGCCTCCCTCTCTCCCCCTGACTGTTTGAGGCATTTACTTTGTGAACGCTGAACACAACTCCGTGCCAGCCCTGCGCTACCAAGCCCCTCGGTTCTGCATGCTCAGGGGATGAGGCTGGCTTTCAGTGGCCAGCCTGGTCCCATGGAGCATGATGTCCCGGATTGCACCTCTTCCCTGGCCTCCCGCAGCACCAGCCAAGTGGCTGAGGGCTCAGGTGCCACACCTGTAATCCAGCTCCAGACACTGAAGGCTCATGCGGACTCCTGCACTCACTTCTCACGGCACCTTAACTGCCATGCACCTTGGCCAGTGTCCAGGGAAAGCTGTCCCCAGCTCAGAGTGCAAAGCTAAGCCCTTGCATGACAGCTTGTGCAAGGCCTAGAATGTGTCCAAAGGAGAGGTATAGGACCCTGTCCTGTGGTAGTGCCAGCATGGCTGGGGAGTGCAGGCACCCTATAAGTTTAGGCCACCCCCCCCTCCAATTGAGAAGAGGCATGGGGATGAGTCCACAACTCTGCCTCCCCGTCACACTGACCAGCAGCAGCTGGGCACAGGCAGACCAAATGCGGCACCCTCTCAAATGGGGACAGAGCACCTCGGAGAGCATGACACCCTCTGAGTCTCCCCATTTCTGGGCCGTCTGCATGCATTGCACCAATCTGCTTGCTGAGCTCAGGGACCATGCCACTTGGGACAGGGAGCTCTCAGCACATGGGCTAAGCATGGTGGGCTGCAGGGAGCAGGGTCAGTATTGAGCTAGGCCATGGGCATTACAGGCACCGTTTTGCTGGTTGTCAGAGGGCATGTACAATGGAGATCCTAAATCCCTGGCACTTCCCATGAGAGGAGGGGGCTGCAGATCTTGGTTACCTGGCTGTGTGCCAATTTGGATAACTAGAACTCTGCCTATTTGCCGCCCCTTTGGTGCCACACAGTGGGTGCACTCAGTGGCCCCATTCTGCTCTGTTCCATCCATGCAAGCCTGCTGGCCACAGGGCCATAATTTGGACTCTCTGCACAGCTCATTGGTAGCCTTTCTCAGCCCTTTTCATGAAACAGCTCATGGTGACGTTGTTTCCAAGAGCCTGGGGTGTACAAGCCTACACCAGCCCCAGAGCAGTGATCACTGACAGGGACAAGGCACATGGGAATATTTTATATGTGCACATATTGAACCTTCTTTGAATGTGAGTGAGCAGCTGGGGGAAAGAGCCAGCCCCGTATGACCAGCCATCTCCCTACAGTCCCTCCAGCAAGGCACCAGCCACAGCATGAGCCCCTCTGCTTTAGGATGGAAGAGTTTGTTACCTACCACTATATATAGGTGGCTAGGTGTTTGTGCCCCTGTGTGCAGCCCAATGCCAGATGACACACGATTCTCATGGGAATTACCCAAAAGATGGCATGTAATAGACCACTGGAAAACTAATAACTCACTGATCATTAATATTCCTGTGTGATGCAAGAATGGTTAACCCACATGGAACATCACAGATGTGCTGGAAATATGTGACTAAAATGTCAGGGGGGCTTTGAGAAACAGGCTTTCTTTAGGCAATGGAAAAAGGCTAACCCAAGTATGGCCAAATTCAGTGGGTTGCCAATTGTGTTGGGTTGCAGGAAGAGAACATTTGCATTGTGAAAATCACCAGCGAGGGAGGAACCAGCCTGGAGTCTACACCAGACAGCATGGCATCCACACACAGCAAGAGAAAGGCACTTTACCCATGTCCAAGGGTTACTGGGCTATACAGAGAGGGGGAGCAGACCCCTAGGTTATCTGTCTCCTGAGGGACCAAAGTAACCAGAACTTTGATTGTGTCAGGGTGGATCCCAGCCAGTCTCACTGGAGAAGTTGCTGTACATAGGGAAACCATCTTGAATGGGAACTGAGTGTTAGTCACAGAAGTGTGTTTTACTTTTGTTTGTTTGCAACCATTTTTATCTTTAGTCTTTCAGCTTGGTATCTCTTAACCCTCCACCCTTTTGTTAATAAACTTGTTTTACTTTTACCATAAACTCACTCAGTGCTCTGTTTGAAGTGGAGGGTTTGTCAGCTCCCGTTAAGTTAATAAGCAGCTATGTATGGGTTTTTTAAAGGAGCAGCAAACCTGATAAGGTTTAGTGAGTGCTACAGACAGAGTGGCTGAGCACTGCACAGCGACATCTCTGAGGAACTCAGGAACTGGGCTTCACTGATTGTTACCGGCTAGGCCAGGTTTGGCCAGGCAGAGTCCTGAAGAGTTTGCTGCCATGGCAGATAAGCTGGTGTGCCAGGGAGCTGACACATAGCTTAGCAGCAGCAACACTCGCACTTGCTGAGGCTGAGGGGGTAACACAGGGGCTCACAGTTCTGGAAACTCCAGCAGCTTGCCACAGTTTGATTTGCCCACAAGAGCAGGTGCTTGAGTAGGTCTAACAGACAACACAGAGCTCTCCTGCAAGAGCAGCTCCCCCCCGCTCCCATTCTGCCCAGTCAGCCCTACATGGCCAGGCTGTGGGGGTTTTCTAATAGGGCAGCTCAGCTGGGGTCTCTCTTGTGCCTAGGAAGGGATCCTGGAAAAGGCACCTGGATTGTTGTGAAGGATTATAACAAGAGACCCTGGTTATACAATATCAGCGTCCTGCACTGGAATCTCAGCTTTACGTTTGCCCCACACAAACTCTTGTGACTGTCTCTGCTGTGATTATCTAATTTACTGCCATGATTTCGTCTAAACAGGGCTACCTCACTTTGTGATATGGCTACTGGGGCTTTGGATTAGTTAAGGCATCTTGGTTGCTAGTTCACATAGCAGCGAAACAGCATTTTCCCCCCCTCCCTCTGACATAAAACAGCCTGCGATGTGGCTTCAGAGTTCCAGCTGATTTTGAGTAGAGAGAAGAGAGCCCAGTTGACAGAGAAAAGGTGATTTAAAAAGATTGCATGTGAAACTGATGAGGAGTGGAACCCTGATCTGGGAGCTGTGGCTTTTGGTTTTAACATGACTGACTTCTGTGTCTTCAGCTCAAATGAGGGTCCCTCTAAGGTTGATATAATGTCCAAAAATGAGATTACCAGAATGAGTGCAATGTCAGATGTGGTAGCAGCTCCTCCATACACAAACATGGCCAATACATATATATATATATATATATATATATATATATATATATATATATATATATATATATATTATATTTATATATATATACATTAACAAAGAAATTGCCAAAAAAATAAAAAAAAAACAACCCAAACCCCAGTTATGTTACATATGAAGAGAAAGTATGACAGGTTTCACTGTAACCAGATTTTCACCACATTCCAAATCAGATACAATGGATTTACTATGATAAAAACATCCAGCAGCCGCAGAGCTCTGCATGAGGCAGAAATACAGATGACAAATGAACTTCCTGCAATGACTTGAACCGGCCCCCTCCAATCCTGCCACCTGCTTCCGACAGGATGACAGAAAAAGGAAGAAAGCATTTCTATGTTAATTCCAACCATAGGCAGCAGAGGCTGGATAGGCTCAGACTGGCTGGAACTGTCGCAGTGTCATATGACACCGGGCATTTTCACCAATGGGATTGCTCGCTAATGGGTGGGAGGCAAAGGCCATGACATAACAGGAGACCTTTGAGGATCCATTTCCATCTGCAGAGGACAGACAGCTCTCTAGTGCAAGGGCCTGACTTGCCTGAGTTCCGCAGTGCAGGTGCCAGGCTTTGCTCCTCAACTTAGCACAGGACAGCAACTGTCCACACGGATAGACATGGTTGGGTTTTGCTTTTAACAACCAGCAGAGAGGAATGCAAGTGACGAACCCCAGGCTAGTCAGCTAATTGTGCTGGCCTCCCCATTTCCACTCGCCCAGACAAGCTCTCTGCAGCGCCTTCCTGCCCGTCACTGGTACAGTTCTTTGGAACCCCAATGTAATTAGTGCAATTTCCTCAGGTGCAATGTCACATGAATGGCTCGTGTGCTCCAAGTTAAAGGATGTGGCAGAGTCTCCAACAACGATCCCATAGAAACAGCGACAGGGCCAGCTGAAAAGCTTGTCCCCTGTTTTTCAAATGTTAAAATCCATCTACAGTGTGCAGGCGTCTGTTTGAGACAGCTTCCGTCACAAGCAGTCCCCCCATTGGGAACACTCTGAGTCAGCACAAAGGGGGTAGCATTATGTGGCTTTGAAAAACATCAACCTGAAAATGGCAATTTATCTGCTTAAAATGATTCTGGGCTTAGCTGCAGGGCAAAGTAGGAACGGAGATGTGAATCCCCACACACCACCATCAGCAGCTCGGGCCAGCAGGAGCAAATAGAAACCTTCCCTCGGCTCTGAACTGATGCATCCCACACTGCAATTTATGGGCAAACAGCACAGAGCCTTCTGTGGCAGGGAAAGCTGCCTAGACCAGAGACAGGGAATGAAAAGACCTTTCTGATTCCCAACCTAGCACAAGGTGGCATATAATTTTTCCATATTACCCCCCACCCCACACACCCTTTCATTAGGCAGCCAGTCATCATAAATGTTGAATACCGAAACAGGAGAAAAGTCAGGTTCATTTTTATACACCCTGTGCCTGCAAGAAGGTATCAATCTTCTGCTGATCCTGATGGCAATTCAGTGTTAATGAAAAGTATCCCTCAGCACAGCTCATTCAAGGCTTTGCAGCACATCAGCTGGCATGGTAAACTTTTATGATTGGCCAGCCACAGATCTCATTTCACATAGCTTCAGGGGCCATCCTGACTCACCTCAAAGAACAATGGCATTCGCCAGACTGTCCATGAGCTGGGGAGGCTGTTTAATGAGCTTCAGAGAGGCCTGTATCAGGCAAGAAAGCTGCCAGAGAGAACCGAAAGATGGGAGCACATCAGTTCGAGTCGGGGCACCTCAGATAGCTGAGGGCCGGCAGGAGGGAAGAGGCATTAAGTGAACCCAGACGAGTCACAAGGGGCAATACTGGGATGTTTGCAGAGGGGCTGGGTTTGGTCCACAGGCTGCCTGGCTCCAAACCAGCATCCTCAAAGCCTAGCAGCAGGACTTTACAGCAGCCAACGCTCCAGTGCACACATCACACTTCACTCCATCTGAGTCAAACCAGCCTCTCTCTGACCTCCATTCCTGAAACTAGGCAAGAACCTTCCTCCAGCCAGGTAAGCCATGCTCTCTGCCCACTCCATCCTAACACTAAGTAGCCCATGCACTAAGACTACCCCCGGATCAATCAATCCACCTGCTCCCCGGAGGCTGGGCTGTGAGGTAGATTTCTGATCAGCATGGTCCAGAGGTCTCTTCCAAGGAAAAGTTAAGCAGAGTTTTAAGCCACACAAGGGCAGTCGGGCAACTTCTCCTGTCCTGGATCACATGGCCCCATGCAACAAAACCAAGGAGAGACTAACAGAAGGGACATTCCAAAGAACACACTGAACCTGGCCCCTGGACCGGCACTAGCCAATACTGCCAGCCTGGTGCTTGGCTGGGCAAAAGAGCCAAATCTCGTTCCAAAGAAGAGACTTCCCAAGGTTCGGAGGTTTTGTTAGCACCAGTTCTAAAAGCTGGTTGGATGCTGGGTCCCCGGCAGAACAGCACCAGCTGTGTGTGAAAGAACCAGACTTTAAAAGCCAGTAGACTGATATTCAGACAGCCATGTTCACAGCATGGAATGAGGGTCTGCAGCAGGACTGGCTCTGGTGTGGAAGGCTGCAAACCCAGGCTAGACCTGCCCACAGCTGCAGAAGCAGCTGGAACTGAGACATCGTAAGGCGCACTTTGTACCTATGGAAGTTAAGACATTGCCTATCCCTCTCCCAAATCAGATCAAAGGCCCCACGAGGCAGCTTTCTGCGTGCTTTGGGCACTGTCTCCCCATGACCTGCGGTTCCTCTGACACATGCAGGCCCGTCCTCCCCTGCCCAGCTCCTGTTGTCATTCACAGCTATCTATGCAACACGCTCCCCCAGCATCAGGAAGGGAAGAGCTGGGGATTGGCAGAACTTGCCCTTGCTCGGTCCCAACGTAAGTGATGACACAAGGTGCCTGCCAGGGAGGGTCAAAGCAGCTGGGATTCATGGGGAACAAAAACCTTGGGCAAGTCTCTGCATGACAGGGGGCAGAGTTACCCAAACATAAAGGCCCGGGGGCTGGATTCTGATCTCCGCCCCATGGGTTAACTTCAGAGTGAAAGGAACAGCTCAGCATTGACTCCGGAGGTGACCCCAAGAACGAGCCAGCACGGGACAGAGAATGAGCTAGATGGACTTTGCCAGGCCAGGCTGCCGTGCTTGCTATCAGCGCTCATATTTGGCCTTCTGGATTTACTCCCTTGTAGCCCCCAGTTAACACTCACACCAACACAACATATAGAGGAGAAAGTGAATTCTGAGCAGGGCTGTGTGCAGAGGCATAAATAATGGATACAGTCCTTGTACACTTCAGTAGTCATACACCTCACGGCCCACTGGCTCTCTCCTGCTTCTCTGGAGATGGTGCTGTCTGGCCAGCTTCCACTCCCCCTGCCCGGCAGCAGCAGCAGCAGCACCAGGTGACACCGGGCCCTTTCCCCACTCCCAACAGGGGGATGGCCTACATTAAACCAGTGCAGCCTTTGGCCAGCCGCATCTCTACCATGGAGCATGACCTAGCCCAGCCTCAAGAAGCAGCATTGCATGATGGGGCCTGTGCCCTCCACAGGCCCAAGATGGGCACTGGAGGGGACAGACACCTCAGCTTGCTCCATTTTGCACAGATCAGACATCAGCCAGAGCTGGGCTTGGCTGGGGCCTCCCTGATGTATAATGACAAAGGGCCTCCCAAAGGAGGCAGTTATAACGGAAGAAAAAGGAGCACTGGGTGGAGCCAGATTTCAGGTCTGAGCATCCCCCCGAGTAGGAAGAAGCGCATGCCCCTGTCAGCTAAACACTCTAGCCACACCCCACAGGTGACGCGGTTGGATGGCTCTTTCAGAGGGTGTTCCACTTTCACAATCTGCATACAGTTAAATGGCTCTGGATGGTTGGCTGCGGCCACCTGTCTGGGTGACACTGAAAGCCACGCTGCTTATGTGATGGATCCTTCCTGAGATGCAGCCAATTGCAGCCCCCCATCTGAATGGCGATGGTCAGTGGAGCCGGTTGGTGCTCAAGCTGGCCCCTACCAGGCAACACCCTGCTCTGCCCAGAATCCCCTCCCTCGCCCACACTCCTAGGAGGCCCCGGAACAAACCCTGCCCACATCCCCCTCCACTGACACCCAAACAAGCCGTGTGACAGTCCAGCTGTAGGAATGCCATCCCGCTACAAAGGAGTTTCTCAAGCTGCAATCCCGCACACACAGAGTTCAGCCACAGAGTTTATTTCAATCGCTTTTAAAGTTTTGTTTTTCCCTTAAAAATGAGATTCCTGTGGGAGGTGCTCACTCGCTGAGCGTTATTTCTCTGGTGGCAGGGTCTGCTTTCCAATCCAGCTTTCAAAAGCCCCCACAAACATTCCCTGTGATCCACTGTGGAGCACGACAGGGCTGGCTGCTGCTTAGTGGCAGGCTTTCATCCCTGATACATACGGGGACTCCTGCGGTCGGCAGTTACACTCCTGCTGCTCTGGGTAATCGATGAAATCTGGAGCAGGCAGGCCCGACAGGATCATCAAAGATTTGTTCCAGATGGTAAACGTTGGACACACCGGCAGGATGAAGGAAACGTTGAACGTATGGAGATGGAGAGAACTGGCCGGGTCATAGAAGGACAGAGTGTTGTTGTCATAATCCAGGAGGATGCCCAGGCGCTTCATCTGTGGGTGAACATCCACCAGCATTTCCTTGTTGTTGTGTCTCACCACAAAGTTGCTGTTGCAGCGGGAGAAGACCCAGGATGAGGAGTTCTTGCCAATCCACTCATTCTTTGGGGCTGATTTATAGGCGATGCCGATGGCGTACCTAGGAGAGGGACACACGTTACTGACCTAGACCCTCCAGAATGCACAAACCATGTCCCGGAGGGCTCATCCAGCCATCAATTTAAAATTTGCCCTAAAATGTACATGGTTATTCCAATTCCCCTGAAATTTGGTGCAGCTTATGGGCACATGGGGTTTGGTCAGTGGCCCAAATTTGGGGACAGTTGACCAAGGGGTTCCCAAGATGCAGCCCCTGACAAAACTCCCAGCTTTTCTTAAAGGAGATCAAACCAAGGGTCAGCTCATTGCACCAGGGTCTGCAATGCTCAAAGACAGAGTGCATGGCACCCGATGGCCCTTTGGGGGAAATCAAATTAGAGTGTCATTTCAAAAAGATTTTGCTTCTCTAGTTAAAATTTTCACAAGCCTCAAGTGCCCATTCTAGCTCCTACTGTATTACACTGAGCACGTGCAGAGAGCGAGGCTACCCAACTGGAAAACCAGTACTACCGCTACATCGCAGGACCTGGGCGGCTCTGAGGGTGTGTTTTGGTCATTGAATCTGAGCACCGCTCCAGGCACTGGCAATTCAAACAACCCAGAGCAGAAATCTGAAATTAAAAAGGGAGACATATTCATAGAATCATAGAATCATAGAATTCAAGATCAGAAGGGACCATTATGATCATCTAGTCTGACCTCCTGCAAGATGCAGGCCACATAAGCCGATCCACCCACTCCTGAACTAATTCTCTCCCTTGACTCTGCTGTTGAATGCTCCAAATCATGATTTAAAGACTTCAAGTAGCAGATAATCCACCAGCAAGCGACCCCTGCCCCATGCTTCGGAGGAAGGCGAAAAACCTCCAGGGCCACTGCCAATCTACCCTGGAGGAAAATTCCTTCCCGACCCCAAATAAGGCGATCAGCTGAACCCCGAGCATGTGGGCAAGACTCTCCAGCCAGACCCTCTGGAAAAGGCTAACAATATCCCAACATTGACCCTTTGTACTAATTACCAGTGTGGCACGTTATTGACCTATTGACTAAACCCATTATCCTATCATACCATCCCCTCCATAAACTTATCCAGCTTAATCTTAAAGTCATGGAGGTCCTTCGCCCCCACTGTTTCCCTCGGTAGGCTGTTCCAGAATTGCACTCCTCTGATGGTTAGAAACCTTCGTCTAATTTCAAGCCTAAATTTCCTGACTGACAATTTATATCCGTTTGTCCTCGTGTCCACATTAGCACTGAGCTGAAATAATTACTCTCCTAACCTGGTATTTATCCCTCTGATATATTAAAGAGTGCAATCATATCTCCTCTTATCCTTCTTTTGGTTAAGGAAAACAAACTGAGCTCCTCAAGTCTCCTTTCATACGACAGGCTTTCCATTCCTCGGATCATTCTAGTGGCCCTTCTTTGTACCCGTTCCAGTTTGAATTCATCCTTCTAAAACATGGGAGACCAAAACTGCACACAATACTCCAAATGAGGTCTCACCAACGCCTTATATAACGGGACTAGCACCTCCTTATCTCTACTAGAAATACCTCGCCTAATGCATCCCAAGACCGCATTAGCTTTTTTAACGGCCACATCACATTGCCTACTCATAGTCATCCTACGATCAACCAGGACTCCTAGGTCCTTCTCCTCCTCCGTTACTTCCAACTGGTGCGTCCCCAGCTTATAACTAAAATTCTTGTTAGTCATCCCTAAATGCATAACCTTACACTTCTCATTATTGAATTTCATCCTGTTACTAATACTCCAGTTTACAAGGTCATCCAAATCTCCCTGGAGGATATCCCGATCCTTTTCCGAATTGGCAATACCTCCCAACTTGGTGTCATCCACAAACTTTATCAGACCACTCCTACTTTTGTTCCAAGGTCAGCGATAAATAGATTAAATAAAATCGGACCCAAAACCGAACCTTGAGGAACTCCACTGGTAACCCCCCTCCAACCCGACAGATCACCCTTCAATATGACCCTCTGCAGTCTCCCCTTTAACCAGCTCCTTATCCACCTCTGGATTTTCATTTCGATCCCCATCTTTTCCAATTTAACCAGTAATTCCTCATGTGGTACCGTATCAAACGCCTTACTGAAATCAAGATATATTAGATCCACCGCATTTCCCTTGTCTAAAAAATCTGTTACTTTCTCAAAGAAGATCAGGTTGGTTTGGCACGATCTACCTTTCGTAAAACCATGCTGTAATTTGTCCCAGTTGCCATCGGCCTCAAGGTCCGTAACCACTCTCTCCTTTAAAAATTTTTCCATGACTTTGCATACTACAGATGTTAAACTAACAGGCCTGTAGTTACCTGGGTCACTTTTTTTCCCCTTCTTGAATATAGGAACTATATTAGCTAATCTCCAGTCAAACGGTACAACCCCCGAGTTTAGAGATTTATTAAAAATCATCGCTAACGGGCTTGCAATTTCACTCGCCAATTCCCTTAATATTCTAGGATGAAGATTATCCAGGCCCCCTGATTTACTTCCGTTAAGCTGTTCAAGTTTGGCTTCTACCTCAGATACCGTAATGTCTACCCCCATATCTTCATTCCCATCAGTCCCTCTACCACTATTCCTTAGCCCTTCATTAGCCTCATTAAAGACTGAGGCAAAATATTCGTTTAGATATTGTGCCATGCCAAGATTATCCCTAATCTCCACTCCGTTTAAAGTTTTAAGCAGTCCCACTTCCTCCTTCTTGGTTTTCTTCCTATTTATATGGCTAAAAAACCTTTTGCTATTGGTTTTAATCCCCTTCGCTAGGTCTATCTCCACCCGGCTCTTTTTGCCTTTCTCACTGCTTCCCTACACCCTCTGACCTCAATAAGATAGGTTTCTTTGCTGATCCCTCCCATTTTCCAGTCCTTGTACGCTTTCTGTTTTTTCTTAATCACCCCTCTGAGACGCTTGCTCATCCAGCTCGGTCTAAAACTGCTATCTACGAACTGTTTTCCTTTTCTCAGGATACAGGCCTCTGACAGCTCCTGCAACTTCAACCTGAAGTAACCCCAGGCGTCTTCCGCCTTTAGATCCCTAAATATGTTAATCCAATCCACTTCCCTAACTAGTCGCCTTAATTTAGTAAAGTTAGCCCTTTTGAAATCGTAAACCTTAGTCTCAGATGCAATTTTGTTTAGCCTTCCATTTATTTTGAAATGAATTAGCTCATGATCACTCGAGCCAAGGTTGTCCCCTACAACTATTTCCTCAACAAGGTCCTCGTTACTCACCAAAATCAGATCTAAAATGGCATCCCCCCTTGTCGGTTCAGCAACTACTTGATGAAGGAATTCATCAGCTATCACGTCAAGGAAAAGCTGAGCCCTATTATTATTACTAGCATTTGTTTCCCAATCTATATCCGGGAAGTTAAAGTCTCCCATGATCATACAGTTCCTATTAGTATTTACCTCCTTAAAAACATTAAAGAGCTCTCTATCCATATCCAGGCTAGATCCCGGCGGTCTATAGCACACCCCAATCACTATCCCAGGGGACGCTCTAGTAGTTTTCTTCCCCAATGTGACCATTGCCCAAACAGACTCCGTATTATCCATTGCATTGCTAGTTATTTCGTTACATTTCACCTCATTATTGACATACAATGCTACTCCCCCACCTTTACCTTTTTTTCGGTCTTTCCTAAACAGCACATACCCTTCCATACCTGTACTCCAGTCATGGCTACCGTTCCACCATGTTTCGGTTATTCCTACGATATCCGGTTTCAATTCTCGGACCAAGAGCTCCAGTTCCTCCATTTTGTTACCTAAGCTTCTCGCATTGGTGAACAAACATCCTAATTTTTGCTGTTTGGCTCCTCTCACCCTTTTCACCCAACTTGGTAGGGACACAGTACTACCAGTATGACCTGTCGGTCTAGTATCCGCCCCCCCCCTTCCTTATACCTAACCCTCTGTCACTGCTCTGTCACTGAGAATTTCTGATTTGGGGAAACGGAATCGAAGCACAGCAGAATATTCGGAAGGTGCTGAAACTATTTTTTGAAAAGAAAGTATACATGCAAGTCCTCACTGGGAGAGGCAGGGTATCCAGGGATGGAAGAGTAGGCGGTAATAGGGAGAAGAGTGGTTTGGGTCTGCAGTGAGGGATAGGGGTATTATGGGGTGCGATGAATGGATGGTGGGGAGCGTTAGGGATTGGGGGGGCTCAGATAAGTGGGGAGGTATTGGGGGAGTAGGAGGGGAGAAGACAGGAGAGTTTGGGGAATATGAGGTGTAGCAGAGGAAGTTGGGGGTTTAGGGGTGGGGATTTCAACCTTGAATTCTCCCCTTCCTTGTGTGTAATGGGAGTAGGGGAGCCCTACACCTCTGCAAGGGGACTGAGCCCCCTACTTGTTATATGCTCTAAAGTCTGGGGGACCCTGCTCCCCCTGGGATGTCTGAGTCCCTCTCCCTGACCCTCCATGTGAGCTGGGATCTGGGGTGCAGGGAATGAAGGCAACAAATTTAAACATCTGAAATCCAGAAAATTAATAGTTAAAATACATGTCCCCCCTGTGTGGGGGGAAGGGGGATGGGTGCGAGGGCTAGGGGCATGGCTGGGGAAGCCTGGCTGAAGCAGGAGCAGGAGTCCCAGCTGTGTGTGTCTGTGGTGGGGGGAAATGGGAGTGAGGGGCCCAGCTCAGTGTGCAGCTTGGGCTACAGAACCCGGTAGCGTGAGGCCCTCCAGTAATAGTCTGTGGGTACATCCAGACTACCCGCCGTATCGGCAGGTAGCGATCGATTTTTCGGGGATCGATATATTGCGTCTCATCTAGACGCGATATATCGATCCCTGAACGCGCTCTCGTCGACTCCAGAACTCCACCAGTGCGAACGGCGGTAGCAGAGTCAACAGGGGGAGCCATGGACGTCGATCCCGCGCCGTGAGGGCGAGAGGTAAATCGATCTAAGATACTTCGACTTCAGCTAAGCTATTCACGTAGCTGAAGTTGCGTATCTTACATCGACACCCCCCCCAGTGTAGACCAGGCCTGTGACAGACATGTGCGCACAGCAGCGCAGGGCAGGAGACAGCAAGGAGCAACTTCAGACGTGTCCCTGTTTTTTGCAGGGCCAGCTCAAGGCTTAGTGGGATGGGAAGGGGGGGGGATAAGTGTTGGAGGTGAGGGGTGGGCAGGGGGTGGAGAAGGAGACACACCAGCCTGCTCTCACCTGCTAACAAGTCAGTTACTGTAACAAGCCTGCCATAAAGCTGTCAAGGTTTGGGACATTGAGCATGGATGGGATTTTTCTAGGGCCCTGTTAGCAGCTACACACTGCAAACCTTTCAAAGCCAGACCATTCCAGTATAACAAACCATTCAGGAGGTGAGGGAGCACTGAGGAATAACAAGGCAACCGTGTATCCAGGTGGAGGGGTCACTGGACTGGAACTAATGCTAGCTCTGCCACTGGCTGGGTGACCTTGGGCAAGTTGCCGCTCTATGCCTCAGTTTCCCTTCTGTAAAATGGGAGTAATGCTCTAAAGTTCTCTGAGATCTACTGATGAAAAGCACTAGATCAGAGCTAGGGCTTTTGATTATTACCTAGGCACAGTAGCATATCAACTGAACAACGAGGTGAGAATACAACAGCCAAAATGACCAGTAGCACCTACCAACAAACATGTCTTTGTTTAAACAACTAGGAAACTAAATAGGAAAAACCCTTCGCTAATGCAGAGTTCAGGCTGCCAGGTGATACCTTGTGCCAGGCTCAGCAAAACTCAAACCTCTGAAAACCAGGAAATACAGAGATAAGGTAAATGCCCGCACAGGCTTAACTCTGCCCTCTTTGAGTGATGCCCCAACACACACACTCCCACTTTGCCTTGTCACAGTAATGGCTAGGCACTACCTGTACCTACCCTGTGCTCAAACACTGCTCCCCCAACAGAACACCACATCTGTCAAATGTAACAACCACTTTGTACCCTTCTACAGCCCCTTCACACCTGCACACAGGCAACCCCTAAACCTGGACTTTCCCCATCCCATCATTCAATCCAGCCTACTCTCATATCCCACCCCAGTAGCCTACTCCTGACACAAGCTGCACAGTCCTGTACAGACCCGCTGCAGACTGGATCCTCGCAGTCCACGGGCCCCTTTCCTTTCATCACACACATGGGGGGGGGGGCGGAAGAGAAGGGTTCAGAGACACAATCCTCACGTCACAATCACAACTCTCCCAAGCAGCTCCAACTTACTCCTCCCCCGTTCACTGCAACCACACGTAACAGACAGGTCTCAACATGTAATTGTAACAGGGGAATCATCATCGAGTGGGTCTGTTTCCAGTGGGGGCCAGCAGGGCTTGGGTCTTGGCCTTATGCTATTTAATATTTTTATCAAAGAACTGGAAGAAAACATAAAATCCTCACTAATAAAATTTGCAGATCACACAAAATTTCATAGGGGAGGGGAGATAAAGAATGAAGAGGACAGGTCGCTGATACAGAGCGATCTGGATCTGAAGGAGTTAGGGTGATCAGATAGCAAGTGTAAAAAATTGGGACAGAATGTGTGGGGTAATAGGTGCCTATATCAGAAAAAGGCCTGAATTGCGGGACTGTCCCTATAAAATCAGGACATCTGGTCACCCTAGAAGGAGTAAATAACACTGCCCTCTTCACTTTCTCCACACCAGTCACAACTGTATAGACCTCTATCATAATTTTTTTTGACCTTCCTTGTATCTTTTCCAATTCCAATATATCTTTTTTGAGATGGGGTGACCAGAACTGCACACAGTAGTCAAGGTGTGGGCATAGAATGGATTTATATAGAGGAATTATGATATTTTCCATCTTCTCATCTATCCCTTGCCTAGTGGTTCCTAACATTTTGTTCGCTTTTTTGACTGCTGCTGCACATTGAGTGGACATTTTCAGAGAACTACCAACAAGGACTCCGAGATCTCTTTCTTGAGTGGTAACAGCTAATTTTAGACCCCAACATTTTATATACATAGTTGGGATTATGTTTTCCAATGTGCATTACTTTGCATTTATCAGCACTGAATTTCATCTGCCATTTTGTTGCCCAATCACTCAGTTTTATGAGATCCTTTTGTAACTCTTCACAGTCTGCTTTGGACTTAACTATCCTGAGTAATTTTATATCATCTACAAATTTTGCCCCTGTTCACCCCCTTTTCCAGAGCATTTATAAATACATTGAACAGCAAAGGTCCCAGTACAGATTCTTGGAGGATCCAGCTAGTTACATTTCTCTGTTGTGAAAACTGACCATTTATTCCTACCCTTTGTTTCCTAGCTTTTAACCAGTTAGTGATCCATGAGAGAACCTTTCCTCTTATCCCCTGGAGATTTCACAGTGGTTTCAGCAAAGAAACTGTTATGTTTTCAGTGTATACACTATCCAGCTGCTTCACAACATGCCATCTGTTTCCTCCTACACTGAGCCTCATGACACGTAGAATGGGCTGCCACAGCCTTACATGTAACAGTGTAAACGCAGCATAAAACCATCTTTATTCTATAGAAAATGAACCTGCCACAGTGCTGCTAAGAAAAACATTATTTCTTCCTAGCACAATCTCACCCTGCCAGGAAGGAAGAGGGCTAGAAGTGACACAGCCAGGCTCTTTCAGCAGAAGCCTTCCATTTTAGGCCCATTGTGACAGCCAAGGCAAAACAGCTTTAAAAATTGGATCAGCTTGACGATGTTTCTGTAATGGCTCACGGCTAACTCACACCATGCATGGTGATGATCAGAAGCAGAGCTTCCCAGCAGTCTGGCTGCCAGGGCTTTCTTAGAGTTCAGCAAACCACAATTCTTCATAGCCAAATCTGAGCACAGCAGGGGCTTCCTGATGAAAGGGTGTTGTTTTAACACCTGGGGAGCTTTGAGGGTCACCTCATCACAGAGGAACATTTGGCAGCAGCTTGTGGCCCATGTGCTACACTCAGAGCACATGTGGGATTAACCCATTCAACAACTCACCCACCAGTGGGACAATCTGGAAAGAGGTGTTCAGGAGGCAGTCGAAGGGACTTTAAAGGAGGGCTTGGCAGTGGGAGGGATATGCTGGCGTTCATGAGGGGGTGGAGAAAGGATTTGGGGGCATCAGGGCTCTTGGAAGGTTTGTCAGCTTGTGAGGGGCCCGAGAGCCTCCAGCAGAGAGTGTGGATGCATTAGGAATCAGCCAAGGCAGAAGGGAACATGCCAGCTCCCAATGACAGGAACATGGGGTTTGTACCAGTTTAGAGACCATTGGGCAATCTTGGGTACTTCAGGGAACCAACGAAGCAAAAACAAACCAGCCCCAAACCCTAGAGCATCTGCCCCTTGGTGCAGTCCTGTGTATGAGTGAACTGCCTTCCGGGCCCTGTGGTGACCAATGGGTGCCTGCATTGTGAGAACTGATCGACTGGCCTACTGAGCATAAATACTATTGGCCACACAATTACCCAGCCTCTGACAGAGTGTTTTATTGTTTTACTGTTTTTAGGAAGTCTGTGGGAAAGTGTGAGCATTTCCCCTAAACTCCATTCAGTAACAATGTGAGTTCTGGGGACATTACAGGGGAACAGCAACAGGCCCTATACTGAGGATGCCTAACACTTTCCATCATAAAAATTCTTCTAATTGATATGAAGAGATCTATGGCCCATGTGGTTTGTTGGAGGATCTTGAAATGAGGCAGAGGGTTAGTCCTGGGGTGAAGGAGGAGCCTTTTGCTGGTTTTACAACAGCCTGTTCAAATTTTCACAAGTTTTGAGCTTTTGCCATTTCCTGGGTCGGGGTGGGCAAATTTTTTGGCCTGAGGGCCACATCGGGGAATAGAAATTGTATGGCGGGCCATGAATGCTCACAAAATTGGGGCTGGGGTGCGGGAGGGGGTAAGGGCTCTGGTTGGGGGTGCGGGCTCGGGGGTGGGGCTGGGAATGAGGAGTTTGGGGTGTAGGAGGGTGCTCTGGGCTGGGACTGAGAGGTTCAGAGAGCAGGAGGGGGAATAGTGCTGGGGAAGAGGTGCGGGAAGGGGTGCAGGTGCCAAATGGGGGTGCGAGCTCTGGGGTGGGGACCATAGGCGCCTACTTCTCCTGGTGCCGACGGGTGCTCCAACTCCACCCCTGCCCCGCCCCCTCCAACCCTTGCCCCACCCCCCATTCCAACCCCTTCTCCAAAGTCCCTGCCTCAACTCCACCCCCTCCCTGCCCCTATTGGACTCCTTCCCCAAATCCATGCCCCAGCCCCACCTTTTCCCCTGAGCACGCCATGTTCCCGCTCCTCCCCGCTCCCTCCCACAGCTTGTTACGCCACCAAACAGCTGTTTCACGGTGGCAAGCCTGGGAGGAGAAGCGGGGATGCAGCATGCTCAGGGGAGGAGGCGGAGGTGAGCTAGGGAGGCGGGATGGGGAGCTTGGCTGCCGGTGGGTGCAGAGCACCCACCAATTTTTCCCTGTGGGCGCTCCAGCCCTGGAGGACCCATGAAATCGGCGCCTCTGATGGGGATGAGAGGTTTGGGGTGCAGGAGGGTGCTCTGGGCTGGGATTGAAGGGTTTGGAGAGCAGGAGGGGGATCAGGGCTGGGGCAGGGCATTGGGGCGTGGGGATAGGCGCAGGGGTGCAGGGTCCGAACAGCACTTACTTCAAGCAGCTCCCGGAAGCAGTGGCATGTCCCTTCTCTGGCTCCTACAAGGAGGCATGGCCAGGTGGCTCTGCACACTGCCCCACTGGCAGGCATCGTCCCTGCAGCTCCCATTGGAGCACGTAGGAGCTGGAGCGGGACCATGCTGCGGCTTCCAGGAGCTGCGTGGTGCGGCCCCTGACCCTGTGCCCCGGCCAGAGCGGTGCTGAGCTGCATGGTGCAGCCCTGACCCTGGGCCCCGGCCGGAGGGGGACCCAGCCGCGTGATGTGGCTCACAGGCCTGCTTAAAACGGCTCACGGGCCAGGCCATAGTTTGCCCACCCCTGTCCTGGGTGGTTTTGCTAAGTACAGCTGATTCTTTGTTTGCTGCCAAACCCTAAACATTCCATTAGCAATGCACAGGCACCAGCCCGGAACCTCACTTCAGTATGTTAGTTACACAAAACTGCTCTGAATGGGATGGATGACAATGAGTCTGGATCCTCCTCCTGCAACTGCTGCTTTTCCCACATCAAGGTACCCCCCTACTCCAGCTCACCTCTGCCTCCACCTCCTCTGCGAGCACACCGCCGCATCCTGCTTCTTCCCCCTCACTCCCAGCGCTTGGGAGGGGGAAGAGGGGGAACACAGCATGCTGGGGGAAGAGGTGGGGCTGGGGCGGGGATTTGGGGAAGGGGTCCAATAGGGGCAGGGAGGGGGCGGAGCTGGGGCGGGGAAGGGGTTGGAATGGGGGCGGGGCCAGGGGTGGGGAAAGGGTGGAGTCGGGGCAGGGCCAGGGGTGGGCGGGGGCACGAGCACCTACCAGCACTGGAGAAAGTTGGCACCTATGCCCATCACAGTCCTTATTTCTGAGCAAGGTCTCCTACCTACTTGAGAAGTGATACAAGCTAGGAATAGAACTCACAGCTCTAATATGACAAACACACATGCACCCACCTCTGAGGCTTGCAGGAAGGTCTCTTACATATTTTTAAGTCGTATGTACACATCTCTACCTTGTAATAATTAATTTCTAAAAAACAGCTTCTGTTAATCATGTAGTAACGAAAGCAACAGAAAGAAAGAAATACTCCAGAAGTAGAGTGTTACCTTGCTTTTAATGTTGCAGAAACTGGGACACACAATATTTGGGGCATATGCCTTTTCACAGTGGCAATGTTCTTATACAATATGCAACGTTACTGTTCTGGTTCAACTGACTGATATTCTCAAGTCTGAGGGCTCTGTCTTGCTGTCTGAGCCCTTTACCATCTGCCAGCATACTCATGCAGTAGCAGATTGTAGAACTCTATGCACCCTGGGGCTAAAACTTATGACATTCTATCCCAAAGGCACAGGCTAGCCTGCTTACTCTCCCAGGAAATCTCTAGCTATCACTGCGGTTAATATCTTTTCCCAGATTTCCAGCCATTAGAGAGGAAATGCTGGATTCTAGGAAAGTTATACAAACACCCCCAACCTAGGCCATGATTGGACTTTATGTGTAACACAAGTCTGGCTTGCAGCCAAAACCCGACACTTGCATTAGCACTGCTCATGTGCTGCCTGGCACACACTGATACATGAGGAAAGCACTATCGAATGCTCTAACACTTCAACACACACTGGCAGGCTTCCCCAGCTCATGGCACATGCCCTATACTGGCACTAACAGTACATTGGCTTGGGAGCTTTCTGATGTAAGTGGGTTTCTTTTTGGGCAAATTTACAGCTAATTTTAGGAATCAAAATGGGTGTTTAACAATGTTTAGCCATGGGCCCCCCTTCCTGATATGTATGTTGCTAGCCTTCTGAATCTGTGTGGGCCTGGTGCTGAGTCTGAGTGGACATCAAGGGATCTTTGGCCTTACAGGCCCCTTCTGAAAACAGGCCATGGTCCAGGGTCCATTTGGTAGGTCTATTTTATAAGCACCTCCACTGATTAAACAATCAGTTTGTGAGCACCTGCAGAATAGCTGGGTTATAAGGAATAGCCAGAATGGATTTGTCAAAAACAAATCCTACTAAACCAACCTAATTTCCTTCTTTGACAGGGTTACTGGCCTAGTGGATTGCGGGGGAGAGGGAGAAACCAATAGACATGATACATCTTGATTTTAGTAATGCTTTGGATACAGTCCCACATGGCATGCTCATAAACAAACTAGGGAAATGTTGTCTAGATAAAATTACTATGAAGTGGGAGCACAACTGGTTGGAAGCCAGAACTCAGAAGTCATTATCAATGGTCAAACTGGGAGGGTGTGGCTTGTGGGGTCCCAGAGGGTCTATCCTGGATCCGGTACTGTTCAATACACCTCTACTTCGATATAACGCTGTCCTTGGGAGCCAAAAAAAGCTTACCGCATTATAGGTGAAACCGTGTTATATTGAACTTGCTTTGATCCACTGGAATGCGCAGCCCCGCCCCCCAGAACACTGCTTTACCGCGTTATATCCCAATTCGTGTTATATTGGGTGGCGTTATATCGAGGTAGCGGTGTATTTTCATTAATGAGGTGCATAATGGAGTGGAGAGTATGCTTATTCAAATTGCAGATGACACCAAGCTGTGAGGGGCAGCAAGCACTTTGGAAAACAGGATTAGAATTTAAAATGACCTTGACAAATTGGACATTTGGTCTGAAATCAACAAGACGAAATTCAATAATGATAAGTGGAAAGTACTACACGTAGGAAGGAAAAATCAAATGCACAACTACTAAACAGGGAACACTGGCTAGGAGGTAGTACTGCTGAAAAGGATCTGGGGGTTATACTGGGTCACAAATATGAATCTGAGTCAACAATGAGATTAAGTTGTGAAAAAGGCCAATATAATTCTGCGGTGTATTAACAGGAGTGTCATATGTAAGAAACAGGAGGTAATTGTCCTGCTCGGCACTGCTGTGGCCTCAGCTGGAGTACTGTGTCCAGTTCTGGGCACCACATTTCAGGAAAGATGGGAACAAACAAAGAGAGTCCAGAGGAGAGCAACAAAAATGAAAGGTTTGGAAAACCTGACCTGTGAGGAAAGATTAAAAAAACTGGGCATGTTTAGTCTTAAGAAAATAAAAACTTTCTAACTGTGGGGGCAGTTAAACTCTGGAACAGGCTTCCAAGGGAGGCTGGAGAATCCCCGTCACTGGAGGTTTTTAAGAACAGGATGGACAAACACCTGCGAGGGATGGTCTAGATTTACTTGGTCCCACCTCTGGGCAGAAGGCTGGGCTAGATGACCTCTTAGTCCTATTTTTCTATGATTCTGTTTCTGCTTTACCTGGATTTTTATTAGTGTAACCCTAAAACCAGAACCCTTTTAACGCCATTTACTTGGCCTTTTAATGTTCTAGAGCAGCAGTTTTCAAAGTTCGGGTCGCAACCCTGTACTGGGTTGCAGCATGTCAGGCACTGGGTCACTCTGGTCAGCACTGCCAATCGTGATGTTAAAAGTCCCGTTGGCGGTGCTGCTCAACTAGGGCAGGGTAGTGCCTATCTGTTTTGACACTGTGCTGTGCCCCGGAAGCAGCCAGCTGTGGGTCCAGCTTCTAGGCAGGGAACTGGCCAATGGGAACTGGGGAGGGGGACACAATGCCTGTGGGCGAGAGTCGTGGAAAGCTGCTTGCGCACCTCTGCCTAGGAGCCGGACCTGCTGCTGGCTGCTTCTGGGGCACAGCGCAGTCCACGGTGCCAGGACAGGTGGGAAGTCTGACTCTGCACCCTGGCTACGCTGCTGACCAGGAGCTGCCAGAGGAAAGTCCACACCCCAACCTGGTGCCCCAATCCACTGCCCCAGCTCTGAGCTCTCCCCCAACCTGGAACCCTTTCCTGCATCCTAAATCCCTCATCTCTGGCCCCACCCCAGAGCCTGCACCCCCAGCCCAGAGCCCCGACCCCTGTCCCACACCCCAACCCCCTGCCCCAGCCCCGAGCTCCCCCCAAACCTGGAACCCCTTCCTGCACCCAAACCTCTTATCCCCAGCCTCACCCCAGAAACTGCACCCTGAGCCCAGAGCCCTGAAACCTCCCACACCCCAACCCCTACCCAGGGTCCCCTACCACACCCCAAACCCCTTATTTTCAGCCCCACCCCTGGACCCCAACCCTCTGCCCCAGACATTTCCTTCAACTGGGTCCCCAGAAAAAAAAAGTTTGAAAACCACTGTCCTAGAGCAGAAGGGAGGATGCATTCTGACAAGGAGAAGATATTATTTACATGCAAGATTTCCTTCTGTGATGGATTTTTCTCTTTTGTTCAAATCTCATTAACCTTGCTGTGGGCATATTTGAATTGTCATCCATACAGCTTGACCCTTCCAGCTCCCTAATGCACATGTTCAAAGGCAATGAAACCCAAGCATGCTGGATCCAGTTCTGCCTCAGTGATGCCTGTGCATACCCTGGGAGTCAGAAGTGCATGTGTCTCCACCAGGTATGAACCTAATGAGGCCAAAGTGCATGCTGTGTGTGCACCTCTGCAGAAAAAGCAGCTATAAATTAATCTGATTCTGCAGCATTCCTATAGCCTGACACAGTCTGGAATGCTGCTGATTGAAAAGTGGTTGCCAAGCCATGGGGCAGGAGGACACACATCCATGTACACTCCCCCACCCCATCCTTTCACTTGCCAGCCTTGCTGTGCCTCATGTGGCCTGCAGCATCCAGGAGCCAGCTGCCACTTCAGCAGTGCCAGAAAAATGCACTTGTTCTCTTAAAGGGAGACTAATCCCAGGGCTGCTTCTGCTCATCAAACAGAGAGAATGATCTGTCCCCAACTAGACTGGCTTCTTGTGTAACTCTGCATTACGGGGTCAGTATATTTGGATACTTTAGAATACATGTGACATGTTAAAAGGCTGATCTCCTGCCATGTTATTTAAAACAGAGGTAACATACTGCAGGTATGTGGCTCATATTCCTAGCCATACATTTTACATACAAAGATAAACCTGATGTGACTAATATGCAGCTCTTGATTTTTGTTAATAATCTGGAGACACATTTTTGTGCAGAACAGCTGGCTAGTTTCTCTCATCACTAGCACAGCCCTGTAAGCCCACACCTGTGTTTGAGATCTGTTTCAAAAAAGATTTCTGAAAAGTGAGGAAGGATGACTCAGTGGTTAGAGCATTAGCTTAAGACCTGGAAAACTCAGGTTTGATTCCCTGCTCTGTCCCAGTTCTCTGTGTGATCCTGGGCAAAACCTTAGCTCTCCACACCTCAGTTCTCTGATTTTAAAATAGTTGGTGCTGTGAGGGGCAATACCTTACAAGAGAGTCAGGGGCTGGTGTACTGTGGTAATGAGGGCCTGATAAGTACCCTCAAGGGGGAGTACTTTGAGGTTTCAAGGCTTTTGCCACTATTGAAGCCTTAAATACATCGCTATTAGGTTTTCTCCAATATAACCCAACACTCATCCCACTACATACACTACCCTAAAATGTGGGAGGAAGGACAGGGGAAAAACATGCAGGAATAGAATGGAAGGAATGCATGAATAGCCAAACACCCATTCTTGAGGCTAGGTCAGCTGGCAGCCTGTTCATGAAAGAGCAGTTGTATTTCTCCACAAGGCTTGAATAGGAATTAGTGAGAGATGTGATGGTGGGTCTCAGCAATGTCTGGAAGATCTGAACCTTGCTTGGCTATTCATGCACAAATCAAAAAGTTAAAGTACCCAAAGAACGGAGCATACACTTGTAGCTGGGTTGTATTATTCTTCCTGAAAGGGCACTTTTGTCTCAACTCCTCTCTATCTTCTAAAGGCAGAGAAAGGAGAAGCATCTGATTATTTTTGCCCCATCAGGAGAGCCTTGACCCTGAAGCATTTGAAGAGCTGGTGGGTTCCTAATTATATTCCAGCCTGGGAGCTAGCAGGTGAACTGTACAGGCTAGGAGTTTTGTCCAAGAAATAGCAGCCGGAGAAAGCACCGAAGCAGGAATGTCACGGACTGCAGGCATTTCCCTCAGGCCGTCATTAACGAACCTGCCAGTTGAAGCTTTGGCCACCAAAGAGCCATTTCATTTCCTTCTATCACTTTTTGATTTGCTTCTGCCAGCACAAGCTGGCACCTCTCGGTCCTTGACAGAGGCAGGGAATGCTGGCTGTGTTCAGCCGTGGGGAAGAGAAGGGAGTCTGACACAGCTGTCTTCACACTGAGAAGCCCTGCAAATCAGCAAATCATTTGCACCAAATCTAATCCTGTCTTTTGTGACAATGAAGTGATGGGACAAAGAGATGTGTTTGCTTGGGGGATGGCGTTTGATTGGGTTTTTGGGTGGGGACTGAGCGGAGGGGAGATGGAGTATTTATTGAAGGCTGCAGAAAGCTGCAGGCCCTGCTGTGCCTTTGATCAGTGCTGTAAGTTTCTATGGGTATTTCTTCACTAGCAACGTTAAAGTGCTGCCTTGGCAGCGCTTTAACATGGCTGTGTAAAAAACCCATAGAACTGCTGTATATTTTAAATTAATTTCTTCAGCTACAGGGACTGAATGACTCAGTCATCGAGAAACCAACTCTTGGAATTGATTCATTTCTAAGGCACAGCCCCTAATAAAATTCAGCTTCCTGTGAAAGAACTTACAAATCAAATTGCCAAGCCTCCCCTCTACGCTGCTCTGCAGCTCCCCGTCCTACACTGTGCTAGGGGCATGACAGGCTCTGCTTCTCCCAACAGATGCTGGAAAGAGCTAGGAGAAGTGGGCAATGCTGCCTTGCATATTCTCCAGGTTAGTTCTGAGGCTGGTCAGATGGCTTCATCTGACGAGATGCTGAACTCGCTGGGTAGGTTAGGCATTTGTCCCCAACCCTGCAGCCATTTCTGGCCATGGCCAGTGAGTGCAAGACACCACTCCATTATAATAGCAGTGTTTTAAACCCACCATGCACGGGCAGAAAAGACTCCACAGGCTCAGGGGTGGCTCTAGGAATCCCGCCGCCCCAAGCAGGGCGGCGTGCCGCGGGGCGCGCTCTGGCGGTCGCCGGTCCCGCGGCTCCGGGGGACCTCTTGCAGACGTGCCTGCAGAGGTTCCGCTGGTCCCGCGGCTCCGGTGGAGCATCCGCTGGCATGCCTGCGGGAGGTCCACCCGAGCCGCGGGATCAGCGAACCCTCCGCAGTCATGCCTGCGGGAGGTCCACTGGTCCCGCGGCTGCGGTGGACCTCCCGCAGGCATGAGTGTGGAAGGTCCGCCGGAGCCGCCTGCCGGCAAAATGCCGCCCCAAGCACACGCTTGGCGCGCTGGGGTCTGGAGCCGGCCCTCCACAGGCTGCAGGGCAATGGAGAATCTGTTCATGTGCCAACCCAGGCATGAACACACTACACTCCCACTCCACTCCGGCCTGCTCCTGGCCCTGCACAACTCAGTGGGACTGGGAGTTGCTACTGACTTCAGTGGGAGCAGGACCAGTGCCTCGGTGCAGCTGGCCACCTCAGCCCAGGCTTGAGGGGATGTTCACTCCAACCCCAAGATAAACCAAGCCCATGCTTCTGAATGCTGGGATGACAGCTCACTGCAAACGCAGAGCAGCAAACATTCTCCCACTTTCAGCACCAACTCACCAGCTGCAGATCCCAGGGAACCAAGCAAAGCAAACACCCTTTTACTGGGCTGCATACATTTAAAGTGTCACATAAAATAATCATCCCAGGCAATTACAGCCTCCACAGTGAATTCCACATTCCGAGCTTGGCCTTGAGGCGGACCTTTGGGGGAGGGGGATCCTGAAGGGCTAAAGCTTGACTCCTTACCAACCCTCTGCCTGCAGCATGGCACAGCACATGTCGCTCTGTCCATCCTACACAGGGCAGCAGCAGAGGGAGATTCCTGCCCACGCCTCCCATCTTTGCTCCCCTAGTCAGTCCAGTCCCTGATTCCTGCCCTACCACAGACCTTGGTGCCCTTCTGCCAAGTATCTTGGTCAGCCCTACACTTCCCACCACATTGATACCCTCCAGCCCTCCTTCCTGCACCTTTGGCTCCATGACTCTCCCCAGCAACACTAGACTCCCCACCTGCGTTACCTACTCCCCGCACTTCTTATTTCCTCTTTGCTGGCAGCATAACCCGGCACCTGCCCCTCCTGATGGTGCTTCCCCATTAGTGATGTCGCTACACTCTGCCACACTCCTGTACTGGTGGTTCCTC
This sequence comes from Mauremys reevesii, assembly GCF_016161935.1. NCBI lineage: Eukaryota > Metazoa > Chordata > Testudines > Geoemydidae > Mauremys > Mauremys reevesii. The sequence goes on along the minus strand of NC_052631.1, from coordinate 60,410,668 downwards.
AGCCTGGCTGTCCTCCTGGACCCAGAGATCCCAGCCAGGGGCACGGTGAGTGCTCCAGCTGTTCAGAGGGTTCCACCAAGACAGAAGAGCACTAGAATTCAGAACTTCTGGGGTCTCCTCCCAATTCAGCAGGGTGACCGCCGGCAAGCCGCTTCCACTCTCTGTGCCCTCCACCCCCATCCATGCTGCAATGGGGATTAACAATACCCAGCTGCCATAGGGAAGTCCTTGGAGTTGTATGACGGACGGTGCCAGGAGACTTTGTTCTGATTACACATTTTCCCCGCTAGATTGTGCCATTCCACAGTACATTAGCTGTGGCATCATGATCGCCACTTACGTAGTCCGCTAGTGAGTGTGTGAGACCAGGGGCGGCTCTACCTTTTTGGCCGCCCCAAGCAGTCATGCGCGGGAGGCGCCCCAGAGCCGCGGGAGCAGCGGACCTCCCGCGGGCATGACTGCAGAGGGACTGCTGGTCCCGCGTGGCTCGGCTGGACCTCCCGCGGCTGCGGACGGTTCGCGGGTCCGGCGGCTCCGCAGTCATGCCTGCGGGAGGTCCAGCCGAGCCGTGGGACAAGCGCCCCCTCCGCAGTCATGCCTGCAGCAGGTCCAGTCGTCCCGGGGCTCCGGTGGACCTCCCGCAGGCATGACTGCGGCAGGTCCGCCGGCCCAGCCTGCCGCCCCCCCCCGGCTGCAGGGGACGGGCCGCTCCTCGGCTCGCAGCAGCAGGATGAGCTGGGGCCCCAGCCTTTTGCCACCCCCTAGATTTTGCCGCCCTAGGCACCAGCTTGTTTTGCTGGTGCCTAGAGCCGCCCCTGTGTGTGACAGGTCCCCCTAAGGCCGATCTGCAGAGGAGATGAATTGTTCCAATCCCCCTCCTCGGGAGCCTGGGCTCTCTAGCTCAGGCTGTTAGCCTGGAGGTCCCTGGTTCAATCCCTGGGGAGCCAGCCAAGAGGGTGGCTATCATGCTTGCACTCCATTGCTCAGACCCTGCTTATGCTGGGACCACTGTGTGTCTGTCCAGCGTGGGCCACAGGAGGAACTGTGAGCTACCCCAGACATGCAGGGACCTGTCATTGACTCCCAAGTTCTTCTCAGATCTCCCTGGAAAACATCTCCCTGGTTCTCATGGGGGACTTCAATCAACACGATATCTGCTGGGACAGCAATACAGTGGTGCACAGACAATCCAGGAAGTTTTTGGAAAGTGTAGGGGACAATTTTCTGGTGCAAGTGCTGGAGGAACCAACTAGGGGCAGAGCTCTTCTTGACCTGCTGCTCACAAACAGGGAAGAATTAGTAGGGGAAGCAAAAGTGGATGGGGGAGGCAGTGACTAGGAGATGGTCAAGTTCAGAATCCTGACACAAGGAAGAAAGGAGATCAGCAGAATATGGACCCTGGACTTCAGAAAAGCAGACGTTGACTCCCTCAGGGAACTGATGGGCAGGATCCCCCGGGAGAATAAAGGAGAGCTGGCTGTATTTTAATGAATCCTTATTGAGGCTGCAGGAACAAACCATCCTGATGTATAGAAAGAATAGTAAATATGACAGGCGACCAGCTTGGCTTAAGAGTGGAATCCTTGCTGATCTTAAACACAAAAAAGAAGCTTACAAGAAGTGGAAGATTGGACAAATGACCAGGGAGGAGTATAAAAATATTGCTCAGGCATGCAGGAGTGAAATCAGGAAGGACAAACCACACTTGGAGTTGCATCTAGCAAAGGGATGTTAAGAGTAACAAGAAGGGTTTCTTCAGGTGTGTTAGCAACAAGAAGAAGGTCAAGGAAAGTGTGGGCCCGTTACTGAATGGGGGAGGCAACCTAGTGACAGAGGATGCGAAAAAAGCTAACATACTCAATGCTTTTTTTGCCTCTGTCTTCACGAACAAGGTCAGTTCCCAGACTACTGCACTGGGCAGCACAGTATGGGGAGGAGGTGACCAACCATCTGTGGAGAAAGAAGTGGTTCAGGACTATTTAGAAAAGCTGGACGAGCACAAGTCCATGGGGCTGGATGCACTGTATCTGAGGGTGCTAAAGGAGTTGGCGGATGTGTTTGCAGAGCAATTGGCCATTATCTTTGAAAACTCATGGCAATCGTGAGAGGTCCCGGATGACTCGAAAAAGGCTAATGTAGTGTCCATCTTTAAAAAAGGGAAGGAGGAGGATCTGGGGAACTATAGCCAGTCAACCTCACTTCAGTTCTTGGAAAAATCATGGAACAGGTCCTCAAGGAATCAATTCTGATGCACTTCAAGGAGAGGAAAGTGACCAGGAAAAGTCAGCATGGATTCACCAAGGGCAATTCATGCCTGACTAACCTAATTGCCTTCTATGATGAGATAATTGGCTCTGTGGATGAGGGGAAAGCAGTGGACGTGTTATTCCTTGACCTTAGCAAAACTTTTGATATGGTCTCCCACAGTATTCTTGCCAGCAAGTTAATGAAGTATGGGCTGGATGAATGGACAATAAGGTGGATAGAAAGCTGGCTAGATCAACGGGCAGTGATCAATGGCTCCATGTCTAGTTGGCAGCCAGTATCAAGCGGAGTACCCAAAGGGTCAGTCCTGGGGCCGGTTTTGTTCAATATCTTCATTAATGATCTGGAGGATGGCATGGATTGCACCCTCAGCAAGTTTGCAGATGACACTAAACTGGGAGGAACTAGGTCTAGGGACCTAGACAAATTAGAGGATTGGGCCAAAATAAATTTGATGAGGTTCAACAAGGAAGAGTGCAATGTCCTGCACTTAGGACAGAAGAATCCCATGCACTGCTACAGACTAGGGACCGAGTGGCTAGGCAGCAGTTCTGCAGAAAAGGACCTAGGGGGTACAGTGGACGAGAAGCTGGATATGAGTCGACAGTGTGCCCTTGTTGCCAAGAAGGCTAATGGCATTTTGGGCTGTATAAGTAGGAACATTGCCAGCAGATTGAGGGACATGATCATTCTCCTCTATTCAACATTAGTGAGGCCTCATCTGGAGTACTTTGTTCAGTTCTGGGCCCCACACCACAAGAAGGATGGGGAAAAATTGGAAAGAGTCCAGCAGATGGCAACAAAAATGATTAGGGGACTGGAGCACATGATTTATGAGGAGAGGATTATGGGATTATTTAGTCTGCAGAAGAAAAGAATGAGGGGGGGATTTGATAGCTGCTTTCAACTACCTGAAAGGGGGTTCCAAAGAGGATGGATCTAGACTGTTCTCAGTGGTAGCAGATGGCAGAACAAGGAGTAATGGTCTTAAGTTGCAGAGGGGGAGGTTTAGGTTGGATATTAGGAAAAACTTTTTCACTAGTAGGGTGGTGAAGCACTGGAATGGGTTACCTAGGCAGGTGGTGGAATCTCCTTCCTTAGAGGTTTTTAAGGTCAGGCTTGACAAAGCCTGGCTGGGATGATTTAGTTGGGTTTGGTCCTGCTTTGAGCAGGGGGTTGGACTAGATGACCTCCTAAGGTCTCTTTCAACCCTGATATTCTATGATTCTATGATCTCTGGTCTTGTGGGCCTGACACGTTCATTTCTCTCCCTTCATCCACCACTGACCTTCCAGATTCTAACTTTGTAATGGTGTCTGTTTCATTTCTGTAAGGCCCCGGAGGAGACCGTGGGGACAGAGAAAACCTGCGGAATAGCAAACCAACCCCTGCTGTCCAGGCTGCCACTGCCCAGGGTAGGCACTCCAGTCTACATTATTTTAACGTCCCCAGTGATGCTATTACCCTGAATTTCACCAGTGCTGCCGCCTAGGAATGATGCTCTTCTCTCCTGGCCTGAAATTCCCAGTGCTGCATTGTCTGTCACACACAGCACCTGTGACACCACTTGTGTTAAGCCGCGGCACTCCTGAGCCTTGTTCAGAAGGAGAGGCTGGGGCACTAGACATGGGGAACGTGATCTATTGCTGCGGAGTGCCCCAAGGTCCCTTGAACAGCAGAATGTTTCCATGATGGAGTGCCAGGAAGGGTCCAGGCTGGGGTACAAATCTGTGAATTTACACAGCACGCAAGGAAATGTCACACATGCTGGAGCCAGCAAAACTTTCTGAGGGCCCCTTGAGACATAGACAACCTCTACAGATGGCAGGGCTGGGCCTGCCATTACACGTGACTGTCAAGATGAGGAGGAATGAGACATTAATCCTCCAGGGGCCACACTAAGGAAAACTCAGGTCCTGTTACAGAACCCATGAAAGGGGAACCCAAACAGCAGCAGGTCCCAGTCACCCTGAGTAAACACTCTGGCCTCAGGTAACACTCCTGCAGTGGCCACATGTCTAGGGCTGGCCCACCAGCAACTTCTTACCCCTCAGAGCTGAGGCAGAGCCACAGACTTCATTAAGACACATGAGCTTTAGCCCATGAGTCCTGAGGAGCCTGCAGGGCTATGGACCAGCAAGCTGGAGTCCAGCCTTGTGTGTCTTCTGTGAAACGGCCAGCGGAGATCTTATGGGAGGACCTCCGTGACTAGGGCTGATGTCAGGCAGAACACACCGAGCTGGGGTTCATGTCCTGGCGGGAGTTCACAGCACCAGCTATTTCTACACTGCACCATGGAACCTGAGCAGATTTGACCCAAGAGCCTGTGGGAGGGTTACTGCAGAGTCTCACTTCACAGTTGGCATCAGTCTGCAGTTACAGCTCCCTGAGCAGTGAGAAAGCAGGTAGGGAAAGCACCAGCCACCCCTCTGTTCGTGACACAGCCCTATAAAGGGACTGTCCTTTCATTACACTGTCTCACAGTCAGTTTCAGGGCAGGGACCAAGGGGGGAGAGAACAGAGCACTTCCTGGCAGATCTGCTTACCAGGTTGAAGATCCCACCATCACTTCCCAGTAATGGCACCCACTGTCAATGAATATGTTGCCTGCTGCTCCGTAGCACCCAGTGCCGCTGAACCTCTCAGGCGTGTGGCTCTTTTTCAAGGAGCTCTCATCTTTTTCCATCTGCAGCCCATCATTGGAGAGCTTCAGCTTCTTGTGAGCCATCTTGGGATCCAACTTAAAGGGCTGACCTGAAAGGAGACAGAAATACCAATGGTTAGTGTGTCTTCTTCCCTGTCACGCAGGCTGAACCCTGAATCGCCTCTCTTCTGCCTGTTACACGAAGCCATGGGATGTGAGACAGGGTATCAGCCAGTGTACCTGGTCCTTCCAACCACATACCAGAGCATTCATAGAAAGTACTGTGTACTCTTGGCACGCTCCAGGCTGCCCCCCGCTGGCAGGACAAGGCTCAACCACATGCCTCACTAATATACTGTCAAAAGCTGATTCCAGAGCAAAAGGTCCCTCTAATACTAACACGGCCCATGCATCACTTGAATCCCATGTAAGTCATCACAACAGGACACAGGCAGGAGCTAGGTGGTGTGCTGGCCTCGTGAATTTATTTCATCTTCATCGACCTAATGCAGCGAAGGGAGGAATAGCTCAGAGGTGAAATCAGAAGAGGTTTATGAAGTTCTGCTAGAGAGAAATAAGTCTAATTATAGTTGGAACAAAAGCAATAATTAAAAAGAGAATGAAAGCTTGGCCACTTAAGAATGGAGTCAAGCATTGCTCCAAACTGCTGGTCTATAGCATGGAGGCCGTTTTTACATTTTCCTTGAAGTCTGTAAATGGCTTCTCCTTAGTGAGGACAGGGCACAGGACTGGGACTGAAGAGAGCTCGGTAACAGCTCTGCTACAGACTCACTGGGTGACCTTGGGCAGTCACTTAACCGCCCCATGCCTCAGCTTCCCCAACTGTAAAAGGCAGATAAGGAGGCTGCCCCTCCTACGTGAGTACTTTGAGATGTATCCATGAAGGGTTTTGGATAGCTGATGAGTTCTATGGTATTGTATAATCATCCCAGCTGGGATGTTTGGGCGGGGAACTCTCAGTCCTCGGCTAATTGTGTTACATTGTTCAGACTTACCGCAGTAAACACACGCCCTTTAACAGAAATGGGGAGCTGGTTGCAGATAATGGAAGTGGAGCCAAGGATGCCCTAAAGCAGTGGAAACCAAATCCAAGCATGGTAAGTGGGTTGAATTTGTTAAAGGGTCTATTCTCTATTACAGTGGGTTTTCAACCTTTTTTCATTTGTGGAACCCAATTTTTTTTCAAATGGAAGTGTGGCTGAAAACCACTGCTCTATTAGCATTAATGAAAATTATACAAACATACTGAAAAGCAAATATACCATTGAGTACTGGTACAATAATGTCACTGAAACACAGATGTATCTAGCCAATCTCCACACACCCACTTCCAGCTGTTGCCATTTACTCCCTGCAGTATATTATACATTGCAGGAAACATGCCCTTAGTTTCTCAGTACTTTTTCTATTGCCAGCTGAAAGTCTCAGCTCAGTGTCTTCTGCTCGCAGGCTGTGCCTTACACACCATTCTAGTTACAGAAACAAACCAAAGGCATACAATGAAATCTGGATTTGCACAGGCTGTGCTCTTAAGCTTGATACTTCCCCAATCTGGTGGCATCAAAGAGCAAGCGCTGTGGCACATGCACTGATGGAGAGAGTACTTCATTCTCAATCAACGGAACAGATTTTGAGGGGTTCTCTGCAGGTCTTTTAATGCTGGCTTGAAACACGACTGAAATTCCTTTGTCATGTTACCAGCCATCAGAATGACAAACTATTTCTTAATTGACACGCACTCACTCTCCTGCTCGCTTTGATAAAACCCTTCTAAAGATTCATTACAGCCAAGGAATATTTGGCCTTGCTCACGCTGAGAAACATGGAGCAATCCACAATTGTCTTTTCTGGGAAACAGCACAACAATAAGTGCTAAGGATTTTCTGAAAGCGTCTGTTCTTTGCTCTGCTGGGAAAGGTACGGTGCCCTGGCTATAAATTAACAGGATCAGATTCTGAACCGGGAAAAAAGGAATAACTCATCTGACTCTGCACAGCCTCATGGCAGGGCAAACTCACAAGCTGACAGCTCCTGAGACTGGCTTTCATTTGTGCAGGAGACAGGTTTCTTGCAAAGCGAGTGCCCTTGAATCTGGAGGGCTGGGGAATTCCTGTGCTATCAACCTATGCAGCAGCATCCTGAGCCACAACAGCTTGCACCAATCACCCAGACTGCACCTCAGAAAAAACAGCGTGAATTTACTGCCCAGGAAAGCAAGCCCCTAAGAGCATCACCTTGAGTCAGGTATTGTGTGGGCAGACGCTGCACATTTCCCCAGCAGGAGGCCAAGCGCAGTGTGTGTAGGCTCTGTGCAGCCAGCTCTGCCAGTGCACTGTAAGCTGGACATTCAGCATCCCCTGCTGTTCTAGTCCGGCTCTCCACCTCCAGGGTGTAGGCAACTCGGCCAAAGAATCCCAGTCCTGACCTGCACTCCCCGACACTTTATTCCAGCCAGTAGGCCTCACAAACACAGCTGGCTGAGCTCATAAGAACATAAGAAAGGCCGTACCGGGTCAGACCAAAGGTCCATCTAGCCCAGTATCTGTCTACCGACAGTGGCCAATGCCAGGTGCCCCTGAGGGAGTGAACCTAACAGGCAATGATCAAGTGATCTCTCTCCTGCCATCCATCTCCATCCTCTGACGAACAGAGGCTAGGGACACCATTCTTACCCATCCTGGCTAATAGCCATTTATGGACTTAGCCACCATGAATTTATCCAGTCCCCTTTTAAACATTGTTATAGTCCTAGCCTTCACAACCTCCTCAGGTAAGGAGTTCCACAAGTTGACTGTGCACTGCGTGAAGAAGAACTTCCTTTTATTTGTTTTAAACCTGCTGCCTATTAATTTCATTTGGTGACCCCTAGTTCTTGTATTATGGGAATAAGTAAATAACTTTTCCTTATCCACTTTCTCAACATCACTCATGATTTTATATACCTCTATCATGTCCCCCCTTAGTCTTCTCTTTTCCAAACTGAAGAGTCCTAGCCTCTTTAATCTTTCCTCATATGGGACCCTCTCTAAACCCCTAATCATTTTAGCTGCTCTTTTCTGAACCTTTTCTAGTGCTAGAATATCTTTTTTGAGGTGAGGAGACCACATCTGTACACAGTATTCGAGATGTGGGCGTACCATGGATTTATACAAGGGCAATAATATATTCTCAGTCTTATTCTCTATCCCCTTTTTAATTATTCCTAACATCCTGTTTGCTTTTTTGACCGCCTCTGCACACTGCGTGGACATCTTCAGAGAACTATCCACGATAACTCCAAGATCTTTTTCCTGACTCGTTGTAGCTAAATTAGCCCCCATCATGTTGTATGTATAGTTGGGGTTATTTTTTCCAATGTGCATTACTTTACATTTATCCACATTAAATTTCATTTGCCATTTTGTTGCCCAATCACTTAGTTTTGTGAGATCTTTTTGAAGTTCTTCACAATCTGCTTTGGTCTTAACTATCTTGAGTAGTTTAGTGTCATCTGCAAACTTTGCCACCTCACTGTTTACCCCTTTCTCCAGATCATTTATGAATAAATTGAATAGGATTGGTCCTAGGACTGACCCTTGGGGAACACCACTAGTTACCCCTCTCCATTCTGAGAATTTACCATTAATTCCTACCCTTTGTTCCCTGTCCTTTAACCAGTTCTCAATCCATGAAAGGACCTTCCCTTTTATCCCATGACAGCTTAATTTACGTAAGAGCCTTTGGTGAGGGACCTTGTCAAAGGCTTTCTGGAAATCTAAGTACACTATGTCTACCAGATCCCCCTTGTCCACATGTTTGTTGACCTCTTCAAAGAACTCTAATAGATTAGTAAGACACGATTTCCCTTTACAGAAACCATGTTGACTATTGCTCAAGAGTTTATGTTTTTCTATGTGTCAGCTCCTCAGTCCTGACCTGCAGCCCCCCTGCTGTTCTAGCCCAATGGGCCTCACACACGCAGCTCTGTCACAGCACTCCAACCCCCTGCTACTCCAGTCCTGGATTTACATACAGCATTTCCACAGCACCTCAGCCCTGCCAGTTAAGTCCTGAGGTCCTCCAGAGCAGAGGGCCCCTGGTCCTTCACAGAGCTGCAGGAATCAGAATTAACTGATCAGTGGATCATTAAGCACTGAGATTAAAGGGAAAACGCACAGCAAAAATATGGCTAGCTGGGGAGAAGCACGGGAGGGGGCAGAATGCATCCTGAGATGCATCCTGAGAGCCAAACTGAGATTCTAACAGCTTGGCCCAGCCCCATGGTTATTATAGCAATAGCATCTGGACAGTGATTGGCACTAGATAGGGAGCGTGATTACAGCATGCGACTGGCATTCAGGAGACCTGGACCCTGTTCTCAGCTCTACCATGGACGTGTGGAGTGAGCCTGGGTTATTCACTTCCCTCTCCGTGCCTCAGTGTCCCCATCCATAGAATGGATAGTAACACTTGTGTAGCTCACAGGGGTGCTGAAAGGGCAAGTCCGTTGTCTGCAGGGTGCTCAGATGCTGGCTGGGCGCTGCTGTAAAAATGCCAGAGTTGTTAAAACAAGAGTTTTAATGATACTCTCTAACGGGCTGAAAGAGGCAGAGGAGCCAGAGACTGAAACACAGGCTCGCTAACGAATCTCTTCACTGTTTAGAAAGCAGGCCATTTTCTTTTGCTTCAAACTTGAGCACAGATGACAAGGAAAGGATGGGAAGGATGGCAGCTGGAGATGGGCACTACTGATAGCACTGGAGGGCTTCAACAGCAGGCAGACAGCAGGAGAGAGATGGTTATTGTGCTCGCGATGAACTGTGCGGTGAGAAATATAAGCAGCCTATAATGAGCCATCCTTTCCCTGAACGTAACCCGGCGCCATAAATCTTCTCTGCACAAACAGCAGTGGTGAGTTGGCACTGCAGCTGGGCTAGCCAATCTGGACTGGCTCATGCAGAAGGCTGGCTGCATACACCAAAGGGATAGCCTCCCTTTCGATCTCCATTGATCTGCACCCACCAGGCTATCCGGGAGAGGCAAGTGGTGTTCCCAGTACCTGCTGTGACCCAGCCAGGGCTGCCCATAGGGGGGCAAGTGGGGCAATTTGCCCCAGGCCCCACAGGGGCCCCCACGAGAGTTTTTTGAGGCCCCTGGAGCGGGGTCCTTCACTCGCTCCGGGGGCCCCGGAAAACTCTCGCAGGGCCTGGGCTTCTTCCGCTCCAGGTCTTCAGCGGCAATTTGGCGGCGGGTCCGGGAATGCAAGGACCCCCTGCCACTGAAGTGCCCCGAAGACCTGCGGTGGGGGGTCCTTCCACCCCGGGACCCGCCGCCAAAGTGCCGGGTCTTCGGCGGCAATTCGGCGGCGGGGGATCCTTCCACTCTGGGACCCGCCACCGAAGTGCCCCGAACACCCACAGAGGGGGTCCTTACACCCTGGGACCCACCGCCGAAGTGCCAGGTCTTCAGCAGCAGTTTGGCGGCAAGACCCCAGGCCTCCTGAATCCTCTGGGTGGCCCTGGACCCAGCACAAGCAGAATCCCTAAGGGTATATCTAGACTGCAGTTAGATACCGGGCCAGCTGACTTGGGCTTGCAGGGCTCAAACTAAGGGATTGTTTCATTGTGGTATAGATATTCTGGATCAAGCTGGAGCCTGGGCTCTAGGACCCTGTGAGGTGGGAGGGTTTCAGAGCTTGGGCCGCAGCAGGATCCTGAACATCTCCACTGCAGTGAAACAGCCCCTTAGCCTGAGCCGTGCGAGCCCAAGTCAGCAGGCATGGGCCAGACTTAGGAGTCTAACTGCAATACAGACATCCCTCAAAGGTGTATCTACACTGAAGTTGGGTGTGTGCTTCTCAGCATGGAAGACAGATATGCTAGCTCTGCCTGAGCTAGTGCTCTGAAAATAGCACTGTAGCTGGGGGTAGCAGTGGCCTGGGCAAGGGACTGTGTATGTACCTGGGGATCCATGCAAGTTTGTACTAAGATGGCCACCCTGAGCTGCTGCCCGTTCTATCCTCGGCTACACTACTATTTTAGCACGCTTGCTCAAACAGAGCTAGCCCGTGTCCGTCTGCCCGTGCTGGGAAGCACACTCCCAGCTGCACTGCAGACACACCCAAAACCCCTCCCCCACATCCCAACTCCTGACAATAGTCAGTTCTAGAGCTGACCGAATGTTCCATCCAATATTTCAACATGTGTTTGCATCCTGAACGGGGATGAAAGCTGAAATATCGAAACCTCATGTGCAGCACAAAGTTCTGAAAATGTTTGAATCACAAATGTCAAAATGTTTCAGAGGAGATTGACATTAATGTCTCTGTCCACCTGAGCAGCCATGGTGACTGCTGGCAGGTGTAGTTCTTCGAGTGCTTGCTCATATCAATTCCAATTAGGTGTGCGCGCGCCACGTGCACGTTCGTCGGAAGATTTTTACCCTAGCGACAGTCGGTGGGTCGGCTGGGTCGCCCCCTGGAGTGACGCCGCTATAGCACCAAATATATACCCCTGCCGACCCAACGGCCCCTCAGTTCCTTCTTACCGCCTGTGTCGGTCGTTGGAACAGTGGAGCGCGGCTAGGCTGACCTCCACTTCCCTAGCTACTCGTAGTTCTCTCGTTAATTCTTGTGTATATAGTTCAGATTTATATAGTTGTAGTTAACTTTATTCGTTTGTAGTATAGTTAGTGTATATAGTTCAGAGGGGTTCGGGGATTATCCCCTTCCCCGCACCCGGTGCTGGGGCCTATGCCCGGTTCACCGGGTTTCAAACCGTGCTCGGCCTGTCACAAGCCGATGCCGACAAGAGATCCCCACGACTCCTGTCTTAAGTGCCTCAGGGAATCTCACCTAACAGATAAGTGCCGCATTTGTAAGGCCTTTAAGCCAAGAACAAAAAAGGAGCGGGACTTTCGTCTCAAGCAGTTCCTGATGGAGGCAGCTCTTACTCCTCCGCCCTCGGCACCGAGCGCTGGACAGTCTTCAAGAAGCGCTCCCTCGGCACCGGATCGCGCCGGTACCACCAAGGCCTCTCGGCACCGGCCGTCGCCGGCACCGACATCCGCTTGGCACCAATCCTTCTCCCCGAGGGCGAAGAGGCACAAGACTCCTGCTGCGTCCGAGCCACCTGCTCCGCAGCCCGAGCGCTATACTAAGTTGGACTGCCCGGCACCGATACCTGCTGTGGCACCGACAATATTGGCACCATCGATTCTGACCACACAAGAGCCGTCGAGTCCGGTGCCTGAAAGCTCCCCAGTGCGAGCCGTGGTTGAGCTCACTATTCCCTCCAAGACGGAGACAATTTCCACGGCGCAGGAGTTGATTGCAATGACAGAGTCTGCGCTGCCTCAACCCCTGGCACCGCCGGCGCGGGTTATACAGTCGATCGGCAAGCCTGCCTTGATCAGACCACCCTCCGTCGGCACCGCAGAGCGGCACCGTTCACGATTGCGGTCCTGCAGACGTTCTCGGTCCTGTCACCGATCCAGGTCCCGACGCCGCTCGCAGTCCCGGCACCGTTCTCCATTTCGGTACCGGTTGTACTCGCGGCACCGGTCAGCATCCCATTCACCGGCCCGGTACACTCGGCACCGATCCAGCTCCCGGCACCGCTCCAGGCGCCGTGACTCCCGTAGCCACTCCCGACGTCGAGCCTCAAGATCTCAATCGACCTCCCGGCACCACTCCGGTCGCAGGTCCCGTTCTCGCTCCCGGTACCGGTATGCCTCCCAGTACCGATCCCCGGTGCCGCGTCGAGCAACGTCAGCTAGAGAGGGAGACTCTGCCCAGGGCTTTTCAGCTGCTCCATGGCCATCCAGACTTGCATCAGTGTTGTCCCACATGGGCAGTTCATACGCGCAGGACCGTGATTCGGATGTGCCCACCAGAGTCTTCCAGGAGCCCCAGGCCCAGGACCCTGGCCCCCATCAGTGGGCATTCTGGACACCTTGGGCGTACCACCAGGCCCAAGGCGTACCTGTGATCCCATCTCGCTCTGTTCCGTCAGAGCACTGGGTGCCAGAGGTGACAGTTAGCCGTTCCCCTCCGACCGGTACGGAGGAAGCCCTGGTTCAGCCACCGGACTCCCAGATCCCACCGGAACAGGAGGTCGTCCAGGAGCACGAGCCCACACAGGGCCCGCTTGTCCCTGGCCTTTCTTCTTCCTCCTCCCCAGATGAGGCAGTGGCAGGAACATCCTCCTCGGGCCCTCCTCCAATCGACGTGAGGGCCCATCAGGACCTCCTGAGACGGGTGGCACTCAATATGAACCTCCAAGTGGAGGAAGTCTGAGATAGAGGATCCGGTCATAGACATTCTGTCAGCTGATGCCCCCACTAGAGTGGCCCTACCATTCATTTGGACGATCCAGGCCAATGCGGATACCATCTGGCAGTCTCCAGCCACTATCTTGCCCGCGGGCAGGGGAGTCGAACGCAAGTACATGGTACCCTCCAGGGGGTACAAGTACCTATATGTACATCCTCCCCCCTGCTCCCTTGTCGTCCAGTCCGTCAATGAGAGGGGACGCCATGGCCAGCAGGCACCAGCCCCTAAATCGAAGGAGGCTAGGCGAATGGACTTACTGGGCCGTAAGGTGTACTCGGCAGGGGCCCTGGAACTCCGCGTAGCAAATCAGCAAGCCCTGCTTAGCCGCTACAATTACAACACCTGGGCGGCGGTGGGCAAATTTACGGAGTTGGTTCCTCAGGACTCCCGTCAACAGTTTGCTGCCCTCCTGGAAGAAGGGAAGAAAGTGGCGAGAACTTCCCTCCAGGCCTCATTGGATGCAGCTGACTCCGCTGCCAGGACTCTGGCCTCGGGTGTTGCCATGAGGCGCATTTCATGTCTCCAGGTGTCGGGCCTTCCCCCGGAGCTGCAGCATACTATACAGGACTTGCCCTTCGATGGCAAAGGCCTGTTCTCCGAAAAAACTGACCCTAGGCTGCAAAGCCTAAAGGACAGCAGGGTCACTATGCGCTCTCTCGGCATGCACACGCTGGTGACTCAGCGCTGACCTTTCTGTCCCCAGCCTCACCGCCCTTACCCTGCGCCTAGACAAAGACAGGACTTTGCCAGCAGGCGTGGCCGAGGAGGTCTTAGGCATCAGTCAGGACCCCAAGGGGGCCAAAATCAGGGTCCCTCTAAACCACGAATGGGGCCAAAGCCTAACTTTTGAAGGCATGCCCGAAGACGGCGTACCAGTTATTACCCAGGATCCGTTCCCTCCCTTTTACAACCGCCTATCCGTTTTCCTCCCTGCGTGGTCCCATCTAACCTCAGATCGTTGGGTACTACGCACGGTGGAACTTGGGTACTGCCTCCAGTTTATTTCGTCCCCCACCTCCCACCCTCCATTCTCGTCCCTCTTTAGGGACCCCTCTCACGAGCAATTCCTCTTGCAAGAGGTGCGGACGCTCCTCACCATCAGAGCTATAGAGGAGGTACCAAAGGACGAAAGGGGCAAGGGGTTCTACTCCCGCTATTTCCTAATCCCCAAGGCGAAGGGAGGTCTCAGACCTATCCTAGACCTGCGGGAACTCAACAAGTTCATGATAAAGCTGAAGTTCCGCATGGTATCCATGGGGACCGTCATCCCATCCTTGGATCCCAGAGACTGGTATGCCGCCCTCGATATGAAGGGCGCGTATTTTCACGTCGCCATTTATCCTCCACACAGAAGGTTTGCGGCCAACTGTCATCATTTCCAGTTTACGGTCCTTTCGTTTGGCCTCTCTACAGCCCCAAGAGTATTCAAAGTGCATGGCTGTAGTCGCCGCCTCCCTCCGCCACAGTCGGATACACGTTTTTTCCATATCTAGATGATTGGTTCATTCGAGGGACCTCCGAGGCCCAAGTTACCCGTCACGTGGGCATCATCGAGGACCTATTCCTGCGTCTAGGCCTGATGATCAATATGGAGAAATCCACTCTGGTTCCCACACAGAGAATAGAATTCATTGGGGCCATCCTGGACTCCAATCTCGCCACAGCCTGCTTACCTCAGCCTCGGTTTCAGGCGATGGTAACAATTTTATACAAGGTCTACGGAACTTCCTGACAACTTCGGCTCGCACTTGCCTTGGTCTCCTGGGTCACATGACTGCCTGCACGTTCGTGACCAAACATGCCAGGCTACGCCTCCGTCCCCTCCAATCGTGGCTCACCTCGGCGTACCACCCGGGCAGAGACAGCATAGACATGATCGTCTCGATCCCCCCAATCAGCTTCGCACCCAAGGCCTTTGGTCAGCTCAAGAGCTGGCCGTGCACATTAATGTCCGAGAGCCGAGAGCAGTCCGCCTTGCGTGCCAGGCGTTTCAGCAGCACCTACAAGGCCGTGTTTTACATAAACACAACGGCCATGTTTTACATAAACAAGCAGGGAAGAGCACGGTCCTCCCCTCTTTGTCTGGAAGCTATCCACCTCTGGGACTTTTGCATAGCCCAATCGATAGACCTGGTAGTGTCCTTTCTCCCAGGGGTTCGGAACACCCTGGTGGATTGCCTCCGCAGATCCTTCCTGTCTCACGAGTGGTCGATTCATCCGGACGTTATCCATTCTGTTTTCCGGAAGTGGAGCTTTCCCCACATAGACCTCTTCGCTTCTCGCGAGAACAGGAAATGCCAGACATTCTGCTCATTCCAAGGCCTCTCCCCGGGCTCGATCTCAGACGCATTTCTGATGCCGTGGACGAGCCAACTGCTGTATGCCTTTCCACCATTCCTGCTGGTTCACAGGGTCCTGCTAAAACTCTGCAGGGACAGAGCGCACCTGATCATGATCGCTCCAGTGTGGCCCAGGCAGCACTGGTACACCATGTTGCTCGACCTGTCGATAGCCAACCCGATTCCCCTGCCTCTTCACCCAGACCTTATAACGCAGGATCATGGCAGACTTCACCACCCAGACCTGCAATCCCTGCACCTCAAAGCACGGCTGCTGCGTGGTTAAACCGATCTGAGTTACGTTGCTCTGCCTCGGTACAACAGGTACTCCTGGGTAGTAGGAAACCTTCCACTCGGTTAACATATCTGGCCAAGTGGAAGCGTTTCTCCTGCTGGTGCGAAACGCACAATCTTACTCCCACCGAGGTCCCGATCCATTCCATCTTGGACTACCACTGGTCTCTCAAACAGCAGGGCCTGGCGGTATCATCATTGAGGGTGCACTTGGCAGCCATCTCTACCTTCCACCCAGGGGACAGTGGCCGCTCCGTATTCTTGCACCCTATGGTTTCTAGGTTCCTCAAGGGCTTGGAGCGCTTATACCCCCAAGTTGGCCACCCCGCCCCAACCTGGGACCTCAACCTGGTTCTAACCAGACTTATGACTGCCCCATTCGAGCCGTTGGCAACCTGCTTGCTGCTATACCTGTCCTGGAAGACAGCTTTCCTCGTAGCCATTACATCGGCCAGACGAGTCTCCGAGCTTCAGGCTCTCACGGTGGACCCACCGTATACTATGTTTCACAAGGACAAGGTGCAGTTGCGGCCACATCCGGCCTTCCTCCCTAAGGTGGTTTCGGCCTTTCATATCAACCAGGATATCTTCCTTCCGGTTTCTTTCCGAAGCCACACTCATCGCGAAGGGAGCAACAATTGCACTCCCTAGACGTCCGTAGGGTGCTCGCATTTCATATCGAGCGGACAAAGCCCTTTCGTAAAACGCCCCAACTCTTCGTCGCAGTGGCAGACCAAACGAAGGGCCTACCTGTCTCCTCCCAGAGGATTTCATCTTGGGTGACGTCGTGCATCCGCACCTGCTGTGACTTGGGCCATGTTCCATCGAGCCACCTCACTGCACATTCCACAAGGGCTCAGGCTTCTTCTGCTGCCTTCCTGGCTCACGTTCCCATCCAGGAGATATGTCGCGCAACTACCTGGTCCTCGGTCCACACCTTTGCCTCACATTATGCACTGGTCCAACAGTCCAGAGATGATGCAGCCTTTGGCTCAGCAGTTTTGCATTCTGCAACATCTCACTCCGACTCCACCGCCTAGGTAAGGCTTGGGAATTACCTAATTGGAATCGATATGAGCAAGCACTCGAAGAAGAAAAGACGGTTACTCACCTTTGTAACGGTTGTTCTTTGAGATGTGTTGCTCATATCCATTCCCGCCCTCCTTCCCCTCTGTCGGAGTAGCTGGCAAGAAGGAACTGAGGGGCCGTTGGGTCGGCAGGGGTATATATTTGGTGCTATTGCGGCACCACTCCAGGGGGGACCCAGCCGACCCACCGAGTGTTGCTAGGGTAAAAATCTTCCGACGAACGTGCACGCGGCGCGCGCACACCTAATTGGAATGGATATGAGCAACACATCTCGAAGAACAACAGTTACAAAGGTGAGTAACCGTCTTTTCCACATCCCACATTCTCCCCTAAGGGTCATGACCTCTGGCTGAACTACATCCCCTACATCTCCCAGGATGCACTGCAGCCATGGGAGTGAACACTATGGGTGCTGTCGCCAGCCCAAAAGGGAAGACTCTGAACTGGAAATATTTTTGGCCCACCATAAACCACAGAAACCTCCTGGGGGAGGGAGGAATGTCTATATGAAAATATGCATCCTTCATGTCAAGAGCTGCAAACCACATCCCCTCTGTTAATATAACCATCCGGAATTCCAATTTTTGAATGAAGATGTTGAGTTGCTGAAGGTCTAGAATGGGTCTCCACTCTCCTTCTTTTTGGCAGACTAGGAAATATGGGGAATAGAACCCTCTCCCTTGATACTGAGATGAGACACGCTCTGTTGACCCTTGTTGCTGGAGGGTTCGCCTCTTGTTGAAGAATCACCTCATAAGAGTGGTTCCTGAATGGGGCTTGTGAGTGGGGGAGGAAGAGGAACTCCATGGAGTACCCTTGATGGATAATTTCTGAGATCTAATTGTCTGTCGTGATCAATTCTCAGTTGTGGCAAACTGCATAAGATGGCCCCTGAAAATAATGGGGGAAGAGATGGTTGGCATCAGTGGTGCTAGGAGGGTCTTGACTGAGACATCAAAAGTAGCCCTTTGCAGGTGACTGGGCATGGGTAGAGGACATGGTGACAGAGGGGGCTGAGGCCTCTGAACCCTCTGAGGTCTCCGCAGAGGCTCGGTGGACGCTGGCAGTAGAACGCATGAGGAAGAGGTGGCCTTGGTCTACAGGTTTGTCTCTGGTGTTTCCTCCATGGGGCTGGAATGTAGAACCCCAGGGAGTGTAAGGTCGATCTCGAGTTCTGTAACAAGTGTAGGGACTCGTCTGTTTTCTTGTTTAAGAGATTTGACTCATCAAGAGAAGGCCCTGAGTGGAGTTCTGGACCTTCCTAGGGAAACCTGCCAATTGTACCTAGAATCCCTCCTCACGAATATGCCAGTGGCCAGCCCTCTGGATGCCATATCTGCTGCCTCTACTGCACTAACTTGCCTTCCTCTATGAAGGACTGGAACTGGGCTATGTCATCTGTGGGGAGCTTGTCCTTAAAGTCCGCCAGCTTGGAATAGTTGTTCATGTTGTATTTCGCTAACAGAGCCTGATAGTTAGCGACAGGAAATTGCAGGCCCACAGAGGAAAAGACCCTTCTCCCCAGGAGGTCCAGCCTCTTTGAGCCTGAGTCTGTCAGGGTGGTCTTTGATGGTGTGACCTAGTCATCTCTGCCTCTACCTCCAGAAAGTTGGGAGTGGAATGGCAGAAGTCAGAACAAAAATTCCTTGGGCTTAGGAAATGCAGACTCCACTTCTAAGCACGTGCTTGGAGAGGTGCTGATCGGCAGTTGGGGTTGATGTACAGGGGGGTCTCCTTGGCCTAAATCAGTGATGGGCCTCATAGCCTTCTCCATCAGGTGTTTCCTTAGGCAAAACTCATGAGCTTCATGAGTTCTTATGGAAACAAGCAACACATATTGCACTTCACTGAGATACGCATCTCACCCAAGCAGTAGAAGCTGCATTGGTGGTAATCGCTGATGGAAAAGGAGTGAGAGGGCAAGAGATGCAGTTCTTGAACCCCAGGATTCTGGGCATAGTCCCAGACCACTGGGAGGGAGTCCCCAACCGAGGAAAAACAAGATACACTAACTATACGATAAAACTCTAATTATAGTAATAGGCCAAGAAGCATAACAAACTATTTACAAATCTATTTACGGGTTCTATGAAAAGCTGGAGAAATCTGCGGACACAGGATTCCAACTCAGGCCATGTGGCGGAGAGAAGGCACTGGAGACGCATTGGCCCGCACTGCCTCTTATGCCCTCGGTAGGAGCATGAGGAGACCTACCGTGCATGTGAGGGCCAACGGGCGCTGCTTGTTAACATTTCTGGACTGGGGCCCATGGCGTGCATGTGTACTCCACCTGTGGAATACAGATCAGGACCAGACCTTGGAAAAGAACCCAAAATTATCTCTTTCACCTAAGAAGTCAAAATCACCAGTGCCTTTGAGATACATCCTGAGGGTCAGTCACAATCTTGCTGGCAAACTATGGATGAGAAAGACCATCTTAAACAGAGCCTTGAAACAAAACTTGCTAGATTAAGTTTTAGACTTTTAGATGTGCGTTTTCACTTTTATTAGCTGGTAACCATTTCTAGCTCCTCTGGAAAAGGTTGGACATTCTTCCTGACAAAATTTAAGTTTTTAAATTGAAAAGCCAAAGACCAAAAATAGCAGTGTAGTATCTCACTGCTGCCAGAGCCTTTCCCTGCTGCAGGGAATGACTCTGGCAGTGAGGAAAGACTCTGCCAGCTCCCCATTGTTGGAGCCTTCCACTGCAGCAAGGAAAGGCTCCTGAAGCAGAGCCTTTCCCCGCTGCCTCCCCTCTGACAGAGCCTGTCACTCACCAACAGGTGTAGCTACACACCATAGTGTGGATGCAGCTTGTTTTTCACTGCAGTATATAGCTACACATACCCTACACGCCACTGCCAGTAGTATGTAGTGTAGACGTAGCCTTAGCTAACTAAATAAAATTACCTCCGTTTTTGGAGTGTTCCTTGTACTAACCATAGAGAAGTTAATAATAATGGTGTAATTCTCAGCATCTTCACTCAGTGCTTCACTTTGCAGCCCTAGATTTCAAATCACTTTGCAAAGGCTGGTGTTGCTATCTCCATTTTCAGCTGAGGAAACTGAGGCTCAGGGAGGTGACATGACCTGGCCAATGTCACTCTGCAAGACAGTTGCCGAGCCAGGAATAGGGAACACTGAAGATACTGGGGTAACATCAGCCAGTCTGGAAAGCTGCATGTGTCCTCTGTAATGCAGGTCATCTGCTATAGCCTGTGAAATTTGGTGCCAGTGAGTGTTTATTTTTCACAGTGTCCAATTTGCAAGATAACTGAAATGAGAGTCCTGAAAATAAAGCTGCCAGTTGGAAAAGGCCTAGTCTCAACCCCCCAGTTATTGTAATATTTCCGTATCTGTCTTTTTCATGCAATAATGGAAAGAGACAAGCTCTTCGCAAGTTAGAGCTGAAATTCTTCACTCTGTCAGGAAAGAGACAGTCACTTTTGTTGTAGTAAAGATGACCTGATTGGGAGGTGGATACAAACAAATGGTGCCAAACCTTGGCCTCAGATTTATGAGTGTCTCCTAGCCCACGGGCTCCAAGTACAATCCACAAAACAAGGATTGACTCTGAATATCAGAGTTACTGAGTAGAGCGGCTGGTATCGCAAGCCTTGCTGTTGGTGCAAGGGCATTTCAAAGGGATGCTGTTTTGCAGCTTAGCTCCAAAATCTGACCTGCCTTAAAAAAATACCTCCCTGGCACTAGAAAATTAAACAAATGAACAGGCTCTCAGTCACCTGCCACCTCACATCCACTATCCTGTGACCCCTCCCAGCATTCACCGAACTTACAGTGGCACCTGCGGCACATTACACTCTCCATAAGCAGAGGGACAATGAACAATTGTTAATGACAACCAAGGCTTTGGAGAATTAAAAAGCAAGTGAACATCCAGGGATTTCACCCTGTTTCGGAAAACAAAGGTTCAGCTAATGGAGGTTTGGATAATGGTGTTTGTCCTACACCTCTCCATAGGCTGTGCTCAGATACCACTGAAGATCTCATACAAACAAGGAAGTAAATACCAAGAGCTATTTGATTCTTACATGTATCTGAAACAGCATTATCCCAATCTCCTAAGGGACACAGAGATGTCAGCAAAGAAAGAAAAGAGGAGATATAAGCCACTTCAAAGGCGCTGCTACAAAGCAAGAGAATAAAACCTTCAATGCCAAAGGGCTGCAAAAAAGGTAACGGGATGAGATTACTGAGAGCTGGAGAGGAACCGTTAGGTGCCATCCAGTCACTTGCCCCCAGGGGCACAGGGTAAAACTACTTCCTGCAGTATATTCTAGCATGGCCTTTTCATTCCACAAGGGAGAATGCAGGCAGAGCAGCACCTCCGCTCCCTGCTCAATGTCCCAAAGCCTTCCCCGCTCACCCCTGCTCTCAAGTTAGCAGACACCTCCTCATTCCTGATGACACGTCTTCAGTACAGTGCTGTCTGTCAGGGAGCTAGGAGTTATGACAGCTTCTGCTGTCACATTTGATTAACATCTATTCCAGTTCTGTCAGTCAGGTAGCTTTGATCTCACAAATTCAGCTTATTAGACTAGTCCCTTTAGTCACATGCTGCGCCTGCACCACCTATGCAGGAGGCCAACCAACTCCGAGGCCAGACACTACAAGGATAAGCCTTCTGGGCTGTTTATTATTTGAATTTTACTTTCTTTCCCTGGAGAGTTTCAGGAACTGCAGAAATGTACTGAACTCAGAGGAGGAAATCCTGGCTGGGTTTATGGGTGTGCTGGGTTACAGAGGAAATAGGGAGTTTGTTTTTTCCTAAAGAGTTGCTGATGCCTCAAGGAAAACCTTGAAAGTTAATTAGGAGGGTCAATGACACAGAAACACTGATGGAAATGGAAGGGCAAAGGACAGTTTGGATTCCATGCCAGGGCGGACGCAGGATTCTTGCGCATCACCATGGGTAGCTTCATGATCATTAATAGCAATGGTAGCTATGGAAGCTAAGACAATGATAGGAATAGCAAACTGATTGCCTGCTGGAGTCAAAAACAAGCTGATTGCCTGCTGGGGTCAAGAGAGGATAATTCCTTGTAAAACTAACAATATTATATCATTGGTTAAGATGCAGTGTGGGGAAGGATTTCTCCTTCCTCTGAAACTTCAGGTATTGTCATCTGCTAGCACACAGGACAGATGGACCTTTACTTGGGGGCGGAGGAGGGGGAGCAGGAGATAATCAGCTGAACATGAGCTCCAATGGCCAAAAGAGCTACAGTAAATCTCAGAGTTACGAACACCTCGGGAATGGAGGCTCTTCGCAACTCTAAACGAATTGTTATGGTTGTTCTTTCAAAAGTTTACAACCAAACATTGACTTAATACAGCTTTGAAAGAAGAAAAATGCTGCTTTCCCTTTAGTTTTTTAGTACTGTACAGTATTTTTTTTTTTGTCTCTGTTCCTGCCTGATGGCGTACTTCTGGTTCCAAATGAGGTCTGTGGTTAACTGGTCAGTTTGAAACTCTGGTGTTCAGTTACAGTGTTCAGTACATCCTGGGATGTACAAACAGAGGAACCTTGAATATTTGGAGTATTTGGCACTCGTGCGACTGTTGCTGGAATACTCTGTTCAGTTCTGGTGCCCACAATTCAAGAAGGATGTTGATAAATGGGAGAGGGTTCAGAGAAGAGCCACAAGAATGATTAAAAGATTAGAAAACCTGCTTTATAGTGACAGACTCAGAGGTCAATCTATTTTGCTTAACAAAGAGAAGGTTAAGGGGTGACTTGATTTTGTCTGTAAGTATCTATGTGAGGAGTGAATAACGGGCTCTACCGTCTAGCAAAGGTCTAACATGATTCAATGGCTGGGAGTTGAAGCTAGACAAATTCTGACTCACAATAAGGCGTAAATTTATAACACTGAGAGCAATTAACCATTGGAACAATTCACCAAGAGTTGTGGTGGATTCTCCATCACTGACAATTTTTAAATCAAGATGGGATGTTTTTCTAAAAGCTCTGCTCTAGGAATCATTGTGGGGCAGTTCTCTCGTCTGCGTTATACAGGGGGTCAGTCTAGATGATCACAATGGTTCCAGAGGGAGGGATAGCTCAGTGGTTTGAGCATTGGCCTGCTAAACCCAGGGTTGTGAGCTCAATCCTTGAGGGAGCCATTTAGGGAACTCGGGTAAAATCTGTCTGGGGATTGGTCCTGCTTTGAGCAGGGGGTTGGACTAGATGACCTCCTGAGGTCCCTTCCAACCGTGATATTCTATGATTCTGGCCACAGAATCAATGAAGCTAATCCTCAGGCTTCTCATTATGTATGTGGTATGGCTGGGAGCACTGATACCTGAGAGACATTTTACAAACATTTCAGCACAAGAGATGGAAAGCCTGTTGAGTTCCTTCTTGGGCTGACCTCTCTCCCACTCTGAGGCTGCACCTCTCTTCCTGAGAACACCAGAGACACTCCCAACTCATCCATGGGGCTCCAAGTCTCAGCTACACCCATCAAAGCAAAAGCATCAACCAAAGCTCTCTCTAGCTGCCTGGGCTGTCCCTACAGGATCTCTCAGTCTCTGCCCTACTTCCCTCAGCCTCAGAGAGTTACTCCAACCCCTCTTATACTTCTAGACTGACGCTGACTAGACACCCCTGACTTAACCTTAGTGTGACATTAGAAATACCCTTTACATCCCAACACTGAGCTTGAGCACCTGACATCTCAACAGAAGAGCCCTGTGTCCCAATATGTGGGCCATGAATCTGTCACGCTATCGCCAGGGCACACTTTGTTCACACCTGTAATGCTGCAGAGACACGGGTGCAAAAATAGCTGGATGGAAGCCACAGGGCATTGTCAGGGTAAAACCCTCAAGGCAGGATCATTTTAAGGCTTCTCTTTCAGCACCTAAAAGGGTCTTTGTTTGTATGTTGGGCTACTGGAGCCTGCTCTGTCCCTTTCCTGTCTCTCCTTTCATGTGGGCACATGGACATACCTTGTCAAATTAACTTGGTGTCTTGAAGAGCACAAAGGCTCCTGCTGTGCCGGAATCAGACTCTGGACAGGCACTTCACTGGGTATTGAGCGCGGTGCCCTCCTGCTGGCTGCACAGAAGAGCTAGAGAAAATTCTCTTCAAATCCCCTGCTCGTTTTCCTTGGGACTGTACTTCAAAAAACAGACTGTTTTTTCATTTGTTCTCTCAACCACAACTGGAAATATTCCCCTGCTCAGCTTGTCTGCAGCCTGGATGGTTTTTCCTTCCCTTTCAAGTCTATTTCTAACCTGTCTCTTTCAACGTACATCTCATTTGTAAAGCTTTGGGATTTGTCGCTAATAATTTCCAAGGTAACTGCTCTGAGATGTCCTCTCCTTTTGCAAGCCCAGGATAGTCAGGTGTCTGCCATTTCCACTCACTGGCCCCAACGCATTCTATGTCTCCACCTAAATCACAGCTCCTTGAAAATATGACATTTTGAAACTGCTTTTGTCTTTTAAAGAAATATTTCTTTGTCATTCTCTACAGATAATTTCTCACTCTGCTTCACCTCCCTGCAATTTAATTGCATGTGTTTCAGTTCCATTGTGGCTGGGCATTAATATTCAGACCAGGAGATGTATTTTTCCGTTTACCTGAGCAGTACTTTGTCAGTGAGACAAAGATAGTTAATGGGCCAGTCAGTGTACCAAGCTGTCCTTTCCTTCTCAGCACTCTGGCAGGGGAGTAATTTACAATTAAGCTCAGCAGGATCTGCTATCCCACTTGTCATGCCAGCAGAGGTAAGTCCAAATAGTACCCGCCTCCTGGTCTGTACAACCAACACTGGACAATGCAAACATGCCATAGTCACACACTCCTTAGGGCACTGGAGATCAGATTGCCAGAGATGTCTAGCAAATCCCCCCCATCAATAGGAACTGCATGCTGTCTCTTTACAAGGAACTGAAGCTGAAGAGATATTTATGTTAGAGATGAAGAAGTATCTATTTCTGAAAGGCCATAAAGTAGGAAGGGTTAACAACAGGCTACCGGTTGGCCCAGCTAGGCTGGTGGGCTTGGTAGAAGCTATGGAGGTGGACTGGGAGCCCCAGGCAATCTCCCTCTCCTATTTATGCCTCTTCTGTACATTTTAGATCTGGGAACCAAATCTGTGGGTATGCTGAGCATAAGAACATAAGAAAGGCCGTACCGGGTCAGACCAAAGGTCCATCTAGCCCAGTATCTGTCTACCGACAGTGGCCAATGCCAGGTGCCCCTGAGGGAGTGAACCTAACAGGCAATGATCAAGTGATCTCTCTCCTGCCATCCATCTCCATCCTCTGACGAACAGAGGCTAGGGACACCATTCTTACCCATCCTGGCTAATAGCCATTTATGGACTTAGCCACCATGAATTTATCCAGTCCCCTTTTAAACATTGTTATAGTCCTAGCCTTCACAACCTCCTCAGGTAAGGAGTTCCACAAGTTGACTGTGCGCTGCGTGAAGAAGAACTTCCTTTTATTTGTTTTAAACCTGCTGCCTATTAATTTCATTTGGTGACCCCTAGTTCTTGTATTATGGGAATAAGTAAATAACTTTTCCTTATCCACTTTCTCAACATCACTCATGATTTTATGTATCAGAGGGGTAGCCGTGTTAGTCTGGTTCTGTAGAAGCAGCAAAGAGTCCTGTGGCACCTTATAGACTAACAGACGTTTTGCAGCATGAGCTTTCATGGGTGAATACCCACTTCTTCGGATGATTTTATATACCTCTATCATGTCCCCCCTTAGTCTTCTCTTTTCCAAGCTGAAGAGTCCTAGCCTCTTTAATCTTTCCTCATATGGGACCCTCTCTAAACCCCTAATCATTTTAGTTGCTCTTTTCTGAACCTTTTCTAGTGCTAGAATATCTTTTTTGAGGTGAGGAGACCACATCTGTACACAGTATTCGAGATGTGGGCGTACCATGGATTTATATAAGGGCAATAATATATTCTCAGTCTTATTCTCTGTCCCCTTTTTAATGATTCCTAACATCCTGTTTGCTTTTTTGACCGCCTCTGCACACTGCGTGGACATCTTCAGAGAACTATCCACGATAACTCCAAGATCTTTTTCCTGACTCGTTGTAGCTAAATTAGCCCCCATCATGTTGTATGTATAGTTGGGGTTATTTTTTTCCAATGTGCATTACTTTACATTTATCCACATTAAATTTCATTTGCCATTTTGTTGCCCAATCACTTAGTTTTGTGAGATCTTTTTGAAGTTCTTCACAATCTGCTTTGGTCTTAACTATCTTGAGTAGTTTAGTATCATCTGCAAACTTTGCCACCTCACTGTTTACCCCTTTCTCCAGATCATTTATGAATAAATTGAATAGGATTGGTCCTAGGACTGACCCTTGGGGAACACCACTAGTTATCTCTCTCCATTCTGAGAATTTACCATTAATTCCTACCCTTTGTTCCCTGTCCTTTAACCAGTTCTCAATCCATGAAAGGACCTTTCCTTTTATCCCATGACAGCTTAATTTACGTAAGAGCCTTTGGTGAGGGACCTTGTCAAAGGCTTTCTGGAAATCTAAGTACACTATGTCCACCGGTTCCCCCTTGTCCACATGTTTGTTGACCCCTTCAAAGAACTCTAATAGATTAGTAAGACACGATTTCCCTTTACAGAAACCATGTTGACTATTGCTCAAGAGTTTATGTTTTTCTATGTGTCTGACAATTTTATTCTTTACTATTGTTTCAACTAATTTGCCCGGTACCGACGTTAGACTTACCGGTTTGTAATTGCCGGGATCACCTCTAGAGCCCTTTTTAAATATTGGCGTTACATTAGCTAACTTCCAGTCATTGGGTACTGAAGCCGATTTAAAGGACAGGTTACAAACCTTAGTTAATAGTTCCGCAACTTCACATTTGAGTTCTTTCAGAACTCTTGGGTGAATGCCATCTGGTCCCGGCGACTTGTTAATGTTGAGTTTATCAATTAATTCCAAAACCTCCTCTAGTGATACCTCTAGTGATCCTCTAGTAATCTGTGACAGTTCCTCAGATTTGTCACCTACAAAAGCCAGCTCAGGTTTGGGAATCTCCCTAACATCCTCAGCCGTGAAGACTGAAGCAAAGAATCCATTTAGTTTCTCCGCAATGACTTTATCATCTTTAAGCGCTCCTTTTGTATTTTCATCGTCAAGGGGCCCCACTGGTTGTTTAGCAGGCTTCCTGCTTCTGATGTACTTAAAAAACATTTTGTTATTACCTTTGGAGTTTTTGGCTAGCCGTTCTTCAAACTCCTCTTTGGCTTTTCTTATTACACTCTTGCACTTAAGTTGGCAGTGTTTGTGCTCCTTTCTATTTGCCTCACTAGGATTTGACTTCCACTTTTTAAAGGAAGTCTTTTTATCTCTCACTGCTTCTTTTACATGGTTGTTAAGCTCTTTTTTAGTTCTTTTACTGTGTTTCTTAATTTGGGGTATACATTGAAGTTGGGCCTCTATTATGGTGTCTTTAAAAAGGGCCCACGCAACTTGCAGGGATTTCACTTTAGTCACTGTACCTTTTAACTTTTGTCTAACTAACCCCCTCATTTTTGTATAGTTCCCCCTTTTGAAATTAAAGGCCACAGTGTTGGGCAGTTGAGATGTTCTTCCCACCACAGGGATGTTGAATGCTATTGTATTATGGTCACTATTTCCAAGCGGTCCTGCTATAGTTACCTCTTGGACCAGCTCCTGCGCTCCACTCAGGATTAAATCTAGAGTCACCTCTCCCCTTGTGGGTTCCCGTACCAGCTGCTCCATGAAGCAGTCATTTAAAGTATCGAGAAATTTTATCTCTGCATTTCGTCCTGAAGTGAAATGTTCCCAGTCAATATGGGGATAACTGAAATCCCCCACTATTATTGGGTTCTTAATTTTGATAGCCTCTCTAATTTCCCTTAGCATTTCATCATCACTATTACTGTCCTGGTCAGGTGGTCGATAATAGATCCCTACTCTTATATTTTTACTAGAGCATGAAATTTCTATCCATAGAGACTCTATGGAACCTGTGGATTCGCTTAAGATTTTTACTTCATTTGAATCTACACTTTCTTTAACATATAGTGCCACTCCTCCTGCTGCACGGCCTGTTCTGTCCTTCCGATATATTTTGTACCCCGGAATGATTGTGTCCCATTGATTGCTCTCAGTCCACCAGGTTTCTGTGATGCCTATTATATCTATATCCTCCTTTATCACAAGGCACTCTAGTTCACCCATCTTATTATTTAGACTTCTGGCATTTGTGTACAAGCACTTTAAAAACTTGTCCCTGTTTATTTGCCTGCCTTTTTCTGATGTGCCAGATTCTTTTTTATGTGACTGTTTATCATCTGATCCGGCCCTTACATTATACTTCTCATTCCTCTGCTCCTGACTATAACCTGGAGATTCTCTATCATCAGACTCTCCCCTAAGAGAAGTCTGTGTCCGATCCACACGCTCCTCTGCAGCAGTCGGCTTTCCCCCATCGCCTAGTTTAAAAACTGCTCTACAACCTTTTTAATGTTTAGTGCCAGCAGTCTGGTTCCACTTTGGTTTAGCCCATCTCTCCTGTATAGGCTCCTCCCATCCCAGAAGTTTTCCCAGTTCCTAATGAACGTGAACCCCTCCTCTCTACACCATCGTCGCAATTGCCACAGGTCCCAGTTCTACTGGTACATGCTAGCCCAGGCTTTTGTAGATGTGTGCCAGAGTTCTTCACAATGTGGCCTCATTTGTAAAGCACCTTATTATGCATACATGCCAAGGCTCTGCACTTTACAAAGCTCTCAGACTGTATCTTCATTTGGCTCCTTCCCTTCCGCCTGCAGAACCAGCACTGAAAAAGCACTTATTCACTCAATTGTTCTAGCCCTATTGTTTCCAACTGAGAATGAGTAAACGGTGACTCTCTTCATTAAGCCTCTGCCATTTTGCTGGGAAGAGGCATTGTGTTGGGTTTTATGGCTCTGTCACTCTCCTCCCCAGCTATC
The DNA here is from genome assembly GCF_016161935.1 of Mauremys reevesii. NCBI lineage: Eukaryota > Metazoa > Chordata > Testudines > Geoemydidae > Mauremys > Mauremys reevesii. The sequence goes on along the minus strand of NC_052631.1, from coordinate 60,381,714 downwards.
AGCATGGAAATGAAGCTTGAATTTCTTTGAAGGCATAGAGAGCCAGACTGAGCAGAAAGTGCAGGACTGCATGTGGGCACAGCACCATGGGAGCCTACCTCCCCTTGGGGGGTGCAGCGTATCCTCCCCCACCTTCAGGTGGCTCTGTAGATGGCCCTGCCCTCTACGTCTTGGGGAACAGCAAAGGAGGCAAGACGAAAGCCTCCAGGAGTCTTGATCCCATGGCACTTCTTCAGGAGGGGGACGCATACCCCCTGGGGTAGTTTGGAATTGGAACAGAAACTCTCCTGAGGCCACCTGGATTTATGTCCTAGAGAGAAGGGACGGTGAGACACTGAAACTCTGATCTGGGCTTGGCTTTCAATACAACATTGCCTAGGGAGGATCTGGACTCCTACGTCTAGGAAGGACTCAATCTCTGGCGCTGGAGCAGACACCCATTGTGGTCTGCATGGCTGAAGTGCAAACCAAGCAAATAATCCCAGGGTAACATGCCGCAAGCAGCACACACCTGACACCTTTCTTTGCAGTGCTTTTTCTTGCCTACTTCAGCTGGAGAGCAGAACCAACAGTGTTCCAGTCCTGGTCAGTCAGCTAAGAAGTCAATGATTCTGATTATGCAGAAGTAACCAGGATGCAAAGCCTGGCTGATGATGCTAGAGTGACCAAACAGCAAATGTGAAAAATCAGAACAGGGGATAGGGGGTAATAGGAGCCTATATAAGAAAAAGACCCAAAATCAGGACTGTCCCTATAAAATCGGGACATCTGGTCCCCTAGATGATGCCTCTCTGTCAATTTACATCCTTATACCTGGCCCAGAGAAAGACGCTACATCCCTTAGCATGACACTGAGAAGCCAGAACAGACCAGCATAAGATCAAAATAAATGTCTGAAACACTTGGGTGCACTATTCCTCTGAGGGTGCAGGAGAAAAAAGCAAGCAAGACCAGACCCCTCAGCATGGTAGGCAAGTCCACAACTGTCTGCTATGCAGTCAGAAAACTAACGGGTGAATGAAGGCTGCAAAGCAGAGAACAGGATTGAGAGTGGGCATGAAAACTGGTGATTATCGTCCTCTTCTCTGATACTGTCTTGGAGGAGGACAAGCAGCTAGATTGCAATGGAGCCACTGAATAACAGAAACACAATATAACTATCAAAACATACAAATCTCCAAACAGACTCCCTGTGGATTTTCTTGTTTAGGGATTGCTTGCTACATAGCATCCAGTTCCTCACAACATATGTGTGTTAACAGAAAGATCTGAGAGAGCTGGTGCTCACCCAGCAGACCTGCAGAACCCATGATAAATCAACTCCCCCGAGGATGAGATCAAACTTTCAGATGTTCCCAACTTGAACTTCAGACAGGTTTAAAAATTATTGAATAATACATGACAGCAGCTGAATTGCTCTTACAGTAGATGATCAACTGGTTTGCCCAGAGTATAGTAGCTGGAGAAGGATGGTGCTAAAGGTGGTTTATGTCATGTGTGTGGCAGGCAAGTGTGAAAAGGTGCATCCTGTGTGTGGAGGTATTGGGATCCTCACAGAAGAGACAGGGGCCATTCCTTAGCATTTGACTAGTGTTTTATTGTTAGTTAGAATAATTTCTTGGAGTCTGAAAACTGGACCAGCCAATGCCCTCGTCCCAAATGCAGATAAATCTCAGCCCTTAATGTGAACCCACACCAAACAAAGCCCCGCCCTGGCCCGAAACTCAGACTAGCCCCTGCCTGACGTGCCACCACTGTAAATCCAAACTGGAACCACTGCCATAGACCCAACCTATGAGGGTGTGCAGGATACACACTTCCAACTGTTCCTAAAATTAACAGCCCAGAGGGAAACACCTGCTAAATGGGGCATTCGCCTTAGAATCACCTGACACATTTCTTTGCTGAAGTGAAGGCATTTCTCTGTGTACTCCATCATCATAATGCATTACGAGACAAACAATGGAAAGTGGGTCTGATTCCTTCAGCTCCTAACCAGATGGCAGCTTCTGCTCTCAGTTACAGCAGTGTAAGAACCAGAACATCGATGTCAAAGAGGTTAGAGCTTGTCTACACAGGGAAGGTGACTGGAATAGCTATTCTGGGATAACTCATTGTGTGGACATTCTTACTCTGCAAAAGCTATAGTACCTTAAATTCACACCCTGCCTTATTCAGGAATGACCTCCCCAGCAAGACAAACCCTTAATCTGGACTAAGCGCAGAACCTGGGGCCCTTCCAGCTGTACTATTAATTTCCATTTTCCAAATAATGTTATGATAATTTCCACTTCTTGTGACTTACAGAAAACCAGCCCATGGGACACACATTATCATAGTCTGGAGCTCATCAGCCATTACAAAGTGATGCATAAATGTCAACAGGTGGAAACGTATCATCAGCATGAGTCAGTAGAGGGCTGAGTATTTAAAGCACTGGACAAAGCTCCACCAATAAAAGCCATCTCCCCTCTATTCCCTTCAGTACAGGAGCTGTGGCTTTCTCTGTATTCTGTGAGGAGCCAGGTGCACTTTGGGACACTTAATGAGGCCAAGGGCGTGTGCTTACTTCGGAAACATCAGCTTTTCACCCTGTCTTAAAACCAAAATAGACCCTCCACGCCAGTTGGTTTTACATTCCGACCAGTTAAGGAATGAGGATTCAGTGGGAGCACTGACACTTCTGCATTCTGGGAGTTAATATCTGTCTTGCCACAGGCCTTAATGTAAGGGGACTGTTGCCCCCTTACTAACATTCAGTGGAGGTGTTTGGTTGCTAGCTCCCAGCACTAAAAAGGGAGGGGTCGATGGGAAATCAGGAGCCTGAGACTGACAGTCTCCAGGAACAATGTGGAGAGGCCAATGCTCCAGGTCAGCCTGATTGACAGGGAGGGCAGGCTAATCAAGGAGTCAGGAGGCCAGGGGGGTCCCATCCTCTGTGGGAGCTGGAATTGCCTGCGTCAGACAGAGTGGGGCCGAGCTAAGGAGAGAGCAAGGGCCCAAGCTAAGCTACTGGCTCAAAAAGCCAGAGCACAGCCCAGAGAGAGCAGGCCTGCCCTGTGAGGAGAGCTGCAGCAACCAGAGCGAGAGGGGCCAGAAAAGCAGCCCAGGAATCAGGTGAGATTCTGGGAGCAAAGTCACAGAAGCAGCCTGCAGAGCAGACCTGCCCTGGGAGCAGAGCTGTAGCAACTGGAGCCAGAGAGGCCAGAGAAGCAGCCCAGGGAGCTGAAGGCAGAGCAGCAGCAGCAGCCGTGCTGAGGCAGAATGGAGCTGGAGCAGTCTGGAGCTGGGTGCGGTGAGCAGCTGGGGAGAGCGAGGGGGACCCTGGGCAGTGGGCCCAGCACAGGGAGACAACTCAGCCAAGAGGCCCTACAAGCCAGACTTGGAGGGGGATCATAACCCTGACAGGGTGGTGGTGACGCTGGGGAGAAGGGTCCTGTCACCCAGAGCCTGAGAGTGTGCGGCCACCGCCAGAGCAAGTGTCCAATCCGCAGCGTCCCTGCAGCATAGCCAGGGCCTGAGAAGGAGGCCTGGGACCTACAAGGAACAGACTGTGAACTGCCCTGACGTTCCAGAGACACTGTTTGTGATGTTCTCTGCCACAGAGCAGCGTGATGTGTTTTCCTTTAACCTTTCCCATTTTTCCTTACTCTTTTTTAAAATTAATTGTTAATTAAATAACTTGTATTTGCTTTAAATTGTATGATGTGATCGTGGGTCAGGGAGGTGCACAGCGCAAAGAGAGTACCCCGGAGTGGGGACACCCTACCCCTGTCCTGGGTGACCACAGCAGGGTTGGGGGTTGAGCCCCCCAGGAATCCTGGGCCCAGCCTTGTTGGGGTTACGAGGACTCTGCCAGACAGGAGAGTGGAAGGGGAGTCCTCAAGGGCAGGGAGGCCTCTGGGTAAAGGACGTGGGAGTGAGGACTCAGATCCTTTCGCTAGCCTACTTCAACGGGGTAGTGCAGAAGCCAGGAAAGTTCCCCACAATAGCGGGACCATTCCCCCGCTTACATTAAGTCTATGGTGGAAACTCTCAAAACACTGCTTCAGAAGCAGAGAGTAGAATCCAAAATAGGTTAACTGGTCATTCTTTTCTTGTACGACTGTTGACATTTTTCTGAAGTGACATCATTTGTGAAGTACGCGCTCTGTTATAATTGGCTCTTTTGAAGGACTATAACAAATTGCTGCACACGGGGTTCTACACTGACAAATACAGGAAGGAGAAATAACCCAGAGCAAACCACTACAAACCCAGTACAAAGTGGTAGGATCCTCATACACAAAGAACAATACATTTGTTTGTAGTGTGCAGCAAATAGGCCTATTAATACCCACAGGAGAACCTTAAAGAGACAGGTTCCTTCACAGGGCATTGTTCATTTTCTGCTTGCTCAGGAAATGGCAGCCATGCCGCAACATAGTAGAGTTTATTTATCTGTAACTATATATTGTTATATAAAAATAAAAACACAGAAAAACTATGTTAAAAGGACATTGACTTTGCAACCTTAGTAATCACTGAAAAGTTGGAAAATCACACAATTAAGGTTGCCTGTGCAACCTTAATTCAGCCCCTTTGTGCTTATGCATTATAACACAGTCTTACATGATCACATACTATTTTTCATGACACTCTGAGTGCTTCACCAACATCAATTTATTTTCAAAACACCCCCGTAAGATCCCCATTTTACAGACGAGGTACTGAGGCAGAAAGATTAAAGTACTCATTTTGGGTACCCACTCCGAGACACCTTGGATCTGATTTCATAGCACATGTAAAACTTTATGTTCAAAGCACAGCTACTGTTGACTTCAGTTGCAGCTCTGAGCGCTCAGCACTAATACAATCAGACACCAGGGTCTCAAGTTGGGCACCCAGAAAATTAAGAACAGACAGTGACCAGTTTAAGTGACTCACCCAGCATCACACAGGAGCTCTGTGGCACAGGCAGGGATAAAATCGAATTCTCCAGGGCTGCATTCAACTGCTTTAACCATGAGCCCAGTCCCACGCTCCCCACTCCCCGGTTCAATCTCTCAGCCTCCAATTCCCAGTTACAGTTTCTCTCCTCCCCCTACCTCCAGTTCCTATCCCATTAGATTGCTTGTCCCAAACTACTCCTTTCCCTCCCCCAGTCCAGCTTTTGCCCTGCCCTCTGCCTGAGCTCCAATAGCAGGTTACGGATTGCACAGGAAATACAGGCTCCCAGCTCTTCAGTTCCAGCCCAGCTCCAGCCCGGCCCAAGGCAGCTGGGAGCAGCCATCACAGGGAAAGTCCAGCATTGCTCCTGTAGCCCAGGGCTGGAATATGCTCATTGGCTCCATGGGCATGACGTACATGCAGTCTGGTCAGCCCTGGGAGCTGTGAGAGGCCCAAGCATGCCCAGTGTGGAAGCAATCTTTGGAGATTTTACTTGCTAAAACTGAAGAAGTATCTACTCATAGAATCATAGAATCTCAGGGTTGGAAGGGACCTCAGGAGGTCATCTAGTCCAACCCCCTGCTCAAAGCAGGACCAAACCCAACTAAATCATCCCAGCCAGGGCTTTGTCAAGCCTGACCTTAAAAACCTCTAAGGAAGGAGATTCCAGCACCTCCCTAGGTAACCCATTCCAGTTCTTCATCACCCTACTAGTGAAAAAGGTTTTCCTAATGTCCAACCTAAACCTCCCCCTCTGCAACTTGAGACCATTACTCCTTGTTCTGTCATCTTCTACCACTGAGAACAGTCTAGATCCATCCTCTTTGGAACCCCCTTTCAGGTAGTTGAAAGCAGCTATCAAATCCCCCCTCATTCTTCTCTTCTGCAGGCTAAACAATCCCAGTTCCCTCAGCCTCTCCTCATAAGTCATGTGCTCCAGCCCCCTAATCATTTTTGTTGCCCTCCGCTGGACTCTCTCCAATTTATCCACATCCTTCTTGTAGTGTGGGGCCCAAAACTGGACGCAGTACTCCAAATGAGGCCTCACCAGTGCTGAATAGAGGGGAATGATCACATGCCTCGATCTGCTGGAAATGCCCCTACTTATACAACCCAAAATGCCATTAGCCTTTTTGGCAACAAGGGCACACTGTTGACTCATATTCAGCTTTTCATCCACCGTAACCCCTAGGTCCTTTTCTGCACAACTGCTGCCCAGCCATTCGTTCCCTAGTCTGTAGCAGTGCATGGGATTCTTCCGTCCTAAGTGCAGGACTCTGCACTTGTCCTTGTTGAACCTCATCATATTTCTTTTGGCCCAATCCTCTAATTTGTCTAGGTCCCTCTGTATCCTATCCCTACCCTCCAGCGTATCAACCACTCCTCCCAGTTTAGTGTCATCTGCAAACTTGCTAAGGGTGCAGTCCACACCATCCTCCAGATCGTTAATGAAGATATTGAATAAAACCGGCCCCAGCACCGACCCTTGGGGCACTCCACTTGATACCGGCTGCCAACTAGACATGGAACCATTGATCACTACCCGTTGAGCCCAACCATCTAGCCAGTTTTCTATCCACCTTACCGTCCATTCATCCAGCCCAGACTTCTTTAACTTGCTGGCAAGAATACTGTGGGAGACTGTATCAAAAGCTTTGCTAAAGTCCAGAAATAGCACATCCACTGCTTTCCCCTCGTCCACAGAGCCGGTTATCTCATCATAGAAGGCAATTAGGTTAGTCAGGCATGATTTGCCCTTGGTGAATCCATTCTGACTGTTCCTGATCACTTTCCCCTCCTTTAAGTGGTTCAGAATTGATTCCTTGAGGACCTGTTCCATGATTTTTCCAGGGACTGAGGTGATACTGACTGGCCTGTAGTTCCCTGGATCTTCCTTCTTCCCTTTTTTAAAGATGGGCACTACATTAGCCTTTTTCCAGTCATCCGGGACCTCCCCCGATCGCCATGATTTTTCAAAGATAATGGCCAATGGCTCTGCAATCTCATCGGCCAACTCCTTTAGCACCCTCAGATGCAGTGCATCCGGCCCCATGGACTTGGGCTTGTCCAGCTTTTCTAAATAGTCCCAAACTACTTCTTTCTCCACAGAGAGCTGGTCACCTCCTCCCCATACCGTGCTGCAGAGTGCAGCTGTCTGGGAGCTGACCTTGTCTGTGAAGACAGAGGCAAAAAAAGCATTGAGTACACTAGCTTTCTCCACATCCTCTGTCACTAGGTTCCCTCCCTCATTCAGCAAGGGGCCCACACTTTCCTTGACTTTCTTCCTGTTGCTAACATACCTGAAGAAACCCTTCTTGTTACTCCTAACATCTCCGGCTAGCTGCAACTCCAAGTGTGATTTGGCCTTCCTAATTTCACTCCTGCATGCCTGAACAATACTTTTATACTCCTCCCTGGTTATTTGTCCAATCTTCCACTTCTTGTAAGCTTTTTTTTTGTGTTTAAGACGAGCAAGGATTTCACTGTTGAGCCAAGCTGGTCGCCTGCCATATTTACTGTTCTTCCTACACATCGGGATGGTTTGTTCTTGCAACCTCAATAAGGATTCTTTAAAATACAGCCAGCTTTCCTCGACTCCTTTCCCCGTCATGTTATTCTCCCAGGGGACCTTGCTCATCAGTTCCCTGAGGGAGTCGAAGTCTGCTTTTCTGAAGTCCAGAGTCTCTGTTCTACTGCTCTCCTTTCTTCCTTGTCTCAGGATCCTGAACTCGACCATCTCATGGTCACTGCCTCCCAGGTTCCCATCCACTATTGCTTCCTCTACTATTTCTTCTCTGTTTGTGAGCAGCAGGTCAAGAGCTTTTCCCCTAGTTGGTTCCTCCAGCACTTGCACCAGGAAATTGTCCCCTACACTTTCCAGAAACTTCCTGGATTGTCTGTGCACTGCTGTATTGCTCTCCCAGCAGATATCATGGTGATTAAAGTCACCCATGAGAACCAGGGCCTGTGATCTAGCAACTTCTGTTAGTTGCTGGAAGAAAGCCTGAGCAGGTATGGCCTGAGATTTTTCAAAGGCTTACAGTATGGCCACATTTGGATGGATTTTCACAGGGAACATCAAAAAGCCACAGCCCTGACACAAAGGCTACTCCTGTCAAAATGGTAAGTCCCTGCTCCAAAGCCTAGACTTCTCCAGGGAAAGGCTGCCAGAACGTTTTCACATGGGCAAAACAACTTATTTTCCCCCAGCCTCCTTCTCGGAAATGCTGGACTTTTTTGGTGAAATATTTCATAAAAGGAAAAAAAATAATTCAGCCTGAGCCAGACACATGACATGAGAAATTTCAGCCCAAATGGTCAAAGCTTGGCAAAGTTAAAAGTAGCTGAAAAGAGGGTCTTATAATGAGAAGCATTGAGCAACCTTCATGGCAGGCAGTGCTCCCAGAATACATTTTCCATGGTTAATATGTTGCTCTTTCTTCTCTAGACCTGTACACTAGGCTGGTGGGATCCTCGCCTCTCAGTGCTCAACTAGCAGCCGCTAGAAGAGAACTCAGTCCACTCTTTTCCCTGTGTGTCTGCTGATATAAGGACTGGAGCAGAGATTAACATACAAGAAGAGAGAATTAGAGGGGGATTGAAGGGTGACTGCTGCACTCCAGGGGAGACCGCATGTGGCTGCAAATCAAGTTCCATGCTAGGGGCAGTCCGGCACTCGCACAGGGAAGTTCAATGCCCTCGGAATGCCTGTTGCCTTGCTCGCAAGGGTGCAGAGTAAATGAGGGGTAGAGAGGAGCACAGGCTGTCTGAAGAGACATGTGCAATCCTCCTCGTGCTAATGAGGTGCTTAGGCTCTCCTGCCTCTCAGCAGACGTAACCTGGCTCTCAAGCGGCAGCGCTTTCATTATCATCATCCTGAACTTACTCAAAATGAGGTAGACACAGTTTGCTCAAACTTTCCAAAAATTGGGACTGACAGACATCAAGCACAGAGAACGTTAACCAAAAGGGAGATGTTCAAGTTTTGAACATGTGGAAACAGGTAGTTACGTAGAAGTCTCAAGGTGACACTGATGAGAAGGTTGGCTCCAGACAGATATTGTAACAACATATGCAAATAATGTTTTAATGTTAATTTAGCCATTCTCTTATCCTTCTGCTGGGTTGGAATGCAATGATTATTTAAACGATCATACAATCCCAATGTTAAGAGGTTCATTTTGTAATATGCATAACAGTAATGTTGAGCACTTCTTATAGCACTTTATGCAATTCCTGCTTTACAGTTTGACAAATGTAGGAAGCTGCTAGAGACAGTGAACAATCAGAATTAAAAATTTGATCCCGTATATATTTCAGTAAATCAGGTTCATCTGTAAAGCACCGCACTTAGCAGCGTGCTAATATCTCTGATGACTGACACTGAATAAAATAACAAGTTGCAGCCTCCCCAGGGAACTACTGAAAGTAACTTATTTTCCTTTCTTCTGAGTAGGTTTGTCATATCAGCTCTAGGCCTGTCAAGTCACCAATTTCTTATTTCCATCTTGAGTGTATTTCAAAGCAGGGAGCTTTGTATTTAAAAGCAATGCATGTGCTTTTAAACAGCATTGGAGGGAGGGATACATTTTTAATAAACAAAAGACAATTAGATTGGAGTTTTCATCAGCTTCTATCCATTCTCTCCAATGTATGGACTTTATTTAATTTAATTGTATTTAAAATTGCCACAGTTTCATGAAAAGATTGAGGCGGTAGAAGCAATAAATAATTTCAAAAGTCTACTCAAGTGCAGAACTCAGACATGATTGAAACATCAAGAAAAAGGAACAAAAAAGAACACTGGGCACGTCAGGACCAGACAGAGGAATTTTATAATCATCAACAAGATGTGGCCACAGATCAGGCAACACTGGACAAAAGCCAAGAGATGAGCCACTTGCAACTACTTTGGAAACCGACTGCCCATTCCAATATTTTTACCTTTTTTTTTGTATTATAAATCACCACTAAGAGGGAAATAATCATCCCAGATGTGTTACTGAGCTAACGGGAAATGAGGTTTAAATCCTCCATATATCATGTTCTACTCCATGGCCAGAGTGGATCCAATCCTGTTCCCTTTGAAGTCAATGGGCCTGTTGTCTGATCCCGCTCCTATTTTTAGAATGTCTTTAACTCTTTCCCTCCCCTCTGAGGGAATTTAGGTTGGGAGAATGAAAGTCTGAACTAACTTTTTTCTCATGTTTGTTGGCAAAGCACATGACATTTTCCATATAGATGCTTTTCAGGTTTCTTTTCCTAATAACCCTACGATAACAAACCAGCACATGCCTCACAGTCCTCCCAAATAACCCTACAATATAAGCCAGTGAGCTGTCTAGTTCACACGAGTGACCCTCTCTTAACCAGGGGCGGCTCCAGGCCCCGGCACGCCAAGCGCGTGCTTGGGGCGGCATGCCTGCGGAGGGTCCGCTGGTCCCGCGGCTCGGGTGGAGCTGCGGGACCAGCGGACCGTCCGCAGGCACGCCTGCGGGAAGTCCACCGGAGCCGTGGGACCGGAGACCGGCAGAGCTCCCCCTGCAGCATGCCGCCGTGCTTGAGGCGGCGAAATGTCTAGAGCCGCCCCTGCTCTTAACAAACCAGTAGACACCAAGCTCAGTGCTCAGAAGTGAGTGAAAGGTCAATTTCAAGAGGTTTGACTTTATTAAGCACCAAAAATGTGGGATGCTCATTAAGAACAGGTTGTGCAACCAGATTTCTGCTACTTTCACTTCTTGACCAAGCCAGTTTTCTAGATATGGTTTGGAGAAGTGGGTTCAGAGTGGATATGAACTGACCTGAATGTTTGCCCAAACAGTCCCTGCCCCAGAGCCTAAGATTTAGACAATATGCAACAGCTGAATGGAGGGGAAGGGACTGGGGACGAGGAAACAGTAGAGACAGACATGTTTCCATAAAGGAGCTCATGAATAACCCTACAATAACAAACCCTACCCAACAAGCAACATGGACACAGCTTAGCATTCTGGGGCAACCCTAGAGACACCAGCTAGCATGCAGTGCCCAGGGCTCACGTGCAATCTGGCCTTTGTGTTTTGTGAGCACGATGGGAAGAAAAAACAAGTCAAGCAAGGAAACAACAAAGATTTCAAGTTTACAAAGGGTGGTTATAAGCCACAGCAATTAAAGAGTTAGGGAAAATCTAGCAATATCCTTTTAAACTCCAAGATTGATAAAGCTGCTTTTCTACTTCCCACCCAACCTGAAAAAAAAGCCCTGGCACATACTGTTTGTCTTGAGCCTGGCAGGTTCGCTGTTCCGGCTGCCAGCTTGGTTTATGGCCTTGACAAGGAAGATGTATCTGGTGCCACTCTGGAGCCCATGCACGGTGTAGTGGTTCTGTTTGATGTTAGGGACAATCATCCAGCTATCCATGGAGTTATACAGACCTGCAGTACAGGAGCAAGGCATGGAGAGGAGATTTATTACCAGGTAATGGAGTCAGAGGACAAGATATAATGCAAAGGCAACACAAGCTGGTAAAGTGAAGTTCATGGACTCTGCATTCTTCAGACTGATTTACTGTCTGCCCAGGAGTTAACAATAGAAACTTGCTGAAGAAGCTAAAGGAAAATTTACATAAATGATAGAAAACGGCTGCTGGGGGATTCTTTTTATTATCACATGAAAGCGAAGCTTGATAAGTCAAATCTGGCATCATGGCCAGGGAGTGGTGAGAAAGGGGATGCAGGCATTGCAGTCAGCCTGTCATGTTGTTATCTGGGGAAGGGATGGAGGCAAGGGCCAGAGAAAACTTTGAAAAGAAATTAAAATATAAAGATTCTTCCAGGTCCAGGCCACCTGGAAGATGAAACATCCAGCAGAGTATGCCTGGGAGAAGACAAGATAAGCCAAATACGAGCTGCTGATAAGACCTCACTGAGTGGGCAGGCTTGATTGTTGGGCTGTCTCTGGCTTAGGACTCACATTCATTAGAACTGCTTAAAAGGGCTGCTAATGATCTCCAGGTGTAAGCTTTCCCATTAATTGTGGGAGAGCAGCACCAGTGTTCACACCGGGAGGAGCATGCAGCTGTGCCCCTGGCCTTGCCAAATGTGCTGGGTGACCGGAGAGCTCTCACAGTTTGTAACTTAATGCAGAGTGATTTGTTTATCAGATGAAAGGTCTTTGCCTGAGCTGGTTTCTATGAACCAGCGCCTATAAACTTAACCCACCCTCACTGCAACCACTCAAATTAGCTTTCCCTGTCTACAGGGATTACCATTACAACAGGGTCTGAGCATTGCTGCTAATATGCTGCGGCCTCACTGAGTCTCCTTTTCAAGTTGCCATGTAAAATGCAAATAAAATACTGCTGTGCAAGGGGACTTACATGAGCAAAATGAGAAACAAATGCTTCAGGAAGTGCACCTTAGAAAGGCTGTGAGCTTTTGATGGCATTTACTTGGTTGTAATAAACGAAGGCAGTGAGGTGAATGGACTGGCAGCAACACCCTGCAGAACACACTGCCTGCCAGTGGAATTTCATTATCTGGGGGCCACCTCATGCACACCAGTGCTTTCACCAGCCAAAGTAATCCTGTCATGCTGGCGTGTCCTTTTCACTGCTCAGTGGGTTGTAGTGTTAAGAACATTGATGTGATGACCCTCCCCACACACCTCACACATGCATTCCACAAATGCTCAGCGTGCACGGAGAACCCACCAGGGTGGAACTAAGAAGCACTGTCAGTACAGCAGTTCTGTCTGTTCTCCATATAGGATGGTGCTGGAACCCTGCAGCTGCTTCCACCCTCTTGTAGAACAAAACATTTCCCTTGGCGATGTCCACTTCTCTCCTACACTGCTGTCCTGGCTGCAAGTGTAAATTTCCCACAACCATACACAAATTCACCAAACAGCATTTATGGCTTGGGTCAATATTTATTCCTTTTCATTAGTCATTGCTGCTACCATTACAGCCCACAAGGGTAAAGGGCATTCACCTCCATACAGCAAGCCAGCACAAGGTCTATGTACCAGTGCCTAATGGCCTCTCTTGAATGAAACATGAGATTGTTCACCTCTCACAATTTCTCTCTCCTCCAGGAAAATCTTGCTGTGTCACTCAGCAAGTTGTAATGGGTGACACCACAGCCCTGTGACACAGCCTATTAAAAATAAAAGAAAATATGACATTTGTGCTGCTTTATGGTTCTAATACCTTCCCACTGGTCACATAAATACCACATGGGGCTCAGTGCTCACAGATTAAAAGGGGAAAGGAAGGTACAGCTATAATTAATATTAATCCACGAGTGACACTACAGGCTAGTGTAACTCATACTAGTAATGTCACTTTGTCTCCCTCTAATGTCTGATTCATATAAGAGATTAAAAGTCTACTAAAGCTATCAGCTAAAGGAGTTATTCAAGTAGTTCAGAAGCAATGGCGGATTATTCTTTTAGCATTGAGGGTCCCCAATTAGGTGGTAATTATACAGGCACATTATGTGATATCCTGTACTAAAACAGGATTACAAAGTAGCAAGGGAAAGGAAAACAGCAACATTGCATCTATGAGGGACATTCTTATTACAGATACCTGTGCTATAAGCAAATGCTAATGTCAGTTAGAGAAGAAACTCCAGTGAACAGCTGCTATAGACCACCAGGACTGGAGGAAACAGACAATGAAACATTCCTGGACCAATTTGAAGTATTCAGACCCATGGTCTAGGTGGATGGCAACTACCCAAGTATCATCTGTTGTGTGACAGACACCCAGGCATGGGTACCAAAGATGTTCCCAGGTAAATCAGAAAACATCTTTATGACAGAGAATCCAACATAACTCTACTTCTTATCAACAGAGAGGAACCAGCTGGTAATACAAGAATAATAAGGAAATTTGAACCTATGATTACAGGCTACTTGAATTCAGGTTGGTAAAGGGTGGAGCACAGAATAAAGCAGTACATGACTATTGGATTTCAGGGAAGGAAATTTAGGGAATGAAGGAATCTACTGAATAGGGTGCAACAGGAGGAAGTATTAAAAAAATCCATATGTGTGCACGTCTATGTGGAAGAAGACGGGGAACTGCTCCACACCTCACACTTCATGTAGAGCAGAGGACAGTTCCTCTGAGAAACAAAGAGTATAGCAAGAAAAACAGCCAAAGGGGCTCTGCTTGGGATTGTGGGACAGATTGGAGGGGTAAAAAAACATAAGCAGGAAATGGAAATTGGGCTGTTACCAATATGTTTTCAAATGATATATTGAAATGCGAAAGGAACAGTTGGAGTTCAAATACAGTAATATCACATAGATTAGAAAACAGATTTTCAGAAAGGACCACACGTAATTTGTCTGAGAGATGGGGAGTATGGAGCAGATTTCAACAGAAACTAAAAACGCTTCACAAAAGAGCCACAAAAATGCAAAACCTCAGGAAACAATCCACTAACCCACCTCGGCTACACTGGTAGATCTATGTGAAGACTGCATGGCTGTGTTAAGTGACTGCTATTGCTGGCTCATGACATGAAGGGGCACAGGTGCTGGCTGGGTGGGAAGTGGAGAAATGGCACTGGCTAAAGACATGAGGGGGGTCAGGCGCTGGCTGGGTGGGAGGTAGAGGGATGGCACTGACTGAGGACGTGAGGGGGCACAGGTGCTGGCTGGGTGGGAGGTGGAGGAATGGCACTGGCTAAAGATGTGAGGGGGTGCAGGCAGGGGTGAGCTAGAGCTGGTTCGCACCGGTTCGCGCGAACCCGTTGTTAAATTTAGAAACGGTTTTAGAACCTCTTGTTAACTAGCTTCCCTGCGAGGGAAGCTTTGATGGGCTCTGCCTGGGAATCCTGTAATTCCTCCTCCCGGCCGCCGGGGGGCGCTGCGCTGTGCTGCGAGAGCCATGTGAGCTGCCTCCTGGCCCTGTTGCTGCTCCTGCTCTTTGGACCTCTGGCCCTGGGACTCCTGCTGCTGCCTGGTGAGTCCCCGGCTGCCTCCTGCTGCTCCCAGCCCCCCCCCCCCCGCGTGTGAGTATCTGCGCCCCTCCCCCGCCTTCCCTGCCCGCAGCCACCCCTGCCCCCAGCCAGCCCCTCCCCGCCTTCCCTGCCACAGCCACCCCTGCCCCCAGCCAGCCCCAGCCACCCCTGCCCCCAGCCACCCCAGCCAGCCCCTGCCCACAGCCAGCCCCTGCCACCCGCAGCCAGCCCCTGCCCCCAGCCACACACAGCCAGCCCCTGCCCCAGCCAGTCCCTGCCACCCCAGCCAGCCCCTGCCCCAGCCGCCCCTGCCAGCCCCTGCCCACAGCCACCCCCTGCCACCCCTGCCCGCAGCCCCCCCCAGCCACCCACTGCCGACAGCCACCCCCAGGCACCCGCTGCCCACAGCCACCCACAGCCAGCCCCTGCCCGCAGCCAGCCGCAGCCACCCCTACCCACAGCCACCCCAGCCAGCCCCTGCCCACAGCCAGCCCCTGCCACCCCTGCCCACAGCCACCCGCAGCCAGCCCCTGCCCCCAGCCAGTCCCTGCCACCCCAGCCAGCCCCTGCCCCCAGCCGCCCCTGCCAGCCCCTGCCCGCAGCCACCCCTGCCCGCAGCCACCCGCAGCCACCCCTGCCCACAGCCAGCCCCTGCCACCCCTACCCCAGCCACCCGCAGCCAGCCCCTGCCCACAGCCAGCCCCAGCCAGCCCCTGCCCCCAGCCCCCCGCAGCCAGCCCCAGCCCACAGCCAGCCCCTGCCACCCCTGCCCCAGCCACCCACAGCCAGCCCCTGCCACCCACAGTCAGCCCCTGCCCCCAGCCGCCCGCAGCCAGCCCCTGCCCACAGCCACCTGCAGCCCGCCCGTCTGCATAACCTGCCCACAGCCAGCCCGTGTCACTCCCTGCCTCCAGCTAGCCCTGTCCCACGCCCCTATCTGCAGCCAGCCCCACATCCACTGGTGCCCTGCAGTTCCCAGGGCAGTAACCCTGCACACCTGCTTCAATGAGGGGGCAGGGCAGCTGGGACCACACATGTGCACACCCTAGAGTGACCAGACAGCAAGTGTGAAAAATCGGGACGGGGGTGAGGGGTAATAGGAGCCTATATAAGAAAAAGACCCAAAAATTGAGACTGTCCCTGATCACCACCCACACATGTGAAACGGAGCTCATTTCTAGTTCAGCCCCATCTTTTTAAAAAAGAACTTTAGGTAGGGTTAAAATACATCTGTATTTTCCTGGACATGTCAGGCTTTTCGGTTCTTAATCACCTCCTGGGAAAATATGGGCATATGGTAACCCTATTGGTACAAAAAATACATGCTGTCGCACATCCCTTAAATCAGAACTTTTTATAGGGAACCCGTTGTTAAGATTTTGGCAGCTCATCACTGGGTGCAGGCATTGGCTGGCTGGAAGGTGGAGTGATGGCACTGGCTGAGGACAGGGGGCGATGGTGATGGCTAAGGATGTGAGGGGGTGCCGGCGCTGGCTGGGTGGGAGGTGGTGGGATGGCGCTGACTGAGGACGTCAGGGGGTGATGGTGATGGTTGAGGATGTGAGGGAGCACTGGCTGGGTGGGAGGTGGAGGGATGGCGCTGACTGAGGATGTGCAGATGCTGCATGGGTGGGAGATGGAGAGATGACGCTGACTGAGGACATGAGGGGGTGCAGGTGCTGGCTGGGTGGGAGGTGGAGGGGTGGCACTAACTGAGGACGTGAGGGGGCATTGGCTGGGTGGGAGTTGGAGGGATGGTGCTGGCTGGGTGGGAGGTGGAGGGATGTACTGGCTGAGGATGTGAGGGGTCCATGGTGATGGCTGTGGATATGAGAGGGAGCTGGCTGGGTGAAATGGGGAGAAATGGTGCTGGCTGAGGACATGAGAGAGTGCAAGCGCTGGCTGTGTGGGAGGTGGAGGGATGGCGCTGGCTGAGGACGTGAGGGGGTGCTGGCGCTGGCTGGGTGGGAGGTGAAGGGATGATGCCGAGGACGTGAGGGGGCGCAGGTGCTGGCTGAGGATGTGAGGGGGTGGAGATGTGGCTGTGTGGGAGGTGGAAGGATGGTGCTGGCTGGGTGAGAGGTGGAGAAATGGTGCTGGCTGAGGACCATTAATGGTGGTTTAGAATCTTGATGGCTCTCATTGACTAAAACAATTGGTTGTAAATGGCTCTATTTACTTGTAAACCTTCCTGCAGTCCCGTAAATCAGGCCAGGAAGAATGGAGACTTGGGGTCTCACAGGACATGTGACCATGTCGCCTAGAATCCATCTTAAACCTGGTGCTTTTCCATTTAGAAGGAGGGGTGGGGCCCAGAGAGACAAAAGATTTCTGTCTTATGCCAAAGCTATAAAGGGGGTGGAACAGAACAAAGGAGAAATCCGCTAGTTACCACCTGAGCTGGAACTAACAAGAACTGTACCGGGGAAAGTATTTGGCCCAGACTAAGGAGGAGTCTAGTCTGTGAAAGAAGCTTATTGAAACATCTCTGAGGGTGTATTCAGTTTTCCATATTCAGTTTCTTAATGTATTAGGCTTAGACTTGTGTGTTTGTGTTTTATTTTGCTTGGTAACTTACTTTGTTTTGTCTGTTATTACTTGAAACCACTGAAATCCTACTTTTATACTTAATAAAATCACTTTTGTTTATTAATTGACCCAGAGTAAGTGATTAATATTTGGGGGAGCAAACAGCTGTGCATATCTCTCTATCAGTGTTAGAGAGGGTGGACAGTTAATGAGTTTACCCTGTGTGGCAGAGCTCTGACCTTGCTCCTGTGGGTCCTGCACTTCTAGGCGGTTTATGCTTAGCCTCAGTGGCTCACTGTGACCCTCCACGTAGCCCTTCTCTCTCTAGGGCCAGGGTTACAGTCTACTGAGCCCTTTTCATCATAGGCTGCAAGGAGGTTGGTGAGAGAACTCCCACAGTCTCTGTTCAACCTCCAGTCCTGACAGGGACCTGACTTCCCCTTCCAGGAGCTGTTCCTGTAGTGGTGGGTTAGGGGGAACCTGGGCCCGCCCTCTACTCTGGGTTCCAGCCCAGGGACCCTAATAGTAGCAGTTATTGGCAGCCAACCTTTCACTGCCAGAGTTGCTGCATTTCCCTGGGCCACTTCCCCACAGCTCTCCTGCTTCTCCCTTCTTCACCCTTACCTTAGGGCTCCTTTAACGATGTTTTAGGGTGTCTTCAGTAACCAGCCCTTCAGCCACACTTCCTCTCCTCTGCCTGACTGGAGTGAGCCCTTTTTATAGTAACAGCAGGGCCTTAATTAGAGTCAGGTGGTCACATTAACTGAATGGCCTCACCTGACTCTTTACAGGTTAATTAGAGTCAGGTGTTCTCATTAGCCTGGAGCAGCCCCTGCTCTGGTCAGTCAGGGAACAGAAAACTGTTAATCCAGTGGCCAGTATATCTGCCTTCAGCTATTCTGCTGTACCCAACTGGCCTGAGTCTATCACACCTGTGTAAGCCTTATACAGAGTAAAATGGATTTATTTGGGGTTTTGATCGCATTGGGAGCTGGGTGTCTGGGTGCTGGAGATAGGAAACCTGCTAAGCAGTTTTGGTTAAAGTCTGCAGCTTTGGGGGCATGGTTCAGACCCTGGGTCTGTGTTGCAGCGGAGTAGTGTGTCTGGCTCAACAAGACAGTGTTCTGGAGTCCCAAGCTGGCAGGGAAAATGGGCTCAGAGGTAGTTTCAGCATGTCAGGTGACAGTCCCAAGGGAGTCTCTGTGACTGAACCCATCACAGAGGGATGGCACTGGCTAAGGAACTGAGGGGGTGCAGGTGCTCTCTGGTTGGGAGGTGGAGGAATGGTGCTGACTGAGGACGTGAGGGGGCAATGGCACTTGCTAAGGACATGAGGGGGCAATGGCACTGGCAGAGGATGTGTGGGGGCACCGGTGCTGCTTGGGTGGGAGATAGAGGGATGGTGCTGGATGAGGATGTGAGGGGGGTGCTAGCAGGGTGAGAGGTAGAGAAATGGTTCTGACTGAGGAAGTGAAGGGGAGCTGGCTGGGTTGGAGGTGGAGGGATGGCACTGGCTGAGGATGTGACAGGCCGATGGCTGAGGATGTGAGCGGGTGCAGGCGCTGGCTGGGTGGGAGGTGGAGGGATGGTGCTGACCGAGGACATGAGGGGTCACAGGTGCTGGCTGGGTGGGAGGTGGAGGGATGGCGCTGGTTAAGGATAGGAGGGGGTGCTGGCCTTGGCTGAGGATGTGAGCTGGTGCTGGCTAAGGACATGAGGGTGCGCTGGCTGGGTGGGAGGTGGAGGGATGGTGCTGTCTGAGGCTGTGAGGGGGCACTGGTTAAGGACATGAGGGGGTACAGGCTCTGGCGTTGGCTGAGCACATGAAGTGGCACTGGCTTGGGTGGGAGGTGGAGGGATGGTGTTGACTGAGGATGTGAGGAGGCTCTGGTGCTGGCTGGGTGGGAGTAGGAGGAATGGCGCTGGCTTCTGAGCTGGGGGGAAGTAAGGCATGAAGAGGTAATAATGAGTTGTGGGGAAGGGGATGTTGGATTACTGAAGGAGGTCCAATGACCTTCTCTTGATGACAACGGGAACATGGATGGAGGAAAGTGCAGGTGGCTTCCGTCCTCTAGCAGCTGTGTGCCGCCACTCAAGTGTGTTATGCATGCTGGGCTGTAGCAGAAGCGCGTGGAGAAGGTGTGTGTTAGCAGCCACTAGTTCACTGGTTAAATTCCCTCCTTAGCCCCAACATTTCACTTCTGCTGGATGGCTGGATCATGGCTGGGTCATGGGGGGCCAGACCTAGTAGCCAGAGCCCACTGTCACAACTTTGGGTGGGGAGGGAAGTTCCATAGCTCCCCCAGTAGGTGTTTCAGTGCAGCCAACTAACCCTACTTGAGCCTCCTTGGGTCTGCGTGCAACGTTTGCTGGCTCCTACCCCTGCAGTCAGCTGAGTTCTGAAGGGAAGGTAACTTTCTGTTCTCACCAGTGAATGAGGGTGTCATGAAGGGTCAGTCAACAGATGTCAAGGATCAGGGGAAAATGTGGGACATGGATCTCACCAAATTGCATCATTTCTCCGTGTTCCTGAATAACAGCCTCCAGAAGGACAATCTCCTCCTCAATTGGATCAAGGGCATGGCCTTGTGTAGCAGGAGGAGCTTTAGAGTCTGAGCTGTAGCTGCATCCATGAAATTGTCCGCTGCTCCCAAATTGGAGGGGAATCTGTCAGGGTCCCCTGGTATGCGCAGCTTGATAGGCACCTGCAAAGGGGAAGCCTGTGGATGGGCCTCAGGGTGCAGTTCAGTGAGGACTAAAGTATGGGGAAGTTCTCTTCTTTCAAAGTCCATGGCGGCTCCCCACACCGGTCCTGGGTTGGCTTGTGCCCCCAGGCTCTTTGGCATTCGTACTGGGCAGGCTGAGATGGCATGACTAGTTTCACCACAGTAGAAGCCCAACTGATGGTGGTGTTCCTTTTCTTCAGGTGTGAGTCGCTGGTCAGCCAGATTGGCTTGTATGGGTTCAGCAGGTGATACAGAAGTTGGGGTCATGGACCACGGTAAGGGAGGTTGCAGGCAACTGCTTTCTCCTCCCTTTGTTCTCACAGCTGATTATCCATGCATATGGTAAGGTCTACAAAGGCATCTAGGCCTGCTGTCATCTCTACATGGGCCAGTTCATCTTTGATTTCTTCCTGCAAGCTCCATCGGAACTGGTATGGCTGTGCTGCTTCGTTCCACTCTGTATGTGCTGTAGGGTGGCGGAAGAGCACTGCATAGGAGGCCATCATGCCTGGCCCCTGCTGGAGCCCTCTCAGGGTTGCCTCGGCTGCTTGCGCTCAGTGCAGGTCATTGAAGGTGGTTGACATCAACTGGAGAAAAGCATCCCAGTCCAACAGCACCAGGCTATGGCCTTCCAGCAAGGGGGAGGCCCAGTCTAATGCATCTCCTGTCAGCAGGCTGATTACCAGGGCTGCATTAGCCTGGTCAGAGGCATAGACTTGGGGATGCACCTGGAACAAAAGGTGGCATTGGTTCATGAAGCCCTGGAACTGCCACCGATTCCTGTCAAGCCATTGTGGCAATGGCATTGCAGGCCCCTGTTCAGGGCCAGGCCCTGCACACTGCATTGGCAGCACAGTATTCTCCACCCAGCTGCCTCACTTGCTCCTGCAGCTGCTAGTTGTCTAAGGTCATCTGCACAATTTGCGCCTGCAGTGCTTGATTATAAAGGGGGTGGGTGGCATTTGGGTGAGTCTGATGCTTCTAGTGTGATCCGAACAGTCTGTCACGGACAGGTTGTGGGCAGCTGGACATAGTAGTCAGAGCCAGAGTGCAGTCACAAGATAGGAGTCAGCTGGGTCAGGACACCAGGAGGATAGAATCACGAATCACATGCCAGGAGTCACACTGGGTCAGGATGCCAAGAAATCAAGCCAGGAGACAGGGGGAACACAGTCTAGAACAGGGTGGAGCCCAGTTGTTCAGACAACTTCCTGGTCCCGCTGTTGGCTTAAATAGGGACAATAGGCCAATCAGCTGCTCCGGGATTCCACCAATAGGACTTCAGGGGCAGAGCCTCAAACTGGGGCTGGGCTTCATGGATCCCAGGTATGCACGCATTAGCAGGCTATCTGGTGAAGGGTTGGAGGTTAGCTGCTCCTGCAGACCCAGGTTTGAGACCCAGGGGTCATGCAGTAGGGTGAGCTGGAGTTTGGAAGGCTGGGTTCATAGAATCATAGAATCTCAGAGTTGGAAGGGACCTCAGGAGGTCATCTAGTCCAACCCCCTGCTCAAAGCAGGACCAAACCCAACTAAATCATCCCAGCCAGGGCTTTGTCAAGCCTGACCTTAAAAACCTCTAAGGAAGGAGATTCCACCACCTCCCTAGGTAACCCATTCCAGTTCTTCACCACCCTACTAGTGAAAAAGTTTTTCCTAATATCCAAACTAAACCTCCCCCTCTGCAACTTGAGACCATTACTCCTTGTTCTGTCATGTTCTACCACTCAGAACAGTCTAGATCCATCCTCTTTGGAACCCCCTTTCAGGTAGTTGAAAGCAGTTATCAAATCCCCCCTCATTCTTCTCTTCTGCAGACTAAACAATCCCAGTTCCCTCAGCCTCTCCTCATAAGTCATGTGTTCCAGCCCCCTAATCATTTTTGTTGCCCTCCGCTGGACTCTCTCCAATTTATCCACATCCTTCTTGTAGTGTGGGGCCCAAAACTGGACACAGTACTCCAGATGAGGCCTCACCAGTGCTGAATAGAGGGGAATGATCACATCCCTCGATCTGCTGGAAATGCCCCTACTTATACAACCCAAAATGCCATTAGCCTTCTTGGCAACAAGGGCACACTGTTGACTCATATTCAGCTTTTTGTCCACCGTAACCCCTAGGTCCTTTTCTGCACAACTGCTGCCCAGCCATTCGGTCCCTAGTCTGTAGCAGTGCATGGGATTCTTCCGTCCTAAGTGCAGGACTCTGCACTTGTCCTTGTTGAACCTCATCATATTTCTTTTGGCCCAATCCTCTAATTTGTCTAGGTCCCTCTGTATCCTATCCATACCCTCCAGCGTATCAACCACTCCTCCCAGTTTAGTGTCATCTGCAAACTTGCTAAGGGTGCAGTCCACACCATCCTCCAGATCGTTAATGAAGATATTGAATACAACCGGCCCCAGCACCGACCCTTGGGGCACCTCACTTGATACCGGCTGCCAAGTAGACATGGAACCATTGATCACTACCCATTGAGCCCGACCATCTAGCCAGTTTTCTATCCACCTTACCGTCCATTCATCCAGCCCAGACTTCTTTAACTTGCTGGCAAGAATACTGTGGGAGACTGTATCAAAAGCTTTGCTAAAGTCCAGAAATAGCACATTCACTGCTTTCCCCTCATCCACAGAGCCGGTTATCTCATCATAGAAGGCAATTAGGTTAGTCAGGCATGACTTGCCCTTGGTGAATCCATGCTGACTGTTCCTGATCACTTTCCCCTCCTTTAAGTGGTTCAGAATTGATTCCTTGAGGACCTGTTCCATGATTTTTCCAGGGACTGAGGTGAGACTGACTGGCCTGTAGTTCCCTGGATCTTCCTTCTTCCCTTTTTTAAAGATGGGCACTACATTAGCCTTTTTCCAGTCATCCGGGACCTTCCCCGATCACCATGATTTTTCAAAGATAATGGCCAATGGCTCTGCAATCTCATCGGCCAACTCCTTTAGCACCCTCGGATGCAGCGCATCCGGCCCCATGGACTTGTGCTCGTCCAGCTTTTCTAAATAGTCCCGAACTACTTCTTTCCCCACAGAGAGCTGGGCACCTCCTCCCCATACCGTGCTGCAGAGTGCAGCTGTCTGGGAGCTGACCTTGTCTGTGAAGACAGAGGCAAAAAAAGCATTGAGTACACTAGCTTTCTCCACATCCTCTGTCACTAGGTTCCCTCCCTCATTCAGCAAGGGGCCCACGCTTTCCTTGACTTTCTTCTTGTTGCTAACATATCTGAAGAAACCCTTCTTGTTACTCCTAACATCTCCGACTAGCTGCAACTCCAAGCATGATTTGGCCTTCCTAATTTCACTCCTGCATGCCTGAGCAATACTTTTATACTCCTCCCTGGTTATTTGTCCAATCTTCCACTTCTTGTAAGCTGTTTTTTTGTGTTTAAGACGAGCAAGGATTTCACTGTTGAGCCAAGCTGGTCGCCTGCCATATTTACTTTTCTTCCTACACGTCGGGATGGTTTGTTCCTGCAACCTCAATAAGGTTTCTTTAAAATACAGCCAGCTTCCCTCGACTCCTTTCCCCGTCATGTTATTCTCCCAGGGGACCTTGCCCATCAGTTCCCTGAGGGAGTTGAAGTCTGCTTTTCTGAAGTCCAGGGTCTCTGTTCTACTGCTCTCCTTTCTTCCTTGTGTCAGGATCCTGAACTTGACCATCTCATGGTCACTGCCTCCCAGGTTCCCATCCACTATTGCTTCCTCTACTATTTCTTCCCTGTTTGTGAGTAACAGGTCAAGAAGAGCTTTTCCCCTAGTTGGTTCCTCCAGCACTTGCACCAGGAAATTGTCCCCTATACTTTCCAGAAACTTCCTGGATTGCCTGTGCACTGCTGTATTGCTCTCCCAGCAGATATCGGGGTGATTAAAGTCACCCATGAGAACCAGGGCCTGTGATCTAGCAACTTCTGTTAGTTGCTGGAAGAAAGCCTCGTCCACCTCATCCCCCTGGTCCGGCGTCTGTAGCAGACTCCCACCACGACATCACCCTTGTTGTTCATACTTCTAAATTTAATCCAGAGACTCTCAGGTTTTTCTGCAGTTTCATACTGGAGCTCTGAGAAGTCATACTGCTCTCTTACATACAACGCAACTCCCCCACCTTTTCTGCCCTGCCTGTCCTTCCTGAACAGTTTATATCCATCCATGACAGTACTCCAATCATGTGAGTTATCCCACCAAGTCTCTGTTATTCCAATTACATCATAATTCCTTGACTGTGCCAGGACTTCTAGTTCTCCCTGCTTGTTCCCCAGGCTTCTTGCATTTGTGTATAGGCACTTAAGATAACTCGCTGATTGTCCCGGGGGTTGACTAACTGTGCTCTCCCCTGCCCCCCATAAGCAAACACTGTAATCATGCCATAAGTATTTGAGATGGGAAAGGACTCTTAGGTCCCATCCAGCCCATCCCTTGGGGCCAGCATCAGACTGAGTCCCACAATTTACTTTCTAGTATCTCCTGCAGGCCAGTTTTAAATGGCCCAAGAAGGGGACTCACACTGCTCCCATCCCTCCACCCAATACATCTCATGCTCAGGAAGCCTTTCCTGGGATTCACCTTCCTGTTCCTCTTCCTCACTGTAGCTCCATCACTCTCAGTTCTATCCCTGGGTGTAACTAGGGCAAAGCTTGGTATGAGTCATTGCTCTGTTTTTTAGCTCCTGGCTGGTTAGCTCAGATCACAAGAAGGGGAGGACAGGCTGCATGTGTCCATATACATTTTGTTTGAAATGTTTGTTTAAAGCACCTAGAGAATCAGGGCATCACTATTTTAAGCACAAGGTGAAATAGCTACAATAAAGAGATACAAAATAGACTGTGCCCCAAATAACTGACCAATTGCCTTCCTCAGACTCTGCAGCCTTCAAACGCTCAGAGATTTATCATGTGTACCCTATATTGTTGCACAACTACACTCTCATAATGTTTCTTCATAAGCCCTCCAACATCCAGGAACTTTTGCTGCTCTTGCATGTACTTCCTCTGGTCTGACTGCACCCTTCTATTAATGCAGTGTCCAAGAACTAATGCCATTTTCCAGCTGTGTTCTCACCGGAGCCCCACAACTCTCTCCTCTGTGACCTGGAGCCGTTCCACTGCCTTTGTGTTGACATTGCTCATTGTAATCTCTCAGCTCCAGAATTGCACTGCCCACTCAGTTCCCTGCAGTAGGTATCTTGTGGCATTGCTGCCTTAGACGTTCACCCCGCCCGTTGAATGGCCGGGGTTCTGTGACCAATTTTCTACTGATTTCAGGCAATTTTTCCAATGGACTCATCTTCGTCTTTTCTGCCCACGTCAGATTTTCCCGCGCCCCCTGGGGGTTCTTTCTTCATCTTCATTGCAGTTCAAAACTCCACCCAGTTTAGAAGCATAGGGAATGATCCATCTATACCAGTATCCTGTCTCAGACAGTGGCCAGCACCAGAAGCCTTGGAGGAAGGTGAGAGAAAGTCTGTAGTGGGCAGTTATGGAATGACTTGCACATGGGGAAAACTTTTTCTTAATTCCCCTATCTATCAGGGGTTGGCTGATGCCTTGAATATGAAGGTTTATATCCCTGCCAAAGCCTTTTAAAAAAAACAAAAACCAAAAAAACAAAACCTTTTTATTTTAACTCCAGATGCTCTTGTTATCCAGATAAATTTCCAAATCCTACTAAGCTCTTGGTCTCAAAGATAGCTTGTGGCAATGAGTTCCATGGGCTAATTGTGTGTTGTGTGAGTATTTCCTTTAATTGAATGTCCCCATGTTCTTGTATTATGTTAAAGGACGAACAGCGTACCTTCTCCAGATGAGCCATTATTTTGTATATCTTTACCATGTGTCCTCTCAAACATTCCAATGTTTTCAATCTCTCTTCATCAGAGAGTTTTTCCAGCCCTCTAATATTCTTGTCACCTGTCTCTGAATGGGTTACTCCAGGTGAAGGGGTACTTTTGATTTTTTTAATCTGAAATTGTCATTGACTTGCTGTTTACTCTCTTTTCTGAACTGTTAATGAAAATTTTAAATAAAACAAGTCCTAATGTTAATGCCTTTGGTGCCCATTAGGTGCTTTCTGTCAGCTCAACACACTGCTTGTGGCTGCACCGTCCTTCACAGCTTCTAACCCATGTGTCAATGTTCACATCCAAGCCTGTTCAAATGTGCTTGCTACACTGGGAGATCCAGGTCATATGAACTCTGGTGGCTGCTTAAGAATGTGACTCAAAGTTAGATCAGAACTCCCATACTCTGGTTGAAGAATGCAAGGTATGGAAGGTCCCCTACATTTGATGGAAGGTATAAATGCACAAGCGCCCGGTATGGGAAGTCCTAGCCTAGAGGACTGCCATTCTCATCACAATGTTCAGGGGAAAAGATGTGAAGTCTTGTTAATATCAGCAACCCAAATGTGGCCACGACAGTGCGCTGGTAGCTGTCAGTGTGGCCAGATTGCAGCGCTTTCCCTACTCAGCTGTACGAAGACAGGTTTAACTCCCAGTGCTGTACAGCTGCAAGTGTAGCCATACCGAGTCACTTCAGAAACTAAAGCCAGCCTTGGCTCTCAGAGAAACACTTGATGGGTGGGGATATGAAAGTCCATAGGTCAGGCCTCCCACATACCTCAATGCCCTGCAGATCACCAACTGGCCAATGAAGTGAATTTGGTGCTTTTGCCCCAGAAATAAGAAACAAGCCAGTTGATTCCCTTGGCTCTAAAATCAACAACAGCTTGTGAGAACCAGAAAGGGACCTCAACTAGAATCAGGGCAGGTGAGCTAGTCTGCCCTTCCCCTGATGGGAACATGATTTGAGACAGAGCCCAGTGATGTATAATCCCATTGCTGCATTCTTGTTCTCTCTGTACCTGCTACAGTTGGTTTATCAAGATGAGGGTTGATCAAAAAGTTTTCATCAAAACTATTTTTTGATGGAAAACTGGATTTTCAACAAGATGAATGTTTTCATGTAAGTGTCTGCATTCTGTAGGAAACTGTAATTTTTCATTGAAAACACACACACCTAGAACCCAGAATATTTTGATTTGGATAATCAGTTGAAGTACTACATGGGAGTTGTAGTTCTGATTCTTCAAAGATCCCCTTTTCCTCTATGCCTCCCCCAGTTGGACTACATCTCCCATGATGCACCACAGCCAGGGACTCCCCTGATGGAACGAACCATGCTGAATCATGGGAGATGCAGTCTGAATGGTGATCCTAGCCTATAGAGGAGAATGAGAGCATGAGGCACCCAAACTACAACTCCCGTGAAGCACCACAGCAACATTTCTGATTTAAAATATTTTAGATTTTGGCTTTTTTTTTTTTTTTGCTTAAAAGCCAAAGTTTTCCCTGGGAAATGTTGATGAAAACATTTTTTTAAAAAAATTTTGTGGAAATTTTCCATGGGAGGAAATGCCTATTTCCCAACCAGCTCTAATGAAGACCCAGGCCCTCTCTTGTCAGCATGGTCCCTGGAGAGCAGTGTGGCTCTTGGAGCTGGCCCAAGGCACTAGTCTGCACTGCCTCCACTCTGTTCCTAAGAGCTCCTTCCCAAAGGATTGAACACTGTACCCTGCAGGGGCTGAGACAAGGGATTCCACAGCCAGGAGAGTTCATTGGCAAAAGGAGACAGTTCAAACCTTCTGCTGTAAATCACTTGCATTGTACCCATTCCAACTGTTACTGGGAAATGCCTTCATTAAATACATCTAACGACACACTGGGAGTTTCTTTCTGAATTAGTCCTAACTGTGTCCTAAGCAGCACATTTCTGGGGCAGACTCAGAGCTGGAGTCAACCAGCACAGGGGCCACACTGAGTTACGCCAGCTGAGGAGCTGGCCTGCGGAGCTCTTCCAGTTGCCCGCGGGTGGAGTTCATTGCGGAACAGCTATAAGTACAAAACAGGGAAGCTGCTGGTAATTCGGTGGTAATACCTGGAGTTTAGCCCCCTCTCCTCTTTTTATTTAATTGGAGTCTTTTGGGGGGAGAATCCCAGCTGTTTTGAAAATAACATGGGAGCTCTGTATAGTACAGCAGGGGTGTCAGCCAAGCTGTGCCCCTCCAAGGCAACTGATCTGAAAATACAATGTTCCTTTGAGGGTGAGTTGAATATAGGGTGACCAGATAGCAAGTGTGAAAAATCGGGATGGGGTGGGGGGTAATAGGCTTCTATATACAAAAAAGCCTCAAATACTGGGACTGTCCCTATAAAATCGGGACATCTGGTCACCCTAGTTGAATATGTCTCCCTAACCAGGGATGGTGACGTTTATACTGAAGTGTTTGAAGCAGCCTTGTCCCTACAGGGAGGAGGTAGGGGGTACTACCTCCCACCATCTGCCAGCAGCCCCAGGCGTAGCTCTGGGAGTGCAGCAAGAGCCTGCTGCCCACTCCCTCCTGCGGCTACTCACATGCACTGCGCTGGCCATCTGCTGCATCCCAGCGGAGGGAGGAGAGCAGTAATGGCGGCTCTATCACCTGCATCGCTGCCAGCTGCGGGAGCTTCATGGAGAGCAGGAGGAGAGCCCGACTGGCTCTGCCTCAGTCTGGGGCAGAGCCTAGCAAAGGACAGATCTCCTCCCCCACGCAGCTCCACAGGGGGAAAGAGAGGAGAAACTAAGAGTGCCAATAGCCATTAGAGCCCTGCCCTGGCCCAGGTTAGAGCCCAGGGGCTGCTCTAGTGGATGCTACCTGGCAATGCTTCCCTCCCCTCCCCCACAGGACTGTACACTGGCTGTGGATAGCTGAAGCACAGCACAGTCCAGCCACTCCCCTTCCCCACCCTTGCACCGATGCTGGGAGGAGGGAAGCAAAGGAGGCGTCTACAGCAGCCTTATGCCTGCCAAGGAATCCTTGCACAAGGGGATTCTTCCACAGGTTGGATTCTGCTTCCTTTGTGCCAGCCATATGAGACAGAGCAGAGAGCCTGCCCCTCAGTACTGACTGTGGTCCCTGGGCCTTTTGGGCTGGACACCCCGCCACAGGAGGAAGAACTCTTTGCTTCTCTCTATTAGCAGGAGGGCTCGATGGGCCAGCCTGACACAGTATGCATTTTAACCACCCTCAGCTGGAGTCTTATAACATTGTTTCTCCTTCTCCCCTGTGTTAGGAGACACTTCTCTCACCCCCTTGTCATCACTGTGCAGCCAAAGGAAGCTCTAGAAATAGCTTGAGACAAAAGTTTCCCGCCGCTGGGTCTCACTGAGGAACTTGGGACAGAGTGTTTGGATCAGAGACACTCGTTCCTCTCGCAGTCCCTGTCACATCCTCCCTCCTCCACACAGCTCAGTTACCAGGGGAAAAGACCAGATTCTAGGCCTTTGGCACCGACCTCAGTGTCCAAGCTGCAGTGAAGAAAAATACCTTCTCTGTAATAGTCAGGTCAGAGACCCATTCTGATTCTTTGGAGAACAAATTCAGTACAGAATCATAAAAATGTAGTGCTGGAAGTACCTCAAGAGTCCAGTCGCCTCTGCTGAGGCAAGCCAAGTAAAACCTAGACCATGCCTGACATGTTTGTCTCACCTGTTCCTGAAAACCTCCAGTGACTGGGATTCCAAGTTTTTCCTAATGTTAACCTAAATCTCCCTTGCTGCAAACTAAGTTGATTCCTTCTTATCCTACCCTCAGTGGACATGGAAACCAATTGTCCACCATCCTCTTTAGAACAGCCCTGAACATATGTGAATATACGGAAGCTTTAAAATGACCTGACTTGGAAGAGGAAATAATATCTGCTGGAAAACAAGTTATTGAGAGGAAGGCTGGTCCAATGGCTAGCACAGTAGCTTGGGGGAGCCGAGTTCAATTCCCAGCTCCGCCACAGACCCCCTGCATGACCCTGGACAAGTCACTTTCTGTGCCTCAGTTCTCCATCTGTAAAATGGGCATAACAGCACTGCCCTGACTCAGAAAGGTGGGTCAGGGTAAAGACATTAACAATTGTGAGGTGCCTTAGATAGATGTTCAAGAGACTAAAGAAGCAAGTGCTAAACCACTGGTCAGTGCTTCTGTTACATAGAAATGTGGACATTCTGGAAATGTATGAATGGCTCTTATTGCCCAAGCATTATACCTTCCTGAAGGAGGAAAGGGATCATGTAGCTAAGTGGTTATTGCTTAATTTCCCATGTGAACATGCATAATACTTCTGATATCAAGAGAGGGACCTTCACCAGAGCCCTATCAAAACCAACTCCACAAACTATCATGGGAACTTTGTACCTGTTTCTTCAGATTGTACTAATTTTTCACATCATATTTGAAAGGGGAGGGAGGTAATGTTCTAAAATGAGAAAATTCACATAATCCCTCATGCCATGAGGATGAGTCCAGCTACTGGAGAAACAAATCACTGTGTCTGAGGGCAGAATCAATAGCCCTTGGCTTTAAAGGCTCTGTGCTTTTGCCACTTACCCTACACATCTGTAAAAATCAAAAGAATGACATTTTCTTTGTTTACAATCAATTTTTTATCAACTCTGAAGATGAATAATGACCAAGAGTAAATAGATACTGAAGACAAGTCATCTCAACCACAGTTTTGAATCTCTGGTCTCCTCAGTCTGTAATTTACTGAGTCTACTTAATGGTGCTAGCAAAGAGCTGGCAATACCTTGTTTGGTATTCTTAATTTGGGGCAGGGGAATCAAGTAGATGTTTAGCACGTTTGTTAAATTTTAACCCCAAGGCAATTTGCATATTGCTTTATCACCAAGACTTGAGCTCATTTCTGATGTCTGAAGAAATTCTGACTAGTGACTAGAGTTTTGTTCTAATATTAGCTAATGTCAGATGCAAACTTTGAAATGATAAATACACTTATTTTAAACAGCAAACTTGCTGTATCTGGAGCCTGATCAGAAGAACAGCCAGCCCAGATTTGCCTTTTCTGATGTTCCTTTGTGCTGTCTGATTTTGTTTGACCCAGGCTAGTATGGTGCTGCAAGATGCTAGGGAAAAAACTACAACCACCGCTTTGCTGCTAGGCAGAGATTGTTACACAAGAGACAAAGATGAACAGTAATAGACCAACCCTAGTGCACACCCCACCATGCAGGTGAGCGAGGTACTCCAAAATCTGAGGCAGGTGTCCGAGACTAGAGGGTAAAATCGGCGAGGTCAGAGAAAAAACTAAATTATGTGATTGCAATGCTGGGGAAAGGTGCTGGACTGACAGCTGTAGAGGACAATCTATTTTGGGCCAATCTCAGAACAGGTCCGGCAGTGGCTGGAAAAGTCTGTTGACATTCCCCCGGCATCCAGCACCCACCTCCAGGGTTATCTTTCAATGGCTTCTTCAGTCCTTGGCTTCTCTGTTGAGGGTGCCAACGAGGGGACTTGGGGCCATTTGTAATGCCTGGTTTTGTGACTTGTGTAGTGTCCACTAGGGGCTCCATCCTGCTCACTTGACTCCAACTGCAGCACAACTGGGCTGTTTGAAGTGGGACCATGAGCCCAAAATTATTTCACACTAGCCACTGGACAGCCATCAGATGATGACAATATTGATGGCATGCTCCTGCTTCACACAGCAGTCCGTCACAGCACACTACACACATTTTAGTGCGCTGTAGCAGTGTCCACACAGGAGGTACTGCATGGCAAGCTAAGGTGCTGCACTAATGTCCCATGTAGACTCTGGGTTACTAGCTTTTTGGGCAGGACTTGATCTCCCCACCATTAACCTCTGTTCCAGTGCTAATATATTTACAGTATATCTAGCTCTTGACCCTCTAGTTTAGGACAGCAGTAACAGATGAAATATTCAGAACAAATCAGCACAGATGATCTATTGTCTCAACAAAACAATGGTGTCCAAGAGCAGCATCCCCTTCCCAGAATTTAGGGGGGTTCTCTTCTTCCCTTTTCTGTTGCTGTGTCCCCACTCTTGGTCCTTATTCACTGCAAAAAGTGATGTCCTGGGGCACAAAATGTCTTTTTAAAATACTTCTATTCACAAGTCTGCCTTCTCTCATGTTCTGCAGTTGACTAGCCCCACATCCACCTATTGTGCCATGCAAATACATAACAATAAACCCCGTGAAAGACTTTGTATCCCATTATGAACTTCCTGAGTCATGGGAGCCATTTGTTAAATATACTATGAAAATATTTTTCAGATTAAAAAACCAAAAAACCTCCCATTTAATTATTATCTAAGCACAGCGTGTGTCTAGCATGTGTAGAGGGGACAAGCCTTCTCTTTCTCATTACTGGGCATAAAACAGGGTATAAAAACAGGGTAGGGATAAATATGACAAGTTTGGGTGAATTGCATAAAATATGTCAACAACCCCAAGAGCAGAAAATATTTGGTTAGGACACAACCAGGAGTTCATGTTCAAGGAGATCCCAGCCAGGCTGCGGTGCTGCTTTCCAAATTTTTCGACCCAGAATAGATGGTTAGGGAAGAGTTACAAATGAAAATAGTTGTCACCCTGTTTGCTCTAGCAGCAAGGCTGGGGGTGGCTACAACCCTGTGGAATCCTTGTAAAGATGGCCCTTAACACAGCATGGGCTACTGCAGCATTGAGCCTACTGCCATGTGAGAGCCGGCACTCACTGCTGTCCAAGTCTTTGCTGATGAGGTGGGAACTGAAGCGCACACTGATGATTCCTCACCATTTGACCACAGCCCATTTACTAAGTGATTAGGTGCCGACAGGCTTCAATCACTAAGAGCCCCCCACGTTCCTTTAATGTTATCGCTGGCCAAGCAAACCTGTAGCAGGGTTGACAAGTAATTAGATAAGACAGGCATTTTCTGAATGAATTACCTATTGGTACCTCTTGGTATTGTTGTGGGGAATAAATAAAACAAATTTCATTTTTAGTCTGCAGCTCGCTGAGCACCAGCTTTGTCCTATTTGTATAATCCTAGGGAATTATGTGAGCGTGTTGCTATGCACATGTCTCTTGGTAGCTCCCCGAATGACCAGCCACCAGACAGATTAGATTTGCTAATGCTGAGGATGCTTCAGTGAACTGAAGGATGTTGGACGCTCAGTGCAGCACAAAACAATTCAGTTCTGGACCCCCAAAGCACAGAGTTAACAAACTGCACTTCAAAGTTCCTCTCTGCTCCTTAATCATTTCGATTACTGCTCTGAGACATGTCCTCAGCAAACCTCTGACATGTCCTCAGCTTCCTCCAAACTCCCATGTCTCCTGGGCAAGCCAGCTTGCTAACTGCCAGAGCACAAAGCTTCCATGGTTTATTTATGCTACCCAAATAGGACATGGGCTGGGGAAGAATGGGAAGTGACCAAGCCCCAGTGCAATGGAATATATATGTCCTGGGGCCTTACAAAAGTAATGAGGGAAAAGGAACTTCTGTTATCTCGCTGCACTTTGATTAAATCAGTAGCCAACAGGATGGCGAGTTCTTTGTTACAGACTGTCCAAGGGTGCTGGCGTCTAAAGGACTGAGCATGGGAGACAGCAACTCAGACTCCAACCCCAGCTCTTCCACTGTTTACCTACATGGCCTTGGGCAATTGACTTCCCCTCAATGCCAGCTTCCCCATGCATAACAGGGGGCTGATACTTGCCTTCCTCCGCGGGGCAGGTAAACCATTCCTCACTGATAAGTGTTTGAGTGCAAAGTGTTAGCTTAGCAGTATTAATGGTAAATCAGCAGAGTCTGCTGTGGGTTAGCAACCCCAGTGCCCTGCACCAAGCTGTGAGAGGCCCAGGTTTAGGTCCCAAGTTTGGGCCCCAGTCTGACAGGAAGTGGGGTGCTAGGGAGGTGGCAAAACATTCAGTCCCCAGGGAGTGGGCTCTGGCGGGTGGGCAGAACACAGTGTCAATCTGGAGCTCGCCCTCCGTGGAAAGTGCTTATGCAACTCTCCTCAGCCAAAGACCAGTGGCCCAGGTGCAGAGCCTCGAGGGAGGAAGGTGAAAATTGCAGGGAATCCTCTCTAAAGTGCTCTCCTCCCCATCCCCCACAGACACTGGATACCCGCACAGAACCCATGTACAAACAGGATGCAGAGAACACTTTAAAAAGACAGTCAAGCTAAAATTCCCATTAAGAAAACAAGATGCCTGGCTTGTTAACCCCATCTTCATTCTCAAATGGCAATCCTTAGGGGAAACCTCATTTACTTTTGTCTTGGTAACACTGATTGTTTACTTTTGCTGTTTTGCTGAACTTGGAGAATGAAAATTGATTGGCCAGTTTCACTTGTTGGCACTCGTGCATAAGCCCTTTGTGGCAAGGCTGGGTTGCAAATGCCGTAGGGGAAGGGAGCAATCACAACCACATGCTGTTTTCACCAGACTTCCAAAAATACCCCCAAAAAACAAAAACAGAGCAAAATTTTCTCCTATGCTTGAGTTTTGCAAAATTTTGTTTCTAACCAAAACTAATTTTGGGGGTTAAACAGCTCTCAAGGTTCCTGGCAAGTTGATATGGGAACTGCGATGCTACTGTAGCCCTTGAACCCTTCCTGACATTGACCGATGGCATCTTTTCTGCCAGACTGGACTGTGATCCCTGGTGATGCCCTCTTTACTTTCTTCACTGCAACACTGCATTCACCGCAAGCAAATGGCTACTTACTGATGAAGTTGGCCTGGCCGGTGAAGATGGTGTACTGGAGCTCATAGGAGCTGACACTGAACTCATCCTCCGAGATCCAATGGACTGTAATGGTGTCATGGGAAGCTGTACAAAGCTCCTCTCGGACAGATGGTGGATTGGGTGCTGCATGGACGACAGATGACAATGTAGAGATAATAAGGGGTTTTCACATCCACTTGGGTGACACCTCATAATGGAGATAGTCTCTATATGGAGGGAGCACAGAAACTGCACCGAAAAACCAATTCTATGTGTTGTTGAGTGACTGCTGGAGTAAAATGGAGGCTCCTGGAAGGGCTAGGGCATCAGGGACAAGGCTAGGAGACCACTTATTAATGTGGTCACATTGAAGGTTTAGGCGGCTAATTAAAGCCCCGCCTCTGGTTGGCACTGATTTTTTAACAACCTTTTTATCTGATAAATGTTCTGGACACAGATGACATTTCTCCTCCTATATTATCTGCTTGAAAATCTGATAGATGGACCCAAAGATCAGTTAGCTTCTCTGGTGCATTTGTCTCCTCAGTGGCTTCAAGTAGCCTTGTAAAGAAACACAGGTATCTCTATACAGCAGTTGGGCGAAGTAATTCCCAGGCCAAGTAGATGTACCCATGATAGCTTGAGCGGAGCTAGCATGCTCAACATAGCAGTGTGGCCATGGCAGCATGGCTATTTTCTGTGTGCTATCTTGAGGCTATGCCCTCTGCAGATACCATACACTACATGGGCAGCTTTTCCCCCACTTTCTTCAAATGTGGAAGAAAATCCGTCAAAAAGGACTGCAGCACATCAGGACGGGAGTAGCCCTTCATTGCTATTTACTTGCATTATGGTATACCCTTTATTCTTATGTGTATTACCGTCACACCCAGAGACCCAAATCTGGATCAGAGACCCAATGTGCTAGGTGCTGTCTGAATACAAAGGTTGACATGATCCTCATCCAAAAGAGCTTTCAATTTAAGGCTTCAAGACACATACAAAGGGCAGCAAAGAGGAAATACTAAACTATATTACACGTTGAATGTATTACATGTTTTTTTTCAAACTGCTCATTTCCTGTGGGCAGCATGGCAGGAAGTGGGATTTGAAGAAGGAGGTTCCAGGGATTTTTTCAGAGAGGGCATTCCCAGCATTCAGCAAAGCGGCAGATGTCAGCACCACTGATGGAGCAGAGGAGATGGGAAAGGGGAAGCAGGAGATAGCAGCCAATGTGATGAGAGCAGATATGAAGGGACAGAACTGTGAAGGTGCTTGGAAGTGAGACATTTCAACTGGATGGGGTGGAAATAGGGGAACCATGAGAAGGACTTAAAGTGGGATGGGGTGGTTACAGGGTCAGAAGGAAGATGGCCATAGCAACTGACTGGACAGAAGTGATGTGAGTGAAGGGAAGGGTCCGAGGAGAAGGATGCTGTACTCAAGCCAAGGGATGAGAGCGTGACTCAGAGGTTTTGCAGAAAGGGCAGAGAATTGTAACAGATTTCAGAAACAGCCACCCTAAGAACATGCCTGAATACCAAAAGCCCAAGGACTGATGACTGGGCCACTCCATTATATAGATAGATAGATAGATAGATAGATAGATATACCTATCTCATAGAACTGGAAGGGACCCCGAAAGGTCATCGAGTCCAGCCCCCTGCCTTCACTAGCAGGACCAAGTACTGATTTTGCCCACAGCATCAAGAAGTTTAAAAGACTAGAACAACTTACAATGTAATTGATATTAAAATATTTTCCACCTCATCTGAGAGGACAAAGAAGGTTACAGCGTGTGTTAGGAAAGCAGGATCAGCACACACCTGTTAGATAATCCAGCCCCTCCAGCAGTTTCTTTTCTCTGGAAAAATCTAAAGCAAAGTTTTCAAAGGCATCGTTAAAATTGATATCTGGTATCAGCACTTGAGAGGATGCAGTTGCCATGGCGACCCTGAAAGAAAGAAAAGAGCATCAATATACCTTAGGGTGTGTTTGGACAACCCAGCCGGCAGTTAGATTGCTGATTAAAAAGGTGCAAACAGTCTTGCAGTAATGTCACATGCCAGGAGGAAAACCACCACCCAAAGCAGGCTTCTCTGGAGAAGCAAAGCAGCAAGCCCCTGGGGAAGGGCCTGGTGGCTTTGTTTCCTTTTGTTGTTGTTCTTAGTGACAGAAGCATCCTCCTTTTGCTCTTTGAAAAAATCATAAACATTACACTGGGCTAGACAGGGCTACCAAGCGACAGCGCTGCTTGTTCTTCCAAGGAAGGACATGCTCCCATTCACACTTCATATTCACCTTCTGAACGACTTGCCTCCCATTGTCCCAGCTGGACATTCGCCATCCCAGAGTGAATGGCACCCCACACCTGATACGATCCCTAGTGAAGATTCTCACAGGCCTTGTCTGCACTAGGACATTTCTGCTAATATTTGCCACTGCTGCATCTCCACTTGTGGCTGCAATGGTGTGACTCTGGGCAGGTCTACACTAAGGGCGGGGGTCGAACTAGGGTACGCAAGTTCAGCTACGTGAATAGCGTAGCTGAACTCGAAGTACCCTAGTTCGAACTACTTACCCATCCAGACGCCGCGGGATCGAAGTCCGCGGCTCCAAGGTCAACTCCGCCACCGCTGTTTGCAGTGGTGGAGTACCGGAGTCGACCGGAGCGCGCGGGGAGTTCGAACTATTGCGTCTAGATTAGATGCGATAGTTCGAACTCCGAGAAGTCAAACTCACCGCGTCGACCCGGCAGGTAAGTGTAGACTAGCCCTTAGAGCACCAGCACCCACCAGTGCTTTCAGCACTGAGTTGTGCAGGTCAGCTCTAAACAGGGTTGGATTGGAATACCCAGTAATCTCCTGGGGCCCTGTCTACACCCACTAGTGAATGTATGTTATAGGTTCCCCACTATGGCCAGTCCACAGAGGTTATGAGTCAGTTACAGCCCTAGTTAAAGAACCTGACTCTAGCTCATGCAGTAATAGCTTGTGCGGTTTAGCTCTGGAGGTCCTCAGTTCAATCCCTGGTGTTTCAACCCAGAGAGCAGCTGACAGCACCACCACTACTAGTGGAACTGAAAGGGAGGTAACCATGACCAGTAATTATTCAGCAGATGAACCCTAGTGCCATCATTCTTTCAATGTTTCACCTATTACTCTCACTGGCCAGTCTCAAACCCTTGTACCTGTCATACAATTTGCTGGTGGCCCTGTGTGATGCTGCATGCTGTGCCACTGTAAAGCACTTTGATACTTGGCAAGAGCAGGGAGGGATAACTCAGTGGTTTGAGCAGTGGCCTGCTAAACCCAGGGTTGTGAGTTCAATCCTTGAGGGGGCCACTTAGGGATCTGGGGTAAAAAATCTGTCTGGGGATTAGTCATGCTTTGAGCAGGGGGTTGGACTAGATGACCTCCTGAGGCCCCTTCCAACCCCGATATTCTAAGAGTACTCTTTGTAAGCACCACTTCTGTGGCTGTGAGGCTTAGTAAATAGATAAAGATGGTTCAGAAAACAGGCAGCGTTGAGGGGAAAAATCTCACAGGATAAATTAACTTCCAAGGGGGGGGTTCTGTGCTGAGACAGCTGTTTTTAATACCACTCAAAAAAACACATGCACCATTTTCTACCAGGGATTCAAACCCAAGTTAGCTGGCCAGCAACACCTAGCAAGCCCACCTCTCAGCCACATTCCTGGCAGTCTGCAAGAACCGTGCATGGTCATTCTCTTTCAGGATATGTTCTGCTTGATTGATGAGGACCGTGGAGCGCTCCAGGCACTGCCGACAGTTAGCTACCTGCTGGGCCAGCTTCCTCAGCTTCATAACCTTGGAGAGAGGAGCAGAGGGGAAACAAAAAACAGAAAACAGCACTTGAAGGAGATCAGAAGGAGCCCTGGGAATTGGGCTTATTAATCAACTGGCTAAAGTTGCCATGTTTAGGACAAGGCTGACGGAGAGGCTGCCCCAATGGCTTATCCTCTGCAGTGCCCTGTGAGGACATCAAAGGCATTGCTTTAAAACCAAAGGAGAAAGCACTGGTCCTAGCAGAGGAGGCTTCTCAATGAAAGTCAGCAGGAGTAAAACTCTGCCAGAGCCTTGTGCTCCAGCCCCTCCCAGCCAAACAGCTTGTTGTGAAAAAGAGAGTTAAGAAGCATTTAAAGGTGCACTCTCTGTGTTCATTTAGATTACAGAACAGACAGACTGGGAAACCCTGGGAAACCCTGGGAAAAAGGCTTTTGGTTGCTCTAAACGCTTGTGCGATCAAAAGTGATGCAGCTGCTCTTCACTTTTCACATTTTCAAACTCTGAGGGCTTAAATCTCACCTCATTCCCTTTACTTTAGCACAAAAAATAAGAAATTAATGTAACCCCTTTTTGAGTTGGCCCTAGTTTAGGGACAAATCTCCTCTTTGAAAGCAGGTCAGAACAGTACAAGGAAACCTCACACTTCTCTAGAGCGGCTTAGTCAGTGCACAGCTCAGACTTTAGCACTCAGAAAGCATTACAGTTTCAGTCACAGATAGTTTTGTAACTGCAACCCAGGGGGTGAGATGTGACAATAACATGGGATGGGGAAGTAAGCTGCGACACCTGGAATCAGATGCAAACTCAACCAGCTGTAAACATGATCAGACACGAGCATGCACAAAGAATGACGGACATCTCAAAAGCAGTCAGCCCCACTCTGCACCAAGCTGCCTTCGGATATCAGGAAGCCCATTTCTAAGTAGCAGGATAACAATTAACTTGTCACCATTCCCTGCTTCAAAGTCTTTGCTGCATTTTGGAAGTCATACTGTGCCCTAGACAAAGTTCAAATCAGCAGAAATTCAGTACTGTCAGGGAAAAATGCCCAACAATTCAGCTTTTTCTGCAGGGAATTTCTTAAGTGTGTTTATTGGCTGTTTAAGATAACACATGATAAACCAAAAATTCACAGCATTGATATTTGAAGTTCTGTGGTATCATCTCTCTGATCTTTCTTCAGCAAAGCATGGTGACAAAACTGAGGGCATCTTGTGACAGTGGAGTTCACAATGAAACCAGAATGACCAGTGTTTCTTATGGTGTCAAATCCCGAAGTCCATACTCAAGGAAATGTCATATTGAAGTTCTCAGAACACCTCAGGACTGTGCCCGGGTGAGGGCCTCCTACGGAATGATGTTGAGATCTGCAATGTGTTAGGTGAGGCAATGGTTCTTCTACCCACTTCAGTGCCCCAGGGTGACACACATTCCTTTAGTGGAGAAATTCTAGCTGCGATAAGTGCACTCACCCGAGGAACCAGTCACCTACGTGGTGCCCAGAATGGTAAATCTTCATGAAAACAGCTTTATTTTCAAGGACAAATTCAAACTGTCTCCTGATGAAAACCAGGATTGCCATTTGCTGCCCAGCTGGCCAGGAAAGTGTGCCAGTCTCTAATTTTTGAAAGGCCACGTTTGAAGCGTATGTGGATGTCTCAGGGCACTGAGATGGCTGCAGCTATGGTGCATTTGGTGCTAGGGAACTAACAAGCCTAGAGACTGAAGTCCGCTATTCACAGTATGGGTGCAGCATGGCCAGAAGTGCCTCCAGCCTCCCTCAACCTGCTGTAGCCTATATGCCCCAACCATGACCTCAGAGACCCATCTAAGCATGAGAGGGCATTAGCTTACACGTGGCCTCTGACAAGGCTGCTCATAAGGATGCTGCTCAGTGCCCCAGGTGATCAGATGTGGGCACTGTCCCATCAAATGCTTGAGTGCAACGTGCTACCATAGGCGAAGTAGCCGTCAGGGGGCAAGAACTTTCAGTCGCTGCTAACCACAGATGCATGGGAACCACCGACCTAGATGGGAAAGGCTCCCTCATCCCACCCCCACTGCCAAGCCATCCTGCCTTGGTAAAATGCCCCCATGGCAGTGCCTTACTTAGCATGAGTGATCAAGGAGAAGGACTGCCTGGAAATCACCAGAGCAATCAAGCACGGGCGCTTGGCTGCTTTCATTTTTCTCCTCATTAGAGAAAAAAATGTGGGCAGAACTTTCTCTTTGAACCCACAGTCGAGGCAGAGTCCTGCTTTAGTAATGTCTGCCCCTTACCCAGTACTGAGACAAAACCAAATGTGATTTTGACTGGTATCAGATGGGGACACCACTTTGATGAATGCACTGCTCTGTCCCCGGTGGCGTGTGTGACAATACACTCCATATGATTTTATGAAAATATGCTAATGAGTGTGAATATAATGTAACTGGAATATGCTTCATGCAAAAGGTCTCTTGTAAGGTGTCATTACAAAGCTTATAATCTACTGAGTGTGGTCATCCTATTAGTATAAATGTATCATTCTTGTATCTGAAACTAGAAATATGAAATATAACTCTGAGGTCCTATTGTAATTAGGCAAAGTGTGGGCCATTAATGGTGGTTTGGAATTTTGATGGCTCCCATCAGCTGAACAATTGGTTGTAAATGGCTTAAGCTTTATACAGAGTAAAACAGATTTATTTGGGGTTTGGATCCCATTGGGAGCTGGGTGTCTGGGTGCTAGAGACAGGAAAAGTCAGTTACCTTTTCCATAACTGGTGTTCTTCAAGATGTGTTGCTCATGTCCATTCCACAGTAGGTGTGCATGGTCACCACGTGCACCGGTGCCGGAAGTTTTTCTCTTAGCAGTACCCATAAGGGAGCACCCCTAGCAACTCCTGGAGTGACGCCTCTATGGCATGGTATAAGGGGCGCTGTGAGCTCCCCCCACCCTCAGTTCCTTCTTGCCAGACAACTCCAATAGAGGGGAAGGAGGGCGGGATGTGGAATGGACGTGAGCAACACGTCTCAAAGAACACCAGTTACAGAAAAGGTAACTGACTTTTCTTTTTCGAGTGATTGCTCATTTGCATTCCACAATAGGTGATTCCAAGCTATATCTGTTGGAGGTGGGTAGGAGTTCACAGACACTCGGGATGGAGCACTGCCCTGCCAAACCCGGCGTCCTCCCTAGTCTGGGAGATGATCACATAATGAGAGGTGAACGTGTGGACCGACGACCATGTGGCAGCCCTACAAATGTCCTGAATAAGGACATGAGCCAGAAAGGCAGCCGATGAGGCCTGCACCCTAGTTGAGTGTGCCCTCACAATTGGCAGCGGGGGAACTCCCGCCAGGTCATAACAATTATGGATATATGAAGTGATCCAGTTGGAGAGCTGCTGAGTGGAGATTGGCTGACCTTTATGCATTTGGTCACGGCGATGAACAGTTGCGAAAACTTCCTGAACAGTTTTGTACGTTCCAGGTAAAAGGCCAGAGTCCGTCTCACATCTAGAATGTGGAGGCGGCGCTTCTCACTGGATGCATGGGGCTTGGGACAGAGCACCGTCAGGAAAATGTCCTGACCCATACTGTAGGTGGAGACCACCTTAGGGAGGAACGAAGGGTGTGAGCGGAGCTGGACCTTATCCTTATGGAACACTGTGTATTGGGGTTCGGCGGTCAGGGCCCGGAGCTCTGAGACCCATCTAGCAGAAGTGATCACCACAAGAAAGGCTACTTCCAACGAGAGGTGTGACCAGGAGCATGTAGCAAGCAGCTCAAATGGAGGCTCAGTCAGCCTGGCCAGCACCAAGTTCAGGTCCCACTGAGGGACTGGGGGTCTATCATAAGGAAAGAGGCGATCCAAACCCTTAAGGAATCGACCAGTCATGGCATGAGAGAATATTGTGTGGCCCTGCACTGGCGGGTGGAAGGCCGATACGGCTGCCAGATGCACCATGACAGACAAAGGCGCTAGGCCGTGGGCTCAGAGATGAAGGAGGAAATCTAGTACAAGCTGGATCAGAGCAGCCATTGGCGAGACACCCCAATCTGCGGCCCACCGGGAAAACCGAGACCATTTTGACAGGTAGGCCTGGCATGTGGAGGGCCTCTTGCTCTCCAGGAGGATGCGCTGGACTCCCTCTGAGCAAGTCCTCTCCTCCTGGCCTAACCATTGAGCAGCCATGCCGTGAGATGGAGGACTGCTAGGTTGGGATGCAGGAAGTCCTGGGAGAGCAGATCCGGGCGGGTTGGCAACAGCCATAGCGGGGCGACTGCCAAGCTCGTGAGAGTCCCGTACCAGTGCTGCCTGGGCTATGCCAGGGCGATCAGACAGACACGAGCCCTGTCCATCTTTATCTTTTCCAAAACCTTGCCGATCAGCAGAATCGGGGGAAAAGCATAGAAAAGCTCATAGACTTTAAGGTCAGAAGGGACCATTATGATCATCTAGTCTGACCTCCTGCACAATGCAGGCCATACCATCTCACCCATCCACTTCTA
This sequence comes from Mauremys reevesii, assembly GCF_016161935.1. Taxonomy (NCBI): domain Eukaryota; kingdom Metazoa; phylum Chordata; order Testudines; family Geoemydidae; genus Mauremys; species Mauremys reevesii. The sequence goes on along the minus strand of NC_052631.1, from coordinate 60,338,708 downwards.
TAACAAACCCCTAACCTATGTCTGAGTTATTGAAGTCCTCAAATTGTGATTTGAAGACCTCAAGCTGCAGAGAATCCTCCAGCAAGTGACCCGTGCCCCATGCTGCAGAGGAAGGCGAAAAACCTCCAGGGCCTCTGCCAATCTGCCCTGGAGGAAAATTCCTTCCTGACCCCAAATATGGCGATCAGTTAAACCCTGAGCATGTGGGCAAGACTCACCAGCCAGCACCCAGGAAAGAATTCTCTGTAGTAACTCAGATCCCATCCCATCTAACATCCCATCCCAGACCACTGGGCATACTTACCTGCTGATAATTTGATCAATTGCCACAATTAGGCTATCCCATCATACCATCCCCTCCATAAATTTAGCAAGCTTAGTCTTAAAGCCAGATATGTCTTTTGCCCCCACTACTCCCCTTGGAAGGCTGTTCCAGAACTTCACTCCTCTAATGGTTAGAAACTTTCGTCTAATTTCAAGTCTAAACTTCCTAATGTCCAGTTTATATCCATTTGTTCTTGTGTCCACATTGGTACTAAGCTTAAATAATTCCTCTCTCTCCCTAATATATTTATAAAGAGCCATCATATCCCCCCTCAGCCTTCTTTTGGTTAGGCTAAACAACCCAAGCTCTTTGAGTCTCCTTTCATAAGACAGGTTTTCCATTCCTCAGATCATCCTAGTAGCCCATCTCTGAACCTGTTCTAGTTTGAATTCATCCTTCTTAAACATGGGAGACCAGAACTGCACACAGTATTCCAGATGAGGTCTCACCAGTGCCTTGTATAACGGTACTAACACCTCCTTATCTTTGCTGGAAATACCTCGCCTGATGCATCCTAAAACTGCATTAGCTTTTTTTAACGGCCATATCACATTGGCGGCTCATAGTCATCCTGTGATCAACCAATACTCCAAGGTCCTTCTCCTCCTCTGTTACTTCCAACTGATGTGTCCCCAATTTATAACTAAAATTCTTGTTATTAATCCCTAAATGCATGACCTTGCACTTTTCACTATTAAATTTCATCCTATTACTATTACTCCAGTTTACAAGGTCATCCAGAACTTCCTGTATGATATCCCGGTCCTTCTCTGTGTTAGCAATACCTCCCAGCTTTGTGTCATCCACAAACTTTATTAGCACATTCCCGCTTTTTGTGCCAAGGTCAGTAATAAAAAGGTTAAATAAGATTGGTCCAAAAACTGATCCCTGAGGAACTCCACTAGTAACCTCCTTCCAGCCTGACAGTTCACCTTTCAGTACAACCCGTTGTAGTCTCCCCTTTAACCAGTTCCTTATCCACCTTTCAATTTTCATATTGATCCCCATCTTTTCCAATTTAACTAATAATTCCCCATGTGGAACCGTGTCAAATGCCTTACTGAAATCGAGGTAAATTAGATCCACTGCGTTTCCTTTGTGTAGAAAATCTGTTACCAAAGAAGGAGATCAGGTTGGTTTGGCACAATCTACCTTTTGTAAAACCATGTTGTAAAAAGCTGACCGGACCAGGACAGGAGTAAGGCATTGGAAATCACGCCCAGGCACAACCCTCCCCTGGAGCAGAAACGGGGACACCGGCGGTTCTGCCAGGTAGCAAAGAGGTCCACTTGGGGAGTGCCCCACGTTCGGAAAATCCTGTGCACCATCTCTGAGTGCAGTGACCATTTGTGCTGAGAGGAGAAGTCCTGGCTCAGCCGATCTGCCCGAGAGTTTCAGACGCCCGGTAAGTGGGGGGCTTCCAAGTAGGTATCGTGGGCTACACAGAAGTCCCACAGTCTGAGGGCTTCCTGGCAGAGGGCTGGGGAGTGGGCCGTGTTATCTGTGAGAACTCTGACCACTCTGCCAGCTAGGCACGAGCAAAAGGCCACACAGGCTAGACGGACCGCCCTGAGCTTCTTGACATTTATGGCAGGGCTAGTTTCTGCATGGACCACAGACCTTGGGTTTGGAGGTTTTCCACATAGACTCCTCACCCCAAGTCCGATGCATCGGACTCCAACTCTATGGTTGGACCCCTTGGAGCAGGTTTGGGCACAGTGAGATCTTTGTCCATCCTGTCTCTGGACTGGGAGAATACCAAGGCCAACCAGAGCTGAAGGGGCTGCATCCTGAGTCTGGTGTGACAAACCATGTACGTGCACGCCAATATATGACCCAGGAGTTGAAGGCATGCTCTGCAGGCAGTCATCACGGAAAACCTCATGACCATGCCAATGAGCTCCCTTAGGGTTTCAAATCCGTCCGGTGAGAGAGAGGCTCTGGCCGATGTCACGTCCAGAATTGCACCAATGAACTCTATGCGTTGCACCAATACCAATGTGGACTTGGTGTTGTTTACCAGCAGCCCCAGTGTGGTGCACGTGGACAGGAGGAGTATTACAAGATCCTGTACCTGTGCCCTGGAGCTGCCTTTGACCAGCCAGTCATCGAGGTAGGGAAAGATCTGGACACCCTGATGCCTGAGGTAGGCCGCTACCACAGACATATACTTTGTGAAGACTATGGGAACCGTCAATAGGCCAAACAGGAGGACAGTGAACTGGTACTGCTCCTGTCCTTGAATATATGAATGTAGAAGTACGTGTCCTATAGATCGAGGGCGGTGTACCAGTCTCCCAGATCCAGGGAGGGGATGATGGAGGCCAGACAGATCATGCAAAACCTGAGCTTTACCATTTACTGGTTCAGGCCTCACAGGTCCAGGATGGGCCTGAGCCCCTCTTTGGCTTTCAGGATAAGGAAATAGTGGGAGTAGTACTCCTTGTATCTGAACTCTGCCAGATCCTAAGTGAAGGAGCTATCTCACTTCTTGCTCCAGTAAGCTCTCGTGAGAGGGGTACCTGAAGAGGGACGGGGAGGAGGGTGGGTGCGTGGCGTAGAAAGAAAATGGAGAGTATAGCCCCAGGAGATAGAATTATAGATCATAGAATCATAGAATCTCAGGGTTGGAAGGGATCTCAGGAGGTCATCTAGTCCAACCCCCTGCTCAAAGCAGGACCAAACCCAACTAAATCATCCCAGCCAGGGCTTTGTCAAGCCTGACCTTAAAAACCTCTAAGGAAGGAGATTCCACCACCTCCCTAGGTAACCCATTCCAGTGCTTCACCACCCTACTAGTGAAAAAGTTTTTCCTAATGTCCAACCTAAACCTCCCCCTCTGCAACTTGAGACCATTACTCCTTGTTCTGTCATCTTCTACCACTGAGAACAGTTTAGATCCATCCTCTTTGGAACCCCCGTTCAGGTAGTTGAAAGCAGCTATCAAATCCCCCCTCATTCTTCTCTTCTGCAGGCTAAACAATCTCAGTTCCTTCAGCCTCTCCTCATAAGTCATGTGCTCCAGCCCCCTAATCATTCTTGTTGCCCTCCGCTGAACTCTCTCCAATTTATCCACATCCTTCTTGTAGAGTGGGGCCCAAAACTGGACACAGTACTCCAAATGAGGCCTCACCAGTGCTGAATAGAGGGGAATGATCACGTCCCTCGATCTGCTGGAAATACCCCTACTTATACAACCCAAAATGCCATTAGCCTTCTTGGCAACAAGGGCACACTGTTGACTCAGATTCAGCTTTTCGTCCACCGTAACCCCTAGGTCCTTTTCTGCAGAACTGCTGCCCAGCCATTCGGTCCCTAGTCTGTAGCAGTGCATGGGATTCTTCCGTCCTAAGTGCAGGACTCTGCACTTGTCCTTGTTGAACCTCATCATATTGCTTTTGGCCCAATCCTCTAATTTGTCTAGGTCCCTCTGTATCCTATCCCTACCCTCCAGCGTATCAACCACTCCTCCCAGTTTAGTGTCATCTGCAAACTTGCTAAGGGTGCAGTCCACACCATCCTCCAGATCGTTAATGAAGATATTGAACAAAACCGGCCCAAGCACCAAACCTTGAGGCACTCCACTTGATACCGGCTGCCAACTAGACATGGAACCATTGATCACTACCCATTGAGCCCGACCATCTAGCCAGTTTTCTATCCACCTTACCGTCCATTCATCCAGCCCATACTTCTTTAACTTGCTGGCAAGAATACTGTGGGAGATTGTATCAAAAGCTTTGCTAAAGTCAAGAAATAGCACATCCACTGCTTTCCCCTCATCCACAGAGCCGGTTGAGGACCCATTGGTCCAAGGTGAGCAGCGACCACTCCGAGAAGAAAGTACATAGGTGGTTGGAGAAGGGAAGGTCGGGTGGATCCCTGATACAAACTGGTAAGTCATCCCCAGGCATCCCATCAAAACTGGTGCTTACCCGCCTGCTTGCCCTTAAAGGGCCCAGGCTGGGGTGCAGGCCGGGATTGCCGTTGTGGGCACTTTTTATAGTCCCTTGATTTTTTTTATAAGGGGGCTAGTATCTGGAGTGGGTGGCCTGACTGGGGGCCTGCTGCAGTTTGAATTTGGTCCTGGCCAGGGCCGGGACATAGAGACCAAGAGTCTTTAATGTTGTGCAGGAGTCCTTAACACTGTGTAACTTCACCTCTGTTTGTTCTGCGAACAGGGCCTTGCCATCGAATGGGAGGTCCTGCAAGGACAACCCCAATAACAGGAGCCACAACACTCTCCTCGTGGATACCGTGGAGGCCATAGATCTTGCAGCTATATCTGCAGCATCCAAGGCTCCCTGAAGGGCCACCCTGGTGGCAGCTGTGCCCTCTTTGACCAGAGCCTTAAACTCCTTCTTAACACACTCTTGGAGGGAGTCTGCAAATTTGGGCATTGAGCCCCACAAGTTGAAGTCATATCTGCCTAACAGGGCTTGGTGGTTCGCCACCCTCAGTTGGAAGCTCGAGGATGAATAAATCTTTCTACCGAATAAATCTAGTCTTCTTCTAAAGTCCTTGTTCTTAGGGGTAGAAGCGGGTTGGCCCTGATGCTCCTTATGGTTGACCACCTCGACCACGAGCGAGTTGGGAGTGAGGTGGGTATACAGATACTCATGCCCCTTGGTGGGCACAAAATACTTTTGTTCTGCCCTCTTGGAGATGTGGGGGCAAGGAAGGATCTGCCACAGGGCATTGGAGATCTTTTCCACCCCTTCATGGAGTGGGAGACCCACCCTGGCTGGCGCTGTAGCCGAAAGGACATTGAAGAGGGAGTCCAAGGGTTCCTCTACCTTCTCAGCTTGAAGGTTAAGGCTGGATGCCAGCCTTTTCAAAAGTTCCTGGTGGGCTTTGGTGTCCTCCTGCAGGACAGGAGGAGGAGGAGCCTCTTCGGGGGAGGATGAGGATGGGGGTGCGGTGCTGTGTCCCCACCGGTGCCAAGGTCCCACTACTTGGTCATCTTCTAAGCACAGGACTGGGGATGAACGCTCCACTGACGCCTTTCTGAAGGGCTGAGAGAAGGAGGCTGACAGTCTTTCCAAGGCTCCAGCCACTGAGCAAGCCACCACCGGGGGCTGTGTTGGGGGGGCCCATTGGTACCATGGTGCTGGCCAGGGAGCCTGGTGCCACTGCACTTGCTCTGGCACCATCGGAGCAGATTGCCCCGCCTGACTCACCTGGCTCACTGACTGTCGACTTCGAAGGGAGGCCGGGCTGGCATACGATCTACCGCTAACATGGGATGGGGATGAGTGGCGGCGGTGCGAGCGGTGCCAAGTTTGAGACCGTGATCCTGGCATGGAGGAGCGGGAATACCATCTGTAGCAGCTGCTCTGCGAACGGCTCTGATGGGCGGATTCGTGATGGCATGATGCCGGTGATCTACGCCTGGGGCTGTCGGAGCGGTGCCACAGCTGGGACCTTGAGCGGGACGAACAGCGGGAGTGGTGTCAACGTCCGTACTGTGAGGGGCTATGATAGCTTCTCGGAGATAACGACCTCCAGTGTTGTCTGTCCTGGTCCCGGCGGGGCACGCTTTAATCGCAAAGTCTGTGTTCCCTCGAGGCGGAGTGGTGTCTAGAACCCCTGCTGCTCGGCACCGAGCCAGACAACCTGGTGGGGGTAAACAGGAACTGATGCAGGCTGAGTGCGGGACGGTCACTGAGCAGAGAACAGCGTTGGGAACCTTCCCTCGACCATGAGTACTGTCCAAGTGGCAACTGTAGGGGTCCGAGTGGCAGCTTGCCTCTGAACTGGGGAGCCGCTGGCGTCGGTGCAACTGGTACTGGTAGAGACATAATGTCTCGAGCCGCCTGCAGGGCCTCCAGCGTGGAGGGCACCTGAATGTGACCACTGGCGTCCGGGAAGGTCGGCTTGGAGTGGGCTGGGCTGCTCGACTCGACTTCAGTTGGAGGCCGTGAGACTGATGGGGATTGAGAGCTGCCCAACATGGGTCTAGTCTCTCCCCCAGTCTTGGCCTGTTGCCTATGTGGGGAAGACTTCTTCTTTGCCTTTTTAGAGTGCCCCGTAGACGGAGAGTGGTGCCAACTGGTGCAGGGCATCGATGCAGCGGTGCTCAGTGCCGACTCGGAGTGGTGCAGTGGTGTCGGGGTCAGAGCCAACTTCATCAAAATGGCTTGGAGCCGTATGTCCCGCTCCCTCTTGGTCTGAGGCTTAAAGGATCTGCAAATTTTGCAGCAGTCGCTGAGGTGGGTTTCCCCCAGACAGTGTAAACAGTCCGTGTGCGGGTCACTCAAGGGCATAGGCCTTTTACAAGTGTCGCACTACTTAAAACCCAAGGCATGGGGCATGCCCTGACCCGGGCGCACTTAACTATTCTAACTATACTACTACATGCATCCGACGAAGTGGATATTCACCCACAAAAGCTCATGCTCCAAAACTTCTGTTAGTCTATAAGGTGCCACAGGACTCTTTGCTGCTTATACTACTACTGTGTGTGTGTGTGGGGGGGGGAGGAATTCCGCACCTGCCTGAAGTTTGCAGTTTTGGGGGGGAGGGGCAATGCCCCCACCCTCTCTCAACTCTGCCCATGCTTGTCTCTCTAATATCCTGGGACCAACACAGCTACAACAACACTACATCCTGCTGATGGGACACAGTTACACACACACCCCACAAGACAAAACCCCTGTCATGTTCCCGAGCACAGCAGATCCTGAGCATGCACACCTGCACACACACCCAGACGATGGGAAGTGTATTTCCGAAGGTATTGTCAATGGTAGTATGTGTGTTTAAAACAACAGGCCCCCTGCAGTAATAAACTCTGTCTCTCAGAGCTCAGTCCCACGCTGACACACCTCCTCCGCTTCCCGCGCAGCACTGCTCAGCAGAAAGGCATCACACAAATGTATTTTCAATAAAACAGATCATCAAAGATCAAATCACAGATCATGTGATTGCAGAGCCATTGGCCATTATCTTTGAAAACTCATGACGATCAGGGGAGGTCCAGGATGACTGGAAAAAGGCTAATGTAGTGCCCATCTTTAAAAAAGGGAAGAAGGAGGATCCAGGGAACTACAGGCCAGTCAGCCTCATCTCAGTCCCTGGAAAAATCATGAAGCAGGTCCTCAAGAAATCAATTCTGCTGCACTCCGAGAAGAGGAAAGTGATCAGGAATAGTCAGCATGGATTCACGAACAGCAAATCATGTCTGATTAATCTAATTGCCGTCTATGATGAGATAACTGGCTCTGTGGATCAGGGGAAAGCAGTGGACGTCTTATTCCTTGACTTTAGCAAAGCTTTTGATACAGTCTCCCACAGTATTCTTGCCAGCAAGTTAAAGAAGTATGGGTTGGATGAATGGACTATAAGGTGGATAGAAAGCTGGCTAGATCGCCGGGCTCAACGGGTAGTTATCAATGGCTCCATGTCTAGCTGGCAGCCAGTATCAAGTGGAGTGCCCCAAGGGTCGGTCCTGGGGCCAGTTTTGTTCAGTATCTTCATTAATGATCTGGATGATGGGATGGACTGCACCCTCAGCAAGTCTGCAGATGTCACTAAACTGGGAGGAGTGGTAGATATGCTGGAGGGTAGGGATAGGATACAGAGGGACCTAGATAAATTAGAGGATTGAGCCAAAAGAAATCTGATGAGGTTCAACAAGGACAAGTGCAGAGTCCTGCACTTAGGAAGGAAGAATCCCATGCACTGCTACAGACTAGGGACCGAATGGCTACTCAGCAGTTCTGCAGAAAAGGACCTAGGGGTTACAGTGGACGAGAAGCTGGACATGAGTCGACAGTGTGCCCTTGTTGCTAAAAAGGTTAACAGCATTTTGGGCTGTATAAGTAGGGGCATTGCCAGCAGAATGAGGGACGCGATCATTCCTCTCTATTCAACATTGGTGAGGCCTCATCTGGAGTACTCTGTCCAGTTTTGGGCCCCACACTACAAGAAGGATGTGGAAAAATTGGAAAGAGTCCAGCGGAGGGCAGCAAAAATGATTAGGGGGCTGGAGCACATGACTTATGAGGAGAGGCTGAGGGAACTGGGATTGTTTAGTCTGCAGAAGAGAAGAATGAGGGAGGATTTGATTGCTGCTTTCAACTTCCTGAAAGGGGGTTCCAAAGAGGATGGATCTAGACTGTTCTCAGTGGTAGCAGATGACAGAACAAGGAGAAAAGGTCTCAAGTTGCAGTGCGGTAGGGTTTAGGTTGGATATTAGGAAAAACTTTTTCACTCAGAGAGTGGTGAAGCACTGGAATGGGTTACCTAGGCAGGTGGTGGAATCTCCTTCCTTATTGGTTTTTAAGGTCAGGCTTGACGAAGCCCTGGCTGGGATGATTTAGTTGGGGATTGGTCTTGCTTTGAGCAGGGGGTTGGACTAGATGACCTCCTGAGGTCCCTTCCAACCCTGATATTCTATGGGTATGTCTACACTACCCACCGGATTGGCAGGCAGCGATCGATCCAGCGAGGGTTGATTTATCGCGTCTAGTCTAGATACGATAAATCGACCCCCGAGTACTCTCTTGTCGATTTACCGCATGTACTTGATGTACTTGTCGACTTCTGCCGCACGTCCTGTGTGGTTGTAAGCAGCACTCCGGAGCCTGACGGCACTGCCAGAATGCCATCCAGAACCGACTGGTGAAAGCTATCCCGCCGTCCCTAGGGAAGATCACCCTGGACTCCGCCATCCCTGGGACAGACAGCTGACTGCGACCCAACATCATTGTGATGGACGCAGAAAAGAAGAAGGTCCTCCTAGTAGACGTCATGGTGCCTTTTGAAAACCGGTCACCAGCCTTCCATGAGGCCCGAGCACGGAAGGAGTCGAAGTACGCCCCGCTGGCCGAGACCCTGGGAGCCCAGGGCTACGAAGTCCAGGTATACGCCCTGATCGTGGGAGCCTTGGTCTCATGGGACCCCCGCAACGAGCCGGTTCTAAGAGTGTGCGGGGTTGGTCGACGCTACGCCCGGCTCATGAGACAGCTCATGGTGTCTGACACCATCAGGTGGTCCAGAGACATTTATACCGAACACATCACCGGACACCGCCAATACCACACTGAGTAACCGAGACCACCGACCAGGGAAATCACCCACTCCCTTCCCTGACGGACCAAGGGACGCACCCCGCCCATGTACTTATCCGCTCCACCGATACTGACTTGGACTCCTTAATCCGGTAAGTCGATTAAGTACATCAATTTCAGCTACATTATTCATGTAGCTGAAGTTGCATAACTTAGATCGATCCACCCCCCAGTTTAGACCAGGCCTATGATTCTATTATTCTATGATTCTATGATCAATTCTGTGTGGGGGCAGGTAGGGGAGAGACAGCTTCTCCTTTAGCTCTGTGGTGATCTCATCAATGCATCTCTCTAGCTGCACCTCAGTTTGTGACAATACGACCAAGGAGGTTGATATTTTCTCTCACTTCTATGTTTTACACATACTCAAGTGTGCGCACACACATGCACACGCCCCCTTATGAACACCCACAGTCCTAATAAAAAAGGCACATGTGCACATGCATACCCATACACCCAATGGCATGTGGACTCACACACTCCTATTATCACACCAGCATATGTCTAACCATACACAGGTATACACACACATCTGCATGCATATTGGTACACAGCAGATATACATAGACTTTGCTCATCACACGCCCATTCCTGTGCAGCATTAGTCTCCCTCCCAGGTGAGTTTTCTGCCCTACTATTATTTTGTTATATTTTTCTATTTTAACTAGAGAGACACATATTTTACAGAACTCCCCAAAGCCCACATGACAGCAGCTCCCAGAGCTTTCCACATGTCAGTTCCTGAGTCAAAGCCACCGCCCCGGAGCATCCTGTCAGTTTGAAACCCCTGTCCGTGCTTCAGAAATCTGACAAGAAACAAGAGCCAGAGTCTTTGGAGCTGACAGGGAGACAGGGAGAATACTTGAGTCACTCTCTCAAACTGTCAACATTGTCAGCGCTTTACAATTAACATCACACTAATCCCCTTCCTGATACCACCGCCATGCTCACATGGCAACGTCGACAGGTGACCGATGGAAACGGCACTTCACGTCACTTTGGATCACTTTGCAGCTCCTACCCCAAGCAGCCCTTGTCCTTTCACAGGTATTTATGACAAACAGTCCAAAAATATAACAAACTAGCTCTGAGAACAGCAACCCCCCAAACCAAATACCAACGAAACCCTCATACATGGCACACTGCATCCCTCAGCACATGCCCTAGGAAATAGATGCACCATGAGATGCACCCAAAAGGCCAACTCACCCTAGTAGTGCTGGAACAAGGCGGAAGTCAATTCCTGCCTCAAGGCTCCTGCTGTCAACCCACTCTGTTTTAAAGTGAGGGGACTCTTGCTTTGAGCATTTCTACCGACCCCAACTGCAACCCATTCCCACCAGGAGATTGCTGGGGCTCTCGGATAACCAGACAACCAGCTTCATACAGGTGAAAAGGCACATTGTGAACTCCATCGCACACTGACTTAACTGGAAGTGTAAGCGCTTGCTGCTGAATAGAAGGGTGGGGAGAGTTTACACTAGTTCAAACTAGGGCTATTAATCGCAGTTAACTCACGTGATTAACTCAAAAAAATTAATCGTGAGTACAAAAATTAATTGTGATTAATCACAGTTTTAATCACACTGTTAAACAATAGAATACCAATTGAAATTTATTAAATATTTGTGGATGTTTTTCTACATTTTCAAATATATTGATTTCAATTACAACACAGAATACAAAGTGTACAGTGCTCACTTTGTATTATTTTTATTACAAATATATGCACTGTAAAAATGATAAACAAAAGTAACAGTATTTTTCAATTCACCTCAAGTACTGTAGTGAAATGCCTTTATTGTGAAAGTGCAATTTACAAATGTAGATTTTTTTTGTTACATAACTGCACTCAAAAACAAAACAATGTAAAACTTTAGAGCCTACAAGTCTACTCAGTCCTAGTTCTTGTTCAGCCAATTGCTCAAAGAAACAAGTTTGTTTACATTTACAGGAGATAATGCTGCCCGCTCTTTTATTTACAATGTGTGGCAAAGTTCCTCCTCTCCTCTAGTAGGTCCGTGCTTATTGGCGGATTTCTTCCCCTCAGTGGTTTTCCCCTTGGATGAAACCCATAGATTGGATCAACTACTCCTATGGGTATGGCTACACTGGCGATTTGCAGCGCTGGAAAGCCTCCACCAGCACTGCAATTAGTAAGTGGCCACACCTGCAGGGCACTTCTAGCGCTGCAACTCCCTGGCTGCAGCGCTGGCCGTACACCTCACTCAGCATGGGGAATAAGGATTCCAGCGCTGGTGCTGCAGCGCTGGTCATCAAGTGTGGCCACACACCAGCGCTGTGATTGGCCTCCAGGGTATAAGGTGTATCCCAGAATGCTTTTATAAATTACTCTCTCTGTTTTGTTATGCAGCCTCTCTTTGTTTTGTTGTGAACGAGCTCCATGCGGAGCTCCGTTGCCGTTGCAGTTGCCGCTTATCTAAAAAACAAACAGATCTCCTGTTTGCTGTGATCATCTATACCTGGCTGTAAACAATCAAATGAGATTGCAGGCAGGGAGGGAATGAAACAGCGGGGAGTCGTGTTGGCTGCAGGCTGTTTGCAATTAAGAGTTAAGACTAAGGGGTTGGAAACATGTTCTGATTTTTCAAGTCAGGAAGCTAAACACACAGTGTTGGCTCCAAAAATCCCCTCTCTCTCCCCCCCCGCTCCCTGTCACACTAGACCCCACTCCACCCCCCCTCTTTTGAAAAGCACGTTGCGGCCACTTGAATGCTGGGATAGCTGCCCATAATGCATCACTCCCAGCAGCGCTGCTAATGCTGCAAATGTGGCCACACACCAGCGCTGGTAGCTGTGAGTGTGGCCACACACCAGCGCTGCTCCTACACAGCTGGATGACCAGCGCTGCAAACTACCAGCGCTGCAAACCGTAAGTGTAGCCATACCCTATGTCTGATTAGGAGTAGCGGGGCTAGGGGGGAACCCGGGCCCGCCCTCTACTCCGGGTTCCAGCCAGGGCCCTGTGAATTGCAGCAGTCTCTATAGTGCTACTTGTAACCGCTGCTTGACCGCTACAGCTCCCTGGGCTACTTCCCCATAGCCTCCTTCAAACACCTTCTTTATCCTCACCACAGGATCCTCCTGGTGTCTGATGCTGCTTGATTGTATGGTGTTTTCCTCAATCCTCCAGTAGTACCCCCTCTCAGTTCTTAGTTCCTTGTGTCTCTTGCTCCCAGCTCCTCATGCGCACTTCTTTCCTCTGGCTCCTCCTCCCTAGACTGGAGTGAGCTCCCCTTTTTATACCAGGTGCCCTGATTAGCCTGCCCTGATTGGCTGCAGGTACTCCAATCAATGTAGCTCTCTCCGGTGCCTTCTAGAAAGTTCTTAATTGGTCACAGGTGCCTTGATTAACCTGCCCTGATTGGCTGCAGGTGCTCCAATCAATGTAGCTCTCTCCGGTGCCTTCTAGAAAGTTGTTAATTGGCCCCAGGTGCCTTGATTAGCCTGGAGCAACTGCCATTTTGGTTCCCATGGTACTAGGATTTGCTTAGCCTGGGACTAACATACCTGTTCCTCAGTACTTTCCTGTAGCCATCCGGCCTTGCTCCATCACAAATGTCACTAGAAAGTGAGAACAGGCGTTCACATGGCACTGTTGTAGCTGGCATTGAAGGTATTTACATACCAGATATGCTAAACATTTGTATGCCCCTTCATGCTTCGGCTTCCATTCCAGAGGACATGCTACCGTGCTGATGATGCTCGTTAAAAAAATAACACATTAATGAAATTTGTGACTCAACTCCTTGGGGGATAATTGCTTGTCTCCTGGTCTGTTCTCCCCGCATTCTGCCATATATTTCATGTTATAGCAGTCTCAGATGATGACCCAGCACATGTTGTTCGTTTTAAGAATACTTTCACTACAAATCTCACAAAATGCAAAAAAGGTACCAATGTGAGATTTCTAAAGATAGCTACAGCACTTGACTCAAGGTTTAAGAATCTGAAGTGACTTTCAAAATCTGAGAGGGACAAGGTGTAGAGCATGCTTTCAGAAGTCTTAAAAGAACAACACTCCAATGCGGAAACTACAGAACCCAAACTACCAAAAAAGAAAATTGACCTTCTGCTGGTGGCTTATGACTCAGATAATGAAAATGAACATGCGTCAGTCTGCACTGCTTTGGACTGTTATCAAGCAGAACCCATCATCAGCATGGATGCATGTCCTTTGGAATGGTGGTTGAGGCATGAAAGGACATATGAATCTTAAGAGCATATGGCATGTAAACATCTTGCAACGTAGGCTACAACAGTGCCATGCGAATGCCTGTTCTCACTTTCAGGTGACATTATGGACAAGAAGCAGGCAGCATTATCTCCTGTAAATGTAAATAAACTTGTTTGTTTGAGTGATTGGCTGAACAAGAAGTAGGACTGAGTGGGCTTGTAAACTCTAAAGTTTTACATTGTTTTATTATGGATGCAGCTATTTTATGTACATAATTCTACATTTGTAAGTTCAACTTTCATGGTAAAGAGACTGCACTATTGTACTTGTATTAGGTGAACTGAAAAATGTTATTTCTTTTGTTTTTTACAATGCAAATATTTGTAATAGAATAAATATAAAGTGAGCACTGTACACTTTGTATTCTGTGTTGTAATAGAAATCAATATATTTGAAAATGTAGAAAACATCCAAAAATATTTAAATAAATGGTATTCTATTATTTTTTATCAGTGCGATTAATCGCGGTTAATTTTTTTAATCACTTGACAGCCCTAGTTTAAACTTCTGAATGGTTCCAAGGTGTTACCTCACTTAAAGAACATAAGAATGGCCATAATGGGTTAGACCAATGGTCCATCTAGCCCAGTGTCCTGTCTTCTGACAGTGGCAATGCCAGGTGCTTCAGAGGGAATGAACAGAATAGGGCAATTATTGGGTGATCCAGCCCCTGTCATCCACTCCCAGCTTCTGGCAAACAGAGAACACTACTGAATCTGGAGACCTGAATCAAGGTAGCAAGGTCCTTGCAGCTGAAGAAAAGGTCACCCTTACCAAGCTCAGATAAACACAGCATCCTGAGTGCAGATGTCACCTGTGCATCCACCTGCACCTGAGGATCTAACCTGACACCCAAACTGTGAACCTGTTGGACAAGTGGCAGGTGCAGATATCATCTTGCCATCTCTTCCAGCTGTTTCCCCCAACCTACCAACAGGCCCCTTAATCTCATCTCACTCTGCCCGCTGGCCTTCATCCCAGCACCAACCTCATTCAGACAATGAGCAAGTCATCTCCTTGCATCAACCACAGCAGATGAGATGGACCCATGCTGAGTGCCATCAGTATAGTGGAAGCACTGTAAATTCCCCAGCTGGCCAGAGGGCCTCATATGCACAGTGACCAGATGGGGTGAGAGGATGGACTCAGGGACATCCCATCCGAGACAGCCCATGTGTTAAACAAACTGTCACTCGAAACACCCTTCAGGGACAGGAATGGGGCCACTCCACAGTGCCCCTGCCACGCCTAGGCCTGAGGCTAGACTGAGTTGGGTGAGGGAAATATTAGCTAGAACTGCCCTGGCACAACTGTCTCCCCGTACTAACAAGGGGGAAGGCGGACTGAGGTGTGGCAGCCTCCTCAACTAGAACTGGTTGGAGAACAGCTTGCTGCACCTCCGGCAAAAAATGTCAATGAAATTTTCTCGTATTCTTGAGTATTTTCAAATTTTTTGGCAGAAATTAAAAAGCCAAAATATTTCTGATTCTGGCCAAAATATTTCATTTTTTCATCAAAACATCAATGGTTTTGGACAGCAGACTCTTTTTCTGAATTTTTTCATTTAATCCAAAACTCAACATTTCCTTAAAAAACAGTTTAGAAAGAATATTTTCCACCAAGCCCTACTGTCAATGCCAAGCAATGGCTTCTCCAGCAGGGCCATGCTATAGCCTCCTTCAGGATAACTGGCTCTACCTAGCTGAAAAGTGGCCTCAGAAATCCTCATCAGGAGGGGGCCAGCATTTCCCCACATGTTTTCACCTGCCAGGAGGGGTAATGGCCCAGCTGGGACACTCACCTGGAACTCCAGAACCACAATTTTAATTTTCACAGTTGCTGGACAATGACTGAATGAGAATGTTAAGATTCAAAAAGTTAAACTTTATAAACTGTTAGAAAAAGGTCATCAACATCTCAGGTCAAAATATACAAAGTAAACATCTTTAAATCAACAAATCAGACCTGTTTTTACTATTCATTTGTAAGAACCAAATTACAAGCCTAATTCAAAAGACTAAACCACTGGATTTTGCCTATTAAAGTCTTCAGTTCCAACAGCTACAAAGTTCGAGCAAAAATAAATAAATAAAAATTAAGAAATCTCAGGATTTTTTTTACAGCTACTGGAATGCATAATTATTTGTTAGAAGCGGCAGATGAAATTTTGAAAGCCCTCAGAATTTAAGCATATGTCTTTATTGTAGAACAAAATGTTGAGCGGTCCAAGTTGGTATTCGTAGAGGCGCATGCAACATTTGTCTTGAACTTTTCTGAAAGGACAATGATCTTTCCACAGACACCAATGTTAGTGGCATTGCAAGTACACATAATGCCACACTGGACATGACAGGCAATGACTGGGTTTCACTTTTCCAGTATTCAAGTGCCATTATGCTGTCATCGTAGGGCACTTCACGCTCCATGTACAAGTTAAAATCATGCCTCCACTCTTCTGCCTTTCAAGGGAAAACACCCAGAATATTTCCATGGCTGCTAACATTGCGTGACATCTTAGCCTTGACAAATGGATCAAGTACTTTAGAGTTGGCAAAAGAGATCTCAATCCACAAGATCCAATGTGCCATCAGGGACATTGTGGGATATGGTTGTCTTCAGTTTGCTTTGAAATTCTGATATGATAGAGTTGCCTTTTGGAGCCCATTGACTTGAGTTCCATTTCTTTTAAGGCATTATCTACATCAGTAGCAACTTATAAACTGCAGTTAAGCAGCGTATCAATGTGATGTATCAGGATGCATTTATTTCTATTTAGAAATGAAACCAGTGGATTTTCCCCAAAAATACTCACACAAAAAAGATAACTTGTAATTCATTCTCATTGGTTTCCATCTGGCATAACTTCATTGTCTTCTTTGAAGTGACTGCATCCTCTTCTTTAATAAGAAAGTCTGTCACACTGTCCCAGTGCACATGAAAGAATTTTGCTGCCTTGAGCCACGAAATCTAGCACAATGGCACAACACAAGGCGACACATGCACCCCGATGGGGTCACGTTGTTGCTTGCACAGACTTTAAAAAGTGCTCATCTTTGCCTGTTGGCATGTTTAAATATCACTGGAAAATGTACCACATATTCGTTGCCACAATGGAACTCATTGTTTTGATTGCATGATCAATGGCTACATACAAAAGATGAGGAATAAATGGAATGTGCAGCAATGTGAATACAGAATGTAGATGCATTTAGTCCATTACTAACTATTTATTGCATGTGTCTCACAAAGTCACAGTTTTCCCACATTTAGCTGTACTCTCACAACACATCTTGAATCCAAATTGAAATGACTCCCATGCTGCACTGAAGAACAGACAATTTTACTAGAACAGTATATATTGATTTATTTTTGTCACTGCAGAACGACGCAAGCACATTAACTGCTGGCTATCCAGCAAACTCTGGGGTTTCATCAAGTACTAAAAGGGAATTTCTCACCACTCAAAAGATCCTTAATTGCAGCTTAGTGGTGAGCAAAAGTTTCAGGCAGATATTTGTTTTCCAGATGCTGACACAATGGCGAAGTGTGTGCTGCCAGTGCATGCTTGTGAAGTAGAGTGAATGAAAAGCTCGAAGCTCAGCCAGCATTGACTGGAATCACCTTAAAGCATGTTGCACGCACCAGACGATGTAGAAATCTGCAGCTTCTTCTTTCGTATTTCTCATTCTTCCCATTCAGGCATCTATCAAAAGTTGGGTTCCCTTTGCTTGACTTTCTTTTACTTTCAAATGACACTGTTCAAATGCTCAGCACTACAATTTGCATGCACGGTTAATCTTCAGCTGCAGCACTGCTTGGTGGCCTCTGTAGCCCTTTGTCACATGATCGCCGCTGCTCCTGCCGAGTGCCATGGCCTGGCTGCATAGCCAACTTCACCAAGGAAGTGTCTGGTTCTTGCAGGACCGTGATATGGTGGATGAGTGTCTCACTGCATGGGAGGCTACTCTGCTGCTGAGCGGTTCAGGGGTGGCAGGGTTCCCCTTGCACTCCTGGCGGGTGAATGAGCAAGCAGAGTCTGGTGACAGCAGAGCTGCAGGAGGGTCCCTGTATAGCCAAGGTGCCAATTGCAGTGGGGCTACAAGAGACTCCCTGTGTGACCATGGGGCCCAGGAACCAAATCCTTGTGGGTGCTAGGTGCGGGGGAGGCTGTGCTTGCTGAGCAGAGCAGAGATTCCACCTCCCCTCCCACCCCCACATTCTGCCCTGGCATTGTCTTCACCCTGGTACCTCCCCATTCCATTATCATTAATGGATATTTTTTATCAATTTCCGTGTGTGAGCTGAAATCAATGTTTACCAGTGATTATCAACAGAAATTGAATCCTTCCAAGCCTGCTGATTATCCATCTCCCAGAAGGCGCCCGCTGCTCAGGACTTCGCCGGCCCTGTGGTACATGTGAAGGAAGCTGTCTTTGCTGCCTGCAAAGCTGAGGCTAAGACATTGAGTATTCTCTATGCTACAGTCCCCCAAACATGGCATCGTACTTGTGCCACTGGCATACTATCTCACTTCCTCTGTCACAGACCATCCATAAGCCAGTGCAGGTGGGAGAGAGGCCACTGTGCTGATAGGAAGGGACAGAAGATCACTAAGGCCCATTAGGGAATCGACAGAGTGATATGTTGGCTGAATGGCATTCTCCTGCAGAACCCTCTAGAAACACATCAGTTCTAATGATCTATGCAGGGAGGATAATCAAGTAGGCCCCAGCACCAGTGAGAAAGGTGCACCCTGACTTTCAACCACAAGAGGAAATACACCAGATACAACTCCAACACACAAGCCTAGATCCAGCATAGGCAGCTGTATGTTCTGAGCCATACAGCACCCAGGACAGTTCCAACGCACTGTTACCCAGAACAGTAACTCTGTGATAGGACTGCCCATCAACTCAAATGGTGACAAGGTCATTAGCAAAGCCCCTGTGGTGGGCACACATTGGGCAGGTAGCAGGTGTTACCCTCCTGACTAGTATCATGCAACTGGTGCTGCGACTGCAGGAGACGTGTCCCTGGAGTCAAGTGTTAGTTCCACTGACAAGGCCAAGGGCTGAAGCAGAAGCAGTGCTGGGCAGATCCTGCTGAGAATTTACAATGGCAGCTGCTGGATTTTTAAATAATTAAGAAGACAAACCCACTTATCAAATCACAGGTGTTCAGGAGAGCAGAGTGAGGGAGAGAGAGTTGAAAAGAAAACCCAGGCCTACAGCTTTAAGCCAAAGAAATGCCTGTCCCTGACTGAAGCACCACTTCACTCCTTACCCCTCCCATGGGCTACAAAAAAGGTGGCACTGAAGCCCCCAGACCCAAGACCCTCCAAAACAGAACATGACCACAACTTGTAAGGGGTGGGACCAAGGGCGTGCACTACAGGTCTAATTTACCTGCTAAGGAAGGGGAAACTGGGACACTGGGAAAAAAGCTTTACTGGCGTGCAGAGCTATGGATACGCTTGCTTGATTAACCCAAATAAACATCACATTGCCTGCACTTCGGACTTCTGGTCTTCTTCTTTCTATCTGCATGACTAGAACCAGGGAGGGGTGAAGGAAAGCCCCTAACAGCTATAATCAACATGTAACTCCAACCCCTTTCCCAATGGGGAAGCAGGACTGGAATTCCAGAAGTGCTCAGCATGGTGCTCCTCCATATTGCCAGTGTCAAGAGCTAAAGTCGTGACTGTTCCCAACTCTGAACTCCCCTCCCCAGGGAGGATTCAGCAGAAGGTTTGGACAACTGATGATTTTGTGTTTGCACCTTGCTGATGAGTGAAGTGCAGGTAACTGCACAGTGCTGGGACTCTGCCTCGCTTATTTCCCAAGTCCAAGATGTCTCACGAAAAGAATCATATCCCATCACTTAACTATTCAACTAGACTAAGGGCTTGGCTACACTGGAGAGTTGCAGCGCTGGTGGTGGATTTACAGCGCTGCAACTTAGTAACTGTCCACACCTGTAAGGCACATCCAGCGCTGCATCTCCCTGGCTGCAGCACTGGCCGTACACCTGATCTGCCTCAGGTATAACGAGTGCAGCGCTGGTAATGCAAGGCTGGGGAGCAAGTGTAAACAGTGATTAATCTTACTATGCTGTAACTGACCTCCGGAACCTTCCCAAAATGCTTTAAGTACCAGATAACATTCCTTGTTTTGTTGTGATGCCTCTCTTTGTTTTGTTGTGAACTCTGGGCTCCCGGAGCTGCTTATCTAAAAAACAAACACAGCTCCTGTTTGCTGGAGCAGAGGCAGGCAGGGGAATTCCTTTGGAATGTGCACAGCTAGTGTTTGCTAGTGTTTGCTTGAGGAGAGAGATAATTTGCTTGAGGAGAGAAGTGGGGGGGAGGGAGGGTCCGTTTTGAAACAGTTGCTTATGTGGTCTGAGGGCTATTTGCATTTAGTGAATAAGAGAGGGGTGGGGGAAGGGGTTGAAAGTTTTAAAATGATTGAAGCTTGGTGCTGTGTATCTTCCAGTCCTTAGAACTTGCAAGGCAGGGAGCTGACACACAGTGTCGGCTCCAAAAATCCACTCTCTCTCTCTCCCCCACCCACCTCCCTCTTTTGAAAAGCACGTTGCAGCCACTTGAACGCTGGGATAGCTGCCCATAATGCACCACTCCCAGCAGCGCTGCAAATGCTGCAAATGTGGCCACACTGCAGCGCTGGTAGCTGTCAGTGTGGCCACACTGCAGCGCTTTCCCTACACAGCTGTACGAAGACAGCTGTAACTCCCAGCGCTGCACACCTGCAAGTGTAGCCATGGCCTAAGGTTGTTATGATAAACAACATGAGACTCAAGGGCTGAAAGCTGAACCAATAGGGACACTGAAGTCAGTCCCATGTGAGCAATGCCATTTATCAGTCAGATCCTTAAAGCTAAGCATGCACTAAAGTGCTTTGCTGGGTCAGCACTTAAAAGAGCAGCAAACCAAGTAATATTTATAATAATTGTTATAACTATTTTTATGATGTAAAGTTACTGTGTGAGAAATGGTAGCTAGTCTACACTGGCAACGTTAAAGCAGCGCTTTAACATGGCTTGTGTGGTTGCGGCAGAGCTCTAATAAAACCATCTCCTTGAGGGGTGTAGCTTTACAGCGCTGAAACTTGCTGCACTCAGGGGGGTGTTTTTTCACACCCCTGAGCGAGAAAGTTGCAGAACTGTAAAGTGCCAGTGTAGACAAGCCCTAAATGTTCATTCCCATTAATACAAGAACTAGGGGTCATCAAATGAAATTAATAGGCAGCAGGTTTAAAACAAATAAAAGGAAGTTCTTCTTCACGCAGCGCACAGTCAACTTGTGGAACTCCTTACCTGAGGAGGTTGTGAAGGCTAGGACTATAACAATGTTTAAAAGGGGACTGGATAAATTCATGGTGGCTAAGTCCATAAATGGCTATTAGCTAGGATGGGTAAGAATGGTGTCCCTAGCCTCTGTTCGTCAGAGGATGGAGATGGATGGCAGGAGAGAGATCACTTGATCATTGCCTGTTAGGTTCACTCCCTCTGGGGCACCTGGCATTGGCCACTGTCGGTAGACAGATACTGGGCTAGATGGACCTTTGGTCTGACCCGGTATGGCCATTCTTATGTTCTTATGTTATCTAGTTTTGGTAAGAATGATGCTAAGAATATGTTCAAGGTGATAGGTGTATGACTATTACTGAGGGACAAGGTTTCCTTACCTGAAACTAGGGAATGATCAATAAGCAGAAGAAAGGCTGGAACATGTGACTGGGCAGGAAACATTTCTGCAAGGGCATTTGCTATTCTAAAGAAACATTTGGAAAAGCAAGAGCATTATTTAACGGTGCAATGAGTCAGCATGAACACATGAAAGATAAATCACTTCAAGCAACCCTGACACTTGTTTGTTTTCAGTGAAATTGCTCTGGGTGTAGACTGAGGGGAAGCAATATGCTTAATGTTTTCTTTTTCCCAAATTGCACATGATTGATTATTGCATAAAGTCTCTGACTAGGAGTGAGGTCATAAGTTATGAAGGGGGGAAGAATCGGTTAATAGCTGGGAAGCGAAACCTGCGTCATTCTTGTGAAATCAGGAAGATCAGTTTTTAATGACCAAATTCTTCCACTCCTGTTCAAGCAGAGTCACACCTTCCTCCATGCACCGTCCCAGTGATTTCAGAGGGGTCCTACTGATTTTAAAAGGTCTATTCATGGAATAAGGTACTATTTACCAGGAGTTAGGGGAGCAGAACCTGGCAGAAAATACTGAAGTAGAAGGAGGAAGTAAGTTCAGGGGGATGAAGCTGTTGTGTGGGATCATCTCAATTTGATCTGCAGATGGAGCTCAGAGGAAGAACAGGAAATGTAATACGTAGGTTTAAAATGATGCATTTAGGTACAGATCACCTCCAAATTAAGCCCAGTTCCAATTCTGCAAACTCCAGAGTGAACAGCCTTTGACCTCATCGTACAGTCTGATATCACACACTCAAAACAATGTAGGTAGGGCAAGAGTAAAGTAGAGTGGAATAAGGAGGGGGCAGAAAGCAGCAAGCCAGGGCACAGGGAGAGTCCAGAGTAGTACAGGTGAGTAGAGTTGATTTTTTTGATTCACCAGGAATTTTTAAAAAAATTAGTTTTGGGTTGACCCAAAAAACTCCACACATTTTTTCAATTTTTGGGGGGGAAATTGAAAAGTTTTTTTAAAAAGCAGCCTTTGGGGTGAAGTGAAATGTTTAGTTTTGATTTCAAGCATTTTTATAAACCTTCTTTAGTTTTTTGAAAATAAAATTGAAGGACATTTTAAAACAAAGAATCATTTGAACTGAAAAATCAAAACATTTTGTTCAGACAATGTCAAACCAGCACATTTAAAACTGTTCAGATTTTTCTTTGACCAAAACAATTTGGCAAATTGACGACTTCACTAAGCGTTCTGTGCCGCTTCTCTCGGGGCCCCTAGGGCTGAGTAACCCTGTTGCCATCTGCCTCCAGCACAAGGGAGTGGGGCCTGTGCCAGCTGGGTGTTAGTGCCCGACCGCCACCAGCCTGTCAGTCCCCCAAGCACTCTCCTCTGGGCTATGCCAGCCCTGCCTTCGCCCTCCAGGTTGACAATAGATGCACCCAACCCCCGAGTCCCCTGTGGTGTCCAACTCCTGATCACTGGGTATTCAAAAAAACCCAGATCTGCTGTTCCCAAAGGACAGTGCACCCCAGTTTACCAGCTCTACCTCAGATACAGGACAGTGGTCTCTCACAGCACTTAAATTCAGCTACAGTAAAACAAAAGGAAATGAATTTAAGAAAGAGCAGAGATTCAAACAGAAATAAGTGTGAGTGGTGGAAACAAATAGTCACATACAAAATTAAATAATAAAATGTGAACTAGGGTGTTTATTAATAGTCACTTCTATCTAATTAAGCAGATTCTCACCCCAACTTCATTCTTTTGCAGCATTTGCTGGCCCCGAGGAGCAAATGGTCCACAAGCTAGTATAGTTCCACTTACAGAGGATGCAGAACGGGAAATCATTGATTGTTCTGCACTCATTACTGTTGAAAACCCTGACCCTAAGAAGCTTCTGTACTTCAACAATCAGAAAGAGAGTGAGAAACTCTACAGATGCTCACTTATGATGTTCTAATTCCTTTGCTCTTAGTACACAGATGGGTGTGGGTGGTCTATTATTGTTTTTGCCTGATAGTTCCCCCTGGAGACTCCAAGTTTATTAAGAAGTAGTTTATTTCAATATAGTAAGAGTGGGTTACTATGTAAATTGCACAGCAATGTGAGGTTGTTTTTAAATTATTGTTGTATTCTGACATGGCCATACCTGCTTGTTGGACAATAACATTGTCAGCTTTACAATGTTTACTATGACCTGAGGAAAAGGAGCTTGCATATTTGTGTTGTTGGAGAAAGGAGTCTCGCCAAGGATGGCAAGAACTTTCACCCAGGGAGAGTGTAACCCCTAGGCCTCTGGGTCTCTGTGTGCTGGTAGCTCAGGGAGGGGCACTGTCCCTGGGAGGAAGAGGCCAAGGGCAGACTCAGAGTCTGCTGGGCAGCCCAGAGGGAGAGGAGAGACTCTGTTTAGAACAGGGGCCTTGTTGGCACGAGGAGGGTGGCAAGGCCCCCGCTCTGGGGAGGTGCAGTGCCTGAGAGAAAAGAGGGGGCAGAGTCAAATGACTGACAAGGAAAGCTGTGGAAGAAGAGCTAGCCTGCCCAAGTGCCCCATAGGAGCCCTGGAGAGAAGTCAGTCTGGAGGAGCTGGAGCCAGCCAGGGAAAGGGCAGAGCTGGCAGTGGGGACTGGTGAGGCCCAGGCTTGCCTTCAAGGTCCCACTGAAAACCAGCCTCTGGGGGCCTGGCAGCAACATCCCTCAGCTTGGGCCTCTCCCTCTCCAAGGCGACTCCCAGTTTGTAGAACTTTGTTGAGGAAACTTAGCCCTGCAGCTCCCTAGGAAAGATTAGAAACCATATGGCGAGCTCTGTTCTGGCTGCGAGTGTGTCTGAGCGCTGGGATGGGAGACTAAGACTATGATTTTAGTAGAGTTTTGTAACATGCACCCTGAGCCCTGCACCGCTTTGTGGGGAGGGAAAATCCTGACACCAAAAGCAGCCTGACTCCTGCAAGCAGAGATCAATCCCTCTGCAGTGACTGAGACGCCCAGCGCTATCTCTGAACCTGAGGATTGTTCACTGAGTTGAGAGTCACCATCCTTCAGCTAGATAGTCCGGGAGATTGTTTGGGAGACCACCAGATCCCTGAATGTGTCCTCAAGCCACGGGTGAGGCTTTCGGGATTTTATTATCTGCTGCCTATTAAACCTGTGGAGGGACTCACCACATCGCTAACTGCTGCACAGAAATTATTGTGGCCACAGGCCATCAAGGGCCCCTACAAAGTGCACGTATCAGCAGGAAACTAATTTTACATTTGCTATATTAGGTAAAGTGACGGGGGAAATTCATGGGTTTTATCAGCGTGGACACTGGTGACCCTGAGAGTAGTTTTTACCCTGCTATTTTATATACACTTCCTGTTTAATATATTTGACAGTGTTGAATATATTGAGTGTGTTTGTGTTGAATATGTTGTGTGTGTTAATTATTTCTTGGGAGTCTCCAACTCTTTGGCAAGTAAATGGGGGTTATCCTGTGGTCAGAATTTTCCTCCCCTGGTGACCCTGCCAGGAAGGAGTGATGCAGGTGGAGGCACCACCAAATTGTGGGGAGGGATAGCTCAGTGGTTTGAGCATTGGTCTGCTAAACCTAGGGTTGTCAGTTCAATCCTTAAGGGGGCCACTTAGGTATCTGGGGCAAAATCAGTACTTGGCCCAGCTAGTGAAGGCAGGGGGCTGGACTCAATGATCTTTCAGGGTCTCTTCCAGCTCTATGAGACAGGTATATCTTCATTAAAAAAAAAATACGGAAGTTACTCCCTGCTGAGCTGAAGGTGGGATCCAGAAGAACCCAGGCCTGTCCATCAAAAAGGAAATTGGCACTAAAGGAGGTAACTAGGTGCAATACCGGATTTATAATGGCGCCATGGCACACTCTTCTCTGCCCTTCCCCGCTCTCTCCTGTGGGGTCAGAGCTTGCTCCTGCCCCGCCCCTTTCCCCAGCATGCTACATCGTCCCCTGCGGAGGCAGGCGGGAGGAGGAAGCTGCAGCATGCCACTCCAGGGGGGAGGAGAAGAAGAAGAGGCAGGGTGAGGACTCTCCCCCGCCTCTTTCCTCAGCGTGCTACGTTCCCTCCCCCCAAGTCAGCTGGATCAGCCTTGCTGGCAAGAGGGGGGATGAGGGAGGAGCAAGCTGCAGCACACCGCTATTGAGAGGAGGAGGAGAAGAGGCAGGGGTGAGGTCTTGGGGAAGGGACTGCAACTGGGGCATACCCCCTCCAGCCCCCTGCGTGAGCACCCCCATGACCCCAGCCCCCTGCCCTCCCTAACCCCTGCACCTGCTCCCCCTCACATACCCTGAGCCCCTGACCATGCACTCCCCTCACACTCTCCCAGCCCCCTTCCCTGACCCCCTGCATCCCCCTCACACCTCCCAAGCCCCCTGCCCTGACTCCTGCACCCCCATCCTGAGAACCAAACAGGAGCTGCCCCAGGTAAGTGCTCCACACCCCAACCTCCTGCTCCAACCCTGAGCTCCCTCCCTTGCCCTAGCTCCTGGCCAGACCCTGCACCCGAACATTTTTTTTTAGAATATTTGGAAAGATCATTAAGTGGTCCGTCGAGGACCCCCCCCATGGTGATTTTCAAATGGTCTGTGGAAAAATAAGTTAGACTACAAGAACAATCAAGGTACCTCACTTTATTTTCATTTACTTGCTATTACTTATGGGAGGAGGATGAAGAAAAAAAGAATGAAAAATGGGGGCAGGGGGAGATACGAGAGAATGTTCTTTTTCTTGACTGGGTCCCAAGGAGGAGCCCCCAAAATGAAGCTGAGCACAGGGCTGGGGGGCCCCACTAACTCTAAATCCACCACTGGCTGTCACGTCACCTGGGCTGGGGATACTGTCAGGGCCAGTGTAACCACTAGGCAAACTAGGTGACCGCCTAGGGCACCAAGATTTGAGGGTGCCAAAAAGCGGTGCCCCAAATTTTTTTTTACAGTACAGTGGAGTCACATCTTACACAGGGGTTGGTTCTAAAGTCACCGCGTAAGAGGAAAATTGTGTATAGTGAAAATTACCATAAAGTACAGTATACACAGGAACAGGGGTCCTCAACCCAAAGGTGGCACGCAAGCCGATTTTTTATTTTAGTGGCAGGCTCCGGGTCCCGGCTGCCGCTGAGCCTGCTACCAGCCCGGGGTTCTGGTCACTCAGCTGGCAGTGGGCTGAGCAGGGCCAGCAGTGGGCCGGCTCCTGCCAGCCGGGGTCCCAGCCGCCAGCCCCGCTCAGCCTGCTGGGGTCCCAGCCAGCTCCGCTCAGCCTCCTGCCAGCCTGGGTGAACGGTCTGGGGCTCCGTTCACCCAGGGTTCCGTCCGCCGGCCTGGGGCTCCATTCACCCAGGGTTCTGTCCGCCGGCCTGGGGTTCTGTTCACCCAGGCCGGCAGGAGGCTGAGCGGAGCCGGTGGCTGGGACCCCAGCTGGCAGCGGGCTGAGGTCCCAGCCGCCAGCCACACTCAGCCTGCTTCCAGTCTGGGGTTCTGGCTGCCAGCCCCTTGCCAGTCGGGGTCCCGGCCACCGGCCCCACTCAGCCTCCTGCTGGCCTGAGATTCCATTCACCCAGACCAGTCAGGGTCTTGGCCACCGGCCCTGCTCAGCTTCCTGCCGGCCTGGGTGAACAGCAAGAGGCTGAGGGGAGTCGCCAGCTGAGACCCTGGCTGGTAGCTGAGTGAATGGAGCCCCAGGCCGGCAGCAGGCTCAGCGGTGGTCGTGACCCACAGCCTGCCATTAAAAAATAAAAATCAGCTTGCGTGCCACCTTTGGCATGTGTGCCGTAGGTTGAGGACCCTTTTCTAGTGTAGACAGTGTATACTATGTATACCGTGTGTACTGTAGTTTATGGTAATTTTCACTATACGCGATTTTCCTCTTACGCGCTGACCTTAGAACCTAACCCCCATGTAAGATGTGACTCCACTGCATTCATTTTTGAAAGTTTATAATAAGCGATGATCCAGAGGGGAGGGGGGGACGCAAGGTGGAAGTTTTGCGTAGGGTGCAAAATATCCTTGCACCGGCCCTGGATACTGTGTCAGCTGATCCCCACAGTCTCCAACCTACCTGGGTAGTACAGCAGACATGGCCCTGCCCACTAGCTCCTCTCCACCCCCTAGCCCACCCACCACTTGCCTCCCCTTAAGGCTTAGCCTTCTTAATTTTAAAAATGATTGCTTGCCCCTCTCCCCCCCCCTCAGGCCTTCCTGGCAGCCCTGTTGCCAGGTATCCAGTTTTAGACTGGAAACTCCAGTAGAAAACGGGACCTGAGTGTCCGGTTGGCAGTGCTGACTGGAAACTAAATGTCCGGTTATAGGAGTAACCATATTAGCCTCCGCTTCTCCCACTCCCAACACGCACCCCAGAGGGCTGGAAGAGAACCTGTCCTGCTGCTGCGGGGCAGCTCAGTGCAGAGAGAGACAAAGAGAATGGGCTAGAACCAGGTAGGTACCCGTTCTACGTGGGCAGGGGCGGGGGGGATCCTGTTTACCCCCTCCCCAGCCCTGCTGCGCTTGAAGTTTACCCCTGACCCCTCCCTTGCTCCAGAGACCAACCCTAGCTCCTGCCCCACTGTGCTTTTACCCCCGGCCCCTTTTACAATTATTCCCCAGGGGGGCCCACAAATATGTTTGGTGCCGGGCCCACAAAAAGTTAATTCGGCCCTGACTGGGTGGAGAGGGGCACTACAGTAAGTTACAAGCTTTCAGTAGAGACCTCACATGCTGCCCTTTATGGATAAATTGATGAAAGCAATGTCTTAGGTATAATGAGTTGGTCTGGTCTGAGACAGAAGTGTCTTGTAAAGGAGAATGAACCCTTTGCCAGCTGGGCACCAAGAGACATCTGTCTCACATGTTGCAGTTGATCTGAATCTGCATTTTTTGCCACACAAACAAAGTGGAACTCCAGACAGTTAAACACGCCTTCCAAAATAATGGCTCCTTTGTGTACCTAAGACAGAGTAGCCTGATATGGCCTATTTCAGTTTCACAGCAACCTCACAGCAACCTCATGTCCTGCTGCCTCTGTGCCCTGCATTGCCCTCCTCCTCACACAGCTGATCTCTTCCTGCTCTGTGCATTGTGCTATACCATCCCAGAGCACTTGGACTATGAGTCTCTCTCCTCCCTACACCACAATGCCAACACAACTGCACTGGGCTCAGGTGTCACTTGGTTACTGGTGGCTGGGGGAGGGAGTGATGAATACCAGGATGGGCTGATTAATCCATTTGTTTCGCCAACGGGCCATGCATCTCTCCTGCCAATCTGTAATGCACACCTTCATTCATCATTATGGAAACCAAACCATCACAGCCTGTGCTGAGTGAGACATGCAGGCTCATTCGGACTAACAGCAGGGTGAACAAAACTTCAAATGTATATTTGCACAAGGCAGTGACTCTCCTGCTGGGACTTAATGGGCTGATGGATGGTTCATTTTATGCCCAGGCTCATCAAGAAAATTATCAAAAGGAGAAAAGGAACAAGAAAGGAAAGCCTTGCTGTATTAAAAAAAGACTAGACAAGCATTACAGGCCTGGTCTACACTGGACGGGGGGGAGATCAACCTAAGATACGCAACTTCAGCTACGAGAACAGTGTAGCTGAAGTCGACATATCTTAGTTCGACTTACCTCGCATCCTCATGAAGCGGGGTTGATTGCTGCAGCTCCCTCATCGACTTTGCTTCCGCCTCTCGACAAGCTGGAGTTCAGCAATCGACGGGAGAGTGATCGGGGATCACTTTATCGTGTCTACACTACGCGCGATAAAGATCCGTGATAGATTGATCGCTACCCGCCAATCTGGTGGGCAGTGTAGACATACTCTGAGTGGCAAAAAGCTCTGATGAGCAAAGCCCAGGTTACGCCATGCATTAGAGAGATGCCTCCTTTGGGATTTTTAGTTCCTGAAAGGTGCATGGTGCTAGTTTGAAGACAGAGGTTCCTTCTACCACATTTTAGAACCAACCGAAGATTTCAGCCATGATGTATTAAAACAAGATAAAACCCAGCCTGCAAATAAGTACCCTGGTCAACAAAGCAGCACCCAGGCATTGCAGCAAGCGGGGGTGGGGGGCACCGGAACGCAGCATAACAGCACCCAGGTGCACCCAGCACTGGGCTTTCCATGCTCTAGCTCTCGGGGGGCTCCCTCGGACACCTGCCCTCTCCTAGGGCTACCAGAAATACAAGGTACAAATATCCTTGACAACTTCTTTAACAGTAACAAAACCCAACAATTCCCCACCTGCTGCTATCAGGCCATCTGATGCAGTGATGTGGCCCATCCCATCTAAGTAGGGTCATTCACCAGAGTCAGAAAAAACACCCCAGAATGTATGGAAAATGAATTGGCAATTTATCAGTCAAACTATTTCCTGATTGTCAGTTTTTAATGTTTCATTTATCTGCAGTTTGCTACCCATCTCCCCTTTCCTCCCCTCCCACCACTTTTTGATTTTTTTCCCCTGCAGATTTTACAAATATTTGCAGTTGGGGGCTGATCAAAGAAATTGGTTTTCATTTTGCTCTTGGAAATACACTCCATATTGGTACTCGGTTATCTTTGATTGAGTAGCACCGTCGGTCATCTCTATAATGCTCCAGCTGCTTGGTTCCCAACATTGCTTCTGAATTACAGAGAGAAAACAGCTGGAGCCATAAACAGCTTAGCATTTACTTACATTTCATTAGCCTGGAGAGTAGCTAGGCTGACCACTGGCAGTCATTACAGTGCTCAGAAGTGAAACGTTTTTATCACCATCTCAACTTCCCCTCTAAACACACAGGGAAGTGTTGTCCTTTTTCCAGTATTATTTGTAACCAGCATCATGTGATCTGACTGTCCTTGGGTGCAGAATGGAATTTGAACAGTCCCCAGCCTTTTGGGACCTCTGTCGTACTTTCCCAGACTAAGGACGTAACTCCAGGAGCCACTCCCACTTAGTTGTGCACAATCAAACCTATAATGGAGCTCAGGCTATCTGTGACTGCTGTCCTTGTGCCATAGTGAGTTAGAATGTCCATGGCACTGGCAGCTGTCAAGAGGCACAAACAGGGTACAGTCTACCCTGTAGCTGGGAGGTGTAGTTCACAGCTGGTGTAGGCATACACGCATTAGTGCTGCTTGAGCTAACACCTACAAATAGTGGTGGGGCTGCAGTGGCATGGACTGGGTGTGTGGCGGGGGAGGGAGGGAAGAGTCAGGAGACACTGTTTGGGTGGCTAGCCTAAGCTGCTGAAGCCACTCTGCTATTTTTAGGCACTACCTCAAGCACAGCTAATGCATGCATGTCTACCTGAACTGAGAATTACACCCCAGCTCTTCTGTAGGCATCCTCTCGGAGACTGTCATGAAATGGTGGTTCTCCCCTGAAAAGTGACTCTATAAATGGCATTGTGAGGTTCCCTTTCCACTGGGTATCACTCGTTTCCTTTCCACATTTGCTCAGGTTGCAAAGAACCCCCCGCCACCCTGTTACAAGTGCCATCCCTGCAAACTCCCTCTGGGATCTGAAAGTCAAGCTGGGCTCTGTCACACAGACCCTCTCAAACCGCATAACCTGCAGGCCAGTGACACCTGTGCAATCACCAGGGCTGGAATTGGGCCCTCAGACCCCTTTATTCTCTGGGATGATGCACAAGATGGAAAGAGCTTGAGCTGTCAAATGCTAGGGTGAGTTTGAAGGGTTGGCAGTTGGAGAACATCCTTTTACTTACAACCAGAACAAATATGAGAGAGGAAATCAGTTCATACACAACAACTATGGAACTCCGTGAGGCCACTGTCACAGAGGTGGAGCAACATTTAAAATTTAAAAGGCTGGAGCACCAGTACTGATAATATGAACCTACGCTAGTTTTAGTGTCAGAGTTAATTCAAGCACCACATATCTCCCTATTATACAGAAACCACTGGAATACCCAATAAACTTAAGGTTAAGTATATTGCAGAGTTTTCAGCTTTTAACTGATCTGCTGTGTAGGTCTAAGATGGCCCTTCGACATTAACATTATCACAGTAACATAGCAGTGTTATAAAACCCCTTAGGAAATTATCTGGGCGGATGTGACTACAACAATCTATCATGCAAATCTGTGCCATTCTCCTCCCCAAACCAGATACCATCCGTGGCCTTTCAAACATTAATTTGTCCGAGACAGTTGAACCCTGAGGATAAGAGCAGTGAGGAGCCACCCGGATTCACATATAACTTCAGGAAGTGGGGAGTCAAAAGCGCATTAACAGACAGGCCACGAGAGTCCCTTTGTATACATTTCACATACTACACAGATTATAACAACTCCTTCCGGTGATGATGTTACAATGTTAAAACACTAAAGAGCAAAACTGGAGAAGATTCTCACAAACAATACTCTGTAATAACATGTAGCTCTGGCCACATTCGGAATGCTATTTGGTGCCAAACGATGTGGGTTATCGCTGGGCCAAAGTAGGAATTTTCTGTAATATTTGTATGAATAGCAGTGACTTACCTGCAGGGCCGGCTTTATGACCCGCAGGGCCCGATTGGAATACTCAGTGGCGGTCTGGGGCTTCGGAGGCACTTTGGCGGCGAGGGGTCCGCTCCAGGTCTTCCATGGCACCAAAGGACCCTCCGCCACCAAAATGCCCCCAAAGACCCTCAGAGCGGACCCCTCGCCATCGAAGACCCCTGGAGCGGGGCCCCCTTAGGCGCAGGCATGGGTCCCTCTTCAGCGCGGGGCCTGATTCCGGGGAATTGGTGGAATTGGCATAAAACTGGCCCTGCTTACCTGACTAGGGATTGCTACCCAGGAAGTGCAGAAATGTTAAAATGCTCCTGGGGCAGAGCAGGAGACTTGAGGTACCGGGGTCATGCAACTGTCTGGGGAGGTAGGAGTGGGTCATTCAGGACTGGCTGAAACTGACAATATCAATGGACGATCTGGAAAAACAACAGGACCCCAAGTGCAGAACAACTGACACCTAACAATGGGAAACTCCCTCAGGCAGAACATGTGAACTCAGCATGCGTCCTGGCAGGAGGACAATGGAGCAAAAGATGTGAGGTGGCTGTGTTAGGAGCTAGCTCTTGGAGAGACACAGGAGCTTTCAACTGGAACTGAGACACAAAGACAGAGAGACGATTGACAGAGCCAATCTACAGGCTTGGCTGGGTAGTACCCTGACATTGGCCAGTCTGAACTCCATCTTCACCTTTGTTTCTCTCAGCTACCCTAAGGACTTCCTGATGCGGTATCCCAATTGACTAATAATCCCTACTCTGTTTTAAAAAGGCTGCCAGGTGTCACTGCAATGTCACCACATGTGGAAGAGATGGTAGACACTGGAGGGGCTCTGGTTTATCTGATAGGACGTGCAGAGAGACATTCATGTGCATGTAGCAGCCAGCATCCTGGTCCATGGCTGTGTAAGAGCTTATACAGAATAGCTACTGCACTCCCCTGCACTGTCGGGATCTAACTCACAGCTCTGAGCTACAGCTGCTATTCAAAGCCTATCCCAAAAAGCGCTGCTGGAGTAGGACAAATTAACGGCATCTCATGAATTTGTGAAGCACAACTCAATGATATCAACATGACAACATACCCTGTGTGCTGTAAGGTATGTGAGTCTCTAGAGTGGCTGGACAGTGCAGGTGCTGGCCCCTTGAAGGGCTCTGCAAAGCTCCAGCTCCAGGGAGCACTGCACACTGAGCTACAGCTTCGTTTGCTATTAGTCTCATTGCCATAAGAGCTGAATGAGGAAAATGGATTTTACCAAGTGTCAAGCGGTCTGCAGTGACTCAGGAGCATGAACACCAACCTCAGGGCAGGCTGGTAAGACCCAGGACAAAACCTCCAAATTGACTGTGAATTCTGTACTTAGATGTTCCTAACCAATTTTCAAGTGTAAAATCCTCAGGCACTATATCAGCGTTAACATGCATGATTACCCTCCCTTCATGGGGGAGGAAGGGGCAACAGAGCAACAACGTCTTTTGTCCTCTTTAACATGCCACAATAGTCTTTCTGGTGTCAACTGGCTTTTCCTTTTGGGCAGGACGTCACATCTTCAGTTGCAGAGCGGCACTTCACATTACTTAATGCCTCTCTCCCTTCTGGTGATTGACCTGCCTTTCCTGTTGGTAGGTAGCTTTAAAACTTGGGTTCCCTTCAGGGGTTTTATCTAAGTGGGGTTAGGTTTCTTTCCAATCACCACTTCCCTCTGACCCTGGGTGACATGGGGATTTCCCTTCCCCTCGGATTTACTCCCCTATCCCCATGGGCCTTTGACTCATCATAAGCAATTTCTGCAGCCTCTAAAACTGTGGCTGGCTTTTTGTCACAGATGGCTGCCTTCACCTCATCTGTAACCACCCAGAGCAACTGCTTCTGGGCTATCAGCTCAAACAGTTTTCCATCATCACCTTCAGCACCCACCCCGATTTTCTCCTAAAATGACATATTTTATGCACCTGTTCAACATGAGTGACGTTGTCCAACAGGCTGATGTTTCTAGCCTTCAATCAATAGATCTCAGAGGTAATCTTAAATCTTTCCAATACATTTTCTTTAAATTTCTTCTTCATCTTTACACCACCCTCCTCCAGATCATTCAAAACTTGTCTGGCTTCACAGATAAGCTGGTTAAGAGAACAGGCATCTGTTTATCTGCTGAGATATTGTGCAGCCTAAGCAGTCTCTCCAAGGTGGACTGGAACTCTTCTGTACAGTCAGTTTCTTTATAAATTAGGCAGACTTTCTCCTACTCCCTTGTGTTGGGGGAGGGGGGGGCAGGTATACTCACTGGCTCCTTTTGCTGCTCCAGTAATTTGGGCTGAAATGTTTGAGCTTCCATCAGACACCCGTGTGCCCGCTCCTCAGTTACTTTGTTGGCTTTGACTGCTGTTACTTGTTTCCGGTGTCTTTGGTGGTCTCTCTCCTCAGCTGCCCCAGCTGCCTTAGACTCCCTGACTGGTAATTCCGTCATCAGTCTCTGATGCTCACATTCTTCAGGTGCTCTCAGGTGCTGTAATTGGGCCCATTCCCCTGCAGTGGTCTCCTCTGCTGCATCTGGGGCTGGAAGGTTGCAGTGTGGCACTTCATATTACTTAATGCCTCCTTCCTGTCCAGTGATTTACACAGTTACAGAAGCTTACAGTATCAATGCTCAACAGTGGGATACCAATGCTGTAAGTGAGATTAGTGCAGGCAGCAACTCACAGGCATTTCATAAAGTTTAAACACTAAACACATTCTTATAATTTTAGTGTTTCAACTATACTAACCCACAGGTGAGCCAGACTGGTTCCAGCTAGGTGTTTGTCAGTGTTCAGTTGAGACCTGGGGACCTTGGCATGAGCTGGCACCTGGTCTGCCAGCATCACACAAAGCATCTCTGAAAAGCAGCCCCTGCCTTGTCCTCTATGTTTAAAAGAATTAGAGGACCCAGCCTTGGCACATCCTATCCCTTCTGTAGGCAAATTCTTGGCCACTCCATTGCAACCTCTGAAATGCTGAGACTTGAAGCTCATTTCCAGATACACCAATCTTTTCCAGTGGGTCTCCCGGACTCTTAGACCACTTACTCAAGGTACATCTTCCTCCTCTGTGGCTTTGTTTGCTGACATGTCAGCCCCATGGATGGGAGCATGCTGTCCTGGAGAGGATGCTGTATCATGAAACCAAGAGGACTGGGCAAGTTGGCAAAGCTGATCTGAAAATTTGGGGCAGGGATGTCATAGGAGCAGCAGCACCAGTGTCCACAGCACTTCCCCCAAGTAATTGTGGCATCAGCACTGGGCACGCACACCTCAGAGCGACACTTACCTTTGTCTCCTTGATCTTGACGGCAATCACTTGCTTGCGCTGCCGGATGATCTCCATGAGCTCATCACACTCCTCCATCAGCTTGGCCTCATGCATGGCTGTGTTCACCTAGGCAGAAACAGCAGAAACCCCAAGCTGTTAGAATGCAACACGCCGACTCAGAGCCTGGCAACTCCAGCAGCTCTGACATCTCTGACAGAGAGATAAGCAACAGCTTACCACCACAGGCCCCCTCCTGTCAGCCAAGGCCTGTGCCAGCTGCCAGGGAGTCAGGGACTGAAGTGGGGAGGACATAATACTGTTTAACAGTTACTGCTGTGCAGGCAACAAAAATAGAAGCAGGCTGCCATGTCCTGTATTCATTCCCATTTCAGTGGCAGGAGGAAGGCACCAAAGCAATGTCAGATATTAACCTCTTCAGAGCTGGGGCCTGAGCTTCTGTCCTTGGGTCAAATGACAGGGCCCCTCATGATGCGGGAAAGTGCCGTTCCCTTGGGTGTCCAGCCATGACCAGAAGGGAGCAAGAAACACATTCTCCAATACAATCAGTTCACATGACACAATCTGAGCCTTCTTCTGGATACTAATGGCCACAGGCCAGCACAGACAGCTCAACCATTAGAACCTTGCTAGTGCCAGTGAGGGTCAGGGTTCTAATAGTTAGAATCATAGAAATATAGGGCTGAAGGGGACCTTGAGAGGTCATCTGGTGCAGCCTTCTGTGCTGAGGCAGGGCCAAGGAAACCAAGATCATCCCTGACAGGTGTTTGTCCAACCTGTTCTTTAAAACCAACAGTGACAGGGATTCCACAACCTGCCTTAATGCCCCAGCATGCTGAGGCCCAGCTTGTCTGTACAGAGCACATATCCAAAGGGGTCCTTCCGACTGATTGTGACAAAGAAAAGGGTCCGTGACCTTCTCAAGCAATGCGAGATTGCAGAGCAGGAGTCACTAAGCTGTCACCATCAAAGAGCATGGAGAAAGAATAAAATGCGAGGGGTGAATTAGGCTTCTAATGGAATAGCAGGCAGCAGCTAGAATGGAGCTTTGCCATTTTACACTACAAGACAGAATCCATTGCTTTCTTGTAGGCAGATGCAGCTAAAATGATGCAGCATTTATGCAGCAGGGCAGATGCAAAGTACCAAAGTCCCCAGGTTGGTGCAGAAAGGTCAGCAGTATACAGGGGTGAAAGTAACCTAAAAGACTTACCAGTACCCCGGAGTCCTGAGCGGGGGCGTGGCCTCAACCGGAAAAGGCAGGGCCTTTCCAGATTTAAAGGCCCTGGGGCTCCTGCTGTGGAGCTACCAGCTGCACAGGCAGCTGGGTGCCCCAGGGCTCAGGGGCGAATTAAAGGGCCTGGGGTTCTGGCTGCCGCGGAGCTCTGGGCCCTTTAAATCACCGCAGGAGCCCTGCCGCCGCTATCCCGGGGCAGCAGAGCTCGGGCGGGGATTTAAAGGGTCCGCTGCTCCTACCACTGCAGGGAGCCCCAGGCCCTTTAAATCACTGCCAGAGAAGCTGGTCCAGTCCGGCATGGTGTACCGGCTCTTGCTGGTATGCTGTACCAGCTTACTTTCACCTCTGGTAGTATAGCTCCAGCTCACCTCATGCCTCAGCACGGAGGAGCAGCTGGAGGATTATCAAACACTTCTGTACACATGCGATCTGAAGCCAACCATGCTATTGGGGTCAGAGGGAGGAGGGGCTGAGGTAGGCGATGAGGAACACAGCAGAACTTAAAAAGGAGATCAATCGGGAAGGGAATTGCAGTGGATTAAAGAAGAAGATGCAGCAGATTTACATGCAAATGGCTAAATGAAGGAATAACAGGAAAGCTGGCCTGCTGTTTCCTGGGGGACAGGCCAGCTTATTTTCCCTGTTTTACCACTGTTCTCTCTTTCCAGTGATTTGTAAATTTGGTCCTAAACACTGAATGGCCTGAGTACTGGTGAAAAGGCCCTGGAGAGTAACGGACTCTGGGAGCCACCCCAAGGTGCTTAGGACAGATTTCAGCTGGATGGAAGGTGCTCAGCAGAGAGACCTTAATCCACCGAACAGGTTCACCATGGGCAGCAGCAGGCCCGCTTCACCCATGCTAAGCAGCCAGCAGGTCTCAGCCCTGCTCTCAGGGAGAGCGACAAGGGCAGTCTTAGTGGCACATTCAGCCATTGCCCTCTCCACTGACTCTGCTGACACAGGGGCCAATGCCTAGTGGAATGGCGGGGTTTGCTTTAACATGGATAATCGTCGACTAGACACAGGGCGGAGCCCACCAGGTAAGTTGTGCAGCTTGCAGTGGGGCAGACAGCAGGTCCCTGGGTCAAATGAACAATATTTTGTTAGATCAGAAACTAAATGTTCCATTACCTGATTTTTTTACCCTGTAAATGTTTTGGGAAGGACACTGAAGTATATTTCAAATCAAAATTCAGTTTGAATTGAAAAATCAAAACTTCTGCTTTCAAAACGGTTAATGCCTCTACCCA
The DNA here is from genome assembly GCF_016161935.1 of Mauremys reevesii. Classification (NCBI taxonomy): domain Eukaryota; kingdom Metazoa; phylum Chordata; order Testudines; family Geoemydidae; genus Mauremys; species Mauremys reevesii. Next base: position 60,301,081 of record NC_052631.1, on the reverse strand, counting down.
GATGCTGGAGTGGATTTGCAGAGACTGTGGCCTGCATTTCCCACTCACAGAAAGCCAGGCGGGGGGGACCATCCAGTGTGAGAGGTGCCTGCTGGTGGAATCTCTCAGGAAGCAGCTGGGAGAGCTACAGGAGGAGGTGGCCAGGCTGGGGAGCATCCGTGCACACGAGGAATTTCTCGAGCGTATTCGTATGGAGACGTAGAATCATGGAATAGAATCATAGAATATCAGGGTTGGAAGGGACCTCAGGAGGTCATCTAGTCCAACCCCCTGCTCAAAGCAGGACCAATTCCCAACTAAATCATCCCAGTCAGGGCTTTGTCAAGCGTGACATTAAAAACCTCTAAGGAAGGAGATTCCACCACCTCTCTAGGTAACCCATTCCAGTGCTTCACCACTCTCTGAGTGAAAAAGTTTTTCCTAATATCCAACCTAAACCTCCCACACTGCAACTTGAGACCATTACTCCTTGCTCTGTCATCAGGTACCACTGAGAACAGTCTAGATCCATCCTCTTTGGAACCCCCTTTCAGGTAGTTGAAAGCAGCTATCAAATCCCCCCTCATTCTTCTCTTCTGCAGACTAAACAATCCCAGTTCCCTCAGCCTCTCCTCATAAGTCATGTTCTCCAGCCCCCTAATCATTTTTGTTGACCCAAGGCTGAGGACACTATTCAGCTAGAGAGGACCGCTGTCTTGCCACCAAGGGAGGAGGATAAGGCTCTGGTATAGGGAGGACACTGGCTGCTGGTTACTTCTGGCAGCAGGCAGTACTCCACCCCTACTCCCAACCCACCCATCATGGTGAGGGAGAACTGTTACGCTGCCCTGGCAACAAGTGATGAGGAATCACCCCCAAAGGTTGAAGAGGAGAAGCCACATACCCCCAAGACTGGGAGGATCAGAGCCACCACTCCCAGGAGGAAATGTAGGGAAGTGGTAGTTGGAGACTCTTCTGAGGGGGACGGAGGCACTATTCTGTTGCCCGGACATGGCATCCCAAGAGGTAAGCTGCCTGCCAGGGGCCCATATCCGAGATGTTATGGAAGGACTGTTGAGGATCATCTGGCCCTCTGACTACTACCCCATGCTACTCATCCATGTGGGCACTAATGATACTGCAAGGTATGACCCTCAGCAGATCAGAAGTGATCACAGTGCTCTGGGAGTAAGGGTAAGGGAGTTGGGAGCACTGGTGGTGTTCTCTTCAATCCTTCAGGTCAAGGGTAGGGGCCTCGGCAAAGACAGATACATTCTGGAGGTGAATGCCTGGCTGCAAAGATGGTGTTGCTAGGAGGGCTTTGGCCTCCTTGACCACGGGATGCTGTTCCAGGAAGAAGGACTGCTAAATAGAGATGGGGTCCACCTAGCAAGGAAGGGGAAGAGCATATTTGACTACAGATTGGCTAACCTAGTGAGGAGGGCTTTAAACTAGGTTTGACAGATAAAGTCAAAAACATGGAGACCCGGGAGAAGGGTCAGACTTTGCGGGGAGCATGGGCAGTTAAGCAGAAATAAGGGAGAGACAAGACAGAACTGGGGGGGGGGGGGCGGAATCAAATCAGTATCTTAGATATCTGTATACTAATGCAAGAAGAATAGGAAATAAGCAGGAAGTACTCGAAATGCTAATAAATAAGCACAACTATGACATAGTTGGCATCACGGAGACTTGGTGGGATAATACGCATGACTGGAATATTGGTATAGAAGGATACAGCTTGCTCAGGAAGGACAGGCAGGGAGAAAAGGGATGAGGTGTTGTCTTATATATTAAAAATGTATACACTTGGACTGAGGTTGAGATAGAAATAAGAAACAGACTTGTTGAAAGTCTCCGGGTAAGGATAAAAGGGTTAAAAACAAGGGTGATGTCATGGTAGGGGGTCTACTACAGACCACCAAACCAGGAAGAAGAGGTGGATGAGGCTTTTTTTAAACAACTAACAAAATCATCCAAAGCACAGGACTTGGTGGTGATGGGGGACTTCAACAACTCAGACATCTGTTGGGAAAATAACATAGCAGGACACAGATTATCCAACAAGTTCTAGGAAAGTATTGGAGACAATTTTTTATTTCAGATGGTAGAAAAAGCTACTAGTGGGGAAGGCTGTTCTAGATTTGATTTTGACAAATAGGGAGGAACTGACTGAGAATTTGAAAGTGGAAGGCAACTTGGGTGAAAGTGATCATGAAATGGTAGAGTTCAAGATTCTAAGGAATAGTAGGAGGCAGAACAGCACAATAAAGACAATGGATTTCAAGAAGGCAGACTTCAGCAAACTCAGGGAGTTGGTAGGTAAAATCCCATGGGAGCAAGTCTAAGAGAAAAAACAATTGAAGATAGTTGGCAGTTTTTCAAAGAGACATTATTAATGGCACAAGAGCACAGGAAAGATAGGAAGTATGGCAAGAGACCACCCTGGCTTACCCAGGAGATCTTCAACGAACTAAAACTCAAAAAAGAGTCCTATAAAAAAGTGGAAACTCGGTCAAATTACAAAGGATGAATATAAACAAATAACACAAGTATGTAGGGTCAAAATTAGAAAAGCCAAGGCACAAAATGAGATCAAACTAGCTAGGGACACAAAAGGTAACAAGAAAACATTCTACAATACATTAGAAGCAAGAGGAAGACCAAGGACAGAGTAGGCCCGTTACTCAATGAGAGGGGGGAGACAATAACAAAAAATGTGGAAATGGCAGTGCTGCTTAATGACCTCTTTGTTTCAGCTTTCACCAAGAAGGTTGGTGGCAACTGGACATCTAACATAGTGAATGCCAGTGAAAATGAGGTAGGATCAGAGTCTAAAACAGGGAAAGAACAAGTCAAATATTACTTAGTCAAGTTAGATGTCTTCAAATCACCAAGGCCTGATGAAATGCATCTTAGAATACTCAAGGAGCTGACTGAGGAGATATATGAGCCATTAACAATTATTTTTGAAAAGTCATGGAAGATGGGAGACATTCCAGAAGACTGGAAAAGGGCAAATCTAATGCCCATCTATAAAAAGGGAAATAAGGACAACCCTGGGAATTACAGACCAGTCAGCTTAACTTTTATATCCGGAAAGATAATGGAGCAAATAATTAAGCAATGAATTTGCAAACACCTAGAAGAAAATAAGGTGATAAATAAAAGTCAGCATGGATTTGTCAAGAACAAGTCGTGTCAAACCAACCTGATTTGACAGGGGAACAAGCCTTGTGTATAGGGGGGAAGCGGTAGATGTGGTATATCTTGACTTTAGTAAGGCTTTTGATACTCTTTCTCATGACCTTCTCATAAACAAACTAGGGAAATACAACCTAGATGGAGCTACTATAAGTTGGGTGCATAACTGGTTGGAAAATCATTCCCAGAGAGTAGTTATCAGTGGTTCACAGTCATGCTGTGAAAAGTCATGCTGTGTGGAAAAAGGCTAATGTAGTGCCCATCTTTAAAAAAGGGAAGAAGGAAGATCCAGGGAACTACAGGCCAGTCAGTCTCACCTCAGTCCCTGGAAAAATCATGGAACAGGTCCTCAAGGAATCAATTCTGAACCACTTAAAGGAGGGGAAAGTGATCAGGAACAGTCAGCATGGATTCACCAAGGGCAAGTCATGCCTGACTAACCTAATTGCCTTCTATGATGAGATAACTGGCTCTGTGGATGAGGGGAAAGCAGTGGATGTGCTATTTCTGGACTTTAGCAAAACTTTTGATACAGTCTCCCACAGTATTCTTGCCAGCAAGTTAAAGAAGTATGGGCTGGATGAATGGACGGTAAGGTGGATAGAAAACTGTCTAGATGGTCGGGCTCAACGGGTAGTGATCAATGGTTCCATGTCTAGTTGGCAGCCAGTATCAAGTGGGGTGCCCCAAGGGTCGGTGCTGGGGCCGGTTTTATTCAATATCTTCATTAACGATCTGGAGGATGGTGTGGACTGCACCCTTAGCAAGTTTGCAGATGACACTAAACTGGGAGGAGTGGTTGATACGCTGGAGGGTAGGGATAGGATACAGAGGGACCTAGACAAATTAAAGGATTGGGCCAAAAGAAAAATGATGAGGTTCAACAAGGACAAGTGCAGAGTCCTGCACTTAGGACGGAAGAATCCCATGCACTGCTACAGACTAGGGACCGAATGGCTGGGCAGCAGTTGTGCAGAAAAGGACCTAGGGGTTACGGTGGACGAAAAGCTGAATATGAGTCAACAGTGTGCCCTTGTTGCCAAGAAGGCTAATGGCATTTTGGGTTGTATAAGTAGGGGCATTTCCAGCAGATCGAGGGAAGTGATCATTCCCCTCTATTCAGCACTGGTGAGGCCTCATCTGGAGTACTGTGTCCAGTTTTGGGCCCCACACTACAAGAAGGATGTGGATAAATTGGAGAGAGTCCAGCGGAGGGCAACAAAAATGATTAGGGGGCTGGAACACATGACTTATGAGGAGAGGCTGAGGGAACTGGGATTGTTTAGCCTGCAGAAGAGAAGAATGAGGGGGGATTTGATAGCTGCTTTCAACTACCTGAAAGGGGGTTCCAAAGAGGATGGATCTAGACTGTTCTCAGTGGTAGAAGATGACAGAACAAGGAGTAATGGTCTCAAGTTGCAGAGGGGGAGGTTTAGGTTGGATATTAGGAAAAACTTTTTCACTAGTAGGGTAGTGAAGAACTGGAATGGGTTACCTAGGGAGGTGGTGGAATCTCCTTCCTTAGAGGTTTTTAAGGTCAGGCTTGACAAAGCCCTGGCTGGGATGATTTAGTTGGGTTTGGTCCTGCTTTGAGCAGGGGGTTGGACTAGATGACCTCCTGAGGTCCCTTCCAACCCTGAGATTCTATGATTCTATGATTCTATGCTGGAAGGGCATAACGAGTGGGGTCCTGCAGAGATCGGTTCTGGGTCCGGTTCTGTTCAATATCTTCATCAATGATTTAGATAATGTCATAGAAAGTACACATATAAAGTTTGCGGATGATACCAAGCTGGGAGGGGGTGCAAATGCGTTGGACGATAGGATTAAAATTCAAAATGATCTGGAGAAAAGGTCTGAAGTAAATAGGATGAAATTCAATAAGGACAAAGGCAAAGTAATCCACTTAGGAAGGAACAATCAGTTGCACACATACAAAATGGGAAATGACCGCCTATGAAGGAGTACTGCGGAAAGGGATCTGGGGGTCATAATGGATCACAAGCTAAATATGAGTCAACAGTGTAACGCTGTTGCAAAAAAAGCAAACATTATTCTGGGATGTATTAGCAGGAGTATTGTAAACAAGACATGAGAAGTAATTCTTCTGCTCTACTCTGTGCTGATTAGGCCTCAACTGGAGTATTGTGTCCAGTTCTGGGTGCCACGTTTCAGGGAAGATGTGGACAAACTGGAGAATGTCCAGAGAAGAGCAACAAAAATGATTAAAGGTCTAGAACAGAGGTTCTCAAACTGTGGTCTGTGAGCTCCATTCAAGTTCTCCATGGATGGTTCCCTTTAAGGTGTGTGTCATGGTGGCTGCACACGAGAGAATAAAAGGCTACCCACCTAATTAGTGGAGCCACACCTGTGTGGCTCCACTAATTAGGTGCCTGGACCCTGGAGAAGACCAACATGTAAGGTGAGGTGGTGGTCTTGGGGGGATAGGGTGTAGGTGGGAGGGGGCACTGGGGTGAGAAGAGGGGGGGAGGAATTTGTGAAGTGCAGGGCTGAGGCGGCCAGAGAAAGAGGCTACTTTCCCCAGCTCCAGGGCTGCAGCCCCCTCCCTCCCAGCCTCAGTTCAGGAGTTGCTGCGGAGGGGGAGAGAGGGCACATCCATGGCATTAGAAAGGTAAGACTACTGATATTAAAATATGAGTCGTGTGTTTTTATTTGTAGAACAAAAAAACCCATTAATTATTGAGGGTTTCTTTATGCAGTACTTTTATCTAAAGCGCTTTACAATAGTTAGCTAATGGTACAAACAACATTTGGAAAGATCATTAAGTGGTCTGACGAGACTCTCAGCAATTTTCAAGTGGTCCATGGAAAAAAAGGTTTGAGAACCACTGGTCTAGAAACATGATCTAGGAGGGAAGATCGAAAAAATTGGGTTTCTTTAATCTGGAGAAGAGAAGACTGAGAGGGGACATGAGAACAGTTTTCAAGTACATAAAAGGTTGTTACAAGGAGGAGGAAGGAAAACTGTTCTTCTTAACCTCTGAGGATAGGACAAGAAGCAATGGGCTTAAATTGCAGCAAGAGCAGTTTAGGTTGGACGTTAGGAAAAACTTCTTAACTGTCAGAGTGGTCAAGCACTGGAATAAATTGCCTACGGAGGTGGTGGAATCTCCATCACTGGGGATTTTTAAGAGTAGGTTGGACAAACACCTGTCAGGGATGATCTAGATAATACCTGGTCCTGCCTTGAATACAGGGGACTGGACTAGATGACCTCTTGATGGCCCTTCCAGTTCTATGATTCTATGAAAATGAAACGTTTCCACTTTTTTTCCCTTCAGATTTCTTTGTTTGTTTTTCTTCCCCTGGCCAAAACAATCTGGTAAATTTGAGGTGAATTTGTAAAATGTTTCCGTTAACCCAAATCTGCATTTTTCAGGGAAAAAATGGTTTGTCCCAAAAATTTTGCTCAGCTCTAGCTAGGATATCAAGACCTGATCTGGAAAGCATCCTGACCATAAGTCTCTGTGCCCTTACGCTTTCTCCCCCAGACAGGCAAATGGCCATCTGTCCCCTGGAATTCAGTGTAGTTCTAGAAGTGAGGTGTTAGCCCCACAAGCCCCTTTGATTTGGCCTCATGCTATGGGAAGCATGGGCATACTTTTTAAAGGCATGTGCTTGGTCTCTCCTGCCTCCCCCTCCTCACTGTGCTACAATGGACACTCCCACACTTCCCAGTGGTGGAGCGCCCATGCCCCAAGTGTGCCAGCACTGAATGAAGCTCTGGGATGAGCCACAAAAAGCTGCAGTTTCACAGCAATATCCATTTAGCTTCTGGGCCCTTTACTGATGTTCCCATCTCCCCAGCCTCACCGCCAGTGTTTGGGGTCTAGTGATAATAGAATGAGTCTGAGCTATAGAGCCCAACTGAGCTTCTCCTTCCCAGGGCACAGGCCACAGAGAGGCTGGTGCCATCTTCCAGACTCGCTCCACAGAAGGCCTTGTTGGTCAGCAACAGGGTTTGGAGGATAGAAGGACATGGTCTAGCTCTGGCCACTGCAGCCTGCAACCCCACTGTGGGGCAATGCAATCAGGTTGGATGAACCTTTCCAAAAGCTATGCACTAGCCTGGCCAGAAGTTACTGAGCTAGACGCAGTAGCCCTGAGTCTCCTTTTCTGGTCCGTGTCATGCAGAACATCAGGCCAGATCATAACACACCCCGCTGGCCAACAGCATCCACGAATGTGCCATTGTGTCCAAGAGGAGGCAGTTTTTACTCTCCCTCCCTCTTCAGCCCAAATATCTTCTGGTCAGCAAAATACTGCATGGGAAGGCATCTACTGTGGGCTAGGTGCTGCCCCATCTACTCCATGGCATTCTGAGTCAGTGCCCTTTGAGTGCTTTGAGCAAAGGATGGGGGATCAGGACTCCTCAATCCATGTCCTGCCACTGTGTAACCATGTGCAGGCCCCCATCCCCCTCTATACCTCAGTTTCCCTCTAACAAGGGGATAATAACACTGACCCACCTTGCAGGGGAGTTCTGAGGCTTAATTCAGTAACTCCTCAGACTGCAGTTAATGCTAGAGTATCTAAGGATAGGATTTTAGAGGGATAGCTCAGTGGTTTGAGCATTGGCCTACTAAACCCAGCTTTGTGAGTTCAATCCTTGAGGGGGCCATTTAGGGAACTGGGGTAAAAATCTGTCTGGGGATGGGTCCTGCTTTGAGCAGGGAGTTGGACTAGATGACCTCCTGAGGTCCCTTCCAACCCTGATATTCTATGACTGTTCTGAAGGGTGTGCTGTCACAGGGCCATGGAGCGGCCTCTGTCCTTGCCTAGAACAAACCTCAATTGACCTCTCTGCCCAAACTGAGCTTGCCCTGCCATGGTGTGCTACGTTCCCTCTTAGTGATGGGCAGGTGGCACTCAGAGGACCTGGCATGGAGCCCAGAGAAGCTCTCTTCTATACATATGAAGGCCAGAGAGTGGTGGATGGGAGCATGAGGTCCTCCACCCACTGGGGGACATGGGTGTCTTCTTCAATCTCTTTGGTCCCTGCCATGATGAGAAGCAGGAGTCTCGTTCTTGAGCTGAGAAGAGCCAGATGTAGTGCGGAGGAATAGGGACAAGAGGAGAGAGAGACAGCGGAAGCATTTACTCATCGTTGTCACTAAGATTCAGATCTTAGGGGCAAGCACACTTGTCTCAGTTAACATGGAAAGTGCTTTGAGTGCTGTGAGCACTATGGGATCAGTGCCATCTCAGTACTGCTATCGTTACTAGAATGGCACAAAGGGAATGGAATCGTGCTGCAGTCAGGCAAGGCCGGGACTAGATATGTGTGTTGTGACAAAGTTCCTCCTCTACCTTGGTGGGTCCTGCACTTATTGGCAGATTTTGCTAGCCTCAGAGATATTCTTGTGTTGGATCAGGAGTTGGGAGGTTTTGGGGGGAACCCAGGCCCGCCCTCTACCCCACCCTGGGTTCCAGCCCAGAGCCCTGTGGACTGCAGCTGTCTAGAGTGCTTTCTGGAACAGCTACACAACAGCTACAATTCCCTGGGCTACTTCCCCATGGCCTCCTCCCAACACCTTCTTTGTCCTCACCACAGGACCTCCCTTCTGATGTCTGTTAACGCTTGTACTCCTCAGTCTTCCAGCAGCACATCCTCTCACTCCCAGCTCCTTATGCAAACCTCACTAACTGGAGTGAGAGCCTTTTTATACCAGGTGTCCTGATTAGCCTTAATTAATTCTAGTAACTTCCCAATTGGCTACAGGTAACCTAATTAGCCTGCCTGCCTTAATTAGTTCTAGAAAGTTCCTGAGTGTTCTGGAATAGTCCCTGTTATCTTACCCAGGGAAAAGGGATCTGCTTAACCTGGAACTAATGTATTTACTTTCGACCACTCTCTTGTAGCCATCTGGCCTGACCCTGACACAGTGTTTATCAAGTTACCTTCATGTACAGACCCACACCCACCTATGGCAAAAGGTACAGCACCCAGGGCTTACATTTACCAGACCAGGGTAACTCTAAACTTAGACAGACTGCAGTCTTTACTATCCACGCAAGGAACCATTGGATGGCTGCTGCCAGTGGAGTAATGTTACTGTACCACCACTGTGGTGGAACACTCATTTATAACAGAACAGGGTGCCACATGCTACCTGCATCATTAGTATAAAAAAGGCTTGTTAGCTGCCTTCAAGGGTTGTTTCCTGCAGCTTCCAGGACTTTATTGACCTCATTTACTACAAATCTATCCCAGTTGGTACTCGGAGAGGAGGCAGTGCTGAATACAGATGCAAAAGGCCATCACTCACACTGGTTCAATTTCTGATTAATGAGCATCTTCATGTTAAAATACTATGCAAGAAATAATAGACATCCTGTGCTATTCCTGCTGCCCACAGCCCTCTCCTGGCTCACATGAGGCGGCTCTGGGAGAGGAATGTATCTTACTCTGGAGAGAGAGGGGAGTTCTGACAAGTCTGTCTCATTAACAGAGCAGCTGTGAGCTGGAAAAATAAAGCGCACGAAATACTAGTGGAAAACCCTTTGATCTATGAGAATCAAGGAGGAAAGAAAACACAGAGCTGCATGCCATGTGATGAGCAGCTTGGGGAGAGGGCATTCGTATTACTGAATGTCTAGGACTTAACCTAGAACTCACTGTATCACAGGGACTGGTTCCTGCTGGATTGAAAAGAAACAAGATTCTTCAATAGCTACCAAGAAAGAACAGGACCCTAGAGCCGGGCTGGCTTGCTGGCCGAGTGGGGCAAAGCCAGCATGGGGCTTGCTGGCTGAGAGGGGCGGAGCCAGCACGGGGCTGGAAGGTAAGGGCTTTGGTTTTTTACAGTCAGAAAATCTGGTCTGGGGGATTCTTATTCACCAGCCTAGATTGTGAGTCTGTCTGCCTTGGGCACAGGAACAAAACCTAATCAGACAGAGCTAGAGGCTGAGTACCTGGACACGTTCTATCTCCTTGCTAAGACACTGAGGGCAGGTCTACACTACAGCAGGAATCAACGCTCTGAGATCGATCCACCGGTAGTCGATTTAGCAGGTCTAGTAAAGACCCGCCAAATTGACTGCAGATCGTTCTCCAGCTGACACCTGTACTCTACCCCACTGAGAAGAGTAAGGTAAGTCAACAGGAGATTTTCTCCCATCGACCCCCCGCAGTGTAGACACTGTGGTAACTCGACCTAAGGTGTGTCAACTCCAGTTATGTTATTCACATGCTGGAGTTGCGTAGCGTAGGTCGACTTATTGCAGTAGTGTAGACATAGCCTGAGTAAGAGAACGGCTGGTGGCATTACTCAGGGCAGCTCCAGGTGAGTGAGCCAGAAGGGGCCATGGCTCGTATGACATTAAAACAGGGCTGAAGAAACTTAAGAGAGAAACATACATACTGTGTATATATCTAAATGTCCCCCACATCCTCCAGCATCTACAGCAGCTGGGTGATTCCAGAGACTAGACACCCTCCCTAAGGCCAAGACAGGCAACTTCTGGTTTGAGAACACGTGGAGGGAGTGAGCTTCACGCTCAAGAGCAGTTACTGCCTCCAGCTGAGGATGGAGCCCATCTCCATTTGCCAAGATGACCTGACACAAGCCCATCTTCATTTTGCCAAGACACCTATAGGTTAGAACCAAGGGCCTTCCAGACTAGACCATCCTATGGTCCTAATGGCAATTTGTTACGGGAACCTACTTCGCAAAAAATGCAGCATGCCACAGCTGCAGGGGACTGGAGCATTCACAAGCTGTGCTGAAGAACTCAGAGCTGCACTGCCCATCCTTGTCTCACAGGCAGTCCCCTCCCCAGACACTGACACTTACAAGGCCCAGCGAAAACTGGGTATCCATTTAAGGGGAAAACAGAGAATGAAACAGTCCTATCCCATAGTAGGTAGGAACTGGCTGGCTATATGGCCTTAGACTCCATTACATGTCTCATCAAGATGATAGCGCATCAGCTAATTAAGCTGTAACCTCCACTCCCTTCCTAAAAGAAGGAAAACCATATGAAGCGAATATCATCCTATCACTCAGGACTCCACCTTGGCTAGATTCAAGAACACAATGGGTCATGACAGCTAGAGAAAAGGGCACTGAACCCTCTGGGTGTGTATTACAATTTCACAGGTCTCTAGAGACTTTCAATGCAAAGAAGAGGGATTGGAGTCTCTACTCAGCACTTCACAAAGGGTTACACCAGAGGAGGAGATTTCCTTTTGTCCCAGGGTCAGATTAAGGATGTGGTGAAAGGTGACCCAGGCAATACAATAACTAGTTACACTAAGACGTGACCACTATATCTTGACCTTAATATTTCAAATCTGGCCACCTCTAGCTAAAGACTTAACACCTTTTTGCCCTGGTCTACACTTAAAATTTAGATAGTTGCTCGGGGCTGTGATGAGCACTGTAGTTAAGACAACCTAAGCCCTGGTGTAGGATGAGTAAAGAATTCTTTCATTCACCTAACTACTGCTGCTTGGAGAGGTAGATTACCTACATCCACAGAAAAATCCCTTCTGTTGATGTAGGACGTGTCTACGCCATGGCACTACAACAGCAGCCTTCTGCCAGGGAATAGAAAAAGGAATGTTATGGGAAGGGTTGGTAAACCTGTGTGGAGCTGTACTGGAGACAGGTGACACACTGAAGGGAGAGTTTCAGACTAGAAACAAGCTAATGGAAAGGTCAGCACCTCGTGGTAGATTCTGCATCAGTGACAATTTTAAAAGCAAGAGTGTGATGTTTTTCTAAAAAATCTGCCCTTGGGATTATAGTGGGGCAGGTCTCCGGCTTGTGGGATACAGGGGGTCAGATTGGATGATCACAGTGGGCCCTTCTGGCCTTGGGAATCTATGAATCACAGCAGAAGTTTCAGAGCCGCTTACCAAGAGGATCCTGCAGAATCTAATCTCGTCAAGACAAAATATGAAGTGCACACACGCTGTTTACTGATATGTGTGAATATGGGCCATTCAAACACAGACTAGATAATTAGGCTAATTAGGTTTTTGGTTAGTGAGCTTGAGAAACCAGCCAGTTCTAGGGCTCTCCTTACTATTCCTGATGAAGCAGGGGCAGCACAAGTGCCCTCAAAGTGCCCACAAGCACCTGAACTCCCCCGTGCACTGCCCCCCGTAACTCCACGCTTGCATCACCCCTTCTCCCTGTGCCCCCAGCCCACTCCTTTTCCCCAAGCCCCTGTCCTTGCACCACCCATTCCCCCCACTCACTCCTCTCCGCCCCCTCCCCCCCTTGCTCACCCTTACAGCCAGTAAAATGTGGGGAGGGGCATGGACCATAGTTCCTGCCCACCCCGTTCTGGCACCTCTGTGATGAAGTGGAATGAATGCAGGAGAGAGAAGTCAGGAGCTGGCTTGTCTCTATAAATGCATTTCATTTAACTCAGGCTAACTAATCCCTAATGGACCGTTTTCTCACCCCAAGTTTCAAATACCTGCAATATTTGAACTAGGAAAGGAGCAGCAAGAAGAAAATACCCCACTACAGTGAAAGTGAGAGGCCATGAAAGGGTTACAATGTATTACTCTCTAGGAAGGGGTGGCATACCAGGGGAGTCAGACAAATTACAGCGAGAAATCAGATTCCCTCTGTAATAAAATAAACACTCTACCAGTTGCCATAAATAAAATGGATCTCCCTGTTTTTGAAACTACAAAAAGATCTGAAACAGCAGAGCAGTTATAGACCACCCTCCGTTAAATACAGATTACAAACAGTTTACTAAAATCCTGACCAGCAGATTAAACAGAGCGAAAGGGGAAACAATTAATGAAGATCTGGTAGAGTTAATTCCAGAGAGGTAAACAGCAGATAATCTCTGTAACCTATTGGACATTATAGAGGAATCTAAAGACAATTTAGACCCAATGTCATTCCTGGCCTCATATGTTTTTGACAGGGGTGAATAATGGGGTCTTTACATGCCCTAAATAGTTGGGCTGGGTTCAGAAGTTTTGACACAGCATGTGATTACAGAGATTTATTCACCACTTGAGGCAATGGTGTGGAGGAATAGATTGTCAGCACCTTCTTTGTTTCACAGAAGCACTAAATTGGGATGCCCTTATCAGCATTGCTATTTGCACTGGCTTTAGAACCCTTAGTGATCACTATAACAAGCAGAAAGGACATATCAGGGAAGGAGCTGCATATATTACTGCTGAACATGGAGACAATCCATAACAAGCAACTCAAATCACACTATCCCTGCAACCTTAAATATCATGGAAAATTCAGCACTCCAAGTTAAATCAATTCTAAATCAGAAATCTCAACATTGGCAAAAATCTGCACTTCCACCATGTTTACGCTTTGGGAGATTAAATGAGTAAAAAGATCTGACTCTATTAGAGCAGGAGCATCACCACCTCCGACAGGCAAGGCTGCATAAGCGTTCCCATTCTAATTTCTGAAGCGTTCATGTTTTGGGTTGAAATTTTGCAGGTTTGATCTCTGTCCAGAAGCCAAGAATGAATATTTTCTCTCTCATTTGAGCAAAAACAGTTCAACCTTTTTTGAGTATAAGGTGACTGGAACCAACACCATAAATATATCAGTTATGGCACTAGGGGCAGCTGTGACCTATCATAGAGCAGCACTACACTCAAAAAAAGTGGGGAATGAATGCCAACTGTTAGCCTGGAACTGGCTCTCACTGGGGAGCAGCAGCTTGGCTTGTGGAGTAAACTGGTTTGGATTAGTTCCAGATCTGAGCCTGTGGTGGGGCAGCTGCCCCACCCACATGTGAGAGGGGGCTAGAGTAGACCAGAGCGGCTGTACAGGCCAGCAGCCAATCAGGAAAGGGCTAACCAAGAGCCAATCAGGGCCGCCATTAGAGCCAGCCAATCAGGACTAGGCTAGGCCCTATATAAAGGCTGCTTAGGAGAAGAGCAGCAGTCTCTCCCAGACCTTCAGAGGGGAAGGTCTGTCTCCTGAGTGAGAAGACTAGCATCTGGGACAGCGCCGTACTGGGCAGGCTCAGGGGAGTAAGAGGGAACTCCAGCCTGCTACCTCCCAGGCTGCAGGCCCTGAGGGAAGGGCCTACCTGGTGCAAAGGGGCCAAAGGGGAAGTGGCCCAGGAAGAGAGGTGCACAAGGGGAGAAGAGGAGGACAGGAAGGTGGCCACCAAAGGATCCCTGGGTCAGGACCCAGTGTGGAGGGTGGCCTGGGTCCCCTCCTTCCCCCTTGCATAAACACCCAGCCAGTGGATGTGGTGATAGTGGACTGCACCAGTCCCCTGACGCTAGGGGTTAGACTTTGGGGTGTGGTTGACCATGGTGGCTGGGGTGCAGACAGCCCCGGAAGGGGGTGTGACCAGAGCAGGGGGCACTGCCGGAGGGCAGTGTCCTGAAGAGGATGCTGCCGAGTGGGAAGCAATGCGGGTCCAGACAACAACAAAGGAGTGGAGGACGGATGGGACACCACCAGCAGCGGGTGCCCCGCCAAGGACTGAGCTACTTGCCAGAGTGACCAGCGGGAAGTGCCACAGTGATGAGTCCTGACCCTGTCACAGAGCCTTTGAAAATCATGTTCTGTGCATGCAGAGTAGATTTTTTTTTTTTGGCTGTATTTTTAACATGCAGTTTAAGGAAGGATCTGCAATGCTGTCATTCAGACACAGGTAATTCAGGCCTGTCCACGTTACAAGTGCTACTATGTTTTTGCGATCGCTTTGTACCACTCCTATTTCACCTGGTTATAAGACATATTGATTCATTGAACTGTATTCAGACGAGAGGCTTCTTTCACTACACACCCACGTCAGCCACATTTGCATATCTGCAACTGCCATGGCACCTGATATTGCCTGTACCAGTGCATTCTGAGAGATCTCAATAACTCTCCAATAATGCTTGAGGAGGCTATGCGCCCAGAGGACGTGTACACAGAACAGCCCCCAGCAACACTTGGGTCAAGTTATTCTGGGATTTCCTACTGAATAGATTATTGGGGCGACTAGCCACCCCAGTGCCCCACACACTGCAAACAGTGTTGTGACTCAGCTACAGGAAAGCAGCCAAGTGTAAGATTAGGCTATGCACAAGGGAGCCAGGCAGAGTTAGCAGCCATGTTGCTCCCTGATATCCTGTTAAAAACATGTGTGTCTTTCTACATGCATACGTGTTACATTTTAGAATATTTCCTCCTGCACCAACTGCATGGCCATGAGTCAGGTATCTTGACTGACAGACGCTTTACAGAAAAACTTTCTTCTCTCTGAGGGCACGTCTACACTATACCTGCTACAGAAGCAATGCTACACAGCTGTAGTGTAGATACTTGCTACAGCAATGCAAGAGGTTTTTCTGTGATTGTAGTAAATCCATCTCCTTGAGAAGTGGTAGGTTGAAGGAAGAATTCTTCCATCGACCTAGCAGTGTTTACACTGGGGCTTAACTATGTCTCTCAGGAGTGTGAGTATCATAGGTAGGTCGACATATGTTTTAGGTGTAAATCAGGCCTCAGATGTGTATTTTAATCATTTTGGCAACACCCGTGTAGTATACATTTGCCTACTAAGGGCTGGTCTACGCTAGAAAATTAGGTCAACCTAGCTATATCGCTCACAGGTGTGAAAAATCCACACCCCTGAGCCATGTACTTAATCTGACCTAAATCCCCATGTAGACAGTGTAGTGCCACTGTTGCTTTTAAGTGCAGACAAGCCCAAAGCTACAGTTTAACGTCCCTCCAGTGTAATCAAGAGGCTGAGGTAGTTAACTGTAAAACTACCTGTGAACTAGCAAATTTTCACTATTCTTCTGCATGGTTATTCTCAACCTATAGCGCATCGAGTACACTTGGTTTACAGTATACTTTTTAGATAAATTACTCAGACTAATGCTGTTTGCTTGGAGTATACAGGAATAATATGGGATCATATTATTATATACACCCGGGGCACAATTAAGGTTGCATGTTCAGCACTAATGTTATTTCCTGGCTTTTTAATACTTAACTGGTATTCTAGTAATACAGCTTTCTGGGTAGAATTTAGGAATTAAGCTGAACAAGAGACTGAACAGTATAATTAGGAGTCACTGGTGCCTAGTTATACAATGGCAAGGAAGACTTTGTAAGGTAGAATCCATTGAACCCAAGCCTGTAGAGTAGATCTAGAATAGCAAAGATATTTTCTGCTCCATGTTTGAATGTTCTTTCTCAAATGCTGCCTCTGGAGGCTAGGGAGGCATAGTTTATTAAGACAGAGAAATTTATTTCAACTGTGTTTTTTATGAGGAATGATTGACAAAGCTTAAAACTTCCAAATGAAGTAGAAAACTACAGCCTAGACTTCCAGGATCTAAAAAATATATCAAACCACTTAATTTATCTCAGGGAAATTTGTTATAAATCCCAGGGGTGAACTCAAAGCCATGGGCAGGGCTGACAAAGTATCTCACTCATTCAGAAGAGCATGGTGGAGACATATATTTCCTTGAAAAGGGCTTTGAACACTGCTGACCTGTTTGACAGAGATAAATATCTAACGCCTCTTCCCAACATAAAAATAAAAACACGAGTCACAGTCTTCACTAGAAGTGAACTCTCACTCCCCTACTCCCCTGTCCAACAAATCTCTCTCACACACAGCCCCCTCCTTTGCTCTCTGCACTGGCCAACACCTGGATTTAGTTACTTTTGTTTCCCTGCAGGACGATCTTTTGTTTAAAACATGTCTAATATTAACTCTACATCTACTCCCTACTACTGGATCAGGATTGGCCACACAGTCCGCTCAGCTTCAGGATTGGGAGCCAGCCTTTCACAGATAGGACTGATGCAGATGACCTTAAGGGCAACCTATAAAATGTGAGCAATAGTTAATGCAGGAGCTGATCTCACTTGGGGATCTAACATAAGGTCAAAAAATCTTGTCATTTACTCATTGCACAGTTCAGAAAGCTGAACATACAGAGCCTACCAGCAGCTCTAGATATAAATCCCCTAGATGACCACCTTTCACAAACTGAAGACATTGACATATCCAGATGTGTCCCTCTTCCATCCCCGGCAGGGCCTTTGAGTCATACCCTGACCTATAAAAAGTTTGACTGTTAGTCACTTTCATTTTGCCTAGTGAAGTTACAGCTCTTGCTCTGAATATTCTGCTTGCAAAAATCCATTCACTCTTCATTCCCCCTTACTAGTACTCTCTGTCATGAGCTACAGTGAGGGGCACAGACAGGAGGGAGAGAAGGAGCCCTGGGAACATGGCTAGAAGGATGCCCATTAGAGGAAAAACCTTCCCTTGTGGAGACTATCCTCAGCCAGTCATAGAGAGGCAACAGGAACAGCCGCACTTCTTGGATTAATGCCAGGTTATTTCTCTGAGATAAAGGTGCCAAGGCACAAAGCCACTGGAATCGCATCTCTGTAAAACTGGAGCAAGAACAAAGCTCAAAGCATCATTCAAAAGCAAGTTCACATAGATTGCTCACTCTCTCTCAGGATTTTCTTTAATGTCCATTACAGCTGTCACAAGTAAATTACCTCTGCATGGGGAGGGCCTGACTAGATTTGCTTCTTGTCTCCCCTTCCTGGATTAAGAGTGGAGCTGGTCAAAGAACAGGGACATGATTTAGCTAAAACCTGCAGAGTTTCAGAGCTGGCTGGTCGGGGAGCCTCAGCACTTCTCCCGGTGCTCTCAAGCAGTGGGGTCTTTGTGGGACTCCAGGTAAGAAGCAGTGCACCCATCACCACTCTCTGGGTCCTATTGGAAAGGGATGATTGGAGCCACTATAGTTCTGTGTCCATCTGTGGCTGCAGCTAGTCCCTGAGCAGCTTGTGGTCAGCAGCTGCATTGAAAGTTATAGCAAGGCCAAGTAGTAGGAGCAGTCTATCTACTGCAAGTGTGAGGGGGGAGGCATCTCGGCCCGGGGAAATGTAACTCAACTAGATAAATAACCTTCACGACAAATTTGCTGAAGTATCAACAAAAATAACCTAAATCCATTTCCGAGATCCCTGCAGTAGATCAATGTCTTCATTCTTTTTAAAGGAACTTGTTTGAAGAACTGCTGCTTAATTTAGTAACTGAAAATCAATAGCCCATTAGGAAGAAACTAATTGCAATGGTCTCTCTCCATGAATCACCTCAGCAAACAAAATAAACTAATTTACTATTAATTGTTATGCACTTTGAAAGAACAATACGTTATTAACCACTTTCTTCCCTTCAGGGCTCCTTATTTATGAACTCCTGGTTCATGCAGTAATAGCCAAGAGGAAGCATTAATCTGTTGGCATGCACTTTCTATTGGGTGTGCATTCTACAGAGGTTTCCCTTGGAAATGCAAACAAAGGATGCCTGATTGCTAATCAGCAAGACAAAGAATTTTATAGATCAAGTGGTCAGAGTAGCAAGGTCAGATCAGTCCCTTTCTTCAATGGGATTAAAGGTGATCTCTTTTCCTCTGATTCTCAATACAAAACATTTTCCAATTGCTGCTGGCCTGCCTGCAAAAGCCACTGCTTGGCTACAGAATTCAGCCTATGGAAATTCTAATCTTGGTTTCTGAGAGCAGGAAGGGTGCAGTTTCATAATGTTTTCGGAGGAGAGGGAGAAAAGAGGAAGGAAACAATTTAGGCACGATGGGAAAAACCCAGTATGTTTAGAGAATGCAGAGGGGGAGAAGACAGTCTACCTCATCCTACTGCTTCTTTCTTGGAAACATCTGTATTCTGTGACCTTGACAATGGGTCTGCCCAACACTCATCAGCAGTCTGACCTGGTGTCATTCATATTTGAAAGTAGAAGAGTACTGTAGCCTGGAACAAACATCTAGGTAGTGTCTGGAGAAGCCTTTCTAGAGGCGTTAACCACCACCAGTTAATCAGCAATCAATTACCAAAAACTCCAGTGTCGACATACCCTGACAGACTGCCAGCCAGAGGGGTCAGAGAGGAGAGAGATGACACATGTTAGAGATGGAACTGTCATGTAATGCCACAATGGGGACCCTCTGGCAGAGCTCTGTAGGATCAGGATAGGTCTATGTAGGGGATTGTTTCTTTGGTTTTGACCAGACCTCCTTTGACTAGGAGTTGCCAACTTTCTAATTTCTGAAAACAGGATTCCCCTGCCCCACCTCTTCCCCCAAGGCCCCACCCCCTGCTTGCTCCTCTCTTCCCCCTCCCTCAGCACTTGATCCTCTTCACTCCCCCCTGCACTCCCAGCTTGGCTCCCTCTGCTCCAGGGCTGGGATGGGAGCTGCAGCCTGCTGCCTGCCTGCCCATAAGATGCAGGTAGGAGGCAGCCCTGGCACAGGTGAATGACCCAGTGCCAGGGGCGGCTCTAGGCACCAGCAAAGCAAGCACCTGCTTGGGGAAGCCCATTTGCAGGGGCGGCATAGGAGCTGAGAACCAAGAGGGGGCTCTGGGAGCTGTAGTTTCTTGGTTAGCTCCCTGCCTATAGAGCCAGCCCTGAAGCAGGGAAAGAACTACATTTCCCAGCATTCTGTTGGCCACTACCAATTGGAAAGGAAGGAGGGGGAGCTCATGCAGCAGCGTGCTGTGAATGGTAGGGAGACCATATTTTAACATTCAAACAACAGGACACTCCAGGGGAGGGAAGCCCCACCCTGCCACCATCCACTCCCTCCGATTGCCCCCCGCCACAGAAACCCCAACCCATCCAACCCCCCCCCGATCACCCCCTCCCGGGACCCCTGCCCCTAACTGCCCCCCAGGACTCCACCCCCTATCTAAGCATTGCTGGTCCTTGTCCCCTGATTGCCCCCTCCCGTCTCCTTGTCCCCAACTGCCCCCTCCAGAGACCCCACCCCCTTCCTGTCCCCTAACAAACCCCTGGGACTCCCATGCCTATCCAACCACTGCCTGTCCCCTGACTGCCCCCCCAAACCTCTGACCCATCTAACCCCCCTTCTCCCTGCCCCTGACTGCTCCCCCTGAACCTCCACCCCATCCAACCCCCCCTGCTCCCTGTCCCTTGACTGCCTCTCCGGAACCCCCTACCCCTTCTCCAGCCCCCTAGCCCCCTTACCATGCCACTCAGACCAGCATGTCTGGCTCCGCGCAGTGCCAGACATGCTGCTGCATACATGCTGCCGTGCTCCCCCGCGGAGCCCACAGCTCCCCCCCACACACACACCCAGCACCTGCCTTCCAGATTTGAACACCTCAAAATTCAGGAGTGCTCAAGCTCAGTTTGGGCAGCTGTTAGTTCATTTCTCCCAAATCAAATACACTGATCCACTGTAACTTGCTGTAGAAAAGTAGGATAAAATTGAACAAGAAATGCTTCCCAGTGGTTATTAGGACTGGAATTGCTATTTTCAACAGCCATTGCCTTTTTGTTTGTTTGTTTGTTTTAAAGGAAGACAGTGATATTGCATTGGCAAATTCCCCATAGAAAGAAAGAGTGGAACAAAAGAATAATAAAGGCACCTCAACTTTTCCTTATTTATGGAGGTCAGTCTTATAATATGCATCCAGATACCCTCCAATCACACAAGCTGAAAATTGTTCCACTTTACTGCAACTCTGTAACCATATGGGAACCAATCCTGTCTGTGTTTTGTTCACATCCAAAATTCCTGCTGAATGACCAGCCTGGGAGCGAGTTACCGGTGACCCAGGGCTGCGGCGGAAGGAGGGTGCAGGTGCGGGGGGAGAGAGCCCTGGGCTGGGGTGGCAGGAGGTGTGTGTGGGGGGCACTGGTGGGGGGGAAGAGGGGAGCCCAGGGCTGGGGCAGCAGGGGGGCTGCGGGGGGGAGCCCAGGGCTGGGACGGGGGCAGCCAAAAATGTTTTTTGCTTGGGGCAGCAAAAAACCTAGAGCCGGCCCTGCCCAGCGCCTCCCATCCTGCCCATGGTAACTGGATTTTTTGACTGGACACTGCCAGGTCCCCTTTTCGACCAGACTTTCCAGTAAAAAAACAGACCCTGGCAACACTACCTTTGACTCTGACTAATAAATCTCATTTTAATGAGATTGTGAGAGTCTCAGAGTTGTTGTAAACTGCAAACTTACCTTGGTATTGCTACATCTCTGAGGGACATGAAAAATCCACACCCCTGAGAGATGCAGCTATGCCAATCTAGCCCTTGGTACATACACCGCTGAATTGACAGAAGAATTCTTCCATTGACCTAGGTACCACCTCTTGGGGAGGTGGATTAATTACATCCCATCACTGTAGTGAATGTCTACCCTGAAGCGCTACAGTAGCACAGCTGCAGCTGTGACGTCTCACTGTAGCATTTTAAGTGTAGAAATAGCCTCAGACTCTCCAGGAAGGCCACACTGAATGCCCCAGGGGCAAGACAGTGATGGAAATGTATCCAGTGCAGCTGGTCCACATTTGTGGCCCCCTCCCTCCCCGGTGGGAAATTTTTGACAGAAATGAAAAAAAAATGTTTTGAGTAATTTATCCCCTCACAGGAAATTCTGACTTTTTACCAAAACCACAAAATCAGGTTTTTGGCTAAAAATTGGAGTTGCAGAGCTTCATGGGAGTTGTAGTTTGCTCCTTGTGTCCTCACTTTGCCCCTCTTGATTACAGCTCCCATAATGCACCCTGGTCTCCCATTTAGGTGAATAATTGGAGATATACCAATCTCCTAGAACTGGAAGGGACCTTGAAAGATCATCTAGTCCAGCCCCCTGCTTTCACTAGCAGGACCATTTTTTGTCCCAGATTCCTAAGTAGCTTTCTTAAGGATTGAACTCACAACCTTGGGTTTAGTACACCAATGCTCAAACCACTGAGCTATCCCTCCCCCCTTGAGGGAATGATTTGCATCATGCAATTCCTGGCCATGGTGCATTACAGAAGATGTAATTCAGCTGCCAGGGAATCCTGGCTTATTAGAGAAGAAACCTTCTATGGAAAAAAACCCGAAATTTTCTGCAGAAAGCAAAACTTTTTTTGCATAAATTTTGTTTAATTGAAAACCCAATTTTCCATCAAAACACAGTTTTGACAAATAAATTCCAACCCTCCCTTGTGTCCAGAGCCTGCCCTGCTGGGGATTCCAGATCACTTGGAACACTGAGTCCTCTCCCAGAAGGTGTGCTGCTAGCTCATGTTCTCCTCCATTGTGATAACCCATGGTGATAGCGAATTCCCCATTTGAAATGGACTGTGGGACACATTTCCCCCACCCTACTCCATGCATGCTCCTAAGGCTGCAGACACTGTGGCTCAGTTGGGTCTTATTCATTGCTCTCCTATTGTTCCTTAAAGGGACAAACTGCTAATTCCAAAATGGGCATCACTACCTCAGAACCCCCAGTGCAACCAGCCCCTCTGGGCTCAGCAGCCCACCTTTCCCACACAGCCTAGGCATGCATAACCCAGCAGAGTAAGACGGTGAGAGTACAGAACTATGTCTCTTTCCTCAGGCTTGGGATGACACTTGCCCTCATGCTAGGAAAGCCGTTGCTGGGCTGGGGTGAAGCGAGAGTGGGGGGTGTCCTGGGCAATGTGGGGGCAGGGGGCGCGGTGCTGTGCTCCATCACACAGCAGTGTGATTGAGCTGGAGAGGAGGTATGCAGGGGGAACAGGAAAGCTTGTCATGAACCAACTGGATTAGTCCCTGACCCCTCCCTGTCTAGGCTCTAGACTCTGGTGTCCAACAACTGCAACGAGCTAGATGAAGTACTGGGGGCTGGATTACAGTGGACCATAACATTTTCCAGGTTTCCCTTTGTTCCTGACATGCCCCAGAATGATTTCTATTTTGAGGGGCGGGGTATCAGAGGGCACAGAGCTGGCAGAGCCCACTCCAGTCATCTACATACCATGGCTCTTTGGATGGATATGCCATGTTGCAACATTCTTTTAAATGACTTTTTAAAAGACTTGGTTTGTAGGATGCACAGTCATAGCACGGACAGGGTTCAAGAGGGGTTTTGTCCCAGTGTACATAGCAGGATTGATTGCCTAGCATGACTGCCTGTGACTTCCACACAACATTGCCATGGGCGTGTGAACAGGGCAAAGGGATGGCTAGGTGCCCTCCTCGCACTGCAAAAGGCCTGGGAAGCTGGGCTTATGCTCATGCCGCCATCAGAAGACTCTGCTGGGATGCATTAGGACAAACCAATGGTTTGAGGTGTAGTAAGAATTGAAATCTTGCAGAGAACAAAACACACTAGTTTATTGACAGGCTGGAGTATGACACTTGCTCATCCCTGCATTGTCAGTGTGCTTCCCAAACACGCTCTCATTTGCATTGTCACCGCCTTCTAAGTCTTTTCATTGTTTTCAAACAAACATCCCCTTCATTTTGTGAGGAAAACAATGAGACTGCTTGTCCTAAGCAGATATTGTTTCTTTTGTTTCCCACAAGGTTTCAGTAGTTTTGCAAAGGGGCCAGGTATGTCAAATGGGTGCTTGCAGGTGAGTCTTGCCCACATGCTCAGGGTTTAACTGATCGCCATATTTGGGGTCGGGAAGGAATTTTCCTCCAGGGCAGATTGGCAGAGGCCCTGGAGGTTTTTCGCCTTCCTTTGCAGATTGGGCATGGGTCACTTGCTGGAGGATTCTCTGCAGCTTGAGGTCTTCAAACCACAATTTGAGGACTTCAATAACTCAGACATAGAAGTGGATGGGTAAGATTCTGTGGCCTGTTTTGTGCAGGAGGTCAGACTAGATGATCATAATGGTCCCTTTTGACCTTAAAGTCTATGAGTCTATAAATAATTACCCATAATTGTGGCAAGCTGCCTGCCTATCGATGCGCGAGTGTCAGCAGCTGAAATATAACAGCCGCAGAATTACAGAGAAA
Organism: Mauremys reevesii; assembly: GCF_016161935.1. Lineage (NCBI taxonomy): Eukaryota > Metazoa > Chordata > Testudines > Geoemydidae > Mauremys > Mauremys reevesii. The sequence continues at coordinate 60,277,124 of NC_052631.1, read as the reverse complement.
ATGGCTTGTTGGAAAGGGCTCTCCTGGGTTATGTAGCGCATCTCCTCCTTCACTAGGGAAGGCTGTTCTCATCCTCTCTTACTGTAAACATTCTTGCTACTCTGCGTTCAGACACCTCCCATGTTGATGCCTCCATTGCATCTACATCCCTTGGCAAATGCTGTTCAACCTCCCTCCTGGAATAGGGCCGACTCCAATTGAAACCCATCCTGCTTTAATTCCAGGCCACTGCTCCAGCTTACATTCCCCACCCATTTCACCACCTTCAACCTCTGCCCCTTTTGTGTCATTCCCTTTCAAGCACTTCCAGTTATCACTTACCCATTGTCCCTGCTTCTCCAAGCTGCACATATTCATTTGCCTTCGTCTCTCTTTTGTTAAGCCATGTGCTCCAATCCTCTCACCATCTTTATCACTCTGTCTCACATTCTCTCTAGTGTCTCAAATGTTGTCATATAATTATACACACTCAAAATACATCAAGAAAACATTATCAAGGTTGCAAAGTCAGGCACTCAGCAGCAGAGAAATGCCAGAATTAAGGTTTCCTGTGCAACTTTAATTCTGCTCCTTTGTGCATACGCACCATGATATAGTCTTTGATTGCATTATTACATACTATTTTTTCCATAGGATTCCTGCCTCATTCAGTGCACAGAATATATGGTGCTCACTCAACGAGCAGCTTTTCAAAATCTTGCATTAGCCACATTCTTCAGGGTGTTGCCCCTGCCTTACTTTTTGCACACTCTTCAAACCCTGCTCTGGAGACAGAATGATTAATTTCTTGTGGCGCTCATCACTAGGGTATCCAAAGGCTTCACAAATATTTGTTAATTTCTCTTCCCAATGATCCTGTAAGAGGAGTGGTGATGATATCTTACAGGTGGTGTACTGAAGCAGAGATTAACATCAAACGCCTCCATTAAAGATTGGGGACCTGAAATGAGAAATCTAGGACTGGATTTTTGGGATCACATAGCATTATACAGCACTTTGTATGCTCAAAGCCTAGCTCCTATTGATTTCAGTTGTTGCTGTGAGAACTCAGCACTTCAGACCCCAAGGTCTAAAATCAGGTACCCAGAAAATGAGGAACACACAGTTAGTGACCATCTGTGAAAAGTTTGGTTTATGCGACTTGCCCAGAATCGCATAGGAACTCTTTGGTAAAGACAGGGACAGAATCCAGTTTTCCAGGGCAGCATTCAACTGCCTTCACCATCAGACCATCCCTTCTCTTTCTGCAATCTCCTGCCTCATTCACTACACGCTATCCAACTTCTGCAATGAACGACAACAGCCTCCTTCACCATATACCCCCAATTCATCACAAGAACAGGTCCATCCTGTGCACTGAATGAGGCTGGCAGCCTGTGGAAAAATTAGTATGTGATCATATGATTAAAGATGGTGTCATAATGCACATGCACAAGGGGTAGAACTAAGGTTTTCCTAATTCTGACATTTCCTAACTTTTGAGTGCTTGACTTTGCAACCACAGTAATGATCTTTGAATGTAGGTTTGGTGTGTAAATTTCCTAGGTTTTTAAAAAAAGAAAACTGAAAAGGTATACCCATGTGGCTCATCAGCAAGGCTGGAATCTTTAAATCCACTGCACAGACTCTGCCACTTGAACTAAGAGTAACTAATAGCAATATTAGGTTGTCATCCTTTGTGTGGACCAGCAACTAGAGAGGGGTGAGCCATAAACTTTGCCAGTGGGTTTCACAGATATTTGCTGACAGCAGAGAAATGGTGAAACTCAGGGATTTTGGTTCCATTCCAGATTCTGGATGGAAGTGTACTTTAAGGGGCTCAGACTCTGCCTCTTTCCCTCAAACTTGACCCCTTCTGCCCCAACCTGTCCCTGTACCACTCCTGTCTCTTCCCCACTCCTGGGCCATCATCTCAGCCATCATCATTCTCCTTGCCTACCAAGTCCCAGGTTTCTGATCCTTGTCTCTTTGCCCAGCCAGTCCTAGTCTCAGTCTCCCCTCAACTATTACTAGTCCCAGTCTTCCTCCTTTTAGTCCCCATCACATTGCCCAGCAATTTCCACATTTCCCCTCCACCCCCACCCTCCCAAGCTCCTTTGTGTGACACTGAGGTCAATTGGTACCAGTTGGGAAAGGAGTCAATACTCTGTGTCAAGGCTCCTAACAGCTGTACCAAACTCACTACACCTAACACACTGCTTTCCTAGTATTTATCCAGTGAGAATATAATGTAAGATAGCTAACAAAAGCTTATGTCATCCTGATCTTCATAATCATTGCAATATTTATGGAGTCATGTATGAAATTTGTGTCTACAACAAATTTGACAAACAGGTTTTGAGTCAGAAGATCTTGAGTCACCTATTTCAGTGTTTCCCAAACTGTGGCTTGTGGGAAGGTTCTAGATTAGTTGCCATATCCAGGGCTGGATTAACCCATCCCTGGGCCATGACCAAGGCAAACACACACTTCTCCCAGCCTGGTGCGGAGGGGTGACCCAGCCAAACATGAGTGGTGCTGAGACCCCATGAACCAGGTCACAGTACCTGGAGTGGGGCATTGGGCTGAGCACTGTGGGACAGGAGCTGCCACTGCAGGATGAGTGCAGAGTGGGCCGGGTCAGGACTAGTCTTGTGGTGCCAGGGCAAAGGGTGCATTTATGGAATGCTGGGTCACAGAAAGAGACAACAGGCAGTGGGGGGTCAGGGGGAAGGGGAAAGGGTTGCTTTGGTAAAAAGTTTGGGGACCACTTCCTAAGTGATGTATCCCAATACAGCACTGGCTTGACTCTGCTAGAGCTTCACACTGTGAGATCATGTGCCACTCATTACCCTCCCAGCCCTCAGCAGCACCCTTCAGTCCTAGGGTTGCCAGGCATCCAGTTTTCGACTGGAACACCCGGTTGAAAAGGGACTCTAGCGGCTCCGGTCAGCACTGCTGACCAGGCCATTAAAAGTCCGGTCAGCAGCACAGCAGGGCTAAGGCAGGCTCTCTGCCTGCCCTGGCTCCGCACAGCTCCAGGAAGCGGCCAGCATGTCCCTGTGGCTCCTAGACGCAGGGGCAATCAGGGAACCTCCGTGTGCTGACCCCACCCCAAGCACCGGCTCCGTCATTCCCATTGGCCAGGAACCGCAACCAATAGGAGCTGCAGGGGCAGCGCCTGCAGGCGTGGGCAGTATGCACCATGCCAAGCCACCTGGCCATGCCTCCACCTAAGGGCCAGACGTGCCAGCCGCTTCCAGGAGCTGCACGGTGCCAGGGCAGGCAGGGAGTCTGCCTTAGCACCTCTGAGCTATGAACCAGGAGCTGCCTGAGGTAAGTGCTGCCTGGCTGGAGACTGCACCCCAACCCCCTTGCCCCAGGTTGGAACTCCCTCCTGCACCATAACTCCCTCCCAGACCCTACACCGGTCACCCCCCCACCCCAACCCTCAGCCCTGAGCCACCTTCCGCACTCAAGCCTTTGGCCCCTGCCTGGTGCCCCCTCCTGCACCCCAAACCTCTCCAGACTTCTCCACCCCAAACCTCTGCACGCCAAACCTCTCCCCTCTGCACCCTAGCTCCACCCCAGAATCTGCACCCCCAGTTAGAGCCCTCCCTCCCTCCCACACCCCAACCCCCTTCCCCAGCCCAGTGAAAGTGAATGATGGTGGGGGAGAGTGAGCAATGGAGGGAGGGGGACTGAAGTAAGTGGTGGCGGAGCCTCAGAGAAGGGGTGGGGCAGGACAGGGCCTGGGGTGTTTGGTTTTGTGCAATAAGCAAGTTGGCAACCCTGTCCAGTGGCCCAGAGCAGCCATGACGATTATCAGGATTCTATAACCAGTTAGTGGCATAGACACCACTATAACATTACACCTCATTCTTTGCAGAAATATGGTTATTATATGAATATGGCATAACTAAGACATGCTTTATGCAAGATGGGTAGTATGAGGTATCGTTGGAAAGGATATGATTTACTGAATGTGTTTATCCAATTTTTATGCATGTATCATTTCTGTATTTGAAGTTAGGAATATTGTCTATGTACCAATTACAACTTGGGAAACAGCCACCAGACTAAGCAATCAGCCTTAAAGGGCCATTAGGAAAAAACAATGAGTCTTCGAAGATGTGCATCTCCCATCTTCCCTGGAGTTCCTTCCTGTGGACATTACAAATAAACCTTGTTTCATGGATGCTTTGACACTGCAAGGTCAGGTGATAAGGTCACCTGGTACAAAATACCACCTGGGACATTGCTGGTACTTTTCCACTGGAAACAAAGGCTTCCCACCTCATGTAAATACTGTTTAAGGCTGGGAAGCAAGGCAATTGGGGCTCTCCATTTGCCTCTCCACCCAAGAAGGAAGACTGCTGAAAGCTCCTGAAGAAACCAAGGAACTAAGCTATGGGAAGGCAAGGGATGAATCCAGGCTGAGAACAGGGGCTTAGACTGTAAAGAGACTAAGGAGGTGTGCACATGAGTGCTTGCCATTCTCCTAAGTCTTCCCACACAGAGCTGATTTCAATGTGTGTGCGCACACGTGCACTGGAGAAGGCTTGAGAGCCTAGCACAGCAAAAACAGGGTGAGGAAACCCAGGCTGGTGGAAAGGGTGGGCTCAGTGAGACCCCAGCATATCAGGTGGTGCCCCAGGATGGGGTCCAACCCATCACAACCGCAACCACCCACAAGCAACATAGACCAGTTTGTGTCCACGCAGCAGCACTCAAATTCCGAATAGCACAGAATTCCTTCTTCCTTCCTACTTCCCCACTTGAGCCCTGAGCCCACACAGCAGGTGTTCACATGCACACGTCACCTTGTAGGATTGGGATTGGAAGGCGTTCCCTCTGCAACTATCTATGCTACCTCTCATCTCATTGATTGTTGCTTGTTTGTCCTCTAACCCCTGTGTTTTACGATATGGTCTCTCCAGCTCTCACTGCATACGGGTTTCTGCTTCCTCCACAGCACGTATGAAGGCAGTTAAGAGGACAGACTCCAGGGCAGATCCCATGCAGCCTACTCCATACTTCTCTCCACAGTACAGTTATAATTATTCTGTTTATGGTCCATCAGCCACTTCCATTTGCCCTTCTCCAGACAAACTCTATCTTCTCCCAGGAAATTGTCTCAGACACTTTACTGGCTCACAGGTCTAGCTATATTGGGCCAGACTGGCCCAAGCTGGGGCAAGGAGATGTAAACTACACCTCCCTGTATCAACTAATCTCCCTACATCGCGAGAGGGTGACGTACCCACAGTGGTCAGGCAGTGCATGCCCCCACTCATCAGGGACACCGTCCAACTCCCAACATCCAGCTGCCATGGGAGAATTGCACAGAACAATCTCAGTTAGAGGGATCATACTATTAGGCCACCTCCCCCATTATGAGTGCAGTTTGCTCATTGTAATGTGGGGAGGGATAGCTCAGTGGTTTGAGTATTGGCTTGCTAAACCCAACGTTGTGAGTTTAATCCCTCAGGGGGTGATTTGGGGATTGGTCCTGCTTTGAGCAGGGGCTTGGACTAGATGACCTCCTGAGATCCCTTCTAACCCTGATATTCTATTTACCAGTAGTCTGTCCTGCCTAGATTTAAGTGAATCGAATTATGAGGTTTCTGCCATTGCCCCTGGGACACCATTCTGCAGCCTCATTCATCTCACACCAGGGCTTTCCCTGGCATGATCCCTTTCCAAATTTCACCCCATTGCCCCCCTATCATCATCCTAAATAACCCCTCTTCCCAATTCAGTGTTCCCATGCTGCAGGCAGGTATCATGCACCCCTCAGCCAGCACAGACCCCCAATCTCTGAAGCATTGCCACCACATACCTCCACCTGCTGGCAGATCTGTATCAGCTTGGCCATCTGGTTTTCTAGTTCACTATTGCGTTTAACCAGGTTGGTGAGGTTCGTCTCCAGGGTTTGCTGCCGGCACAAAAACAGGAATTAAAAAAAGAGAGTGTAAGCATCAGCAGAGCTGGAGAACCGGCTCCACAGATTAGGAACATCTCAGAACATTATCCAGTGATCATGTTTGATGACAAAACACACACACATTAACGGCTTTGGGCAGAGATGCTTGGTTGCATTGGCAGCTTCCACCTGGGCCATTTGCAGCTACCACAGAATGCTGGAATGCCGCTTCATGTAGAAAAGGGAGGCACAATAACCTGCTTCTAAGCCAAAGCTAATGTTATTTTATTATCCCAGGTTGACAGCTACAGTAACTTTCATGGGTGGCTAGAGGGCAGCACAGTGCAAGTAGCCCACAGGGTTTGGCAATGCAGCCTGCATCCTTAAAGGTCATCAGCACAGAGGAGGGATTGTTTGTGCCTCCTCTATTACTTTATTTATGACCAAGGCCTGGAATTTGGGAGGTGGGTTTTTAACCCTGCCTTGATTTTTCTTTTTGTGTTTTAATGTACAAAACTAAGTTTGACTCCCCTGACTTTCCTGGAAAACTCTATGCACAGCAGGAGAACTAATCGATTATTCCAGCTCTTGCAATTTCCCCATGATATGAGCAGAATTTCTAAAAGCCCAAGCTCCTGAAGTCATGAGATTATATGAGGGTTTTTTTAAAACACATATGTGGGAATCTATTGCTAACTTGGCAGATGGGACTGTGGGAAGCTGTCCATGTCTAGGCCTCAAGGACGGGCTAATTTAGGCTGTGAATTGTGTAGTGAGATGCTGGCCTTGGGCTGGTTCTCATCTGCCAGTAGGCAGTAAACAGGATAATAAATCAGGAGGTTGTATAGAATGACAATTATCCAATGAAGTTATAGCTGTGCCTGTGTGTATCTTATTAACCAATTAGCAATTGCTTGATTACCTGCCATAATTGTATATAAGAGCATGCTGGAGAGAAATAAATGACTTTGCTACCAATCACATTGATTGCTGGGCTCTGTCCGTGCCCGCCTGAGAGGCACCGCGACGCAACACACATACATTTCTAATCGTTGAGGTTGCAGAGCAAAGCTGAAAAACAGGACCCCTATAGGCTCAAAAACCAGAAGGCAAATAAAAAGAACACCATATTTTTTAACTGTCATGATTTTTGGGGACCTGGCACCTGATTTTAAATAATTGGGGTTGGCAGCTCTGTTATGACATCAAAAGATGCTGAGTATGGGAAAGTGAAGTGAGAGTCAAGACACTAAACACACTGCACTTATGTTAATAGCTACAGCATACAACTCCAATGTCCTAACACACCTGGAAGAAAAGCTCTTTTGTTAAAGATACATCTCCCCATCTTTTCTCCCTTCCAACTGCAAGCAGAGGAATCTCACATTGTTACCAAAGAGTCCTTCAACAAAAACAGGGCAGACCAGACTTGATATTCCTCATATTTCTAAAGTAAAAAGCAAACCGTTTTTTGTTAAATAGCTTCAGGCTCCTTTGAACATTATAAAACCCATAAAAACCACACACCTATTTTTCCCACCTTTCATATAGCAATACATATAGGTAGGCTTGGCAGAATTCAATTTCCTTTTTTTTTAAATAATTTTGTCAATGTTTATTTTTAAGCATTTTTTTAATTTTTATTTAAATTTTCACAGTTGTGGGAAATTATAAATGCATCAGAGTATGGGGAGGCGAGACAATTATTATTTAATTACTTTAGACTGCTGAGATTAAAGTTAAAGCTTTGTAACCATTCAAATACAAATTGTCTACATAATGTGTCCAGATATATACAATAAATACTTTTAAATCAAACTCTAATAAGTTCTCAAGGAATGTTTTCCTTACTTTGCCTATTGTGACGGGCAGATCACTATAGTAAAGTAGTGAGGAACAGGTATGTTAGCCCCAGGCTAAACAAATCCCTGGTACCCTCGCACCACCAACCCCACAAAACCCCAAAAGCACTGAAATGAAAGACTGAAAACATTTGGAGCAAGCTGTGCTTTCAGCTATATTTACTGTTTGTATTGCAGTGGCACCTAGGAGCCCATTGTGCAAGGCACTGTACAAACACAGAACAAAGACGGTGGTGTAAATCCAGAACAACTTCACTGGCTGTGGATTTACCCTAGTGCAAGAGCAAAAGCTGGCCCACATTCTCTCCCGGGAGACCTCCTGAGTCCCTAGGGTACATGCCAATCCCTACATGCGATGAACTCTTTGTCAAATTTCTGAAGGGGGGTTGTTAATATTATAGCAAAATAAAAAAGTCATTTGTGGCTAACCACAACTAGAAGGTTTTGTGTGGACGCCTGGGCCATTTAGATGAACTGAGACAGTTTGCAATCTTGCTTCCACTTGCTGCCTATTACGCTAAATGCTGGTTTGCTGCCACATCGGTCTTGGTGTGCTGGTTGATGTAATATTTATGGAGATGAATGCAATCTAACAGACATAGGAGCAGCTAGAAGAGAGCCCATTTGAAACTATTTCAATATCTGTGGACACACAGTGGACTTGTGCTTTTGGATATCAATAATTTAAATGACATCACATTTCCATTAAAATATGTGATTCCACTAAGATAAAATGTTTTATAACAAAGTGCTCACAACCTGTTGCAATACTTGTCATGAAAATGATACCCTATTAATATTTGAAGCTTCAGAGCCGAAAGAGAATCCCCCATGGTGTTTTATCCGTACTTGGCTTGGAACTGCGGCCCATAGCTCCCAGCAAGACTCCAACAGTCCCATAAACAAGGATTCCCTCTGCATGCACATATAATTCTGGGGCTGGTTAGCCAATGGAACTTGAATCACAGTCATAAAATACAGGCAAATCATTAATTCCTGAAACCCACTGGCTCCTAAAATATTCAGAGCTCATTTGCAATCCTGCGAATTGCTAGCCAATGGCTGAAAAAGATAATAAAGAAATAGGATTGAAAAATGACATGAAACTCAGGCAGCTTTCATTAAGCTGAAAATGCTATGCAAAACAAACCTACGTTGATAATGAAAAAGCCAGCTGTTAACAGTTTTTGCCACTGTTTTCTTATAGCTCAATATTATTAAACATAATTTGAATAAAGCACTGAGCATTTAACATGCTAATTATCTTTCTCATCATTGACTTAGCTACACTGGAGTTTCTGCGCTGAAATGGGAGTTGATCTTCTTTAATGGTCTAATGCTGTTGAGGAGGGGCAAGGAGGGTGGGAGAAGTGAGTTTTCAGTTAAATCCTTCATTACATGAAATTCTGAAATAGCTGTTCAGGAATCCAGGATCTACAGGTAAGAACATAAGAATGGCCATACTGGGTCAGATCAAAGGACCATCTAGCCCAGTATCATGTCTTCCAACAGTGGCCAGTGCCTCAGACGGAATGAACAGAACAGGTAATCACCAAGTGATCCATCCCCTGTTGCCCATTCCCAGCTTCTGGAAAGCTGTTGTCTTTCTAAGAGAGAGAGAGAGAGAGAGAGAGAGTGTGTGTGTGTGTGTCCTGTATAGCATCCATAACACTTTATATTGAGCAGGCATCAATTCATTAAGTGTTCTCTGATATTAAAACAACGTTCCAGGTCCTAAGGATGTACTAAATAAGTCCCAAATACTCTTCTTGATACTCCTGTCCTTCAAACCATCTTTGCCGAAAGACAGGGCTGACCATTGCTAGTACCAGGACTAGGATAGTACATGAAAATGCAAACATAGGTTGCTTCTGTTTAATTTGCTGAAAAACAAAAAGAAAATATACCTGAAGTCCTAATTATACCAGGTAGTTGTTATATCTATAATTATAGAAATTATAATTTCTGTTTAACTCTTATTTTCCCATACTCTATTTTTCCTGAACAAGAACGTCTATGGAACTCAAAGTTTGTCTTTTTCACCAACAGAAGCTGGTCCAATAAAAGATAGTATCAGAGGGGTAGCCGTGTTAGTCTGGATCTGTAAAAGCAGCAAAGAATCCTGTGGCACCTTATAGACTAACAGACTAATAAAAGATATTAAGTCACTCACCTTGCCTCTCTAATTTTCCAAAGCATTTACCTCCTGACCTGAAATATTCCAGTCTTGGTCTCTGCATAACTGTGATTTTTTTGGAGTGGGGAAAGGGGGAGCAGCAGCATGGGTATGAGAAAAATTCCTTTGGCCCAAAATAAGTAGATTTAATTTAAATTAAAAATGATAACCACACTTCCTCTCTGCATCCAACCCCCACCAAAAACAGCAGAAGCTTGGACTTTGGCATGGACACAGTCCTCTTTGAAGGCAACAGCTTTTGCTTTGCATGTAAACATATGACAATTTTAGACCCACTTCCTAAGCATGAGCAGTACAGTATTCCCTGGAGTCTAGGTGCACTTAAAGATAGATGCATTCTCCATATAAAAGGTGGTTAATTAGGTGCCAGCTTGCTGGTTCATAGATTACAAGCTTTGCTAGCTCTCATAGGTTACAAAGCCAATTATCACCAGTTTTTTTCTATTTTCTTTCTCTTTTAAGAAAAAATAAGCAAGAGAAAAAAGACAAGAAAAATAAAACAAATCAAAATTAGAAAATTTAAGAAACAATTGTTAATGCAATATCAAGGTCATGAGATCAAGACAAATTGAGAAACTGCACATTTGAATTTGCTCCAGCCATGTTAGCTCAGCCATGCTGGAAATACACAATATTTTCTATTCCTTTCTCCCTTATTAAATGTAACCTTTAATATAATCCTTTGTTATTAGACTACACTATAAACTATAAAAGTTGGCATGAAATGTGGCCAAATTAGCCTTTCTAGTGTAACCTTAATAATTGGAGTTTCCTGAATGTTCCTTACCCTCATCACTGGATTAACTAACATATTCCACAAGAATGTCTACTGGTACCTTCAAATGTGAACACTTGACCATCAAAATTACTCCAGAAAATTCACCTGGGAGATGCAATGCGGAGCCTTTTTCCACCTGGTAACTGCTTCAAATCCAGCCTAATGCAGGTTGGTAGTGACCACGAGTCAGTATCATGGGATGGCTGTTGAATGGCCTTATCGGAAGGAGTTGGTGGGTCCCAGATCAGTTTACAGTATCACTCTCTAGGTTTTTATACTGCATCCTTCACTCTGGAGTGTGTGTGTCCCCAACCCAAACACTGCCAACACCATGGCACTAGCCATGACTGACAATCCCTGGAAAGTAGCCTTACTTCAAGGCCCTTAAAGCTACAGCTCCTTGAGTCAGGAGAATCTCAGCTTTCATTTCAGAAAGGTCAGTGTCTAGCCTTCCTGCTGGTGGGGAAATGCCTGGAGCACTTGACACCCAGAGACACTCACCCCAGTGGATATAAAAAGGGAACTCTGTCTCCTGGGCTGTCATGTGCTGCCTCTCACCCACACTACATTCACTTTAAAACCAACCCCATCTAACGCTTCATTAGAAAGACAGCAAATGGATGTGAAATGAATGCATCTGGATTTGCTTATTACAGAACTGAGGAAGGGCTCTCAAAGGACTCTGGCTCTGCATTTCCCTGCACAGAAGTTGAGCAGGGGCCTGAAGGGACTAATGAATAAGAAATTCAAGCAGAATTTCTTTAAGCAACAAGGGACTGTAATATACAAATCACAGAACTCTACAAGAGAAGAGCGCTGAGATAGGGAAGACAAGACTTCTTTATAAGGTGTTTTACTTTCCCCAGAATGGAGGGCAGATGGTTTGTGTAAGTGGTGAGCATCCCAGCCCTGCCCTGTCTGGATTTCCCAGTGCACAGCACCTCAGACTCTCTGGGGCAGAGACTGTCTTTCTCTTAAGGTCTTGTCCAACACTGAGCAAGTTGACAATAATTCAATAAATATGACTAATAATAATATAGAGTAGAACTGATGGTATATGAACATTGCAGCTTTTCCTCCCACCTCCCCTCCACATCACCCAGTATCCTTGAACACATTATTTGTGAGCCATGCTGCTCATGAGTGCTGATCTCCTGCACAACTACACAGTATACTGATACCACTATCCATTCCTACATTCACCATTGGTTTGGAATGCGTTAATTGTACTCATTGTCCAGGTCAACAAAGCAAGCCTGGTTTCATCAATGAGACAGTTTCCTTGGTCTCCAAACATCAACTATGCCACCCAGTCCAACTTTACGTTATGTTTTCCCAGCTCCGTCCCATAATACTGGTTACTTCCTAAATCCAAATAAATGGATGCTCTGAACCAAATACTTTTACATTCTAACGCCCGCTGACCTACTTCACACTACTGCCTTCTCCATGTAGGTAAAGGAGCCCAGGGAGCTACAAAGCCTCTGAGATTCACTTATTGCCTTAGGAATGTACATCAATTCAGTTGCTAGCTGGGTTATCAAACATCTCTTAGCTGCAAATCAAACTGCATGGGCATCTGCTAAGTACCAACTGAATCCCTCTTGCCCTGAACATGTATGTGCAGCAGGGCAGAGATGCAAACCAGTGGAGCTACTCTGAGACTGTCTACATGAGAATGTATCAGAGGGGTAGCCGTGTTAGTCTGGATCTGTAAAAGCAACAAAGAATCCTGTGGCACCTTATAGACTAACAGACGTTCTGCAGCATGAGCTTTCGTGGGTGAATACCCACTTCTTCAGATGCAAGTGGTGGAAATTTCCAGGGGCAGGTTTATATATGCAAGCAAGAAGCAAGCTAGAGATAACGAGGTTAGTTCAATCAGGGAGGATGAGGCCCTGTTCTAGCAGTTGAGGTGTGAAAACCAAGGGAGGAGAAACTGGTTCTGTAATTGGCAAGCCATTCACAGTCTTTGTTTAATCCTGAGCTGATGGTGTCAAATTTGCAGATGAACTGGAGCTCAGCAGTTTCTCTTTGAAGTCTGAAGTTTCTCTTTGAGGTACAACCGCATCTGCTCTAACCCCACAGACAGAGACCAACACCTACAAAATCTCCACCAAGCATTCTCAAAACTACAGTACCCGCACGAGGAAATAAGGAGACAGATCAACAGAGCCAGACGTGTACCCAGAAGCCTCCTACTGCAAGACAAACCCAAGAAAGAAACCAACAGGACTCCACTGGCCATCACATACAGTCCCCAGCTAAAACCCCTCCAGCGCATCATCAGGGATCTACAACCCATCCTGGAGAATGATCCCACACTTTCACAGGCCTTGGGTGGCAGGCCAGTCCTCGCCCACAGACAACCTGCCAACCTGAAGCATATTCTCACCAGTAACTGCACACCGCACCATAGTAACTCTAGCTCAGGAACCAACCCATGCAACAAACCTCGATGCCAACTCTGCCCACATATCTACACCAGTAACACCATCACAGGACCTAACCAGATCAGCCACACCATCACCGGTTCATTCACCTGCACGTCCACCAATGTAATATATGCCATCATATGCCAGCAATGCCCCTCTGCTATGTACATCGGCCAAACTGGACAGTCTCTAAGGAAAAGGATAAATGGACACAAATCAGATATTAGGAATGGCAATATACAAAAACCTGTAGGAGAACACTTCAACCTCCCTGGCCACACAATAGCAGATCTTAAGGTGGCCATCCTGCAGCAAAAAAACTTCAGGACCAGACTTCAAAGAGAAACTGCTGAGCTCCAGTTCATCTGCAAATTTGACACCATCAGCTCAGGATTAAACAAAGACTGTGAATGGCTTGCCAATTACAGAACCAGTTTCTCCTCCCTTGGTTTTCACACCTCAACTGCTAGAACAGGGCCTCATCCTCCCTGATTGAACTAACCTCGTTATCTCTAGCTTGCTTCTTGCTTGCATATATAAACCTGCCCCTGGAAATTTCCACCACTTGCATCTGAAGAAGTGGGTATTCACCCACGAAAGCTCATGCTGCAGAACGTCTGTTAGTCTATAAGGTGCCACAGGATTCTTTGTTGCTTTTACATGAGAATGCTGCACTAGTTTAATTTTTTTTTAATTGTGATTTTAAACCAAATCTGTTAAGCTGGTACCAAAGGCCACGTGGACATGCAGTTTGGTTTGAATCAGGCTCATTTTGGTTTGGCCAAAGTCAAGTAGGCATTTGAGCTGAACCGAAATAAGCCATCCTTAAACCAAATCATATTATTCACGCTGGGGTTTGCAATAGTTTAAATAAATAGGTTAAAAACTGATCAATGTTAACCTTGTGTAGCTTTCTTGTGGTGACAGGGCCTTCTCTATTTTCCAAAAATTCTGTTCAAAATACATTTTCAGAATGCTTTCTTGGGCACAATGGCCATTCCCCATTGGCGCCAGGGCATTTTTCTTGGGGCTATTTCCTGAAAGTAACTCTACCTCCTCCCACAGAAGGACATTTCTGAATATTCTCTTTTCTTGGGCAGGTTTAGGTGCTACACTGGGGCAAGAGCATCCTGGGAAGGCCTTGATGGCATTCAGAAGTCTCACCGCCTGTCATCAATTAAGAGGTGAAGATGTAGCATGACTATTCACCAGGTTGGAATTACCAGCTAGATGCACTGGCACAGAAAAGCAGCCATTCCTGTCACTGGAATGCCTCATGTCCCTAAAGGTGAGGCTAGGGCTCTGGGCCTGAACAACATCCCTCTGCATCTCCAGGGCAGGCCTCAGACACTCATTTCTCTGTGGTAACTCAGTTTTAACTAAAGGAATGATAGCTTTCATTCTCTTCACAGACCCACAACAGAGCAACTGGATCCCCCACGCTGATTCCTGCACTACCTCCCCTTTCTTGAGGGTCACCAGCCTCAATGCTGATGATGACCCACACAGAAGACTAAGATCGCCTCTTTCCTGGGCCAGTAAGGATCACAGGAATGAGTGAAATACGGCACCTGCCCTGCATGCACCAGGCAGTATCAATACACACACAGTAGCTGTAATGTTAGCCATATCAGCAAAATAGTTACATGCTGCCCAAGCCACTGGGAAAAAAATAATTACAAAATTCATCACAAATAGCCAACAACTGGCCACAAATAAGCAACACCCAAATCACTTACCAGACACAACCATAAGGAGGATAAAACCCAAACCCCATCCAACACTTAATGGAACTCCAGTGCAGGCAAAGGCCCAGATAAACACATGAGCCTTGCACCCTCCATAGAAGGTGAACAAACTTTTATTATTTTTTAACACACTATTGCAGTAGCAGCAAGAACCTAACCAGACTGGGCCCCACAGTGCCAGGCACTGTGCAAACATGCCCCAGAGAGCTTAGTGTCTAAAAGACAAGATGGAAGAGGTGGATGAATCAAACACGTGGGTTAGAGTGGAGGGGAGAGAGTGTAGTGATAATAGGACGTGGGCAATTCTTAGCCAATCTGGGCAGTGATCACAACTTCCCGCTGCCTAGCTGAAAACTTGGGGTCTGGCACCCTAACAAGACAAATCTGCTAGAATTGAGGAGCTCCCTCCACGGAAAATGCCAGATCCAAAGAGTTTAAAGTCTTGGAACTGTTAACAGAAGTGCTTTGGCTGACCTCAGCTATCCAGAGCGCGCATCAGAAGAAAGGCCCCAGGAGTATTGGTGGAGGTGCTCATTAGCTGCACTAGTTATGTCCATCTCTGATGCAGTGTTTAAAAATCAGCCTCCCCTTTCTCCCTCGTGACTGTTTTAGCAAAATTAATTAGGAAAAAATCTATTGAAGATGAGCACAATTTATTCCGTTTTTGTAACTTAATGAAAAAATTGCAATTGTTCAGCTACTAGAACAAGGCAAGGAAAGGTACAATTTAGTCTGCCAAAAATCTCCAAGTAGCTCACAAGCTATGACACTAATGCATTTTAAGTAATTTTGAAGCAAAATAATGCTGGTAAAAGCTGAATTAAAATACCAGCTTTCATGAGTGATATCACCCTAAGTAGCAGATTTGACCTAGAAAATCAAACAATTTGTTATGGTGAAGTTATGACAGTGTTTATAATTGGGCTCAATATAGTCTGGAAACGAAGCTTTGAGCCAAAAGAGAGACTGATAATTATCCCATCAGTTAGAGGAAGGCCCCAGCAATGACAGGGTTGCATGTTTATCATGCCATCTTTTATTGCTCTGCCTAATTAGTCTGAGGTCACACACTAAACTGTAGCACTGAGCAGAGTATTCAGACACCCACTCTTCTCTCAGGTCACATCTCAGCCATTGACATTAATGAAATCATTGTGTCCTGGGCACTGTTTTGATGCATGAGTGTCCCAAATTGATGATCATGCCTCCACGATGCAGAAGGAAAAGCATTGGATCCTCCTAAGTCTTTGTCCCTGTTCTGATCCTCCGGTCCTAAATTGCAGAGGATCCTCAAAGCCCAACAAGACAGCATTGTTCCATTTTTGTTCTTCGCCTCAAACAGTAGGAAACTGCATGCAGCTGAAAGAGCAGCAGACTCTATTAACCCTTTGGATGCCCAATGGTACAGTGCCAGCCTCCATGCTCCAGGGGAGAAATTCCTGACATGGACCCTTCTCTTTCAGCTGACCACCATCAGGCACATACAGTTCACATTCCTCCTGGACCAGAAACAACTGGCCATCTAGTTCAGCACTGAACATAGTGGAGATCACAGGGAGATTTTATATTATGCTAAAACCCAGCAAGTATGAGCCTGCCTGTGGGCTGTTTTCCAGCTATCCTGACAGCATTTCAAAGCTCAGGTAGATCCCAGCCCCCATTTGTCATCCCTTTCCATACAGGTACCCTGGCATGCATCTGTCTGTCCATTCAGGGCAATTAACAGCCGCTTTGAATCAGGCATTGGGTTTGAAATACCGAGGCTCCATGGAACCACAGGTTCAGCTCCTGACACACCAACTGCTCTCTAGGCATTCTGCTACATGGGTCCTATGGGCACCACTTTGAAAAGCGAAGTCCTACCCATTCTGCATGTAAGAGGCAGACGCTGTGGCCATTTCCATAAAGATGGCCTTACCTCATGCGCTGGGCCAAGAAGCCCTTACCCACCCATCACGCTGGGCTTGCTGTGATGGCTGTTGTGTATTTGGTTGTCATGGTTTTGTTGCTATGGCAACTGAGTTAGATTATTATGGGTTAGCTCAACCGGTTTCAACCGGTTGAGGAGCTCTGTATATATGTAAATAAAATGGAGGTTTTGGTTAGCTGCCTGTTCTCTGGCCTCAAGTGATTGCTTCCTACACCGGCTGCCCCAAGGATATAACAATGGCTGCTGCCCTCCTCCACAGAAGCCGCTGCATTTCAGGAGCACTGTGTGTATGCACAGCAAAGTGTTAAACTCTTTGCAGTGAGAGGGGTCAGAGGCTATCACCAATATCACTATTCAGAACCACCATTTTGCCTTCCTGCTTCTCCCCGGAGATTGCACCACACTGTCAGGTTTTTCACAGCAAGTTTGCTCCATGTCTCATTTCCCACAAAATCTGATCATCAATGGTTCAAATGTAATGATTCTTCACAAGAAGGGGTCAGCTCTGCGGGGGATGGGTGGCATGAGCCAACACACTCTCTAGGTCCTCACTAACACTGGCTGCATTCCTGGCCAATGGGTGCTGCAGGCGCAGTGCCTGTGGCAAGGGGCAAAAAGGGATCCTGGTGGCTCCGATCAGCACCGCTGATCAGGCCACTAAAAGTTCGGTCAGCGGCAAAGCAGGGATAAGGCTGGTTCCCTGCCCGGCTCCAGGAATCGGCCAGAATGTCTGGCTCCTAGGCAGAGGGGTGGCCAGGGGGCTCCATGCACTGCCCTGCCCCAAGTGCCGGTTCTGCCGCTCCCATTGGCTGGGAACCACAGTCAATGGGTGCTGCAGGCTCAATGCCTGCAGGCAGGGGCAGCGCCTGTGGGCAGGGGAAGCAGGCGGAGCCCCCGTGGCCGCCCCTTTGCCTAGACATACTGGCCGTTTTCTGGAACTGCCTGAGGTAAGCGCTGGCTGGCTGAAGTCCGACTCCTCACCCCCTCCCACATCCCAACCTCATGCCCCAGCCCTGAGCTCCCTCCCACAACCAAACTCCCTTCCGGAGCCCACAACCTCTCCCGCACCCCAACCCCCTGCCTGAGGCCCCTGCTGAACCCCAAACCCCTCATCCCTGGCCCCACCCCAGAGCCCACACCCCAGCCAGAGACCTCACCCCCCAAACCCCAACCTCCTGCCCAAGCCCTGAGCCCCCTCCTGTACCCCAAAGCCCTCATCCCTGACCCCACCCCAGAGCCCTCACCCCCCCACACCCTGAACCCCTAACTTCTGCCCCCCCCCAGAGCCCACACCCCAGTCAGAGCCCATACCCCCTCCCAGACCCCAACCTCCTGCCCCAGCCTGGTGAAAGTGAGTGAGGGTGTGGGAAAGCGAGCAACAGGGGAGGGGGTTAGAGTGAGGAGTCGGAGCCTCAGAAAAGGGGCATGGCAGGGCAGCAGTGTTCGGTTTTGTGCAATTAGAAAGTTGGCAACCATAGGCTCACCCCATCTGCATCCCTCTAGCACAGGGGTTGACAACCACAGGGGTTGACAACGCTAGCCAAAGGTGGCATGCTAGCCAATTTTTGATGGCACGCGGGGCGGGCTGAGCCACTCAGCTTGCCGCCGCTCTGGGGTTCCCGCTGCTGGCCCCTTGCCAGCTGGGGTCCCGCCATCAGTCCCACTCAGCACCTGCTGCTGGCCTGGGGGAAGGAACCCCAGGCTGGCAGCGGGCTGTAAGCCCAGCTGACAGGAGCCAGCAGCTGAAACCCCAGAGCTGCGGCAGGCTGAGGGGTTTCCACCACTGGCTCTTGCCAGCTGGGGTCCCACCGCTGGTCCCACTCAGCGCCCGCTGCTGGCCTGGGGTTCTTCCCCCAGGCTGGCAGCGGGCTGAGAACCCAGCTGGCAGGAGCCAGTGGCCAAAACCCCAAAGAGGGGCGGGCTGAGTGCCGCTCTGGTGTTCCTGCTGCTGGCCCCTTGCCAGCCAGGGTCCCTCGCCAGTCTCTCTCAGCGCCCGCTGCTGGCCTGGGTGAAGGAACCCCAGGCTGGCAATGGGCTGAGACACTGGCTGGCAGGAGCCGGCAGCTGAAACCCCAGAGCGGGGGCTGGCGAAGACGCTCTCAGGCCACTGCCGAAACCCCAGAGCTGGGCTGGCTGACCTGCTCATCCCACCGCCGCTCTGTGGTTCCGGCTGCTGGCCCCTTGCCAGCCAGGGTCCCCACCGTAGTCCCACTCACCTTGCTTCAGCGCAGGCCCCCTGCCAGACAGGGTCCAGGCCTCCAGCCCTGATCAGCCATACCAGCTGCCAGCTCCACTCACCTCAGCTGCCGATCTGGGGTTCCAGCCAGTTAACAACTGATCACTCAGAAGCCTGTGTGCAGCTTAAAGTATCCAGATACGTGCCACCAGACACTGGAAAACTTAGCAAGGAAAAGCAAGGGCAAGGATCACACTAAACTAATAAGATCTGCATTTTAATTTAATTTTAAATAAAGCTTCTGAAACATTTTGAAAACCTTGTTTACTTTACATATAACAGTAGTTTGGTTATATATTATAGACTTATAGAGAGACCTTCTAAAAAACGTTAAAATGTATTACTGGCACGTGACGCCTTAAATTAGAGTGTATACATGAAGACTCGGCACACCACTGCTGAAAGGCTGCCGACCCCTGCACTAGCAGTTTCACCCCCACAGAGATGAAGACAAGCAATTCCGTGGCCCACCTAAGCTCAAAGACAATTATCTCAGCAAAGCCTGAACTCAGGGGCATTGGAACGGGGGGGCCAAGGCCCTCCCACTTTTTACCGGCCATAAGGGTAAGCCGTGGGCGGGAGGGGGTGGGGTTTTGGGGGGGAAGGGATGGTGCGGGGGCAGGACCTTGAGGGGAAGGGATGGGGGCGGAGCCACAGTTTGGGCACCAGTGGGCCCCTCCCTCTTCTAGGGACCTTCCACCATTCCCGCCTGGACCTGCTTGCCCTCTCATATCCACCAGCCCCACAGCTTTACTCCCAATTTACATTGATGTG
This sequence comes from Mauremys reevesii, assembly GCF_016161935.1. Classification (NCBI taxonomy): domain Eukaryota; kingdom Metazoa; phylum Chordata; order Testudines; family Geoemydidae; genus Mauremys; species Mauremys reevesii. Next base: position 60,257,259 of record NC_052631.1, on the reverse strand, counting down.
AAAGGAAAATCACACTCCTGGAGTCCAGATCCACCACTCTTCTGACACCAACCAGAATATTCCCGTGGGACAAGTCTGCTGCTGCAGGCAGATAATAGCAGAAACAAGCACCTCTAGATTCATCGTTTCAAAGCAGGCTGAATTAGCATATGCTGTAACTAATGCCTGCCTGGAAATGTAAATAAAAAATAATAAACAACTAGCAAACAGGGCTAATTTAATGCAAAAAATGCAGCTGAGTTTGTTGTGCCACTGGATAATTAGCACATATTGGATTTCAGTCTTCTTAGTGATTTTCAAGCATTTTCTCTTGGATGGAGTTAATCAGCCTTTCCATAACTCATCCTCACTACATTCAATTATTGAGAATAAACATCTTGTCGCACACAAGATAATAAAACACGCACTGTAATGCAATTTTTTCCCCCATTGCAAGACACCCCCTCATTTGTGAAAAGCAAAAGAAACCAACCGCACCGCCCATGTGACAGACGTGTCAGGTTCACCACCAGGACAATCATGTAATTAACTGAAAGAATCCAACAGTGGCCTAATGAGATCAGATGGGTCTGCATGAAAGTTTACTTAACCACCAAAACCATAATGCATTATTTACTCCTTCCTTCTACAGTAGCTGTGCGGTGAGACTGCCAACCTCACCCACCAACGCTTCCCCTCACTCTCTCCCATTTCATACTTCACTAATTCTCATGCTTCTTTTCTCCCCCTCCTCCTCACCATTTCAAATTAGCAGGGGGAGAAAATGACATATTGATCTTGGATGCAATCTGAGCTTCACAGACCCGGGGTCACTTCTTAGTCAGATTTCCAGCGTCTTGGCAAATTGCCTTCCAGTGATATACTGTAACTTCAATAATGTGTTCCCAGTTGTAACTAATTCTAAGTAGTATTTTGTTGTACTGTTTTATGACAGCTGTTGCAGTGTACATTAGCATGTAGGTGTTAAAGAAAATACTTTGCTGTAGGAATCCAGTAGCTATAGCATCCAAAGATTTATTAACAACTGTGCTGTTTTGGCTGCTGACAGTGAAAAGGGGAAAATGAATGGCAAAGCCCAGCTCAAACTCCCACTGCTGCCGGCTGAGCAGAGAATCACAACTGCCATGAAGGGTCCAGGTCCAGATCTTGACAAGGGGTCAGGGATCTGCTGTGTAGTTTATTTTTAAGAGAAGTTTCCACTTTCTTCTCAAGGGGAAGGCAAGCGTCCTGGTGTTTCTCAGTGAAATAAAACTAATTTGACAAAGCCTACTAGATTGGCAAATTCTCCCCACTCAGCCCAGGTATCGCTTTAGGTTAGCAGCATAACTGAAGAACCGCAACAGCAACATCCCACACCCTGATGTGCACATGTTACAGAGGGCCCTGCATTTGCAGGGAGCTCTGCAAAAAGCTTATTTCTTGCATTTAAAGGTCTGGTTTTCTCTAGGCAGACCTGTGATACCTGCCCTCTTGCATAATGTTCTTCTCAATGGGGAGTACACGCTACCTTCTGGGAGACAGCCAGGCAGCTGAAACTTTTTCCAGTCCCATCCTCCTAGGAAACAGCTCTTATCCTCCTAACTAACTGCTGCCATTTTTATTGCTCTGGACATAGGTTGCTTCTGGTAATTTTCTCAGTGATTCCCAAGGGCCTTGGCTCAACATCAAAGCAGAACTCTTCATTAGAGCCAAACCGATGCTATGGCCATGGTAGAAAAGGAAGTGCACTTTGCATGGCTTGTGAATGCATGTGCATGCACATGAACACACGGGGTATTCTGCATGCCTGACTGAGAGTGTAATAACTTAACTATCACAGGTTAAGAGGTTTTGGAAACTCTCCTTCCAATTTACAGTGAGCCACTGGGGGTTCACAGAGACACACAAGGAGGATTCTTATGCTGTCCTGCCACCTAAAACCAGGGAGTGGAACAGTATTGCTGCTTCCAGACTAAGAGAACTGCCTGCATGCAAACATTCTTGTCCAACAAGTATAACCTGCAACATGCTTCTTACCTCACCTCTGGTGGAAAAGGTAGTAAAATGAAACCGTCATGGTTTATGACTAATCCAAATCAACCTACAGTCAAGACTAAATATGAATCCAGCCAGGGATGGATTTAGGGGCAGGTGACCCAGGTGGGTGCCTGGGGTGCCAGGGCTTGGGAAATGTCAGGTTAGGGTGCTGTTTTTGTTCTTAGCGACAAAAGGGAAAATAGAATGTTTGAAGTAAAATGTTTCAGGTATTCCATGTTTCACTAACCTTCTCTAAAACTCTCACCTACTGTAATACTATTTAATACTAGTCCACCCAATGTTGGTGCACAGTTCAATTTCTTGATGTTAGTACATTTCAGGTATTCTTAAAATTAAAAAGTTTCTATAAACTTAGAGGAAACTTTTTTTATTTGCTTATATATGGCATGAATAAATACAGATATACAGATCCTAGTGTGCAAATTTATCATCTTATATAACAGGGATAAATCTTGCATGCAGATTGTGCAACAAGTCATGAAATAGGTTACAAATGCAATAAAAAAAGAAGGTATTCAAAAGTTTAACAAATGGAGGGAGTGGACACCAAAGATGCTCCTTGCCTGGGAGAGCAGCCCTGAACCTAACCACAGTATAGGATCTAGAGTAGCTTGAAGTGCAGTATGTACCATAAAAAGAGCAATTTCATCAATGAACTGTAAGGGGTGACTGTCTAATTCAGTGGGTTTAGACCTGTGGTCCGCAGACCCTTGGGGGTCCGCAGACTATGTCTAAGGAGTCCGCCAAAGGTTGTCATTACCATAGAGAAGTGGTTTTCAATCTGTGATCTATGGACTCTTGAGGGTCTGCAGACTATATCTAAGATTTTCAAAGGGGTCAGCACCTCAACTCAAAATTGTTTAGGAGTCCACAAATGAAAAAACGTTGAAAAGCACTGGTCTAATTTATTTAATAGCACACATCTGTACAAAGCTGGTGTACAATGACTGATAACCCACAAGGTCCCCTTGACTTCATTATAATGCATATGGGGGCGGGCTGCTAAACTGAGCTCTTAGCAAAAGTACAGGATTCTCCACTGAGATTATAAGCTCTTTGGGAAAGGAAGTGTCTTTTTATATTTTTGGAGTGCCCAGCACAGTGGGGCCCCAATCCTGACTGCGATCCCTGTGTGCAAAGATAAGGGTAACCCGCTCTCCCCAGAGAGAAGTCAGACAGAGGTGCAGTAAATGTGTGGAAATATGTAAACAGCCATTGTGTGTAAATATCATTTACAGCAACTGAACAGACCTCTAGATACACCTCACTTCCAGTACAAACTGGGGAGAAGAGGACTGCAGTGTGACAAGCGACATCAGGAAGAACGCATGACTGCACTGGGCTAGGTAAGGGTACATGTCGGAAAGTACAAGGTAAGAACCATCCCGCTGAGTAGAAGAGATAGGGGGAGGCAGAGACAGCAGCATGTGAGCAGCACTCTGTGTGCGACTCCAAGCTGACATCTTACCTCACTGTGCGTGAACATGTGAACCCTTTTATCCGATGATCTCAAAGCACTTCACCCACCTTAATTAGCTGAGCCTCACAACAGCCCATTACAACAACAATACTCTCTAGCTTCCAGATCGGGAAGCTGAGGTGCAGAGAAAGGCACTGACATGCCCAAAGTGACAGAGTCAAGAACAGAGCACAGGCGTCCGACTACCTGCCACATTTCTTGCTATTTTCTTTTGCCACAAGGTTTATATGCCCTCAGAGGAGGGGACATCTGGCAACCCAGGCCAGCTCTATGCACTGTTCTGAGCTCAGCCTTCACTCCATGCAGCTTCCCTGATTCTTCCCAAATCTTATTCTCTCCTGTTTCCCCCCTCCCCCGCCCCCGCCACACACACTAACTATACCCCTGCTAACAATGAAGACTCACCACACTGAACATTGAATGACTTGGGAGAGTGGATGAATTCTTAACCTCTGCCATTGCGACCAAGCCAAAGGTGGCTGCTGAAGGCTGGTGGGATTCGGAGAAAGCGCTGCATGCTGGGATCCAGGCTTTGCATTAGTCTCGGGCCCTAGGCACTGTGTAGGCCACACCTCCATGTGGCACAGGAAGATGCTTGCATTGTGGCTGCATAGGCCAGGCTTTGACCAACCTCAGCTTTCTACCGGCACCACCTTTCCCTCTTTCCCACTGACCCAGCAAGCCTGACCTTGCCGTTCACACAATACCCTGAAGCTTAAAGGCATCCTGCTTTCTTACAGTGCCAGCATTCCCCCCGCCCCCGACATGTTTCACTGATATCGCCCATCGATCGTACATTCAACTACAGGTCCATTAATTCAGCCACGGTTATCTGAATAATAAAAGAGCATCTCTGAAGCACGCATCTCAAATTGGTTCGTTATTATGAGTCCTCTGGCACTGAAGAGCAAACGAGTTAATAATGAAGTGACGATTCCAGTGGCCTCCCCTCCTCCTGAATATGGAAAGGACGAGAGATTCACTGTGAGAAACCCAGACAAGTGGTCAAGTCCCCACCCTGCACTTTGCCAAGGCATTTCTGTCTCTGCCTCGCCGTACTATATGATCAGCCGGAGACCATTTACTGCACAGGACTCTTTATGAATAACAAGAACTCCTTAATACATGAATGGATGAGAATCATTTGTAGCGACAAAAATGTGGTAATGAGAATGTGCTCGTTTCTCCTTTTCAGGAAATTCCATTATTCCTGTGGTTTCTCATGAGCTGTGTTTTCTGGCACGGGGGGATGGAAACTGTAAAGGCATCACTCTGAAAGAGAATTACAGTAATCATGTTCGATTTACACAGATGTGGTTCCTGACCACTGAGGCCACTGGAAAATCTCACAATCAAAATGAATCATCACTTAAAATTAAGGATATGTCATAATTTTGGTCACCCAGGTTCACAGCGCTGTCTGCTCTGCTTGGGGAGATTCATTCACACTTCTGAAGTATTGACAGTGGAAAAGCAGATTTACATTGTGTAGGGCACATGCTATATACCATAGCCTGTGTCCCGCAAACCTGGGACGAAGCCTTGTCTCTTTGAAGGTTTATAAGAATTCTCAACATTTTTTTCTTGAAGGTTTCTGGATGTAAATTATACTTTAAAAAAACACATTTCATTCTTGAAGCTACTATGACCTGTGCTTACAGGGATCTGACCACACAGTAGCAGAATAGCTTGTCTTCAGGCAGCAGGAATTGCAGGGCTAGAACAGGTACCAGCATGCACTCAGATGTGCAAAAAACCTAAGGTTTGTGTACCAAGCATTGCCCTGAAGCTAGCTAGCATAAATCCTGCTGGGAGCTGATCACCTGGGCCCCAGTGTAGAAGGCAGGGGAGTAGATTCTTTAATTATACAGGTCAGGTCTGGGTAACCTCTAAAACTCAGTGATAGAAGGAGAGCAAACTTCAGTCAAGGTGAACTTCCCACAACAAAGCCAATCTTGTCTGGGCAATTGGAACACAGACAGCCTGGACATTTCATTAACTCCAGCTGCCAACATGTGTCAAAGCCTGAGAGATGAACACACAAAGCAAAGAGTTTTTGGGTGGGGTGAGAGGAGACAGGACTGTTACTTTGTGTATCTAGATTTCTACTCACCTGCTGAGAGAAGTGTTGCTGCTTTGGGTTCTCTCAGTCTAGATTGCAAAGGGAGACAGACAGACATTAATGCATGGGTCCGGCTGTGTTATGCTAAAACTGCCAGACCCATACAGCTAATCCCCATGTCCTCCCATCAGAGGGTGTCTCTGAGAATTTAACAGCATCATAGCAACATTTCTGTTATCATGCATGACTAGGGAGGGTCTCTCCCCAGATGGGCTCTGTTATATTGGCGGGACTTGCAAAGGTTCCATTGCTCTTCTTCTCTGGAGCAATTGAGTAACCCCAGAGGGGTCCTGTTCCTCAATGGATATAAACTGTCCTAGCATCATTGACTTCAAAGGACTGACCCTAATTTACACCCGCGGAGGATGTGACCCTCAGACACCATGGTGAGGAGTGCAGTATGAACACTTGGGCAGACAGGTTTCAGAGTAGCAGCCATGACACCATCATAGGACTTAATCACATCAGCCACGCCATCAGGGGCTCATTCACCTGCACATCTACCAACGTGATATATGCCATCATGTGCCAGCAATGCCCCTCTGCCATGTACATTGGCCAAACCGGACAGTCTCTACGCAAAAGAATAAATGGACACAAATCTGACATCAGGAATCATAACATTCAAAAACCAGTAGGAGAACACTTCAACCTCTCTAACCACTCAGTGACAGACTTGAAGGTGGCAATTTTGCAACAAAAAAACTTCAAAAACAGACTCCAAAGAGAGACTGCTGAACTCGAATTAATATGCAAATTAGATTCAATTAACAGGTTTAAACAGAGACTGGGAATGGTTGGGTCATTACACTAATTGAATCTATTTCCCCATGTTAAGTTCTCCTCACACCTTCTATGGGTCATCTCGATTATCACTTCAAAGGGTTTTTTGTTTGTTTGTTTTGTTTTTTTCTCCTGCTGATTATAGCTCATCTCAATTGATTGGCCTCTTAGAGTTGGTATGCCTACTTCCACCTTTTCATGTTCTCTGTATGTATAAATATCTTCTGTCTGTGTGTTCCATTCTATGCATCCGAAGAAGTGAGCTGTAGCTCATGAAAGCTTATGCTGAAATAAATTTGTTAGTCTCTAAGGTGCCACAAGTACACTTAGGCAGATAGGTTCCAGTAGCTAGAGCGCCCCGTGTTACTGGAGCAAAGCAAGCAGGGAACTTCTCTTAGTGTGAGGCCTTTGTCTCCTCCCCTCAAAGGCGGCAGGTTTGTATAATTTTTGGTGGGGCCCAAAATGGTGGTGCCCCCCCGCTCCCGCCCTGTAAGCCGATATAAAATGAAGCTACAACGCGTCAGCGCCACAAGATTACAAGGGTCAATTAAAAGTGGAAAGTCAGAAGCAGCACTTGCCTACTTCAATATACAGTATTATATTTTGTTGCACCTGTTGTGGTGAAGTGGGAATGTTCTTAATATTTTCTCTGAATACTGTGTGGGTGCCTCAGTTTCCCCTGCAAGATGCCAACTGAAGGTGTTGGGGACAAAGAGATCAGGTGGCCTCCTTGTCCGGAAGAGACACAGAGGCCAGAGGAGGGAGCGTCAGTTTGGAGCTGGCTGGGGAAATGGGGAGAGACCCAGAACTTGGTTCTGGGCTCCCCACCCCGCAAGATGGACCTGACAGAGGGGTTCTGTTTTCTGTACCAACAAGCTCTGTTTAAACTGTGTTCCCGTCATCTAATAAACCTTCTGTTTTACAGTCTGGCTGAGAGTCACATCTGACTGCGGAGTTGGGGTGCAGGGACCTCTGGCTGCCCCAGGACCCCGCCTGGGCGGACTCACTGCGGAAAGTGCGTGGTGTGGAACGGCATACTGAATGCTCTGAGGTCAGACCCAGGAAGGTGTAAGCTTCTTGTCCTGGAGACAGTCTGCTCAGAGAGGAGGCTCCCCCAGAGTCCTGACTGGCTTTGAAGGAGTGGTTCCAGAGCATCCCAGCATCCTCTTCCACCCCATGCACTTCCAAGAAGTCCGCACAGGCACTAACACTCCCTCTTCTGGCCTTCGTCAAGAAGGCTAACAGCATTTTGGGCTGTATAAGTAGGGGCATTGCCAGCAGATCGAGGGACATGATCATTCTCCTCTATTCAACATTGGTGAGGCTTCATCTAGAGTACTACGTGCAGTTTTGGGCCCCACATTGCAAGAAGGATGTGGAAAAATTGGAAAATCCAGTGGAGGGCAACAAAAATGATTAGGGGGCTGGAGCACATGACTTCTGAGGAGAGGCTGAGGGAACTGGGATGGTTTAGTCTGCAGAAGAGAAGAATGAGGGAGGATTTGATAGCTGCTTTCAACTACCTGATAGGGGGTTACAAAGAGGATGGATGTAGACTGTTCTCAGTGGTAGCAGAGGACAGAACAAGGAGTAATGGTCTCAAGTTGCAGTGGGGGAGGTTTAGGTTGGATATTAAGAAAAACTTTTTCACTAGGAGGGTGGTGAAACACTGGAATGGGTTACCTAGGGAGGTGGTGGAATCTCCTTCCTTAGAGGTTTTTAAGGCCCAGCTTGACAAAGCCCTGGCTGGGATGATTTAGTTGGGAATTGGTCCTGCTTTGAGGTTGGACTAGATGACCTCCTGAGGCCCCTTCCAACCCTGATATTCTATGATACTCTAAACTGACCACCAAATTTAAGTTGCATGTTTTTCCCGTCAGGTGAGGAGTCTGGGGCAGGGCTGGGGATAAGGAACTTGGGGTGCAGACTCCCCTCCACCTTCCCTGGCAGCAGCAAGCTCCAGGGGAGGGACCCCTCCTCTCTCCCGCAGTTCACTGCACATGCTCCTAGGTCCCCCTCAGGTCCAGAAAGCACACTCACCTCCCCTATGGTGGGTACCGACGGGGGAGGTTGCCATCACGTGTGGCATCCCCTGCTGCCACCCCTCACCATAGCCTCACTGGGGATGGGGCTGCCCCTTGCCCAGCATGGTGCAGGAGTGAGGACTGCAGGGTGGTAGCTGGGGAGGGGCACAGTATCACAAAATTCACCTAAGCCCCAGCTGCACAGGTCTAGGAAGCTCCCCTCCCCAGTGGCGTAGCCAGGTTCTAACATCAGGGGGAGCGAACACGTAAAAAAAGATGCCAGCCAACATATCCAATTACTAATCAGGTAGTTCTATAACAGGCTATAATAGGCTGCCCTGGACCCCATCACCCCCTGAAGCACAAGGTAGGGGTAGGCACCACCATGTTGTGCAACAAACACATGACAAAATTACTGGACTTAGTGATGGACAATGCGAGCAGGTGGGTATTATGTCATTCAATCATTCAACCCATAAAATTGCACACATTTTGCCTCAGTGAAATTAAATATCCAGAGAATTACTGGGCCTGTGATGATGACGAGGGCTTGCTCACCTGTGGCTCGGGCTCCCCCTCCCTGTGCTGTGGAGGCACAGCCAGGCAGGTCTGCATCTGCAGGCAGGCACCCTGCCTCAGGTGCAGCTCCCGTGGGCCCTGATAGCCACTAGACTGGGAGCCTCCCAGCCAGTGGAATGGGCTGGGCTTGGGGGGCGGAAGGCAAAGGGGGAGATTGTAGGGAGCTTTGGAGGAGGGGAGGCAGTGGGGGAGGGGAGTGGGCTGGCACAAAGGGGAGGGCTCTCTGGAGAGGAGTGACAGGGGTCATTGGGAGTCTCTCGAGGGGGCAGAGGGTTGTGTGGGTCTCTGTGATGGGCGGAGCCAGCTGCAACCTGGGTCTGCTCTGCGGGGGGTGTTGCTATAGTCCCCTCAGGAAGCTCCCCCCATCCTGTGTATTTTATACCAGCCCCGGGATGCCCATTGCTGCTCCTTTCCCTGCCCACGGCTCCATCTGTCTGTCCCCACAACCCCCCAGCTGTGTCCATCTGTCTGTCCTCACAACTCCCCTGGCTGTGTCCTGGTGTGTGTCTGTCCCACAACCCCCTGGCTGTGTTCTTGTGTCTGTCTGTCCCACAACCCCCCAGCTGTGTCTGTTTGTCCCCACCAACGCACCCCCCCGACTGTGTCTTTGTGTCTGTCTGTCCCACAACCCCACAGCTGTGTCTGTTTGTCCCCACCAACGCACCCCCTCCCGACTGTGTCTTTGTGTCTGTCTGTCCCCACCACCCCTGGCTGTGTCTGTCTGTCCCACAACCCCCGGCTGTGTCTGTTTGTCCCCACCAACGCCCCCCCCCCCGACTGTGTCTTTGTGTCTGCCTGTCCCCACCACCCCTGGCTGTGTCTGGCTGTCCCACCACCCCCGGCTGTGTCGGTCTGCCCCCACCACCCCCGGCTGTGTGTGTCTGTCTGTTCCCCCCCACCCCCGCTGTATGTGTCTGTCCCACAACCCCCTGGCTGTGCCCTTGTGTCTGTCTGTCCCACAACCCCCCAGCTGTGTCTGGCTGGCTGCCCCCACCACCCCCAGCTGTGTCTGTCTGTCCCCACCCCCCCACTGTGTGTGTCTGTCCCACAACCCCCTGGCTGTGTCTGTTTGTCCCCACCAAACCCCCCTCCCCGGCTGTGTCCATGTGTCTGGCTGCCCCCACAGCTCACCGGCTGAGTCTGTCTGACAGGCACAGACCCTGCTGCTGCTCGGCTCAGGGCTCAGACACTGCCGGTGGCTCGCTCCCCCTCCCTGCTGTGGAGGCGCGGCCAGGCAGCTCCGGCACCACCCCCGGCAGCTCCCATTGGCTGGGGTTCCCGGCCAATGGGCTGTGAGCCCAGTTGCTGCTGGGGCCTCTGCCGGGAGCTGCTGCTGTGGTGAGAGCACCTGGCATTGCGACGCGGGGACCCCCCCAAAGCACAGGGCCTGGGGCCCAGACATTGGTGGAGCTGGGCCCACCTTTAGGATTATTGGTGGGGCCTGGGCTCCATGGGCCCATAGAACTCGCCGCCTATGCCCTCACATACCCTTCTGCATTCCTACTCCCATGCCTGGTGACTCCCCTCCCGCAGCCCAGGATGCCAGAGGCCTCCCCTGACATCAGTCGCATCCCACCTCAAAACCAATTCTGCCTATGAAACTCACTGGCACTAAGCTCCTGACCTACCACCCAGAAAGGCTAACATGGCACACTGAGGAGCATCCTTCCGCTGGGACGATCAGCGTCTGCCACATTTCTTTAGACTGCAAGCTCCTGGGGCCAAGCCAGAGGCCTCTCCCCATGCTGAGCACACTGTTCACTCCTAGCAAACAAATCCAGAATGATACTATGATCTGTAGGAGTGTCCCTGCCTCTGGGACACCTCCCGCCCCCCACATTCACAATAACACAGAACGAAACCCTTCCCAGACCTCTCCTCCCTTTGGCAGTCACATAACATTCCTGTGGCAGTCACAGCAATTGCTTCACTGGAAAAGTCACACTCGGAAAGTATTCAATAGCTTCCCTTTATAACTCCTTTTAATGCAACTTAGCAGCGGAGGACCAAGAGGAGAGCCAGCCCCATATGAACAGCCAGCTTTCCACAAACCATCAGCAAGAACTCTGTTGGCCACAGGTCATCAACACACTACTGTCCAAGACCCACTCTGTAGTCTGGTCAGTTTCACCCCATCCTACCCCAATATTATGGGAGTATCCCAGGCATGTTGCATCTTCTCAGCCATCTTAATGGAGTAAGCCAAGGGTCACAGCATCTCCACAGAATTACCGAAGTCCCCCAGACACATAACCGAACCTCTGTACTGCTAATGGGGAGGCTGATTACACTTCTCTTTTATCATAGCCCTCTGAACAGTCTGTGTTCAGCCCCCTGCTTCGTTACATTTGTAGTACCAAAATTGCACCTGGAAGCCCACAGAGGGCACACTGGAGAATGACAAAGCCAAGAGCAAAGGGAAATCTCTTGCCTACCAGGCAGACTTGCCCCTCAGCTGTACTCACACTCTCAGGTTTCCCTCTATTTTGGAAGTTTAATTGTTCACTTTTTTTTTAACTTTAGAAATGAGACAAGAAAGGACAGGTGTAAAGCTAACAGCCTGTGGATGTGCAGGGACTGGAATGGCTCCCAGGACACCAGCATGCACACCCCAATGGAAACCCACGCAACTACCTGCTGTCCCTGAGAGCCTCATGAAATGTTCTGCTCAGCCACAAAGGCAGCCGGGGATTGGGTGTGGGGTTGCTAATTCCTTTATACAGAGTTGAAGGGGAAAAAACATGACATCTTTTAATGGTGTCATCTCTCCAGAAGCCACTGATTAGCTGCAGACTTGGTCTGGAGCATCTTTCTGGCAGGTCTCACTGTCTGGCTGTTCACAGGGCTGAATTCCACCCGGTTTGCTTTGTGCTCTCCCTGACATACAGAGAAATGCACAGATTTCTGTTCTGAAATCACTCTTTAGACTTGTTAAGGTCCCAACACTTGCAAGTCCTTGGCATAGGCTGTTCCATTATCCCAGTGAGAAGCAGGAATGGCTCTGTCCAGGCAACAGAGCCTCTCACTGCTGGTGCTCATCAGCACAAATACATAACATAACATACAAAATACATCCCCAGAATGTCAGCAATTTTACCCCTCTCTCCTGGTTGAAGTGAAGGTCAAAGCAGAAGCAAACCTGCTGTGACCTGTTCTCAGCACTGTGGAAACTAGAGCAATTTTCATAGTTACCATGAGACACTGGAGATCAAAAGATACTATGGAATTTCATGGGGTAGGTCCAGTCCATTGTTCACTTACCAATATACTATGCAGTAACAGAAAAGGAAAAGAGAAGGTCTCCTAGAAGTGCAGCACACTCCTCCAGTGCAGGGGAGAATTCACTTTTATTCTGGGCTCTCTTCTTGCTATCAGGATGGAGTGCAAGAGATTAAACACAATAGGCTGGCTCTTGTTTATCTGCAGTGGGAAGGAGTTCATTTCTCATGCCCCTGCTGAACATGCCCTCAAACACATTTTCCTTTTCCTTTCATGCCAGTGACAAGTTGCCAGTTCATACAGCTCTCCGAGGAAGTGGTGAATCTCCCTTTTGGATTGTCGCTTTTCTCAGAACTGCCACAATGTCCTTCACCAGGGACCCATGAACGGAGGACCTTGGGGAGGTGTGTCAGACTGAGCCCAAGGAGGCTTATGAGCAAGCAGCAGTGAAGGCAGCAGACTGGCAAGTGATGTAGAGGCCCTGAAATGCTCATTCCTTTGACAGGCCGCCACCACAGAGTGTAACTAAGGAGGTCAGCCTGGCACGCCAGTGCTACAGAAAGCGCCATTCTTCAACTTGGGCAGCTGGGGAAGCAATCCAAAGCAAAAACAAACAAGAGATTCTTCAGTCTATCAGAAGTAGGAAGCCTGCAAAAGAATCTGATAAACCAGAGCCAGCCTACTGTCTCTTTCACTCCATCCTGATAGCAAGAAGAGAGCCCAGGATAAATGTGAATTCTCCCCTGCACTGGAGGAGTGTGCTGCACTTCTAGGAGACCTTCTCTTTTAATCTCCTGTTACTGTATGGTATATTGGTAAGTAAACAATGGACAGGACCTCCCCCGTGAAATTCCATAGCATCTTTTGCTTTACAGTGTCTCATGTAACTATGAAAATCGCTCTAGTGGGATAACTCGTGGCTAAAGCGCACAGCTAAGAAATGTAACAACATTGCTGGGAAGATAAATTATTTCTTTGCATCAGTCTTCACCATTGAGGATGTTGTGGAGATGCCTACCCTGGACCTGGTCTTTACCAGTAATAAGAATGAGATGACAGAAGAAGAGATGCTGGAGCAACCTAATAATTTAAAACGCACCAAGTCACCAAGCCCAGATGGTCTATTTAAGGGTTCTGAAGGAGCTTATGTATGCAATAGCTAGGCTGCTAGCAAAATTTGCAATCATTAAAAACATCCACTATGCCAGAGGACTGGAAGGGAGAAAATCTTGAACCCATATTTTAAAAAGGCTCTGGGGATGATCCACGTAATGACAGATCCAGGATTCCTTCCCCAAAGCTGACCCAGTCAGTGCATGTGATACTTACTGCCTGTGTGTTGGGAGGGAAACTGCCAGTGAACGAGGAGGCCGGTATACTGAGTGCCAGATTCACGTTCATGAAGAGGGTGGGCATCTCTCTGAGGTGCATACAGAAGTGCCATTACCGCACTGCCCTGCACAATTTACTGAAGCCTAGAGAGGTGACAGCAGAGAGGCAAACAAAAGGAGTTTGCCTGGGATCCCTCTGAGCAGAGGTACGCTAAGTGCTGCAGTAGGGGGACTGCGCTGGTGAGTATCTGAGTGTCTGTTGGGGGGGCAGTTTGGCAGTTTGACTGTGTGCTTGATTGTTTGATTGCTTGTTTGACCAGTTTGATTTGGGAGTGCTTTGTTCCAGCTGGGCCTGACTGTTATAAAAAGGCAGTCAGCTGTGAACCAGCAGAGCAGCGAACAGCAGAGAGGCAAACAGAAGGAGTTTGCCTGGGAGTTCGCCTGGAGAGAGCTCTTAGAAGGAAGAGACCATGGATGCTGAGCGATCTGCCGTTGTGACCTGCACAGGTTGCGCCATGTTTGTCTTCCTTCCACAGGATAGAAGCGACTTTGTCTGTACAAAGTGCAAGCTGATCTCCATATTGGAGGAGAAGATTCAAGGTCTGGAGAAACGGATATCAACCCTGCGTTCCATAAAAGAAAATGAGGATTTCCTGGATAGACGTCAGGATCAGTTTCAGTGGGCACAATGTTCTGAAGATTCAGAGCAGGCTACACAGCGGGGACAGAAGGCCAGTGAGGATAACTGGCGGCATGTGACATCCAGAAGAGGAAAGAGTACCAGAAACGTCCATGTACCAGAAACACAGATACAGGTGAGCAACCGTTTTCATGTTCTCTCCGCAGGTACTAGTGCAGAGAGTGGAGTGGATGATACATCTGAGGGAACAGAGCAGAAGGAGACTCCACTGATTGGAAGGCATGAGATGCGCCGTCCTAGGGATGGGGGTTCCACAACCACCACTCCCAGGAGGAGGAGGAGGGTGGTGGTGGTAGGGAATCTCTCCTCATGGGAACGGAGTCATCTATCTGCCGCCCTGACCGGGAAAACCGAGAGGTGTGCTGCTTGCCAGGGGCTAGGATTCACGATGTGACGGAGAGACTGCCGAGACTCATCAAGCCCTCGGATCGCTACCCCTTCCTGCTTCTCCACGTGGGCACCAATGATACTGCCAAGAATGACCTTGAGCGTATCACTGCAGACTACATGGCTCTGGGAAGAAGAATAAAGGAGTTTGAGGCGCAAGTGGTGTTCTCGTCTATCCTCCTTGTGGCAGGAAAAGGCCAGGGTAGAGACCATCGAATCGTGGAAATCAACGAATGGCTACGCAGATGGTGTCGGAGAGAAGGGTTTGGATTCCTTGACAATGGGATGGTCTTCCAAGAAGAAGGATTGCTAGGCAGAGACGGACTCCACCTCACGAAGAGAGGGAAGAGCATCTTTGCAAGCAGGCTGGCTAACCTAGTGAGGAGGGCTTTAAACTAGGTTCACCGGGGGAAGGAGACCAAAGCCCCGAGGTAAGTGGGGAAGTGGGATACCGGGAGGAAGCACAAGCAGGAGACTGCAAGAAGGGAGTCTCAGACAAGAAAGCGGGACAATCAGCGAGTTATCTTAAGTGCCTATACACAAATGCAAGAAGCCTGGGGAACAAGCAGGGAGAACTAGAAGTCCTGGCACTGTCAGGGAATTATGATGTAATTGGAATAACAGAGACTTGGTGGGATAACTCACATGATTGGAGTACTGTCATGGATGGATATAAACTGTTCAGGAAGGACAGGCAGGGCAGAAAAGGTGGGGGAGTTGCGTTGTATGTAAGAGAGCAGTATGACTGCTCAGAGCTCCGGTATGAAACTGCAGAAAAACCTGAGAGTCTCTGGATTAAATTTAGAAGTATGAACAACAAGGGTAATGTCGTGGTGGGAGTCTGCTACAGACCACCAGACCAGGGGGATGAGGTGGACGAGGCTTTCTTCCAGCAACTAACAGAAGTTGCTAGATCACAGGCCCTGGTTCTCATGGGTGACTTTAATCACCCTGATATCTGCTGGGAGAGCAATACAGAGGTGCACAGACAATCCAGGAAGTTTCTGGAAAGTGTAGGGGACAATTTCCTGGTGCAAGTGCTGGAGGAACCAACTAGGGGAAAAGCTCTTCTTGACCTGCTGCTCACAAACAGGGAAGAAATAGTAGAGGAAGCAATAGTGGATGGGAACCTGGGAGGCAGTGACCATGAGATGGTCGAGTTCAGGATCCTGACACAAGGAAAAAAGGAAAGCAGTAGAACAGAGACCCTGGACTTCAGAAAAGCAGACTTTGACTCCCTCAGGGAACTGATGGGCAAGGTCCCCTGGGAGAATAACATGACGGGGAAAGGAGTCGAGGAAAGCTGGCTGTATTTTAAAGAAACCTTACTGAGGTTGCAGGAACAAACCATCCCGATGTGTAGGAAGAAAAGTAAATATGGCAGGCGACCAGCTTGGCTTAACAGTGAAATCTTTGCTCGTCTTAAACACAAAAAAACAGCTTACAAGAAGTGGAAGATTGGACAAATAACCAGGGAGGAGTATAAAAGTATTGCTCAGGCATGCAGGTGTGAAATTAGGAAGGCCAATTCACACTTGGAGTTGCAGCTAGCCGGAGATGTTAGGAGTAACAAGAAGGGTTTCTTTAGGTATGTTAGCAACAGGAAGAAAGTCAAGGAAAGTGTGGGCCCCTTGCTGAATGAGGGAGGGAACCTAGTGACAGAGGATGTGGAGAAAGCTAGTGTACTCAATGCTTTTTTTGCCTCTGTCTTCACAGACAAGGTCAGCTCCCAGACAGCTGCACTCTGCAGCACGGTATGGGGAGGAGGTGACCAGCTCTCTGTGGAGAAAGAAGTAGTTCGGGACTATTTAGGAAAGCTGGACGAGCACAAGTCCATGGGGCCGGATGCGCTGCATCCGAGGGTGCTAAAGGAGTTGGCCGATGAGATTGCAGAGCCATTGGCCATTATCTTTGAAAAATCATGGCGATCGGGGGAGGTCCCGGACGACTGGAAAAAAGCTAATGTAGTGCCCATCTTTAAAAAAGGGAAGAAGGAAGATCCAGGGAACTACAGGCCAGTCAGTCTCACCTCAGTCCCTGGAAAAATCATGGAACATGTCCTCAAGGAATCAATCCTGAACCACTTAAAGGAGGGGAAAGTGATCAGGAACAGTCAGCATGGATTCACCAAGGGCAACTCATGCCTGACTAACCTAATTGCCTTCTATGATGAGATAACCGGCTCTGTGGATGAGGGGAAAGCAGTGGATGTGCTATTTCTGGACTTTAGCAAAGCTTTTGATACAGTCTCTCACAGTATTCTTGCCAGCAAGTTAAAGAAGTCTGGGCTGGATGAATGGACGGTAAGGTGGATAGAAAACTGGCTAGATGGTCGGGCTCAACGGGTAGTGATCAATGGTTCCATGTCTAGTTGGCAGCCGGTATCAAGTGGAGTGCCCCAAGGGTCGGTGCTGGGGCCGGTTTTATTCAATATCTTCATTAACGATCTGGAGGATGGTGTGGACTGCACCCTTAGCAATTTTGCAGATGACACTAAACTGGGAGGAGTGGTTGATACGCTGGAGGGTAGGGATAGGATACAGAGGGACCTAGACAGATTAGAGGATTGGGCCAAAAGAAATATGATGAGGTTCAACAAGGACAAGTGCAGAGTCCTGCACTTAGGATGGAAGAATCCCATGCACTGTTACAGACTAGGGACCGAATGGCTGGGCAGCAGTTCTGCAGAAAAGGACCTAGGGGTTACGGTGGACGAAAAGGTGAATATGAGTCAACAGTGTGCCCTTGTTGCCAAGAAGGCTAATGGCATTTTGGGTTGTATAAGTAGGGGCATTTCCAGCAGATCGAGGGATGTGATCATTCCCCTCTATTCAGCACTGGTGAGGCCTCATTTGGAGTACTGTGTCCAGTTTTGGGCCCCACTCTACAAGAAGGATGTGGATAAATTGGAGAGAGTCCAGCGGAGGGCAACAAAAATGATTAGGGGGCTGGAGCACATGACTTATGAGGAGAGGCTGAGGGAACTGGGATTGTTTAGCCTGCAGAAGAGAAGAATGAGGGGGGATTTGATAGCTGCTTTCAACTACCTGAAAGGGGGTTCCAAAGAGGATGGATCTAGACTGTTCTCAGTGGTAGAAGATGACAGCACAAGGAGTAATGGTCTCAAGTTGCAGAGGGGGAGGTTTAGGTTGGACATTAGGAAAAACTCTCTCACTAGTAGGGTGGTGAATAACTGGAATGGGTTACCTAGGGAGGTAGTGGAATCTCCTTCCTTAGAGGTTTTTACAGTCAGGCTTGACAAAGCTGGGATGATTTAGTTGGGTTTGGTCCTGCTTGAGCAGGGGGTTGGACTAGATGACCTTCTGAGGTCCCTTCTAACCCTGAGATTCTATGATTCTATGACATGATTGGCTTGGGTGATATTAGTCGATTCAGTATTAGATAAGGGATCAGGAGACATTGGTTCTAACCTGTGTTCCAATTACCTTGGGTGAGTCCCTTCACCTCATTGTCCCTCAGTTTGTCCATCTATAACATGGGAAGAGTGATTTATTTAACTGACATTTGTACAATGCTGTTGAAGTGTAAAAGGATTACTGAGGTAGGCTGGTGCCAGTGGGTTTGATCTGTTCATAGCACTCCTATTTCTAGATATTATAACAGTTTGCTGTGCCATTGCAGTGCTGCTGAAAAGTGTTTAAATATTTTATTAATTTCACCCAGACGGTGACAAGATGGCTTTTCTTTCATTACCAAAGCCATTGAATCATTATCGAAATGTGTGAGTTGCCTTACATCTTTGATGCTTTACTCCCCAATTTAGACATTTTAATCTAACAGAACATGGTTTTGATACATCTTATTGTGTTTGTATTTTTTGGTTTACAGAACTCTCTGGCTTTGGAGTCTTCTGTGCCTTCTGAACACCCTTCTACCTGAAGAACTTAAGAACGGACATACTGGGTCAGACCAAAGGTCCATCTTGCCCAGTATTCTGTCTTCCAACAGTGGCCAATGCCAGGTGCCCAAGAGGGAATGAACAGCACAGGTAATCATCAAGTGATCCATCCCCTGTCGCTCATTCCCAGCTTCTGGCAATCAGAGGCTAGGGACACCATCCCTGTCCATCCTGGCTAATAGCTATTGATGGACCTATCCTCCTACCTTTGTTTGTTTAAAGAAATAATTCCCCCATCGCAATCACTTTTTCCAGGAATTTTTTGGAAAGCAAATATTCTCCAGGGAATGATTTCCTAGCTTCCCATCCTCCCATTGAAGAAACTGAACCATCACTAAGTATTATAGTGCCATTAATGAGTCAGTGGGATATTCTAATCTGGAATGCTTTTCTAAATTCTGGTCTCTCTGTCACAGAAGAACTCTGTGGAAGCTCGAAAGTTGTCTCTCTCACCAACAGAAGCTGGTCCAATAAAACATTATCTCACCCACCTTGTCTCTCTAATAGCAGAAACAGACAGGATTCAGAGAGGAGGGTTGAAAATGGTAGACTTTGTCTACACGGGAAAGTTTCACCAGATTCAGAAATACAGGTGTCCAGATATACTTATTCTGACATAGCCCCACATGGGGCTATGCTTATTCCAATATAAGAGTGACTTTTTTTTTGTTTAATTTAAAACCCTTCCCAAGTGACATAAGCTAAACTGAAAAATGGCCATTCTGATACTGATACTGGAATAAGAATGCCTACCTGGGGGATTATAACTGGGTAAGTATCCATTTAAACTGACAAGTTATATGGAAAAAAAACCTTTCCATGTAGACAAAGCCTTAAGGGTCAGGAGAGACTTCACTATGAGGCAGGACTGAAAGGACTGAAACACTTAGTTTAAAGAGGAGAAATAAATAAATGGGAACATGACAGAGGGAGCTGGTCTGTGGCAGGTAAATCATGAGCTCCTATTTGTCTCTCCTCATAATACCAAACCCAGGGGAAAGTCAGTGAGATTGAAAGGCAACAAAATAAAGCCGATAAAGAGGAAATAACTATTTTTAGTTTACATACAGAAGTTCATCGATAGCATTAAAATATTTAAGAGACATAAACCTCCATGCTTCAAGACATAGGCCACCTGCTAACTACCTGAGGTCAGGAAGGAACTCCCCCCCCCCCCCCAGTGGGCAGGTGATTCCATAACTGAGATTTCTTAGCCAGTATTTAGTACTGGGGCTGCTGATGAAGCCAGGATGTTGAGCTAGGTGGGCCATTTGTTGGATTCCTTTGTTTAAATTTCTCTCTATCTGGAAATAAATTAGTGTTTTATTTCCCAAACATGATCTATTATATATTTGTTCCAATTTGATGGCAGGTCTTCAATGAAAGACTATATCCCAAGGAACATGCACAACGAGGCAGTGGGAAGGTTGTACATGACATTTAAACTCCCTGACCTTTGAGTGGTTAACCATGCAACCATAGCAATCTAGCAAACCATTTACGAGGGTCTTCCCCTGCCCCACACCCCCCCTTAAGGGTTTCACAGTCAGAGGACAGGAAGAAAAATCTGTCAGTTTGCTAGAAATGCAGCTTCATTGAACTGGAAAAACAAGAAATTAATGACATTCCCTGATATCTATCTGGAAGTTGCAAGAGAACAAACTAATGTCACCCCTAAAGACACCACTGCAGATCCCCAGATTGGAGATACAGGATTTTGTATACCAGCTGCAATGCAGATTCCTTCCCAAGATACTGCTGTGCATTCCAAAGACATCCAAGATGCCAAGTAGTTTCTGTAGCCTTCCAACTTCCAATAGTGATTAACATGAAAGAAATCTGATCAGTGCTCCTTCCTCCCAAAGAACCAGCCCCTGAAAGTAACAGGAACTGAGAGCCAGATTTTTAAAAGGTATTTAGGTGCCCTAAAGGTACAGATAAGATTCCATTACATGCCTATCTACATCTTTAATGCCTAAATACTATCATAGAAACTTTCTGCCAGCCTATTATTTCATAACCCAGAAAGCATCATTAGTCAAAAGTTTTTTTGTATTACTCTCTTGAAATTGGAGACTAGAGTGATACAGGAAGGAATATTAGTATACTTATTTTGGTTTCATGATTGCATAACTAACCACCTGGCCCCTGTGACTCCTTCAGTAAAAGTTGTAATGCGTAAGTATATAAATCCACATTGGCTTATATAGGTTTTTGCCAGCATTTTAAATAGTTTGAAAGCTGAAGAGACTGCCTCATGCATTCTAAGGAAGTATGAAATCATTCAGTGGACCATATGCAATATGAAATCCCAGCATATACCTGAAATATTTGACAGCCTCTCCAGCCTAATGATATCATCCAAAGAACCCAATTTCGAAAGACAAGAAGGAAATTTGGAATTCGGCTGATGGTTTAGGTAAAATCACCTTGGCACTTAATAAGAATCTTCTTTCTGGTTGGGGGAATGAAACACTAAAATTCAATGGATATTCATGCAACAGGAAATTCAGAAAAGTATTAAGAGTTAAATTCATTGGAGATTTGTGTGTGCTATGGATGAACATCTGGTCTCCATTACAAGATTCTTCGAGATTATCACCAGATCAAGAATGGATTTACCAGTGAATTTTAATTGTCTCATTCAGTCCCTAAATGTTGCACCTCCAAACTTAGTTATCTGATGAAAAATTCAGAGATGAAAATGTAATGAAATATTTCAAGATGGGTACATGTAATATCCATTTCTCATCTCTCTCTGGGGTCAGCTTGGAATATCCAAACAGAGCTTTACAAAAATTGAAAACGAAATAAATAAAATTAAGTAGAAGCAGAATCCACTCCTAAACAATGGGAAGGTGTTTTGAATTATAAGCATACAATTAGCATGGGAGCCAAGTTAAAGCTTATGCATTTTAAATTATTGCACATAATACAGTGGTCTCTGCAGAAGCTGAAAAGATGTGCCTTTGAAGCTTGGTGATAAATACTGGGAGAGTGATAAGTTCCAGGAAACATCATTCCTATTATGACTTAGCCTCAGAGTTTATGTTTATTTGGCAAAAATATTTCAGAGCATGAATTTAATCCAAACTATTAATTTGCAACAAAACATACAATTTATCTTCCTGTATGACTCGTCCTTAAAGTCACCCATTATTTGGAGACTGAAAGGATGGCTGTGCACAGCCTGACCCTGTGCAGATAGGTTTATTATTGCACAGTCAGAGCCCTGACAACAGCCCAAGAATTCAGGACGACCACAATAATGTAGCTCTATCGTTTGGAAGATGAATTTATAAATTGAACTACCAGAGCACAATGCAGTCTATAGAAATTTCTTGGACCATGTTGAAAGTATGTAAAATATGGATTGCTTCCAAGCATCCCCGCTAGTTTCAGAACGCAGAGGAAAAAGGATCCCACGTTATTCCGTGACAAGTTTAATTGACCCAGCCACTCAGATTTTATTTTATTGTAGTGGGTGTTTGTATTGCTTCCATCATTATGTCATTTCTGATCAAATGCTGAGTTACCATTTCTGGGGCATACACAAACACTTTACCTGTTTTTATGGACGTCATTATCTATTACTGGCAGCACCCAGTGTGTGCCAGGCACTTTCCAAACGCTCAGAGATAGTCCCAGCTCTGAAGAGCTCACAGTCAAAGGACAGACAGGGAGCCAGAGGCCAGAGGATGGGAACCACAGGCCAGTTATACACAATATCTACTCAATTCACAGCAGGCAGCATGGCAGAGGCGAGTCTCGGGGACTTGCATGTGGGCAGGGTAGGAGGAATGCCAACAGGTTTAGGGAAGCTGCACGATGCAGAGAGGGCTGCCTGGAAAAGGGTACAGAAGTGACTGTGTGAGACTCTAACAAGTGGGTGGATGGAGGCTGGGAGCACTGGAAGAGCAGAAGGGATGGGGGCAGTGGTGAGCTGCAGCCAGTTCACACCAGTTCACGCAAACCGGTTGTTAAATTTTGAAGCAGTTTTAGAACGGGTTGTTAACTTGATTCCCTGTGAGGGGGCGCTGCTGCAGCTTTGATGGGCTCTGGCTGGGAAGTGATGTGATTCCTCCTCTGGCCGCTGGGGGCGCTGCACTGCGGGAGCCATGTGGGCCACCGCCTGGCTCTGTTGCTGCTGCTGCTCCCCCAACCCCTGGCCCTCGGCTCCCGCTGCTGCCTGGTGGGTCCCCAACTGCTCTGCTGGGTCTGGGCTGTGTCCTGCTGCTCGGGCTGCTCCGAGCCGATCTCCCCGTGAATACCTGCCACTTTGCCCGCAGCCAGCTCCTGTCTCCAGCCAGCCCCGCACCCCCTGCCCTGCCCGCAGCCAGCCCCTGCCGCACCCCCTGCCCACAGCCAGCCCCTGCCGCACCCCCTGCCCTGTCTCCAGCCAACCCCTGCCGCACCCCCCTGCCCAAAGCCAGCCAGCCCCCCACTCCTCTGTCTTCAGTCAACCCCTGCCACACACCCCTGCAGCCCTGCCTGAAGCCAGCCAGCCCCACACACCCATCTCCAGCCAGCCCCACACCCCCAACCCTGCCTGCAGCCATCCCCTACCTCCAGTCAGCCCCTGCCCTGCCTCCAGCCAGCCCCACACCCCCTTGCCTCCAGCCAACCCCACACAGCCCTGTCTCCAGCTAGCCCTTCCCCACACCCCTGTCTGCAGCCGGCCCCACATACACTGGTGCACTGCAGTTCCCAGGGCAGTAACCCTGCACACCTGCTTCAATGAGGGGGGCAGGGAGCAGCTGGGACCCACACATGTGCACATCCTAAGGTGACCAGACAGTAAGTGTGGAAAATCGGGACTGGGGTGGGAGGTAATGGGAGCCTATATAAGAAAAAGACCCAAAAATCAGGACTGCCCCTATAAAATCGGGACATCTGGTCACCCTAGCACACCCCCAGGGAGTGGCAGGGACCCACACATGTGAAACGGAGCTCATTTCTAGTTCAGGCCCATCTTTTTAAAAAAGAACTTTAGGTAGGGTTAACATACATCTGTATTTTTCTGGACATATCGGGCTTTTTGGTTCTTAAATCGCTGTCCAGGAGGAATTTTTAAAATTTTTAAAAATTCCTCCTGGGAAAATATGGACATATGGTAACCCTATTGGTACAAAAAAATACATACTATGGCACATCCCTTAAATCAGAACTTTTTATAGCGAACCGGTTGTTAAGATTTTGGCAGCTCATCACTGGATGGGGGCAACATGAAACTTGACAAGGGAGGATCATTAGGGAGGGACAGAGGGATGTAGAGCTCTGAAGACAGTGGCAAAGTGTTTAAATTTGCTATAATATTGGATGGGAAACCAGTGGAGAGACTCCATGAAGGGAGCGATGCAATCAGACTGACAGGCAAGGAAGAGGAGTTTAGCCATAGTGTTCTGCAAGGACTGAAGCAGGCCATGTCGGTGTTGACCATCAAGGCAGGATGTAACAAGGGCCTGAACAAGAGACCTGGCTGTGCAAATGGAGAAAAAAAGGATGTCTCTTGGACACTCTGAAGGAGCAGTAGGATCTGAAAAAGGCCTGAAGAAAGGAAGAAAAAGGAGTGGAAAATAATGCTAAAATGGAAGGTCTGAGTGATGGGGAAGTAGGAAAGGGGAGGGGGGAAATTAGGAGTCCAGCTTTGGCCGTGTTCAGTTTAAGCTAATGAGGATACACCCAGGGAAGATGTCAGAGAGAAGGAGACAGGCTGGTGGTGGAGAGGTGGCTCTGCGAGAGAGGGAGGGGGAGGAGGCGGCAGCATTGAAAGATGATGAGAAGAAGTATCAGAGATGTGGGAGGACAGCCAGGAGAGAGTAGAAAGCCCAGTACAGAGCCGATGGTCAAAAAGAGAGGAAGATTCACAATATGAAAAGCAGCAGAGAGGTCAAGCAAGATGACGACAGAATAGTGGCCCTGAGATTGGGCCAAGAAAATGTCATTAGTGACCAGAGCGAGAGCGAGTTCACTAGAGCAGAAATGTCATAAACCAGCCTGACTGGAAAGGAGCCAAGAGCTGGAGGACAGGAAATTGGGGCACTGGATGCAGACTGTGTGCTCAGTGATTTTATGAAGTGGGAAAGCATTGGGGAAGTCAGCTGGAGCAAGGGACAGCCTTTGGAGGATAGGAGAGACCAGGGCTCATTTATGTTGAGAGAGGAAAGAGCCAAAACCCAAGGAGAGACTGAAGAGGACAGTGAGGGAGGGAATAAATCTGAGGCAAATGGAGGAAAGAAGGCAGGAAGGGCTGGGAGCAGTGGCAATACAAAGAAGGCAGGAGACCTCCTGGGCAGTGATCGGGAAGGTGTTTTGGGGGCGGGAGGAAAGAGATTCCAGTGGAAGTTGTTGATTCTCTCTTTCAAGAGGTCTGCATGGCTTTGGCTGACTCAGCATCCTCAAAGCTTCCCTAGAACCAGCTCTCCGAGTTAGCTGCCCTCCTGCCTTTGCACACTTGGTTTCTGGATTGAGCTGTTATTTATGTCCTGGCTTGCATATCCCCTGAGTGAGCAGCCTGAATAAATAGAGAAAGTCCATTGGAGCTGGAATTTTCCCATCCCCCTCCCAGACTGAGATGCAGCAGCCAAGCCACTGTGGCCCCCAGTACGGGGGTTGGCTGATAGATCTGAGGGGCAGGGAGCCCTGCAAGGAGTCTGAAAATCTTGCTCTGTTGCAGTGCATGTTTTGGCAAGGTGAACTGTGACATACACCACCTATTCTAATCATGCTCTGCACATGTACATTTTCAGAAGGGAATTAGGCATTAGGCAAAAACCCACTGACAGTCAATACAGTTGACATCAATAGGAGTTAGTGTCACATTTTGGGGTATAATCCAGACCATTAAGAGGCTGCGTCACCACCTGCTCTGCAACCCTTAATGCCTTAAAATTCTTTGCTACTGTACCTCCCTTTTCTGGACATGCTCAGCCAGCATACAAGCATGCATTGAGTGTCTGTGTGGTAAGCGGTCCTGGTTTAGTAACTCTGACTCCAGCAGCCTGTTTGTTACACCACAGCCACACTCTGGTCTCCACCAGCCTTGGCTACTACTAACCAAATGACCCCAACACACTCCCAGTCCTGAATTTCCCCAAAACCATCCACTCTGGAGTGTTCAGCCTTCTTCTGGACCACTCAGAGAAATAAGAAGGATCCGTGGCTCCTTTAAAGAGACAATACCCAGCAGCTTGCCACATTAACTGGAATTTACAATTACTTCAATTCAAGCACAAGACTGGGCTGATTTAGATGAAAATAAAACATGTTCATTACAACAACATGTTCATAGGTTAGTGATGCGCAGCTTAAAGGACAAGATGCTTACAAGCAAATAAAAGTGAAAACACATCTAAAAATCTAAAACTTAATCTAGCAAGGCACAGCGTTTGTTCAAGATGGTTTTGCTCACCAGTTACTCAGACATCCAGCATGGCTGACTGTCTCTCAGTCAGGACTTTCCACAGAACTATGAGGTGCTGGCTTTCTTTTTAATCTTACATGAAAGATAATTCAAGGGTTCACCGCTCCTCTCTGTATAGTCCAGTAAACCTTTGAAAAGCATCTCTCAAAGTTCATTGCTTCTTGAAGACTTCCTCAAGGCCCTGTTTCCATCCCCTTGTCGAAGAAAAACTCAGTTCTCGCTTTTTGTTTGGGTGCAGCAAAATCAAATACTTTATTATTTCTCCAGTAATTACAATGGAGGGAGAGAGTGCCATAGGACACAGGGTCGCCCCAGTCCTGGACAGGTCTCTCAATTGGTAAACAATTACATTAAGCCTTTATACCTTTGTTACAGACAATTTCTAGCAATCATGGAGACAGTAAAAAGCAACAAATACATTTTGTTTATACATAGCAGAAAGGCTTATCTTATTTGTCTCACTCCTAAGAAAAGCAAGCCTGCATTTTGGTTAGTGATTGCAAGGTCGTAATAACTTTGTACACAGTTCTTGTCCTGTCGCCTCGCACTATCTTTGCTCCTACAAGTCTCACGTCATTAGGGTTACAGTATGGCCTGACTCTTGCTAACTGACTGACACGCATTAAAATCCGCTTCAAATCCTTATTGAAGCTTTCCCTGCTTCCACACCCTGTTGATAATTGAGTCGTCACCTCCTCCCCTGTTAGCCTGATGGCTTTGTTTACCTTTTATGCTTTTATGTAAATGTACCATCATTGTCTCTGCCTGACGACAGTGCTGGTTACATAAGTAAATACACAATACTTTATGTTCCAGATATGCCAATACCACAACCACCTGTGAGCTTTGATGGTTCTGCTTACTACACATGTAAATTTCTACTTTGTTTAATACAGACTTTAAAATATAATATCAAATTACATCCGTAACTCCACATGCAGCAGTGTGACATATATTCCACAAAGATATTATTGACCAGTGTGTTATTAGTTTTCAGATGATACCTCATACAACATAGTTTGTACAACTATCATTGCAGAAGTGTGCGGGGTCTGAATCCAGGGGAGCCTAGGGTCACAGTCAGGTGCCTAATCAGTTTAGGTGCTTTTGAAAACCCCACTAGGCACCTATCTGCATCTTTAGGTGACTAAATACCTTTGACAATCTGGCCCATGTCCTTCAAATGTTTTGAATTAGCAGATCTCATCTCCCACCTGGCTCTTTAGTCATAGTCTAGGAGAGGAAAATAAGCTTCCCTGATTCTTGAACTCTTTACAAGAAAATATTCTCTCGGCATCAGCTTTTCTGCAGCACAGAAACTGAAAACACATTTGGAAAAATGCAAATACCAGAATTCACTCTATTGTGCTGAGTGACAATAACAGTGATACTTAATGAGTCATATGACATTGTGACATACTTATAAAGCCCAGGTTGCCCAAACCAGGGAAGATGTTTTCTCCCTGATTCTCTATGTAATTAAAAAGACAGTACCCTCTAACTCATTAAAATCGTAGGAAGGCTCACAGATGAAGCATTGTTTTATTTCAGTGATTTTAATAGACTATGGTTAGTTTAGGCCTTGATGTAGGTTGTCAGAATTTCGAATGTGATTTTTGAACATTTTCTAAAGAATGTATTTTAAATTACATTTTAAAAATGCAAATCTTTCATTTAAAAAAAAAATCCTCGTCTTTTCCCCACTGTACTCCAGGCTTGGAGCAGCCTCCTGCTTCAGTCACTGCTGAGCCACCTCCCACCGCGCTCCTGCTGGGGAAATGCGGTCGGAGTGCAGGGGCTTCCCCCGCCTGCCCTTCCTGCCAGGGAGCGGGATCAGGCGCGAAGATTGCCCATTTTTCTGGGGCCCTCCAATTGGCCAGGGCCCCTGAGCATGGGCCCTGTTGGCCCAGTGGGTAATCCACCACTGGTCCTCTGGGATGCAAAAAGAGGAAGCCATTCAGCCCTACAATAGCCACACTACACATGATGCAGACCCATGCCTTAGACCTTCCTATTCCAGCAGAAAAGACTGGGGGTCTGCCCCCTCCTGCAGACTTCAGAAGACTCACAAGGTGGTGGTGATGGGGAAGAGATACCAGTCTCCTCCTGCTCAAGCCGTTCATCTCCCTAGTGGGCCACACTGTAGTGCTCAGTTGCTGTCTTTTGTCCGTGACTATTGGCATCTTTTAATATTTTTGACCACCTCACCTTGTCAATGGAGGCAACAGAATAAACCCATTCACAGAGATTCTCTTACACGAGTGTAAAGGGTCTGGCTCAGCCAGTACTCCATTGCAAAGCCAGGATATTCACTAATATGCAGAGGAGGGAAGGATGGTGCATAAGGCACAAAAAGTATCTAGAGCACCAGTAGCCAAAATTGCTTTTCACATCTCAAACCCTCATTCTTCAGACAATCACAGTCTGACCGTTGATGCTGGCGGGTCTCCTCTCTCACGACACCGCCTGGCAGGTTCTTTGATCATACACACTCTTCAATCATGTGGGTAAGAAACTTTAAATACCGGAGTAACAGGATGATATGAAGAAAGAGAAAAGTTCAGCTGAATATCTCAGTTCTAGCCAGGGAGGTGGACTGGGGCATGGCTTCCTAACGGAAGTGGTGAAAGCTCCATCGCTGGGTACATTTAAACCAGGGTGGACAACGAACCAGTAAGTGTGCAATAGAGAGCAATCCACTAGGGCAGGGAGTGGGATGAGACAGCCTCTGCTGAACACAGTCTGGAGCCCCAGAGCACATCGGCTTCCAGTCAGCAGCCAGGGTAGCCTGCTACAGCAGGAATACACCAGTCACAGAGTTCCATAAGTGGCCAACAAAGTCCGCATGTAGAAAAGTTAAGTGGGAACATTTAAAACATGCCTAAGTGACTTAGGAACCTACGTTGAGACCTGGATTCCTAAGTCACTTATGCACTTTTGAAAATTTTAGCCAGGGCCAATTGGAGCTTTGGATGCTCAGTGCATTTGAAAATTAGGCACTTAGTCAACACTTTTAAAGCTTCAAGGTCTACAATTTGGCTCTTACATCCATATTGAGGCACCAAAACATAAGAGGCCTAATTTTCAAAGGTGCTGAGCACCTGTAGCTCCCACTGACTGCAATGGAATTTGAGGGGACTCTGAAAATCAAGTCACTGATCTAAGTCCTGAAACACAGATTTAGGAGCCAAAGGGTATGTCTACACTAAGGGATTATACCGATTTTACAGAAACCGGTTTTTCAAAACAGATTGTATAAAGTCGAGTGTACGCGGCCACACTAAGCACATTAATTCGGCAGTGTGCGTCCATGTACCGAGGCAAGTGTCGATTTCCGGAGCATTGCACTATGGGTAGCTATCCCATAGCTATCCCATAGTTCCCGCAGTCTCCCCCGCCCCTTGGAATTCTGGGTTGAGGTACCAGTGCCTGATGGGGCAAAAACCATTGTCGCGGGTGGTTCTGGGTACAGCCTCACCTCTCCCTCCGTGAAAGCAGCAGACAACCGTTTCACGCCTTTTTTCCTGGGTGAACTGTGCAGACGCCATAGCACAGCAAGCATGGACCCTGCTCAGCTCAAGACAGCAATCATGGACGTTGTAAACACCTCGTGCATTATCGTGCAGTCTATGCTGAACCAGGACCTGCAAAACCAGGTGAGGAAGAGGCGGCTACGGCAGCGCGGCAACGAGAGTGATGAGGACATGGACACAGAATTCTCTCAAACCGCGGGCCCCTGCGCTTTGGAGATCCTGATGGTAATGGGGCAGGTTCTAGCCATTGAATGCCAATTTTGGGCCCGGAAAACAAGCACAGACTGGTGGGACTGCATAGTTTTGCAGGTTTGGGACGATTCCCAGTGGCTGCGAAACTTTCGCATGCGTAAGGGCACTTTCATGGAACTTTGTGACTTGCTTTCCCCTGCCCTGAAACGCCAGAATACCAAGATGAGAGCAGCCCTCACAGTTGAGAAGCGAGTGGCAATAGCCCTCTGGAAGCTTGCAACACCAGACAGCTACCGGTCAGTCGGGAATCAATTTGGAGTGGGCAAATCTACTGTGGGGGCTGCTGTGATGCAAGTAGCCAAAGCAATCATTAAGCTGCTGCTACGAAAGGTTGTGACTCTGGGAAATGTGCAGGTCATAGTGGATGGCTTTGCTGCAATGGGATTCCCTAACTGTGGTGGGGCGATAGATGGAACCCATATCCCTATCTTGGCACCGGAGCACCAGGCCACCCAGTACATAAACCGGAAGGGGTACTTTTCAATTGTGCTGCAAGCACTGGTGGATCACAAGGGACGTTTCACCAACATCCACGTGGGATGGCCGGGAAGGGTTCATGACGCTCGCGTCTTCAGGAACACTACTCTGTTTAAACGGCTGCAGCAAGGGCATTACTTCCCAGACCAGAAATTAACAGTTGGGGATGTTGAAATGACTGTAGTTATCCTGGGGGACCCAGCCTACCCCTTGATGCCATGGCTCATGAAGCCATACACAGGCAGCCTGGACAGTAGTCAGGAGTTGTTCAACTACAGGCTGAGCAAGTGCAGAATGGTGGTAGAATGTGCATTTGGACGTTTAAAGGCATGCTGGCACACATTACTAACTCGCTCAGACCTCAGCCAAACCAATGTCCCCTTTGCTATTGCTGCTTGCTGTGTGCTCCACAATCTCTGTGAGAGTAAGGGGGAGACCTTTATGGCGGGGTGAGAGGCTGAGGCAAATCACCTGGCCGCTGATTACACGCAGCCAGACACCAGGGCGATAAGAAGAGCACACCAGGAAGCGGTGCGCATCAGAGAAGCTTTGAAAATGAGTTTCATCACGGGCCAGGGTACGGTCTGACTGCTGTGTTTGTTTCCCCTTGATGAACCCCTCCCCACTTGATTGACTCATTCCCTGTAAGCAACCCACCCTCCCCCTTCGATTACAGCTTGCTTAAGGAAATAAAGTCACTATCATTTAAAAATCATGTATTGTTTATTAATTCATTATAAAAAGACAGAGAGAACTGACAAGGTAGCCCGGGTGTGGTTTGGGAGGAGGATAGGAGGGAAGGAAAAGGCCACTAAAAAAATTTCAAAATAATGACGACAGCCTTTTGGTTGGGCTGTCCACGGGGGTGGAGTGGGCGGGTGCACGGAGCCTCCCCCCACGCGTTCTTACACGTCTGGGTGAGGAGGATATGGAGCATGGTGAGGGTGGTTACACAAGGGCTGCAGTGGCACTCTGTGATCCTGCTGCCATTCCTGAAGCTCCACCAGACGCCGGAGCATGTCAGTTTGATCACGCAGCAGGCCCAGCATTGCATCATGCCTCCTCTGATCTTCCTGCCGCCACCTCTCATCTCGAGCATCCCTCCTGTCCTCACGTTCACTGGCATCTTTCCTGTAATTTGATACCACGTCCTTCCACTCATTCAGATGAGCTCTTTCATTGCGGGTCACTTCCATGATTTCTGAGAACATTTTGTCTCGTGTCTTTTTTTTCCGCCACCTTATCTGAGATAGCCTTCGGGATGGACTAGGGGAGGCTTGAAAAATTTGCAGCTGCATGAGGGAGGGAAAAAAGGGAGAGAAGTATTTAAAAAGATACATTTTACAGAACAATGCTTACACTCTTTCACGGTGAACAACGCTATTCACCTTACATAGCACATGTGATTTCACTACAAGGTCGCATTTTGCATCTTAATATTGAGTGCCTGCGGCTCTGGTGTTAGAGAGCTCACAGACGCAGGTCCGGGCAGCAGAATTCAGCTTGCATGTGGCCATGGTAAGCCATTGTCTTTCGGCTTCTGCAGCCTTCATATATCCAGCACCCTCCTTTACCAAATAGCAAGCAAAGCCCGTTCAGTGCTGCTTCTTTCCTGTTAACATGCAGCAGCAGAAACCACCCCCCCCATCCAATTCTCTGGGATGATCGCTTTACCCCTCCCCCCACCGTGTGGCTGGTATCATGGAAGATCACTGCTAAACACCCCCTTCTCCTCCCCCCACCGTGTGGCTGGTAGCAGGGAAGATCCCTGCTAGCCAAGCACAAAAAAGCTCAGCACCAATCACGCCCCCCACTTTCCCCTGCTTGGCTACCTGCAGGGAAGGATTTCTTTTAAGCAACAGGCAAACAGCCCAGTAGGAATGCCAATCTCTGTCCCCTTAATTAAATTCCTGAATTTCAACCAGGTTACCATGAACGATATCACTCTCCTAAGGATAACACAGCGAGATAAAGAACGGATGTTGCTTGAATGCCAGCAAACACCCGGACCATACGCAGCTAGGCTTTGTCATGCAATGATACCAGATTACTTGCTACATGCATGGCGTGGTCAAGTGTCTTACCATGGAGGACGGAATAAGGCTGCCCTGCCCAGAAAGCTTCTGCAAAGGCTTTTGGAGTACCTCCAGGAGAGCTTCATGGAGCTGTCCCTGCAGGATTTCCGCTCCATCCCCAGACATGTTAACAGACTTTTCCAGTAACTGTACTGGCTGCGAATGCATTCCAAGTCCTCATGGCAAATTAATCATTAAAAAACACTTGCTTTTAAACCATGTCTTATATTTACAAAGGTTCACTCACCAGAGGTCCCTTCCATGGCTTCATTGTGTGGGATAGTGGCTTGGGAGGGCTGGGAGGGTAATTCCGTCAGGGTGAGAAAAAGCTCCTGGCTGTTGGGGAGAACGGAGTGCTGTGTGCTCTCTGCAAGCTCGTCCTCCTCTTCCTCCTCCTCATCTTCCCTGTCCGCAGAATCCTCAGCCATGGCTGAGATTACCACCCCCACCTCGGAATCCACAGACAGGGGTGGGATACTCGTGGCGGACTCCCCTAGAATTGCATGCAGCTCAGCGTAGAAGCGGCATGTTTTCGGCCCTGCCCCGGACTTTCCGTTTCCTTCTTTGGTTTTCTGGTAGGCTTGTCTGAGCTCTTTAACTTTCACACGGCACTGTACTGAGTCCCTGGTGTGGCCTCTCTGCATCATGGCCTTGGAAATTTTTTCAAATGTTTTTTCATTTTGTCTTTTGGAACAGAGTTCTGTTAGCACGGAATCCTCTCCCCATACAGCGATCAGATCCAGTACCTCCTGTGCGGTCCATGCTGGAGCTCTTTTTCGATTCTCAGGAGACTGAATTGTTACCTGTGCTGATGAGCTCTGCGTGGTCACCTGTGCTGGTGAGCTCTCCATGCTGGCCAAACAGGAAATTAAATTCAAAAGTTCGCGGGGCTTTTCCTGTCTACCTGGCCAGTGCATCCGAGTTCAGATGGCTTTTCAGAGTGGTCACAAGGGTGTACTGTGGGATACCGCCCGGATGCCAATACCGTCGAATTGTGGCCACACTAACCCTAATCCGACATGGCAATACCGATTTCAGCACTACTCCCCTCGTCGGGGAGGAGTACAGAAATCGGTTTTAAGAGCCCTTTATATTGATATAAAGGGCTTCGTTGTGTGGACAGGTGCAGGGTTAAATCGGTTTAACGCTGCTAAATTCGGTATAAACGTATAGTGTAGACCAGGCCAAACTCTAAACATGCAGGTTTGAAAATGTTGTCTTTCGTGATTAGCATGGTATCGTTTACAAATGAGTGTTGTTTACGAATAAAGCAACGTGAATGTACATTGAAATGCAACTAAGGATGCACATTCACTTGTTCAAGTTAAAAGTATATTTACTCAGTTTAGCTCCTACAGCTCCTCCAGATCCCAAACACAACATACAGTTGCCACCTTCCATCCCAGAGTTAGCTACATTTCAACAGTGGATGACGATCTCTGAACACTACAGATCAGCGCCATAAGATACAGCACATTTTATCTACCTAAAGGGACATTTTGTTATGGGACAGTTGGTCAAATTTGGGGCCTCCATGGTTCAGCCGTGTACCTCTTCAAAAATGAGTAGCCTTCCTAAAGACCTAGCAAGAAAAATGATATTTAGTGCTGATCAAGGAACATTGCTTAATTCTCATTATTTGTAGGATTTCTCCAGAATACGTGGTTTTCAAGACTCTACTAATAGCATCTCTCTGAAAAGGGTCAGATGGACAAAGTGCTTAGGAGAAGCTCAGAATGTCCCAGGGAAACATCACTAGAAAAGTTATGCCACTTGGTGGCATCAACCTCAAAAGCTTCTACAAACGGGGACGGTTTGCATAATTGGCAACACAGTGATTAGAAGCATCAAATTATTTTCCCTAGCGTACAACAAATAACATTAATGGTAGGGATAATGTCAAGCAAAATTACATTGCATTTTAAACAGCACTGATAGTCAGTGTTAAGCAGACATATAATTAGCACTGTGGAAGCTTGATAATATTAATAACGTGGCTAATTGTACTGATATATATAGCCAGATTAATTGTCACAAAACATCAGTATCAACTTTTCAAAGCCATCCCATAAACCCTGCCATTGTTTGTTGGCGGTGCTGGCATTGGTGTCGGTAAGGGAAAACAGCAAAATGCACTCCAGTATGCACCCCTGGCTTAGGCTGTTGTCTTGCTCTGCTGGCCTTGTTAGCAGTGACTGCAAACAGGCGGTGAATTGTCAGCGGTGCACCATATGAGCACTCTTAGCCAGAAAACTCCCTTCAGCTAACTCAGCCCCTGACGCTGCTGCTTCGCACTCAATGATTTATTCACGCAGCTCTAGCTGGAGTCGGGGGCCTGGCTGTATTTGGGCTTTCTCTCCCCAGACTCTGGCACGGCCACTCTTTTAATCTGGAAAGCTGTAATGAAGAAGATAATGACATGATGTGTTTTGAAACTAATGTACAATAGCGCTCTGCCTGGAGCGCACATACAACACCAGCGAGGTCACTTTGTAACAGGAGTCAGAGGAACTGATTTATTCATTGCCAAGGAACTTTTCAGTTCTCATTTCAGGGCTGCAATGGGGCCAGCCTCTCCCCAACACCCCCCCGGACACAGTCACCCAAAAGTGGACACGTCTAAACTGAGCTGTATAGTGATGTCAACTCAACAAGTGCCCATGGAGGGCATTCATCCCTCTCGTTGTCTCACAGCAAGGAGGCACCACTCCAGGCAGAGGACAGTCTGGGCTGAGCCACGGCTCCAGGGCACTTAGAGGGGTGAATGCTGAGCTCCGTTAAACCAGGAGTCTGAATATCACCCGTCGCTGAGGGGGCGGGGGATGGACATTAAGGGGAAATGGATGCCATTTTGCTTAGTCCAACCTTGTGAAAGTTCACAAGATGAGGAGCAACGGGTTACACACACACACACACACACACACACACACACACACACACACACACACACACCTGTATCTTTTTAACACTCTACTTGGCCATTGGGAGCCTCATGCTGGGGGCAGCCATTTTGCTGAAGAGCCATGCCATGTGTATGGTTCTAGACCCGTGCGAGTCCCCGGGAAAGAGGCAGGGGGGTTTCAATGGTCAGTGACTTTCAGTGGGATTTGGGCTAGTAAGTCACTTTGGCTCTCTCTCCCTCAGCCAGTCTCCAGCCTGCGTTGGACCCAATCCCGACTGCCTCTCTGCAGGAGCAACAGACGTGGGCAGTGGTGAGCTGAAGCAGGTTCCCACAGGTTCTCAAGAACTGGTTGCTAAAATTAGACCTCCGTGGAGAACCGGTTGTTAAAGGGCCAGAGGGTGGGCAAAGAACTCCGGTCTGTGGGCCGGACCATCCTGTTGCTCCATGGATTCCCAGCTGGGGAGGCTGAGGCTCCCCTGGCCCTTCCCCCGCTTCCCCCCAGTTGCAGCGTGGCCAGCCACCGACATCAGCTGGGCAGCTCAGCTGAGCTCTGGAGTCGTCCTGCTGCCACTTTTTGAATGGCCCAGCAAGGGGGGGGGGCTGCTGCAAGCTCCAGGGCTGGCCAGAGGAGAGGGGAGGGGGCAAGTGGGGCAATTGGCCCAGGCCCTGCCCCACGACGATCTCTCCCTGGCTCCTCCCCCGCTTCCCCCCTCTTAAATCAGAACTTTTTATAGGGAACCGGTTGTTAAGATTTTGGCAGCTCATCACTGGACGTGGGGCTGTGGGGAGGGAATTTCTTTCCTAACCTATGCCCACAGGAGCCCAGTATAATAGAGAGCTAGCATTCCCTGGAGCTCTAAGACTGGAGCCTCGCCTGTGTGCCCAAGATACCCCATGGCTGCTGGGGTGGAGATACCCCATGATACTCCATGGCTGCTGTAGTCAAGGCTGCCCCTCCCCTGTGAGCTTGTTGGTGTGTTTGGCAGCACTCTCTAGTGGGAGCACCTGAATCACCCTTCCAAAGCAGCAGCCTGGGCTGCAGTGTATCACCATGCTGCGCAGGACACAGTATCTGAGGACACCTCTGCCCAGCTTCCTCTGCCAATGCACTCAGGGCACCAGGTCGCAACAGGCCCCAGATGCCAGCTAGCCATGGGAAACACTGTCGGAATATCATAGAATCATAGAATCATAGAATCTCAGGGTTGGAAGGGACCTCAGGAGGTCATATAGTCCAACCCCCTGCTCAAAGCAGGACCAAACCCAACTAAATCATCCCAGCCAGGGCTTTGTCAAGCCTGACCTTAAAAACCTCTAAGGAAGGAGATTCCACTACCTCCCTAGGTAACCCATTCCAGTTCTTCACCACCCTACTAGTGAAAATATGAAGGATCCCCTGCTGACTATGAAAGCAACAGGAGGGCAGGAGCACAGCCAGATCACGTGGCCATTCCCGCCCTCCATTCCCCCCCTTCCCCCTCTGTACTGGACCAAAAGGGCAGCACCTTCTTCTGCAAGGTGGCAGCCTCCAGCCCTCAGCTCAACATGCCAATTAGAAACAAAAGGGTTTTTAAGAGAATGTGTTTTCGCCCTGTGCTCAAGGCAATGATGAGCGTGTTGCACCCTGGGATGCTCTGCACTGCAGGGCTGGGGAGGATGGGGGCAGTTTCCTTTCAGGACAGAAAAGGCATTCACATTCCAATTAATTAGCCAGCATGATGCTCCCTTGAGGCCCAGTCCCACTGTCCTCACTAATTTCTCTTCCACTGATGCCAACTGGAGATTCGTCAGCCAGGATTGGGTCCTACGGACCTGAATCGCCCCTTGCTGGCCTCAGTCTGATGCTGGTGTGATATCACTGAGTTACTCTCCATTTACACCAGTAGGAAGGAGAGTAGAATCATGCCCTGGATTCACACTGCCTTGGAGACCATGAGGAAGGCTGGACTCTGGCTTGCTTTATGGGCCATCTGAACATGAAAGGCTGAGAGAACAGAGCTTGAGTGAAGCAGAAAACAACTGAAGCAGGATGCTTGAGGGAGAATAGAGTGGAGTGCTGCAAACGCAGCTAATGATTAAGCACATGCTTGAACACCCAGAAGATGGCTTGGATATTCTTGGATCCTCTGACTGTATTCAGCCCTTGCAGTCTTGTTTGCTTTAGATTTAAATCGCTCTATTGAGTAGCTTATTTGAAGGAAATAAAGCCAAGTGCTTTTCCTTTTGATAACCTGAAGACATGAAAAGAGACTTGTTTTGAGTGGTTACCAGAAAACGCTTTTGATTATTAAGTTCTCTAAATGCCACTTGGTTTTTGATCTGGAAACAGCAAGTGCCTCTTTATCAAACTCTTCCCTCTGCTCTGCACCTAAGGGGAGAAAGCCAGTGACCAGAAAACCCATTCGTTCCACATTCAAACTGGGGGATTTGTGGCTCCTGGTTCACAGCAGCTGAAAGAGGCACCGAGGCTGCTTTCAAAATCTGGATTCAAGTTAGCACTGCGCAAAGTAAGACTATGACAAATGGGGATGATTAAACATAAAATACACTCCTGCCCATTGGGAGGCTAACCTCTCATCAGCAGTTCTCTCTTACAATGAGGCTGCTGTGTTAAAGGACTGATGTGTCATTCCCACTGCAGACCAGAATGGCTATCTTGGACTCTAAGCAGGCTTGTCCAGTGGCCAAGCCTGAAATGGAAATACTCTTGCCAATGTTGAGTTTAATCACACCTCATTTTGGCACCAATACCCATTGCCTGGGGCGCAAGCACCATGCAGCGTCACAGAGACAACGCAGAAGGTAACACACACACCTACCTGTCACATGTGCTGAACGGGGCAGGCATCAGGAGTGCGCAGGAGGAAAACTGAGCCTCATACCTAAAATGGCAGGCTTGGCAAATACACAGTGGCCATGTTGTATTATTACATGAGCCTTACGAGTGTAGCAGCATTCCTTCTACAAGAGCTCATTTCACATGGCGTTTAATGCTCAGGTTCTTTCCTTCTCTCGTGCTGCCTCCTGGATATTTTTGACCATACGATGCTCTCTTTGGGGGCCTAGCAGGAATTTACATACTAATCAGGCAGCTACAGCACCTGGGTACAACAAGAGAAATTGAGGACAAAGACGAAGCCTGAATAATGGCTTCATTTTTCCTCCTCTCTCACATCCAGTTCATTCCATTCAATAATGCTTTGTTGGCAGGACAGTTTGCAAGTCTTGCCAAAGGAAACCAAACTCTCAAGTTTCTCTCATAAGCAGATAAAACACACCAAGCATCTGCCCAGGACACAGCTGATTTTGGCTGCCCATACTGCTTATATTGAGCCACAGTGAGATATTTAAAAACAGAGACAGATCTAGAGATACATATATACAGGCATAAACTCAGCCCAGCAGTAACTGCATTGACTTCAGTGGATTACACCAAGAAAAGATTTAGTCCATTTGGGCAGATTTGATCAAAAAGGAAGTGCCTTCCCCTTTCTCTCCCCTCCAAGTCACTATTTTTGCACTAGAAATGAACAAACAAAACAAAAGCCTAGAAATTAAGCAGAAGAAATAACCAGAAATGCTGGACATTACTGCTAAGCATTAGATCCACTGGACACAGAGCAGTCTCTAAGCTAGCTTATTTCCCTCGGCTCAGCAACTAAAGAAAATTCCACCCAGAAAAGCCCCATTGCAACTGTCACAGATGATACACTCACCAGCCCTTTCTTAATCTAAGCACATCCAATCCTCTGCCATTGTTAGCTTCTCACAGCATGGTGCCCAAGCACTCTCTGACATTGCCTGTGCTGTACCTGTCCCCACCACCCCAAGCTACATCTCCATTTCTGCTGCATCGCTTATGAAAATCAGTGCATTCGCTCTTTAAAAAACTCCAAACAACATTTGACTCACTAAAGCAAATGCACACCTAACCAAGTGATCACGTGGCAGAGCAACTGTTGCCAGAGTCCGCCAGGCCTGGTGTATGTTATAGCCACCCATCTGTCAAATCTATCAAGACTGTGAGCTCCTCAGGGCAGGCTCCCATCCTATCTGGTCATTTAGGGCATGCTCGTAGGAGCTAAAACGATGACCACCAAACACTAGCTCCACTCATTCATCCAGCCCGAACCACGGAACAACTTTTAGCCAATTAAACAGCCAGGCTCAGATAACATTGGGCATGTTTTGCAACCAGCTTTACCAACTACTTAAGGGAAAACATATGATGCCATGGTAACCAATGGATTAGATAGCACATCGATTTTACACAGCAATGAGTGCTACAGAATTTGACAGCTTTCTCTGAGTGTGCAAACTGCATACAGCACAGCCTCTGCTGTCCCTAATCTCATTATTCGAACCCCACCCCCACTAGTCAAAGCAGGGTGATGCTGCTCAGTATCTGTAACTGCCCCGAAGTGTTCCTTGACCACCTGAACTTTATTTGGCACTTTCCCTGGCCCTCAGATAATCGGGGCTGCAGCACAAACCAAACACATGAGAAGGGAGCATGTGACATGAGAAATTTCCACTGTTTAGGGACGACCTTGTGATTTTGCTTTGCCACTCTTGAGTTACGAAAGGTCATCTCTAATTGACAGCAGCAGTTACAATGCCAATTCCTGCCTCCCACCTGCCCAGCTTAGTGGCTCAGAAATTCCTCGTGGCCTGAAGTTTTCCAATCTTGGTCTCAGCCTGAAGGTGAATGGGTTTGGACAGTTTAAGGAGGGTGACCAGGTGTCCGAATAAACCAGGATTGCCTTTAGTTATCTAATAGGTCCCCGATGATTTCACTGTAAGCATGACCTTGGCCCAGTTGGCACAGCCAAATACTGCAGTGCTGCCAGGCAGCTGCCCTTTGCTGTTGTGCTGAAACCAGCAGCATTTCTTCTGGATGCCTCAAGGCAGCTGCTCCCCACATTATACCTTCCAACTAGTCATCTGAAAGACACAAAATCTGGTGCTTGCAGCAACACTGGCCCTGGCAGAAAAAGAAAGATCTTTGGGGAAGTTGGAAAAACTTGACTTAAAAAAGGAAATGTATTTTCCCTTGTACTCTTCCATACTCCAAACCAGCTGCAGGATTTTGTTCATCTTAACCTTGGGCTAAGAACAAGCCTGGCAAATTTCAGCGTGAAAGCAGGATTTTTCAGAGAGTTATAGCTCTCTGAAAACAGGGTGGAGTGGGCATTAGTGCAAGTGCTAAAGCAATTTCAACTCCAAGAGTAAGGTTATTGCAAACAAGCAGAGCCCCCAATAGTTCCAATTGCAAGACCCTGTTTGCAGTTGATAACAACTTTGCCAAACCTGAACCATCTGGGCTGAAATTTCCCATATGGAGCACCTGCTTCACGCTGAATCTTTTTGAAAGGTTTCAGCAAAATGGTTCAGCCAATTCCAACAGCGAGACTAAGGAAAACATCACTAGTTTCCCTATGTTAAAAATAGTCTTACAATCACTTCACTGAAAAGCTCTAGTGCTCTTATAATTTGAAGCAAGGACTTGAAATCTGACAGAGGAGAAGTCACCCTAGTGTCAGGGATGTGCCTTTTGCTGTTCTTGTGAAAAAATCACCCCAACTTGGCCAAGTTACGAGCCTTTGAAAAATCTCAGTTTGCACATACTCAGTGGAGACTTGCCAGATTTTGGCTGCTAAACTCTCCGATGATCCCATCTGCACAGAGCATGCTCTGGCATCACACAGCTTCTCTATGTGGCAGGACTGTGTGTGCACCATCCCACCCAGACCAACTGAGCATGTTCCATCCTGGGGCTGCAGGGGCTGAGCAGGATTGCTTGCAACAGCTCCTCCTAACTGCTGTGGACTGCTCTGACACCAGCTACAGTGATTGGACAAGGAACCCGGAGCCGGAGTGTAGGATTGGGTAGTGGAGACTAGGAATGGCAGTGGATCTAAAGGTTCCGGGCAAAGTTTCCTGGCCCAACTCCAGCCCCAAAACAGCTGGGACTAGCCATTACAGGGGAATGTCCAGCATCACCTCTATAGCCCTGGGCTGGAGCATGCTCAGTTGCTCCTTGGGGGTGGCACATGGACATTCTGGTCCTCAAGTAGGAACCGTGAGAAGATGGAGCACACTCAGTGAGGTGAGAATCTTCAGAAACTTTTGAAGCTAAAATCAAAGTCTCTATTGAGCACATGCAAACTGCAATTATTCAAAAACTTGTAACTTGGCCAAATTTTCATGGGGACAGCAAAAGGCACATCACTGACACAAAGGCCACCACCCTGCTAAATTTCAAGTGCCTGCTTCATAGCATGGAGGCACTAGAACTGCTGAAAGGCAAGGTCACCAGAATTTTTGCACATTGGCAAAACTATGGGATTCCACCTCCCCTTCCCCTGTTCTCAGAA
This sequence comes from Mauremys reevesii, assembly GCF_016161935.1. Classification (NCBI taxonomy): domain Eukaryota; kingdom Metazoa; phylum Chordata; order Testudines; family Geoemydidae; genus Mauremys; species Mauremys reevesii. The sequence goes on along the minus strand of NC_052631.1, from coordinate 60,215,639 downwards.
ACTGCCCAATCTTTCTGGATGAAATTTAAAAATAACAAACAACCTGAGGCAGACAGAAAATTTCAGCCCAAACAGTTACGTTTTGCAAAACAGAAAACAGAATCTTGTAATAGGAAGTGTTGGGCAGCTTTCATAATAATAGCCATGCCTACAACACGCACTGCCACAGACGGATATGTACAGAAAAGGCATGCAGGTTTATTGTCCTGAAATTACAGATCATATCAAATGTAATGATGTATATATAATACAGGGTTAAATGCTGCAGTGCAGTGGTGCAAAGCCACTGAAAGCCATTGGAGTTGTGCGGATTAGTGGAGTATTAATTGGGGAGTCATCCTTGTCATCGTGGCAGATTTTAAACGGACGTACCTCCTTGCAGATTGGGTGGCACCCGGATTGATCTCTATTTAGATCCATTAATTGGGGAATCATCATAGAATCTCAGGGTTGGAAGGGACCTCAGGAGGTCATCTAGTCCAACCCCCTGCTCAAAGCAGGACCAAACCCAACTAAATCATCCCAGCTAGGGCTTTGTCAAGCCTGACCTTAAAAACCTCTAAGGAAGGAGATTCCACCACCTCCCTAGGTAACCCATTCCAGTTCTTCACCACCCTACTAGTGAACAAGTTTTTCCTAATGTCCAACCTAAACCTCCCCCTCTGCAACTTCAGACCATTACTCCTTGTTCTGTCATCTTCTACCACTGAGAACAGTCTAGATCCATCCTCTTTGGAACCCCCTTTCAGGTAGTTGAAAGCAGCTATCAAATCCCCCCTCATTCTTCTCTTCTGCAGACTAAACAATCCCAGTTCCCTCAGCCTCTCCTCATAAGTTGTGCGCTCCAGCCCCCTAATCATTTTTGTTGCCCTCCGCTGGACTCTCTCCAATTTATCCACATCCTTCTTGTAGTGTGGGGCCCAAAACTGGACACAGTACTCCAAATGAGGCCTCACCAGTGCTGAGTAGAGGGGAATGATCACATCCCTCGATCTGCTGGAAATGCCCCTATTTATACAACCCAAAATGCCATTAGCCTTCTTGGCAACAAGGGCACACTGTTGACTCATATTCAGCTTTTTGTCCACCGTAACCCCTAGGTCCTTTTCTGCAGAACTGCTGCCCAGCCATTCGGTCCCTAGTCTGTAGCAGCGCATGGGATTCTTCCGTCCTAAGTGCAGGACTCTGCACTTGTCCTTGTTGAACCTCATCATATTTCTTTTGGCCCAATCCTCTAATTTGTCTAGGTCCCTCTGTATCCTATCCCTACCCTCCAGCATATCTACCACTCCTCCCAGTTTAGTGTCATCTGCAAACTTGCTAAGGGTGCAGTCCACATATGGTTGAGAATGGTTGAGCATAAATAGGAAACACAGAGAGGGTGTTTGTTGCAAGTGGAAGCCAGAATAAATACAAACTGAATCCACAGCTTTGGTGCTGCAGCAAGTGTTACATAACACATTCACTGTAGCTCGTCTGAATAGATTTTTAAACTGTGCATGATAAAAGCATTATGAAAAGCACTTTTTATGTACAGGTGCCACTTTTCAAGCCACAAAATCTCCCCCACTTTGGAATTAAAACCAGCAGAAATTCATGCAGAAAGAAGACTCTAAAAGAATAAATAAGTAATAAAACAGTGTCAATAGATTCATCCCCCACACTCCAGAAGCTACCTCCCTATTCTCTCCTTCACTTTAGTCATAGCTAGAGCCTCACAGATTCTGCTGTACTGATCTAAACCACTTTCCACTTCATTTTATGGAACATTACTTCTCTTTACTAATAGCACATTGGCAATTCACTGCTTAACAGTATTGCCAACTCCAGGCATTCAAAAACCAGTCAGATCCCTCCAAAGTCATGAGATTTTTAAAAAATAATACAGGTGGGGTTTTTTTATTTGTTTTCTGGCTTCTGAGCCTTTAGGGGTCAAATTTTCAAGCTTTTTTCTGCAACCATGAGGGTTAGAAACTTGAATTAATAAAAGCAAGCACAGATTCTCATATAACCCCTGACTTCAAGAGCTGTGACTCTAAGAACAACATCGGATATCGTGAAAGCTGACAACACTACCTCTCCATCCATTAGCAGATCAACATTTGTCAAAGCTAGCTGTTTCCACAGGATCCCATATCGCCACAGGAGAGCACCAGTCAGATACCTGTTTGCAGAAGGCTTACTGTGCTGCAGCCACTGGGCTAAAGTCTCTCTGCCCATGTGGATGAGCTACAACAGTGGTCCCCAACGCGGTGCATCTTAATGCGCCCGCATCCTGGCCTCCAGGAGAGCACCCGCCGAAATGTTGCCGAATTTCAGCGGCATTTCAGCGGGGACACCTCTCGATGACGCCGCTTGCCGTCGACAAGTGATGTCATCAAGAGGCGTCGCTCTTGAATTTCGGCGGGGACGCCTCTCGATGACACTGCTTGCCATCGACAAGTGACATCATCGAGAGGCGTCGCTCCCAAATTTCGGCGGGGACGCCTCTCGATGACGTCACTTGTTGACGGCAGCGGCATTTCGAGAAGCAGTGGCATTTCGGTGGGTGCTCCACCGCCGCAGTGGTCCTTCGTCTGGCGCCCGCCAGATGAAAAGGTTGGGGACCACTGAGCTACAAGAAGCAGTGTGCTGGTAGTCAGGGAGTGCTGTGGCAGCACTGCTGAGCCCAGAGGGCCTTTGTTAGTAGTATTGGGAATCACGGCCTGCAGCACAGGCAGCCTAACAAGTGCAGGTGGCCTGTCCTAGGCTGCCTGATTGGCTACGCCACCTGTTTGGTTGGAAGAGTCAGCAGACTGCCTCTTAAGCCCAGCAGCAGTTCCTTGGCTGCTCAAAAGCATTTGCTCATGGTTGTGATAGTTCCTATCTTGGACCCAGCCATGCCTCTCTCCAGGTAACCCAACTCTGACCTGCTGACTCCAATTTCCAACTCCTCCTCCAACCGCTAGGCATGACTGCCCATGTCCTGATCACTGACAGGTCAGATGCAGGTGCTCTTTCATCACCAGAGTAGCTGTAATGGCAGAGCACTTGCAACACCTTTTTAGGCACTATGCTTAACATAGTTCACAGGAAGCACAACTGAGCTCACAGCATAGGACAATTGCTACATGGTCTTATCGTCCATTGAACTATAGGCAGAACTCCCCATTGATATCAGTGGGAAATCACCACACCAGCTAACGTCAGTGCAGGCTGTGATACGAACTTTGGGCATGTGATTGCAAGAAGTTCTCTGGACTCCTTTGCAGCCCTCCTCCATGAGTGTGAGGCCCTAAATTAAAGGTGATCAGCCTGACACAAAGGTGACAAAATGACTGAATGCTCCACCCCCCCACCAGATCCTCAAAGGTATTTAAACACCAGGGAGGACATGGGCCATACCTACCGACCACAAACAGAGCTCCTGCAAGGAGCAGAGTATTCTCAGTTCCCATTGACTTCAACAGTGCATAGCAGGATTAGGCCATTAAATTCTCATGCTAGAAGCTTTGCGACCCATCCCCACCCTGAGTGCATCCGAGTTGACAACACAGGCACAGGCATTCCAGTGGCTCTGAGCTCCTGCATGGCAGAGAGCATTCTGTAAAAGTCTTCATCATGCACTAGAAGAGGAAGCCCCCCAATACAAAGTGACTTGGTGTACACTGAAATGCATTTCACATCACTGGTTTACAGAGGCTTTATATATATAACTAATGCAAACCCAAGAGCAATCAACCCAATTGTATGGAAAGCCCAGGCTGCGGAGGGAGCTGCATGTCTCCGTTGCTACCAGAAAAAATAAATATGTAAATCACACTCATCCCGAGGAAGACAGTAATGATGCAATCCGCTATTTTTATTGCTTAGCGAGTCGTTGGCTTGTCAGGACAATCCTTTTCCAGCATTGGTTGGACTCCCATCATTTAAATTAAAAAAGGAAATAAAGCAATTGTGTCTTTCATTGTTTTTGTGGAACTGACATGTAGCGGCATTTCATGTTCTTCAAATCGCTAGTTGGAGGGGGGAGAGAACACTTATCTTGTTGCTATATTTATGTTCACATGTTTATCTGAAGCTTGGCAGTTGCTGTAAGTAGACCCTGCTGCAAGCTAGTACATTCAAAGTGCTTTTCATTCCTAATGAGGAATGCAGAGAATCCAGCGCATTGTGGGCAACACATTTTTTTTTGGTTCAGGGGGTGAAGGAGGGCTCAAATGGTCAGATGAACTGATGTTCACTGTTTTGCTTTTAGGTTCAAATGCAGTATAGCTGGGGTAGGGTGACCAGATGTCCCGATAAAATTGAGACTGTCCCGATATTTAACCTTTTGTCCCGCGTCCCGATCAATGTACGATTGGGACGCCATTTGTCCCAATATTTAGGTAAGGAGGTGAGCGGGAGGGAGGATGGAGCACCCATGGGGAAAAATTGCAGCCAAGCTCTCCCTCCTCGCCTCCTTCCCCTCCTCCCACCAGCACGCTGCGTCCCCGCTCATCCCCCGCCCCCCCCCCGGCGCTTCCTGCCACCTAACAGCTATTTGGCAGTGCTTAGCGCTTTCCAGGAGGGACGGGGGAGAAGCGGGAATGTGGTGCGCTTAGGGGAGGAGGTGGAGAAGAGGCAGGGCAGGGGCGCGACTTGGGGGTAGGGAGTAGAATGGGAGTGGAGCGAGGGTGGATGCTTGGGCGGGAAGAGGCGGGGGGTGGGCAAGCACCACCCGGCAGAGAGGAAGTCGGCACTGTAGGGCTGAGTGGCGGGTGGGGGGGTGAAGAGGTGAGTGGCAGGCGGGCGGGCGGGGGGGGTGAGGAGGTGAGCGGTGGGTGGGGGACTGAGGAGAGATGCAGCAAGCCAGCAGGGGGCCGGGGGATGAGGAAGGGCACGGGGGGGCAAGCGGGGAAAGGGCGGGATCTGGGGCAGAGTGGGGGCAGAGCCTGGGAGGAGCAGGGGTGGACTGTGGGCAGGGCTGACAGCATCCCAGTGTGTCTCAATATTTTAGTGTTGTGATCTGGTCACCCTAAGCTGGGGCCACTATCAACCACTTTCTGCCAAAACAAATGCAACATTTTCAAAATCACCCACTGGTTCTGGTGCTGTAATTTCTGGGTTCCCAATGTGAGCAACCTTCGGCCTAGTTTTCAAAGTCACTGACTTCAATTGGAGTCCTCGGTTCCCAGCACCTCGGACAACCAGAGCCTGGTGCCTCAATTTGGATTCACAAAATGAGTGGCCTGCCCATCTTACCTTCTTGGGATGATGAGGAAACTTGGTCCAGTAACAAAGCAAGCTGTTCACACTCTCTTGATACAAGACTTTGGATCCAAGCTCCAGTTTTCCTTCAGATTGAAAATATAACTCTCCAAAGCAACATTTTTTTTTGAAATGAGACCTCTGACTTGAGATGCTCCAGCAATTTGCAGGCAACTGCTAGTCAGATAAATATCTAACTACAACTCAAACATCCAGCCAGGAATAGATTTATTTAGAGATTGTTACATTTGGCATTATTTACAGAAAGACAGTTTTCTCTTGGTCAGGTAATAGCTCTGAAATTCCTGGATTTAAAGGTATGTCTACACTACGGGATTATTCCGATTTTACATAAACCGGTTTTGTAAAACAGATTGTATAAAGTTGAGTGCACGAGGCCACACTAAGCACAGTAATTCGGCAGTGTGCGTCCATGTACCGGGGCTGCAGCAGCACTCTGTGATCCTGCTGCCGTTCCTGAAGCTCCACCAGATGCTGGAGCATGTCAGTTTGATCACGCAGCAGCCCCAGAGTTGCATCCCGCCACCGCTGATCTTCCTGCCTACACCTCTGATCTTCCTGTACTGGGGCCGGTTTTATTCAATATCTTCATTAACGATCTGGAGGATGGTGTGGACTGCACCCTTAGCAAGTTTGCAGATGACACTAAACTGGGAGGAGTGGTTGATACGCTGGAGGGTAGGGATAGGATACAGAGGGACCTAGACAAATTAGAGGATTGGGCCAAAAGAAAAATGATGAGGTTCAACAAGGACAAGTGCAGAGTCCTGCACTTAGGACGGAAGAATCCCATGCACTGCTACAGACTAGGGACCGAATGGCTGGGCAGCAGTTCTGCAGAAAAGGACCTAGGAGTTACGGTGGACGAAAAGGTGAATATGAGTCAACAGTGTGCCCTTGTTGCCAAGAAGGCTAATGGCATTTTGGGTTGTATAAGTAGGGGCATTTCCAGCAGATCGAGGGATGTGATCATTCCCCTCTACTCAGCACTGGTGAGGCCTCATTTGGAGTACTGTGTCCAGTTTTGGGCCCCACACTACAAGAAGGATGTGGATAAATTGGAAAGAGTCCAGCGGAGGGCAACAAAAATGATTAGGGGGCTGGAGCGCACAACTTATGAGGAGAGGCTGAGGGAACTGGGATTGTTTAGTCTGCAGAAGAGAAGAATGAGGGGGGATTTGATAGCTGCTTTCAACTACCTGAAAGGGGGTTCCAAAGAGGATGGATCTAGACTGTTCTCAGTGTTAGAAGATGACAGAACAAGGAGTAATGGTCTCAAGTTGCAGAGGGGGAGGTTTAGGTTGGACATTAGGAAAAACTTGTTCACTAGGAGGGTGGTGAAGAACTGGAATGGGTTACCTAGGGAGGTGGTGGAATCTCCTTCCTTAGAGGTTTTTAAGGTCAGGCTTGACAAAGCCCTAGCTGGGATGATTTAGTTGGGTTTGGTCCTGCTTTGAGCAGGGGGTTGGACTAGATGACCTCCTGAGGTCCCTTCCAACCCTGAGATTCTATGATTCTATGATTCCTGCCGCGACCTCTCATCTCGAGCGTCCCTCCTGTCCTCACGTTCACTGGCATCTTTCCTGTAATTTGATACCACGTCCTTCCACTCATTCAGATGAGCTCTTTCATTGCGGGTCACTTCCATGATTTCTGAGAACATTTCGTCTCGTGTCTTTTTTTTCCGCCACCTTATCTGAGATAGCCTTCGGGATGGACTAGGGAGGCTTGAAAAATTTGCAGCTGCATGAGGGAGGGAAAAAAGGGAGAGAAGTATTTAAAAAGATACATTTTACAGAACAATGCTTACACTCTTTCACGGTGAACAACGCTATTCACCTTACATAGCACATGTGATTTCACTACAAGGTCGCATTTTGCATCTTAATATTGAGTGCCTGCGGCTCTGGTGTTAGAGATCTCACAGACGCAGGTCCGGGCAGCAGAATTCGGCTTGCATGCGGTCATGGTAAGCCATTGTCTTTCGGCTTCTGCAGCCTTCATATATCCAGCACCCTCCATTACCAAATAGCAAGCAAAGCCCGTTCAGTGCTGCTTCTTTCCTGTTAACATGCAGCAGCAGAAACCACCCCCTCATTCCAATTCTCTGGGATGATCGCTTTACCCCTCCCCCCACCGTGTGGCTGGTATCATGGAAGATCACTGCTAAACACCCCCTTCTCCTCCCCCCACCGCGTGGCTGGTAGCAGGGAAGATCCCTGCTAGCCAAACGCGAAAAAGCTCAGCGCCAATCACCTCCCCCCTCCCCCTGCTTGGCTACCTGCAAGGAAGGATTTCTTTTAAGCAACAGGCAAACAGCCCAGTAGGAATGCCCATCTCTGTCCCCTTAATAAAATTCCTGAATTTCAACCAGGTTACCATGAACGATATCACTCTCCTGAGGATAACACAGCGAGATAAAGAGCGGATGTTGCTTGAATGCCAGCAAACACCGGGACCATACGCTAGGCTTTGTCATGCAATGATACCAGATTACTTGCTACATGCATGGCGTGATCAAGTGTCCTACCATGGAGGACGGAATAAGGCTGCCCTGCCCAGAAACCTTCTGCAAAGGCTTTTGGAGTACCTCCAGGAGAGCTTCATGGAGATGTCCCTGGAGGATTTCTGCTCCATCCCCAGACATGTTAACAGACTTTTCCAATAACTGTACTGGCCATGAATGCATCCCAAGTCCTCAGGGCAAATTAATCATTAAAAAACACTTGCTTTTAAACCATGTCTTATATTTACAAAGGTACACTCACCAGAGGTCCCTTCCATGGCTTCATTGTGTGGGATAGTGGCTTGGGAGGGCTGGGAGGGTAATTCCGTCAGGGTAAGAAAAACCTCCTGGCTGTTGGGGAGAACGGAGTGCTGTGTGCTCTCTGCAAGCTCGTCCTCCTCTTCCTCCTCCTCATCTTCCCTGTCCGCAGAATCCTCAGCCATGGCTGAGATTACCACCCCCACCTCGGAATCCACGGACAGAGGTGGGGTAGTGGTGGCGGACCCCCCTAGAATTGCATGCAGCTCAGCGTGGAAGCAACATGTTTTCGGCCCTGCCCCGGACCTTCCGTTTCCTTCTTTGGTTTTCTGGTAGGCTTGTCTGAGCTCTTTAACTTTCACACCGCACTGTACTGAGTCCCTGGTGTGGCCTCTCTGCATCATGGCCTTGGAAATTTTTTCAAATGTTTTTTCATTTTGTCTTTTGGAACGGAGTTCTGTTAGCACGGAATCCTCTCCCCATACAGCGATCAGATCCAGTACCTCCTGTGCAGTCCATGCTGGAGCTCTTTTTCGATTCTCAGGAGACTGAATTGTTACCTGTGCTGATGAGCTCTGCGTGGTCACCTGTGCTGATGAGCGCTCCACGCTGGCCAAACAGGAAATGAAATTCAAAAGTTCACAGGGCTTTTCCTGTCTACCTGGCCAGTGCATCCGAGTTCAGATGGCTTTCCAGAGCGGTCACAAGGGCGCACTGTGGGATAGCTCCCGGATGCCAATACCGTCAATTTGCGGCCACACTAACCCTAATCCAACATGGCAATACCGATTTCAGCGGTACTCCTCTCATCGAGGAGGAGTACAGAAACCGGTTTAAAGAGCCCTTTATATCGATATAAAGGACCTCATTGTGTGGACGGGTGCAGGGTTAAATCATAGAATCATAGAATCTCAGGGTTGGAAGGGATCTCAATTCGGTATAACGCTCCTAAATTCGGTTTAAACGCGTAGTGTAGACCAGGCCTTAGTAAGCTCTGATAAGTGTTTTTCTCTCTTTTTAAACTATGTTTAGGTTTCAGGTAAGAGCTGGCCTTGATGAAAGATGCTATGGACCTGAAAGCGAAACAAGTTTGGGGCTTTAACTCTCAACTTCTCCCTGTAATGGAACACAACATTAATATTAAGCACAACTGCACAAACATCCCCTTGCTAAAAGTGTATCTTTTACCCATCTTTGGGCTTGTCTTTATTGAAGTGTTAACTCAAGGTGTAACCTGAGTGTTGCCCCTAACCTGACTCCCATCCACATACAAAAATGTCCAGTGTGCATTAAGTGGTGCTTTCAACTGGAGCTAGCTGGGCTGGCAGGGGAGATGGTGGGTGGGTGGGTTGGTTGAAGCTTGAATGCTGCTGACGCTCCAGCTGGTAATGCCACCATGGGCTGCAGCTGAGTTAGCACAACATCAACTGCTAATCTAATCTAATCACTCTGTGTAGGCTCAGTGCTGTTTAGTAGCAGGACTTGGCTAGCTAGCTGCAGCGAAGAAAGCCCTATTTCGCAGTGAGCACTACACTAACTTTAGTTTACTTCATTGCTCACAGCCTTCAGGCATGCAAAATAAAAGTATATTAAAGTAAAGCAAAAAAACTAGAAAAATAGAGGATCAAACATTTAAATGAATGTGCACTATTCTCCCAATGCTATTCTCCCCACTCTAGCTTCAATCAGATTTTGGATTGCATAGGAGAATTCCCTTCACATTTTGTATATTCATATCTTATATCTGCAGCTATGCAGTACTGCCAACCACAAGTGTCCAAAAATCATGCACCAGGGCCGAAAAAGTCACGAGACTGGTTTAAAATTCTTAAGATTGTTTTAAAAAATAATACATTTTTATTTGCCTTCTGTGGTTTTGGGGTTTGTTTTTTTTTGCCTTTAGAGTACACTTGAATCATGTTTTCAAGCTTTCCTCCACAGCAATAAGGGCTAGGAACTTACTTTTTTATTTGTAATGAAAGCCAAGCTTCCCACACAATCACCTCCCTCCAGGAGGCAGGGCGCCAAACAAACACCAAATATCTCAAGACCTAAGACACCTCAAAGGAGACAAGGAGATGACAGAGGCATGGCCCCCTCCCCACTGTCCTTACACACCAGCCCCCACAGAGCTAGACTAACGCATTGCTCCAGACAGGCCAATAACCCAATGTAGCTGCATAGCAGCCCTACCACTCTGTCCAGCTCACATACAGCATTCATACGATTACACAGCAGCTCTGTGTCCACCACCTCTTAAGCCCCAGGTTACACCCTGGAGCTGTCCCCACAACGTCCCAGCGTGGAAGGACATTCTAGCCCACATCCTGTGTTAAAAAATCATGAGTCAGGCCCCCTCCCCCACCAAAAAAAACACCAAAAAAACCCCCAAAACAGAAATTGCTTTTAAAATTATAAGATTTCTAAAATTAAGCAATGTTGGGTTCTCATCATCAACCTCCTGGTTGTAGGGCCATTAGGAGTCACCCCTTCCAGGTTTCCTCCACAATTATGAGACTTAGAAACTCACTTTTTTTTAATGACAGCTGAGATTCTCATGCACATGATGGGTCCCTCCATCCTCCCTTGCTCTCAGGGGGTAGTGGGTAAATGACCTGTATGTTCCACCCCATGGCTAGTGCCACAAGCCTAGCCAGAGCAGTGCAGAACTAGCTTTCCTGCGTGGCTGAGCCAGGCCTGCAACAGTCCAGCCCAAAGGATCATAGAATCATATGATCATAGAATCTCAGGGGTTGGAAGGGACCTCAGGAGGTCATCTAGTCCAACCCCCTGCTCAAAGCAGGACCAAACCCAACTAAATCATCCCAGCTAGGGCTTTGTCAAGTCTGACCTTAAAAACCTCTAAGGAAGGAGATTCCACCACCTCCCTAGGTAACCCATTCCAGTTCTTCACCACCCTCCTAGTGAACAAGTTTTTCCTAATGTCCAACCTAAACCTCCCCCTCTGCAACTTGAGACCATTACTCCTTGTTCTGTCATCTTCTACCACAGAGAACAGTCTAGATCCATCCTCTTTGGAACCCTCTTTCAGGTAGTTGAAAGCAGCTATCAAATCCCCCCTCATTCTTCTCTTCTGCAGGCTAAACAATCTCAGTTCCCTCAGCCTCTCCTCATGAGTCATGTGCTCCAGGCACCTAATCATTTTTGTTGCCCTCCGCTGGACTCTCTCCAATTTATCCACATCCTTCTTGTAGTGTGGGGCCCAAAACTGGACATAGTACTCCAGATGAGGCCTCACCAGTGCTGAATAGAGGGGAATGATCACATCCCTCGATCTGCTGGAAATGCCCCTACTTATACAATCCAAAATGCCATTAGCCTTCTTGGCAACAAGGGCACACTGTTGACTCATATTCAGCTTTTCGTCCACCGTAACCCCTAGGTCCTTTTCTGCACAACTGCTGCCCAGCCATTCGGTCCCTAGTCTGTAGCAGTGCATGGGATTCTTCCGTCCTAAGTGCAGGACTCTGCACTTGTCCTTGTTGAACCTCATCATATTTCTTTTGGTCCAATCCTCTAATTTGTCTAGGTCCCTCTGTATCCTATCCCTACCCTCCAGCGTATCAACCACTCCTCCCAGTTTAGTGTCATCTGCAAACTTGCTAAGGGTGCAGTCCACAATATCCTCCAGATCGTTAATGAAGATATTGAACAAAACCGGCCCCAGCACTGACCCTTGGGACACTCCACTTGATACCGGCTGCCAACTAGACATGGAACCATTGATCACTACCCATTGAGCCCGACCATCTAGCCAGTTTTCTATCCACCTTACTGTCCATTCATCCAGCCCATACTTCTTTAACTTGCTGGCAAGAATACTGTAGGAGACTGTACCAAAGGCTTTCTTAAAGTCCAGAAATAGCACATCCACTGCTTTCCCCTCATCCACAGAGCTGGTTATCTCATCACAGAAGGCAATTAGGTTAGTCAGGCATGACTTGCCCTTGGTGAATCCATGCTGACTGTTCCTGATCACTTTCCCCTCCTTTAAGTGGTTCAGAATTGATTCCTTGAGGACCTGTTCCATGATTTTTCCAGGGACTGAGGTGAGACTGACTGGCCTGTAGTTCCCTGGATCTTCCTTCTTCCCCTTTTTAAAGATGGGCACTACATTAGCTTTTTTCCAGTCATCCGGGACCTCCCCCAATCGCCATGATTTTTCAAAGATAATGGCCAATGGCTCTGCAATCTCATCGGCCAACTCCTTTAGTACCCTCGGATGCAGTGCATCCGGCCCCATGGACTTGTGCTCATCCAGCTTTTCTAAATAGTCCCGAACTACTTCTTTCTCCACAGAGAGCTGGTCACCTCCTCCCCACACCGTGCTGCAGAGTGCAGCTGTCTGGGAGCTGACCTTGTCTGTGAAGACAGAGGCAAAAAAAGCATTGAGTACACTAGCTTTCTCCACATCCTCTGTCACTAGGTTCCCTCCCTCATTCAGCAAGAGGCCCACACTTTCCTTGACTTTCTTCTTGTTGCTAACATACCTGAAGAAACCCTTCTTGTTACTCCTAACATCTCCGGCTAGCTGCAACTCCAAGTGTGATTTGGCCTTCCTAATTTCACTCCTGCATGCCTGAGCAATACTTTTATACTCCTCCCTGGTTATTTGTCCAATCATCCACTTCTTGTAAGCTGTTTTTTGTGGGCACAAGCAGAAGTTACAAACACCTTTTAAAATAACAGTAGTAAGCAGGGCCGGCTCTAACTTTTTTGCTGCCCCAAGCAAAAAAAAAAAATGGAAAAAAACAACATGCCGCCCCACCGAACCAACCCCCACCCCCAAGCGCCACCCTGCCGAACCAAAAACAACAACAACAAAAAACAGCGCTGCCCCGCCGAGCCAAAATCAACCCCCCCAGAGCGCTGCCCCGCCAAACGAAAACCAAAATCAACCCTCCCCCCCGAGCGCCGCCCCGCTGAACCAAAAACAAAATCAACCCCGCCCGAGCACCGCACCGCCGAACCAAAAATAAAATCAACCCCCCCCCCCCGCGAGCACCGCCCCGCCGAACGAAAAACAAAATCAACCCTCCTCCCCGGAGTGCCACCCCGCTCAACCAAAAACAAAATCACGCCCCCCCCCCCGCCCCGGAGGACCACCCCGCCAAACCAAAAAGAAAATCAACACCCCCCAACAAAAAAAAAATAGCGCTGCCCTACCGAACCAAAAAAAAAAACCACCTCCAAGCGCCGCCCCGCTGAACCAAGATTGGCCGCCCCTTATAAGGTGCCGCCCCAAGCATGTGCTTGGTCAGCTGGTGCCTGGAGCAGGCCCTGGAGCCGGCCCTGGCAGTAAGAATCACCCCCTTTGCTACCAACTGGTGCCTTCCCTTGTAGCATTTCATGGCATCATCACACCCAAAGCAGAGCTCCCTGGCCACCAAGTACAGCAGCAGCAACACAGAACCCTGGCTCTGATGTTGGCAGGGAAAACCCCCTTCTCTTCTCTGAAAGGATAAACTTCTGCAGTGGGTATTATTTCCAGTAAACGGAGATATCCATTCTCACCAGATTGGAACCATGTGATGAATTCAGCACCTTGAGGGGGCACCAAAGAAAGATTAAGCACTGAGGCTGTCCACCAGCCAATTATTTCAGAAGCAGATCAGATGAGGCCTAGAATTAGATAGACAATGTGACCCACTTATGATAAACAAGATGTTAAAGAAGGGTCAGCGGTGGGGAGGGGCTCTTTAGTGCAAGGAATGTAAATGATTCATTTACAATATGAAAAGAGCATTTTGTTCCCCACTCCAAAACCTGGCACTGAAATTGCATTTAATTTTTTTTCCTTAAAAATGAAAAATAAAAGTTACTGGGACTCCAGAAAAATTTTTTTTGTGAGAGGTAAGGTCCAGGAAGCAGAAACCGAACACTACTACTGCATTCTCAGCTTCTATTTCTGAAAAAAGAACAACAAAAGAGAGTGACTGAGACCCTAACCCAGCAAAGGGAGCCACACTGGCACAAGGTCCCTGGCAGGATCAGCACCTCACACAGGACAAGGCAGTATTCATACTTCACCCAAACTCAGATGGCACTTGCCACTTTGTATTCATCTGGAGCCCGTCAGACACTGATTGGCAAACAGCTCACTTCAAGCATATCCTTTTAAATAGACCCTTTTCTATTTAAGGACTTGGCCAAAAGTTCTAAGGAATTGCTAGCCACTTATTTTTATAGGTTAAGCACATTCTTCCAAGCTCATTCATCTTTTAAAGGTACATAGCACTGTGTAAATTATTGGCATCAGCACTTCGGTTTTCAAACTGAATATGGAGAAGTATTGGAATGCCTTTAGCTCACAGAATATATTGGCTTTTTTTTTTTTTTAAAGATACTGCATTTTATGATTAACTTACGAAATATGCCACTTGAACTGCCTCCACCACTCCTTCTGGTTTTGGGATAAAGGTCTGGCTTGTACCGTTTAACACCTCCTGTGCCATTCCTCTCAGTGTGTACACACACAGACCCCAGACAATACTAGCAAGTGCAGAGATGCTTCCAGAATGTTTGGTATTTTGTCACCCAAGCAGAAATGGGTTCTCAAACTATTCTTCATTCACATCACTGACAAGAGGCAACACAGTCTGGTGGAATGGGCACAGAACTAGGCATCAATTCTAAACCCAATCTATCAGGGGCTGCTCAACTTTCAAAGCCTCAGGTCTGATTTTCAGAGGTGCTGCACGCTTAGTCTCAGTGGGAGGGGTCGGCAGTTTCAGCACCTGTGCAAACTAGGACCACAGTGAACTGAGGCGCCAAAAATAGGCCATTTTTGAAAATGCCTGCCTTAGTTTCCCCACCTGTAAAATGGGGATAACAGTATTTACTCACTCACCTGACAGGGTTCTGCAAAGGCTACTTACACTGCCTGGTGAATGTTATGGCAAAAAGCACTGTGTAGCAAACTTCTTCCAGTCGAGATTCTGTCTCATTAGCATTATGGCTGATCTCACTGAACTTGAAAGACAAGGGCCAGATTTTAGCAAGAACAAAAAGGACTGAAGAGAGGAATTATGCAATCACCTAAGGCTGATGGAACAGCTAGAGATCAGAAAGGTTTTAGCTTCTCTTAGTTTCAGCATAGAGTAACTATGCAAGTAATAGTATAGACCACCCAGGAAAGCAACTGCAGCACATGTGGGTCATTTGATAATGGAAAAAAGCAGCTGAATCTTAATCAAGTGATTATGTTTAATGCAGTGTAAAGTGCACAGAGCAGAAAGCAACAACAAAGATTACCTTTTCTTTTACATTGGCACTGGCCACTTTCCTTACCCGCACCGCACACCCATCAGTGCCAGAGGCTGTGAAGTTCTGTGAAGAACTCCTATATCTGGCTTTGCTAGGAGCTTAGAAACTGATGCTCATTTTAAACTCTCCAGATCCAGCAATGACGATGCCAGGATTTGCCAATGCAACCCGCAAACATAGCAGGTTTATCACAACAAAGGCAACAGATATAGCAGGATGTCGGTCAGCTGACAAAGCCTGTTCTACCACAGGCACCAAGTGGGCAGAGAATGGCACACACACAAGATCCCCTGGATAAGGCCAAGCTAACTAAAAATAATCAAGTTCAGTTTCATTCACTTCTCTTCCCAGTTAACTGATCTCCTCCTAACTAAACCTACCACCTCAAAAAAATGAATTATGGAACTCACCTGATGTTTGTGGCCATCCCATTGTTCACTCTGTCGCTGTGTTCTACTCCTTCTCCCACCCTGACTCTGTCTTGTCTGCTTAAATTATAAGCTTTTTGGGGCAGGGGCCATCTACTGCTCTGTGTTTGTGCAGTGTCCAGCTCAGTGGGCCCCTGCTTGGCTGGTCCTTAGGCACTACTGTAATGAACAGGATTACTAACAGCCACCTGTACTCTCCACAAGCTGGACCCACTATTAAAGGTCGAGAGCATCTGCAATTTGCTCCCATTTTTGGATCCTGCCCAGCTGCCAACATGGCCTTCAACTGGGCCACATTGTGACATCTCTACCCCATGCAGTTTGGGTTTGACCAGGAACCCAATACAGGTGGAGTCCTTGAGCTCCACACAGGGACAGGGGTCCCTCCAGGTGGAGCAGCATGCAGGATCACAGCCCCAGACCTATAGACTCTCCTCAGGCTCCCCCCTCCCCAAGTAACCTCAACGCAGGTGAGATTGGGCACATTCAAACTGGTG
The DNA here is from genome assembly GCF_016161935.1 of Mauremys reevesii. NCBI lineage: Eukaryota > Metazoa > Chordata > Testudines > Geoemydidae > Mauremys > Mauremys reevesii. The sequence continues at coordinate 60,199,413 of NC_052631.1, read as the reverse complement.
CAGCTGCTGAATAGAAGATGGAGCCTCTCCTGGGCTAGCAGGCTGGTCTTAGCACTGGGAGCCAGGATCTCACAAGTTATAAAAACAGCTCCAGCACTGAGCAAGTCACCTCCCTCTTCCACGTCTCCGCAAGGTGGTAAAATAACAACACTTCCCACCTCATTCACATGGGAGGCCTTGCAGGCCTTGTAAACTGACAAAGCCTATTCTACCACAGGCACCAAGCAGGCAGAGAATGGCAAACACACAAGATCCCCTGGACAAAGCCAAGCTAACTAAAAATCATCAACATACCAGGAGTTAGCAAGTTAGTGTTGATATAGTACATTCATACCCATGACCATCTCAAATCTTCCCTATCTGAGGTACTTATACGGTCCCCGTTATCACAATACCTGAGCGTCTCACAGTCTTTTCCTGGATCTCTGCTCACAGTAGAGCTACTGTCCCCATTTTACAGATGTGGCAGGGAGCGGTGAAGTGCCCTTCCCCGGGTCACACAGGCATGCTGTGGCACAGCAAGAACTGAACCAGCTTCTCCCAGATCCCCAGCTAACATCCTACTCACTGGATCATTCTTCCTCTCTATGGATTGGCAATTGTGGGGTGGGGACAGGAGGAAGTATAAACACCCTCTAACTCCACTGAAATACACTGGACTAGGAGAGCTTTTTAGAGGGACAACATGGGGGAAATGATCAATATGATGCTAAAAACAGGAAAAGTCCCTTCCTTGGCAGGGCAGTTTGCAGGCTGAAGAAATAAGGCATGGCGTGTTCACCATTGGAAATGCCTTCGCTAACACTCCTTCAGTTCTCCCCATACTGAGTATCAAGAACACAGAGGCCCTTTATTTCATTAGTAGGGTTGTCTATTAATCACAGTTAACTCGTGATTAACTCAAAAGAAATAATTGTGATTAAAAAACTATTGTGATTAATCGCAGTTTTAACCGCACTGTTAAGCAATAGAATACTAAGTGAAATTTATTAAATATTTTTGGATGTTTTTCTACATTTTCAAATATATTGATTTCAATTACAACACAGAATACAAAGTGTACAGTACTCACTTTATTTTTTTTATTATTATTATTTGCACTGTAAAAATGATAAACAAAAGAAATAGTATTTCAATTTACCTCATAAAAGTACTATAGTGCAATCTCTTTTTTGTGAAAGTGCAGCTTACAAATGTACATTTTTTTGTTACATAACTGCACTCAAAAACAAAGTCCACTCAGTCCTACTTCTTGTTCAGCCAATCGCTAAGACAAACAAGTTTGTTTGCATTTACAGAGATAATGCTGCCCTCTTCTTATTTACATCACCAGAAAGTGAGAACAGGTATTTGCATGGCACTTTTGTAGCCGGCATTGCAAAGTATTTACGTGCCAGATATGCTAAACATTCGTATGCCCCTTCATGCTTCGGCCACCATTCCAGAGGACATGCTTCCATGCTGATGATGCTCGTTAAAAAAATACTGTTAATTAAATTTGTGACTGAACTCCATGCGGGAGAATTGTATGTCCCCTGTTCTGTTTTACCCGCATTCTGCCATATATTTCAAGTTATAGCAGTCTCGGATGATGATCCAGCACATGTTGTTCATTTTAAGGACATTTTCACTGCAGATTTCACAAAACACAAACCAGGTACCAATGTGAGATTTCTAAAGATGGGTCGAGAGCTGTAGCTAAGGTTTAAGAATCTGAAGAGCCTTCCAAAATCTGAGAGGGATGAGGTGTGGAGCATGCTTTCAGAAGTCTTAAAAGAGCAACACACCGATGCGGAAACTACAGAACCCAAACCACCAAAAAAGAAACTCAACCTTCTGCTGGTGGCATCTGTTTTAGATAATGAAAATGAGCAGGCATCGGTCCTCACTGTTTTGGATGGTTATCGAGCAGAACCCGTCATCAGCATGGAGGCATGTCCCCTGGAATAGTGGTTGAAGCATGAAGGGATGTGTGAATCTTTAGCACATCTGTCACATAAATACGTTGCAACGCCAGCTGCAACAGTGCCATCAGAACACCTGTTCTCACTTTCAGGTAACATTGTAAACAAGAGGCGGGCAGAATTATCTCCTGCAAATGTTAACAAATTTGTTTGTCTGAACGACTGGCTGAACAAGAAGTAGGACTGAGTGGACTTGCAGGCTCTAAAATTTTACATTGTTTTATTTTTGAATGCAGCTTTTTTTTACATGATTCTACATTTGTAAATTCAACTTTCATGATAAAGAGATTACACTACAGTACTTGCAGTGGGGGAACTGAAAAATACTATTTCTTTTCTTTTTTACGGTGCAAATATTTGTAATAAAAATAAATATAGAATTAATAGAATATCAGGGTTGAAAGGGACCTCAGGAGGTCATCTAGTCCAACCCTTGCTCAAAGCAGGACTAATCCCCAGACAGATTTTTGCCCCAGATCCCTAAATGGCCCCCCTCAAGGATTGAACTCATAACCCTGGGTTTAGCAGGCCAATGCTCAAACCACTGAGCACTGTACACTGTGTATTCTGTGTTGTAATTGAAATCAATATATTGGAAAATGTAGAAAACATCCAAAAATATTTAAATAAATGGTATTCTTTTAACAGTGTGATTAATCTCAATTAAATTTTTTAATCACTTGACAGCCCTATTCATTAGCTAAGACATGAAAAGCTTTTAAACAACCCATGCATTATTATAATAAAATACTACAAGAGTAAACGTTGCTTCTACTGCCACACCATTTTCAGATGTCCCTCCTTTAGCAGTTTAAACTGCCTGCCTTCTCTCTAGCACATTAACAAATAGTTCAAAAGACTCTTTCATAATTTAGCAGTGTCACAGCACAATAATAGAAAAAAAAATCACATTGATCTTCCTGGCACAGAGTTCCATAAAGAGGGTTACTCAGAAAACCTTTATCTGGGATTTTTTTCCACCTCGTGTTTTGTTAAAAACTAATCTTTACTAATGGCAACTTTTTGTTCCATTTGACACCACTAATTTATGTGTTGGCAAGCAGGGCTGCAAATATATATCTTCTCTAGAAGGTATTGTCAAAGGTTTTGGAACCAAACCAATTAGCATTTTATTTTTATTTTTCCAAATGAACTGTTTAAAAATGTTAAAAGCAGAATATTTCCATGCTAAACAAATATCTCAGGCACAGATATTATCAAATGTGTCAATGAAGCCCCCAGATTACTCAGAAAATTATCCAAGTTTAAACAAAATTCAGCTGCGGATAACTTGAGAGATAAACCATTTGGTTCCGCATGACTGGGATTTAAATGATTTCAAAAGCTGTCACTTTTATTATTCTGTATTTTCCTCACTTTTTCTATCTTCTTTGTGCCTCAGTCTGATGCCAGCACAGTCAGTCTATGATCCTCTGAGCCAGTGCTGACCTCTCTGTAATGACAGTTATTATTCCAAAAGAGGACAATTCTTCCTTATTTCCAATTCCACGTTGGCTTCTCTTACCACTTCAAAGAATAGCCTCACTGCATCCTTTGTCAAGACCCCAACCACCACCACCCTAGTAAACAGGATTCTCTCCTCCCAAGTAGCTGCACCAAGCTTACTATGCATGCTCATCACACATTCCCCATGTTTTTCTTTAATATAACTGGCACCTTAGTTTTCTGAACAGAGAGGTCGGCTTAAAGGGCGAGGAAAGGAAATGTAACGGGAGAGGCTTTGGTGATTTTCAGTTACACAGACTCTCAAAATATGTATTTTTTTTTAAATCTCTATTAAAAAAATTTAAAAAAGAAAAAAGAGTGAGACACTTCCAACATATTGTAGCCTGGAAATCCAAGCCCAAAAATCAGGCCATCACTGCAGAAACTGCTCAGGATTTAGAATAAATTGTCAATGAATCACGCTTAAAACAGTTAAGTCCTTCAAAAGCCAGGAACCGTGGAGAGACTCTTCTCTTCACTTCCTGTCCCAAACTGGTGAGTAGTAATGATGTGCACTGTTCAATATCTGCTACATTCCACCCACAGGAGGCTCCATTTTAGTAGTGGATAATGTGATAACCTGAATCTAACACGCTTTGATTTGGGATAGAAGATGCTCTACAACAGCACAGGAGAGCATCCTAAATGTATAACCATGCTTCAGCTTTCTGAGGCATGCACGTACATACCTGACATCTGGGGTACACACCTAGGGTATGTCTACACTGCACTAAAACATCCACTGCTGCCCTGTCTCAGCTGACTTGGGCTGCGGGGCTATAAAATTGCAGTGTATATGTTTGGACTCAGGCTGGAGCCCAGGTTCCAGGACCCTTCCCCTTCATGAGGTTCTAGTCTGGGCTCCAGCAAGAGCCCAAATGTCTATACCACAATTTTATAGCCCCGCAGCCCAAGCCTTGAGAGCCCAAGCTAGCTGACACAGGCCAGCCATGGGTGTTCTATTGTAGCGTAGACATACTCACTGTGTACTGAAAAGTTCTATGGGTCCATCAACCACAACATTGCCCAGCAATAGTAAACCATCAAAATGCATTTGGAAAAAAAAGATTATTTGGGCCAGAAGAGCAGGCATTCTCCCACATCATTCCCTGAAGCCATGAGACAAGAGTTCAGCAGAACACACACAGAAGGAAAACTGCAAAAAGGCCTTTTAAAAACTCCTGGGAAACAGGACTTGAGCTTGCCAAAAATAATCTCTGCCCCCGACCACACACACACACAAGCACTTTCTTTGGCAAATACATACCTAGAATAGGCAGAAGGATTTTCCCAGAAATGCTAGGGCAGGGACCTGCCGGGCTCAGGTTTCTGGGCAGTAATTGGCTCACTCTGTGACACGATTAGGGGAATATGGAATTAATTGTGTGACTGTAAAGAACAGTTACGGTCCAGTGGGAATACAAAGGTGTTTCTACTGCTCTGCAAAGACAGGCTGTGGCTGATCATCAGCATGGAAGGTGGCATAAACTGCAGGTGAGAAGGCTGGCCCCATGGTTAGGGCTCTAGACTGGGAATAATTCCCTGCTCTGCCAGAGACACCCCTCAATGTGACCTTGGGCAGGTGAGCTTGGGCACATTCACCTCTGCAAACCCAGCCATTGGTTTCCCTGTGCCTCAGTCACCTGGGGATAACAGCACTTCACTCCTCCCAGGAGTGTTGCGAGGACAGAGACGTGTCACTGTGGGATGTTCAAATGCTAGGGCAATGGGGATGAGGCAAGTGCGCTGGATAGAATGACAGACAAGAGGCTGCTCAGGGACTGATGAACACAGTCAGGTCCACATGGAAATGGGGGGACACCCTGAGCAGGTATCTCCTCAGTTAACCCTCAGAGGAGTAAATGCAGCTTGTGTCCCTGTGGCCTTCTTGCACTTCCCAGCAGCAGCCCTTCCTCCAGTCTCTCTCTAATGATCTCCCCCACAGTGAGTCCTTCCTAATGTCCAAACCCACCAGCCTGCATGGAGCCACCTTCAGCCCTGTAACAATTCCCCTCCGCTGCAGTCCTGCTGCCTCTCCCTGGCTGAGGGACTGGTCAGGAACCAGGAGGACAGAGAACTGACAGAGCAAAATCAGAGAATGAGGGGGACCCATTGTCCAGCTTCCAAAACTTCCCTTCACTTGTGTCAAGGCTGAATCCTCACTCTGTCACGCCGAGTGCAGAAAGTTGGGGGCCGCAAGGATTCTAAAAATTAATACTTGCCACTCCAGGCTAGTATTAAACTCCTAAGGTTACAGCTTTTCTCTGACCTTGGCTTGGTAAACACTGCCACCACCCAAATGCAAAAAAAAAAAAAAAAACCTTGTACCCAGGAAGGAGCACTTGGGAATTCCTCCCTGTGGGGTACCCTCAAGCCCTTTCACTCTCCACCTCCAGGAAAGAGCTGAGAAAGAAAACAAAGGAAATTAGCAGTTGCCCCCAGCTAATCAAACAGCATGTGCACAAACCTCTTAGGACACCAAAAATCCAATCCTGTTCTTAAAAAAGGTAAATTTTATTAAAAACAAAAAAAAAAGAAAATACATTTGGAACTTAGATTTTAAAAGAGCAATTCCAAAAATTAAGCACCCAAAATAGCTTCTTGGGGGTTCAGCTTAAAGGTTACAAGCAAACAGAAGGATCCGGGGTTCGCACAGAGGAGATCCATAAGCCAAAATAAAGAAATAACCTGATCATGTCTACCTAAACATTCCATGTCCCAATGAGTCCTGCTAGGTATGGAAAATAATTTTACATACCTGGTTCAAACCTTACACAGCATTTCAGTTTATAGTATTGCTGCTCCTTGTACTTGCAGCCCAGAGAGAGCAACCACAGATAAAGGGAAAGTTTCTTTTCACATTTTAAAAAGTTTTAGCCTTCCCACTGGCTCTTTTGGTCAGGTGCCCACTTTTTTTTCTTTACCTGGGGGACTTTTTAACCCTTTAGAGGTAAAGCAAGTAAAGAACAGCTACCAAGAGGGATGTTAGAGCTAACTGGCTGGCTGGGTGTCCATCAAAGGGAGCTACCTCCCCTCCCTTTATTTATCACAACTTGGCAAACTTCCCCTCAGAAACAGGCTAGCCTTAAAGGTGTCCGACTAGAGCTGTCTGGAAAATAGGTCCCTCCCCCTACCCCTACCCCCCCACACACACACACAAACACACACAGGAAAATTCCAGTTTTCCTACCAAAAAAATCAAAATCCAAAATATTTTGGTTCTGAAATGCCACCGCGGTGCTCCTGGCAGTTGTAGCACAGGTTCCTCATGCTCCCATACAGGCTCGGTTTGCTGGCCAGATTACATCTCCCATGATGCACCATGGTCTCTCCCCTCTTGGTGGTGGGGGGTGGGTGGGACATCATGGGAGTGACATGGCCATGGTGCATCATGGGAAGTCTGTCTGTTACATAGGGTTGCCAAGTGCCCGGTTTTCAACCGGAACACCCGGTTGAAAAGGGACCCTCCCCAGCCCAGTGCAAATGAGCGAGTGAGGGTGAGGGAGAGTGAGCGATGGAGGGAGGGGGGATGGAGTGAGCAGGGTGGGACAAGGGTGTTCGGTTTTGTGTGATTAGAAAGTTGGTCTGTAGAGGAGAACGGGAGCATGAGGCACTTGAACTACAACTCCCATGAGGCTCTGCAGCAGCATTTCACTTTGGGGTAGGGTGTTCCGCTTTTGGACAAAAAATAAAAAGAATTTCTCCCTGGAAAGCAGACACATTTTGTGAAAAATTCTGTTTAGTCAAAAACCTGATTTTCCATCAAAACACAGTTGTGACAGCGAATTCTGCACCACCCTAATGTAGCACCCGCAAAGGGCAACAGACTCCTGAGGGATAAAACACTTCAGAAAGGCCTGCCCTCGAGTGCCAGTATTCACAGGGCTGTGAGAACGGAAGAGGCTTCAGCCACTATATGCCACCTGCACACAGAGCTGCATGGATGTCTGCAGGCAGAATTAAGCCATACATGAGGCATCATGATGTGCTGGGTGTAACAGCCAGCATCTTCCCTCGCTGCATTCGCAGCCAGCACTGCAAACCCACAGACAAGCTGCTTGAACCTCCTGGACGAACGCAGCACAAAGGGCCTGGAAACACACCTTGATCTAGGAAAAATGCATGCCAACCTGAGGCAAAGCATGCTCCACAGGAGCGAAGGACTCCTCAGACTTAGTCCCAGCCTCTTCAGTGTCACCTGGAGCAAACCACTTCCCCTCCCGGCACCTCAATTCTTGCTCTGAGGGAGAGGAACCCCGCTCACCGACAGGTAGCTCACACGTGTGCCGTGAGGACTAGCTAGGCAGGGTTTGTGCCAGACTTTGAGAAGGGTAAAGTGCTATCAATTATTAATTATTATTATTATTATTATTAATGGCAACATGCACAATGCATATTAAACCAGGAGCACCTGGAGCTCCAATTGAGGACCTATGCTGCATCCTTGTTAATTCTGTAATTCTTGCAGCTGTTGCCCAGAACTAGCACTACACTGTCTGTAATTCTGATGCCAAGACACTGCTTAGACCCACATCAGAACCTCTATCACCCTGAAGATTTCAGTCCTACTGCCCAGACCCACCCTGTTACATGCAGTGACTTCTCAAACTTTTTCAGCACCACTGTGTGGTCACCATTTCACAGGTTCAGTTAATGACTTGAAGGCAGACAAGCGATAGTCAGGCAGAATTCTCTTGTGGCACAGAGAGCTATGCTCTCTGAAATGGCCCTCTCTCTCTCATGGATACGTGCTGAAATGGTCCCGCGTACACAATGATGCCTGCCCTGTTTTCAGCCCCACAGCTATGTCTCGGTGGAGCAGGATGTTTTCCTTTCCCTACAGATCTGCATCCCTTTGCTGTGTGAAGCTATCATGCTGGGAAAGAAAAACAAATGCCCTGAATTTCCAAAAGTAGAGTAGCTTCTGAGTTAGGTTTTGGCTTAACGAGTATTTAATTGGGGAGTACACATATGGTCACAGTATTCTCTATTTTCATCTTTAAAGGGAAAGACTCGTAACATTTGGGATCCATTTTGCACTCAGAGAGAGAAGGGCATATGTCACAGCACACATGGGTGAACATCTGCAGGATAAGAGGGCAGCAGAGCCACTACCAGGTTCTGCACATTTATTTTGAGAGATCTATGTGAGCATCATTACAAATTCCTCAGGGTGTCTAACGTTCAGGTCCCAACCCTGCCACAGACCCCATTTGACAGCCATTTCCTCTCTCTCTGCCCCACCTTCCCCACCTGTACTATGGACATAATGACACTGTCCTATGTCATAGGAGTGTTTGTGAGCCCTCACTCACTGTGTGAGAGGCATTCACAGTACTACACTTCGGAAGGAAAAATCAAATGCACAGCTACAAAATGTGGAGTAACTGACTAGGAGGTAGTACTTAGGAAAAGGATCTGGGGGTTATAGTAGATCACAAATTGAACAGGAAGCAGTTGTAAAAAAGGCCAATATCATTCTGGGGTGCATTAACAGGAGCGTCGTATATAAGACACAAGAGGTAACTGTTCCGCTCTGCTGGGCACTGGTGAGCTCTCAGCCAGAGTACTTTAGACACCTTTAGGAATTAACATGGATAAATTGGAGACAGTCCAGAGGAAAGCAACAAAAATGAAAACCTGATCTATGAGCCAAGGTTAAACAAAACTGGGTATGTTTAGTCTTGAAGACCACAAAGGGGCGTGGGGGGTGGGGAGGTGTCTTGATACAGTAGAACTTCAGAGTTGCAAACACTAGAATTACAAACTGACCAGTCAACCACACACCCCATTTGGAACCAGAAATATGCAATCAGGCAGCAGCAGAGACAAAAAAACCAAAATGCAAATACCGTACAGTACTGTGTTAAATGTAAACTACTAAAAAAATAAAGGGAAAGCAGCATTTTTCTTCTACAAATTTTAAAAGCTGTATTAAGTCAATGTTCAGCTGTAAACTTTTGAAAGAACAACCATAACGTTTTGTTCAGAGTTATGAACATTTCAGTTATGAACAACCGCCATTCCTGAGGTGTTCATAACTCTGAGGTTCTACTGTAACAGTCTTAAAATCTGTTAAAAGCGCTTATAAACAAGTCTGTCATCAATTGTTCTCCATGTACACTGAAGGTAGGACAAGCAGCAATGGGTTTAAACTGCAGCAAGGGAGAGTTAGGTTAGATATTAGGAAATATTTCTAATAGTTACAGTTTCGAACAATAGTTAAGCTCTGGAACAGGCTTCCAAGGGAGGTTGTGGAATGCCCATCACTGAAGGTATTTGGGAACAAGTTGGAAGACACCTGTCAGGGATGGTCTTGGTTTACTCAGTCCTCCTCAGTGCTGGGAGCTGGACTTGATGCCCTCTCAAGGTCCCTTCCAGCCGTACATTGCTATGATCCTATTGTGTGCATTGAGGGCTGCACACGTACCTAGACAGAGTGCAAACCTGGCTGTGGTTCTGTGGGCTCCATATGAGTGGTTCTACCAACCACTGTTCATTTTTATTGCCACTCATTGACCTCTATGGCACTTTTTTTTTTTAATTCAAGACAAGTCAGTCAAGGCTTCCTAGCCATTTCCCTTTAAAGCCAAGGTGAGAAGGTCCAAGAGCACCACAGAAATATTGACTAGCATTAAACTGCAAGATGTAAGCATCATAGCTAAGATATTACTGTTACATTATATACATATGGAGAGATATAATTCGCATACTCAGTATATGCCCTGTCTGTTACACGAAAATAAAATATTTCAAAAATGGTTTAGAGAGTTTTTCAAACATTTTATTGGGACAAGTATCAGAGGGGTACCCGTGTTAGTCTGGATCTGTAAAAGCAGCAAAGAGTCCCTACGTAAAAGGATAAATGGACACAAATCAGATATTAGGAATGGCAGTATACAAAAACCTGTAGGAGAACACACAATAGCAGTTTTAAAGATAGCTATCCTGCAGCAAAAAAACTTCAGGACCAGACTCCAAAGAGAAACTGCTGAGCTTCAGTTCATCTGCAAATTTGACACCATCAGCTCAGGATTAAACAAAGACTGTGAATGGCTAGCCAACTACAAAAGCAGTTTCTCCTCCCTTGGTTTTCACACCTCAACTGCTAGAAAAGGGCCTCATCCTCCCTGATTGAACTAACCTCGTTATCTCCAGCCTGATTCTTGCTTGCATATTTATACCTGCCTCTGGAAATTTCCACTACATGCATCCGATGAAGTGGGTATTCACCCACGAAAGCTCATGCTCCAATACGTCTGTTAGTCAATAAGATGCCACAGGACTCTTTGCTGCTTTATTGGGACAGTTGCTCATATCCTTATCTGTAATGCCAAGTGCCTAACTTGCCCTGGGTTCCAACAGTACAAGACTAAAAGGGTGCCATAAAAGCTGATCAAATGACCAAGAATAAGATCATATAGCTTTTCTGTACTAAAAATAAGATCTTCAGAGCCCAGTATTTGATATCCTTCTAGGACTAAACTGGTGCTGTGTCCCCCATGGGGAAGCTGGGAAGATCCTCTGGCCTGGGGTGGCCAACCTGTGGCTCAAGAGCCACATGCGGCTCTTCAGAAGTTAATATGTGCCTCCTTGTATAGGCACCGACTCTGGGGCTGGAGCTACAGGCGCCAACTTTCCAATGTGCCGGGGGGTGCTCACTGCTTAACCCTTGGCTCTTCCACAGGCCACAGGCCCTGCCCCCACTCGACCCCTTCCCGCCCCTGAGCCTGCTGTGCCCTCGCTCCTCCCCCTCCTTCCCCCAGAGCCTCCTGCATGCCACGCTGATTGGGAGGTGCGGGGAGGTGCAGTTCAGCGGGGTTGCCGGTGGGTGGGAGGCGCTGGGAGCAAGGGGGGGGGGAAGCTGATGGGGAGCTGCTGATGTATTACTGTGGCTCTTTGGCAATGTACATTGGTAAATTCTGGCTCCTTCTCAGGCTCAGGTTGGCCACCCCTGCTCTGGTTATTGGGAAAAAGATCTAATTTCTAGCGCTACATGAGATATAGGGCTTTTAAACATGTCGATAAGCTAGCACCGAAGTTTTCCCACCCTGGACCTCTATCAATACAGAGATATAAACTAAGAGAAATAGACAGAGTTATCTGAAAAATTATTACACACTGGGGTGAAATCCTGACCCTACTGAAGTCAATGGGAATTGTGAGATGGAGTTGATGGGACCAGGACTTCAAACTGTATTTTTACACATATAGAATCTAGATACAGCAGACAACCAGTTCCAAGGAGCAGCAAGAAGCAACTTATTTGCCTGAAGTCTGTTTGTAGAAATTTTGTAGAAATTTTAAAGGACACTGGTACACTGTAACATTGCTGAGGTCAGGCACCCTTCTCTGGGAGCTGGACTCTATCAGTACAGGTGCCTCCTGCTCAAAGAACCTAGCAGGGAAAAATAGTAATTTGTAAAACCAATTTTTCCAAGGTACCAGAACAAGAGAGGAGACAGGACAGAGTATGAGTCACTTGTCTGTGTGGCCAGCTCCTCCTTTGCTGCTTTCTTCATCTCTCATTTTGGATACGAAATTGGCCCAACCAGTTAGTGCCCTTGTATGTTCTGCAAATCTTCTGTAGTGCAGTGATGGAGTTTCCTGGTTTGCTAAAATCTGGTTCATTCTGGGAGTATGGAAGTGCAGTGCAGGAGCCCAAGCTAGCAGAGAAGGGAAAATGCAAAATATTAGGGCAAAACCCCTGTGTATTTTCAATTGTTTTGTTTGGAGGGAGCTGAACTATATGTTTTACACCCTGTTTTCCCCAGACACTAGCTGAAAATAAAAAAGTGGGATACTAAAAAGGCCTCTCCTTTGAAGCTGCTGTATAAAAACACGTTTGGTTGTGATGCCTGGGACACCGCTGAGCTGTTAGAAGGAAGGAGCTGGTTTCGTTCATAATTTATGACACAATTTATTCCAATGATGCGCTTGACTGCCACACCTCACTGGGGGCTCTCTGTTATCGGCAAACTGAAAGAGCGCCACATCTCCTGGATGAAGCTGCAGCGAAAGGATAAAATATGTAAAAAGGCCACAATGTGGAAGGAAATACCAGGAAGGCAAACAGAAGGCAACGTCAGCATGTTGTTATGCACTACAATGGGAAAGGGAGGTTTCAACTGCTTCATGGAAAGATTGACCCACATTAACTTTGAGAGGGAATATTTGTCTTCAGAGGACTTTGGTTAGCGAGCGCCAGCTGGATTATCTAACCCACCTAGTGGTGCTCATGTTCTCTTCCTCCTTAGACGATATCTTGGCTTTAACAAGTTTTCCACAGGGCAGGACCCACTCATCCCACAAGAATCCCTCAGCACACACATTGCCATTTCAAGGTTCCTGTTGAGCTTTGTAGCACAGCGCAGACTCACCCCTCCCGGCACCTCCTGCTGGTTGTCCTCGGGAATTAGCTCTTTGACCCAGGAGTGCTCTCTGCAGGCCGGTGATCCGCTTGCCGTTGGCCCCCATGTCCCTCCCTGGACCCCGGTGCCCTTCTGACTGGGGTGCTGCCCCCTGGCAGTACCCCACCAATCTGGGTCTCCCCTTCCTGGGGGAACCCCCAACCCACTATCCCCACTTTGCCTCAGTTTTGGCTACTGCCCAGTCTCCATCTAGCCCCCACGCCCTGGGGCAGACTGCAGTATCAGCCACTCATCATAGGCAAAGGGGTTTGGATCTGCTGCCTTTGCCTACCCCTTGGGCTGCCCCCTGCAACTCCCAGTACCTCTTGGCCTTATGCTAGGCCGCAGCCTGGGGCTTTCCAGGCAGGCGCTCCCCAGCTCCTCTGCCTTTCCCCAGCCCTGCTCCACTCAGGTACCCTGTGTCTAGCTCCCTGCAGCCAGGCCCTTCTCCCTCTACAGGCAGAGGGAGACTTCCTGGGCTTCTGGCTCCAGCCTCTCATAGGGGCCAGCTGGGCCTGACTGGGGCATGGCCACAGCTGAGCCTACTTTCCCCAATCAGCCCAGGCTTCTTGCCCCAACCACAGCCCTCTCCTGGGCTGTTTTAAGCCCTTCAGGGCAGGGGTCCACCCTGCTACAAGCTTATAAGAATGCAAGGTACTGAGCTACTGCAGTAGAGCCAAGCACATTTCCCAGCACTGAGCCACCAGAACTCCCTGATCCCTTCACTCAACAGAAATTTCTTCTCAATAGCAAGCTTAATATAGACATAGCCCAATTGCCAACATAGCAGGAGGACTCCATGGGCTGGGCAAAGCCGCTTCCATTTCTGCAATGAGTTTCATCCTGCACTGTCCTTTGTATGGGGCTGTTATTAATGGCAAAACTCGAGTTTCAAAGGGTAGACCAACCAGTCTTTGTGCTGGATAGACTAACGCTTCCATTTCTTTAAAATTCACATCAGTGATAGTGGCAACACCAGATAGGGTCTCTAATCAGCATTTCTGTCCCAGTGGCTCTTGTGTCTAGATCAGGGGTGGGCAAACTATGGCCCGGGGGCGCATCCAGCCCTTCCGACATTTTAATTCGGCCTTTGAGCTCCTGCTGGGGAGTGGGGTCAGGGGCTTGATCTCCCGGAAGCAGTGGCATGTTCCATCTCCAGCTCCTATGCGTAGGGGCAGCCAGGGGGCTCCGCACACTGCCCCTGCCCCAAGTGCCGCCCCAGCAAGTCCCACTGGCCAGCAAACGGGGCCAGCGAGAGCTGCAGGGGCGGTGCCTGTGGACAGGGCAGCATGCGGAGCCACCTGTCCATGCTTCCATGTAGGAGCCGGGGCGGGGTAGGGGAGACACATGCCGCTGTTTCCGGAAGCTGCCTGAGGTAAGCACCGCCCAGAGCCTGCACCCTAACCCCCTCCCGCACCCCAACCCCTTGCCTCAGCCCTGATCCCCCTCCTGCCCTCTGAACCCCTAGGTCCCACCCTCCTGCACCCCAGATCCCACACCCCTAGCCAGCCCCCTCACCCGCACCCCAACCACCTGCCTGAGCCCGGAGCCCCCTCCTGCACCCTGAACTCCTGATTTCTGGCCCCACCCCAGAACCTGCACCCCCCCCCTGACCCAACCCCAATTTTGTGAGCATTCATGGCCCACCATAAAATTTCCATACCCAGATGTGGCCCTCGGGCCAAAGAGTTTGCCCACCACTCTGAGCTGGAAACAACATTCCTGTGCTCACACTCCTTGTGCAAGAGGCAAGTGTAAGTCACACTCTGATCACTTGTGAAGCGCACTGTTGGGGAAACGACTAGTGGATAGCATCACGAGGTAAAGGTTAGATGTCACAGGAACAGAGCTGGCCCGAGGGAGGACAGAAGCAAAACTTAATCATAACTCATCAAAAATTATTCAAAGGAATAAGGCTGGAGGGTATGTGCTTCTCTGCTGCTTACTGCACGGACACCCCAGAGAAGATGGTTGCTCCAGTCATGCATTATTCATGCATCCAGTGATCCTTGATGATAGCAGAAATAAACACTGGTCCTTCAGTTTGTCAGCATATAGACATAAATCTAAGGACATAGCACTTCATGGCTACTACATGTTCAGAACATGTAGCACAACCTCAAGTAGAGCACAGGATTAGAAGAGTTAATGTCCAAACATGCCCCTCATATGTGCGCACTTGTTCTCGCTTCTAGCTATTATTCAGGTAGCAATCCTTCAAGCTGAGAAACGTATTTCGTCTGGCACGACTGCAATCTTGTATGTGCAACGATAGAGCAGATATACAGCCTGGAGCCTGACAATCACCTGAATGAAAAGAAGATTTGAAAACATCTTTCGGCCACTGTAAATAACAAACCACGTGGGCAATAATGAAATCTGCGCTGCCAAACATCTCCTCACTCCACATTCATTTCCTGCACGGAAGGGAAAAGCAGATATAAAAATGCACCGATTTGCCAATCCCATTGTTCTGCCATCCGAGCCTCCTCTATTGTAACGCTATTTATTTTAGCTGCCTCCAGCTTGGTGGTAGGAAGCCATCTAGTCTCATACTTATTTAGTCAGTGTTCAATATGCAAGGTCCAAGAAGTGTGCAAACCCAGCAACCACTCCAGTTTCTAGCTAGAGCTGATCATTGCAAGGAGACACCCCCCACATCCGGCCGGAATTAGAGTCCAAGCCTGCAACTCTTCTCATCTAAGTAAAACCAATGGCACTGCTGAGGGGAGTAACAGCGGCAGGTTCTGGCCTTCAATTGTAGTTCTGGGGGTGGGGTGAGGCTAGTTAGAAAGGGGCTAGGTGGTTGGGTTTTGTTTTTTTTTAAAGACCTTTTCCCCCACCTTCTCCACACACCAGAACCAAATGCCAATCTGGCAAATGGACATTTTCTCCATGTGTACTGAAGAGAGTTACTGCATCTTAGCCCAGCAGGGCTCAAAGTCAATACCCACCCAGCAGCAGCCGTGAAAGTTTTAATTTAGGCTTAGTCCAGTGTGGACAGACTGACTTGGGGAAAGGGGGAGATATGGGAGCAGAACAGAGAGACTGAAAATGCAGCCTACTATTAACTACTTCTTAGGCTCTGTGTTCTGGGGAAGCCAGGATTAGAGAGAAAGATGGAAAGACAGCAGCACTGTTAGAGAGAAGAAAAAGGGAAATGAAAGAGGATAGTTGTATGCTCTTGGAAAAACACAGAAAGACTGGAGAGTGAGGGCGACTCCCAGCACAGTCAAGAAGAGACAAAGTGTAACCGAACCACTAATCACCTTTGGTCTCACATTCATCCTTTTAGTGTTTGTCAGAGGCCCTGGTACAATATGTTCCTGATCCAGGCCCCTATGTGCTATCACAAAATTATCATCATCATTGATGGACGCTGGTACCTACTCCCGATGTTCCATGGGAACAGGTGTCTGTATATTTTAGATTCATACATTGAAGAAGTTTTTCTCATGAACAACTTTTTAATCCATCCAAGTTCAAGTCCATTTCCTCTCATGCTTAACACATAAGGAGTGATATGCCTTCAAGGCCAGATTCTGCCCTTAGACTACCATGGGAGATGCACACATATCCAAGGGCACCATTTGGCCCTGGGCTGTCAATTCCCAGCATAGCGATTCATCCTGCAGAGTGCACCTGGGTTAGCAAGTAGATTTGCTCTAGAAGTTTATTCTGTACCTGAGTGTTTGTTCAAGTCACTTTCCCTGTAGTGAAAGATAAATAAAACAAAAAGAGGCAGTGACTTCTGAACAGAGGCTCCAGCGGGAGAATTTACATCTTTCCCTTCTCCCATCCTTCACTGACACAAAGGCAAACAAGAAGCTTCTGAAAGCATCCTACCGACAAGAAAGAGAAGCACCAGAAATCTCAGGGCCCAGCCAGCAGCACTGACAAAGTATTTCACAGCCTTTGCCCATCTGGCCTCTACAGTGCTGCTTCTTTGGAGTGAAAGAAGTTTGAACCAATACATCCTATTTATCCGACTAAAATACTCCTATAAAACCACAGAGTGGCGTATATCGATTTACTGTCCCTATAATTCTTAGACTAAAGGCTTTAAGACTCACTTTTGACTGTTCAAAAGCTTTACAGGGAAACTATTCAATAGGTATATTTTTAAATCAGGGTAGCTACAGCTTAAAAATACACACAGATCAGTAAAGAATGATATTGTACCAAGGGGTAAGATGTCCATCAGTGAGGGGAATAGGCTGTGGAAAGATCCATGAGGAAGTCTGCGTAATACATTTAAGGTAATTAGTTTCTGAAATCAAAGGGAGAACTTACAAAAAGGTAATATTTAAAAGTTATCATAGGCCTGGTCTACACTAGGCGTTTAAATCGGTTTTAGGAGCGTAAAACCGATTTAACGCCAAAACCGTCCACACTAGGAGGCACCTTATATCGATTTTAATGGCTCTTTAAACCGGTTTCTGTACTCCTCCCTAACGAGAGGAGTAACGCTAGTATCGGTATTAACATATCGGATTAGGGTTAGTGTGGACGCTGATCGACGGTATTGGCCTCCGGGAGCTATCCCACAGTGCACCAGTGACCGCTCTGGACCGCAATCTGAACTCGGATGCAGTGGTCAGGTAAACAGGAAAAGCCCCGCGAACTTTTGAATATTTCCTGTTTGCCCAGCGTGGAGCTCCGATCAGCACGGGTGGCGATGCAGTCCGAAATCAAAATAAAAAAAGAGCTCCCGCATGGACCATGCGGATGTGATCGCTGTAAGGGCAGGCAAATCCGTTCTATCAGCGCTCCGTTACAGAAGATGAAATTCAGAATCCTTTTTTAAAAATCTCCAGACAGACGCCATAGCAGGGACTCAGCGCACTGCAGCGTGACAAGCGTAACGGAAAGCCAAAGAATCAAATGGACGCTCATGGACTGGAGGACTGAAGCTATCCCACAGTTCCTGCAGCCTCCAAAAATTATTTGCATTCTTGGCTGAGCTCCAAATGCTTCTAGGGTCAAACACAGTGTCCGCGGGTCAGGGCATAGCTTGGCAATCTACTCACCCACCCCCCACCCACCCCCAGAAGCGAAAGGTAAAACAATCCTCTGACTCTTTTACATGTCACCCTATCTTTACTGAATGCTGCAGATAGACGCGATAGTGCAGCACTCAACACCAACATCCTTGCTCCCCCCCCCACCATGGGCGGCTGATGGTACAATACGATGGAAATCCATCCTCATCATCAGCATCAGCTGATCGTACAAAAAGCTGGAAATCCATCCTCATGATCAGCCTCAGCTGATGGTACAAAAGGACTGTTAACCGTCCTCGTCATCAGCCTATTGGCCCTAATTTTTTCTGGTGGATGGATGGTGTAATATGGCTGGTAACCATCCTCATCATAGCAACAGGGGGCTGAGCTCCATCAGCCCCCACCCTTCATGTGTAAAGAAAAGATTCAGTTGCCCCTGGACTAGCAGTGGGATGCTGGGCTTCTCTCCTACACACTGCTTAATGTCCTGTCTGGACTATCATAGCAGCTGGAGGCTGCCTTCCACTCATTTCTCACTAACAAGTCAGTGTGTCTTATTCCTGCATTCTTTATTAATTCATCACACAAGTGGGGGGACAATGCTACGGTAGCCAAGAAAGGCTGGGGGAAGAACGGAATCAACAGGTGGGGTTGTTACAGGAGCACCCCCTGTGAATAGCATACAGATAATAATTTCTGCAGGCTCTGACACAGAGCAGCTGTGCTCTCTGGTTCTATGATACGGTGGTTCTCTAGCACACTTGCCTATATTAGGCAGCACTGATTCTATTTTTAGAAACCAAAAAGGAGGGATTGACTCAGGGAGTCATTCCCAATTTTGCTTTTGCGCCCCTGGCTGATCGGCCAGGGGCACTTATGACAGCAGCTAATGGTACAAAACGATGGAAGGTGCAATATGGCTAGTAACCAATCTTGGCTTTGCGACCCTGGCTGATTGGCCAGGGCACTAGCAGCAAATGGTACAAAAGGACTGGTAGCCATGATCATCCTCAGTTCCAATTTATGGAAGGGTTTGGATGGTGCAATATGGCTAGTAACCATCTCTGCTGTCATGCAAAAGCAAAAGCATGCTTCTGTGTAGCGCTGCTGAATCGCCTCTGTGAGCGGCATCTAGTACACATACGGTGAGAGTCACAAACGGCAAAACAAGCTCCATGATTGCCATGCTATGGCATCTGCCAGGGCAATCCAGGGGAAAAAGGCGCGAAATGCTTGTCTGCTGTTGCTTTCCCAGACGAAGGAGTGACTGACGACATTTACCCAGAACCACCCGCGACAATGATTTTTGCCCCATCAGGCACTGGGATCTCAACCCGGAAGTTCCAAGGGGCGGGGGAGGCTGCGGGAACTATGGGATAGCTAGGGAATAGCTACCCACAGTGCAACGCTCCAGAAATCGACGCTAGCCACGGACCATGGACGCACACCACCGATTTAATGTGCTTAGTATGGCCGTGCTCCACCCGATTTTATAAATTCTGTTTTACAAAACCGGTTTATGCAAATTCGGAATAATCCCGTAGTGTAGACGTACCCCTAGAGTCAGAGCACAAGAAGAAAAGTCAGACGATTCCAACAGCCCTCAAGAGATGAGACCCGCTACACAGTAGTCCATTTTAGCTAACAACATCTTGGTTTATCAGCACAGACACATATCCCTCATGACGAAGCAATCATCGATTGACAATTTTACAGCACATAATTTTACAACCGTTTTGTGGAGATGAATTTTGTAATCTAGATAAAAATGGAGTTTGCCAACCAAGCAGGTTATCTCAGGCAGTCTCAGCAGTAATGCTGCGAACACTTGGAACCTAAAAATCTATTTTCCAAACAGGATTTCTGACCCCATTACTTTGTCCATTCCAAGCTCCTCTTACAGAAGTGCCCTCTGTTATAATATATTCCCCCTCCGCATACTTGTACTTTGACTATACCATAACATGTTAATATATTTCATTAATTAAGCCTGACCAGAATATGAAACAGCACAGCATCTGACTGATGTGGAATTCACCCAACTTACTTGTCTTCAGATGAGGATTTAGAAACAGAATGAAAAACAAAAAAAGGATGTATATTTGATTAAACTCCGGAGTTCAGTAAGCAACACGTTTAATTGCAAATGTGGGTTTGGGATTATTCTTTTTTTATGATTTTGATCAGTATAGCCAGTGTCGTGCTCTAGTACCAAGAGAGCAGCAAACAGATTGCATGAGACTAATCACTCTCTCTTACTCAGCTCTGTGTAAAATAGATCAAAGTACTGCAAACCTTTTGGTATTTTTTTTTTTTGGCTGTGTTTCTCAGCTGGTCCCAAATGCAGCTCCTGATGGAATTTAAAGGGACACTGTCAAATTAAAAATCATAGTTTTAAGAATTAAAAAGCTTCACATCAGATTCAACTGGAAAGAACATTTAAAATGTAGGACTGGATGCTGCAAGGTGCTGAGCACTTCCTGCCCAGATGTTCAGTACTCTCAAACCCCATGGGAGCTGGTGATGTTCAGCCCTGGCCAGGACTGGCCTTGTATGAGCTCTCACTGTTAATATGCTGCTTGTTTCCTTTTTGCACTTCATTCAGTCTGGAATTTGTTAGTCAAGCATGGTCCAATGGTTAGAGCACGACAGCATAAAAAGATGTGATCTCTATTCCAAGAGCTGCCACTGACTCATCAACTGACCTTGGGTAAGTCATTTCACTGCTTTGTACCTCATTTTCCCTGTCAGATGTAAACAGTGAGGTGGCAAAAATTGTAGACAATACAAAATTACTAAAGAGAGTTAAGACCTAGGCAGACTGCAAAGAGCTACAACAGGATCTCTCAAAACTGGGTGACTGGGCAACAAAATGGCAGATGAAATTTAATGTTGATAAATGCAAAGTAATGCACATTGGAAAGCATAATCCCAACTATACATATAAAATGATGGGATCTCAATTAGCTGTTACCACTCAAGAAAGAGATCTTGGAGTCATTGTGGTAGTTCTCTAAAAATATCCACTCAATATGCAGCAGCAGTCGAAAAAGCGAATAGAATGCTGGGAATAATTAAGAGAGGGATAGATAATAGGACAGAAAATATCATGTTACTCTATATAAATCCATGGTACGCCCCCATCTTGAATACTATGTGCAGATGTAGTCGCCCCATCTCAAAAAAGATATATTGGAATTGGAAAAGGTTCAGAAAAGGGCAACAAAAACGATTGTGCGTATGGAACGGCTTCCGTATGAGGAGAGATTAATAAGACAGGTATTTTTCAGCTTGAAAAGAGATGGCTAAGGGGAGATATGATTTAAGTCTATAAAATATGTATGTAAGAGAGCAGTATGACTGCTCAGAGCTCCAGTATGAAATTGCAGAAAAACCTGAGAGTCTCTGGATTAAATTTAGAAGTATGAACAACAAGGGTGATGTCGTGGTGGGAGTCTCCTACAGACCAACAGACCAGGGAGATGAGGTGGACGAGGCATTCTTCCAGCAACTAACAGAAGTTGCTAGATCACAGGCCCTGGTTCTCATGGGTGACTTTAATCACCATGATATCTGCTGGGAGAGCAATACAGCAGTGCACAGACAATCCAGGAAGTTTCTGGAAAGTGTAGGGGACAATTTCCTGGTGCAAGTGCTAGAGGAACAAACTAGGGGAAAAGCTCTTGTTGACCTGCTGCTCACAAACAGGGAAGAAACAGTAGAGGAAGCAATAGTGGATGGGAACCTCGGAGGTAGTGACCATGAGATGGTCGAGTTCAGGATCCTGATACAAGGAAGAAAGGAGAGCAGTAGAACAGAGACCCTGGACTTCAGAAAAGCAGACTTCGACTCCCTCAGGGAACTGATGGGCAAGGTCCCCTGGGAGAATAACATGACGGGGAAAGGAGTTGAGGAAAGCTGGCTGTATTTTAAAGAATCCTTATTGAGGTTGCAGGAACAAACCATCCCAATGTGTAGGAAGAAAAGTAAATATGGCAGGTGACCAGCTTGGCTTAACAGTGAAATCCTTGCTCGTCTTAAACACAAAAAAACAGCTTACAAGAAGTGGAAGATTGGACAAATAACCAGGGAGGAGTATAAAAGTATTGCTCAGGCATGCAGGAGTGAAATTAGGAAGGCCAATTCACGCTTGGAGTTGCAGTTAGCCGGAGATGTTAGGAGTAACAAGAAGGGTTTCTTCAGGTATGTTAGCAACAAGAAGAAAGTCAAGGAAAGTGTGGGCCCCTTGCTGAATGAGAGAGGGAACCTAGTGACAGAGGATGTGGAGAAAGCTAGTGTAATCAATGCTTTTTTTGCCTCTGTCTTCACAGACAAGGTCAGCTCCCAGACAGCTGCACTCTGCAGCACGGTATGGGGAGGAGGTGACCAGCTCTCTGTGGAGAAAGAAGTAGTTCGGGACTATTTAGAAAAGCTGGATGAGCACAAGTCCATGGGGCCGGATGTGCTGCATCCGAGGGTGCTAAAGGAGTTGGCCGATGAGATTGCAGAGCCATTGGCCATTATCTTTGAAAAATCATGGCGATCGGGGGAGGTCCCGGATGACTGGAAAAAAGCTAATGTAGTGCCCATCTTTAAAAAAGGGAAGAAGGAAGATCCAGGGAACTACAGGCCAGTCAGTCTCACCTCAGTCCCTGGAAAAATCATGGAACAGGTCCTCAAGGAATCAATTCTGAACCGCTTAAAGGAGGGGAAAGTGATCAGGAACAGTCAGCATGGATTCACCAAGGGCAAGTCATGCCTGACTAACCTAATTGCCTTCTATGATGAGATAACCGGCTCTGTGGATGAGGGGAAAGCAGTGGATGTGCTATTTCTGGACTTTAGCAAAGCCTTTGATACAGTCTCCTACAGTATTCTTGCCAGCAAGTTAAAGAAGTATGGGCTGGATGAATGGACGGTAAGGTGGATAGAAAACTGGCTAGATGCTCGGGCTCAACGGTCCATGGTCAATGGTTCCATGTCTAGTTGGCAGCCGGTATCAAGTGGAGTGTCCCAAGGGTCGGTGCTGGGGCCGGTTTTGTTCAATATCTTCATTAACGATCTGGAGGATGGTGTGGACTGCACCCTTAGCAAGTTTGCAGATGACACTAAACTGGGAGGAGTGGTTGATACGCTGGAGGGTAGGGATAGGATACAGAGGGACCTAGACAAATTAGAGGATTGGGCCAAAAGAAATATGATGAGGTTCAACAAGGACAAGTGCAGAGTCCTGCACTTAGGACGGAAGAATCCCATGCACTGCTACAGACTAGGGACCGAATGGCTGGGCAGCAGTTCTGCAGAAAAGGACCTAGGGGTTACGGTGGACAAAAAGCTGAATATGAGTCAACAGTGTGCCCTTGTTGCCAAGAAGGCTAATGGCATTTTGGGTTGTATAAGTAGGGGCATTTCCAGCAGATCGAGGGATGTGATCATTCCCCTCTATTCAGCACTGGTGAGGCCTCATTTGGAGTACTGTGTCCAGTTTTGGGCCCCACACTACAAGAAGGATGTGGATAAATTGGAGAGAGTCCAGCGGAGGGCAACAAAAATGATTAGGGGGCTGGAGCGCACAACTTATGAGGAGAGGCTGAGGGAACTGGGATTGTTTAGTCTGCAGAAGAGAAGAATGAGGGGGGATTTGATAGCTGCTTTCAACTACCTGAAAGGGGGTTCCAAAGAGGATGGATCTAGACTGTTCTCAGTGGTAGAAGATGACAGAACAAGGAGTAATGGTCTCAAGTTGCAGAGGGGGAGGTTTAGGTTGGACATTAGGAAAAACTTTTTCACTAGTAGGGTGGTGAAGAACTGGAATGGGTTACCTAGGGAGGTGGTGGAATCTCCTTCCTTAGAGGTTTTTAAGGTCAGGCTTGACAAAGCCCTGGCTGGGATGATTTAGTTGGGTTTGGTCCTGCTTTGAACAGGGGGTTGGACTAGATGACCTCCTGAGGTCCCTTCCAACCCTGAGATTCTATGATTCTATGATTCTATGAATCATGACTGGTGTAGAGAAAGTAGATAAGGAAGTGTTGTTTACTACTTCTTGTAACACAAGAACTAGGGGTCACCAAATGAAATTAATAGGCAGCAGGTTTAAAATAAATAAAAGGAAGTATTTATTCACACAATGCACAGTCAACCTGTGGAACTTCTTGCCAGAGGATGTTGTGAAGGCCAAGACCATAACAGGGTTCAAAAAAGAACTAGATAAATTCATGGAGGATAGGTCCATTAATGGCTATTAGCCAGGATGGGCAGGAATGGTGTCCCTAGCCTCTGTTTGCCAGAAGCTGGGAGTGAGTGACAGGGGATGGATCACTTGACGATTACCTGTTCTGTTCAGTCCCTCTGGGGCACCTGGCACTGGCCACTGTCAGAAGACAGGATACTGGGCTAGACGGACCTTTGGTCTGACCCAGTAAGGCCATTCTTATGTTCTTATAATATTATGGCATTATGGAGGAGTGCAAGGCATAATTCCAGTGTTGCCAACTCTCATGATTTTACTGCAAGTCTCATGAAATTTGATGTTTTACTTAAAGCTCCAGCTCTGGGAGTAAAGTGACATGGGGAGGATGTCAGATTGCATTTTAAAAACGTAAGTTTCTAGCCCTCATGACTGCAGAGAGAAAAACATGAAAATGTGGCCTGATTGCACCCTAAAGGCTCAAAAACCCAAAGGGCAGAGAAAAGTACCCAATGTTTAAATAAAAAATCCTTGATTTTTAAACCAATATGATTTTTATAGAAACTAATTCATGATTTTTGATCACTTGGGGGTGCCAGACTGTAATGTGTGGGAATGTGAGTGGTGTGTGTATATACAGAGGATGCTGCATTATGATTCTGTTTCTAGTCAGTTTCACTTCTTGGTTCTTCCACATTAGCACAAGGCTGCAATTTTTGTGTTGCAATAACTACCTGGGAACGTTTAAATCCAAACAAGTTTCATTAAAACATTTAGATTCATAACAGATTTTGTTTAAAAAAAATTAACAAAATTACAGTGACAAGATGAAAGCAGCTAGTGCAGGAAAGTTTAACCAGTCAGACCCTTGTGCCTAAATCCATCTGTCTCTCATCCTGTTCCCCTGAGACTGTTACCTCATTTCCCTTTGGACATTACTGCTGATTCTCAAATGCCTTCTCTCAGCTGCTCTTCCATGAACAAATCGCTTTACAGCCAGGATGGGCTTGCCTACAATGCGGCTTGGTGAATGGGTGAGGTTTGCTCATCAGGATGGGTCATGCATGTTTGAGTCAATGGATGAGAGAGGAGTATGTTTGGGAAGGGGTGCTGGGTTTTTTCCCTATCTATTCCCTCATGGGGAGTGTGTTTGATGTTGGGATAGTGGTAGGAACAGTCCCTGTTCTGGAGGGTACCCCAAATTCATCAGGCTGAGCCCATGAGCTCTAAAGGAATTAATTGGGGTACAAGGAAGATTCTCTTCAAGGTATATCCGTTCCATTCCTGCCCGCAGACACTTCCCCACACAAACCATCATGTCAAGGAGGACATTCTTTCTCTCCTAGGTGTGGAGCATGTGAGGCAGAGGGGATTATATAGGTATCCTCAAATTCTCATGCTGGATGGGGAATGGTACCAGCAGCTGCAGGCAACTAAGCAGAAGGGACCATTTTTACCACATCTCTCTAGATGCTCCAGCCCTCTCTTACTCCATGGCACCCCTGCCCAGGAACTCTCTTTCTAGCCCTCTGAATTTCCTGGCGCTTGCTTCTCTTATGTTGTCTCCTGGTCTGAGTACCCATCTCCATGCCCCTGCTGGATAATGATGCTAACAGAATTATTTCATGATTCCCTGACCAGAGGGTCCATCCAAGCCCCAAAGTTTTATATTATTTCTTCCCTATTTATATTTATATTATTTCATCCATACATCATCTATCAATCATTCAGGGTTGCTCATGGACCCTGTGTTTAAAGCCCTGGTCTACGAAGACCCAATCTGCAAATTACTATCCAGATCCATGCAGGCAACTAATATCTGTGTCCAGATGCACCAGCATTATGGGAGATGCACATTCCTAGCTGTTGTCATTGTCACTTCCCTGCTCCATAACCTAAGCCTATGGGCAGGCAAACAGCTGCACAGGGCTTAGTGAGAGAAGGCAAAAATAAGCAGACCCTCCTCTATAGATACTGCTGTAGTTGTATCACACTAACCCATCACTGATGCTATCCGAATGTCAGCTATTGAAATGGAAGGTCCCAGGGCACCACTCAAGTACCAACTACTTGCTTTATCATGTTAGTAGCCAAGACAACCAACAACTGAAGCAAGTGTGTGGAGTGCTTTGCTTAACAATCCCATTGGTTACCAGCATGGCTGCTACAATAACAGTCACTCCTCCTCTGGTAGCCCCCTATATTGCACAAGATGAAGTGACCATCTTATCTTACAGCCAGCTCCATGCTGTGGGAAGCTAACTAACAGCCAAAGCTGTCAAAAAGGTGTCATCAGCTCCCACAAGTTACCAATCCCCCACATCACCAAAATGCCATTTTACAATCCTTTGCTGCCTTGCCCCGGCAGGGCCCAACTCTCCGTTTATCGATGAGGAGACAAGGAAGAGAATTTGACACATTCTATCCATTTCCACATTGGCGACAAGGATGTTCTCTCATCAGCTTTACAGTGTCAGAACACTAAAGCATGATCACTCGGCTTGGGTGCTAATGCCCTCTCTGGGAGACCCCATGGTTTGATGGGGAAACTCCTGGATCCATGGAAAGGTAAGCTCTAGTAACCTTTGTATCCCAAGACTGGCATGTCACTGGGTGCTTAAATGTGGCAGTTTCTCCGTACAGTCACTCATTCAGGAATGATTCCCATAGAAACGCAGTACCCGGCATTCTCGAGTACCCCTTCACCCCCCGAGGTTGGGCTCTCAGCCTTTAGAAATGCACCGCCTGCCATGCCATGTGCTAATCCCCAGAAAGCACTGCCTGTTATTCTGCATTGTTTATTGCAGGGACACCTACGGAGCTCATGCATTTTACACTGCATTTCCCTTGGGAATGTCTGCATCTAAACCTGAACTGGCTGAAGGAATAGCAGCACTCATCCATGCTGCCAATCAAGCGAGCATTTATCTGCTAACAAAAACAAGTTTAGTTCTTCAAGGAAGCAGCCAGAGTCAGGCATGAATTACAGCAGCCCTCGGCCAGCTCTCTTTAGTCGACATTCTCACGAGCTTTCCCCACTACATAGACACAGGTGACCAAACGTTAGTGACTATTTCACAAAAGCAGACTGCAGAATAGGGCTGATGGAGGGCGCTAGAGCACCATTCTGTGCCTGCATACCTTGCCTATGCTGGCCAGGGTACACTATGTTAGTGCCTTGCTAGCAAGAAGAGGCTGAAGCACTAGTACGAAAAGATAAGTAAATGAGTTGAAACAGAAAAGACAGATGCCACTCTATTTTGCATATTTCAGGGAGGCTCTGGGTTGAACAGCTGTTTGCCTTCGGTTCCGTATCCTATGATATGGATGCATCCAACCAAGAAAGAACAGCTCGGGTAGGAAATGCGTTTCCTTACATGTTAGCTCAACCCAGCCCTACCGTGTGCATCACTGAGCCAATGGGATGAGCAGCAGGGAAGTGTGAACAAGTGGAGCCTCAGACCCAGGGAGAATGCAACCATCAGCTGCACCTGAAATCTAAAGGGACCTCAGCTACTGAGTATGAGCTGTGGAATAGGATGAATAGAGACATTTTGATTATATTTGATTATATAATATTATTATTATTATAACTTCCCATCAAGCATATTGGGAGCTAAAACACAACAGGATGGCAAAGGTACACTGAGGAAGTGTTATCACATTGACAAATCTCTGGGGTATTTGTCTCATCTTGCATTTCATCTGGAAGGATTCAAATGAGGGGAACAAGTGAAAACAATGTGCATTTTATCCCCTCCTCCTAGGAAGTGACAGCTACATTACTGTGGAGCTCAGTCTTGGCACCTGGAGAGTCATTAATGAAATGGTAAAGTAGGAGTCAGATACACAGAAACAGCCGCCAGCCCCAGGGAATGCACCTTGTGAAAAATAGGAAAGCTTTTATGTTAATTTAAACTACACCATTCTGATCTGTCCTCTCACAGGCAAATACTGGGATTTACCAACTGCACTGCAGAGGTTCCAGATTCCTTTTACACTGAACGCAGCAGACTGTTTCATCGTGTGTTTGTGAGCGCACACCACAGGAAATGCATATAAAAACCAAACACTTCTATTGTAATGGTCCTTTTCCACCACAGTCTGAATAAGATCCTGTTACCGAACTCAGAACGCCCAACCACCCAAGGGCATCAGAACTCATTCTATTCGGGCGATGTCATCATCCATTGCCTTCCTCCATAATGTACCTATTACTGACATCTGCAAAGCGGCCACGTGGACATCTGACCACACATTTGCCAAACATTATGCTATCACACAGGATACCATGGCAGACACTATAGTAGGCCACACAGTACTGTCTACAGTTGTCACTGCCGCAACTCCAAAGTCCCACCAGCCATCATGGGTACTGCTTCACATTCACCTGGAGTGGAGCACCCACAGGGACAGCACTCGAAGAAGAAGAGAAAGTTACTCACCTTTCAGTAACTGAGGTTCTTCAAGATGTATGCGCTGTGGGTGCTCCACTCCCCGCCCTCCTCCCCTCTACTTTGGAGTACTATTCTGACCTCTCCACAGTAGAGAAGGAACCGAGTGGGGTGCGGGATGCGCGCATTCAGGCAGACTCTAATGAGGCTGCGAGGCAGCAGCTGAGCACGTGCGTCCTGACCAGGCACTGCTACCGAAGGTCAATGGTGCCGGGATGCACCATCACCTGGAATGGAGCACCCACAGGGACACACATCTCGAAGAACCTCCGTTACTGCAAGGTGAGTAACCTTCTCTTCCTTGATAAGCCGCTATTTGCTTAGCAGCAAGTTTGAAGTGCCTCCCTGGCAATGTTGTGTTATCAGATGCCTGAAGAGGCATGTAGGATGCTGATTTTATTTATTTATTTGATTAACTCTGCTCCCTGGTCTTCAGAGAAAGCACATTGCTTCCTTATAGGGAAAAGGGGGGCCTGTTCTCTCCAACAGGGGTAAAGATTATGCATTACAGTACCTCCTCCCAGAGTCAACTTGAACTCTGTTGCTGCTGCTGCTGGGATTGAACCTGCACTTCTAAAAGCTCAGAGCCTCTGCCTGGCCAGCGTGTTTGCGTTTCAGCTGCAGCTCCTTGATTGCTGAGAAAACTTATGAAAAAGGGCGGCAGAGATGTAAATCAAGGCAGCCAGACCTTGGGGTTGTACAGACCATTGATCTGTCTGGAAAAACAAAGGGTCATGACATCTTCCTTCTATACAACCCCGCTTCAGATTTACAAACTTGAGAGCCTGCTTTACGCAGGCGACTCGGGAAGTACGTGAACTTGGCTGCCTCTCCAGGGGCCTTGGAGCAGGGATCCCAAAATCTTCCACTTCCTCTGACCTTAAATCTGGAAGACACACATTTCCTCTTGAAACAAACTTCTGGTCTGTATGCTTCTGGTGCTGGAGCATGTGTTTATGCTCCATGGCTGCACCTTCATGGACTCCCAGCCAGTGCATCACTCGACAAGTCACTCCTTTGATGCAGTTCCTATGACAAATTACTCTTTGGACGCATGCAGGCTCCTAGTGTACTCTAAATGTCAGATGTTTATAGTACATCAGAATAAAAGAATTCACATCAATTATAATTATCTTTCGAATGCCACTAGGCTTGTGCTGCTGCTATTCCCTTATTGCTGGAGTTCTCAGAGTTCCTTTTCTTTTTCCTTTAAGCTGAAAGTCATAAGAACAAAAGATGGAGAAAACAGAATTTTGACAGTGTGGTCTGGCAGTGTGTCTGCATGGCTGATAGGGAAGTGAAAATCCCATCTGCAGTCTGAAATGGCTGAGGGCAGAGAGTTGTCCTGGGGTAGAGACACTTTTATCTTCGTCTGGAGACTGAGCAGAGCCAGCTATTATTTACAATGCACAAAAGAGAGCATTCTCCCCCATCCCCCGAGCTCTGTTAGTACAACTGTGACCCCCACTGCCAGTCCACCACTTCCTGTGACCTTGTTAGGCTTTGCATGCTAAGAAGCTTTGGGCCTTTTCACTACTTGGATGGCAGCCCTTACGGGAAATAGTTCACATGCTTCCCCATTTGATCACATAGATATCTCCACAGTGTGTGTGCACACATTTACATGTGTAAGTATAATAATATGCACATGCACAAGTGCTGTCATGTGCTTCTGGATGAAAGGTGTGATATTGAAGAGCAGTGCAAATGTATGTTTATAGGTGGTTCAAAACTCAGTGTCATATAGATGCTTGAAGAAAAATTCAGTGTTATATTCCTTTACCTGATGTTGCAACCAGAATGGAATGGCTGCTTATTTCTTATTCAAACTGTGGTGGAAAAGGACCGTTACAATAGAAGTGTTTGGTTTTTATATGCATTTCCTGTGGTGTCCGCGGGGAGCCCAGAGCCTTTTAAATCCCAGCCGCGGCCGGGAATCAGAGGGCTCTGGGCTTCCCGCTGCAGCAGGCAGCCCAGAGCCCTCTGATTCCCGGCTGCGGCTGGGATTTAAAGGGCTCTGGGCAGCCCTGGCGGCGGCAGCGGCAGCGGCGGGGGGGCGCTCTAAGCAGGGGAGAAAAAACATTGGTGGGGCAGAGCCCCTGCTTGGGATTTATTCATGGGGCTAAAGCCCCAGAGCCCCATATAAGTCGGCGCCTATGCCCCTGAGAACAGGCCTCTAGGGACCTGACCGCAGATCCCTCAGCAGGGTTTTTCCTTCCCCACTGATGATTCCCAATTTGTAGCATTTGCTGGGAAATTTCCCCAGCCAGGCTGAGTTCGCCCTCCAGCTCCCTAGGTGAGACCAGTCACCACATGGTCAGCTCTGCTCTGTCTGCTAGTCCAGGGAAGATGCCTGCTGAGTGTGTGACTGGAGGCTGGGCTAGGAGGCTACAGTTTGGATATTAGTGTAGTTGTATAACCTACACCTTGAGCCCTGCATCTCTTTGTGGTGAGGGGAAATCCTGGGACCAACACAGCCCGATTCCTGCCTGAGGAGGATCCCTGACAGCAGACAGCAGCCAACCTGCAGTGACTGAGGAGTCCAGCGTCATCTTCGAACCTGAGGATCATTCACTGAGTTTGTGAGTGCACCATCTTTTAGTTAGTTAGTCAGGGAATTTGTTTTGGGGACCCCCTACTCCCTGAACTGTGTTCTCAAGCCAGTGAGTGAGGGTTTGAGGATTTTATAACCTGCTGCATATTACACCTGCGGAGGGATTTACCACCTCCTCCCACTTGTGAGTCCTTTGGGCTGTACTGAACCCAGTCAGTCACACTGCTAAACCACTGCAGAGAAGAATTCTGTGGTTATAGGTCATCAAGGGCCCCAGCGAAGTACACGTACCAACGGGACACTAATTTTACATTTACTACATCAAGTCACAGGTATTTTCAGAGTGGGCACCAGTGACCCTAAAAATAGTGTTTCACCCTGTTATGTTGTATTTGTCACTTGTTTAATATAATTATTGTGTTGAATATATTTTTATGTGTTTGTGTTTATTTCTTGGAAGTCTCCAACTATCTGGCAAGTAAGTGGGGATTACTCTGTAGTTAGAATTTTCCTCCCAAGCTGCCCTGGTGACCCTGCCAGGAAGGAGCAACGGAGGTGGAGGCACCGCCAAATAATTTCATAGGAAAAAAGGAAAGAAGATACACCCTGCTGAGTGGGTGGCGGGATCCAAAAGAACCCAGACCTGTAAGCGGATTGCCATTAAAGGAGGTAATCAGGTGGAGAGGGGCGCTACAATATTATGAAAGTTGTTCGTGTCTCTCACAAAGGACTTCAGGGTGTTGGTACCAAGCTTGCAAATGCTTCATCTATCATAGGAAAAATGAAAGTGTACTTTGAAAAATGCAGAAGTGAAGAAGGCTGGAAAGAAACATGGAAAGAAATGTCAGTATTCTGCTGAGACCGCAACATTGCAGTGCCGGATGAAGATACTTAAACCAAGAAAAAAGAAGAATTGTAAAAGCCTCAGCAACTCTTACGGACTTCATTGTCCCAATAACTGGGTCAAAGAGAGCATGTAGAAGAACCAACAAATACTCATGAAACGCCCGAGACTATAAATGCGCCTGAAAAAAACAGGTGAGATCAGCAGTTACACCTTCCTGTTTTGGATTGCATAATTGTACAATTAGAGAGACCATTCTCAAAAGAATCAATGGAAATTGCTGAAGTCTGTGATTCAGTGTTAAGTTGTGACAAAAATGGCATTCAGCCACTCTTGCAGAAATATGCATTCCCACTCATTATAAATCCTCACCTTGCAGCTGGAGAAATTGACCTTTTTGCCAGTACTGAATCTCTTGTTACCTTTCAAAGAATTAAAAAGAAATACCTCAAATCATGTACCCAAACTATTACAAACTCATTCAGTTAGCTCTCATATTGCCAGCTGGAACGGCCACATCACCAAAAGTTTTTCTGCTACGGGACAGATTGGAAACTGGTTGTGTTCATAGAATCATAGAATAGACGAGAAAAGAAAGATTTTCTTCACTGGCTCTTCTTCACATAGAAGCCGATTTAACTGCAAGACTGATTCCTAAGAACATTATGGGTGTTTACACTAACTGAAGTGAAAGAGGACTGCATCTAAATTAAGGTAAATACAGTATTTCTAGACAATACTGGGTTTACAATGGCTCAAAAGGGGCCCCAGCCCAGCCTGCTCCACTTGTGCTGCGCCTGGAGCAGCTGGGTCCTCTCCACTCCCCCGGATCCTCCCCCCCCACTGCTCGCTCCTCCTGGCCAGCAGCCGGATGAGGGCTCCTGTCTGCCCCCGTCACCGGCAGGCAGCTGCCGATGGAGATGGGGGCGGAGAGGAGCCCTCAGCCGGTGACCCTCCGCTTCGGGCTCCCCGGAGGTAGAGCCCGCCTTTCCCATCCACTCTGTAGAAGTGGCGGGCTGGGAAGTTGATGGCTGCCTCCCCGCCCCAAGTACCCCATGCGAGGAAACGCCTCCTCTGCCATGGCCACCTCCAGTGCCAGGCAGGTAGGGCTGGGTGGAGCCCCAGCACTGGAGGTGCTCCCGAGCTTCAGCTGTCCTGCCTCCTGGCACTGTGCTGGGAGGGGGGATCCCTGCTCTGCTCTGGCTCAGCACAGCCAGGGGGCAGGGCTTGGGGGAGTTAGTCTGGGGGGGATGTTGGGCTGTGAGGGGGTGGGAGGTGCTGGGCAGTGGAGGAGGTTTGTATGTTTTGGGATCCTAGGCAGTGGGGGTCTGTTGGGGGCAGGCGCTGTGTAGTTGTGGTGGTGAGGCTGTAGGAAAGGGTACTGGACAGTGGGGGAGATCTGTGCATGTTGGAGCCCTAGGGAGTAGTGGTTGTGTGTGGGGTGCTGGGCAGTTGTGGTGGGCTTGAAGGCAGGGGGGCTCTGGGCAGAGGTGGTGAGTGCGCAGGGTGCTGTGCATTTGTGTGTGTGAGGGGGTGCTGGGTGGCGCTCCATGGACCCTCCCCCAAGCGGAAGGGACTTGCTAGCAGCACAGGGCCAAGTGGGCCAGTGTGTATCTGGCGTATCTGATGGTTTGTAAACAGTGCCCTCACACTGGGCAGAG
The DNA here is from genome assembly GCF_016161935.1 of Mauremys reevesii. NCBI lineage: Eukaryota > Metazoa > Chordata > Testudines > Geoemydidae > Mauremys > Mauremys reevesii. The sequence goes on along the minus strand of NC_052631.1, from coordinate 60,165,830 downwards.
CAGGACTGCCCCCGCCATGCCATGCCCCGTTACCCCTGGCCGGCCTCTTGCTCCAGGGACCAGCCTTCCCATGCCAATGTTCCATTGCCCCCATGGGGGCCCACAAATATGTTTGGCGCCTGGCCCACAAAAGATTCATTCGGCCCTGTTTCTATAATAAGACAATGTTTATGTATCTCTAAAACTAGAGATAGTTACATAAAAGTGCTCGTGGTAGCTTGTAAACATATCAAATAATTAAATTAAAACAAGAAATCAAGGGTGATTAAATAAAAATTTTACACTCTGATTTCAAGTACATTGTAATTTAAATATCAGTAATAATCAGTACATTCAAAAGTTAGACCTATATTCAGAGCCATCCCTAGCGGACGGCAAATCAGGGTGACCACTCCGGGCCCCGCGCTTTGGGAGACCCCATGGGCCGGCGCCATTGGCCGGCACCACATGGGCAGCAGGTGAAGCGATGGCTGGGGGAGGCTACCCCTAACCCCACCCCTTCCACCTGAGGGAGAGCGCGGTGGGCGGGAGAGCGCACCGCGGCGGCGCTGCAGCCTCCCGAGTTCCCTGGAGCCCAGCGGCAGTGCTAAAGCAGGGCCCTGGGGGGGCGGAGTTACAGAAGTCAAACTCCGCCTATGCACAGCACATAGTGGAGGCCTAACTCGCTCCGTACTTTACGAATGGGCTTGGAAGGACTAGATTTTTTTTTTTTTTGGTAAATGTCTATTTCATCATATACACTAAAGTTGATGAAAAATATTTCAATCAGTAACTGCAATTTACAGAGGAAAAGTGAGAAAAATTTTGGTTGAGAAGCTGATTTGTGGATATTTACTTTGTATATTTTGACATGTGATGTTGACAATTTGTGTTTCAATGGTTATAAAAAACTAACTTTTTGAATCTCAACATCAACTGTCATTAAATAATTATCATCTTCCCTTCCCCACATAATTTCCCACACCTATGAAATTTTAAATCAACAAAACTCTAAATTTTTTTAAATAAACATTGACATTATCTATCAAAATTATTAAAAAAAATATAAAAAAAATCTAATTCTGCCAAGCCTATTTATGACTGATGAATCAGGCTAACTTCTCTCACCCCAGGAAGAACAGACTGGGCTTTGCTAACTGTCAGGATACATCTATACATAGTCTCTGGGTCCTTGGCGTAGAAGAGCCTGCAGAAGCAACAGAATTCTCAAACTATCTGAACCAACACAAAAATATTTGCTAAGACGATGTTAAAGTTCCAGGCACATGCCTGGACGTTGAGTGCATGTCATCTTTAATCCTGTTAAGAGTTAAAAGAAAAAAAAACCCTTCACTCAAATGCTCCAGGGAACACAGAGCTGAGTTTGTGCTTCCCAAATACACCAAGATTTTAAGGAGTTGCATTCTACCAGTGACCACCAAAATGAGAATGCATTAGTCATCGTCATACCATAGTAGTTATGCTGCTGAACAATATGCACAGAACACAGATAAGAGTAACATATATTCCTAATTAGAAGGCAATCCAGAATCAAGAACATGCAGAGGTATGAAAGTAAGGATTTAAAAAACAAAACAGATTTTGTCAGGGATATAAACTCTCCTGCTTGTGAGTTTAAGCTGTCTTCTGACTCATGGCTTGGGAAGAAACACCCCCTCTGATCAAGGTTATGAATTTATTCCACCACTACCCAGTGCAGGATTCTTACACCTTCCTCTGAAGGATCTGGTGCTGGCTGCTGTCAGAGACAGGACATTCATCTAGATGGGACCCTGGTCTGATCCAGTCTGGCAATTCCCATGTATCCTAAGCATCCCCACTCCTCTTTAATGGCTAGATCCTGCTAGCCGTGGGTCGATAGGAGCATATTACCATTATTATTAATCCTGCTACTCACCAGGTAGATTATTTTTCCTCTCTGGCCACTGAACCATACCACAGGTAATTTGTTGAGCTACCTCAGCGTGGACACTGCAAATATACCTATGACCTGCTGACCCATATGCACCACCTCTGCTGAATTTCACAGGGATGCCTGCCTGTGGGAGTGAGTTCACATCCATCTGAGCTCCTCACACAGGAATAGACTATGATGGACTCTGCTGAACCCAGGGCTTGGACACAAAGTTTTCCAGCTTCTCTATCCATGTCTTGCAGAGTTTTTGGCAGAGATATAAACCCTCCTATACAACAGACTCTGTTCATGTCCTCCAAACAGAGGTCAGTGCCCAAACAGTCCCATGGGGCTGGAGGTTGAACCCCACAGAGCAGCACCTGTGTAGTCTCCCCATGGCCTGCACCTGCCTTTACAGCAGAACTGAAGTGATCCTGCTGCCTTTAGGACCCTACATGCCCACAGCTGGTGCAGCAAGAAGTGGCCCAACATCATCATTCATAAAACAAAGCGTTAACTTAAAGTGCTGCAGTTCTCCTCCTTCAATGTCACCCTGTACACTCCATCAGCATCCAGATTCTCATCATGCACTTGAGCAAATGAAATCAGGGCAAGGAGACGGTACAGAGAAAAAACAGGTATATCTGATCAAGAAGAATCAGACAAAGGCTGGTACAAGTAACTGATTCAAAACCATTAGCAATGCAGTAAGAGTGGCCTATTCCCAGCACGCAACAGTCCTAGCAGGGAGATATTCTTCTTTAAAATAAATAAATATAATCCCCTCCAGTCGTGTTTCTTTTGTACCTCACCTGGCCAGTCTAAGTCCATCTGAGCTCCTTTTACACAAAGTAGGGCAGAAAGGGCAGAGCACCTTCACTCTTGGCCAGTCAGTACCACTTGCCAGGAGCCAGGTACAATGCTGGAGATCCCTTTCTGAGGGGGATGGAGGCATCCATCTGCTGACTTGACCTGGCAGCCTGGGTGTGTTATGCTTGTGTAGAGCCTGCATCTGAGATGTTACGGAAAGGTTGCCAAGGCTCATCCATCCCTCTGACCACTAGCCCATGCTGCTTATCCACGTGGGCACTAATCATAGAATATCAGGGTTGGAAGGGACCTCAGGAAATCATCTAGTCCAACCCCCTCTTCAAACTGTTGTTCTTCGAGATGTGTTGTAATGTTCTGAACCTGATGGTCATTAGGAGATCTGTTTACAGGTTCCGGCTGTGAATGTATTCATGTACAACATTGTAATTGTGGTGCAACTACAACATTATCTGACCACAGGGGGTAAAGTAATCAGGCAGGGAGGGGCACCTCCCAAGCTAGTTGTTTACAGAAAAGCAATTTAAAATACTCATCCATTGTCCAACCAGGCAGGGATTTCCCTACACCCCCTTGAATTTTCCCAACACCCCCATGCTTGCATGCAGTGTTGCCAATTTAGTCATTGGTTGGAAATCTGAATTTAAACTGAAACATTAATACACACTTTAAAAGCATATACAGTGTATGATAAAATACTTGTACCTGAAAACGTATTTGGTTTGAAAAGTATGAACAAAGACCAGCTTCCTCACACTGCTGTTTTTTCTAACAATGTTGGCGCATTCATTTCGGCAATGTTGGCCAACCTTATAATTTCAAATGATGATTTGTAAGCAAGATCTGAACGAGCTCTCCCCTGACAGCTAGTGAGGAGCCTGGGGGGGGGGGGGGGAAGGCTTAAGGACCAGACTGTATTTACATGAACTCACCTACTTTGCCTAGGTATCCAGCAGACACAGCTGTGTTGCCCAAGAGACCAATTTTGGCTGGTGTTTGGAGTTTCTGTACTAAACATTTTTATTATATTATAATTAATTTTTACATTAGAATGGCTATATTGGGTCAGACCAATGGTCCATCTAGCCCAGTACTCTGTCTTCCGACTGTGGTCAATGCCAGGTGCTTCAAAGGCAATTAACAGAACAGGGCAATTATTGAGTGATCCATCCCCCGTCACTATTTCATCTCTGAATTTGTAATTTTTCTATTAAGTAAACTTTTTGTTTATTTTTACCCCAAGGAGGTCTCTGTTGTGCAAACCATGTGGAGCATCTGTGCAAAGTGAACTGATGACTGGGGGCAAGTTTCACTTCTTTGAGGGGGATGAACCATAGGGGAAAATTCCAAGTGTCAGGTAGTTAGAACTTGGGGAGATGGATTTGGGAGGACTCGGGATCAGAAGGAATTGTTGAGGTCACTCAGAAAGAAGGGAGGGACCATATGCTTGTAGGCTGGTTACTGGTGTCAATGCACTGAACCATAGCACCAGAGTATTAAGATGCCCAAAGTTACAAGGAAAGGGACGACAAAACCCCTTATTGCTCTGCGATCCCCAAAATGTCACAAATACACACAGGGACCAGCACTTGAAGATGTATGCTCTGCACTGACAGAACCAAGAGAATTTCTAAGCACCGTGGCTTGAGCTATTGCTCCCACTGCATTGGTGGATTGCCAGCTGAGCTCACAAACATCAGGAACAATATCCATTTCTCTTTTAGTACCAGCAAGTTCCAACAGCTGAGCTAGACCCAGTGGTCCATCTAGCCCAGTATCCTGTCTCCAGCAGTGACTGGTACCAGAGCTTCAGGGGTAGTGCACAGATCAGGGCAATTCTGGAGAGATCCATCCCTGATTTCCCCTCCTGACTTCCGGCAATCAAAGGTTTAGGGTCACCCTGAAAATAAAGTTACATCACTGAACTAAGAGCCATTTATGGACCTATTCTCCATGAACTTATCTAGTTCTTTTTTGAACCCAGTTATACTTTTGGCCATCACAAAGTCCCACTGCAATAAGTTCCACAGGTTAATTGGGCGTTGTGTAAAAAAAGTACAGTACCTCCTCACTTAATGTTGTAGTTATGTTCCTGAAAAATGTGACTTTAAGCGAAAGGATGTTAAGTGAATCCAATTTCCCCATAAGAATTAATGTAAATGAGGGGGTTAGGTTCCAGGGAAATTTTTTTCAGCAGACAAAAGACTCTCTCTCTCTCTCTCTATATATATATATACACACACACACACACTTATACTGTGTGTGTGAATGTGTGTACATATGTATACACACACACAGTATAAGTTTTAAACAAACAATTTAATACTGGTATACAGTTATGATGATTGTGAAGCTTGGTTGAGGTGGAAGAGTCAGAGAATGGGATATTTCCCTTACTGCTAAATGGTGAACTAGCAATTGGCTGAACCCTCAAGGGTTAACTCTCTCACTCTACAAGGCAGCAGGAATGGAGAGAGATATGCACATTTCCCCTTTAAGTAGACTGCCTTGTTAATTAGATCAGCTTGCTGAGACCGCAGCTGCTGTAAGCTCCCTCCGTCCTGAGCCCTGGTGTGTCCCCCCTGCTCTATGGAAGTTGGGGTAAGCGGGGAGCAGGGGGACACCCTGACATTAGCCCCCCTCTTCCTTCCCTCCCCCCCTCCCCCCCAGCAAGAAGAAGTCTCCGGGAGCAGCTCCACGGCAGAGGGCAGGAGCAGCACATGGCAGTAGGGGGAGGGATGGCTGCAACTGATAGCCTGCTGGGCAGCTGCTGCACAGGGAACTTAGGGGAGGGGGGAGCTGATGTGGGGGCTGCCGGTCCACTCTGGTTCCAAGTCCCCACCAGCTAGCTGAAATGGGCTGCTCTTCTTGCAAGCAGTAGACAAAGCAGGCAGCCAAATGACATTAGAAGGGAGCATTACACAACTTTAAACGAGCATGTTCCCTAATTGATCAGCAATGTAACAACAAAACAACGTTAACAGGACGACCTTAAGTGAGGAGTTACTGTATGTCCTTGCATTTGTATTAAACCTCTGTCTATTACTGCAATGGGTGACCCCTGGTTTTTGTATTGTAAGAAAGGATAAATAACACTTCTGTAGTCATGATTTTATAGATCTCTATCATATCTCCCCAAAATCATCTCTTTTCTATGGGCTTATCACACTTAAAATACTACAGAGGCACTGCTGTGCTGCTGCAGCACTTCAGTGTAGACACCACCTATGCTGACAGGAGGGGGTCTCCCGTTGGTGTAGGTAATGGGTCAATGAAAGAACACTTCCATCAACCTAGTATGGTCTACACAGGGACTTAGTCGGCTTAACAATGCCAATCAGGGGTGTGGATTTTTCACCAACCCCCCAACAGACATAGTTAAACTGATCTAATTTTCTAGTGTAGACCATGCCTTAGCTAAAAAGCCCTAATCTTTCTAGTCTCTCCTCTTATGGAAGCCATTCCATACCCTTGAGGATAGAGTAGACTGTTCTCAGTGGTGGCAGATGACAGAACAAGAAGCAATGGTCTCAAGTTGGAGTGGGGGAGGTCTAGGTTGGATATTAGGAAAAACTATTTCACTAGGAAGGTGATGAAGCACTGGTATGGGTTACCTAGGGAGGTGGTGGAATCTCCTGCCTTAGAGGTTTTTAAGGCCCAGCTTGACAAAGCCCTGGCTGGGATGATTTAGTTGGGGTTGGTTCTGCTTTGAGCAGAGGGTTGGACTAGATGACCTCCTGACGTCTCTTCCTATGATTCTGTGATCTTTGTTGCCCTACTCTGAATCATTTCCATTTCCACTATACTCTTTTTGAGATGGGGCAACCATGGATTTATACTGTAGCATTATGATATTTTTATGATATGTTTCTGTCTTATTTTCTTTCCCTTTCCTAATAGTTCCTAACATTCAGTTAGCCTTTTTGACCACTGCTGAACACTGAGCTGAAGTTTTCAGAAAATTATCCACGATGACTTCAAGATCTCTTTCTTAAGTGGTAACAGCTAATTTAGAGCCCATATGTGTAGTTGAGATTGTGTTTTCCAATGTGCTTTACGTTGCACTTATCAATATTGAATTTCATCTGCCGTTTTGTTGCCCAGTCACTCACTTTTTGAGATCCCTCTGTATTTTTTGCTTAACTATCTTGAATAATTTTGTATCATCTGTAACCTTTGACACTTTGTTCATTCCCCTTTCCAGATCATTAAGGAATACATTGAATAGCACCAATCCCAATACAGATCCTTGGGGACCCCACTATTTATCTCTCTCCATTGTGAAAACCGACCATTTATTCCCACTCTTTGTTTCCTATCTTTTGACCAGTTACTGATCCATGAAAATACCTTCCCTCTTATCCCATGACTACTTAGGCTACGTCTACAGTAAGAAATTAATTCAAATTTATTCTATTTGAATTTTTGGAAGCGATTTTATACATTCGGTGTTGTGTGTCCCCACTAAAGCGTGTGAATTCGGCGGCGTGTGTCCACAGTACTGAGGCTAGCATCGAATGTCGGAGTGGTGCATTGTGGGAAGCTATCCCACAGTTCCCACAGTCTCTGCCACCCATTGGAATTATGGGTTAAGCTCCTAGTGCATGATGGGGCAAAAACATTCTCGCAGGTGTTTCTGAGTGTGTGCCGTCCCTTGCTCCTCTCTCCATGAAAGCTACAGCAGATGCCATACCTGTCACCTGGTACTATGAATCCACCTCGCATGTCCTCTCGTCTTTCTATCTACTCTTTTATCTAACCATTTCCCGCCTTTTTTGGCTACCGTGAACCGAGCAGCACAGTTTCCACCACAAACTCTGCTCTCCCGCTCTTGCATCGCTAGCTAATTTTTCCATGTTGTCTGTCCTGGGCTTGCATGCAAGCTACAGGATGCAACAATTCCCCGCCGTTTTTCGGCCATCGTGAACTGAGCCACACAGCTTCCGCCGCAAACTCTGCTCTCCCTCTCTTGCAGCTCTAGCAAGCTTCCTGACTCCGTGAAAGCTACCGAAGACAACCATTTACCGCCTTTTATCAGCCATCTTGAACCAAACAGCTGTCCTACATTTCGCGCCCTTTTTCCAGGATTACCCGTGCAAGTGCCATAGTGAGGCAAGCATAGAGCCCACTCAGATCTCTGCTGCAGTTTTGACCATTGTAAATACCTCGCACATTATTCAGCAGTATGTGCAGTACCTGCAAAACCAGGCGGGGAAGCGACGACAGTGCGATTACTATACTGATGAGGACATGGACACAGACGTTCCTAGAAGCACGGCATGTGGTGACTGGGAGATCATGGTGGCATTGGGCCAGGTTCATGCCATGGAACGCCAATTCTGGGCCAGGGAAACAAGCACAGACTGGTGGGACCGCATAGTGTTGCAGGTCTGGGATGATTCCCAATGGCTGCGAAACTTTCATATGTGTAGGGCCACTTCCATGGAACTTTGTGACTTGCTGTCTCCTGCCCTGAAGCACAAAGACACCAAAATGAGAGCAGCCCACACAGTTGAGAAGCGAGTGGCCATAGCATTGCGGAAGCTTGCAACGCCCGACAGCTACCGGTCAGTCGGGAATCAGTTTGGAGTGGGCAAATCTACTGTAGGGGCTGCTGTGCTACAAGTAGCCAACGCGATCATTGACCAGCTGCTATCAAGGGTAGTGACTTTGGGAAATGTGCAGACCATTGTGGATGGCTTTAATGCACTGGGGTTCCCTAACTGCAGCGAGGTGATAGACGGAACGCATATCCCTATCTTGGCCCCAGCACACCGGGGCAGCCAGTACATAAACTGCAAGGGGTACTTTTCCATGGTGCTGCAAGCACTGGTGGATCACAAGGAACGTTTCACCGACATCAACGTGGGATGGTCGGGAAAGGTGCATGACGCTCGCATCTTCAGGAACTCTGGTCTGTTTGAACAGCTGCAGGTGGAAACTTACTTCCCAGACCAGAAAATTACTGTTGGGGATGTTGAAATGCCTATAGTTATGCACGGGGACCCAGCCTACCCCTTAATGCCATGGCTCATGAAGCCGTACACAGGCACCCTGGACAGTAGTAAGGAGTAGTTCAACTACAGGCTGAGCAAGTGCAGAATGGTGGTAGAATGTGCTTTTGGACGTTTGAAAGCACGCTGGCACAGTTTACTGACTCGGTTAGATCTCAGCACAACCAATATTCCAATTATAATTGCTGCTTGTTGTGTGCTGCACAATATCTGTGAGAGTAAGGGGGAGATGTTTATGGCAGGGTGGGAGGTTGAGGCAACTCGCCTGGCGGCCAAATTCTCACAGCCAGACAACAGGGCAATTAGAAGAGCGCAGCAGGGCGTGCTGCACATCAGAGAAGCTTTTAAAGCCAGTTTCATAACTCAGAGGGGTAGCCATGTTAGTCTGGAATCTGACTTGCATCCGTCGAAGTGGGTATTCACCCACGAAAGCTCATGCTGCAAAATGTCTGTTAGTCTATAAGGTGCCACAGGATTCTTTGCTGCAGTTTCATAACTGGCCAGGGTGCGGTGTGACAGTTGTGTTTGTTTCTCTTGAAGTTACCTGCCCCCTATATATATGAAAGGAAATAAAGTCAAAAGTGTTTAAAAACTGTTCTGTATTATTTGTTGCACAGCACGTTGAGAGAAATCAGGAGGTAGACCGGGGGAGGGGAGGTATTGGGTTAGGGGGTGGAGGAAAAGGGAAGGACAAGTCTAGAAACCAAATCAAAAGTTCGCATATGCCAGCTTTCTGCTGCTTGGGCGATCCTCTGGGGTTGAGTGTGTGGGGCTGCATAGCCTCCCCGCTCATGTTCTTAGGCATCTGGGTGAGGAGGCTATGGAACTTGGGGAGGAGGGAGGGCCATTATACAGGGGCTGCAGCAGCAGTCTGTGGGCTTGCTGCCTTTCCCGCATTAGATCCACCATACAACGGAGCATGTCAGTTTGCTCCCCCATGAGCTTGACCATAGCGTCCTGACTGCTCTTATCGCGCACGTCCCTCTTCTCTTCGTGTTCCTGTAATGCTTTACGGGACTGCTCAGTTCTTTGCCTCCACACATTCAGCTGGGTCCTATCAGTGCGGGAGGACTGCATGAGCTCAGTGAACATGTCGTCCCGAGTTCATTTTTTCCGCCTTCTAATCTGGCCCATCTCTGGGATGGAGTAGATAGGGGCCACATTGAAACATTTGCACCTGCGGGAGGCGAAAAAGGGAGGGTAATATTTTAAAAGATACATTTCAGAGAACAAAGGGGACACTTTGGTGTGAGTAAGCCATCACACACGGCCGGGGAACAGAATTCAGCTTGCAGGCAGCCTAAGGGCACGTGGGGTTCTTCTACGTTCATTTCAATGATTTCAAACTGCTGGGCCCCCTTTCCCATATCAAGGGATGCCTGGTGGATTTGCCATATAAAAGGATGGCCTGCGGGCTCTCTGGGATGATCGCTTCACACAACACCACCCTGCACGGCTCCGATGAGGCTCTGAGCAGGGATGAGCCCTTTAAACTAAATGCGAACAGCCCAGCGTGGCTGGGTTCCCCCCGACCCCCACTGCGTGGCTCCAGTCAGGTTCTCACTCACCAGAAGTACCTTCTCCAGGGTCATGGTCCGAGAGCCCACCTTGGGAGTGGGGGGAGGCTATTGGCTCCAGCGTTAAGAATAGTTTCTGGCTAGGGGGGAAAACAGATTCCCCACTTGCCGCCTGTGCACTGTTCTTCTCCTCCTCCTCTTCATCCTCCAATGACTCTTCCTCATCGCTCCGTGCAACTCCCCCCTTGCAAGTGTCCACAGACAGTGGTGGGGTAGTGGTGGCGTCACCCCCCATAATTGCATGCAGTTCACGGTAGAAGCGGAATGTATGGGGCTGCGACCCAGAGTGCCTGTTCACCTCCCTGGCTTTTTGGTACGCTTGCCTAAGCTCCTTGATTTTTGTATGACACTGCTCTGTGTCCCTGGATTAGCCTCTTTCCATCATGGCCCTGGACACTTTAACGTACGTATTTGTGTTCCTTTTCTTGGAATGTAGTTCTCCCATAACAGACTCATCTCCCCAACATGCGATGAGATCCAGTACCTCCCGTTCGGACCATGCTGGAGCTCGTCTGTGAATCCAGGACTTCGTGATCTCTTGTGATGGTGGAGTCTGCATGGTCGCCTGTGATGGTGGACTGTGCTGATGGTGACCAAACAGGAAATGAAATTCAAAAGTTCCCGGGGCTTTTCCTGCCCACCTGGCTAGTGCATCGGAGTTGAGAGTATTGTCCAGAGCAGTCACAAGGGAGCATTCTGGGATAGCTCCCAGAGGCCAATAACGTTGAATTGCGTCCAGAATACCTTTAACCAGGATTGCAATCTCGATTTAAGCACTACTGCACTTGCTGAGGTAGAGTACAGAAATCGGATTAAAGAGCCCTTTAAATCGAAAAAAACGGTTTGGTCTTGTGAACAGAATCATTTTTTTTCAAATTAACTCAGCTAATTCCAAAATAACAGACTAGTGTAGACCAGGCCTTAGTTTCCTTAAGAGCCTTTGGTGTGGGACTCTTCCCCAACAAATCATGTTTATCTATGTGTCTGATAAATCTGTTTTTTACTATAGTTTCTACCAATCTGCCTGATACTGAAGTTAAGTTCACTGGCCTGTAATTGTCGGATCACCTCTGGAGCCCATTTTAAAAATAAGCGTCACATTGGCTATCTTCCAGTCATCTGGTACAGAAGCTTGGTTCAGCAATAAGTTATATACTATGATTAATAGTTCTGCAATCTCTTATTTGAAATCCTTCAGAACTCTTGGGTGAATCCCATCTGGTCCTGATGACCTATTACTGTTTAATTTATCAAATTTGTTCTACAACCTCTTATTGACACATCAGCATGGAACAATACTTCAGATTTGTCACCCAAAAAGATTAGCTCCAACATAGGTATCTCCCCTACCTCCTCTGCAGCAAAGACTGATGCCAAGAATTAATTTAGCTTTTCTGCAATGGCCTTGTCTTCCTGAATGCTCATTTAGCATCTCTTGCATCTAGTGGCCCCACTGCCTGTTTGGGAGGCTTCCTGCTTCTGATGTGCTTAAAAAAACATTGCTCTTAGTTTCTGGGGTCTGGTCTACACTACAGACCTATATCGGTATAACTACATTACTCAGGGGTGTGAAAAATCCACACCCCTGAGTGACATGGTTAGACTGATCCAAATCCCCGTATAACAGTACTACACTGAAGAGAGAGCTTCTCTGTGGACATAGCTACTGCCTCTCAGGGATTAACTATGCTGATGGGAAAGCGCTCTCCCGTCAGCGTAGGAGCATCTTCATGGAAGTGCTATACCAGTGCAGCTGCACCAATGCAGTGTTTTAAGTGTAGACCTGCCCATGGTCTTCAGCAAGGTGCTTCTCAAATTCTTTCTTGGCGTGCCTAATTTTTTTACACTTAACCTGACAGAGTCTGTGCTCCTTCCTATTATCCTCACTAGGTTTTGACTTCCAAATTTTAAAGGATGCCTTTTTGCCATTAACAGCTTCCCTTACTCTGTTGTTTAGCCATGGTGGCATTCATTTGCTCCTCTTATTGTCTTTTCTGATCGGGGATATACATTTAGTCTGAGCCTCTACCATGCTGTTTTTAAGTAGTTCCTGTGCTGCTTGCAGGCATTTAACCCTTGCAACAGCTCCTTTTAATGTCCATCTAACAAGTGTCCTCATTTAGTGTAGTTCCCCTTTTTAAAGTGAATGTTACTGTGGTGGGGTTATGGTTTTTGGTTTGTGGTTTGTATTAATCTCCCTGCAAGGATGTCAATATTTCTGCTATGGGGATTACAGGCTGTGTTCTCAGAGATAGTAAGTGCCATGAACCATATAGCTATCTCTCTCTCACAGGACATACATCAGAATGACCTTTTAGCCTTTAGTAATCTGCAGTAATTTCTCTCACAGAAATTACAATCTCTGCTGGCTGTGCTAGCAGCATCTGTGCATGTTTGCATCAAGGCACATTCAAATAATACAGATGCTCTTCAAATTATTCCTCTTAGGGTATGTCTACACCACCCTCCGGATCGGCAGGCAGCAATCGATCCAGTGGGGGTTGATTTGCTAGACACAATAAATTAACCCCCAAGCACTCTCCTGTCGACTCCTGTACTCCACCACCACGAGAGGCGCAGGCAGAGTCGACAGGGGAGCGGCAGCAGTCAACTCACCGTGGTGAAGACACTGCGGTGAGTAGGTCTAAGTAAGTAGACTTCAGCTACGTTGCGTAAATTAGATCGATCTCCCTCCCCAGTGTAGACCAAGCCCCAGAAATCCCTTTATGGTGTTTATAGCATCTGTAGACCTTCATGTGGCTCCCAGCCATGTTTTATTTTTAAGAATTCACAAGTTTCCCACACCACCTTAGCAGAACAGTCCTATGCAGTTGTTGTTCTCATATACTGAAAACAATTTGAATTCTTCAGGCTAAGCTACTTTGGAGTTACAAGTCACTGAAACACAGAATTCTTTGCCTAGAGTGTAAAACCCACCATTTCCCCCCCTAAATCTTATTTCTCTAAACTAGCTCATTCATTTATTCTCAAACTTCCCAGAATAGTTCTCTTCCAGTGGGAACCAAATATGAGAAACCACAGGCAAAAAGAAGCTTTTGTCGTGAAGTTAGACCTGGGTTAGAAGAAAATTGGGTTTATAATGGAAACTATCACAGTATTACCCTAGCTATTAGTCTCTCCAAATTTTAAAACTCCCCAGGCACTCTCACATTGCTTAAAACTTCCTCAAGACTCCTTATCCACTTCATGTCCATAAATACCTTCATGGAGCTCCCAGAGGTTTAAACTTTTACACCTAACAACGCCAAGATTTTCATCCAAATCTTAATAATGATAGTTCTATGCACTAGCTGGCACGGAGCAATAATATTTAAAAACAGTGTGAAATTTTTTGACAAACACATTAGAAGACTTCAACTGTGCCAAGTCCCATAACTCAAGTTAGTCCAATTATCCTCAGATTCTCCAATCAAAACCATCTCTTCCTGCCTGGAAGAAATGAAAGCCTCAGAAAGAAAAGCTCTTGTCCAGTGAATCTGAGGATGGAGTGGTAAAACATCTGGCTTCGTATGGATACTTTCCTACAACCTTAAATGTGGAGTAATCGCTGGGACTCTACACCCAGCAACATTAATAACTGTAGGAAGCTCTCATCCGTCATGAACTTTATTTTCAGACCACAGTCTAAAACTATCCAAACATTTTCTATCAGTAATCACCAGAGCTCTGATTCTCAAAATCCCCCTGTAGAAGCAAGTGAAGATTCTCCTGTTATCTCTTTGAAATATCCCACAAGACTTTTCTTTGCACTCTTGTTTTCTGGAATTATACTGTAGGCAATACAGACACCAGGAGGGATGGAAGGGATCTACTGACTGGGTTTACCAGGATACCTAAAAATCTAAGGCTGGCTTTTACAGTAAGATTAATTTCAGATAAATCAAAGCCTCTTGCAACTAGATTTGAGACTTGAAATACTTCCAGCCTTTCATACAGTACCATGGATATGCAATTAGTGCATGCAGTGGTGAACACAAACTGGTACAACAGCAGCATTCAGACTGAAAATGCTGTTCCTCTGGTTAAAGGAAACATAACTACTCAACAGGAAAAGAATACTGTGATCTGTCTCAACTGAACTTGAGACAGACTTGAAACCACACCCCGCATGCTACAGCCAGTTGGCCCAAAGTGCAAATGAGTTGGGTCAGAAGAACTCTGTTTCCTTTCATAAATACATTTACTTGTCCTTATAAGAAACTTACTTAAAGGGCACATGGAGAGTCAGCTGAAACGCTAGTTCTCTGCAATCATATGTTTTCCAAATTCAAGCACAAATGAGGCCTTTGAGCCATACCCAATAAAAATAACCTGCCAAATGATCTCCTTCCACCCATTCAGAACACAGATGGGTTCGAACGGGATTCATCAATTGCTGTACTTGCAATGCACAGCTGGATGCAACTGATTAATCTGATTACTTTCCACAGATGAAAAGTAATATTTGACTCTGCAACCTTCAGAAAGCAAAAAAAAAAAAAAAGTCTACCATCTGGGCCAACACTGCTGTCCTCAATCAGCCCACACCTGCCTCCACCCTGAATTGCTTGGAAGGGCTCAATGAACAGGGATGACACTCGGCGCATCCACACTCTGGAGACAATGCAGTGTGTCAGAACGTATATAGCTTTGCCAGAGATGCACTTCATTGGCTCAACCACTGTACTGGAAAGACATGATCTTCAAGTCGAGTGTTTTTGATCCCTGTACATAGCTGATGTAAATTACAGCCCTGTTATCAGGAGAGAAGGAAGAAGAGGAGGAAGAAAGTCAAAACAACACAGACTTGCCCAAAAGATCTGTGGCCATGACCTGTAAAAACTGTCAAGGTATCTCTGCATTGCAGGAGTTTGTGGGCTATCTTCAGGGAATGATTAATAGAGCACTTCTTTGGCAATTTTAACAAGATAGGCAGGCAGACAGACCTTATCATATCCTCATCCCAAGCAACACACTAACACTGCTATAACGGTCTCCCAGAGAACATTTTTCACACAGCACCCCATGCAGAGTGAGTGATCCTCCGAAAGCAAGGCTGACAGAAAGATAAAAGGAACACAATAGGCAGGAGCAGAAACAAGACACCTAAGCCATTCCTGGGAGATAGCACCTCTGAACGGAATCTTTTCCATTCATCACATTCCAGGATCACTTTGCTCAAAGCAGCAAAGACAGTTAGGAACACAGAACTTTATTCCTAAAAACAAATGCATTAGCTCACTGATCCGGAGATCCATGGGTCACACAACTCGTACTGATGCTTCAGGCTTTTGTAATCAGTGTTCTTGTCTCCCCTTGCAAGGGGGATTCTTCCCCCAGCCCTAATACTCTGTCACCTGCTGCTGCTAGAATGGCAGGCGGTAAGCACAGGCTGGTACTGATAATGGTGCAATTTTCAAAAAGCACCCAAGTCTCATTTTCAAAAGCCTAAATCCCATTGGCTTTCAATAAGACACAGGGCCCAATTCACAAAGGCTCCGAAAGATGGAGCCAGGCGCCTCATGGGATTTAAAAAGTGCCTAAGCAGGTTTGGTGCCTAATTCCCATTGAAAGCCAATGGGAGTCAGGCACCGAACTCACTTAGGTGTTGCTGTAAATCCCACTAGGCACTTACCTGCATTTTTAGGTGCCCAAATTCCTTTGTAATCTGGCCCTTAGTCTCCAATGTGCTTAAGTTACTTTTGAAAATGGGACTTGGTAAATTTTCAAAAGCACTCCAGTATCTTATGTCACGGAGTCCCCAGGCGATGCTCTGGAACTGCTCCCCACAAAGCCAGTCAGGACTTTGGGGAGCCTCCTCTCCCTTGGAGCAGACTGTCTTCAGGGCAAGAAGCTCACACGGCTTCACCTTCCTGGGTCTGACCTTGGAGCATTCAGCATATGCCCCTCCGTGTGCTTCCCGCGGGGTCCTGAGGAAGCCATAGGGTCCTGCACCCCCACTTCACAGTCAGCTGTGACTCTCAGCCAGCCAGTAAAACAGAGGTTTACTAGATGACAAGAACACGGTCTGAAACAGAGCTTGTAGGTAGAGAGAACAGGACTCCTCAGCCGGGTCCATTCTGGGGCCCAGCAAGGCAGACAACCCCATCTGCCCTCACTTTCCGTCCCCAGACAGCTCTCAACTGAACCCCCCTGCCCAGCCCCTCCTCCTCTGGGCTTTGTTCCTTTCCGGGGCCAGGAGGTCACCTAATCAATGTGTTCACCTTTACCCATCCCCTTGCAGAGGGGAAGGGCCCGGGCCATTAGTTGCCAGGAGACAGAATGTCGGCCAGAAACTGAGGAACCCACACAGTATTCAGAGGAAACTGTAAGAACAATCCCACTTTGTCACATCTTAATCTGTAAACTGGTAAACATTGCCTCAAAAGTCAGGCCCCATGGGCCCATCTCCTGAGGTCAAAACCCTTGGAAATTCAGAGTGAACCTCTACACATTATCTGGTGATAAGCACATTCATATTGAAAAGAAGCAACATTACAGGGAGCACTCAGATTTATGCATGTAATTCCCACCAGTATTAATGGAAGATAGTCATGTAAATCCCCTGGGGTATTGCTAGAACACAATTTTAAACGAAGCATAGGTCAGACTGCTGTCTAATTAGTTCAATCAGTAAATCATAGTTAGGTCACAACAGTAAGTCAGTGCTGCCACTGTGCTGACTGCATAGACCATGCTGATGTTTTCTTAACACTTTGTACACTGTCACAACGTATCCCAACCCCTGAACTCTCTATATGCTGCAGACATATGGACCCAGCCCCTAAGTATTATTCAGTGAACAGCTGGCAAGACATTCCAGATGATAACCCCTTCCTAATCCAGCAGCTTGTTCCTTTGGGCTTGTGAAGCCATTCCGAGTGTTTATGGGAGAGGTCTCCTTTTTCCTCACTCCCATACCTACCCCCTGGGAAGTGAACACCATGATTCACACTTGAAGGCCAGAAAGGAGCATTAGATCATCCTGTATAACACAGGCCCATGACCCAGGCTGATTTCCTACCCATCAGTCAGAAGGCCATGAAATAAATGTTTTACCCAGTGTTGAGTTAATCTGCAGAACTCACTGCCACAAGGCACTATTGAGGCCAAGGCCTTCCCAAGGTCTAAGGCTGTGGCTACACTTAGCACTTCAAAGCGCTGCCGCGGTAGCGCTGCCGCGGCAGCGCTTTGAAGCGCTAAGTGTAGTCAAAGCGCCAGCGCTGGGAGAAAACTCTCCCAGCGCTGTCCGTACTCCACATCCCTGTGGGGAATAACGGACAGCGCTGGGAGCGCGGCTCCCAGCGCTGGGGCTTTGACTACACTGGCGCTTTGTAGCGCCGCAATTTGCAGCGCTGCAGAGGGTGTGTTTTCACACCCTGCTGCAGCGCTGCAAATTTGTAAGTGTAGCCAAGCCCTAAGAAGCATTAGACCGACACCTGTACAATGTGTAGAATGTGAACATCCGCAGTCAGGAAAGGTAGAAATTTACATGGGGCTGAAAATATGGTATGCTTCAGGACATATGCCAGTGACCGACTGTCTGGGGTTAGGAAGAAGCTTTTCTTGTGGGCAGGTTATTCAACACTTGTCCATTAGGATGTGGAGGATGGGAGATATGCCTTCCTTGGAAGCACCTGGTCCCGGCTAGTGACAGATCCCAAGACCAGAAGGAATCACTGTGATCACCCAGTCTGACCTCTTTTAATACAGCCCACAGTATTTACCCAAAATAATTCCTGGGGGAACCAGCACATATCCTTTTTCTTAAAAATCCAGTCTTAATTTTAAAATTATTGCTACGGCTAGGCCTTGCAGCAGCTTTATCACACATAACTATGCATCACACCAACGATATGGAACAAGCCCGGACCCCACTCTGAAGCACGCATAGCTGCAGCTTTTTACAAGGAGCATGAGGAAGGCTCTTCTCGCACCCCAACACCTGCAGCCAATTCCTACAAGAGCCAATGGAAAGTCCCAGCAAACACCTGAGATAGCTGCCACCACATGCTGACATCGGCCATTTTAGGTCCGCTCTAACTCCCTTCTGCTGAGCTCTGGTGCTTGCCTGGTGCTCCCCCGCTCCAGTCCCCAGTTTACCATGCTTCTGCTATGCCTGCACAGTGTATTACAGGGCCTAAATACCAATGCATTTTGAATGGAGCCACAGAGCCTGGTCCTGCCAACCATCTCTTCATCCTCCCAGCAGTGCCCCCTACTTCTAGAATAGCCTCCCACTCTTTCCTGAAACTTCTCCAGCCCTGAGACTGAAGGGACTCCCAATGGCCAGCCCCAGGACTCAGATTTGGGATTCAATTACTACCAGAGGCTAAACATCTAGAGTTCAGTACATGCCCACTATGCAGACTGCCAATCCCCCACAGAACCTCATCCGCTGGAAATTCATTCACCTGCACACCTCGTAATTCCTACAAAGAAAACTCACAGAAGTCGGGGAGATGGACATATGATGAGGTCCCCAGATTTCAGTGCTACACAAAATACACTGCAGGCCATTCACCACGAGTTTAATGAGGTATCAATAGACAGAAGCTACAGTTGGTAACTCTCTTGGTTTTTAATTTGTTCACTCGCTCTGGACTTTGCCAAATACAGTAAACTTGCAATAGATGTGAAGTTCTAATGTAGGTTAGTATAAGGACCCTGAACTGCTGCTTAGAGGGGTTGGACGGACTGGAGATTGTGGCAGTTCTCAGGAAACCCGGGTTCAATTCCCAGCTCAGATACAGATTTCCCTGGCAATCTTGGATGAGTCATCTGATCTTCCACAGAGACACATGAGGATAAATCCATTACTGATTGCGAAAAGCTTTTGTATGCCTCTGCGGAGAGTCCAATAAGCACTTGGAGAGAAATCTAATCTTTTCCATGAAAAATGCTTTGGATCCACTCCATAAAGCAGGGAGACAATCTACAGAGCTCAAGAGAGACCCGGGTCACAGAGATGAGTTCTGAGCACCCCGTTACCAGAACACTAAGAAACTGGATGAAGTGCAGAGAAGAGTGACAAAACTGATCACGCTGTTGGAGGAGCTGATGTAGGAGGAGAGATTACAACAACCGAAGGAATCTAGGTCTATACTTACAGCATGGCACAGCTGTACCAATACAGCTGTGCCACTGTAAGAGTTCTCGTGTAGCCACATTATGCCAATAGGAGAAAGCTCTCCCATCGACATAATTAAAGCACCCCCAACGAACAGTGGTAGCTGTATCTGCTGAGGGAGCTGCTTTCCCACCGACATAGCACTGTGCACACTACCACTTATGGGGGCAAAGCTTCTGTCGCTCAGGGTGGTGATTTTTCACATGCCTGAACAACAGACATTTTGCCAGCATAATTGCTAGTGTAGACATGGCCTACCAATGACGAAAGGTGTCTGGGGTCTGAAGGGGAGGGAGACATACCAGTTTGTTCACATTTGAAGGACACACACACTAATTCCTGCTACAATGGAGATAACTAAGAATGACAGGCTAAAAATAAGAAGGGGGGGGGGGAGTATTCCCAATATAAGATGAGGTTTCCGGCGAAAGAGGGGGTTGGGGCTGTGTTGTGTCTCTCCAGTGAAGGTGCTGGAAGCCCAATGGTTTGTGATAAAACTAGACAGCACAAAGCACTAGAAAATGCATGACAGGGAGCGCTCCTGCATTAGCCCAGACCGGATGCACCACGTAATCTCATCAGTGGGCTCTATCTCTAGTTCGACGGCCACTTCCAATGCAAAGGGTTTTTATAGGTAGCTGCACTGCTCCTGTACATTAATTTCTAAAAAAACCCTCTACATCCACTATACACTGCTGTGATATTCAAATTAAACTTAGACAAGCCTGTCATCTGTCATGGTAAAATCACTTAATGACACTTGTAAACCTATTTAAGGGGCTAATTTGATAATAGTAATATTCAGCATCTCAGAGCTTACCCCTAGTAAGAAATTCACATTACCCTCACTAAAGACTATGCAGATGATTCTCCAAATTACCTAAAGATACTGAATATTTCTCAGATCCATTTTCCAAGTGACAGTATGCATGCTGAATTACTGAGCCCCACCATAATAAAATCAGGACATTCCATATTGCACACAGATCAGAATCAACTTTGTTAATTCACACTCTGAATATTCATTATACAAGTGAGGGAATATAGCCTGAATATTAAACAACATCTACTTACAGCTGGAATATCAATCTTTTGGTATAGCTACTAATTGTTTAAATGGTGGAGCAACCAATGGGCCTGGATGGCTCAGGAATGCAGAGCATTTCACCTGGGTCACTGGTTCAAATCTAGCCCGGTGATCTGATGGATGCTAAATAATCTCTATGACATGAGCTGGGGGTACAAGCTGGATCTGTTCTACTGCACGGGGGAGCATGTCACAAAAAAAATAATCAGAACAGGCATGTATGTTGGCATCCTAGCCAACGGCTACTAGAGACTGAAGTTCCCCTCTCCCCTTACAGGTGGTCCCTGCTGGGGGTAGCATGTGGGAAAAGTCTGTGCTGTCCAAACAGTGCCTGCTCTATGGACACACACAGTTCTTCGGTCTCCCGGGCCTTGAGGACAGCACCTTCTCCCAGCATTAAGGAAAGTGTACTTTAAAGGGTTTCCTTCTATTGACTACATGCGTTTATAAGGTCTCCCCTGCTGAGGTACAGAGAGCCACAGGAGGGAAACCCAATTTTAAAGAAACCGTCAAATTGTGGCCCAAGTGTGCAGTGACATCAGCCTGAATCTGTAGAGAGCCTGAAACAATAGTTCTGAGAGCTGCAAAGTACCCTGTCCATCTCAACATGCCATTAACACTGAAGCCTAACAATTATGTGTTAAAGTGACAACACTGTTAGCTTTTTCCCTGTGGATTAATGCATGCAAGAAAGAAGAGCATAGGGGAGCACATCACAAAAAAAATCATCAAAACGGGTATGGATGAGCTGTCATCACTGCATGGATAAAAGAAGAGGGATGCTCATGGTACAATGATCTGTTCTATCTACAGTGTGTAGCATCTTGTTTTGGCAGGTTTGGGTGATTAGGAAAAAAAGGAATGGTAGTTAGACATCTGCAGCCAATGCTCATTTTATGCTGTGTGTTCATTTTATGCTTTGGGAGGTTGGGGACAAACCCCATCTGAAGCAACAGAATCTCGAGATTTCTGTTTTAATCAACAAATCATTTTCCTGGCACTCACCAGAGGCAGCTGGCCTACCATATCTGAAATGCGAGAGAGAAAATGTTCACACAGATAGATACACAACAACTAGGCTCTGCCAACTGAAAATATAGTTTAAATGAAGGCAAAATGTGCTTCCTGATTCCCCGGCAGAGAGACAAACCACGCTGCAGAGATAACGAATTCCTTCCCTTGTTACACACCCCACTTCTTCTGCAAGCCCTTTGGAGCAGGAAATTATTTACTTCCAGCATCTAATGCTTCTCTCCTTCCCAAGAATCATGAGGGCTGCCTGCCTCAGCCAGCGTGCCAAGAGTTTAAAGCTCAGGCAGGGGAGGTGCAAGGAACATTTGTGCACAAGTTATTCCCACCCAACTAATCACTGTATAAAAGTCAATCATCATAAGGTATAAAGTTAACCAGAAATTTAATACCTAATGATCTGGAGCTGCTGCAGTTGTACAATTTAACACGCTCATAAATTTTTCATTTCTAATTTACCAGTGCAGCAACTTCTGCCAAAACTTTTCCTTCCCCCGCCGGTAACTTGGATGTGTTTTTTGTTTCTTGTTAGTTCGCTAATGAAGTAGCTACATTCCTGCAGGGACTGCTCTTATCCCCTGCTCAAGAAAAAAAAGTTCTGTTTCTCCACCCCTTATAGAAAACTCATACTCTACTTGACCTGGAAACCACAATCTTAAATTCCAAAGTAGAATAATCGCCTCCCTGAAGATCTGAGATATTAGCACTGCTGGCCTCGGAACCTATTTATGAAGTAACAAAAAAAGATCTTCAACGGAGAGATATTAAATGTGGTGCCGTGAATGTTTGATACATACACACACGCACACAAATAGGAAATAAGAAAAACATTGAAAGCAGGATGTTGGAAGGATGGAGCATGTCTGTTGTAGCCCTAGATCAGAAGAGGAACTTTGATGGTAAGGTATGAGGGTATCCAACTGCTGGCGGCACTGGTAACCTGACAGAAGCTCAGAAGGCAGCACCTAATTCACATTAGATAGAATGGGCTTGTGACAAAGTGGAAATGTTCTTAATGTTTTCTCTGAATACTGTGTTTCCCCTATGCATTTCTTAGGTATCTGGGGGGGGGGAGGGAATCAGGGTGTATGATTGTTGCAGAGCCCAAGAGGGCCCCTGTGATACTGTCTGCACAGAGAATGGCCAGCCCTCTGTCTCCTGGCAGCTAATGGCCTGGGCCCCTCCCTTGCAAAGATGCCAGCTGAAGGTGTTGGAGAACAAAGAGATCAGGTCACCTCCTGGCCCGGGGTGGGGGTGGGGAAGAGACAAAGGCCAGAGAGGAGGGGCTGGAGAGTTTCAGTTTGGAGCTGGCTGGGAAAATGGAGGGGAGCCCAGACAGGGCTCTGGCCTCCCCTGGCCCCCCAAGATGGACCTGACTGAGGGGGTCCTGTTGTCTGTACATGAAAGACCTGTCTTGGACTGTGTTCCTGTCATCTAAATAAACCTTTTGTTTTGCTGGCTGGCTGAGAGTCACAGTGAATTGCAGGAAGCCAGGGGTGCAGGGCCTTGTCTCCCCCAAACTCTGTGACAGGGCTATAGCCGTCTGCCCACAGAGGCGGTTGGCCCCAGCACGAAGGATTCATCTTGATCCAAGCACCCAACTCGCAGCACGGTGGGGCCTGTTTGTTGTTTTTTTAAACACTATATAAATGTTTCCCTCCCCCACCAATGTTTCTAAGGGTCTTTCCAGCTAGGAAGAAAAGATGACGAAGCTAAGCAAAGTGCTGTTGAATGCCTGGAGTAAAGCAATGGATAAAACAGAGGCCATATCTCTACTATGGACGCTACAGTGACACAGCTAGCGCACTATAGCTATGCCACGGTGGCGGCACCGCCGAGTGTAGAAGCACATGGCAGTGATGGAAGGGATTTTTCTGTCACTGTAGTAACTCCCTTTCCCCAAGCAGCAATCACTGGATCAATAGCAGCATTCTTCAGTCAATCTAGCTGTGTCTACACCAGGGGTTTATGTTTGCCATGCTGAGGGGTGTGGATTTTTCACACTTCTGAGCACTGTACCTGTGTTGATCTAAGTTTTAACTGTAGACCAGGGCTGACAATCAGAGAGGTCACTTGTAAAGACTGTGATACAACACGGCAAGGCGGAGCTGTGATAACTGAGTTGACTGTGTCCCTTTACAGAGACGGGTGGCTGCGAGCTTGAGCGGAGAGCTCCCTGGTTTATCCTCAGCCCACCTACTTCCCATTGGCTGCCCCAGAGATATTAACACATGCAAACCAAGCAGGCACCTGACACAAACAAGAAGGTTCTCCTCCCCCCCAGTTCACAAAAGCAAACTGAGGAACTAATTGGGATCAAGACTGCAGAAAAAATTTGGATCCCACCGGCCTTCCATCTCACATCTGGCAGCAGCCATGATGGAGACAAAAAAACCCATGCTCATGGCGCGTGGCCATTTGTGGATGCTGTAAAGTTCCCCTACAGCTTACACCCTTTCCCTTGAAGCATCTAAGCTAACTTTTCAGCTTGGTGGAGCTGCTTGTGTTGCATGGGTTCACTTGACTCAAAAGACTTTTGGGGAAGCTGGGCTAGTAGCATAGCCAAGTCCTGTCTGCCCAGGGTGTACAAATATTCCATGGGCTCTACTGTATGGGGCGAATCCTTCCAAAACAATCAATCCCTGCTAAACAATGTCTCCAGGACACAGACACAGCTTTTCTTTCCCAGCTGGCAAATCACACACACATTTTACTACATCCTCCTTTTGTTCAAATGAACATATCACTGGTGAAGAAAGCTGGAGAAATCTCTCCCCCAACTGCATTTAATTCCCTGTGTCTCCTGCACAGGACAGCAAAGCTCTGCAGGAACTGCTCCAAAAACGACATCTGTTTTCTGATCCTCCTTCCCGACTCCATTCCCACAAAGCAATCGGTAGTGGTGACTGATGTGGCTGCACCAGAAAGTCCCGTTCTTTTGGACAGTTGACATTGATTTTCTTTATCTGGCTGGAGGTCCCCTTTGTTCCATTGCCAAGCACTCAAAGAGGCTCTGAGAGCAGAGCGAAGGGGAAGCGGGTTTCTGGGATAAGCAGAATGAGCCATCTTCACTCAGACAATTCTCCCCATGCAAAGGTCCCGTGCACGACACCTGCCCTTGTCCAAAAGCACTGTGACCTGGACCTAGGAACCTAATTTCAGTCTGGTGAAAAGGTGCCACACTCACCATTCCAGAAACTGAGGTCCCCTAACCACAAAGCAGGGACAGAACGGTTTGTCAGCCTCATTCACTGCCCCTACTGCTGAAACTCAATCCAGACCGGGAGGGGAATAGTCATTAACCTGGGTGCATCTCTGATGAAAGCAGCAATATGTCACATTAACAATGTCAGCTGTGACATAAGAGACTCCCTACTAGAAGCTGGGCTGTGACCACCACCTCATTAAACACAGATCACTGCACAGCATTGTAATGGGATGCTCACGGCTGAAACACTTCCCAGAGGTGGGTGCTGTATCACAGTCCTTTTTGCATCCCTGGTGCCCCCTGCAGACTGCAGCCAACCTTGCTGGGTCTTCAGTGGATTGGCACTCTGGCCAAGTCACCAACTTCTAATGAGCCCCGTCCAGAGTATTACAGAGTCCAATAAATAAATGGTCTAACCACCCTCACTTGGGTTTTCAACCCCCACTCTAGACCCTTTAAATACAGCTCTTTGTTCAGGCCCCAGATAAGCTCAGTCCCCTTCTGGGGGTTTATTCCACTGAACCAGTCCAGGGACCCTAGACATGACAGCCGTGTACGGCTTGAGTCAATCCATCATTGCTTCTCCCTGGGCCTCTTCCCCACAGGCCCCTTCAGCTTCACCCTCAGCTCAGGGTTAAGGCTCTTCGGTCCTATCCCCTGCAAACCTGGCTGTGCTAAATGTGGCTGGAGAACAGACATTGGCTGCCTCTCCAGCTCCTCTGGCCAAAACAGAGCCCGTCTCCTCTTGTCCCAACTAGCACCCTGCCATTCCTTTTATCTCAGCCTGCTGGGCCCTGATTGGCTGTCGCTAGCCCATCTAGCCTTTGAAGGACCAGGTTTCTGTGGTTCCAAAGTGGCTGAGCAAAGAGTCCTCTCTAGGCACCCCTGGAGGATCCAGCTTCACTGCTCCTTTTGCTGAGTCCTGGGGTGGGGTGTGGTAAGATTGTAGGGCTCCTGTTAGGGAGCCATGTGGGCCAGGTACCTGTCACAGGCATCAGATGGGAACTCTGGTCAATGTGAGCAGGGCCAAATTGAAACCTGAGCCCTAGAGGTGAAAGGTTATGTCCCCTTGCCAGCTCACAGCCTCTGACCCGAGACACATTCAAACAAAGAACCCAGGCTCTGGATCCCATTTCCAGGTCCCTGACTCATCCTGTCTCCTCAGCTCCCCCTTGTAGCCAGAGGCCACCCTGCAGAACCCTGCCTCTATTTCCCCTCGAGTCCTCAAACTCAAAGACACAACCCAAAGTTAATTAAAACAATTCCCTTCTGCGGGTCCAATTTATTCAATCTTCTGCGTACACATTGGCCATCCAGAACCCAACCCCACTTCAGTGTCTCTCCCCCGTTCAGTAGGGAATCCACATCCCAGACACTCCCAGGCTTTATCAGTCTGGAGTTCAACCTCCTTGTTTTAATGTCTCAACTCCTCTGGTGACAGGGTCTTCCCTGCAAGAGCCTCCCTCACTCTCTGCAGGTTCTTGCGCTTTCCCCCTTCACCACAGCATCCTGATCTCCTTCCTAGGACAATCAGCTGTTCTCCATCAGGCCCCATCCAGGCTGTTAATGCAGCACAGGTGGGCTGGAGCAGTTTCTTCAGTAATCAGGTTTGGTTGCCCCAGGCCTCCACCCCTTTGGGGCAGGCCACTCTGCTACAGGAAGATAGATGAAACACTGAGAACATAATTTGCTCCTTTCCTTTAGCAGCTGTGACCTCATGTACCTCAAACATCCTGCTGGCCAGACCCCACCCAATGTACGTGCACTGTGATGTGTTCTGATCGATCTTTTGACTGAATAAGGTCCAGCCCATGCCCTTGTCCTTTCTTCACCAATAGGACCAGTGAGGGGAGAAAACAGAGCTGCTTGCCAGCTGCTCGCAGAGATCAGAAGAAGCTGCATGTTCCGACTATGCAATGCACAGAAACTTTCATATGCTACTGCAAAAGCACACAAGAGCATGTGTGTAAAATGGAAGGGCCCCTTTCCACTGGCTAGGCAGCTGGTGTGCCATGACCCCTATTGTCAATGCTTTTCCTTGTGTTCCCCTCACCTGCTCTCTCTTGTCTTAGACTGTAAGCTCTTTGGGGAGGGGACCATTTGTTACTCTGTGTTTGTACAGTGCCTTTCACAATGGGGCTCCGGTCTGTGACTGGACACTACCACAAAACAATCATTATCATAGTAACCTGCCATGGTGAACAGGGCCTTTTGCCCTTGGGAAAATTGGGATGTAGGGCCATGGTGAGGGTCTTTGTGAGGGTCTCAGAGTGTTGCAGGAGCAAAAGAGGAACAGCACCAGCACATCAAAACAGACAATGGGTGGGGGGAGATGGAACCATTCCCCAGAGAATGACTCCCCCCTAGCATCGGGGCAGGGAGAAGGTGGATACATGAGGCCCAGAGCCAAACCATTCCTGGCCTTTGGCAAATCCAGACCCTGACTGATGTGGGTTTGCCCATCTTTATACCAAACAATTCCCCCTCCACATTCTACCCACAGGCATGTTTTGCTGTTCCAAATGGAAATTCAAACTCTCCATTTCCCAAGCTACCACATTTCCCTGTAGGCCCTGCCATAGGGAAAATCTCTGTGTTCTGCGGAGGGGCCATAGAAAGTTTTGGCACAGTTCTTCTGCACAGACAGTGTCCATGGTAGAGATGGACACAGTGCCCCTGCACTCTTGTGTGATGGCCTCTGCAACGACTTCTCCCCAACACCCCCCAGGGAGCGTGGAGGTGGGCAAGGGCAGGCGCTATGCACACCCACTGACAAGAGCTGTACCCAAGATGGAGTACAGATGCCACCACCACAGCAGTCACCGGAAAATGGCTCTGTGCCCCATGCATCAAGGATTCCATTCCATTCCCCCTCCCCAGCCCACAGAGGGCACCTGTGCTAAGCCCAGTGGCTCAGGTTGTACAAGAGTAAGGAACTGGCATTTTCCAACTTTCTGCACAGCACAGAGGGCTTATGGAATCACAAGCCAGACACACCTGAGCCAATGCAACATTTGTCCATTTGACTTGATATGGGTTTGACTCCTAAGTTAAATATAGTCAGTGCCAAAGATGAGGCTTTCCACATCTCCCATAACTCATCAAGCAGCCAAAGGGAATATTCTCAAACTTAAAAAACCCATAAAAAACAAAACTTCCAACACTGTCAGGTAGAGGCTAAGGACTTGTGTACTCGCAGCCTCTGGATGCCGGCTGCGGTGCACGGTCCTTCAGGCGGCCAGCCAAGCAAACAGACTGACGAGCACGGGCTCGGCGCGCAGCAGGTAAAACCCAAACACAAGATTCTCTGCACCTTGAAGTCTTTAAACCTCGATTTGAGGACTTCAGTGGCTCAGACACAGGTTTGATACAGGAGTGGGTGGGTGAGATTCTGTGGCCTGCATTGTGCAGGAGGTCAGACTTAGATGATCATAATGGTCCCTTCTGACCTTAAAGTCTATGAGTCTATGATTCTATGGAAAATTTAAACCCAAACCACAAATGTTTTGCAAAGTTACAAGCACACATAAGCACAGGAGCTATAACGGGAACTCTTGTGCTGCTTTAGCTTCAGCATTAGTGGTGATTCAATGCCCATAGCGATACAGCTGCTAAGTAAATGTTACAAGTAATTTAAATGATACTTTCTCCTCAATTCTGATTGGCTGAAACAGTATCATGTGATCCAAAATAGTTTTGTACTATGGTCTGACAAATCAGGCCACAGATTACTGCACATGCTCAGACAAAAAGTACTTACAATGCTTCCCACCTCCACCCAGCTCCAGTAAATCAATGCACCTTGCAGCAGTGCCCTAAAGGCTATTTTAGACCAAGGGGCAGAACTAGTTACAGAGCTGAGGACACCCTAACAGAGTGCTCTGCTGCCAACCCTTTGTCTTTAAAATGGAGGGCACTCCAGCTTGGGCAGTTCTACTGACCAAGCTGCTGCTCTATGGCCAAGTGAGACATGTGTCTAGCCGGTTGGCAGGTCCTAAGGATTTAAAAGTGAAAAACGACACCTTAATCTCTCCCTGCACACTGAAAGGCAGGGAGTGCAGCCAAGCACGCTGGTGACATGCTCCCACTGACAGGCACCCTTCACCCCTACAGAATGCACTGGTGTAGGTGTCCAGACTGACTCCAGGTGCAGCCCCACGTACAGCAGACTGCAGTGATATTGGCTGGCGGGGATAACAGCATGAAAGAATGAAAGAAAAGAGACGGTCGCAACCGCTTCACCAGGCCCAGATGGGGAAAAGCCACCCTTGGACACTGTTGTAATCTGGCAGCTGGGGATCCAACAGCATCTAGGGAGCACCAACCACGAGGTACAAAAAATGGCTCAGACACAGGTTTGATACAGGAGTGGGTGGGTGAGATTCTGTGGCCTGCATTGTGCAGGAGGTCAGACTTAGATGATCATAATGGTCCCTTCTGACCTTAAAGTCTATGAGTCTATGAGTCAGGCACCTCTCCCCCTGCTTCAGTCAACCTCACCGTCTCTCCTGGGCACTTTCCCCAGCCCAGCATCTCAGTCTTATCCACATGGAGCTTCAACCTGCTTGATGCCATCCATGCCCCAGTCTCCCCCGGTAAGAAACGTTCGGCAGCATAGGCTGGCCAGGCCGGATCACCTAAATAAATTCCTGGAGATGCAAAACCACCAGATATTAACAGTTCCACTGATGTTAACTGGGAGTGTTAACTGCGTTAACTGGTGTTAACTGCGGGTGCTTGGCACTCTGGGAATCAGGCCACTGCTCTAAGGGCCTCAACACAGATTTAAGTTCTCAGCTTTCTATCCTACTTAGGCACTTCTGTAGCCCTGGTGAGTGCAGTATCTGAGCACTTTATAGTCTATATTTATCTTTTCACATGCCTGTGGGGCAGGGCAGTGCTATTATCCACACTTTATAGATGGGAAACTGAGGCACAGAGAGACTAAGGGTATGTCTACACTACAGTTAAAACACCTGCAGCTGGCCCATGTCAGCTGACTTGGGCTCATGGGGCTCGGGCTACAGGGCTGTAAAATTGCAGTGTAGTCGTTCGGACTCAGTCTGGAGCCTGAGCTCTGAGACCCTTGCTTCTCTAACATGTGCACACACTTCAGTTCTGGCCTGCTCTCTCTCAGAATACAAAAGCTAGAGATTAATGCTTTATCCTGTCTGAAAGACAAGCATCCCCAGGTGCTTTAGTAGAGAGTGATGTTTTCCGTTCCTAGCCCTAAAAGCTCTTGAGACAGTGACACTGAAGTCAGGTGGGAAATGAAGTGGGGCAGAAAAAAAGCAAGATGATCATTCAGAATTATGCATTTTAGGTCTGAAATCTCACAACCTGCCATGGATTAAAAAAAAATGCAGTATGCTTCTCGAAAGCTAGGTATCCCAGCAGCCTGATGGCAAATAGTATTTATTTCCAGTTCCACTGGCCCACAAGCTATTGGACTGAAAACTGTCACTGATCTTTAGGACTACCACTGCTTTTTTTTTATTTTTATGCATTGGTTCATCACTTAATCAATTAGATCCTGCACCAGAGGCCAGTGCAAATTCTGACCCATCTAGATCAGGGAGAAAGGCCAGGAAAATTCAAATTTGAGTATGAATTAATTAAATAAATAAATAAAGATGCTTAAATAAATCTTAAGGCTGATGCAGTTCCTCACCAACACATTCCTGGTTTCTGTTGCTTGTCAGAATTTAAAAACAAAGCCTAAGTAGCCTTAATTATACCTGGTGTTTCACCGCATTAACCTATTCAGTTACAGTCATTTCTGTGCACGTGATAAAGGCGTGAGCAAGCGTGAACAGGATCAGAGAACAGAGCGAAATCCCAGTACTTGGAATTATGATAGATCTCCCTGCAAGTCTTGTCCTGTGTGCAGGGCTCTCTCCGTTTCAGATGATGTCAGCACCACAACTTCCCAAACAGATTACCCTGAATGGAGAACCAAACCATGATACAAATAAGCAAACATATCCCACTGCAGAACAGCTATCATATGCTTAAGATCTAAAGCTATGGCCAGCCTCTTTAGGCAAGCTGATCAAAATGTGGGCGAGAGGCCAAGATACTAACCCAGAAAGTGAAGTCACCTTGGTTCCTAATACAGACCCTCCCCCACTTACGCAATCGTTCCGTTCCGGAAAACCTTGTGTAACTCAAATTTTTCGTAAGTTGGAAATGTATACCTGTACATTCTGCAAAAATTTCCGCAACTCGAAAATCCTATATCTGGCTTGTGGAATTTTTTCTATAAGTGTGGATTTGTGTAAATCAGGTCTTGCATAACCCAGGGAGTGTCTGTACAGCATAAAGACTACAAATCCCAGTCTGCAATGCTCCTTCTGGCTCTTGTGCAGTCTCAGCTTGGATTGACATGGAGCACGGTATTCTTTCATGGGCCATTCCTCCTCATTAACTCTATGCAGAAATTAGGTGCAACTCTTGTCCTCTTTGGCAAGTTACTAGCATGGGCCTCAGCTGGCTAAATTTGTGGCACCCTTGCCTTTAAACCAAATTACAATCACTATCTTGACTTGCACTGTAAGAAATCAAAGTCATTTTGATGTGACGAGCACACTATACTGCTGTATGGAGACTTGGGTAATCATTTGACCCGGGAATCTGGCAGGGGACCAAAGGCCTTTATCTGAGTGAAGGACAACACAAGATGCTCTTTTGTCTGCATGCAACATCAATTAAGTTTTTGCTGGTTTACAAGGCATTTGGCTTTGCTGGAAACAAACTGAGGGAAATGCCTAATGCTCTGTTGAGGACCTATTTTAAGTCACTCCCCAGCTCAGAGAGATTTCTAGCAATGTCTGCTGCTGACAGGCTCAACACAGAGGTAACTAAATAGATGAAATTGTGCCGGTTGGCTCATGTTCATTTCACGACCTTCAAGCATTTAAAAACGACCTGTGCACTGCTAGAGCTCGGCAGGGAATTGTGGTCTGCACAGGAGAGGAAGAAAAAGAAAAAGAAAGATTACAAATCCCAGATCATGTTAAGGATCAGGTGTTGGAAAGGAAGGTGGGGGGTTGTGCGCTCTGCCTGTAATGAAACATCTGTCAGTAGTCACAGCGGCTTTGACTTTAAATTAAGGAAATGACATTAGCCTGTAATTCCAAAGCTGCAGCAGCCAGCCAGGAATGGTTAGCTGTGTGAGAGGGAGGAGAAGGAAGCAGCCTCTTTCCCTGAGGGAGAGAAACAGAGAGGCACCTGTCTGCACTAGTCTGACAGGAATTTAAGAAGTTTGAGCTTGACTGGGGCAAATGGGGTTCTAATCTAGTTTGTGGACGGACCGTACCATCTTAGAATAACCATGTTCTAGCTGAGCTGGGAACTTAGGCTGGCGCACAGTTTTTGAATCCTGTTTGAATACTCTGTGGTCTCATCCACACTATCTGGCAAATCAAGTTAGGTGTGCATCTGGCCACGATTAAGTCGATGCTGTGTTTAGACATCTCTCTGTAAGCTAGGGTGCCAGAGAGAGAGAAAGAGTAACATATAAACGTATGTTACTCCATGTAAACTGGATCATTGGTGGTGTACATGTTGAAAGAGTATGACCTCTTTTGGGTCAGAATTAAGATTGGTTTTGGAACAGATACAATTTAGATAATGCTTTCCCAGCCAGAAGGCCGAGAAACTTTTCATGGTCACCCCCCCTACCCTTGTCAGTACTCCACCCCAGGGAGCCAGGAGTGGGGCCACGGCTCATGGGGGGGGGGAGCGGACAGCTGTAAGGGGGCCACAGCAGGGGGCAGGTCTGGGGTATAGGTGCTGGAACAATTTGTATAGTGGGGATGCTGAGTGCCATTGAAAAAATCTGTAAATCCTGTATATGATGGAAACCACTTCAAGACAGTGGGTGCTGCTGCACCCCACTTCCAGCACCCTATGGTCTGGGGCAGGGAACAGAGCCGTGGCTGGGCTGCAGTCAAGGGTCAAGGCTGGGGGCAGAGCTGGAGCTGGGGCCGCGGGCAGTGCCGGAGTGGGGCTGTATGGTGGTCCCTCCCTGCCGTCCTTGGGGGCTGGCCTGGTCCCCCCCCCCGATCCCCTCAAAATGTTCCTCCACGCCCCTATAGGGGGATACACCCCACAGTTTGGGGACCTCTGAGGTAGGATGAACTTTGAGAGCAAATAATGTCATTAAGCAAATATCTGACCTGTTAGTGTCACAGAACAGTTATATCAAGTTACCTTTATTCTCATTTCCTTCCTGTCCAGGCTGAGATATTTTTAAAATGGTAATAAACTTGTTGCAGACTTAGTATAAGGGTCATAGTAACCACAGCTGCAACCTTAACAATATATGCTAACTCATTTTTTTGTGTAGGAGAGACATGGAAAGAGATTTCAATTTAGCCTCATAGCATTATCAGTAAATTATAAATTAAGCAGTGATCTTCTCGATAACTCTCACAGTAGAAGTGAAAAGATTTTCAAAAGTCCATAGGCAAAAAAGTCCATATTTCATGGAAGTTCTTAGTAATTCATTTCACCATTCACATAAGAACACTAGAATGGGCAGCAACTTTTCTGCGTAGGAAAAAACCCATGCTGGCCCAGTTCTAACTTCATTCACACAATCGCATGAGCACACTGAAGTCTGTGGATCTATCCAAGTGTAACCGAGCATGGAATTTGGCCCGTATATAGTATGTACTTAGTGAACCGCCAATATAAAAGGTTACAAAATAAACGCATGTCTCTGGTATTTAGGGAATGCCAATCACCAGAACATCTAGGCACTGACAAAGGAAAACATTGTGCTAAGCTGGACGCTGTCTGATCTCTGCAAAAGGAGACAGAGAACAGATGGAAACAGTGCTGATTGGTATGAAGTAATTAATGCAAGGGGGGGAATAAACCTCCTTTTGGAAAGCTATTTTCTCTGCCACAAATCATGAATGGTAGCATTCTGAAAGAGCTCTGCACCAAATACCCTTCCCAATATAAATCGCTCTCACACAAGCACTTTGAAAAATAACCTTGGTGCTCTTCCCCTCCTGCAGTTATAGTTCTAGAGCAGAGGTTTGCAACCTTATTTCATTTGCAGACCCCTAAAAAATTTGAAATGAAGGTGCGGACGCCTTGGAAATCTTAGACAGTCTGCAGATTCCCAGGGGTCTGTGGATCACAGGTTGCAAACCATTGTTCTGTGGTAATGACAACCTTTCACAGACCCCTTGGACCACAGACTGACCCACTGTTTAGGGGTACCAAACTAGCAATCAGCACCAAACAGCTACAGTGTACAGTAACATGTGTGGCATGAAAGGACAGGATTCTGCATGTTATGCTCCACAGAGAGAACCAATAGTGAGAGTTTCAACTAATCTGACTTTTTAATTGGCAGAGATTTCATTTCACTGATAGTGCACTGCTATCTCAGACATTTGTTTCATCTAGGTCAAGGCATTACTTTCACTCTTAATCTGCATTAATTTTTAATTTGATCTGTAATGCTAATTTTTAGTAAGTGACTAACTCAGGAATTTTTGCATTACTGCGACCATAAACCAGATTGTATTCAATTTCCCATCCATCTCTGAACACAAAGAACACAGTGAAAAGATAAGCAATAAAGTCAAACTACCTTTTTCCCTTCAATAGAAGCCAGGGTTTCAGAAAGGATGCATCATCGTCCTCTTGCCTCTGGAGACATTGGCTAACTCCGGTAACAAATACAAATGAGTTAGCTGGTCTCATGTTATTAACTAATACCCAAGCGCACCACACAGCTGGGCATGACTAGCAGTCTCAGGCCAAGATAAAACCAAGATTGAAACAGCACAGAGTATTGTGGGTCAGCCTCAAGAGACGCTGGCAGAGCTGTGTTTGGGGGAAGCTTGCCAAGAGGCTGTCCAGTGGATCTGCCTTACATTATTAACGCCTCACTTCCAAGCACCAAATTCATTACAAGGCATTGCACAAAACACAGAAGCAAACTCAGGGTGGATTGTACAGTTTCACACTGCTAACACCGGACCTCTCTCAGATAGGTAACTGCCTGGGAACTGGACAGCAGAAGCCCTCAGATGGGAGTGCTATTGCTGCTTTCATCCAAAGGCGCAGCTTTACATACAGTCATCCTCTCAGACCGCCACACACATTTCTCTCAGCTAAATGCACACTGTCCAGTTGCCAATAGATTCACAGAGGGCATCTGCTCCAGACAAACATAATGAGCTTGCCAACTGAATTCTAAACCAGCAGCATTACAGTTCCCTGCCATAAAAGCCTATGTGACCGTGCATGCGCAATCTTTCAAAGCTCCAGGTTAGCAGGCAAAATTGGAACAGACACACACAATCCTGCAAAGGTAAATATGATGTGAATTCCATTTTGTCTAAAGAAGGAGAAAGGAAAAGCACTTCCCCCCTCTACCCATTGCTGCTTTAGATGAATATATAGAAGGCAAAGGTAAGCACTCTTCATGGTTGAAGTGCTCTGCCTTGTCACTGTAAAATCAGATATGAATATTTCAGTGGGTCTCTCACCATTTAAGGTCACACTGCAACAGAATTCTCTGAAATTGATCATTCTTAGAAACTTTTAACAAACCAAACAGCAGAGATCCAAAAGGTGTGACCAAAAAATGTAGTGAGTTTAGAATTAAGTTTTTCCTGTTGAGATTAAGATACAGCATGGATTTAACATGGGCAAAGGCTAACTCATCAAAACTAAACACAAATCCTTTTGAAATTCAGCATCCTAAGGATTTTACCATAACTTGTTAACATCATCAGACATAGCTGGCCAGAGCTAGTCTCAGCTGAGCCCATTTTTTATAGAAAGTGCTCTAGTTATACACAGCACTCTAAACCTCATTATTGGAACAGACTAAGAAAATATCCTCTCTCACTATTCAATTCCAGGCAGATTTCCAAACCTTCTCCCTCTTACATATAAGATCTGTAACACTGGGGGAGAGAGGCTAACAAATTCATAGCAATTAACAGAGAGATGCCTTAATAAAGAAGAGCTACAGTCATATTTTGCAATGCAAGATTCCCTGTTATGAAAAATGAATCAGTTGGTTTTTGGGTGTGGGTGTGGGTGTGTGGGTGTGGGTGTGTGTGTGTGAGAGAGAGAGAGAGAGAGAGAGAGAGAGAGAGAGAGAGACTCTTCTGCTTGCAACCGCAGGGTATTTACTCTGCCTCATCAGAGCACATGGCCTGGACTACATGTGACCTCTGGCCGCTGCACTTTCCCAACCAGTAGAGTTCACAAAGAGAAATGCTTCTGCTGGGTGGTTGCATGTGCACAGTCTCCTTGCCTGGGAGGAGATGGCGTTTAAGAACTCCTGGAGTAACTCGTATGTGGCATGACAAGATGGGAGAGGTAATTTTTTTTATTGGACTAACTTCTGTCGGTGACAGAGGCAAGCTTTCAAGCTACACAGAGCTTCTCTTCAGGTGTAGGGTCTACTTCCTATGTGGAATGGCATTACTGGCTGTTGCTTTGTCACTAAGTTTCTCTACATGAGTGCCCAATGTTTAATGTATTTTAACACAGTTTGATTCAATAACCCCACTTTGCAACTTATTCCATATTTGCAGCTGAGTGATACGGGTCTACACAGCTTTGCTGTTTACTCAATCTTCTGATTTTAGCATTGTATCTTCTTCATATTTGGTTGTTGTTACATGTCCAGTGTTTCCAGCTATATCAGGAGCTGTATGAGCAGATGTATAAGTATAATGCTTGAGCTGCCCACACTTGATTACATAGTTGTTCTATCCGCAAGTGATGGTTTCTGAGTCTCACATCCACGAACAGTTTGTTGTTGTACTTCGCCGGCCTGTTGTCATGCTTCAGAACATTTCCCTTAGACCGCTTCATAGTCGTCTTGTCTCCAGTAGAAATATGCTAAACTCCTTCTGCAATATACTTCTGAAACCTAAAATCACCCTGGAAGTCTTGCAGGGTACTTAATCAGGCAGTAATACCAAAGAGGCCACAATTGAACTCTAAATTCTAACCAGTGCCATATGTATTGTACTAAACATCTTCCCCTTCTTTTGATGCATTATCTCACCCTTACTTAATATAACCTAGTTCTTAGTTTGCCTTCTTTAATCACAGCCCCATGCTAGACTGACAGGCAAGGATTTCTGCAGTCCCAGTATAACTGCCACATCCCCTTCCAGGACAGCATGCTGCATGCCTATCACATTAAGCATATGCTCTCCATTTGCACTCACACAACACTCAATCTGGTTGTAATGACCCTATCTGTTGTCACTCCAGTTCTGCTACAAGCGACAAATTCTGGCATCATCCACTTCCCTATTTTCACCCACCCAGCAAACCACTACCACAGGTCTCTCCATCTCTCATAGCTACAATTCTATGAGAGCCTCAGTACATTTACTGTGACCAGCCACTCTCTCTCATGAGCCATTTTTCTATCCAAGGAGCTATTTTGCCCTCATTTACTCGTCTCTGCCTTTTGGCCAATAGCCTTTGATGTAGAACCTATTCCAAAGTCCTTGAAAAAATGGAAGTGTATGGACCCCATTGCGTTTCCCTTGGCAAGAGCTCCCAGTAGAACTCCTAGCTGACCATCATGCTGTTCACAATATTAGCTCCACAAACCTTGCCAAACTTTTAGCATTGCTCATCACAGCTCATGGCCTATTTATTTATTTAGAAAGTCACATCATTCACCCCCACAGCCCCAGAGTAAATACAGACTGTGGTTAACAGCAAGAGAAGAAAGAGGGAAGTCTCTGCACCTTCTAAGAGAAGACAAAAGCATCTGCCATAGACAAGAGGGCAGCTTTGGTCAAACTCATATGCCTTGAAGAGGCCAAGTCCCGTCCTCTAGCACAATGAGAACTGACAGTGTTGTTTGAATCAGAAGCATCAATATGAAACAGCAAAGCTGGCAATTGATATATTTCAAAGCATCTGAAACAGACTGTAGGAAAGATGCCTAGTTTTAAATGTATTTATTCTCAAACAGGTGCATGGAATTACGTGTAAATCCCTAGGCATCACACAGCAGGCTAAACTAAGAATAACAGTGACTAATCGATAGTTTTATTATGCTCAGTGTTTACATCATTGATGCTACTTGCTGCTTCAGTGGCAGATTATGCCTCCTGCCCTGGACAGCACAGAGATGGAGCTGCCTTCGAAAAGGGCCAGCCCGTGGCACAATGTGGCATTAAAAAGAAAACAGGTACAGGACAATCTCTTGATGGTGCAGATGTGTGAGCAGTGTGAAAACTCCACTGTACCAAGCAAATTAGCACAGCTGTCAGACAGGCAGCACTTCCATTGTGTATTGTATTAAATACCAGGTGGCAGGTTCAAAAATTCCAGGCTGTGATATGAACTTTTCCATTTTAACAAAGGAAGAACTATTCAGCCTCAAAAGGAAGCCTCCGAAACAGGAGCACAACTGTTTACATGGTCTAAAAAAAGAACAGCCACACAGCTGCTCATTGGGACAGCAACGTAAATTTGAACTTCTTCAGTTTCTGCTGAAAAGTCAGAGGAGGTTCCTGAGTCAAGTTTATAAAAGTTCAGGAAAACTGCGCACGCTTAGTGCTACTGATTTCTTCCTCCCGCCCTGTAGATAACCTAGTGGAGCTAACGATGCATGACCTGACAAGGGACACAACATCTCCAAAAGGATCAAAAATGGTTCTAAAAACCCTAGGTGAGCAGGATCTGGTTGGGAAAGGTCAGCACAGCTTCTCTAAAGGAGAATCTTACCTCTCCAACCTACCGGAATTCTGACAGGTTTCAGAGTGGTAGCCGTGTTAGTCTGTATCAGCAAAAACAAGAAAGAGTCCTTGTGGCACCTTAGAGACTAACAAATTTATTTGTGCATAAGCTTTCGGGGACTAAAACCCACTTCATCAGATGCATGGAGTGAAAAATACAGTAAGCAGTATATATATCACAGCACATGAAAAGATGGGAGTTGCCTTACCAAGTGGGCGGTCAGTGTTAACAAGGCCAATTCCATTAAGGTGAAAGTGGCCTATTTTCAACAGTTGATAAGAAGGGGTGAATATCAAGACAGGGAAAATTACTTTTGTAGTGCTAACGAGGCCAATGCAATCAAGGTGGACATTGCCCATTTCCAACATTTGACAAGAAGGTCTGAGTATCAGCAGAGGGAAAATTACTTTTTGTAGTGACTCATCCATTCCTAGTCTTTATTCAGGACTAATTTGATGGTGTCCAATTTGCAAATTAATTCCAGTTCTGCAGTTTCTCATTGAAGTCTGTTTTTGAAGTTTTTTTGTTGAAGAATTGCTACTTTTAAGTCTGAATTCTGAGGGAGTCAACAAACTAATGGATAAAGGAGAACAGGTAGCAGAACATATCCAAATGTTCAAAAAACCACTGATAACGTTCTCCATGAAAGACTGTTAAAGGAACTAAGTAGGCATGAGGAGAGTGACAATGTGCTGCCTGTAACCGCGCCAACTCACCCCTGTGGCGCCTCCTGCTGGTGACTCCGGGGAATTAGCTTGGTTTCCAGCATGGAGCGCCCTCTGCAGGCCAGTGATCCACCTGTTCTCTGGCCTCGAGTCCCTCCCTGGACCCCGGTGCCCTTTTACATGGGGTGCTGCCCCCTGGCAGTAACCCCTTTCTCTCAGGGTCTCCCCTCCCCAGGGAACCCCCACCCTCTATCCCCACCTTGCCTCAGTGTATGGCTACTGCCAGTCATTGTCTAGCCCCACGTCCTGGGGCAGACTGCAGTATCAGCTTATTTATCACTGGCAAGGAGAGTTTGGCAGCAGTTTAGGGTATGTCTACACTACGAAATTAGGTCAAATTTATAGAAGTCGGTTTTTCAGAAATTGTTTTTATACAGTCAACTGCGTGTGTTCCCACAAAAAATGCTCTAAGTGCATTAAGTTGAGCGGACTGCATCCACAGTACCAAGGCTAGTGTCAACTTCTGGAGCGTTGCGCTGTGGGTAGCTATCCCACAGTTCCCGCAGTCTCCACCACCCATTGGAATTCTGGATTGAGATCCCAATGCCTGATGGGGCAAAAACAGTATCGCGGGTGATTCTGGGTACATGTTGTCAGGCCCCCCTCTTCCTCCCTCCCTCCCTCCGTGAAAGCAACGGCAGACAATCATTTTGCGCCTTTTTTCCTGGGTTACCTGTGCAGACGCCGTACCATGGCAAGCATGGAGCCCGCACAGCTGACCATCACCGTAAGTCTCCTGGGTGCTGGCAAACGTGGCACTGCATTGCTACACAGCAGCAACTCATTGTCTTTTGGCCAGGGGCGGGTCTAGGAATTGCGCCGCCCCAAGCAGGGCGGCACGCCGCCGGGGGCGCTCTGGCGGTCACCGGTCCCGCGGCTCCGGTGGACCTCCTGCAGACGTGCCGGCGGAGGGTCCGCTGGTCCCGCGGCTCCGGTGGACCTCCCGCAGGCACGCCTGCGGATGCTTCACCGAAGCCGCGGGACCAACGGACCCTCCGCAGGCACGCCTGCGGGAGGTCCACCAGAGCCGCCTGCCGCCCTCCTGCGGCACGCCGCCCCAAGTGCGCGCTTGGCGCAGCTGGGGTCTGGAGCCGGCCCTGCTTTTGGCAGCAGATGGTGCGTTACGACTGGTAGCCGTCATCGTCGTATTCCTGGGTGCTCTTTTAACCGCCCTCGGTGAGGTCAGTCAGGGGCGCCTGGGCAGACATGGGAGTGACTCAGCCAGGTCATTCCTATCTTCTGCCGAGCACCCAGATGACGACGATGGCTAGCAGTCGTAATGCAGCATCTTCTGCTGAGTACCCAGGAGATGACGATGGCTAGCAGTCGAACTGCACCATCTGCTGCCACCCTAAAGATGTAAAAGATAGATGGAGTGGATCAAAACAAGAAATAGACCCGATTTGTTTTGTATTCATTTGTTTCCTCCCTCCCTCCCTCCGTGAAATCAAGAGCCTGCTAAACCCAGGGTTTTGAGTTTGATCCTTGAGGGGGCCATTCTGTGTGACAGTTGTTTGTGTTTCTCCCTGATACAAAGCCATCCCCTTTGTGGACTGTAATTCCCTGTAAGCCATGTCATCAGTCGCCCCTCCCTCCATCACAGCAGACAATCGTTTCGCGCCTTTTTTCAGACCAGACGGCATAGCACTGGGATCATGGAGCCCGCTCAGATCACCGCGGCAATTATGAGCACTGTAAACACCACGCGCAGTATCCTGGAGTATATGCAGAATCAGAACCTGCCAAAGCAAAACCTGGCGAGGAGGTGATGGCAGCACAGTGATGCGAGTGATGAGGACATAGACATGGACACAGACTTCTCACAAAGCACGGGCCCCGGCAATGTGCACTTCATGGTGTTAATGGGGCAGGTTCATGCCATGGAATGCAGATTCTGGGCCTGGGAAACAAGCACAGACTGGTGGGACCGCATAGTGTTGCAGGTCTGGGACGATGTCCAGTGGCTGCGAAACTTTCGCATGCGTAAGGGCATGTTCATGGAACTTTGCGACTTGCTTTCCCCTGCCCTGAAGTGCCAGAATACCAAGATGAGAGCAGCCCTCACAGTTGAGAAGTGAGTGGCGATAGCCCTGTGGAAGCTTGCAATGCCAGACAGCTACCAGTCAGTCGGGCATCAACTTGGAGTGGGCAAATCTACTGTGGAGGCTGCTGTGATCCAAGTAG
This sequence comes from Mauremys reevesii, assembly GCF_016161935.1. Lineage (NCBI taxonomy): Eukaryota > Metazoa > Chordata > Testudines > Geoemydidae > Mauremys > Mauremys reevesii. The sequence continues at coordinate 60,124,396 of NC_052631.1, read as the reverse complement.
CCAATGATATCAAAGAGCTGCTGATATCAAGGGTAGCGACTCTGGGAAATGTACAGGTTATAGTGGATGGCTTTGCTGCAATGGGATTCCCTAACTGTGATGGGGCGATAGATGGAACCCATATCCCTATCTTGGCACTGGCTCACCAAGCCAGTGAGTACATAAACCAACAGGGGTACTTTTCAATGGTGCTGCAAGCACTGGTGGATCACAAGGGACGTTTCACCAACATCAACGTGGGATGGCCGGGAAAGGTACATGATGCTCACATCTTCAGGAACTTTGGTCTGTTTCAAAAGCTGCAGCAAGGAACTTTCTTCCCAGACCAGAAAATAACCGTTGGGGATGTTGAAATGCCTATAGTTATCCTTGGGGACCCAGCCTACCCCTTAATGTCTTGGCTCATGAAGCCATACACAGGCAGCCTGGACAGTAGTCAGGAGCTGTTCAGCTATAGGCTGAGCAAGTGCAGAATGGTGGTAGAATGTGCATTTGGACGTTTAAAAGCTCGCTGGCACAGTTTACTGACTCGGCTAGACTTCAGCAAAACCAATATTCCCATTGTTATTACTGCTGGCTGTATGCTCCACAATATCTGAGAGAGTAAGGGGGAGACATTTATGGCGGGGTGGGAGGCTGAAGCAAATCGCCTGGCTGCTAATTACGCGCAGCCAGACACCAAGGCGGTTAGAAGAGTACAGGAGGGCATGGTGCGCATCAGAGAAGCTTTGAAAACCAGTTTCATGACTGGCCAGGCTACGGTGTGAAAGCTCTGGTTGTTTCTCTTTGATGACCCCTCCCCGTCTTGGTCCACTCCACTTCCCTGTGAGCTAGCCACCTTCCCCTCCCCCCTTCGATCACCGCTTGCAGAGGCAATAAAGTCATTGTTGCTTCATATTCATGCATTCTTTATTAATTCATCACACAAATAGAGGGATAACTGCCAAGGTAGCCCGAGAGGGGTGGAGGAGGCGGGAAGCACCGGGTGGGGTTGGGGAGGAGGGAAGGACAAGGCCACACTGCACTTTAAAACTTAAAAACTTATTGAAGGCCAGTCTTCTGTTGCTTGGGTGATCCTCTGGGGTGGAGTGGCTGAGTGGCCGGAGGGCCCCCCACCGCGTTCTTGACGTCTGGGTGAGGAGGCAATGGAACTTGGGGAGGAGGGCAGTTGGTTACACAGGGGCTGTAGCGGCGGTCTGTGCTCCTGCTGCCTTTCTTGCAGCTCAACCATATACTGGAGCATATGAGTTTTAGTTAAAAAGACACATTTTATAGAACAGTGGGTACACTCTTTCACGTTAAACCTTGCTGTTCACATTACAGAGCATATGTGCTTTTGTTACAAGGTCGCATTTTGCCTCTTTTACTGAGGGGCCTGCTGGTTTGGTGTGAGAGATCACTCATGCTTCACCCCTCACCTCACCACGTGGTTAACAGCAGAGAACATTTCTGTTCAGCCACAGGCAAACAGTCGAGCAGGAACAGGCACCTCTGAATGTCCCCCTAATAAAAGCACCCTATTTCAACCAGGTGACCATGAATGATATCACTCTCCTGAGGATAACACAGAGAGATAATGAACGGATGCTGTTTGAATGCCAGCAAACACCGGGACCATACGCTGCCATGCTTTGTTATGCAATGATTCCTGACTACGTGCTCCTGGCCTGGGGTGGTAAAGTGTCCTACCATGGAGGATGGAATAAGGCCGCCCTCCCCAGAAACCTTTTGCAAAGGCTTTGGGAGTACCTCCAGGAGAGCTTTATGGAGATGTCCCTGGAGGATTTCCGCTCCATCCCCAGACACGTTAACATACTTTTCCAGTAGCTGTAGTTGCCGCAGCAGGGCAAATTAATCATTAAACACTCTTGACTTTAAACCATGTGTAATATTTACAAAGGTACACTCACCAGAGGTCCCTTCTCCGCTGGGCGGGTCCAGGAGGCAGCCTTGGGTGGGTTTGGGGGTTACTGGCTCCAGGTCCAGGGTGAGAAACATATCTTGGCTGTTGGGGAAACCGGTTTCTCCACTTCCTTGCTGTGAGCTATATTCAATCTCTTCATCATCATCTTCCTTATCCCCAAAACCCGCTTCTGTGTTGCGTGATTCTCCATTGATGGAGTCAAAGCACAGGGTTGGGGTAGTGGTGGCTGCACCCCCTAGCATGGCATGCAGCTCATCATAGAAGTGGCATGTTCGGGGCTCTGATCCAGAGCGGCCATTTGCCTCTCTGGTTTTTACGTAGGCTTGCCTTAGCGCCTTAATTTTCACACGGCACTGCTGTGCATCCCTGTTATCGCCTCTGTCCTTCATGCCCTTTGAGACTTTTTCTAATGTTTTGGCATTTCGTTTTACTGTAACGGAGTTCAGCTAGCATGGATTCATCTCCCCATATGGTGAGCAGATCCCGTACCTCCCGTTCAGTCCAGGCTGGAGCTCTTTTGTGATCCTGGGACTCCATCATGGTCACCTCTGATGATGAGATTTGCACTCACCTGCACCTTGCCACGCTGGCCAAACAGGAAATAAGATTCAAAAGTTCGTGGGCCTTTTCCTGTCTACCTGGCCAGTGCATCTGAGTTGAGAGCGCTGTCCAGAGCGGTCACAATGGAGCACTCTGGGATAGCTCCCAGAGGCCAATACCATCAAATTGCGTCCACACTATCCTAAATTCTACCCAGCAAGGCCTATTTCAGTGCTAATCCCCTCATCGGAGGTGGAGTAAAGAAATAGATTTAAAAAGCCCTTTAAGTCGAAAAAAAGGGCTTCGTCGTGTGGACGGGTCCAGGGTTAAATCGAGGTAACGCTACTAAATTCGACCTAAAATCGGAGTGTAGACCAGGCCTTACATTAATGGAAGGCAAGTGCAAGGCAATGCATAACGGAAGGAACTATCTCTGCTCCTATACTTACATTCATCAATACGTTTTAAATGAACTGCAACCACACAAGAGAAAGACATGGGCATCACTGGGGACAGCTCAATGAAAACACTGGTCCCACCCACCTAACCATGAATACTATGTTCAATTCTAGTCGTCACCGCATCGTTGAAAGGATGACACAGAAATAGAAATGATCCACAGAAAGGCAAAGGAAGTGATTAGGTGCATGAAAAGACTTGATATGGGCAGTGATTAAGAAGATTGTGACTTTTTTTCAGTAGAAGACTAAATAGAAGTTCCTTGATAGAGGCATGTACACAATTAGAAGCATAGGGCATGCCTATTAATACAAGACAAAGGGGACATACTAATGAAATTAAAAGACAACAAGTTTAAAACTGGGGAAAAAATATTTTCATACAATGCATAATTAATTTGCAGAACTCAATGCCACCAGATATTGCTAAGGCAAAGAACATAATGTGATGCAGAAGAGGACTGTGCATTCCTGTGAACAGTAAAAATATTCAGCTATATAAGCTCAGCTAGGCATTCAGATGGATGTCAACTCTCATGCTTCAGAGAATAAGCCAACCACTAACTGCCTGGGATTAGGAATAAATTTCTATCATGCCCAGGTCATCCCAGAATTGTCCAGTACAGCATTACTTGGACCTTTTCTGAAGCAGCTGGTACTGGTCCCCATCAGAGACAGAATACTGGGTTATATGGGCCACTGGTTTGATCAGGTGTGGGAATTCCTACCTTCCTCATACGATGTAGGAAGGGAAAAAAAGGTTCATAGAGCATTGATCAAAGGGAATAGAAGGAAGAGCAAGCAGGAAAGAAATCCTTCTGTACTTTGCTTTGGATGCCCTCTCTAACTAAGCACCTTATCAATGACCCTAAGTCAAGGAAAAGGAAAGCAGCATCTCCCACAAGAATACCAATAGCTGCACATCTACAAGCAGAATGGACAGAGGAGAGTTTACTCCAGCCTTCTATCTTCCTACCTAGACAATCCACCTGCAAAGTTACACTCCTTGTGTATAAATTAGAGCTGGTTAGGATTCTGTTTTAATTATTATTTTTCTGCAAAAAAAAAAAGTGATGAAAAAGGAAATGTTTCCCTTTCTGTGAATTTTTTTCTACAAAATATTTCAAGTTTTTCATAAAAAAAAATTAAAAATCAAATATTTTTTTGTATTTTGGCAACCAAACCATTTTGGCTAGGCAGGCAATCATTTTGGTTTTACTGAAAATTTGAAAGTTTGTCCAAAAAGTAACATTTTTCATTTTCTGTGAAAAAAATTGAAATATTTAATAAAAAATGACTATTTCCTGCTGAAATTTCAGGTTTGATTAATATGTTGTTTTTTTGTTGAAAAAAGTTCCAAACAAAACATTTCAAACAGTTCCAGTTTAAATCCATATTAAAGGAAGAAACTCAGTGAATGTGACACTAATGATTTGAAAAGGAAACAATCAAAAGCTAGGAAATGCCAAAGGAAAGGTTTGCATAGCAACACCAACTCTGTCATGCTGCACATCCGAGAGATTTCCTGGAAAACCCCATAACGTAGGTGCAATTGGCTGAGTTACCACCATTACTACCAGACACTTCTTTCTCCCACACTCCAGAATGTGTCAATTTGTAACAATGAAACTAAACAGACAGTTTACATGAAGACAAAAGAGACGATGGAAAGTTATAGAAAAATAACCGGGAGAGGATTGAAAACATTGACTTCTCTTCTGACATCACCACATTCTTATAGTGTCACAGTGTGCACCGCTCATAGACGCAAAGGCCAGAAGTGACCATTGTGATCCTCTAGTTTAACCTCCAACAGATCGCAGGCCTCAAAACCTCACCCTCCCGGTCCTGTCATAGGCTCACAACCTCTGGCTGAGTTACTGACATCCTCAAATCTTTATTTGAAAAGACTTCAAATTACAGAGAATCCACCATTTACTCTAGTTAAAACCAGCAAGAATACCAATAGCACCAATACCTGTGCCGCATGCTATACAGGGAGGCGAAAAACTGCCAATCTGACCTGGGGGAAAATTCCATCCCAACCCCAAATATGGCAATCAGTTTGACCCCAGGCATATGGGCAAGACCCACCTGCCAGACACCTGGGAAAGAATTCTCTGTAGTAACTCAGAGCCCTCCCCCTCTAAAATCCCATCTCCAGCCATTGAAGATATGGGCCATGGGCCATTGTAGGCAATCTCATCATACCATCCCCTCCATTAATTTATCAAGCTCAATCTTGAAGCCAGTTAGGGTTTTTTGCCCCCATTAGTCCCTTGGGATGCTACTCCAGAACATCACTCCTCTAATGGTCAGAAACCATCGTTTAATTTCAAGCCTAAACTTACTGATGACCAATTTATATCCATTTGTTCTAGTGCCAATGTTAACCGTTAAATAACTCCTCTTCCTCTCTGGCATTTGTCCCTCTGATGTATTTATGCAGAGCAATCATATCGCCCCTCAGCTTTTGTTTGGTTAGGCTAAATAAGTCAAGATCCTTAAGTCTCCTCTCGTAAGGTAGGTTCTCCGTTTCTCTCATCATCCTAGTAGCCATTCTCTGCACCTTTTCCAGTTTGAATTCATCTTTCTTAAACATGGGAGACCAGAATTGCACACAGTATTCCAGATGAGGTCTCACTAGTGCCTTGTATAATGGTACCGACACTTCCCTGTCTCTACTGGAAATACCTTGCCAGATGCATTCTAGGATTGGATTAGCCTTTTTCACAGCCACATCATATTGGCAGCTCAGTCATCCTGTGATCAAGCAATACACCCATATCTTTCTCCTCCTCTGTCGCTTCCAACTGATACATCCCCAGCTTATAGCAAAAATTCTTGGTGTTAGTCCCTAAGTCCCATGCACTTCGCACTATTAAATTTCATTCAATTTCTATTACTCCAGTTTTCAAGATCATCCATATCTTCTTGTGTGATAGTCTGGTCCTCCTCCATATTGGCAATACCTCCCAACTATAAGGTGGGTGCATAACTGGCTGGATAACCGTACTCAGAGAGTAGTTATTAATGGTTCCCAATCCTGCTGGAAAGGTATAACAAGTGGGGTTCTGCAGGGGTCTGTTTTGGGACCGGCTCTGTTCAATATCTTCATCAACAACTTAGATATTGGCATAGAAAGTACATTTATTAAGTTTGCAGATGATACCAAACTGGGAGGGATTGCAACTGCTTTGGAGGATAGGGTCATAATTCAAAATGATCTGGACAAATTGAAGAAATGGTCTGAGGTAAACAGGATGAAGTTTAACAAAGACAAATGCAAAGTGCTCCACTTAGGAAAGAACAATCAGTTTCACACATACAGAATGGGAAGAGACCGTCTAGGAAGGAGTACGGCAGAAAGGGATCTAGGGGTTATAGTGGACCACAAGCTAAATATGAGTCAACAGTGTGATGCTGTTGCAAAAAAAGCAAACATGATTCTGGGATGCATTAACAGGTGTGCTGTAAGCAAGACACGAGAAGTCATTCTTCTGCTCTACTCTGCTCTGGTTAGGCCTCAACTGGAGTATTGTGTCCAGTTCTGGGCACCGCATTTCAAGAAAGATGTGGAGAAATTGGAGAGGGTCCAGAGAAGAGCAACAAGAATGATTAAAGGTCTTGAGAACATGACCTATGAAGGAATGCTGAAATAATTGGGTTTGTTTAGTTTGGAAAAGAAAAGACTGAGAGGGGACATGATAGCAGTTTTAAGGTATCTAAAAGGGTGTCATAAGGAGAGGGAGAAAACTTGTTCACCTTAGCCTCTAAGGATAGAACAAGAAGCAATGGGCTTAAACTGCAGCAAGGGAGGTTTAGGTTGGACCATTAGGAAAAAGTTCCTAACTGTCAGGGTGGTTAAACACTGGAATAAATTGCCTAGGGAGGTTGTGGAATCTCCATCTCTATCAGGGACGGTCTAGACAGTATTTGGTCCTGCCATGAGGGCAGGGGACTGGACTCGATGACCTCTCGAGGTTCCTTCCAGTCCTAGAATCTATGAATCTATGAAACTTTGCGTCATCCACAAATTTTATTAGCACATTCCCACTTTTTGTCCCAAGGTTCTTAATGGAAATGGTAAATAAGATTAGATCTGAGACGGATCCTTGAGGATCTCTACAAGTAACCTCCCTCCAGCCTGACATCATGATATGTTGTAGTCGCTTCTTTAACAAGTTCTTACCCACCTTTCCAGTCTCATATTAATCCCCATTTAACTAATAATTTCCCACATGAAATTGTATCAATTGTTTTCCTGAGATCCAGGTAGATTAGATCTACTACATTTCCTTTGTCTAGAAAATAGGTTATCTTCTCAGAGGAAGAGATCAGGTTTCTGGCACAATCTACCTTTTGTAAAACCATGTTGTTGCCCCCTCACACACCTCCTTACTGTTTACCTCTATGTCCTTAATCACTCTCTCTTTCAAAATTTGTTCTAAGACCTTGCTCAGAATTGAGGTCAAGCTAGCAGACCTGCAGTTTCCCAGATCACATTTTTCCCTTTCTTAAATATAGATACATTAACAATTCTCCAGTCATAGGATATGACCCCCAAGTTTTTGGATTCATTAAAAATCCTTGCTATTGGGCTTGCAATTCCATGTGCCAGTTCCTTTAATATCCTTGGATGGAGATTATCCAGGACCCCTGATTAAACTGTTTGGGTTCGGCTTCCACTTTGGATGTGGTAGTTTCTGCTTCCATATCCTTGTTCTCATTAGCCAGCCTGCCACTGCCCCCCAGCTCCTCATTAACCTTATTAAAAACTGAGACAAAGTATTTGTTTAGATGTTGGGCCATGCCTAGATTATCTTTAATCTCCATCCCATCCTCAGTATCTAGCAGTCCCACTTCTTTCCTTGTTTTCTTTATCTGGCTAAAGTACCTTTTACTATTGGTTTTAATTTCCTTTGCAAAGTCTAAATCTGCTTTGATTTTGACAGTCCTCACTTTTCCCCTACACTTTCTGACCTACAAGAGGTAGCTTTCCTTGATGATCCATCCCATCCTCCATTCCTTGCTTTCTCTTAATCACCTGTTGAGGTGCTTGTTCACCAGCTTAGTCTGCCATCCTTCTCTATGAATTTTTTCCCCTTGCCTGGGATGCAAGCTTCAGATAATTTCTGCAATTTTGACAAAGTAATTTCAGGCCTCCTTCACATTCAGATCCTTGAGTTCTTCAGTGCAGTCCACTTCTTTAACTAATTCCCTTCATTTTTTAAAGTTTGCCCTTTTGAAATCAAGGACCCTAGTTGCAGATCTATTGTTATTTATCCTTCCATTTGGTTTAAACTGAATTAGCTCATGATCACTCAAACCAAAGTAGAGAAATAGTAGAGGAAGCAATAGTGGATGGGAACCTGGGAGGCAGTGACCATGAGATGGTCGAGTTCAGGATCCTGACACAAGGAAGAAAGGAGAGCAGTAGAACAGAGACCCTGGACTTCAGAAAAGCAGACTTTGACTCCCTCAGGGAACTGATGGGCAAGGTCCCCTGGGAGAATAACATGACGGGGAAAGGAGTCGAGGAAAGCTGGCTGTATCTTAAAGAATCCTTATTGAGGTTGCAGGAACAAACCATCCCGATGTGTAGGAAGAAAAGTAAATATGGCAGTGCTCGTCTTAAACACAAAAAAACAGCTTACAAGAAGTGGAAGATTGGACAAATAACCAGGGAGGAGTATAAAAGTATTGTTCAGGCATGCAGGAATGAAATTAGGAAGGCCAAATCACACTTGGAGTTGCAGTTAGCCGGAGATGTTAGGAGTAACAAGAAGGGCTTTTTCAGGTATGTTAGCAACAAGAAGAAAGTCAAGGAAAGTGTTGGCCCCTTGCTGAATGAGGGAGGGAACCTAGTGACAGAGGATGTGGAGAAAGCTAGTGTACTCAATGCTTTTTTTGCCTCTGTTTTCACAGACAAGGTCAGCTCCCAGACAGCTGCACTCTGCAGCACGGTATGGGGAGGAGGTGACCAGCTCTCTGTGGAGAAAGAAGTAGTTCGGGACTATTTAGAAAAGCTGGACAAGCACAAGTCCATGGGGCCGGATGCACTGCATCCGAGGGTGCTAAAGGAGTTGGCCGATGAGATTGCAGAGCCATTGGCCATTATCTTTGAAAAATCATGGCAATCGGGGGAGGTCCCGGATGACTGGAAAAAAGCTAATGTAGTGCCCATCTTTAAAAAAGGGAAGAAAGAAGATCCAGGAAACTACAGGCCAGTCAGTCTCACCTCAGTCCCTGGAAAAATCATGGAACAGGTCCTCAAGGAATCAATTCTGAACCGCTTAAAGGAGGGGAAAGTGATCAGGAACAGTCAGCATGGATTCACCAAGGGCAAATCATGCCTGACTAACCTAATTGCCTTCTATGATGAGATAATTGCCTTCTCTGTGGATGAGGGGAAAGCAGTGGATGTGCTATTTCTGGACTTTAGCAAAGCTTTTGATACAGTCTCCCACAGTATTCTTGCCAGCAAGTTAAAGAAGTCTGGGCTGGATGAATGGACGGTAAGGTGGATAGAAAACTGGCTAGATGGTCGGGCTCAACGGGTAGTGATCAATGGTTCCATGTCTAGTTGGCAGCTGGTATCAAGTGGAGTGCCCCAAGGGTCGGTGCTGAGGCCGGTTTTATTCAATATCTTCATTAACGATCTGGAGGATGGTGTGGACTGCACCCTTAGCAAGTTTGCAGATGACACTAAACTGGGAGGAGTGGTTGATACACTGAAGGGTAGGGATAGGATACAGAGGGACCTCGACAATTTAGAGGATTGGGCCAAAAGAAATATGATGAGGTTCAACAAGGACAAGTGCAGAGTCCTGCACTTAGGACGGAAGAATCCCATGCACTGCTACAGACTAGGGACCGAATGGCTGGGCAGCAGTTCTGCAGAAAAGGACCTAGGGGTTACAGTGGACGAAAAGCTGAATATGAGTCAACAGTGTGCCCTTGTTGCCAAGAAGGCTAATGGCATTTTGGGTTGTATAAGTAGGGGCATTTCCAGCAGATCGAGGGATGTGATCATTCCCCTCTATTCAGCACTGGTGAGGCCTCATTTGGAGTACTGTGTCCAGTTTTGGGCCCCACACTACAAGAAGGATGTGGATAAATTGGAGAGAGTCCAGCGGAGGGCAACAAAAATGATTAGGGGGCTGGAGCACATGACTTATGAGGAGAGGCTGAGGGAACTGGGATTGTTTAGTCTGCAGAAGAGAAGAATGAGGGGGGATTTGATAGCTGCTTTCAACTACCTGAAAGGGGGTTCCAAAGAGGATGGATCTAGACTGTTCTCAGTGGTAGAAGATGACAGAACAAGGAGTAATGGTCTCAAGTTGCAGAGGGGGAGATTTAGGTTGGACATTAGGAAAAACTCTCTCACTAGTAGGGTGGTGAATAACTGGAATGGGTTACCTAGAGAGGTGGTGGAATCTCCTTCCTTAGAGGTTTTTAAGGTCAGGCTTGACAAAGCCCTGGATGGGATAATTTAGTTGGGTTTGGTCCTGCTTTGAGCAAGGGGTTGGACTAGATGACCTCCTGAGGTCCCTTCCAACCCTGAGATTCTATGATTCTATGGTTCTATGAAAGCTGACCTCACAACCTGTTCTTCTATGAGGTTCTCACTACTCACCAATACTAAATCTAAAATGGCATAACCTTTTATTGATTTAGGAATTATTTGGTGAAGAAATACATTGGCTATCACATCCAGGAATAGGAGTACTTGTGGCACCTTGTTAGTCTCTAAGGTGCCACAAATACTCCTGTTCTTTTTGCGGATACAAACTAACATGGCTGCTACTCTGACATCTAGGAATGTTTGGGCCCTACCATTATTAGTAGCACTTGCCCTCCAATCTATATTTGGGAAAGTAAAGTCTCCTGTAATCACACAATTTCCAGTAGTATTTCATTAAAAATATTAAAGAGATCTCTATCCATTGCCATATACTGATCCTGGGGGTCAGTAGCAGACCCCAAGTACTATTCCAGGGGAGCCTCTGTTATCCTTCTTCCCCAAAGTGATTGTGACCCAAACAGAACGCTGCATTGAAACACCAATACAAAGAACATCTACAGAACTAGGAAACTACAATATTGGAGAGCACAGGAATTGACTTTTATTTTTCCCAGAGGTTGCTCCACCCATGCTCCACCCTGAGGCCCTGCCCCCACTCTGCTCCTTCCCCTGAGGCCCCATCCTCACTTTGCCTGTTTTCCCCCCGCCCCCGGCTCCACTCTTGCTGCTCTCCGCCCTCCCCCCCGAGTGCTGTCCGACAGCCGCCAAGCCGCTGATCAGCAGCCCCGCCAAACAGCTCTGGCTGGTGGGTGCTGAGCACCCCTTATTTTTTTTCCATGGGTGCTTGAGACCTGGAATACCCACAGAGTCAGTGCCTATGTTGCAGAGGTCACCACTAAACATGACAGTGGTATCTGAGACACTTTAATAAGAAACCTAGGCAGCATCACCAATGTGGGGTTGCCATTGACAAATGCTGACTGTTTCAATTGCTACCATTTCATTTATTTCTGTTATCAATAGTCCTTAGACAGTATTTTCATAGTATAAATGTGCAAAAATAGTAAATTTAAACAATTTGTGGTTAGTGTTTGTTTCTGTGTATGCAAATTAGTCTGGAGAATAGCCCTGTTAGGACAAGACTTCTGGAAAGTTTCATTGTCCAATCATCAGGCCTTTTATTTAGAAATCTAACCTGTGCATGAAAGAGTGCCTGGCAGTTTTGCTAGAGAGAGGAAAGTATTTCTTCCTGCCCCCTCACATAACAAAAGCAGGTGAATTGATTTTGCTTAAATATTTTAAAAAAGAAATCACCTTCAGGCTGAGAATAAGCCTGGAAAATTTCAACTGGAAAGAGAAGTGATGAAAAAGTTATGAGCACATGAAAGAGGATTCTAATGGAAATCTGACTAACTATAGTCTTACTAGCATAATCAGTAATATAACAGGCTATACAGATTTTTAATTTTATTTGAAAATAAAATTAATTAAAACTATTTTGCAGATTCACATGGAATGCATCGGGGGAGTGGGGAGAGATTTCTAATTTTATATTTTGTATGTAGGTCAAATATCAGCCATTCAGGTTCACTTCAGATTCAGTGGAGCCACTAGTGCTGCTTAAAAATCAGGCTTCAAAGTAGTCCTCAAGGAGCGTGGGAAGTATTCCAGGAAGTTTGATCTCTCCAACTTGGAAAGCACAGAACAGTAATTCAGTTCAGATCAAACACAACACTTGTGTTGCGGGGGGATGATCACCCATTTCTGCTGCTTCACTGTGGGGGATATTCCAGCTTGAAAACACAGGCTACCACAAAGGGAAGGTTCCCTAGCCACAGAGAGCAAGGCAGCAACACACCTGAGGCTACTTCCAGGCGTATCTCTGCAGGGACTGGGAGAAGATGGGGAGGGAGGGAAAGGAAGGCTGATGAAAATGATAAATAGTCCTTATACACAGGGGCAGCTCTAGACATTTCGCCGCCCCAAGCACGGTGGCATGCCGCGGGGGGCGCTCTGCCGGTCGCCAGTCTCGCGGCTCCAGCGGACCCTCCGCAGGCCTGCCGCTGAAGGCTGCCTGCCTGCCGCCCTCCCGGCGACCGGCAGAGCGCCCCCCGCGGCATGCCGCCCCAGGCACGCCCTTGGCGTGCTGGGGTCTGGAGCCGCCCCTGCTTATATGGCAGACAGGTGAGATGGGAGGATAGGAAGGTCACAGCGGACAGGTCACAGGAGAGGCAATTCCCAGCTCAACCACAGGCCTTGCGCAAGTCACTTAATCTCCCCTGCTGCTTGGTTCTGCACCTATATGATGAGGTAACAGCTGTGGCGCTGAAAGCCTCAAATGATTGTGAGGTGTCCAGATAGCCCGGGACAGATGGCTAGATATAGAGCTTTGGCCAACAGGGCCAGGAGAGGGGAGACTGTCTGGTGCGCTTCAGTGGTGCTGGGGAGTTTATTGCTGGTACTGCTGGAGAAGGCTGTCCCCAGCGCAGATCCTGCAATGGCATTGGTTAGCAGGAGACCGACAGAGGAAGGGGGACAGATGCTGTCAGGATTGACCTGATGGGGCCAATGAGCAGCATGCAGTCGGTACCTGTCAGAAGTAGGAGCTGGGGAAAGGGAAGTTCCCAGGGCACATCACAGCTAGCAGGAGAGAACATGCCACGCCTGGGAGCATCAGGCCCCAGGACCATTATCCATAGAAAGACTCACATAAACTGCATTGTACAAAGCTGGTTAGCTCACCCCATCTGATCAGGACTCCTCAGCCACATCGACATCGGCTTCAATCTCTGCAGTGAGGATGTCTACCCCTCCCCCATTTTGCCTCCAGCCAAGCCTGGCTAGATCAGGGTACAGCTCCCAGGGGCAGACGGAGCCTCCAGATTCAATGGGTGCACTATACTGTAGCTACAGGCAGCACCAATCACCTGCAGCAGCACCCTCCACCCCAGCACTGATCCCGGCCCAATGTGGAAGGGAGGGCCCAGGGCTAGCTAGAGAGAGACTGAGCTGTGATCACTTTGCAGTGGTGGCTCTGAGCTTTGTGACATGGCACACTGGTCACAGCGCCTCTTGGGTTCGGCACCCTTGGTTTCATGATTTCTCCCAGGCCCCTGTGCATTTCCTGCAGTTTAAGCAAGCAGCATGAACCCAGGAATTCTGCATGGCCTTTGGAGCTCAGCTCCACCACAGTCAGCGCTGCTCCTACGGATGGAGTTGGCACAACTCCTGGAAGAGCCAGTGTGCACTGAGACATATGGGGACGGAGAAGGAACCTATCCTGTGATCCGTTTAATTGACCCTTTCCATCTTCGCAGCAAGTCTAGCTGACAGGTTCATCTGCTCATTTTTCTGCCTCTAATAAAGAGGAGACGGCAGCTTATTGGAGATTACAGGGGCTGAGCAGAAAGGAAGGTAGTCGAGCAGGGAGATGCAGCCATGCTGCCAGATAGGTTACTGACCTCAGCACTCAGTCAGCTATTCACCAGGCAGTGTGTGTGTTCTGACCAAGTGCCATTGAGTAACCTTCATTTTCCGGGCCTTATCTCATGGAACAAGAGCCAATCGTGGAGTCACCCCAACAAAGCTTTGGACAAGCCGACCTGGGGAGGGCTGGTAGTAATACCCCCACTAGTGCTAGACAGACCAACCACCCCCAGAGACAAAGAAAGGCAACAGAAGACTTTTGTCTTTACGGGATAAATAAAGGCTGCCAAATCTCTTCAGTGCAGAGAAACTAAGGAACCTGGGCATGCATAACCATGCACTGAATGGAGGGGGGATTGGGAGTGTGGGTTGAGGCAAAACAGAGAGACAAGGTTCCCATTGGTTAATAAACCAAGAACTTTAATCCAGGGCCTGGCCAATGTAGCGAGAAACCCTGAAGCCCAATGACAAACTGCCTGGGGCTTGAGGGCCAAATCTAACTTGCATAGTCATTGCTGTATCACAATTAAATGCACGCCACCATATTCACACCTGGACTGGGATCTGCTGTTTGTGGCAGAGTGCCCCTAAATGATCTGCTTAGTCCAGCTCACCCTGCAGTCCTAGATGGAAGGCACTGGTCCCATCTAGCCCTGGGGACAAAGCTGGGATTCCAGCTTCAAATACAGAAGGATAGGAGGACATTTCCTCACGTGCAATGCGTGCAGACACAAGTCCCATTCAGGGGGATTACACTGCATGCCTGCATCAGGGAGGGAACAGATGCACCCCCAATTGCAGGGAGTGAATCGGGGGAGAGTACACCTCTAATTTCAATGACACTTCACCACTGATCTGTGTCGAGTCAGACACACCTCATCTCCAATAATCCTTCATTGCAGAAATTACAGCTAGCCAATAGACATAGCAAGGGTCTGCACACAGGACCCATTGCTGGGGCAGAGAGAGCAGCAGCTTGGAAGATCCAGGACCTGGGAAATCTGCAGGGACGTACACAGAAGATTTTTCAGTAGGAGAATCTCCGCAATAAATACTAAGCAAATCTCTGAAATTCCTGGGCCCACTAGCCACAGCCAGCAATGATCTCATAAGTCCCTGCACCCAGTGTCCAGCCCCAGTACTAGCTTCTCCATTACCCTGAAACTCCCCCTCCCCACCCATGCCCATTGCCCCGAACCAGCCCTGCACTCTCTATTGCATGGACGTTCTTGGTGCTGCTGCCCAGAACCACCATTGCATTCTGTATTACACATAACGACTCCCTCTAATTTGGGGCATGGGGAGGCTTGCTCTGTACTTTGTGGGCTCTATGGTTTTGTTAGCATGCCTGAGGACTGAACTTGTGACATGTAGATCAGCAGAAAATGAACAACTTTCCTGCAATCATACAAGCAGGATCTCTCTTTCATGTGGTTCGCTGAACCCTCTAGCTGCCAATGGTCTGGAGATTTCGCCGCTAAAGGATCGTGCAGCTTTCATTAACCTATGGACCTTCTAAAGCTTGGAGGGTTCGTTAGGTGTAAATAAGAGTCTGACTAGGACATCTGGAACTGATTTAGCTTTAAAAATACTCCACTGGAAAACCACGGTCCCTACAAGGAAGGCTGTCAACTCCCAGCATGCAGCAGCCTTCCTCGTGGCACTAGGGCTCTACCACTGAACCAGGTGGCCAAAGAGCAACAGTTCACGGCGTTCCACCGTTTGACCCATGACACTTCACCATAGAGCTGAGGCCCACTGAAACTACAGCTCTCAGCATGCAATGCTTCATCATGCTCCCAGCTGGCACCTGCTCTGTTTCCTGCACAATTCGGCCACCCCTGGTTTAGGGCGAGCCCAGCGAGCCACGAAGGACCCTCCCCAGCTCACACCACTCATTTCGGGAAAGCCAGTGACTCTTACCTTGAGCTTCTCAAATCGATCACTCAGTGATGCCACCTGGTGGTCCCGGTGGCGTCCCACCAGTTTGCATAAGGCACAGATCAGCTGGTCGTCCGCAACACAGTACATGTTCACTTTCTCATTCTCGTGCTCCAAGCAAGTGAGTCCTCGGAAGTGTGTGTCTGGCACGGGCTCCACCAGGCGGTGGCTGGTGAATGGCTTCTTGTTAGGGTGCGTGGCCCGGAGGCAGCGGTCACAGTAGGACACCTCGCAGGTTATGCAGGTCTTCACTGCATCCCGTGGCGGGTCCTGCTCACAGAACTGACACGCTATCCTTTCACTGGACATGGCAGGGCTCTTGCGGTACGTTCTCTCTCGGCGGCTCTCGCTAGGGGAGTTGGGGCCACTCAGAGAAGCCTTTTGGAAGCGATCTATAATGTTCTGCAGGGTCACATTCCGCTTGAGGCCCTCTAGGCCGCGGTGGTTAAGGGAGATGACATACCTGCAGGTGGGGCACTGGAATGCTGTGATGGGCTCTATTGACTCGCTGGAGGAGCAGCTGGATACCAGGATGCGATGGGCACAACTGAAGCACAGGCTGTGAGCACACGGCAGCAACAGAGGGTCTTCGAATAACTCCAAGCAGATTGGGCAGGTCAATTCCGACTCCAGTGTTTCCATCTTTAGTTAAAACAATCCTGCTTCAGCATCAAAAACCAGGGAAGCTGGTCAGATACCTACAAGAGAAAACAGGAGAAAGGAGCAGCATGAGAGCAAGCCACTCAATACAAGAGACATCAGGAACTACATTAGCATCAGCAAAAGGAAAGATAGCAGTGACTCCTTCCTGCCAGAAACTGAGACCAGACATTTTCTTGGGGGAAGAAGAGAGGGATGACAGAGAAAAATCAGACATGCAGCCAGTGTGGATCTTAAATGCACTGCATTCACATGAGCATGGCAGGGGATGGTCCAAAACCTTCCATCACATCCTCAAGATCATATTCATACAAAGCTGAGACATTGACTCACAGTTTGCAGGAATATTTTCAGACAGGAAATTGGGGGTGGGGGGTGGGAAAAAAAGCCAACTCTGCTATAAAGCTTTCCCTCTTGCCTGGGAAGGAAGCATGGGACAGCAATGCAAAAAGCTAAGGCAAGGAAAACTGCACAATTTCACTGCAGAAGACAAGAAACAGAGCGGATCATGCCTGTCTTGTGTGCATGAGAATTCTGGTGTATATCAAGGAGGAAAAACAAGCAGCAACGATAAAACCCTAAACATTTTCTCTACTGATCAGAAAGCACCTACTTCTTTTCAGTGAAGGATCCTAGGAAAAGCATGGGAAGGGAGAGACTGGAGTCTTGGAACCTCTGACCAAGCAAAACAGTCAGGGACTCCAATGTATTGTTCTTTTGCTGTGTGTTTGAATCAGCTCCTCAGTCTTTGGGGTGGGGGTGGGGAAGGGAGGAGAGTGAGTTGATAGTCTCTAAACTTCCATCGCTCTATTTTCTCCAAAGCACTTCAAGGAAGAATGCAGGGGATCCTAAATCATCTCCAGCTGGAGGAAAACAGGGCTATATTTTTACACAGCCTCCTCTGAGGAAGGTTTGAAATGGGCTCTGTTCAGATGCCATGCTTTAAGCTGCATCACCAAATGCATTTCCGAGCACAGAACAATAAATGGCTCTGATTTCACAGTGCATGAACTCAAATTAGTCCCTCCTGCCCTGGGTAAAACAGGCTACTCCATTTCATTCCTGGCAAACTGAGGATCTGTCTATACTATGAAATTAGGTCGAATTTATAGAAGTATTTTTTTAGAAATCATTTGTACGCAGTCGATTGTGTGTGTCCCCACACAAAATGCTCTAAGTGTATTAAGTTGACGAACTCTGTCCACAGTACCATGGCTAGCGTCGACTTCCAGAGCGTTGCACTGTAGGTAGCTATCCCACAGTTCCACAGTCTCCGCCGCCCATTGGAATTCTGGATTGAGATCCCAATGCCTGATGGGGCAAAAACAGTATCGTGGGCAGTTCTGGGTACATATTGTCAAGCCCTGCCCCCGTCCCTCCGTGAAAGCAATGGCAGACAATCATTTTGTGCCTTTTTTCCTGGGTTACCTGTGCAGACGCCATACCGTGGCAAGCATGGAGCCCGATCAGCTCACCGTTACCGTATGTCTCGTGGGTGCTGGCAGACGTGGGACTGCAGTGCTACACAGCAGCAGCTCATTGCCTTTTGGCAGCAGACAGTGCATTACGACTGGTATCTCTCGTCGTCGTACTCCTGGGTGCTCTTTTAGCCGACCTCGGTGAGGAGCAACTCAGCCAGGTCATTCCCATCTTCTGCCGAGCACCCAGAAGATGACGATGGCTAGCAGTCGTACTGCACCATCTTCTGGAGAGCAGCCAGATGTCGATGCCTAACAATCGTAATGCAGCATCTTCTGCCGAGCACCCAGGAGATGACGATGGCTAGCAGTTGAACTGCACCGTCTGCTGCCCCCTAAAGGTGTAAAAGATAGATGGAGTGGATCAAAACAAGAAATAGACCCCATTTGTTTTGTATTCATTTGCTCCTCCCTCCCTCCATTAAATCAACGGCCTGCTAAACCCAGGGTTTGAGTTCAATCCTTGAGGGGGCCATTCTGTGTGACAGTTGTTTGTGTTTCTCCTTGATACAAAGCCACCCCCTTTGTTGATTTTAATTCTGTGTAAGCCATGTCATCAGTCTCCCCTCCCTCCGTCAGAGCAATGGCAGACAATCATCTCATGCTTTTTCAGTGCAGACACCATAGCACTGGGGAGATGGAGCCCGCTCAGATCACCGCGGCAATTATGAGCACTGTAAACACCATGTGCATTATCCTGAAGTATATGCAGAACTAAAACCTGCCAAAGCAAAACCAGGAGAGGCAAGGGCAGCGTGGTGACGAGAGTGATGAGGACATAGACATGGACATAGACTTCTCGCAAAGTACAGGCCCCAGCAATGTGCACATCATGGTGTTAATGGGGCAGGATCATGCCCTGGAATGCCGATTCTGGGCCCAGGAAACAAGCACAGACTGGTGGGCATAGTGTTGCAGGTCTGAGATGATTCCCAGTGGCTGCGAAACTTTTGCATGTGTAAGGGCACTTCCATGGAACTTTGTGACTTGCTTTCCCCTGCCCTGAAGCACCAGAATACCAAGATGAGAGCAGCCCAGAGTGGGCAAATCTACTGTGGGGGCTGCTGTGATCCAAGTAGCCAACACAATCAAAGAGCTGCTGATATCAAGGGTAGCGACTCTTGGAAATGTGCAGGTTATAGTGGATGGCTTTGCTGCAATGGGATTCCCTAACTGTGGTGGGGGGATGGACGGAACCCATATCGCTATCTTGGCATCAGAGCACCAAGACAGTGAGTACATAAACCAAAAGGGGTACTTTTCAATGGTGCTGCAAGCACTGGTGGATCACAAGGGATGTTTCACCGACACCAGCATGGGATGGCCTGGAAAGGTACATGATGCTAGCATCTTCAGGAACTCTGGTCTGTTTCAAAAGCTGCAGCAAGGAACTTTCTTCCCAGACCAGAAAATAACTGTTGGGGATGTTGAAATGCCTATAGTTATCCTTGGGAACCCAGCCTACCCCTTAATGCCATGGCTCATGAAGCCATACACAGGCAGTCTGGACAGTAGTCAGGAGCTGTTCAACTACAGGCTGAGCAAGTGCAGAATGGTGGTAGAATGTGCATTTGGATGTTTAAAAGCGCGCTGGTGCAGTTTACTGACTCGGATAGACCTCAGAGAAACCAATATTCCCATTGCTATTACTGCTTGCTGTGCGCTCCACAATATCTGTGAGAGTAAGGGGGAGATGTTTATGGTGGGGTGGGAGGTTGAGGCAAATCGCTTGGCTGCTGATGACGCGCAGCCAGACACCAGGGCGGTTAGAAGAGTACAGGAGGGCGTGGTGCGCATCAGAGAAGCTTTGAAAACCAGTTTCATGACTGGCCAGGCTACGGTGTGAAAGCTCTGGTTGTTTCTCCTTGATGAAACCCCCCCACATACACCCCGGTTAACTCTACTTCCCTGTAAGCTAACCACCCTCACCTCCCCCCTTCGATCACCACTTGCAGAGGCAATAAAGTCATTGTTGCTTCATATTCATGCATTCTTTATTAATTCATCACACAAACAGGGGAATAACTGCCAAGGTAGCCCAGAAGAGGTGGGGGAGGAGGGAAGGACAAGGCCACACTGCACTTTAAAACTTTAAAACTTATTGAAGGCCAGCCTTCTGTTGCTTAGGCAATCCTCTGAGGTGGAGTGGCTGGATGGCTGGAGGCCCCCGCACCATGTTCTTGGGCGTCTGGGTGAGGAGGCTATGGAACTTGGAGAGGGTGGTTGGTTACACAGGGGCTGTAGTGGCAGTCTGTGTCCCGCTTGCCTTTCCTGCAGCTCAACCATATGCTGGAGCATATGAGTTTGATGCTCCAGCAGCCTGAGCATTGACTTCTGCCTTCTGTCAGCAAGCTGACACCACCTATCATCTTCAGCCCGCCACTTACTCTCTTCAGCCCGCCACCTCTCCTCGTGTTCAGATTGTGCCTTCCTGCACTCTGACATTGTCTGCCTCCACGCATTCTGCTGTGCTCTGTCAGTGTGGGAGGACAGCATGAGCTCAAAGAACATTTCATCCCCAGTGCATTTTTTTCTCCTTATAATCTTCGCTAGCCTCTGGGAAGGAGAAACATATGCAGCTGGTGGAGGAAAAAAAAGGAAGAATGGTAGTTAAAAAGACACATTTTATAGAACAATGGCAAACCTTGCTGTTAACATTACATAGCACGTGTGCTTTCGTTACAAGGTCGCATTTTGATGGCTTCACCATCCGCCGTGTGGCTAACAGTGGGGAACATTTCTGTTCAGCCACAGGCAAACAGCCCAGCAGGAACAGGCACCTCTGAATGTCCCCTTAATAAAAGCACCCTTTTTCAACCAGGTGACCATGAATGATATCTCTCTCCTGAGGATAAAACAGAGAGATAAAGAACGGATGTTGTTTGAATGCCAGCAAACACCGGGACCATACGCTGCCATGCTTTGTTCTGCAATGATTCCTGACTATGTGCTGCTGGCCTGGCGTGGTAAAGTGTCCTACCATGGAGGACGGAATAAGGCCACCCTCCCCAGAAACCTTTTGCAAAGGCTTTGGGAGTACATCCAGGAGAGCTTTATGGAGATGTCCCTGGAGGATTTCCGCTCCATCCCCAGACACGTTAACAAACTTTTCCAGTAGCTGTACTGGCCGCGAATGCCAGGGCAAATTAATCTTTAAACACGCTTGCTTTTAAACCATGTCTAATATTTATTCACCAGAGGTCCCTTCTCTGCCTGGCGGGTCCGGGAGGCAGCCTTGGGTGGGTTCGCGGGTTACTGGCTCCAGGTCCAGGGTGAGAAACAGATCCTGGCTGTTGGGGAAACCAGTTTCTCTGCTTCCTTACTGTGAGCTATCTTCCTCGCCCCCAAAACCCGCTTCCGTGTTGTGTCCTACTCCATTGATGGAGTCAAAGCACAGGGTTGGGGTACTGGTGGCTGCACCCCTCAGAATGGCATGCAGCTCATCATAGAAGCAGCATGTTTGGGGCTGTGATCCGGAGCGGCCGTTTGCCTCTCTGGTTTTTTGGTAGGCTTGCCTGAGCTCCTTAATTTTCACGCAGCACTGCTGCGAGTCCCTGTTATAGCATCTGTCCTTCATGCCCTTGGAGACTTTTTCAAATATTTTGGCATTTTGTCTTTTGGAACGGAGTTTTGATAGCACGGATTCATCTCCCCATACAGTGATCAGATCCAGTACCTCCTGATCGGTCCATGCTGGAGCTCTTTTGTGATTCTGGGAGTCCATGGTCACCTCTGCTGATGAGCTCTGCATGGTCACCTGTGCTGATCAGCTCACCACGCTGGCCAAACAGGAAATGAAATTCAAAAGTTCACGGGCCTTTTCCTGTCTATCTGGCCAGTGCATCTGAGTTGAGAGCGCTGTCCAGAGCGGTCACAATGGAGCACTCTGGGATAGCTCCCAGAGGCCAATACTGTTGAATTGCGTCCACATTACCCTAAATTCGACCCGGCAATGGCGATTTCAGCACTAATCCCCTCATCGGAGGTGGAGTAAAGAAATCACTTTAAAGAGCCCTTTAAGTCGGAAAAAAGGGCTTCGTCGTGTGGACGGGTCCAGGGTTAAATCGAGGTAACGCTGCTAAATTCGACCTAAAATCGTAATGTAGACCAGACCTGAGTAGCAGTTCACCCATCCCTCCCAGCCCCAAACCCAACCTTCTCCCGCCCCTCAGACCAGGTCAGCTGCCTTCAACAAAAGTGCTTAAAAAGAGGCAATTAGCAGAGTTTAGATGGCAGTTGCTCCTCAGATGGCTGAAAAAAAGCGTAAGTGATGCTCTGACATGCACTGACACTCTCTACGTTATTAACAGGGTTGGCAGAAGTTTGTGGGTTTTGATCATTTTGACAGATAATATTGATGTTTATTTTCATCCATTTTTTAGGTTTTTTCACAGTTGCTCAACATTATGGAAAGAGGTCACACACCAGAGGAGCAAGACAATAATGATATAATGGCAGTAGACATTGAAAGTCAGAAAGTTAAAGCTCTATAACCATTAAAACACAAATTAGCATGATCACATGTCAAAATATACAACAGAAACATCCCTAAATGCTCAGAAGTTCTCAAGTGGCATTTTTCTTACTTTTTGATTATTACTGCTGGAAATACTTTTTCTTCAGTTTGTGTGTGGACTGTGAAACTGATGTGTACCAACATTCACCATTACAAATCTAATCCTTCCAAGTGTAATTATTAAACACCTACTGGATGAGCAATTGCTATCTGCAGTGGAGGTTGCCTGGTAAAACCACTTCCAGACCTCACACCAGCTTCTTTTCCAGGTGGAAATTTTCACTTCCGAAACACGCCAGAATAATGGACTGCAGGCACTAAGGAGAGGAAAAAACAAGTTGACCCAACTGCTCCTGATGCGTGGCATGATGCAGAGTGGCAGAGGCTAATCAGCAAGCAGGGGCACTGCAGTAGGCTGCGAGAC
Source organism: Mauremys reevesii (assembly GCF_016161935.1). NCBI lineage: Eukaryota > Metazoa > Chordata > Testudines > Geoemydidae > Mauremys > Mauremys reevesii. The sequence goes on along the minus strand of NC_052631.1, from coordinate 60,101,501 downwards.
AGTCTGGCTATGTATATCTGACACGTGCTCCCACTAGTTCTGTTCTGTGTTAAAAAGGAGTGCACTGCATTGCTGGCAAACCAATAAATAATTAGTCATCTTCTCTACTCCCCTGCTGGGAGCGTGGAGATGAAACTGTATGAAGGGTACATTCACAGAGCACGGTCTCGGTAAAAACTCACATGCCTTCTAGGTCTAACTCACTATTCTAGGTTGACTCTGGTGTGAACCACCTAACATGAGGAAGACAGAGCAATTACTGATCCGGGACTAGTAGAGGCCCTGCAATGCATAATGCTCTGAGCTGGCTATCGAAGAGAATAGCTGGAAGGAGCTGGTTATGTGCCAAGCTGTCATGGCACTGCCGTGTCTCAGAGGGACGGGCAGGATGCACACATGGCCGACCTGGGGGGTTTCTTACTCCTGGTGTGTGCATGGCAGGTGTGGGGGACACTTGCCCAGGGCAAGACACACAGACTCCTGTTCCTCTCCTCCTCCTCCCAGGAGGGCAAAGGGAAACTGCCTGTGGGTAACTTAGTGCTGGCTGACCCTGTGGGACGGAGCAGGAGTGCTGCCTACTGCTAGGTGCTCTCCCCTACCCCACCCCCCGACATAGCTGTCTTTGTTTGCTAGGGAGGCTCCTCATTAGCCCCATGGCCTCCCCCTGCCTTCCTGTGCTTTCTCCCTGCCCCTCAGCCCAGCAGGGGGACTCTCCACTGAGGAATGGGGCAGCTGTTTCCCACCCTCCCACAGGGCAGCTCCTCCAGCCCCCACCAAGTCTGGGCCACTCTGAAAGAGCAGCCAGCCCTTTTCTATGGGCAAGCCCAGCCTCTTCTGCCCAGGGGTGCGGCAGTTGGGTATGGCCTTAGACAGCCACTCAGAGGGGGGCTCTCAGCAGAAACCCCACCAGTAAAAGGAGAGGTCAGTCATCCAGCCTGCCCTTTGCCTTCAAAATTAGGAGAAAAACAGCCAACAACCCAGCCCTAGTCATTCCAGATTGGCACCAGCTATTCCCTTGGTATTTCACACCCCTGAGACGCTTGCTGTCATGGAGTTCCTGGACGATGCTCTGGAACTGCTCCTCACAAAGCCAGTCAGGACTTTGGGGAGCCTCTTCTCCCTTGGAGCACATTGTTTTCAGGGCAAGAAGCTCACACGTCTTCACCTCCTGGGTCTCTCCTTGGAGCATTCAGCATCCTCTGCCCCTCCGTGCGCTTCCCACAGTGAGCCCGCCCCAGCGGGGTCCTGGGGAAGCCGCAGGGTCCTGCACCCCCACTTTGCAGTCAGATGTGACTCTAAGCCAGCCAGTAAAACAGAGGTTTATTAGGTGACAGGAACACGGTCTAAAACAGAGCTTGTAGGTACAGCGAACGGGACCCCTCGGCCGGGTCCATTCTGGGGGGCCGTGAGCCAGACCCCCACGTCTGCACTTCACTCCTCGTCCCCAGCCAGCTCCAGACTGAAAACTGCTCCAGCCCCTCCTCCTCTGCTTAGTTCCTTTCCCGGGCCAGGAGGTCACCTGATCTCTTTGTCTCCCACTCCTTTAGCATCCCCTTGCAGGGGGGAAGGGCCTGGCCATTAGTTGCTAGGCAACAGAGGGTCGGCCAGGAACTGAGGCCCCCACACAGTATTCAGAGAAAACATTAAGAACAGTCCCAGTTCGCCACACTTGCAAACACCCTCCCACGCACTAATCGAGGTGCCACATTTCTAGTGGCGGGCAGGCGGCTGTTTGTTTACTCCTGTGTCTGCAGCAGCAGCACTGTCAGTGATAAATGCACAGCCATGGGAATGGAGGAAACTCATTAATTTCTGCTAGAGAGCAGCAGGCGCTTTCTCACACAGCTTTTTAATATTAAATCTAAATCATCACATTCGATTACTCTTATTACATCTTAGCAACAAAGTAACTTTAAAATCTATTTAGACTCAAGAGAACATAGTCCTTAGCATTGACATAGCAGAGTGCTCGACGGGCAATGACTCGGTCATCCTTACAAGTTCCTGAGAGGCAGGTAAGGAGGAGTTATTTCAGAGATGGAGAAAATGAGGCATAAAGGAATTAGGGTACGTTTACACTTACCGGGACGGTCGACGCGGCGAGTTCGACTGCTCGGAGTTCGAACTATCGCGTCTGATCTAGACGCGATAGTTCGAACCCCGGAAGCGCTAGTTCGAACTCCGGTACTCCACCGCGGCAGGAGGAGTTGCCGGAGTCGACCTTGGAGCCGCGGAGTTCGCTTCCGCGGCGTCTGGACGGTAAGTAAGTCGAACTAGGGTAGTTCGAATTCAGCTACGTTATTCACGTAGCTGAATTCGCGTACCCTAGTTCGACCCCCGAGCTTAGTGTAGACCAGGGCTTAGAGACTTGTCCAGACAGCAAATTGGTGACAAATGGGATTAGAACTCAGTTTCCTGGATTCCAGCCCCATGCTCAATCCACTAGACCACAGCACCTGTCATTGCCCCCACAAAACCCTACAATGTGGTCTAAGTAAAATCTGTTTCTCAATATAACATCCCTGACTCTGAAAGAATTAGTAGACTAAATCAGTGGTTTTCAATCTTTTTTCATTTGCAGACCCCTAAAAATTTTCAAATGAAGTTGTAGACCCCTTTGGAAATCTAAAGCATAGTCTGTGGACCCCCAGGAGTCCATGAACCACAGGTTGAAAACCACTGCACTAAGTCATTCCTTTTAGAAGATCTTGGTAGCAAAGCCTCTGATTACACTTAGAGTAATGGGGCACTTTGACATCAGAGGCAGTGATCTGAAGTACATCACTGCAGCGAAACACTTCTCTCTCTCAGTGGCAACTCTGCTACTGAGGGAATTCCTGTGTACCAGAAAGATCCCCAATCTGAATAGTTACTGCCTGCCCCGGGGAGCAACTGTTTGGTAGGAACACAAACTCTCTTAGGATTTATGACCAGCCTCGGATGGAAGGAACCCACCCACCACTCCAAAGCATCAGCACTTCCTTCAACTGATCCAGCTAAAAGGACCTGCCCTTTAGCTCCAGCTAAAAGGACCTCCCCCAGCATTGCACCACTGCAGCTCCCTCAGCTACTGCCATGCACTAGCTTCCAGGTGAGCTGATGCATCTCCTTAATGCCATTGGTGGAAACAATCAGACTCAGCAGATCCGCTTTGCAGCTTTGTCGTTCCTTTGCATGTTGGACTGACTACAATGTGCCGACCACGCGCAGACCAACCTGCCCGAATTCCTTCAGAGCAGATGCTCCAAGCGATACCTACCCTTGGAATAAAAGGTTGCACAAGTCTTCTTTTGTTGTAGTTCCTGCAGGCCTGGGGCCACGCTGGTCTCTTGCTGGTATAAGTCAGGAGTAATTCTAATGAAATCCGTGGGACTGCAACGAAGAGGGCACACTGGCAGCGCAGAGCCTGGCTGTCTGGAGCTAGCAATGGCTACATGCCCTATTGTCAGGCACTCTCAAAGCACTAACTCCCCTACGTTATCTGGGAAGGGCAGAGCACCTTCCCTTGATGCCATAGTCACTGTGGGGGAGGGAGTGCGTTCTAATTACCATCCCCAGACCTAGACATTGACATAAAAACAGGTGGGGCAGAGAGTGCTCTGGCAGCTGGAAAAGAGGGTTTGGTAGATGGGAGGTGCTTTGGAGGCGTCTCACTGGAGGGGGAGTGGTCAGGAAGGTTTGAGAGCTGGGATGGTGCTCGAGGGTTCAGCACAGTGGTGCTCAGGGCAGAGAGGGTTTGACAGGCAGGAGTAGGAGCAGGGGCACTTTGAGAATGTCACAAGTTAATCTTAGGGACAGAAGACACTTGCACCTCATTGACCGGACCAGTTCCTCCTCCTGTTGCCTCGGAGTCCCACCATGGGTTTCCGTCTCCAACTCCAACAAGAGCAATTCCCTAAATGGTTCCAAAGCCCAGAGCAATCACTAAGATCACAAGGACGTGACAGGCTCCTACGCAACCTGGGGGCAGTACCAGCAGCCGCTCCCTGACCACAAGGGGACTGACAGCAGCATGGCTTGGGGACCCAGCTTCCCTGCCCAGCTTCAGGCATCTTCAAACATTCAGAAATGCAGGCAGCTTGTTAGAACCTGCCTGAGCCAGTACCGTATCATACAATCTATTCCGAACTGCCTGGAATAACACTTGCAAGTGCCTCAAGCAGACTTTCATCTCTGCCCGCATCAGCTCACAGAGCTTATAAAATTAAGTAATTAAAAAAGGAATGTATCTTACTGCTGCAGTAATCTTTCCAAGGCGTGCCAAAAGTACCCAAGGACTCGGAGTGTGGAAAAGCAGCTGTGTCCAAAAACATTTGGAGAAAGGAAACTGTTCCCAGCACTAGCTTTTCCCTTTGCCCTAGTGCCGGTTCTCAAACCCCAACTCCTGTCTGGCCACCATGGCAGAGTGAGGGGAGCAGCCAAGAAAGCTTTGCCACATGCCCCAATACTTCCATCTCCTAAGCGGACTCCGCTGTACTCCTTTGTGATAGCCAGGCCTATGTAGATGGTAGGGATTGGGTTAAATATCTGTTTCACCACCATGCTGGCTATTCCTCACTGTTGTTGCTGCTGCTAGCAACTACACTGCATTTCCTTTGGTTTGTTCAGAGTGTTGTGACCTTCTGACATTTATTACAAACCACCCTTGACTCAGCATTTGTTACTTGCTGAGGTGGGAGCCTCCAATTAGGTAAGCCCACCTGCTTTATTTTTAAGAGGCCAGTGCTTATAGACAGAATTCAGCAGTCCGTATGGAGAGCAGGGTTTACTATCATGAGTAATCTCATTCAAATTAGTGGCAATACAAGTGTTGCAGAAATGAGCCCTAATTAAATACATTCTCCTCTGACCTGAGGTGAAGGAAGAGGGATTGCAGGCCAAAATGAGTTTGTTTGCCTTTTTAAAAACCCTAACAAAGGATATGTAGGCAAGGATTATAAAGGGAAGATTTCTGCAACCTTCTTTATGGAGTCACTGGTGCAACTGGTTAGTAAGAACAACACCTGCTGCAGCTACAACATCTAGGATATACCCAAGGGACTTGTGTCCTTCTGCTTTACGGCATCAGTTCCCAAACTAAGGGTCACGATCCCAAGTTGGGATGCTCCATCAGCAGATTGGGTCATGGCAATCCCAGGTGTGTGGAGGACACCATTTTCTAAAATCACAGTGTGATCTTGCACGTAAGGGCCATGCGAGGTCATGCTGTATGAAGGATTCCAATCTGTCCAGATCACGGGAAACAATGCATCTGAAAATGAGGTCATGCAGGGGAAAAGTTTGGGAACCACTGCTTTATGTCACAATTACTCACCATCTGAGTTAGTCCCCCATGACAGCATTGCACAGGTAGATGCACTGTAGAGATTTTAAGCCTTCCTTCAAGCACTAGGAGGCAAAAAACTGGACTACATAAACCATTGCTTTGTTCTCATATAGCCATTCTTATGGTAATCTCCTTTGCCCAGCACTGCAATATCTAATAGATCTGGGATAACTGAAAGAAGCCTTGAAATGGGTATAAAGCAAACAGAGAAACAACATGGACTGGGAAGCTAGTCCAGATGCACCTGGGTGAATCAGTTGGCTCTGCTTTCAAAGTGCTTTTATTCTTCTTTCTTTTATGTTCACTTTGATGTCTGTGATTGATGCAGCGGATAGAACAGCTGATTAGATTAATCTGCTTTGTTTACAATAATTAACACCCTAAATATAAAAACTATACAATATTAACAAGGCATATGAGGGCAGCAGCATGTGTCATAATGCACAGGCTCTGCATGAGGGTCTGAGAGATCAGCTATTCCAAGCCACAGCACAAATCACCCTCTGGGGAAACTACAGGAAAGCAGCTGTTGGACAGGGCTACAGTTACAGGAATCGGTGTTTCAGTAAAGTTCAACATAAAAGCAAATATTTTTGCCATGGAAACACTTGGGTGGGATGACTTTCCATGTAGTTATATAATCCATCAGTACACACGTTGCCTTCACAGCGTATCTACCCAGGGCCTCTGCTTGTCAAAATGTTGGTGTTACAAGCAGCTTCACATTGGTCTCCATTGATATTTAAGCAGAAATTCTGCTGAAAGGTCATTCCATGCAGCAGCCGATAGTCTCCCAGTCAGTCAGCAGAGGGGTTCAGGTATCAGACATCAGTTATTTCCAGCATTCTTTCTGCTTGATCAAAATCTCATCTAAGGTGCTAATTCAGTAAGAAATTGGTAAATATTTAGCACCTAAGAGGGCAATTTTAAATGTAGATCATATTCTGCGAGTCTCATTCTGGTGACAGTGTTCCTCTAACTCTCCAGCAAAGGGGCAAGCGAAGTGGGGCCAGTACCCACAACCCACCTTCATCTTTAACATCAGGGTGTGGCCCGCAGAGCCCCTTTTGGTCAGGATGGAGAATTACATGCTGGGAGCTGCAGCCTGTGAGCTACAACTCTATGCTGAAGACAAAAGCAGCCACGTACCACAATCCAGAACTCCACACTTGGTGTGTGAGCCACACTTTGCATCACTAAACACGGAGATGGGTTAGTGGGCAGAGTGCAGGGGAGGCAGTCAAAGGAACTTGATCAACAGGGTTTAAAAGAGAAGAAGAGAGAACTCAGCAGCACCGCGCACAGAAGCAGATTACAGATCCTTTTACAGATAACCCAACACAGGCCCCTGAGGGTGGGGATCCTAGGAGCAGTGCTGGCCCATTCCTAATATGACTGAGGAGATCCTCAGCAACTCTGCCCCAGAACTCTCACCAGCCTGGGCAATGTGGAAAATAACCACAGTTTTCATCCTAGCAGCCACTCCCACAACACACCATCATTAGCTCTTTTGCTGCCCCTGCACCCTGCCAATTGTGCCCTGTACTGTCAAGCCAATTGGTTTCATGAGAGCACATGGGAAAGAGGGAAGGAGATTTTCTGAGATGGTGTCATTAATCAGAGGCTATTTTATCCCAATTAAGGAGCAGTCTCAGGCGGTGACAGTGCTGGAAAGTAACCTCAATATTCCTCTTAGAGGCTTTGCAAAATCAAAGAGAAGTGAATGGTTCCTGGAGTCAGTACGTGCTGTTGCAGTGCAGAGTGCGCTTGCCAGGGCAGTCACTGACCAGATTTTCATTTACTGCAACGAACATGTTCTGGTTCTGACTTCACAGGTCCACCTTAAATCCCTGGTGCAAGGACCCGCTGTGGCCTGCCAGAACCTTCACCTCTGAAGCAACAAGCCTCTCTCACTGGAGCTCATTATCAGCAAATTGGTGTGAACAAAGATCTCTCCTTAGTCACTTCCACCCTTTTGTAATCCTTTTTCTCCTAACAGGATAGGCAGATTCTGTTCTGCCAAGCATAGGCGCCGACTTATATGGGGCTCTGGGGCTTTAGCCCCATGAATAAATCCCAAGCAGGGGCTCTGCCCCACCAATGTTTTTTCTCCCCTGCTTGGAGCGCCCCCCCCGCCGCTGCCGCCGCCGCCGCCAGGGCTGCCCAGAGCCCTTTAAATCCCAGCCGCGGCCGGGAATCAGAGGGCTCTGGGCTGCCTGCTGCAGCGGGAAGCCCAGAGCCCTCTGATTCCCGGCTGCGGCTGGGATTTAAAAGGCTCTGGGCTCCCCGCGGTTGCAGGCAGCCCAGAGCCCTTTAAATCCCAGCCGCGGCCGGGAATCAGAGGGCTCTGGGCTCCCCGCCGCAGCGGGAAGCCCAGAGCCCTCTGATTCCCGGCCGCGGCTGGGATTTAAAAGGCTCTGGGCTGCCCGCCGCAGCAGGCAGCCCAGAGCCCTCTGATTCCCGGCGGCGGCTGGGATTTAAAAGGCTCTGGGCTGCCCGCCGCAGCAGACAGCCCAGAGCCCTCTGATTCCCGGCCGCGGCTGGGATTTAAAAGGCTCTGGGCTGCCCGCCGCAGCAGACAGCCCAGAGCCCTCTGATTCCCGGCTGCGGCTGGGATTTAAAAGGCTCTGGGCTCCCCGCGGTTGCAGGCAGCCCAGAGCCTTTTAAATCCCAGCCTCGGCTGGGAATCCGAGGGCTCCGGGCTGCCTGCAACCGCGGGGTGCCCAGAGCCCTTTAAATCTCAGCCGCGGCTGGGAATCAGAGGGCTCTGGGCTGCCTGCAACCGCGGGGAGCCCAGAGCCCTTTAAATCTCAGCCGCGGCTGGGAATCAGAGGGCTCTGGGCTGCCTGCAACCGCGGGGAGCCCAGAGCCCTTTAAATCCCAGCCGCAGCTGGGAATCGGAGGGCTCTGGGCTGCCTGCAGGGGCAGAGAGCCCAGAATCCTTTGAATCCCAGCCGCGGTGGCTGGGATTTGAAGGGCTCAGGGCTCCCGGCGGCTGCCAGCAGATCAGAGCCCTTTGAATCCCAGCCCCTGGCTGCTGATTGCCCCCTCCCCGGACCCCCACCCCCTATCTAAGCACCACTGGTCCTTGTCCCCCATTACCCACTCCCCAGACAACTGCCCCTAACTGTCCCTTGGGACCCCAGCCCCTATCTAAGCCTCCCTTCTCCTTGTCCCCAACTGCCCCCTCCTGAGACCCCACCCAACTTCCCGCCAGGACCCCACCCCCTACCTGTCCCCTGATAAACCCCCTGGACTCCCATGCCTATCCAATTGCTGCCTGTCCCCTGACTGCCCCTCCGAACCTCTGCCCCATCCAACCCCCCCTGCTCCTTGTCCCTTGACTGGCCCCTGGAACCCCCTACCCCTTCTCCAACCTTGTAATCTTGTGGCACTGATGCGTTGTAGCTTCATTTTATATCGGCTTACAGGGCGGGAGTGGGGGGGGCACCACCATTTTGGGCCCCACCAAAAATTATACAAACCTGCCGCCTATGCTGCCAAGCATGTCATAAGTATCAGTACATGGGTACTTCCTGTTCACCATAGTGCCGGCCTATCAGAGTCAGGACAAAGAAGCTGTGGCAGGATAAAAACAACACTGATGGCAAGTTGTTGTTGATGCTGAGAAACAAAAGCAGCTGTGTTAATTTCAGCTCCATTCAAAACACAAGGGGGGGGGGAGAGAGGTATCAATGGATGACAAATAAAGAGGACAAAGACAGCAGAAGAGTCATTGAATGCAGCATTGACACTATATAGATTGCAGAGCAGGTATTATAGCGGAGCACCAACTCCACTGTACGTAAGATTGAGCATTGCTGTCTGTTTAAAGATCGACTCTTCTCCATGCTCCAAAATCTGCAGGCTTAGAATCATAGAATATCAGGGTTTGAAGGGACCTCAGGAGGTCATCTAGTCCAACCCCCTGCTCAAAGCAGGACCAATCGCCAACTAAATCATCCCAGTCAGGGCTCTGTCAAGCCTGACCTTAAAAACCTCTAAGGAAGGAGATTACACCACCTCCCTAGGTAACCCATTCCAGTTCTTCACCACCCTCCTAGTGAAAAAGTTTTTCCAATCTAAACCTCTCCCACTTCAACTTGAGACCATTACTCCTTGTTCTGCCATCTGCCACCACTGAGAACAGTTTAGATCCATCCTCTTTGGAACCCCCTTTCAGGTAGCTGAAAGCAGCTATCAGATCCCCCCTCATTCTTCTCTTCTGCCGACTAAACAATCCCAGTTCCCTCAGCCTCTCCTCATAAGTCATGTGCTCCAGCCCCTAATCATTTTTGTTGCCCTCAGCTGGACTCTTTCCAATTTCTCCACATCCTTCTTGTAGTGTGGGGCCCAAAACTGGACACAGTACTCTAGATGAGGCCTCACCAATGCCGAATAGAGGGGAATGACCACATCCCTCGATCTGCTGGCAATGCCCCTACTTATACAACCCAAAATGCCATTAGCCTTCTTGGCAACAAGGGCACACTTACTCTGATTATCTCGAATTTTTTAATGCCTCACTGGGTAGTATGAGCAGTACAAACCTGGGGTCATCGGTAGGGTTGCCAACCCTCCCAGATTGGCTAGGAGTCTCCCAGAATCAGCATCAATCTCCCGGCGGCTATTAAAAGCCATCCAGGAGATTTTAATAGGCCACTAAAAGTCCAGTCAGCGGTGCAGTGAGGGCCCGGAGCTAAGGCAGGCTCCCAACCTGCCCCAGCTCCACACGGCTCCCGGAAGTGACCGGCAGGTCCCTCTGCCTCCTAGGCAAAGGGGTGGCCAGGGGTTCTCTGCGTGCTGTCCCCGCTCTAAGCACAGGACTCCAGAGCTCCCACTGGCTGGGAGCTGCAGGGGCAGTGCCTGCAGGCCGGGGCAGCTTGCAGAGCCGCCTGGGTGCCCCTAAGCCTAGGAGCCGGACATGCTGGTTGCTTCTGGGAGCTGCCCGAGGTAAGCGCCGCCCGACCAGAGGCCACACCCTGCACCCATCCTGCACCACACCCCCTGCCCCAGCTCAGAACCTCCTCCCGGCACCAAAACTCCCTCCCAGAGCATGCATCCGCTCTTGCACCCAACCCTCCTGCTCCAGCCTTGAGCCTCCTCCTGCACCCAAACTCTCTCCCAGAGCCCACACCCCCTCCTGCATCCCAACCTCCTGCCCCAGCCAGGCGAAAGTGAGTGAGGGTGGGGGAGAATGAGCAACGGAGGGAGGGTGAATGGAGTGAGTGGGGGCAGGGCCTCAGAGAAGGGGCAGGGCAAGGGTGTTTGGGTTTGTGTGATTAGACAGTTGGCAACCCTAGTCATTGGAGCAAGGGGTTCCCAAGATACACCCACCTTAAAAAACATCATTTTGCAAAATCTTCTCCCTCTTCTCTTAATGGTGGTTTGCCCACACTAGAGCCTTAAACTCTGTCTCTGATCCTCCCTAAACCAATCTAGTCTTGTGGGATTTATCTCCACTACTGCATGGCATCCCTTGGGGTTACCGTGAGCACTGCTTAGCTCTCTCAGCTGTTGCAACTAGTGACCAGAGAGGAGTGAACTGCCCACTCTCATGTATCCAGTCCATGCAACTCCCAAAATGTAATTATAGCTCAACATGGTACCTTTATGCTCAAAACTGATGGCTGCCATTTCTATGCATTTGTTAGGAATTTGCCATACCAGATTAGACCTGTGATCCTTACAGTCCGCTAGACTGTCTCTGACAGTGACTCAGTAACAGATGCTTCACAAGAAAGTGCAAGAAACCCCATATTAGCCAATTATGGAAGAATCGCCACAAACAGAACCTTTCTTCATAATTCCATCTGATTAGGGAGTTATTTTTTGCCCTGAAACATGAAGGTACTACCACGTTTTAAAAAAAAAATCCTACCTAACATAACTGTGGATAATCTCTTTACCCCATAAAAATCTAATCCTCCTAAATGCTTGGTCTCAATGCTATCCTGTGGTAATGAGTTCCACAGGTTAATTATGCCTTTTGCATATTGAGTAGTAGTTTTATTGACCATTGTACACTGACACCCAGGTCTCTTGCCTAAGTGATTACAATTAATTTAGAACTCACCAAGGTGCATGAATAGATCACATTCTCCCTTCCAATACACATTATCTTGCATTTGCCAGTGCTGAATCACTTCTATTAGTTCCTTCTCCAATTCCTCAGTCTTCTCTAGAACTGACTAGTCAAAATAATCGTGTGTTAGCTGCAAGTTTTGCAGCTCACTAGTCAACTCTTTTTGCAGATAATTAAAGGCAGAGCTGGTAGCACCACCTGTTAAGGTTACCTGACACTTCCCAATTTAAGACCGTGTTCAGTTGCTTCTAACTTTCCACTTGTAACTTTTACCGTTTGGGCCCAAATTTTCCATGCTGGGTGTCTGCCTCAAGCTGATATTTTTTTTTATTTAAACCAAAACATTTCAGCCATTTCTAAGAACAATTCTCAGGAAAAATATGTTTTGCTCGTGTTAAAAAATTCGGTGATCTTTTCTCTGAGAAGCTCAACCACCACTATACTCTGGAGCAGGTGGGATATAATCCAGTTCTCCAGGGCAAAATTCAATTGCCCTACCCATGAGAATGTCCTTTCTCTTCCTATAGACTAACAGACGTTCTGCAGCATGAGCTTTCGTGGGTGAATACCCACTTCTTCAGATGCAAGCTCATGCTGCAGAACGTCTGTTAGTCTATAAGGTGCCACAGGATTCTTTGTTGCTTTTACAGATCCAGACTAACACGGCTACCCCTCTGATACTTTCTCTTCCTGTGGTCCTTTGTCTCATTCTCTGAACACATTCCAGCTTCTGCAACAAATGAAGCACAGGTCCTACAGAGGACAGTCCCCTTCACTGCCCAACCCTGATGCATCCCCAGAGTAGATCCATCCTGTGCACTGAATGAGGCAGGGGGTCTGTGGAAAAAAACAGTATGTGATCATGTAATTAAAGACTGTCACAATGCATACACACAAGAAGGCCAAATTAAATTTGGATAGGCAACCTTAATTCTGGCATTTCCTAACTTTGTCGTGCTTGACTTTGCACCTTAGTAATGTTATTTTCCGTGGGTGTGTGTAATAAACAAAAACCACCAGGCCCAGAACAGGAACCTGGAATGTGAAAAACCTTTGGCAATGTTGAAATTTGAGCATGTGTGTGCGCGCATTTGTGTTTGTGCATGCATACATGTGCACACAATCTTGCTCTTGTTTTCTGACTCTTAGGGCTTGTCTACAACTACTGAAGCACAGCAATGCAGAGTAGCCCTAAGTAAGTTTCTAATTCATGACAAAAAACTTTACTCTAATCCCATGACTACCTAGTTTCCTTAATAACTCGTGGACTTTGACAAAGGATTTTAAAAGTCCAAATAAATTATCTCAGCCAGTTCTCAACTATCATTTTGTTGAAATGCTCACAGAATCCTCATAGACTAGACAGGCCTAGTTTTCCTGTAGAGAAATGATGTTTGGGTGTCCCTAATCTGTCACATTCTGCAAAGTATTTTTTAACTCTAGTTTTAATTATTTTCTCAACTAATTTTCTTGGCACTAAAAAAAGCCCTTACTGGTCTGTAAATTCTCCAAATCCCTCCTTCTACCTTTTTTTAAAGTTAAAGATAGCGTCAACAAGGTTTTACTCCTGTGGAGCAGCTGACTTTAATGAGATATTACGCAATCTTTTAGCAGCTCAGTCACTTCAGTTCTGAATTCCTCCAGAACAGTTGGCAGCAGTCACAGGACCTGATGATCTGCTGCTGTTTCATTTAGCCATTTGTTCCAGCACCTCACTTTCTGCCATAGCTCATCTTTATCTTCCACAACAGCCTCTTGATGGATGGAAAGAAATAATTTAGCTTCTCTGCAACATCCTTCTTCTTCTTCCTTAATTTCTTCCTTTACTCTCTGGTTGTCTAGCAGACCCCCCATTCTCTCACAGGCTTGCCTCTTCTGAGATTCTGAAAGGATCCCTTGGTCCTTGGCTGCTGCTAGTGTTATTTTGGGTTGTTTTAATTATGTCTCTGGCTAGCTGTCTTCAGATAGCTCTCTCCTTATGTGCCGTAAAACTAGCTGTTGCAGGAAGCAATCACGGTGTCAAGAAACTGCTTCTCTAAATCATGTCTCATTGTGTCATCTGGCCACTTAACATGTGAGCCGCCACCTATTATTGCTGTTTTATTAGACTTAGTTGCCTCTTTAAACTCCCTCAGCACTAGATACTCAGCATCCTTTCCATGATCAAGAGGTCAGCAATATAACTCCGGTAGTACGTTTGTATAATGGTGACTCTGGATACTAACTGTTACCAATTTCTCAGTATGGCTCTCTCCACTTAGAAGTTCTAGTTCAATAGAGTCTATGAAATCTTTCAGGTAAATGATGACCTCCCACCTCTAGGATCTCAGCTGTCCTTGCTGGCTAATTTAGAGCCAGCTTTAGCACATTGATCTGCTGTCCTCACTATCCCGTGGATCTTTGTCTCATCCCTGTCATCTGAGGCTCCTTTTCCATTGCCTGGCATTTGAGTTCACCCATTTTGAGAAATTAGCTTCTTGTGTTGCTCTATAGACATTTACTGTTATATTTTTGGCCATGTGTATTTTTCATTTAGCTTCTTTAGCGAATACCTTGATCCTATTCAGAATTTACCTCTGATCTCAATCTGTCGCCGCCCCAGTTTATCTATAATTTCTGTCCTGTCCTTTCCCAGCTACAAAGAGACTTTTGTGTTATAAACATCCCTAGCAGAGATCTTTCTACAACATGAATGCTCCTTTCCGCCTCCCACTAGGATAAATAACCCCCCGAAACCTTGTTAGGTGGGCACATCAGCTGTCTGGCTCTCCTTTGGGTAAGTGTGGAACCCTGCTCCCCTTCCATATAGACTCTGCCCACCCCAAAAAGTTTCCCACTGCCAGATGTAAACTTCACCTAGGCTCTGAGGTGCCCTCTGGTCTAGCTGGCCATGGGTATGGAACTGGAGGCATCCCACAGAAAGCTGCCATAGAGGCCTCTCTTTCCTAGCAATCTAAACTTAGCTTCCAGGACCTATCTCCTACACCTCCCAATCCATGCCAGGAGATACAGGCTCCTCCCTGGCCATGCCTGTCTGGAAATCTGTCTCAGTGCCTTGAAAGATGCGACACTCTGCTGCCTGTAGGCGAGCCACCCACCATCCACGTTCCTAATGATAGAACCCACTATTGGCACAGCCTGAGTACCTCTCACAACCATTGCTCCAGGGGCTGGAGATAGCCCTTCCAAGCATGATCAAAGACCAGGCTCCACCTCTTCCATAACAAGGTGCCAACTCAGGGGGGTGTCCTTCCAACCATATTACCTTGGCCCCCTGAGATCATAACACCAGTTTCCTCAACTTGAGGGCGGGACCAGGCCATTCTGATGTCACAAGTCCTATTAATCCCATCTCTGCTCCTTTGATTCTTCAGCTCTGACCTCTCAGTGCTGCCTCTGCAGTCAGAGCGCCAAGGGCCACTTGCCCCAGTGTACACATCCATCCCTGGGTCACCAGGCATGCTGCCATGCAGCTTGCACTCTGTAGCAGTTTGCTCTTATTCTTTCCACTGAAAGCAGAGAGCCGTGTGCACTTTAGTTTCCCAGAATGACTGACAAAGAAGGACAGGTTTCTGACAGAACAGGACAAGAGGCTTGTTTTGTTTGCTTGTTAGTTCTTTCCCGATAACATCTCTGCTTTACTGAGTAGCTCTGTGTGCATCCCTGCCATCTAGCAACACAGCAACATTTTTAGGCTTCTCCATATGCAAAATACCTGTCACCCCATCAAAGGTCATGATCTAGAAGTTATACTCTCTATATTTGTGCCTTGCCCAGAATTCTCTCAGTCCACAATTCTCTGCAGTTTTCTTCTCCCCTCATACCAGAGTTAAGCATTTCCTATCATTCTAAACAGCTAATACTATTTAATCAATTGATTAAGGTATTTGTTCTGACAATGAAATGAAACCTTTCCCTCTGCAGCAATCTCCTACTCACCCAGTGTGAAATGAAGAGTCATAGTCCCCTGGGTTGGAAAATTTGCAGTGGGGAAGGATCATGTCAATAACAGATGCTTCCTAATGCTTAACCATCAGCTGTTATTATTCTATTTCCTTAGTCTGATTGGATTAGGATGTACATGGGAGCAGTAATGAGCTGCCGAGATCTTAACAACCGGTTCCCTCCTCGCTCCACAAGGGGGTCGTGGCCCACCCCCGCCCCCCGGGACTTGTGGCCCATCCAACCCCCGCGTTCCTTGACCCCCCCTTCCCGGATCCCTATCCCATCCAACCACCCTTTCTCTCTGTCCTCGACCGCCCCTGGAACCACTGCCCCATCCAACCCCCCCTCTCCTTCCTGACTGCTCCCTTGCCCCCATTCAATCCCCGTTTCCCGCCCTCTGACCGCCCCAGTATTTTTAAGCAGGCTCCCTAGCACCATACACCAGATATGTCACTTAGAAAACCGGTGAGCTATATAGCCAGCCCTGTTCTGCAAGAGTCTGAAGCCAAGCCATCCTTCGCGATCACCATAGGTGGTAGGTTTACAGTGCACTTGTTAGGATTTTAAAGAAACCTGTAAACTATCCAAAGGCACTAGCATACATGAGCAGCAGCCCTTAGCAGACAGAGAACAGAATGCTACATGACAGACGTTACCTGTACACGAGAGGTTCTTGGTGGTGGTGACTGCACAGTAAGGGCTCAACCTTCAGATCAGTCCACTGGATGCAGCCGAGCTGCAGAAGCTGCACAGGAGCCATCTGCAGCACCTCAATCTTGGGGCAATCTGAGCAGTGCAGGGCTGCTCTAAAAAAAATAATCAAATCACCCAAATAGCAATGACCCTCAAAGGGCCACCTGTCAGCCAGGGATTGCTGGAATCATAGAAGATTAGGGTTGGAAGCAGGGCTGCCTGGGGAGGAGGGGGAAGCAAGTGGGGCAATTTGCCCCAGGCCCCGGGCCCCGCAGGGGCCCCCATGAACGTTTTTGGGGCCCCTGGAGCGGGGTCCTTCACTCGCTCTGCGGGCCCCGGAAAACTCTCGTGGGGCTCGAGCCCCCAGAGCTTCTTCCACTCTGGGTCTTTGGCGGCGGGGGGTCCTTCTGCCCCGGAGCAGAAGGACCCCCCCGCCACCGAATTACTGCCGAAGACCCGGCACTTCAGCGGCGGGTCCCGCTTCGGTGGTAATTCGACGGCGGGAGTCCCCACCGCGAGTCTTCGGGGCACTTCGGCGGCGGGTCCCGGAGCGAAAGGACCCTCCGCCGCTGAATTACCACTGAAGTGGGGCCCCCCGCCGCCGAAGACCCAAGGCCCCCTGAATCCTCTGGGCAGCCCTGGTTGGAAGAGACCTCAGGAGGTCATCTAGTCCAACCCCAACTAAATCATCCCAGCCAGGGCTTTGTCAAGCTGAGCCTTAAAAACCTCTAAGGCCTGGTCTACACTACGCGTTTATACCGAATTTAGCAGCATTAAACCGATTTTACGCTGCACCCATCCACACAACGAAGCCCTTTAAATCGATATAAAGGGCTCTTAATACCGATATCTGTACTCCTCCCCGACGAGGGGAGTAGAGCTCAAATCGGTATTGCCATGTCGGATTAGGGTTAGTGTGGCCGCAAATCGACGGTATTGGCCTCCGGGAGCTATCCCACAGTGCACCATTGTGACCGCTCTGGAAAGCCATCTGAACATGGATGCACTGGCCAGGTAGACAGGAAAAGCCCCGTGAACTTTTGAATTTCATTTCCTGTTTGGCCAGCGTGGAGAGCTCATCAGCACAGGTGACCACGCAGAGCTCATCAGCACAGGTAACAATGCAGTCTCCTGAGAATCGAAAAAGAGATCCAGCATGGACTGCACGGGAGGTATTGGATCTGATCGTTGTATGGGGAGAGGATTCCGTGCTATCAGAACTCCGTTCCAAAAGACTAAATGAAAAAACATTTGAAAAAATTTCCAAGGCCATGATGCAGAGAGGCCACACCAGGGACTCAGTACAGTGCCGTGTGAAAGTTAAAGAGCTCAGACAAGCCTACCAGAAAACCAAAGAAGCAAACGGAAGGTCCGGGGCAGGGCCAAAAACATGCCGCTTCTACGCTGAGCTGCATGCAATTCTAGGGGGGTCCGCCACCACTAACCCACCCCTGTCCGTGGATTTCGAGGTTGGGGTGGTAATCTCAGCCATGGCTGAGGATTATGCGGACGGGGAAGATGAGGAGGAGGAAGAGGAGGACGAGCTTGCAGAGAGCACACAGCACTCCGTTCTCCCCAACAGCCAGGAGATTTTTCTCACCCTGATGGAATCACCCTCCCAGCCCTCCCAAGCCACTATCCCACACAATGAAGCCATGTAAGAGACCTCTGGTGAGTGTACCTTGTAAATATAAGACATGGTTTAAAAGCAAGCGTTTTTTAATGATTAATTTGCTCTGAGGACTTGGGATGCATTCACGGCCAGTACAGTTATTGGAAAAGTCTGTTAACATGTCTGGGGATGGAGCGGAAATCCTTCAGGGACATCTCCATGAAGCTCTTCTGGAGGTACTCCAAAAGCCTTTGCAGAAGGTTTCTGGGCAGTGCAGCCTTATTCCGTCCTCCATGGTAGGACACTTGACCACGCCATGCATGTAGCAAGTAATCTTGTATCATTGCATGACAAAGCCTAGCTGCGTATGGTCCCGGTGTTTGCTGGCATTCAAGCAACATCCGCTCTTTATCTCGCTGTGTTATCCTCAGGAGAGTGATATCGTTCATGGTAACCTGGTTGAAATTCAGGAATTTAATTAAGGGGACAGAGATGGGCATTCCTACTGGGCTGTTTGCCTGTTGCTTAAAAGAAATCCTTCCTTGCAGGTAGCCAGGCGGGGGCGGGGGGGTGATTGGCGCTGAGCTTTTTCGCGTTTGGCTAGCAGGGATCTTCCCTGCTACCAGCCATGCTGTGGGGGGGAGGGGGGTGTTTAGCATTGATCTTCAATTATACCAGCCACGCGGTGGGGGGAGGGGTAAAGCGATCATCCCAGAGAATTGGATGGAGGGGTGTTTCTGCTGCTGCATGTTAACAGGAAAGAAGCAGCACTGAATGGGCTTTGCTTGCTATTTGGTAAAGGAGGACGCTGGATATATGAAGGTTTCAGAAGCCGAAAGACAATGGCTTACCATGACCGCATGCAAGCCAAATTCTGCTGCCCGGACCTGCGTCTGTGAGATTTCTAACACCAGAGCCGCAGGCACTCAATATTAAGATGCAAAATGCGACCTTGTAGTGAAATCACATGTGCTATGTAAGGTGAATAGTGTTGTTCACCGTGAAAGAGTGTAAGCATTGTTCTGTAAAATGTATCTTTTAAAATACTTCTCTCCCTTTTTTCCCTCCCTCATGCAGCTGCAAATTTTTCAAGCCTCCCTACTCCATTCTGAAGGCTCTCTCAGATAAGGTGGCGGAAAAAAAAGACATGAGACGAAATGTTCTCAGAAATCATGAAAGTGACCCGCAATGAAAGAGCTCATCTGAATGAGTGGAAGGACGTGGTATCAAATTACAGGAAAGATGCCAGTGAACGTGAGGACAGGAGGGACGATCGAGATGAGAGGTGGCGGCAGGAAGATCAGAGGAGGCATGATGCAACTCTGGGGCTGCTGCGTGATCAAACTGACATGCTCCGGCGTCTGGTGGAGCTTCAGGAATGGCAGCAGGAACACAGAGTGCCGCTGCAGCCCCTGTATAACCACCCTCACCCCTCACCATGTTGCACATTCTCCTCACCCAGATGTGTAAGAATGCGTGGGGGGAGGCTCCACCCCCGTGGACAGCCCAACCAAAAGGCTGTCATTATTGTGAAATTTTTTTAGTGGCCTTTTCCTTCCCTCCTATCCTCCTCTCAAACCACACCCGGGCTACCTTGTCAGTTCTCTCGCTCTTTTTATAATGAATTAATAAAGAATACATGGTTTTTAAACGATAGTGACTTTATTTCCTTAAGCAAGCTGTAATCGAAGGGGGAGGGTGGGTTGCTTACAGGGAATGAGTCAATCAAGGGGGGGAGGAGTTCATCAAGGGGAAACAAACACAGCAGTCACACCCTACCCTGGCCAGTGATGAAACTCGTTTTCAAAGCTTCTCTGATGCGCACTGCTTCCTGGTGTGCTCTTCTAATCTCCCTGGTGTCTGGCTGCACGTAATCAGCGGCCAGGTGATTTGCCTCAGCCTCCCACCCCGCCATAAAGGTCTCCCCCTTACTCTCACAGAGATTGTGGAGCACACAGCAAGCAGCAATAACAAAGGGGACATTGGTTTGGCTGAGGTCTGAGCGAGTCAGTAATGTGCGCCAGCGCGCCTTTAAATGGCCAAATGCACATTCTACCACCATTCTGCACTTGCTCAGCCTGTAGTTGAACAACTCCTGACTACTGTCCAGGCTGCCTGTGTATGGCTTCATGAGCCATGGCATCAAGGGGTAGGCTGGGTCCCCCAGAGTAAATACAGGCATTTCAACATTCCCAACGGTTATTTTCTGGTCTGGGAAGTAATTCCCTTGCTGCAGCCATTTAAACAGAGTAGTGTTCCTGAAGACGCAAGCATCATGAACCCTTCCCGGACATCCCACGTGGATGTTGGTGAAACGTCCCTTGTGATCCACCAGTGCTTGCAGCACCACTGAAAAGTACCCCTTGCGGTTTACGTACTGGGTGGCCCGGTGCTCCGATGCCAAGATATGGATATGGGTTCCAGCTATCGCCCCACCACAGTTAGGGAATCTCATTGCAGCAAAGCCATCCACTATGACCTGCACGTTTCCCAGAGTCACAACCTTTCGTAGCAGCAGCTTAATGATTGCTTTGGCTACTTGCATCACAGCAGCCCCCACAGTAGATTTGCCCACTCCAAATTGATTCCCGACAGACCGGTAGCTGTCTGGCGTTGCAAGCTTCCAGAGGGCTATTACCACTCGCTTTTCAACTGTGAGGGCTGCTCTCATCTTGGTATTCTGGCGTTTCAGGGCAGGGGAAAGCAAGTCACAAAGTTCCATGAAAGTGCCCTTATGCATGCGAAAGTTTCGCAGCCACTGGGAATCGTCCCAAACCTGCAAAACTATGCGGACCCACCAGTCTGTGCTTGTTTTCCGGGCCCAAAATTGGCATTCAATGGCTAGAACCTGCCCCATTACCATCAGGATCTCCAAAGCGCAGGGGCCCGCGGTTTGAGAGAATTCTGTGTCCATGTCCTCATCACTCTCATCGCCGCGCTGCTGTAGCCGCCTCCTCCTCGCCTGGTTTTGCAGGTCCTGGTTCAGCATAGACTGCATGAGAATGTGCGAGGTGTTTACAACGTCCATGATTGCTGTCTTGAGCTGAGCAGGGTCCATGCTTGGTGTGCTATGGCGTTTGCACAGTTCACCCAGGAAAAAAGGCGCGAAACGGTTGGCAGCTGCTGCTTTCACGGAGGGAGGGGTGAGGCTGTACCCAGAACCACCCGCGACAATGTTTTTGCCCCATCAGGCACTGGGATCTCAACCCAGAATTCCAAGGGGCGGGGGAGACTGCGGGAACTATGGGATAGCTACCCACAGTGCAATGCTCCGGAAATCAACGCTAGCCTCAGTACATGGACGCACACTGCCAAATTACTGTGCTTAGTGTGGCCGTGTGCGCTCGACTTCATACAATCTCTTTAAAAAAAACGGTTTCTGTAAAATTGGTATAATCCCATAGTGTAGACGTACCCTAAGTATGGAGATTCCACCACCTCCCTAGGTAACCCATTCCAGTGCTTCACCACCCTCCTAGTGAAATGGTTGGATATTAGGAAAAACTTAGACCTCCCCCACTGCAACTTGAGACCATGGCTCCTTGTTCTGTCATCTGCCACCACTGAGCTTCATCCTCTTTGGAGCCCCCCTTCAGGTAGTTGAAGGCTGGCATCAAATCCCCCCTCACTTCTCTTCTGCAGATTAAATAATCCCAGTTCCCTCAGCCTCTCCTCATAAATCATGTGCCCCAGCCCCCTAATCATTTCCATTGCCCTCTGCTGGACTCTTTCCAATTTATCCACATCCTTGGAGTCCAAGGGTGCTGCATGATGATACAACCATGCCTCCTCACCCTGGAACAGACCAAGCATGACCCCTTTGACAGAACATGGAGAGGAAAGCATGGCTGCTCTACACTGCCCCATTGGGGAGATTCTGGCTTTCCAACTGCTTGATACTGCAGGAGCAACACTAAAGGGTCCAAAATGGGGCTCTAGATTGAGACCCTCACTACAGTTTCTAGTAGCACCCACAAATACTCCACACTACACAAATAAAGAATAACACACTCCTCTGGCCCCACAGAATTTGCAGCATCCTCCATCCCTGCACAGGCAATGCCAAGAGAGCCAAAGAGCTTGTGTCTATTTGAATCTCCAACAGAATCCTATGTTTAGGGCTTGTTTAGTGCAATATACTATATGTGTGCACATGTTGAGTCTGAACTTTTGATGAGCTTAAACTTAACCCAGACTTGATGTCTCTGTCTGAAACTTTTAATCAAAGCTCTGACCTGCGAACTACTCATGACACCCCCCCTCCCCTTAAGTAGCCATCTCCCCTTTTGTCTTTTTAAATTTACATTTTAACCTGTTTTATCCTGTAGAATCTTGATTATGCATGACCATTATGATCTGTTAATCACTTTGTTTACTTCTGTGTATAAATATTGATGCTCACCCCTAATAAACTTGCCACACTTACTCCGAAGCCTTTTAAGCTAAGGATAGTGTGAGCCCGTTGATCAATGAAGTGGTGTCTGGTCTCTGACAGATTGTGAGCCCCATACCAACTCCGCACGAACTCGGGTGCTGGAGAGGTGAGTAAGGACTTGCTTTTTACCTAACACACACATAGGGTGTTAACCTATGGGGGAGGGAATCTCTGAGTGGTTTGAACATTGGCCTACTAAACCCAGGATTGGAAGTTCAAGCCTTAAGGGGTCATTTAGGGATGTAGGGAAAAATCTGTCTTGGAATTAGTCCTGCTTTGAGCAGGGGGTTGGACTAGATGACCTCCTGAGGTCCCTTCCAACCCTGATATTCTATGATTCTTACCATTGCTTAGGTGATTTGTGTCATGTGTGCAGGAAAAGCAACATGTATTTTTCTGCAATCAAAGTAGTTTAAAAGCACCTCTGTAGCCACTCACTAAGTCACCCCCACCCCCAGTGCCTGGAGGCCTGTGATAGCTACAGCTGTACACACCAGCTGTGAAAATCTTCACCTTCTGCTTCCTTCAAAGGCCTGTGGAATGCAGGACCATAAAAGGGGGCAGAGAGCCTCTTGCCTGATCCCCAGAATTCAGCAAGGCTGCAAGCGCATCATTATTTCTCATTTGCTTCCTTTGATTTCTAGTCAAGGCAGCATCCATTCCGGATCTGAACACTCTGGCAATTACTAAACCACAAGCCAGGAAAAATCAGCCTCTGATCTCCTCCCTGTGCAATTAACAGCCAGTCAACAAAAACCAGAGCAAAACATCCCCACTGCACCAGGCTCCAACCCCCTCACACTGCTCAGCAGCCCAAGCTGCACACCTAGGAGGTCTGCAAGCCACAGGGGAGAGGGAATGTATACCAAAGCCTTGTTCTCTTCATAGAAGATAACCGGCCAGCCAAGCCCTGTTTAAATCCTGGTAGCTCCAATCACCATGGCAGGATGGAACACACAGAGTGACAATCACACGCATTCTTGACCCAAACCCCTTTAGGTTGTAAGACATTGGTTCTGGCCCATGAACTCTGCGTCAATGCAGAGCACGGGTATCACATGCTCGCAGTGTGACAAATCAATTTCCCCCTAATATTTAAGCTAAACTCCTCCCTTCACTACCAGCCTCAGCTTCTCATCCCATTCTCCGACACTGGGAACGATTCCCTTCCTTCATTGCTTCCCTGAAGGCTTTTATTCCTTCCCATATGCCAGTAGATGGGATTCCACCCTCAGCCCAGCCTCCAGCGTGCAGCATGTAAAGCTGGGTTCAGTTGCTCTGAGAGCTGAAAACCTGCTTGTTTACTTTCTTGCTGGTTATGCTGGTTGCAGGGCATTCTAGTGGCAACACCAGCACTCAGCGTTCAAGAATTAATCCTGTTTTCATCAGCACCAGTAGCCACTTGGATCCAGGTCTGTTTACACTAACTAGAAAAGGGGGTTGAAAAGAACAGCTAGCCAATAGCCGTTTCTATTATGTCGCAATTTCTGTGTGCCCCAGTGCAGGGAGAGTTTGAGCCCTAATGAAGCATAACCTTGTGTGATAGCAATTTACTGCTGCCAATAGGAGGCAGCACTGGGAGATTACATGCCCCCTCCAGCATACTGCTCCTCTAGGATGAAGAAGTTACTCATCTTTTGCAGTAATGATGGTTCTTCCAGTAAAAAGAACAGGAGTACTTGTGGCACCTTAGAGACTAACACATGTATTTGTAGCCCACAAAAGCTTTTGCTCAAATAAATGTGTTAGTCTCTAAGGTGCCACAAGTACTCCTGTTCTTTTTGCGGATACAGACTAACATGGCTGTTACTCTGAAACCGTTTTTCCAGTAGTGCCCTTATTGGTGCCCCACTGTAGGTGTGTCTCCGTCTCTGCACTGCGGATTGGAGAATTTCGGTAGCAGTGTCTGTTGGGCCCGCACACGTGTGGTCTCTCCTTGTGCTGTGCCACAAGGCTAGCCAGTGCGTGTGGGCTAACCGTCCTCAGTTCCTTCTCTACCCAGAGTCATAGCGAGAACTCCAAAGTATAGGGAAGGCGGGCGGGTAGTAGAGCACCCATAGTGACACACATCTCAAAGAACCATTGTTACTGCACAAGGTTAGTAACAACTTCTTCGAGTACAGTCCCTATGGGTGCTCCACTGTAGGTGACTCCCAGCAGTACCCGCGCTGGAGGGCGGGGACTTCGAAGTCAGGTCAGTCACAGATGACCGTACTGTGGAGCCAAAGATGGTATCAGAGGCAGAGTCCCTGGTGATCGCATGATGTTCTCTGAAGGTGTGGGCTGACACCCATGTTGCCACTCTGCAGATCTATAAGATGGGGACGTCCTTCAAGAAGGCAAGAGATGAGAAGATTGATCTTGTGGAATGTGTACGGATTGAGTTTGGAGGGGTCATGTTACAAATTTGGTAGCGGTGTCTGATGCAATTCAAGAACCACTTGGAGAGTTTTTGGGCTGATATTGCTGAGTCCTTAGACCTTTCTGGCACAGAGAGGAACAGTCTAGGGACTTTCTGAAGGCCTTTGTCCTACCAAGATAGAATGAAGGGCCCTCCTAACGTCCGGGTATACAGGTTCTTGGGCAATGTTCAGTGCTCTTGAGGCAGATTGTCTCTGCACTGCCCAGGGGTCCCAGTACAGCAATTGCAGTGGCATAGGGCCCGGTGGTGATGCCCATGGGTGGTGCACCAGGATGGTGGTGGTCACACCTGGTGGTGTATTCCCGGACCCTGTTAATAGTGAGTCCCATATGGAGCTTGGGAGGAGTATTGTGAAACTCCTTCTGGCTTGCTATCCAATCCCTCGCTTGCCATCGGAGGGGCATGGCATGATTGTGGGGAAATACCCTCAGTTGGCCATGGCTTGGTACCATGATCTCAGTACCGAGGGACCGCTTCCAAGCTTCCAACATGCTCATGATGGAATTCCATCGATACCGAGTGTCCCGGTGTTGGGGGACATGGGGACCTCGTCCGTACCCATTTCTCCAGTGCTGGGTGGGCTGATGCCACTGGTGGTACCAACATCAGCTTGCGTTACAGGAGCATCTTAGGATGTTTGCCCTTGTGTCTCTGTACTGAAGATTCGGTGCCCATGCCCAAAGGGTCCATGGGCCTATGAACGGTACTGGACCCTGACAGTCGCTGTGAGGTGTAGGTACCAGACGATCTCGTTGCCGAGGATACTAAGTGAGATGGTGATCACTTTTGGCTATCCCTGGGCTTGCTGAGGGAACTTCCCGCTCAATTTTTCAACTTGTGAAAGGAGTCCCTGGACCGTTTCTTCAACTCACTATCCTTCAAAGTCAAAGTTTGAGGGGAAGACTCATGACAGTCGGAAGGCTGGAGTCAGAGACCCACATCCATACCAATGATTTTCTGGCAGAGCTCTCTGTCCTTGTGGGATCTTGACAGAAGGAACACTACTGTTGGATGTGGCCCTCACCGAAGCAGCGAATGCACATCCGCAACCAGGAATCACCTCACTGCAAGTGTGATACTTCTTGAAGCCCAGAGAGCCGGGTATACACTTGTCCAGGGGGTTCCCCCTCAGGACCGGGGTTTAGCAAAAGAACAAAGTCTTTTCTTTCTTCTTTTTTCAGGTGTGGCCAAATAAAGAGTCAGAAGAAAGTTAGAAGGTTTCTAAAAGCTGAAGTTTAACAAATGAAAAGTAGAGTTAATGATCCACTAACTGACAAGTAATGGCTCCATCTCTAGCCAGGAGCGGTTGAGAAGGAACTCAGGGGGGTTAGCCTGCGCTCAGAGCCGGCTTTAGGGAGATTCGCCCCATTCCCCCGAATCGGGCCCCGCACCTATAAGGGCCCCGCACCGCACCACGCTGGCGGCCTTTTTCATTTTAACTCACCCGGTGGTGCTCCGGGTCTTCGGCAGCGGGTCCACCAGGTGAGTACAAATTGGGCCCCGCACTTGCTAAAGCCGGCCCTGCTTGCGCTGGCTAGCCTTGTGGCACAGCACAGGGAGACAACGCATGTGCAGGCCCAAGGGACACTGCCTCTGAAGTTCTCCAATCAGCAGCGAAGGGCTGCAAACACACCTACAGTGGGGCAACCATAGGGACACCACTCAAAGAAGAATATCTGCTTTGAACTGATTTAAACTGGAGCACAATAGCAGGGGGCAATGGCTCGTTATGCCACAATGAAATCAATGTGCCAGCGGCTGTCATTGTAACGCAGGTGAAACTATAAAATCAACAACACTTAAACGAGCACCCAAATGTTTTAATAAATTCAAACATTTTAAGAATAAATTCAGCAGGTCTGGCTCAGGCCAATTCATACACCGTCTGCTGCTGGAGCAAGCGACCCAAGGGCAGCAGCAAAGTGCAGCTATTTCCAGATGAGGATCCTCCTCTCCGCTGCATGACTGGCACCATGCTCAGAAATGCAAATTCCCATCCATGTGTTGGGCCTTTCATGGGAACAACAGTAAATACTCAGGACCTACATGGCACTTTTAACTGAGGGTCACATCTCACTTTGCAATGGGAAGTAAGGCTCATTATCTTATTCTCCAGAGGGTGAAACTGAGGCACAGTAGTGGCAGTCAGCTTGCCCAGGGTCACACAGGTGGAGTCAGTGACAGAAGCCAGCTCTACAATGCCCTACACATGCATACATCTCCCAGCTTTCCTACATTTCTTCCCCCTTTTCCCCACCCAATAATTTAGCAAGTTTTCAGAAGCTCGGCACAGTCCACCTATTTCCATGTGGCCAGCAAACCTGAACAGTGACAACAGCAGAGCTGGGGGTTAACTGGTTATTTATGAAAACAGCTGATATGCCGTGATGACCCCTCGCTTGTAGGGTAGGTGGCGCTCATGTTCCCAGGAGGAGGATGCATGGAATTAAAGAAGCTGTGAGGCCTCCTGTCTGCACAGGGCAAACACAGGCAGAACCCCGTACAGTGAGCAGACTGCAGTCTGTAATGCTTGTATCCTCAAGTGCTTTCATGCGCAAGGCAGTGCTAGCATCCTCAGGGAACTGAGTCCAGACAGGCTAAGGGACTTGACCAACATCACATGGAAAGTCTGTGGCAGAGCAGGGAATGGAATCAAGTCTCCCAGGTCCCCGCCTAGTGCCCGGACCACTGGACCATCCTTTCAACACAAATCCCTTCTCCACCCCAGCCCTGCTCAGTGCACCCACCAGGGCTTTAGGGCCCAGATCCTTACAGGTATTTCAGTACCTAACTCCACACTCCTAAGGTGCAGGAGTTTCCCTTTGGAAGGGAAGAGTGAGCATTGACAGGGCAGCACTGAAGCTCTCAGTGCTTCAGCCTGCTCCTCCGTGCTTGGCCTGCAAGGTGCCAGCATCTCCTTTGCAAAATTACAGACGAATGCACTACAAGTAACTGTACATTAATCCTGCTGACCTTTAAACATTGCGATCCCAAAGGAAAAGCATATTTTGAGCATGATCTGCTTGTTCCCTACGGAGATCTGGGGAGAGCCAAACAGCCTGCTCCAACACTCTCGGCATGGGCTTTACACCTCCTGAGTTATTAACACAGAGACAGGCAGGCTTCCTTTGGGACACTCGCCTCGCCAGCCATGCCCGATCATCAGAACTCTACAAGGCGAGCGAATCTCCTTTTTATTTTTGTTCATCAGGCTGCTTCATAGCTGCCATTTGTCTCCCAGACAGGAACGGGACAAAAACAAATCACAGCTTTACTAGCTCCACTCCGCTGAAGGGACTCCTGCAAACACGGCGTATAAATCATCCAGAGGAGCAGCAGGACGCTGGAGTTTAGAACTGACTGGAGACCAGATCTTAAAAAATCATTTCAAAAGTGGTTATACCAAGGTAGAGTTAAGATGACACCTTGGAAGAAATCTCATCTCACTGCTGCCAAAACCCAAAAGGCAGATGGGGTCAGAGAGAGTAAGTGCCCCAAGCGGCAGGACAAGAGGGGTAAGTGGGGCAATCAGCAGCCAAAACTGCACACCCCACTCCCTGGGGCATCATGAGCTGACAGGGATTTGACAGGTATCTACTGGGGGAAGGAGGCAGAACAGAACTGCTGGCCACTGAAAGGGCTCCAGGTCCATTTCCAGGGCACCATGGCAGCTCAGCCAATGAGTCACTCAGCTGCACAGGGCTTCCCTGGGGACATCACAAGGAAAAGGAGTACAGTTGCTTCAGTGTAACAAAACCACGGCTGGCAGCACAGACTGAGCACAAGATGGAGGAACGCAAGTACTGCGCTGTCTGCAACACCTCCCATCGGGAGAGGCCCAAAGAACTTTATACACTCCAAGGCCGAACCCTTCCCTTTAGAACTGAGTGATGGCTGCAAAGAGCCAGCACTCCAAGGCAAGGAAGTGGAGAGTTAAGGGCACCACACCTGTGATCCTACTGGCAATGACACACACATTATTCCGATCAGAAATGTAAAGTTCGTCGCAACACAACCACTTTAACTCTGACCTACACAATGTTTGGGCAGTGGGGAGGGGGTCTTAAAGTATTTGTGGTGTTCTGTTATTAATAATTTGTGTTATCATAGCACCTAAGAGCCCCAGTCACAGACCTCGGTATCTAATTTTTTTAAGGGATCCTGCTACATAGGAAATGGAATATTTTAGTGTAACGCTTATAATTGAGGTTTCATGAGAATAATCTATACTTAGTTTAAACAGGAAGAGTCTAACACTATGCATTTATGGCAGAATAATGGGATTTTGTAGATAGGCTCTTCAGGCTGATCAATACTCATGACAGCAACATTACTGCATATAAAGCAGGAGTCATGCAGCAATGAGTCAAGTTCATCAATTTTGCTTTTCAGAGGGTTTGGCATTGTAATTAGATCTTGTGGTCACTAGTGAAAGAACAGCATTTATGAGGTCAGAGTTAAGGGGATTGCATTTTGAAGAACTTCAAATGTTGTACATTCGACTATAAGGCTGCGTTTGCTATTCTGTGGGCAGTATGAGATTTATGATCTATTCATCACTCTGCTTTCAAATGCCTGGGCTTTGGAAGTGAGGGAATGGGTAAGTACAACACGATCGAAATGATTGTAACTGTCTGGATTTTTTAAATGAAATTATTGTTTATTATCAAATTTCCCTTTTGTGCATGTGAGTGTGTGCATGCACGTGAGGTTAAATAAAGTCTCAGTGGGTCAGATGGGTCCTCAAACTTATAAGTTAGATTGAAGAAGAGGAGCATTGCCAAAGTTAAGCCTCCCAACTGAGTCCTGCCTTCTTTTGCACAGCCCTGACAATATACAAGTCACCTAAATTATAATAAGTATTAACTAGGTCTTATATAGCGCTCTTTATCATAGAATCGTAGGGTTGGAAGGGACATCAAGAAGTCATCTAATCCAGTCCCTGGCACTTGTGGCAGGAATAAGTATTATCTAGGCCAGTGACTCACAAACAATGGTTTGCGATCCCATTTTAATGGGGTCGCCAGGGATGGTTTATACTTGCTGGGGACCAGGGCTGAAGCCCAACCCCACTGCCCAGGGCCTGAGGGCTTCAGCCCTCGGCGGTGGGGTTTAGGTTACAGGCCCCCTGCCCCAGGCTGAAGTCCTCAGGCTTCAGCTTTGGCCCCGCCTGGGGAAGTGGGGCTTCAGCTTTGGCCCCCGTGCCTGGGGCAGTGGGGCTCAGGCAGACTCAGGCTCCTGTCCCCCCTCCTGGGGTCATGTAGTAATTTTTGTTGTCAGAAGGGGGTCACAGTTCAATGAAGTTTGAGAACCCCTGATTTAGACCATCCCTGACACGTTTATCTAACCTGCTCTTAAAAAACCCCAATGAGGGATATTCAACAACCTCCCTAGGCAATTTATTCCAGTGCTTGCCACCCTGACAGTTAGGAAGTTTTTCCTAATGCCCAATCTAAACCTTCTTGCTGCAATTTAAGCCCATTGCTTCTTGTCCTATCTTCAGTGATTAAGAACAATTTTTCTCTCTCCTCCTTGTAACAACCGTTTATGGATCAGTAGATCTCAAAGCACTTCCCAGTCTTTATTGCATTTCTCTTCATACCCCTGTAGGGTAGGGCAGTGCTGTTATCCCAGTCTACAGATGAGGTAGATGTTCTGCAAGCATGTTCAAAAAAGGCCATTTTAACATCTTGTGAGGTAAAATTCTCAAAGCCAACTCACTGACCCCGCTGACTTACTGTGAGATTTAGGCTCCGAAATGCCTCAGTCACTTTTGAAAATGGGACTTTCCAATGCTTTCAAAATGTTACCCTTAATCTCAAAAAGCTCTCAGACTCATAGACTTTAAGGCCCCCGAGCTCCTGGACTGGGAGGCTTGCCTCTGGCCCCTCCCCTGCTGTTCCCCCCAGCCTCAGCTCGCTCGCTCACTCCACCGCCAGCGCAATGCACTGGGCGACGGGACTATGAGCTCCTGGGGCAGCACAGCTGCAGAGCCGGCCTGACCTGGTCTCTGTGCTGCTTGGTGGCAGTGGTGGCAACGTGGCCCAGCTCCAGCCGACCGCGCTGCCAGCCACCAGTGCTCCAGGCAGCACAGTAAGGGGGCAGGGAGAAGGGGGGGTTGGATAGAGGGCAGGGGGCAGGGGTGTGGATGGTGGTCGGGGGGAAACAGGGGGTTGAATGGGGGCAGGGGTCCCAGGGGCAGTCAGGAAGGAGGGGGGTTGGATGGTGCAGCAGGGGGCAGTCAGGGGCAGGGGTTCCGGGGGCTGTCAGGGGACAGGGAGAAGGGGTGGTTGGATGAGGCAGAGGTCCCGGGGAGGCCATAAGGAATGAGAGGAGGGGTTGGATGGAGCGGCGGCGGTCATGGGGCAGTCAGGTAGGGTGACCAGATATCCCGATAAAATCAGGACTGTCCTGTTTTGAGGAGTTTGTCCCTCGTTCTGACCAGAGTACGGTCAGGACGCCATTTGTCCCGATATTTTGTTTCCTGGTCTTCGGCGGCAATTCGGCAGAGAGTCCTTCAGTCGCGGACGGTCTTTGGCAGTATTTCGGCGGCAGGTGCTTCTGTCTTTGGTGGCAAGGTTTATTACCCGCTGCCGAAATACCGCCGAAGACTGTCCGCGCCTGAAGGGCTCTCTGCCAAATTGCTGCCAAACTCAGAGACGGGTGAGTGTAAAAAAAAAAAAAAAAAAAAGCCCCCCCCTGCGGCGGTCCCGATATTTTCCCCTTAATATCTGGTCACCCTACAGTCAGGGGACAGTGAGTGGGGTGTATGTGGATGGGGCAGGAGTCCCTGGGGGGGGCAGATAGGAGGTGCAGGCCGGGCCATGACCCCTTCCCTAACTGGCCCTCCATACAATTTATGAAACCCGATGAGGCCCTCGGGCCAAAAAGTTGGCCTGCCCCTGATCTAGTTTGACCTCCTGCACATTGCAGGCCACAGAACCTCACCCACCCACTCCTGTAACAGACCCGAACCTCTGGCTGAGTTAGGACGTCCTCAAATCATGATCAAAGACTTCAAGTTACAGAGAGTCCACCATTTACACTAGTTTAAACCTGCAAGTGACCCATGCCCCGTGCTGCAGAGGAAAGCGAAAACCCTCCAGGGTCTCTCTGCCAATCTGACCCCGGGGAAATTTCTTCCTGACCCCAAATTTGGCAATCAATTAGACCCTGAGCATGTGGGCAAGACCCACCAGACAGATACCTGGGAAAGAATTCTCCATAGTAATTCAGAGCCCTCCTCATTTAGTGTCCCCTCTCCAGCTGTTGGTGATTTTTGTGACTAGCAGTTGCCAATGGGCCACATGCCACTGTAGGCCATCCTATCACACCATCCCCTCCATAAACTTATCACACTCAGTCTTGAAGCCAGTTAGGTTTTTTGCCCCCCTCTCCCCATTCAATTTGATCAACATTTCCAAACCATAATCCAGGTGCCACTGAGATTACTATTGATTTGCACTGCTGTAGCACTTGAAGCCCTCAGTCAGGACAGGAGTCTGACTGCGCTAGGTGCTGTACAAACACATATTGAGAAAGAGTTGCCCCAAAGAGCTTGCCATCCAATCTAAGACAACACTCAGTATGTGGGTGTGATAAATAATCAGACTCCCGGATATCGCCTTGTGCTAAGTGTGGTGTAGTCCCTTCCATTTTTTAAATAAACGTAAATAAAGAAAAATGTTGCAATAATGCTGAAAATGCAACAGCATGAGAATAGGGAACAATATCATCCTTGTAATGAGTGAGTTTGCAACCTGAACTCTGAAGAGGTTATCACTTCTCAGTAATAAGCCACACTCCTGCAGTGAAGACACCTGCAGAGAGAGCCCTGCTTTCTACAGCTTTCTACTTGAGCTACAGCTTCACTTTTAGAAAGACCCTCTTGAACTTTCTAAAATGCAAGCAGCCAACACAAGGGGAAGATGCTGACACACCAACATACCTGCTAAATGGGGCATCCAATGTCTGCAACCCTGACAAAACTACAACAAGAGGTACAAAAAAAATTAATTGCAAGGAACTGTTAATGCTTAAGCTGAAATTTAAACCCACAGTCCCACAGGCAGGAAAGAGAGCTGGTATAGCCCACCTCTCGCACATAGAAAGACCAGAACAGAGGGTCTTTCATTACCAGCCATCAGATAACACTAAGCAGTAGAGAAGATGCATATTGCTGTATCAGAAAGTCTTTCATTTGCAAATCTGCATTAACAATGCACCAATGAAGGAACATTTCAGATACTGTCAGACCTGAATGGTGCACACAGGTAAAATGAGTGGAGACATTCCCAGGCCACAGGATGATAGGATGTCTCCTGGATGATATTCTAGAGCAGTGGTCCCCAATACGGTGCCCGCAGGCACCATGGCACCCGCCAGAGCATGTATGTGCGCCCGCCTAGTGACAAGGTGTGAAAAGTAGTGCAGCGGCCTCGCGCCTGCCGGGGACAGATGTTTGCTGTCCCTGGCAGGCGCAGGGCCGCAGCTTCTCTCCGGCTTCTCTCCATGCTGCCCAGCGCAAACTGGTCTCATTTTCGTTCACCGGAATGACCTACCAGGTTTAATAGTATCATGGTAGTGCAGATGTAGGCTGTCTCATACGTGTGCTGTTGGTTCCAACCTCTCGTCACTCATGTATCACCACTCTTTTTTTTTCTGCTTGCGCCTGCGCACACAGTGGGATGTCAGTGACCCGTGGTTCCGTATATTATGTGAGTATTCTTCCGCTGCACTGATACTGCTGTTTTCTCGTGCTTTGCGATTTATTATTTTTTTTTAACATTTTTCCCCAAAATGAGTGGTTCAAATAAAAGACAACATATGTATTATTTCAACGCAGAGTGGGAAGAATCCTATTGTTTTATTGAAAATAAAGGGAAATGTGTTAGCTTATTGTGCAGTGGTACTGTTGCAGTGCTGAAAAAACGTAATGTCGAACGCCATTTCCAAACTAATCACGGCTCTTTTGACATTAGCCATCCACTTAAATGAGAGTTGAGAAAGAAGAAAATTAATCAACTCAAATCAAACCTATCTGCCCAGCAATCTGTTTTCACTAGACAAGTGGTAAAGTCTAAAAGTGCTACTATTGCTTCCTTTAAAATTGCTCATCTGATCGCAAAGAAGAAAAAACCCTTTCAAGATAGTGAATTGTTGAAGGAAGCATTTTTGACTGGTGCTGATTGCCTATTTCAAGGATTTTCTAACAAGCGTGAGATTTTGTCGGCAATACAAGGCTTGCAGTTATCAGACAACAGTTATGAGGAGG
This sequence comes from Mauremys reevesii, assembly GCF_016161935.1. Lineage (NCBI taxonomy): Eukaryota > Metazoa > Chordata > Testudines > Geoemydidae > Mauremys > Mauremys reevesii. The sequence continues at coordinate 60,067,709 of NC_052631.1, read as the reverse complement.
ATTTCAAGTGACATGCAAACTCAGCTAAAGGATGACTTGGAAATATGTGACTGGTTTTCACTGCAGTTCAATGAGTCGACAGATATATCGGATACAGCGCAGTTGGCAGTTATGGTGAGGATGGTATTTAGTGACTTCACCGTAAAAGAAGGGTTACTAAAAGTATTGCCTATGAAAGGGCGAACAAAGGGTGAGGACATCTATAGTTTATTCAAATCATACGCAACATCAATTAGTATGCCACTACACAAGCTGTCTGTGATCACCACTGATGGGGCACCAGCAATGATGGGCAGCACCAATGGATTCATTGCGCTCTGCAAGAAGAATGAATCCTTTCCGAACTTTATGTCTTATCATTGCATTATCCACCAAGAAGCTTTGTGCATCAAAGTTCTTTTTTTTTCAACACATCATGAATGTCGTTATTAAAATAGCGACAAAGAGTCCTGTGGCACCTTATAGAAAAACAGACGTATTGGCCTTCTTGGGTGAATACCCACTTCGTCAGACGCATGTGGTGGAAATTTCCAGGAGCAGATATAAATATGCAGGCAAGAATCAGTCTAGAGATAATGAGGTTTGTTCAATCAGGGAGGATGAGGCCCTCTTCTAGCAGTTGAGGTGTGAACACCAAGGGAGGAGAAACTGCTTTTGTAGTTGACTAGCCGTTCACAGTCTTTGTTTAATCCTGAGCTGATGGTGTCAAATTTGCAAATGAACTGAAGTTCAGCAGTTTCTCTTTGGAGTCTGGTCCTGAAGTTGTTTTTGCTACAGGATGGCTACCTTTAAATCTGCTATTGTATGTCTAGGGAGGTTGAAGTGTTCTCCTACAGGTTTTTGTATACTGCCATTCCTAAAATCTGATTTGTGTCCATTTATCCTTTTACGTAGGGATTGTCCAGTTTGGCCGATGTACATAGCAGAGGGGCATTGCTGGCACATGATGGCGTATATTACATTGGTGCAGGTGAATGAACTGGTGATGTTGTGGCTGATCTGGTTAGGTCCTGTGATGGTGTCGCTGGTGTAAATATGTGGGCAGAGTTGGCATCGAGGTTTGTTGCATGGATTGGTTCCTGAGTTAGAGTTACTATGGTGTGGTGTGTGGTTGCTGGTGAGAATATGCTTAAGGTTGGCGGGTTGTCTGTGAGCAAGGACTGGCCTGCCTCCCAAGGCCTGTGAAAGCAAGGGATCATTGTCCAGGATGGGTTGTAGATCACTGATGATGCATTGGAGAGGTTTTGGCCGAGGACTGTAGGTGATGGCCAGTGGAGTTCTGTCTCTTTTTTTCTTTCTGTTGATTCTTAAAATAATTAACTTGATTTGAGCAAAACCTGTGCAACACCGACTTTTTAAGGCCCTGTTGGAAGATGTTGATGATAAACAATCTGATCTTATCTTGCACACAGAAGTATGATGGCTGAGCAAAGGTAAAGTTCTTGCACATTTTTTAAGCCTAATTGAAGAGATCAAAGAATTTCTGAAGTCCACAAATTAGAACTTCGAGCAACTAGAAGACTCCAGCTGGTTAATGGACTTGGCTTTTCTTGCCAACATCACTGACAAACTGAACATTTTAAATCTTGAGCTCCAGGGAAAAGACAAACATGTGGCTCAAATGATAGGTTCTGTAAAATAATTCAAAGCAAAACTGATCTTGTGGATGTCACATATGAAGACAAAGTCTCTTGTACATTTCCCAAGTATGAAGAAAATGGTATGTGACAGTGATTTTCACCCATCACCATTTGTTATCCACATTCAAACACTTCTGGAACAATTTGAAAAGAGATTTCAACAGTTCACCATCATTGAGTTCACCATCACTTGCCAAATAGAGGTAACAGAAATGGCTACATCAATTGCGAGTCTCCTTCAAATAAGAACAGAAGAAGTGGAACTGGAAATTTTGGACCTTCAAAATGATATTGTTCTAAAATCCTGTGCAACAGATGAAAACTTTTGGAATCTGGTTGACTGAAAAAAGTTTTGTGCCTTAAAAAATGTAGCATGCAAAATAAAAACTTATTTTGGTTCCACTTATCTGTGCAAAGTTCTGTTTTCAACAATGAACATCATAAAATCAAAATATAGATCTCGGCTTACAGATGCCCATCTTGACGATTGCTTACTAATGGGAATATCATCCTACTCTCCCAACTACGAAAAATTGGCTGAAGGAATGCAGTGCCAAAAATCACACTGACTTGATTAGAAAAACCACGTGAATTAATTATACCTATTTTCCATTAAGTGCTGATGAGCGCATATGATTAACTTGTGTTTAACTTTTTTTCATATTTGTTTATTGAAATCCAGATACAAGTAACAATACAAAGAATATATTTAATTAACCATAACTGGCTATCTATGTTAAAGTAAGAATAATAAATATATTTGGACCAGCAGTTCAACAATGTTTTACTTTTTTAAAATAAATAAGATGAAAACTGTTTATGATGTGTATTTTGTAAAAACTCCTTAATTTTTCTTACAGGTAGATAAAAAAGAGCAAATTCACATGGTAAGGTGAAAGAGTAATTGCCGAATAATTTAATTAATATCTTTTACATGTAAAATTACCTTTTTTATCTTATGGATTCATATATTATGTAATATTAAATATGCTGTTTTTCATATTACTTAATGTACAAATGCAAAATAAGCCTTGAAAAATTGTTGGCGTCCGCCACACTCTTCTGAAAACATGAATGTGATATTTGGCCACAAAAAGGTTGGGGACCACTGTTCTAGAGCAATAATAATATTCTTTCACATCTATAGTGACAAGCATCACAAGTTAAGACATGACGGTGTGAATTTTACAACTGTTTCAAGTCACTTCTACAAACACTAGCTAATGAACTCCTCAGAACCATGTCGGAAGAAGGTGGTTAGGGAAAGTGTGGGCCCCTTACTGAATGAGGAGTGGTAACCTAGTGACAGAGGACGTGGAAAGAGCTAATGTACTCAATGCTTTTTTTGCCTCTGTCTTCACAAACAAGGTCAGCTCCCAGACTGCTGCACTGGGCAGCACAGTGTGCGGAGGAGGTGATCGGCCCTCTGTAGAAAGTAGTAGTTCAGGACCATTTAGAAAAGCTGGTCGTGCACAAGTCCATGGGTGCGGATGCACTGCACCCGAGGGTGCTAAAGGTGTTGGTGGATGTGATTGCAGAGCCATTGGCCATTATCTTTGAAAAATCATGGCGATGGAAATCATGGAAAAAAGACTAATGTAGTGCCCATCTTTAAAAAAGAGAAGAAGGAGTTTCCGGGGAACTATAGGCCAGTCAGCCTCACCTCAGTCCCTGGAAAAATCATGAAGCAGGTCCTCAAGGAATCAATTCTGAAGCACTTCGAGGAGAGGAAAGTGATCAGGAATAGTCAGCATGGATTCACCAAGGGCAAGTCATGCCTGACTAACCTAATTGCCTTCTACAATTAGATAACTGGCTCTGTGGATGAGGGGAAAGCAGTGGATGTGTTATTCCTTGACTTTAGCAAAGCTTTTGATACAGTCTCCCACAGTATTCTTGTCAGCAAGTTAAAGAAGTATGGGCTGGATGAATGGACTATACAGTGGATAGGAAGTTGGCTAGATCGTCGGGCTCAATGGGTAGTGATCTATGGCTCCATGTCTAGTTGGCAGCCTGTATCAAGCGGAGTGCCCCAAGGGTCGGTCCTGGGGCCAGTTTTGTTCAATATCTTCATTAATGAACTGAAGGATGGTGTGGACTGCACCCTCAGCAAGTTTGCAGATGACACTAAACAGGGAGGAGTGGTAGATACGCTGGAGGGTAGGGATAGGATACAGAGGGACCTAGACAAATTAGAGGATTGGGCCAAAAGAAATATGATGAGGTTCAACAAGGACAAGTGCAGAGTCCTGCACTTAGGAAGGAAGAATCCCATGCACTGCTACAGACTAGGGACTGAGTGGCTAAGCAGCAGTTCTGCAGAAAAGGGGTTATGGTGGACGAGAAGCTGGATATGAGTCAACAGTGTGCCCTTGTTGCCAAGAAGGCTAACGGCATTTGGGGCTGTATAAGTAGGAGCATTGCCAGCAGACCGAGGGACGTGATCATTCCCCTCTATTCAGCACTGGTGAGGCCTCATCTGGAGTACAGTGTCCAGTTTTGGGCCCCACACTACAAGAAGGGTGTGGAAAAATTGGAAAGAGTCCAGCAGAGAACAACAAAAATTATTAGGGGGCTGGAGCACATAACTTATGAGGAAAGGCTGAGGGCAGGGCCGCTTTATGAACTGCAGGGCCCTATTCAAATACCTGGCGGTGATCCAGGGCGCCGCCGAAGACCCGGAGCGGACCCCCCACCACCACCACCAAAATGAACCGAAAACCCGGAGCGTACACCCCCCCCCCCCCGCTGAAATGCCACCCAAGACCTGGACCCCTCTCCCCCTTCACAGGTGCCGGGTGAGAAAAAAAATTAAAAATTAAAAAGGCGCCTAAGGTGCGGGGCCCTCTTAGGTGCCGGGCCCGATTCCTGGGAATTGGAGGAATCGGCCTAAAGCGAACCCTGGCTGAGGGAACTGGGATTATTTAGTCTGCAGAAGAGAAGAATGAGGGGGGATTTGATAGCTGCTTTCAACTACCTGAAAGGGGGTTCCAAAGAGGATGGATCTAGACCAGGGGTGGGCAAACTTTTTGGCCTGAGGGCCACATCGGGTTTCTGAAATTGCATGGAGGGCCGGTTAGGGGAGGCTGTGCCTCCCCAAACAGCCAGGTGTGGCCCGGCCCCCGCACCCTATCCAACCCCTCCTGCTTCTCGCCCCCTAACGGGCCCCCCACCCCGTCCACCTCTCCCTGTCCCCTGACCGCCTCCGGACTCTCCATCCCTGACTGCCCCCACAGCCCCATCCAACCCCCTCCCCTTCCTGACTGCCCCCCCGGGACTCCTGTCCCCATTCAACCCCCCTACTCCCCACCCTCTGACTGCTCCGACCTCTATCCAGACCCCCGCCCCCTGACCACCACCCCGAACTCCCCTGCCCTCTATCCAACCCCCCTTGCTCCCTGCCCCCTTACCGCGCCACCCAGAGCACCAAGACAGGTAGCTGTGCCACCTGGCTGGAGCCAACCACACCACCCCGCATCACAGAGCACCGGGTCAGGCTGTGACTCTGCAGCTGTGCTGCCGGCAGGAGCTCACAGCCCCGCCGCCCAGAGCACTGCGCCGGCAGCACAGTGAGCTGAGGCTGCAGAGGAGGGGGAACAGCAGGGGAGGGGCCAGGGGTTAGCCTCCCGGGCCAGGAGCTCAGGGGCCGGGCAGGAGGGTCCCATGGGCTGGATGTGGCCTGTGGGCTGTAGTTTGCCCACCTCTGATCTATACTGTTCTCAGTGGTACCAGATGACAGAACAAGGAGTAATGGTCTCAAGTTGCATTGGGGGAGGTTTAGGTTGGATATTAGGAAAAACTTTTTCACTAGTAGGGTGGTGAAGAACTGGAATGGGTTACCTAGGGAGGTGGTGGAATCTCCTTCCATAGAGTTTTTTAAGGTCAGGCTTGACAAAGCCCTGGCTGGGATGATTTAGTTGGGGATTGGTCCTGCTTTGAGCTGGGGGTTGGACTAGATGACCTCCTGAGGTCCCTTCCAACCCTGATATTCTAGGATTCTATGTTCTGCACTGATCCTCATGGCATTTTACATGCAGGTACAAGACAATATCCCTGCCCAAAGGAGCTTAGGATCCAAGTTAAGACATGACGGTGTGAATTTTACAACTGGACGCTAGCAGAGAAAACAAGGGCTGACATCTCAGAACACCCTGGCAAGGCAGGCAGGCAAGCGTTATACCCATTTTATAGCTGGATAAAGAGGTTAAATGCCAAAGCCACACAGAACATCAGTACAGAGCCAAGGCAAAACCCAGACAGATGGCCAATGAAGGGTCACTGGCCCTCACTCCCCTCTGCTTTCAATTTCAAAACAACAATAACAAAGCAGGTAAATACCACAACTGCGCCAATTATCACTGTGTTTATTTGACCAGATCTTCTGTCCCCAGGCTCTCATCTCTGTCTCTTTTCAGACCACTAGCTCTCAAAGGCAGGGACTGTCTCTTCTATGGCACTTGGTTTTCTTCACACACAACACAGTGGCTTTTGGGTTCTACAGTAATACCGAATGAATGAGAACCACTACGAGCATGGAATCCTGACACTCAGCCCTGAGGTCTAACCACTAGGGAACACAAGCACAAATAAAGAAGGCTAGATTTCATTGGCATCAGTTGGGGTGTGAGAAACCCAACACAACCCCTAACTCTGTCCCCTTGGCATTACAAGTCTTTAATTACATGATCACATGCCAGATAATTCAACCACATACCATTTTTCTCTCTGCTTATATTTCTACACATATAGCAGTTTGTTAGGCCTGGTCTACACTATGAGTTTAGGTCAAATTTAGTAGCGTTAAATCGAATTAACCCTGCACCCGTCCACACAATGAAGCCATTTACTTCGACATAAAGGGCTCTTAAAATCGATTTCTGTACTCCTCCCTGACGAGGGGAGTAGAGCCGAAACCAATATTGCCATCTCGAATTAGGGTTAGTGTGGCCGCAATTCGACAGTATTGGCCTCCAGACGCTATCCCACAGTGCACCATTGTGACCGCTCTGGACAGCAATCTGAACTCGGATGTACTGGCCAGGTAGACAGGAAAAGTCCCATGAACTTTTGAATTTCATTTCCTGTTTGCCCAGCGTGGAGCGCACAGGTGACCACGCAGAGCTCATCAGCAAAGGTAACCATGCAGTCCGAGAATCGAAAAAGAGCACCAGCATGGACCGTACGGGAGGTACTGGATCTGATCGCTGTATGGGGAGAGGATTCCATGCTCGCAGAACTACATTTCAAAAGACGAAATGCCAAAACAATTGAAAAAATCTCCAAGTGCATGATGGAGAGAGGCCACACCAGGGACTCAGTACAGTGCCGTGTGAAAGTTAAGGAGCTCAGACAAGCCTACTAGAAAACCAAAGAAGCAAACAGTCAGAGCCGCAGACATGCCGCTTCTACGCTGAGCTGCATGCAATTGTAGGGGGCGCCGCCACCACTACCCCACCTCTGACCATGGATTCCGAGGAGGGTGTAATCTCAGCCATCGCTGAGGATTCTGCAGATGGGAAAGATGATGATGAGGAGGAGGAGGAGGAGCTTACGGAGAGAACACAGCTCTCCCCAACAGCCAGGATCTTTTTCTCAGCCTGAATGAAGTACCCTCCCAAGGCAGTATCCCAGACCATGAAGCCATGGAAGGGATCTCTGGTGAGTGTACCTTTGTAGATATAAAACATGGCTTAAATGCAAGCGTTTTTTAATGATTAATTTGCCCTGAGGACTTGGGATGCATTTGTGGCCAGTACAGCTACTGGAAAAGTCTGTTAACGTGTCTGGGGATGGAGCAGAAATTCTCCAGGGACATTTCCATGAAGCTCTCCTGGAGGTACTCCAAAAGCCTTTGCAGAAGGTTTCTGGGCAGTGCAGCCTTATTCCGTCCTCCATGGTAGGACACTTGACCAGGCCATGCAAATAGCAAGTTATCTGGTATCACTGCATGACAAAGCCTGGCAGTGTATGGTCCCGATGTTTGCTGGCATTCAAGCAACATCCGTTCTTTATCTCACTGTGTTCTCCTCAGGAGAGTGGTATCGTTCATGGTAACCTGGTTGAAATACGGGAATTTAATTAAGGGGACAGAGGTGGCAGTTCCTACTGGGCTGTTTGTGGCTGAAAAGAAATCCTTCCCTGCAGTTAGCCAAGTGGGGGGGTGGGGCATTGAAGCCGAGTTTTTCCCGTTTGGCTAGCAGGGATCTTCCCTGATGCCAGTCACATGATGGGGGGAGGGATAAAGCGATCATCCCAGAGACTTGGATTGGGGAGGGGAGGTAGTTTAGTTTCTGCTGCTGCACGTTAACACGAAAACCGCAGCACTCAACAGGCTTTGCTTGGTATGTGGGAAAGGAGGGTGCTGCTTTTATGAAGGCTGCAGAAGCCGAAAGACAATGGCTTACCATGGCTGCATGCAAGCCGAATTCTGTTGCCCAGACTTGCGTCTGTGATCTCTAACACCAAAGCCGCAGGCACTCAATATTAAGATGCAAAATGCAACCTTGTACCGAAATCACATGTGCTATGTAATGTGAATAGTGTTGTTCACCGTGAAAGAGTATAACCATTGTTCTGTGAAATGTAACTTTTTAAATAGTTCTCTCCCTTTTTTCCCTCCCTCCTGCAGCTGCAAATTTTTCAAGCCTTCCTCCTCCATCTCAAAGGCTATCTCATATAAGGCGGCGAAAAAAACGGACTCAAGACGAAATGTTCTCTGAAATCATGGAATCGACCCACAAGGAAAGAGCTCATCTGAATGAGTGAAAGGACACAGTATCAAAGTACAGGAAAGATGCCAGTGAACGTGAGGACAGGAGGGACCAACATGAGGAGAGGAAGACACTCGAGATGAGAGGTGGTGACAGGAAGATCAGAGGAGGCAGGATGCAACGCTTGGGCAGCTGTGTGATTAAACTGACATGCTCCGGCATCTGGTGACCTTCAGGAATGGCAGCAGGATCACAGAGTGCCGCTGCAGCCCCTTTATAACCGCCGTCCCCCCTCAACATATTCCATAGCCTCCTCACCCAGACGTGTAAGAATGCCGGGGGGGAGGGGGAGAGAAGTTCCGTGCACCCTCCCACTCCACCCCAGTGGACAGCCCAAGCAAAAGGCTGTCATTAATTTGAACTTTTTAGTGGCCTTTTCCTTCCCTCCTATCCTCCTCCCAAATCCCACCCGAGCTACCTTGTCAGTTGTCTCCCTCTTTTTATAATCAATTAATAAAAAATACATGATTTTTAAATGATAGTGACTTTATTTCCTTTGAAAGCAAGCTGTGATCGAAGGGGGAGGGTGGGTTGCTTACAGAGAATGAGTCAATCAAGGGGGCGGGTTTTCATCAGGGAGAAACAAACAGAACTTTCACACCGTAGCCTGGCCAGTCACGAAACTGGTTTTCAAAGCTTCTCTGATGCGCGGCACTTCCTGGTGTGCTCTTCTAATCGCCCTGGTGTCTGACTGCATGTAATCAGCGGCCAGGCGATTTGCCTCAGCCTCCCACCCCGCCATAAATGTCTCCCCCTTACTCTCACAGAGATTGTGGAGCACACAGCAAGCAGCAATAACAATGGGAATATTGGTTTGGCTGAGGTCTAAGCAAATCAGTAACGTGCGCCAGCAACTCTTTAAACATCCAAATGCACATTCTACCACCATTCTGCACTTGCTCAGCCTGTAGTTGAACAGATCCTGACTACTGTCCAGGCTGCCTGTGTATGGCTTCATGGCATTAAGGGGTAGGCTGGGTCCCCAAGGATAACTATAGGCATTTCAACATCCCCAACAGTTATTTTCTGGTCTAGGAAGTAAATCCCTTGCTGCAGCCGTTTAAGCAGATTAGTGTTCCTGAAGACGCGAGCATCATGAACTCTTCCTGGCTATCCCACGTTGATATTGGTGAAACGTCCCATGTGATCCACCAGTGCTTGCAGCACCACTGAAAAGTACCCCTTGCAGTTTATATACTGGCTGCCCTTGTGCTCTGGTGCCAAGATAGGGATATGGGTTCCAGCTATCACCCCACCACAGTTAGGGAATCCCATTGCAGCAAAGCCATCCACTATTACCTGCACATTTCCCAGAGTCACTACCTTTGGTAGCAGCAGCTCAGTGATTGCTTTGGCTACTTGCATCACAGCAGCCCCCACAGCAGATTTGCCCACTTCAAATTGATTCCCGACTGACTGGTAGCTGTCTGGCGTTGCAAGCTTCCACAGTGTTATCGCTACTCACTTCTCAACTGTGAGGGCTGCTCTCATCTTGGTATTCTGGCGCTTCAGGGCAGAGGAAAGCAAGTCACAAAGTTCCATGAAAGTGCCCTTACACATGTGAAAGTTTCGCAGCCACTGGGAATTATCCCAGACCTGCAACACTATGCGGTCCCACCAGTCTGTGCTTGTTTCCCAGGCCCAGAATTGGCATTCCATGGCTATAACCTTACCCATTAACAGCATGACCTCCAAAGCGCCGGGGCCCACGGTTTGAGAGAATTCTGTGTCCATGTCCTCATCGCTCTCGTCGCCGCACTGCCATAGCCGCCTCCTCCTCACCTGTTTTTTCAGGTTCTGGTTCAGCATAGACTGCATGATAATGCACGAGGTGTTTACAATGTTCATGACTGCTGTCTTGAGCTGAGTGGGCTCCATGCTTGCCGTGGTATGGCGTCTGCACAATTCACCCAGGAAAAAAGGCGCGAAACAGTTGTCTGCCGTTGCTTTCACGGAGGGATGGGGAGGATGTACCCAGAACCACCTGCGACAATGTTTTTTGCCCCATCAGGATTGGGATCTCAACCCAGAATTCTAATGGGCAGGGGAGACTGCGGGAACTATGGGATAGCTACCCACAGTGCAACGCTCTGGAAGTCGACACTAGCCTCAGTACATGGATGCACACCGCCGAATTAATGTGCTTAGTGTGGCCGCATGCACTCGACTTTATACAATCAGTTGCCAAAAATCGAATTCTGTAAATTTGGAGTAATCCCATAGTGTAGACATACCCGTAGATTTTGCCATTCTTGAGTACTTACATTCATTGCCCTGATGTGTCAGGCTACCTTTACCAGCTGACACAACTAGGAGCAATTTTCTTTTAAGGTCTGGCCTGGAATAGTTTTGTCAGCAGACACAGGCTACAACTTCTCTCTTCATCTGGTAGCAGCACAGCCTTCCTTAGGTGAAATTCCAGACATGAGGCAGTTAACTACAATGTTAATTTACTTACACACAGCACAGCTTTCTCCCGCGACACAACAGGAGTGGAAGGGATGGCTCTCAGTGATTGGCCATCTCTGTGATGAGATGTACTGTGGGATAATGCCTGGTATATTACACTGGGGTTTTCCTTTAATGAGTAGAAAGAAATATAAATGCTTTGTATCTTGCATTTTGAGTATGTTGCATGGAGCAGCAGAAGATCAGTGGAATAATCACAGAGCTTGGAACCAGCTCGTGAGAAAAAGAGCATTATATCCACAGGCATATTCTCCCCTTGAGAGCGACTGTGCCTTTATTCTCTACAGAAAGCACTATGTGTGCAATGGCACAGTATACAACTGCTCAACTGTAATACACATGCATTAATCCTGAGGACACTATCGGGAGCTGGGGGCACTCTCCTCAGATCACACAACTATATGAGAACCCGCCAGCAGCAAAGGGCTTAATGAAATATGTGTGAAAGGCAGGAGTTTAAATCAATTCAGTCTTCCAACATCCAGAATATGGATCTCTCATTATGACCACCGCATCAGTGGCTTGGCTGTGCTCAGGGGAGAGATTGGGAAGGGAGGCAAAGATCCTCGGTGGCATGGGGCATGATATTTACATAATGCCTTTCATCTGAGGATCTCAAAGTACTTCACAGATATTACTGATGGAGCCTCAAAAACCCTCTGTGGGTTAGCTCGCATGCTACAGTGATGGGGCCTTATAGGCATCTGGGTAGGTCATGGGAACACTGAGCAACAAAAAATTAAGTGACGTGCCCATGGCCACACACTGCTGGGCATAGACAGAAACAGAACCAGGTCTACTGACTCCTAGTACCCTGGTCTCAGCACTAGATCACACTCCCTCTACAGAGAGAAGATGGGAGAATGAGGTGAGAAGAGGCAGAAAGAATGAACAGGAAGCAGCAAAACAAAGAATTTGTTTGCAGATATGCAATGAATAACATGCTCCCAAGACACTTATAAATCTGTGTGGTTTGGTGACATTAACAAACCATTCTGACTTTTCTCCCAAGGTTTGCCACATCACCATAGCCCCACAATGGTATTCCAGCGGCTGGGTGTACATTACCCCTTATATTTGCTTTGGGAAGCTGCAAAAACACAGCTGATAGGAGCACAGAGATTGCTGAAATGAACATTACCTCACTTCTAATCACCTAGCTAAACAGACTAGTTATAATCACCTCCTAACGACCGAAAGGATAATGTTGATTGATAATTATTCATTAGATGAAGTGATGATTAAATGACTTGAGGAGTCATGGGGGGATAACGGGAATTAAAGGAGGATGTGCTATTACGTCCTTCTGGAAATGAGAGAACATGTCAAATGCCAGGACGTGGAGCAATAAAGGTGACACCGGTAGGGATCCCAGGACCACACATCAGGTTCGGTTGCCCCTCACACTAATAGAGGTTCTTTTCATTAAGGTTTTCAAATTTCATTTCAACCCATTTGTAATGGTGGACATTAAATACAGCACAGACATTGCCGCCTGAAGCAAAAGCGATGATTGCGCTCTCTGGCCAAGGGGCAGCAGGGTGAGTCGTGCTGTGAGAACAGAAGAGGGGACACAGGACCTACCTCTTAAAATGCTGCAGATACAGCTGAGCCAGTACGAATTTGAGACCATTTCTGACATTCCCGGAGATGCTTGCTGAAAGGCCCGCACAAAGGAGTGTGTTGTGAGGATGGGGACAAGGCAGCAAGGAAGGCCTTACACAACTGAGGGTGAGCAGGGGACACAAAGGGAGCAGCAAGCTATGTTGGCTGTGCAGAGTGAAAAGGAGTGAGAAGGGAGAGCAGAGACATGTGCCAGGACAGAGCCATGCCCGGCACTGAGGGTCAGAAGCTGGGAGCTGATGGATGGATCTCAAGGGAGGTGCAGAGCCATCAGAGGAACGGAAGGTGATTTGAGCAGCAGCATTTGGGATGGGATGGGGGAGGGATGGGAGATAAGTTGAGGAGCAGGGTGGCCAGGACGAGCCGTTTGTTTTAGTGGAGGCGAGAGGTGGCCAAGCCATTTGGGATGGGTGGGGATCAGGGTTAGTGGTGGTGCAGGAGAGCGACAGCACATGGCATAGACAGTGCATGGAAGGAGACTAGGGTGACCAGACAGCACGTATGAAAAATCAGGACAGCGGATGGAGCCGGGGGGAGGGGGGCGGGGGAAGAGGAGTAAATAGGCACCTATATAAGACAAAGCCCCAAATATTGGACTGTCCCTATAAAATCGGGACATCAGGTCACCCTAAAGGAGACAGGACACTGAGACTGTGCACTAGGTGATGGGAGGACAAGAGAGGCTTGGAGGATGTTGAAGAAGTTTGAGCTCAGCATGCGTCGGAGGTTTGAGTCCGCACAGGAGAGGAGAGGGAGACTGGACTTTGCAACTGAAGAGGCCCTGAAAACAGACAAGGAAGCACCAGAAAGGAGGAGACTGAAGACAGAACCCAGAGAAGCCAACAGAAAGGGGAAGACGGAAGAGGAGATCCAAGGAATAGCCAAGACTTAGATCACAGGAGCAGGGAGAGATCAAGGGAGGCAGCCCCACGGTAGGCAGGAAGAGAGCCCATGGACCTGAGCAGGAGGAGGCCCTGGGAGGATATTTTCAGGGGAGGCGAGGATTGCAGAGCAGAGGAGATCAGGGCATCAGCAGAAAGTCAGGAGCTGAAAGGCAAAGGGGAGGAGGCAGCAGCTGGAGAGCCAGGTGGGGTCAAGGAATGGGACTTGGGGTCTATGTGAGCACGTGGCCCAGAGAAGTCAGAAGTGAGTGGAGTCAGGGCTTAGGAGCTGATAAAAAACATTTGGGGATCCAGGAGTGGGCGTCTGGCTGGAGGAGAGCAGAATCAGAAAGCTCTTTGCATATGTTCTCTTGAAGAAATGGCCACAGTCCTGAGGAGAGAGGGAGGAGGGGAAGCAAGTTTGTGAGGCAAAGCTAGAGAACTATTGGGCTCAGGAGACAGCCCAAGCAAGGCCTGGCTACTGGCATAGTTAAGAACTGCAGTGCTAATCACAAATTGCGCTGGAACAGCAACACTGCAAGCAAAGGAGCAGTGCAGTAGTTAGAGTGGGGTGCAGAGAGGGGAAGAGCTGGGTCCTATACACACAGTCCCAGACCATCCCTTTCTAATAATCCATGTGCAAAAGCTTCCAGCACCCGGGAGCAAGACAGAACCATCAGCAGCCAGGGAAAACCTCCAAGTAAAGCCAGAGCACATTTCTGGAGGAAAAACAAGCAGAGCAGACAAAGGCATCTTTGAGGGGAGCTAAAACAATGTACTGGAGCACTCACTCCCCATCCATCATAATGTAAAGCACAGATTGGGAGAAATCAGGGCCAGTTTGCTAAGTAAACTGAATTGTTTCTGGCTCAGTCTCCACAGGATCTTGCAAGATGGAGAGTGAATTGCAGATTGGTATGTCAGCATAGAGCACCAGAGGGCCCAGATTCTCATGCTGCAGCACTCAAATCCCTGGATAAACATTTCAGCTCCAGGGAAAGGTACCTGAGGCTTTCAATATGTCAGACTCTGGATTCAACTTGCAAGGGCATAGGAAGATGGGAACACAAAGCGCCAGGGCTAAAACAGGGAAACAGAGAAGTTACCTTACAGCGTGCACATTCCATAAATGAGCTTTCAGTGTTTACATATAAAGTTTAGGAGAGAGACAATGTGTGTGAATGATACTCCAGGGAATATTATGCCGGAAGAACTCCAGAAACTTTAAAGTGCCAGCTTTAAGTATGTGTCAGATGCGTTCAGATAAATAAAATGCTTTTATGCAGACTGTGCCAATAAATCTCAGTAACAACTTGCAGTTTCTGGATTTCTTCTGCCACAGCATCTTAACCATCCTGCTGTCACCCTGGGCTGCATCAGAAACTTCAGCAGCAAAAGCCAGTTCATAAGGCCATCATTTCGCTAACACTCTGTGCTTCCAGAGGCTACAGCCCACTTTCTGGTGGGGGACATTTTCTCAAAGTTGTTCCCACCTCTCCCCAAAGTTCCACACCACTGTGCAGTGGTGCACATCCTCAAATCGCCATCCTGCCCCAGGCAACTGCATTTTGTTGGGCATGAGGAAGGGAGGAAAGTGAGTCCTCTAAGATAGTGACAAATGTTTGCACAGCTGAAGCATTCAAGATCCAGGCTAAGTGCCTTTCTAACACAAACATAGCAGGCTTGGGCTTGTGCCTGGGAACCAGACAGCAAGCGTAAGGAGCCTGGGTCAGGCAGCAGCCGTCTGCATCAGATCTTAGGAGATATCTACAGAGCCACTGGGAGGTGCAATGTAGGCACACCCAAGCTAGCCTCGATCCAGCTAACCACAACAGCACAGGCAGTAGGATGAGGTAGTCACCCAAGTACAGTCCCACCTGGAACCCAAGAAACATACTTGGTCAGCTGGCCTGTGTCGCTGCAACTACTGTGAGCGAGCTAGATCTGGTTCACCTACACAGGCTGTCCCGACTGTAGTGGAGACATACTCTGTAATGCACCTCCATTATGGGCCAGGCCAAAGCCTCTGCAATATCTTGGAGGGGCCACCAAATGTGCAGCACTGGTGGTAGGTTTCCAGCATGTGCCAAGGGGCAGCACAAGCCAGAATACTACCCATAAGTCACTTTGGGACAATGTTGGAAGCTATTATTCCATTAGTTATGATTTTTCCCTGCATCGTGCAGGAGATCCCTACGCTCTCCCCTCGAGCTTTCTGGGGGGAGCTCAAGCTCTCTGGGGGGAGGGATGCAGATGCCTTTGGGACAATTATTTCTCTGTTACCTCAGCGCTGCACTGGCACTCTGGAGATTCACCCTTTACCCGCAGAGCAGGGGCGGCACAGCCAAAACTGCGGCAAGCTTCTCCCATGCCACTCTCCCTTCCCTCTTGCTCCTGTGGTCCCTCCCTGGTAGGGTTGGAGTTCACTCCCCAGGGCCCGTTCACCCCTTTGCCTCTGTTGAAACTGCATACAAGAGGGACAATCAGTGCCAGCCGCAGCAAAGTTTTCTGCGATGTGGGCACTGGATTGTTCCAGGGTGGCTGCCCCATGTGAATGAAGCAGATCCAGCTCCCCTGCCAGAATGGGTGCTCCCTGCTTGGCCAATTAAAAGGGTAGGGAAGCACTTGGGGCTTATAAAGTGGATCCCAGTAAGCCGGAGCAGATGGGTGTAGCCAGGAAGGGCAGGTGAGAGTTGCCAGAGACCGGGGGAGACCTGGAAGCCAGCAGAAGGTGGTTCCTGGGAGAACACTGAAGCCAAGAAAGCAGCAGTGCGGGGTTGCCTGCTGGCTCTAAGCCAGAACCAAGGGCCAGGGAAGGCTGAAGAGAGCAGTGCAGGGGCACATCCACTGACATCTCCAGGGCTAGACTAACCACTTTCCTGGACCCAAAGGAACCATGACAGGGCTGAGCGAGCGAGGGATGCTCCCAGCAGAGAGGCTGTGGGATTGCCACAGGGAAGAGTGGGGCAGGACTCCAGTTGGAAGGGCAAAGGAGCTAGGGCATAGTGAGGGATGCCAGGGCTGACTGGGAAGCCAGGGCTGCATTTGATGTTTTGACTGGACTATGGTCTTGGGGCTTGTTATGGGGGCGTGGGCGTGTGCTTTTGTTATAAATTAAACCCATACAGGCTATTGGCATTCAGAAGGAAGGGAGGGATAGCTCAGTGGTTCGAGCATTGGCCTGCTAAACCCAGGGTTGGGTGTTCAATCCTTAAAGGGGGCCACTTAGGGATCTGGGGCAAAAATCAGTACTTGGTCCTGCTAGTGAAGGCAGGGGGCTGGACTCAGTGACCTTTTGGGGTCCCTTCCAGCTCTATGAGATAGGTATATCTCCATATATTTTTTTGAAAGACTAATTGGACTGTTTCAGGGACCCTGAATGGGGAAAACTGACGCAGGGCACAGCCAGCTGACCGAAGGTTTTTAAGGTCTTCCTTAGAAGTTTTTAAGGTCAGGCTTGACAAAGCCCTGGCTGGGATGATTTAGTTGGGAATTGGACCTCCTGAGGTCCCTTCCAACCCTGATAGTCTATGATTCTCTATGATTCTATGAAGGCGCTCCTGGCAGGCAGCCCTACGGCAAGGATCCAGCCACGTCTCAATGGCATTGCCTACACACCAGTCAAGGAGAATTTCTGGCCAACAACCACCTTGCCTCTATTTACCCATCTGCTGGCCGGCTTCATCCAGGAGCCTCAGCTCCAGGCCCCTAAGCTATTTAGCCCCATTTTAACCTATCAAGGAGTGGGGTTTCCAGCTAGGAGCTATGCACGTTGGGTGACCAGCCATTCGCTAATTAACTAGTTTTAGCTGGTTTGTTTTGTACCCTAAAAAAATTGTATTTGTATCCCCAAGTCATCTTGAGCCATTTATTCTGGTTATTCTAACCAGTCCCTGCACAATACTGAACACAGCCCTGGTTACTGCCATTACCATATGGCAGAAAGGACACAGGAGGGGACTGAGCTCTTCCTCAGGGCACTGCCCCTGGACCTCCCTGATCAACTCCCTGTCTTTTGTATGGACAGAGGACCGGCAGGTTTAGGCCCTGTGGTAGGTGTCTCTCCCCACGCCTTGATCCATCCCTGTGAAGAGCCATGAAACCCTTAAGGAGAAAACCACTCCCCATATGCTAAGCGAACACAGTGTCCACACCCCGCTGCAGGGTGTTGCGTGACACAGAGGCCCCCTCTACAGCCTGCTCAATGCACGGCAGGTGCTCCCAGCACTGGGCTCTCTAGGCTCCTGTTTTCGGGGGTCCTGTTAATGCTCACACACTGCAGGGAACAGATTATGCTTTTCTAGGCTGCAGAAATAACAGGTGCAAATACCCTCAGCCCCACAGTGAGAGAGAAGCCAGTAGTCCCTAGGGGCAGTTCAATACAGGGTACAAGAGGAACCCCCCCTTCTCCTGGGGTTTCCCTGGTTGCCAGAAACGCTGCTGGCCTCCTGCCAGCGACAAGCACCCAGATGCTCCCCTGCCTGTCCTGGCTCTTGGGCTGCTTAGTGCCCAGCCTTCCCTGCACCGACAGCTTGTCTTCACAGGGAAACTACCTGAGTTCGGACACATTCCCTAACATGTCCTGCAGTGCCTAACACTGCCTCAGCTCCTTGTGGTTAACTGCAGTGCACTCGGGTCCAGGCCACAGGACTGTAAGCACAATGGGCCAACTCTACGCAGAGAGAGGGTGTTTCAGATGCCCTCAGAGTCAGCCTAACTCTGCTCCTATGACAGCCAATGGTACAGCTCAATGGAGGCAGGGTAGAGCCAATGCCGATCCCTTCTGAACCATCAGAGCCTGCATGCTTGCCCGGTGCTAGCTAACATGCATTCTAATGCAATGTAACTTAGCAGCAACATGAGGACATCAAGTGTGCCCCTCCCGCCTGGGGGACATAGCTGGGAACCCCCCAGGAGACGCAAATAAATCAGGTGGGTTCGCCACAGAGCACCCACATCAGGCCATGACATCTTCAGCCCTGTCTTAGCACCTGGAGCCTTCCTGCAGCAGAGCAGGTTAATAGCTTCATGTTAGCCTGAGCTAATGTCACAGCTTAACTTATGGCCCTGCTGCTCTCCGGAGCACACTGTGTTTCAGGTGCTTGAGCATAATTAAACAGCCTAATTTTAATCAGCCCAGTTACACAACCAGATTTACTGGGATTCTTTAGATATCTGTCCATGACACACATTTCATATGCTCCATGTCTCTTTGAAGAACACGGAAGCTAATTTAGTCCCTGGCATCTCTAACTTGCTGCTGAAGGAGGCTGCAGGAGGAGTGCATCTTTTTAGCATCTTTTCTGTTTACTTCCATGCAGCTTTTCTCCCAGCCTGCATTTATTATACTGGTGCTGAAACTTGCCATTGTAACACTCCTGCTTGCTAAGAGAAGTTAAGACTTTTGGAGTTTTTTTGCTTTGGTTTGCTCAACTAGCTCAACACTGGATTGAAATGAAATTTTCCTAGGCCATTACCCTTAATGTGATCTAGTTACTGTGTCTGTAATATAATAAATAAATAGACCTACTGATTAATGTCACTATTCAACATGAATTCTAGCAATAATAATAAATTGTATAGACCCTTTCAGGTGAGAATTTCAAACCACTCTACAGATAGCAATCATTTTTACCCTGGGATCACAGATGGGGAAAGTAACACTTCTCCCCTTTTTATGATCTATTGGGCTTTGCCCCTCTGCTCTCCAATGCTGAGTCCTATCCTCAACCCTAGAACTCATGCTGACTTCAGGGGCATGGGTGCTCAGAGTGGCTTCAGCAGACTTTTTAAGAGCTGTAAAATAAATACAACTTACTTGGAGGTTTTGGAGGAGACAGCGAGTTTTGCTATTAATTTAAATGGGTGAATATAAAAGTCCCAATCCACGATGGGAGTTTTACCTGAGAAAGGACTGCAAGATCAGGTCCAGAACACACAAGATGCTGGGGAAGAGCATACAACAAGCACACCCTACACTCCAGGTTTTGAGCATGCTCCTTTGATATGCCTCAAGCAGAGCCTGGTTTTATTTCCCTTCAAGCACTTGGCAGTTGTTTACTGATCCCTACACCAGAAATGCAGCAGGTGGGGGAGAACGGACCTCCGTTTATTAAGCCTGGTTGCTTGCTGTAGTATGCTGAGCACATCTTTCCCTCTGGCCATATCCTAGTTAGCGCAATTTTAAATAATAAATGTGGGTTTTATTGGGAAATACTCTCCAGCTCCCTTAAGTAACATTTGCTGCCTATTCGGAGACTCCTCTTGGCTCAGTGTTAGACCGAAACGTGACGGATGGTCACACTCCTGTCCCAATTTAAATGGAGAACAGGGCGCAGACAGAGAACCCCTAACGGCTTGAAACCAGGAGGCAGCCTCTGCCTTTGATCATGTATGCGTTTTCCACACCCATAAATAATTACACAGGAAAGTGATAAGCAGTATGTTCTGTCACACTGCTCATCGCATCCAGCAGCAATGCTCCTGGGGAGAGGGCTCACATGGCCACTCACTTTGCACACCATTGCTAGGGAGGAAGCAATCTAACCACAAAGCAATCCTCCAGATTTCCTCACCACTCGGCTGAAAAACCAGATGCATCTGGAGTCTCTGCAAGCCTGCTTGAATATAGATCAGCGGTCTAAACCTTTCCCCACAGGACTTGGACATTATAATCATCCCTCTTCACCCCATGCCCTACCTTATCAACAGAGGCCACCTACACACCATAGCGTGCCTTGATCGTATTACCAGATGTGACACTGGGATGGCGGGAAAGCGGCAGAGTCCCCCTGTGCAAAAGCAGTACTAATGAGAAAGATGATCTTGTCACAAAAGGGGCCTGCAAAGGGGGAATATATTGGCCTTGTGCCCTTCTCTGATTCTTAAAGTAGTTTAAAACCCAAAAGGTTGGATACTCGGGCCCTGCCCACCCTAGGAGACACTGTGGTGATGGAGAACTGACAAAGTTACAGCTAGAGTCGGGTGATGGGCAGCTGTGAGGGGAAAGGAAATGCAGCTCACCGCTACACTTGCTTCACTTGACTCATACAAGGAATCCCACTGGGGTCAGCAGGCCTCGTCCCATGCCTCCACCAGAGCACATACACGAGTCTGGGCAGGATCAGAGCCGCAGCCTGCCCCAAACTGTCAGTTGTGTTCACTGGGTCGCACCTCTGACTAGCAGCATTTGGAAGAAAGGACCCCCGTTGGACAGCCTGGACCCAGGCAGGTGGGGTGAGATTGCTCACAATGCACATCCCAGACCCTGAAGGAGTCATCCAGCACAAGCAAGGAAGAGACGGCTTTCGGAGGGGAAGAAAAGCAATACACCGAACCCTTCACCCTCCCACATCCCAGAGGAGCAAAGAAGGGCACAGCTCCTTGCCCACAGCCTGCACCCCCACAAGGGACCAAGTCCCAGCAGCAGCACTAGCCACTTCTCTTTACAGCATACCCCAAAATCCCTAAGGCCCCCAGGCTGGTGAGAGAGGGGTCTGCGATCCCACATGGACCGTAGCCCCTGTCCACTCCCTAAAGAGCTGTCACATCCTATACTGCCGTGGTTTAGAACGGTTCCCCGGAGCAAGGGGGATTTGCTAGTGAGGCAAGAGGCCAACTGTGGTCCATCCCCGCCCTTGTGACAGTGTTGCCTCCAATGCTGCAGAAGGGAGATAAAAATAGGGATGTGGGCTGCAATGCAGCAGCACGGAGCAAACACCGCGCATTTCTGCAGCAGACCCCGAGGAGCTTGCAGCAGCTACAGTGCAAGCAGATGGCCTTTCTGATCACTTGGCCAAGTGTGTGCAGTCCCAATTGCAAGGCTGGTGCAGTGCTGGGGCCAGTGGGCCGGGATTGGACACAGACCATTTAAACACAAAAGAGAGGGAGATTGGAAAAATTAGTCACCGCAGACCTGCTGTCTCCTGCCAGCTCACTCGGTTTTCTCCTCCCCGGAGGCAGTTCAACCTTGGGGGAGTTTATTTAAAATACTGGATGTAAAAAGGGTGGGTGTTTTAGCAAGATTCTGCTTTGACCAAGGTGGGGGGCTGCAAGGCAGCAGCAGAGACAGAGCACTGAGCCGAGGCCCTGAGCCATTCAGGACTATGGGGCCCGGGGCGGGCGGGAGGGGCAGTGTACTCAGCCCTACTCCTTCCTGACGCCCTAAAGCAGAAAGTGTGCAGACCCCTCCCCAACACCTGCTGCCTGAGAGGAGGTGAAAACTGGTCACCTCCTCATGCCTTCAGGCAGGCGAGCATCGCTAGATGCAGCAGCAGGACCCCAGCCTAGTGCCCAAGGGAGCATGAGCTCCATATCCCGTTACCCTTCCCTGCTCTTGCAGAATCCCTGCACACATGCAACACAGGACAAGATTGTGGCATTTACACATATCACGTAACACCACAAAAACATGCAGTGCTCGGAGACACAAAGCCAGGTTGGGGAAGAGGGCAAGGGAGAGGCACAGGGAGGGCTGCAGGGCCCCAGATCTGTCCCTCCTCCCCCACATCTGCAGGTAAAGACAGTGGATCTGCCCGCATGCTCCTTCAAAGCCACCTGCCTACCCTCTTGGCTCCCGAGGGGTCTCTAGGGCAGCTGGCCACAGGAGCTGCCAGCCCAGGCTCTCTGGCCCCTTCCCCCCACCCCCGTGCCACCCCAACTGCTCCAGTGGGGGCAGCAAACGCCCTAGGAAGAGACAGGCCAAAAAGGAGGTGAGAGAGAAGAGAGATGGGCTGAGCAGGGGCAGGGCACAAGCTGCACCTGACTGGGGATGGCTACAAGCCCCGCAGGGGGAAATCAGAGCTAGGAGACCCCTGCTCAGCTATTGTATTCAGTGGTCACTCCCTGGTGTATTATCCTGTACTCCCCAGCCTGCCCCTCACTCCTAGGGGCTCGGTGAGGGACCAAGGAGTGCACACGGTGGGGGGATCTTAAAGCCAACAAGTGAGATACATTTTACTGAAGCTGGCCAAGGCCCGAACCCCTCCTGCCCCACACGCCAGTCCTGACACAGCGCAGGGAGGGTTTGCAGTGCTTAGAGCGTATCGCTTTCTTGAATGAAGTGTGCATGGGCTAAGGCCTTGTTCCGCTTCCTCCTCTATAGCTGGAGGGGGACAGAAATATGTTCTAGGCCGCTGGCAAAGGAGTTCCTTTTCACGTTTGCTAACAGCCACAGTTGGGAAAACAGGAAGCTGGTATCTGATTCAAAGAGCTGAGACATTCCATTCCCAAGATCTGTCCAGCCCAGGGAACTCTGCTTTGGCGTGAGGATTCTTCACGGCCAAGCAGTGGTGTTAGCACAAAGCACAATATGGGTATTTCAGCCTCACACTAGTGCTAGAATTTTTCCCTAAATAATCAATCTTCGCCGGTGTTCTTGGGACCGCAAGTTCCAACCCAGTGTTGTCACTACATGAACAAGACACAGCAACTGAGTAAACAACCTGAACAGAAGGCCCAATAAGGTCAGTAGTTTCCTTCCCTACTGTGTACTCTGCTCATTAATCAGTGTAACTAACAGAGTTACTCATTTATAATAGATGACACTAAACCAGAGTTCTCATTAAGCCGTAACATACAACTGTTCTCGGGGAAAAAATAATAAAAAGCAGCCAACTTTACACCAGTGGCTGTGAAGCAGAGTGCTCTACAAAGCCGGGGGAGGGCAGGAGGCACAGTCCCCAGCATCTGAGCTCCAGGACTGATCAGAACATGGGGTGACTTCAAACCCAAGCAAGGGTGTTCTCTCTGGCCAAGAGGATTCCTAGGGCTAGGCACAGAAGTTGTGTTCTTGGCAGGTACACACACAGAGCTGAAAGGTCTAAGGAGACTGAAAGCCAAAGCAGTGCTGCTGACAATCATTCCCACTCAGCTGGCTACAAGGGGCCTGGCAAGCAAAATGAGCAGCAATGGGCCCAAATCTCAGCTTGGGAGCCCAACCAAACCCCCAGATCCAGACACTCCTCAACTTGGGGGGTTGAAATCCAGATCAAAACCAATCAAGGTTGTTTTTTTTTTTCCTTTTAAGGGGGAGAACAAAAATTTAAATATCACAGAAGACTGCAGCTGCTAACTGGCCTTCAGGCTTGCCATTTGGGACCATTTAAGCCATAAGTTCAGTGGCATCAGTACACAGCAGTTCAATATGCAGATCTAAGCCTGTACCACAGAATTACATGACCAGAACTCAGCCTTAAATGGCTTCTGTCCCAAAGAGTCCCTTTATTCCTTGCCGTTGTGCTATTCCCTGCAATATTGCACTGGCTTATCCCACTAGAGCAGACCAACCCCTAAGGGACAGGGTACAGTTTCTTTAAAAAAAAAAAAAAAGTATGGTTCCAAGTGCTCGACTGGGGACACCCACATTTCTAGAGGGCTGGTCACCCGTCATCCTTGGCTTCACTTGGAACTGAAAACCAGGGCACTTAATCTTAGCAGCCCTGAGCCCTTTTTGAAAGTGCTGTCCCTGGGAAATGCACCATTGAGACAATTCTCATCATCTCCACCCAAGACTTGCCAGGTTAAACAGGACACAGTCATCTCAGAACTGACTGAGGAACACCCAACAGGGGGCAGAAACATCAACTAAAACAAACCTAAAAATCAGGCCAAACTTTAAGGGTAAAAATATATGCATTTGGGAAAGTGATTCAACCCTGAACAGAGGGTGATTTAAAGTGACAGTATTTTTCTAATAGTCAGAAGCCAATCATGTGCACTCTCAGAAACTGTACCTCCCCTGTCATCACACACGTATGTCTGCACACATAACAGTCACTTAACATATTGTGCCTCTGTCAGGGATGCTGTTGGCTCCCATTATTAATGCAAGTGGTCTGTTTCAGTGGATGGAATTTATCAGCATTAGCAGTAGCTTCAGAAGAGCACTCTTTAATCATAGAATGTCTAATTGTAGAATATCAGGGTTGGAAGGGACCTCAGGTCATCTAGTCCATCCCCCTGCTCAAAGTAGGACCAATCCCCAGACAGATTTTTGCCCCCAATCCCTAAATGGCCCCCCTCAAGGATTGAACTCCCAACCCTGGGTTTAGCAGGCCAATGCTCAAACCACTGAGCTATCCCTTTCCCCTAAAATGTTAGATCAGTTTCCCCTCTAGACAAAGAGGACTCATCATTGGATTGTTTCCATGCTATGCCTATCTCATAGAGCTGGAAGGGACTCTGAAAGGTCAAGCCCAGCCCCCTGCCTTCACTAGCAGGACCAAGTACTGTTTTTTGCCCCAGATCCCTAAGTGGCCCCCCTCAAGGACTGAACTCACAACCCTAAGTTTAGCAGACCAATGCTCAAACCACTGAGCTATCTCTTTACAAACCAGGAAGGGTAACTTTTAGCACATACAGGGTGCACACAGCTTTCCCTTGGCACTGCAAAAGGCTCCTCATAAGGCACACCCAAGGCTCTGGGAGCAACCACAACCACCACCTAACTCCATGCAACAGACCTTTGCCAACGGTACTTCCTCCTTCTGGATCTTTACCCTGCTTGCTCTCTTTCCTGTAGCTTCATTGTACACGTAGTTCCAGTCACTTGTGTGTTTTGTTCTATTGCATCAAGGCAAGTTGTTGCTTTTCTTCATTTCTGAGTGCATTTATTATTTATTCATTAAAAGGAAAAGAAAAGGGAAGGCAACACAACACAAAGATTCCTAACAAGTTACGGGCAGCAGTGACAGGCACAGCAAACAGGAAATATGGCAGTGATGAGCTGCCTGTCCTCAAATTTGTCTGTCATCATCTACGTCAGATGACATTCTCACCTCCCTGTTCCTGAGCAGGACATCAGTGCTATCTACAGACGGGGTACTTGAGTTATTTTAAAGTAGCGAGAAGGAAGGGGGTGTTTAATATTATTCATAGGATAAAGGAGCTGCTCAAACCTGTGCCCAACATGTCTCAGTCCCCAATATAAGCAATTGGCACTGCACTCCAAATTCCCAGCATGCTGCCCACCACTGACCTCGCTGCTGATGGGTAAAAACAACACACTGGCTAGAAACACACAGCAACTGTGCCTTGCAGAGCTGTAGTGGGTACAGGCTACCAGTCCATCTAAGCTATGGCAGCTCCTTGGATGGGGATGTTCTAGTTTGAATCATTGTCCAACAGTGACTGAATCAAGGAGTCAGAATTCATTTTCCATGGGGCAGAGGCGTCACACCCATGACCACAGGGAACAGGCAGTGCTTAACCCATCAACACACTCAGACTTGAGAGAACTGTGAAGCACCAAGACATGTATCCCAAATCTCCCCACCCCATTTGACAGAGCTGCCATTAAGCACCTGAACCACTGCAGCTGCATGCATAAATATATGTATTATAGTCATAAACTACACAGGTTATGCACATTGTGCTTCCAAAAGCTATGAGTAAGGCTTGAAAACTAGGAATTAAAATAGTGCTAACTCAGACACATTGTCTACCTTGTCAGATATTCAATTCAACCATAATATGCCACATTTCAAAGCCAGTGATCACATCAGTAAAAGCAGAAAGTCAATAAAAAACAATAGCAAAACATTCTTTCAAATACCAGCCACTTTTTCAGACCTCACCGCTCAGAACTGACAAATTAGCATTATTACTGTCCTTATGTGTGCACTTCCCTAGCTCTGCCTTTGATTTCAGAGGAGAACTGTCTAAATAACAAGAAACCCATTATCTCTTAACTCCCATTTAACTAAACTTTATGTCCACTAAAACTGTATACCACTGTTAGCAACAAGATCAGACTGGAGCAAGCCCACAGCATTTGCACCCTGCTGACCAGAAGGGAAGCTTGAAACTGAAACAAGATTATTAAAATGTAGTCTCTAGACTGAAAGAGGGAAAGGCCACCACCTAGCCTGCAAAGTCAGACCGGAGAGAGACTATTATTAATTATTATGTATTAATACAGGACCAGGAGCATGTACCAGGGAGGGGGGTAGGTAGCGGAGCCCAGCAAGTGACAAGTTCAGAAAAGCTGCTAGTAAATAAATCTATGTTTGAACTGTAACTGATCAGAGTCAACAGGGAGACCTGGAAAGGAAATGGGGGAGTGGGGGTCCTTCCTTCAGCTGGTATTAGCCAGCGTTAAGGATGGTCTCAAGGCACCTAACTTCCTGCTTTGGAAGGGAACAAGCTGCGAAGCACTGGCAGTACTAGCTAATCTATCTGCCCCACTAGGGCAGTCACACGGCAGTTAGAAAAGCCTTGCTTTGTAGGGAAAAAGGAGGGGGGAAGCGCGGGACTCTAGTCTCTGACCATCTCTGACCTGCTAATTCTGCCCATACTGGGGGAGCCGTGCCTTGCACAGTGGATTTGCTCTCCCCCAGCCACCCTTCAACGTCAGGATCAGGCCAGGGCTGGTAGTAGGAAGCGCACTCCTACCCAAACTGCAAGGACGCTGCCCTGCCAGGAACAGGGATCGGGTTTCGCATCAACTCGTTCACAACAAGCTGCTGTTTGCGCCAGTTGCTCGCCCTCTGCCAAACAAACAAGCCAGGCCCTGGGCTAAGAGCTCCACTGGGAAGCCAGTTTGGGAGGAAGGGGGAGGGGGATGCTTCACACACGCTCCTATTCCAACACCAAACGACCTCCTTCCCCTTGGAGACAAACACCATTAACCCCTTCCCTTCCCACCAGCAGCGCGCAGCGTGCACCAAGTTCCACCCCAGCCCGCCCAGAGAGCAGCAGGGACACGGACCTGCCTGGCCACCCCCTTGCCCGCGCCAGGCTTCGCCACCCCGGGGCAACCCGGCAGCCCATCCCCCAGCGCGCCGTGCCCGGGCGGGCTCGGGCTCCCACCTACCAGCGGGTTCCGGTAGCCGCCTCGCCTCTGCCCGCTCATCTTGGAGGCGCAGGAGACACAGCGCCGGCCGGGGAGCGAGCGGCGGCGAGCAGGGAGGCAGGGCAGAGCCGAGCCGCGCCGCCTCCCGCCCCGCCTCTCCGGCTCCGCTCCCCGCAGGTAAGGGCACACGGAGCCGCCCCGAGCGCAAGCCGGCGGCTGGAGGTTCCCGGCAAAGGCAGCTTGTTCCTGCCGGATCTAAGCTGCCCCCGACTCCAACCCCGCGCCCGGGAGCCAGGTCTCCCCATGCCCAGCAGCCTTCCCCAGGGCGGAGAGCGGCGCCCAGCCCTACGCTTCTACCTGCCTTGGGCACGGAGACAGCCGGTTTCTGCCGCTCCCAGCGTCGGGAGCAGGGGTCTCCAAGCTTCGGTAAGATGAGCCCTGCTTCACGCTAGCGAAGCCAGTCTGACACCCCGCCCCCCATCCATGTGCTGTGAAAGGCCTAGAGCTGGGATTCACCCCCACCGGTTCTTCCAGTGCCCCCACTTTAGCAGAGTCTGGTGTAGCTCTTCTGTAATCTCCTGCCTCACCTTTCCCACAGCTTTGGAGAGCAGCCCTATCCTTAACTAAGCTAACATTTAATATAGTATCACTGGCAACTGAGTATAGTGCCCATGGAAAGTAGGAGGGGTAGGTCAAGCCTCAGAGCTATTGTTTCAGGCTCTCTGCAAATTCAGGAAGGTGTTGCTGCATCATTTACAGCAAGCCATTTACAACTATAGCAGCCAGGACTGACTTAAAAAAAATGAAGTCTGAGATGAAGGAGAATAGTGCCTCTATTCTGGGCAGGCTCACATACACCTCCACCCCAATCCTTCACACTTATGTTTGACAGTGCTCATATAGCATATGACAACAATTCAGTAATTTGGCATTTGAGCCCTTCCAAACCACTGCAGTTATTGATGGTTTTGCTCCATGAGTCTGGGTTTCATAGATGGAGCAGGAGGGCTAATTCAGCATGTTGATCCACCTAGAGGCCATGCAGAGCCCCACCAGCCAGCATCTTCCTCTGTGGATTAGTTTACAGAACTAGGGCTAAAGTTTCTAGCAACCACATGTATTGAACCCTGCAGGACAGAAAGGAGTGTGAGTGAGCCACTAAAGAATATTTCTTCCCTGATCACAAGAAAGTAAAGATTACAAAAGGTAGTCACATACAGGTGTCAGGCCAAGGCCTTATGAGATCCACGGAGTGTTTTATTATTCATTATCACAGTGAAGGAGACAGTAAGTTGAGATTCAATTTCTTTGCAGAAACACTTTTAATGTGTTTGCTTTTCCATTGGCAGATACAGCTGAGAAATAATGAGATTTTTTTTCTAGTTCAGAAAAGTGTGGAAGGGTGTTTTGGTACATTTAATACACTAAAGACACTTTGATAAGTTTGAATGGTTACTGGTATTTATAAAGTACACCTATATACAGTAGTAACAGTAAAAAGAAAGCAAGAAAAGGGGAAGTTAATCCCAGAAACATGATGATTTTCCCATAATATAGGTAACTCTGAATAGGTTATTTATACCTGCCCAGCAAGATAAAGTTATCTGCCTCTTTAAGGATAAATATGCAAAGAAATACCTCCAGGCTGTTGCTTCCTTGTTTATTTATTTCAACAGGTCACAACCCCAAGTGGGATCACTCCATCAGTGGATTGGGTCTTGACAATCCTGAGTGTGTGGAGGATGCCCTTTTACAATCTTGGATGTCACAGAGTGCACCACTTACAAACAGACTGGCACCTCCTCCTGATACCCTGGGGATTAGCTCAAGGCCAAAACCCTGCTCCATCTGCATACTGTTACACCATCTGTCTGCAGCTCCTCCTGCAACCTCAGGAACTGCAGCATCCAACTTGTGACTCAGCCCTCCAGCTGTGTCACTGTCTGTGTTCCCCCTCAGCAGTCCTCTCACTCACTGCCTTGGTGCTACTTGCACAGAGGCTGCTAGGGGCACCCAGGCCTGCCTTCTACTTTGTGTTCCAGCCCAGGTACCCTGACCTCAGCAGTCTGGGCCTTCTCTCTCTGGCCTCGTTGCTCTACCCTGGGCTGCTTCCTGCTACTGCTTCCCCTTTTCTTCCTGGGCCTACCAGTTCCCCAAAGCCTTCTCCCACAGAGTGACTGCAGTCCCTACTCTCACCTCACTTTCTCTCAGAGCATCTACCTTTTCCCAGCCACCCCTTCTTTCAGCTCCTGGGTTTTATAAGCCCTGCCTATTCCTGCCCAGCTGAGCCTCCTTAATCAGCTTTCTAAAGGGTTAATTGGCCCATCTGGCCTGCATTCAACCCTGCACCCCATCCCATTGCACGCATGGTGTGTGCCAGGTCACGGTGCAGGCAGGATGCCATTTTAAAATGGCACCTTCCAGTCTGTCAGGGTCACAGGAAACAATACCTCTGAAAATGGAGTCATGCAAGGAAAAAGGTTGGGAACTACTGGGTGCCTTGTTTTTTAAATGGGAGGAAGGGATTGTTGTAGGAAGGAGACTTTGAATGTGGAGACCTGGGTTCTGGTCCCAGCTTTGCTCTTAGTTCACTGTGGCTATGTCCGCACTGCCAAAAGGAGTGGAGTTTTTAACATGTGTTAGTTACCCTGGTGTAAAATCCATGGTGTGACAAGGCACCTGCAGCGTTTCCAGCTGGGTGAGATCAGCACTACATCCCTGCCCATAGTTGACCTCACCTAATTTATCTTGTGTCTTCACTAGGATTTCACAGCATGATCGCTAACACGCGTCAGTCATCTTACAGCAAAACCACACCTTTCTTGGCAGTGCAGACAAAGCATGGGTCACTAACTGAGAACTGCTCTGGGCCTGAGTCTTATGCAAAGTGGGGGTGAAGCACAGCCAGCTCAGAATGATAGGGCCAGATTCTCATCTTGTTTACACTGGTGCAAATCGCATGTCACAATGTGGAATTCACTGGTATTGTGCTGGAATTCCAGTGCAAGTGGGATGAGAATCAGGTGTAAATGATCACACAAGGTGCCAGGCAGTGGACGGGCCAGCTGCGTCTTTGTTTGCCCATCTCAGCCTGAGAGTGTGAATGCGCAACAAGGTTTGGGTTACTGGGGAGGCAGGAGATGGGAGGATGCGAGACAAAGCATGGTCTAAACATTAACACAAAGCAATGGGGGAGAAAAGTCCTTGTGATCATGGCACTAGCAGAGCAGGTGTCCAGCCCGGTGCCATGGGCCTGGGTATGGGTCTGGCACAAAAGTCAGGCCATGTTGACAAATAATGAATACAAGGAAATTACAAAAGTCACCACACCCTCTGAGATGGACCCTGCAGGTTTCTAAGCAAGGCTTAGCTGAAAGGGAGCTTCCTTTTCTGGCATGTTCAGAATCACTGTATCTAAGAGGAGTCTGGTATCCTGGCCTGGTCTCAAACTCAGAAAGCCAAAGCCCCACATCTCTCCTCCTCTTGTTAGGGAACCATTACAAGACACAACTCTTTGTAAAGCAAAGGGTGCTGACGTGAAATAGAGCCCTGGCAGCTGGTAGCATGTGTAGCAGCCAGGCATGCAGTATCCTGGTCTTCCAGCTAAGCTCCAGCACACATACCACACCTCAGTCATTGAGGAAGGTAAACAAGCTGACAGGTACTCAGCGCGGAGGAAGGGAGCTGGAGTAGCAACTCAGGCTTGAGCGTGATGTGGAGGAAAATGAGTGTCAGGGAGAGGAGTGAGAACCACTATCTGTGTGCATCTTTCAGAAATCTGCCGGCTGCTGGCAACCACACAATTACCAATCCAGCGCCGGTGACAGATGTGCACAGTTGTGCCTCTGCCCCTGCTGGGAAGCCATCTGCCAACCATGTCAGCTATTCTAATGCCGAGGGGTTGTGATCCATTAGGCTGGAACTACACACAGTTAAGATCAATATGATTTTTTTGCATCCTCCCGGCTTTCTTTTGATGTCCTCCCTTTCTAAAGTGGGAGGATTTGTGCTGCCCCACTTTCTGTTAATTTCTCCTTCGTCTTTCATTATGCATTTCCCGCACCTAGAAATGCAGTTGGTGGATTTCTCTTTAGATGCCAGCTTGCTCACCTGACAGATTTTACTAAACTCTTGTGACTCTGAATTAAAAGAGGCATTTTCAGTTCACAAGCAATTTTCCTAAGAGATTGACAAGTAGAGAAGACCCTGTCATCAAAACGCATCCTCTGTCTAAAAAGTTCTTCTAAGCTTAGTTGAATAAATGCAGCATTTGGGGCTGGAAATGCCATAGGTGATGTTTGGCAAATGTTTATGTAAGCAGAGTCAGGATGAGCCCCACCCTGACATCTGGTGGTAAATTATGGGGAGTGCGGAAAGAAGTTTCGGTTATTTGCATTGGCACTCCCACCCCACTTAGCATACCGCAAAGCAGCATGGGATGAGTATTTTCACAGCTGTGGGACCCCCAATTTCGTTGTTATTGGGGCAGGAGCAATGAAATGTTGTCACCCTGATTGGGTAAATGGGGAACTACACAATTGTCTTGTGATGGGGGATTTCATTGTCAGCAGGATAGCGCTTGCTAGACGGGGAACATGGGTTCCAAAACCCATTGGAGAGAGAGGGAGAGGGGCTGGGGACAGGTATCTGTACTTGGTGGTGCAGGCTCCTTGTGTGAGCCAGAAGCACCAGTTCTACCTATGCTTCTCTCCACTGTGGAATGTCAGTTAATTTTTGATTCCCTTAAAAATCTAGATGCAGGTTACTGAGCTGAATTCACTGGTACTGGGGCTCCCCTACTATGAGCTGAAATCACTGAAGAGCTGAACTTGCTGAGCTGAGAGCACTGTGCTAATGAGTGGGGGAGCCTGAAGCAATACTGGTAGAGCGGAGTGGAGCAGTTTGTGCAGCCACTGGGTGAGTGGAGCTGAGCAGCTCGTGAGGACGGCTGGAGCGGATCACAGGACAGCTGGTGGACCAGAGCAGCTGGCAGAGTGGAGCAGCCCACAGAGTAAGCGGAGCTGAGCTGTTTGCGGGGATGACTAGTGGAAGCAGAACCCCACAAAGAGGCAGGGCAGTTGGCCCCGAACCACGTAAGGTGCCCCTTTCTAGCTAGGCTGGGGAGGGGGACCTCTGCAAAGAGACTCTTGAACTCTGGGGCTGCCTGACCCAGGACAGAGACTTTTGAATTGTGGGACTTTTGGGACTGTGGGTAATTTGGGGGGTTGCTGGACTCAAGAACCCAGAGAGAAGGACACGGCCCAAGTTGCTGGGGTAGGTCTTTGCTCACGGTTTGACCTATGAACTCTAGTTAAGGTATTTTCCAAATTTAATGCTTGTTGTTTATCCTATGTAATTAAACCTTTTCTGCTACACCAAGAGTCTGTGCTTGCGAGAGGGGAAGTATTGCCTCCTTGAGGCGCCCAGGGGTGTGTGTAAGATTTTCCCAGGTCACTGGGTGGAGGTTCGAGCTGGTTTGCATTACGTGGTGGGGAAAGGACCCCTATGTATTGAACCTGGCCCTTGCTGCTATCATTTCAGCCTAGCAGAGGGGTTACATTTACAATAGCTGTTTGTTCACTTTCTTTTTTTAATACAGAAAAGCATGACCAAATAAGGGGTGAATAGTGCAATACAGCGCTAACCCAGCACAGCTCTTTGCACTAACATGGTAACTATTTTAAAATGAATCACATGCATTTTGAAACCCTACAGGCCTGATTTGCAGAGTCGAGGGAATCTTGGATCACACACTGAAGTACTTTGGGAACCGTGAGTGCTCAGCACCAACACAAAATGATATTCTACACAAGACTCCTGGGAGCTGGGAGGTAAGTGTTATCATCTACACTGTACAGATAGGGACCTGGGCCAGATAAGGGACACACCTTGCCCAAGGTCACCTAGTGAATCAATAACGCAGCCAGGATTAGAACACAGGACTTCTGACTCCAGAGCTTGTTCTTATTCCTCTATATACAGCATGGTCAGGATCAGCCCCTTTGCTTAAACCTTGAATGTCTATGTCTGTTTCTTTCCCAGCTGCCAGTGTTTTATTATTTTCCAAGTGTTTTATTCCCGGAGATAGTGGTAGGGGGTCATGGACGCACCTAGATAGATTCCCATAAAGGAATCTCTAATTTTCCAGCACTGAGCAATTACTCCACTTTGGATGACTCAGCTTTTCCAGGTTTCCTTCCTCTTCATTTTTAAACCAAAGGCATGCATTTTTTTTACCCTTCAGATGCACATGGAACAGCAGCTTCTAGTTCACAAATGGAGTGGGTACTTACACTGATCCTTGGAATTTCCAAGTCTAATCAGAATCTCAGCTGGCCCCTATGATGAGCAATCCAAAGGCCTCTCCAAGCTACCTTGACACAAGCAAGTCTGGCTTCTTTTTCCCTTAGCACAAATTCTGTTCATCTCTGCAAGGCATCGATCCTGAGAGTCATGCTCTTCATCAGTGCCAACCTGTGCTTTATTGCTCAGCTCTCTGATAGGAGTATCAGCAGCCAGGCTAAAGTATCTCTTTAGTGTTTGACTTCTCTCATCCAGTGCCAGTGTATTGTCTTCTAGAACACCTTGTGTGCTCTAGTCTGTGCACATAAACCATCTCTGCAGTGTTTCTCGAAGAGTCACTTCACTCTGCACTTAGCCCAGTCACTCTTAACAGAAGGAAAATGAACAGATGTACTTCAGATAAAATTGCTTTCCAGTAGCTTCAGCCTCAAGTCATCTGTGAGTTCAGCGTGGACATGCAGGGGTGGAATCCTGGCCCCACTGAAGTCAATGGCAAAACTTCCATTGACATCAATGAGATCAGGATTTCACTCCCAGTCACTTGGCTATGGATTGTCTGGTTCCCCTATGGCTGGTCTGCCCAGGTCTAAGCTTGGACATTTTGAGAATTGCCCTTCTCTGTAGCAATGAATGAAGCCAAGTCAGTCAGTCTGTTCCGGTGGAGTGCCGTGGAGCCGCTCTAAATCCGGGGGCGGCATTCCAATCCCCTTAGCGCTTAGGAAGTGTAACATTCCTACATCCCCTCCTTTTCTGTTTTGTCGACCCGTGCCTGGTCCGCATGTTTCATGATTCTATGGGCATACATGACGGCTTGGAATGTAGGCAGGGGTTTGCGCCGACAGGGTGTAAAACACATCCTAATTATATTAGGAATACACTGAGCAAAGCAACAAAAACCAATCAAGCAGGCGATAACAATCAAAACATATTGCAAAACAATTCGGACCCATCCCATGGATGGCAGCCACGCCCAGAGGTCATCCCACCATGATGGGTTCCTGTCCTGCTAAATGTGTTGTGCCAATTCTTGGAGGTTATCTATGTGTGCATGAATCCATTTAGAATTGTCTGTCAGATTAAAACAACGCATGCCATATACCTCCTCACATCCCACATGGCTAAACAATAGCAGGTAATCGATTACCGCTCTATTATCTAATATAACATTCATAAAATTAAACATCCCCGTTGCATGTGCAGCACTGCCCGGCGCCTTACATACTGGGACCAGGCAGGAGCCTAACAGGCCATGCATCTCAGGGGCCTGCTGTAAGCAAAAGGAAAATTAATTGGCAAAAATCACAAGTCGAGCCCATATATTACAACGCATACGATTATGCAATTCTGGTTCGGCCCTAGCCTGTAACACACAAAAACAACACAACAATATGGTAAAAAAATTAGCAATCAAACAAGCAAAGATAGCAGCAGTAAAATTCTCGGGGGTAGGCTTGGCCTTGTTATTCTCCAGCGTTTGCTGAGCCTGCTGCACTAGTCGTTTCACCTGCCCCCAGGTAACCTTTGGTGCCGTCTTTGTGGCTCGGCACACTGGAAAGGTCTCTGTTAGGGTCAGATTGAAGTTGGGTATCGGGTTCTTGAGGCTTTGATGCCACGTCATTGTGCCACAGTCGCACATTCTTGGCAGGGACCCACAACGGACCTGTGGGAGTAAGCACAGCGGCATGCCCTCGTCCCCAGATTCTCAATGGAACGGGGCCATACCAATTAGGGTCTGGGCTCTGCCTATATTTGACAGATGGGCATGGGAGCGGTGTTTCCATCTTAAATGTCATTCAGTGGCTGTAAAATTCTGAAAGATATTTAAAATATTTAGGGTAAACAATACTATCGCTAATTAATTTTGCTTGGCTCCCATGGTTGGCCCATCATCCCCCACTGTTTTATTTTGCTTTTTGTAGGTACTCTTTAAATGTATGATAGATCCGTTCCAAAATGGCTTGACCTGTGGAGTTATACAAAATACCAAAAACATGATTAATTTGCCACTGCGTGCAGAAATCTGCAAATCTGTAAAAAATGTAGGCGGGGCCATTATCGGTTTTTATCTATCGGGGGGGCGGCCCATTACGGCCACCGCAGCAAAAATGTAATTAATTACATGTTTGGCCTATTTGCCCCATTGGGGGGTGGCCCAAATGTAATGAGAGTAGGTATCAATGGTAACATGTAAATATTTCCAAGGGAAAAAAAAGGGGAATAAAGCGTGACATCCATTTGCCAGATTTAATTGGATTAAAGGCCGCAGGGGTTAACACCCAATTCAAAATTATAATAAAAACTGGCACAATAATTACAGGTTTAAACAATATATTGGGCTTAAATTAAAGGGACCATAAAATGCTTCACTAAAAATTTAGCATTTTAATAAAAAAATGCATGACTATCAATGGGATCCGAAAAGAACAGAATGGGTTAACTGAAAAAAGCTAAAAAAAAACACCGGCCAGTCAAGGACACCTCCGCAACTGAAACTTGGCAGACAGCCAAGAGGAAGGGGAACTTGGTGAACAGCCAAGAAAAGCTGCAATGAAAACGGCAGGACTCGGCCGGGCAATAGCAAAATATGTTAGCCAAAAAGGGAAGGGAAGGCTCACCATCTGGGCCCATGAGTCCCCTTGGTGCTGCTGTTTTGGCATATGAGCCCAAATCTGAACATAAATTCTTCCCACATAATCACTATCTATTACCCTGGGGACTATCTAAATGCCATATTTTCCGGCATAAAACCAGGGAGAATTAACCCCATCGTGCCCGGGGGCAGGGGTCCAAAAAATTAAATAAAAACCACCACCACCTCCCCGGGGAAAATAAGCTCCCTATCTTTAAAACAAGGAAAAATCATTAAAAAAATCTTTAAAACCTATTATCATAAGCTAATAATCAT
This sequence comes from Mauremys reevesii, assembly GCF_016161935.1. NCBI lineage: Eukaryota > Metazoa > Chordata > Testudines > Geoemydidae > Mauremys > Mauremys reevesii. The sequence continues at coordinate 60,031,326 of NC_052631.1, read as the reverse complement.
ATGGAATAAAACTGGGATTTGGGGTTCCACACTGCAGGGGTCCCATGGATTGAATGCCGGCATTAATCGCTCTAAAATCATGGAGCATTCGCCATTTACCAATTTATTTTACTTGATAACCAAAACAGGCGAATGCCAGGGGCTAGTGGATTTTTCCACATGGCCCACCTGGTATTATTCCTCACATAAGTGACACAATGCAAAAAGCTTCTCCTGGGGCAGTGGCCACTATTCCACCCACACAGGGGTACTGATTAGCCATACAAGGAAAAGGGCAGTAAACTCAGTCATGAATGGTAAAATATAAACAAAATGAATTAACTGAAAAAGGCTGAAGATAAATTTCTGGCCTCAGTCAAAAACACCACTAGCTACCAAAACTTGGCAAACAGCCAAGAGAAAGGGGGGCTTAACTACACCCAAACACAAGCGGCAAAACTTGGCCAGGCACTAACAGCACTGGCCTCAATCATAAACAGTAAAATGCAATCCAAATTTACTTAACAAGTCTCTTCCCCATAGGGATACAGCAATATCCATGATATAGGGCTTAAGGAGAATCTCCTTTCCCCCTTCTCTCGGAGTTATAGCAATCCATCGGGTGCTTTGTTGAGCAGCCTGCAATCCGTTCACTCCCCAAATGGCTGGCACTTCAAACTTGTCCCAGGTGAATGGCCACTGCCAAGCGGAGAGGACTGTAACGTCAGCTCCAGTATCCGCCAGTCCCTCAAGGGGGATACCGATAAGCGAGTTTCCTCATTAATTCCCACTGGGCATCAGGATTATCTGCCTGCTCTCGTATAGCGGCGAACTGTCCTGCTCCATACAATTGCTCGGGAGTATAGGCCCCCCCCCAATGCCTTCTTATGGCGTTCAATTTCTTTCTGCAGCCGCTGTATTTCTTTCTTGTGATGATTGATTTCTTCTAACATGCCTCGGGTAAAGGTGGATTCCAATCCAGACTCAGTAGCCGCTCGTCTCGCCTCTCGCAGAACAGAATAGGGGAGGGCTGTAATGTCCACCTCAACCTCCCCCTCTGCGTTGCCTGGGCGATGTGTCACTGGGAAGGCAGCCAGTAACTCCCTTATCTCTTCGGAGCTCTGTCCTCCCTCTTCCTTCCCCCCCTGTATCATTGCCTGAAAAGGGGACAGCCGATAATTCGGCTGTGAAGAGCCATCCGTACCCGGACATGCATCATGGCAGTCGGGTACCGCCTCAGGCGGCAGAGGGGGCAAGATCAGAGGGTAAGGAGGGGGGGCCGAAGGCGCGGGGGTGAGAAGGATAGCCCTGGATAACGCTCCAACCCTGATTGAATCCAGAGCCTCTGTACATCGCTGCCAAAGCAGGAGCCACTGCACCACGGCTCTAGGCTCTGCGTGCAGTGTCGCCTCTATCTTTATCCAATCATCTACTGACAGTGACCCGTGATCCGGGTACCAAGGACATTGGCGATTGATTTCAATTAATAGCTTTTTCTAACTGACCCAGGGAAACCGGCCTGCCAGTCTGTCGTGTGATATCTTGCAGCTTTTTCGCATGAACCTTTTGCTGAGCTGACAATTTCCCCCCCATACTCACGAAACGGGGCTATTTAGCGAGGGTCGATGCATCGAAGGCTGTTCCAGCCGGTGAGCAGGGGGTATCACGTCGGGGTCACCAGATGTAGCAATGAATGAAGCCAAGTCAGTCAGTCTGTTCCGGTGGAGTGCCGTGGAGCTGCTCTAAATCCGGGGGCGGCATTCCAACCCCCTTAGCGCTTAGGAAGTGTAACATTCCTACACTTCTCCACCCCTCAAGTCTTCTCTCATCTCCAGATGGCCATTTGCATCATGTCCTTCCTGCACCCAATAAGGCTTCTGAAGCCAATGCAATGGTGCTCCATGCAGGGGCAACAGATTCTTCCTAAAAGTGGAGGGGCACAAGGTCCTGCCCCTCCATGGCCCCACCCCTGCCCCTTCTCTTCCCTCCAAACCCCATCCTTGGCAAAGCCAGAAGCCAGATCCTGGCTGGGGATCCCAGGCACCTCCACTTGCCCAGGGTGGGAGGATCCAAGAGCAGCCCCTTGCCTGTGTCTCCACCCCACCCCACAGAGCAGGTGGAAGGTCCTTGGCTCCCCACAGCTGCCTGCATGACTGTTACCACAACCCAGCTCTGGCTTCTGGCCTGGAAGCAAGGCTGAAGAGCTGCAGCTGGGCCATGGTAAGAACCGTTCGGGACAGCTATGGAGAGATGCAGACCTTCCATCTGCCTTGGACGAGTGGTACCGGGTCATGGGCCAGGGGCTGTGCTTGGCTCCCAAATCTGGGCGAGTGGAGGGTCTGGCTGCCTGGGCTCCCCAAGCCACTCGTACCTGGGCCAGGCTCCAGCTGCCAGCCTGGCCAGGGGCAAGGCCTCACGGGGAAGAGGAAGAGCAGAGGGCCGGGCCTATCTTGAAAAGTGGACTTGGCCTCCCTTTTCCGGCTCCCCCAGCTCCAAGCATGCCTAGTCAGAGAAGTGGGAAACTGTTGGACACTAGGGAGTTTCCCACAGGGACCCTTCCACAACACATCTCAACTCTAGAGACTTAGGCAGCAAGGGATCTGACAGAGGCTGGTTATGAATCCAGTCCTCCCAGTACTGCAGCATGGGGGCATAGTGGAGGCAAGGGCAAGGCTAGCTGCAAAATCAAAGTGGTGGTGGCATCAGAAGAAATAATGGGAGAGTGGCAGACCATCCTGGAGGATCTTTTGGTTTAAGGACTTTTATTTAATATTTTTTGAGAAAGATTTTGTTTGGATAAAGAACTAGACCATAGTGGCTATTAGCCAGGATGGGCAGGGATGCAACCCCATGCTGTGTGTGTCCCTAGCCTCTATTTGCCAGAAGCTGGGAATGGGCGACAGGGATTACCTATTCTGTTCGTTCCCTCTGACGGACCTGACATTGGTCACTGTTGGAAGATAGGACCAGGGCCGGCCTTTGGGATGGGCTGTCTGGGCCCCTGCCCAAGGCAGCCTGCCAAAGAGGGCACCGTGAGCAGGGTTTGGATTCCCACCTGGTCTGCCACGGCAGGCAGTCAGGCAGGTGAGCAGCAGCGCTGGAAAGGGGGCCCGGGGGAGAGATCCAAGCTGCAGGGGGCAGTTGGATGACCAGCCATCAGAGCCAAGTGACTCCTCCAAAGCAGGGGTGCCCCTCCTCCACTGAGCTGGGGTGATGGGACAGGGGGAATCTGTGTGTGTGTTGCTGCTATCTGGGTCCGGAGTTGCTGGTGGCTGTTTGTGTCTGAACACAAGCCTTCAGGCTCCTGCCCCTGAGTGTTTTCTTAAAGAGATAGCACATGCCTACACTCAGGCGCACACACTCTACCCTCAACACAACACACACTGTAACTCAAACACACACACACACACACACACAGTCACACACTTTCCTCAAAACACATAACACCAGGACTCCCTGCATTCAGGTCACTTCCCCACCTGGGCTGTGCTGAGGCATCATCAGCTGCTGCTCTCCTGCCCTCTCCTTACGCAGCCCAGAGGGTGCATGTGGCAGAGGAGCAGCAGTCCAGTCGGGGAGCAAGCAGCAATGCCAGCTGCTTTGTGCATCCAGATGGGTCAGTTTCCCCACATGGGTGCAGGAGAGGGATGCAGGGGGTAGGAGTGAAGGGGGCACAGTGAAGGGGTTAGGGGCACAGGAAAGAGCTAGGGGACCCCTGAGCTTGGGGACCCAGTGCTGTTGTCTCCCTTTCCCCTGCTCTCATCAGCCCTAATCCTAGCAGACCACCAATGTAGGTGGCATGCTGTGACGGTCCACGCCCCTAGGGTCAGGGCAGCATGGGCTATCAGTCACAGTTCATAAAGTAGCCCTTTGGTGCAGGACAGTGGGGCCTAATGGCCAGAGTCCATAAAGCAGCCCTTTGGTGCAGGGCAGCATGGTCTAGTGACTAGAGTCTGTAGCATTGGGGCACCCCTTATGGGGTGTGGCTGCCCCAGTAGGGGGGCTCAGGCCCACCCAACTCCATCAGCCCCCAACCCAGGGCCCTAACGGTGGCATAGCAGCTTGCCACTGACTCAGCAGGGGGGTCCTACCGAAACACACTGAGCTTCCCCGGGTGGGAGGTACCACTCCATCACCCTCCCTGGGTCACTTCCTACCAGAGTCTGAGTTGGGGTTTCCCATGAGGCACCAGGTCCTCTGTGTTTGGCAGAGCCAGTTGTCTCCAGGGTTTCCTCCAGTCGCCGGGGTGCAGGCAGGCCATGGACGGCCTCAATTCCTGGTGCAGCCAGGGGCTGTGACTGGCCCTCCACAAGTGCTTCCCCTACAACCTCCCAGGGCCGGCTCTAGACCCCAGTGCGCCAAGCGCGCGCTTGGGGCGGTGTGCCACCAGGAGGGTGGCAGGCGGCTCTGGTGGACCTCCCGCAGGCGTGCCTGCGGAGGGTCCGCTGGTCCTGCGGCTCGGGTGGACCTCCCGCAGGCATGCCTGCAGATGCTCCACCGGAGCCGCGGGACCAGGGGACCCTCCGCAGGCATGCCTGCGGCAGGTCCACCGGAACCGCCGGACTGGCGACCGCCAGAGCGCCCCCCGCAGCGTGCCGCCCTGCTTGGGGTGACGCAAATGCTAGAGCTGCCCCTGCAGCCTCCCACCCAGAATGAGCTGGTCTCCCTCCCTTTATACTACTAGTGCACTTGGAGCATGCCCAATCTTGCCAGGGAGGCGGGATTTCTGCTGTCAATACCTGGGGCTTAACCCTGTCTGGGCTAGTGGATCCCATCACACACGCACAGCGACACTTTTCCATTATAAGAACCTGTTGCCAGTTGCTTATAATTGCCAAATGTTAACCATTTGGACTGAAATGTCTCATGTTGTGTATCTGCCTCAGGGTGCTTTTCTTTTTAAAGTCTCAGCAACAGGGCCCCAAATCACCTTCATCTATACAGTTGGCGACACACATGCCCAGCGAGTGGACGGGGGAGTTTAAAAATCCAAAGACAGACCAAAACCAGAATATAATCTTTTTTAAAAAATAATAAATAAATGCATGAATTTTGGGTGCATTTCATGATTTATTTGGCTCTGATTCATGATTTTTGAACTGTTGGGGTTGTCAATACTGAAACTCTCCAAAGAGTTCGTCTGCACTGGACAGTCTCCAGATCCACAGAGCTTCCATGTGCAGACTGGACTGTGCATATGCCATGCCCGGGAGAGCAACTGACAATTGGGCATGCTCCAGCCGAGGAAAGCAGGGGCTGAGCAATAATCTCCCTACAATTTCTCCTTCAGGCTGCCAGGCCGCTGTGACACTGGGTACAAGAACTGAGAGCTCAGGGACTCTCTCTTCTGTGTTCTCAATGCTCCCCCTGCTGGCACCTAAGAGAAGGAGAAAACAGCCTGAGTGGAGTGCAGAGCAGTGAGGGAGTGGAGGGGGCAATAGGGAAGAGAGGAGTTCTGGTGGGAAAAGGCTGTAGGTCAGGGATTGGCAACCTTTCAGAAGTGCTGTGCCAAGTTTTCATTTATTCACTCTAATTTAAGGTTTCACGTGCCAGTAATACATTTTAACATTTTTAGAAGGTCTCTTTCTATTAGTCTATAATATATAACTAAACTACTGTTGTATGTAAAGTAAATAAAGGTTTTTAAAATGTTTAAGAAGCTTCATTTAAAATTAAATTAAAATGCAGAGCCCCCTTGACTGATGTTCAGGACCTGGGCAGTGTGAGTGCCACTGAAAAGCAGCTTGCGTGCCGCCTTCGGCACCCGTGCCATAGGTTGCCTACCCCTGCAGTAGGTAAAGAGAATGACAGGGAGGCAGAGACAGGCTGTGGAGAGCACAGGAGCAGGGAAAGAGTAGAGAAAGGTTGCTGGGGTACATGCTAGGGCCAGTGGCTCTCAACGTTCCAGACTACTATACCCTTTCAGGAGTCTGATTGTCTTGCATACCCCCAAGTTTCACCTCATTTAAAATCTACTTGCTTATAAAATCAGACATAAAAATACAAAAGCGTCACAGCACGGTTCTACTGAAAAATTGCTGACTCTCATTTTTACCATATAATTATAAAATAAATCAACTGAAATATAAATCTTGTACTTATATATCAGTGTATAGTACATAGAGCAATATAAACAAGTCTTGTCTGTATGAAATGTTAGTTGGTACTGACTTTACTAGTGCATTTTATGTAGCCTGTTGTTGTTAAACTAGGCAAATATCTAGATGAGTTGAAGTCCCCCCCCAGGAGACCTCTGCATACCTCCAGGGGCACATATACACCAGGTTGAGAACCACTGTGTTAGGGGACAGGGACAGAAGGGGGCATAGATTCATAGATTAGAAAGTCAGAAGGGACTATGGTCATGCAGACTGACTTCCTGTATAACACAGGCCATAGGACTTCCCTGAATTAATTCCTGTTTGAACTAGAGCAAAACTTTTAGAAAAACATCCAATCTTGTTTAAAAATCCCAATGATGGAGAATCCACCATGACCCTTGGTCAGTTGTTCCAATGGTTAATAACCCTCATTGTTAAAGAATTGTACCCTATTTTCAGTCTGAGTTTGTCTAGCTTCAGCATCCAGGCATTGGAAGAGCCCTCTATTATCACATTTCTGTTCCCCATGTAGATATTTATAGACTGTGATCAAGTCATCCCTTAATTTTCTCTTTGTTAGGCTAAATTGCTTAAGCTCTACAGAGCTATGAGAATTCTCTGGCCCCGGCCCCACCTCCACCTCCACCTCCCCTCAGCCGCTGCATCCAGGAGCAGCCCTGGATAGAGCTAAAGAGGCATGGCTGGGGCAGAGCCTGAGCTCCTCCCCACTCGGAGCCGCGTGGTAAGGGGACGGGGCTCCAGGCCGACCAGCGGGAACATAGGCCCCGCTGGATCCACGCCACTGCAGCGCTGTCCAGGGCCTCCTCGTGGCTCTGGGAGAGGGGGGAGGTAGGGGTAAGGAGCATGGCAGGGGGCTGGGGCCGGGGGGTTTGGATAAGGGGCAGGGAGTCCCGGGGACAATCAAGGGACAGAGGTTCTGGGGGTGGTGGTCAGAGGATGGGGAACAGGGGGTTGGATCATGGGCGTTCCAGGGGTCTGTCAGGACTCGGCCTGGGGGGGGGGAGGTGTGGCTAGGGGTTGAGGCAGTCAGAGGGGTTGGGGCAGTCAGAGGACAGGGAACAGGGGGGTTTGATGGGGGGTTGGGAGGTTGGGTCCCGGGGTGGTGGTTGGGGAGGGGGTGTTGGGTGGGGCAGTGAAGGGACAAGGAGTGGGATGGGTCGGGGATTCTGAGGGGGGCAGTCAGGGGGCAGGAAGTGGATGGGGACAGATAGGGGGCAGGGCCAGGCTGCTTGGGGAGGCACAGCCTTCCCTACCCTAAAGCTCATTCAGCAGTTTGAGGCTTGCAGACAGCTATTTAACACAAAGAGCCAAGCTGTTATCTTTTCCATGGGGAAGGGATTACATGAGAAGAGCAATATCCTACACCACCTACCTCTTCCCCAACCCTACCAAGGGAGACCCCCCTCCCCTGCATTCCCCGAGGCTCCAGAGGGGTTAATTCAGTAGTTCTCAAACATTTATACTGGTGACCCCTTTCACATAGCAAACCTCTGAGTGTGACCCCCCCCCCCTTATAAATTTAAAAACACTTTATATATTTAACACTATTATAAATGCTGGAGGCAAAGCGGGGTTTGAGGTAGAGGCTGACAGCTCGTGACCCCCAGTAATAATCTCATGACCTCCTGAGGGGTCCCAACCCCCAGTTTGAGAATCCCTGGGTTAATTTAATTTTAGCAACCTGTGTCCATTCACATGCATGTGCTATTTTGAGCATTTCAGTTTTCACAACATAGGCTCATCCCAGATTCTGGAACAAGCTCAAATGCTCAGTTCGTGGAATATGTACATAAGCTATAATAAAGACAAACCTACAGTAACCATCTCCACGGGGTCCCTCACAAACTGGAGCCAGTCTCTAGGAAACAGATACATTCATGGAGGTTAAGTCCATTAATGGCTATTAGGCAGGATGGGTAAGGAATGGTGTCCCTAACCTCTGTTTGTCAGAGGGTGGAGATGGATGGCAGGAGAGAGATCACTTGATCATTACCGGTTAGGTTCACTCCCTCTGGGGCACTTGGCATTGGCCACTGTCAGTAGACAGGATTCTGGGCTGGATGGACCTTTGGTTTGACCCAGTATGGCCATTCTTATGTTCTAAGCCAGTGGTCTTCAACCTTTTTGTGGCCAGTAGCACATTCATGTTTTCAGAAGAGTGTGGCGGGCGCCAATAATTTTTCAAAGCTTATTTTGTATTTGTACATTAAATAATACAAAAATCATCATATATGAATTCATAAGATAAGGGTAATTTTACATGTAAAAGGTATTAATTAAATTATTCGGCAATTACTCTTTCACTTACCATGTGAATTTGCTCTTTTTTATCTACCTGTAAGAAAAATTAAGGGGCTTTTACAAAATAAATATCAAACAGTTTTCATCTTATTTATTTAAAAAAAGTAAAACATTGTTGAACTGCTGGTCCAAATATATTTATTATTCTTACTTTAACATAGAATGAAGCCTGCAGCCCTGGAGTTCTCTGTCCCCGGCAGGCGTGGGGCCGTGGTTTCTCTCCAGCTTAAGCCGCGGCCCCCCCCCACCTGCCAGGGAGCGAGAACACCGGTGCCTGCAGCCCCGGAGTTCTCTGTCCCCAGCAGGCACGGGGCCACAGCTTCTCTCCCCTGCTGGGCACTAGGCAGGAGCACATAAATGCCCCGGCGGGCACCACGGCACCCACGGGCACCACGTTGGGGACCACTGTTCTAAGCTAAAGTAACCCAAAGTTATGGAGGCAGATATGAGTCAAGAAAGCCAGCAGAGTATAAGAAACCTGGAAAAAATCTGACTGGATGGGCTCAGGCGTTTGGTCACAAGCTGATGTGGTTCAAAAGTTTTGGATTTTTTTTAAGCAAAATTTTTTTTGTTTCTTTAAACAAACACAGCAAGCAGCAAATATTTAGCCACACACTTCTGAAACCCCAAAGCATATTCAGGTTTTGGCAGACTAATTTCAGCTTTTCAATTAAAAAAACACAACAAATTTTGAAGGAAAGTAGACATTGTCCGTGATTTTTTCTGCTTTTTAAAAACCCCTAGTTTTGGATCCAAAAAAAGTTTTGACGGAAAATATTTGTCCAATCCTTTTAATGAGCTTTAGTGCCTTTTAGCACTAGCTGATGCTGAGAACCAGTGATACCTTGTAAAGGTGACTTGAAAATAAGTTCTCAAAATTGGGTTTGTGCCGAGATGCGGAAGGTTTTTAAATGTTTATTTTTCCCAGGGCTGCCCTGGGGGGGACGGAGGGGGGAAGTGGGGCAATTTGCCTCAGGCCCCACAGGGTCCCCCCCCCATGAGAATACAGTATTCTATAGTATTGCAACTTTTTTTTTATGGAAGGGGCCCCTGAAATTGCTTTGCCCCAGGGCCCCTGAATCCTCTGGGCAGCCCTGGAGCTCTGCAAGTCTACCAGTGTAAGGCAGGTTTTCCAGGAGGAGGAGAGAACAGAGGCAGAAGGGTCTGTAACAGCTAGAGGACACTCCCTGCAAAATTGGGAATTGAACCCAGAATTCCTGAGTCTCCTCATCCCTCTACTGTCAGCTGTGAAACCCACTGGCAAAGTGTGTGTATGATCCTCCCCGATTGGTAGTTCCACAGAGAACAGGGTTTCTCAGCCCATGGGTCGGGACACAAAACTGGGTCGCCAGAATGTTACAAAGGGTCACGTGGCAGTTCCTGCAGCTCCTGATCCATGGCACTGGCTGGGCTCACCTTCCTGCTCCAAGCACTGCAACCTCTGGGGTCCCGGCATTACTCAGGTTTGGCCCAGCCGTCATGACGACAGGAAAATAAAGAAAGAAGAAGTAGGACCGCTAAACACTGAGGATGGAGTGGTGGTTAAGGATAATCTAAACAAATACTTTGCCTCAGTCTTTAATGATGCCAATGAGGAGCTTAGGAATAATGGTAGGATGATAAATGGGAATGAGCATATGGAGGTAGATATTACCACATCCGAGCTAGAAGCCAAACTCGAACAGCTTAATGGGACTAAATCGGGGGGCCCAGATAATCTTCATCCAAGAATATTAAAGGAACTGGCACATGAAATTGCAAGCCTTTTAGCAATAATTTTTAATGAATCAGTAAACTCCAGGGTTGTACTGTACGACTGGAGAATTGCTAACATAGTTCCTACTTTTAAGAAAAGAAACAAAAAAAAAAGTGATCAAAGTAACTATAGGCCTGTTAGTTTGACATCAGTAGTATGCAAGGTCTTGGGGAAAAAAAATTGAAGGAGAAAGTAGTTAAGGACATTGAGGTCAATGGTAATTGGGACAAAATACAACATGGTTTTACAAAAGGTAGATCGTGCCAAACCAACCTGATCGCCTCCTTTGAGAAGGCAACAGATTTTTTAGACAAAGGAAACGCAGTGGATCTAATTTACCTCGATTTCAGTAAGGCATTTGATATGGTTCCACATGGGGAATTATTAGTTAAATTGGAAAAGATGAGGGATCAATATGAAAATTGAAAAGTGGATAAGGAACTGGTTAAAGGGGAGACAACAACAGGTCATACTGAAAGGTGAACTGTCAGGCTGGAAAGAGGTTACTAGTGGAGTTCCTCAGGGATCAGTTTTGGGACCAATCTTATTTAATCTTTTTGTTACTGACCTTGGCACAAAAAGTAGGAATGTGCTAATAAAGTTTGAGGATGACACAAAGCTGTGAGGTATTGCTAATCCAGAGAAGGACTGTGATATCATACAGGAAGATCTGGATGACCTTGTAAACTGGAGTAATAGTAATAGGATGAAATTTTAATAGTGAAAAGTGCAAGGTCATGCATTTAGGGATTAATAAGAATTTTGGTTATAAATTGGGGACACATCACTTGGAAGTAACAGGAGGAGAAGGACCTCGGAGTATTGGTTGATCATAAGCCGCCAACGTGATATGGCTGTGAAAAAAGCTAATGCGGTCTTGGAATGCATCGGGCGAGGTATTTCCAGTAAAGATAATGAGGTGTTAGTACCATTATACAAGGCACTGGTGAGACCTCATCTGGAATATTGTGTGTAGTTCTGGTCTCCCATGTTGAGGGATGAATTCAAACTGGAACAGGTACAGTGAACAGCGGAGGTTAACAGAGGGAGTTTGCCTGGGGAGAGCCCACTGAGGCTTTAATCTTGTGGGCTTCTGTGAGTTGCTGCAACTGCTGAGGAAGCTCTTAGAAGGAAGAAATTATGGAAGGTGAGCATTCAGCTGTTGTAACCTGCACAGGTTGTGCCATGTTTGTCTTTCTTCCACAGGACAGAAGCGACTTTGTCTGTACAAAGTGCAAGCTGGTCTCCATATTGGAAGAGAAGGTTTGAGGTCTGGAGCAACAAGTATCGACCCTGCATTGCATAAGAGAAAGTGAAGATTTCCTGGACAGATGTCAGGATATGCTTCTACGGGGCACAACGTTCTGAAGAATTGGAGCAGGCTGTGCAGAGGGGAGAGAGGGACGGTGAAGAAATTTGGCAGCATGTGACCTCCAGAAGAAAGAGGAGCGTCCATGTACCAGCAACTGAGATACAGGTGAGCAACTGTTTTCATGTTCTCTTCACAGGTACTAATGCAGAGTGGACTAGATACATCTGAAGGAAGGGAGCAGAAGGAGACTCCACCGATTGGAAGGTATGTGATGCACTGTTCTAGGGATGGTGGTTCCACGACCACCACTCCCAAGAGAAGTGGTGGTGGTCGGGGACTCCCTCCTCAGGGGGACTGAGTCATCTGCCACCCCGATCGAGGAAACCGAGAGGTCTGCTGCTTACCAGGAGCTAGGATTCACGATGTGACGGAGAGACTGCCGAGACTCATCAAGCCCTTAGATAGCTACCCCTTCCTGCTTCTCCACGTGGGCATCAATGATACTGCCAAGAATGACCTTGAGCAGATCACTGCAGACTACGTGGCTCTAGGAAGGATAAAGGAATTTGAGGCGTAAGTGGTGGTCTCGTCCATCCACCCTGTGCAGGGAAAAGGCCTGGGTAGAGATCGTTGAATTGTGGAAGTCAACAAATGGCTATGCGGGTGGTGTTGGAGAGAAGGCTTTGGATTCTTTGACCACGGGATTGTGTTCCAAGAAGGAGGAGTGCTTGGCAGAGACGGGCTCCACCTAACAAAGAAAGGGAAGAGCATCTTCACAAGCAGGCTGACTAACCTACTGAGGAGGGCTTTAAACCAGGTTCACCAGGGGAAGACCACCAAAGCCCTGAGGTAAGTGGGGAAATGGGATACCGGGAGGAAGCACGAGCAGGAGAGTGCAAGAGGGGAGGACTCCTGCCTCAGACTGAGAAAGTGGGACAATCAGCGAGTTATCTTAAGTGCCTATACACAAATGCAAGAAGCCTGGGAAACAAGCAGGGAGAACTGGAAGTCCTGGCACAGTCAAGGAACTATGATGTGATTGGAATAACAGACTTGGTGGGATAACTCACATGACTGGAGTACTGTCATGGATGGATATAAACTGTTCAGGAAGGACAGGCAGGGCAGAAAAGGTGGGGGAGTTCTGTTGTATGTAAGAGAGCAGTATGACTGCTCAGAGCTCCGGTATGAAACTGCAGAAAAACCTGAGAGTCTCTAGATTAAGTTTAGAAGTGTGAGCAACAAGGGTGATGTTGTGGTGGGAGTCTGCTATAGACTACTAGACCAGGGGGATGAGGTGGATGAGGCTCTCTTCCAGCAACTAGCAGAAGTTACTAGATCGCAGGCCCTGGTTCTCATGGGAGACTTTAATCACCATGATATCTGCTTGGAGAGCAATACAGCGGTGCACAGACAATCCAGGAAGTTTATGGAAAGTATAGGGGACAATTTCCTGGTGCAAGTGCAGAAGAACCAACTAGGGGCAGAGCTCTCCTAGACATGCTGCTCACAAACCAGGAAGAATTAGTAGGGGAAGCAAAAGTGTATGGGAACCTGGGAGTCAGTAACCATGAGATGGTAGAGTTCAGCTCCTGACACAAGAAAGAAAAGAGAGCAGCAGAATATGGACCCTGGGCTTCAGAAAAGCAGACTTTGACTCCCTCAGGGAACTGATGGGAAGGATCCCCTGGGAGAATAATATGAGGGGGAAAAGGAGTCCAGGAGAGCTGTCTGTATTTTAAAGAATCCTTATTGAGGTTGCAGGAAAAAAACATCCCGATGTGTAGAAAGAATAGTAAATATGGCAGGAGACCAGCTTGGCTTAACAGTGAAATCCTTGCTGATCTTAAATGCAAAAAAGAAGCTTACAAGAAGTGGAAGATTGGACAAATGACCAGGGAGGAGTATAAAAATATTGCTCAGGACTGAAATCAGGAAAGCCAAATCACACTTGGAGTTCCAGCTATCAAGAGATGTTAAGAGTAACAAGAAGGGTTTCTTCAGGTATGTTAGCAACAAGAAGTCAGTCAAGGAAAGTGTAGGCCCCTTACTGAATGAGGGAGGCAACCTAGTGACAGAGGATGTGGAAAAATCTAATGTACTCAATGCTTTTTTTCGTCTCTGTCTTCACAAACAAGGTCAGCTCCCAGACTGCTGCACTGGGCAGCACAGTATGGGGAGGAGGTGACCAGCCGTCTGTGGAGAAAGAAGTGGTTTGGGACTATTTAGAAAAACTGGATGAGCACAAGTCCATGGGGCCGATGCACTGCATCCGAGGGTGCTAAAGGAGTTGGCGGATGTGATTGCAGAGCCATTGGCCATTATCTTTGAAAAATCATGGCGATCAGGGGAGGTCCCAGATGACTGGAAAAAGGCTAATGTAGTGACCATCTTTAAAAAAGGGAAGGAGGAGGATCCGGGGAACAACAGGCCAGTCAACCTCACCTCAGTCCCTGGAAAAATCATGGAGCAGGTCCTCAAGGAATCAGTTCTGAAGCACTTAGAGGAAAGTGACCAGGAACAGTCAGCATGGATTCACCAAGGGCAAGTCATGCCTGACTAACCTAGTTGCCTTCTATGAGGAGATAACTGAATCCGTGGATGAGGGGAAAGCAGTGGATGTGTTATTCCTTGACTTTAGCAAAGCTTTCGATATGGTCTCCCACAGTATTCTTGCTGGAAAGTTAAAGAAGTATGGGCTGGATGAATGGATTATAAGGTAGATAGAAAGCTGGCTAGATCGTCGGGCTCAATGGATAGTGATCTATGGCTCCATGTCTAGTTGGCAGCCGGTTTCAAGCGGAGTTCCCCAAGGGTCGGTTTTGTTCAATATCTTCATTAATGATCTGGAGGATGGCGTGGACTGCACCCTCAGCAAGTTTGCAGATGACACTAAACAGGGAGGAGTGGTAGATACGCTGGAGGGTTGGGATACAGAGGGAACTAAACAAATTAGAGGATTGGGCCAAAAGAAACCTGATGAGATTCAACAAGGACAAGTGCATTCACTGTTACAGACTAGGGACCGACTGGCTAGGAAGTTCTGTAGAAAAGGACCTAAGGGTTACAGTGGACAAGAAGCTGGATATGAGTCAACAGTGTGCCCTTGTTGCCAAGAAGGCTAATGGCATTTTGGGCTGTATAAGTAGGGACATTGCCAGCAGATTGAGGGATGTGATCATTCCCCTCTATTCAACATTGGTGAGGCCTCATCTGGAGTACTGTGTCCAGTTTTGGGCCCCACACTACAAGAAGGATGTGAAGAAATTGGAAAGAGTCCAGCAGAGAGCAACAAAAATGATTAGGGGACTGGAGCACATGACTTATGAGGAAAGGCTGAGGGAACTGGGATTGTTTAGTCTGCAGAAAAGAATGAGGGGGGATTTGATACCTGCTTTCAACTACCTGAAAGGGGGTTCCAAAGAGGATGGATCTAGACTGTTCTCAGTGGTAGCAGATGGCAGGAAAAACGTTTTCACTAGGAGGGTGGTGAAGCACTGGAATGGGTTAACAAGGGAGGTGGTGGAATCTCCTTCCTTAGAGGTTTTTAAGGTCAGGCTTGACAAAGCCCTGGCTGGGATGATTTAGTTGGGGATTGGTCCTGCTTTGAGCAGAGGGTTGGACTAGATGACCTCCTGAGGTCCCTTCCAACCTATGATTCTATGATGACAGAGAAAGGCTACTAGGGTGATCCGAGGAATGGAAAACCTGTCTTATGAAAGGAGACTCAATAAGCTTGGCTTGTTTAGCCTAACCAAAAGAAGGCTGAGGGGGGATATGATTGCTCTTTTAAATATATCAGAGGGATAAATATCAGGGAGGGAGAGGAATTATTTAAGCTTAGTACCAGTATGGACACAACAAATGGATATATACTGGACACTAAGAAGTTTTAGACTTGAAATTAGACGAAGGTTTCTAACCATTAGAGGAGTGAAGTTCTGGAACAGCCTTCCAAGGGGAGTAGTGGGGGCAAAAGACATATCTGGCTTCAAGACTAAGCTTGTTAAGTTTATGAAGAGGATGGTATGATGGGATAGCCTAATTTTGGCAATTAATTAATCTTTGATTATTATTAGCAGGTAAATATGCCCAATGGTCTGTGATGGGATGTTAGATGGGGTGGGATCAGAGTTACTACAGAGAATTCTTTCCTGGGTGCTGGCTGGTGAGTCTTGCCCACATGCTCAGGGTTTAACTGATCGCCATATTTGGGGTTGGGAAGGAATTTTCCTCCAGGGCAGATTGGCAGAGGCCCTGGAGGTTTTTTGCCTTCCTCTACAGCATGGGGCACAGATCACTTGCTGGAGGATTCTTTGCACCTTGAGGTCTTTAAACCACGATTTGAGGACTTCTATATCAAATCCCTAACCTATATCTAAGTTATTGGAGTGAGTGGGTGAGATTCTGTGGCCTACATTGTGCAGGAGGTCAGGCTAGATGATCATAATGGTCCATTCTGATCTTAAAGTCTATGAGTCTAGGTAGGCCAAATTTCTGCAAGTGTCACTGCAACCCCACAAGTGAGGTCACAGCTCCACTCACACAAATTTGGTCCAGGTGCGGGGGGGACCAACCTGAGTGGAACTGCAACCCCTGAGGTTGCAGCAGCCAGAGCTGAAAGCCAAGCCCAGCTAGCCCCACAGCACAGGAACTGCAGGAGCCGCCACTGTGGGGTGAATGCCAGGCAGGACCCAACTGAAACCACCCCACAGCCTCCACCCCCAGACTGTTTACTGGGTCATGATTTACAACTGGGTCCAGAGCCCAGAAAGGTTGAGAAACACTGGTATAGAGGGTAATAGCCTACTACTACAACCAGTTACTCTATTAGCTCAAGTGGTAGAGTCTGTGCTGGAATAATACCTCAACCCACCTCCGAGGGTGTCATGAAGATGCATTCATTAATGGTTGTGAAGTATACATAATATGATGAGCTGCACAGAAAAGCCCTTGAGAAAATTAATAATTCCAGACAGTGCAGGATTTGGCTGGTGTGGGATAAATAAGGCCCGTGGCCACACGTTCAGTGATGAACATACAAAGGAATACTGAATAACTATCAACTGAGGGAGAACTACCCCCCAGGGCAACTCACGAGGCAGCAATCTTTTGGAAAAAATACTCTGTGATCAGATAATTAAAGACTGTATAATATATATGCATAGTGACAGGGGCTGAAGTAAGGTTGCAGAGGCAATCTTCATTCTGACATTTCCCAACTTCAGAGTGCTTGGCTTTGCACCTCAATAATGTTCTTTAATGTAGTCCTTTCATACACAATTTAACATTTACACTGCAGTTGTGTCTCGAGGGCATGACCAGGCCATCAGAGAGCCCACAGACAAGACCACAGGTGGATGAGAAACAGGTTGGGGGAGATGGGGTAACAAACATACTAAGATGTGCGCAATTCTTAGCCACTCTGAGCCTCTCTCAGCATCCACCCTGTCGAGAGGCCAGCTTTCCTTTCTGTCCATTGGCAGAAATCCACCAGGGTCACTCAGAGATGTGCAACACAATAGGCCAAAATGGAGCTGTAGCTATTTAACCAGGGCTGAATTGTCCTCAATAACTCTGGCCCCCATCTACACTGACAGGTCCCTAGGCTATGCCAGGAGGGGTTCAAAGACTCTTTCCCTCACACTAAACTTCACTAATACAATTGCAAAGTGGCAAAGTTTGCAGATGATACTAAACTACTCAAGACAGTTAAGACCAAAGCAGATTGTGAAGAACTTCAAAAAGATCTCACAAAACTAAGTGATTGGGCAACAAAATGGCAAATGGAATTTCATGTGGATAAATGTAAAGTAATGCACATTGGAAAAAATAACCCCAACTATACATACAACATGATGGGGGCTAATTTAGCTACAACGAGTCAGGAAAAAGATCTTGGAGTTATCGTGGATAGTTCTCTGAAGATGTCCATGCAGTGTGCAGAGGCGGTCAAAAAAGCAAACAGGATGTTAGGAATCATTAAAAAGGGGATAGAGAATAAGACTGAGAATATATTATTGCCCTTATATAAATCCATGGTACACCCACATCTCGAATACTGTGTACAGATGTGGTCTCCTCACCTCAAAAAAGATATTCTAGCACTAGAAAAAGATTCAGAAAAGAGCAACTAAAATGATTAGGGGTTTAGAGAGGGTCCCATATGAGGAAAGATTAAAGAGGCTAGGACTCTTCAGTTTGGAAAAGAGAAGACTAAGGGGGGACATGATAGAGGTATATAAAATCATGAGTGATGTTGAGAAAGTGGATAAGGAAAAGTTATTTACTTATTCCCATAATACAAGAACTAGGGGTCACCAAATGAAATTAATAGGCAGCAGGTTTAAAACAAATAAAAGGAAGTTCTTCTTCACGCAGCGCACAGTCAACTTGTGGAACTCCTTACCTGAGGAGGTTGTGAAGGCTAGGACTATAACAATGTTTAAAAGGGGACTGGATAAATTCATGGTGGCTAAGTCCATAAATGGCTATTAGCCAGGATGGGTAAGAATGGTGTCCCTAGCCTCTGTTCGTCAGAGGATGGAGATGGATGGCAGGAGAGAGATCACTTGATCATTGCCTGTTAGGTTCACTCCCTCAGGGGCACCTGGCATTGGCCACTGTCGGTAGACAGATACTGGGCTAGATGGACCTTTGGTCTGACCCGGTACGGCCTTTCTTATGTTCTTAATTCACATCAGATATTCATGGCGTTTTGTCACTGCCAGCTGGCCTGGATTTAGCCCAGCAACCTAGCTATGAAAGGCTCCATATCCCATTATCAGTCCCCTAAGCCACCCAGTTGTTCATCTGGGGAGATTTCATTTTGATTACACAGGCCCAAAGCAATCAATGTAGGAGGAAATTAAACAAAGGAAAATATAGATTTGCTCCTGATGTAAATACTGCAGAATCTGACATTTCACTGTGAGGAGTGTTGTCTCGTGAAGAGCAGTTCAGTACAGAAGAAATATGGTCACTGCTGTCCTGGGTAGCGGTGCTGTTGGGAAGCTAAGCTGTTTTATTGAGCAGGTGAGGGAGCTGTAGCAGAGAATGTATGGATGGGAGGAGTTCTCAAGCAAGTCTTCTCGATAGATGGACAATACGTTTAAGCTACATAACAGGCTTTGCTGAGGTTTTTCTCCTTCCCCCCTCCCCCAAAGCATGCATGCTAAGCCATCTATAGCAAAATCCCATTCTCAGCCATGCACAGGGGATCTCAGATCTGATAGGCCCCTCCCTATGCATGGAGGGAGAGCAGACTTTCAGTCGTGGATTCTGAGCCCCCATTGCCCTTCGCCTTGGGCAGCCATTACCCCTATGCAAAGTGATACAAACCATCACCATTCTGACCTCGTAGCATTTTCACTCACGTTGCATGGATGTGAATGACTGTGGAAAGCGCTGGGCAATAGAGGCTCAAGCCCGAGATCTGCCATGCAGAGCAGAGAGCAGAACTTTCCCATTATGGGAGCACTGGTGTGTTTGTGTGTCCATGCACATCTTGCATCTGTTTCTTAAGACCAAGAGAGAATTAGATATGCTCCTATTTAATATCTCCATTAATAATCTGGGGAAGGGAGTAAAGGGCATGTTACTGAAATTCACTAAATTAGGACACTAGCTTGGGAGACGCTATAAACACCTGTGTGGACAGGGAGAGCTAAAGAGTTGAGAACTGGCACTCAGGTACCCCAGGGCAGATCCCAAAATAGCCTATTTAGATTTGATTTAGATAGAAACTAACAAAATGAGATTCAGCATGAAAAAATGCAGGTGAGTACATCTTGAAAAATGATTCGACACACCACTATTGAACTGCTGGGAGAAGCCGGGAGGCAGTGATGCTGAAAGAAATGGAGGCAGAACAGCAGAGTTTGCAATGCAAGGTGGCAGCAAAAGTAATTAATGCCGTTTGTGGCTGTGTTCACCCAATATCATGTAACCCTGCAGGGAGGTAGTCACCTGTCCACAGATGGCTCTGATATGACTGTATTTGGAGCTGTCTTACCTTGTTAGCAGAAAGTGGATGACAAACTGGAGGGCATTCAAGAATAGCAAATCAACTGATTTAGGAGGTGTAAGGCATTGCGCTAGCAGGAAGAGTTACAAAAAAGTTGTAACCCAAGAGTTAAATGTCTGCAGCTTGGCTAAGTGGTGACTAAGGGCTTGTCTACATTAGGGCTTCTGCAGAGTGAAGCTGCCTTGGTCTGGATAGCACAAGGCAGTGTAGTCAGCAGAAAGGGGACAATGTTAAGAGGGAGAATTTAAGGTGCCTATCAGGAACACAGCTTGAGAGTGCAATGGGTACAGCCTCACCTGCAGGGAAGGGATGGACACCTCCAAGATAAGCACGTTTAAAATTATACTAGAAATCATCAGAAAATGGGCCCTAGGGAACAACCTCCCAGGGTTCGTAGGTCAGACCCATGCCTCCTCCTAAACTACTGGGAGGTTTGCATTTCAAGCTACAAACCTCTGGGCTCTTCAGTTGTCCTGCACTGTGCACAGGTTTGGGGATGATGACAGCACTGACAACTCATGATTTTAATCACAAGTATCATGGTTACTGGGCCAGCTGTTCCTCTGGACCCTCTGGTCTCTCGGGGTCAGACCTGGAGCCTTTACCCCTCCTGGGGTGGAATCATGTGATTCTCTTATTCTTAGGCTGGGCCCTGGGCTACAATACCATGTTCTTCAACCGTGGCTAAGCAGCAGGTCCCCCCAGGTGCAGCAATTGCAGTTCTTTCCTGTGGGAGCAGTGACCAGTGCTGAAGAGTGATCAGACAGTCTTTAAAAACTAACATCAGAAAGAAAAAAAAGATATTAAACAACTAAGCAGTCTACACAAATGTCTATTTCACCTAAAGCCCAACCATCCTGTGATGGTGTGTCTGAGGAAGCCAGGCTTGCCCGCCTCTGTAGTGGGTCCTGGGTGTCAGTCTGACAACTCACCTGACCTCTGGACAGAAAGTCTAACTTTTTATAGAATTGTAGCACCAGAGGGCTGGAAGGGACCTCGAGAAGTCACCAAGGCCAGCCCCCTGCGCTGGGGCAGGAGAAAACAAACCTAGACAAGCCCTTGTCCAACTTGTTTATAAAAGATGCCAATGATGGGGACTCCATCCAATCAAATTGCACAGCTTAAGTTGGACAGTTTTTCCTAGTAATGAGCCCTGCAAACATGCTGGCCAAACAGGAAATGAGATTCAAAAGTTCACGGGCCTTTTCCTGTCTACCTGGCCAGTGCATCTGAGTTGAAAGTCCATTGCTTCTTGTTCTACCTTCAGTGGACATAGGAACAATTGATCATCATCTTCTTTATAACAGCCCCTAACATATTTGAAGACTGACCAGGTCCCCCATCAGTCTTCTTTTCTCAGGACTAAACATGCCCAATTTTTCAACCTTTCCTCATAGGTCAGATTTTCATCTTTGTTGCCCTCCTCTGGACTCTCTCCTATTTGTTCACATCTTACTCAAATTGTGGTTCCTGGGGGGAACTGGGCACAGTACTCCAGCTGGAACCTCACAGTGCTGAGTAGAACGGGACAATTACCTCCTGTGTCTTACATACAACACTCCTGTTAATACATGCCAGAATCATATTAGCCTTTTTTTGCAGCTGCATCGCATTGACAACTCATTCAGTTTATGGTCCACTATAACCCCCAGATCCTTTTCAGCAGTACTACCACTTAGCCAGTTATTCCTCATTTTGTAGCTGTAATCCGTTTGATCTGCTGGCCCCCACCTCTGGGCCCACATGGTGTTGTAAACAGAAGTATTGTAAACAGGCTGGAACCAGGAGGTAGAATCTTCACAGCAAATAGCTCGGGCATTGTCTCTTAACAACCCTGAAGTTTACTGTGAGGTGGCTTATCTTGAGCCACTCTTTTGGGTTTCATAGAATCATAGAATTCAAGATCAGAAGGGACCATTATGATCATCTAGTCTGACCTCCTGCAAGATGCAGGCCACATAAGCCGATCCACCCAATCCTGAAATAATTCTCTCCCTTGACTCTGCTGTTGAATGCTCGAAATCATGATTTAAAAACTTCTAGTAGCAGATAATCCACCAGTAAGCGACCCCTGCCCCATGCTTCGGAGGAAGGCGAAAAACCTCCAGGGCCACAGCCAATCTACCCTGGAGGAAAATTCCTTCCCGACCCCAAATATGGCGATCAGCTGAACCCCGAGCATGCGGGCAAGACTCTCAAGCCAGACCCTCTGGAAAAAGGCTAACAATATCCTATCATTGACCCTTTGTACTAATTACCATTGTGGCATGTTATTGACCTATTGACTAAACCCGTTATCCTATCATACCATCCCCTCCATAAACTTATCTAGCTTAATCTTAAAGTCATGGAGGTCCTTCGCCCCCACTGTTTCCCTCGGTAGGCTGTTCCAGAATTGCACTCCTCTGATGGTTAGAAACCTTCGTCTAATTTCAAGCCTAAATTTCCTGACTGACAATTTATATCCGTTTGTCCTCGTGTCCACATTAGCACTGAGCTGAAATAATTCCTCTCCTTCCCTGGTATTTATCCCTCTGATATATTTAAAGAGTGCAATCATATCTCCTCTTATCCTTCTTTTGGTTAAGGAAAACAAACCGAGCTCCTCAAGTCTCCTTTCATACAACAGGCTTTCCATTCCTCGGATCATTCTAGTGGCCCTTCTTTGTACCCGTTCCAGTTTGAATTCATCCTTCTTAAACATGGGAGACCAAAACTGCACACAATACTCCAAATGAGGTCTCACCAACGCCTTATATAATGGGACTAGCACCTCCTTATCTCTACTAGAAATACCTCGCCTAATGCATCCCAAGACCGCATTAGCTTTTTTAGCGGCCACATCACATTGCCTACTCATAGTCATCCTACGATCAACCAGGACTCCTAGGTCCTTCTCCTCCTCCGTTACTTCCAACTGGTGCGTCCCCAGCTTATAACTAAAATTCTTGTTAGTCATCCCTAAATGCATAACCTTACACTTTTCACTATTGTATTTCATCCTGTTACTAATACTCCAGTTTACAAGGTCATCCAAATCTCCCTGGAGGATATCCCGATCCTTATCCGAATTGGCAATACCTCCCAACTTGGTGTCATCCGCAAACTTTATCAGCCCACTCCTACTTTTGGTTCCGAGGTCAGCGATAAATAGATTGAATAAAATCGGACCCAAAACCGAACATTGAGGAACTCCACTGGTAACCCCCCTCCAACCTGACAGATCACCCTTCAATATGACCCTCTGCAGTCTCCCCTTTAACCAGCTCCTTATCCACCTCTGGATTTTCATTTCGATCCCCATCTTTTCCAATTTAACCAGTAATTCCTCATGCGGTACCGTATCAAACGCCTTACTGAAATCAAGATATATTAGATCCACCGCATTTCCCTTGTCTAACAACTCTGTTACTTTCTCAAAGAAGGAGATCAGGTTGGTTTGGCACGATCTACCTTTCGTAAAACCATGCTGTAATTTGTCCCAGTTGCCATCAGCCTCAAGGTCCGTAACCACTCTCTCCTTTAAAAATTTTTCCATGACTTTGCATACTACAGATGTTAAACTAACAGGCCTGTAGTTACCCGGGTCACTTTTTTTCCCCTTCTTGAATATAGGAACTATATTAGCTAATCTCCAGTCAAACGGTACAACCCCCGAGTTTAGAGATTTATTAAAAATCATCGCTAACGGGCTTGCAATTTCACTCGCCAATTCCCTTAATATTCTAGGATGAAGATTATCCGGGCCCCCTGATTTACTTCTGTTAAGCTGTTCAAGTTTGGCTTCCACCTCAGATACCGTAATGTCTACCCCCATATCTTCATTCCCATCGGTCCCTCTACCACTATTCCTTAGCCCTTCATTAGCCTCATTAAAGACTGAGGCAAAATATTCGTTCAGATATTGTGCCATGCCAAGATTATCCCTAATCTCCACTCCGTTTAAAGTTTTAAGTGGTCCCACTTCTTCCTTCTTGGTTTTCTTCCTATTTATATGGCTAAAAAACCTTTTGCTATTGGTTTTAATCCCCTTCGCTAGGTCCATCTCCACCCGGCTCTTTGCCTTTCTCACTGCTTCCCTACACCCTCTGACCTCAATAAGGTAGGTTTCTTTGCTGATCCCTCCCATTTTCCACTCCTTGTACGCTTTCTGTTTTTTCTTAATCACTCCTCTAAGACGCTTGCTCATCCAGCTCGGTCTAAAACTGCTACCTACGAACCGTTTTCCCTTTCTCGGGATACATGCCTCTGACAGCTCCTGCAACTTCAACCTGAAATAACCCCAGGCGTCTTCCGCCTTTAGATCTCTAGATATGTTAGTCCAATCCACTTCCCTACATAGTTGCCTCAATTTAGTAAAGTTAGCCCTTTTGAAATCATAAACCTTAGTCTCAGATGCAATTTTGTTTAGCCTTCCATTTATTTTGAAACGAATTAGCTCATGATCACTAGAGCCAAGGTTGTCCCCTACAACTATTTCCTCAACAAGGTCCTCGTTACTTACCAAAATCAGATCTAAAATGGCATCCCCCCTCATCGGTTCAGCAACTACTTGATGAAGGAATTCATCAGCTATCACGTCTAGGAAAAGCTGAGCCCTATTATTATTACTAGCATTTGTTTCCCAATCTATATCCAGGAAGTTAAAATCTCCCATGATCATACAGTTCCTATTAGTATTTACCTCCTTAAAAACATTAAAGAGCTCTCTATCCATATCCAGGCTAGATCCTGGCAGTCTATAGCACACCCCAATCACTATCCCAGGGGACGCTCTAGTAGTTTTCTTCCCCAATGTGACCATTGCCCAAACAGACTCCGTATTATCCATTGCATTGCTAGTTATTTTGTTACTTTTCACCTCATTATTGACATACAATGCTACTCCCCCACCTTTACCTTTGTATCGGTCTTTCCTAAACAGCACATACCCTTCCATACCTGTACTCCAGTCATGGCTACCGTTCCACCATGTTTCGGTTATTCCTACGATATCCGGTTTCAATTCTCGGACCAGGAGCTCCAGTTCCTCCATTTTGTTACCTAAGCTTCTCGCATTGGTGAACAAACATCCTAATTTTTGCTGTTTGGCTTCTCTCACCCTTTTCACCCAACTTGGTAGGGACACAGTACTACCAGTATGACCTGTCGGTCTAGTATCCGTCCCCCCCCTCTTCCTTATACCTAACCATCCCCCTCTGGCTATATCTGTTGTTATACTGTTGTTCTCACTCTCAACGTATAAATTTGGCGTGGAGAGTACCTGGACCTCTCCCAACCGTCTCCCCCCAATGTCTAGTTTAAAGCTCTTTTAATCAGATGAGCCAGCCTTCCTCCTAGAATTCGACTTCCTTCCCTACTTAGGTGGAGCCCATCCCGTGAGAACAGTTCTCTGTCCCCAAAAGCCTTCCAGTGCCCATACATCCCAAAGCCCTCCTTGTAACACCACTCCCTCAGCCAACTATTTATCGCCACGATCCTGTCACCCCTTTGGCGCCCTTCCCTAGGGACAGGTAGAATCCCACTGAAGATCACCTGAGCCTCAATTTCCTTGAGCGTCTTACCCAACCTGGCATAGTCTCCCTTGATTCTCTCTAGCGAGAATCTAGCCGTGTCATTCGTTCCTACATGAAGGATGATCAAAGGGTTCTTACCTGCTCCTCTTAGGATCCTTTTCAACTGCAGGTCCACATCCCGTATTTTAGCGCCTGGTAGACAGCACACCCTTCTGTTCTCCGGATCGGCCCTGGTCACAGGCCTGTCCAACCTTCTCAGTATGGAATCCCCAATCAGATAGACCTGCCTTTGCCTGGGGACAGTGCGGTCCTCTAACCTATCCTCCGTCCCCCCTGGTTGCAAGCTCCTTCCATTCCTATCATCCCTTGTGGTTCCCCTTAAGCCATCGTGTATCCTCCCTGGGCCCAAACTTGGTGCTGCCTCCATGGACTCCTCCCCTCTTTCTATCAGACTAGCCGCTCTCCTCTTTTTCCTTGCCCTCCCACCGTCAGTTACCACCTGCTGTACCCCTTCCTCATTCTCCAAACCTTCAAACCTGTTCCTTAGCTCTATTTCTCCTTCACTGGCTCTCCTTTTCCCCTGCCTGCTTCTCACAGTCACATGCTTCCACCGCCCATATTCCTCGTCTGGCATTCCCCCCTCACTGGCCTTAGCCCCTGCTTCCCCCTGTACCTCTGGGCGTTCCCCTTCAGTCACTGCTTGCCATTGCTCCATCAGCTGCTCAAACCACCTTCTATGCTCTATCAGGGTTTCTACCTGCAACTCTAGACCCTGGATCTTTTCCTCCAGCAGCTCTATTAGGCGGCACTTCATACATACATAGTACTGTTCTGGCTCCCCCGCTAGGATCATGTACATACCACAGCTGCTGCATGCTATCATCCTCGGTGTATCCTCTGCTGCTTGGCTCATGGCTGCTGCTGTCTCGGCCTCGTTCGGTGTTCTTACCTGGGGAACACAGGAAGCACGGCGCCACCCCCTTCCGCCTCCCCCTTCCGCCTCCCCCTGTAAACTCCCACTCAAACTCCCCTGTTAGCAGCCCTGTTGGCCGGCTCCTGGGCCGCTGCGATCAGCTGTGCCGCTGCCTGGCTGGGCGGCCGCTTTTATAGGCCCCCTCCTCCGCCTAGCTCCGCCCCCTAATCAGGGCTCAGCAGTCTGCCCCGACAGAGAGACACAAGCACCACAAAGACAGACGCAAACACAAAATACCTGGCTCCTCCAATGGGAACTCCCACTCAAACTCCCCTGACTTCCTTCCAGTCTGCTATTAAATTAAACCAATATATACCTACAGTAAACATCCCAATAACCAGGTCATCCACAGTATTCATAAATTATTACAGAGCACACCACTTCTGTGACAGCCAGTCACATGATATTTGGTGATTTTCTTAAAGCTCCAGCTTCTGGAGTTGTGATTATGTGAGAATTTCAGCTTTCATTAAAAAAAAAAAAAGACAACCATGTCTAGCCCTTGTGGTTAGAGAGAAATGCTTGAAAATGTCACCTGGATACACCCTGAAGGCTCAGAAACAAGATGACAAATAAAATGAACCTACAATTTATATATTTTTTTAAAACCCGTCAGGGTCCACGCAGGTCTCTGCACTCCTGAGCCTGTGCCCTGCGTTGGCTAGTTCAATAAAAAGAGTCCCCAGGCCTTCTTCAGTGCTTCAGCCTTGTGTCTTTATTTATGGTGCAACGGTATAGTCCCCCTTATTCCCGCAACAGCTATCCCCCGTCAGACCCTTCCCAGGGTCTGCTGGGCCTGCTCTACACTACAACTTTAGGTCGAATTTAGCGTTACCTCGATTTAACCCTGAACCCATCCACACAACGAAGCCCTTTTTCTACTTAAAGGGCTCTTTAAATCGATTTCTTTACTCTACCTCCGATGAGGGGATTAGCACTGAAATCCACCTTGCCAGGTCAAATTTGGGGTAATGTGGATGCAATTTGATGGTATTGGCCTCTGGGAGCTATCCTAGAATGCTCCATTGTGACTGCTCTGGACAGCGCTCTCAACTCAGATGCACTGGCCAGGAAGACAGGAAAAGGCCCATGAACTTTTGAATTTCATTTCCTGTTTGGCCATCATGTTTGCAGAGCTCATCAGCATGATGTAAGCAGAGTCAGGATGAGCTCTACCCTGACATCTGGTGGTAAATTATGAGGAGTGGGCAAAGGAATTTCAAGAATGTGCATTGGAGTGGGGAAAGGAATTTCAGGAATGTGCATTGGCAAACCCACTCCACTTAGCATAGCGCACAGCAGCCTGGGATGGTTATTTTCACAGCTGTGGGATCCCCAATTTCTTTGTTATTGGGGCAGGAGGAATAAAATGTTGTCACCCTTATGAAGTAAATGAGGAACTACAAAACTGTCTTATGATAAAGGGTTTCATTATCAACTAAATAGTACTTGCTAGACAAGGGACATGGGTTCCAAAACCCAATGAATTGAGAAAGGCTGGGGACAGGTATCAGTACCTGGTGGTGCAGGCTCCTTGCGTGAGCCGGAAGCACCAGCCCCACCTATGCCTCTCTCCATTGTGGAATATCAGAATTGATTTTTGATTCCCTTAAGAATCTAGATAGAGGTTACTGAGCTGAACTCACTTTGGGCTAATGGTGCTCTAGCACTGGGGCTCCCCTACTGTGAGCTGAAATCACTAAAGAGCTGAAATCACTAAAGAGCTGAAATTGCTGAGCTGAGAGCACTGAGTACTGTGCTAACTAGTGGGGGAGCCTGAAGCTATACTGCAGAGCGGAGTGGAGCAGTTCATGGAGCCATGGAGTGAGTGGAGCTGAGCAGTTTGCGGGGACGGCTGGTGGACCAGAGCAGCTGGCAGAGCGGAGCAGCTGTGGGATGGGTGGAGCGGCCCACGGAGCGAGCGGAGCCGAGCAGTTTGTGGGGACGGCTGGAGCGGATCACGGGACGGCTGGTGGAGCAGAGCAGCTGGCGGAGCGGAGAAGTTTGTGAGGACGGCTGGAGGAGCAGTTCGTGGAAAAGGCAGGAGCAGAACCCCACGGACCACGTAAGGTGTCCCTTTCCACCCAGGCTGGGGGTGGGGACAGGGACCGCTGCAGATAGACTCTCGAACTCTGGGGCTGCACTGACCCGGGACAGACACTTTTGGATTGTGGGGACTGTGAGTGATCTTTGGGTTGCTGGACTCTAGGGACATTTGGGATATTGGACTTTGGAGTCTTGGGGGATTTGGGGGGTTGCTGGACTCAAGAGCCCGTGGAGAAGGACACGGCCCAATTTCCTGGGGTGGATCTTTGCTCACGGTTTAATCTATGAATGCTAATTGAGATGTTTTCCCAATTTAATGCTTGTGTTTATCTCATGTAATTAAACCTTTTCTGCTACACCGAGACTCTGTGCTTGCGAGAGGGGAAGTATTGCCTCTTCGAGGCACCCAGGGGTGTGTGTAAGATTTTCCCAGGTCACTGGGTGGGGGCTCGAGCTGGTGTCGCATTACGTTGTAGGGAAGGAACCCCTATGTATTGAACCCGGCCCTTGCTGCTATCAATTCGGCCTGGCAGCAGGGTTACATGTACATTGCCAGGGCACATTGCCTGGCCTGTACTTTGTGAGAAGTCTATGACCATGTCCCTCTCGTCACCATGCTGCCGTCGCCTCCTTGCTTGGTTTTGCGTGAAACAATTGTCTGCCGTTGCTCTGACGGAGGGAGGGGTGACGGACAACATGGCTTACAGAGAATTAAAATCAACAAAAGAGGTGGTTTTGCATCAAGGAGAAAAACTGTCACACAGAATGGCCCCGTCAAGGATTGAACTCAAAACCCTGGGTTTAGCAGGCCATTGATTTCACAAAACAAATCGGGGCAATTTCTTGTTTTGATCCACTCCATCTATCGTTTACACCTTAGGTTGGCAGTAGATGGTGTAGTATGACTGCTAGCCATCGTCATCTCCTAGGTGCTTGGCAGAAGATGGGAATGACCTGGCTGAGTCACTCTCATGTCTGCCCAGGCGCTCCTGACTGACCTCACTGAGGTTGGCTAAAAGAGCACCCAGGAGTACGACGATGATGGCTACCAATCGTAATGCACTGTCTGCTGCCAAAAGGCAATGAGTTGCTGCTGTGTAGCAATGCAGTCCCATGTCTACCAGCACCCAGGAGATGTACGGTGACAGTGAGCTGAGCAGGCTCCATGCTTGCCGTGGTATGGTGTCTGCTTAGGTAACCCAGGAAAAAAGGTGTGAAATGATTGAAAGCAATGGCAGACAAGGAGGGAGGGAGGTAGGGGGGGGGCCTGACAACATGTACCCAGAACTACCCGTGACACTGTTTTTGCCCCATCAGGCATTGGAATCTCAACCCAGAATTCCAATGGGTGGTAGAGACTGCGGGAACTATGGGATAGCTACCCACAGCACAACGCTCTGGAAGTTGATGCTAGCCTTGGTACTGTGGGCGCAGTCCGCCAATGTAATGCACTTAGAGCATTTTGTGTGGGGACACACACAATCGACTGTATAAAAACGATTTCTAAAAAACCAACTTCTATAAATTTGACCTAATTTCGCAGTGTAGACATACCCCTGGCCCATGAGGCTCCTTGCCTTTGGTGAGGAGACCAAGATGTAAGCCTCCTGTCCTGTCCCCTCCCAGGCTAGCCTCCTCACTGAGCTTTCTCCGGGGCTTTTATAGCCCTCCCTCTTCCTCAGCCCAGCTGTCTCTACTTAGCTCAAGTCATTGTTGTGAGCTGGCTCTCGTTAAGGCCTGCAGCTGGGCTCTCTGCTGGCTGCCCGGGCCCCTACACCTGGCTTCCCTACCAGAAAGCAGGGCTGGGCCAGCCTTTTGGCAGGGCATTCAAGGGGTTTTACCACAGCCCTGCCACACATCTCCCCCCTTCAAGAAGCCGCCAGGCTCCACCTGTCCCTGCCCCTCCTTGGCCAGATTAATCTGCTCCTCGGCGGGAGCCTCTGTATCCCCACTGTGGGTTCCTGTGGACCCGCTCTGGTGTTACCAGTTCCCCCCCCCCCACATCCTCAGAAGGGACAGGTCTCCCCTCTATGTCCTTTAGCCCGGCAGAATCCACATTCCTGCCCTACCCACGGCTGGTGGCCTAGGTACCCCACCTCTGGGTTCTGTTCCCTGGCCCTGGCCTTCCTTGGATTCCTGGGTGCTACACTCTTGGCATCCCTCCCCCGAGGGTCCTTTGTTGCCACATAACCAAGTCTTCACCTCGTTGTCTAGGAATTTCCCTGCTAGCCCCCCCTTTTTCCCTTGTCCCCGGTGGAGGGGGTTCTTTTGCCTTTAGGGGTTTGGGCTTCCCCTTACCCCCTTTTAGCCCTTCCCTTGGGTATTCTGTGGCCCCCGCCTCAGGCGCTACACCCTGACTCCGGGCTTCCCCCGACTGGGGTCCCCAGTCACCTCTCAATAGGACTGGGTAGGCTAAGTTCTGCACTACACCCACCCAGTGCCACCAGAAGCACCCCTGGACCTCTATAGGCACCCGGGCCATCAGATAGCTCCGGGTGTCTCCATGGATACATCTCGGGGCCACCCTTGCCCCTGGGATCACCCAGGGGGGCTTCACCAAACCCCTCTGCATCAGTGAGCAGGAGGAGGCAGAATCTACTACCCCCTCCCAGGGCTTACCCCCTGACAACTATATGAGTGTTGCTGGGGGATCTCTTCGCCCCCTTCCGGCCCCCAGTTCACCCACAAAAGTCCGCCAGCCCACATTCCATCTGTGGACAGTCCTGCTTTTTATGGCCCGGGTGTCTGCACTGCCAGCAGGTCAGTTCTCTGCTGCGGGTGGGCCCTGGGTCTGGCCCCCTCTTGGGAGTAGCATCTGGCAGGCTTCTCCCCGGCCCCATTCCCTTGCTGGGCTTTATTACCTGCCAGGGCCCCTCTGCTTCCACATACTCCTCCGTTAAGTGGACCGCATCAGACACGTGACCCGGCTGATGCGTTCGGACCCACACGTGTACTGGGTCCGGGAGTCCCACAAGGAATTGTTCCAAGACCACTTGGTCCATGACCTCCTCTATTGTCTGGGCTGCGGGCCTCAACCACCAGGTGGCCCAATCCATCAGTCTCTGGGAGAATGCCCTGGGCCGCTTGGAACCGCTGACGGTATCTCTCAGTTGGGAGTCCCACATGGTCTAATATAGCAGCCTTTACCGCTTCATAGTCTCTGGCCTGGGCCTCACCCAAAGCCATGAACGCAGCTTGGGCTTCCCCTCCCAGGTACAGGGCTAGCCGCAGGGCCCAGGTCATCCGCTCCCAGCCAGCCAATGTAGCCACCCGTTCAAGAGTCCCCAGAAATGCATCAGGGTCATCTGCAGGGTTCATCTTGCAAAGCCCCCACCCTGGCATCCTGGTTCCATCCCCCACTGCCAGACTCACCTTTTCTTGGAGGAGCTGTTGTTGGGTCGCCGATTGTTCCTTGATAAACTCCTGGAGTGCCATCTGTTGGTCTGCCTGCCAGGTCATCAGGGTCTGTTGTTCTGTCCATTGGGACTGTTGCATTTCTTGCACCGTGGTCACCAGCCACTTTAGGGTCTCCTCCATCTTGGCAGCCCCCAGTAACAATGGTAGAAGGATCCCAGACAAGCCCCCAGTGTCACAGGGTCTTCACAGGTCTCCACCCTCCCAAGCCTGTGCCCTGCATTGGCTGGCTCAATAAAGAGTCCCCACACCTTCTTCAGTGCTTCAGCCTTATGTCTTTATTTACAGTGCAACAGTATAGTTTCCCCCTTATTCCCACAACAGCTATCCCCAGTCAGACCCTTCCCAGGGACTCCTAGCCTGTGAGGTGCCTTGCCTTTGGTGAGAAGACCAAAATGTATCCTGTCCGCTCCGAGGCTAGCCTCCTCATGGAGCTTTCTCCAGGGCTTTTATAGACCTCCCCCTTCCTCAGCCCAACTGTCTCTACTTAGCTGAAGTCATTGCTGCGAGCTGGCCCTCATTAAGGCCTGCAGCTGGTCTCTCTGCTGGCTGTCCAAGCCCCTGCACCTGGCTTCCCTACCAGAAAGCAGGGCTTGGCCAGCCTTTTGGTTGGCAGGGCATTCAAGGGGTTTTACCCCAGCCCTGCCACAACCCCTCATGATTTTTAAGACTACCTCATGACTTTGGAAGCCTGACTTGTGATTTTTGACTGTTCGCCTCTGGCCACCCTGTAATGACAACATACGCGATGTAACTAGAGGGATGCCATACTGCTGAAAGCAGCCCTCGTTCCTCTGCAGCTCTCCTAGATACAGAGAAGCAGGGTTGGTGACTTTAAACATGTCACTTCTCCCCATGCAGGGAGTCCAGTGAGTGCTGTGTGTGATGCTGTATGGAATCTGGGGGACACTTTAGGATATTATGAATACTAATATTGTAAAATTGCAATGAGTTATGCCAGATATGCCATGTAAGATATCTGCAAAAATGTTATAATTTGCCAGATATGATCATCTCCTTTATGTGTTTGTATCACCTTTGTATTTTTGGTTATATTTATGTATGTCTGTATTATAAAACTTGTGCACCCCCAGACAGTTTTGCATGAGCCTGCTTGATGGCCCATTAAGGATCATCAGCTATACAATTGACCCATTGAGAGAAGGCAGATACACCTTATGACTCAGCAAGGCATGCCTATAGACTGAACTGTAAGGCCTCCAAGCCATGTGCTGGGCAGCTTTTTGTTTGAAACAAAGGAAGCACAAGCCACATAGCAAAGGACTACAACAGGCAGCTGCATTTTCTCCATTTTGTCTTCAATCCTGCTTCTTACCTCTGGAGGAACTTTGCTACAAACTGAAGCTCTGAACAATGGACTGAATGACCCATCCAAACTGTGGATGTAATTAGTGGTGAGCTGGAGCCGGTGCTCAAGAACCGGTTGTTAAATTTAGAAGCCAGTGTAGAACCAGAAGGGGCCGGCAGGTGGGCAAACTCAAGTCCGCAGGCAAAATCCAGTCCGCAGGACCATCCTGTCCGGCCCGTCTGAGCTCCCAGCTGGGGAGACTCCCCCGGCACCTCTCCCACTCCCCCCCCACACACACACACAGAGCCCCAGTGTGCTGCCAGTGCTCTGGGCAGCTCTGCAGTTCCTGCTGCTTTGAGCAGCATGGTAAGGGGACCGGGCCAGGGCTGGGAGGAGGGGTTGGATAAGGGGCAGGGAGCGGTTGGAGGTGGGGGAGGTTCGGGGGGGGGGGCGGACAGGGGATGGGGAACGGGGGCGTGGTTGGTAGGCGTGGGAGTTCTGGGGGTCTTTCGGGGTGGTGGTGGATGGGGTTGGGGCAGTCAGGGGCAGGGAGCAGGGCGAGTTGGGTAGGGAGTGGGGTCCTGGGGGGCAGTTAGGGTGGGGGGTCCCGGGAGGGGGTGGTCAGGGGACAAAGAGCGGGGGGGGTTGATCGGTTGCAGGTTCTGAGGGGGGCAGGATGTGGGTTGGGGTTGGATGGTGAGGGCTTGTAATCTGCGCGGTTCCCTACCAGATCTTCGGTGGCGGGAGAGGGGTCTTCACTCGCCACCAAAATGCCACCGAAAACCCTGAGCGAGTGAAGACCCCCCCGCCACTGCCAAAGTGCTGCCGAGCACCTGGTAGGGAACCGGTTATTAGGATTTTGGGAGCTCATCACTGAATGTATTCCAGAGGGACTTTCAAGCCAGCAAATTCACCAACCTGATATATGGACTGTTTTACCATTTAACATCTCTTGTTTTTTCTTGTTTCTTTATAATAAATCTTTAGTTTTAGATGTTAAAAGGATTGGCTGGCAGCGTGGTATTTTGGGTAAGATCCAAACCTATACTGACCTGCTAATGTGGTTGACCCTATGGGCTCAGAAGAACATTTTTGTATATGTGAGCAGAGTTTAAAATAACTTCTTACTGTACTGGACCTAGGTGCTGATTGGGAGCCAGAGAACTGAAACGCAATAAGGGTGCTGTGTGATTTCTTTTTTGCTTCATAATAACCGGGGGGGAATTGGAAGCACAGTTAGTGACTGGTTGGGAGATTTAACTTCAGTGTTACTCCCAAGACTCATGGGTATCGGCTCTCCCTTTTGCAGCCTGCCCTGACTGTGGCATTTCCAGTGAGGGCTGCCCCAGACACCGCGGGTCACACTGTGCATCCAGGCAGCTCACCAAGCCAGGCGCATTGCCTTATGCCTTGCCCCAGGTAATGGAACCTTAGGCACTGCTGGACTCTGGACCAGTAGCCTCGGCTGGGAGATTCTCCACTAGGGTGACCAGATGACAAACATGAAATATTGGGGCGGGGGGAGGGGGCGGAGCAAAAAAAAAAAAAAGCCGGAGGCTCCCTTCCCCCACCGCCAGGCAGCAATGGCACAGCCCCGTCTCCACCCAACTCTCGGCTCTGACCCCGATACACCCCCAGCTCTCTCATCCCCTTGCTCTTGGGCCAAGCCTGGGCTCCAAGCTCTGCAGCTGAGCCGCGCTCTGAGCCCCTCCTGCAGCTCCCGGCCCAGCTGCTCCCGGGCTCCGTCGCTCAGTCCGGCCCTGCAGCAGGGGCTGCTCTGCTCCACCCCGCCTGGGACACTCCCTCGCCTGGCTGCGGGGAGCTCGGGGACCCACCCGGGCAGGGGGCGAACCAGGCAGCCGGGACCAGCCCCTCCCGGCAGGAGTGTGTCCGCCCCATGCGTGTCTCCACCCACCCGGGCCCTGCCCACTCTGCGCTGCCCCCAGCCCCACTGCGCTGCTCCGCAGGCTGCAGGGCGGGAGCAGCCTCCGCGCTGCGCTCCTGGCCCCGGCCATGGCCCGTGCACAAACCTGGGAGGGAGGAGTAATGCTGCGGCCTTGGCGAAGAGGCGGGGCCAGGGCGGGGATTTGGGGAAGGATCCAATGGGGGAAGGGGGGCGGAGTCGGGGCGGGGTGTGAGAGTCCCTCCGGGCTCTGCCTGTGCGCCGGAGCAGAGGGCAAAAAAACAAGCAAATATCGGGACAGTCCCGATAAAATCAGGACGTCTGGTCACCCTATTCTCCACCACCCGGCCAAGCCTCACACACAAGCTGCCTGGCAGCTATCGTAGTGAAGGTGAATGGAGGTGTCAAAAAATAACAACTGCTCAAGAGGGAGGGAGGGAGGGGACAGGAGCCATTTGCAAGAGCACTGCTCTGTGCACAACTGCAGGCCTGGGGCCAGTCAGAACCAAGCATTCTGGGTAAAAATGATTCCACTGGGTTGTGGGGACTAGGGCAGGGGTGATAGCTCTGCGTGCCCTCCCAGGGTTTCTCAGCCTGTGAGGCCCTCTTCTCCCCATCCCACTGACCTCCAGGCCACTCACCCCTTCCTCTTTTTGAATACACGGGGAGCTGGCCCTGGGTCAGATGCTGGGCTCTGTGCCACTGTGCTGAACCCTGGCTCCCATGAGGCAGAAACACACAGGCGACCCAGTGTGTTCAGCTCTCCCTCTTCTTTGTACACTGTAGCAAAAGGCTCCTGGGAGGACACTTGGTCCATGCTCCTGAAAGAGAGAGCCAGAGAGAACTTCTCTGGCCCTGCTAAACAGGAGGTAGCGGGGCAGCAAGATATGTTCTGACAAACTGCGCGGCAGCAGTAAGAACAAAAACGTGCAGAGTATATGCCCTGCATGTCTTTCTCAATCTCTCTCTCTCTCTCAGAGACACACACCCTGATGCCCAAGTATCCCTTACATACACACATATGCCTCCCAAATACTTCTCACACACGCACACCCTCTCCCCTTTACACACCCATCACCTGCCATATACTCAGTGGTGAGCTGGAGCTGGTTCACACGAACTGGTTGTTAAATTTTGAAGCAGTTTTAGAACCAGTTGTTAACCCACTTCCCTGTGAGGGGACGCTGTGGCTTTGATGGGCTCCGGCTGGGAAGTGATGTAATTCCTCCTCCGGCCGCTGGGGTGCTGCGCTGAGGGAGCCATGGGGGCCGCTGCCTGGCCCTGGGCACAGGCCCTGTTGCTGCTGCTGCTCCCCTGGCCCTGGGGCTCCCGCTGCTGCCTGGTGGGTCCCCGGCTGCTCTGCTGGGCCTGGGCTGCTTCCTGCTACTCATGCTGCTCCAAGACGCTCTCCCTGTAAGTACCCACCACCCTTCCCACAGCCAGCCCCTGTCTCCAGCGAGCCCCGCACTGCCCTGCCCTGCCCGCAGCCAGCCCCTGCCGCACCCTCTGCCCTGCCTGCAGCCAGCCCCTGCCGCACCCCCTTCCCGCAGCCAGCCCCGCACCCCCTGCCTGCAGCCAGCCCCTGCCACACTCCCTGCCCTGTCTCTAGCCAACCCCTGCCACACACCCCTGCCCAAAGCCAGCCAGCCCAACACTCCTCTGTCTCCAGCCAACCCCTGCCACACCCCGCTGCGGCCCTGCCCGAAGCCAGCCAGCCCCACACACCCCTGCCCTGCCTGCAGCCAGCCCCTACCTCCAGTCAGTCCTTGCCCTGCCTCCAGCCAGCCCTGCACCCTCTTGCTTCCAGCCAGCCCCACACCCCCTGCCTCCAGCTAGCCCTGCCCCACGCCCCTGTCTGCAGCCGGCCCCACATCTACTGGTGCCCTGCAGTTCCCAGGGCAGTAACCCTGCACACCTGCTTCAATGAGGGGGGCAGGGAGCAGCTGGGACCCAACATGTGCACAGCCTAGGGTGACCAGACAGCAAGTGTGAAAAATCGGGACGGGGTGGGGGGCTAATAGGAGCCTACATAAGAAAAAGACCCCAAAATTGGGACTGTCCCTATAAAATTGGGACATCTGGTCACCCTAGCATACCCCCAGGGAATACGGATGTATGGTAATCCTATTAAGCCAAAAAATACATACTGTGGCACATCCCTTAAATCAGAACTTTTTAGGGAGGGCTAGCTCAGTAGTTTGAGTATTGGCCTACTAAACCTAGGGTTATGAGTTCAATCCTTGAGAGGACCACTTAGGAATCTGGGGCAAAAATCAATACTTGGTCCTGCTAGTGAAGGCAGGGGGCTGGACTCGATGAGCTTTCAAGGTCCCTTCCAGTTCTAGGTGATAGGTATATCTCCAATTAATTTATAATTAAAAAAAAATGATTTTGGCAGCTCATCACTGCATATACCCCTCTTTCTCTCAGACATACCCACTCCCAACCAGGCCTGTGCTTCTGTGTTGGTAGAGTATCAGTGCTGTGCATAATGCTGTCCCAGATGGCTGCATTCTCCTGGCCAGCCCTTTCACAGAATCATAGAATATCAGGGTTGGAAGGGACCTCAGGAGGTCTTCTAGTCCAACCCTCTGCTCAAAGCAGGACCAATCCCCAACTAAATCATCCCAGCCAGGGCTTTGTCAAGCCTGACCTTAAAAACCTCTAAGGAAGGAGATTCCACCACCTCCCTAGGTAACCCATTCCAATGCTTCACCACCCTCCTAGTGAAAAAGGTTTACCTAATATCCAACCTAAACCTCCCCCACTGCAACTTGAGACCATTACTCCTTGTTCTGCCATCTGCTACCACTGAGAACAGTCTAGATCCATCCTCTTTGGAACCCCCTTTCAGGTAGTTGAAAGCAGCTATCAAATCCCCCCTCATTCTCTTCTGCAGATTAAACAATCCCAATTCCCTCAGCCTCTCCTCATAAGTCATGTGCTCCAGTCCCCTAATCATTTTTGTTGCCTTCCACTGGACTCTTTCCACTTTTTCCACATCCTTCTTATAGTGTGGGGCCCAAAACTGGACACAATACTCCAGATGAGGCCTCACCAATGTCAAATAGAGGGGAATGATCACGTCCCTCTATCTGCTGGCAATGCTTCTACTTATACAGCCCAAAATGCCGTTAGCCTTCTTGGCAACAAGGGCACACTGTCGACTCATATCCAGCTTCTCGTCCACTGTAACCCCTAGGTCCTTTTCTGCAGAACTGCTTTCTAGCCGCTCGGTCCCTAGTCTGTAGCAGTGCATGTGATTCTTCTGTCCTAAGTGCAGGACTCTGCACTTGTCCTTGTTGAACCTCATTAGATTTTTTAAAAGGTAATAATTGGAGGTATACCAACCTCCTAGAACTGGAAGGGACCTTGAAAGGTCATCGAGTCCAGCCCCCTGCCTTCACTAGCAGGACCAATTTTTTGCCCCAGATCCCTAAGTGGCCTCCTCAAGGATTGAACTCATAACCCTGGGATTAGCAGGCCAATGCTCAAACCACTGAGCTTTCCCTGGCACAATTGTCTAATTTGTCTAGCTCCCTCTGTATCCTATCCATACCCTCCAGCGTATCTACCACTCCTCCCAGTTTAGTGTCATCTGCAAACTTGCTGAGGGTGCAGTCCACGCCATCCTCAAGATCATTAATGAAGATATTGAACAAAATTGGCCCCAGGACCGACCTTGGGGCACTCCGCTTTCCAACTAACCCACCCAAAAACTGACAGAAAAAAATAAAACCCCTCCTTTTCTACCTCGTGCTGTGCAAAGGCAGAAGTTGGGTGATAGCCAATACCCAACAAGGAAATCAATTTAGCTAATAGTATTAGAATAACTATGTTTCTCTCTGCCTCTGCCTCCCTCACCTACGGAAAGGCTGTGGAAGCTTTGCTAAGCACTGGTGGCATGGCAGGAGCCTGGCTAGTACTAGTCGTCACTTCAGGTCAAAGCCCTGCCTACCCTCTTCTGTGAGATTATTCCTGTAATTCCATCTGGGTCTGGGGTCCAAGTTGCTAACTATCAGAGGAAGGAAATTAGTGGTGGTGTTTTGATTAAACAGTGACCTTTTTATAGCCGACATGGCACTAGCAGGCATTCCTGTCAGAAGGCTCCATTGTATTATGGAGATTGTGTATTTGCTTTGCGGTTTAGACAATCTATTATTTAAATGGGTCTATTCCCAAGCAATTTATTATTGTAATTTTGCCTCAACGGATGCAGAGAAATGTGCTCTTTAACAGCTACGTTCTTTTTAATGGAGTCCACTTTTACTGTAGAGTGAAATAATCACAAATCTTGGTTTATTAGGACCTTTACAAAACCCTTCTGGTAGATTCTTCTTTGAGTGATTGCTCATATCCATTCCAGTTAGGTGTGCGCACCGCGTGCACGTTCGTCAGAAGACTTTTACCCTAGCAACACTCGGTGGGTCGGCTGGGCGCCCCCTGGAGTGGCGCCACTATGGCACCGGATATATACCCCAGCCGACCGATCCACTGCTCAGTTCTTTCTTACCGCCCGTGTCGGTCGTTGGAACAGTGGAGCATGGCTTAGCTGACCTCCACTTCCCTAGCTTACTCGTAGTTTCTCGTTCGTTATTGTGTACATAGTTATAATTCTTTATATATATATAGATAGATAGATAGTTATATTCACTCGTTTAATAGTATAGTTAGTGTAGTAATAGTTAGAGGGGTTCGGGGATTAGCCCCTTCCCCACACCCGGTGCTGGAGCACATGCCCAGCTCACCGGGTTTCAAGCCGTGCTCGGCCTGCCACAGGCCGATGCCGACAGGAGATCCACACGACTCCTGTTTGAAGTGCCTCGGTGAATCGCACTTAACAGCTAAGTGCCCCATTTGCAGAGCTTTCAAGCCACACACTAAAAAGGAGCGGGACATAAGACTTAGGGTAGGTGTATACTTACCTGCCGGGTCGATGCGTAGAGTTCGACTTCTCGGAGTTCGAACTATCGCGTCTAATCTAGACGCGATAGTTCGAACTCCGAACACGCTCCCGTCGACTCCGGAACTCCACCACCGCGAACGGCGGTGGCGGAGTCGACGGGGGAGCCGCGGACTTCGATCTCGCGGCGTCTGGATGGGTGAGTAGTTTGAACTAAGGTAGTTCGATTTCAGCTACGCTATTCACATAGCTGAACTTGCGTACCTTAGTTTGACACCCCACCCTAGTGTAGACCAGGCCTTAAACAGCTCCTCATGGAGGCGGCTCTCACCCCTCCATCTTCGGCACCAAGTGCTGCTCAGTCGGAGACCAGAAGCACCTCCTCGGCACCGGACCGTACCAGTATGCCCAAGGCCTCTCGGCACCGGACGTCACCGGCACCAAAGTCGGCCCCGAGGCGCTCCCTCTCCCCAAGGGTAAAGAAAGCCAAAACTCCTGCCACCTCGGCACCGCCCGCTGCGCGGCCAGAGAGTGCGCCTAGGTTGGACCGCCCGGCGCCGACACCCGCCACGGCACCGACTAAGCCGGCGCCGCCGATTCCGGTCCCACAAGAGCCGTCGAGTCCGGCGCCTGTGACCTCCCCGGCGCCTGCCGCGGTAGAGCTCACCATGCCTTCCACACCGGAGGCGTTCTCAGCGTGAGAGACCTGATTGCCTTGACAGACTCGGCACTGCCTCCACCCCCGGCACCACCGGTGAGGGTAGTTCAATCAATTGGCAAGCCAGCCTTGATTCGACCATCCTCTGTCGGCGCAGCGGACCGGCACCGCTCACGATCGCGGTCCCGCAGACGCTCCATATCCAGATGGCGCTCCCGCCCTCAACGCTGCTCGCAGTCCCGGCACCATTCCGCTACACGGTACCGGTCAGACTCGCGGCACCGGTCGGTATCCCGTTCACCGGCTCACTACTCTTGGCACTGCTCCTGCTCCCGGCACTGCTCCTGGCACCATACCTCCCGAAGCCACTCATGACGCCGGGATTCGAGATCTCGGTCGACCTCCCGGCACCGGTCCGGTCGCAGATCCCGATCTCGCTCTCGGTACTGGGATGCTTCACGGCACCAGTCCCCGGTGCGTAGGGGAACTAGGTCTGTCGGAAAATCTGCCCAAGGCTTCTCTGCTCCTCCATGGCCATCCAGACATCCGTCGGTGTCATCCCACGTGGACAGCTACTATTCCCAAGACCGCAATTCGGATGTGCCCGCCGGAGTTTTTCAAGAAGCCCGGCCTCAAGACCAAGGTCCTCAACAGTGGCCCTTTTGGACACCTTGGGCGTACCACCAGACCCAAGGTGCTCCATTACCGCCGGCACGCTCTGCTTCATCGGAACACCGAGCACCAGAGGCCGCAGTTAGCCGTCCCCCTCCAACTGGGACAGATGACCCGCTGGTCCATCCACCGAGTTCCCCGGTACCGCTAGAGCAGGAACCGGTGTGAGAGCAGGAGGTCATACAGGACCCGCTCGTCCCCAGCGTCTCATCCTCTTCCTCGCCAGATGAGGCAGTGGTAGGGACCTCCTCCTCAGGGTCACCACCAATAGACCTAAGAGCCTATCAGGACCTACTTAGGAGGGTTGCGCTCAATATGAATCCTAGAATCATAGAATCATAGAATTCAAGATCAGAAGGGACCATGATGATCATCTAGTCTGACCTCCTGCAAGATGCAGGCCACATAAGCCGATCCACCCACTCCTGAACTAATTCTCTCCCTTGACTCTGCTGTTGAATGCTCCAAATCATTATTTAAAGACTTCAAGTAGCAGATAATCCACCAGCAAGCGACCCCTCCACGTAGAGGAGGTCCCGGAGGTCGAAGACCCAGTGGTCAGCATCCTGTTGGCGGATACCCCCACTAGGGTGGCCTTGCCCTTCATCAGGACAATCCAAGCCAATGCTGACACCTTATGGCAGTCCCCAGCCTCCATTCCCCCTACACCAAAAGGGGTTGAGCATAAATACATGGTACCCTCTCGGGGGTACGAATACCTGTATGTCCACCCTCCTCCCTCCTCCTTAGTTGTCCAGTTGGTCAATGAGAGGGAGCGCCATGGCCAACAAGCACCAGCCCCGAAGTCCAAGGAGGCTAGGCGGATGGACCTACTCGGTCGCAAGGTGTACTCGGCAGGCGCCCTACAGCTCCGGGTAGCAAACCAGCAGGCTCTACTGAGCCGATATAGTCACAACACCTGGGCAGAGCTGAGTAGATTCCAAGAACTGTTCACCCCGGACTCCTGCCAGGAATTCACTGCTTTCCTGGAGGAAGGGAAGAAGGTAGCTAGAACCTCCCTTCAGGCCTCTCTAGATGCGGCCGACTCGGCAGCCAGAACTCTGGCCTCCGGTATCACCATGAGACGCATCTCATGGCTGCAGATATCCAACCTCCCGCTGGAGTTACAATATACCATCCAAGACTTACCCTTTGATGGTAAGGGTCTGTTCTCCAAGAAAACTGACCCCAGGCTACAGAGCTTAAAGGACAATAGAGTCGTCATACGTTCCTTGGGCATGCATACACCCGTGACCCAACGCAGACCTTTCCGTCCCCAACCTTACCACCCGTACTTTGTGCCCAGGCACAGGCAAGACTTCAGCAGGCGGCGCGGACGAGGTGGGCGTAGACGTCAGTCGGGACCCCAGGTGGGCCAAAACCAAGGTCCCTCCAAACCACCGGTGGGACCGAAGTCTGCCTTTTGAAGGTTCGCCCGAGGACGGCGTACCAGTTTCTGGACAGGATCCTTTTCCTCCCTTCTCCAACCGCCTCTCCTACTTCCTCCCGGCGTGGTCCCAACTGACCTCAGACGTCTGGGACCTACGCACCATGAAACAAGGATACCACCTCCAATTTGTTTCAACCCCGCCTTTCCACCCTCCATCCCAGTCCCTCTTCAGGGACCCCTCTCACGAGCAATTCCTTTTACAAGAGGTGCAGATGCTCCTCGCCATCGGAGCGATAGAGGAGGTACCAAAAGAGGAAAGGGGCAAAGGTTTTTACTCGCGTTACTTCCTGATCCCCAAGTCGAAGGGAGGCCTCAGGCCTATCCTAGACCTGCGAGGCCTCAACAGGTCCATGATAAAGTTGAAGTTCCACATGGTCTCCCTGGGGACCATTATCCCGTCCTTGGATCCTGGAGACTGGTATGCTGCCCTTGATATGAAGGACGCATACTTTCACATCGCCATTTTTCCTCCACACAGGAGCTATCTTCGTTTTGTAGCCAACCATCGACATTTCCAGTTTGCGATCCTTCCCTTTGGCCTCTCCACAGCCCCAAGGGTGAACACAAAGTGTATGGCCGTAGTCGCCGCACACCTTCGCCGACGGGGGATTCATGTGTTCCCGTATCTGGATGACTGGCTCATCAGGGGGACCTCCGAGGCGCAAGTAGTGCAGCACGTAGGCATCGTCAGGGACCTATTTACACGTTTAGGCCTGATGCTCAATATGGAGAAATCCACACTGGTCCCCACTCAACGGCTAGACTTCATAGGAGCTACCCTGGACTCCACTCTACCCAAGGCCTACCTGCCTCAGCCGCGATTCCAGGCAATGGCAGAAATCATCCGAGGTCTGCAGAACTTCCCCACGACCTCGGCTTGCACCTGTCTCGGCCTCCTAGGTCACATGGCTGCCTGAACGTATGTGACCAAA
Source organism: Mauremys reevesii (assembly GCF_016161935.1). NCBI lineage: Eukaryota > Metazoa > Chordata > Testudines > Geoemydidae > Mauremys > Mauremys reevesii. The sequence goes on along the minus strand of NC_052631.1, from coordinate 59,988,054 downwards.
TATGCCAGGCTCCGTCTTCGACCCCTCCAAACGTGGCTGAATTCGCTGTATCGCCTGGGCAGGAATCCAATAGACACATTAGTCACCATTCCACCGAGCACCCTACGCTCCCTCAACTGGTGGCTAACCCCCTCCCTGGATTGTGCAGGGTTACTGTTCCATCCGCCTCAACCCTCACTATCCCTGACGACAGACGCATCATCCCTCGGATGTGGGGCTCACCTTGGACACCTTCGCACCCAGGGCCTTTGGTCACCGGAGGAACTGGCGCTTCACATAAATGTCCGAGAGCCGTTGTGTCTCAGTGTTTACGGACAACACAATGGCCATGTATTATATAAACAAGCAGGGAGGGACTCGATCTTCCCCCCTCTGTCAGGAGTCCATCCAACTCTGGAAATTCTGCATAGCCCACTCGATGGACTTGGTAGCGTCTTTTCTCCCAGGGGTTCGGAACACTCTGGCGGATTGGCTGAGCAGATCCTTCCTGTGTCACGAATGGTCAATAAGACCAGACATTATTCATTCGATCTTCCAGAAGTGGGGCTTTCCCCACATAGACCTATTCGCGTCTTGCAAGAACAGGAAATGCCAAGTGTTCTGCTCCTTCCAGGGTCTTTCACCGGGGTCGATCTCGGACGCATTCCTCATGTTGTGGAAGCACCAACTGCTCTATGCCTTCCCACCGTTCCCGCTGTTAAAACTTCGCCAGGACAGAGCGCATCTAATCATGATCGCGCCAGCGTGGCCCAGACAGCACTGGTACACCACACTGCTCAACCTCTCCATAGCCAGCCCAATTACCCTGCCACTCCACCTGGACCTTATAACCCAGGATCACAGCAATCTCCACCACCCGGTCCTGCAGGCCCTCCACCTCCCGGCGTGGCTCCTGCGTGGCTAGATGAATCAGAGTTACGCTGCTCCGCTCTGGTACAGTATATTCTCCTGAGTAGCAGAAAACCTTCCACCCGGTCCACATACCTGGCCAAGTGGAAGCGCTTCTCCTGCTGGTGTGAGACACAGAATGCTACTCCCTCAGAGGTCCCCATCCCTACTGTCTTGGACTACCTCTGGTCCCTCAAGCAGCAGGGCCTGGCGATATCTTCTCTGCGGGTGCACTTGGCGGCCATCTCCACATTCCATCCAGGAGAGAGTGGCCACTCCATGTTTTCCCACCCCTTAGTTACTCGATTCCGTAAAGGCCTGGAACGCCTCTACCCCCAAGTACACCACCCTACCCCTACCTGGGACCTCAACCTAGTCCTAAACAGGCTTATGAGTCTGCCCTTTGAGCCGTTGACAACGTGCTCACTGCTATACCTGTCCTGGAAGACAGTTTTCCTAGTAGCCGTTACATCGGCCAGGCGGGTCTCCGAACTTCGAGCACTTACGATAGACCCAACGTATACTGTTTTTCACAAGGACAAGGTACAGTTGCGACCACATCCGGCATTCCTCCCTAAGGTGGTATCGGCCTTCCATACCAATCAGGACATCTTCCTTCCCGTCTTCTTCCCGAAGCCTCATTCATCCCCACGGGAGCAGCAGTTACACTCCTTAGATGTCCGTAGGGCACTCGCTTTTTATATTGATCGGCCAAAGCCCTTCCGAAAATCCCCCCAACTCTTCGTTGCAGTGGCTGACTGGATGAAAGTCCTGCCCGTCTCCGCACAGAGGCTCTCCTCTTGGGTAACGGCGTGCATACGCACGTGCTATGCCTTGGCTCATGTTCCCTCGGGCCATCTCACCAGAGCTCAGGCTTCATCAGCCGCCTTCCTGGCCCATGTACCAATCCAGGAGATATGTCGCACAGCTACCTGGTCATCAGTTCACACCTTTGCTTCACACTATGCTCTGGTCCAACAATCTAGAGATGGTGCAGCCTTTGGCTCGGCGGTTCTGCACTCTGCCACATCTCACTCCGACCCCACCGCCTAGGTAAGGTTTGGGAATCACCTAACTGGAATGGATATGAGCAATCCCTCGAAGAAGAAAAGATGGTTACTCACCTTTGTAACTGTTGTTCTTCGAGATGTGTTGCTCATATCCATTCCAAACCCACCCTCCTTCCCCACTGTCGGAGTAGCCGGCAAGAAGGAACTGAGGGGTGGATGGGTTGGCTGGGGTATATATCCGGTGCCATAGTGGCACCACTCCAGGGGGCGCCCAGCCGACCCACTGAATGTTGTTAGGGTAAAAGTCTTCCGACGAACATGCACGCGGCACGCGCACACCTAACTGGAATGGATATGAGCAACACATCTCGAAGAACAACAGTTACAAAGGTGAGTAACCGTCTTTTATCGATGAATGAAAGTTTTTAAATACCTGTCAGCCAGCCAAGATTTAACAGTTGGGGCATGTGCCATCTAATAGAGGCGGGCGGGGAGGGAATCTTTATTTTCAATTTATTTTCTTATCAGACATGTTTTTAACTACAACACATAACCATCCCCCATAGCAGGCAGCTACCATGTAAATTGCTGGAGCCAGCTTTAGTGGATAATGCAGTGACCTGGGCAGGTCATTGCAACTTCATATACGTAGAAGATGAGCTACTGGGCCTGGGCTGGAATAATGGATCCAGAGGCAGAAGAAGTGACCTCGCTCTAACAGCAGGCAGGTGGGCGTAGGACGTTTCCTTTTCACATCACCCGGCCAAGTCCTGCCATCAGCAAGCAATCACTGAATGGGGAGCAGTATGTTGGGGCCTGATCCTGCAGTGGGAGGGGGAGGGAACTCCACTTCCTAGGACTAAGTCCCAAGGTGGGGAAAGGTCCTGCACAAGGGCTTGATCCTGCAAACTGCTGAGCACGCTGGCTCTGACTGCCTTCACTGGGCTATTCCCATACTTACAAGTAAGCACGTGTAAGTGCTTTGCTGGATCAGGGCCCTAGGGCTGATCCTGAGAACTACTGAGCTCTCAGAGCTCTGGCTGGCTTTAATATATGGCAGGGGGTCAGGCTGTACATACTGGGAAGGAAGCTCATCAGCATTATAGGGAGAGGCCAAAAGGACTCAGTTTGTGCTGAGCAGCAGTTACCCAGTTTCAAGATAGGCAGAAAATACTGAGGTGTGATCATGGGCCGCCTTCAGGGGGAGAATTCAGCCCAATGACATGGGGAGAAAAGCAGCCGAAGTGGAGCTCGGGTCCTCAGCTCCAGGAGAACGTAAGTCTCAGCGTTAACTCCTGCCCAGAAGCCTGCATGTCGAGACCCAGGAGTGGGGAAGGTACAGCACAGCTGGGCACGTGCAGCAGAACAGGCTGTGCCTGCACTGGGTACTCTCCCCTGAAGGAGCCCCCAGGTGTAACCTCTGCCCAGCCACTGCAGCTCCCTTCAAAGGGGCAGCCTTCGCTTCCCTGCCCCATGTGGCGCCAGTTCTGCTGTTCTGGTTGTGGGGAACCCAGTCTCCTTGGGCTGCAGGACTGCAGGTGAGCCTCACTTGTCCCACAACCAGCATTCCAAGGTGGTGCCAGTCGCCCCTGCTTGCACAGAGTCATGATTTAGCCCTGTGAATCAGTTTGGTAAACCTTTAGCCCTACCCTAAAGCCCTCTGCATGCAAGCGGACCTGTGTGAACAATACATCACCACCATTACAGCAATACAGGGGCTAGCAGCCTGCTTCCCCATTCACCTCCATGGCCTTTGTGGCACTGTAATGTCAGCCAAGACAGTGGCTTCAGCATGCACAGGAACTGCTCAGTGTAATAAAGCATCACCTTGAGAACAGTGGCAACCAGGGCAATGTAAACAAGGCGGTTCCTGCTTGCGAATGTGAAATATTGGGCCACTCGGCATGGAGTCCACACTTTACCCAGCGTGCCAGGATCGCAAGGCCTGCACCTCTGTCACATGGAGCAGACAGCAGCTAGCGATGTGGAGGACCATTGCAGAACATCCACAGGCCCAGCACTGCGCTCCATCTAGATCCAGCTGGTTTTCCACTCAGCTCAATACCAATAATTGGTACGGCAGTGGCTTAATTAGATAAAGCATCACTCTTAGATCCCAGGTTAGTAGCCGGTTCCCATCTTCTCCATGGGCCATGCCTCTGAAGATGAGAGGATGGAGGGCAGTCCACGCCAGCGGTCTGCATGTGACCTTTGGCCCACATTGTGGCTAGCCTCGATTTAAAGGCTATTGCGCAGAAGTGAATAGTATGCAAAGTAGAGCAGGGCTTTGCTGTAAGACACCCCTTCATGTCCAGCACCATTGACATTAGACAGCAGAAAGGCCAATGGAAAAATGAAGATGTAACCCACACACCTTCTGGGTGTGGTGGTGTGTCCCATCTAGTGGCACTTGGGGGGGGGGGCGTGTCGAACTAAGGTACGCAAGTTCAGCTACGCTGTAGCTGAACTCGAACTACATTAGTTCGAACTACTCACCCGTCCAGACGCAGTGGGATCGAAGTCCGTGACTCCCCCGTCAACTCCGCCACCGCCGTTCGCAGTGGTGGAGTTCTGGAGTCGACGGGAACGCGTTCGGAGTTCGAACTATCGCGTCTAGATGAGACGCGATATATCGAACTCCGAGAAGTCGAACGCTACCCGCCAACCCGGGCGGGTAGTATAGACGTAGCCTTAGAGAGTGATTAATGAGTCTGCTCTACAGCCTTAGCTAACAGCCAGTTGGCTTTTAGCTCATGCGGTAGAGGCTCATGCACTAAGTTCCAGAGGGCCCAGATTCAATCCCGCCTGCTGATGACAGGGGTCTGTCAGTGTTACACAGACACACCATTTTAGTAATTCCCTGGGGGGGTGTTGGATTTTGAAAGCCCCAGGGTGCTGCAGCTATTTGTGGATGCCCCCAAAGGGATGGGAGAGAGGCTAGTAGAGGGTAATGGGACCTAATGGCTGGAACAGCAGCCTGGGATCCAGAAGGCCTGGGTTAGAATTTCAGCTCCGTGTGACCTTGTGTAAGGCCATTCAAAAAATTGTGCCTCAGTTTCCTTCTCTGCCAAATGGGGATAAGGATACCTTTGTAAAGTGTTTTGGTATCGATGGATGAAATGGGTTGTGAGGTTGTAATGGCACCAGAGCAGATGCGGGTTGTGTTGACAAATGTGATTGTTTCTGTTGTGGTTTTGCTGAATCTTTGTATTGTGGCCAGTACCTGGGTGATTGGATCTTTTACCTGTATATCATGAATTATCTTGCAATCTGATGGAAAGCAGTGGAGACAGCAGGCAATATAACGGAACAATGTGGCTGCAAACAGAGGCGACGTGGGGCGGGAAATGCGGGGTCATATGTCTCCCTGGGGTTTGCCAGCCCCCCTGGGTCACATGGCTCCCACGCTGCACAAGAGAGGCAGGAGTAACAACTGACAGACCTAACCAGGAAAAAACAGCCAGATGCAGTTCAGTGGACTCAGAAGTGTCAAAAAGCTTTTAACCAGCTTAAGGCAGCCCTTATGTCTGACCCTGTACTAAGGGCCCCAGACTTCAACCAACCTTTCGTCATAACCACAGATGCGTCCGAGCATGGTGTAGGAGCAGTTTTAATGGAGAAAGGCCCAGATCAACAATTCCATCCTGTTGTGTTTCTCAGCAAAAAACTCTCTGAGAGGGAAAGTCACTGGCAGTCTCAGAAAAAGAATGTTATGCCATTGTGTATGCTCCGGAGAAGCTACACCCATACATTTGGGGACAGCGGTTCCACCTGCAGCCTAACCATGCTGCACTGAAGTGGCTTCATACAGTCAAAGAGACTAACAAAAAATTTCTTCGGTGAAGTTTAGCTCTGCAAGACTTTGATTTTAAAATACAACACATTTCAGGAGCTTCTAACAAAGTGGCTTATGCACTCTCCCGGGAAGGTTTACCAGAATCAGACGGGTAAAAATGTCCCTGCATTCTAAGTCATTGTAGTCCTTGAAATGTAAAAAGTAGCTTTTAGTTCTTCATGTAATTATTAGTAAAATTAGAGGTGCATGTGTCTTATTAACTCTGTTTCCTAAACCTCCAGGAAGAAATCCCAGATGGTGTGGACCCGACCTGAACCAGGCTGGCCAGCACCGTCTATGATTTGGGGGGCATGTGATAATGAAGGGGAATGGGGGTGGGTAGCTCCTTTTGATGGACACTCAGCCAGCCAGGTAGCTGTAAAATCCCTCTTGGTGTCTGTTCTCTGCTTGCTTTACCTGTAAAGGGTTAACAAGCCCACAGGTAAAAGAAAAGGAGTGGGCACCTGACCAAAAGAGCCAGTGGGAAGGCTAGAACTTTTAAAATTGGGAAAGAAACTTTCCCTTTGGCTGTTGTTCTCTGGGCTGGAGGGATACAGAGCAGCAATGCTATAAGCAGGAATGCTGTGTAAGTTTGAACCAGGTATGAAAAAGTATCTTCCGTACCCAGAAGAAATGATTTGGATAGAGAATGTTTAGTTAGACACAAGCAGGTTTATTTTTTATTTTGGCTTGTGGATCTCCTCTGTGCTAACCCCGGATGCTTGCTTGTAACCTTTAAGTTGAACCCCCAAGAAAGCTAGTTTGGGTTCTTAATTTTTGGAATTGCTCTTTTAAAAATCTAGCAAAGCCCAAGTTCCAGATGTATTTTTTTCCTTTTTGTTTTTAATAAAATTTATCTTTTTTTAAGAACAGGATTGGATTTTTGGTGTCCTAAGAGGTTTGTGCATGTTGTTTGATTAGCTGGTAGCAACAGCTAATTTCATTTGTTTTCTTTCTCAGCTCTTCCCCGGAGAGGGTGTGTGTGAAAGGGCTTGAGGGTAACCCACAGGGAGGAATTCCCAAGTGTTCCTTCCTGGGTCCAAGCGTTGGTTTTATTTATTTATTTAGCATTTGGGTGATGGCAGCGTTTACCAAGCCAAGGTCAGAGAAAAGCTATAACCTTGGGTGTTTAATACAAGCCTGGCGTGGCACGTATTAATTCATTGGTAGAGGTGCAGGTGAACGAGCCCCTGATGATGTGGCTGATGTGGTTAGGTCCTATGATGGTGTCCCTTGAATAGATATGTTGGCACCGGGGTTTGTTGCAGGGTTTGGTTCCTGGGTTGGTGTTTTTGTTGTGTGGTGTGTAGTTGCTGGCGAGTATTTGCTTCAGGTTGGGGGCTGTCTGTAAGCAAGGACTGGCCTGTCTCCCAAGATCTGTGAGAGTGAAGGATTGTCCCTCAGGATAGATTGTAGATCCTTGATGATGCGCTGGAGAGGTTTTAGTTGGGGGCTGTAGGTGACGGCAAGTGGCGTTCTGTTACTTTCTTTGTTGGGCCTGTCTTGTAGTAGGTGACTTTTGGGTACCCTTCTGGCTCGGTCAATCTGTTTCTTCACTTCAGCAGGTGGGTATTGTAGTTTTAAGAACACTTGATAGAGATCCTGTAGGTATTTGTCTCTGTCTGAGGGATTGGAGCAAATGCGGTTGTATCTTAGAGCTTGGCTGTAGACAATTGATCATGTGATGTGGTCTGGATGAAAGCTGGAGGCATGTAGGTAAGTATAGGGGTCAGTAGCTTTCTGGTATAGGGTGGTGTTTGTGTGACCATTGCTTATTAGCACTGTAGTGTCTAGGAAGTGAACCTCTTGTGTGGACTGGCCGAGGCTGAGGTTGATGGTGGGGTGGAAATTGTTGAAATCATGGTGGAATTCCTCAAGGGCTTCTTTTCCATGGGTCCAGATGATGCTGTCATCAATATAGCACAAGTAGTGTAGGGGCATTAGGGGGTGAGAGCTGAGGAAGTGTTGTTCTAAGTCAGCCATAAAAATATTAGCATACTGTGGGGCCATGCGGGTACCCATAGCAGTCCCACTGACTTGAATGTATAAATTGTCCCCAAATGTGAAATAGTTGTGGGTGAGGACAAAGTCACAAAGTTCAGCCATCAGGTTTGCTGTGATAGTATGGGGGATGCTATTCCTGCCAGAGAGTGTTGCTTCGGAGTAGGTGACCAAGTCATGTTCCTGAAAGCACTCCAGGCCAATAAGATGGAAGCGTCATGGGAGGGGCCATTTATGGTCCAAGAACACTTGGGAGCTGTTAATTACCTCATAGCGTTCCCAGGCCCTAAAGTATACAGTGTTAGTTCTCTAAAGCCCTTTTATTCCTGAAAAACCAAGGTTCTCCAAGTTACAGTCCAGGAGAAAGACAACACTAAGTGGCCTGAAGGAGTATACTATGAAGGAAAAAGCAACGGTGGCATGGAAGAGGTGAGCCTTTCCATAACCCTTGGGCATAAGCAGAGACAGCAAATCCAGGAGCTGTGCACCAGCATCGCACCAATGTTTTCAGCCACCCCAGGATGGACAGAACGAGGGTACCACTCCATTGACACAGGTAATGCTCGTCCAATTAGAGCCCAACCCTACTAGATGGCTCCTCACGCCAAAACCGCAATAGAAAGGGAGATCAAGGTCATGTTATAGATGGGTGTAATCTGTCCCTCTGAAGTGCATGGGCCTCTCCAGTGGTTCTGGTTCCCAAACCAGACGGAGAAATCCGCTTTTGTGTGGACTATCGTAAGCTAAATGCTGTAACTCAGCCAGAAAACTATCCAATACCATGCACAGATGAGCTATTAGAGAAACTGGGACGTGCCCAGTTCATCTCCACCTTAGACTACTGGCAAGTGCTGCTAGATGACCCAGCCAAGGAAAGGTCAGCCTTTTTCACACATGTAGGGCTGTATGAATTTCATGTGCTCCCTTTCGGACTGTGAAATGCACCAGCCACCTTCCAGAGGCTGGTTGACAACCTTCTGGCTGGATTTGGGGAATTTGAAGTCGCCTACCTCGATGATGTGGCTATATTCTCAGATTCATGGGCAGAACACCCGGAACACCTCGAAGCTGTCTTCCAGCGCATAAGGGAGGCAGGATTAACCATTAAGGTCAAAAAGTGTCAAATAGGCCTAAAAGGGTAACGTACCTTGGACACCAGGGGGATTAAGGTACTATCAATCCCCTACAGGCTAAGGTAAATGTATCCAAAATTGAGCCTGAGGGTGGGGATGTTGTGGGAGCAACTGAACCTTTAAATTGTGTGTGGGGCCCAGAGGTGAAAGTAAGCGGGTACAGGCCGGTACGGAGGACCGGTAAGAAAAGGAGACTGCCTGAGGGAGGGAGAAGCCTGCCCCCTGCATAAGAATAGTTTAAACTCAGCTGTTCCCTGAGTGGTTCAGCTCTTGGGGTTAGGAATGGTTTCTGGCATCCTTGTTAATTTCACTCCCAGTTGTTGTTGGGGGCGGGGGGCGGGATGGTGTGTTTGACCATGGCAGGGGCAGTCCTTGTCTGCCCCCGGGATGAGGGGATCTTGTCTCCAATACTAATATACACAACAAATACAAGCATTTGGCTGCACAGCTTAAATCCAGAGCTAATAAAAGCAGGTGGAAGGGGAAAACTCACTGTCACATTGGTTTCTCTTCTCCTCCCTCCCCCTCCTCCAGCCAGGCTGCAGACAAGGCTCTGCATTCCTCCTCCCCCACCAGCAGGGGTTCTCCTCTAGGCTCTAGCTTGCAGTAGGGACACTGGCTGAGATGCCTGCTGCTGCTGCCTGCATAAGAACAGTTTAAACTCAGCTGTTCCCTGCGCAGTTCAGCCCCCAGGGTTAGAAGCCGTTTCTGGCATCCTTGTTAATTTCACTCCCAGTTGTTGTTGGGGGAGGAGGGGGTGTGTGACCATGGCAGGGGCAGTTCTTTTCTGCTCCCAGGATGAGGGGATCTCCTATACACAAAAAACACAATCAAAATCAGGAATCATTTCCAAGTTCAAATCTATCCCATTCCCTCCTCAGCAGAGGATCATGGTTGTGATGTCCAAACTGCTTGCAGATCCTCTTTGAAATGTTACTGAACCACACAGGGAATAGCTGAGCTTAAACTGTTCTTATACAGGAGGCAGGCTTCTCCCTCCCTCAGCCAGTCTCCCTGCTGCAAGCTAGAGGGAAGCCCCTGCAGCTGCTGCTCAGTGCCAGGCAGGGAGAAAGCAGGGAGCCTCGTGTCCACATCCTGGCTGGAGGAGGAGGGAAGACACGGAGAAAAATATGACAGTGAGTTTTCACTTTTTCAGGCTTATTCCAATAGTAAAGTTTTATTACAGACAGTACTGGTAGCAGTAATAGTAGCTTTATTTTCTCTATCTATGTCATGCAGTGGGAGGGATCCATGAAGTACGTAGGAGAGGTGGGTTGCTTGCGATTGGACCATATGGGTAAGAAATGTAAATTACTTTCACCCCTGCCCAAACCCCAGGGCTCCCAGCTGCCTCTGCAGCTGGTAGCTCCGGGGGTGATTTAAAGAGCCCGGCTCCTAGCTTCAGCTGAATCCCTGAGCCCTTTAAATCCCAGGAAATTTTAATTCAGGATTTAAAGGCCCCACCTCTTCTGATAGAGGCCACGCCTCTTCCGGTTGAGGCCCCTCCCCCTCTGCAGGACTCTGGAGTACCGGCAAGTCCTTTAAGTTACTTTTACCCCTGGACTGGGGCCCCTCCATGGCAGTTACAGGTCATCTCTGCCAGCGCAAACACTTTCTGTAGTCCTATTGAGGCACTCATCCTGCAGGACTCCAGGTTCCAATCCACAACACAATGAGGCCAATTGCTTAAAAAAGAAACAAAGAAATATGGGAGAAGCTCTTGTAGCCATAGGGTCAGCGGTAACTTTACAGAAGAGCAGATTTGACAAGTCTCGTCACAGCTATTTATACCAAATATACCAAGCTGAGAAGCCAAGTGCCGTTTAAAGGAAAACAGACCAATTGCACGGCAGAATTTTCACGGGACCCTGTCACCTTAAATATTGTGTGTGTTCTAAAAAAACACACTTCCCTGTCTGTGTTTCTTTAGCTGGAACTCTGCAAATATGGAAAACATTTTCAATCAAATTCACTTTCTTTCTGCTTGCTTTGCAAACCGCAAACTGCTGCCAAAACTGCAGTGTTAACACACATATTGCAGCTTATTCCTGAGAAATTAATTTCAAATATGTAATTATGAACATTCACATGGGAAACCTGATTCTAAAGCATTATACTCATCCAACCAGGGCACAGAAGCAATACCATGTGATCTATGTGGCTAGTCAAACCAGATCTAATTTTGAATATGGAATAATTTCAACCAACTGCTAATGAGCAAGCTGTGAACTGGGTGTTATTTGCAGAACATATTTGAATAATTTCAAAGAAAAAAATTAACTCAAAGGGTAACTAAATGGGAAAGGACTCATAATCTCTTTGTGGACAATTTGTGAACAGCAAAAGGAGAAATTCACTGAAGAAATGACTGATTGTGAAAGCCAAGCTCTGCACCTTTGATTATTAATGTAACATATCCTCTTGCCTCCCCACAGATTTGGGCCAGGAGTTGCTCTTATACATCTCCTCGAGATAGCACCTACAGGCCGCACCCAAGTTGGTGTGTTACGAGACAGTAAAGGTCTGTCTCTGCCCCCAAAGAGCTTACTGTCATTAAAATCTTCAAAACACTAGTGTGATGGTGCACTTTATATCATTTTATGAAAATATGCTAATGAGTGTGAATATAATGTAACTGGAATATGCTTCATGCAAAAGGTCTCTTGTAAGGTATAACAAAGCTTATAATCTACTGAGTGTGGTCATCCTATTTGTATAAATGTATCACTCTTGTATCTGAAACTAGAAATATGAAATATAACTCTGAGGTCCTAGTGTAGTTATGCAAAGTGTGGGCCATTAATGGTGGTTTGGAATCTTTATGGCTCCCATCAACCAGGACAACTGATTGTGGATGGCTCTGTTTGCTTGCAGGCCTTCTTGTGAGTCAGGCTGGGAGGAATGAGGGCTTGAAGTCTTACAGTGACATGTGATCATGTCACCTGAACTGGAATCCATCTTTAACCTGGTGCTTTTCCATTGAGAAGGAGGGGATGGGAACCCAGAGAGGGACAAAGGATTCCCGCCTTATGCAAAAGATATAAGGGGATGGAACAGAACAAAGGGGGTGGTCAGTCATGAGAAATCCCCTAGCTACCACCTGAGCTGAAACAAGGACTGTACCAGGGGAAAAGATTGGGCCAGACTGGGAAGGCATACAAGTCTGTGATAGAAGCTTACTGGAACATCTCTGAGGGTGAGATTTCATCTGTAATCACTTTCTTACTGTATTAGGTTAAGAGTTGCATATTTTATTTTATTTTGCTTGGTAATTCACTTTGTTCTGTCTGTTATTACTTGGAACCACTTAAATCCTACTTTTTGTATTTAATAAAATCATTTTTTACTTGTTAATTAACCCAAAGTATGTATTAATACCTGGGGGGGGGCAAACAGCTGTGCATCTCTCTCTATCAGTGTTATAGAGGGCGAACAATTTATGAGTTAATCCTGTATAAGCTTTATACAAGGTAAAATGGATTTATTTGGTGTTTGGACCCAATTGGGAGCTGGGTGTTGGAGACAGGAGCACTTCTTCAGCCATTTTTAGTTAAGCCTGCAGCTTTTAGGGGACATGGTTCAGACCTGGGGCTGGGTTTGTAGCAGGAAAGCGTGTCTGGCTCAAACCAGGCAGGGCACTGAAGTCCCAAGCTGACAGGGAAAACAGGATCAGAAGTAGTCTAGGCACATCAGGTGGCATTTCCCAAGGGGGTTTCTGTGATCCAACCCGTCACAACTAGATATTTCCCAACCAGGCCCTTGGGGCCTGAGACTAGAACCTAAATCTTGTACCTCAAAAAAGCACAGGGAAACTCTTCCTTAGCTGAAACCTGTAGAAAGACTGGTATGCTACTTTTAAGCTATAACCAGCCACTACATAAAACCATAAGAATGGCCCTACTGCATCTAGCCCAGTATCCTGTCTTCCAACAGTGGCCAGTGTCAGGTGCTTCAGAGGGAAAGAACAGAACAGGTAATCATCAAGTGATCCATCCCCTGTCGCTCATTCCCAGCTTCTGGCAAACAGAGGCTAGGGACACCATTCCTGCCCATCCTGGCTAATAGCCATTGATGGACCTATACTCCATGAATGTATCTAGTTCTTTTTTGAACCCTGTTATGGTCTTGGCCTTCACAACATCCTCTGGCATGGAGTTCCACAAGTTGACTGTGCGTTATGTGAATAAATACTTCCTTTTGTTTGATTTAAACCTGCTGCCTACTAATTTCATTTGGTGACCCCTAGTTCTTGTGTTATGAGAAGTAGTCAGGGGCGGCTCTAGACCCCAGCGCGCCAAGCAGGCGCGTGGGGCGGCCCTTTCCCAGGGGGCGGCATTTGGCTCCGGTGGACCTGCCGCAGGTATGACTGCGGCAGGTCCACCGGAGCCCGAGACGAGCGGATCTGCCGCAGGCATGACTGCGGCGGGTCCCCTCTTCCCGCGGCTCCGGTTGAGCTCCCGCAGGCATGACTGCGGCAGGTCCGCTCCTCCCTGGCTCCGGTGGACCTGACGCAGGCATACCGGTGGGAGCTCAACCGGAGCTGCGGGAAGAGGGGACCCGCCGCGGGACCGCAGAAGGGCGGCGCAGCGCACCGCGTTGCTTGGGGCAGCCTACTGTCTAGAGCCGCCCCTGGAAGTAGTAAACAACACTTCCTTATCTATTTTCTCTACACCAGTCATGATTTTATAGACCTCAATCATATCTCCCCTTAGCCATCTCTTTTCCAAGCTGTAAAGTCCCAGTCTTATTAACCTCTCCTCACACGGAAGCCGTTCCATTGCACTAGAGGGCAACATGATTACACATGCACTAAAGCCATTAACTTATAGAAAACAATCACTTATATATGATCTATTTTCTTCATATATAGCGTAGGCATTAGTTGTCAAGGCAGTTTTAATATATGGAAGATTTGATGGGATAGTAACAAGCCATATTTCTGCTAGAGAGGTACAAAAAACTGCTAGACTTTATCAAAAATGTCAAATTAGTGTAATATTTTAATTACCTGTAACTCAAAAACAGTTTGACCAATTGTCTTCAAACTTTTCTGAAAAGTTCACCATTCCCTTAGAGTAAATCTGGCAATTTTTAGGCCAAACAAGTTTTCTTAGCCAAAGTTACAGAATTAATTTTGGTTGAAATGTTGAGGTTCTCAGTCATGCAGCTTTGGCCACTGCTTACCATTGTCCGCACACTGATTGGTAATGGTCTGTCTTCAAAAGGCTATTGGCATGGGGAATGACATACAAAGGGCCAACAAGTCATTTTTATTCCAACTCTTACAGGATCTGAGTGCATTTTAGAACTCTGTACAATTCATCAGTTTAAACATCTTAGTTAGCAAGCAGGATTATAGGTTACTTTGGGTTTGAGTGCTTGCTTTTCTAATCTCTAGTCAAATCCTTGTCCAATTTAGTCCACTGCTATAAATACAGGATTACACAAGTCAGTGTTAATGTCATTAAAAAGGAAAACGTTTACCAATCTCAGCAAGCAGCTCAAGAGAAGAAAAAAATGGAAGATTGAGGAAGGATTATCCAGTCTCTGGTTTTGGCACATGCTGCATCTCAGTTGATTTCTGTCTGTTCCTTACTGGCCCCTCCTGCTGGTGGATGGCAGATTTTTGTGTTGAAATACAGAGCTGTCTGGTGCCACGGCTCACTCAAAGATGCCAGCCTGTCGAGAAATAAATTGAGAAGAATTGCCAGTTCTACGAGTTGCCTCAGGGAATCCTCCATTAGCAGCTTTGAGGGACATGTGCCTTTTATTCTTCCCTTCTGTCTTGGTATTCTTCTCTCTTGGAAATATCTGTAACATTTCTGGGGCTTGAAACACTGCAAAGATTGCATCCCCTTTGCTTTATATTTTTTCTGTCAGTGCAAATTCCCCCCATATTATACACAGAGTCTAGCCTATTATTTTTAGAACCATATTTATATTTATCCTAATTAGGGAGAGATTCATTTCAGAGAAGAAAAAATAGATTCAAAATCAAGGAAATCTGGTATCCCTGGGGTGGTTATGGAGGGGCTAATTCATTAAACATGCATGCCTCCAGCAAAACCTTCATGTAAATCCCTTTTAACAGTCACTCAAGGCATCTCTTCCCTGTAGCTAGATCCTTTTGAATTGGGTGTATATATAGGTGAACAGATTAACTTTTTTTAAAAACTGCAAAATACAGTATTTTCTATTTAAGAAGTTATTTTGAGAAGCTTTTTGTTTGCTAAGCTTGCTACGCACCCTCTGATGGAAGAACTAGCCATGTAACGCTAATCCTGAGTGATCGGATGCCTGCACATTCAGGAATGCCAGGCGTTTTTCATGCTTCATGCCTAGACTGGGTTTTTATAAAGCCCACACAATACCAGAACTAAAACCTTGCCAAGCCTCTGTGATGCATGGATGATACAGTGTACAAAGACACAGTAGCCACTGGACACTACTAACGGGAATGTGCAACACATCGGGAAGCACCTTTTCATTCCCTTTCCTTTGGGTGACGCTAGAAATCACTCTCTCTAACTGCCAATATCAAATGGTTTTTCGGGTCATTTGTCCTCAGCTCTCAAGGAGACAAACTACTGTTATCCTAATAATGCTCACTTTCTGGTGGGCCAAACTGCTAGAAAGATGACACCAAATGGTGTGTAAACCCCAAGAGGATATCTTGTCAGCCAATGTTCAGTTGGAGATGGTGGGAGTGTGCTAAGGAATGTATTAGACTAGCATTTCTCAAACCAGGGATTCTGAACCAAAAGGGGGGGCTCATAAGTCTATTGTAGGGGTGTTGCAATATTGCACCCTTACTTCTGCGCGGCTGGCGGCAGCACTGCCTTCAGAGCTGGTGGTTGGCAGGGGGTCGCTGCTGGCTGGGTGCCCAGCCCCAAAGGCAGTGCCATCAGCAGCAGTGCAGAAGTAAGAGTGGCATGGTTTGGGAGACGTCATCACAGCCTGAAATATTTTCAAAGGGGAGCCCCCAAAAAAGTTTGAGAACCCCTGTATTAGACAATAGACTGTGGAGGGCTGAACTGAGGACCTTTGCAGTAATGAACTGGCAAGAAAAACAGTGGCAGGGTTTTGTATATTTTAAATGGTGATTTCTACACTGATCAAAAGTAATGAAGCCTCAGCTGTGGCCATGGGATTTAACTAATTGTGTTAACAGCTCTGCGCACACTGCTGTAGTTGAGGTTCTGTCACTGTTTCCATGACCCATGGTTTTCAGGCAGTAATTACTCAAATGCCTCTGGCTCAGATTTACACATTTTACCACATATCGCATCCTCCTCCAAAATCCCAAACTGGCTAAAGCTTGAAGCACATTCATTTTCACTTCTTATTTTGCCAAACACCAGTCCCCAAATGGTTCATTTTCATTGCAAGAAAGTGTACGGGGAGTGTACTGTTACGCCGATAAGAAACAATGAAGTGGCCTAGGGCAGAGTCTCCCCTTCCACTGCTAGCAGGACAGATCCTTTTTCCAGTCTGCTGCCTGGCTAAACTGGGCACCAGTGGGAGAGTAGAACTCCAAAAGGCACATCAGAGGGAGGTAGCAGTCATTCAAAAGAATGAAATGTAAACTGTGATTTCCAGAGGAACCTAGGGAAATGGGCATGAAATGTCCGTCAGATCCTTGGGAAGTTTTACTTGACCCTGCTGGAAAATCACTTGTCACCTGTGGAGTTGGGGGATAACCATAATAACGATGGACCTGGGAGGTTAACCTAGTGGCTACCCACTGCATGCCATTTGGCAATAGTTTCCTATGTAACATCCACAGGAACTGCCATTGTGGAACAGCTCAATGGTCCATCTAATCCAGTTTATTCCAACAGTGGCTGATGCTGACTGCTTTACTGCATGGTTAACATATCCTGTAATCTACTCAATTATGCAAACCTCACCCCTAGTAAAAATTGCTTCCTGACCCCAGCTGGTGCAGTGGCTGGGAGCATGAAGATTGATAGGCCCTTTAATTTGATCCCAGCTACTGTAACTGCAGATGCCATGCTTTATCGAATCACTTTCCTTTAATCTCGTGGATGCTCCACAGGTTAATTAGACTTGCTGTAATTCAATGAGTCTTTATTATTAATTGTTGTCTTTTTACTTTTATCCAGTGCCCTCTGACTCTTTGATTATGGGAAGAACTAGCTAGGAATACTTGGTTGCTTCCTGTGCACACTCATCATTGTACAAAGCTCTATCACATCTTCTGTCTCATATCCCTAGGGCAACATTTTCAAAAGCACCAAAGTGATTTCAGAGCCTGAGCCCCATTTTCAAAAGTGACATAGGTACTTATCAGCCTAAGGCCCCCTGAAAGTCAATGAGATATAGGGTACAACTACAAAGACTGGAGAGGGGTAAATAATGGTGTCCCCCAGGGGTCTGTACTGGGACTAGTCCTATTCAACATATTCATAAATGAGCTGGGAAAAGGGGTAAACAGTGAGGTGGCAAAATTTGCAGATGATACAAAATTACTCAAGATAGTTAAGTCCCATGGAGACTGCAAAGAGATCTCACAAAACTGGGTTACTAGGCAACAAAACGGCAGATGAAATTTAATTTTGATAAATGCAAAGTAATGCATATTGGAAAACATAGTCCCAACTACACATATAAAATGATGGGGTCTAAATTAGCTGTTACCACTCAAGAAAAAGATCTAGGAGTCATTGTGAATAGTTCTCTGAAAACATCCACTCAATGTGCAGCGGCAGTCAAAAAAGCTAATAGAATGTTGAGAATCATTAAGAAAGGAATAGATAATAAGACAGAAAATATCATATTGCCTCTGTATAAATCCATGGTATGTCCACATCTTGAATACTGCATGCAGATCTGGTCACCCCATCTCCAAAAAGATATATTGGAATTGGAAAAGGTTCAGAAAAGGGCAACAAAAATTATTGGGAATGGAATGGCTGCCATATGAGGACAGATTAAAAAGACTGGGACTTTTCAGCTTGGAAAAGAGATGACTAAGGGGAGATATGATTGAGGTCTATAAAATAATGACAGGTGTGGAGAAAGTAAATAAGGAAGTGTTATTTACTCCATCTCATAACACAAGAACTAGGTCACCAATTGAAATTAATAGGCAGCAGGTTTAAAAAACGGAAATATTTCTTCACACAATGCCCAGTCAACCTGTGGAACTCCTTGCTAGAGTTGTGAAGGCCAAGACTATAACAGGATTAAAAAAAAATAAGCAAACTAGATAAGTTCATGGAGGATAGGTCCATTAATGGCTATTAGCCAGGATAGGCAGGGATGGTGTTCCTAACCTCTGTCGGAGAAAAACTCAGTTCTCGCTTTTTGTTTGGGTGCAGCAAAATCAAATACTTTATTATTTCTCCAGTAATTACAATGGAGGGAAAGAGTGCCATAGGACACAGGGTCGCCCCAGTCCTGGACAGGTCTCTCAACTGGTAAACAATTACAGCAAGCCTTTATACCTTTGTTACAGACAATTTCTAGCAATAATACAGACGGTAAAAAGAAACAATTGCATTTGTTTATACATAAGCCTTTCTGCTATCTTATTTGTCTCACTACTAGAAAAAGCAAGCCTGCATATTTGGTTATCAATGCAAGGTCGTAATAACTTTTTACACAGTTCGTTCGTCTGTCCCACACTATCTTTGCTTCTACAAGTCTCACGTCATTAGGGTTACAGCTAGGCTAACTCTTGCTAACTGACTGACATGCATTAAAATCCCCTTCAAATCCTTATTAATTCTTTCCCTGCTTCCACACTCCCCCCTTTTGTACTTCTAGTACAACAAATATTTTCAAATCTCTATTTGCATTAATTCGTGGATTTCAGATTCTACATCAGGTGTTTCAACCTTAGGTGTTTTGATTGGATATGATGACAATGCATGATTAGCATGAACATGAAAGGTATTGCTATTATTACGTTTTTTACAACAACAACATAATCCTAAGATAACTAACAACACTACAAACAATAACATTCCCATAGGAATAATATAATGGGGTTGTTGTACAGTTTTGGTTACAAAGCACAATACATCATACTTAGTACATAAAGTAGACACTCTATAAGCTGTATGAAAGGCATTCTTTTCAGCTTGATATATATTCTGAAGCATGTGAATTTGCCCTGGCAATTCAGAGATTCTTTGAACCTTTGGTAACAATGAAAGCAAATTTTGAAACCGATCAGGCACTACTCTAGTCCAATTAAAATATACCTGAAATCTAAGAGCTACTTGCAACATTCTATCTGCAGGCCAGAAAATTATATGATTGCCTGCAGCAGTGGTAAGATTAATATGTATATCTTGCAATGTGGTGGCTTTAACGTACACACAGCTATCATTAGCTTGAAAAAAACATGGGTGTCCCGTCAGGGTAGTTCCTTGACCTCCACCCTCTCAGCAAATATTGTCATAAACAGTGACAACTTCCCCTGGCTTCAGTTTATAGATATACTGAGCTGTGGTGGTTCTAACGGCCAAAATGTCCATTGACTCTCTATTCTTATCCAAAATGTCAGGTGTTATTCTAGGGGTACTGTCTAGAAATCAGTTAGGTATACCAGGTGGTCTAATTTCCCAGATGTCTTGGTAAATAATTACAGTCCCACATGCATCCTCCCCATGGACCCAGCAGGATTCGGTATGTGGGAGCCCACACCCCCCTAACCGGTCCAAATGCTTGGAAGGAGCACTGTAAATGTTCACACTGCCATCCAGAAAGTGTCCAAGTATGTTTCCATGACCATAAATCAGATGGTACTCCTGATGTGTCTGTAAGGGCAGTGGGCCAAGTCTGGTTTAGATCCCACTGCAATGCCTTCCCAGCCTCAGTGATATTCAATACCATCTCTATCAGCAACTTCTGGGTCATAGAACTAAGGGTGGAAATGACATGTAACTCACCAACTCCAGCCTGTACTTAAGATAGATGAGCTTCAAAAATAAGGCTAGTGGCCTTTTCTAGTTGGCCCAATTTCTTATCATGTTCTTGGCCTTTAAGAATAGTCCAAATGGCTACTACACTATTGGCCCCAGCCCACAGGGATCTGGTCAATTCCCTTTTTGTCCAGAGGAAATAACCCAGGCTTTTTTTGTTGTGCTAATCTAATGGCAGCCCCTTGTGAGCAATCTGGGTATGTAGAAGTGATTTGAAAACCTGATAAGGGCAATGTCATTTAAAATCCAATTAGGGAGGGCAATACATACTGAAGGATTTATCCAAAACACAGGGCGCAGCCTGTAGATTAAACCCCAAAATCCAATCAATACCACATTCCCAAGCATGGTTCCCACAAAAAAATTTTTTCCTGCCAGTGTATAATTCTTTGTTTCTTCACCAGGGTCAGTCCTCAATGTCCTTTTTAGTCAGGAATTCCTGGACTTTGGCAATGTCAGTGGAGTGAGTGTTTCTTCTTCTTTCCTGAAGCAGTCGTGGTTCAGCATCCTACAGGGGAGATTACCAGGACATCATCCTGTAATGATTTTGCTTCTTCTAGAAAAGTTTAAAGGCACAGTAGTTTGTCAGTGGACAAGGGAGAGGTTGCTAGCACATCACCTTGTCCTTTTTCCCTGCTGTCCAGAAGCACAGTAGAACTAGAAGAAAGAATAGGCTAATTATCAGTAGGAAAATTCTTCTGATGTGGAGGGGTCTTTTTGCAGTGAGAATTATGGGTCCAAGTACTCAGTCTTTGGCACTTCACAGCGGTGTTGGTAGTCAGCAGGACTTGGAAAGGGCCTTTCCAGTGTGGAGCCAAGGCAGTCTTTCGTTGATGGATCTTTATGTAGACCCGGTCTCCTGGTTCCAACGAGTGGCAAGGTTGCACAGGATCCTTCGGTAGTGCTTCCTTCACCTGTGTATAAAAAGACTTAACACATTTCATTAATGCCTGACAATACTTAAGCATTATGTTATCCATCAAATGAATGTCCATCTGAGCTGGGGTTAGTGGGGGTGCAGTTGGTAGTCGCATTGGGTGTCCTGTCAAAATTTCATGAGGGCTGAGTCCAGTCTTTCGATTGGGAATGGCTCTCATACTCATCAGTGCCAAAGGAAGGGCATCTGGCCACTTTAAGTTTGTTTCAGCACAAATCTTGGCCAGTTTATTTTTTAAAATCCCGTTCTGGCATTCCACTGTCCCAGCAGACTGTGGGTGGTGAGGGCAGTGAGCTGCACATAACTCCTTTACAATCTGTCCAGTAAAATGAGTTCCACGATCACTGTTGATACTCACAGGGATGCCAAAACGTGGTACAAAATCTTTAAGCAAAATTTCACAACAGTCCTGACATCTGCTTTCCTGCAGGGAAAAGCTTCAATCCAATTGGTAAATACATCAACTAAAACTAATACATATTCATAACCACAACATTTAGACATTTAAATAAAATCAATCTGAATATTTACAAAAGGTCCCCAAGGAGGAGGGTGGGCTGCCCGCTGCACACCAATCTCGTTTAACTGCAGCAACCATCCCCCCCTTTCCTTGGTAGTCAGCCAAGTCTTAGCTGTGAGCGGTGCCCTTGACTGGGGCCAGTGCCTTATCCTTAGACTGAGCATGTTAGCTATTCTCTTTTTTTTCCTCCCTTCTTGGCTTTTTTTTTAAACCTACAAAGGAAACTTTTACTCTTTACTTATACACCTTCTTTTATACCATGAACATATAAACATTACTGTTATACAGTACATTAGTCTTATTATTCAATGTATGCCACATATACCCTTTAACTAAAATAACCTTATTACAGAACTTTGGAACAACAAGCCAGGACAAGCACACCCACTTTGAGAAGTTCACTTAATATAACCTCTAGTCCAATAGCTTTCCACCATCCCCAGCCCTCTGGCTAGAAGTCTGAGGTAGCCAGAAGGATCCCCTGTACAATATGGGGAGTGGGTTAACTTTTCATGTCCTTGCTTCCAAAGACTGTTGGTATGCAAATTTTAACAACAATTCTTAATTAAAAGATTTGGCCAATGTAGTTTCTTTCTCTTACTTAAGAAAATGTATTAGACTTTAGTATATCACATTTTTCTGATGTAACCAAACACTTTGTATTCTAAGTTGAACAAAACAAGTATCTGCATTTCAATCCAACACTTCCGCTTGATTTCAAATCAGACCATCTCATGAAAATATTAAACACAACAATTCTGGCCACGAGACAAACACCACAAGACAGAACATAGAACACACAACATAATTTTTTCTCTGTCAGTAAATGCATGGTATGTTGAATGCTGTTCAGCTGGCATTAGTTTTCTTTGATTATCTGAAAGACAAAAACAGAGGTCCACCCCTTCTGGGCAGTCAATCATTGCTTAAAATATACAAATACTCTTGTTGATTTCAGGCAAAATAGAGGAATTACCCCATATTTTCTCGTATGGGTTTCATAGGCAGCCCTGGTTTCAGCGGCCTCTACCTTATCAGTTAGTTAATTTGCATTAACACAGATGCTTTCTGGCTTGCTTTTTTTACTTTTAACTCCTGCTTTTAAACACTGAAAGAAAACATCACCACTTATAGTGCCTTTAGAGCCTAATAAAATTTTCATTACATAGCACTGTATACATTCTTCAACCGATTTAACAAAATTGTTCATAGCCAAATGATTGCAATCTAATAATTTCTTTGCCTGAATTTATTTACAAACATTTCAAAGAGACCAAAAACTTTTCTCTTTAGCATTTTTACAAAGTTCAACTGCTGTTCCTTCCAGCAACTACAGAGTCAACTTTTCACTTTCCTTAAAAATCACTTGCTTGTCTCCCAACAGTCACTTTTATCAACTCAAATCACCATTCCAAATATCCTCCTGAGTATTTGAAATCCTCATGCTTATATTCACTTACTCCTTCTTTCCACTACACCCTCAAAAGTTTCCAACCTGTTCTCCAATCTCTCTGTCTGTTGCCTGCCCGCTTGGGCCCGATCCTTCTTTTCTCGCTGAGCCGTCCCTTCCATTGGCACCAATTTGCTCCACTACCAGTTTAGCTAGGAGGGTGGGCTTCTCAACTAGCCCCCACCCTTCTGGTCTTTTCCCTAAAACATTTCTACTCACAAGACTACCCGAGTCCTCCCTTGTAAGGCTTGCCACCTGGGCAAAAATACATGGCCATTGGGTAAATGACATTTACTTAACATATAATCCAAACCACTTTAGGGGGTCGACCCAGAGACCCACCCATTTGTCTGCTGACACTTAAACAGAAAAGAAAATTACACAGAAAGCAGAGAGAATTACAGTCTAAGCCAGATTTTCTACTTCTATTACATTGTCCGTTACAGGGGGCGGGACAGAAAGATCTCAATACAACCTCAGAGCTTCATCGCACACATGGCTTCCACTCTGAGGAATTACGAATGAGAAGTTCAGTTCCGCCCACACACCCAACGCCCAAATGAACAGAGCAGAAAAACAACAGTAACCGGTTAAACAAAACAGCACAAAACCAGATAGTGTTTCCTTATTCTATTAGGGCTTACATTTAATCATGCTATTCTTAACATATAACACCAACAGTGCCAAACAAAACAAACATAAAATAACAAGGGTAAACAGATAGATGGTGTAAATTCTGCAGGGCTCCCCCATTCTTAATTGCTCACCAAATAGTGACAAATTCCTGTTACCAATTTATCCCTCATGTCAGGTGATCAGACTGACACTGCAGGAGGTTGGGGGAAGAAAACACACCATATAACTAAATTTTAAAGCTTCATTTAAAATAATAAAACAACAATGGAGAGTGTTGGGAATGCTCCCACCTCACTCAGGAAAAATATGAATGCTCCAAGCCTTAAGCCACTTTAATACTCACACATGTCTCACTGGAAAGTTAAGCTTTGCAAATATAATTCCAATTCTGTAACTTGTACTGCCTTTGGTTTGCCTCCGTCTCTATTTTTCCACATCAGCTGAGGCTGAAAGCAGTTTTTCTTTGCACTTAGCATAGTCTGCGCTGATTCTTGACCTTGAACACAAAACAACTTCTCCTTTATCTCTGGGCTAAGCTGAATTTCAAATGAACCCGTTCCTAGACAAATTGCTCACACTGTGTCAGAGGCTTTTCTTTGGTGATTAAAGGCTCCTCTGAGATATATGATCTTATCTAGATTGAAGATACCTTCTAATGGGCACTGTTTAGATGGAGTTTCATGCATGTGAAGATTCCAATTCTCTAAATACCTGCAGGTTTTAGGACCATAATGTACGTACATGTAATATGCTGGGGTACCCTTAGGGGGTGAGGTGGAATGTTTAGACTGTCCCTCACCCATTTTCCACTTACACACACAGAGAGGGTGCCCTGTCCGCGCTAGTGGCTCAGAAACTAAGGATCTTTCCCTACAGGGCACTCACACAGGAGAGACTCACAAGGAAGACTACGACTCTCCTACACCTCCCTTCAGCAAAGAGCGTCAGCTAGTCTCTGGGAGACGGCGCCGCTTACTCTGATTGCATCCAGTGAGATGATCAGACTGTCAGTAGCCCACACGGAAGGGAAAGGGGAGGGAAGATGGGTTCACACACGCCTAGACCCAGGCAGTTTCCTCGCCGGACTATGCCAGGCCGAGTCAGCCCACCGTGGGTCGGATCTCCTAAAGATCCACTAGTTACCGGGCTTGCGTTAGAGTAGTCCTGATCATGAGCATTCGCTTCACAGGGTATTCTGGGCGTCTTCCGGTAACAGCCACTCACACTGGTGTACACACACACACACACACACACCAAGGCCTCTTTTTTTCCCCCTTTTTAACCTTTTTTTTCTTTACCTTTTTCTTTACCTTTTTTTTTTCTTTTTTTTTTTTTTAAACCACGATGCATCTTTACCTGGTCCGGACCAATACCATGAGGCGGTATGACAACCCCTCTTGAGGCAGTAAAAACCCCTCAGCACCGGTGCATTCTAATGCATTTACCTTATGCATTACCTTATGCATTACCTTGTTGGCCAACTCAGCAGTTCCCTATACTGCTATAAACTAACCTTGTTGGGGCCTTTCCCCAATACCACTCTGCATCTGATCTTGCTGCCAGGGGCGGCTCTACAGTTTTGGCCGCCCCAAGCAGTCATGCGCGGGAGGCGCCCCGGAGCCGCGGGAGCAGCGGACCTCCCGCGGGCATGACTGCAGAGGGTCCGCTGGTCCCGCGTGGCCCGGCTGGACCCCCCGCGGCTGCTATGCCTACCTTCATGCCTCCAGCTTCCATCCCGGGCACACCACAAGATCCATTGTCTACAGCCAAGCACTGAGGTACAACCGCATCTGCTCTAACCCCACAGACAGAGACCAACACCTACAAAATCTCCACCAAGCATTCTCAAAACTACAGTACCCGCACGAGGAAATAAGGAGACAGATCAACAGAGCCAGACGTGTACCCAGAAGCCTCCTACTGCAAGACAAACCCAAGAAAGAAACCAACAGGACTCCACTGGCCATCACATACAGTCCCCAGCTAAAACCCCTCCAGTGCATCATCAGGGATCTACAACCCATCCTGGAGAATGTTCCCACACTTTCACAGGCCTTGGGTGGCAGGCCAGTCCTCCCCCACAGACAACCTGCCAACCTGAAGCATATTCTCACCAGTAACTGCACACCGCACCATAGTAACTCTAGCTCTGGAACCAACCCATGCAACAAACCTCGATGCCAACTCTGCCCACATATCTACACCAGTAACACCATCACAGGACCTAACCAGATCAGCCACACCATCACCGGTTCATTCACCTGCACGTCCACCAATGTAATATATGCCATCATATGCCAGCAATGCCCCTCTGCTATGTACATTGGCCAAACTGGACAGTCTCTAAGGAAAAGGATAAATGGACACAAATCAGATATTAGGAATGGCAATATACAAAAACCTGTAGGAGAACACTTCAACCTCCCTGGCCACACAATAGCAGATCTTAAGGTGGCCATCCTGCAGCAAAAAAACTTCAGGACCAGACTTCAAAGAGAAACTGCTGAGCTCCAGTTCATCTGCAAATTTGACACCATCAGCTCAGGATTAAACAAAGACTGTGAATGGCTTGCCAATTACAGAACCAGTTTCTCCTCCCTTGGTTTTCACACCTCAACTGCTAGAACAGGGCCTCATCCTCCCTGATTGAACTAACCTCGTTATCTCTAGCTTGCTTCTTGCTTGCATATATAAACCTGCCCCTGGAAATTTCCACCACTTGCATCTGAAGAAGTGGGTATTCACCCACGAAAGCTCATGCTGCAGAACGTCTGTTAGTCTATAAGGTGCCACAGGATTCTTTGTTGCTTTTACAGATCCATACTAACACGGCTACCCCTCTGATACTGGGAGAAACAGTTACTCTCCTCGTCTGGGTGAAGGCTCTTGGGGCTAGTTGGGAAGATTCTGAGCACTGCATGAGCTGACTCATCCTGAGGACTGGCCCAGCTCCCTGGGGAAGTGTATGAATCAGTGCCCACTGAGCACTTGGCCTCTCTTCAGTACACTCTTCATCGATCAGTAATGCCTGCTTCAGTGTCATTATGCTTTATCATTTAAACACACACTTAGGATTCTTTAATTAAGCAATAAAATACAAATGAGAGTGAGTTTCTGGGTGATTATATCTCGCCTCAGATGCTGTTATGTTAGGATGGAGGAGTACATAATCTCCCTGAAATGCTCTCTATGCACTGTCTCTGCAATTGTGAAATGGGGTTTAACCATTACAAATAAGCTATTAGGCAGCCATTCACAGTTTGCTCAGCCAGTTACCAGCAGTGATAAGCTAGTGGGAGATGGCCATTTTTACCATGAGATCTGAGCACTAGGTTCCTGACACTAGTCAGAAAGCCTTGCTGGTGCCCAGAGGTTGGCAGACATTGCATAAGTGTGTTAGTGATGCACACTAAGGCCTTGGCTACACTTGAGAGTTACAGTGCAATAAAGCTGCCCACAGTGCTGTAACTCACTCCCCGTCCCAGGGGGTGGCTCCAGGCCCCAGCACGCCAAGCACGTGCTTGGGGCGGCATGCTGCGTGGGGCGCTATGCCGGCCGCAGGAAGGGCGGCAGGCGGCTCCGGTGGACCTCCCACAGTCGTGCCTGCAGAAGGTCCACCAAAGCCGCTGGTCCAGTGGACCATGGGACCAGAGGACCATCCGCAGGCACGCCTGCGGGAGGTCCACCAGAGCTGCCTGCCGCCCCTGGCATAGCGCCCCCCATGGCATGCCGCCATGCTTGGGGCGGTGAAATGTCTAGAGACGCCCCTGCCCCGTCCACACTGGCAAGGCACGTACAGCGCTGTATCTCCATGGCTACAGTGCTGCAGGTACTCCACCTGCCCGAGAGGAATAACAGCTGCTGCGGAGTGGCTGAGACGCTGATGCTCCAGTGTAAACGGGGAGTAACCTTATTACACAGTGATTGACCTCTGGAAACTCCCCATAATCCTTTTAAGTGAAGGTTCCTCTCCTTGTTTTGTTGTGATGCCTCTCTTTGTTTTGTTGTGAACTCTGGGATCTGGAGCTGCTTATCAAAAAAACAAAACACAGCTACTGTTTGCTGTGAATGAGTAGAGGCAGGCCGGGGGGGGCTCCCTTTGGAAGGCCCACAGCTAATGTTTGCTTGAAGAGAGAGGCGGCCCAAGGTGGGGGGGGGGTTCCGTTTCCCCTCGGCTGCTTATCTGGTCTGTGAGAAAAAAACAAACAGCTGCTGTTTGCTTTCAGTGAGTGAGAGAGGGGTAGAGGAGGGAGGGGGGTCAGAACTTGCAAGGCAGGGTGCTGACCCAGTGTTGGCACTCCAAAAATCCACTCTCTCTCCCCCACACGCTCCCTGTCACACTCCACCCCACCCCACCTTTGAAAAGCACATTGCAGCCACTTGAACACTGGGATAGCTGCCCATAATGCACCACTCCCAATGCACTGCAAATGTGGCCACGACAGTGCACTGGCAGTGTGGACAGACTGCAGCACTTTCCTTACTCAGCTGTACGAAGATAGGTTTAACTCCCAGCGCTGTACAGCTGCAAGTGTAGCCATACCCTATGTTACAACTCCTGACTGCTGCTGTGATGCCCATGTCATAACAGACTGAAGATGAGCTCCCTGTAGCTTGAAAGCTTGTTTCTCTCACCAACAGAAGTCGGTCCAATAAAAGACATTACCTCCCTCGCTAATAGCTGTATGCATACACCACACATGGGTTGCAACCCCTCTAGCATGTGTATTCTTGGTGGGAAAGTCACAGTTACAGACTACAATATCAGTACAGCTTTGCAGCTCCCTGCATGGAGCCTGTACAATGACTACTCTCCTGCAAACCTTCTGTTCTTAAGGAGCTCTTCTGTTCTATTGTAACCCTTCTGCCAAGCGGAGTCAGCAGCAGCAAGGGCTGGGTTCAATATCTTGGAGTTTTGCTTAACAGAAAATAGAACTGGATTGAGCCCCTCCTTGTAGTCTGGAAAAACTAAACACCATCCCATGGCACTTGTAGGAGGCAACGCTTTGTTGCAGTCTATATAGTTTTATAAAATATGCTAATAAGTGAATATAATGTAACTGGCATATGCTTCATGCAAAAGGTCTCTTGTAAGGTATCATTACAAAGTTTATAATCTACTGAGTGTGGTCATCCTATTTGTATAAATGTATCATTCTTGTATCTGAAATTAGAAATATGAGATATAACTCTGAGGGCCTATTGTAATTGTGCAAAGTGTGGACCATTAATGGTGGTTTGGAATCTTGATGACTCCCATTAACCAGGACAATTGTCTGCAGATGGGTGTGTTTTACCTGCAAGTCTTCCTGTATACGTGTGTACTGGCAAGTGGGCAATGAAGTCTTGCAGTGACATGTGATCATGTCACCTGAACTGGAATCCATCTTTAACCTGGTGTCTTTCCATTGAGAAGGAGTGGGTGGGAACCCAGAGAGAGACAAAAGGATTCCTGCCTTATGTAAAAGATATATAAAGGAGTGGAACAGAACAAAGGAGAGAGAGGAGCCATCATGAAGAATCCCCTAGCTATCACCTGAGCTGGAACAAGAGCTGTACCAGGGGAAATAATTGTGCCCAGGCCTGGAAGGTGTCCAGTCTGAGGAAAAAACTTACTAAAGCATCTCTAAGGGCGAGATTATCTGTATTCAGTTTGATTAGACATAGATTTGCGCATTTTATTTTATTTTGCTTTGTGACTTACTTTGTTCTGTCTGTTACTACTTAGAACCACTTAAATCCTACTTTCTGTATTTAATAAAATCACTTTTTATTTATTAATTAACTCAGAGTATGTATTAATACCTGGGGGAGAAAACAACTGTGCATATCTTTCTGTCAGTGTTTTAGAGGGCGAACAATTTATCAGTTTACCCTGCATAAGCTTTATACAGGGTAAAACAGATTTATTTGGGTTTAGACCCCATTGGGAGTTGGGCATCTGGGTGTTAAAGACAGGAACACTTCTGTTAGCTGCTTTCAGGTAAACCTGCAGCTTTTCAGACCCTGGGTCTTTGTTGGAGCAGATGGGAGTGTCTGGCTCAGCAAGACAGGGTGCTGGAGTCCTGAGCTGGCAGGAAAAACAGGAGAAGAGGTAGTCTTGGCACATCAGTTGGCAGGTCCCGGGGGGGGGGGGGTTCTGTGATCCAACCCGTCATACCCTTCCCCTCTCACAAGCACTGAGTCTGTGTCTGACAATACAAGAAGGAAAAGGGGACTCAACATTAATTAGGGAAAAGACCACAATCACAATTCAAAAGCATGTGACCATAGGCAAACACCCACTGCACAGTGCATTGGACTGTGTCCTTTGCCTCAGCTTCTCACCTTGTGATGTGAAATTCCACCAAACGAATGTTCCGTAACACACCACTTCCCTCTGACTCCACAGCACCCCACTCACAGTCCTTGGCTAGCAAAGACCCAAGAGGCTGTGTTCACGGGGAGATGGTGTTGAGCCACAGCCTCTGCAACTGGCTCACAGCAGCCACTGTTTCTCTGCTGCCGCAATATCTCATTGTGAGGTTTCACCATGTAACGCAGTTCTCAGTGACTTCTGCAGTAACAGGGAACCTCACTGCCAGGGTAGTTTGTGCTGCCTTTCATTGTTTCCACACAAGGGCTATGGCTTAGCCTCTAAACTTGCTCAATAGTAAGGACAGATCTAGAAATCACCAACTGGAAACAAGGACTCTTAATTGGGTCTTATCAATTTTGTCTTTAAAAGTGGGAGAGGTACAGATGAAGCAGTGTCTAAGACTCTTTAGGCAAAACCCACATCACCACATAGAAACATCTATCCCCCATTTTCACTAGGATCTGGCATCCCTACCCCTTGCTGAGCAAGTGAGCTTCAGTTTAGGGAGACTCCCTTGATCAGGGCATGCCAGTATGGGTGCTGGGTAGAGCCTTTGGGGAGGCTAGCCCCCAGTTCTGCCCCTTCCACCCACACCCCTGCCCAGAGCCTCAAGACCCTCCGCAGCCATAGCCCTGAGAACCCCTGCTGGAGCCATAACCTCCCTCCCTGCCCTTTGGCTGGAGGAGCCACGAGCTGGCCAGAAGCCCAATTGCCCCCTCCCCTTAGCCATAGGAGCCCTGGAATGGCCAGAGGCCTGAGCTCTCCCCTCCACCTGCCCAGAAGTGCCCTGGGCCACCTCCTCCACCTGCCCAGAAGTGCCCCGGGCCAGCCGCACCACGCCTCCCCTCCCCAGACCTCAAGCCGCCCTGGAGAAAAGCATTTCACTCTCCTCAGAAGAAGCTTTTCATATGCTCCATGTAGGTTCTAGGGCAGCTGAGAAGGTGATATTTGCTACTCAGCTTCCTGGGTTCCTCAGTAATCTCTCTGGAGTCCAGGGAGATTACTGGTGAGTCCAGGAAGCTGAATAGCACATACCACATCCTCAGCCACCTAGAACCTGCATGGGGCATAATAAAGCAGAAACTCCCCCCTCAAACCCCACAACTGGGGTCTGGTGGCAGCGGCAGGTTGAGACTCCCCTGGCCTATTATACCCGCCACCCATGCATGCCAGTTCTGCTGCCTTTTACTTGCACCATAAGGATAACAGTTCATTATCCCTGCATTTGAATACTAGAGTGATTTGTAACCCAAACCAGCCAAAATTGATCATTTAGGCAAAGCAGCCCCATCATGCTACGCACTTAATCAGAATAGGTATGTCTATGCAAACAAGTTCTTTCCCTGAAGTCTTTTCCTCCTGGTGCATCATTAGATATCAAGGGAGAGCTCATTCAGACTCTGTTTACGCTGGTCACAAAAGGCTAGTAGCCTGAAAATAGTCAGGATCCTACACAGCTGAAGGCAAAATGGAGCAGGCAGAGTCACCTCTCATCTTTAACACCAAGATGCTGCCTTTGGGGACTAGAGGTTCTTCTGCTCAGCCCCAGCTGGCACATTGCATTCTGGGACCTGAGGTCTCTGTAAGCCCCACCTTCATAGTCAAGATCAAACTGGGTGCAGGCCACATTTTAGCTGCCCCATTGTCACATTATTTGGTACTTGTGATGAAGTGGGGATTTCCCCTTGTTATGTTGTATGTGTGTCTTAATGTTGAACCCATGTGAGTTTTACTGTTTTGCATGAATAATGTGTGTCTCAGTTTCCCTGTGTGCTGCACCAATACCTCAGTGGTGGGAATAGGGTGTGTGACTTTGGCTTAGACCTTTGGGGCAGGTGAGGCTGTTCCAGCTGTCTACAAGTATTCTATGACTGGTGCCCTTCATAACCTCAGACCCAGGACGGGGCTGCAACCAGGTGACTGCCAGAGAAGCGAGACAAAGAGGAGGAGGAGGACCAACTGGGGTGTCTGAGGTCGGGTCGTGGAAGCTGGCAGTCTGCTTTGGGGGACTGGAAGAGGGGGAGCCCAGGCCACATGGCCATAGGCGCTGACTTCCCCTCTGCCTGGTGGATGCTCGACCTCTCCCGGCCCTTGGCTACACCCCTGCACCAACTCTGGCCTCACCCCCATTCCCTCCCTTCCCCAAAATCCCCACCCCACCCTTTCCCACCCCAGCCCCTGCCTTCCTGCCCCCATTCCACCCAAGTCCCCGCCCCTGCCCTGCCTCTTCTCCACCTCCTCCCCTGAGCACGCCACATTCCCCGCTCCTCTCCATCCCTCCCGGAAAGTCCTAAGCACCGCCAAACAGCTGTTAGGCAGCAGGGGGACGGGAAGCACTAGGAGGGATGGAGAGGAGCAGGGATGTGGCACATTCGGGCGGGGGGAGAAGGAGGCAAGTAGGAGGGAGCTTGGCTGCCGGTAGGTGCGGACCACTCCCTAATTTTTCCCTGGGGGTGCTCCAGCCTCACAGAACCCACAGAGTGGGTGCCTATGCACCTGGCCCAAGACTCCCCAAGATGGACTTGGCTGAAAGTCACTGATTTCTGTGCTAACAAGCTCTGTTCTATGCTGTGTTCCGGTTGACTAATAAACCTTCTGTTTTACGTTGGCTGAGAGTCACGTCTGACTGTGGAGTTGGAGTGCAGGGCCCTCTGGCTTCCGGCGGACTTGCCACGGGAAGCGCACAGTGCGGAAGGGGATGCTGAATGCTCCAAGTCAGACCCAGAAAGGTCAAAGCTGTGTAAGCTTCTTGCCCTGGCGACAGTCTGCTCAGAGAGAGGACGCTCCCCCAGAGTCCTGGCTGGCTTCATACGGAGTAGTTCCAGAGCATTGCCCTAGTGACTCTGTGGCAGTACTAGAGCTGGTGACTTTTCTTTTGGCAAATAGAAATTTTCGCCACAAGGCTACATTTTTCAGGGCTCTGCCACTATGTGTGATTTTGGGTAGAATTTGATTAATAGTTTTAGGGAAAAAAACAACTGATTTTTCCCCCAAAAAAAGTCAAAGTGTTTTCTTTTGATTATTTTGAAATGTTTCATTTTGAATTTTTTATTTCAAAAACAGCATTCTGTTTTCAAATTTGGCCAATTTTTACATAAACCACACAAAAAAGAGTGAAAAACAGCCCGTCACATTGAAAACAAACAACTTTAAAAAAAATCATTGAGTAAAACACAATCTTTGGGTCAACTTGAAATTAATCACAAAACTGAAAAAAAAAATTGAGTTGACCTGCACTGATTGATTTGAATTAAAAGAACTGTTTTGATTTGGCAAAAAGTTTTGAAATAGTAAATTTCAGTTTGAAACAAACCAGATTTTTTTTGGTTTGGCCCCCAAATTGAAAAAAAATCTTTTAGTCGCTCAACATTATTTAGCACATAGGTACTGCTATAACCACCCCTTCCTTAAATTTATCACAGTGAGAATACTCAACCATTGGAACAACTGACCAAGGGTCATGGTGGATTCTCTGTCACTGACAATTTTAAAATCAATATTGGATGTTTGTCTAGAAGAGCGGCTCTAGGGATTATTGGGAGGCAGTTCTCTGGCCTGTTATAGGGAGGTCAGACTAGATTGGGGTGGGCAATAATTTTTGCAGGGGGTGCCACTCCACAAATTTTGGTAAGTTGTCACGGGCCACACATTTCTACTATATTAATGGAGGGGGTGCAGGTTCTGGGAGGGAGCTTGGTGCAGGATGGGGCTCTGGGCTGGAGATTGGAGTGTAGGAGGGGGTTCAGGGGCTGGGAGGGAATTTGAGTGCTGGAGGGGGTTCTGACCTGGGGCAGGGGGTTGGGGTGCAGGACGGGGTGCAAGATGCAGGCTCTGGCCGGGATGCACTTACCACAGGCGGCTACCGGCTGGCAGCGCAGCAGGGCACTCAGGTAGGCTGCCTGCATGCTGTGTCCCCACGCTGCTCCTGGAAGCGGTCAGCTGCTGGCACTGTTGCACATCTCTGTGCGCCCCTTGGGGGGAGGGGGGCAGTGGGTCTCCGTGCACTGCCCACAGCCGCAAGCACTGCCCCCGCAGCTCCCATTGGCTGGAAACCAGCCAATGGGAGCTGTGAGGACAGTGCTGGGGGTGGGGGCATCATGTGGAGCTGCCTTCCCTCCCCCTGCTCCCCTCCCCTCAGCCAGGGGCATGCAGACACATGCCAGCATCAGCTGGCTGCTTCTGGGAGCGGCATGGGGCCATGGCAGCGCCCCGCTGCGCTGCGGGACTTTTAGCGGCCTGGAGATTGCAAGGGAGAAGCCAAAGAACCTGGCGGGCCAGACAGAAATGTTAGATGGGCCAGATCCAGCCTGTGGGCCATATTTTGCCCACCCCTGGTCTCCCTGGCCTTGGAACCTCTGAATCAATCTCTTCTCAGTTTTGCAAGTGAGCTGAGCCTTTGGTGTGATCACTGTGCTGTTCTAGCCTCCTAGGTGCTCCTAAGTGCCCCACCTCTGCAGAAACTGAGCCCATCACAAATATTAATTAATTTATTATCACAGCGCCCCCACCAGGTAGGGAAGTATCATTATTATAGCTGGTCAGAAATTCATCAGGATTATTTTCTGACTGAAATTGCCCTTTTCACAAAATTGAAATGTTGTGAAGGAATTTTTTGGATTTTCTGTTGGGAAAATTGAAATGACAGCTCCCAGGCTACCTGCTTGGATTGCTCTTGTCAATTGCACTCTCTGCCTGCAGTGAGGGAGACAATATTTCCCAGGTAACTTTCTGCACTTTTCCCCCCACCTCCTTCTCCATGCACTCCCTATCCATGGCCCCACGAAGTCGCGGGACCTCCTGGTCAACCTCCTCCTCGCCCTGGCTAAGATGGCCATCTACGTGACCAGGGAGAGGCGGTTGGCCAATGGAGAATCCTGCGACTGTGGGGCTTGTTTCCGATCCTTAGTCCGTTCACATCTCCGAGCGGAGTTCCTCTGGGCGGCGTCCGCTGGCTCCCTTGATGCCTTCGAGGAACAGTGGGCGCTGTCCGGGGTTCTCTGCTCGGTGTTCCCGTCAGGCTCCCTTCTTATGACCCTTTGACCGCACTCCTGTCCCTGTTCTTTTATTAGTTGTCCCCCGCAATTAGTGGGTTTCTGAGGCCCTGTGGAACCTCCCCTTAGGCTGGGGGGGATCCGTTAGCATGGTGCGGGCTTTGCCCGCCCCGTTTCCCAGAAACCCAATAGACACAGATATGAAAGCTCCCTCTCTTAAGCCCTATGGTCTTATCTTGATCTGCAGCCCCTGCTCAGATGCATAGGAGAGAGCAGCTCGCCAGAACACTTACGTGCTCTGTGACAGCACATTTCTCTTACTGCTTGAGTACATATTAACATAAAATTTGCAACATCTGCTACAAGACAGTACACAGCCCCAAGGTGCAGAACAGCCAATGAAGCCATGATATATTACAATCTTGTTTGTCAACTACATTAAGTAATCCTACCGCATTTCACAGCTCACAAGCATATGTCAGTTTCAGGAAGATCAGCAAATCTCTACTCACAAATATCGCTTTCCAAAGCTCTTCAACTCATTTGTTATATTCATAAATACTTATTAATGTAGAAGGGACGTATGCACACAGGGCTTCTGGCTAATTCAGAGTAATCATTGCTGTCTGTAGCTTGGAAGTGGGATTGGTTATATCAAAATGAATAAATCCTTGTTATGTCCTGCCTGATCTTAGGGGTGAGTTTATGCTCGGAGTAGGCCATTCAGATACAATGGAACTGATCCTGCAGATTCAGGATCCCTTGCTGGGAGGTGCTGAGCAGCCTCACTAACAGAGCATCCTGGATGGATCAGGCCCCTGGATGATATAGTCTCACTGGAACTTGTTAAGATGCACATGGAAGGGAGAAGAATAGACCAATTTCAGACAGTGTGAGTGGATTTGTTGATACCAGGCTTGCTTGATTTTTGCATGCTTCGGACCAGCCTCTCTGCCCACCATCCTGCATGGAATGGATCAGGTGGGGCAAAGGCACATATTGCCGCTGCCTTACACTGGGCACTTAGATACTGAGGTTAGAGGCACTTTAGAAACAAGATAATATGGATCAGATCCGACTTGATTTGGGAAGAGCTAATGCAAATTAAACCCAGACTGCCCCTAAAGAGGCTCTTCCCCTTCCACTCTGCACTGACATTCCCTTTGCACATGGTGCATCCATAGCCCAACAGTTGTCTCTCCCCAACACCTCACCCCCATCCCTTTGCTCTTGTGCTGCTGATGTGGGTTTCACTGCATATGCCCTGTTGATGGTGCCCTGAATGAGGCTTGGCTAGAAGCAGGCCTGCTTGGCCCCAGCCTGGCACCTGTTGTTGCTGGCAGCTTTGCAGAGTGATGGTGATATACTGCTGTATCAGGAGACATTTGACAGCTGTAAATGGCAACACACAATGCCTGGCAGGGAGGATCAGCTCCAGGATCTTTGCCCTTCTGGTTGCTTCCACTACTGTCTTGGGACTCTGTGGCACCTTTGGGTTTGTAGCTCAGTCCCCTCCTGGCTCTAAAACCCCTTCTGCTCCAAAGTGCCATGCCCAGGGCTGGAGCTGCCACATTGAGATGCCCATCACTCCAGCGTCGTCTCCTACTTCAGGTTGGCACATTAATAGGCTACGAGACCTGGCCTGACTCCTGTGTTGATGATGTGTGAAATGAGATTTGGATTAACCAATGTGCACTCAATGCATTTGCAGTGCCCCCAGGTCACGGGTGCATTACTCACTGCTGGGCTGATGCCTCCTCCTGGTCACTCTTAGGATTAGCTCGAGGCCGACACCCTCTGTCCGTGATCTGCACACTGTCACTCCAACTGCAGCCCCTCTCTCAGCCTCAGGAACTGCAGTGTTCTCTTTGAGGCTCAGCCCTCTGGCCATGTCACCATCCATGTTTCTCCCTTCCATGGGGGGGCAAGGGGATTAGTATCACAGTCCGATATTCCAGCCACTTCCCCAGTAGGGTGGGGAGACCCGGCCTGCCCACTACTCCAGGTCCTGACCCAGGAACCCTATAGATAGCAGCCTTCTGCTGCAACTCTTTAGCTTCTTGCAAGGTCTCTTTGGGCCACTTCCCCACAGACCCAGCACCTTCTTCACCCTAGCCTCAGGGCATACAATTCTCCAGTCCCAGCAGCCAGCCAGGAGCTCCCTCTTGCTCCCCAGGTCCCTGACAACAACTGCTCTGTCCAAGGTGCTGCAGGTCTGTCAGCCTGCTAGAGACACAGTCCTCACTTCTTGATCTCACAGCAGCAACTGACCCTGTTCTGCCCTGAAGCTCCTCTTATCAGAGCCTGCCAGGCTGGGATTGGTTGCTCCCTGTAATTCCCCCTTGATTGGCTGCACCTCATGCACCCTCTCTGGGCTGCTTGGAGGTCTCACCTCCATTGCTCCTTGCTGAGGTTAACCTTTTCTAGTTCAATGTGGGGCACACATGCCATTCGGGAGGGCTGAGCACTGGATTCAGGTGGGTGGCACTGCAACAGGCCACCCTGTGCCCCAGGTCACATGCCACCTGTGGTGGAGTAGGGAGTACAGACTGTGTGGGGGAGGGGAGAGCCAGAGATTTAGGTGAGATGCAGGTATTCAGACTGTAAGATGAGCTAGGCCTGGGGGAGGGGAGATGACACCTCTGGCCAGTGGGGAGACAAAGGAGAGGAGCTGAGGAGAGAGGAGGGGCCGAGGGGGTTGGCAGACGGGAGTTGGCTGGAGAAGAGAGGGGAGGCACGGAGACCGGGCTCTGATCCCCGAGGGGGGGGGGCTGGGAGGCCCCCAAGATGGACCTAATTGGGGAGATCCGGTTATCTGTACCTGCAAGACCTGTGTTGGACTGTATTCCTGTCGTCTAAATAAACCTTCTGCTTTACTGGCTGGCTGAGAGTCCTGGTGAATCAGCAGGGAGACCGGGGGTGCAGGGCCTGACTCCCCCACACTCCGTGACAACTGGTGGCAGCGGTGGGATGACTGCACCCCGTGGACAGCGCTTCCTGTCGTAAGTGACTGGGGAGCAGTAAAACGAAGGGGCGATTCACCCCTGGGAGAGTGTGGCCAGAGAGAAGGACTTTGCAGTAACTGGGTCCCCCGGGGGATCACAGCGAGCGGTCCCTGGGGCGGAGGAGTCTGCAGCTCGACCCTGGCAGAGCGGGGGTGACCTCAAGGACTGGCACACTAGGGGTCCCCCTGGAACCCGTGGGGAGCGGCGAGCACCCCGGCCTGCGAGCAACCCGCAGGAAGATGTATTACCAGAAGCGCAAGTGCGAGTTGGTGGAGCTGTGCAAGCAGAGGGGGCTGCGCCATGGGAAGCTCACCAAGGCCCAGCTGATTGCCCAGCTGGAGGAGAGAGACCGCGTCAATGAACCGATCCCTGTCTCTGCGGGAAGCAGCCAGGCCGATGCAGCGCAGGCACCAGTGTCGGTCCCCGCTGGGAGTGGTCAGCCGGCCGCTGAGGGCTCCTCGAGACCCCCCACCCCTAGGCCTAGGGGGAGGGGGAGGAGGAGCCCAGCTACGGAGGGCACCGTGACCCCCCCGGCCAGCCGGGAATCATCCCGGCGACGCTCGGCCTCCGTGGAACTCAGGCGGCTGGACGTGGAGAGAGAGATCAAACTGATGGAGATGGAGATGGAGGACCGGCAGAAGCAGCGTGAATTCGAGGAGAGGGAGAAGGAGCAACAACGTAAACATGAGCTGGAACTGGCCCATCTGAAAAGCAGGGAGGCCCCGGCTGCGGCGAGTGAGGGGGGGCCCAAGCCTACAAAGAGCTTCGATAAGAACTTCCTGGCCCGGCGTAAGGAGGGGGAGGACATAGACACCTTCCTGACAGCCTTTGAGAATGCCTGCGAGCTGCACAAGGTTGACCCTGCAGACAGGATCCAGTGCCTCACCCCCTTACTGGACTCCACCGCCGTGGAGGTGTACAGCCGAATGAAAGGGGCGGAGGCAGGGGACTACAACCTGTTCAAAGAGGCCCTGCTCTGTGAGTTTGGGCTGACCCCGGAGATGTACCGGAAGAGGTTCCGGGGTCAACGTAAGACCCGGGAGGTCACCTACCTACAACTGGTCAACCGGGCGCAGGGATATGCCCGCAAGTGGACGGCTGGGGCCCAAACCAGAGAGGACCTGCTTGACCTAGTCATACTGGAGCACCTGTATGAGCAGTGCCCATCAGACCTGAGGCTGTGGTTGATGGACCAGAAGCCGGAGAACCCGCAGCATGCAGGCCAGCTGGCTGACCAATACATGGACAGTCGGACGGATAATGGGGAGGCGTCTCGAAGTAGCAGGTCGGCCTCGACGCAGAGGGAGATTCACCAGGGGACCTCCCAGAAGGGGCCGAGGGAGGGCCCCCACCAAAGGGAAACATCCGGCGTCAGGTCCAGCCGTCCCACTCGAGGGGACCAATGGGACATGGGCTGCTATCAATGTGGCCAACCGGGCCCAGTGCCCCAAGCTCC
Organism: Mauremys reevesii; assembly: GCF_016161935.1. Taxonomy (NCBI): domain Eukaryota; kingdom Metazoa; phylum Chordata; order Testudines; family Geoemydidae; genus Mauremys; species Mauremys reevesii. The sequence goes on along the minus strand of NC_052631.1, from coordinate 59,948,879 downwards.
GGGACAAACTGAGCAGACCAACCCCACACCGGGTCAACTTGGTAGAGACCCAGCAGGATGAGGGGCAGTGTTCGCAGGGAAGGGGGCTGGCCGCGTACCGCCTGTGGAGGAGGGAGGGGGGCCCCGGGTCGGCCCCTCCGAGGGGCTGGATGCTCCCTGCCCCGAGTTCTGGGTTTACAGGGTGGGCACAGGGCTGCCCCTCCGGAGCGAGTGCCTTGTTCCCCTGGAGGTAGATGGGAGGGAGGCCACTGGGTACTGGGACACGGGCGCAGAGGTGATGCTGGTCCGGCCTGAGGTGGTGGGCCTAGATCGGATGGTGCCCAACACCTACCTGAACCTGAGGGGTGTGATTGGGACCCCATTCAGGGTGCCTGTGGCAAGGGTGCACCTAAAGTGGGGGAACCAGGAGGGCCCCAAGGACGTGGGGGTGCACCCACATTTGCCCACGGAGGTGTTAATGGGGGGGGATCTCGAGGACTGGCCTGGTAACACACGGGGTGCCCTGGCCGTGAACCGTAGTCAGAGTCGGCGCAGGGCTCTGCACCCTGACACCGGGGAAGGCACTCTTCCCGGGGCACCGGACCCTGACCTGGTGGGGAGGAAACACCCAGGGACAGGGCTCAGAGAGGCTGTGGCCCCAGACCCAGCCGGTGAGAGAGAGCAGATCCCTGTCCCTGCCCCAGCGGCTGAGTACCAGGCCGCGGTGCGGGAAGACCCCTCCCTGCGGAGGATAGGGGACCTGGCCAGCCTCGGGGGGGGACAGACCATGGGACGAGGTGGCCGGAAAAGGTTCCTGTGGGAGAAGGGGCTCCTGTACCGAGAATGGGCTCCCCCAGGGAAGATGGAGTCAGGGGGGATCAGGAGGCAGCTGGTGGTACCCCAGGAGTATCGCCCCCAGCTGCTGTGCCGGGCCCATGACATTTCCCCCTCAGGGCACCTGGGAGCCTGGCGTACCCAGCAGAAGCTGCTACAAAACTATTACTGGCCTGGGGTCTTTGCCCATGTCCGGCAGCACTGCCGCTCCTGTGACGTCTGCCAGAGGGGGAGGAAGGCCCGGGACAGGGGGAAGATGGCTGTAAGGCCCTTGCCCCGCCCCAAGGAGCCTGTCCAGAGGGGGGCCAGAGTCAGAAGGGGGGCTCTGAACCGAGAGAGCCCGAATCACAGCCCCCCAGACTGGAATGTGGGGAGAAGGCCCCAACCCCGCGTGCACCCCAGGGGTATTGGGGTGGGGAAAGGGCGCGGGCAGCATAAGGCTTCCCCCCTGGGGGCAGGAAACTGGAATGACCTGGGGAACTCTTCCCCCAGAACGGGGGGGACCCTGGGGCAGCCATGGGAATGTAGGTGGGTCCGAATTTCCCCGGGTCACTGGGCAAAGTGACCCCGCTCAGTTCAGTCTCGAAGGGGGGGAGGTGTGGTGGAGTAGGGAGTACAGACTGTCTGTGTGGGGGAGGGGAGAGCCAGAGATTTAGGTGAGATGCAGGTATTCAGACTGTAAGATGAGCTAGGCCTGGGGGAGGGGAGATGACACCTCTGGCCAGTGGGGAGACAAAGGAGAGGAGCTGAGGAGAGAGGAGGGGCCGAGGGGGTTGGCAGACGGGAGTTGGCTGGAGAAGAGAGGGGAGGCAGGGAGACCGGGCTCTGATCCCCGAGGGGGGGGCTGGGAGGCCCCCAAGATGGACCTAACCGGGGAGATCCGGTTATCTGTACCTGCAAGACCTGTGTTGGACTGTATTCCTGTCGTCTAAATAAACCTTCTGCTTTACTGGCTGGCTGAGAGTCCTGGTGAATCGGCAGGGAGACCGGGGGTGCAGGGCCTGACTCCCCCACACTCCGTGACACCATCTCACTGAAATTTGGCCTTCACCAGGTGAGCACAAGGCAAGCAATAGAAGTGAGCAAAGCAGCTGGATGGCTAAGATTGGGAGGAGCCCCCTTGCCCAGGAAGGAAGTGAAGTGGCCAGGAAGGTCCTTGGGGTAGGGAGTGACTTGTTGGTGAGTATGGGGAGCTTTGGGGGACTGTAGATGAGGGGAATTTTGGGGGGGATATTGAGGGAAGTGGGTTTGGGGGCCAGGATGTTGGAGTGAGTGTGGGACATTGGAGGCTGTGGCAGGTGGGGCTGAGGTGTTGGGGACTGCAGAAAGTGGGATATATGTCAGGGCTGCTGGGACACTTGTGCAAGGAAGGGGGCTGTGAGGGCAAGAGAAGGCTTGTAGAGGGTTTTGGAGCCATATGGCGGGAGGGGCACTCGGGGATCTGTGGGGGGAGCTTTGCTGGCAGCCCCTGTGTGATGCTCTGTACCTCGGGAGAACACCCTGCACCCCCATGTGCATCCTTATATGATTGTGTGGTATCCAATGCAAAGTTTGTCATGTCGGGTGTCTTTGGAAGTCTCATGATGCACGGAGCATTTTTGTTATAGTAATGTTATAGGTTGTAATTTCCTGTATATAGTTATGAGGCTGAAAATGTGTCCTCATGACTTAAAACAAGTCCAGGCAAAAACTATCCAGGAGCAGAGGGGCAGTTCATACCTCATCAGGGGTATGGGACAAATCCATCCCAGCCTCACAGGAACAAAGGACACTGGCCTAGGCACCAACAAAGAATCTGTTGGACTCTCAAGTGAGTCACCCCCCTTCCCTTGGTCAGTTTGGGACTACGATGAGGTAATGCTCACCTGACTCGGGGTGGGAGAGCAAACCAAGAGGGAAGAAAGGACATGATAAAAGGGAGAGACATTTGCCATGCTCGCTCTCTTTTCCACCTCCATCTACAAACACCACCACCAAGCAACTGAGGCACTGATCAAAGGGGAGAGCCTGACTGAAGGATAACCAGCCAGCCTGTGGTGAGAAGCATCTAAGTTTGTAAGGGCACTGAAAGTGTTAAGATCAGCTTAGAATGTGTTTTGGTTTTATTTCATTTGACCAAATCTGACTTCTTGTGTTTTGACTTATAATCACTTAAAATCTATCTTTTGTAGTTAATAAATGTGTTTGTTTATTCTACCTGAAGCAGTGCGTTTGGTTTGAAGCGTGTCAGAGACTCCCCTTGGGATAACAAGACTGGTACATATAATTTCTTTGTTAAATTGACAAACTCATACAAACTTGCAGGGTCCAGCGGGCTTAACTGGACACTGCAAGATGGAGGTTCCTAGGGTTGTGTCTGGGACCAGAGATACTGGCTAGTGTCATTCAGTTGCATAGTTCAAGCAGTGGCTGGCCAAAAGTGCTCACTCACGTAGCTGGGAGCAGCTTACATGCCAGAAGCTGTGCGTGAACAGCCCGGAAGTGGGGCTTCTCACAGCAGAGCAAGGTAAGGCTGGCTCCCAGAGTCAAGGATTGGAGTGACCTAGCAGATCACCAGTCCAGATAACACCAGGGGAACGTCACACCCTGTTCAGGCCAGGCAGGGCTGGTACATCTGAAGCACAGCTAGAGCAGAGTTGCAGCGTTGCTCAGGTTTGGCCTAGCTGCCCCTCCCTCACAACAGGGCTAGAGGGACGGCCAGGCCAAATTTGAATGAAGGGGGCAATTTCCATAGTGCACATGGCTCCGGAATTCTTTAATCTGGCTCTGCATGAGGCAGGAGAGCCCCCGACTCACTCTCCCAGCGCTGAGTCGGCTCCATGTGAATGACTTGCCAGCATCAGTGCAGGCAGGATGCTGAGCTGAGCAATGAGAAGGGGCATTGGTTCTTGGGACACTTTTATGAACACAGTGGGACTCTGAGATACCATCCTGGGCCTGAGCCAGCCTCTGCCTGCCAGCTCAAACAGTTGGCAGTATACACCTGCTCTTTACCTTGTCTGCTAGATGTGCCCATGTAGGACTAGCTGACTAGGGGCTGACCCCTGTGCCTGGCTCGGAAGCTGCAGAGACTCACAGATGCTATGGAGCCAGTCAAAGGAAAGGGAAGATTCGATAAACCCATGCCTGGAGTCCACAACCACCTGGCCTGGGCACAGGCAGGGGGAAGAGAGGAGGGACACTGATCAACCCCCTCTTGCCCCCTGCAGAGCAGCTCTGGCTACTCCTGACTCGGGGATGTGGGGTGGCCTAGCTGGGCAGCGGGAGTGTCCATGTGCCAGGCCCCGCTCCAGGGTGCCTTGGTCCTTGGGAATCTGCACTGTGAGAGCAAGTGTTAGTGTCCAGGGACCAGCTATGCTAGCAAGAGCAACATGCCCTCTGCCGATGCAATGCAGGCAGCAGCTGGAAGGGCTCAGTGAGCTGGCTTTCAGCAATGGAGTGGTTACTTTCCCCACTTCTCTGCTGCCACTCAGGACAGGTGGACAGGGGTTGGACTTCACACCTTGTTACAGACACTGAAGCCATATCAGTAAGCTATTTATAGCCGGTATGCCATACCAGAAAGACACAGGAGGAGCAGAACGTGGGGCCACTGAGCGACCCCACATCAGCAGCTTCTCCAGCATAACTGTACCGCCCCCAGCTCCGCCCCGCCCCCAGCCCTTCCACACAGCTGTGTCTCCTGAGCCCTGTCTGGCGTCTGTATAGCAGCCCCACTGCAGGACAGGGCTGGGGGCACGGCCGGGCTGGGGTGGTACAGCTGCGCTGGAGGAGCTGCCGGTGTGGGGCTGCACATGGGACATGATGATAAGATTCCTGATTACAGTATATACAAGAGAAAGCCCCCAAAACACACCAGATTTGGACATCTACGTGAAACCGAAAAAGTGCTAAAAATAAACCCCAGAAATCAGAAGCCTTCTTCATTCCTCTCCTCCCCAGCATGTGCCCAAGGTCAATCTGTAACTACAAAGGGCAGAGGGAGAAGCTGAAAAAAGGGAATTAAGCAAAGCACAAATAAGAGAGACACAAGCATCTGTTCTTCATTGTGGGAGCTGATACGGTTTGCAGAAACAGATGCTGTACGGTGACCAAACTTAAATAAAGGCATTGTATAGCCATAGGCGCTGTGTTGGGATCGGAGCAGGCAGGATGGTGTCTCTGTAGAAGGATGTCACGTGATAATTGCCAGTCCCACGAGGATGACACCACAGAATGTCTGCATGCAGCTGACAATAGATTTCATGTCCAGAAGGCCATGTTGCCCATCTCTCATTGGCCTGTTCACTTCAGACTGCAGCAGGGTTTCACCTTTCCATGCCCTGAACCTCTCTGTCTGGGTGGGTCCACAGCAGAGAAACACACGTCAGCTCCCAGCCCTCTGCTGTCTTTTGAAATCACCCTACCCTCTGGGCTTCATTTCAGAGTCCTGTGAGATCATTACAAATAAAAAGCATTTGCTCTTTCATCTGGGCCCCAGCCCGCACTAGTGCCTCTCAAGTGTTTACTAGCCCTGGCCCCGTTCCCCAGCCTATATCTTCAGATCCTTGCCTCTTCCTGCAAATCAATTCAGCACATGAAAGCAGCACAATCTTTCAGCCTTTTTGGGGCGGACAAGAGGCTGGAAGCCAGGAGATGCTCTAGTTTTTCTCTGCATAAAGTCACTCTTGCCCCAGTTTTTCTGCTACCATAATCACCCTGCACCTCTGAGCCCTCAACTCTTGCAAATGCCTCACCCTGCCCCCTCCTCCCCCCATGCCCCTGCTCTCCAGACTCCAGCACAGATAAGAATCTGTCACCCAACTCCACTGGTCCCCCGTGCACTGTAGGACCTGATGCAAATTCCCTCTGCAGCAATGTGCTGCTCTGGACCTCCTGGGCCTCGTCTCTCTCTGCTTCTCCAACTGCACTCACCGCCCTCTTGCAATCTCACCATGCCCGACACAAGAGCCTTCTCCTCCACAGCACCTGCTGCCTGAACCAGCCTCTTGGGACCTGTCCAGCCTAATCCCTTCCCCCGCTCCCCTCCGGATGAGGCCCCTGCCGATTTCACACCTTCCATCTTCCTATTTACAAGAAGAGAGGCCAGGGCTGCCTTGCTGTCACTCTTGGCTTATGAGGCAGGTGATACCAGGCAGAACTGCCCCCTTCACAGTCCCCAGGATCAGCCATGTTCAAGCATTTCTATGCCTAGGAATAATCCCAGCAACTGGCTCCATTGTCACATCAAGTCCCAGTGACCATGTTCAGACCCCCTCACATTCCTCCACCATGCCAACCCGTGGATTCCCCTAAGAAGTCTGGCTGGCTGGTTGGTTGTGCCATGCTGCTGATGCAGCACAGTAACTGCATCTCTGCCCAGGCACCACTGCAGTTAGGCAGGAGGTGAAGGGACCACTGGGCATGCAAGTTGGAAAGGATGTGCGGTGCTGAAAGAAGGGGGTGTGAGGGAGGACAAGCTGCATTCTGGGAGCCTGACCCTGGCCCCTAGCCAATTCCAGCCCATGGGTTTGTGCTGGCCTGAAGTGCAGTCAGAACACAACATGGCCTTATGATGTATTGTTCAGGTATGTAACAAGGCATAGCAGGGCCCCCTTCACTCCTGCCTCTGCTCTGCTCCAAAAAACATTCAAAGACCCTCAGGTTCAGCAATCACTGGTGCAGTTTATTTACAGGGTGCAATCCCACCACCTTCTCACCCTATGCAGCTTGGAGTTCTCAGCCTTGAGGACTCCATAGCCTCTGCATCCAGAAGGGAAGAACTTCCCCCCATGCTTCCTTCCTCTGGGCCTGTCTATAGCCCCAGGCTAATTGGGCTGTCAGCTGTTTCCCCTTTGTCAATCAGGTACAGGTGTCTCTAGCCAGCTCCAATTTACCTTACCTCCCTTAACTGGAGTTAGCATAACAAGCTCAGGAGTCCCAGCCCAGCACCCTGTCACACACCTCCTCTTACTGAACTGCCAGGTTCATCCTTGCCCATCCCCTCTTCCCTCTATCGGATGGGGCATTACAGGGGCGTTCTCCTTCTTCTTTTGGGTGACCCCTGGGGTCCTCCTTGTGGGGTTCCTGTATCCCCCACCTTCAGAAATTACACTGTGTGGGTGGGTGGATGCCCCTATAGGTCCACCGAAGACCACAGGTCCTCACACCATTCACACCCCTAGGTGTGCCCCCCTCCTTTCCCCCCATTTCCTTTCTGCAAGGGTTCGGGGTTGGACCCTACTTCCCCCTGGACACCCAGGGCCTCAGGTTCCTCAAACCTGGCAAGTGGGGCTTGGGTCTCTTCTCCTGGGGGGTCACCTTGTAGGGAGCTCTGCTGGGCCTTTCTCCTCTGCTAAGGGCTGGCCCTAGGCACCACAAAGCAAGCACGTGCTTGGGGGGCACAATCTCAGGGGCTCCCGTTCAGCGGGGCCAGACCCTTCCATGCCTCCCAAGCGGGACAGAAATTCGGCATTAGCATGGCTGGGAGAGCCAGTAAGCCGACCGGTACAAAGGGACCCAGAGGAGCTGCCCAGTTTACCCCTCACTCAGTATCCCGAGGAGCCCATGGAGTTGGACGCCCTGGAAGACGCCGCCGAGTCTGGCTGCAGCACACCCAGAGCCAATGTCAGTGTGTTGCGGCCAGGATACCCACTGACACAGCAGCAGGCTGCCTGCCGCTGTTAGGATCCCGGGCTGGGACGCAGAGGAGTGGGCGGGCCTGCGTCCCCCCTGCCACCCCACTCCCGGGTGGCAGTCTCCCCTTCGCCTCGACACTCAGGACCAGGAGCCTGGGCTTGGTAAATCCTGAACTGTTTGCTCAGCCCCTGCCTGAGGGTCTGAGCCCTGAACTGTTGTTTGCTGCCCCGCCCTGACCTAGGGCCTGGGCTTAAAATACTGAACTATTTGCTCAGCCCTCCCCGGAGGGCCTGAGCCCCTGACTGTTTCCTACATCACCAGGCTAATCCGCCAACTCACCGGACTCGTGTAGTGAGGCGGCCTGACTCCCAGCCGCCCCAGAGAGGGGCAACCCCAACAGCGGACGCCTACACCAACCTAAACCTCCCCCTCTGCAACTTGAGACCATTACTCCTTGTTCTGTCATCTGCTACCACTGAGAACAGTCTAGATCCATGCTCTCGGGAACACCCTTTAAGGTAGTTGAAAGCAGCTATCAAATCCCCCCTCATTCTTCTCTTCTGCAGACTAAACAATCCCAGTTCCCTCAGCCTCTCCTCGTAAGTCATGTGCTCCAGCCCTCTAATCATTTTTGTTGCTCTCCGCTGGACTCTTTCCAATTTTTCCACATCCTTCTTGTAGTGTGGGGCCCAAAACTGGACAGAGTACTCCAAATGAGGCCTCACCAATGGTGAATAGAGGGAAATGATCACGTCCCTCTATCTGCTGGCAATGCCCCTACTTATACAGCTCAAAATGCCATTAGCCTTCTTGGCAACAAGGGCACACTGTTGACTCATATCCAGCTTCTGGTCCACTGTAACCCCTCGGTCCTTTTCTGCAGAACTGCTGCTTAGCCAGTCGGTCTCTAGTCTGTAGTAGTGGATGGGATTCTTCCGTCCTAAGTGCAGGACTCTGCATTTGTCCTTGTTGAACCTCATCAGATTTCTTTTGGTCCAATCCTCTAATTTGTCTAGGTCCCTCTGTATCCTAACCCTACCCTCCAGCATATCTACTACTCCTCCCAGGTTAGTGTCATCTGCAAACTTGCTGAGGGTGCAGTCCACACCATCCTCCAGATCATTAATGAAGATATTGAACAAAACAGGCCCCAGGACTGACCCTTGGGGCACTCCCCTTGATACCGGCTGCCAACTAGACATGGGACCATTGATCACTACCTGTTGAGCCCTACGATCTAGCCAGCTTTCTATCCACCGTATAGTCCATTCATCCAGCCCATACTTCTTTAACTTGCTGGCAAGAAGCCAGCCTCCTGCTGCACCTCCCCCTGGGTCTCCCAGCACGTGGCTTGCTGGAGAGCAGAGATGGAGGGATGCTGTGAGTGGGGAAGAACAGACCTGCGTTATGGGGGTGCAGAATTGGGGACAATGCTGTCAGGAAGACTGGGGAGGGGATTACACCTGGTTACTGGGAGCCAGCCCACAAATGGCTGCTTCCCATGGAGTAGACTTCCCTTTAACATGCAGCAGTGGCCCCAGAGAGCAGGTCCCAGCGTCCTGCACTGGGCCCTGGAGAGGGGGCAGTACAGTCTAGGACTAAGATTCAGGACAGCTGGGCTTGTCTCCTGGCTCTGCCACTGCCCTGCGGGGTGATATTGGGCAAGTCCTTTACCCTCCCAGCCTATCTGCCTTGTCTGGTTTGAGCTGTAAGCTCTGCAGGGCAGGAGCCCTTGTTCACTAGGTTCTTTTCCCATGCACAGAACAATGAGTGGGGGGGCTGCTCTCAGCAGGGTGCTACCTCAGTAGGAATAACAATGATCACATCAGATAAAAACTAGAGTAACCAATGCTAGGGTTGTAATGCTCAGTGCACCATAGTTAGAGAATGCCCGCGCTAAGGCTAGCCATCCTGCAGAATTAAAGGGCCCTAGAGACAACACTGCACAGCCCTGCTCCATTCCCTGAGCACCAGCCATCTTTAACGCTGGCAGGTCCCAACTTCTGAGAGCTGTTATTTGCAGCCTTAGTGTAATTTTTTAATATAATTTCTTCAGTTAAAAAAATAAACCTGAACCCCCCTGAAATTCCACTGCATGGAACCAAACTGATCCTCAACTGAGTCAAGCAGGGCTGGGCTTTTGGATCCATGGCACAGACTTCTGCCCCTTGAGCTAAGGGAGTAACCAACAGCACCAGCAGGCTGGTTTTGTGCAGGAACTGCTTGGTGCAACAGAAATAAGTCTGCTCTCAGGACTGCAGGCAGAGAACTGGCTGTTTTGTGTAACTGCCTCACACCAGGAGGGGAAGAACTCCCACTGACTGAATGGGAAGTTAGGCAGGACTGGAGCTTGGCTCCATCGCATAATTCTCTGGGTAGCCCAGCTAGCCCTGTCATGGCCACTTTGCTACAGCTGTTAAGAATAGATTGGGCTGAGACAGACACTTTACCTGTGGGTTTCACAGTAGAAGACTGGTGAGACTCAGGACTTCTGGTTTCTAGTCCAAGTTCTGGAAGGTAGAGTTCTCTAGTGGTTACAGACATGTCTTTCTTATGTCCCTGCAAGCCTGTCTCTGTCCTCCTCTGCTCCTGTCCTTCCCCATGTAGGTGCTGTCCCTGTCCCCTTCTCTGCACCCCGAAGCTCCAGCTCCTGTGCCCCTCAACCTGCACTCCTACCTACCCCCACACCCAAGCTCCTGCCCTCTACATCTATATACCTCCAGCCCTCTCCTCTTCTCCATCCCCTCACTGGCCCCCATTGTCCACCCCATCTGCTCTTCCCAACCTCTGGCTCCTGCAGCGCCCACATCCTACTCTCACCCCTCTTCATTCCAGAGAGATGCTTCCTCCTTTCCCTCTGCACTCCCAGGGTGCCATCAGAGGCAGCACTGACAATGCAGGACAAATGATCTCCCCAATCTCCATTCCACTGTCTGCACCACAGCAGCCCCTGGCAGATGAGAACAGCAATTCTAGGAAAGGTCCTGCTCTGCCCCTGCAGCCCCAGGATGAAGCTTGCTCAGCCACTCTGGGGGGGATGGTACACTGCAGCATCCCCAATCCAGTCACATGGAGGAGCTGTGAGCAGCTGGAGCATGCTCAGTGCAGATGGAATCTTTGGAGAATTTAGCAGCCAAACTTTAACAAGTCTCTACTGAGCATGTGCACACTGAGATTTTTTCAAAGACTCATAACTTGGCCAGATTTGGGTAGTTTTTCAGAGCAACAGCAAACAACACACCCCTGACACCAGGGTGACCCCTCCCTTGCCAAATTTCAGGTCCCTGCTCCAATGCTTTGGAGATGGGACACAGATGGGGAGGGCTCTGAGTTTCTACAGAGAATTCTTTTTCAGGTATCTGGCTGGCTGGTGGGTCTTGCCCACATGTTCAGGGTCTAACTGATCACCATATTTGGGATCGGGAATGAATTTTCCCCCAGGTCAGATTGGCAGAGACCTGAGGGGGTTCTCATCTTCCTCTGCAGCATGGGGCAGGGGTCACTTGCTGGTTTAAACTAGAGTAAATGGTGGATTCTCTGTAACTTGAAGTCTTTAAATCAAGGTTTGAGGACTTCAGTAACTCAGCCAAAGGTTGAGTGGGTGTGAAGTTTTGTGGCCTGCAATGTGCAGGAGGTCAAACTAGATGATCATAAAGTTGATGAGACTTGCCAAGTTCACCCAGCAGGCCAGTGGCAGTGCTGGGATTAGACCTCCCCATTTCTACTATCCATGAGCCCGTTCAGCTGGCCCTCCGGGGGGTGGGAGGCTTGCCCCTTGGGAGAGTACTGTTCATTTCTGTGCTCTGCTCTGTCACAGAGCCTCTGTGACCCTGGCCCAATCACTCAGTCTATGTGCTGCAGCCCCCCATCTGCCCAATGGGGATAACAGACCTGTGCTGCACACATAGGTGTGGGAGGGTAAATACAGTAACCATTCTGGGGTGCTCAGGTGCCATGGGTATGGCGGGCCACAGAAATATTATAGCCCCCATTGAACCAATGAGCTTGCGCAGCTGTACAAAGGGCATAGGCCAGGTATTAGGCAGATAAATTTCAAGGCTCAGCCTGGCGCACTGGCTGTGAGCTCTGTCACTCACGGGTGTGTGATGTCAACAGTGCATGTTGCGGGTACATGGCAGAGCTCAGATCCCAACTCCTAGAGGCTGCATGCCGGCAGGAAGGCTGGGCTGCTGGCTAGTGCAGAACAGGGCATTAAGAGATGTGGGCTCTAGTGCTGCCTCTGCCCCAAGCTTCCTACAAGACTGGCTAAATCCCACCCCTCTTTACAATGGGCACACCAGCTCTCCCCTGCCCCTGGCATGGCAGGGCCTTTGCCTTACAGCAGGGACCCTGATGAAGTGGATTTTAGTTCAGTTGCTCCGTCCTTGCCTCCTTGGCTAGCCCTCCTAACAACCCCGGCCTGCAATCCCACCAGTGGATGCATCTTTCCATTTCATTCCTTCATCACTTCCTGCTTCTCAGCATGAATCACTCTCTTTACACCCCTCCTCCCACCCTCATCCCTGCTCCCCATCCAGCCCCAGCGCTCCTGGGGAACCTCTCAGCCCTCAGATCCATCACTTCCCTTCACTCTTCAGTCGCTCACACTCATGGAACCCATCCTGGCTCTTCCATCTGCACATTGAGCACCCCTTGTCCCCCACAGCCCAGCTGGAGAGGGACTGGGGTCAGCCAGGAAGGCATGACCTACCATTCCTCTTAGTCATTTCTTCAGACCAGCCTGGGCATCTAGCAGGGTGGGCTGGCGCAAGGGAAACCTGTGACGGGGGCAGCCGAGTCCTGGATCTCTCTCCCCCTGACGTGCTCATTTCAGAGCGCTGACATACAAGATTTTGTTTCCAGTCAAAGGACCTTGGGTAAACAACCAGCACTTGCCCATCTGAATGCACATGCCTCCATGGCTCTGATGATGGGATTAGGGGATGGTCACTGCTGCCTCGCAAACAGGTGCGCCTTTGCAATATCACACTGTGCTGATTACATGGTAATGACAGAGCACAGTGCACAGCCATTAGTGTGCTCCCCAGACAGGAAATTATGGGCAAACCCGTGTAATTACCTGATAAATGTAATTACGCACTCGAGTCCCCTGTCTGTAACCCGCAAACCCACTGCTGTGCTATGCAACCCCAACAAACCTGCTCTCTAAACGCATACACACCCGCAGGCACACACACACCCCCCATGCACATGCACTGATGCACACACATGATTTACACAGGAGATTGCAGCCACCCTCACCCTGTAAGCAGAGACTAGAGGTCCCTGGATGCAACGGGCTATCTACCAGAGCAGCCAGGCTGTGTGCTTACACCTATTGTTGCCACAGCTGGCATGTCTCTGATCGGGGGAAGGTGTTCATACACACCACGGCTTGCAGGTCATAATCAGCCACCTCTTGTGTGATACCTAGAAAACCCTCCACCAAAGCCAGGCAGACATTGAGAGCAGAGGGCAGAGCTGGCGTTAAAATGTGACAAAAGCTGGGTTCTTGGGTGATCAGCTGTTCCTCAGTCTGCTGAGAGTGGCTGACCATCTCTGAGGGTGGTGCATAGGCACAGTGTGTAAAGGGGCTTAATTCTATATGAACATAGCAGCAGCACCATGCGAAGCATGAGCCCTCCTTTGAACCCAGCGTGTGGCCTGCTGATCAAAGCTACGCTTGCTTATTGGGGGAAGTCCCGTGTTTAATATTTCACACTGGGTGCGGCACAGAACTGCACGCTGGGAACGCTGGCAGCTCCTCTGTCTCCCAGCAAACGTTCAGAAATATGTTCTTCATACAGTTCCTGCATGACCATGAGAGGGACAGGGTGAAAAATGGACTAGTCAAACCAGCAAATGCCAAACCCACTCCATCCTCAACCTTTTCACTTCTCATTATAGTGCTGATGGCCACGAGAGACAAGTGTCTGAGTTCAGCCTGTTCACAATTAAATCCAGAAAGCCCCTTTTAATTGCAGCTTTGCATCGTTTCCCACAAGGGGGGGCCCAAGTGCAGGGGCAAATAGGGGTAAATGGAGCCCAGGCGTCATTCCTTGTGACTATCCTCACCAGTGCAGCTCCCACAGACCCAGGGGCGGCTCCAGGCCCCAGCACGCCAAGCGTGTGCTTGGGGCGACATGCCACAGGGGGTGCTCTGCTGGTCGCCGAGAGGGCAGCAGGCAGGGTGCCTTTGGCGGCATGCCTGTGGAGGGTCTGCTGGTCCTGCAGCTCCGGTGGACCTCCCGCAGGCGTGTCTGTGGAGTGTCCGCTGGTCCTGCGGCTCCACCAAAGCCGCGGGACCAGAGGACCCTCCGCAGGCAGGCCTGCGGGAGGTCCACCAGAGCCACGGGACCAGTGAGCGGCAGAGTGCCCCCCGCGGCATGACGCCATGCTTGGGGCGGCAAAATGTCTAGAGCCGCCCCTGCACAGACCCAGGCTCCAGAAGGCAAGGCCCTTTCTGATGTACATGTTTACAGTGGTGCAAGTAGAAATCATTTCTTGCTGGTACTGCACTCATGGGAGGGACACAAGGCGGTGGGGAGCACGTGATCTCCCCAAGTGACCCTCCATGTGACTCCTCCCTGCCTCGTCCCCAGCTCGGGACCCCGCCTTCTGCTAAGTGAAGGGAAATCTGTTCTCACTGTGAAAGATGGTGTTTGGAGTCACATGGGCAAGTTACATGTCCACCACCCCCACCTATATTCTAGTTGGAACATTCACAGGAAAAGTCCATTCAGTGTAGATGCATTTTCCAGGGTCTATTGTGAGCTAAGTGTTCCTTAATGGGCCATTCAACTTGACTTGTCCCTTCATGTGCTGGCTAAATACCTTGTGGGCATTACCACAGGAGCAACCATGTAGTAAACATAGCTAATATTCATAACTTCAGATACCAAGATGATACATGCATAGAAATAGCATCGTCATAAGTACCAGCTATTTCACCACATACATGACTCTTCCCAAAAGAGATTCTGAAAAATCCACACCACATACCTGAGACCTTATGTGCCAGCACCCATGCCCCACTGGAGTTTTGTTATCTGTTATGTAACAACAGAGATGATGCCAGTGACATGACTTTGTTTAGCCTAAAAGGGCAAGGTTAATTTTTAGCTGTTCAGATATGACTGTACCTTTAGTCAGTGAGGGCATACTGGCTGGCACACATTCAGGTTAATGGGCTTCAGTGTTCCTTTGCAGTTAACTTTTTAATTTTCATAAACCTGGTATGTGCTGAGGTGGTTTGAAGCATAACTCAGGGTTTTAGGTTTGCAAATCTCTGAACCTCTGCCTTTTTGAGATTTTATTATTATTATTATTTATTTTATTTTTATTTTTTGCTGGTCATAATGTGGGAGGATATCCTTTCCACCCTCTGCTCATTAGGTTATGTATGTGTCTTGTAGCATTCTTCTGAACACCAGTTGGAAGGATTTTTTTTTCAGTAAGTGTGGACTGATTCTTTTCTCTTAGAAGGCATGTAAGTTTTTCAGGTACAAATTGATTAACACAGAAAACAATTGGGGCTGTTAAACTTTCTTCAAGTTCCATAGAAAATTAAGTTCAACTATATTTTCCAGTATAGTGATGAAATGGGTGTATATATACAAACATCAACATGCTTAACTACTCACTTTCCCCCCAAATATGTAGTATTTCAGTCTGTTTATATGGAATATGGGAGTTGGGTGAGGAGCCATTTAAGCATATGTATGACTTATTAAAAGACAATTTTTAAGTAGAACTGTATCCTAAACTGCTTTATGGTATTGTACCCAAACATTGCCTTTCAATGGGAGATTCAGCTTCCTTTATAGGAACAGAACAGACTCCTGAAACTCTTACCACAAAAGTGGTCCATTGTCTTCAGTGGGATTGATTAAATGATTAAGGGTTTACAGGATTAGGTTCCAAGTTTGTATATTGTTCTGGATGAAACTGACAATGTCTGAGCTGTCAGATCAGAAGGAGCTTCTTTCGAATAAAGGTGGGCAGATGTGTTATAAGTCTTGGCTCCATTGCTAAGATGAGGAACATATTTTCAGCAAAGTTCTTGGCAGATTCGTGAGGCATTTGTTTTCTTTCTTTCTTTTTTTTTTTTGCTGCTCCAGTTCTAGTTAACACAATGCATGTTTGACTAGTTTGGCTGCAAAGAAGAATTCTATGTACACTGGGGACAACACCTGATTCCTGTCAGGCTGCAGAACTAGGCTGATATCAGAATCCAAACATCCTCTGGTCAGTGCAAGCAGAAGCATTCCTCTAATGATTAGGACTTGATGTGATGCAGTATGAATGTCATGGATAATTCAGACCAATGGGGAGAAACAGAATAAAAAACACTGTTTAAAATCCTTCCATCCGCCCCCCCATCCCCCTGGCCCGGCCCAGCTCCCGTCTTGAGGACTCCTGACCAACTTAACAACAAAGACTTAGTTTAAGTTTGTTAGCATATGTATTGTGCTGTTAAAGCCATATAAAGAATGAATGCCCTCCCTAGCTGCGTTCTTCTCCTTTAAGGAGCAGAGCACAGCCGCCCCCCCCACAGAGAGGGGGGGCTAGTCCCAAGTCTTTCTGGTACCCCATACCTGCTAAAAATCTCTTTCCGGTACTGCGTACTGGAGGGTACCACCCTACTTGCATTACTGCATGTTCCCCACAAGCAGCACCTACACGTTCTCAACTGTCATTTGAAAAGAAGTCAGTGTCTCAACTGCTGGGCTGCAGAGAAAGCCTGAGATCGAGACTCCAAATGGCTCCATTGCCATAAAGTGAAGACAAAGAACCTAGCAAGGATGATTTGTAAAATGTCCCCATTTTTGTGTCAGACTCATGATTTTTGGGGCCTGCCCCATGATTCATAGATTCATAGACTCTAGGACTGGAAGGGGCCTCGAGAGGTCATCGAGTCCAGTCCCCTGCCCTCATGGCAGGACCAAATACTGTCTAGACCATCCCTGATAGACATTTATCTAACCTACTCTTAAATATCTCCAGAGATGGAGATTCCACAACCTCCCTAGGCAATTTATTCCAGTGTTTAACCACCCTGACAGTTAGGAACTTTTTCCTAATGTCCAACCTAAACCTCCCTTGCTGCAGTTTAAGCCTATTGCTTCTTGTTCTATCCTTAGAGGCTAAAGTGAACTCCCTCCTCCTGATGACACCCTTTTAGATACCTGAAAACTGCTATCATGTCCCCTCTCAGTCTTCTCTTTTCCAAACTAAACAAACCCAATTCTTTCAGCCTTCCTTTGTAGGTCATGTTCTCAAGACCTTTAATCATTCTTGTTGCTCTTCTCTGGACCCTCTCCAATTTCTCCACATCTTTCTTGAAATGCAGTGCCCAGAACTGGACACAATACTCCAGTTGAGGCCTAACCAGCGCAGAGTAGAGCGGAAGAATGACTTCTCGTGTCTTTCTCACAACACACCTGATAATGCATCCCAGAATCATGTTTGCTTTTTTTGCAACAGCATCACACTGTTGACTTATATTTAGCTTGTGGTCCACTATAACCCATAGATCCCTTTCTGCTGTACTCCTTCCTAGACAGTCTCTTCCCATTCTGTATGTGTGAAACTGATTGTTCTTTCCTAAGTGGAGCACTTTGCATTTGTCTTTATTAAACTTCATCCGGTTTACCTCGGACCATTTCTTCAATTTGTCCAGATAATTTTGAATTATGACCCTGTCCTCCAAAGCAGTTGCAATCCCTCCCAGTTTGGTATCATCTGCAAAGTTAATAAGTGTACTTTCTATGCCAACATCTAAGTCGTTGATGAAAATATTGAACAGAGCCAGTCCCAAAACAGACCCCTGTGGAACCCTACTTGTTATACCTTTCCAGCAGGATTGAGAACCATTAATAACTACTCTCTGAGTATGGTTATCCCCGTTATGCACCCACCTTATAGTAGCCCTATCTAAATTGTATGTGCCTAGTTTATCGATAAGAATATCATGCAAGACCGTATCAAATGCCTTACTAAAGTCTAAGTATACCACATCCACCGCTTCTCCCTTATCCTATCAAAGACTCGTTATCCTATCAAAGAAAGCTATCAGATTGGTTTGACACGATTTGTTCTTTACGTGATGTATGGCCAGGCTGTACATGGCAGCCCATAGAGGCAACTGGCTGACAAAGTGACAAGCATCCAAAAATAGATCAGTGGAAATGGCCGAGTAGCCTGCAGAAACCCCTCCACCCTCCGCTGGAAGAACCCAGTGACAGCGGGGTGCAGGAGAGTCTCACTCCAAAGGGACAAAGAGGGAGCCCGTCCCCTGGGATGTGTTGCTTTCAGGACTGTGTTAAGACAACCACACAGTCAAAAACTTGTGGGCCTGAGCAAGGGCCAGACCCAGGGGCTGAGGGGGACCCCTGCACAGAGAGGCAGCGAGTGATGAGCAGGTGAGCACAATCTGTACCCTTCTGTGCTACGTGGCAGCACGCCTGCCCCATGTGGAGGGGCTGCAAGTTCCAAACAAGGGGCCAGCCTTTGGTTCTCCGAAGCCAGTCCCTGGAGTCAGGCTGGTGTCACATGGGGGAATAAAGAACTGGGGCCTCTTCTGAAGGAGTGTCTCAGGCTGGGATGTGATTTCATCTGTCTGAGCCCACATTCCTGCTCAGGGAAGCCCAGGGCACGAGCAGGCTGAAGCTGCTTTTGACTCAAGAGCAGCACTTGAAGGGCAGTTTATATAAGAGGGTGTTTTTAAAAGTTCTGGTGTCCACATAGCACCATCAGCCTTAGAATTATAGAATCATAGAATATTAGGGTTGGAAGAGACCTCAGGAGGTCATCTAGTCCAATCCCCTGCTCAAAGCAGAACCAACACCAACTAAATCATCCCAGCCAGGTCTTTGTCAAGCTGGGCCTTAAAAACCTCTAAGGATGGAGATCCACCACCTCCCTAGGTAACCCATTCCAGTCTTCATGAGCCCCACAGCAAATTCTGGGGTCTGAAGAGCTCTTCATGGGGTGAGTGATATGCTGGTGAAGTTGAGCACAATGCAGCTGCCTTCCTCTTCCACCAGAGGCATGGCCCACAGAGACTACAGGTTCCAGCATCATTGCTATTTTGCTCTTGATCTGAGTAATCCTCTGTTCTGAACAAGGTGCAGTGCATCCTGGGAGCTGCAGAGCCCATAGGCCACCCCAGCACAGTAAAGAAACATGAAGGTGGCAATGTATAACACCATGAACCACCTCTGCCAATCCCCCATCAAATCCTCTGCCCACCACTCCCTCCGACCAGCCCCTTATGGACAAACTGGAGGAGAACCAGGACTGGAGAGCTCTGGAGGGGTTTCCCATTCACCCCACAAGTAGGGACACCACCCACCAAGGGGTCCCCACTATCTGTTAAGAGCTCACCCATTGTCCATCAGTCAGTGCTTCACATGGCACATCATAGGAAAGAGTTCTTGTGGGTCTTACTTATGGAGGAAACCACTTTCCTGAGAGTGAGTTCATCAACAGCTGGTGACTCTGTGAGCAGCCCCCAGCCCCTGCCCAGCAGAGGGAATGGGAGGGAGGCAGGGGAAGTGGCTTCACAGGAAGCAGTCAAATTAGTACTGTAACATGCTATATAAACAGCCGTTAATCCTGCAATTTACAATGATTATTCCAGTAGGGGCTCCCTTAGCAGCCTAATGATGGTGATACATTCTCAGGGCTGTTCTCCTGATGTTTCCTGGCAGCTGGGAAGCCCATGCTTGTACAGTGTAATTGCATGCCAGACTGAGGGGTCTTCTCCCTGGCTACACACTCAGAACACAGCCTGCACCATGGGGTAGAGTTCCTACCTACACAGCAATTCTGCCCACTCTTCTCAGTGCCATACTACTGTGGTGGGGATGGGCCTCCTAAGGCATCTCAAGCAGCACAATTCCACTGTCCCCATTGCTGAGACATTTCAGATGGAGAAAGCACTCGATGGTGTAGAGTAGGGACAAGTGCTGCAGTGACTGTGGGGTGGGGAATAGAGTGGGACCAGGCATGAGAACAGGCCTTTTCCACCTCTGTGCTTGTCCAGATGGCAGGGAGGAATGGTGGTCAGTGGATAGGGCCTGGACTAGCACTCTGGAGAGCTGGGCTCAATTCCTGCCACAGCCTCCTGTAGGACCTTGGGTGAGTCACTTGATCTACCTTGGGCCTCAGTTCCCCATCTATACAAAGGGGAAAACTAGCCCTGCCCTGACCCCCTGGAATGTGTGAAGGGAAATCCCTTACTGGCTGGGGTGCTCAGATAGTGCACAGATGAGGGCCGTGCAAGTACCTGAACAGACAGCCTCCCCTTGCATGTGGCAAGTGCCTCAGCCCGAGCTCTGTGATACCCACAGGACCCCATCTCTGCAGGGCACCAGCCCCTCCCCTTGTCTTCTGCTGGCTTCAGGGGCATGACACAGAACCTGCACCCCCCAACACCTCCCAAACTCCTCCCAGGGCCACGGGGGCAGCGGTCACCATGGCTCTCCTGGGGCAGACTCAGGTAGCCTGCTCTACCCCAGCTCCTGGAGATTTCAGACCAGTGCCTTCCCCACTCCACTCATTCTGCAGAGGCTCTGGGGCTGCTGCACCTACTTCCCCTTTGTGAGAGGTGAGCTGGGATATAAAACACATTCATTGTCATGGAAATCTGTCCCTCCTGAGTGGAGGGGGCCAGCCACCCTGCCCCCAAAGACACTGGGGTGAAGGGGGCACATGCCAATAGGCACCCCCAGAAGGTGGCAGGGGGCATATGGGTTGGATGCAGGTAAGTCCAAATGTGATCCATATGGTCTTTCTAGTCTGCCTGGTGATGCCTCTGGGGAACCCACTGACCTGTGCCTCTAGTGTTGTCACCCAGCACAGCCCAGGCACATTGAAGCCAGGACATTATTATTATTATTTGTATTGCTGGGACCAGCACCATGTTGTGCTCAGCACTGTGCAAACACTGAACAGAAAGATGGTCTGTGCCCCAAGAGCTTACAGTCTAGGTATGGAGAAAAAATGGGGCCCTACCAATTTCACAGCCATGAAAAACCTGTCACCGACTGTGAAATAAGCCCTTCCCATGAAATCTGATCACCCAGCTCTGAAGGCAGCACAGAAGTGAGGGTAGCAATTCTGTGACCCCCGTACAACAACTTTGGGACTTCCCCCCATGATTCCCATTTGGGTTGGGACCCCCATGGTTACAATGTTAAGGGGCTTATTCCTTCACCCTCTCACTTCCCTGGTCCGTCTCGCATGAACAGAGAGCAACAATACCCGAAGTCCAAAGGCACAAACAATTCGATGTTTATTGGGGTGAACTTCCAGCAAGCATGATTCCAGTTTCCTTCCTTAGTGTTCCCCTTCCCAGCTCTGACACCACAGAGACTTGCCTGTGTCCCTGTTTCTGTTCCCATCTCCCCCCTCAGCAAAACATGATCCCAATTCCCCTCTATAACACTGATAGAGAGATATGCACAGCTGTTCCCATTTCCCCCCACCCCCTTCCTGATTGACTGCAGACCAGTGGTTTCCCCAGGAATTGAAATTAGGGTGTGTGTGCGAATTTACAGGGTGGGTGTCAGAACCAATGAGATATATAAAATAGATATGAATAAAGTAAATGTTTTGTTAGGATGATGCAAATTTAAGATAAGAATAATGCAAGTTACACCAAAACACATAACAAGTCTAGATTTCTAAAAAAATATAAATTTAAAAAAAAAGTATTTAATTTAAATTGACTTTTGAAAAGTAAGCCATCATGGGATAAGAGGGAAGTCCTCTCATGGATCAGTAACTTCTTAAAAGATGGGAAACAAAGGGTAGGAATAAATTATCAGTTTTCAGAATGGAGAGAGATAAATAGTGGTATCCCTGAGGGACCATTACTGTTCAACATACTCATAAATGATCTGCAAAAATGGGTAAACAGTGAGGTGGCAAAATTTGCAGATGATACAAAACTATCCAAGATAGTTAAGTCCCAGGCAGACTGTGAAGACTTACAAAGGGATCTCACAAAACTTAGTGACTGGGCAACAAAAATGGCAGATGAAATTCAATGTTGATAAATGGAAAGTAATGAACAGTGGAAAACAATCTCAACTATACATACAAAATGAAGGAGTCTGAATTAGCTGTTAACACTCAAGTAAGAGATCTTGGAGTCATTGTGGATAGTTCTCTGAAAACATACACTCAATGTGCAGCAGCAGTCAATGATTCCCAACATTCTGTTTGCTTTCTTAAAAAAGAACAGGATACTTGTGGCACCTTAGAGACTAACAAATTTATTTGAGCATACACTTTCGAGGGCTACAGTCCACTTTATCAGATGTAGCCCACAAAAGCTTATGCTCAAATAAATGTGTTAGTCTCTAAGGTGCTACAAGTACTCCTGTTCTTTTTGCAGATACAGACTAACACAGCTGCTATGCTGAAACCTTTGCTTTTTTAAGAAAGGGATAGATAATAAGACAGAAAATATCATATTGTCTCTATATAAATCCATGGTACATGTACACCTTGAATACTGTGTGCAGATCTGGTCACCCCATCCCAAAAAAGATATATTGAAAATGGAAAAGATACAGAGATGGGCAACTAAAATCATAAGGGGTATGAAACAGGAGGAGAAATGAAAATGATTGGGAATTTTCAGCTTAGAAAAGAGACGACTAAGGGGGGATATGATAGAGGTCTATAAAATCTTGACTGATGTGAAGAAAGTGAATAAGGAAATGTTATTTAATCCTTCACATAACACAAGAACTAGCAGTCACCCAATGAAATTAATAGGCAGCAGGGTTTGGTTTTTTTTTAAAAAGGAAGTACTTCTTCTCACAACATAAAGTCAACCTGTGGAACTCTTTGCCAGGGGATGCTGTGAAGACCAAAACTATAACAGGATTTTAAAAAGAACTAGATAAATTCCTGGAGAATAGGTCCAACAGTGGCTATTAGCCAGGGTGGGGAGGGATGCAACACCATGCTCTGAGTGTCCCTAGCCTGTTTGCCAGAAGCTGGGAATGAGCAACAGGGATGGATCACTTGATGATTACCTGTTCTGTTCATTCCCTCTGAAGCACCTGGCCTTGACCACTGTCGGAAGACAGGATACTGGGCTATATGCACCAATGGTCTGACCCAGTATGACCATTCTTATGTAAAAATTAATTATAATAATAAAAATGTTTAGTACAGAAACTCCCCAACATAATGACCTCTCAAGATAGCAACAATGTGAGATAACAACCTTGGCAAATAATGCAGTTTAAAAATCCTGGCCTACTAGGAAACATATTTAGGTAAGTTTCCATTCCCAGTCACAAATCTAGCATTCTGGAGCAAAGTCACTAAAATATAGTCCAACAAACAAATGTTTCTTTACCCTTTCTTTCAGTCACCAGGTTTGGCATGTAACTAGTTCAAAAAACTGGAGGGGGGGGTGTTGGGGAAATTCAAGGGGGGGTGTAGGGAAATCACTGCTGCAGACTTTACCCTGAGACTGTTCAAAAGGCAGTAAAACATTTGTTTCCATGGTTGCCCATGGATCTTTTACTCCAAATATTCCAGTGAAATACAGCAGACCTTCATCATCCTTTGTCCCAAACAAAACAAAACAAACAAACATAAGTATCCAAAGTACCCTTCATTAAAACTTCAGAAAAACAAAAGTGTGGAAAGGCAGGGGGAGAGGAGGGGGAAGAGGTGGAAAGAAACCAATTAAGCCTGTTAGGTCAGTTTAAAGTACAGGCTACCAGCAGCAAATTAAGTAAACTGAGGGAAAGAAGAAAGAAAGGAAGAAATGGATATAGTTAGCTCTGAACCAAGAGTAGGCTCCCCAGCTTGAAACAGTTGGGAACCCTTACCCCCAGGTTCTCATCCTGGCTCTGGGAGAAGAGTGGGGGTTGTTACCTGCTCCTGCAAACCCTGGCATTTTTCACTTTGAAACCTTTTCTTTTTTCTTTCCCCTCCACTCCCTCAGGACCAAGTCCCAGCTCCTGGTTCTAAAGGTGGTCTGTTAACTCTGCTTCTAACTTTAAACTCTGTTGTGCCAAATCATCTTTAACCACCCTAACTAATTTACAACGCTTCAGCAGCCCTTGCTGAAACAGCACCAAACTTGAAAGATTACTGGCAGCTTCCCCTAATGCTGCCCTTACTTCAAACCTCTCACAAGTGGACTGAAGTGCCTTCTTTCCCTGGAAGGCATCCAGTCCCAGTGGGCAGGGACCTTCTTCCACTACCCATATACCAAAGGAGGGTGGGCTCCTCAGCCACCCCCCATCCCTCTGAGCCCCCTAACACTTCCTCCATTTCCTTTTTAATCTCATCCCAGGCTGACTCCTGCACCTGGTATGGGCCCTGGTTCTTCCTTATCCATTTATCCAATTTACCCTGGCTTGCCAGAACCCACAACTACCATCACGAGAGTTCACTATACCCCCTCCAAGCAGCTGTGTGGACTGTTGGGGAGAGGGGACTTTCAGTGGAGTTCCTCAAGGTTCGGTTTTGGGTCCAATTTTATTTAATCTATTTATCGCTGACCTCGGAACCAAAAGTAGGAGTGGGCTGATAAAGTTTGCGGATGACACCAAGTTGGGAGGTATTGCCAATTCGGAAAAGGATCGGGATATCCTCCAGGGAGATTTGGATGACCTTGTAAACTGGAGTATTAGTAACAGGATGAAATTCAATAATGAGAAGTGTAAGGTTATGCATTTAGGGATGACTAACAAGAATTTTAGTTATAAGCTGGGGACGCACCAGTTGGAAGTAACGGAGGAGGAGAAGGACCTAGGAGTCCTGGCTGATCGTAGGATGACTATGAGTCGGCAATGTGATGTGGCCATTAAAAAAGCTAATGCGGTCTTGGGATGCATTAGGCGAGGTATTTCTAGTAGAGATAAGGAGGTGCTAGTCCCGTTATATAAGGCGTTGGTGAGACCTCATTTGGAGTATTGTGTGCAGTTTTGGTCTCCCATGTTTAAGAAGGATGAATTCAAACTGGAACAGGTACAAAGAAGGGCCATTAGAATGATCCGAGGAATGGAAAGCCTGTTGTATGAAAGGAGACTTGAGGAGCTCGGTTTGTTTTCCTTAACCAAAAGAAGGATAAGAGGAGATATGATTGCACTCTTTAAATATATCAGAGGGATAAATACCAGGGAAGGAGAGGAATTATTTCAGCTCAGTGCTAATGTGGACACGAGGACAAACGGATATAAATTGTCAGTCAGGAAATTTAGGCTTGAAATTAGACGAAGGTTTCTAACCATCAGAGGAGTGCAATTCTGGAACAGCCTACCGAGGGAAACAGTGGGGGCGAAGGACCTCCATGACTTTAAGTTTAAGCTGGATAAGTTTATGGAGGGGATGGTATGATAGGATAACGGGTTTAGTCAATAGGTCAATAACGTGCCACACTGGTAATTAGTACAAAGGGTCAATGTTGGGATATTGAAAGTCTTTTTCCTGAGTGTCTGGCTGGAGAGTCTTGCCCACATGCTCGGGGTTCAGCTGATCGCCATATTTGGGGTCGGGAAGGAATTTTCCTCCAGGGTAGATTGGCAGTGGCCCTGGAGATTGTTCACCTTCCTCCGAAGCATGGGGCAGGGTCGCTTGCTGGTGGATTATCTGCTAATTGAAGTCTTTAAATCATGATTTGGAGCATTCAACAGCAGAGTCAAGGGAGAGAATTAGTTCAGGAGTGGGTGGATCAGCTTATGTGGCCTGCATCTTGCAGGAGGTCAGACTAGATGATCATAATGGTCCCATCTGATCTTGAATTCTATGATTCTAGGTGACATTGACCAATTTTAAAACCCTCTGGCAGTGAAATTGACCAAAATAGACTGTGAATTTGGTAGGGCCCTACGAATAAGTGATGAGCCCTGTCTGTTGGAGAACAACTCTGACTGTATTACCCCTGTGATGGGTTCAATCACAGAAACCCCCTTGGGACTGTCACCTGATGTGCTGAGACTACCTCTGAACCTGTTTTCTCTGCCAGTTTGGGCCTCCAGAATCCTGCCTTATTGAGCCAGACACGCTAGTCTGCTCTAACACAGACCCAGGGTCTGAGCCACGCACCCCAAAGCTGCAGACTTAACTGAAACAACTTAAGAAGTGCTCCTGTCTCCAGCACCCAGACACCCAGTTCCCAATGGGATCCAACCCCAAATGAATCTGTTTTACTCTGTATAAAGCTTACACAGGGTAAACTCAAATTGTTCACCCTCTATAACACTGATAGAGAGATATGCATAGCTGTTTTCTCCCCCAGGTATTAATTACTTACTCTGGGTTAATTAAGCAAAAGGTGATTTTATTAAGTATAAAAAGTAAGATTTAAGTGGTTCCAAGTAATAACAGACAGAACAAAGTAAGTTACCAAGCAAAATAAAACAAAACACGCAAGTCTAAGCCTAATACATTAAGAAACTGAATACAGATAAAATCTCACCCTGTTCCATTAAGCTTCTTTCACAGACTGGGCGCCTTCCTAGTCTGGGCCCGATCCTTTCCCCTGGTACAGTCCTTGTTAGCTCCAGCTCAGGTGGTAACCAGGGGATTTCTCATGACTGGAACCTCCTTTGATCTGTTCCACCCCCTTATATAGCTTTGGCCCAAGACGGGAATCTTTTGTCTCTCTGGGCCCTACCCCTCCTTCTAAATGGAAAAGCACCAGGTTTAACATGGATTCCAATACCAGGTGACGTGGTCACATGTCCTGTGAGACCCCGAGCCTTCATTCTTCCTGGCCTGACTCACAGGAAAGCTTGCAAATAAACAGAGCCATTTACAACCAATTGTCCTAGTTTGATGGAAGCCATCAAGATTCCAAACCACCATTAATGGCCCACACTTTGCATAACTACAGTAGGACCTCAGTAATATTTCATATTTCTAGTTTCAGATACAAGAGTGATACATTTATACAAATAGGATGACCACACTCAGTAGATTATAAGCTTTGTAATGATACCTTACAAGAGACCTTTTGCATGAAGCATATTCCAGTTACATTATATTCATACTCATTAGCATATTTTCATAAAATCATATGGAGTGCAACATTACAACCCCCACACTCTGGGCCTTGGGATCTGTGCTGATGTCCCCCTGTGGTCTCTCACTCCTGCCCTGGCCAAGGGAGAGCACCCTAGCCAGAGGGAGAACATCACAAACCCGAGTGGCCAAGATTCCATACCTGTGAACGACTTTGCCATGCAGTGCTGGATGCTAATCCCAAAAAACCTCTGCCAGGAGAGGAACTGCCTGCCAGCTCTGCTCCTGTGTAATGCCTCGTGCAGACAGCTAGAGTCAGGTCCTTGCTATTCGAAGGGGATTTACTCTTTTCAAAGCAATATTTATCAACATGGTGCTCCAGCTGGATCCCCTTCTCCATCACCTTTTCAGCAGCCTGAGAAAGAGAAAATTGTCTCCAACAGAAGCTAGTGCATCTCTGGCTATTCAGCAGCATGCCAGGCCACTTGCAGAGAATAATCCCACACAATCACAGCAGTGCAGGCTCCACAGCTAACCCACAAAGGAATCTCTGTGTCTGCAAGGAGGGGGAAGATTAATGAAAAAAAGCGCAGGACAGGAGAAAAGAGATTGAAAATGCAAAGCCAGGATTGAACGGAGTGGCAGGGCAGAGGGAAGGCACAGCATCAGAAATTAAAATTCTGGAATAATAAGTGAGTGGGTACTGCTCTGTGCCCCCTGGGAAAGCAGTGGGGTGGCATAGACAAAGCTGAAAGCAAATTTGGCTTGGGGTGCTCCAGTGCCAAAGATGGGCTGACTCATAGGCTTGTTTGTCTGTCTTGATGCTGGGTGCTCTGTTTGTGTTCTCACTGGCACAGGACACCCACTATGCCAGGACAGTCACCTGCCAGAACCCTGCCTGGCCTGGCCAGTGAACTGTGCAGGAAATTGTGCACATATTTTTAAATGTGAGAACAGTGATTTGTTATTTTGATCCATCCTGTCATTCTCTTACACCATCAATGTAACAAGCTGCTCTTGCCATGAAGCCAGGACTTAAAGCAACAAGCACATGTGTCCAACATAGGGCACTGTTGGGTCAGAGAACTGCTCCCCCGAGCTGTCCGCCTGGCTGCAGTGGTTGAGTGGAGATGATGCTGGCATGGCAGCAGCACAGGGTTTGGGGCGATGAACGTGTGGGACTAGGGTTACCATATTTTTCCAAAGGGAAAACAGGACACTGCACGGGGCCAGCCCTTCTCTCCCTCGCACATGGGGCCAGCCCAAGACCCCTGGCCACCCGCCCACACGGGGCTGGCATGGCCCAAGCCACTATTCCAAGCCCTCCCTCCCATGCAGGGCTTGCATTGCCATTCCCCCACCCCCGCACATTCCTGCATGACCTGCTAGGGCTCATATCCCACTTTTTTGGCAAAACCATGCATTTGTCCAGTTTACTCTGGCCAACTGATGATCTGTTCGCAAGAGCAAATGGGACATATGCCCAGTTGGAAGGCTAGGACAGAGCTAAAAAAAAAGGGACCGTCCCAGCTAAAATGGGACATACGTCACCCTACACGGACTCATGCTGTGTTTACGAAGGGCGATTACCGATCAGCCCAGCCTGGATGTGCGAGACAAACAGCAGGGGCAGATCGGGGGCCTGAATACTGCCCCCCACATGCTGCATTGACATAACAGCAGGTGCCCGAGGGCTGCAGCTGCCCCTGCCCGGGGCGGATCTCTCTGTGTTTGCCCTTCTGCCCTCTCTGTAACTTTTCAAACCTCTTTGAATGGAAGACTGAAGAAAGAAAAATGAACTACTTACCACCCTTCCCCCCCACTGACCTTGACCATCCTACTACACCAGCAGTCCAAAGCGTTAAGCAGGACAAAGGGGAAAGTGCCCCACCCAAACCCTGATGGTCTCCAACCGCCACTTCTCACACTGCCCATGCCACCAAAACCTGGGACATTTGAAAAAACTCCTTTTTGTGAAAGTTTCCAGTATAACAAAAGGGGCATTTTATATTGAAAAAAAAGCCCAGAAGAAAAGCTTTAACTAGCTCTAATGCTGAGCTGCAGCCCCCTGCTATTCCAGCCCTGGGCTCCTCCCACTCCAGCTCTGCTGATGCCCCTCCATCCCAACCCACAGCTCCCTACTGTTCCAACCATGGGCTCCCACCATGCAGCTCCGCCCATACCCCTCAATTTCCCCCCTCCTTCCTCCCAACCCTCCATGCAGCCTTGGGTTGCCCACACATTCTAATGCACCCGGTTAGCTCAAGAGCATAGATTGCCAGCTGTGTCATATTGTGTGCTAGCGTTCTCCGATCAGAGACCACCAACTCATCCCCCCGGGCACCTGCACTAGTGCATGACTGCACCTCCGGGTCCGCATGAAGGGGCTCGTGGTCAACCTCGTCAATGTCTATGCCCCGACATCGGCCCCGGAGCGGCTGCAGTTCTATCAGCAGGCGTCCGCCTTCCTCGGCTCCTTGGATCCCCGTGAGTGCCTGGTCCTGGGCGGGGACTTCAACACCGTCCTAGAGGAGCGGGACCGCTCGGGGACCGAGCAGTGCCCGGCCGCCGCGGACGTCTTCCGGGAGATCGTCACCCATCACTCCCTGGTGGACATCTGGCGCGACCACCACCCGGACGATGTCTCCACGTTCACCTATGTCCAGGTGGAAGCCCATCGGTCGTGCCGCTCCCGGTTGGACCGCATCTATTTGTCACGGTTCCATCTCTCACGGGCCCAGTCCTCCAGCGTCCGGCCGGCCCCTTTTTCAGACCACCACCTCGTCACCGTGACGGCCTCTCTTAGTGCGGAGAGGCCGGGGCCGGCCTATTGGCACTTCAACAACAGCTTGCTGGAGGATGGGGGCTTCGTGGCGTCCTTCCGGGAGTTCTGGCTGGCCTGGCGAGGGCAGCGGCGTGCCTTTCCCTCGGCGCGGCGGTGGTGGGATGTGGGGAAGGTGCGCGCCCGGCTCTTCTGCCGTGACTACACCCGGGGCGCCAGCCGACGGAGGGATGTGGCGATAGGGCAGTTGGAGCGGGAGGTCTTGGAGCTGGAGAGGCGTTTGGCCGCCAGCCCCGAGGATCCATCCCTTTGCGGAGCGTGCCAGGAGAAGCGGGAGGAGCTCCGGGTCCTCGAGGACCATCGGGCCCGGGGCACCTTTGTTCGATCCCGCATCCGCCTCCTTCGGGAGATGGATCGCGGCTCCCACTTCTTCTACGCCCTGGAGAAACGGAGGGGGGCCAAGAAGCACGTCACCTGCCTCCTGGCGGACGACGGCTCCCCCCTCACGGATCCGGCGGAGATGTGCGAGAGGGCCCGGACCTTCTACGCATGCCTTTTCTCCCCGGATCCGACCAATCCTGCCGCTTGCAGAGTGCTCTGGGACGGGCTCCCGACGGTCAGCGCGGGCGACCGGGACCGGCTAGAGCTGCCTCTCACTCTGGCCGAGTTCTCGGAAGCCCTCCGCCGCATGCCCACCAACAAGTCTCCGGGCATGGACGGGCTGACCGTGGAGTTCTACCACGTGTTCTGGGACGTCCTCGGCCCGGACCTGGTCAGCGTCTGGGCCGAGTCCTTGCGGAGCGGGGTCCTCCCTCTCTCGTGCAGGCGAGCCGTGCTCGCCTTACTGCCGAAGAAGGGGGACCTCCGCGACTTACGGAATTGGCGTCCCATCTCGCTCCTCAGCACGGACTACAAGATCGTAGCCAAGGCCATCTCGCTGCGGCTGGGGGCCGTGCTGGAGGACGTGATCCACCCAGACCAGACCTACACCGTCCCGGGCCGTAGCATCTTCGACAACCTGTATCTGGTCCGGGATCTCTTGGAGCTTGGGTGCAGGGATGGTCTGTTGTTCGCCCTCCTGTCCCTGGATCAGGAGAAGGCGTTCGACAGGGTGGACCACGGCTATCTCCTGGGCACTCTGCAGGCGTTAGGCTTCGGGTCCCAGTTTGTGGGGTTTCTCCAGGTGCTGTACGCTTCCGCGGAGTGTCTGGTCAGGCTCAACTGGACCCTGACCGAGCCAGTCAGCTTCGGGCGGGGAGTGCGGCAGGGGTTCCCCCTCTCGGGCCAGCTGTACGCCCTGGCGATCGAGCCCTTCCTCTGTCTCCTCCGCAGAAGGTTGACGGGGTTGGTGCTTCGGGAGCCGGAGCTGCGGCTGGTCCTGTCGGCCAGGACCCGGGCGACTTGGCGCGGGTGGAGGCCTGCCAGGCCGTGTACTCGGCGGCCTCCTCCGCCCAGGTCAACTGGGTCAAGAGCTCTGGCCTGGTGGTCGGGGACGGGTGGCAGGCGAGCTCCCTCCCACCCGCGCTTCAGGCCATCCGGTGGAGCGCGGGTCCGCTGCTCTATCTCGGCGTTTACCTTTCTGCCATGCATCCCTCTCCGCTGGAGAACTGGCAAGGTTTGCAGGGCAGGGTGGTGGAGCGGCTCCGGAAATGGACAGGACTCCTCCGGTGCCTTTCCCTCCGAGGGAGGGCACTGGTGCTCAATCAACTGGTCCTGTCCATGCTCTGGTACTGGCTCAACACCCTGGTCCCGGCCCCGGGGTTTCTGACCGACCTCCGGAAGGTAGTTCTGGAGTTCTTTTGGCCAGGACTGCACTGGGTCCCTGCAGGGGTGCTCCACCTGCCCCTGGAGGAGGGAGGGCAGGGCCTGAAGTGCCTGCGCACTCAGGTCCACGTCTTCCGCCTCCAGGCACTGCAGAGGCTCCTTTATGGTGCAGGTAGTCCGGCATGGAGAGCCCTGGCACACGCCTTCCTGCGCCGCTTCCGAGGGCTCCGATACGACCGGCAGCTCCTTTATCTCAACCCGAGGGGCCTTCCGCGAAACCGTCTCCGGGCGGAGTTCCTCTGGGCGGCGTCCGCTGGCTCCCTTGACGCCTTCGAGGAGCTGTGGACGCTGTCTGGGGTTCTCTGCTCGGTGTCCCCGTCAGGCTCCCTTCTTATGACCCTTTGACCGCACTCCTGTCCCTGTTCTTTTATTAGTTGTCCCCTGCAATTAGTGGGTTTCTGAGGCCCTGTGGAACCTCCCCTTAGGCTGGGGGGGATCCGTTAGCATGGGGCGGGCTTCGCCCGCCCCGTTTCCTGGAAACCCAATAGATACAATGACCAACAAACCCAGACTCATCTCCAGCTGCACAGAGCCATTTTGCAATTAACTGCAGGGAAAAAAATCCTCAGCCTCTAAAAGCCAATCTTAACACGTGCCTCATTGCCTCCTCCTGGGGCCAAAGCCAGCCGATACAGTCTGAGCCCAAGCTGGGAAAATGGGGGAAGGGGGAGGAATCCAGACACTGGCATGGGGTCTTTGCTTCAGGCTCCTCCTTGAGAGCAACCAAAACACCATTGGTACATTGTCTGGCTGATGCGAAGCCATGTGCCTGGGACTATCACTGAAGGGAGAGACGTGACCTCCTGGGAACCAAAAGCCAGACAGCTTCACAGGGGACAAAGCCTCTCTGATGCTGACACAGCAAAGGTGACTGCTGCCACGCTGTGTCCCCTTGACAGGGAGCACGTGGGCTGAGCCAGAGGATTCATGGGACGGGATACTGCCTGGAACAACTGCAGGGGACTGGCTCAGAAATGCATGCTAAGCGGGGAAGCAATGTAACCTCATGCTCCAGCAACAGGGAGCCTGCAGATGTCAGGAAGGAGCCTCTGCCCTCACCCCTGCACTATGGCAGTGTGATGAGCGAGTTAGTTGTCCGTGCATTCACGGTGCCCATCAGCACCCCTATAAACCACAAATCATTCAAATAATTGACTCAGCGAACAAACCTTCCCCCTGCAGTGCAGGTAAGCACTGGCAGGCAGCATGCCCAGGCAGCAAACTCGGGCTTTGTCAGACCTGGGGGGTTGCAGTGTGGGAACGCCCAGCCCCAGCTGTACACGTCCGACCAGTTAGCTCTGTTGAGCTACCAACAGGAGCATGAGCAGGGTTAGAGATCCCCAGGAAGCCAGGCCCTGACCCAGTTAGGGCTGGAGGGTGAAGGCAACACCCAGGAGCTCGCTGAAGGGTGGAGCACCTTTGGCAGCTCCATGTCAGGGAGGTGGGTGTCACTCCACCTGGTGAATGTGTCTGAGCACTCGCCATGCAGATCCCCAAGGAGCACGCTGCAGTGCAAGGCCTGGCCAGACGTGGCCACCAGATGCTGATGGGACAGCAGCACCTTTGTGACTGCAGCTGCCTGGAGTCACTCCCCAGGCCCTACCGGCCCAGAAATCACAGGGGAATAGTACAACCCCCTGCTTTCCAGCCAAAGGTGTAACACCCCCTCGACACCCTGCTCTTCTTCAGCATGGGGTGGGGAGCAGATCCCCACAAGGGGTGGGAGAAGGAGTGCAGGGCTGGACTCCTCCCTTCTGATAATATAGGACTGTGTAGTGGGGGCTGCCTGGAGCTGTGCTGCCCCCACTCACGCCCACTGCATTGGGGCTGCAGAGCTGCCCTGCGCTCTCCATCCCAGTGCTTTGGGTGGGGGCTGCTCCGCCATGGGGCCAGGTTTTCCCAAGACCATCCTATTTTGGAGATCAACGTCCAGACAGTTGGTGAAGTCCGTCTTTGTGTGGGAGGGAGTCAACGAGCACGTCTCCATAACCAGCCCCATGGCTCACCTGACACGCTGCAGGAACACATGGCTGCCCCGTGGCGATGGGAGCACCAGTGTGGACAGTGATTCTGTGGCTGGTTTTGCAGTTGCAGCACTTCTCAATTGCAATCCATCTAGTGCTGAAATCCATTTGAGCCATTCGCACACCTAATACCAGGGTCTAATCTGCAGAAGCCAAGTGAGTTGGGGGTTAACTGCATGTGAAATTTTCCCTCCTGCTGCAGTGCTGTGGGAGGGGTTTATTGGTTGGTGTATCTAGGTCAAGCCTTTGTTCATCCTGTGTGGCAGCTGCAGCACTGTCCTGCACCTGGGCCTTCCAGAGGATACGGATTTGGTGGAAAGAAAGGGAGGATTCTGTTCGCGCTGGGCATTATGGCTTCTTTGGAAACTCCCCAGGCTCAGCAAATGGAGGGGCAGGATGGTTGGAAGGCTTTGGACCAGAGCATTTCACCTGCATGTCACAGGCTCAATTTCAGCCCTGTTCAGAGGGGTCCCAAAGTGGGGCCTGGTGGACATTTCACTCAGCTTGTGTGGGGGCAGCTGCCCTGTCACAAATCCAACCCCCAGGCTCTCTGCCCTTGCCTCAGTGGAGCCACAGAGAGACCAAACACAGATCATACCATTATTACCATCATTGTGCCAAGCACCACAGTCTCCTCACATTGACTAGTGAATGTAGTAGGAAGAGAGCTTGAGATATAATCCCTTGTATCAAAGGCTTGGTATGAGTGGTTCACAGAATCTGGCAAGAACAGAGCTGATATTGCAGAAATACACATTCCTAAGAAGTGCTATTCACAGAGTGCTCACGTGAACACATCCCAATATCAAGTGGTACCAGAACATTCCGATATCTTGGATGGTATAAAAAACATTCCCCAAGGATAACAGGAACACATTGACTCTCTTAAAAGATAAGCTCAGGATAACAGTACGTAATAGAAATGTTGTAATCAAATCAATATGTACAAGAATGAGTAATAACTACCCATCAGGGGGCAGTAACTACAGTACCTATGTCAGAGGGGCAGTACTAACTTGTTTGTATCAGGGTATAAAGATATATCTCAGAGGGTGTATTTTTGTCTAGCCTAGGAAGGAACGGAAAGTCTCGCCATTCACTGAGCTGGTCCATTTTTACGGGCATACATGTATTAGTGGTCAGGTAGAGTCTGTGGGATACTAGTACTGTGTTTCGTTGATAATAAACCTGGCTGGGTGCCTTTGTCCCTTAATGGAACTTGTGGTCATTGGGCGGTTCGCTTGAGGTCTGCCGAGTCAGCTGTCTGTGCAGAGCTGGGGCGGCACACAGACGAAACACACACACGTAGCCAAACATCTATCAACTTCTAACCAGAATGAACACTGGGGAGTCAATGTCCAACAATCTTCCTCCCTGTTTCTCAGTCTTCACTGCCTTGAGAACCATGCCATACCGTGTCCCGTCCAGGCAGCTACCACGCTGGCTGCAGGCACCCCCTATCCCTGGCGCCTGTCCCTAAAGACTGCTTGGACGACCTTCCTCCCCTCAGCCAACCCGCTGCTCACAAACTCAAGTCTTCATCTGATTGTCTTCATGGTGTCAGGTATCACTCCAGCTATGCTGTAAATTCAGGCAGTTACCTCTTCATTCGTTGTATGCAAGGATAACCATCATGCAGCACTCACCTGTAGCATTTCAGTTCAAATGCAGGAAGCGTCTTAGCATCCTGTTTCCTTAGTGTTTTTTCCTTAGTCTGATATGCATATAGCAAGATGTTGAAGACAAAAGATTCCAGCCACAATTTCATTTTACACATCACAGTAACACCTTTGCTTCTCCGAACGTGGCGGAGTGTTGCTAGAGCAGCATTTGTGAGTCCTGTTTTTTGTTGGATCTCAGCGTGATGCTTAGCATCCGGACCCTTGGAGTCCTGCCGTCAAGGTATTTGAAGTAGTCAATGCATTCCAGTGCCTCTGTCGATTTGGGTAGGAATATTTTCACCTCCTCGACTGACTCAGGTGTCACCACTGTCTTTGTCTTTTCATGTGATATCTTGAGACCTAACTACTCTGCTTCCGCCGCTACCCTTTCTAGCAATTTTTGTACCTCTTTTTGCAAGGATCCAATCAGTCAATATCACTGGCAAAGCACAGATGACTAATTTTTCCTGCACCAACTGGTAAGCCCTTCTGTGCATTTGCATCAGTGGCTTTTCTTAAGATTTCTTCAAGGTAGCAGTTGAAGAGAGCTGGTGATAGAATGCAGTCCTGTCTGACACCCTCAAACAAAACCAACTACCGACAACCCCACAAACACTGAAGCCATCACACTTCTGTAGAGATTGTGTGTCAGCCTTATTCAATTTTCACCAATTCCAGCCAGCTGCAGGATTGACGAAAGGGATTTGTGCCATATGCTGTCAAATGCTTTCGCAAAATCACAAAGACATGGACCACCCAGGACTTTCTTGCCTAACAAAAGCAGACTGAATATTTGCTCCAATTTATATCTTTTGGGGCTAAACTTGCCTTGTTCTTTAGTCAGAAAGTTCTCTGTTTTGGGGGCAGTTTTCTTCTGGATGAAAGTAATAGTAAAATCACAAGGTTAGCACAAGCAACAAAGAATCCTGTGGCACCTTATAGACTAACAGACGTTTTGCAGCATGAGCTTTCGTGGGTGAATACCCACTTCATCGGATGCAAGTAGTGGAAATTTCCAGGGGCAGGTATATATATCAAGTTTCTTCATGAGGTTGATGGATTTCCACTCCATACGGCTAAATGCAGTGCCTTGCATGGTGTCAAGTATCAGAGGAGTAGCCGTGTTAGTCTGGATCTGTAAAAGCAGCAGTTGCCGGGATAAAAAAGAGAGGAGGTGTTGCCTGGTATATCAAAGATGTGTACGCTTGCACTGAGATAAAGATAGAAGTGGGAGGCAGACTTGTTGAAAGTCTCCAAGTAACGATAAAAGGGGTAAAAAGAACAAGGGTGATGTCACGATAGGGGTCTACCACAGACCACCTAACCAGGAAGAAGAAGTGGATGAGACTTTTTTGAAACAACTAACAAAATCATCCAAAGCACAGGATTTGGTGGTCATGGGGGATTCCAGCTACCCAGACTTCTGTTGGGAAAATAACACAACAGGGCAGAGATTAATAAACAAGTTCTTGGAATACATTGGAGACAAATTTTCATTTCAAAAGGTGAAGAAAGCTATTAAGGGGAAAGGCTATTCTAGATTTGATTTTGATGAACTGGGAGGAGCTGGTTGAGAATTTGAAAGTAGAAGGCAGCTTGGGTGAAAGTGATCATGAAATGGTACAGTTCTTGATTCTAAGGAATGATAGGAGGGAAAACAGTGGAATAAAGAAAATGGATTTCAAGAAGGCAGACTTTAGAAAACTCAAGGAAGCAAATCTAAATGGAAAAACTGTTCAAGAGAGATGGCAGTTTTTCAATTAAGGGCACAAGAGTAAATTATCCCACTCTGTAAGAAAGATAGAAAATATGGCAAGAGACCACCCTGGCTTAACCAGGAGATCTTCAATGATCTGAAACTCATAAAACAGTCCTACAAAAAGTGGAAAGAGGTCAAATGACAAAGGATTAATATAAATAAATAATACAAGTATGTAGCGACAAAATTAGAAAGCCAAGGCACAAAATGAGATTAAACCAGCTAGGGACAACAAGAAAACCTTCTACAAATACATTAGAAGCAAGAGGAAGACCAAGGACAAAGTAGGCCCATTACTCAATGTGGAGCTGGGAGTAGGAAACAATAACAGAAAACGTGGAAATGGCAGAAGTGTGAAATGACTTTTTGGTTTTAGTTTTCACCAAAAAGGTTAGTAGCAATTGGACCTCTAACATAATGAACATCAGTGAAAATGAGGTAAGATCAGAGGCTAAAATAGGGGAAGAACACGTTTTAAAAGTACTTAGACAAGTTAGATGTCTTCAAGTCACCAGGGCCTGATGAAATATATCCTAGAATATTCAAGGAGCTGACTGAGGAGATATCTGAGCCATTAGTGATTATCTTCAAAAAGTCATGGAAGATGGGAGAGATTCCAAAGGACTGGAAGAGGGCAAATATAGTGCCTATCTATAAAAAGGGAAATAAAGACAACCCAGTGAATTACAGACCAGTCAACTTAACTTCAGTACTCGGAAAGATAATGGAGCAAATAACCAAGTAACCAATTTGCAAACACCTAGAAGATAAGAAGGTGATAAGTAACAGTCAACATGGATTTGTCAAGAACAAATCATGTCAAACCACTTTCTTTGACAGGGAACAAGCCTTGTGGATGGGGGCAGGGGCGGAAAGTGGTAGATGTGGTATATCTGGATTTTTGATAAGGCTTTTGATACTGTCTCACATGACTGCCTCATAAACAAACTAGAGCAATACGGCCTAGATGGAGCTACTACAAGGTGGATACATAACTGTTTGGAAAGCCATGCCCAGAGAGTAGTTATCAGTGGTTCACAGTCATGCTGGAAGGGCATAACAAGTGGGGTCCCACAGGGATCAGTTCTGGGTCCAGTTCAATTCAATATCTTCATCAATGATTTAGATAATGGCATAGAAAGTACGTTTATAAAGTTTATGGATGATACCAAGCTAGGAGGGGTTGCAGGTGCTTTGGAGGATAGGATTAAAATTCAAAATGATCTGGACAAACTGGAGAAATGGTCTGAATTAAGTAGGATGAAATTCAGAAAGGATAATGCAATGTACTCCACTTAGAAAGGAAGCACACATACAAAAGGGGAAATGACTGCCTAGGAAGGAATATTGCAGAAAGGGATCTGTGGATCATAGTGGATCACAAGCTAAATATGCCCAATGGCCTGTGATGGGATGTTAGACGGGGTGGGATCTGAGTTACTACAGAGAATTCTTTCCTGGGTGTCTGGCTGGTGAGTCTTGCCCACATGTTCAGTGTTTAGCTGATTGCCATATTTGGGGTCGGGAAGGAATTTTCCTCCAGGGCAGATTGGCAGAGGCCCTGGAGGGTTTTTTCCTTCCTCTGCAGCATAGGGCAAGGGTCACTTGCTGGAGGATTCTCTGTACCTTGAAGTCTTTAAACCACGATTTGAGGACTTCAATAGCTCAAACATAGGTTAGGGGTTTGATACAGGAGTGGGTGGCCTGCGTTGTGCAGGAGGTCAGACTAGATGATCATAATTGTCCCTTCTGACCTTGAAGTCTATGATTCTATGATTAACACCTGTCAGGAATGGTCTAGATAATACTTAGTCCTGCCACGAGTGCAGAGGACTGGACTAGATGACCTCTCGAGGTCCCTTCTAGACCTACAATTCTGTGATTACCTCAATGCAAAGAGCAGTGAGACTGAGAGAAGAAAGGGGGTGGGGGAAGTGCAGAGATTGTACAGAGGCCTGCTCCATATGCTCAAATGGGCAAATGTTTGCACGAATGGCTCCTGCCAGTTCCGTTTCTTTCCCTTGCTGCAGCCTTTCAAAGCCTATTAGATATTAGCCGGGCTCAATATGTTTCGTCCTGGGGGAATCACTCTATTTATTCAGATTTAGAGTCATTTTACTAATCTTTTGGTTTGGGTTCAGAGTCCAT
Source organism: Mauremys reevesii (assembly GCF_016161935.1). Classification (NCBI taxonomy): domain Eukaryota; kingdom Metazoa; phylum Chordata; order Testudines; family Geoemydidae; genus Mauremys; species Mauremys reevesii. The sequence goes on along the minus strand of NC_052631.1, from coordinate 59,910,242 downwards.
ACCCCTGGGACAGGAAGAGGGTCTGGTGGGATGGAAGAGCTCAGAGCTCATCTATATCAAATGTCTGCACTCCTGCTCCTGCATGCGCGCCCAGCCAGCTTGGGAAGGGATGCATAGCAGAGCACACAGCTGATCTCCCAGGGGTCTCCCAGGCCAGATCCTCCCAGTGGTGCAGCCCAGCCACTTCTTTCCCCCTCCGTGGGGCAACACCCTCCTCTTCCTTCTCCTCCTCCTCCCCTCTAGTGACATCTGCCCCAACCCTGGCCCTCCCTCCATCACCATCCTCTCCATCTCCCACACTCGCCCCTGACACCACCTCCGTGCTTCTGGTGCTGCCATTCTTCACCTGGCACCCACCCGCCCTTCCCGCCCTTCTCTTGCTGGCTCTGGAATGCTCACTCCATCTCTGAAAAGTTCACAGTCATTCATGACCTCTTCATAGCTCCTTCCCTCCAGCTCCCAGCTCTCACAGAGACCTGGCCCCTTGGTCTGTCACTGCCTCTGCAGCCACCATCTCTTACAGAGATACTGTGGTGGGAGTGTAGAGCTTCTTCTCTCCTGTTCCTGCCACTTCCACTCCCTTCCTACTCCTTCTCTTCTTTTGACCAGCCTACCATCCAACTCTTCTCTCCTCTCCCATTCCACATTGCTGTCCCCAGCTGTCTGCCCAACTCCTCCCTGGCAGCATTCCTCTCTGAGCTCAGCCCTGGCTCATCCTCGATCATCCTCTCCTCACAGTGCCTCCACACGCACCTGTGCTCACTTCACCTTCCACACGCATGAGCCATCAGACCCTCAGCTGCACGTTTCCTCCCCTCCCCTCTTGATTTGAGCTGCAGCCCTGATTCAACTCCCCCACTCACCAAAAGATTGTTCACTTGACTTGATTGTCACCAAGCACCGCTCCCTCTGAACTGGTTGTTGCCAAGTTCCCCCCCTGCCCATCCCCTGGTCTCTTTCCATATTGCTCATTGGCCCCTTCACGCCCCCTCACTCAGCCTTTCAATGACTTCCAGTCCCTCAGCACTGATGACTTCTCATCTGTTCCCAGCCCCCTCTTTCCTTTCTTCCATTGATTTGTTGATTTTCTTCATGCTTCACTCTTCTCCACCCCGGACTCCTTTGCTCCTTTCTCCCATCGCAAGTCCACCCTGCCAGCCCACAGCCCTGGCCCACTCCCAATATCCACTTCCTCCACTGCTCCTCTTAAGATGCAGAGAGTCTCTGGTGGAAATCCTGACTTCCTCCCCTACCCATCCATTCTCTCCTCCTTCAGTTCTGCCATGACCCTGGCCAACACCGCCCCCCCTCCCGACTTCTCTGCATTAATTGGCTTCCACATCGGCAATCTCAGCCACCTTTTTACCATCTTGGACTCCCTCCTCAAAACCCCCACCTCCTCCTGCCTCCATTTCTCTCTCTGAACAGGATCTCACCTATTTCCTCCCAGAGTTAATGCAATGGGATTGCCTTCCCTTCCACCACCCCACCCCACCCCCAGTGCTCTCCACCTTCTCCTCATCACAGGCACAGGAGTTTCTTGTCTGCTCTGCTTCTCTAACCCCTCCACTTGCCCCAATGACCACATCCCACCTCCTGATCTCCCTTGTGCGTACTCTTATACCCCACGCTTTACTCTTCTCCTTACTGTCTCCTCTAGCTCTCCCTCCTCTCAATACAATCATGTTCTAGTCTCTCCCATCTTAAAGAAACCCACCATTGACTCCTTTTGCCTCTCCAACTACCACCCCATCTCCCATCTCCCTTTCATCGCTAAGCTCATTGAACATGCCATTTACAAACCCTGACTAGAGTTCCTCTGCTCCAATTCCATCCTAGACCCTCTCCAGTGCAGTTTCCTCCCCTTGCACCTGACTAACACTGATCTCACTCAAACCTCTAATGAGCTCTTGTGGCTGGTTCACAGATCTGCCTCTCTACTCCAGACCTGTCTCCTTCTGTCCTGACTAAAATCTTAGCCTGTCTCTCCGATATCACAGATGTCTGGCCATCAGCTCAACACTGCTGAAACAGAACGCCTAATCTCCCCCCCCCCCCACCGCCATGCCCTCTCTGCTACCTCCTTGCAGGATCACCGTAGGTTACACAACAACCCTGCCTGGTGCTCAGGCCTGTACCCTGGGCATCATATTTGCTAGGCCCTCTCACTAGGTCCTCACATCCACACTATGTCTAAACTACGCCTTTCATAGCCATCTGCACAGCTAAAACCCTCGCCCAGGCTCTCATCTGCATCTCACCCACTGCAGCATCCTTCTCTCTGGTCTTGACCAATGATGCCCACTCATCCCACTCATGCCCATTCAGAATGCTGGTGCAAGGATCCTTCTCCTCACCCGCAGCTTTGACCACATCATCCTCTCTCTGCATCACTTCACTGGTTCCCCCTTCTCTATCGCATCAGACACAAGTTGTGTGTCTTCACTTTTAAGGCCCTTCCCAGCCAATTCTCCCTGTCCTGTCATAAGAACATAAGAACGGCCGTACTGGGTCAGACCAAAGGTCCATCTAGCTCAGTATCTGTCTACCGACAGTGGCCAATGCCAGGTGCCCCAGAGGGAGTGGATCTAACAGGCAATGATCAAGTGATCTCTTTCCTGCCATCCATCTCCATCCTCTGACAAACAGAGGCTAGGGACACCATTCCTTACCCATCCTGGCTAATAGCCATTTATGGACTTAACCACCATGAATTTATCCAGTTCTCTTTTAAACGCTGTTATAGTCCTAGCCTTCACAACCTCCTCAGGTAAGGAGTTCCACAAGTTGACTGTGCGCTGTGTGAAGAAGAACTTCCTTTTATTTGTTTTAAACCTGCTGCCTATTAATTTCATTTGGTGACCCCTAGTTCTTGTATTATGGGAATAAGTAAATAACTTTTCCTTATCCACTTTCTCCGCATCACTCATGATTTTATATACCTCTATCATATCCCCCCTTAGTCTCCTCTTTTCCAAGCTGAAGAGTCCTAGCCTCTTTAATCTTTCCTCATATGGGACCCCCTCCAAACCCCTAATCATTTTAGTTGCCCTTTTCTGAACCTTTTCTAGTGCCAGTATATTTTTTTGCGGTGAGGACACTACATCTCTCATTCACTATCCTGAGGTTGACTCCCACCTGCATTTAGCCCCAGACACCTACCTCTGTTGGTCACTTGCTACATTTTCTAACAAGCGCCTTTGCACTTTCTCCCCTGCTGCTCCTTCTGCTTGGGAGGAGCTCGCTGTTGTAACCCTTCTGCCCCTCTGAGTTGGCAGCAACAAGGGCGGGTTCAGTATCCAGGGGTTCCGTTTCAATAACACAATGCAAAACTGGCTCGAGCCCCCACCCAGTGACCTGGGACAATTACATACCACCCCCCCGGGTGCCTCTAGGAGGCAATACTTCCCCACTCGCAAGCACGGAGTCCGAGTGTAGCAAAATCCTTTTAATAAAGGAGGGAGACAATGTGGCATCACCATTGGAGAAACACCACAAACCAGATTATAACACAAACCATAAGCAAAAAAACCCAAACAATCCACCTCCAAGTACGTTTGGCAATGTCCTTTCCCCCTTAAGGTCTTAAGTCTAATCACCCCAAAGTCCAACAACCCAAAAGTCTCTGTCTCTGGTCAGTGCCACCCCAGAGTTCAACAGTTTATCTGCAGAGTTTTACCCACCCAGCCTGGATGGAAATGGGGGGGGGCACACACAGGGTGTTAAAGGGCACCTTACGTGGACCAGGGCCAACTGCTCCGCCTCTCCGTGGAGTTCTGCTGCAGCCTTCACCACAACTGGCTCAACTCCTCCAGCTGTGCCGCTCCTCCAGCCAACCCGTGAACCACTTCAGCCATCCCCGCAAACCACTCCACTCACTGTTCCATGGGTTGCTCCAACATGCTGCAAACTGCTCCACTCTGCCAGCCGCTTAGCAATAGATCTTCAGGCTCCCCCACTAGTTAACACAGCACTCAGTGATCTCAGCTCAGTAAGCTTAGCTCTTTTAGTGATTTCAGCTTGTAGTAGGGGAGCCCCAGTGCTGGTGCACAATTGGCCTAATGTGAATTCAGGTCAGTAGCCTCTAAATGGACTCCTAAAGGATTCAAAATTAGCTCTGCTCTTCAACAGTAGAGAGAGGAGGAAGTACAATTGGTGTTCCAGGCCCTCACCATCAGGTACATACACACCAGTCCTCAACCTCTCTCCATTCAGTGGGTTTTGGCACCCATGTCCCTTGTCTAGCAAGTGCTACTTAATGGATAGTGAGACATCTCTGTCCTAACGCAGTCTCATAGCTCCTCATTCACATAATCAGGGTGACAACACTTTATTCCTCCTGCCCCAATAACAAAGAAATTGGGGATCCCAGAGCTGTCAAAATAACCATCCCAGGCTGCCGTGAATTATACTAGGTGGAGTGGGTGTGCCAATGCAAATACCTGAAATTCCTTTCCACACTCCCCATACTTCACCACCAGATGTCAGAGTAGAGCTCATCCTGACTCTGCTTACACTGTAAACATCTGCAAAACTGATCCATTAGTAACCCATCCTCCTTCAGATCCCACCTTCAAACTGTCCTCTGCCATGGCACCTACAGAATACATGGCAATGGCGAGGCAGCTAGTGTGCTGAGACCACAGCCTGGCAGCACCCTGCCAATATTGCCTTGTTGTTTCCTTGTACCCCTCCCCCAATCTGTCTGTGTCCCCCTGATATTTATTTTCTTATACTTGGATTGTCAGCTCATTGGGATTGGGATGGTTGTTTTGTTCTGTGGTTGTACAGCCCCCAGCACCCTGGGTCCTTCTCCATGACTGGGACTGTGAGGTGCTATGGTAGTACAAATAACACATAACAACCACCACCCAGAGGAAGTCACGGGAACAGGAGCAGCTCAAGCTGCCCAGGGTGGCCTTTCTGTGTTTTCCTAGTCCTGGGTCTGCTCCCTGCAAGGCACGCACGGGCCCTGTGGCTGTGCTGGGGCATTGGAAAGAGGGCACCTCCTGGAGCTGCCTTATTTCACTTCCTTAGAGACCATAGAGCTTAAGGGTAAAGTGCTGGGTGATTCCAGCTGCAGCCCTGGGAGGCAGTTCTCATAGACTTTAAGGTCAGAAGATACCATCATGATAATCTAGTGCAGAGGTCCCCAAACTATGGGCTGTGCCCTCTTTGGGGGGCATGGAGGAAAGTACAAGTGAGCACAGCAGGACCTGGGCCAGCCTCCATGAGGTGTGGGGAGGGAGTGCCACCCAGACCTTCCCTGCCCCCAGCTCTGCTCACATCCCATCCCCAGCTGTGTCCCCAGCTCCTGGCCTCACACCTGGGTAAGGGGGAACACGACTCTCAAAAGTTTGGGGACCACTGATCTAGTCTGACCTCCTTCACGGTGCAAGCCACAGAATCTCACCTACCCACTCCTGCAATAGCTCATCACCTAAACCAGCCACCACATGGGACATGGAGTCCTGCAGACAAGCCCATCCATACATTGAAGCCTTGGAGACTACAGATCCCAGCATGCACTGCTCCCCTTTGACTTGCATGATCTGGCCAGCACTTCCAGCCCCAGTAGTATCTGAGCCCCTCACCATCTTTGGTGCATATACCCTCATGCCACGAGGTCTGAGGGGGGTGGGGCAGGGCAGAACCATTTCCTCCATTTACATATTGGCACTGGGACACAGCACAAAGAGGCTAAGAGACTTCCCTAAGGTCACACAAGCGAGTCTGTAGCACAGCAAGGAATTGCCCCTGAATTCCAGGCTAAAGAACAAAGGATGGAGAAGAGGAGAAACCAGTGATGTGGAATCTGGGCATACTCTACATGTAACTTGCTTTATTTACACACCCCTCCCCCACGCATCCTCTCCCTCCCAGCAATCCAGGAGTGAGATGGTCACCCAGCTTGCAGGACATACCCTTCTCCCAGGAATTTCAGCCCAGTACCAGTGCCCAGACCCCAGGCAGCAATGCTTTCTCAAGGATTGACACTAATCAGAGCCCAAGGCAGAGAGCACGCACACCTGTTGCTAACACAGATCCCTCTGCCCAATGCCTCACAGGATCCAGACTAACTACAACACAGTGTGTCTTCCTGTAACGTTATTGATATAATCTGGGACCATATAGAACATGGTTGCAACCAAGGTCCTGTAGTGGCACCAAATCTTATGTAAAAGCAGTCATACAAGGTGTCTTAGACCAGGTTATGGGTTGCTGGTTATGATTATGCTGTCTGTATGTATGTGTCATTTTGTAGTTGAAGTTATGAACATTGGCTCGATCCTGTCTGTATTTCAAACTTGTGCTATGCTTCTGGGTGACACCCCAGACAAGTTGGTGTTAGCTCTGCCTAGCCTGCTTGATGGCCCATTAAGGACCATCAGCTACACAATTGACCCACTGAGAGAAGGCAGATACGTCTTGTACTCAGCAAAGTATGCAGGGACTTGCTCATGTGACTCCATACTCCATTTTGCTGTAATTTTCCACAGTAAGAACAAAGAGGTTCTTACACCTGGAAAAGAGACTATAAAAGGCTGATGTCTCATTTCCATCTTGCCTTGCAGGTGGGGGGAGAGATAGCTCAGTGGTTTGAGCATTAGCCTGCTAAACCCAGGGTTGTGAGTTCAATCCTTGAGGGGGCCATTTAGGGAACTGGGGTAAAAATCTCTCTGGGGATTGGTCCTGCTTTGAGCAGCAGGTTGGACTAGATGACCTCCTTTGAGGTCCCTTCCCAACCTTGATATTCTATGATTCAATCCTGCTTCTTATCTCTGGAGGGACTTTGCTACAAACTGAAGCTCTGCACAAAGGACTGATGACCCATCCCAGCAGGGGATGCACTCCAGAGACTTGATAGACAAATTAGAGGATTGGGCCAAAAGAAATATGATGAGGTTCAACAAGGACAAGTGCAGAGTCCTGCACTTAGGACGGAAGAATCCCATGCACTGCTACAGACTAGGGACCAAATGGCTGGGCAGCAGTTCTACAGAAAAGGACCTAGGGGTTACGGTGGACAAAAAGCTGAATATGAGTCAACAGTGTGCCCTTGTTGCCAAGAAGGCTAATGGCATTTTGGGTTGTATAAGTAGGGGCATTTCCATTCATCCGCAGGACGAGTGGCACTGGTGGTGATACTGGGAAGCTGGAGTGTCTAAGGAAGTTGCTTGTGTGACTTGTGGTTAGCCAGTGGGGTGAAACCAAAGTCCTTTCTGTCTGGCTGGTTTGGTTTGCCTTAGAGGTGGAAAAACCCCAGCCTTGGGCTGTAACTGCCCTGTTTTAAGCAATTGATCCTGAATTGGCACTCTCAGTTGGGTCCTGCCAGAACCGCATTGTCACAGTGGCATAGTTGGCAGGATCCAACACAGAGACTCCCTTGGGACTGTCACCTGCTGTGCTGAAATTACCTCTGAGCCCATTTTCCCTGATGGCTTGGGACTCTAGAACCCTGCCTTGTTGAGCCAGACATGCTAGTCTGCTTCAACACAGCCCCAGGGTCTGAACCACGCCCCCAAATCTGCAGGCTTTAACTGAAAACTACTCATCAGGTTACCTATCTCCAGTACCCAGACACCCAGTTCCCAATGGGATCCAAACCCCAAATAAATCCATTTTACTCTGTATAAAGCTTATACAGGGTAAACTCATAAATTGTTCAGCCTCTGTAACAATGATAGAGAGCTATGCACACCTGTTTGCTCTCCCCGGTATTAATCATTTACTCTGGGTTCATTAATAAACAAAAGTGATTTTATTAAGAATAAAAAGTAGAATTTAAGTGGTTTCAAGTAATAACAGACAGGGCAAAATAAGTCATTAAGCAAAATAAAGCAAAAACTCACATGTCTAAGCCTAATACAGTAAGAAACTGTTTACGGGTAAATCTCACCCTCAGAGATGTTCCAATAAGCTTCTTTCATAGACAAGACTCCTTCCTAGTCTGGGACCAATCCTTTCCCCCTTGTTAGTTCCAGCTCAGGTGGTAACTAGGGGATTTCTCATGACTGGGTGCCCCCTTTGTTCTGTTCCACCCACTTTTATAGCCTTGGCCCAAGGCAGGAATCTTTTGTCTCTCTGGGTCCCCACCCCTCATTCTCAATGGAAAAGCACCAGGTTTAAGATGGATTCCAGGATCATGTGACATGGTCACATGTCACTGTAAGACCTCATTCTTCATTACCCATGTCAGGTCATGTACACAGGACGGCTTGCAGGTAAATAAACCCATTCACAATCAATTGTCCTAGTCAATGGGAGCCATCAAGATCCTAAGCCACCATTAATGGCCTACACTTTACATAATTACAATAGGACCTCAGAGTAATACTTCATATTTCTAGTTTCAGATACAAGAATGGTACATTCATATGTAAGCAGAGTCAGGATGAGCTCTACCCTGACATCTGGTGGTGAATGGTGGTAAGTGTGGAAAAGAACTTCAGTGGCTGGTCTTGTTTGCATAGGCACACCCACCCTACCTAGCATGAGCTCTCAGCTGCCCAAATGGTCACTTTGGCTGCTGTGGGATTTCCAGTTTCTCTGTTATTGGGGCAGGAAGAATAAAGTTTTGTTACCCTGATTATGTGAATCAAGGCCAGTGGAACTGTTTTATGACAGAGGGATTCACCATCAACTAAGTAGCACTTGCTAGACAAGGGACATGGGTTCCAAAACTTAGTGAATTGAGAGGGGTTGGGGGAATAGGTATTTGTAGCTGATGGTATTCTGGGCTTGAAACACCAAGTGCACTGTCTCCTCTCTCTACTGTTGAGTAACAGCTAATTTTGATTCCATTAAGGGTCTCATTACAGGCTGCTGTGCTGAATTCACTTTAGGCCAATTGTGCACTAGTACTAAGGCTTCTCTACTATAAGCTGAAATCACTAAAGTACTAAGATTGCTGGGTGCTGAGCTCACTGAGTGCTGTGTTGACTAGTGGGGGAGCCTGAAGATATATTGCTAAGCAGCTGGCAGAGCCAAGCAGTTTGTGGGATGGTTGGAGCGGCCCATGGAACAGCAAGCGGAGCGGAGCAGAGCGGAGCAGTTTGTAGGCTGGTTGGAGTGGCCTGTGGGATGGTGAGTAGAGCGGAGTGGAGCAGACGGCCCATGGGACAGCGAGCAGAGTGGAGCTCAGCTGAGCAGTTTGTGGGCCGGTTGGAGTGGCCCATGGACGGTGAGCAGAGCAGTTTGTGGGACAGTGGGAGCGGCTCACAGGATGGCTGGTGGAGTGGAGCGGCTCGTGGTGAAGGCTGCAGCAGAACCCGTCAGAGAGGTGGGGCAGTCAGCCTTGGACCATGTAAGGTGCCCCTTAACACTGCTTGTTTCCCCCCACACACACACCATTTCCACCCAGCTGGGGGTGTAGAACTCTGCAGATAAACTTTTGAACTCTGGGGCTGCACTGACCAGGAACAGAGACTTTTGGGTTGTTGGACTTTTGGGGGGATTTTTGGGTTGCTGGACTCAAGGGACTCTTGGGGTGTTAGAGTATTGGACTTTTGGGGTGATCTTTTGGGTGGTTGGACTTAAGACCCCGAAGGTCTGCCAAACTAGCTTGGGGGTGGGTCTTTTGCTCATGGTTTGTGTTATGAATCCTCTCTGTGGTGTTTCCCCAACATAATGCTGCAGTGTTTCCCTCCTTTATTAAAAGGATTTTGCTACACTCAGACTCCATTCTTGCGAGAGGGGAAGTATTGCCTCCTAGAGGCACCCAGGGAGTGGTATGTATTTGTCCCAGGTCACTGGGTGGGGGCTCGAGCCTGTTTTGCATTGCATTATTGAAATGGAACCTTTAGATATTGAACCCAGCCCTTATTGCTGCCAACTCAGACAAGCAGAAGGGCTACACATACAAATAGGATGAATATATTCAGTAGATTATAACCTTTGTAATGATACCTTACAAGAGACCTTTTGCATAAAGCATATTCCAGTTACATCATATTCACATTCATAAAGCATATGGATGGCAACATCACACCCTCCTCCTGAACTTACTGCTGGAGTCTTGGACACTGTCCATTGCAGAGGTACTACATGTAAAATCCCTGTCTATCTTTGGTTACACACCTTCCCAGTACATTTAAACCCTCCAATGTCATTCATAGGTGTTCTATCAAAGTTTTGGGTTCTTGGTCTCTGGGTGCCTGAAAATATGTTGGGGTGTAGTATTGCTAACAGAATGCAGATAGCAATATCTGTTAAAGTGTAGGTGTCTTGGCATTTAGCCATCAATGCCATGAGGCAGCGTGCCTCAGTTTCCTCTTCCACACAGCAGTGTAGGCCTGTTATGCTTTTGCAGCTGTGACAAGCTCTAAGCCTGTTTACTGGTATTAGTTGAGAGGCATCATGTTTGTGGTACTGTCTTGTTACCATTCCTAGCATGTACAAAAGTTTTTCCCCAAAATTAGGTATTGTGATAAAGTTCCTCCTCTACCTTAGTGGGTCCTGTGCTTATTGGTGGATTTTGCTAGCCTCAGAGATATTCCTGTGTTGAATCAGGAGTTGAGAGGTTTTGGGGGGAACCCAGGCCCACCCTCTACTCTGGGTTCCAGCCCAGGGCCCTGTGGACTGCAGCTGTCTAGGGTGCCTTCTGGAACAGCTACTATTCCCTGGGCTACTTCCATGGCCTCCTCCCAACACCTTCTTTTTCCTCACCACAGGACCTTCCTCCTGATGTCTGTTAACGCTTGTACTCCTCAGTCCTCCAGCAGCACATCCTCTCACTCCCAGCCCCTTATGCACACCTCACTAATTGGAGTGAGAGCCTTTTTATACCACAGGACTCTTTGCTGTTTTTATACCAGGTGTCCTGATTAGCCTTAAATTAATTCTAGTAACTTCCCAATTGGCTACAGGTGTCCTAATTAGCCTGCCTACCCTAATTAGTTCTAGAAAGTTCCTGAGTGTTCTGGAATAGTCCCTGTTATCTTACCCAGAGAAAAGGGACCTGCTTAACCTGGACCTAATGTATCTACCTTCGACCACTCTCTTGTAGCCATCTGGCCTGACCCTGTTACAGTATGTTACACATTTTCACAGGGTTTGTCCATAGCATCAGTTCCATTGTCTTGACCCATAGATGAAGTAGCAAAAGACGCAAGATAAACAGCCAGTTTATGACAAACAGACTTTGTTCACACAGTTTGGCTTGTTCAGCGTCTATTCCATTTCCCAATCCCTCTGTGTACCATGGTAGGTGTTCAGATACAGATACTCCTGTCTCTTTGGAGAAAGCTCTTAATTCAGGTATGTGTTTGGGGTCCTGGCAAGGAAAGGGTGTACTGCAACCATGCCTGCACTCGGCTCCTTCCTATGGAATCTCTTTGTGTTGGGCCCCACCCACTTGTGAAGCTTCCCAAATGCAAAGTTTTTCATTCTCCTGCCTTGAAGAGACAGTTTTGTCTCTTACAAGAATAGCAGGAACAACATCTTTCAGTGGAGTGCTTTGGATTGGTAAGATCCCCTCAGTCACCCCACTCTCTGTTTCCAAAAGGTCAGCTGTGGCAGAATCTATCCCAGGGTTTGACTCCCAGTTTTCCCTTAAAGCCTGACCCACAGGTGAGGGGTCTGGCATTTCAGATGCAGATCCTTCACCCTCCTCCTGGGGAAAACCCTTCCTACAAAAGGTGGGCAGACCCTCCCCTTCCATCTGGACTTCTCTCTCTGGCTCCCCCGTGAGGCAGATACCCCTGTGTCCTCCAAAAGGGAAGGTGACCCTGATCCAGCTGTGGGGCTCATAGCTACCAGCTATGACAGACCCTTCACTGGCCAGCAAACCCCCCCACCACCCTTTCACTCATGTTGGGCTTGCTTCCAGCTACAGAGCCCTTGGGGTCTGCTCCCACTGCAGCGGTCATCAGGACCCCAACTTCTATCTCTGGGATACATGTTTCTGTGCACCCCAGAGTAGGTACTGTCCCCTGCTGACCTGCAACTTCCTGGCATTCAGCAGCTGGGAAGGCCTCCCTGTTACAAGGTGGAACATCCCCCTCCCCCAGGGAGATGATCATAGGGCAGGAGCTGACTCTATCCAGGGGCGGCTCTAGACAGTAGGCTGCCCCAAGCAGCGCGGAGCGCTGCGCCGCCCTTCCCCGGTCCCGCGGCGGGTCCCCTCTTCCCGCGGCTCCGGTTGAGCTCCTGCCGGCATGCCTGCGGCAGGTCCACCGGAGCCCGGGACCAGCGGACCTGCCGCAGTCATGCCTGCGGGAGCTCAACCGGAGCCGCGGGAAGACGGGACCCGCCGCAGTCGTGCCTGCGGCAGGTCCGCTCGTTCCAGGCTCCGGTGGACCTGCCGCAGGCATGCCGGCGGGAGCTCAACCGGATCCAAATGCCGCCCCCCCGGGAAACGGCTGCCTGCTTGGCGCGCTGGGGTCTAGAGCCGCCCCTGACTCTATCCAGCCTTTCCTGCAAGGACCTGCCTTGAGCCCCGGGGCTACACAGCCCATTTTCCACTGCTACCAAGGAATTAAAGAGACACTCCCCTATTTCCTCAGCAGCACATGGGACTTCACTCTCCCCTCTGGGGATTTCAGCACAGGATTCCTTCTTGCTGCTAACAAACCCTGAGATAGATTCTGCCACATTAAAAGAATCATTCCCCATTAGAAACGGTGCAAAATTCTGTGCCACTGCTGCAACAGTCAGTTCAGCCTCCAAATCACCAGTTTCCATGTATACCTGAGCTAAAGGTGCAAGGACTTTGTAACCTCCCACCAATTCTAATTCTGCCATTTTTCCTGGTAACAAATCCTTCTCCTGGATCAGGTCCCTCTTGATCACACAGATCTCTGCACCAGTATCCCTCCAACCTTGTAGCACTTTGTCATTGAGCTTAGCAGTATGCATATGCTCACTGCTTGGTTGTATAGAAGCAACCTTTACAAATCCTGTGTGGTAAGAGGCTGTAGCCTGGGATATCCCTGTGCTCTGAGAAGCAGCAGCTTCATGTGTTACCTGGTGCCTGTTCCCACTCAGCCAAGGACATTTATTCCTCAGGTGCTCAGTGGACTTACAATGATCGCACCTTTTGGGCTCCTCTGCTTGTACAGGAGACTTTGGACGAGTAATAGGGGAATGGGGAGGTGAACACCCAGACTCCTTTTTCCCAGGGGTAAAACAGTGATTGTGTTTTCCACCAACTCTGTACCCCTCTGCCAGTGGTTTATGTTTAATTGCAGCTTGTGATTGCTCAAAAGAGTCTGAAACCCCAGCTAATTCACCCACTGAATCCACCTTTTTGTCCCACAAACACTGTTTTACATCATCACTGAACATATTCAGGAACTGTTCTTGAGTAACCAAATCACACATTTCTTCCAAGCTTATGATGTCTTTTCCCCTCACTGACTTGTCTAACAAATCCCTCATTTCATTCACATAAGCCACATTACTCAATTCAGATCCCCTCTTAAGACTCCTGAATTTTACTCTGTAGGTTTCAGGTGTAATCTGGAACTGTTTCAAAACCAGTTCCTTAAATTTACCATAGTTTGAAGCATCATCAATAGGCATCTTACTGAATATGTCCAGAGCTCTTCCAGTCAATTTTGCAACCAAAGTGGTCATCTTTTGCTCTTCAGGAATTGCATGGAGAGTGTACAGTCTCTCAAAGGTGATGAAATATTCAGCAATATCACTGGATTCATCATACTGTGGTCTTCCACTCCATTACAGCTAGTTCATGCTTTTGCATCACAATCTGGGCCTCAATTTCTTTGTCATAGAATCATAGATTATTAGGGTTGGAAGGGACCTCAGGAGATCATCTAGTCCAACACCCTGCTTAAAGCAGGACCAATCCCCAAATCCCTAAATACCCCCCTCAAGGATTGAACTCACAACCCTGGGTTTAGCAGGCGGATGCTCAAACCACTGAGCTATCCCCCCCAGTCTTTTAACTCCAGAGCTAGCCGCCTCTCTCTTTCCTTCTCCTCCTGAGCATCTTGCTGTTCTAGCCTCTGGGCTTCAAGCTCTTTGTCTTTTAGCTCCATGGCTCTTTTGTGAGCCGCCTTCTGTGCTTTAATTTGAGCCTTCTTCTGGGCCTCCATGGTTTACCTGGCCACAGCTGCTTCTTTGAGCTTCATTGCTGCCTGCCATATTTGAAACTCGTGGTCCTTTGCCTTCTCTTCTGCTTCCAGTCTGGCCAGCTCTAGTTTTGTAGCTGCCTCACTGGTAGTCATTTTCCTGCTCACCTGAAATAAACAAACAGAAAATAATAAACCAGTAACCACTTTGTCTGTTCTCTGGCCACTACACTTAAAACTCACTGAAAATCACTACCAGTGTCTCAAAGCAATCAGTTATGTGCAGATCCTAGTCGACTACGCCAGGGCCGGTGCAACCACTAGGCAAACTAGGCGGTTGCCTAGGGCACCAAGTGGTTGGGGGCACCAAAAAGTGGCGAGCCCCAGCCATGGAGGAGCCAGCGTGGCGCAGGGTTGGCAGCAGCCCTGCAAAGGAGGTGGTGCCACCAGCAGCCACGCACCCTGCCCCTCCTGCCCAGGCTGCGGCCCGGCGCCCCTCCACACTCCTGCAGGCTGCAGCAGATGCATGCGGGCAGCAGCCCCTGTGCAACCCCCCAGCTCCCCCCTCGCCACACTCGGGCTCTGCGGCTCCTGGGCATGTGAGCCGCCGCTGCCACCTGGGCACGGGGCCCTGAGCCTGCTCCGGGAGCCGAGCCCGTTCGGTGGGGGGGGCACACTGGGGCTGCTGACCGCATGCATCCGATTCAGGAGCCCCCGGAGGGGACGCCAGCCTGCAGCCCAGGAAGGTGCACCCCCCGGTTCCCCTCTCACCGTGCTCGGGTTCTGCGGCTCCCTGGCATGTCAGCTGCTGCTGCCGCCACTGCCCCTCCTGGAGGGCTCTGGCGATCTGCGGGGGACAGAGGCAGCGGGCAGCATCTGAATGCGCAGCCGCCTCCTCCCCGGGCTCCAATTTTCCCGACTCCTGCCGCTCTCCAGCCCGGGCACTCCCGGCCAGGTGCTTCCCCAGCACAGCAGCAGCTGGAACTGGGGGGGCGGGAAGTTGCTTCGGGCCCGTATTCAGGGAGCCGGGAAAGTTGGAGCCCGGGGAGGAGGCGGCTGCGCGCTCAGATGCCGCCCATCACCTCTGTCCCCTGCAGATCACCGGAGCCTGGCGTTGGCTCCTGCCCTGGGAGCATAAGAACATAACATAAGAACATAAGAAAGGCCGTACCGGGTCAGACCAAAGGTCCATCTAGCCCAGTATCTGTCTACCGACAGTGGCCAATGCCAGGTGTCCCTGAGGGAGTGAACCTAACAGGCAATGATCAAGTGATCTCTCTCCTGCCATCCATCTCCATCCTCTGACGAACAGAGGCTAGGGACACCATTCTTACCCATCCTGGCTAATAGCCATTTATGGACTTAGCCACCATGAATTTATCCAGTCCCCTTTTAAACATTGTTATAGTTCTAGCCTTCACAACCTCCTCAGGTAAGGAGTTCCACAAGTTGACTGTGCGCTGCGTGAAGAAGAACTTCCTTTTATTTGTTTTAAACCTGCTGCCTATTAATTTCATTTGGTGACCCCTAGTTCTTGTATTATGGGAATAAGTAAATAACTTTTCCTTATCCACTTTCTCAACATCACTCATGATTTTATATACCTCTATCATGTCCCCCCTTAGTCTCCTCTTTTCCAAACTGAAGAGTCCTAGCCTCTTTAATCTTTCCTCATATGGGACCCTCTCTAAACCCCTAATCATTTTAGTTGCTCTTTTCTGAACCTTTTCTAGTGCTAGAATATCTTTTTTGAGGTGAGGAGACCATATCTGTACACAGTATTAGAGATGTGGGCGTACCATGGATTTATATAAGGGCAATAATATATTCTCAGTCTTATTCTCTATCCCCTTTTTAATTATTCCTAACATCCTGTTTGCTTTTTTGACCGCCTCTGCACACTGCGTGGACATCTTCAGAGAACTATCCACGATAACTCCAAGATCTTTTTCCTGACTCGTGGTAGCTAAATTAGCCCCCATCATGTTGTATGTATAGTTGGGGTTATTTTTTCCAATGTGCATTACTTTACATTTATCCACATTAAATTTCATTTGCCATTTTGTTGCCCAATCACTTAGTTTTGTGAGATCTTTTTGAAGTTCTTCACAATCTGCTTTGGTCTTAACTATCTTGAGTAGTTTAGTGTCATCTGCAAACTTTGCCACCTCACTGTTTACTCCTTTCTCCAGATCATTTATGAATAAATTGAATAGGATTGGTCCTAGGACTGACCCTTGGAGAACACCACTAGTTACCCCTCTCCATTCTGAGAATTTACCATTAATTCCTACCCTTTGTTCCCTGTCCTTTAATCAGTTCTCAATCCATGAAAGGACCTTCCCTTTTATCCCATGACAGCTTAATTTACGTAAGAGCCTTTGGTGAGGGACCTTGTCAAAGGCTTTCTGGAAATCTAAGTACACTATGTCTACCGGATCCCCCTTGTCCACATGTTTGTTGACCTCTTCAAAGAACTATAATAGATTAGTAAGACACGATTTCCCTTTACAGAAACCATGTTGACTATTGCTCAAGAGTTTATGTTTTTCTATGTGTCTGACAATTTTATTCTTTACTATTGTTTCAACTAATTTGCCCGGTACCGACGTTAGACTTACCGGTCCGTAATTGCCAGGATCACCCCTAGAGCCCTTTTTAAATATTGGCGTTACATTAGCTAACTTCCAGTCATTGGGTACCGAAGCCGATTTAAAGGACAGGTTACAAACCTTGGTTAATAGTTCCGCAACTTCACATTTGAGTTCTTTCAGAACTCTTGGGTGAATGCCATCTGGTCCCGGTGACTTGTTAATGTTGAGTTTATCAATTAATTCCAAAACCTCCTCTAGTGACACTTCAATCTGTGACAGTTCCTCAGATTTGTCACCTACAAAAGCCAGCTCAGGTTTGGGAATCTCCCTAACATCCTCAGCCGTGAAGACTGAAGCAAAGAATCCATTTAGTTTCTCCGCAATGACTTTATCATCTTTAAGCGCTCCTTTTGTATTTTCATCGTCAAGGGGCCCCACTGGTTGTTTAGCAGGCTTCCTGCTTCTGATGTACTTAAAAAACATTTTGTTATTACCTTTGGAGTTTTTGGCTAGCCGTTCTTCAAACTCCTCTTTGGCTTTTCTTATTACACTCTTGCACTTAAGTTGGCAGTGTTTGTGCTTCTTTCTATTTGCCTCACTGGGATTTGACTTCCACTTTTTAAAGGAAGTCAACAGCGGGAGGTGGCGCACCTCTGTCCCCCACAGATCGCCGGAGCCCTCCGAGAGGGGCAGTGGTAGCAGGCGGCATTTCCTGGCTCCCGCCACTCTCCAGCCCGGCCGGGTGCTTCCTCTTCGCAGCAGCAGCCAAAGCTGGTGGGGGTGGAGGGGAGTTGCTTCGGGCCCCATGGTTCAGGGAACTGGGAAAGTTGGAGCCTGGGGAGGAGGCGGCTGCATGCTCAGATGCCGCCCACTGCCTCTGTCCCCTGCAGATCACCGGAGCCTGGTGTTGGCTCCTGCCCTGGGAGCAGCAGTGGGAGGCGGCGCAGGACTAGGAGGGATGCTGCTGTGGACCATGGCCACCAGGCAGAGTGGGGTTCCTGGGAAATGTTCCTGACCATCACTGTCTAGCTGGCTTGGCGGGAAACCTTTGCAGCGCCGACCTGAACCTGGGAGTTGTAAGTTGCAGCTACTCCGGGTCCCCTTCCCCACCTTGCACAGGCCAAGCCTCTACAGTTCAAAAAAACCCTGGACTTTCTAGTTGTATTTCCCTGTATGGATTAATCTGGGATTGCTATGAGAAAACAACCTATTTAAAAAGTTACATGATTAAATACTTGATATTTGCATTAACCTAACTTTCAAAAATATGCCCCAACTCTTTTTATTTGCAGTGTTTAAATCAAGAAAACAATTCCAGTTGCAGTGATGTATCCTGCTCTTTAAACTGTTCAGAAAGCCACAGCATACAAAGAAATTAATGTAGCTAACATTTAAAAAAGTAATTCAACTGATTATAAAACACAGCCACAAAACTAGAAAATCATGCCAAGACAGTTGGTTTCACACTTCCCACATAAGGAAGTGATCAGTAAAGTAAGAAACACATATTATGCAGAAGCAAAGTCAATGTCAAATAGAAACAGAAGTTTCAGTAAATATTAGTTTAAACTTAAAGACAAACTTTACAATATGAAATCATAGGGGAGGGGCCTGTTTTATAAAGAACATTTCAAAAAAGCACTTTTCATCACTTGTTGGAAAGTTGTCAGGTCATTTTTAAGTAGAGATATCAAAGGTCTGCAAATCTGTTATTGAACTTATTACTATGAACACTTGAAAAGGACCAGGGTGATGGGGTTTAGCTACAGGGACACATGATTTTATACAATCCCTTGTGCTGTCACATTATTTAAAAGAGACAAAGTAGATGAGGTGATATCTTTTATAGGACCAACTTCTGTTAGCGAGAGGGGCAAGTTTTTGAGCTACACAGATTTCTTCTTCAAGTCTGAAAAAGTACTAACAGTGTCACAGCTAAACACTAGATCTAACAGATAGTTTAGCACAAGTAGTTAGCACATATTCAAGGAGACCATTCAAGGTGAAGTAGCCCATTAACTCCCTTGTAATCCCAGGACAAAAAGGGGAGATTAGTGGATTGCAAGTTGTTGTAATTAACCATAAATCCAGTATCTTTATGAAGATCGTGATTTTTAATGTCTAGCAACGTTTTGAATTTAAGCTCCCAGGCTCATCTTTTGAAAAGTGTTTTGCAGGTTTCTTTTGAGGATGAGGACTGATAGGTCAGATATCGAGTGATTTTGTGGGGGTCCAACTCATGAGTTCTGAATGTTTGAGGTTGGCAATACTGAATATTACATCATGTCACCAAAGAAATTTAAGTCAAGGTTTCTCAAACATTTTCACAGACCGCATCTTAATACAGTTATTGTTTCATGGGCCAAATCCTCCCTCTCTGTATTAATTCTAATGAACAATGCCACATTATGCAGTATTTATTTTTTAAAGTTTATAATAAACAATGCTCAGGGGGAGAGGAGGGGGAGAGGGAGGGGGGCGCAAGGTGGAAGTTTCGCCTAGGGCACAAAATATCCTTGTACCAGCCCTGGACTACACCACTGTGATGGGTTTGGTCACAGAGATCTCCTTGGGACTGTCACCTGATGTGCTGGAATTACCTTTGAGCCTGTTTTCCCTGCCAGCTTGGGACTTCAGAACCCTGCTTTGTTGAGCCAGACACGCTAGCCTGCTGCAACACAGCCCCGATTTCTGAACCATGCCCCAAAATCTTCAGGTTTTAACTGAAAACCATTCAGCAAGTTACCTATTTCCAGCACCCAGACACCCAGTCCCCAATGGGATCCAAACATGAAATAAATCTGTTTTACTTTGTATAAAACTTATACAGGGTAAAATGATAAACCTTTGTAATGATACCTTACAAGAGACCTTTTGCATAAAGCATATTCCAGTTGCTTCCTATCCATCCCCCATTGCCTGTCATATCTCACACGCATGAGGTGCTGGCTGACCGAGCAATGGAGATTTGGGCTCAACCTGTCCCCATCCCTGTCTGCTTTCTGTAGGAGCCACTGGCCTTTACCTGTGCGGGGGGCTGGGGTGAGCAGAGAGCTGTGTGGCCAGGGAGGCCTTTCCGGGCCATGTTCTCTTTCACACAAGAGGGTGGGGTTGGGCCTGATACAATACCCCCACAGCAGAGGCAAAGCGATGTGCTGTCCTGCATGCTGGCGGAGGGCTGGACAGCTGTGGTAACTCACCACCCCGAGAGGTTCCCAGGAAGCGGTTGCCTCTGATCTCTGTGGGACTGGGGTTGGCTGCCATGAGAAACCAGAGCCAGGGAAGGGTTAAGGGTCACTGCCCACAGCCACCATTAACCAGGAGAAAGATAATGCCTTCAGAAATATCTCTCCATCCTCTATATGCACCTATCTAGCTATCTACCCGTCCCCCATACACATGGCATCCCCCCTCATCTACTGCAGCCACAAACAGCACATGGACAATGGGAAAGGTCCCTCTCTCTGCTGCTCACTACAGGCAGGAGACATGCAGGTGAACCCAACCTGCTCTTCGTTTCCCTCTATGGCTCCCACCACCAGAGACGACACAAAGATGGTCTTGTGACCGCAATCCAAAAGACCCACTCTTCTGGCTGGCTGGTAAAGGCAAAGGGGCTGCTAGTCACCAATTTGCTGTAAAAGGGCTGAGCTTAGCCCCAATACCTAACCAGCTCAGCAGTGGGACTATACACAGTGTAGTGAGCCCCCATCTGTATACTACACCATGAGAGCACAGGGAGCCTGTAACTCTGCACACATGGTGCCCCCTGCTCAGAACTGGGCAGATCCAAACCCACACGCTGCTCATGGTGGGATTCCTCCCTCTTTGAAATCCATTTTTCTCGTATACTGCATGTCTTTGTTCATAAGGACTTTGACCTGACATTAAAGGTCTCATGAGCTTGTCAGTGCTGTGGATTTTGTGAAATATTTCCATTGCAGCTGAATGAGGCTGCATGTTCTGCTACACCATCAGCTCCAGTAAGAAAGGTCTCCTCCCATGCAAAATGCTGTTTTAGCCAAGGGGACAGTGCACTGAGCTGAAAGGCTGGAAATCATGAGCTCTGGTCACAATTCTAATGATGGCTGTTTATAAATTTGTGCACTTCATAGCCCCTATTACTAACCAAGGTCTCATACCCAACCTTAGCAGTCAGTCAAGTATTCCCCACCCTGTTACATATATAAATTAACAGAGAGGCTGCATGAAGTCATGGCAGGCAGAATCAGAACCAGATCCCAGGTGTCTAGTACAGCCGCTCAGCCACATCGTCTTTCAGATGGAATGAGCTATCGATAGGTCTTCAAACACTGCTCTCATTGCTAAGCCACACTTCCCTTTCCTGATCTCCAATACTTTACTGCTGTCTAGCAAATAGCTATGTAACCCACTGGCCAAGGGCATAGCAACCCCCTGAGCTCCTGCGGTAGCAGTCTGGGGCAGGAGACTGGAGGTGCTGGCTCAGTTGGGAGGAGCCTTATGGTTGCACATGATGGAATTTCTTTTCCCAGTTTTCTTGTTTTAAAAGCAGGTTCATTTGATTAACACAGAGAGAAAACATCCTTAAAACCAGGTTTTATAATTAGCCCCCATTCTAACTTGTCAACTATGGTGAAACTTGCAACAGAACCCAGGTGTTCCATATATTGCTGGGGTCATATGTTGATGTGTTTGACAGTTGAGAGGAATCCTTAGGGAAAGTTCAGCAGTCACAATGAAACCTCTTTGTCTCTCCTTGTTTCTGGGTTGCCATCTCCAGAACAGACCCTGGTGGCCTGGGGTGGCTCTGCAGCACCTCAGCAGGCTCTGCAGCTCTGTTTCCTTTCTCAGGATCCTCAATAAACTCCATCTAATTTTAAAACATTTCTCTCCAGTGGGGATCCATTTATTTAATCCATATGCATACTAGCCCTCCAGCCCACAGCCATGTACTACTTCACTCTGGCTTCACCCAGCTGGCCCCTTCAACCACCAGTTCCATGGTTCAGATAGTGTTCTCCCTGTTTGAGCCAGGAGCCCCCAGTCCTTCTTCCCCAAACTGGATTGTGAACTAAACAGTCCCTTCTCTCCCTACAGGAGCCAGTATTGCTCCCTGCAGCACTCATGTGCAGCTGCTTCTTCAAGTCTACTGCAGTTCCACAGGCTTCTGTCGTGCCTGGCTAGCACTCCCCAGCCCTGCTTAGCTAGAGTGTCACTACCTCCCACTTTGCTCCTCCTGTTCCCTCAGGCTTCCCTCTTATAGCCCTAGGCCTGGCCTGAGTTAGTCATATGACCTTCCTGTCATATGACCAAAAGCATTTTCCCATCTGGGAAGGTGAGCTGACCTTGTCACAGGTGGGGCTGTGACATCCCTTCTGCCAGTGACAACATTTTAGTAATTCAATCATGGAGTATAAACCATGTGACTTAGAAGCCCGGAGACATGTACCACGAATAACACAGAGCAGACAGTCAAAGCAGTTTGCCGGCTGTCCATCAACTGCAATGTTTATGTACCAGGAAAGCATTTTTTGAGCAATGTAGAATAATGAACACATTCACAAAAATCCATGCCTCTCTTGCTGATAGTTTGCAAAACAGAATAATCGGCTGAATTCATCAAATGAATCAGTGGCCAAGAATGCCTCTCTCAGCTTTAATCCTCTTAGTGAACCAGAATCAAAAGCAGGTTAAAGCAGCTTTCCCTTTCTCCTTTCAAATAATAAAGCTGTAGCATGGCTCCCATTTAACAGGGTAACTTTCCACTGCACACACACATGCATTTCCCAATCTCGCACTTCCACCTGTAAGCTAAACATGGCCTTTGTACAGCTGAGCATGCCGGCTCCTCTTTGCTCTGAAGATTGCTCCCTGAAAAGCCTTCTTTCCTTGCCAGACTTTTCATTGTCTAGAGGATGCTGCCACTTAGACTAATTTAAAGTCTGACATTTCCCTAAAAAATCAGATGTCTTTTACCATCTCGGCTCTTCTAAGATAAAGTGGCAATTGCGCTGCATTTAACCTGATTTATTTCACCATAAGGAGACAGCCATAGAGGAGTATGTCAGTTTAGGAAGTGATATCTTATGAGGCTTTAAAGCAGCCTTGGAATTTCCAGGTTTTCAAGTTACATAAATGCTGAGCATATTGCTTTGGCCAGCTGAGCTGAAAATGTGGAAGGAAATCTTGTAAGGCTGTAAGAAATTCGGGCTCTAGTGTTAATGACTCAGGCAATGCTGGAACAGTAATATTCTGATACTGGAAATGTTCATAGCAATCTCATTAAATCAGGAGCTTCTTTTGAATAAAATTAACATTACTTAAAGAACCAGCTAGTGCTTTGAGTCTTTGGAATAGTTCCTACTTTGATTTAAAATCATGTCACAGTGTTCTCATGTCAGAGCATTCTGATATCTCTGTCTGTGCATTGTGGTTACAGTGTTCTGGTAATGCTGATTGTGTGTTCCGGTTACAACATACTGGTGTCTCAGAATGTATGTTCCAGTTACATTCAGTGTCTCTCATCCTTCATGCTGTCTAGGATCCGGGCCCCACAACTCACTAGGAGAGAGCTCTGGGGCAGGGGAGGCAGTGGGAGTGGGGGACAGCAGGGCTGGTGCAAGGATGTTTCGCGCCCTAAGCAAAACTTCCACCTTGTGCCATCCCCGAGCCCCCACCCTGAGGTGCCCCCCCACGGCAGCTCCCCACCCCCCACCCTGAGGCACCCCCCCGCCCAGCTCACCCCTGCTCCGCCTCCTCCCCGAGCATGCCGTCGCTGCTTCACTTCTCCCGCCTCCCAGGCTTGCGGCACCAATCAGCTTAGGCGCCGCAAGCCTGGGAGGCGGGAGAAGTGAAACAGCCACGGCATGCTCGGGGAGGAGGCGGGGCAGGGGTGAGCTGGGGTGGGGAGTGCCCCTGAGTGCCGCCCCCCTCCCCTTACTTGCTGTAGGTGGCCCTCCCCACGCTCCCCTGCCCCAGCTCCCTCTGCCTAAATGCCGGCGGCGACTGGGGCGGCTGAAGATCCAGCTGCCCTGGTCGCTGCTGAAGAAAATGCCGCCCCCTAGATCCCAGCACCCTAGGCGACCACCTAGGTCACCTAAATGGTTGCACCTGCCCTGGGGGACAGAAAGTAGGAGTGGGGCCAGTTTGGAGAACAGTGGGGTGTGGCACATTAGAGATCACACAGTGAGGTCTGTCCAGGATGGGGCTCCTAGCTGCTACCAAAACATAAATATTGAAGGAGAAAGAAGAAGGGTGTGACTTTAATTTCGAACATCAAGGAACAGCTGACAAATTCCTGGTCGGGGTTTGCTAGACCAGCTCATCTGTATGGATTCCAGTGCAGTGAGTTAACTCCCAATGATTCTCAGTTAATATTTCTGCCTCTGTTGGGACATTTCATCTTTTCAGTTGAAGCCTGTCAGAAAACAGTCCAGAAGTACTATGCACCTCCCTGCTGGGATCTCACAGCCCTAACACCCAATTACCAATGGAGAAACTGAGGCACAGAGAGGTGATTTGCCTGAGGTCACAGAGTAAGCCTGTGTCAGACTCATTCCAAACTGAGTGGGGAAGGGATTTGGGACAGGTAGCTCTGGTTGTTAGAGGACAGGGTTCTGCTTGGAAGTAACTGCAGTCATGAACATAAATCTGTTCAAAAGATAGCAACACTGTGTGTGCCCATCCTCAGGGGAGGATGGACTGAAGATTCGGGCCACGAACAGTGAGTCCCACCTAATTTTGGGAACCTGTTTACGCTGATCCTCTGCTCATTCTGCTGCGGTGGATCCACTAAGGCACCTTGCGCAGGGGTTTGCTATTTAACAAGCAACACTTATTAGGCCACCATTAGGTTTAATAGCTAATTGCTATGGAAATTGCTGCCAATTAGCTGGAGCAGTCACTTCTGAAGCCTTCTCCACATCGTCCTAACTACTGTGCTGCTGCCAGGCTGTTCCAAGAGCTGGTCAGATAGAATCCCTGAGGCTGGGCAAGTCAGAAAGTATGCCAGCTAGCGAACTGCACAATGGTTTGTCCAACACTTTTCTTTTCAGTGAAAAATGCAGATTCAGCAACACTGAAATGTCTCACTGACTTGTTTGCCAGAAAAATATGCTGAAAAAGTTGAAATGCTTTGATTTGACAATTTTGAAATTAAATGTCTGGATTTTTGGGGTGTTCAAAATAACATTTTAGTTTGAAATTTCTCTTAATTTTATTTAAAATAAAAAAAATCTTTTGAAATGGTGAAAATGGAGACTGAACCATCTGTTACAGGTGAAACAAAAAGTTTAGGTAAATCCCAACTAATTTTGTTTTCAATTTGTTGAAGATTCCAAACAATTTCGTTTTCAGGTCTACCTGAAACCATTTTTTTTTTTTGGCCAGTGAACCAAAAGATCCATTATCTGCCCAGCTCTAATGGTCCTGGTAACAGTCATGCAGGGCTGGTATTATAGAAACATAGACAGGCCCACTCAGTGCAACAGCAAGTGGCCTCTGAGTGATTGTGGGGGACACATTCAGCAGGGAATGCACGGGGTTGCACATGTGAGGTGCCCCCCCACACGTCGGATGTCCCCAAGCCATGCGCTAGGGAGGGGCTGTCTTCTTTGCCGTTTCGTCCTTCATTAAAAATGTTCCTTCAACCCCACCGTGCTGCTTCTGGTTGGGCTTGTGGCAAAGCCGCTGCACAGGGACTCTGGCGAGGGGGCGCTGTCGCAGCTCTGCAGCAGACTCACTGTGTGACCGTAGGGAAGTTTGCAGAAGTTTGCTGCATGTGATTTGACTTTGGGGTGCACAACTGGAGATGGCTGAGGGGCACCGGCAACCGTCCACAGAGCCTCTCAGTAATAAGGGGACAGGAATATCTCCCTGCCTGCTGGGGTACTAGGGGTGACAAGTTCAGGAATACTTGTGAGCTGCACGGACACTACAGAGGTGAGAGCCTTAAGGAAAGCCCTGGGAGCAGACCCTGGCCTTTGTTTATCCACTGGAAGCAGAGAATTGTCTAAAATGCACAGGGCTCCGGTAGAGTTATTTTGTAACTATGCCCCCTGACTGAATGGAAGCCGAACTGGGACCTACAGCATGGATTGGGAGCGTCATTTATTGTGGAGCATATATTAAATAGAACAAGGGAAGCTTTTTCCCAGCCCAGTGTACAAACGGGGGGTGGTAGTGGTTCTGTGTGGGGAGGGGGTTATACCACACCATCATCAAGGCACCCCAAGGCAGTAGGCTGGGAGATACCATTTAAGAGCTCCTCCAACAGACTAGCTGGCTTGCAGGTTTTTCCTTACACGTTTTCACACCAAGGGCCAGATGCAGCCCTAGTATGAGCAGGCAAAAGTCATGTGGACAGATGGGGCAGCTGGCTACTGGGATCGAAGTGGAGCACTGGGGGCTGGGACTTGTCAGCTGCACACACCCCACTCGCCTCCACCTTAGAGAGGAGGGCACTGGAGGTTCTGTTCTTAGCCAGGTGCAATGCAGCCTCTGGCTGTGCAGAGGTGTCTTCTTCTAACTCACCAGACGGAGCTCTGCCCTTGATCCATTATTCATATTCAACAGCTACAGCTGGAGGAGAATGTGATTCCTGCGTTGCATGCTAGTTTGGATAGGCGGTCGTGTCCTGCTGGAGTCCTGTGCAGTTCATGGCTGCCACCAAGTCACCTGGCATCAGGACATGTTGGCTGGGTGCTGGGGCTCTTCTTTGTCACCTCCATGCCCACATGTACTTGTTGCACAGCTCTAGCAATGTGTCCCACCATCGCTCCTAAGCAAGCTGCTCCCTCCAGCCCAGTACCGCCATCTATTTTTAGGACTTTTCCTGCTTCCCAAATACCTGCTTCCTGCACCAGGAGATTCCAGCACATGCCCTAACAAACAGCATGCAGCATATCAAGTGGGAGGCTTGCCAGCTCCTGCTGGCACTGGGACGTCTTTCTATGGAGAAGTTTTGCGTATTGTTTTGATTTCATCCTGCCCTGCTCCAGCAAAAACCGTAAGACTGTTGCACTGCTCCAGGAAGAGGCTGCCAAGCTGCAGAGGCATCCGGCTGGTGGGAACTCCATGTGCAAAGCAAAACAAAGGCAAGCTCCCCTTCCTGGTTGCTATTTCTGGCCCTTCCCTGTCTGTCACTGAGAGCTCCATGCCCAAGGAGTTTGCTGTGCTGTTAGCAGGAGCCTGCCTGCTGAGCTGAGCAATGGTTGGGGTAATTATTGCAAGAAGAGCATTCGTTTTGTTTTTTTCAGTCAGAGGAAATTTCACTTTTGAGTTAATGCCCTGGCTATGGGGTGCAGGGAGTGACTGATCCCTTGCAGAGGGGATGAGGTAAAGCGTTTGGGTCAGCCAGGGGCGGCTCTAGGAATTTGGCCACCCCAAGCAGTCATGCCTGCGGGAGGTGCACCTGAGCCGCGGGACCAGCGGCCCTCCCGCAGGCATTACTGCGCACAGTTCCCTGGTCCCGCGGCTCCAGTGGATCTCCCGCAGCTGCGGAGGGTTTGCTGGTCCCGCGGCTCCGGTGGAGCATCCGCAGGCATGCCTGCGGGAGGTCCACCCAAGTCGCGGGACCAGCGAACCCTCCGCAGTCATGCCTGCGGGAGGTTCGCTGGTCCCGCGGCTCAAGTGCACCTCCCGCAGGCATGACTGAGGAAGGTCCGCCGGACCCGCCTGCCACCCTGCCGGCAAAATGCTGCCCCAAGCGTGCGCTTTGCGCGCTGGGGTCTGGAGCCGGCCCTGGGGTCAGCTAGCGTCAGGCCCCAGGTTTAGTAGGGAAGAGAAAAAAAATAGAGTTCTCCAAAATCTAGGAGGAATAGATACATTGGTGAAGTTGTGAAGAAACCACCATGCCCTAAATGAGGCTATGAGCAGAGTGGTCTGGTATGGAGCAGTGTGGGACAGGGATGCGAGGCCCTGGGGCAGAGTGGGGCAGGATCGTGCAGTGGAGGGCAGGGCGGTGTAGTGTAGGAAAAAATGTCAAAAATCTCAGACACTCTCACAAAACGGGAAAACCATTTCCTGCCCAGCCCTATTGGCAGCCCCTGCCATTCCACCCATGTGTATTGAATCTCTTTCCCAGCATGCCTGCCCCAGCTGTAGATGCACAATGTCCATGGGACTTGGAGTGAACTATTGCATTCTCTTGGGTCACTGAGCTCTTAAGGACCCCGTGACATGGACTATCGACATGACAGAGCAGGTCAATGTACCTGCCACACATGTGGACAAAGTCATACACTGAAAGGCTTGGGAGATCTGGGTTGAAACAAAGATAACGTGCATGCAAAATAACACTTTCAATTCTTCCTGCTCCACATTTCCCAAAAGCTCCACTTTGCACTGTAAACCAATAGCTTGACATTTTTCATTTTAAGACTTTGGAGTCAAGGCATTTAAAAAAAAAAAAGCCTGAAATTGCTAACACCTCTGACCAGTTTGATACTCTGCTTTTTCTGCTGTTCAGGTTGCAAAGCATTTTCCGTTCCAACCCTCCACCCAGCTTCCCCCGATGTTAACTCTAAAACATTCACTATTTGCATTGAATATTTTGTAGGCTCAGTCTCTGCCTGGGGTGAATTAGTTTAGCAAGTCTGAGCAAAGTCCATTAGGCTGTTTTTTAATTTAGGCAACAAATATACTTTTCCCATGTTAAAACTTTCTAGACATTTTGAACAGGGCTATGTCAAACATGGCTGAACCATGCAACTTGAAATTTGGCTTGGATGGAGTACTCATTAAGGACTAGTGCCTCTGATTGCTTTGGGGATGACATTTTAGGGTGCAACCCAGACCAGTGGGGAGCTGTGTCACACCTGCCCTGCAGCTTTGGGTGCCTCCCAATGCTTCACTGTTGTGGCTCCCAACCTGGGCTCCTCACAAACAGCCTAACAGCATGCACGTCACACCCCGAGTGTCTGTATAGCCACAGCCCTGGTCCAGCAGCTCACACCCCAGCAGCCTGTCAGCAAACACCAGCCACTCTCTGGCTTCCACCTGCAGGATGACCCCAACACACTCCCACATTTCCTCCCTCAAAAAATGTGTGTTCTGTACTGCACTGTCCAGCCCTCTCCTGGACGGTTTAGATAACAATGGTCATTTGTCCCTATATGGGAACAATATACAACAATTTGTCACCTTAAATGGAGTTTCCCCCAGAGTTCACAACACTAGGTTAATTATGATCCAAGAACAAAAGAAAAGTTTAACTACAAAGAGAGTGATTTTCAATGAATTCAAGTCAGAAATGATTACAAGAAAAAATAAAGATCAAACACTTCCTAGTACTAAACTTAACCTAGGCTTGGTTCAAGGTAAAATTCTTAACACATGCTCCCAACCGCATTACTGACCGGGCTTCAGGTTAGGATCCCTTCCAAAGTCAAAGAGCTGGATTCTTTTGTCTTCTTAGGTTCAAGAGAGATGGAGAGAGAATTTAGGGTGCTTTTGACCCTTACTTTTATAGTTCACTCACCCTTTGAAATGCATCTTGCTGAGAATGACCCCTACATAAAGTTCTTTCCAGCTCAGAGCAAGGGGGTGGGGTGGGGGAGGTTTGCTAAATTGTTTGCTAAGGGCATGGCTACACTTGCAGATGTAGAGCGCTGGGAGTTAACCAGCCTTTGGAGACCGCAGCAGGGAAAATGCTGCTGAGTGTTTACACACTCAGCTGGAAGTGCACTGGCAAGGCCCCATTAGCAGCTCTTGCAACACCACAAAGAGCAGTGCATTGTGGTAGCTATCCCAGTGTTCAAGTGGCTGCAACGTGCTTTTCAAATTGCAGGGGGTTGGGTGGAGTGTGTTGTGTGTATGTGGGGGGAAAGAGAGTTGGTTTTCGGGGTGCTGAGAGTGTGTCAGCATGCTGTTCTGTAAGTTCAGTCTCCCCTCCCCTCCGCCTCTCTCACACACTCACAGCAAGCAACATTCCACACTAATGGCTTGCTTTGTCCCAGAGCAGATAAGCATGCTGGCTGTCAGAAACAGAGCTGTGAAAGGGCATAGTCGCATTCCTATAGCCGATTCCAAAACAATGACAACAGCGGCCACTTGACTTAAGGGGATTATGGGACATTTCTGGAGGCCGATCAAAGCGCATTAATTCAACACCTCATTCACACCGATGCTGCGGCATTTCAGCCAAGGCACAGCAAGCATTATGCTTCTCGTGGAGGTGGATTACCAGGAGTATTCCAGCTGTAGAGTCCAGGCGCTCTAAGTGCCTTCCCAGTGTGGACAGGTCGTGAGTTAGAGCGCCTGGGGCTGTTTTAATGCACGCTAACTTGCAAGTGTAGCCAAGCCCAGAGATGCAGATTTGTTTGTTCCTGCTCCTGGTCCTTGCCAAAGAATGGTCACTTGATAGGTGATGGCCCATCAGCTTGGATGACACCTGGCTGGGGAGTAAACTTGTCCATTGTCTTTGAAAAACAGGTTTACCTACTCCCCTGCCTTGTCTGGTAAACATACTTCAAGCTTATGTTCATAATTACATTTATAATAAGAGTAGTCTGTTTTTTGTCAAGGTCTAAATTTCTTAGTCAAGGTGTAGTCAAGGTCCAGATATCACAGAAAGTAATAAAAATACAATAAGTAAAAAAGATTTTGGGGCCTGTCCAAAAGCATCTGGTGGTTTGGATTTGGCCCGCAGTGTGCCTTTTGACTAACCCAACTTACAATGTTGTTACATACATTTTACCATGATATTATTGACCAGCAAGTTATTAGCTTTCAAATGATACCATACAAGGCATATGTTGTACAAAGATTACTACAACAGTTGTAGGGTGTGACTACAGGGGTACATTCCGGCACAGAGGGTGTCTGATTATTAAAGTTAGAAGCATTTGAACATCCAAGAAGGATGTTGATAAACTGGAGAGGGGTCAGAGAAGAAGAATGATTGAAGGATCAGAAAACCTGCCTCCTAGAGAAACTCCAAGAGCTCAATCTATTTAGAAGGTGAAGCTGAAGAGATGACTTGATTACAGGCTATAAGTATCTACATGGGGAACAAATATTTAATAACAGGCTCTTCAATCTAGCAGAGGAAGGTATAACATGATCCAATGGCTGGAAGTTGAAGCTAGACAAATTCAGACTGGAAATAAGGTGCACATTTTTATTGGAAAATGTTGTGGTAGATTCTCCATCACTGAATTTTTAAATCAAGACTGGTTGTTTTTCCAAAAGCTCTGCTCTAGGAATTTTGGGAGAAGTTCTCTGGTCTGTGCTGTACAGGAGGTCAGATGATCTCAATGGTCCCTCCTGGCCTTGGAATCTGTGAATTCTGTTGTGACCAGGGTCCCAGTGGGGGCCAGTTGTGGTCACTCAATTAGGGTGAAGTGAAAAGAATGGGGCAGATAATCCCCATAAAGATGGTGGATATTCCAATACTTAGATTTACCAAGACAGCATAAAAACAGCTTCTTTATTACCTTACTGGTTACTCAGAAGTCCAAACAATATATAGTTCCCTTAAAGTGATCCAGCCTCAAGCCTCCATCCAGGGACCCATGTCAAATATGATGAAAATTTCTATAAATCTCATATAAGAGAAAAGGTTTTATCAATCCCAAAGGATCAGACATATTACCTCCCACATTAATGAATGTTTCAGATCTTACCCAAATACACGCTACAGTCAATTTTTTTAACTAAACTAAAATGTATTAAAAAAATAAAAGACTATGGTTAAAAGACATACAGACATGAGTTCAATTCATTGAGGTGCAGATTCATAGCAGAGGTCGTGAGATTCGTAGTTGCAAAGAGTTTTTTCAGAACTAGTTCATAGGTTATAGTCCAATGTCCAAATCTCAAATTCAGGGCGTACCAGCATAACTGGGACCTTAGTCTTGTGACTCAAACTTCCCCTGATGAAGTCTAAGCAGATCTGAGATGACAGAATCAGGACCCAAGGATCTTTTATACAATTTCATGTCCTCTTTGACAAGTTGGGATTTCCTCAGGGAACAAAAGGTAATTAGGTTGACTTTGAAGGATGACACCACCAGTACCTAGCTATACAAATTAATATAAGGCTTGTTCCTCCACCATTCACAGTACATTTTAAAGAGATAAATACCGAGATATCCAATGTTTACAATTCATTTAAATGCTAGGATGTTCTTTTAATTATCAGAATACAGCATAGACCAGGACTGTTGATTATATTGTGGACCCTACTCATACATATTGTGGAAGCAGGGAAAAACTTAACAAGGATTTGAAGGGGATTTTAATGCATGTCAGTCAGTAAGCAAGAGTTAGGCCAGCTGTAACCCTAATGACGTGAGACTTGTAGAAGCAAGGATAGTGTGAGGTGAGAGGAAAAGAACTGTGTAAAAAGCTATTACGACCTTGTAACTGATAACCAAATATGCAGGCTGGTGTCTTCTAGGAGTGAGAAAAATAAGATAGCAGAATGGCTTATGTATAAACAAAATGCAGTTGTTGCTCATTATCGTCTGTATTATTGCTAGTTATTGTCTGTAACAAAGGTATAAAGGCTTGCTGTAATTGTTTATGAGTTGAGAGACCTGTCCGGGACTGGGGCGACCCTGTGTCCTAGGACACTCTCTCCCTCCATTGTAATTACTGGAGAAATAATAAAGTATTTGATTTTGCTGCACCCAAAGAAAAAGCAAGAACTGAGTTTTTCTCCGACAATATGTAAATACACAAAACCAGAAACATTATCTCCTCACATGTCTTTTGAGGGTTATTTATTCTGCAGGATGTTTAACCCTTTAAGAACATAAGAAGATAAGAACGGCCGTACTGGGTCAGACCAAAGGTCCATCTAGCCCAGTATCTGTCTACCGACAGTGGCCAATGCCAGGTGCCCCAGAGGGAGTGAACCTAACAGGCAATGATCAAGTGATCTCTCTCCTGCCATCCATCTCCATCCTCTGACGAACAGAGGCTAGGACACCATTCTTACCCATCCTAGCTAATAGCCATTTATGGACTTAGCCACCATGAATTTATCCAGTTCCCTTTTAAACATTGTTGTAGTCCTACACAACCTCCTCAGGTAAGGAGTTCCACAAGTTGACTGTGCGCTGCGTGAAGAAGAACTTCCTTTTATTTGTTTTAAACCTGCTGCCTATTAATTTCATTTGGTGACCCCTGGTTCTTGTATTATGGGAATAAGTAAATAACTTTTCCTTATCCACTTTCTCAACATCACTCGTGATTTTATATACCTCTATCATATCCCCCCTTAGTCTTCTCTTTTCCAATCTGAAGAGTCCTAGCCTCTTTAATCTTTCCTCGTATGGGACCCTCTCTAAACCCCTAATCATTTTAGTTGCTCTTTTCTGAACCTTTTCTAGTGCTAGAATATCTTTTTTGAGGTGAGGAGACCACATCTGTACACTGTATTCGAGATGTGGGCGTACCATGGATTTATATAAGGGCAATAATATATTCTCAGTCTGATTTTCTATCCCCTTTTTAACGATTCCTAACATCCTGTTTGCTTTTTTGACCGCCTCTGCACACTGCGTGGACATCTTTAGAGAACTATCCACGATGACTCCAAGATCTTTTTCCTGACTCGTTGTTGCTAAATTAGCCCCCATCATGTTGTATGTATAGTTAGGGTTATTTTTTCTAATGTGCATTACTTTACATTTATCCACATTAAATTTCATTTGCCATTTTGTTGCCCAATCACTTAGTTTTGTGAGATCTTTTTGAAGTTCTTCACAATCTGCTTTGGTCTTAACTATCTTGAGCAGTTTAGTATCATCTGCAAACTTTGCCACCTCACTGTTTACCCCTTTCTCCAGATCATTTATGAATAAATTGAATAGGATTGGTCCTAGGACTGACCCTTGGGGAACACCACTAGTTACCCCTCTCCATTCTGAGAATTTACCATTAATTCCTACCCTTTGTTCCCTGTCCTTTAATCAGTTCTCAATCCATGAAAGGACCTTCCCTTTTATCCCATGACAGCTTAATTTATGTAAGAGCCTTTGGTGAGGGACCTTGTC
The DNA here is from genome assembly GCF_016161935.1 of Mauremys reevesii. NCBI lineage: Eukaryota > Metazoa > Chordata > Testudines > Geoemydidae > Mauremys > Mauremys reevesii. Next base: position 59,876,627 of record NC_052631.1, on the reverse strand, counting down.
AAAGGCTTTCTGGAAATCTAAGTACACTATGTCTACCGGATCCCCCTTGTCCACATGTTTGTTGACCCCTTCAAAGAACTCTAATAGATTAGTAAGACATGATTTCCTTTTACAGAAACCATGTTGACTATTGCTCAACAGTTTATGTTTTTCTATGTGTCTGACAATTTTATTCTTAACTATTGTTTCAACTAATTTGCCCGGTACCGACGTTAGACTTACCGGTTTGTAATTGCCAGGATCACTTCTAGAGCCCTTTTTAAATATTGGCGTTACATTAGCTAACTTCCAGTCATTGGGTACCGATGCCGATTTAAAGGACAGGTTACAAACCTTAGTTAATAGTTCTGCAACTTCACATTTGAGTTCTTTCAGAACTCTTGGGTGAATGCCATCTGGTCCCGGTGACTTGTTAATGTTGAGTTTATCAATTAATTCCAAAACCTCCTCTAGTGACACTTCAATCTGTGACAGTTCCTCAGATTTGTCACCTACAAAAGCCAGCTCAGGTTTGGGAATCTCCCTAACATCCTCAGCCGTGAAGACTGAAGCAAAGAATCCATTTAGTTTCTCCGCAATGACTTTATCGTCTTTAAGCGCTCCTTTTGTATTTTGATCGTCAATGGGCCCCACTGGTTGTTTAGCAGGCTTCCTGCTTCTGATGTACTTAAAAAACATTTTGTTATTACCATTGGAGTTTTTGGCTAGCCGTTCTTCAAACTCCTCTTTGGCTTTTCTTATTACACTCTTGCACTTAAGTTGGCAGTGTTTGTGCTCCTGTCTATTTGCCTCACTAGGATTTGACTTCCACTTTTTAAAGGAAGTCTTTTTATCTCTCACTGCTTCTTTTATGTGGTTGTTAAGCCACGGTAGCTCTTTTTTAGTTCTTTTACTGTGTTTCTTAATTTGGGGTATACATTGAAGTTGGGCCTCTATTATGGTGTCTTTAAAAAGGGCCCATGCAGCTTGCAAGGATTTCACTTTAGTCACTGTACCTTTTAACTTTTGTTTAACTAACCCCCTCATTTTTGTATAGTTCCCCCTTTTGAAATTAAAGGCCACAGAGTTGGGCTGTTGAGGTGTTCTTCCCACCACAGGAATGTTGAATGCTATTGTATTATGGTCACTATTTCCAAGCGGTCCTGCTATAGTTACCTCTTGGACCAGCTCCTGCGCTCCACTCAGGATTAAATCTAGAGTTGCCTCTCCCCTTGTGGGTTCCCGTACCAGCTGCTCCATGAAGCAGTCATTTAAAGTATCGAGAAATTTTATCTCTGCATTTCGTCCTGAAGTGAAATGTTCCCAGTCAATATGGGGATAATTGAAATCCCCCACTATTATTGGGTTCTTAATTTTGATAGCCTCTCTAATTTCCCTTAGCATTTCATCATCACTAGTACTGTCCTGGTCAGGTGGTCGATAATAGATCCCTACTGTTATATTTTTACTAGAGCATGAAATTTCTATCCATAGAGATTCTATGGAACCTGTGGATTCACTTAAGATTTTTACTTCATTTGAATCTACACTTTCTTTCACATATAGTGCCACTCCTCCCCCTGCACGACCTGTTCTGTCCTTCCGATATATTTTGTACCCTGGAATGATTGTGTCCCATTGATTGCTCTCAGTCCACCAGGTTTCTGTGATGCCTATTATATCAATATCCTCCTTTATCACAAGGCACTCTAGTTCACCCATCTTATTATTTAGACTTCTGGCATTTGTGTACAAGCACTTTAAAAACTTGTCCCTGTTTATTTGCCTGCCTTTTTCTGATGTGCCAGATTCTTTTTTATGTGACCGTTTATCATCTGATCCGGCCCTTCAATTATACTCTTCAGTCCTCTGCTCCTGACTATAACCTGGAGATTCTCTATCATCAAACTCTCCCCTAAGAGAAGTCTGTGTCCGATCCACATGCTCCTCTGCAGCAGTTGGCTTTCTAGCCATGTGTCACATCTGTACTGGGCACTCTCAGTAGATTGTCCCTGGCAAGAGGGGTACAGTTGAAAATGGCACATTGCACATCAAAGTGCAGCTTGGGAAGAGGGACTTTTCATATCTCTTGTCTAACCCAGGGTCCCATAGTCCCTCTATCCAGATACTTCCTTAACCAGGTTAGAAATGGCAAAGGCACCAATGAGGTTGCACAAATCGCTGCTGAAGCCCAAGAGCAGCCTTCAGGCCACCACACATGCAATAGTATCAATAGCTATCTCTGTACTGAAAGTAGAGGAGAAAATGCACGCCAAGACTGTCTTTCAATATTGAGCAGCCTGCTCTGAATAAGAAGATCCTTGTGAAGTACCACTCACGGCATCTGGTTGTATCTGACATTTGCTTGGTGCTCTGGTAATCACAGCCCCATGTGTGAGCAGTGAGAGCTAAGGAGGTGAAGCCAAGGCATGGTCAGGCACCAGCTGCTGTGCCCATATGGACTGGGCAGGACACATGTATGTAGGAAAGGGGGTTGTCACACAGTCAATACTTAGTAAGTAACTACAAGGGGCCTGTCTGCCCTCTCACTGGGTTTTACAGCAATGTGGAATTCCTGATTTACCCAGGGGAAGGAAAGCAGAACCAGGCCCAATGCAATCTATTCCCACTGTTGAAATTCAAAGTAGGAAGCAGCTTTAAACTGTTACACATGGAGGTGGAGCCCATGCATAACTGTTACACATGGAGGTGGAGCCCATGCATACCTCTAGGAGCCCGAGAAGGAACAGAAGCAAGAACCACTGATATGAGACATTAAACCTCCCTCCTATGGCCAGAGATGATCCGTGCCTGACGGCAGCGGAGGGGCAGAGGGAGGGCAGTCGGCTTCAGCAGTGTTTCTGAGCATGCTCAGTGCAAGCCAAGCAGCAAATCCTGGGGGGAGGGGGACATGACCCTTCATGCCCCCCACATTGCTTCTGCCTGTAGCTATTAATTGACAGCTCAACATTCCTGCTGCTGTTTAATACCACACCACCCCACACCACCATCATGCAAACACCCCACCAGAGACAGAGATTAGTCTCATCAAGATGAAATTCAAGAAAGACAACTGTAAAGCCCTACACTGAGCAAGGTAAAAAAAAAGCACAGCTACAGAATGAGGAATAACTAATAAATAATGGGTGAGGTGGTAGCACGGCTGAGAAGGATCTGGGGGTTATAGCAGATCACAAGTTGAATGTGTCAATCATGTGATGCATTTGCAAAAAAGAATAATATTCTGGAGAGTATTGTATGTAAGATGCAGGAGGTAACTGTCCCATTCTACTTGGCACTGGTGAAGCCTCAGCTGTAGTACTGTGTCCAACCAGACCCTAGAGAGATGTGGCAGAAGTGACAAATTCATCACTTCTGGGACCAACCTGTCACTTCTGGGTCTGACCGTGTTGGAATTGAACTGGCCCATCAGGCCCCCCAAAGCAGTCACTCTGATTCACCATACCCAAGGGACGGCTCTGGTGTCCAATTGTAGAGCACATATTAGGAAAGATGTGGATAAGTTAAAGCAGGGGTCTCAAACTCAAATGACCACGAGGGCCACATGGGGTGGGATAGCTCAGTGGTTTGAGCATTGGCATGCTAAACCCAGAGTTATGAGCTCAATCCTTGAGGGGGAGGCTTAGGGATCTGGGGCAAAAATCAGTCCTTGGTCCTGCTAGTGAAGGCAGGGGGCTGGACTCAATGACCTTTCAAGGTCCCTTCCAGTTCTAGGAGATTGGTATATCTCCAATTATTATTATGAGGACTAGTACATTGGCCCAAGGGCACCTCCCCCTGCCACCACTTCACCCCTTCCATGAGGCCCCGCCCCTGCCCTGCCTCTTTCAACCCCTTCCCTGCCCCCATTCCAACCCCTTCCCTGAAATCCCCACCCCAACTCCGCCCCCTCCCTGCCCCCAGGGGATGCAGGAGGGGTGTGGGATGTGGCAGGGGGTCAGGGTGGGCAGGGGTCTCAGGGTGCAGGAGGGTTGGGGGTGCAGCAAGGGGCTCAGGGTGCAGGAGGGTTGCAGCAGGGGGCTCAGGGCAGTGGGTTGGGGTGCAGGAGAGGTGCAGAGTGCAGCAGGGGGTTCAGAAAAGGGGGTTGCAGTGCAGAGTGGGGTGTGGCAGGGGGGGCTCAGGGCAGGGGGTCAGGGTGCAGGAGGGGTTCAGGGGGCGAGCTCTGGCCCGGCATGCACCAGGGGCAGGGCAAGTTCCCTGCCTGCCTGCCCGCCCTGCCCCCACACCACTCCGGGAAGTGAACATGGGGAAGGGAAGGACGCAGGGTCTGTGTATTGCTGTTGCTTCAGGCACCGCCCCCAGCAGCTCCCATGGGCCGGGAACGGGGAACCAACAGCAATACACAGACCCTGCACCCCTCCCCTTCCTCACGTTCTGGCCGGCGCGGGGGCGGGGCAGGGCAGGCAGGTAGGCAGCGAGCATGCCCTTCCCCTGGTCCATGTCAGGCCGGAGCCACTCCACATAAATGCTGGGGGAGGGCAGGGGGGCCACGAGGAGCTTGCAGGCTGCAGAAAATCACCCTGCGGGCCACGTTTTTGAGACCCCTGAATTAGAGAGAGTTCAGAGGAGAGCAACAAAAAATGATGAAAGGTTTAGCAAACCTGACCTAATGGTTAAAAAACCTGGTCAGGTTTAGTATTGAAAGTAGAGTGAGAGGGGACCTGATCACAGTCTTCAGCTCAGTTCAGGGCTGTTCTAAAGAGGACGGTGATCAGTTGTTCTCCATGTCCACTGAAGGTAGGACATGAAGTGATGGGCTTAAACCGCAGCAAGGGAGATGTAGGTTAGATATTGGGAAAACTTTCTAACGCTCAGGGTAGTTAAGCTCTGGAACAGGCTTCCAAGGACCACACTGGAGGTTTTTAAGAACCGGTTGGACAAACACCTGTCAGGGATGGTCTAGGTCAGGCCTGCACAACATGCGCCCGTGGAGCCTCACTGTGCGGCCCGCAGGGGGATTCTGAATCCCACACACACAGCGCTCTGCGGGCAGCCCAGAGCCCTTTGAATCCGAGCGCAGCAGGGAATCAAAGGACTCTGGGCTGCCCGCAGTGCCGGCGGGCAATCAAAGGGCTCTGGGTTGCCCGCAGCGGTGGGGAGCCCACAGCCCTTTAAATCCCAGCACGCAGGGAATCAAAGGGCTCTGCGCTGCCCGCAGCAGAGGGCAGCCCATAGCCCTTTGAATCCCAGCCCGTGGCCGCTGATTGCCCCCTCCACAGACCCCTGCCCTAACTGTCCCCCAAGACCCCCACCCCCTATCTAACACAGCTGGTCCTTGTCTCCTGATATCCCTCTCCCAGGACCCCACCCCCTATCTAAATGCTGCTGCTCCTTGTCCCCCGATTGCCCCCTCCCGAGACCCCAGCCCCTAACTGCCCCATGGGACCCCAGACCCTATCTAAGCCTCCCTTCTCCATGTCCCCAACTGCCCCCTCCTGAGATTCCCCCATCTTCCCCTCAGGACCTCACCCCCACCTGTCCCCTTGTTGCCGGCACAAAAAGGCCTGAGGCTACAGCAACAGTGATTTGTTGCCCGGAGTGCCTTGCTTCAATTAGACACACCAGGGTGGAGAAGCAAAAAAAGGTTTATTTGAGATTTCAAAGCGCAGGATGCTTGGAGGAACACACCTTAGATTAAGCACACCCCAGACAAGCAGCTTTTTGTTTTTATACATGATTTTAGCTAAGCATGTCTATTATTCCCAATGCCCAGCTTCCCCCTCCCCCCCCTTCTCCCTCCTTTTCAGTTCCCATACAGCAAATACATTATGAAGCAGCAATTACTCTAAACAGGTTAGATCATACTTGGCAAAAAAACATATTATCTCGTTAGTAACTTTTCTTGACCGGTCATTCTGTTTCACTCCCTTTAGCCAGGTGCAAGCAGGCTGTATAATTGCCTCCTGGTACTGATAACTAGTTGCCACACATTCCATTCTTTCCATCTAGCCTGTGGGGTTAATTAAAGTTTAAACATGGAAGCGGTTCAGACAAGCAGAGGCCTAATACAGGGAGCCTTCATTGGCACTGTCATTTTCCACCCCTCTGTCAACACTGGGGGCCATGCCTGGTGCCACCAACACCCTGATGAACCCCTGAGACTCCCATGCCTATCCAACTGCTGCCTGTCCCCTGACTGCCCCCCTGAACCTCCGTCCCATCCAACCCCCCCTGCTCCCTGTCCCTTGACCACCCCCAGAACCCCCTACCCCTTCTCCAACCCCCAGCCCCCTTACCGTGCCACTCAGACCAGCGTGTCTGGCTCCATGCAACTCCAGACACGTTGCTGCCATGCTCCCCCGTGGAGCCCACAGCCCCCCCCCTCCAAGCACCTGCCTTCCAGATTTGAACACCTCAAAATTCAGGAGTGCTCAAGCTCAGTTTGGGCAGCTGTTACTTCATTTCTCCCAAATCAAATATACTGATCCACTGTAACTTGCTGTAGAAAAAGTAGGATAAAATTGAGCAAGAAATGCTTATTAGGACTGGAATTGCTATTTTCAACAGCCATTGCCTTTTTGTTTGTTTAAAAGGAAGACGGTGATATTGCACTGGCAAATTCCCCATAGAAAGAAAGAGTGGAACAAAAGAATAATAAAGGCACCTCAACTTTTCCTCATTTATGGAGGACAGTCTTATAATATGCATCCAGATATCCTCCAACCACACAAGCTGAAAATTGTTCCACTTTACTGCAGCTCTGTAACCATATGGGAACCAATCCTGTCGTGTTTTGTGCACATCCAAAATTCCTGCTGAATGACCCACCCTGGGAGCGAGTTACCAGTGACCCAGGGCTGGGGTGGCAGCAGGTGTGGGGGGGGCACTGGTGGGGAGCCCAGGGCTGGGGCAGCAGCGGGGTGGGGGCTGGGGGGAGGGCACTGGTGGGGAGGCAAGGGGGACGCCCAGCGCTGGGGCAGCAGGGGGTGTGGGCGGGGGGAGAGCCCAGGACTGGGGCAGCAGGGGGGTACAGGGGGGAGCCCAGGGCTGGGACGGGGGGCAGCCAATTTTTTTTTTGCTTGGGGCAGCAAAAAACCTAGAGCCGGCCCTGCCCGGTTCCCCCAGCCACCAGAGCCCCGGGCCCTTTAATTTGCCCCTGAGGGCTCCCAGCCACCTCTTCAGCTGGGAGCCCCTGGTTGATTTAAAATCAAGTATCACCTCCCCACCCCCAACCTTCCTTTTTGGCCCACAGCTGTTTTGGTGGGGTGGCGCTGGGGAAGGAGGGTTTGTTTCCGCAGGGCTGGGCGGCCCTGGGGCGGGGTGTTTCTGCGGGGCCGGGAAGTTTCAGCCCTCAGCTGTTTTCTTTGGAGGAATGTGGCCCTCGCTGCTTTAGGAGTTGTGCAGGCCTGGTCTAGGTATACTTGACCCTGTCTCAGTGCAGGGGACAGGAACTGGACAGCCTCTTGAGGTCCCTTCCATCCTACATGGCTATGATTCTGTGATCTAATCTAGTTCTCTCAGCACTGGGCATTATCTGGGGCTTCCAAGCAGAGGGAGTCTCTTGTATGCACCTTGCACCATCAGCTCTTCTCCCAGGATTGCTGTTGCCAGCCTCCACCTGCCCTTTCTCCTTGCTGAGCTGATCCCCCTCCTATTCCCAAGGGATGTTTATTTCACACCATTGCCTTAAAGAGCTACTGAGAGCCAACTAGACCAGGACCACCCAGAGGATTCAGGGGGCCTGGGGCACAGCAATTTCAAGGGCCCCTTCCATAACAAAAAGTTGCAATACTATAGAATGCTATATTCTCGTAGGGGCCCCTACGGGGCCTGGGGCAAATTGCCCCACTTGCCCCCCCCCGGGGGCCCTGAACTAGACAACACCCAACCCCACCCAAGGTTCCATGGCACCAAATCCACACTGTCCTGCTCTACTCAATGCTGGACTGCCAAGCCAGGGCTATACTCCCTTTTTGACAGAAGTGCAACCTGCAGACTCCACAGGTCCAAGCACAGAGGGGCTTTATCATAATTGGTGTAGATCGAGGCGCAGAATTGCATGCTAGGACGTGGAACCACACCAGGTTGCAGCACCCTGTCAAAGCTGAGATTAGTTGCAGGGTGCTCCGTTTTCAGCTTGTTGCTCACAGCCGTTCAGTTCCTGGATAGTGGCCAGTTGACCCTTGGCTGGGACAGGTCCAGTCATTCCTGCTCTCCAGCTATTGTAGGTGAAAAGTTCTGGCCTCAGCCCGTCTCTATGCAAGTCACTAACAGGACAGAACAAGATATGGTTCAGGGAGGGGGCATATCCAGGGTACCCCAAACCCCTGTCTTGTGTGATGGCACTGCTCACAGCAGCCATGGTGTTTCAGGGGCAACAGGGGGAACACAGCTCCTGCGAAAACTAGGAAACAGATTTAGCTTCACTTAGTGATTGCTGGCCCCCTCCTCCCATGCTGTGTCTGCCTTGCTGTGAGCGGTGGGGAGGGGTGGCTGAACTGTGGAATCTGTGGCTAGCCATGCTCCAGGCCTGATCCAGCCCCAAGAGTCGGCTCTGGTAAAAACACTGCAGAAGCGTCTGCACTAAGGTGCAGCAGGGAGTGGTCAGCAGCATCCCAAGGGCTGGGCTACTGCTCTGTGCATGTGGAGAGCAGCTTCAGAGGGCCCGAATTCCAAAGACCACTGCACAATGCAGTTCTGCAGATTGGGGAGAAGAGAGAGTATTCTCAGGCAGGTGAGGCCCCCAGGTGCTCAGGGGAGGGAAGTGATGACAAAGCCTCCCAGGCCCAGTCACTTCCCTGATCAGACTCAGTGTGCCACTCAGGCCTGGTCTACACTACGCGTTTAAACTGAATTTAGCAGCGTTAAACCGATTTAACCCTGCACCCGTCCACACAATGAGGCCCTTTATATCGATATAAAGGACTCTTAAAAACCGATATCTGTACTCCTCCCCAATGAGGGGAGTAGCGCTCAAATCAGTATTGCCATGTCTGAGTAGGGTTAGTGTGGCCGCAAATCAACGGTATTGGCCTCCGGGAGCTATCCCACAGTGCACCATTGTGACCGCTCTGGAAAGCCATCTGAACTCAGATGCACTGGCCAGGTAGACAGGAAAAGCCCCGCGAACTTTTGAATTTCATTTCCTGTTTGGCCAGCGTGGAGAGCTCATCAGCACAGGTGACCACGCAGAGCTCATCAGCACAGGTAACAATGCAGTCTCCTGAGAATCGAAAAAGAGATCCAGCATGGACTGCACGGGAGGTACTGGATCTGATCGCTGTATGGGGAGAGGATTCCGTGCTATCAGAACTCCGTTCCAAAAGACGAAATGAAAAAACATTTGAAAAAATTTCCAAGGCCATGATGCAGAAAGGCCACACCAGGGACTCAGTACAGTGCCATGTGAAAGTTAAGGAGCTCAGACAAGCCTACCAGAAAACCAAAGAAGCAAACAGAAAGTCCGAGGCAGGGACGAAAACATGCCGTTTCTATGCTGAGCTGCATGCAATTCTAGGGGGGTCCGCCACCACTACCCCACCCCTGTCCATGGATTCCGAGGTGGGGGTGGTAATCGCAGCCATGGCTGAGGATTCTGCGGACGGGGAAGATGAGGAGGAGGAAGAGGAGGACGAGCTTGCAGAGAGCACACAGTACTCCGTTCTCCCCAACAGCCAGGAGCTTTCTCTCACCCTGACGGAATTACCCTCCCAGCCCTCCCAAGCCACTATCCCAGACAATGAAGCCATGGAAGGGACCTCTGGAAGGTACCTTGTAAATATAAGACATGGTTTAAAAGCAAGCATTTTTTAATGATTAATTTGCCCTGAGGACTTGGGATGCATTCACGGCCAGTACAGTTACTGGAAAAGTCAGTTAACATGTCTGGGGATGGAGCAGAAATCCTCCAGGGACATCTCCATGAAGCTCTCCTGGAGGTACTCCAAAAGCCTTTGCAGAAGGTTTCTGGGCAGCGCTGCTTTATTCCGTCCTCCATGGTAGGACACTTGACCACGCCATGCATGTAGCAAGTAATCTTGTATCATTGCATGACAAAGCCTAGCTGCGTATGGTCCCGGTGTTTGCTGGCATTCAAGCAACATCCGTTCTTTATCTCGCTGTGTTATCCTCAGCAGAGTGATATCGTTCATGGTAACCTGGTTGAAATTCAGGAATTTAAGTAAGGGAACAGAAATGGTCATTCCTACTGGGCTGTTTGCCTGTGGCTTAAAAGAAATCCTTTCCTGCAGGTAGCCAAGCGGGGGGAAAGTGGGGGAGGGGGCGTGATTGGCGCTGAGCTTTTCCACGTTTGGCTAGCAGGGATCTTTCCTGCTACCAGCCACACAGTTGCGGGGGAGGGGGAAAGGGTGGTGTTTAGCAGTGATCTTCCATGATACCAGCCACGCGGTTGTGGGGGGGAAAAGATGGGTGTTTAGGAGTGATCTTACATACCACCAGCCACGGGGTGGTTTCTGCTGCTGCACGTTAACAGGAAAGAAGCAGCACTCAACGGGCTTTGCTTGCTATTTGGGAAAGGAGGGCACTGGATAGATGAAGTCTGCAGAAGACGAAAGACAATGGCTTACCATGGCCGCATGCAAGTCGAATTCTGATGCCTGGACCTGCGTCTGTGATCTGTAACACCAAAGCCGCAGGCACTCAATATTAAGATGCAAAATGCAACCTTGTAGTGAAAACACATGTGCTATGTAAGGTGAATAGTGTTGTTCACCGTGAAAGAGTATGACCATTGTTCTCTAAAATGTATCTTTTTAAATACTTCTCTCCCTTTTTTCCCTCCTTCATGCAGCTCAGCTGCAAATTTTTCAAGCCTCCCTACTCCGTCCCAAAGGCTATCTCAGATAAGGCGGCGGGAAAAAAAAGACACAAGAAGAAATGTTTTCGGAAATCATGGAAGTGACCCGCAATGAAAGAGCTAATCTGAATGAGTGTAGATTCAAATGAAGTAAAAATCTTAAGCGAATCCACAGGTTCCATAGAGTCTCTCTGGATAGAAATTTCATGCTCTAGTAAAAATATAACAGTAGGGATCTATTATCGACCACCTGACCAGGACAGTAATAGTGATGATGAAATGCTAAGGGAAATTAGAGAGGCTATCAAAATTAAGAACCCAATAATAGTGGGGGATTTCAATTATCCCCATATTGACTGGGAACATTTCACTTCAGGACGAAATGCAGAGATAAAATTTCTCGATACTTTAAATGACTGCTTCATGGAGCAGCTGGTACGGGAACCCACAAGGGGAGAGGCAACTCTAGATTTAATCCTGAGTGGAGCGCAGGAGCTGGTCCAAGAGGTAACTATAGCAGGACCGCTTGGAAATAGTGACCATAATACAATAGCATTCAACATCCCTGTGGTGGGAAGAACATTTCAACTGCCCAACACTGTGGCCTTTAATTTCAAAAGGGGGAACTATACAAAAATGAGGGGGTTAGTTAGACAAAAGTTAAAAGGTACAGTGACTAAAGTGAAATCCCTGCAAGTTGCGTGGGCCCTTTTTAAAGACACCATAATAGAGGCCCAACTTCAATGTATACCCCAAATTAAGAAAAACAGTAAAAGAACTAAAAAAGAGCCACCGTGGCTTAACAACCATGTAAAAGAAGCAGTGAGAGATAAAAAGACTTCCTTTAAAAAGTGGAAGTCAAATCCCAGTGAGGCAAATAGAAAGGAGCACAAACACTGCCAACTTAAGTGCAAGAGTGTAATAAGAAAAGCCAAAGAGCAGTTTGAAGAACGGCTAGCCATAAACTCCAAAGGTAATAACAAAATGTTTTTTAAGTACATCAGAAGCAGGAAGCCTGCTAAACAACCAGTGGGGCCCCTTGACGATGAAAATACAAAAGGAGCGCTTAAAGATGATAAAGTCATTGCGGAGAAACTAAATGGATTCTTTGCTTCAGTCTTCACGGCTGAGGATGTTAGGGAGATTCCCAGACCTGAGCTGGCTTTTGTAGGTGACAAATCTGAGGAACTGTCACAGATTGAAGTGTCACTAGAGGAGGTTTTGGAATTAATTGATAAAGTCAACATTAACAAGTCACCGGGACCAGATGGCATTCACCCAAGAGTTCTGAAAGAACTCAAATGTGAAGTTGCGGAACTATTAACCAAGGTTTGTAACCTGTCCTTTAAATCGGCTTCGGTACCCAATGACTGGAAGTTAGCTAATGTAACGCCAATATTTAAAAAGGGCTCTAGGGGTGATCCTGGCAATTACAGACCGGTAAGTCTAACGTCGGTACCGGGCAAATTATTTGAAACAATAGTAAAGAATAAAATTGTCAGACACATAGAAAAACATAAACTCTTGAGCAATAGTCAACATGGTTTCTGTAAAGGGAAATCGTGTCTTACTAATCTATTAGAGTTCTTTGCAGGGGTCAACAAACATGTGGACAAGGGGGATCCAGTGGACATAGTGTACTTAGATTTCCAGAAAGCCTTTGACAAGGTCCCTCACCAAAGGCTCTTACGTAAATTAAGCTGTCATGGGATAAAAGGAAAGGTCCTTTCATGGATTGAGAACTGGTTAAAGGACAGGGAACAAAGGGTAGGAATTAATGGTAAATTCTCAGAATGGAGAGGGGTAACTAGTGGTGTTCCCCAAGGGTCAGTCCTAGGACCAATCCTATTCAATTTATTCATAAATGATCTGGAGAAAGGGGTAAACAGTGAGGTGGCAAAGTTTGCAGATGACACCAAACTACTCAAGATAGTTAAGACCAAAGCCGATTGTGAAGAACTTCAAAAAGATCTCACAAAACTAAGTGATTGGGCAACAAAATGGCAAATGAAATTTAATGTGGATAAATGTAAAGTAATGCACATTGGAAAAAATAACCCCAACTATACATACAACATGATGGGGGCTAATTTAGCTACAACGAGTCAGGAAAAAGATCTTGGCGTTATCGTGGATAGTTCTCTGAAGATGTCCACGCAGTGTGCAGAGGCGGTCAAAAAAGCAAACAGGATGTTGGGAATCATTAAAAAGGGGATAGAGAATAAGACTGAGAATATATTATTGCCCTTATATAAATCCATGGTACGCCCACATCTCAAATACTGTGTACAGATGTGGTCTCCTCACCTCAAAAAAGATATTCTAGCACTAGAAAAGGTTCAGAAAAGAGCAACTAAAATGATTAGGGGTTTAGAGAGGGTCCCATATGAGGAAAGATTAAAGAGGCTAGGACTCTTCAGTTTGGAAAAGAGGAGACTAAGGGGGGACATGATAGAGGTATATAAAGTCATGAGTGATGTTGAGAAAGTGGATAAGGAGAAGTTATTTACTTATTCCCATAATACAAGAACTAGGGGTCACCAAATGAAATTAATAGGCAGCAGGTTTAAAACAAATAAAAGGAAGTTCTTCTTCACGCAGCGCACAGTCAACTTGTGGAACTCCTTACCTGAGGAGGTTGTGAAGGCTAGGACTATAACAATGTTTAAAAGGGGACTGGATAAATTCATGGTGGCTAAGTCCATAAATGGCTATTAGCTAGGATGGGTAAGAATGGTGTCCCCATCCTCTGTTCGTCAGAGGATGGAGATGGATGGCAGGAGAGAGATCACTTGATCATTGCCTGTTAGGTTCACTCCCTCAGGGGCACCTGGCATTGGCCACTGTCGGTAGACAGATACTGGGCTAGATGGACCTTTGGTCTGACCCGGTACGGCCTTTCTTATGTTCTTATGTTATGGAAGGACGTGGTAGCAAAGTACAGGAAAGATGCCAGTGACTGTGAAGACAGGAGGGACCAACGTGAGGACAGGAGAGACGAACGTGAGGACAGGAGAGACGCTCGAGATGAGAGGAGGCGGCAGGAAGATCAGCGGTGGCGGGATGCAACTCTGGGGCTGCTGTGTGATCAAACTGACATGCTCCGGCATATGGTGGAGCTTCAGGAACAGCAACAGGATCACAGAGTGCCGCTGCTGCCCCTGTGTAACCACCCTCGCCCCTCACCATGTTCCTTAGCCTCCTCACCCAGCAGACGAGTAAGAACTCGTGGGGGTAGGCTCCGTGCACCCACCCACTCCACCCCAGTGGACAGCCCAACCAAAAGGCTCTCATTATTATGACATTTTTTTAGTGGCCTTTTCCTTCCCTACTAGTCTCCTCCCAAACCCCACCCAGGCTACCTTGTCAGTTCTCTCCCTCTTTTTATAATTAAATAATAAAGAATACATGATTTTCAAACGAGAGTGACTTTATTTCCTTAGAAAGCAAGCTGTGATCGAAGGGCGGGTGGGGGTGTGGCTTACAGGGAATGAGTCAATCAAGGTGGGGGGGCGTTTCATCAAGGAGAAACAAACACAACAGTCAGACTGTACCCTGGCCAGTGATGAAACTGGTTTTCAAAGCTTCTCTGATGCGCACCGCTTCCTGGTGTGCTCTTCTAATCGCCCTGGTGTCTGGCTGTGCGTAATCAGCAGCCAGGTGATTTGCCTCAGCCTCCCACCCCGCCATAAAGGTCTCCCCTTTACTCTCACAGAGATTGTGGAGCACACAGCAAGCAGCAATAACAATGGGGACATTGGTTTGGCTGAGGTCTGAGCGAGTCAGTAACGTGCGCCAGCGCGCCTTTAAACGGCCAAATGCACATTCTACCACCATTCTGTACTTGCTCAGCCTGTAGTTGAACAGCTCCTGACTACTGTCCAGGCTGCCTGTGTATGGCTTCATGAGCCATGGCATCAAGGGGTAGACTGGGTCCCCCAGGATAACAACAGGCATTTCAACATCCCCAACTGTTAATTTCTGGTCTGTGAAGTAATTCCCTTGCTGCAGCCGTTTAAACAGAGTAGTGTTCCTGAAGACGCGAGCGTCATGACCCCTTCCCAGCCGTCCCACGAGGATGTTGGTGAAACGTCCCTTGTGATCCACCAGTGCTTGCAGCACCATGGAAAAGTACACCTTGCGGTGTATGTACTGGGTGCCCTGGTGCTCCGGTGCCAAGATAGGGATATGGGTTCCATCTATCGCCCCACCACAGTTAGGGAATCCCATTGCAGCAAAGCCATCCACTATGACCTGCACATTTCCCAGAGTCACTACCTTTCGTAGCAGCAGCTTAGTGATTGCTTTGGCTACTTGCATCACAGCAGCCCCCACAGTAGATTTGCCCACTCCAAATTGATTCCCGACTGACCGGTAGCTGTCTGGCGTTGCAAGCTTCCAGAGGGCTATCGCCACTCGCTGCTCAACTGTGAGGGCTGCTCTCATCTTGGTATTCTGGTGCTTCAGGGCAGGGGAAAGCAAGTCAAAAAGTTCCATGAAAGTGCCCTTACGCATGCGAAAGTTTCGCAGCCACTGGGAATCCTCCCACACCTGCAACACTATGCGGTCCCACCAGTCTGTGCTTGTTTCCCGGGCCCAAAATCGGCGTTCAATGGCTAGAACCTGCCCCATTACCAGCAGGATCTCCAAAGCGCAGGGGCCCGCAGTTTGACAGAATTCTGTGCCCATGTCCTCATCACTCTCGTTGCCGCGCTGCCGTAGCCACCGCCTCCTCGCCTGGCTTTGCAGGTGCCGGTTCAGCATTGACTGCACGAGAATGTGCAAGGTGTTTAAAACATCCATGATTGCTGTCTTCATCTCAGCAGGGTCCATGCTTGCCGTGGAATGGCGTCTGCACAGTTCACCCAGGAAAAAAGGCGTGAAACAGTTGGCTGCTGCTGCTTTCACGGAGGGAGGGGTGAGGCTGTACCCAGAAGCACCAGCGGCAATGTTTTTTGCCCCATCAGGCACTGGGATCTGAACCCAGAATTCCAATGGGCGGGGGAGACTGCGGGAACTATGGGATAGCTACCCACAATGCAACGCTCTGGAAATCGATGCTAGCCTTGGTACATGGACGCACACCGCCGAATTAATGTACTTAGTGTGGCCTTGTGCACTCGACTTTATACAATCTGTTTTACACAACCGGTTTATGTAAAATCGGAATAATCCCGTAGTGTGAACGTACCCTCAGTGTAGTGCTGGGGGGAGGGGGAGGTAGGGCAGGCTGCAGCAGCGTGACTGCGAGAGGAGGCAGCCAGCACAGCATAAGGTCCTGAAGGAAAGGCCTCCTGGAGCAGGAACCTTGAATTGCAGGTGAGATTATGTAGGCGGCAGCTGGGGGCAGAGGGTTTCCCTGAGGAGCCCAGAGAGGGAGCTGGGTGACTCTCCTGTGCTGGTTCCAGCCCAGAACCTGGTATCCTGGAGCTACAGCACAGCCTCTGAGCACTTGAAAAGACAAATCACTGCTGGTGAAAACAGCCACATGAACTGCTGATAAGTTGATAACTGTACTGATAGATTGGAGGGCTTCAGAGCAGAGCCACAAGAATGATTAAAGGATTGGGAAACCTGCCTGGCAGTGATAGACTCAAGTTGCTCAGTCTTCACAAAGAGAAGGTGAAGGGGTGATTGTGATCAATCTATAAGCACTTACCTGAGGAACAAAAGTTTGATAATGGGCCCTGGCCCTTCAATCTGGCACAAGATGATTTAACACGATCCACTGGATACAAGTTGGAGCTAGACAAATTCAGACTCTAAATAAGGTGCAAATTTCTAACTGAGGGTAATTAACCACTTGGATAATTTACCAAGTGCTGTGGTAGATTCTCCATTATTGACAATTTTTAAGACCAAGATGGGATGTTTTTCTAGGAGACGTCCTCTAGTCTGGAAGGGTTGAGAGCCTCTGAACTACTATACCCCTTTCAGGAGTCTGATTAGTCTTGTGCACCCCAAGTTTCAGCTCACTTAAACCTACTTGAAAAATCAGACATAATACAAAAAAAGTGTCACAGAACAGTGCTACTGAAAATTTGATTTACTTTCTCATTTCTAACATATAATTATAAATAAATCAACTGGAATATAAACATTGTACTTGCATTTCAGTGTACAGTATATAGAGTAAGGCTGTCGATTAATTAGTTAACTCATGCGATTAACTCAAAAATTAATCACGATTAGTTACAGTTTTAATCGCACTGTTAAATAGAATACCAATTGAAATTTATTAAAGGATGTTTTTCTACATTTTCATATATTGTATTGTGTTGTAATTGAAATCAAATATTTGCACTGTAAAAATGATAAACGAAAGAAATAGTATTTTTCAGTTCACCTCTGTAGTGCAATCTTTGTCATGAAAGTGCAATTTACAAATGTAGATTTTTTTGTTGCATAACTATACTCAAAAACAAAACAATGTAAAACTTCAGAGCCCACAAGTCCATTCAGTCCTACTTCTTGTTCAGCCTATTGCTAAGACAAACAAGTTTGTCTACATTTACAGGCGATAACCAGCAGAAGGTTGATTTTCTTTTTTGGTGGTTCGGGTTCTGTAGTTTCCACATCGGAGTGTTGCTCTTTTAAGAGTTCTGAAAGCATGTTCCACGCATCATCCCACTCAGATTTTGGATGAATGTTTACATGCCAGATATGTTAAATATCTTACAATGCCAGCTACAAAGTGAATATGGGACACCTGGTAAAATTACTTGTCTTCAAGCGAGTTCAACGGCAATCAATCAGAACTATGCAGTACAAACATTCAAATTAACATCAAGATGACTGAGCCCCTGTTAAAAAGAAATACTGTGTAGTTGGATTCTTTTTATTTACTTTCTTATTTTTAAGGTTTTAGGGTTCATATGGGGAGGGGTGACACACACACCTCTTACAAGGAGGGTGACTGACCAACTTGACTCTCCATGCCCAGCACCCTTCGTGCCTGGCTGGACCCCTGTAAGGGACCCGTATCTGGCTCTACATCTTCCCGAAGCAACATGTGGGGGGGGGGGCATGCAGGGTCACATCCCCCCCCCATCCCCAGATTTTTGCCAGAGTTCACACCACAATACGGCCAGCAGCAACCTTTCGGCACTGTGTGGGAGGGAAGGGGCAGGAGCTGCTTCCAGCCACGGCAGGGAGAGGGGATAACCTGGCCTGTGCCTTTGCAGAGCTCATCTCTTCCTCCACTCCCCTATGGCTGGAAGCATCTTGTCCCTTCCTGCCTGCACAGTGCTGAAAGGCAGCTAACACCTCCAGGCTGCTGCTGGCCACTGACATAACCCAGGTGCCTCCTGTCCCTTGGCTACAGCACAGGCAGGAAGGAGTTAAGTCCCAAGGATACATTGTGCAGGAGGCCCAGGGAACCTGACTGCAGGGGCTTCAGTGAACCCAGCCAAAGAGGTGGCTCAGCAGAGGGTGGCTAGGGGATGGAGCAGGCTGGCACTACTTGGGGGCAGGAGCCAGGGCATTAGGAGGAGGTGAAGAAGGTGCTAAGCCTCTGCCTGGGAAGTTGCTACGGAGCCTGCAGGGCTGAGGTGTGAACAGGCTGGAAATTGCTTCACCTCCCCACCCACCACCACCACTCCTGAGCTTAGCTGAGGGGCGGAGAGGCTTCCCTGTGCCAGCATTGTGTGGGGCTTTGGCACATGCAGGGCTCAGCTACTCCTGGCTAATGCCCTGGGCCAGAGGCTCTTGGGCTTTCCAGCCCGATGCAGTGGAGGAAGGAAGGAGCCTGCCGGCCAGGCTATTGGTGAGCTGAACACTCCGACCAGGGGCTGGTTCTCCGCACAGCACTGGGAGTGGGATTCGCCCAGCTGAGGGGATATGGAGGAGCAGCAGGGCTGAGGGTGAAGGGACAAACAGGGAGAGGATAAGAGAGGGGGAGCATGTAAAGGGCCAATGGATGGGCAGCAGATGGGACACAACTGGTCACCGCCTCACACCTACACACGCTTACCGGCCACCACAACTCGCAGAGTGCAGCCAGCACTGGCCAGAAATGGGACGGTAGGGGAGCCCTGCTGAATGAGAGCTGGCGCTAGGGCAACCAGACAGCAAGTGTGAAAAATTGGGACGGGGGTGGGGGTAATAGGAGCCTTTATAAGAAAGACCCAAAAATCGGGACTATAAAATTGGGACATCTGGTCACCCTAGCTGGCACACAGCAGGAAATGTGCTGACAGACCAGCAGGGGGAGCAACAGGCCCTGCATGCTGCATCTTTGCCCCTATACTAGCTTTGCACACCCACCCCCATCATCGGCCACTGGATGCCCCCCCTCCCTCCCAACTGCCGGTGGGCAGGCAGCTGGCAAGCAGCAATCTGGCCAGTAGCAGGACCCAGTACTGATGAGGGGGGAAGACAGAAAATATGGGACAATTTGCCCGTTTTTAAGAAAAAGTCAGGATACCTGAAGGAGGGCTGAAATATGGTCCTGTCCCTTTAAAAATGGGATGTCTGGTCACCCTACAAATGCCTGTTCTCACTTTCAGGTGACTTTGTAATTAAGAAATGGGCAGCATTATTTCCTGCAAATGTAAACAAACTTGTTTGAGCGATTGACTGAACAAAAAGTAGGACTGAGTGGACTTGTAGGCTCTGAAATTTTACTTGGTTTTGTTTTTGAATGTAGTTAAGTAACAAACAAAAAATCTTCGTTTGTAAGTTGCACTTTCATGATAAAGAGAGATTGCACTATAAAAACAAAAGAAATGGTATTTTTCAAATCACCCAATACAAGTACTGTAGTGCAAATACTTGTAATCAAAAATATAAAGTGAGCCTGGTAGACTTTGTATTCTGTGTTGTACCGTAATTGAAATCAAATATATTTGAAAGTGTAGAAAACATCCAAAAATATTTAAATACTATTCTATTATTAACAGTGTGATTAACCACGATTAATTTTATTAAGTTGCTTGACAGTTCTAATATAGAGCAATATAAACAAGTAATTGTCGATATGAAAATTTTGTACTGACTTTGCTAGTGCTTTTTATGTAGCCTGTTGTAAAACTTTGCAAATATCTAGATGAGTTTCTGCAGAAAAGAACCTAGGGGTTACAGTGGATGAGAAGCTGGATATGAGTCAGTGTGCCCTTGTTGCCAAGAAGGCTAACGGCATTTTGGACTGTATAAGTAGCGGCATTGCCAGCAGAGCGAGGGAAGTGATCATTCCTCTCTATTCAACATTGGTGAGGCCTCATCTGGAGTACTGTGTCCAGTTTTGGGCCCCACATTACAAGAATGATGTGGAAAAATTGGAAAGAGTCCAGCAGAGGGCAACAAAAATGATTAGAGGGCTGGGGCACATGACTTATGAGGAGAGGCTGAGGGAGTCTGC
The DNA here is from genome assembly GCF_016161935.1 of Mauremys reevesii. NCBI lineage: Eukaryota > Metazoa > Chordata > Testudines > Geoemydidae > Mauremys > Mauremys reevesii. Next base: position 59,856,513 of record NC_052631.1, on the reverse strand, counting down.
TACAGACCACCAGACCAGGGGGATGAGGTGGACGAGGCTTTCTTCCAGCAACTAACAGAAGTTGCTAGATCACAGGCCCTGGTTCTCATGGGTGACTTTAATCACCCCGATATCTGCTGGGAGAGCAATACAGCAGTGCACAGACAATCCAGGAAGTTTCTGGAAAGTGTAGGGGACAATTTCCTGGTGCAAGTGCTGGAGGAACCAACTAGGGGAAAAGCTCTTCTTGACCTGCTGCTCACAAACAGGGAAGAAATAGTAGAGCAAGCAATAGTGGATGGGAACCTGGGAGGTAGTGACCATGAGATGGTCCAGTTCAGGATCCTGACACAAGGAAGAAAGGAGAGCAGTAGAACAGAGACCCTGGACTTCAGAAAAGCAGACTTCGACTCCCTCAGGGAACTGATGGGCAAGGTCCCCTGGGAGAATAACATGATGGGGAAAGGAGTTGAGGAAAGCTGGCTGTATTTTAAAGAAACCTTATTGAGGTTGCAGGAACAAACCATCCCGATGTGTAGGAAGAAAAGTAAATATGGCAAGAGACCAGCTTGGCTCAACAGTGAAATCCTTGCTCGTCTTAAACACAAAAAAACAGCTTACAAGAAGTGGAAGATTGGACAAATAACCAGGGAGGAGTATAAAAGTATTGCTCAGGCATGCAGGAGTGAAATTAGGAAGGCCAAATCACACTTGGAGTTGCAGCTAGCCGGAGATGTTAGGAGTAACAAGAAGGGTTTCTTCAGATATGTTAGCAACAAGAAGAAAGTCAAGGAACGTGTGGGCCTGTAGCGAGTCGGTGTGGCTCCCCTCCGGTCCAGCAGAGGGAGCTCCTTGCCAGACGCCCAAGTGGGCTGAGACACCACTTCCTGTCCCCGCCCCCCGGAAGTCAAGGGGCGGGACAGGAAGTATAAAAGGAAGACACCAGAGCTCAGTCAGGAGCCAGCAGCCGCCGGGAGCAGACGTGCCGGCGGGAGCTCCTGACCGGGAGCCTTCTAGCAACCAAGGCAGCTGCCCAGACTGGCCTCCGCTTCCCCGCGCCCACTACGAGGAGGAGGAGCCGCCCGAGCCGCCCCGTGACAGGTACTGGGACCACCCGCCGGACCGCCCCTCGCCCCGAAGAGGAGCCGGGGCTTCCCTGGCCCTGCTTCCCGGAGGAACCGCCGGAGCAGGCCTGGCCGGACTTTCCGAGGCACTACCAGACCTCCCCCCAAGCCCAGACCCGGACGAGCCGAGGACCTTTGGCTGGCCCGAACCGGATACAAGTGTGCAGGTAGGCCCCGAGGGGGATATGGAGTGTAGCCCGGGGATAGCCGACCCTTGTCAGGCTACGGACAGTGAGGTACCCATGTCGGTGTGTTTCGGTCTGGACCCCACCGACCAGCGGCCGTGAGAGCCGCTAATAGGGCCCCGGGCTGGAACACAGTGGAGTGGGCGGGCCTGTGTTCCCCCTGCCACCCCATTCACGGGTGGCAGTCTCCCCCGCACCCCAGCGCTCAGGCTTAAGCCTACCTGAACTACTGCTCAGCCCTGCCTAAGGGTCTGAGCCCTCTGTTTGTTGTTGCCCCGCCCTGAACTAGGGCCTGGGCTTATAAACTGAACTGCTGCTGCAGCCCTGCCTAAGGGTCTGAGCCCTCTGCGTATTGCTGCCCAGCCCCTGCTCCAGAGGCCTGGGCCTATATTGACTTTGTTGCTGCCCAGCCCCTGCTCCAGAGGCCTGGGCCTATATTGACTTTATTGCTGCCCAGCCCCTGCTCCAGAGGCCTGGGCCTATATTGACTTTATTGCTGCCCAGCCCCTGCTCCAGAGGCCTGGGCCTATATTGACTTTATTGCTGCCCAGCCCCTGCTCCAGAGGCCTGGGCCTATATTGACTTTATTGGTGCCCAGCCCCGCTCCAGAGGACTGTGCCTATATTGACGTTATTGCTGCCCAGCCCCTGCTCCAGAGGCCTGGGCCTATATTGACTTTATTGCTGCCCAGCCCCTGCTCCAGAGGCCTGGGCCTATATTGACTTTATTGCTGCCCAGCCCCTGCTCCAGAGGCCTGGGCCTATATTGACTTTATTGCTGCCCAGCCCCTGCTCCAGAGGCCTGGGCCTATATTGACTTTATTGCTGCCCAGCCCCCGCTCCAGAGGCCTGGGCCTATATTGACTTTATTGCTGCCCAGCCCCTGCTCCAGAGGCCTGGGCCTATACTGACTTTGTTGCTGCCCAGCCCCTGCTCCAGAGGCCTGGGCTTATATTGACTCTGCTGTAGCCCAGCCCCTGCTCCAGAGGCCTGGGCTCATAGGGACGTTGCAGTTGCCCAGCCCCTGCTCCAGAGGCCTGGGCTCATAGGGACTTTGCAGTTGCCCAGCCCCTGTTCCAGAGGCCGGGGCCTCTATATTGACTTTGCTGTCGCCCCGCCCCTGTTCCAGAGGCCGGGGCCTCTATTGACTTTGCTGTCGCCCCGCCCCTGTTCCAGAGGCCGGGGCTTACATTGCCCATGCGATTGTCCAGCCCCTGCTAGAAGGGTCTGGGCCCAAGGACGGCTGTCCTGCTGCCCGCCCTGATCGAGGGTCGGGGCGTATACTTATTGACCGTGTGCCTTGAGGTCAGCCCCTGCCTGAGGGTCTGAACCCCTGCGACCTTCGCGAGACTGATTGCCGCCCGGCCCCTGCTCCAGGGGGCCCGAGGCGTAGGGTTGAGCAAACCCCGGACTCTTGTCGCCCACCTTTAGAGGGGACAAGGAGCGAGTCGGTGTGGCTCCCCTCCGGTCTGCAGGAGGGTTGAGCCCCGACTCGCCAGATTACAGGGCCCCTTGCTGAATGAGGGAGGGAACCTAGTGACAAAGGATGTGGAGAAAGCTAGTGTACTCAATGCTTTTTTTGCCTCTGTCTTCACAGACAAGGTCAGCTCCCAGACAGCTGCACTCTGCAGCACGGTATGGGGAGGAGGTGACCAGCTCTCTGTGGGGAAAGAAGTAGTTTGGGACTATTTAGAAAAGCTGAATGAGCACAAGTCCGTGGGGCCGGACGCGCTGCATCCGAGGGTGCTAAAGGAGTTGGCCGATGAGATTGCAGAGCCATTGGCCATTATCTTTGAAAAATCATGGCGATCGGGGGAGGTCCCGGATGACTGGAAAAAGGCTAATGTAGTGCCCAGCTTTAAAAAAGGGAAGAAGGAAGATCCAGGGAACTACAGACCAGTCAGTCTCACCTCAGTCCCTGGAAAAATCATGGAACAGGTCCTCAAGGTATCAATTCTGATCCACTTAAAGGAGGGAAAAGTGATCAGGAACAGTCAGCATGGCTTCACCAAGGGCAAGTCATGCCTGACTAACCTAATTGCCTTCTATGATGAGATAACCGGCTCTGTGGATGAGGGGAAAGCAGTGGATGTGCTATTTCTGGACTTTAGCAAAGCTTTTGATACAGTCTCCCACAGTATTCTTGCCAGCAAGTTAAAGAAGTATGGGCTGGATGAATGGACGGTAAGGTGGATAGAAAACTGGCTAGATGGTCGGGCTCAACGGGTAGTGATCAATGGTTCCATGTCTAGTTGGCAGCCGGTATCAAGTGGGGTGCCCCAAAGGTCGGTGCTGGGGCCGGTTTTATTCAATATCTTCATTAACGATCTGGAGGATGGTGTGGACTGCACCCTTAGCAAGTTTGCAGATGACACTAAACTGGGAGGAGTGGTTGATACGCTGGAGGGTAGGGATAGGATACAGAGGGACCTAGACAAATTAGAGGATTGGGCCAAAAGAAAAATGATGAGGTTCAACAAGGACAAGTGCAGAGTCCTGCACTTAGGACGGAAGAATCCCATGCACTGCTACAGACTAGGGACCGAATGGCTGGGCAGCAGTTCTACAGAAAAGGACCTAGGGGTTACAGTGGACGAAAAGCTGAATATGAGTCAACAGTGTGCCCTTGTTGCCAAGAAGGCTAATGGCATTTTGGGTTGTATAAGTAGGGGCATTTCCAGCAGATCGAGGGATGTGATCATTCCCCTTTACTCAGCACTGGTGAGGCCTCATTTGGAGTACTGTGTCCAGTTTTGGGCTCCACACTACAAGAAGGATGTGGATAAATTGGAGAGAGTCCAGCGGAGGGCAACAAAAATGATTAGGGGGCTGGAACACATGACTTATGAGGAGAGGCTGAGGGAACTGGGATTGTTTAGCCTGCAGAAGAGAAGAATGAGGGGGGATTTGATAGTTGCTTTCAACTACCTGAAAGGGGGTTCCAAAGAGGATGGATCTAGACTGTTCTCAGTGGTAGAAGATGACAGAACAAGGAGTAATGGTCTCAAGTTGCAGAGGGGGAGGTTTAGGTTGGACATTAGGAAAAACTTTTTCACTAGTAGGGTGGTGAAGAACTGGAATGGGTTACCTAGGGAGGTGGTGGAATCTCCTTCCTTAGAGGTTTTTAAGGTCAGGCTTGACAAAGCCCTGGCTGGGATGATTTAGTTTGGTTTGGTCCTGCTTTGAGCAGGGGGTTGGACTAGATGACCTCCTGAGGTCCCTTCCAACTCTGAGATTCTATGATTCTATGAACTGAGATTGTTCAGTCTGCAGAAGAAAAGAATGAGGGGGGATTTGATAGCTGCTTTCAACTATCTGAAAGGAGGTTCCAAAGAGGATGGATCTAGACTGTTCTCTGCGGTAGCAGATGACAGACCAAGAAGTAATGGTCTCAAGTTGCAGTGGAGGTGGTTTAGGTTGGATATTAGGAAAAACTGTCACTGGGAGGGTGGTGAATCACTGGAATGGGTTACCTAGGGAGGTGGTGGAATCTCCTTCCTTAGAGGTTTTTAAGGTCAGACTTGACAAAGCCCTGGCTGGGATGATTTAGTTGGGGATTGGTCCTGCTTTGAACAGGGGGTTGGACTAGATGACCTCCTGAGGTCTCTTCCAACCCTGATATTCTATGATTCTATGTACACCCTGTAAGACCTCTGCATACTCTTGGGGCACACATACCCCTGATTGAGAACCATTGCTCTAATTTAAACAGGAATTAATTCAGGGGAGACCTGTGCTATGCAGGAGGTCAGACTAGATGATCACAATGGTCCCTTCCGACCTTGGAATTGATGAATCTATGAGCCTCTGCTGGCTATTGCTCCTAGCAGCAATGCTGTTATTTAGCCTGTGGCTTGGTCTCCCCTTACAGTGTGGCTGTAGGAAGTTAAGTAAACAGCTGTGGTCTTTCAAGACCAACTCAAATTCATGCCTAGGTCTTGAGTGAAAGTTAGCTGGATGGTCTCCCATCCAGGCCTTTGGAGAGGTGTGTAGAGCTCACAACAGGGAGAAACCCAGGCACGGGAGTGGAATAGCAAAGCATGCTGCAGATCAAGACTTGAGGAGCACTGGTGGGTGTGTTGGGCGTGCTGGAAACAGTCAGATTCATTAACAGAGCTATGTGCTGGGGTCCGTGATTATGCAGCAGATGGTGCCACCACTTTAGAATATTAAACTTCACATCCAGAACATTAGCCAAACAGCGTGATATCTCATCTCCACAGTATCCGCAAAGAAGAGTCTATGCTGTCTGGATTGAAACACACCAACAAATGGCAGCCTATCTGCATGCTTCTGCCTCCCAACTCAGCTGGGAGCACAGCCCACGCATCTGCCTATTGCAAATACAGGCTGCACATTTGGGAGCTCCGGCTGCAGTTCAAACACACAAGGGATGGGAACAGAGGCCTTTCTGTTCTTCACACCCACAACTGTGGAGATTCCCTCTGCCTTGCCCTCCCCGCCCCCCGCCAACTGGGGAGATCTTGGTGCCTTCCCCCCCATTCCTGATTCCAGCAGAGGTAAGCCCACTGAGCCCTAAATACAGGAAATTCCCTTTGCCTCCACATGCTTCCCAGAATCTGTACCTACTGGTGAGCTAAGGAACTCAGGCAAATCCAGCACAGGGGGAGAACAACAACAACAACTTCACTCCCAAGCACCTTCCAGATAAGGCTCTTAACATGATTTATAAACACTAATTAATTCTCACAACAGCTCTGTGACTTATGTGCAGGATTGACAGAACTCACTTCTCCCAATCAGGACACCCTGGTGCCTGGGTATCTTTAAAGGCCACATGGGATAATGGGGGAGCGTGTCATCAGCTCACTGTCCAGCCAAAGCAGAGCTGGAAACATATGCTACCTGGTACAAATACCTGCTCTGTATTTGGGACTAGATTCTGCCACCTTGTCTCATATTAAGTGGCACCTTGCTCCACAAAGTGTCCTGTTGACTTCAGTGAAAATATTCACGGAGTGTCACCTAATGAGAGCAGGATCTGGCCCTTAAATTATGAACCTAACAAACAGTTGGGACCACTCCTCCTTTTTTAATTAAAGCAGATGAGCACAAGGCGTGCTGCGCCTTGATCTGCAATGGTAATAACTAGAAGACAGCAGAGATTAAGACTAATTGGTTTAAATTTACAGCTATCCTGATTACAATATCTGTGCATCACTCTAGCTTTTGCTCAGGCTTAATCAGCTCTATTTGTATAAAATGGCAACATCTGCTTCCCCCTCCCTACGAGTGGTATCTGGGCTGCAGAGGATGTATAAGGTTCTTAATTCTCAAAAGCCAAGTCAGGACCCAGCACAGCCCTTATTGCTACAAGTCCGGTTTTGGAAGAGTTGCCTCATTTCCCTTTATAGCTCCAGTGGGCTCACCTTAATCCATGGATGCTGTATAATCCCTCAGTGCAACCATGGAGGATCAAGCTGGCGATGCTAATGGTCTTTATCTTCCTGCCTGTCCAAAGACTCCTCAGGCCTGAGCCATTTTAGGTCACCCATAATCACCTAGAGCTCTTATCCCAAAGCAGGACCTGAGCAGTTGCTCCCAAAGGTAGTGCTTTGGCTGAGCGAAAATGTAATGCCTCTTACCTCTATGTTTGGTGACTCCTCCCCACCCCACCTGCAGCCACAACCTTCCATGGGTCTCACCCCAAGCCATGCAGTTACTTTGTTTTATTTAGGACTGCATATATAATAGGCCAGTTGCCATTGTTCCTAGGTACCAGGTGAGCAGCCTGCTGTACAGTGGGGCCTGTTCCCTGGCATAACTTCCAGTGAATCAGGCTGAAACCAGAAATCCACTTATCAGTCCCTTGCTTTGTAGCCTTCCATCACATTTGATATTTGCTGATTTAGGTTAACACCCTGAGTCCTCTCCCCCAATGTAGACCCTTGTAATAGAGTTCACTCACTGCTAGTTCACCTGCTCCTGGCTGCTCTAGGGATTAGCTCCTTCCAGGCCTGATGCCCCCTTATGTCATTCATTTGCACACCCTGCTGTCTTCCTCTGCAACTCTTCAGGATTTAGTTGGGGATTGGTCCTGCTTTGAGCAAGGGGTTGGACTAGGTGACCTCCTGAGGTCCCTTCCAACCCTGATATTTTATAATATCTTGACCTTCCAGCCAGGTCACTATGTGTTCTCTGTTCTGGGGTATCAAATCTTTCTGTTCAAACTGCCTCAGGCAGCCTTCCCATTCGCTGCCCAGACTGTGCCACTTCCCCAGTGGCTGGTAGGGGAACCCAGGCCTGCCATACATTCCAGGTCCAAGACCTTCTAATCAGTGGCAAGGTCTGTAATGTCCCATCTTGCTACTATTTCCTTGAGTCTTTTCCTACTCAGGCTATTTGCTCCACCACCCTCCTGGGTAAATCCTTTCTGCAGAGCCTAGACCCTTGGGTTTCTACTCTGCCCCAGGTAGGTAGGTCCTTCCTTACTTTCCAGAGAATGTCTGCAAACTCCCTCTCTACAGCCCCCTTCTGCTGCCAGCTTCCTGGCTCCTATACAAGCCCCACCTGTTCCTTCTCAGCTGGACTCCATCATCAATCTGGGGTTCTTTAGGCCACAGCAAGGGGAATTAGGAGGCCTATCTGCTTAACTGGCCCTGTTTCAGCATCATTAACCCTTTCTAAGCTAGCGTGGGGTGAACACCCCATCACACCCCTCTTCTCTCATTTGAACCTGCAGCAAAGTCAGAGTGCTGAATGGGTGACATCACAAGCCTTCCAATAGCAGGAGACACACCGTGACTTCACTGCAGATTCAGACAAAAGGAACTGAGAGGAGGGGTGAGCTCAGCCCCAAATATCCCAACCCAGACAACGCAAAAAATGGCTGGCCAGGTCAATTGCCTTTCACTGCAATCTTCATCCCAAAGTCCCCGCAGGTATGCACGGAGCATGGTGGTGTGTGTGGCACACACGTCCCTGTAGCATGGGACTGAGAAACAAAGCAACTTCCAGACACATTACTCTGTGCAAACACAGCCCTGTGGTGGGAGATGAGATGGACGGGTGCTCTGGGATAATTAGGCCAGAGTCTTGTCTCTCTAGCTGCCTGGTTTGAATCCAGCCAGGACAACAGGCAATGGCTCTTGTTCACATCACTGGGGTGGTCCCTGATGTATGTTGGAGGCTGCACAGGCCACATCACAATTGCCACTAACTGGGACTCTGGCTGAATCTCAGTAGCAAAGCAAAAAGTTGAATGAGTCATGCAGAGTGGACCCCCCTCTAGTGCTTACCCATCGGGGTGGGGCAGGACACACCATGGCAGGGCAGAATGGGGGAGCCTGCATGTTATAGCCATTCTGTGGCTAGACAAAGGACTTCAGTTCCCAGGGCTTCCATCCCAGTAGTGACTGCACTGCCACAAGGCTCCAGACAACAGATGCAGCAGGAGAGGCTCAGTCCCTGACACTCCCACGGTCTTGCACAAGACTCATTCTTGGAGGCAGGGAATTTGCTTTCAAACCCAAACATCAGCCTGTCTAGAACTCTTCATGTTGCAGAATTCCCTGTAGTTTTAACCCATAGTTCCCTTGTTCCCCACACACGTTATCAAACCACTGCTGAATCCAGGACCCTCATCCTTCAGGCAAGGGTAGTTACATAGCCCCCATTCACATGGACTGTCTGCCAAAGAGGGACCCTCAAGGCTGCCTGGATTTGTCCTTCCAAACCAGCCTTTGTGGGGAATTAAACATCCCAATAAAAGTGCTTGACTGTAGGCAGTGATGAGTTAACCCCGAGGAAGCCGGTTTGTTCATAGGTGAGGGGAACTGCCTAGTTCCCAGGGTTTTTAGTTGGCCACTGGGGCTGCTGTGGCAGGGAAGGCAGAGCCTGCAGGATGAGGTTAGGGTTAACAGGGCCGGCTCCAAGCACCAGCATTCCAAGCAGGTGCTTGGGGCGGCAGTCCGTGTGTTTTTGCCCCCAAGTAGCGCGCTGAATTGCTGCCGCGGATGGTGGGGGCAGTCCGTGTGCCTTTAGGGGGCATGGACGTTTCCGCGGTGGCAGCAATTTGGCAGCAGCTTCTATGTTCAGTTGTCCGCAGCAGCTCAGCTTCTGTCTTCCGGCTGAAGACAGAAGCTGCCACTGAATTGCTGCTGCCGCGGAAACACACGTGCCGCCCTAATAGCACATGGACTGCCCCCGCTGCCAGTGGCAGCAATTTGGCGCGCTGCTTGGGGCGGCAAAAACACTAGAGCTGGCCCTGAGGGTTAAGGTTACGTGGAAGTGAAGATACTTCCTGCAGAGAAGCTAAACACTGAATCTGGCATCTGTCCTAGCTGCTGACGAGAGCAGAAAGCTCATAATGCCACAGGAGAAGGCTGGGGTTTGTGCAGGTGCCAGGCACATGGGTTCTGATCCTCCCTGCTTGGCACTTAACAACATCAGTGATCTGGGCAAAGCAGAGGCAAAACTCACACTGAGCAAGTGGGACTTGGCAGTGTGGCATACTCACTGTGCCCAGCATGGAGGAGGACCGAAGGTGCCAGGTGGGAGGCAGACAGACCCTCTTTGATGGTCTGGCATGCTGCTCACTATCCACGATTCCAGGCTTTTCTCTGCTTCCTGCTGGTGCTGTGCTGGGAAGTCTTCAAGACAGCCTCAGAGGAGGCTCCCAGGCAGCACTCAGAAGCTCACTGGGTGCCAAGACAGCCACACTCCCCATTGGGAAGCATCACTCAGAGGTGCATCTGTTCTGAAAAATCAGAGGGCCCCCAAGGCTGGCTCTGGGCAGTAACTGGAACATGCACAAAAGCATTCCTGGGGTGATTTCTGGGCACCCTGTTATCTCAGTTGGTGACTCAGAGTCAGGATGGGCAGATTCTCCTGGCAAGACCCCACATGCCACCTTCATACCCACTGAAGGTGTCAGGATCTCTCATGCCACAGTGTGGAGGCCAGTCACCGCAAGGGCTGGGATTCTCCAAGCTCTTCCCTCCTCTATCCTGCCCAGCACCACTGGCCATCTCTATAGGAGAAGTTAGGCATTGACCATTCTCGAGTCCATTGGCTACTGGACTTGGTCTGGTCTGTGATGGCACTGTAGCCTGTTCGCCAACACTTCCCTCCAACTTGCCAGGCCATTCCTTCCGCCTGCAGATCCTGACCAGCCTTTCTCCACACCCACCTCTGACTGTATAGTCACATGTCCTCCCTTGGAGCAGGCTGTTTGCTGCCAGCGGGAACTCCACCACTCTGGGAGCAGTCCTGTCTTGCCCCAGCTACCCTGGGGCGATCAGGCCTGGCAGGTCTTAGTACATTTTAAAAAGACAAGGTTGGGGAGATAATGTATTGTATTGGACAAAATTCTGTTGGCAAAGAGAGATGAGTTTTCAAGCTCAGAGCTCTTCTTCAGGGCTGGGCAATGTATTCAGAGTGTCACAGCAAAACACAAGGTAGAACAGATTGTTAAGTGTAAGGAATGATCACGTTGCAAGAAATCATTCAAACTAAAGTGGGCAATTAACAAGCTGCAGTCATTAGACAAAGGAGAGTTAGGGCATGTCTACACTGCAAACTTTTGCTGATGCAAGTTACATCCCCATTGCAGTTAGTATATCACTGTTTTGCATGTGGATACTTGGCCTCTTGCATCGGCGCTACACTTACTCCCCGGAAGTGCTTGTATTGATGCAGTGTGTATCCCATTGTCCAGCTCATCACTGTCCAGCACACAGTCTTTTGGGACATTTTGGCAATGCATAGTAGGGCAGAAACTAGTCATGTCGGGATGAGTGGGACTGCAGGGTCAAGTTCCCATCATGCAACTTTCTCCACCACATAATGCCATCTCTAGCCCATAATTTTCAAACCTATTTTGAAAATCTCTCCCCCCAACCCTCCAGGACTTGTCACTGTCTGCCATCTCTAACAGAAACATGGAGCCTGTAAGCTCTGCACTGTTGTCATGAGCATTGTAAGCACAGAACGCATGATCCTCCAGTATTTGCAGAGCTGCAAGAAAAGCCACAAGGACATGACCGTTTCCTAGAGATCAGATTGCTGTGGGTTTGCAAGGACCAATTCAAAATTGTTGGTTGTGTTCACAGAGTAGGTGCAAAGGGTGGAGTGCTGCTTTGGGGCCTGAGAAACAAGCACTGACTGAGGGGATTGCATCATAATTCAGGCTTTGGATGGCAAGCAGCAGCTGCAGAATTTTGGGATGTGCCACATTCCTGGATCTGCGTGCTAAGCTCGCCACAGACCTCCACTGCAGGGACTCCAGAATGAGATCTGCACCAACAGCGAAGACGTGAGTGGTGATCACACTGTGGAAACTTGCAAGGCCAGATTTCCTGCTGACCAGTAGCAATCATTTTGGAGCTGGAGAATCTACTCTGGAAGCCATTGTCCTGCAAGTGTGCAGGGCCACAAATTGTCTTCTGTTATGCAGGACTGTGACCCCAAAGATTGTGGCCAAAAGGGCTAAAGCAATGTTGCATTGAGCACTTGTATTCAGCTGATTATCCACCCACAACTTCCAAGTCTTTTTCAGAATCCCTGCTTCCCAGAAGAGAGTCCCCCATCCTGAAAATATGGCCAACATTTGTTGTTCCTAGATGTATGGTCTTACAAATTGAATGTCTTGCAATTGCGTTCACACGTGAAAAGCTCAGTCAATGTGTTCTAGTATGGGAAACCATCTGACTTGGAAGTGACCATAAACCACTAGAAAGCATTTTCAAAAAAGTTCCTGCTAGCATCCCCAAACCTGTTCAGTGTATGCTACTGAAACAACAACACAACAGCTGCGGGTTATACTACAAGAAAGGCACAAGCTGTTCATAGCTGATTGCTTATCCAGAGCAAGCTTGCAGCAGAAAAATATGGCAACTGCAGAAGAATATGAAATCCTCAACCTGATGGAAAGAGGTGGAAAGCACCAACCAAGTCAGTTATGTGCCCTTTTCAAAGCAAGGGCTAGAAAGAATCCAAAACCCAAAGCCATACAAGAAAAAGATTTACAGGCCCCCACACCTGTCATTCTGCAGGATGGCCAGACATCAGGGAGAACCCCCCTCCCCAAGAACAATTGAACTATGGAGACAAGACGAGTGTCCAAGATGGCATCTATCTAAGCAGTCAAATCATAACACCCAGATCACAGAGCAGAAATTATCTTGAGAATACATTGGAGCTATTCTGGAATAGAAGCCTGTAGCCAGCAAGCCAGAAACACTATATACATGACTGAGGATATCTGAGACCTGGCAAACAGTTGTGATGCATGTGGGGAAATGCAGGCCAAACACCAAAAGGAGACAGTGAAAATACACAGCACCACCAACAGACCTTGGGGCAAAGTAGGAAAGGACCTTTTCACGCAAACCACATAAACTACCCCAGCACTGCAGACTGCTGTTCGGACTTCTGGGAACTAGATGAACTGTTAGACACCACTGCAGCAATCACAGACAAAGCAAGGCAGCATTTCAGCAGGCAAGGGACCCCAAAGTGGGTTATTCTAAACAAGCCCCAGTTCACTTGCAGTGAGTTTGTGCAATTGACCTAGGAATGGGAATTCAGTGGTATCACATCAGCACCATATCACAGCCAGTCACAAGGCAAAGCCAAACTGGCAGGGGATGTTTAAGACTGTTTTAAAAAAGCTGCAAAAATATATGGCAAGCCATACTTGAATGGAGACACTCCCACAGAAGGCATTAACAACAGCTTGGTACAAGGCTTGATGTCAAGACGCACACATATCTTGGTGCCAATAGCCCCAGCATTACTATGACTAGCAATGGTGAAAGGAGTAACAGACAAAAAGGAAGAGAGAAGCAATGGCCAAAACCCATTATGGAGGATGAGCTAAAGACCTCCCAGAACTATAGCTGGGAAAGCCTGTCAGGATCCAACATTTCCTCAGGACAAATGGTGCACTGGGAAGCAAGCTACATGTGTTGAGTGGATAAATCTTCATTCATACAGTGTAGTGGCAGATGGGCATAACTGACTGAATCCACAAATGCATTTGTGACAGGATCCCCAGGGTGCAGCCTGGAACTGTGTTACCACTGTGCTCCCTTAACTCTCCAGCCTGGGCTGTCTCTCACATTGCTTTGAGAGTGACAAGCAGCAACCCCCTCCAGGAATTATCACTCAGCGCAACTGCATGTGGTGCCCCAGACCCAGCTATATTGCTTGAATGCTCCCAGAGCCCCTCATGAATCTGGGAGCTTCCTGGTGCAAGTGCTGGAGGAACCAACTAGGAGCCATGCTCCTCTTGACCTGCTGCTCACAAACAAGGAAGAAATGGTAAGGGAAGTAGAAGTGGGTGGCAACCTGGGCAGCCGTGATCATGAGATGGTAGAGTTCAGGATCCTGACAAAAAAAGAGGAAAGGAGAGCAGCAGAACACGCACCCTGCAATTCAGAAAAGCAGACTGACACCCTCAGGGAACTGATGGGCAGGATCCCCTGGGATCCTAATATGGTGAGGGGGGAGGAGTCCAGGAGACCTGGCTGTATTTTAAAAAAAGGTTTATTGAGGGTGCAGGAACAAACCATCCTGATGTGCAGAAAGAATAGCAACTATGGCAGGTGACCAGCTTGGCTTAACAGAGAAATATTCAGTGATCTTAAACACAAAAAGGAAGCTTACAAGAAGTGGAAACTTGGACAGATGACATGGGAGGAGTACAAGAATATTGCTTGAGCTTGCAGGGGTGTAATCAGGAAGGCCAAAGCACAACTGGAGTTGCAGCTAGGAAGGGTTCTGAAGGATAACAAGAAGGGTTTCTACAGGTATGTTAGCAACAAAAAAAAAAGGTCAGGGACAGCATGGGACCCTTACTGAATGGGGGAGGTAACCTAGTGACAGATGATGTGGAAAAAGCTGAAGTACTCAATGCTTTCTTTGCCTCAGTCTTCACAGACAAGGTCAGCCCCCAGACTGTTGCACTGGGCAGCACAGTATGGGGAGGAAGTGAGCAGCCCTCAGTGGCAAAAGAACAGGTTAAGGACTATTTAGAAAAGCTGGATGAGCACAAGTCCATGGAGCCAGATCTAATGCATCCAAGGGTGCTGAGGGAGCTGGCTGATGTGATTGCAGAGCCATTGGCTGCTATCTTTGAAAACTCATGACGATCGGGTGAGGTCCAGGAGGATTGGAAAGAGGCAAATATAGTGCCCATCTTTTAAAAAGGGAAGAAGGAGAACCTGGGAAACTACAGCCTCACCTCACTCCCTGGAAAAATCATGGAGCAGGTCCTCAATAAATCCATTTTGAAGCATTTGGAGGAGAGGAAGATTATCAGAAACAGTCAATATGGATTCACCAAGGGCAAGTCATGCCTGACCAACCTGATTGCCTTTTGTGATGGATATGGGGGAAGCAGTGGACGTGATATCTTGACTTTAGCAAAGCTTTTGATATGGTCTCCCACAGCATTCTTGACAGCAAGTTAAAAAAAGTATGGATTGGATGAATGAGTGGATAGAAAGCTGGCTAGATTGTTGGGCTCAATGGGTAGTGTTCAATGCTCAGTTAATGATCTGGATGATGGGATGGATTGCATCCTCAGCAAGTTCGCAGAGGACAATAAGCTGCGGGGAGAGGTATATATGCTGGAAGACAGGGATAGGGTCCAGAGTGACCTAGACAAATTGGATAATTGGGCTGAAAGAAATCTGATGAGGTTCAACAAGGACAAGTGCAGAGTCCTGCACTTAGGAAGGAAGAATCCCATGCACCACTACAGGCTGGGGACTGACTGGCTAAGCAGCAGTTCTGCAGAAAAGGACCTGGGGACGAGAAGATGGATATAAGTCAGCGGTGTGCCCTTGGCTAATGGCATATTGGGCTGCACTAGTAGGAGCATTGCCAACAGATTAAGGGAAGTGATTATTCCCCTCTATTTGGCACTGGTGGGGCCACATCTGATGGAGTATTGCATCCAGTTTTGGGCCCCCCACTACAGAAAGGATGTGGGTAAATTGTAGAGAGTCCAGCAGAGCGCAATGAAAATGATTAGGGGGCTGGGGCAAATGACTTACAAGGAGAGGCTGAGGGAACTGGGTTTATTTAGTCTGCAGAAGAGAAGAGTGAGGGGGGATCTGATAGCTGCTTTCAGCTACCTGAGGGGGAGGTTCCAAAGAGGATGGAGTTAGGCAGATGACAGAACAAGAAGTAATAGTCTCAAGTTGCAGTGGGGGCGGTCTAGTTTGGATATTAGGAAAAAACTATTTCACTAGGAGAGTGGTGAAGCACTGGAATGGGTTACCTAGGGAAGTATTAGACTCTCCATACTTGGAGGTTTTTAAGGCCCAGCTTGACAAAACCCTGGCTGGGATGATTTAGTTGGGGTTGGACTAGATGACCCACTGAGGTTTCGTCCAATGCTAATCTTCTATGAATCACACAGAGAAAGGCACCAATCAAATTCCCCCAGCTCCTAGCCTTGTACCTCAGGAATATACCATCTTGCATTGCTCAAGACAAGCAGTGCAAACTTATTAATTGGTTCATCACTTCATCAATGAAAAGAGGATCTACACCGGCCTTTGTAAACCTGAGCAAACACCTTTACCAAATACTTCAGGCAAACTCACTGGTAAAGATAAACAGTTAAATGTATTACTACAAAAAAATAGATTTTTAGAGTGATAGGTAAAAAGTCAGAGTTAGTTACCAAAAGAAATAAAATATAAGCACACAGTCTAAACTCTCAACCCTATTAGGCCTGGTCTACACTACGAGTTTATCTCAAATTTAGCAGCGTGAAACCGAATTAACCCTGCACCCGTCCACACAACGAAGCCCTTTATTTCGATATAAAAGGATCTTAATATCGATATCTGTACTCCTCCCCGACGAGGGGAGTAGTGCTGAAATCGGTATTGCCATTTTGAATTAGGGTTAGCGTGGCCGCAATTCGATGGTATTGGCCTCCAGGAGCTATCCCACAGTGCACCATTGTGACCGTTCTGGACAGCAATCTGAACTTGGATGCACTGGCCAGGTAGACAGGAAAAGCCCCGCGAACTTTTGAATTTCATTTCCTGTTTGCCCATCATGGACAGCTGATCAGCACAGGTGACCATGCAGTCCCAGAATCAAAAAAGAGCTCCAGCATGAACCGTACAGGAGATACTGAATCTGATCTCTGTATGGGGAGATGAATCTGTTCTCTCAGAACTCTGTTCCAATAGACAAAATGCCAAAACATTTGAAACAAAATCTCCAAGGCCATGATGGACAGAGGCCACAACAGGGACTCAGCACAGTGCTGCGTGAAACTTAAGGATATTCTGAGACAAGCGTACTAGAAAGCCAAAGAATCAAATGGACGCTCACGGAGGGAGGGGCGACTGACGACTGTAGGTATCCCACAGTTCCCGCACTCTCTGAAAACCATTTGAATTCTTGGCTGAGCTCCCAAAGCCTGAAGGGTCAAAAACATTGTCGGGGGTGGTTCAGGGTATATGTCGTCAGCCCCCACCCCACCCGTTCTGTGAAAGCAAAGGGGAAAAAATTGGTTCTTGCCTTTTTTCAATGTGTGTCTACTGGATGCTGCTGGCAGACACGGTGCCACAGCACTACACAGCAGCATCCCCTTCCCTTCCCTTCCGGATGGCAGATGGTACAATAGGACTGGTATCCGTCATTGCCATCCCGTGAGTGCTCCTGGCTGGCCTCGGTGAAGTTGGCAGGGGCGGCTGGGCAAAAATGGGAATGACTCCAGGTCATTCTCTCTTTAAGTTTTGTCTAATGGAGATTCAGTCCTGCCTGGAATATCATGGCAGCTGGAGGCATCTGCCTCAGGCTGCTCTCCTCAGTCAGCAGCACCACACGGTCACGCCTACCCCTTGCTACCAGGGCTCACAATCAGATACTTAGACCTCTACATTTTGCTGCAAATAAAAAAATTAAGCTGCCATTTAGAACTGTCCCCCAACATACATATCCTGGGACATTTTGTATTTTACCAGTGTCAACCAAAGGCCCACCCACAAATGCAAATTCAGTCCTGCCTGTGCTTCTATCCTAGTGCTTGTCACAGATTCCCATTTTCAACTATAGGCTGAGGAAGTGCAGAATGGTGGTTCACTCTACTTTGCTGTAAGCCAACCACCCTCCCCTCCCCTTCCCTCCCCCCTTTGATCTCTGCTTGCAGAGGCAATAAAGTCAGTGTTGTCTCTTATTCATGCATTCTTTATTACTTCATCACACAAATGAGGGGATAACTGCCACAGTAGTCCAGGAGGGGTGGGGGAGGAGGGAAGTAACAGGTGGGGTTGTTGCAGGGGCACTCCCTAGAATGGCATGCAGCTCATCATTTCTGTAGGATGTCTGGGGCTCTGACCCGGAGCGGCTGTTTGCCTCTCTGGTTCTTTAGTAGGCTTGCCTGGTATTCTAGGCAGGACTGACTCTCCATTAGACAAAACTTAAAGAAGAGAATGACCTAGGGAGTCATTCCCATTTTTGTCCATGCACCCCCAACCAACATCGAGGCAGGCCAGGAGCACCCATGACAGCAGTAGATGGTACAGTATAACTGGTAACCATCATTGCTAACTTGCAAAGGCAAGGGGATGCTGCTGTGTAGCACTGCAGTACCGCATCTGTTAGCAACATCCAGTAGACATACGGTGACAGTGAAAAAAGGCTGAACAGTCTCCATGGTTGCCGTGCTATGGCATCTGCCTGGGCAATCCAGGGAAAAGGGCACAAAAAGATTGTCTGCCGTTGCTTTCACGGAGGGAGGATTGACTGATGACATTTACCCATAACCACCCGCGACAAATTTTTGGCCCCATCAGGCATTGGGATCTCAACCCAGAATTCTAATGGGCAGGGGAGACTGTGGGAACTATGGGATAGCTACCCACAGTGCAATGCTCCGGAAGTCGACGCTAGCCTAGGTACATGGACGCATGCCGCCGAATTAATGTGCTTAGTGTGGCTGTGTGCCATCAACTTTATACAATCTGTTTCCAAAAATCAGCTTCTGTAAAATCAGAATAATCCCATAGTGTAAACATACCCTTAGGGTATGTCTACACTACCAGATTAGTTCAATATAAGTTAAATCGAATTTGTAGAATCGACCTTACAAAGTCAAATTTGTGTGTCCACACTAATGGGGAAAGCGTCGAAATTGGAAGCGGTGCACTGTGGGAAGCTATCAGCGCGGTGAGGACATGAAGTCACAGAGCGGCACAGACCTCTCATAAAGCACGGTATGCCACGCCGTAGAGATCATGGTGGCAATGGGTCATGTTCATGCTATGGAACAGCGATTCTGGGCCCGGGAAACAAGCACGGACTGGTGGGACCGCATAGTGCTGCAGGTCTGGGATGAATCACAGTGGCTGCGAAACTTCAGGATGCGTAAGGGCACTTTCCTTGAACTGTGTGACTTGCTGTCCCCTGCCCTGAAGCGCAAAGACACCTGGATGCGAGCAGCCCTGAGTGTGCAGAAGCGAGTGGCCATAGCCCTCTGGAAACTTGCCACGCCAGACAGCTACCGGTCAGTAGCAAACCACTTTGGCGTGGGCAAATCTACCATGGGGCTTGCTGTGATACAAGTAGCCCACGCAATCGTTGAGCTCCTGCTCTCAAAGGTAGTGACCCTGGGAAACGTCCAGGTTGTCATAGATGGCTTCGCCGTGATGGGATTCCCAAACTGCGGTGGGGCTATAGATGGGACTCACATCCCTATCCTGGGACCGGCCCACCAGGCCAGCCAGTATATAAACCAAAAGGGCTACTTTTCAATGGTGCTGCAAGCACTGGTGGACCATAGGGGACGCTTTACCAACATCAACGTCGGGTGGCCAGGCAAGGTTCATGACGCGCGTGTGTTCAGGAACTCTGGTCTGTTTAGACGCTTGCAGGAAGGTAGTTTCTTCCCGGACCACAAAATAACGGTTGGGGATGTGCAGATGCCTACAGTGATCCTCGGGGACCCAGCCTACCCGCTAATGCCCTGGCTCATGAAGCCCTATACAGGCGCCTTGGACAGTGACAAGGAACTCTTCAACTACCGGCTGAGCAAGTGCAGAATGGTGGTGGAGTGTGCTTTCGGACGTCTCAAGGGGAGATGGCGAAGCTTACTGACTCGCTCTGATCTCAGCGAAACCAATATCCCCATTGTTATTGCTGCTTGCTGTGTGCTCCACAATCTCTGTAAGAGCAAGGGGGAGACCTTTATGGCGGGATGGGAGGTTGAGGCAAATCGCCTGGCTGCTGATTACGCTCAGCCAGACAGCCGTGCAATTAGAAGAGCCCAGCGGGAAGCGCTGCGCATCCGAGAGGCTTTGAAAGATAGATTCCTCTGGTTGCAGGGTAACCTGTGACTGTTCAGTTTCTTTACAGAGAAGCTGAACCTGCCCCTGTTTCAGTTACTGTTGACTTTCTTTTGCGGTTACATAACCCGTTCACCACGTTTCCCCCCTTCCAACACACGTTTAAAAATAAAGTTAATGGAATATTGTTAATTAACAATGTTTTCTTTACTAATGAATTCGCGTTAAAGGGTTCAAACAGGGACGCAGACTGTGGTGGGTAGGGTGTGCAGTGATGTACAGACCGCTTCTACACTCGAGGAATGACACGCTCCTGCTCCTAGAGCGGTCTGCAGTGCCGGACTGGTTGTTTCAATGGAGCCTGCTATCCCTCCTTTTCGGGACTCTGTGTGCAGGGGCTATGTGGCCTTGTGGCGGGGGAGGACTGGGAGGAGGACGGTTACAGGTGGGTGTGCAGGAAGGGGTGAGGGGTGCAGGCTCTGGGCTGGGGATGGGGGCATAGGAAGGGGTGAGGGGTGTGTGGGAAGGGGGAGGAGGTGTTTGGGGATGAGGCTCTGGCTGGGGCTGAGGGTTTGGGGCATTGGAGAGGCTCAGGGCTATGGTGGAAGGGCAGGGTAAAGGCAGCCTGCCTTGCCATTTGTGGATGGCAGGCGCTAGGACCCTGGGGCAGCAGACAGCATTTCTGTGGGGAGCCGCTCTACTGTCAGGCAGGGACGCAGAGCGGCGGGGCGGGGGGAGACCCGTGGGGGCCAGGGACCGATCCAGGCAGGGCCGGGGGAGAGACCCAGCTCCAAATATAGCTGGAGCAGGGCACCTGCCGCCTATGCACAGAACATGAAAAACACCTCCCAGACTGACCAGGGTGCCTAGTGACTGCACTGTGTGTGTGACCTGCTGTAGATCCTGCCCCCGTGTCTGTACCCTGGTAATGGTGACTGTCCTATGAAATTACCAACCCTTCCCCCCCTTCACACAAAGTCTTCTTTAAAGAAACATGATGGAAACAGTAATGAACAGCAAACTATTTTTAATAATCAACTACACAGTTAGGGGATGAAACTGGGATTTGGCCTTGGGTGACCCAGAAAGGGAAGGACTTCTCAAAATTTAGTGAATGAGAGCTTTTTGGTACTTGAGCACTCTGCTGGGGTGGAATGACAGTGTTCACGGCCCTTGGTGCACCTCCTTCTTGTTATTTTGGGTGAGGGGGGTATTGGACTTTGTGGCGGGGGAGGGCGGTTGCAGATATAGTGCAGGGGGGCTCTGTCCTCCTGCCTGCGGTCCTGCAGAACATCCACAAGGTGCCTGAGCGTGTCCGTTTGCTCCCTCATTAGCCCAAGCAGCGTTTGAGTCGCCTGCTGGTCCTCCAGACGCCATCTGTCCTCCCGTTCGCTCTGTGAGCACTGCTGCTGAGACAGGTCCTCCCTCCACTGGCTCTGCTGGGCCGCCTCGGCTCGGGAGCAGCCCATAAGTCCAGCGAACATCTCGTCCCGTGTCTTTTTCTTGCGCCGCCTAATCTGCGCCAGCCTCTGTGAGGGGCATGCTGGAGCAGGTCGGGATACTGTTGCAGCTGTGTGATGGGAAAAAGGGAGTGAATTCCTTACAAAGATACATTTTTGCAAAGAAGAAACATAGTCTAGTCAGTCTCTGTGAACAAGACAATGCACAGCACCTATCTCATGCGCACTCACTCAGGGAAAGTTCGAATTTTCGGAATTCACTTTCATTGCCTGGGGGATCGCACTGCAGATCAGACAAGCGGGGCAGGACAGCAGAATCCGTGGAGCAGCCAGGCATGGTAAGCCAAAGACTTTTGGCTGCTTAAAAGTGAATGTATACCACTGTCCTCTTGCTGCAGGCAATCCTGAAAGCATAAACTCTGCCCCTGTTCCACCCCCTTGCATCTGTTCCCTGGGAAAGATCCCTGTATGCTGCCACTCTGCAGCCTCCACCACGTGGCTGTAAAGTGACGCTTCTTGTTATGCAAAGGAACAGTGAAGCACTCCCAATACTAATAGTAAACAAATTACTCTAATTAAATGCAGGAGTCTCCGAGCGAGATCACCCTGAGGAGGGTCACAGAAAGAGATAGAGAGCACATGCTGCGTGAAAGCGAGCACAAACCAGGGGCCTATGCTGCCATGCTCGTTGAGGCAATGGTCCCGGAGTACCAGATGAAAGCCTGGCGTGGAAAAGTGTGCTACTTCGGAGCACCCAATAAGGCAGCTCTCCCCAGGAACCTCATGCAGAGGCTTTTCGATTACCTCCAGGAGAGCTTCTCGGAGATCTCCCAAGAGGATTTCTGTTCTATCCCCATATATATTGACCTTCTTTTCAACTAGTAACTATTCCTGCTCCATTAAAAATAAATGTTAACATGTTTAAAGCACTTACAGACTGATCCTTCCCCTGATTCAGGGTCTGGGGTAACGGCTGGGGAGGGTTGGTAGGGGATCTCAGTGAGGGTGATGAAGAGATCCTGGCTGTCTGGAAAATCAGTGTTGTAAGCGCTGTCGACTGCCCCCCCCCCATCTCCTTCCTCATCTTCCCCGTCCACGAACATCGCCGAGGAACTGGCCGTCGACACTATCCCATCCTCAGAGTCCACGGACACTGGTGGGGCAGTGGTGGCAGACCCACCAAGAATGGCATGCAGTGCCTCGTAGAAGCGGCATGTCTGGGGCTGGGCTCCGGAGCATCCGTTTGCCGCTTTGATTTTTTGGTAGCCTTGTCTCAGCTCCTTGACTTTCATGCGGCACTGCGTTGTATCCCGGCTGTATCCTCTGAGTGCCATGGCTTTGGAGACCTTCTCGTAGGTCTTTGCATTCTGTTTGTTGAAGCGCAGCTCCGAAAGCACAGACTCATCGCCCCACACAGCAATGAGATCCAAGACTTCCTGGTCAGTCCATGCTGGGGCTCTTTCTACTCTGAGATTCCCTGGACTCCTCTGCTGGAGAGCTCTGCATCGTTGCCAGTGCTGCTGAGCTCGCCACGACGTCCACACAGGAAATGAGATTCAAACTGGCCAGACAGGAAAAGGAATTCAAATTTTCCCGGGGCATTTCCTGTGTGGCTGGTCAGAGCATCCAAGCTCAGACTGCTGTCCAGAGCGTCAACACAGTGGTGCACTGTGGGATAGCTCCCGGAGCTACTAAGGTCGATTTGCATCCACACCTAGCCTATTTCGACATAGCCATGTCGAATTTAGCGCTACTGCCCTCGTCAGGGAGGAGTACAGAAGTCAAACTAAAGAGCCCTCTATGTCGAATTAAATAGCTTTGTGGTGTGGATGGGTGCACGGTTAATTCGAATTAACGCTGCTAAATTCGAATTAAAGTCCTAGTGTAGACCAGGCCTTAGACTGGGCAACATCTAGATTAAGCTGTTTCTCACCCCACTGGGCATTGCAGTCCTTAATATACTGGTTTGTCCCTTAACCCTGGGCTAGTCTCCTCTGTTGGAATCTTCAGTCTTCTGAGTGTCCTTGTTGCTTGCAGCATAGGTGGATGAAGCAGAAAGGCCAAGCATGTGGCCACAGTGTTCTGTTTTATACTCTTAGTCCACATGCTTGGAGAACACAAAGTCCAGGAATGTCTGGTGGGCATTGCTGAGTCCCAAGGTGAAGCAATACCCAGGTGTGTCTCCTGTGTCCCAAATCCACAGCATATTTTAGTGATAACCATAAAACACATTCTCATAACTTCATATGCATTAATGATATACATATTTAGATAGAAAAATTACTTTCAGCAGATCATAACCTTTCCCAATAACTCACATGGCATGCTTTGTGTGAAATTATATATATATATATATATATATATATATATATATATATATATATATGGAATCTGTGGGTTACAGGGCACTCCAAGGTATAGAATGTCACAACATTCACCCATTGTGAACACAAGACAAAACGATGGATCAGGAAGACAGTGAAATACCCCCTCTGCTGGGACTTGATCAGCAGGACACGGCAGGAACACAAGCCAACAAAAAACGGACAGATATTGGAACAGACCCTCAAAACACGACCCCCCGTAAAAGAGCCAAGTGCAAAGGGGTCTCCTGTCATCTGAAGGGCCAGCCAGTCTGCGACAATGATCTAGACTTTATAGGGGTGTAACAAACTGGTAAGTATGTGAATAGGCTGTGCAATTCATGTTTAATTTTGTTACCTGAGATAAATGTGACAAAAGGGATGTTACAATAGGCAGCACTGTAGTACAATTATGTCTAGAAATGTAGAGACCTCTACTTTCAGGACACACTTGGTGGGAGAGGACAGTACACATGGAGGAAGAATTGCACTCTCTTGGCATTCATTGGTCCAATAAAATATTTTACTTCCCCCTCCCCCAGGTCACTCAAATGCACAGAGCATGACAGGCCCTACTGCAAGGTAGCTGCTTTGGAATGCTGTCTTGTTACTATTCCTTTGTGGCCGATTTCTTTTCTCTTTTACCTTTGCCTTAATTAGCCTGGCTCCTAAACCTGCAAATTTACTGACAAACAGCAAGGAATGTAAGCCTAGCAGGCAGGCTGTGTACCAAGCTCAAATCTCTCCTAAGCTCAGGACACCAGACAGGAGAATACCCAGTGCAATTAACAAGATTGTTTCCTCTGCCTGGGATTTTTATTTGAATCCAGATTTGTTGAAAATAAACATAAATCAAAGTTTGACTCCAACATTCCTGGCTCTGTCTGTGCACTGACTTTTCCCCTCTCTGTTAAATTGGTGCCTGGCACAGAGATGGTGAGATGTGGTACTGCATCAGATGCAAAGCTACCATGTCAAGCTCCAACTCACAAGCTCTGGTATATAAATGCCCAGAAACACAGGCTGGATTATAACAGCACCTTGCTGGGAAGATAATCACCGAGACCAGATACCCTTCTCACAAGGAGATTGATTATTCCTGCCCCATGTCTCTGCTAGTGGAATACTCACCAATTAAAATCTAATTTATTTTCAGATCCCTGAGTTACTACTAACAACTGAGATTAATAGAAGGAAGATTCTAAAATCTAATTTCCTCTTCACCAGTGATATTGTTTATTCCTTTGTGCCTCATTCATTTTGCACTCTGAATCATCAGTTTCTCTTTCCACAAAAGCACAAAAGCAGAACTGGGTTCCTGCACACAGGAGGATGCTCAACCGCCAACCCCAGGCTTTAAAAATCATGAGATTGGCTTAAAAATCATAAATCTTGGGTTCTTTTAATGTCCATTTTGGCAGTGTTGGGGCCTTCAGACTGGACTTGGTTCCCTTTCCAGCTTGTCTCTGCAGCCACAAGGGCTGAGAACACTTACAACGGACTTTTTATTTCTGAATTCAGTGAAAACAAGTTTAAAAATCAGTCTGTGGCTTTGAGTGCCATTCATAAGCTTCTTCTCAAAATTGGACCATTTAGAAAAGCCTGATGCAGAATGTGAACTTTTCGCAGTGAAGTGAACTTGTCTAGGAAACTGCATTATTTGCCTCTGTGAAGTGCTTTGAGGTACAGGGCCAGATTCTGTGCTCAGGTGTGGATGTGCAGGCAGCAGGAGAGGGCACAGGAAACATGCTGTGATAATTGGATCCACAAATCTACCCCAATTGTGGGCTCAGCTGTGAGAAGTGAGTGGAAGTTCATAAAAATGTCACAATAACCAATATGCCATGTCCGTCCCAGGGTATTAAAGAGACAAGTTGGGTGAGGGAATAACTGATAACAATAAATGGTGCTGGAAAAAGATGCAAAAGGGAGTTAGAAAGGCTGAATTAGTCCACACAAAATGGCTACTGAGATAACCCAAGGACTGTGTTTAAGATCATGCCTGGTAAACAAGAGAAGTGCGGAATCAGAAATCAATGGACCAAAATAGGTGTGCCAGAAATTAGGCCCAACTGGTGAACCAAATAAGGAGGGGAGCTATTCTGCCCATCATTCCCTTTCAGGATCCTTAAAAAAGGTTTTGGGGGGACAGTCAGGCTGCAAAAACAAGCTTCACCATCAAGGCTGCTATCTCATGGTCTCCTGAGACCCAAGCATCCCCTATGACACAGGTGGGCCTTTGTCATCCTCATGCTGAGAGACATCCTGAGCAGACCAGGCCAAAGAGAGCCTCTCATGAGCACCCCTTGTCTCAGTCTATGCGCCTGCTCTCTCTCTCTCTCTCTGTGTTTGTGATGGATCTTTGGTGACTCAGCCCCCCGGCCGAGTCACACAGTCTGTATGTGAGATAAAGATCTAAACTCCTTCTGGGATATATGTCCAACAGGGGGCCTATCTCAGCACCCGCTATAAGGTCCTTCAATCTGCAGCCATATTTTTGGGTCAATCCTTAATCAGTCCAGCAGGGCCTATCACAGTACCCTGGTTTGAACTGTGTCTCAGCCCCTTCTGGACTCTCTCAAATTGTCCCTGCTCTTCAAGCAGTCCTGGCCCTCATATGGAGCCACATCCCCAAGGCTCCCTCCCTGGAGACCTTTCACCTTTCTGAGTCTTTTCTGGCCCCAACTCTTCAGCTGGGCCACTAAAAGAGTTCAGTTCCCCTTCTGGGGTGTATCAAAGTGCAAGCCTCTTTCCTAGTGACTGGGGGGGAGGGGAACCTGGGCCCTCCCTCTACTCCAGGTCCTAGCCCAGGCAGGGACCCTATAGATAGCAGCCATCTCCATGTCCCTTTAAATAAACTGCATCACTGCTACAATTCCTTGAGCCACTTCCCTGTGGCCCAAGTTCATTCTTATCTTGGGGCCTTGTCCTGGCCAAGTCCCAGGACTGCTCTGTCCAGGATCCTGTAGCTTCCTCAGCCAGCCAGGAGCACCATCCACAGTCCTCCAGATGCAGCAAAGACCTGAGTTCACTTGCCCTGCAGCTCTTTTTATACTAGCCTGCTGTGCCCTGATTGGCTGCTTCCCATACTGCCGCTCTAGGCAGCTTGGAGGACCTCTCTACTGCCCTTTTCTGGGGCAGGGTGTGGCAGAGCCATAAGGCCTCCAACAGGGGGCCTCTGGACCTAGTCTATCCCATCACAGGGCCCCAGATGACATCATCACCTCCACCAGCTTTGGCTAGATCCCAAACACAACCCAAGATGTGAGACTTTGCCAGGTCTCAGAGCAGCTGAGGCCTGTGTTTCTCCAGCAGTGAGGTTGCAAGTGAGAATCAACACCAGAGACAGAAGCTGCATTTTCTCTCTTTGCTGCTCTTTCCTCTCCTCTTTTATGTGTGTTTGTCTTGTTTGGTCTTCTAGGAGTCGGACTTTAACAACAGCTCCAGCCCATCTCAAACTTTTTCTCATTTCCAATTGAAAGAGCTGGCAAATTGCCGTGCCCTACAGGTCTCAAACCTGGTCCCTTAAAATTCATGGGAGCAGCCATGCTCCAACCCTCCACCTGCCAGCAAGCTAGGGCTAGTTTACCTGGGACCCATGAAGCCCAGCCCCCACTGTGAAGGTCTACCCCTGAGGTCCAACTGGCAGAGTCTCACTGTAGCTTCAGCAAAGAATCCTGTGGCACCTTATAGACTAACAGATGTTTTGCAGCATGAGCTTTCGTGGGTGAATACCCACTTCTTCGGATGCAAGCATCCGAAGAAGTGGGTATTCACCCACGAAAGCTCATGCTGCAAAACATCTGTTAGTCTATAAGGTGCCACAGGATTCTTTGCTGCTTCTACAGAACCAGACTAACACGGCTACCCCTCTGATACTTGTCACTGTAGCTTATTGGCCCACTGACACTACTTAAGCCAGAAGCAGGAGCAAGAAGCTGTCTGAATAACTAGAAGTCTCTTGCTCTGGACTATGTGTCTTGCACTGCCTGGCTTGATTTCCTGGCATCTGACTTGTAGGTCCTGATCTCCAGCTTGTCTCCTGCCTCTGAGCCCCTGGCATCCTGGCCTGACCTGACTCTGGTTCCCAATACATGGATCTGATCTCCACTTTGTCTCCTGCCCCTGACTTCCTGGTGTCCTGACCCAGCTGCTTCTTGGTTCCTGTCTCATGACTGTGAACTCTGGCTCTGGCTAGTACCTCTGGCTGGCTGTGATGCAGACAGGGGGGTTGTCCTTCTAAAAACCCTCTTTCTGGCTAAAGGAACCAAAGAATATTGTTAAATGGAAGCCTTATTTATACTTTACACTTCAAATACTCTAACTATTTTTTATTTTTCTTTATCCCTAATAGGAGGTGAAAAGGATTTTTAATGGCTGTTTGTCTGCCCCTGTGTTAAGCAGCCCAAGGTCTCTATACTCCAAAATGCCATGCCTTTCTCCTAACTATGTTAATGATGGACAGTGACATAGTCATCGTAACACCTCTGAGGCCACTTGTTCCATCAAAATTAATACAACAATTAGGAAAGCACTGATGGGGAGCGCATGCCGCATCCCCAGAAGGCAGCTGTAGGAGCCCCTTCCCCATGTGCTCCTTACAGTCAGTGCTTGCCTCTCTCCTATAGAAGCAGAAGGCCTCTGGCCACAGCTGCTGGTGTGACGTCACTCCCGACCCATCCCTTCCCTGATAAAGCCCACAATTGGCATGAAACACGTTGTCCAGAGTCAAGCTGTATCAGGAAAACAGTGAATCTAACATGGCCTCTCTTACCTTTGCTGGTGGAAAATAGAGGGACAGCTTGCTAGGACATAAGGTCATTTGTGCCTGCACCTGCAATGTACAGTGTATAGCTACAAGAGAAACGGATACAAGGACTTTGCTTTTTACTATTCTGCACCTTAAGTTTGTAAGGCATCTGCCTGTCAGTAGGGGCAGCGGTGGGATGAGTATCTGGTAAAATAGCTGCTCCCACTTTATATATATATACACGCTTCATTTAGAAACTGCCTCTTGGGAACATTCTCTACTGCAAACATATTGTCTGTTGCATAAATATGTGGCTCATTCTCTCTTGAGATACTGCAGCTGCTCTCGCTCTCTCTCTCTCGGGGTGGGAGAGCTGCTCTGCCTTAGCTCCTCCCCTTTCGCACTTCATCACTGTCTCCTCCTCGGATGGCTTGTGTGGCTGCAATCATGGATGTGTTTCTCTTTGGGTGTCTCAGGTGAATGCTGAGGGACAGGGAATGGGCTGACACAACAACTAGTAAATCTGGAAATGTTACTTTTTCACACACACACACACCCTTTGCAGATGAATGAGGGTCGGGGGGGTCCTGCCCCAGGATTGGTGGGAGGCGTGCATAGGGAAAGCCATCATCACTCTCATGTCCTGCTGCCTTGGCTTTTCCCCACTATCTTGCTCTGCTGGATCTGCCTGGCCCCTCTCCAATCTCAGCTGTTCACCCTTGAGCTCATTACATGGGCAGATCCCAGCTCCCCACATAGCTAGCTTTGCTACGGTTTCCATTTTCATACCCTGTTTTCAGTTGTGTGTAAATTTCTGACACGGTGGTCATCATTTTCTGGGCTTTTTCGTTGCTCAGTTTTGGGAATGTTTAAGCAATAACAATGCAGCTGCCTTTGAGCACAAGGATAATGGGTGGAGGAGCAAGGGAATACACCTGCCTTTCTGCAGTATTACCCCTCCAAGCCTTCCAAAATCAAGAGATTTTAAAGAAAAGGATATGTTTGGATTGTCTTTGCATTTGTCTTCCTTTTTCTTAGCTGTTATGTCACATTCAGGTCAGGACTAAGGAGTGGTGGAAGCTGCCTAAAAGTGGGGGAGGGGGGAGGGAGGAGGCTATCGGTGCCTGAACCATGGTACCACCCCCACACTGCCCCTTCTCCCCAAGGCTCCGCCCTGCCTCTTTCCCCCAAGACCCCACCCTTGCTCGCTCCTCTCTGCCCCCTCCGCCAAGTTGCACACCCTTATGGCCAGTAAAAAGTGATCGGCCATGGCCTCCTCATCCCCATTGTTCCAGGAGCTCTAATTCAGGTCACATTTTCAAATGCAAGCTGAGCTTCTCCCATGCTCACATGACTCCAGGAGCTGGGGTTATAGGAAAAACACCAAATATCATGCGACCTTTGATAAAACTGAGAATTGGCATCCCTGTTATTATTCAGAATGTTAAGTCGCAAGCTGTGTTTGAACAGCTTAGCCCAGAAATGGGTGTGCTGGAACAATTGCATTTGGGTGGAAAGTATTGTGAGTGAGGAGAAGGGCCTCTGAGTGTTCATGAAATGAAGCAAGTCAACATTGCCAGGTTGTTCTCTCCATCTTTAGCCTCAGTGAAACACGTCTTTTGAAGTAAGGCCTCGGGGCATGTTGAGAACTATGCTGGAACCCCCCCCCGGAAGCCCGTGTGTTAGTCCATCCGGCAGAAGATGGATGGGGTGGTGCCGCAGATCTGTCCCACTGGTAACTCTTGTGATTCCCATGCCAACTGGGATTATCTTTTGGGCCTCCTCCAACCCCATGACTGTGCCCCACATGTGCTAGCTGTAGCCAACAGACACGTACTCCACTGTATCCAGTGAGATGCATGTTGAAATACCTTCCTGCTCATTAGTCTTCAGTCACTTGAAGCTGTTGCCAGCCAACTGGCAATCTGCGCCCTGTGTTGAGTGGGGCTGCTGGACCCTCACTGGGGAGTCTGATCTGCACTGTGTACGTGCCCTGGCCAGACTAAGTGCGGTGTTAGAATAGATGCTGCTTTTCTGAGTACAGTCTTTGTGCGTCCCCCTTCCCCTTCATCAGCTATTCACATTCTAATGCCTGGCCGGAGAAAGGGAAGCACCAGAGATGGGGCTGAATTTGTTCCTGGTGGGGGACCATACGCCCACCGTGCCATGCCAGCCGGCTCCACTCCTCAGCTGCCACCCCTTCACAGGCAGCGCTGCTACCATAAACAGGCAGCTTCCTCTCGACTTGCCTGCCAGTGCCATGGTTTTCTGGCAGCGCAGCCCCGCTCTGTGTCTGTCTTGTTCCCCTCTCATGGGGGTCTCCCGTATGCGGGGGAGGGGAGGACCCATCACTTCGGCCTGGGGGATGCTAATGGGATTCCTGGGATTGCTCCTAATATACTTTCCTGATCCTGGGTTTATCCTCTCAGTCCCCCAGGAGCTGCCTCTTTGCTGCAGCCATCTGCAGCTAACAGCAATTTTCCCAGGTGCTTCATTAAGGGTATCTGAGTAATGAGTTTAATTTCTGCACAGCTCCGGTGCCTGCTCACCTCATATCCCTCTTGTGGCAGGAAATCCATGGAGTGTCGAAGGCAGTTTCAAAGCCAGACAGGGGGCTTGACTGTGCTTTCCCCACTACAGCAGGGAGATGAAGTCCTGAGAAAGGGCAGATGTGCTCAGGACTTCCAGCCCTGGGACAGGTAGGGAATGCAGACAGCTGGCCAAGTGTCCAGTCTGCTGGAGAGAGGTTTTCCCTGCACTGCCAGGCTGGCAGGACAGTCACTGCTGCAGAGCATTCAGTAAAGGACTCACCCAATTGTAGCTGCACCAGCTTCTGCTCTTGGGTGCTCTGTGTGACGTTTGGGGATTCACCCAGGCCAGGAAGGGGTTCAGTCAGCATCTGCCTTGCAGCCCTAGTGGTTGTGAAGTTTTGGGTCAGAGCTCTGATGCCAGCAGCCCACAAGCCTCACCATGGTTTTGCCCAACCTGGTTATGCCTGGCAGGCTGACCTTAGCGCCCTTCTAGCCCCCAGATCATCCTCCTGCAGGGATCAGTCCCTCCCACTGACCCCTCTGTCCTAGAGAAAGTGTCAGGTTCACAGCCTCTGCAGAGACAAGCCAACACCCAAGCTGCCAGCTTGCTAGAAGCCCATGCTTCACTGACCTTACTCAGCACTGTTGATTTCTAATGAAAGTGAAACAAGCTTATTAACAAAAGAGCAGGGATTAAGTGACACCAGGAAGAAAGGATAAAGACAGAGATGGTTACAAGCAAGTGCAAGTGAAAACATCCATCTAACAATCGAAAACATAATCTAGCAAGCTATGGTCTTTGTTCAGCATGGCTTGTCTCTGCTACATCTCCTTTCCAGCCTTTTACTGGCTGGCCTGGCTTGGACTCATCACAAAGATCAAATTCCTTGGTTCCTTTGTCTCTTAAGATGATGGATAAAGATGGAGTCTCTGTCTGTCCCATATATTCCCAGAATAACCCCTGCTGGTTCAGCTTCATGGCTTTGTTTACTGCTAATATGTAAATTGAGGTAACCCATATTCCTTCATCTAGGCCAGACCTGTTTATTACCTTTATCTAGGCTAAGTTGTTGGGTCTTCAACATGTTCTAGTACAGGGGTCGGCAACCTTTCAGAAGTGGTGTGCCGAGTCTTCTTTTATTCACTCTAATTTAAGGTTTCGCGTGCCGGTAATACATTTTAACGTTTTTAAAAGGTCTCTTTCTATAAGTCTATAATATACAACTAAACTATTGTTGTATGTAAAGTAAATAAGGTTTTTAAAATGTTTAAGAATCTTCATTTAAAATTAAATTAAAATGCAGAGTCCCCCAGACCGGTGGCCAGGATCTGGGCAGCGTGAGTGCCACTGAAAAACAGCTCGAGTGCCGCCTTCAGCACACGTGCCATAGGTTGCCTACTCCTGTTCTCGTAACATCATACAGGGGGAATTCAGAACTTCACGTATAGCGTTAACACCTGCATGTTAGAATGCTATTACTAACCAGCCTGGTATTAGCTTCCATATGATAGCTCACAAGGCAGCAGAGTGTGGGGTGTGAATACAGGAGTGCCTAGGTCACAGTCTGCTGTCCCGCTTCCTCTTGCACCATAGCAGACTAATTGACCTAACAGAAAGGGAGGAAAAGGGAGATGGGTCTCAGCCCCACCTGTGACACAGCAACTCTCCTTCCCAGGTGAGGAAAGGGAAAAAGGTCATGTGACTCATTCAGGCATCTGGGTGTTAGACGGGTGGATGTGAGGAGAAAGGGTGGGAAGGAAGATGGGTGGGTTTGTAGACAGATTAGATACTTCTGCAGAGGCTGAGGGCTGCAGAGAACAGGAAAGTTCCTACAGGAGCCTTTCAGACACCCGTGGAGGGAAGATGGGCATGGCAAATTTGGAATTTTTTTTAGCACTCAGCTAGGCCTCAGCTGGGAGCTAATTGGGCTGCATGCAGGCCATGGGTTGAGAACCACTGTGCTCAGAGCCACCCCTAGGAGATGCCGAATTGGAGTGACCACTCCAGGCCTGGTGCTTTGGAAGCCCCGTGGGCCAACGCAATTGGCCAGCACTGCATGGGCAGCACGTGCACAGCTGGCTGGGGTAGGCTACCTCCAGCCCCACCCTTTCCAACCAAGGGAGTGCGCATGCCCCTGAGTGCGCGGCACCGCCGCTGCAGCCTCCCCAGCCCCAGAGCACCGGGAGGGAGAGCACATAGTGCCGCTGCAGCCTCCCCAGCCCCAGGAAGGCAGGCGGCATGGCCTCAGACCCCCGGAGCCCAGCGGCACCACCGAAACGGGGCCCTGGGGCAGTGGAGCGTGGGCAGGGTCATGCATGGCTCTTTGGGGAGGCACGACCTCCCCCAGCCTCTCCTACCCACCCGCAGCACAGTTGGTCCTGGAAGTGACATCACTTCCACCTTGCATTTTGCTGGGAGTTCCTTTCCCAGCCCTGAAGAAGAGCTCTGGGTGGCTTGAAAGCTTGTCTTTCTCACCCACAGAATTTGGTCCAATAAAAGATATTCTGTCCCCAACCTTGTCTCTCTATGTCCCTTGAAATATTAGTTTCTCTGGGTTGTCTCTTGGTCTTAAACTGTGAGAGCAACTAGTGCTCCGCTCATGTGGCCAAAGCAGTCTGAACACCTCGAGCCTTTAGGGATCAACCTGTCCAAATTCACGTAATGTTCGTCAGTCAGTTCTGAGCAGAAAAGTGTTGATCCCAATTGCATTCAACACCTCTGCTCCAGCATCCTCCTTCCTGCTGGAACTGTGAAGGCTGACAGAAAATTAAACATGGCTTGGACTTTGTGGGCCCATAAAATATAATATTATTCAAATGAATAAAATATATTGTCAAATTCATTCTGAGACTGAATCAGAGAAGGACTGCAAGTCTGTTGTGGAATAGGGGAGAAGAGAGTAAAGCTGCCTTTATAAAAATAATTCATGCATATTGAAATGTCTTTCCATTTCCAGATTGGCAGTTAAACGATTCAGTCCCTGTCGCCTAGCTTTATTGGAGCACACACCTAATTGGTGTGGTTCATGGAACAGCCACTGTTCTGGTACCTGTTTGCAGGAGGTGATTGTGCTGGATCAGCCCAAGTGAGGAGACACCATTCGGTCTGTCTACAGAGCTATCATCTTGTCTGGCTGGCTGGCTGGCTGTTGACCAATTTCTCATGCTCCCATCACTGTAGTATTTGGAGACCAGTTTCCTTGGCATATTCACATCTCTAGGCCAAAGTGAACCTGGGAAACCAAACCCACCAGCACCCAAATGCCACACTAGGGATGGGCAGTGAGACTGGGCTCAGGTTAGACCAGGAGTGGCCAACCTGAGCCTGATCCTAGCACCTCCCACACAGGGGCAGCCCCACCGATCAGTACCTCCCCCTCCCTCCCTGCACCTGTCTCGTAGTGTGCAGGAGGCTCTGAGGGAGAGGGGGGAGGATCGAGAGCATAGCAGGCATAGGGGAGAGGGTGGAAAGGGGTGGAGTGGCGGCAGGGCCAGTGGCCTGTGGAAGAGCCAGGGATTGAGCAGTGAGCACCCCCCTGGCACATTGGGAAGTTGGCGCCTGTAGCTCCAGCCCCGGAGTCGGTGACTATGCAAGGAACCACATATTAA
Source organism: Mauremys reevesii (assembly GCF_016161935.1). NCBI lineage: Eukaryota > Metazoa > Chordata > Testudines > Geoemydidae > Mauremys > Mauremys reevesii. Next base: position 59,822,235 of record NC_052631.1, on the reverse strand, counting down.
CTTCTGAAGAGCCGCATGTGGCTCCAGAGCCACAGGTTGGCCACCCCTAGGTTAGACTCTTTCCCCTGAACCTTGGCACAGTTTTAGTCACTGCGTTTGCAAGAGGACCGCCAGCTGGGAGCAGGACTGGGAGTGATGCACTTGGAGAGACTCTAAAAAACCCCATCTCCCTCAACTCAGGCCTGTTCCTAGCTGAAATACTGGTTGGTAGGCTGTCCTAGAGGGGTACCTGGTTAGGAAGTGCGAGAAAACATTCTCTGTTAAGAGTCACTGTAGGGAGAAACTGTCTGTCATTCAGCTGGGGGGAGGGGGCAGGAGAGACCGGAGTTGGGAGCAGACCAAGCATCATTGCACATTAGACAGCTCATAGCCAAGCAGGAGGCAGATAGAGGTGGGGTGCGCAATGTTGCCCAGCATGGGGGTGCATCACTGAGCCAAGGGAGCTAGCGGTCATTACAGTCCAGGGCTTTCCAGGGGCAGCGGCTGTGCTCCTTCCTGTCCTGAGAGCAGAGTGTGCAGCTATAAAAGAAGCTCAGTTGTATGGGAGCTCCTGGCTGTCTCTGCCCTGGTGTGTTTGCAGCCTTCTCTTCCCTCCTGTCCCTTTGCCACTCAGGCAGTTAATCACTCTGTGGTGTTAGCTGCAAATTATTTTATTTGTATATGTAACCCTTCTGCCCCTCTGAGTTGGCAGCAACAAGGGCCGGGTTCAGTATCCAGGGGTTCCGTTTCAATAGTGCAATGCAAAACTGGCTCAAGCCCCCAGCCAGTGACCTGGGACAATTACATACCACCACTCCCCTGGCGCCTCTAGGAGGCAATACTTCCCCTCTCACAAGCATAGAGTCCAAGTGTAGCAAAATCCTTTTAATAAAGGAGGGAAACAATGCAGCATTACATTGGGGAAACACCACAAACAAGATTCATAACATAAACCATGAGCAAAAGACCCACCTCCAAGTAAGTTTGGCGATGTCCTTTTCCCCTCAGGGTCTTAAGTCCAAATCACCCCAAAGTCCAAAAACCCCAAAGTCTCTGTCCCTGGTCAGTGCCGCCCCAGAGCCCAAACGTTCACCTGCAGAGTTTTAACCCCCCCCAGCCTGGGTGGAATGTGGGGGGCACATAGGGTGTTAAGGGGCACCTTATGTGGGCTGAGGCTGACTGCCCCACCTCTCCGTGGAGGTCTGCTGCAGCCTTCACCATAAATGGCTCTGCTCCACCATCCACTCCGCTCCTCTCCTCCAGCCATCCCCGCAAACTGCTCCACTCTGCTCTGCTCCACTCACTGTTCCGTGGGCCACTCCAACCGTCCCACAAACTGCTCCATTCCACCAGCCGTCCCATGAACCACTTCAGCTGTCCCCACAAACTGCTCAGCTCCACTCCACTGTGCTCACCGCTCCAACTGTCCTGAAAACTGCTCTGCCAGCCACTTAACAATATATCTTCAGGCTCACCCACTAGTTAACACAGCACTCAGTGATCTCAGCTCAGTAGTTTCACTTCTTAGTGATTTCAGCTTGTAGTAGGGGAGTCCTAGGGCTAGTGCACCATTGATCTAAAGTGAATTCAGCTCAGCAGTCTCCACTTAGATTCTTAATCAAATCAAAATTAGCTCTACTATTCAACAGGGAGGGAGAAGGGGATACAATTGACATGCTAAGCCCTCAAAAAGGAGCCCATGCCATCAAGTATACACACCTATCCCCAACCTCTCTCAATTCACTGGGTTTTGGAACCCATGTCCCTTGTCTAGCAAGTGCTACTTAGTTGATGGTGAGACCCTCTGTCTTAAAACAGTCTCATAGTCCTTCATTCACATAATCAGGGTAACAACACTTTATTCCTCCTACCCCAATAACCGAGAAATTGGGGATCACACAGCTGTCAAAGTGACCATTCTGGGCTGCCATGGGCTCATGCTAGGTGGAGTGGGTGTGCCTATGCAAACAAGATCAGCCCCCTACGTTCTTTTCCACACTCGCCATAATTCACCACCAGATGTCAGGGTAGAGCTCATCCTGACTCTGCTTACATATATTTCTTCAGGGAGAGACAATTTCCATGTTGACAGTTACTTAATTACCCATCGTAAGAGCGGCACGCTGCAGCCTCCCTGAACAAAGGAGCTCAGATGTGCAGTACACCAAATAACACTTCCCACATCACAATGCGCAGCCATAGATTGTTAGGCCTCATTTCAGCCACGGGGGTGGGGATCCAAAAACTTCCTTTCCCCTGGCACAAGAGACTTGATTTTTGTTTAACTGCAGGGAAGGAATTCAGAGACAGCAGGGCCTGGGGACACCCCGAGCAAGGCCCAAAGGCCCACAAGTGAGCTGTCTGGGTGATCTCTCTTAAAATGGTTTACTGGGGAGCAGTCTGTATTCCACAATAGTGACCATATTCTCCTGCCCATATAGGGCCAGATAAGAATCTGGCATAAATAGGTGTCACACCCACTGAGGTTCTAAGTCTAGTTTACACCCAAGCATCTTCATCCTTCGTCATCCCTCCTTGGCTGCTGTCCCCCCTTCCCCGCCCCCCCCCCCCAATGCCTTTTCACTCCCAGGAACATCCATACCCTGTCAGATTGTTTCACTCCGACAGCCCCATCCTTGTGCATTTCCCAGCATCCACATTGCAGCTGTTTCCAGGCCCATGTTTAACATTCCTCTTCCTCAGCCACCAGGTTCCCAGCCCAGGGTGGATGCACAGGACAAGGGAGGAGCAAGGACACTTCCCATGGCCAGTGCCTCCACTCCGGCATGAGATCTGAGTAAGAATAGCACCCTCAGTGACCCTAGGAGTGAGGGGTCCCTGTGTCCCTGGCTCTGAGCTGGCCAGGGGTGGGAGAGGGCTGGTGTTGTGCTCCTTGGAGCCAGCCTGCCCCAATGCAGGGCTGTGCTTGGAAGGTTCAGCCAAGCCCACATGTCTAATCGTCTGTGATAAATGAAGGGGGGTGGGTAGCTCCCTTTGATGGACAGCCAGCCAGCCAGTTAGCTGTAAAATCCCTCTTGGTAGCTGTTCTCTTTTTGCTTTACCTGCAAAGGGTTTAAAAAGTCCCCCAGTTAAAGAAAAGGGGCACCTGACCAAAAGAGCCAGTGGGAAGGCTAGAAATTTTTAAAATTGGGAAGGAAGCTTTCCCTTTGTGTCTGTGGTTGTTCTTCGGTAGGGTGACCAGATAGCAAGTGTGAAAAATTGGGACAGGGGGTGGGGGCTAATAGGAGCCCATATTAAAAAAGCCCCAAATATCGGGACTGTCCCTATAAAATTGGAACATCTGGTCACCCTATTCTCCAGAGAGGGGGGGGAACAGAGCAAAGTCAGGGCTAAGACTATGCTATAAACAGCTTTAAGCCAGGTAGGAGAAATCATCAGATTGTATCTAGAATTACTTATTTGAAACCCCCCAAATGTGTAAGTAAATTAGGAATGTTTAGGAAGACGTGATTAGGTTCATTTCTGTTTATTTTTTAAGGCTTGTGGATTCCTCTGTGCTAACCCCAGATGCTTTTGTTTGCTTGTAACCTTTAAACTGAACCCCCAAGAAAGCTATTTTGGATGCTTAATTTTTGGAATTGCTCTTTTAAAATCTAGCAAAAGCCTAAATTCCAGATGTATTTTCTTCCTATTTGTTTTTAATAAAATGTATCTTTTTTAAGAACAGGATTGGATTTTTGGTGTCCTAAGAGGTTTGTGCATGTTGTTTAATTAGCTGGTGGCAACAGCTGATTTCCTTTGTTTTCTTTCTCATCTCTTCCCCAGGGGGTGGGGGTGAAAGGCCTTTGAGGATACCCCACAGGGAGGAATTCCCAAGTGTTCCTTCCTGGGTCCAAGGAGGTTTTTTGCATTTGGGTGGTGGCAACATTTACCAAGCCAAGGTCATAGAGAAACTGTAAGCTTGAGAGTTTAATACAAGCCTGGAGTGGCAAGTATTAATTTTTAAAATCCTTGTGGGCCCCCACTTTCTGCACTCGAAGTGCCAGAGTGGGGATTCAGTCTTGACATGTGCATTAGACCCTATGTTTAGGGGAATATGCTGTAGCTCTAGGGGCTCTGTTACACCGTATAGCTTGTCCACACGGGGGCTGCATTGCTTGAACTAGGCTGGTTCCTAAACTGAGATAGTGCTACAAAAACTGTATAGACCAGTGCTTAGCCCTTGTGTGTAGGGGAATGAGAGAGCGCCCTGCTTCCACAAGGGTGGGGATAGGGGGTTGGAAGAAGATTTGTGCCCAGTTTATTCATTTCTACCCAGTTCTCTATTCCTACTTCCCTGTGCATTGTCCCACACCACTGAGTAACTGCACTGTGGATTATTGCTCCTCAGTTGCATCTCAGATTATCCCTCCTGAGCCCTCGGGACCTGTGTCTCATATTACCCCTTCCCCCTAAGTACTCCTGGGCTCGGGTTATCCCCCCACCTGCACCCTTTCCTTTCTGAGTGTTTTTTCCCTGAGATGTATCCATGTGCATTTCTCCTGGCTGATTCTCGGTTCTTTTTTGCTGACCCTGTTTCTAACACCTCCACATCCCTTTGAATGTCCAGCCTGTCTTTGCTGATACTTTCCATGCCTTCCTGTTTGGGGCAATGTTCTGCATGCTCCATGGATGCTCCTCTCCTGACTGCTGGGCAGCCGTGTGTGTGACAGGCCCATACATATCTAATAAACCCTTGAGCTGTTGGCTTGGCTCCATGGTCCCATAGGGGTCTAGCCAGTGGTGCTGCAGGCAGGTTCCTCTCAGCCCCCCGGTTCTCTCCTATTCACATCTGGGAGGAGACATAAAGCATGCTGTGCCCCCAGGGGACTATGTTGTCATTGGCCCTGTGTAGGCAGAGTGCCTTGGAGCCCCTCTGCTCAGCTGCTTCTGTTCCCCAGAATTCCAGAGAGCAATAGGGCTACTTAGCTGGGCCCTTAGTGTCAGCTGCAACTGAAATTACCATTCTGTTTATCTCCCCCCTTTCCCCCCCACCCCCCGCGTGATAGACTCAAGGAGCTCGATCCATTTATTTTAACAAAGAGAAGGTTTAGAAGGGACTTGATCCCAGGCTCTAAGTACCTACATAGGGAACAAATATTTAATAACGGGTTCTTCAGCCTAGCAGAGGAAGGTCTAACACAATCCCATGGCTGGAAGCTGAAGCTAGACAAATTCAGACTGGAAATAACACGTACATTTTTAACAGGAACAATTTACCAAGGGTCACGGTGGATTCTCCATCATTCACCATTTTTCAATCAAGACTGGATGTGTTTCTAAGAGATCTGCTCCATGGATTATTGGAGGGCAGTCTCTGGCCTGTGCGATCCAGGAGGTCAGACTGGATGATCACAGTGGTTCCTTCTGGCCTTAGAATGTACGAATCCTTAATGACAATGCTAAATAAGCCAGACCTAAAAGCAATCTCTGTACCGCCCCCCCACACCTCAGACATAGCTGTTTATCATTGCTGTTATTCATCGACCTTTCTGTCCGCATGGCCTCGGGAGAGGAGAATTGCCTCTTTGATCAAAGCAGAGAGACAGCTCCCAAGCCCAGTTCAGTCTACACTATCTCCTGTACGTGACCATGCTCCTTTCCAAGCTGATTTGCAGTCATTTCCCAAGGAAGACCTCATGAGACGTGTTCTCATATGCTTCACCCAGCACCAGAGATATGCTGTCTAGTGTGTTCTCTTTGCCTGCTCACATGATGGAGCCATACAGGTGGTGCTCCAGGCAATCTCCTCGCTCTGAAGACCACAACACAACCCTGGAAGAGAAGCTGGATGGAAGAGCACATATTATTGGTTATAGCATATGACCGGTCTCAAAACAGCAGAAGACTACTCTGAAATGCACCCCTTGGTCTGTTACAGAGACAGAGGCTCTTCCTGGGGTGGGCACTTGTTAGTGAGTGAAGCTACCGACTCCCAAGGCCCTTCCCACCCAGGCATCGCTAGGACTGGAGACAGAAGCAAAAAAAGTGATAAAGAATAACAATAATGCACTAGAGAAGGAACCTGCACCACTGCAGCAGTGCACGGAGGCTGGAATTCCTCCAATGCATGCATTCAAAGTTCCCCTTGCAAGCCCTGACTCAGGGCTGGGGCTGGGGGACAGTAGGTAGAAGGCACAAGGGGAGATCCCCCAGCACACAAGGGGGAAACTGGACTGCTTTGAGCTGGCAACAGCCCATAGGCTGCCCATGGAACCCTACTAGCAATTAGAGCAACTGGGAGCTGCACTGGCCCCTGAGACAGCCCGGCATCCCAGAGGCACAAAGTTGGCTATAAACCATTTTAGCATCCTCTCCCCCAGCTGTGACTTCCTGTACTGCACCTCTCATTAGCCCAGTGCAGAATTCCAGCCTGCAGTCCACAGCATCCCAAAGTGCATTACAGACTGTGGATAAATTGTGTCTGGTCCCTGGAGTCCCCCCCGCCTTTTGAGTCAGGGTCCAGTGACGAACTGTTCCAGGCTGGTGTCACTGGCGGTCCCAGCCACCTCATGAGACTGCAGACCATGGAGGAAAAATTGGGGCAGAGCAAAGTTCGCCTTGTACTAAGAGCTTTTGGGGATATTAAATTGTCATGGAAAGCAGACAGGCCTTCAGGTTTTTAGGTTTCCTCTGAAAGGCACGCACTCAGGCAGACAGAGTAAATTGCATGCAATTCAGTGTATCAATTCTGTTGGGACTGAGATCTGGTCACCCCGTATGCATGCCTGGTGCTAAGACAGAACTGGGAGGAGGTGCTCAGATAGATACTCAAATGTGGTGCTCAGATACCAGTAAGAGGTGAGTGGTATAAAATCTTAGGCACCTAGCTAGTCAGACCCATTTTCATTCCTTCTTCATTAATGTGATGATAAAAGTTAAAGGTCCCTCTACCTGAGTGGCTTCCAAATGGTACCTGGCCGTAAGATGAATTAAGCCGAGTGCCTTTCAGAGAAGGCTGTTGGAACTGGGAGCAATATCTTAGTTAATTAACGCACTATCAGGCTATGATCTAGCGCTAATGCTAGGAGATCACTTCATCTGTTTAAATTCTTATACTGACTTGCCCTCCCTGAGAACGGGGATTGTACGGAAGATACTTTTAGTGCAGAGAATGAAAACCAGTACACGCAGGAGAAGGCAGTCCACGTCTCAGCAAGGAGATTATGGAAATAGCAAGATGTGCTGTACCTTATCTCTATACATAATGTTCAGATATTTTCCTTTTGGGGTTTTTAATAATGGTTTTTCTTTGTTGCCCTTCTTTTATTTGCGCCTGTAAATTTGAGTGAAATTATGGTAAAAAGATATTAAACCCCATGATGCGTAACCATCAGCACTCCCAGCATGTAACCTAATCACAATATTGAGAGTTGAGCTTGGGTCTTTGTGCTGTGAGCAGAACACAGGGGATTTGCTCATCACAGGATATAGTCATGCTAGGTTAGGTAATACTACCAAGTGGACTCAGATTAAGGAGCAAAACACCTCCCAGAGCTTCCTCATTTGAACTCTTGCGTTCGTGCCAAATTTTGGTTGCAAACATACATTCAAATAGGATTTTGTTCACATTACTGTTCTTGGTCCAATTCATATTTGCCTGTGCACAGAGTATTGTGCGCAGGCAAGAGTATATGCACTCTTCATTATTCACTGTGTAGATTATACCACCAGGCCATCCAATCAGTAAATAGAAACAATATCATGTGACTTGGCTGGCCAATCATGCATTACGAATAACAACCGGCAAGTAACCCACTAGCCAAACTTTGTCAATCAGCAGAATTTGATGCATTACAAGATACAAATATAGCTGCAGAAATTGGGACTGAGTTCCAGATGATTCACAAACAGAAAACCAGGGCTGAACTCACCAGATGATTTCTCTGTAGTGGATAATTTGACCATTTACAGGCCAGCACTTGGAGGGATGGGGCCCGAATCTGCATGACGCTGAGTGCTGGCTGAGAGCTGAAGCATGGCGCATTGAGGCCCAGATCCTCTAAAGGTATTTAGGCACCTGACTCCCATCAAAAGTAGGTGCCTAAAAGGCTTTGAGGATTCGGGCCTGAGCACCTTGCAAGATTGGACTCATCCGCCCCACCAGAATCAGCCACGTGTTGGTAGGTATGTCTACACTAGAGCTGGAGGTGTCGTCTCCAGCTCAGGCAGATGTCCCTGCATTGTCTCTGATTGAGGAAAGGGTCTAGCCACCTGAGAATGATCCCATCTGACTATGTACTTGGGTGTCTAGCCCCTCCCACCATTCACAGCACTGTGGCTACACCACTGTTTTTAGTGTGCTAGCTTCATCAAAGCTAGCTCAGGTTACATATGTCACCTCAAGCTGGAAATCACATCTTCCCACTCCAGTGTAGATAAAGTCCCTAAGGTTTTACTGCAAAGCCAGGATTCAGAGCTCTTTCATCAGATATTAAACCTTTCATAGACACTGCAGGCCACCCACCTCTGCTTCCCATCCCTAATTCTAGAAATCCCTTTTATGCAATCTTTTCTCTGTGGTTTGAATTCTCTTTGTTTCTGCAGTTGCTTTGCGCCTGGAGCAGCTCTCCCTGCTGTGACAGCACTCCCTGCTGCTGAGAACCTGCCTGTTGATCTGTTAGCTGAGCTGCTGACAGAGGCAGCTAACCAGGAAGTTTCAGGGGAAGTTTGGAAAGGGCGTGTGAGAGGCTCAGTTCAACATGTGATATCAAGATGGCCAGCGATGGAACAGGGTGGTGACCTGCGATGGATGGGTCATGTTCTCTTTCCTGCCTTTAGCCAGAAGGGATTTCCTGTGCAGGAAGTGCATGTTGGTGGTCGTGCTGGAGCAGAAGATTCTTGGATTGCAGGGACAAGTTAAGATGCTACTGAGAATCAGAGAGATGCTGAGGAGCTTCTAGCCAGCCAGGTTCAGGAAATATCAGTATCCCAGGTTCAAGAAAGAAAGGAGCTGGCCACGCAGGAATCGGTGTGAGAGAAAGTCAGACAGGAGGCCTGGCAGTTCATAACCACTACAGGCAGGACAGCATTCTATATGGTTGAAGACAGATGAAGATGGGCAGCCTATAACATGAGGAGGAATTCCATACAACTAGAAGTTTCCAAATGATACCAGGTCTTCAATGTGGAAACTATGGAAGATACCTCTCAAGATCCAATGGGTCCAAGGGACCAGAGAGATGTACGGGACATCTGTGTGGATGGCAGCTTTGCCCAACCAGTAAGAAAATCAAGCTTACCCACAAAGAGTTCTCCAACCATTCTAGTAAGACAGACAGTCCTTACTGAGGATTCAATACTCAGAAGAATTGAAAGAACCATAGGTGCTGACTCCATGGGTGCTCCAGGGCTGGAGCACACACGGGGAAAAATAGTGGGTGCTCAGCACCCACTGGCAGCCAAGCTCCCCCCACTCCTGCCTCGACACCTCTCCCTCCCCCAAGCGCGCCATGTCCCTGCTCCTCCCCCTCCCTCCCAGAGCTTCCTCCCCCGCCCCCCCGCCGCCTAACAGCTGTTTGGCAATGCTTAGGACTTTCCCGGAGGGAGGGGGAGGAGCGGGGAGGCAGCATGCTCAGGGGAGGAGGTGGAGAAGGGGCGGGGACTTGGCTGAAGGGGGTGGAATGGGGGTGGAAAGGGGGCAGGGATTTTGGGGAAAGTGTGGAATGGGGGCATTGTAAGGGCAGTGCAGGGGAGGGAAGAAGTAGGACAGGGGCGGGGGTGGTCGAGCACCCACTGGGCAGAGGGGAAGTCGGCACCTATGGAAAGAACATTCTGCAAGGGACAGGTGGACCGCATGACAGTGTGCTGCCTTTCCAGAGCCAAGACATGAGACATCACTCTAAGGCCTGGTCTACACTAGGAGTTTATGTCGAATTTAGCAGCGTTAATTCGATTTAACCGTGCAACCGTCCACACCAGGAAGCTAATTAGTTCGACCTAGAGGGCTCTTTAGTTCGAATTCGGTACTCCACCCCGACGAGGGGAGTAGCGCTAAATTCGACATGGCTATGTCGAGTTAGCCTATGTGTGGACGGAAATCGACCTTAGTAGCTCCGGGAGCTATCCCACAGTGCACCACTGTGTTGACGCTCTGGACAGCAGTCCGAGCTCAGATGTTCTGATCAGCTAGAGGGCTCTTTAGTTCGAATTTGGTACTCCACCCCGGCAGGTGGAGTAACGCTAAATTCGACATGGCTAGCTCGAATTAGGCTTGGTGTGGATGCTAATCGAACTTAGTAGCTCCGGGAGCTATCCCACACTGCACCACTCTGTTGACGCTCTGGACAGCAGTCCGAGCTTGGATTCTCTGGCCAGCCACACAGGAAATGACCCGCGAAAATTTGAATTCATTTTCCTGTCTGGGCGGTTTGAATCTGACGGTCTGGTTGCACATCGGGGCGAGCTCCGCAGCACCTGCAACGATGCAGAGCTCTCCAGCAGAGGAGTCCGGGCAATCCCAGAATAGAAAGAGGTCCCCAGCATGGACTGACAGGGAAGTCATGGATCTGATCGCTGTGTGGGGCGAGGAGTCTGTGCTCTCGGAGCTGCGCTCCAGCAAGCGGAACGCAGACCTTCGAGAAGGTCTCGAAAGCCATGAAAGAGAAAGGATACAGCCGGGATGTGATGCAGTGCCGCGTGAAAGTGAAGGACCTAAGACAAGGGTATCAAAAAGTCAGAGCGGCAAACGGACGCTCCGGAGCCCAGCCCCAGACATGCCGCTTCTACGAGGCACTGCATGCCATTCTAGGTGGGTCTGCCACCACTGCCCCACCAGTGACGGTGGACTCCGAGGACGGAATAGTGTACCGGGACAGTTCCTCCTCGATGTTCGCCGATGGGGAAGATGAGGAAGGGTCTTTTGAGGACGGCGCAGGCGACAGCGAACCCACTCCGCTTTCCCTGACAGCCAGGATCTCTTCATCACCCTCACAGAGATCCCCTACCAACCGTCCCGCCCGTTAACCGTACTCGGAATCAGGGGAAGGATCAGGCGGTAAGTGCTACAAACAGGGAAACATTTATTTTTTAAGAAACAGGTATATAAAAAATAGAAATACTATATAAAAATTTTTAAATATCAAACTATACAAAAAGTAGGTCTACACATATAGGAATCGAGCAATAATCCTCTGGGGACAGTTCAAAAAAGCTCTCAGAGAGCAGCTGGAAAAGCCTCAGCAGGAGGTTCCTTGGGAGAGGTGCCTTATTGGGTGCTCCGTGGAAGCACACTCTTCCGCGCCAGGCCATCCTAAGGTAAAGGGGAAGCATCGCCTCGACAAGCATGGCAGCGTATGGTCCTGGTCTGTGCAGGGCTTCTGTTAGCATCCACTCTCTCTGAGTCCGACTGACACGCCTCAGGGTAATGTCGTTCTGGAAGTGCTGCATCTAATTAGGGGAATTAGTGTACTGTTACTATTGTGAATGGTAGACTTTTACTTTGCATAAGAATGACCCTCGCTTAACAGACTTTTACTTTGCATAAGAATGACCCTCGCTTAACAGACTTTTACTTTGCATAAGAATGACCCTCGCTTAACAGCCATGTGTTGGAGGCCACAGAGGAAAAGCATACAGTGATCTTTCCCGTGCACTGGCGGGAGGGGCTGCAAAGGCTCATCTTTTCTGCTTTGCACATTGCCTTTAGCAGGAGAGCACAGCTAACCACTAACTGATAAGCAGTATGTACTGTAAGGCTTACCAGGACTTTGTGCAAGAGGGATGCAGCTGTCTCGCCTCGCTTGTGCGCTATCCAGTGCAACAGCGCCGCCAATGAGAGCGTATTCCGAAATCTCGGACTAGTTCTGAGATCTCCTGAGACTTGGTTCCCTCTTTGGTCTTGTTAACTGAAACTGACTAGACTGTGTTTACTGTTGGCAAACATGCTGTGTTCAAGGAAATCACCTACTTTTTCGCATCACACAGCTTGGCTCCTTCCCGGACTGCCCGGCATCCCCTCGCAGAGGCTGGCTCAGATTAGACGCCGAAAGAAAAAGACTAGGGACGACATGTTCCAGGAACTGATGGCCTGCTCCAGAGCGGAGGCGGCAGAGCAGAGACAGTGGAGGGAGACCCTGTGTCAGCAGCATCGTACACACATGGAACGGGAGGATAGGTGGCGGCAGGAAGACCAGCAGGCGACTCAAACGCTGGTTGGTCTAATTATGGAGCAACGGACACGCTCCGGCGCCTTGTAGATGTTCTGCAAGACCGCAGGCAGGAGGAGAGAGCCCCCCTGCAGTGCATCTGCAACCGCCCTCCAACGCCAAGAAGTCCTGTCCCCCCCTCACCCAAAGTTACAAGAAGGAGGGGCAGTAGGGGCCGTGAGAACTGTCCCTGCACCGCAGCAGACCGATAATGTTCGAGACAACTCTCGCGCTGTAAATTTGTACAAGCTCTTTCCTTACAGCATCAACCAGTCCCAACTCCAAGTTTAAACCCCCCCACTGTGTACTACATTATTAAAAGCGGTTTGGTGTTACTCACTGTTTCCGTCACGTTTCTCGTGTCAGAAGACTTTCTGTGGGTGTGGGGGGGGGGGAAATTGTAATTTCAGTGCATAGCCCACAGTGCCATGGTACAGACTTGGGTGCAGGGTCAACTGCAGGGCACACACAGACTGCAGTCACTAGGCACCAGGGACAGTCTGTGTGGTGTATGCTGCCCCGGGTCTTTCCTTGATGTGTATGCTTGTCCAGGGTCCTGGTGCCTGCCATCCCCGAATGTAAAGGCAGGCTTCCCTTCACATGCACTTGGACCGTAGCCACGATCCTCCCCGGTGCCCTGAGCCCCAAAAAGAGCCCTCATCCAGGGGCAGATACTCACCCTTCCCCCACACCCCTCACCCCGTCCAACGCCCAAACCCACAGCCGTCATGTTAACCCCTATCCAAAGACGGCACCCCGCGCCCCGTCCTGCCAACCCCCCCCGGCCCGCAACCCTCCCCCGCCATGCACAACCACCGTAAACCGTCCCCCACCCCACAGACCTATGTAGGAGCAGGAGGCTGTCCGTCCTCTTTTGGACAAGCGGTCTGTACATCAGTGCACACCTTACCCAGCACAGAATGCTTCCATGTTTCAACCAAGAAACAGAAATGCAAAGTCAACGAAAGATTTATTATTAATTACTGAAACATGTCCTTAGTTTTAAAACGTCCTTTGGAAGTGGGGGAAACTTGGTTTGTGATCAGGCTCTCTTAAAATCAAGTGGACAGTCACAGGTTACCCTGCTCTGCGAGGAAACTCGCTTTCAAAGCCTCCCTGGTGCACATCGCTTCCCGCTGGGATATTCTCTCGGCACGGGTGTCTGGCTGATCGTAAACAGCAGCCAGGCGATTTGCCTCAACCTCCCAAGCGGCCAAAAAGGTCTCGCCCTTGCTCTCACAGAGATTGTGGAGCACACAGCAAGCAGCAATAACTACGGGGATATTCTTTTCGCTGATGTCCGAGTGAGTCAGTAAGCTCCGCCATCTCCCCTTGAGACGTCCGAAAGCACACTCCACCACCATTCTGCACTTGCTCAGCCGGTAGTTGAAGAGTTCCTTCTCACTGTCCAAGGCGCCTGTATAGGGCTTCATGAGCCAGGGCATTAGCGGGTAGGCCGGGTCCCCGGGATCACTGTAGGCATCTGCACATCCCCAACCGTTATTTTGTGGTCCGGTAAGAAAGTACCTGCCTGGAGGCGTCTAAACAGACCAGAGTTCCTGAACACACACGCGTCATGAACCTTGCCTGCCCACCCGACGTTGATGTTGGTAAAACGTCCCCTATGGTCCACCACAGCTTGCAGCGCCATTGAAAAGTAGCCCTTTCGGTTAATGTACTCGCTGGCCTGGTGGGCTGGTGCCAGGATAGGGATGTGAGTCCCATCTATAGCCCCACCGCAGTTTGGGAATCCCATCGCGGCGAAGCCATCTATGATGACCTGGACATTTCCGAGAGTCACTACCTTTGAGAGCAGTTGCTCAACGATTGCGTGGGCTACTTGAATGACAGCAATCCCCACGGTAGATTTGCCCACGCCAAAGTGGTTCGCTACTAACCGGTAGCTGTCTGGCGTGGCAAGTTTCCAGAGGGCTATGGCCACTTGCTTCTGCACACTCAGGGCTGCTCGCATCCTTGTGTCCTGGCGCTTCAGGGCAGGGGACAGCAAGTCACACAGTTCAAGGAAAGTGCCCTTACGCATCCTGAAGTTTCGCAGCCACTCTGTGTCATCCCAGACCTGCAGCACTATGTGGTCCCACCAGTCTGTGCTTGTTTCCCGGGCCCAGAATCGCCGTTCCACACCATGAACGTGACCCATTGCCACCATGATCTCCACTGCCCGGCGTATCCTGGTTTCTGAGAGGTCTGTGCCACTCTCCTCACCGCGCTGCCGGAGCCTCCTCGCCCGGTTTCTCAGCAGCTGACTGTGGAAGAGGTGGACGATAAGGTGCGAGGAGTTGACAACGGCCATAAGTGCAGCGATGATCGCAGCGGGCTCCATGCTTGCAGTGCTGTGGCGTCCGCGCTGTAACCAACCAGACAAGGGCGCGAACAGATTTCCCACCGGCGCTTTCAAGGAAGAGAAGGAGGGCGTGATTGACGGTTCAATGACGACACTAACCCAAAACCACCCTCGACACATTTTTCCCCCCAGCATGCATTGGGGGGAAATCCCAGAATTCCAATGGGCAGCGGGGAGTGCGGGAACTGTGGGATAGCTTCCCACAGTGCACCGCTTCCAAAGTCGACGCTGGCCCCGTGAATGTGGACTCAGAAGTTCGAATTTGTGTATTTAGTATGGATACACAAATTCGACTTATTAAGGTCGAATCCACAAATTCGACTTAAGTAGATTCGAAATAGTCCTGTAGTGTAGACAAGGCCTGTGATTCATCCCAGACCTGCAGCACTATGCGGTCCCACCAGTCCGTGCTTGTTTCCCGGGCCCAGAATCGCCGTCCCATAGCATGAACGTGACCCATTGCCACCATGATCTCCACGGCGCGGCGTACCGTGCTTTCTGAAAGGTCTGTGCCACTCTGTGACTTCATGTCCTCACCGCGCTGCCGGAGCCTCCTCGCCCGATTTCTCAGCATCTTACTGTTGAAGAGGTGTACAATAAGGTGCAAGGAGTTGACAACGGCCATAAGTGCAGCGATGATCGCAGCGGGCTCCATGATCGCAGTGGAGTGGCGTCCGCGCTGTCACTGACCAGAAAAGTGTGCGAACAGATTTCCCGCCGGCGCTTTCAGGGAGGGAGGGCGGGAGTGACGGTTGAATGACGACAGTTACCCAAAACCACCCTCGACACATTTTTCCCCCAGCAGGCATTAGGGGCTCTACCCAGCATTCCAATGGGAAGCGGGGACTGCGGGAACTGTGGAATAGCTGCCCAGAATGCACCGCTTCCAATGTCGACGCTTGCCCCGTTAGTGTGGACTCACAAAGTCGAATTAGTGTCCTTAGTGTGGATACACAAATTCGACTTCATAAGGTCGAATCCACAAATTCGACCTAAGTTAAATCGAACTACTCTTGTAGTGTAGACATACCCTAAGACTGGATAGGCTTCTGAAGTCAACTGGCAAGGATCCCTTGGCAATGTTTCATATTGACACTAATGACCCTGCGCCACGGGATACTTCACAGATAGCAGATGTCTTCAGGAAACTCTGAAGCGTGCTGAAGAAGAAGAATGTCCAAGCAATCTTTTCTGAGGTCTTTCCTGTCCCACGAACAAAGGAAGACAGAAGGCAGAAGATTCTGGAAATGCATCGCTGGCTAAGTAAGGGGTTTTAGGTGCAGGGCCCTGGTTTTATGGAATGCTGATCCACCCTTTACAGGGAGAGGGGGATGTATAGTTGGCTGGATCCACTTCAGTAGAAAGGAGACTAAAGTTTTGGGGGACAAGCTGCATAGAACAGTCAGGAGGGATTAAACTAATAGAAATACCTGGGGAAGGTAAAAAGAGGGAAGATAGGAGCACTCAGCATAAAATCGAGATGTTGAGAACAAAACTGATGAAGGAACCAAAAGGCCATGAAGAGAAGAAATTTTTGAATTGCCTATACGCTGATGCTAGGAGCCTGGGTAACAAACAAAATTAATTGGAATTGTTCATTTATGAGCATAAATTTGATCTAGCTGATATTACTGAAACCTGGTCAGATGATATGCACAACTGGAATGTTAAAATCAAAGGTTACAACCTATTTAGGAAGGATCGAGTGGTCAAAACAGGATGGGGAGGGGCACTTTATGTCAACAATGGCATTACCTGTTTCTGAGTCACTGATAACTCGGAAGAAAATGAACTTGAATGTTTATGGGTCAATGTTCTAACAGATCAAGTGCCAGATAGGGTGCTAGTTGATGTCTGTTATAGACCTCCAAATCACACTAGGGAACAGGATGACTGCCTCCTATGCACTTATCTATAATGTGTAGGAAAAAATATGTGTTCATGGGGACTTCAGTTTGAGCGACAGGTGCTGGAGGTGCCATGCTGCCAGTGCTAAAACATCATTGGGATTTCTAAACACTATAGCTAACAATTTCCTAACTCAAATAGTGTTGCAGCCAACACAGGGGAATTCTATATTAGCACTTGTCCTAACAAATACAGAGGAGCTGATGACAGAACAAAAAATTAATTGTGGCTTAGGTACAAGTAATTGTCACTTGATCACATTTATAATGTGCAAGCAGAATAAAGTCCAGAGCAGTAATATCTATACCTGGTGCTTTAATAGGGCCAATTTCTCAAAGCTGAAAACAATTATGAGCCAAATCAGCAGTGGGGAAGAATTCAATCAGAAACATGTGAATGATAATTGTGATAAAAACACCTTACTAGTTGCCCCAAAAGCCACAAATCCACTGACACATTCTATACCTCAGGGGAGTGCCCTGTAACCCCCTGTACCTATTGGGTTCCGGGAAGTGGGCGGGCCTGTAACCCCCTGTACCTCTTGGGTTCCGGGAAGTGGGCGGGCCTGTAACCCCCTGAAGTGGGGCAGCTGCTCAACTCCTGGAAAACAAGGGTTAAAAGCAGCTTTGGCGAGTGAGAGCAACTGAGTGAGTAGTGTTATATCCTTGGGGGCAGCCAGTTTAGGAAGAAATCACTTGAGGCCAGAGAGCAGACAGCTAACAAAACCACCATTTTATTTACAGACCATAATACTCTAACTCAGTTGCCATAGCAACAGAAACCATGACAACCAAATACACAACATATTCCTCCCCCCCTAATAAGAACATCCCCTAAATAAAAACAAACAAACACACACTAGACTAGAGAAGGAGGGTAGACTGCCTCCATTCCCGGCTAAACCCTGGGGATTATTTTGCCCCATAACCGTGGGTTCGCCCTAGCTAGAGATCCAGCAGATGAGGAGGCCTTCTGTCTCTAGGTGGATTACGGCGAACTTCTGGTGTTATTGCACCCGAAAGCACTAGGGGCTCAGGGTCCGCAGCACGAACGGGTGAGGAGGTGGTATCAGCTCGTGCTGGGCAAAGGGGTATCTCAGCCGCCGGCAGTAATGGAGGAGAACAGTCAGGAACAGGTGACTCGTGATTCGGTGCCTCACCAGAAGAGGTGAAGTCAGACCCCTCAACTGCAGATGGGTCCTGAGGACTGGCATGACCTGGCAACAGCTGATCTACATGTCGCCTCCAGGTAACATTCTCTGCAGTCCGGACTGTGTAGGAAACAGGTCCTGTTTGAGTGATGACTGTGGCTGGGACCCATTTAGCTCTGGAAGTATAATTCCGAGCCAAAACTGGCTGTCCCGGGCTAAAGGTTCGGTCTTTTGCTCTGGGTGCCCGTCTGATGACTTGATATTGCTGCTGATGTTGCACAGTTTGTCGGGGTTCAGAAGGTTTCAGCAGATCAAAGCAAGTGCGCAGCTGTCGTCCCAACATTAGAAAGGCTGGGGATGCCTGGGTCATAGCATGAGGGGTGTTTCTGTAGGAAAGTAAGAAGATATCAAGACGCTTTTGAATGGAGTGTTGTCCCCTTGCTGATTTCAAAGCGTTTTTCATTGTCTGCACAAATCTTTCAGCTAGTCCGTTGGTGGACGGATGATATGGTGCTGACGTGATGTGGTGTATCCCATTTGCCTTCATAAAATTTTGAAACTCCTGAGAAACGAACTGCGGTCCGTTGTCGCTCACAAGTTGTTCTGGCAGACCAAAACGACTAAAGAGTCCTCGTAGTTTTTGGATAGTACTCTCTGCAGAAGTGGACTGCATTATAGAGACTTCTGGCCATTTAGAATGGGCATCTATTGCCACCAAGAACATGCTTCCTTCAAGGGGGCCAGCAAAGTCAACGTGAATACGTTGCCACGGGTTTTCAGGCCAGTCCCATGGGTGTAGGGGTGCCCACTGGGGTGCATTCCTCACACCCTGACATGACATACAAGCTTTTGCCTTCTCTTCAATAGCGCTGTCCAATCCAGGCCACCAAAAATAGCTTCGTGCAATTTCCTTCATGCGCACTATTCCACAGTGACCGGAATGTAGCTGTTCTAACATCTGTGATCTCAGTGGTGGTGGAATAATGACACATCTCCCCCACAACAAACAACCAGATTGGACCGATAACTCCATCCGTTTGGACATGTAGGGAACAAGGTCGGATGCGACCGGAGAGGTTTGTCGAGATTTTCCATGCATCACCAGGTCCATAACTTGGGACAATACTGGGTCAACGCGAGTTGCTTTCTTTATCTGAGTAGCAGTGATGGGTGTATTCTCTACCTGTTCAAAGTAGAAGATTTCCTTTTGGGCGCTATCTTGATGTTTGACCGGCAAAGGCAACCTCGAGAGGCCATCTGCATTGCCGTGCAGAGTGGATTTCCGATATTTAATTTCATATGTGTGTGCTGAAAGTAACAATGCCCAACGTTGCATACGACTAGCAGCTAATGGGGGAATGCCTGTGTAGGGTCCAAAAATTGACGTCAGAGGTCAATGGTCTGTAAGAAGAGTAAACTTTCGCCCAAAGAGGTACTGATGAAACTTCCGAATTCCAAAAACAATTCCTAATGCCTCCCGTTCGATTTGGGCGTAGTTAGTTTCTGCTTTGCTTAGAGTGCGTGAAGCAAAAGCAATAGGTCTCTCTTCTCCCGAAGGTATAATGTGTGACACGACTGCTCCCACTCCATAAGGGGAGGCATCGCAGGCCAATTGTAGGGGTAAGGATGGATCAAAGTGCGTTAGAACTTCAGAATTTAACAATGCATCCTTAGCTTTGTTAAATGCAACGATCACAGGCTTCAGTCCACTTCCAGGCCTTGTTCTGCCCAAGGAGCTCGTGAAGTGGTTTTAGCAGTATGGCTAACTGTGAGATGAACTTTCCATAATAGTTCAGTAGTCCTAGAAATGAGCGCAGCTGGCTTACATTTCGTGGTGGGGGAGCCTCCACAATAGCTTTAACTTTTGCAGGGGCCTTATGAAGACCTGCAGAATTGATGATGTGTCCCAAATATTCAACAGAGGGCTTGAAGAATTCACACTTGTCTTTGCGAACTCGTAGGCCATACTCTTCCAATCTTTGTAGGGTAGCCTCTAAATTCTTTAAGTGATCCTCTTCATTTCTTCCAGTGACCAGGATGTCATCCAGATAGCACTGAACTCCTGACAAGCCACACAAGATCTGGTCCATAGCTCTCTGGAACAGGGCGGGAGCCGATGTTATTCCGAAGGGTAGGCAACAGTATCGATAAAGCCCCTTATGAGTCACAATAGTCAACAGGTCTTGGGACTTTTCATCGACGTGCATCTGTAAATATGCTTGACTCAGATCAATCTTACTGAACTTTTGTCCCCCAGCCAGGCCTGCGAAGAGGTCATCGATGCGGGGAAGCGGGTATTGCTCTGCACACAACACTGGGTTGACAGTGACTTTAAAATCACCGCAAATCCGGAGAGAGCCATCTTTCTTCACTATTGGAACGATAGGAGTGGCCCATGAGCTATGGGTAACTGGTATTAGGACTCCATTGGTGACCAGGCGCTCCAGGTCTGCTTCAACCTTTGGCCTGATGGCATATGGCACAGTTCGGGCTTTCAGATATTTTGGTGGACTGCCAGGTTTAATGTTCAATGTCACAGTGATTCCCTTCATACTTCCCAAATCATCTCCAAAAACAGCAGCATGTTTCCTTAGTATAGGGGTTAGACTGGTTTCTTCTTTAGTCATCCGGTGCACTTCTGCCCAGTTCAGTTGAATCTTCCCAAGCCAAGACCTACCCATTAAGGCTGGGTAGTTACCTCTCACCACAAACAGTGGCAATCTAGCGGCCTGTCCATTGAGCTCCACCTTAACATCAATAGTGCCGACCATGGGCACAGCTTCTCCCGTATACGTCTTCAGAACAGTTTTTGTTGCCTTAAGCGGAAGATGCTGTAGCTTTTCTTTATACACAGTCTCAGAGACCAGCGAGACAGCTGCACCGGTGTCTAGTTCCATGCGTATAGGTTTGCCCTCCAATAAGGGGGTTACCCAGTATTCATGTGAGCCCGCTGCCAAAGACAAAACATGCAGTGGCACTTCCTCTTGTGATGAGGTGTCTCCTTGATCATCCTGGGTCTGCTCTAGAGTATGCAAGAGTTCCTCTTTTTGTCGGCCAGACCACAGGCCTCTTTTTCTTTTGTTTACAGGCACACTCAATGTGTCCCTTTTTGCCACAGTGTCGACACACCAGGTCCTTACACCATCATTCTGATGCCTGGTGTCCTGGCTTACCACAGCGGTAACATTCTTGACTCTGCACAGTTTTGTGGGTCGGTTCTTGTGACACTTTTTGCACCCTAGGGGGTGCACCGATGTATTGTGCCTCCCTTGTAGCCAGTTCCATGGAGACAGCAATATCAACAGCCTTCTGTAAGGTAAGCTGAGCCTCTGTCAGTAGGCGCTTCCGTATAGCTTCACTGTACAGGCCACACACTAACCTGTCACGCAGGGCATCATGTAACATTTCTTTAAATTCACAGTGTTCTGCTAGCTTTTTTAGAATGGCTACAAATTGTACAACTGTTTCATCTTCCTTTTGGTCTCTTTTGTGGAACCTATATCTTTCAGCAATTACCAGTGGTTTTGGGGAAAAATGGGACCCCAGGATTTCCACAATGTCACTGTAAGGTTTAGTTGCTGGCTTAACAGGGTGTAGTAAGCTGTGTAGCAGGGAGTAGGTTTTAGCTCCTACAACACTTAAGAATATTGGCACCTTCTTTGCTTCTGTAATGTCATTTGCAATAAAAAAAAGCTCAAAACGCTCAGTATACACATGCCACTGCTCTGTATTCTCATCAAAAGGCTCCAGAGGCCTGGTCAGAGTAGCCATGATTTTAGTTTCACTTTCACAGTCAGTGCAAAGAAGCAGCCTTTTTGTTTGTTTGTTCTTTACCTTGACTTCTACTTCCTTCTGTTACTGGAGCAGCACCGGAATCCCATCCTCGTCACCACTTGTTATATCCTTGGGGGCAGCCAGTTTAGGAAGAAATCACTTGAGGCCAGAGAGCAGACAGCTAACAAAACCACCATTTTATTTACAGACCATAATACTCTAACTCAGTTGCCATAGCAACAGAAACCATGACAACCAAATACACAACAAGTAGCTCACCATAGGTGTGGCCAGGTCAGTCAGGGCCCAGCTAACCCTTATAAGAAAGCTCTAGGGCCAGGCTGCAGGAGTCTCTTTCTTGCTCAGGAGAGGGAAGGACCTGGCTGCCTGGGAGCCTAGGGTACTGGGAGTAGAGCAGTGCTGGGGAAAGGCAAGAGGAACTGGGGAGCTCCAGCCTGGCAAATCCCTAGGCTGCAGGCCTGGCTAAAGGCCAAAGCTGGTACAGGGGTTCCAGAGGTGCAGCCTGGGCTTAGGCAGAGGCACTTGGTCTGACTCCCTTGCCAATGATAAGTGGCCTTTACAGACTGCAGTCTGCCCCAGTGAGTGGGGGCTAGATGATGACTGGCAGTAGCCACTGAGGCAAGGTGGGTTTAGGGGGTTGGGGGTTCTCCTAGGAGGGGAGACCCAGAGTGTGGGTGTACTGCTGGGGCAGAACCCTGAGGTAAAGGGCACTGGGGTCTGGGAGGGACACAGGGCCAGTAGCAGGTGAGACACTGGCCTGCAGAGGGTGCTCCATATGCTGGAGAGCTAATTCCCAGGATGACCAGCAGGAGGCATCATGCTGGTGAGTTGTTGCCTTGCTATACCCCCATATTCATCATGTATATATAATTATGATAGTGCACATAAAGCATGTCATATGAGGTATCAGGGGAAAGGTTATGATTTGCTGAAAGGCACTGCTCTATCTAAATATGTATATCATTAGTGTATGTATAGTTATGAGGTTGTGTTGTAGGGTGGTCATTAAAATATGCTGTGAGTTGGGGACTTGCCCAGATATTAGATCCCCAGAGACAAGGACAAGGGAGCTAACAAATGCCTGGGTAGGCGTTGAACAACCATCAACAGCCATTGTCCAGCAAGGGAGCTACAATTCAGTGACTCACTTGCACAAGGCCACACTGGGGAACTGCTCAAACTTGCCTGGTGACTCAGCAGTGCCTACCAGGCATGCCTGGATTTATGTTCTCCAAGTACATGGACTAAGGGTATAAAACAGAACATAGTGGCCCCAAGCTTTGCCTTTTCTCCTCCCCCCACCTATACTGCAAGCAGCAAGGATGCTCAGAAGACTCCAACTAGCCCAGGTTTCAAGGGTGAAATCTGTGTATTATGAACTGTAACATCCAGTGGAGTGAGAGAACTGCTTAATCTAAATACTGCCTAGGTTTAGGATTTACAGGTTTAGGATTTAGATTGTGCACTTATTTTGTTTTCTTAGGCATAAAGTCAGAGATTGAGTGATTGGTAACTATCTTTTGTAATCAATACACTTGTTTTACTGTTTATCTTTACCAGTGAGTTTGACAGAAGTGTTTGGTAAATCAGCTCAGGACACAAAGGCTGGTGTATGCTCACTTTCCATGGATGAAGTGGTGAGACAATTAATAAACCTGCATTGCCCAAGAAAGGGTCTTGAGCAGAGCAAGATAGTATATTCCCTAGGATACAAGGCTGCGAGTTGGCAAGACTTGGCTGGTGTTTTTCTATGTGTGATTCATGTAGGGTGACCAGATGTCCTGATTTTATAGGGACAGTCCCGATTTTGGGGTCTTTTCTTACATAGGCTCCTATTACCCCCCACCCCCTGTCCCGATTTTTCACATTTGCTGTCTGATCACCCTAGATTCATGAGTGGCTCTGGGAGCATTCATGCAATCTAGCTGGGTATGGGGCTCCACATGCTGTTGTGCTGAGTGATCACAACGCCTGGAGGGGTTCGCTGCTTGTCACTAGAAAAGCATTGTGAGAGACAGCTCAGGCTGGAGAGATAAGGGGGCACAATGTCTCACAATCCTAGGTTGCACCTTGGGGATCCCATCACACCCACAATGGAGGAAGAAGGTCATGCTTTTAAAAAAAACAACAACCTGGTTTAGAAGGGGAGTGAAGGCATCTGCTTAAAAAAAAGTGTGTGTTTAAACAAATGGGAAGCTGATAGTAATGCATCTAAATCAGAAGTTAAAAACTGTAGGAAATTTATAAGGGAAGCCAAGAGACACAAGGAAAACTCTATTGCCAGCAGAGTGAAGAACAATAAGTAAGAGTTGTTTAACTATATTAGGACAAAAAGAATCCTGACAATGGTTGGTCCATTACAAGAAGGATAGCATTATCAGTAATAACTCAGAAAAGGCAGTGATTCAATAAACATTTCTGTTCTGTATTTGGGGGAAAAAAACAGATGATGCAGTCTCATTATATAGTGAAAACATATTTTCCATTCCACTTGCATCTCTGGAGGATGTTAATAAGAAGCTACTAAAGTTGGACATTTTTAAATCCGCAGATCCAGATAACTTGCATCCAAGCATTTAAAAAGAGCTGGCATGTTGATTTTCAGTAAGTCTTGGAGCCCTGGGGAAGTTCCAGAAAACTGGAAGAAAGTTAACATTGTGCCAGTTAAAAATGGTAAACAGGATGACCCAAGTAATGATTAGCCTGTCAACCTGACATCAATTCCAGGCAAGATAATGGAGCAGCTGATATGGGACTCAATGAACTAAAAGAGGGTAATTTAATTAATGCCAATCAACAGGAGTTTATGGAAAATACATCCTTTCAAACTAACTTCATATTTTTTTATGAGATTACAAATTTGTCTGAAAAAACATGAGTGTTTACATAATCTACTTAGACTTCTGTAAGGTGTCTGACTTGGTATTTGATTAAAAAAGTAGAATGCTATAAAATGAAGTTGGCATAATGTGACACTTTGTACCTCGAACACCCTGCACCCCCACGTTCATCCTTTTAATATGATTGTGTGGTATCCAATGCAAAGTTTGTCATGTCGGTTGTCTTTGAAAGGTTCATAATGCACTGAGCATTGTTGTTAATGCTATAGGTTGTAATTGCCTGAATATAGTTATGATGCTGAAAATGTGTCCTCATGGCTTAAAACAAGCCCAGGCAAAACTGTCCAGGAGCAGAGGGGCAGTTCATACCTCATAAGGGCATGTATGAGACAAACCCACCCCAGCCTCACAGGAACAAAAGACACTGGCCTAGGCAGCAACAAAGGATATGTTGGACTCTCAAGTGAGTCACCCCCATTCCCTTGGTCAGTTTGGGACTGTGATGAGGTAATGCTCACCTGACTCTGAAGGGGGGAGCAAAGCCAAGAGGGAAGAAAGAACATGACAAAAAGGAGAGACATTTGCCATGTGCGCTCTCTCTCTCTCTCTCTCTCTCTCTCTCTTCCAGCTCCATCTACAGACACCACCACCAAGCAACTGAAGCGCTGATCAAAGAGGAGAGCCTGACTGAAGGGCAACCAGCCAGCCTGTGGTGAGAAGCATCTAAATTTATAAGGGCACTGAAAGTGTTAAGATCAGCTTAGAATGCATTTTGGTTTTATTTCATTTGATCAAATCTGACTTGTTCTGCTTTGATTTATAATCACTTAATCTATCTTTTGTAGTTAATAAATGTATTTATTTGTTCTACTTGAAGCAGTGTGATTGGTTTGAAGCATGTCAGACTCCCTTTGGGATAACAAGCCTGGTACATATCAATGTCTTTGTTAAATTGACAGACTTATATAAGCTTGCAGCGTCCAGTGGGCATAACTGGACACTGCAAGATGGAGGTTCCTGGGGTCTGGGACCAGAGATATTGGCTAGTGTTATTCAGTTGTACAATACAAGGAACAGCTGGCCAAAAGTGCTCACTTATGTAGCTGGGAGCAGCCCGGAAGTGGGGCTTCTCACAGCAGAGCAGGGTAAGGCTGGGTCCCAGAGTCGAGGATTGAAGTGACCTAGCAGATCACCAGTCCAGATAACACCAGGGGAATGTCTCACATACATTAAATGGATTTAAAACTAGCTAACTGGTAGATCTCAAAATGTAGTTGTAGATGGGAATTGTTAGCGAGAGGATCTGTTTTTTCTAGTGGTATCCTGCAGGCATCAGTTCTTGGCCCTACATTATTTAACATCTTAATCAAGGATCTGGAAGAAAACATCACGGATAAAGTTTGCAGGTGACACAGACATTGGGGCAGTGGTAAATAATGAAGAGGACAGATCACTGATTCAGAACGATCTGGATAACTTGATCAGGGGTGGCTCTAGGTATTTTGCCGCCCCAAGCATGGCAGGCAGGCTGCCTTCGGCGGCTTGCCTGTGGGAAGTCTCCGGTCCCGCGGATTTGGCGGCATGCCTGCGGGAGATCCGCCAAAGCCACGGGACCAGCGGACCCTCCGCAGGCATGCCGCCGAAGGCAACCTGCCTGCCGCCCTCGCGGCGACCGGCAGAGTGCCCCCCCATGGCTTGCCACCCCAGGCACGCGCTTGGCATGCTGGTGCCTGGAGCCGCCCTTGACTTGGTAAACTGGACGCAAACAATATGCATTTTAATATGGCTAAATGTAAACAGATACATTTGGGAACAAAGAATGTAGGCCATACTGACATGATGGGGGAATCCTATCCTGGGAAGCAGGGACTCTGAAAGAGATTTTTGGGGTGCTGGTGGAACTAGTTCCCTATGTGACTCTGTAGCCAAAAGGGCTAATGCAATCCTGGGATCTATGAACAGAAGACTCTTGAGTGGGAGCAAAGAGGTTATTTTACCATTGCTGCTGGAATCCTGTATCCAGTTCAGTTGCCCACAATTCAAGAAGGATATTGATAAACTGGAGAGGGTTCAGAAAACAGGCACAAGAATGATTCATAGATTCTAGGACTGGAAGGGACCGCGAGAGGTCATCGAGTCCAGTCCCCTGCCCTCATGGCAGGACCAAATACTGTCTAGACCATCCCTAATAGACATTTATCTAACCTACTCTTAAATAACTCCAGAGATGGAGATTCCACAACCTCCCTAGGCAATTTATTCCAGTGTTTAACCACCCTGACAGTTAGGAACTTTTTCCTAATGTCCAACCTAAACCTCCCTTGCTGCAGTTTAAGCCCATTGCTTCTTGTTCTATCCTTAGGTGAACAAGTTTTCTCCCTCCTCCTGATGACACCCTTTTAGATACCTGAAAACTGCTATCATGTCCCCTCTCAGTCTTCTCTTTTCCAAACTAAACAAACCCAGTTCTTTCAGCCTTCCTTCATAGGTCATGTTCTCAAGACCTTTAGTCATTCTTGTTGCTCTTCTCTGGACTCTCTCCAATTTCTCCACATTTTCTTGAAATGCGGTGCCCAGAACTGGACACAATACTCCAGTTGAGTATTGATTAAAGGATTAGAAAACATGTCTTATAGTGATAGACTCAAGAAGCTCGATATATATTTAGCTTAACAAAGAAAGGGGTGACTGGATCACAGCCTATAAGTACCTACATGGGGAAAAAATATATAATAATGGGCTCTTCAGACTAGCAGAGGAAGGTCTAACACAAGCCAATGGCTGGAAGTGGAAGCTAGACAAATTCACACTGGAAATAAGGTGTAAATTTTTAATAGTGAGAGTAATTAATCATTGGAACAAGTTACCAAGGGTCATGGTGGATTCTCCATCAGTGATAATTTTTAAATCAGGATTGGATGTTTTTTAAAAGCTCTTGTCTGGGAATTACTTTGATGTGTGCTACACAGGATGTCAGACTACATGATCATAATGGTTCCTTCTGGCTTAGAATCTTTGAATTTCCTGGGGCATGCTGAGCAGAGGCAATCCTTTACTGAACTACGTTTAATTCCTGTGCTGCTTGGCTGAGATGACCCCCTGAGCTCTGGCTGAGATACTAGAATGGGGAAAAGGATAATTAGGGAGGGAAGACTGACAGCAGGGGCTGTGAGCAACCTGAGAAATTAAGACAGACATCAAATAGAAGTCATCATGCAGCCAATCAGTGCCACAGCAAACCTGTAATCATGGCCTGTCACTTCAAGCTCTTAATGTGGCTTGCTGTGTATTTTAAAACTGAAATGACTTCTATTGACAGGAACAGTATCCCCAAGGTAGTTTCTGCAGCCCTTTCACATGCCCCACTCCTTCTTGCACACACATGTACCCTGTCTCCCTGCCCAATGGCTTTTATTTCCAAAGGCAGAAGCATTTGAAAGTTGCCTCACCTAGGCTAAGAAGTTCACTGCACAACAGTGTCTCCTGGAAAACCCTTGGGCAGCTGTGTCAGGCTCTCTTAGATTCCCAGGACACTGACATGTCAGGAACTGATGCTAATTAGAGCTGGGGGTAAGGAGTACTGCAAAAAAGTATTCAGCAATCCTTCTCCTGCCCCTGCAGCCTTGGCTTTGAGAGTACTTCTGATGCTGCTCATGCAGCCCCTTTTCCCCACCACACAATTGCACACAAGGAGTTCTGGTCACAGTAAGGCTGCATTACAAACCTGGGTCTGTGAAACCCAGGCTTGTGGACCTGGTGTTTCCAAGCCCATGCTTGAGCATTCACACTGCATTGTAAACCTGGGTTTGCAATTGCTGGATCCAGGCCTTGCAGCCATGCTAATTTGTCCACACTGCATGACACAGACCTTCTAATTCAGGTCTGTGTCTTGAGCTGTCCCCACACTGTGAAGTGACAGGGCTTGGACTGAGTCACAGTGGGACTTGGGGTCTGACCCATTCCCCGAGCAGGACCAGCTCCTGAGTGCTTGCTGCCCCAAGTCAGACTGATTTGTGTGCGGACAGCAGCAGGGTTTTGGCTCAAACCTGAGTCAGAGCCCAGGCTTAGCGCGCAGTGTAGACATACCCTAGTGAGAGTTTCACAAGTCCCTTTGTGTTTGGTCCACCAGCCTGTGCTTGGGACCTGTCAGCCAGCTCTCTTCCCTGGGACCTCTTGCTATTGCTGCTGTGCATCCTAGCTGTCAGTCGACTAGCAGGAATCTGCCTTTCACCCTGGAACAGGCTCTGCCTTGCCCCAGCCATATACTTAGTTAGGTGATGGAGGCACATCTCAGGGGAGGCAGGACTAGGCAGTCCCAGAGCAGTCCTGTGCATGCCGCTACATAGGCCCCCTCTCCTCCAGGATGAGGGATAGATTTTAAGGCCAGAAGGGACTGTTCTGATTATCCTGTCTGATGCCTGGATAGTGCAGGCCACAGAGCCTCCCCCACAGAATCCAGCATCTAGCCCAGTAACCTATGGTTGAACTCAAGCATCTCATTCAGAAGGGCACTCAACCTTGCCTACAGGTGAGGGAGAATCCAGCATGTCCCTAGGTAAATGATTCCAATGGCTAATTCCCCACTCTGTTAAAAAAACTGCACCTTAGTTCTAGCCTGAATGTCTCGGGTTCAGCTTCCAGCCTCTGGATCTTGTTCTGCCTTTGGCCACTAGAGTGAAGAGGAAGCCTCTGCTAGCAGAAATCTTCTCCTGCGTAAGTCCTTATAGCTGCTCAACCCACCTCTGACTGTTCTCTTAGATAAACTAGCTAGGCTGAGCTTGAGTCTCTGACTCGACAGGAGGTTTTTCAGACCTTGAATTGTTTTGGTAACTCTTTTCTGAACACTTTCCAGTTTGTCCACATCCTTTTTAAAGCGTGAGCATCAGAACCACCCAGAATATTCTGCTGAAGGTCTCATAATGCCATACACAGTGATAGCACCACCTTCCTGCTCATTTATCCAAGGATTGCATTCTCTGTCTCTCAGCCACTGAGAGCCTTAGCTATCCATTAGGATACCTGAGTCTTTTTCAGAGTCACTTCTTTCCAAAATTCAGTCCCTCATCCTCTAAGTGTGACCTACATTCTTGATTCCTATATATTTGACCTTGCATTTAGCTGTATTAAAACACATTATTCAAATTCAGAAGCAGAAGTGTTAGAGAAAGAATTGCTCTTCCTCTGCAGAACTCAACATTCCTAAAGAGAGACAGAGATGGCTCCTGCATTCCTTCACCAACATGAACACAGGGAAGGCAACTCTGCTAAAAGAGAGAGCAACTGCACCCTCCCTATCCAGGCCAACATCATGACAGCCATGCAGAATGGGCAAGGTCTGCTTTCGTGGGACAGCAGTTGTGCCCCACAGCCTCATCAGTGCTGGTTATTGAGGGTCAGTCACTGACAAACTGGGTGGGTCACAAAAATCCAAATGAAGGTGTCCATATCTCAGAAACCACCAACTGTTTGCTTCAGCAGAGAGGCCTGGAACTGAATGGGCCATGGAGATTGAGCTCCACTCCCACTCCCACTCCTACATGTAGAGTCCCTCCAGGGCTGGGATGAGGTACAAGGGCACTGGGATATTGAGGGGGAGACTTGCCCTGCGCTGCCCATGCTGCACCTGTTCTATGGATAAATGAAGGAATTTGGTGTCCAGCACTGCCAACCCAGCACCTTCTACACCTAGAAATGGAGGTTCAGATCTTCAAAACCTGCCAAGTCCCAGTGTGCTGCAGCCAAGGCACCGTACTCAGTCACTGCAGCAGTCGGCATGACTGCCTGCAGATCAAGAGTACGTGCTCTAGCTACCAACCTGACTGGCAGTGCTCTGTACCCGTGCAGAGAGTTGTCCAGAACACCGAAGTTCTGTCCTGCAGGAAATTCTCAGATTTCAACGTTCTGTTTCATGCCAAATCAGGACACAAACCTGAAATCTTGGAAGTTTTTGCAAATCAAAATATTCTATAATTGGTCACTTCGACTTCATAATTCTGACTTTTGTCTTATATTATATTATTGTGACAAAGTCAGGCCAGATGGCTGCAAGAGGGTCTTTTGTTTGTTTGTTTTACAAAGTTTCTTATCTCATCTTCCCAGCTCTTGGTGGATGCACTTTAGATTATTCCAATCGTGTTGGCTACATCCAATGCATCATAGTCTGAAGCAAGACGGACATAAGCCTTCTTTCTCACCATCGGGACAGATCAATGTGTTGATTCTTGGCCACATCAATATCACACAGTTTCTTGACAGCCTGCTTGATCTGATGTTTCTTGGCCTTGATATCTACGATGAAGACCAGGGTGTTATCCTCTATCTTCTTTATGGCTGACTCTGTGGTCAGAGGGGACTTGATAATGGCATAGTGGTCAAGTTTGTTTCTCCGAGGAGCACTCTTTCTAGGCTATTTGACTGTCTCTGTAATTGTAAAGTTTTGGGCTTCCTGAAGGTGGAAGATGTCCTGATTTACTACTACTTGTGACTGTGGACTCCTTTCAAGACACCCTTTTTATCCTTCAGAGCCTTGGATTTTGCCTCTGGAAGGCTGATATATTAGCCCTACAATGTTAAAGGCCCTTTTCCCTTCAAGCTGAGAAGGGGTTACCTCAGGTCAATTAGGAACACCTGATCCCAATTAAGGGCTGCCTGGGGCCTATAAAAATCCCTCCTCTGGGCAGAGAAAAGGGGAAGAGAGAGAGACAAGCTGTTACCAGGCTAGGGGCAGTAGGTAGGGTGACCAGATGTCCTATTTTTATAGGGACAGCCCCATTTTTTTGGGACTTTTTCTTTTACCACCCACTCCTTGTCCCATTTTTTCACAGTTGCTATCTGTCACCCTAGCAGTAGGTAAATAAGCTTTTCCAGGCCGAGAGGCTGTGCTTCTTCCCATAGGGAAAATAGGCAAACCTGAGTGCTTGCTAGGGGAAGGACTGACATCCTAGGGCAAACTAACAGGATGATACTCTGAACCAGCGAGGGGGGCAGCTAAAAGTACCCCCTTGGGATTTTTGGTTATGAGACTGTTTCCTTTTTATTTGGTGGAGGATCACCCCTTAGGCTGACCCTCAGGCCTACTCTGAAAGAATGACTAAGGCAGCACAGAAGGTGGAAGGCGAACCCTGCCCTGAGCAGGGCTGATTACCCCAGTCCTGCCATCACCAGAGGGGGAAGCACTAAGTCTGGCGAAACGAAGGAGGTGCCTTGCCATATTGTTACTAGATTTGCCCATTACTTTGGGGTATGCTCATTTATTTGGGTTACTCTTCTCGGGGAGGGAGGTCTGTCTGTAATTCTATCAATGTACTGCTTGTGTTTTCATATGGAGCTCTACTTCTCCCTTCTGCAAATCCCCTCCCAATGGAGCTATCGTGCAGGACCTAGGTTCCCTAGGGCTGGGTTTCTCCAGCCCCAGAACCTGATGAACACACCCACACATACATTCACAGAGCAAGTCTGGGCGGACTGGGTCAATCAGCACTGTCAGGCTGACCCCTTATATGTCTCTGGACTTCCTTGGCTGGATGAAGCAGCACTTTCAAGCTGCCTCTCCTTATATGTCGCTGGGCTCCATGGACTGGGTCAAGCAGCACTTTCAAGGCGTTACCTTTGTGCGTCCCAGATTCAGCACGTCCCTATCCCCACGACACTCTCACATCACAATTGTACCAGCAGTAACCTACTTGATGAGCAAACCCCACAGTATTTTGGGAGCTGCAGGGATCTTTAGCTTAGGTAAAAGAAGCATTGCTGTAGAGTGAATGGGGGAAGCTAAAAACACAAAAGAGTAAAGTTCAGCAAGAGAGAGAGAAGCAACCAACTTAACCATAAAAGTTATTTATTGAATAATAGTGATAACTACACAAGGAGGGCTAAACCAACATAACATACATTATTAAAGGTTAATACCTAAGGTAGAAAGGAAAACAGAGAGAGAGAGAGAAGGGGATCTCACTGCTCCCTGAAGCTTGAACTGGTCAGGGTTCCCGGGTGATGGTGGTAGCTCAGGGTCCTGAGGGCAGGAGACAGGCAGAGTCCTCAGCATGATCGGTCAGGAGAATATGGAGTCCCAGTGGAACAATGCATAGTTTGGATCTGAGGAGCTAATTTGCACAGCGTGCAAGCAGGGTGCAAAAACACACCTGCACACCTCTGCAGCGCTGCAAAGCAAAGCGCCAGTGTAATCAGCAGCCAGCCAAGCCGCGCGAGCCCAGCCGCAGCCGTCGTCCCCTCAGGGGAGGAGGGGGAGAGCGGGGCGGGGAGGGAGAGTTTTCAGCTCTGGCGGCGCTTTACACTTAGCGCGCGCGCGCGCTGCGCGCGCCGCTGCCGCGGCAGCGCTTTGAAGTTTAAGTGTAGCCATAGCCTAAGCATCAGAACACTTACTGGAGGATGAGTAGGGATTTTTGTAGAGAAAATGCAATAGTTCAAGGGAAAACACTAGATTTGTTTATAGGTAAACTGATGACTCAAGGGTTTTCTTTAGGCTAGACAATAGGAGCTAATCACTCTTGGCTATGGGTGGTGCTTTCTTCCAGGGAGTTTACACTGCAACTAGGCTGCTTCAGTATTTTGGATATCAATCAAGGATTCATTACTAGAATTGATCTGATAATTGCTGAGCTGGGTGTGGGCAGGCATATGTCCATTAACATCTGGAGTGGAGATTCCTATGATGCAGTGCTTCCCTGCTTTTTCTGGTCCCAGAGTTCAGTGCGGTTCTCTGTTCTCCATTCTGTATGCAAATTGAGATGTCTCCCTGTCCCATGTTTCATGTAGATGAGGCTAGGGGAGTTGTCTCTGTTCTTCATTCTGTATGCTAATGGAGATGTCTTAATCTTGTCACCCTTGCCAGGAGGTGTCTAGGTGTGTCTCCCACCGCCCTTCATTGCTCTCCACAAGTCTTTTCTTTGATGGGTTTTGGTTTAAGCAGAGGCTGGTGTGGGAGTATCTTTCATGAGTCAGGCAGGATGGATACTGCGCCCTGGTTCCCCAAGAACACAGAGCTGACTGGTATTACATTATGGAGCAAGTTTAAAAACTATGGATTGGATGAATGGACTATAAGGTGGATAGAAAGCTGGCTAGATCATCCGGCTCAACGGGTAATGAAAAATGGCTCCATGTCTAGTTGGCAGCCAGTATCAAGCAGAGTGCCCCAAGGGTTGGTCCTGGGGCTAGTTTTGTTCAACATCTTCACTAATGATCTGGATGATGTGATGGATTGCACCATCAGCAAGTTCGCAAATGACACTAGACTGGGGGAAGAGGTAGGGATAGGGTCCAGAGTGACCTAGACAAATTGGAGGATTGGGCCAAAAGAAATCTGATGAGGTTCAACAAGGACAAGTGCAGAGTCCTGCACTTAGGACAGAAGAATCCCATGCACTGCTACAGGCTGGGGACCAATTGGCTAAGAAGCAGTTCTGCAGAAAAGGACCTGGAGATTACAGTGGACAGTGTGCCCTTGTTGCCAAGAAGGCTGATGGCATATTGTGCTGCACTAGTAGGAGCATTGCCAGCAGATCTAGGAAAGTGATTATTCCCCTCTATTCGGCACTGGTGAGGCCACATCTGGCATATTGCTTCCAGTTTTGGCCCCCCCACTACAGAAAGGATGTGGATATATTGGAAAGAGTCCAGCAGAGGGCAACAAAAATGATTAGGGGGCTGGAGCACATGACTTATGAGGAGAGGCTGATGGAACTGGGGTTATTTAGTCTGCAGAAGAGAAGAGTGAGGGGGGTTTGATAGCAGCCTTCAACTATCTGAAGGGGCGTTCCAAAGAGGATGGATCTAGACTGTTCCCAGTGGTACCAGATGACAGAACAAGGAGTAATGGTCTCAAGTTGCAGTGGGGGAGGTTTAGGTTGGATATTAGGAAAAACTTTTTCACTAGGAGGGTGGTGAATCACTGGAATGGGTTACCTAGGGAGGTGGTGGAATCTCCTTCCTTAGAGGTTATTAAGGTCAGGCTTGACAAAGCCCTGGCTGGGATGATTTAGTTGGGAATTGGTCCTGCTTTGAGCAGGAGGTTGGACTAGATGACCTCCTGAGGTCCCTTCCAACCCTGATATTCTATGATTCTAAGGGAGAAACGGGGTAAACGATCTGTGGCGTCAGAGCCGGGAAGGGGGACACTGGGGAACAGACTCTATCGACATATAGAGATAAGCTTGACTGGTATGAAGGGCTTCGGAATATGCTGCTCGGAAACTAAATCCAATAAACATCGCAGTCTGCACTTCAGACTTCTGGTCTTTTGCTGCTTGCTGTCTGTGTGACAAGAACCAGGGAAGTGGGAGGGTGAAGGGAAAGCCCATATTGCTCACATTCCATCTCTTTTTGATCATCTTTGTCACTCGCCTCTGGATCCTTTCCAGTTTCTCCCCATCCTTTCCATACATTAGTGACCAAAACTGGACACAGTACTCCAGCTGAGGCCTAACCAGTGCCGAGTAGACTGGTAATGTCACCTCCCATGACTTGCATGCCTCTGTTAATGCAACCTAAAATTGCATTTGCTTTTTTTGCAACAGCATTGCATTGCTGACTCATGTTGAGGTTGTGATCTGCCACAGTTCCCAGATCCTTCTCAGCAGTGCTGCTGCCAAGACAGTTATCCCCCATTCTGTATTTGTGCATTTGGTTTTTCTTCCCTAAGTGTAGCACCTTACATATAAAAGCGGCCGCCCAGCCAGGCAGCGGCACAGCTGCGAGCAGCGGCACAGGAGGCAGCAAACAGGGCTGCCAACAGGGGAGTTAGCGTGGGAGTTCCCATTGGAGGAGCAGGTGAGTGTCTTTGCGTCTGTTTGTGTAGTGTTTGTATCTCGCTGTAGAGGCCCGGAGGGGCAGGCTGCTGAAGGGGCAGCTGAGCCAGGATTGGCTGAGCCCTGAGTAGGGGGAGGAGCCAGGCTAGGAGGGGCCTATAAAAGCGGCCGCCCAGCCAGGCAGCGGCACAGGAGGCAGCAAACAGGGCTGCCAACAGGGGAGTTAGCGTGGGAGTTGGCAGGGGGAGGTGGAAGGGGCAGCACCGTGCACCCCAGGGAAGAACACCAAGCGGAGCCAAGACAGGAGCAGCCATGAGCCAAGCAGCAGAGGACACACCAAGGATGAGAGCATGCAGCAGCTGTGGTATGTACCTGGTCCTAGCAGGGGACCCAGAACAGTACTATATATGCATGAAATGTCGCCTAATAGAGCTGCTGGAGGAAAAGATCCAGGGCCTAGAGCTGCAGGTAGAAACCCTGATAGAGAATAGAAGGGGGTTTGAGAGGCTGATGGAGCAATGGCAAGCAGTAACTGAAGGGGAATGCCCAGGGGCACAGGGGGGAGCAGGGGCTGAGGCCAAGGAGGGGGGACCACCAGAGGAGGAGGATGTGCGGTGGAAGCATGTGACCGTGAGAAGCAGGCCAAGGAAAAGAAGAGCCAGTGAGGGGGAAATTGAGCTAAGGAACAGGTTTGAAGGTTTGGAGAATGAGGAAGGGGTACAGCAAGTGGTAGCTGACAGTGGGAGGCCAAAGAAAAAGAGACGAGCGGCCAGTCCCATAGAAAAAGGGGAGGAGTCGATGGAGGTAGCACCAAGTTTGGGCCCAGGGAGGATACAGGATGGCTTAAGGGGAACCACAAGGGATGATAGGAATGGACGGAGCTTGCAACCAGGGGGAACAGGGGATAGGTTAGAGGACCGTGCTGTCCCCAGGCAAAGACAGGTCTACGTTATTGGGGATTCCATACTGCGAAGGTTGGACAGGCCTGTGACCAGGGCCGATCCGGAGAACAGAAGGGTGTGCTGTCTACCGGGTGCTAAAATACGGGATGTGGACCTGAGATTGAAAAGGATCCTAAGAGGAGCGGGTAAGAACCCTTTGATCATCCTTCATGTAGGAACGAATGACACGGCTAGATTCTCGCTAGAGAGGATCAAGGGAGACTATGCCAGGTTGGGTAAGACGCTCAAGGAAATTGAGGCTCAGGTGATCTTCAGTGGGATTCTACCTGTCCCTAGGGAAGGGCGCCAAAGGGGTGAGAGGATCATGACGATTAATAGTTGGCTGAGGGAGTGGTGTTACAAGGAGGGCTTTGGGATGTATGGGCACTGGGAGGCTTTTGGGGACAGACAACTGTTCTCAAGGGATGGGCTCCATCTAAGTAGGGAAGGAAGTAGACTTCTAGGAGGGAGGCTGGCTCATCTGATTAAAAGAGCTTTAAACTAGACACTGGGGGGAGACGGTCGGGAGAGGTCCTGGTGCTCTCCACGCCAAATTTATACATTGGGAGTGAGGACAACAAGATAACAACAGATATAGCCAGAGGGGGGCGGTTACGTGTAAGGAAGAGGGGGGGGATGGATACTAGATCTATAAGTCATACTGGAAGTACTGTGTCCCTACCGAGTTGGGTGAAAAGAGTGAGAGGAGCCCAACAGGAAAAATTAGGATGTTTGTTCACCAATGCGAGAAGCTTAGGTAACAAAATGGAGGAACTGGAGCTCCTGGTCCGGGAATTGAAACCGGATATCGTAGGAATAACCGAAACATGGTGGAACGGTAGCCATGACTGGAGTACAGGTATGGAAGGGTATGTGCTGTTTAGGAAAGACCGATGCAAAGGTAAAGGTGGGGGAGTAGCACTGTATATCAATAATGAGGTGAAATGTAATGAGATAACTAGCAATGCAATGGATAATACAGAGTCTGTTTGGGCAATGGTCACATTGGGGAAGAAAACTACCAGAGCCTCACCCGGAATAGTGATTGGGGTGTGCTATAGACCGCCGGGATCTAGCTTGGAGACGGATAGAGAGCTCTTTAATGTTTTTAAGGAGGTAAACACTAATAGGAACTGCTTGATCATGGGGGACTTTAACTTCCCGGATATAGATTGGGAAACAAATGCTAGTAATAATAATAGGGCTCAGCTTTTCCTAGACGTGATAGCTAATGAATTCCTTCATCAAGTGGTTGCTGAACCGACGAGGGGGGATGCCATTTTAGATTTGATTTTGGTGAGTAACGAGGGCCTTGTTGAGGAAATTGTTGTAGGGGACAACCTTGGCTCGAGTGATCATGAGCTAATTCGTTTCCAAATAAATGGGAGGATAATCAATAGTGCATCTGAGACTAGGGTGTACGATTTCAAAAGGGCTAACTTTACTAAATTAAGGCGACTAGTTAGGGAAGTGGACTGGGCTAACATATTTAGGGATCTAAGGGCAGATGACGCCTGGGGTTACTTCAGGTTGAAGTTGCAGGAGTTGTCAGAGGCATGTATCCCGAGAAGGAAACGGCTCGTAGGTAGCAGTTTTAGACCGAGCTGGATGAGCAAGCGTCTTAGAGGGGTCATTAAGAAAAAACAGAAAGCGTACCAGGAGTGGAAAATGGGAGGGATCAGCAAGGAAACCTACCTTATTGAGGTCAGAGGGTGCAGGGAAGCGGTGAGAAAGGCAAAGCGGCAGTGGAGATGGACCTAGCGAAGGGATTAAAACCAATAGCAAATGGTTTTTTAGCCATATAAATAGGAAGAAAACCAAGAAAGAAGAAGTGGGACCGCTTAAAACTTTAAACGGGGTGGAGATTAGGGATAATCTTGGAATGGCACAATATCTGAACGAATACTTTGCCTCGGTCTTTAATGAGGCTAATGAAGGGCTAAGGAATAGTGATAGAGGGACCGATGGGAATGAAGATATGGGGGTAGACATTACGGTATCTGAGGTAGAAGCCAAACTTGAACAGCTTAACGGGAGTAAATCGGGGGGCCCGGATAATCTTCATCCTAGAATATTAAGGGAATTGGCGAGGGATATTGCTAGCCCGTTAGCGATAATCTTTAATAAATCCCTAAATTCGGGGATTGTACCGACTGACTGGAGATTAGCTAATGTAGTTCCTATATTCAAGAAGGGAAAAAAGTGACCGGGTAACTATAGGCCTGTTAGTCTAACATCTGTAGTATGCAAAGTCATGGAAAAAATCTTAAAGAGAGAGTGGTTCGGAGCATGAGGCCGATGGCAACTGGGATAGATTACAGCATGGATTTACGAAGGTAGATCGTGCCAAACCAACCTGATCTCCTTCTTTGAGAAAGTAACAGATTTTTAGACAAGGGAAATGCGGTGGATCTACTATATCTGGATTTCCGTAAGGCGTTTGATCCGGTACCGCATGAAGAATTACGGGTTAAATTGGAAATGATGGGGATCGACATGAAACTCCCGAGGTGGATAAGGAGCTGGTTAAAGGGAGACTGCAGAGGGTAGTATTGAAGGGGAACTGTCCGGTTGGAGGGTTACCAGTGGAGTTCCTCAAGGCTCGGTTTTGGGTCCGATTTTATTCAATCTATTTATTGCTGACCTGGGAACCAAGAGTAGGAGTGGGCTGATAAAGTTTGCGGATGACACCAAGTTGGGGGGTATTGCCAATTCGGAAGAGGATCGGGATA
This sequence comes from Mauremys reevesii, assembly GCF_016161935.1. Lineage (NCBI taxonomy): Eukaryota > Metazoa > Chordata > Testudines > Geoemydidae > Mauremys > Mauremys reevesii. The sequence goes on along the minus strand of NC_052631.1, from coordinate 59,783,616 downwards.
TTCTCCAGGGAGATTTAGATGACCTTGTAAACTGGAGTATTAGTAACAGGATGAAATTCAATAGTGAGAAGTGTAAGGTTATGCATTTAGGGATGACTAACAAGAACTTTAGTTATAAGCTAGGGACGCACCAGTTGGAAGTAACGGAGGAGGAGAAGGACCTAGGAGTCCTGGTTGATCGTAGGATGACTATGAGTAGGCAATGTGATGTGGCCGTTAAAAAAGCTAATGTGGTCTTGGGTTGCATTAGGCGAGGTATTTCTAGTAGGGATAAGGAGGTGCTAGTCCCGTTATATAAGGCGTTGGTGAGACCTCATTTGGAGTATTGTATGCAGTTTTGGTCTCCCATGTTTAAGAAGGATGAATTCAAACTGGAACAGGTACAAAGAAGGGCCACTAGAATGATCCGAGGAATGGAAGGCCTTTCGTATGAAAGGAGACTTGAGGAGCTCGGTTTGTTTTCCTTAACCAAAAGAAGGATAAGAGGAGATATGATCACACTCTTTAAGTATCAGAGGGATAAATACCAGGGAAGGAGAGGAATTATTTCAGCTCAGTGCTAATGTGGACACGAGGACAAACGGATATAAATTGTCAGTCAGGAAATTCAGGCTTGAAATTAGACGAAGGTTTCTAACCATCAGGGGAGTGCAATACTGGAACAGCCTACCGAGGGAAACAGTGGGGGCGAAGGACCTCCATGACTTTAAGATTAAGCTAGATAAGTTTATGGAGGAGATGGTATGATAGGATAACGGGCTTAGTCAATAGGTCAATTAAGTGCCTCACTGGTAAATAGTACAATGGGTCAATGGTATGATATAATCTTTTCCAGAGGGTTTGGCTGGAGAGTCTTGCCCGCATGCTCGGGGTTCAGCTGACCGCCATATTTGGGGTCGGGAAGGAATTTTCCTCCAGGGAAGATTGGCAATGGCCCTGGAGGTTTTTCGCCTTCCTCCGAAGCATGGGGCAGGGGTCGCTTGCTAAGGAGTGGGTGGATCGGCTTATGTGGCCTGCATCTTGCAGGAGGTCAGACTAGATGATCATAATGGTCCCTTCTGATCTTGAATTCTATGATTCTATGATTTGTGTTTGTTGAATTTCATTTTGTTGTCTATAGCCCAGTTCTCCAATTTATCAAGACCCTTTTGAATTTTAGCTCTATCCAAAGTGTTGGCAACCACCCTAGCTTTGTGTCATCTGCAAATTTGATCAGTATGCTCTCTATACCTACATCCAGGTCACTAATAAAGATGTTAAAGAACACCATGTCCAGAACAGATCCCTGTGGAACTCCACTTGAGACCTCCCTCCAAACCGACATCATTCCATTAATAGTTACTCTTTTGTTTGCAGGTGTTTAACAAATTATGTATCCACTTAATGGTAGTTCTGCCAAGCCCGCATTTCTCCATCTTACTTATGAGAATGTTATGCAGGACTGTGTCCCTCACCAGGCTAACTCTGTAGGTGGGACGGCACCTTCCCCTGCCCCTTTGACCCAGCAGTACTTACTGCTCTCTGACTAGCAGCTGAAGAGTCCTTCCAGGTCTGGCTACATCTGCATGTCTGAGGTTCTCTTTTGGGCCCTGGCATGGCACATTGCCTATGATTTTGCTATGAGTGGGTGAGAAGCCAGAGACTGCTGAGCAAAGGGCAGAGGGAGAGGGTGGGAGAAAGTAACATTGCATTTTCAGGGAAGAGTCAAAAACCTGGGAAGATGGAAGGGAAGGAGAGAGATACAAACAGTCAGGAGCATTCCAGTAGCAGCATTAAGGAAGCAGGAGCTGGGGCTGGAGCTCCGGCTTGACAGCCAGCAAAGCTGAGTTTTGCTCTTCCCAGCCCCTTCCATTCTGCTATAAACAGGAGCATTTGGGGCTTAGCTGCAGTGTCATGTGGAGACCTTACAATAAAAGCAATGCTCAGCAACCAAGGATCTCAAAGCATCTTCTAAGTGCGGGCAAGTGGCACTGTTGACTATTGCTCAACAGTTTACGTTTTTCTATGTGTCTGACAATTTTATTCTTAACTATTGTTTCAACTAATTTGCCCGGTACCGACGTTAGACTTACCGGTCTGTAATTGCCGGGATCACCCCTAGAGCCCTTTTCACAGGCAAGATAACTGAGGCTTCCAGAAGTAAAGTGTCCTGTTCCAGGTCATCATGGCAGAGATGGAAATGAAAGCCAGGTCTTGTGACTCCTAGCTTAGTTCCCTATCCTTTGGAGCACCCTGTCTTCTAGCATCTGGGGCTGTAGTTGCCTGTGATATCCACACCCACAGAGCCAGCCTCACCACATGTGAACTTCTCTGAAAGTTAATGGACACATAGGAAATGACAGGAGGCTGCCGCGGTCCACGCTGCCTGCCCCCTGCAATTGCAAGGAATTGATTGTATCTGATACAGCCACCTGAACCTAATGTACAAACCCAGCTCTGCATGCTCTAATGAATGCTCATTGGTTAAAGTGCCAAAAGGTGAATCTCGTTATATATTATTCCCCACCAGCTTTTACCATTTCCTCTTCAACACTGAAGTCAACACAATTCACCTGTGTCTTCCCACATTATGGTACACCCCACAAGCTAATGCAAACACCAAAGCTGGCTGCAAGTGCTGTGTGAGCCATTATTTTGCTTGAGAAAAGCTTTAAAGCTCAGCTAACAGCATCAGCAACTTGAGTCAAATGACTCTCTCACTCATTTTATGGAAACAGAACCTCTCTCAAACTTCCTGGGGTCTATGAAGAGAGAAGTAGCTGAAGGGTGGGGTGCTGGGTTTCCCACACACCCCAATGCACACACTGCATTGAAGAAGAGTCAGCAAAACTATAGCTGGTCTAACATTTTGTGACAGAAGAGTTTTCCTGTTGCAAAATGCTGATTCCACAAAATAGAAATGTTTTGCAGGAAGTTATTTGATTTTGTTGAAAATTGCAATTGGAAATTGTCAAAGTGTTTCTTTTTGACTTTTGACTTTTATGCTATTATAATAGAATCATAGAAGATTAGGGTTGGAAGAGACCTCAAGAGGTCATCTAGTCCAACCCCCTGCTCAAAGCAGGACCAACCCCAATTAAATCATCCCAGCCAGGGCTTTGTCAAGCCTGACCTTAAAAACCTCTAAGATTGGAGATTCTACCACCTCCCTAGGTAACCCATTCCAGTGCTTCCCAACCCTCCTAGTGAAATAGTTTTTCCTAATATCCAACCTAGACCTCCCCCACTGCCACTTGAGACCATTGCTACTTGTTCTGTCATCTGCCACCACTGAGAACAGCGTAGCTCCATCCTCTTTGGAACCCCCCTTCAGGTAGTTGAAGGCTGCTATTAAATCCCCCCTCACTCTTCTCTTCTGCAGACTAAATAACCTCAGTTGCCTCAGCCTCTCCTCGTAAGTCATGTGCCCCAGCCCCCTAATCATTTTCATTGCCCTCCGCTGGACTCTCTCCAATTTGTCCACATCCCTTCTGTAGTAGGAAGACCAAAACTGGACACAGTACTCCAGGTGTGGCCTCACCAGTGCCGAATAGAGGGGAATAATCACTTCCCTCGATCTGCTGGTAATGCTCCTATTAATACAGCCAAATATGCCTTTGGCCTTCTTGGCAACAAGGGCACACTGCTGAATCATATCCAGCTTCTCATCCACTGTAATCCCCAGGTCCTTTTCTGCAGAACTGCTGCTTAGCCAGTCGGTCCCCAGCCTGTAGTTGTGCATGGGATTCTTCCTTCCTAAGTGCAGGACTCTGCACTTGTCCTTGTTGAACATCATTAGATTTCTTTTGGTCCAATCCTCCAATGTGCATATCGAATGCATATGCTAATTCTTGTATCATCAATAAATGCATCGTATTGCCTTTTCCCCTGAAAAAGATCCCGTGTGCTTCTTATAAGCATAATGTGGGCAGTGTGCAGGGGGTACATCAACTCATCTAGATGTTTGTCTAATTTTACAGCAGGTACACAAAAAGCACTAGCAAAGTCAGTACAAACTAACATTTCATACAGACAATGACTTGTTTATCCTGCTCTATATATGATACACCGAATATTTATATTCCAATTGATTTATTTTATAATTATGTGATAAAAATGAGAAATTTGTCAGTAACAGTGTTCTGAGACACTTTTGTATTTTTATGTCTGATTTTGTAAGCAAGGAGTTTTTAAGTGAGGTGAAACTTGGGGATAGGCAAGACAAATCAGACTCCTGAGAGGGGTACAGCAGTCTGGGAAGGCTGAGAGCCAGTGGCCTAGGTCATCGGTTTTGGCATCAGTTATTTTTCCAGAATAAGCGCTGGTGCAGTTTCTTTCACTGATTTGCTGAGAGGAGGAGGCTCCGAGTTCTTCCAGTGACAAAGGCAATGTCTTCAGAGGACTATAGTTGCTTAGACAGGTTTACGGAAGTAGCTAGACATGGGGGAGGCCATGTACAATCCTAATTTCGGTCAACCCATAGTTTAACTGTGGATGAGATGGGAACACTAAAGAGGAGAGAATAACATCCCTCCATCTAGAGAGCACCGATTGGCCGGCAAGTTCAATGAATGCAGGAAAGAGAAGCTGAAATGTCTGCCAAAGCCAGGACTCAGCGGCATAACAAAGTCTGGCTGAAGTTAGGCTTATAGTTAGGGCCCTACCAAATTCATGGTCTATTTTGGTCAATTTCACAGTCATAGGATTTTAAAAACAATAACTGTCATGATTTCAGCTATTTAAATCTGAAATTTCACGGTGTTGTAATTGTAGGGGTCCTGACCCAAAAAGGAGTTTGGGAAGTTGCAAATTTATTGTGGGGTGAGGGGTTGCAGTACTGCCATTCTTACTTTTGTCTTGCTGGTGGCAGGGTGCTACCTTCAGAGCTGGGTGTCTGGCCAACGGCTGCTGCTCTCTGGCCACCCAGCTCTGAAAGCAGCGCAGAAGTAAGGGTGGAAATGCTGTGACCCCCTAAAATAACCCCCCTGCAACTCCCTTTTGGCCAGGACCCCCAATTTGAGAAATGCTGGTCTCCCCCATAAAATCTGTATAGCATAGGGTAAAAGCACACAAAAGACCATATTTCACAGTCTGTGATGCATTTTTCATGGTTGTGAATTTGGTGGGGCCCTACTTACAGTGCAGGAGAGAAAGAAGCACGATGCTAATCCATGTCCTTGTTCGGTTTGCATCGGCCAAGAGGACGTTAAGTTCCATTTCATTCTTATCTGCCCATTAATAGCACAAAGGAAATGAGTCACTATGTTTGGGCTCCCAAGAGCTAGCCCTGCAACATGGCTAAACCAAACACAAGTTATGGAACAGATGGGGCTCAGATAAGATAGTCCCAAGGCTAGTTTGAGGAGCCCTGGACTGAAGCCAGTGGGTTACTTATAACACAAAGCTCACTCTTAACTACATCCAGCTAAAATTACACTTAAGCCTTGTCCAGAGAGACACCAGACTTCCATTTATACACTGAATAAACAGCAGCCACAGAAGCACCTGAGAAAAAAAGTGCCCCTAAACACCCACTTACCTCAATGTATATAAAATGCTACACCAGCTACTTCTGGCGCTCCCAGTATAGCAATCTGGGGCTAGGGGAGCGCCACTTTTGTAGGACCAGCCTTTTTGCCCAAAAGGCAAGCTGCAAACAAAACCTCAGCAATCCAGCTCTTGGAGCAGCATGTACTGTGTACCCCTGGATAGCGGGGGTGCTGGGAATGCCCCCAGGAAGCCAGCCAGCAACCTACCCTAACCAGATATGGAGGCACATTTCCACTCTGCATCTGACCTCTGTTGCTGACCCCCTGCATGCACCTGCAAATGCATCTTTAGTCTTTGCCCCCCTAATATGATGCTGGCCACCATGCACCATGCTGACATCAGGCCACCCTGCTGCAGAGCCAGATGATGCTGGTTTATATTCTCCGGGGCAGGGCTTATTTGTCATTATTGCATTAGTGCTAATGTCCTAAGTGGGTGAATGATTCCCCTTTGATTCCTCATTACCATGCTTTGATGGCCTGGCTCCGGGCAGTGGCATCCAGGGTCGGCTTTAGCCAGTGTGGGGCCCGATTCGTGGGGCATGTACTCTCCGGGCGGCACTTCGGATTTCTGCGCTCCGGCGGTGGTAGCGGGGCCGCGGGGTTGCGGGGCCGCGGGGCTCCGGCCGCGGGAGATGGGCAGCCGCACTTCCTCTCTCGGGCGGGGGACTGGGGCCGCGGGGTTGCGGGGCTCCGCCAGAAGGAACGGGGCTGCGGGGCTCCGGCCGGGGTAGCAGGGCTGCGGGACTTGCTGCGCTCGGCCAGGAGAGCGGGACTGCGGGGTTGCGGGCCTCCGGCTCTGGCCCAGGTAGCGGGGCCGCGGGACCTGCCGCGCTGCGACCGGGGTAGCGGGGTTGCGGGGCTCCGGGCGGGAGAGCGGGGCTCCGGGGTTGCGGGGCTCTAGCCGGTGTAGCCGGGCCTCCGGGCTCCAGCCGGGAGAGCGGGGTTGCGGGGCTCCAGCCGGGGGAGCGGGACCGCGGGGTTGCAGGGATCCGGCCGGGAGAGCAGTGCTGCGGGGTTGCGGTGCTCTGGCTCGGGTAGTGGTGCCGCGGGGCTCTGGCCAGGAGAGCGGGGCTGCGGGACTTACCGCGGTCGGCCGGGGGAGCGGGACCGCCGGGTTGCGGGGCTCTGGCCGGGGTGGCGGGGCCGCGGGGCTCCAGCCGGGGGAGTGGGGCCGCAGGACTTGCAGGGCTCCGGCTGGGGGAGTGGGACCGCGGGGTTGCGGGGATCTGGCCTGGGTAGCGGGGCCGCGTGGCTCCGGGCGGGGGAGTGGGACCGCGGGACTTGCCGCGCTGCAACCGGGGTAGCGGGACCGCGAGGTTGCGGGGCTCCGTCCGGGAGAGCAGGGCTACGGGGTTGCCGGGCTCGGGCCGGGGTAGCGGGACCGCGGGGTTGCGGGCCTCCGGCGGGGAGAGCAGGGCTCTTGGGTTGGGGGGCTCCGGCCGGGAGAGCGGGGCTCCGGGGTTGCGGTGCTCTGGCCGGAATAGCGGGGCTGCAGGACTTGCCGCGCTCCGCTGGGGGAGTGGGACCGCGGGGTTGCGCGGCTCCGGCCCTGGGAGCGGGACCGCGGGACTTGCTGCCCTCCGGCCTGGGGAGCGGGGCCGTGGGGTTGTGGGGCTCCGGCTGGGGGAGCTGGGCCAAAAGGCAAAAGCTGACATTAACATTGTTTCGGTCTGTGTGTTACTTGACATCGTATATTCATTGTCACCATAGAAGGGAAGGGCTCTGCATAGACGGAAATTTGCCTGGGCATCAGTAGAAAATGTTAAGCAAAATTTGCTTTAAAAATTAAACCTGGTGCTTTGTCATCTTGTGTCATCATTTTTATTTCTTAGCTTTCAGCTATTTAAGTGAACGCTAAAACTTTCATACTGACTGTTTACTATCTGACATTGTATCTCTCTAATCTCCTTCATAACCATCATTGACTTTTTTCCATTTTAATACTATGCCATAGTATCAGAGACAGTGAGAAAAATAGGAAATAAAGGTACATGACTATCTTTCTATCTCTATAGAAAATGATAGATATACAAGCATCTGTCTCACATAGCTGCATTCCCTGTATGGCTGACATAGCTGGAACACAGCTGGTCTGTGCAGCTGCTCTTTCAGAGAGGAGTTTCTGCAGGGCTGAGCAGGGCCCTTCTGCAGTCTTTAGATGCCAGCGTGACTCTCCAGGGACCTGAGGTGGGCAAATGCCAGAAAAGAACCCTCATAGTGTTAAGTGTGCAGCTTCTTGGTAGTCTGGAGCCTTGGACTGTAAACGGCTCTGGTGGGAGTCAGAGGTGCCTTTGCTTTGATGGGGCGCACATCTCCAATAGCTCTCAAAATGGCATGTGCAGTGGCAGTTCTAAGGTCCCTTTTGGCCTGGGCTGGTCCTTTCGCCAGTGCCCCCGGGCAGGCTGTATAGAATTTAGCCAGAAATGGTGCCGTGATGTCACCTTCCCTCCGGGTGATGCCCCGCTGAGTGGCCCTCTGCCACAGCCCCCGCCCCGGTCTAGTGCTGCAGACCCAGCTGAGCCCAAAGCCTGTCTCTGACACATCTGCCAGAGGGTTGTGCTCAAGAACAGTATTTGGGCTTGCTGCCTTTTCCTGGCGCTAGGGCATGAGGGGGCTTCCAACCAGCAGAGTCCCTCCCGTGTCAGCATCATGCACTAACCACCAGTCCCATGGAGCTGTCAGTGTGTCGCCGTTGTTTTTTATTTCATATCCAAGGCTCAGGGCACCAGGCCAGGCTGGGAACCCTAGAGGCTCATGGGTTTTCGAAGAGGAGCTTGCAAAGCAAGGGAAGCAGAAAGTCTCCTCCTAGAGACAAGACCTTCATGGGGGGATCACCCCACTGGGTTCATGCAGTTCCAAAGCCTCTGGTCCCCATATCCCTCCAGGTTTGGTCACAACCACACCATTTCCAGTGAGTTTGGCTCTTTTCTCTTGGAAACACACAGATAAAGAGTAGGAGGAGGGTGCCCTCTAGTGGGGATCCAGTATTTAAACACCTATGGGCTCGTATGATCTCAGTTACCCCAGTATAATTCCACCGAGCTCAGTGGAGCGACTCCTGATTTAGACCAATGTACATGGGATCAGCATTTAGCCCTTAGCTCTGACACTAGGCACCTGATTTGGGTCTCAGACCTTATACCATGTAAATCTGGAGTAGCCTCAATCCCAGCACATGAGAGATCTACATCAGATCTGCATCATGCAGTATGCACAGTGGAGGAGGTGTTTGCCATGGTGCGCTGTTTGTAGTTTCCTGGGAATTACATTTTACGTGGTGACTGGCAGGTGTTTGGTTCTCCACACGTGGCCAGACCTTGCCACTAAGCTGTGCCCATGCCTGATCAGACTATGTGAACTGGGGCTGCTGCATGTGGGGAAGATCACAGACATGTCATTGGGCCTGGATAAACCCCATTTATCGTCTCTTACCTCATCTTTATCCCAAAGCTGAGCCAGATCCATATCTCGGTGACCCTACAGTAAGCGGGAGAACATCTACATATCTCAGTAGCATATGGAGGAAGATAGTCCCCAGGTTAATTGCATAGCTCCTAATTGGTCAGCTTGCAGAGACAGACAGTGCAATGGGAAATTTGGAGCCTTCCCCATCCAAACCTCTTGTGATGAACAAAACCATCTGGCTTGGGAGATGGAGAGCGAAGGCCAATGCTGATGAGAGATGACATGCCACTCGAGAGAGCCCTTACAGAGGGAGTGGGACCCTGATCCAGGACCGGGAAAGCAGTCTGAGCCCCACACACAGACATGGGCCGTCACCCACAGCACAGCACAGCACAGCGCCTGCAGCCAGTGACCCAAGCAGGGAGGGCACTTACAGCCCACTCTCCCTGCCTGTGTCATCAGCTGTCCGGAGACACGTATCCTTGGCCTGCACACATCTTCCCTGCTGGCAGGGGCGGCTCTAGACATTTTGCCACCCCAAGCACGCTCACTGCCGCTCACTGGTCCCGCGGCTCTGGTGGACCTCCCGCAGGCGTGCGGGAGAGACTGGGCTCACTAGGAAATGCCTTTGTCCCAGTGCCCAGCGCTCTCAGTTCAGCACTGGAGACCAAGCCCCAGGGAAGGGCTTGATGCTCGTATGCCCCTCTCATGCTTGGCAGCCCCACTGGGATCTCAGGGTCCAGTAGGGACGCGGGACCAGTGGGTATTAGCCTGCAGCTCCACACGCACAGCACTCTCCCCCCATCGCACGGGAGAGGGTGTCAGACCTGATCTCATTGCTGGGAGTGGGTGGCTTGGTCCTGCGGGGCCCTGGCGCAGGCAGACTGGCTCAGGAGCACATAAGCATGTGTGAACGTGTGTGTGTGTGCATGCATGTGTATGTACGCATGCACTTGCATGTGCACGTGTATGTGTGTGTGGTAGGAGATATTGGTGGGTTCCTCTGCGTTTAAACTAGAGCATTCAGTCTGTGCTAGCAAACCCAGCAGGTGCCATAGATTGCACTGGCCCCCAGTGCAGAATAGGGGCTAAGCTGGGGAGCAGCTAGAGGCTCAGAGGATGCGGCACTACAGTGGAGAGTGCCAGGGCCCTTCCACAGCTGGCCAATGGCAGCCTGTGACATGCTGTGAACAGCAATCTGCTGTAGACACATCTATAGCCCCACTGACCACCCTGGAGTCATGCAGGGTTTGATTTGGCCCATAAAGGTCACAGGGATGATGCGTGCATGGGCCCAGCCTCCCCAGGCCAGTGGGGGCAGGAAAAACCAATCAGTCTGCAGTGATGGTCATGGCTACAGCAGCACTGGGAGTGCTGGAGAGCTGTGTGCCTATGCCTGATGCTGCCAAGCAGAGGCAGCTCCCTCTCTCGCCCTTATCTGGAGCAGTCTGCAGGGGCTCTGTGCCACGAGCAAATTGCACTGGGGGCGCCCTGGGGCACTTCTCTCCAGAGCTCCCCCACCCACAGAAGAAATAACGGCCCCAGTTAAGCTTATGGGGGAGCCCCCTGCTCTGCTGTGCTATAGCTCATCCTCCTGGCCCTTCCATCCCTAGAGCCAGGGCTGCCCCTGACTTGAGCTGGGCTGGGCTCACCCATGTTCCTTTAGTTGGCACTGTGCTTTGAGCTGGCCAGGGCTGGCTGCTTTGACCTGGGACCTGGTTGCCAGTATCAGGGCCATGAGTGCAGTGCAGGCAGTTCCATGTTTGTGCCCCAGGCAGGCCTGGCTGGGAGAAGCACCTGCTGCTGGGGACCAAGCCAATGCAAGCATCATAAAGAACATTAACCAAATTAATTTCAGATGGGTTAATTCATATAATCTGCAATAGTCACTGAAAATGGGAGACAGCAATTAGTCTCATACCATCTCCCTGAGCTATAAAATTAGGCCATTGTCGCTTCCAGTTTGCATTAGTGTGCAACCAACTGGGACAAATCACAGCCATTTTTTTCCTCAGGCTAGGAGCCTCTGTGCTGGGGTTTATTCTGTGAGCGCCCAGCTGGGAGTTACGGGGCTGGACCGTTAATGGGGGTGATAAAAGGAAACATCTTTTTAAAAACTGTCTCCTCTCGTCTCCCCGACGTGGTGCTCTCAGGTTGTGTGAATGGGGTGGCAATGAAGCAAGCATGTGGCACGCTTTCCTACAAGAAGCGAGCTGCAGCCTGGGTGCAATAATTGCAGACAGTCATAAGCAGGGCACAGCGATTTTATCATGGCCTGTGTCAATGGTGGCTCTAAACCCCATGTTTGCTTGCCGACGGTATGAATGACATTGCTGCAGTTGGAGGAAAGCCCCCAGGTGAACGCTTGCTGTGAGCTAAGTGCAACTTCCAGGACAGGGATGTTTTTTAATTAATTTTTGTACAAAGAAAACATCACGCTGGCAAGATGTGCCTCATTAGCCACCCTGCAGACTGGTGTCTTCTACTCAGCCGCAAAGCAGGTGCAGGCCGGGCAGTGGCAGGGTGACATTCCCACACAGCCCCTCCACTAGCTGCCCTGCCCCATGCCCAGGCCTGCTGTGGGTGGAGCTCTATGGCCCTGTTCATTCCGACCCCCTGCTGGCCAGGCTGACTGGCACAGGCTTTGTGATGTGGACCCCTGTGCCATAAGGAGCCGGTGTGAGCCCCACCCCTCTCAATTCACACATGCCCTGTAGGAGACGCACCCGCTCCTAGCAGCATCTCCTCCTCTAGCAGCCCGTGCCGACAGCTGCTATGGCCCTGTGGTGTCTCTCTTCTAGAGACTCAGCCCTCTGGTCAGGTCCTTGTGAGCCCCCGTTCCAGGGTGAACAAAGAGTCCAGTAAACTGCAATCAAACAGACATCAAATAGATCCCTGCCCTAAGTAACTGCTCCAGACTCCTCACCCCTTCCCAGGCTTGACAGGGTTGTCCTCCCGCTCCAGTGCAGAGCCACACCTCCCAGGGTTCGTTCCCTAGCCCAGGTCCTTCCCCATTGTGTCAGGGCTTTCCCACACTACCTTTCCCATGGCCAGCAGGGGAACTGGGTCTGCCTCTCCTCTGAGCATCAGTCCAGGGACCTTACGACAAGCAGTTAAGCTCTGCTTCCACGGCCACCCCAGACTCCTTCCTACCTGTCCCTCACAGTCACAATCTGTGCTTCAGGGATGCTGCAGGTCAGACACTTACTCTGGCGGTGGCCATACGCCCTCAGACTCTAGGTGGCAGGGCCCTTCTTCCCAGCATCAGGACACCCCCCGCTTGTGGGGGTTATGATCCCTCCCTCCTAGTGCAGCCTGCAAGGCCTCTTGGCTGGTGGGGTCTCCCTGGCTGGGCCCTCTGCCCAGAGTCCCCCTTCACTCTGCCCAGCTGCTCACTGCACTCGGCTCTGGACTGCTCCAGCCCTAGCTCCAGCTCCAGCCTCAGCTCCACTCACACTCTTCTTCCAGTTCCCTGGGCTGCTCCTCTGGCCCCTCTGGCTCCACCCCCAGCGGAGCTCAGGCTCCTGCTCTCTCCTTAGCTTTGCCCACTCTGGCTTAGGCAGCTCCCCTCATATGGCGGACGGGACCCTCAACCTCCTGACTCCTTCATTGGCCTGCCTGCCCTGTCAATCAGGCTGACCTCGAGTGTTGGCCCCTCCCCATTGCCCCAGGACTGTCAGTCTCAGAGTCCTGGTTTCCCACAGACCCTTCCCCTTTCTTTTGGTACTGGGAGATGGCCAACCAAAACATCCCCACTGAGTTTTAGTAAGAGGCCAACAGTCCTCTTACATGTGGCTCAGGCTCCTGTTAGCACTTCTATTGCCGGGTTGAGGTCCCCCTCCTACCAGCAGTGACTCCTGTGGGCTCACAGCCGGGAGACACCCATGATTTTCTAACAGCTTCTAGCTGTTACCTCGGTGAGGGAAGCAGCCAGGGTCAGAAAGTGGGCATGGGAATAAACAATAACCTCCGCACCTGGCCCTGCCAGGGGGCTATAGGGGCAGAATGCAATGGCCCCACTCCACACATGGGGCTTTCCTGCAGCCAGCACCCAGATACAATCTGGCCTGCTGAGCAAAGAACAAAAATGAAAACCCGGAGGGCTCCCACTGTGGGCAGGACATGCCCTGCCCCGGGGGCCTGGAGCCCTGGGCTGCTGGAGACCAAGCTTCTGCTGCAATTTAAGGATTCGATTCTGCTCTTGGAGCTGCCAGGGGAAGAGGGGTGACTCCAGCTACATGGCTGTGAAGCCTCAGTCAGCGGGCTCAGAATCGGGCCCTGTAAATGATTCATGGGCCAGTCCCAGAGAGGAAGCGGCTGGCTCACTACCCTCAACCAGCTGGCAGTCATCTCCCCACTACCCCTGCCATATCCCTCTCAGTTACAGGAATCATCAGTCATTTCTGACACTTTTTTATGAGCAAATGAGTAGCAAATGAGTAGCTTTCCCTAATTCCAGACTCAAACAAGCTATTTCATGCTGTAATTACAGGCCATAAAAAGAGCTGAATTGACAGACACAGCAGCCTCGTAACTATGTTCAGCAGCCAGGCCTGGTGAACATGCAGTATGCGAGCTTGCCCAGCAATGAACAGAAGAATCTTCCTCGCCAGCCCCCGCGCTGCATTCTGCCTGCCTTAGCTCTAGGACAGGTCTAAGAGGGAAGTGGAATTGGGGATCATGTGAGCCAGTCTGGAGGAGGTGGGCGGGCAAATAGTCCCCAGTGTGCTGTGTGTGAGGCAAATGCTTTCCTGGGGACAGCATTCCAAGCTGGTGCTTGGGGCGGGAATCTTCAAGGGGCGGCAGTCCCTGTTGTTTTGCCCCCAGCAGTGTGCCGAATTCCCACCGCGGACGGCGGGGGCATCCGTGTGCCCTTAGGGTGGCACTTGCATTTCCGCGGTGGCGGCAATTCGGCAGCAGCTTCTATATTTAGCTGTCCGAGGCAGCTTCAGCTAAACAGAAGCTGCCGCCGAATTGCTGCCACCGCAGAAACGCACCTGCCACCCTAAGGGCACATGGACTGACCCTGCCACCTGCGGCAGCAATTCGGCGCACTGCTTGGGGCAGCGAAAACTGTAGAGCTGGTCCTGCCTGGGAACTTGCCAGCATGGCATGATGCAGCTACCCTGCACGTTAGCCCGGGAGGCAGCCCGCCTAGACTCCAGCTTGCAGGAGGGAGTGCACTGTCCTGCTTCAGCGTGCTGACAGTCTCTGGAAGCCTGGCTGTGCAGAACGAGCTGGGGCACAGCACACCATGCTGCTGTGTTACAAGGCAGGGCAATTCTGAGCACAGCCTTCAGTATCCTAGCAGGGGGGCAATGCAGCTCCTGGCTGGGTGTAACTGGAGTGCCGGTGCAGTGAGTCCTGCTGTTCTGAGCCGTTCCACATCTTCCTTCAGCTTGCTTGGGGCAAAACGCTCAGGCCTGGACTGGAGTTAGAGGAACTGTATGTTCATTGCACAGAAACACCTTGCAAAGTTGCTGATCAGCCTGCCAGTCTCTGGTCTTACCGACTAGCCCAGTGCTGTCTGATTTGGGCGGGATGCTGAAAGTCCAAGAACAGGGGTTTGGGCAGAGCTGATTCTAGGACATTAGAGGCCAATGAACACAAACCCTGGCTGCTCCCACAGTCCTGCAAGCTCCCCCAGCCACGCTGCTGTCAGCTGCACATTGGCTGCTCCCTGGGGAAAGGCTGTGGCATGGGAGATAGGGTACAGGTGAAGGAGACAGGGAGACCCAGAGCTCGGCCATGTGCCAGCCCCAGGCTCAGCACCACTAGGCATTTCAGCCACACATCTGGATTTGCCCTAGGCCCCGTGCTTTGGCTTTAGCCACCCATTGCTGAGGACTAGAGCTGTCCCCTTTCAGGCCCATTGGACCTGGCCCAAGGTGAGTCCAATTCCAGCAGCTCTGCCAGCGAGGGGCCTCCTGAGCTAGAACAGCCACATTCGTGCGCACTCCCTCACATGCAGCTGCTCACTCATGCATGCACACACGTACGCGCTCGCTCGCTCACCAGGGCTTGGGCAGCTGGCATTTCAGCACTGCCCCAGCCTGCATGGAATGGGGGAAAGGCTGGGCAAGTGATGCCTTCCGTACCCACACCCAGGGGCATAGGCCTCGCTCCCTGGCAGGCTGACAGTTACACCCCACACTGGCTGTGTCCCCCCTACCCCTGTGATATCCCCCTGCCTGGGAGTTGTCTGGGGCAGATCAGGGCTAGGAATCCAAGGAATCAGTTGCTTGTAGTGACTGCAATGCCAGTCCAGAGCTCTGCCCCTGGCTGGCACCATGCCCTTTGGCAGCCATGCAGCATGAGTCCCCTGGGCCCAGACCAAAACCTGTTCCCTGCAGCTGCCTGCCATCACTGCCCTTGTCCCTGCCACCGAGCCATGGCCAGGCCCTGTGTGGGGCTGGCAACCACGCACAACCCGCTGATACAGCATCCTGCCTGCAATAGATGTGGCAGACACTCAGCATCCTTAGCTCCCTGCAGGATTGGGGCATGTGACCTCACCTGAGACAGTCCAGCCAATCGGAAAGGCGGTGGGGAGAGGAGCTGCCAGGAGAAGAACTCCTAAACACTGGAGACAGGATGAAGGCGTCACCCCTGGCCTTGCTGGCTGTTATCACTTAGCCTGTGCACTAGCCTGGGGTATTCCTGCAGACCTGGGAGCAACTTCCCCCAAACTATGAGACCTCGACCTGCCCCCCTGGGGAGACCCCCCCCCCACCTGGCCAGCCCCTCTGTGGGGTCGCAACTGGGCTTAGAACATGGTGGAAGCTGAGCCCAAGGTTGGATACTGAAGAGTCACTAGTGATTATTAAATACTCAGTGGCAGAGCTGGGCCTGGCCCAACCCCCAGACTCAGAAGACTGAGACCTGGCTCTGGGTTTTGTGGCTTGAGCCCATCTCTGCCCCACATGGGCCTCCTCATTGCTGAGCCCCAGGCAGACAGAACCAGAGAGGGAAGTGAAGGGGCTGCCTAACCCCCACCGGTGAAACCATCTCGATAGTGCACCCCAGCTCTCAGTGTTTCCCCAGATCAGGTGCTCCCCAGGAAGGTTTCCAGGGAGGAAGGTGAAAGGGCATTTAGGAAATGCTGCTTTGGGTTCAGCCCCAGGATCCTGGCAGTAGCCATAGGTAGAGCAACTTGTGCTACTGGCAGCAGCATAACACCGTGCCCAGCAGCAGGCACCCAACCCCTATAGCCAGTGTCATTGTTGGCAGAGCCCCATAAGCCAATCCTACACATTCCAGAGCCAACACATGAACCTAGGGGCACAGCTCTGCCCACACAGCCACAGACAGGGGAGCTGGAAATCCTGCACTGAGCTCTGAACAACAGCACACCCAGGCTGGGGCAGGCTCCTGCCCAGCAGCTGCCCTCCTGTGCACAAACTCTGTCCTGCTGAATGTGACCCTGCCCATCTGTCTGCCCACCCTCCTGCCTGCCCATGTGTATGCCCATCATCCTGTCTGCCCACCTGCCTGCCCACCCTCCTGTCTACTCACAGGCAGCTGGGCTACTTTCCAGGGAATCTTGCATCCAAAAATGCAGGGCCAAGTCCAGGGAAGTCTGATTGGGCTAATTCCCACCTTCAACCACCTCAGCACCTCTGTCCCTTCCCTACTGTCTGTCTAGTGATTAATGACAAGGTAGCTTATTCTCTCTCCTTACATTATCTTCCCAAATTCACCCTTTGCCCACAGATTCAGGATGGCTTCATCCTGGTTTTGCCTTCCTGTGGACTTCCCTTCCCCTACTGATTTGAGTGTAAATGGGGCTTCCACTGGTTTTGGTCACATCTTGGTTAATTTCATTGGAGATGGGTCAACAGCTCCCTTCCCTCCAGTTTCTCCCTGTGTTTGGTCACACACTTCAGAGCATAATATCAGTGAATCTCCATATTTCCTCATTTAGGCCAGGGCTACACTCCAAAGTTAGGTTGATCCAGCTATGTTGCACAGGGGTGTGAAATATCCACACCCTGGAGCAGCCCAGTTAAGCTGACCCACCCTTAGGCCTGGTCTACACTAGGAGTTTATGTCGAATTTAGCAGCGTTAATTCGAATTAACCGTGCACCCGTCCACACAACGAAGCTATTTAGTTCGACATAGAGGGCTCTTTAGTTCAATTTCTGTACTCCTCCCCGACGAGGGGAGTAGCGCTAAATTCGACATGGCCATGTCGAATTAGGCTAGGTGTGGATGGAGCTATCCCACAGTGCACCACTCTCTTGATGCTCTGGACAGCAGTCCGAGCTCGGATGCTCTGACCAGCCACACAGGAAAAGCCCCATGAAAATTTGAATTCCTTTTCCTGTCTGGCCAGTTTGAATCTCATTTCCTGTTTGGACATCGTGGCGAGCTCAGCAGCACTGGCAGCGATGCAGAGCTCTCCAACAGAGGAGTCCATGCAATCTCAGAATAGAAAGAGGGCCCCAGCATGGACTGATCGGGAAGACTTGGATCTGATCGCTGTGTGGGGAGATGAGTCTGTGTTTTCGGAGCTGCGCTCCAAAAAACAGAATGCAAAGACCTACGAGAAGGTCTCCAAAGCCATGGCAGACAGAGGATACAGCCGGGATACAACGCAGTGCCACGTGAAAATCAAGGACCTGAGACAAGGCTACCAAAAAATCAAAGCGGCAAACGGACGCTCCGGATCCCAGCCCCAGACATGCCGGTTCTACGAGGCACTGCATGCCATTCTCGGTGGGTCTGCCACCACTGCCCCACCTGTGTGCATGGACTCTGACGATGGGATAGTGTCGACGGCCGGTTCCTCGGCGATGTTCGCGGACGGGGAAGATGAGGAAGGAGATGAGGAGGACGAGGCAGTCGACAGCACTTACAACGCTGATTTCCCCGACGGCCAGGATCTCTTCATCACCCTGACGGAGATCCCCTACCAACCCTCCCCGGCCGTTAACCCGGACCCTGAATCAGGGGAAGGATCAGTCGGTAAGTGCTTTAAACATGTAAACATTTATTTTTAATGGAACAGGACTCTGAACTATGTGAAAAGAAGGTCAATATATATGGGGATAGAACAGAAATCCTCTTGGGAGATCTCCACGAAGCTCTCCTGGAGGTAATCGAAAAGCCTCCGCAGGAGGTTCCTGGGGAGAGCTGCCTTATTGGGTGCTCCGTGGTAGGACACTTTACCGCACCAGGCTATCATCAGGTACTCTGGGAGCATTGCCTCCACGAGCATGGCAGCATAGGCCCCTGGTTTGTGCTGGCTTTCACGCAGCATGCGCTCTCTATCTCTGTCAGTGATCCTCCTCAGGGTGATCTCGCTCGGCGATTCCTGCATTGAATTAGGGGAATTAGGGTAATGTGGGGCTGTGGGGGATGGGCTTGAGCGTTGTGGTAGGGAATGAGGCAGCTGTGATGGGGCTGTGGTGGATGGGTTTGAGCTCTGTGGTAGGGAATGGTGGTCTGTGGGGGATGGGTTTGAGTTCTGTGGCAGGAAATGGGGGGCCATGGTGGTCGGGTTTGTGTGCTGTGGCAGGGATGGGGGGCCCATTGGGAAGGGGTTTGAGGGCTGTGGCAGGGACTGCGGTGGCTGTGTGGGATGGGTTTCCGGGTTGTGGACGGGAATGGGGGGGTGTGGGGGATGGATTTGAGCGCTGTGGCAGGGAACGAGGCGGCTGTGAAGGGGCTGAGGGGGATGCGTTTCAGGTCTGTGGCAGGGAATGGGGGGCTGTGGGGGATGGGTTTCTGCACTGCGGCATAGATCTCGGTGGCTGTGATGGGGTTGTGGGGGATGGATTTGAGCGCTGTGGCAGGGAATGGTGGGCTGTGGGAATGGGTTTGAGCGCTGTGGCAGGAATGGGGGCTGTGTGGGATGGGTTTGAGGTCTGTGAAACGGAATGGGGGCTGTGGGGATGGGCTTGAGCGTTGTGGTAGGAACAGGCGGCTGTGCTGGGGCTGTGGGGGATGGCTTTGAGCTCTGTGGTAGGGAATGGTGGTCTGTGGGGGTCGGGTTTGAGTGCTGTGGCAGGGAATGGGGGCCCATTGGGAATGGTTTTGAGAGCTCTGGCAGAGAATGGGGGGCTGTGCGGGATGGGTTTGAGCGCTGTGGCAGGGAATGGGGGTCTGAGGGGGATGGTTTTCACCGCTGTGGCAGGGAATTGGGGACAGTGGGGGATGGGTTTGAGTGCTGTGGCAGGGCACGAGCGGCTCTGATGGGGCTGTGGGGATGGGTTTGAGGGCTGTTGCAGGAATGGGGGCTATGGGGATGGGTTTCAGCGATGTGGCAGGGAATGGGGGGCTGTGGGCAATGGGATTGAGCGCTGTGGCAGGAATGGGGGCTGGGGGGTCGGGTTTGCGTGCTGTGGCAGGGAATGGGGTCCTGTGGGGGATGGGTTTGAGCGGTGGCAGAGTATGAGGCGGGTGTGATGGGGCTGTGGGGATGGGTTTGAGCGCTGTGCCAGGGAGTGGGGGGCTGTGGGGCTGGATTTGAGTGCTGGAGCAGGGAATGGGGGTCTCTGGGGGATGGGTTCGAGCGCTCTGGCAGGGACTGGGGGGCTGGGGGGATGGGTTTGAGGGCTGTAGCAGGGAACGAGGCGGCTGTTAGGGGGTTGTGGAGTTCGGGTTTGAGGGCTGTGGCAGGGCATGGGGGGCTGTGGGGGATGGGTTTGAGCGCTGTGGTAGGGAATGAGGTGGCTGTGATGGGACTGTGGGGGATGGGTTTGAGAACAGTGGCAGGGAATGGGGGGCTGTGGGGATGGGTTTGAGCGCTGTTGCAGAGAATGGGGGCTGTGGGGATGGGTTTGAGCGCTGTGGCAGGAACGAGGCGGCTGTGATGGGGCTCTGGGGTCGGGTTTGTGGCTGTGGCAGGGAATGGGGGCTGTGGGGATGGGTTTCAGCGATGTGGCAGGGAATGGGGGCTGTGGGGATGGGTTTCAGCGCGGTGGCAGGGAACGGGGGGCTGTGGGGCTGGGTTTGAGCGCTGGGGCAGGGAATGGGGGGCTGTGGGGCTGGGTTTGAGTGCTGGGGCAGGGAATGGGGGGCTGTGGGGTTGGGTTTGAGCACTGTGCAGGGAATGGGGGACCTGTAGCGGATGGGTTTGAGTGCTAGGGCAGGGAATGGGGGGCTGTGGGGGATGGGTTTGAGGGCTATAGCAGGGAATGAGGCGGCTATGATGGGGTTGTGGGGTTCGGGATTGAGGGCTGAGGAAGGGAATGGGGGGCAGTGGGGGATGGGTTTGAGCGCTGTGGTAGGGAATCGGGGCTGTAGGGGATCGGTTTGAGAGCTGTGGTACGGAACGAGGTGGCTGTGATGGGGCTGTGGGGGATGGGTTTGAGAACAGTGGCAGGGAATGGGGGGGCTGTGGGGGATGGGTTTGAGGATGTGGAAGGCAATGGGGGTGGGGGGGAGGGGTTTGAGCGCTGTGGCAGGGAACGAGGCGGCTGTGATGGGGCTGTGGGGGATGGGTTTCAGGTCTGTGGCAGGGAATGGGGGGCTGTGGGGTTGGGTTTGAGGGTGTGGCAGGGAATGGGGGCTCTTGGGATGGGTTGAGTGCTGTGCCAGGAATGGGGGCTGTAGGGGATGGGTTTCAGCGCTGTGGCAGGGAATGGGGGCTGGGGTATGGGTTTCAGCGCTGTGGCAGGAATGGGGGCTGGGGGTATGGGTTTCAGCGATGTGGCAGGGAATGGGGGGCTGTGGGGGATGGGTCTGAGCACTGTGGCAGGGAATTGGGGGCTGTGATGGGGCTGTGTGGGATGGGTTTGAGCGGTCCGGAATGGAATGAGATGTTGTGGGGGATGGGTTTGAGCACTGTGGCAGGAAATGGGGGGCTGGGGGGGATGGGTTTGAGGGCTGTGGCAGGAAATGGGGGGCTGTGGGGGATGGGTTTGAGGGCTGTGGCAGGGAATGGGGGGCTGTGGGGAATGGGTTTGACCCCTGTGGCAGGGAATGGGGGGCTGTGGGGGATGGGTGTGAGTGGTGCAGCACAGAACGAGGTGGTTGTGATGGGTCTGTGGGGGATGGGTTTGAGAGCTGTGGCAGGGAATGGGGGGCTGTGGGGGATGGGTTTGAGCGCTGTGGCAGGGACCGAGGCGGCTCTGATGGGGCTGTGGCGGATGGGTTTGATCGGTGTGGCAGGGTATGGGGGGCTGTGGGAGATGGGTTTGATCGGTGTGGCAGGGAATCGGGGGCTGTGGGGGATGGGTTCCAGCGGTGTGGAAGGGAATCGGGGGCTTTGGGGGATGGGTTTCAGCGCTGTGGAAGGGAATTGAGGGATGTGGGGGATCGGTTTGAGCGCTGTGGAAAGGAACATGCGTCTGATGTAGCTGTGGGGGATGGGTTTGAGCGCTTTGGCAGGCAATGGGGGGCTGTAGGGGATGGGTTTGAGTGTTGTGTCAGGGAACAAGGTGGCTGTGATGGGGCTGTGGGGATTGGGTTTGAGCGCTGTGGCAGGGACTGGGGGGCTGTGGGGGTTGGGTTTGAACGCTGTGGCAGGGAATGAGGTGGCTGTGTGGGATGGGTTTCAGCGCTGTGACAGAGAATGGGGGCCTGTAGGGAATGGGTTTCTGTGCTGCGGCATAGATCTCGGCGGCTGTGATGGGGTTGTGGGGGATGGGTTTGAGGGCTGTGGCAGGGAGTGGGAGGCTGTGGGGGATGGGTTTGAGGTCTGTGGCAGGGAAAGGCGGGTTGTGGGGGATGGGTTTCAGGTCTGTGGCAGGGAATGGAGGGCAGTGGGGGATGGGTTTGAGCACTGCACAAGGAAATAAGGTGGCTGTGATGGGGTTCTGGAGGATGGGTTTGAGCACTGTGGCAGGGAATGGGGGGCTGTGGGGGTTGGGTTTGAGCGCTGTGGCAGGGAACGAGGCGGCTGTGATGGGGCTGTGGGGCAGGGGCGGCTCTAGGCACCAGCTAAACAAGCAGGTGCCTAGGGCGGCGAAATTTAGGGGGCGGCGAAATGACGGGCGTGTATGTGCCCGCTTACCGGAAGAGTGGCGGGAGCTCTTCCCCGGCTGCAGAGGACAGGCCGCTCCTCGGCTTGTCCCCGCGGGTGCACACCAAGAAGCGGCCCCTTCTCTGCAGCCCGGGCAGGGCTGCGCTACCGGCTCCCACCTTTCCGCTGTAAGCAACCCCCCCCAGGCGGAGCTGGTAGCGCGGCCCTGCCCGGGCTGCAGAGGAGGGGCCGCTTCTCGGAGTGCACCGGCGGGGACAAGCGGAGGAGAAGCGGCCCCTCCTCTGCAGCCCGGGCAAGGCCGCGCTACCAGCTCCGCCTGGGGGGGGTTGCTTACAGCGGAAAGGTGGGAGCCGGTAGCGCGGCCCTGCCCGGGCTGCAGAGGAGGGGCCGCTTCTCCTCCGCTTGTCCCCGCCGGTGCACTCCGAGAAGCGGCCCCTCCTCTGCAGCTGGGGAAGGGCAGCGCTACCAGCTCCCGCCGCTCTTCCGCAGTAAGCCCCCCCCCCGCTCCCCCCAGGCGGAGCTGGTAGCGCGGCCCTGCCCCAGCTGCAGAGGAGGGGCCGCTCCTCAGCTTGTTCGCGCTGCTCTCCTGCGGGCAGCGGCCACCCCCCACCCTCCAGACGAACCGGTAGCCAGCTGCGGGCCGCCTCCCTGGGGGGCCTAGGGCGGCGCTGCACTGCTCGGGGGGCGGGGGCTCGGGCTGCGGTCGGCGCCGCTGGGCGGGGGGGCGGCGCTCTTCTTTTCTGCCTGGGGCGGCAGAAAAGCTAGAGCCGGCCCTGCTGTGGGGGATGGCTTTGAGCGCTGGGAATTGGGGGCTGTGGGGGATGGGTTATAGGGCTGTGGCAGAGAATGGGGGGCTAGTGGGATGGGTTTGAGGGGCATGGCAGGGAATAGGGTGTGTGGGGGATGGGTTTGAGAGCTGTGGCAGGGAATGAGGGGTGGAGGGGGATGGGTTTGAGCGCTGTGGCAGGGAATGGGGGGCTGTGGGGGATGGGTTTGAGCGCTGTGGCAGGGAACGAAGCAGCTGTGATAGAGCTGTGGGGGTCGGGTTTGAGCGCTGTGGTAGGGAATGGGGGGCTGTGATCGGGCGGTGGGGGATGGGTTTGCGGGCTGTGGCAGGGAATGGGGGGCTGTGGGGATGGGTTTGAGAGCTGTGGCAGGGAATGTGGGGCTGTGGGGGATTGGTTTGCGGGCTGTGGCAGGGAATGGGGGGCTGTGGGGGATGTGTTTGAGGGCTGTGGCTGGGATTGGGGGGCTGGGGGGTATGGGTTGGCGCGCTGTGGCTGGTAATCTGGGGCTTTGGGGGAGGGGTTTGGGGGTTATGGAGGGGTCAGTGGCTGTGATGGAGCACACTGGGTCAGCGCATTCAGCTGTTAACTCAAAGGATGGTGATTTGAGCCCACCCAGGGACAGTACTGACCCTATACTACCTCCTTGGACCCTCAAAGGAACCCTTTTGCCACTTCAGAGCTGTCCCTGCTGGCCTCAGTGTGTTCAGCTGGTGGCCCGAAGAGTGCGCTGGCTGCGACACAAAAATCCATCTCCCAGCAGCCATGCCAGGGGCTCGGGCTTAATCCTCAAGGCCGAGCGCAAAACCCTTCTGCCGGGCATCTTTTGCTATCTTTCCGCTTCTGCCCAAGCAGCAAGGGAGAAACAGAGGGGACATGCCGGCTCTAAGGGTATGTCTACGGGGAGCCATCGGTTTATCAGGGATCGATAGATCGCTTCCCATCTAGACGCGATATATCGATCCCCGAACGCACTCCCATCAACCCCAGAACTCCACCAGGGCGAGCGGCGGTAGCGGAGTCGACAGGGGGAGCCGCGGCCATCGATCCCACGCCACGAGGACGGGAGGTAAGTCGAAATAAGAGACTTCGACTTCAGGCAAGCTATTCCCCTAGCTGAAGTTGTGTATCTTACATCGATCCCCACCCCAGTGTAGGCCAGGCCTAGGAGTGCCTCCCTCCCACTTCCCTGTTGGCTGCTGTGATAAATGGGGGGGCGGGCATAGCTCCCTTTTGTGGACACCCAGCCAGCCAGTTAGCTATAAAGTCCCTCTTGGTGGCTGTTCTCTGCTTGTTTTACCTGTAAAGAGTTAAAAAAGCCTCCCTGCATAGGTAAAAGAAAGGGAGTTGGGCCTCTGATCAAAAGAGCCAATGGGAGGGCTTTTTAAAAATGGAAATAAAAACCTACCACTCTGATTTGGGAGCAATTTCCACCCCTTTTGCATGGGTGCAGGTGAGGTAATGAATTGGGCCCTCTGGTTTTTCTCTCGGACTGACCCACCTTGCCCCATCCCAAGATAAGGTGCAGGGCCAATCATGGAAGAACGGTGTCAGGGGAGGCAAAGGGCCTGATTCTGATCTCATGTTTGGTGTAAAACAGGAGTAACTCGATGGATGCCAATGTTGGGACATTAGTGTAAATGAGACCAGAATCTATCTCTGTGGTTGCCTGGTAAATTTCATTCCCCATTCAGGGCAATTGCTTCCTCCTCCTATTCGCGTAAGGGATTTGTTCCTTAAAATAGGACAAAAGGAAAGGGGAAAGAAATGGTGACTGACAGAATAAGAAGCTTAAGCCTGCAAAGCAGGAAGGTCACATCAAGCCTGGGACGCTAAGAGCCAAGGTCAGCGAAGAGCAGGGCACTTGGTGCCAAGGTCACTCAGAGACAGAAAATGAGAGTGTGACGCACTGGGACTGTTCTTACTGTCAGGGCCGGCTCCAGACCCCAGTGCGCATTTTCCCGGCAGAGCGTCAGGCGGCTCCGGCAGACCTTCCGCGGTCATGCCTGCGGGAGGTCCACCAGAGGCGCGGGACCACCGGACCCTCCGCAGGCACATCTACAAGAGGTCCCCCGAAGTCAGGGGACCGGCAACCGGTAGCTCGCCCCCTGCGGCGCGCCGCCCTGCTTGGGGCGGCCGCATTCCTAGAGCAGCCCCTGCTTACTGTGGTCTGTGAATGCTGCGTGGGGGGTGTTGGCCTGAGAGAAAGGTCTGCACTGGGAGATGGGAGACTGGCCTTGAGGGAAGATGCCTGAGCATGTAATGTGAGAAGCCAGGAAGGGGTTAGAGGCCAGGTGACACCTCTGCCTGGGAAGCTGAACAAAGGCCTGGGGGAGGAGACGCTGGGGAGTTAGGGGGTTTTCAGGAGCTGGCTGGGGAATGGAGGGAAGCACAGACAGTGGTGCTCCTGGGACCCCAAGATGGATCTAATTGGGGAGGATCCTGTTGTCTGTGCCTGCAAAACCTGTCTTGGACTGTGTTCCTGTTGTCTAAATAAACCTGCTTTACCGGCTGGCTGAGAGTCATGGTGGGGGTGCAGGGCCTTGACTCCCCCACACTCCGTGACAGAGATTGACACTCATCTCCTGCTGTTCTGCTTACATATTACTATCTCTCCTTTCAGTTTCCCCTTTTCTCCACCCCCCCCCCCACACTGTCTCATTAAGAAACAGCTCATCTGCATAGGTCAACTTTCCTCTCATTCAGACTGATGCAACTCCACTGAGTTAATACTGATCGTCAACAGTGTAAGTGTGGAAAATCATGCCCCAAATCTCCTGCTAGCAAGAAGAGGCAACCCCTCAGCTGGTGCCATAGCTCCATCAGATCTGCCCCCTAATAGCTTTTCTGGAGGAATGGGAAAGGCCGTTAAATATGGAATAGCAGATCCACAGTCATTTTTGTTAAGGTTAGCACTGCTGTCATGGCAGCCACCCAGGAGGGATGGAAAAGAACAGACGCTTCTGTCTCAGATGCTGCAGGCAGGACACAAGGACAGCTAGCGCTTTCGGCCCCTGGATCCTGACTCATGCAATGGACTTGGGAGAACATCTCACTGTAGCTTTCTCATTCCCAGAGAGATGCTGCTCACGCTGCTTCAGCCTGTGGTGCCGAGTACAGCGTATAACAGAGCTGAGTCATTTTTAAGGCCGGCCAGACTTGGAACAGACTAGAGAGAAAGAAAAAAAGATAGGCTAGTATAGAGAAGTGGGGTGAAATGATGTACCAAGACAGAGACAGCAGGAATCTAAAGCGTCAGTGTGACAAAGTGGGGATTTTAGGTAATAAAAAAAAAGGTAATAATTTTCCCTTGTTATGGTGTATGTGTGTCTTACTGTTGAGCCTATGTGAATTTTACTGTTTTGCATGAATACTGTGTGTGCCTCAGTTTCCCTGCATGCTGCACTAATACCTCAGTGGTGGGAATAGGGGTGTGTGACTTTGGCTGAGACCTCTGGAGCAGGTGAGGCTGCTCCAGCTGCCTGCACATATGCTATGACTGGTGCTCTTTGTAACCTGATACCCAGGATGGGGACTACACCCAAGTGACGCCCAGGTGACTTGCCTGGCAAGCAGGACAAAGCCAAGGAGGCAGAGCAATGGGGGGTGCCGGAGGTCGGGTTGCTGGAAGCTAGGCAGTCTGCTTGGGAGGACTGGTAGAGGGGGAGTCCAGAGCTTCTGGATGGACTTGGCTGAAAGTCACTGATTTCTCTGCTAACAAGTTCTATTCTACCCGCTGCATTCCAGTCAACTAATAAACCTTCTGTTTTACTAGCTGGCTGAGAGTCACTGCTGACTGCTGAGTTGGGGTGCAGGGCCCCGTCCAGGTGGACTCGCTGCAGGAAGCGCACAGTGTGGAAGGGGATGCTCAGATCCAGGAAGATCGAAGCTGTGTAAGCATCTTGCCCTGGAGACAGTGCACTCACAAGGCGGAAGGTCCCCCAGAGTCCTGACTGGCCTTATATGGAGAAGTTCCAGAACATAACCTGAGGACTCCGTGATTCGGGGACTCTGTGACAGTCAGCTCCGATAATATGGTGATGGGCACCTTCTGAGAACAAAAATAAAGTAACCCAGAGGTTATTTAGGGTGCAATTATAAGTAGGTGAGGGACATTTCCCTACTTTAGGGTGTGAGTGACTGGGGGGGACCACAGCCTCCCCCCCTAAATTTGAGCCTGTAAAGTGGGCAATCCTAGGCCCAAAATTAGCAACTGAGCCCTACCTCATCCCCTCAGTGGCTGTGGGGCTAACCCCTGATTAGCGGAGGTAAGAGCTCTGCTCCCCAGCTGACATGCCAAGGTAGTAGTACTAGGCTCTGCCAGCCAGGGGAGCCAGAGGAAGGGGGACAACATCCCCCTCTTGTCATCACAGCTAGCCAGAGGCAAGGAAGGCCACATGAGAGGATGATCCTAAAATGGTCATCAAGGGGTTATCCAGAATATTATGGCCTGGTGACATGCTTCACCCAATCCTGTTTAGTTAGTGGGGATTTTATCCCTGCCCCCTCTTGTAACTTGTGATGCGGTTGAAGGCAGCAGCAAGCTCCCAGCCTGCGGGGCGGGGACTAGGCTGGTTTCTGTTGCACAGAGCAGTCCTTTTATAGAAGGGCACCAGCCAGCTCCCTGTCCTGTGTGCGTTGGGGGAGAAGTTACTGGTGGGAGGATGGGGAGAGACACCCCTGTTAGGCTGGACCCAAAGGTGAGACAGAACATGCCTGGGACACACAGTGTGCTCCGGTAAGGAACACCCAGACTAAGCAGGACGGGGGGAGGGGAGGCACAAGCACTAAAGGAGACATAGTGCTGGGGAGGTACACAGACATTTATCTATCGCCCACCAGCCATGGTGGGCCCTGTGGCACCACGGGAGTGGCAGTGGCGCCTGTCTCCATTTCCTGTCAGCCACTGCCAGGCCCAGCTGGACTTCCCATTTCCGGTGCAAGTCCAGAAGCAGAAGTTGCCATGAGGTGGTGCCGTGAAGGGTGGTGCTGTTATCAGGCGAAAGCAGGAGGAGTAGGTGGGAATCCGTGCTACCATGGGGAGGTGACACCCTTGCTGTGAAAGGGCCCCGGCATTATGGGAGATGTCATCGCCCTGCCATGCCATGCTCTGCACCGGACCCAGCCTGTGGAGCTGAAGTAGGGAACTCCATACCCCAACACATCAGGCACCCCCCATTCTCACTTCCCCTTGTCCCTGCCGCCACCCCACCCCATCAGTTATAGAACGGGAGGAAACTTTACTTCTGGAAGGAAGATCCAGGGAACTACAGGCCAGTCAGCCTCACCTCAGTCCCTGGAAAAATCATGGAACAGGTCCTCAAGGAATCAATTCTGAACCACTTAAAGGAGGGGAAAGTGATCAGGAACAGTCAGCATGGATTCTCCAAGGGCAGGTCACTAACCTAATTGCTTTCTATGATGAGATAACCGGCTCTGTGGATGAGGGGAAAGCAGTGGATGTGCTATTTCTGGACTTTAGCAAAGCCTTTGATACAGTCTCCCACTGTACTCTTGCCAGCAAGTTAAAGAAGTCCGGGCTGGATGAATGGACAGTAAGGTGGATAGAAAACTGGCTAGATGGTCGGGCTCAACGGGTCGTGATCAATGGTTCCATGTCTAGTTGGCAGCCGGTATCAAGTGGAGCGCCCCAAGGGTCGGTGCTGGGGCTGGTTTTGTTCAATATCTTCATTAACGATCTGGAGGATGGTGTGGACTGCACCCTTAGCAAGTTTGCAGCTGACACTAAACTGGGAGGAGTGGTTGATACGCTGGAGGGTAGGGATAGGATACAGAGGGACCTAGACAAAATAGAGGATTGGGCCAAAAGAAATATGATGAGGTTCAACAAGGACAAGTGCAGAGTCCTGCACTTAAGACGGAAGAATCCCATGCACTGTTACAGACTAGGGACCGAATGGCTGGGCAGCAGTTCTGCAGAAAAGGACCTAGGGGTTACGGTGGATGAAAAGCCGAATATGAGTCAACAGTGTGCCCTTGTTGCCAAGAAGGCTAATGGCATTTTGGGTTGTATAAGTAGGGGCATTTCTAGCAGATCGAGGGATGTGATCATTCCCCTCTATTCAGCACTGGTGAGGCCTCATTTGGAGTACTGTGTCCAGTTTTGGGCCCCACACTACAAGAAGGATGTGGATAAATTGGAGAGAGTCCAGCGGAGGGCAACAAAAATGATTAGGGAGCTGGAGCACATGACTTATGAGGAGAGGCTGAGGGAACTGGGATTGTTTAGCCTGCAGAAGAGAAGAAGGAGGGGGGATTTGATAGCTGCTTTCAACTACCTGAAAGGGGGTTCCAAAGAGGATGGATCTAGACTGTTCTCAGTGGTAGAAGATGACAGAACAAGGAGTAATGGTCTCAAGTTGCAGAGGGGGAGGTTTAGGTTGGATATTAGGAAAAACTTGTTCACTTAGTAGGGTGGTGAAGAACTAGAATGGGTTACCTAGGGAGGTGGTGGAATCTCCTTCCTTAGAGGTTTTTAAGGTCAGGCTTGACAAAGCCCTGGCTGGGATGATTTAGTTGGGTTTGGTCCTGCTTTGAGCAGGGGGTTGGACTAGATGACCTCCTGAGGTCCCTTCCAACCCTGAGATTCTATGATTCCGTGATTCTGTGCTCACTGTTCCTGGTTGGACTCTAATAGAGCGAGTACCAGAGCATCTTAACTTCCATTCACTGTTCCGGTTGGACTCTAACAGAATCTTAACTTCCAAATTGGGAAAGAGAATGTTTTTCCAGTGGCGATTTACCAGCAAGTGTATGTGATGGAGGCGTTACAGAGTAGGCAGCTACTTCACTGCCTCACCCTGTTTGCTTTTCTTTTTCAATAGCTTTAACCTTAAAGCAAAGCTCACAAATGCTCCAATAAGGACTTGTTTCATAGTAAATATATAAATATGTGGCTGAAAATCCTCATTATTCAGAATAATGTGAAACTAACACTTTAAAGTGAAGACCCTAGGTTTGATTGTTAATTATTCATGCCCCCCAGTAATAAAACTTCCAAGGATGCTCCAAATTATTAATAAATTGTTTATAAAATTCATTCAAGTTGAACTTGTTTTTAAGCAATAACCAAGCTCTCTACTGTTTACAATTACACAATTTTGGACAACCTTTTTAATGCAAAGACCTGTTTTAAGCCCCGGCAGACACCAGTTAAATATGGGATAATTACGGTTTGAAATGTAGAAAGTATTTTTGGTCTTTAGACAAGGTTAACCATTTGTATGTAGGAATATGACTGAATCTGGTCACATCTGGGCAGGTGTGCATCCCAGCAGGCTTGGTCTCAAAAGCCTGCAAGAGGAGATGTGGGAGGAGTGCAAGAGACTCCTACTGTGATACTGGTTGCTAGAGTGATGCAAAAATGGGTGTAACCAGCCTATTGATCCATAGGTGTTGAATCCATTTCTGTTCATTCACTGGGGGTGATGCAGAGCAGATGGGAGCGGGAGGCAGGGAGAGCAAGAGCTCACGCCTCAGTAGAGCTTTGGGAACTGAAGACTCTTTGGGTTATTTCCTGTGCTTGCAGAAGACTCCTCAGGCCAGTGGAGCGGAGCAGGGCAAGAGTCTCAGCCCCAGGAAGAGGATCTGGAAGAAATGGACCTGCGCAATCTAGACATCCAACTTTCCAGAGGCACTTAACCAAAGATACTCAGTCCTCACCTCTTCCACATCACTGGGCAAGAGTTCCTGGTCATGGCATGCTAGCCCTGCTCTCTACCTTGCTTCAGCGGATGTGAGCATTCTGGTTAGGGGAGATCTCTGTGGGATAAAGGCAAGGGGAAAGGACAATAGAATGCTTTGCTCATTTTGGATGTGGGAGCAGCCTGGTGCCTCTTACATATAGCCATGGGACTAGCAATCACCGGAGCCAACTACCTTTACGTTCCCTGCCACTCGCTTGATGTTCTTGGCTTGTGTTTCCTGCAAGGGAGACCTGGTGGAGAATCACTTCAGATCTGTCCTGAGACTGAGCGGTAACACAGCCTGGCTTTGAGACAGATGTCAGGCAAGATCAGCTGGGAGCTGAGGACTGTTACTCTCACTGAGATGAGTGGCAGCGTTAGAGGGGGACTTGAAAGGGCTATAGCCACCCCTAAATTTGCCTCAACCTTCCTGTATCCACCCATCCCAGCGCAAAGGTAAAATGTTAGGGAGACACTTTACTGGTGCTGGCAATGGCCTCCAGAGCTCAGCGCCTGACCAGAAGCTGCCGTTCTCAGCCCCCCACTCCCCCATGTCAGAGACACCAGCTGCATAGGGTGGCTAACTTTCTAATTTGGGAAAACTGGATGCTGAGCAGTGGAACTTCCCTGCCCCCTGCTGCACCTCATCTGTGAAAGCACTGCTCCTGCTCCTTCTCTTCCCTCAAGGGCCCCCCCTCCCCATCTTCCCCACCCTGTCGCTCGCTGAGCTCCTCACCTCCCTCCCCCCACCAGCTGAGCAGGCCTTGAGGGGGGTGGTGGCTTGGATCACAGAAACACCCCTGGGCACTGCCACCTGTTGTACCAAGACTACTCCAGCACCCTGTCTTGTTGAGCCAGACATGCCCGTCTGCTCGAGCACAGACCCAGGGTCTGAACCACATGCCCCAAAGCTGCAGACTTAACCTGAAAGCAACTTACAGAAGTGTTCCTGTCTTTAACACTCAGAAGTCTCCCAATGGGTTCTGAACCCCAGATATATCCATTTTACCCTGTCTAAAGCTTATACAGGGTAAACTCATAAATTGTTCACCTGCTATAACACTGATAGAGAGATATGCACAGCTGTTTGCCAACCGACATACTCTGGGTTAATTAATAAGTAAAAAGTGATTTTATTAAATACAGCTAGTAGTATTTAAGTGGTTCCAAGTAGGAGCAGACAAAACAAAGCAAATTACCAAGTAAAATAAAATAAAACACGCAAATCTAAGTCTACTACAGTAATACAACTGAATACAGATAAAAAGCTCACCTTCAGAGATGTTCCGTACGTTTCTTTCACAGACTTGACGCCTTTCTAGTCTGGGCACGATCCTTACCGTCTGGTCCAGCCCTTGTTCCAGCTCAGGTGGTAGCTAGGGGTTGCCTCATGATGGCTGTTCCGTTTGTTCTGTTCCACCCATTGATACATCTTTTGCATGAGGCGCGAATCCTTTGTCCCTCTCTGGGTTCCCAGCCCTCCCTCTCAATGGAAAGATGGATTCCAGTTCAGGTGATAGGCTTACATGTCACTGTAAGACTTAATTGCCCATTTGCCAGCACACATGTCTACAGGGAGACTTACAAGTAAAACACACCCGGATGCAGACAATTGTCATGGTTAATGGGAGCCATCCAGATTCCAAACCACCATTAATGGCCCAAATTTTGCATAAGTACAATAGGCCCTCAGCGTTATATTTCATATTTCTAGAGACAGAGACAAGACTGGTACATTTATACAAATAGGGTGAACACACGAGATTATAAGCTTTGTAATGATACTTTACAAGAGACCTTTTAAATGAAACATGTTCCAGTTACATTATATTTAAACTCATCAGCATATTTTCATAAAGTCATATAGAGTACAATTTCACAAGCGGTAAGTAGGGTAGGATGGGGAGGGAAAGCTGTGCTCTGGATGTGTGTGAATGTGGTAGGAAGCGGGAGGGACAGCCACAGTTGGGAGGGTTGACTAGGGCAGGACGCTGGAGGTACAGCTGTTCTCCCAGCGTCGGGGGGGGGGGGCGGCTGTGTGTGTGAGCTGGGCGTCACACTTCCCCGATGAGCCAAAGCCCTGAGGTTGCCTTAGCAGCTACTCTCTTGCAAAATAACGAGGCAGGCAAACTAGCGCCAGTAGCATATGAGTGTAAAAAAACTTCAAGGTGCTGAATTAAATTTTGATCCTTGTGAGCCTGATTGTTTATCAGCTGTTAGGGCAATCCAGTCTTTTGACCCGCTCACGAGCACAGCCCTGATCACAATTCAAAGTACTCATACCCCACTCAACTATATCTTATCTGACAAACTGATAGGAAGCAGGGTCTCCAATACACCTGTGGCTCAATGAATCCTCATTCTGATCAATATAGGGATCGTTATCGAAACCGTATCTAAGCCCGATTTATTGACTCACACTTTAATTGAAAAAGGAACTAAGCATGAATGTCCGAGATTACTTTAGAACAAAAAATTGCACTGGTGGAGGCACCCTCCTTAAGGGCAGGAGAAACAGATCTGGTTTACTGATGGCAGCTCAGTAGTAATTAAGGTGAAACGGTATAGTAAATATGCTGCTATAAACCTATGGAAGGAAGTGAATCAAGGGCATTTAGATCATGGCTCAGCGCAACATGCAGAGCTTCATGTCATATATCATGTTTTAAAATGATATTGACGCTTTCCCGGACCAATCTATATCTATGCAGACAGGGATTTTTGCGAGAAAGGCATACAGGATTGGATATTTGACTGGCAACGAAATCATTGGGAGGGAGCACATGGGAAGGAGCTAGCGTACCTAGGAGAATGGGAATGTATCCATTCTTGGATGGCAAGGAACCCCAGTCAGTTACAAAGCCCACAGCAGGGAGTGAAGTGGGGAACCACCGAGGCGATGCTATCACCCAGCGGCAAAACAGAGCAATTGCTACTAGAAGCCAGGAACGCGCCTGAGCTATTTCTGCTACGCTGCTGCCATCTAGCGATGTGAGTGATAATTGCAGCCAAACTCAGGGGAAAACGGCGGGGCAGAAGCTGACTGAAGCGGCACATCAGTTCACGCATGACGGGACAGAAGCGACCTAAGAAGGCTAAGGCAGTAGCAGACTGAGACGTTATGGAAGATGATGTGAGTACATGGGTGCAAAATTGTGTGCACTATGCAAGAGCTCGTCCCTCGCACTGGCAACCAATGATGCACCTGGGACCATGGCATAATATACAGATGGATTTCATTGATAAGCTGCCGAGAAGAAACGAAGGATTCCAGTATTTGTTGGTTAGTATAGATTCATTTTCAGGATGGGTGGACACATTCCCCACTAGGGCTAATAGTGCTAGAACTGCAGCTAAAAGGCTTTTCACTGAAGTGTACAGCTATGGAACCCCTGAGACGCAGATAATGAAAGTGCATCTGTGGGGCAAATTTTAACGATAATGTTACAAGCCCTAGAGATCAGCCAGAAATGCCACATTCCATACTGACCCCTGTCCTCTGTTCAGGAAAGAATAGCACTATTAAAGAGGTATTGTGAAAAGTAATATAACATACTGGTATATGTATGGCCTGAGAATCTGCCTAGCTGCCACTCACAGTAATAACAGTGTGAGAACCCTAAGATCCAACCATGCCAGATTAATTTCAGTCAATCAATTAAGTTAATGATTGAGCCTGCACATTTTACTATACACCCCCCCAAGGATCATCCCACACAAGTCCAGAATGATTATTTCCAATCGTTAAAACAATTACAGGAGGCTAAAACCTCATTACAGTTCAGGATCACTAAGGTTATTGGACATATTAATAAGACAATGCAAAAACAAAGAACTAATCAGCGCACTTTATGGGAAGCTAGAGATTAGGTAACATTTAAAATTGAGTAAGAACGATCACACCTTAGAATCTAAATAGATACGTCTACATTCCATAGTTGACCATCTCTCTCCGCTAGTATAGTGATAAACTTAAATGGGTTACATATTATCCCAGATCAAACTATTTTCTGAATAGCATGCGCTTCATCCCTTTTAGGTGCCACTGTCATCTGATCCTGTAGAAGAAATCTGGAGAGCTTCAGCTCATTGCTTCCAACTGTAATATTCAGAGGGGTAGCCGTGTTAGTCTGGATCTGTAAAAGCAACAAAGAATCCTGTGGCACCTTATAGACTAACAGACGTTCTGCAGCATGAGCTTTCGTGGGTGAATACCCACTTCTTCAGATGCAAGTCACTTGCATCTGAAGAAGTGGGTATTCACCACAAAGCTCATGCTGCAGAACGTCTGTTAGTCTATAAGGTGCCACAGGATTCTTTGTTGCTTTAACTGTAATATTGGTATCATCAACTAATTAACAGTGTTATTTCCCTTTCAAAATCTGCACACGCGTTTCCAGAGGAACACTGGTGGAAGCTGACTGAAGGACACAAAGAAGATATTATTTTGGGGATTCCTGGCACAGTTAGTCACTTTGGGAACGTTAAATGTACATTGGGGATCCGGTGGTTTTATTTCACCACTGAAAAGCAGTACTAAATTATACCAATATCTAACTATGTGTTACATGGGTCCTTTGAGTTACTTACTGGATAAACATCACACCCTGTGACCGTGACGGTATATTGGAGTTTAGCACACCTACCCAGCCTCCAATAGATTACAATCGTCATTGTCAACCCGTTCTTCCTGCATACCACGGATTTCCACCTTTTAAACCAGGACCGCTAGCGACTCTGACAATAAAAGTATGAGTGAATGGAACTAAATTGGTAGGAAATACAACAGTCTAGTTTTAAATGGTCCACAACCATAAAAGCAAATCATCCTCATTTGCTTAAGATGCAGGCTCCCATAGAGAGGCAAGTAAAACT
Organism: Mauremys reevesii; assembly: GCF_016161935.1. Taxonomy (NCBI): domain Eukaryota; kingdom Metazoa; phylum Chordata; order Testudines; family Geoemydidae; genus Mauremys; species Mauremys reevesii. Next base: position 59,748,382 of record NC_052631.1, on the reverse strand, counting down.
ACACCTTTCAATAAACTGGCCCAGGAATAATTTGACTCTAACATGGCCTGAATGTGCACAATAGAGCGCCGTCATATTTGAAGCATGGTCCAAATCCTTCCACCCAACAAATGGCGAGCTAGAGCAGATACTTTATAAAGAGGTATAGGAACAGGGACTGAATTATAAATTATAAATTCAGTAGACCTAGAATGGCATTGAAAATTAAGGCCAGCATTGCATCATACTATTTTACAGGGTCAAGAGCACCTGATCACTGAATTGGTACAAACTTGGGATGATACAAAGAACGTGCAATGGCATACTTGGAAATGTTAACCAGGCATTCTGGGCTCAAGAGCAAACAAAATTATGTAACAAAATTATGTTACCCTTGCGGTGTTCTGAACAACAGTTGTTAGCTATTATGCTGACAGAGAGCGAAACGGATTGGGTATGAGCTAAAGAGATGACCGTCTTAACTCTTCTACTGACAGCACATAAAGATTATCTTTTCCTTCTCTATGTGCCAGAGAATATCAGGGTGGGAAGGGACCTTGGGCGGTCATCTACGCACACCACCTACTCAAAGCAGGACGAAGCCACGGTCTGTTTTGCGCCGATCTCTAAATTGCCCCTCCAAGGACTGAACTCTCAATCCCGGGTTTTGTAGGGTAAATCCTCAAACTACTGTGCTATCCCTCCCTTTGATATGCTGGGTGGTACAAGGCCCACCAATCCAATGTATACACGTGACCCCCCCATGGGGCAAATCACAATACGTCTAATATAGGGCCATAAAGTTTACTCTGTGTGTGACCTGGTTGGATTGTGTGTGACTGGAGCAGGATGTGGGAGGCAGACCCGTGCTCTAGGAGCGGGGAACAAAGGAAGCTGGGAAGGGGTTTCAAGGTACGTCTTCACTACCCGCCGTATCGGCGGGTAGCAATCGATTTCACGGGGATCGATATATCGTCACCTGGCCACATGCCCTGCTCTGCAAATGTTTCGCAGGTCAGGCGCCCTCCCCCGAGTGCAGCCCACCGGTACCGCTCGCTGACTGAGCTGGGCAGTTCCTGAGAGCTGCTCCCGCAGCAGCTGCTCTTCCTGCCCGATTGTGGAGGGTTTCTCGGTACTACTGATCGCACCCTACAGGTACCGTTTTCCAGCGGAGATCTGGCAGCCCTACTCCAGCAGCGGTGCAGACCTGAGCCCGAGCAAGGGGCTGGGGTGCCAGAGAAAACCACTGACCATGTCTCCACACGTTGGGGTCACTAACCAGGGCAGGTAGACGGTCCAAGTCTCCATATAGCAAGCCCGACTGAAACACCTGGCCCCTGCTCCCCAACGGCTCTGCTGATCCCCGAACGGGGCCCTTGCCAGGCAGCGCCTGGGGCTGCAAGCAGTCGAAGGGCGGCCGCACGCTGAGGAGCCCACAGCGCTGCAGCCACCCTCCCCATGGCAGCAGGTAGCAGCGCAGCTGCCACACACTGCCCGGCTTCGCTCTCCCACCTCTAACGTAGTCCCCCAAATTTTCCTTCTAGCCCACCTCAGTCCCACCACCGGGTTAGTGACAGACGTCTCACGGAATGTTACTCTAACAGTCGTTATAATTAGCTGCTGCTGGTTTGGTAGAGATCGGGAGTGATAAAATTACCAAATAGCAATCCATTCCTCGTCAGTGCCAGTGACTAATTACTCCTGGAGTCTTCGTGTAAAAGCCATGAGAAATCTCTCCTGGTGGTTTGGTAGTGAGCGCTTTGTGAAAATGACCAAACTGAGAAACGCGACGATGAGTGCTGTGGCCGACTTATTGGAGCCTTACTCCGTCAGCCTTCGACATTCATTCCTGATCAAGGCTGGAGACAAATTTCTCACAGTATAATCGTCCGAAAGAATTTCAGATTCCTTCGTGGTGACTCTCGGCAGGAAATAAGCCTAAGAAATCGACTTCACTGGAGCCATGATTTCACACAGAGGAGGGTTAGCGCTCATTATCCCTTAGCCTCAGCGGCATCCTTCGATCACGCTATCTTTATTACGGAAGATTTAGCCTTGGTAATGAAAGCATGAAAACAAGAAAACCTGCTCAAACACATGTAATGCCATGATAAGGAAAGTGCCAGGAAACGTACAGGATTGGTTTTTAAAGGAAGTTTGACCGAGAAAAACAGCAAATTACTTTTCAGAAGGTTAATGCTCTTTAAGAGAAAAAGGGCTTTCATTTTCCGCTGAATCACAAACAAATCTCTTAGAAGTCAATAGCACTGCAGCCAAAGGGTTATAGAGAAGGTGATCCTAGCACAGCTTACCAATGAAATTCTCGTCTGAGCTCAAGAACAGACCACTTCCAATCCATTAGCAGTGCATCCTCGTGGCTTTTGATCGTGACTCCTTGAGACATTTGTGCCTTCCTCAGAGAAGGAACAAAATTCTCTTTTTCGTCTTTCTCATGAACAGATCTCTGCGAAACGTAAAGAACTAAATCCTAATGGCTTTTGGATTATGGTTCCTTGAGACTTTTAGCACTAGCAGAGCTCACGAACGAATAGCCTTTTTTTCCTCTTTATCATGAACAGAGCACTTCCAAATCAGCAGCAGTGCTTACTAGTGCCTATTCAAGCATGTCCTTCAGAAAATTGTCAGTAGCACAGCTCAGTGCATCCTAACGTTTTTAAAAGGCAGATACCTAGAGACGAGTATAATGAAGTTCTCTTTGGACCAGCTCTCTTCCAAACCATAGGGCTTTTATAGCATGATAGCTTGAGCAATTTATCCCTAGCACAGGTCAGAAATAATGAAGTCCTCTTTTGTCTTTCTCACCATCCTGTGTCTTAGTAAACACTAGCACTGCATCTTACAGGTTTCTAGAGGAGAGTTCCTTGAGAAATTTGTCAGTAGCAAAAATCAGGAATTACGTTTCATTTGTCCTATATCTCTCGAACCAGTCTCTTCCAAACCATTAGCAGTACATTCTCACAGCTTTTGAACCGTTATTCCGTGAGACGCTTGTCCCTCCTTCAGATCAGAAACAAAAGCTGCTTTTTCATCTGTGTCCCGAAAAGATCTCTTCCAAACTTGGAGAAGTAAATCGTAATTGCTTTTAGAGGCTGTTTTCTTGAGCTATTTATCACTAGCAGAGCTCACGAATGAGTTGCTCATTTGTCCGCTTTGACATGAATAGATAAGTTCCAAAGCATTAGCAGTTCAGCCTAATGGCTTCTGAAGCATTAATCCTCGTGAGATTCAGCCCTAGGACAGATCAGGTTCAAAATTCTCTTTTTTGTCTTACTAACGAACCCATCGCTTACAAACCATTACCAGTGCATCCAAATGGGGTTTGCGGCATGAGTCCTTGATAACTTTGTCAATAGCATAGCTCAGGAATTAATTTCTCATTTTTAATCTCTCTCGCAAACAAACCTCTACAAAGCCATTAGCCGTGCAGCCGATTGGTTTTCAAAGGAAGATTCCCCAGAGAAGTTTCTTTCTAGCACAGCTCATTCATGAATTGCTCATTATTAGACGCCACCATTAACAGGCGCCCACTCCCAGAGCACAATGGCCATAAGGGTCCCATGATTACTGCGATGACTGAAACAAATCCCCCTTCCTGTACTAAACTACCTGGTGGGGACCCTGCGAGTCCATTGGTCCATGGATGCCACGAGGACCCCGGCCAGTGTGTACCCAGCAATGGGAACAGAAGGAAACAGGCACTGAAACCGGAATTCCAAATGGCCCAAATGGGTGTGTCCTTCTCCCCCAGGGCTGAATATCAGAGAGGCAAGAGAGCTGTGGTGTCGGGACGGGCTGCAGGACACCGAGCGCCTGGGCTATAGGAACATGGCCAGGATGGGGGGAGGTAAGGACTCTCCACCGGTGCTCAGGTGTGGCGCTGTCTCCCCCCACCCCTGCAGTGAGCGTGTCATGGATACAGGGCAAGAGCCTGCTACTTGTTTCCAGCAGAGTATGTGAGGCTCATGGGAATGTCAGTGAGGTGAGGCATGGGAATGATCCAGATCTGAAAGACCCCTAATCTCTAGCAGGTGAGCTGCAGGAGAGATTGCTGCTGGGAGCAGTAGTGTCCTTTTTTGTCCGTATGAGTTGGGTTCCAGAGTGCGCAGACACCTTTCCAGCATCTCATGACACCTGAGGTTTATCCTGCTCCAGAAAGAGCTATTCGAGGCCTCAGTGCCTGCAACCTCTTACTTACCAAGGGGGGGCTCCTTGGTCAATGGGTTGGCTGCCCCAGGACTCTTATCCACCTTGTGAGCCACTAGAGGGATTTGGAGCCTGGCTCTGGACAATTGCAAGGGCTCTGGTAGTGTAGGTTTTAGGTCTTCGGCAGACCAATGAAGAACTTTCCTCCAAGTGGCGTTTCTGGCCATACACGACCCCCAGCTCCATGTCAGCCAGGCTGGGCTGGTGCTCACATATTCCATCCGGGGGAAGCCAGTCAGCTGATAGGGGATGAGGTAACCAAAGTGGGATCAACTGGGGAGGGACGCCCCCCCAGGGCCTTTCACCTCCAGGCCATTGGAAACCACTCTCATCTCATCCCCATGGGCTGACCAGGGAGCAAGGGGAGGATGAAGCCAAGCAGGTGCCATTGGTAGGTGCCAGCTTGTTCCCTGAGCAGCTCAAAGCAGGGTAGACCCAGCTCTCCAGTAAGGCTAGTTCCTAACAGGCATCACATCAACACGACATGCTGCCATTGCTCATGCTAGGGGCGGCAAACTCCCCTAGCCATCTCTGTGAGGCTTTCATACCCCTCAGGGCCTCAGGCCGGTTCCTAGTGCTCTGGCATCATGTTATCCCAGCCACCACTTGCTCTGGGAGAACTGGAGAAGTTAGTAAGCAGAGGCTGCTTAAGTGCCTCATTCACCAGAGCTACTGTCCATGGCCTCATGTGAAGAACAGGAGGATCCCTTGGGAAAGGTGTCCACTTCCTCTCACCCCATGGCACTACCTGCCCAAAGCCTCCCAGCCCCTCAGCTGGATGAGGAGACTGTGGCTGAGGGTATTTGGGAGGAGCTGAGCTGAATCCCCAGCTGGGTTGGGAGATAGAACAGCTCTTACGGGAGGACTGAGAGGATTTGGGACAGGATTTCATTCCACATTGGTGGAAGTCACTAGAGAGGAGACAAGATTTCATCTCGGGGACGGGGTTGGATGGAAATCCGTCCCTCAGAGATGTGGAGGGTGGGGTGGAAATTTTTCTGGCTCCCGGGGCCGTTAATACCCTTTGTTCTCATGGCCTATCTATTTACCATCAGGTGCTTGCGCCTTCACATGACCACAAGCTCCCACACCCTGCCACAGGTACTGCTCTGTCTCACTTTGTCTGCGGCGGGGAGGGCGGGGGAGAGCGGACACAGAAACCACAACACTGAGAGAAACCAAGGCCTAGCACCTCACTCTCTCAACACCATGCCCTACCACAACCCCTGGAGCTGGGGCCAGGCCAGATACTTCCCCTTCCCCCCATGCCCAGAGGCCAGGTTTGGAAAATCAGGCTGTCACGGCCAAGGGGCTGGCCCAGAAATGAGAGCATCCACAGAACCAGGGGTTATGCTCAATAGCCATTGCAGTCTGGGAGGGGTGGCCTGACATGGAGCCCCTCCCCTGTCTTCACTGCTCAGACCTTCCCATAGCGCGTGTCACCCCTGACGCAGTGAATGTCTGACCATCCCTCCACCTGGGGCCCAATCCACCCACCTGGTATCTGAATCCTTCCCAGCCAGGAATGAAACTCCTCCTTAACACCCTGCGGCAGGGAAGGATCCTCCCCCTCTGGCAGGTGGGAACTGGAACGTAGAGGAAGGGCTGTGGCCATGGTCACACAATCCAGGGTGTAGATCTGGGAAATGGACTGGATCCCAGACTAGAGCCTTTCCCCCCAGGGGCACCTTTGCTTTTTTCCCTTTAGTCTCCCCTCTGGCTGGGGGGGGGGTCTGTGAGAGTGAAATGAACAGGGATAGTGAGGGGACCTCCCCTTGGCTTGGACCCCAGGGTCATAGACATCTTTGTCATCCTGCTGTCCTTCTTTTATTCCTAGGAAGGGAGGAGCTGATGAGGGAATCTCTAGGGATGCAGTAAGTCATCCTCATTGAGTTTTGGGGGTACTTCCTCTCCCCAGAAGGTGCTACGATTGAGCCAAATAAGGTGGAAGCCAGGCATAAACGGGACAAAGTTTGAAGTCCTCAAGAAGTGCAGCGCTTCCTAGACTTCACTCCTCCTGTATTTGAGCTTGACAGGGATCAAGAGAATGGACAGGGTTATTAGAGGGCAATGCGACGTGTGTGTGGGGGGTCGGAGTTGGGGGAAAGGCCTGAAAAGTTCAACTACATTAGATCAATTTTGCCAGGGAATCACTGGTTGAAGGGTCTGAAAGCGCTGAACTGGGGCTGGCCAAAACCATCATCCTAAAATGGGAACATATCAAAAGTCTGCAGAAACTGAGCCTCTGAGGTGACCGTCCTGGCCCAAACCTCTCTCTACTCTTTATCTTAGAGGATTCCAGCCGGCTGTTCCAATACAGGATGAAACTATGCCACTGAAGTCTCACAGCACCTGTGCAGTGAAGTGCCACTTACACTCGCTGTGCTGCTATGACGGAGCAGGGAGCTGGGCGGATTTGACCTGGGAATGTTGCCGGAGAGTTACATTGGGGATGAGCTGTAACCTGAGCCGCGGGGGCGGGGGCGAAGGAGAACTCACACCTCCTGCCTGGGAGGCTGAACAAACGAGAGGAGGAGCGAGGGAAGGGGGGAGAAAGCTGTTGGAGGGCTTTTTAGTTTCAGTTTTTGGCTGGGTGGTGCTCTAAGCTCTCTGAACCACCCAGAAAGACTTGATTGAGGGGTCCTGGTTGTGCCTACAAGCTATTCTGTAGACTGTGTGCCTATTGGCCAATAAACCTTGAGTTTTACTGGCTGGCTGAAAGTCACATTGAATCCCAGGAGGAAGGGTGCAGTGCTCTGACTCCCCGACACTCCGTGACAGATGCACAGACCTTGCCCTGCCTCTCTTCACAGGACTGAATTTCACCCCGGTAAGGGGTACAAGGAAATAATTGGCTGAAGGCCTTTTTCTTGTTGGAGCGCAGCTCCGAGAGCACAGACTCCTCGCCCCACACAGCGATCAGATCCATGACTTCCCGGTCAGTCCATGCTGGGGACCTCTTTCTATTCTTGGATTGCCCGGACTCCTCTGCTGGAGAGCTCTGCATCGTTGCAGGTGCTGTGGAGCTCGCCCCGATGTCCAACCAGGACGTCAGATTCAAAGTGCCCAGACAGGAAAAGGAATTCAAATTTTCCCGGGTCGTTTCCTGTGTGGCTGGTCAGAGCATCCAAGCTCGGACTGCTGTCCAGAGCGTCAACAGAGTGGTGCAGTGTGGGATAGCTCCCGGAGCTACTAAGTTCGATTAGCATCCACACCTAGCCTAATTCGAGTTAGCCATGTCGAATTTAGCGTTACTCCACCTATCGGGGTGGAGTACTAGATTCGAACTAAAGAGCCCTCTAGTTCGAATTAAATGACTTCCTGGTGTGGACGGTTGAGCGGTTAGTTCGAATTAACGCTGCTAAATTCGACTTAAAGTCCTAGTGTAGACCAGGCCATAGTGCTTTGGAGGTAGACAGACATTTATCCATCTCCCACCAGCCATGGTGGGCCCTGTGGCACCATGTGAGAGAGGCGGTGTTTCCTGTCTCCATTTCAGGTCAGCCACTGCCTGGTCCGGCTGGACTAACCATTTCCCGTGCGTGTCCAGAAGCAGAATTTACCATGAGGTAGTGCCATGAAGGGGGTGATATTGTCAGGAGAAAGCAGGAGGAGTAGCTGGAGTCCGAGCTACCATTGGGCGGTGCCACTCTTGCTGTGAAAGGGCCCCGGCATAATAGGAGATGTCATCTCCCTGGCATGCCATGCTCTGCACCAGACCCTGCCTATCCCGGGAGGTGCAGACTCCAGCCTGTGGCGCTGAAGTAGGGAACTCCATACCCCAACACGTCAGCACCCCCAGTCTCAATTTCCCTTGTCCCTGCCACCACCCCACCACATTAGTTATAGAACGGGAGGAAACTTTACTTCTGCTTACTGTTCCTGGTTGGATTCTAATGGAGCGAGTACCAGAGCGTCTTAACTTCCATTCACTGTTCCGGTTGGACTTTAATAGAATCTTAACTTCCAAATTGGGAGAGTGTTTTTCCAGTGGCCATTTACCAGCAAATGTATGTGATGGAGGCTTTACAGAGTAGGCAGCTACTTCATTGCCGCACCCTGTTTGCTTTTCTTTTTTATTAGCTTTATCCTTATGGCTAAGCTCACAAATGCTCCATAAGGACAAAAATTGCTTGTTTCATAGTAAATATATAAACATGGGCAGAAAATCCTCATTACTCAGACTAATGTGGAACCTAACACTTTAAAGTGAAGACCCTAGGTTTGATTGCTAATTAGTCATGCCTCCAGTGGGTTCAAAACCCCAAATATATCCATTTTACCTAGTCTAAAGCTTATAAAGGGTAAACTCATAAATTGTTCACCTGCTATAAAAGTGATAGAGATATATGCACAGCTGTTTGCCCCCCGAAATACTCTAGTTTAATTAATAAGTATAAAGTGATTTTAATAAATACAGCTAGTAGGATTTAAGTGGTTCCAAGTAGGAACAGACAGAACAAAGCAAATTACTTGACTTGACGCCTTTCTAGACTGGGCACGATCCTTACCACCTGGTCCAGACCTTGTTCCGGCTCAGGTGGTAGATTAGGGGTTGCCTCATGATGGCTGTTCCGTTTGTTCTGTTCCCCCATTGATATATCTTTTGCATAAGGTGCGAAGCCTTTGTCCCTCTCTGGGTTCCCAGCCCTCCCTCTCAAAGGAAAGATGGATTCCAGTTCAGGTGATAGGCTTACATGTCACTGTAAGACTTAATTGCCCATTTGCCAGCATACATGTCTACATGGAGACTTACAAGTAAAATACACCCAGCTGCAGACAATTGTCCTGGTTAATGGGCGCCATCCAGAATCCACACCACCATTAAGGGCCCAAATTTTGCATAAGCACAATAGGCCCTCAGCGTTATATTTCATATTTCTAGAGACAGAGACAAGACTGGTACATTTATACAAATAGGATGAACGCACTCAGTAGATTATAAGCTTTGTACTGATACTTTCATATTTTCATAAAGTCATATAGAGTACAATGTCAGAAGCGGTAAGTGGAGTAGGATGGGGAGGGAGAGCTGTGCTCTGGATGTGTGTGAATGTGGTAGGAAGCGGGAGAGAGCCACAGTTGGGAGGTTGACTAGGGCAGGACAGCTGTTCTCCCAAGGTCGGGCGGTGACTAAGGCAGGACGGTACAGAAACAGCTGTTCTCCCAGGGTTGGATTGTGTGTGACTGGGTCAGTATGTGGGAGGGAGACCCATTCTCCAGGAGCGGGGAACAAAGGAAGCTGGTAAGGTCGTCTCGGAAGTGACCTGGCCACATGCCCTCTTCTGCAAATGTTTGCACTTCAGGCTTTCTTCCCGAGAGCAGCCCACCGATACCGCTCTCTGACTGAGCTGAGCAGTCCATGAGTGCTGCTCCAGGAGCAGCTGCTCTTCCTGCCCGATTGTGGAGGGTTACTCGGTATTGCTGATCGAACCCTGCAGATACCGTTTTCCAGCGGAGATCTGGCAGCCCTACGCCAGCCGCAGTGCAGACCTGAGCCCGAGCAAGGGGCTGGGGTGCCAAGAGAAGACCACAGGCCATGTCTCCACACACTGGGGTGGGGGGGAGGTCACTGCTCAGGGCAGGCAGAAGCTCCATCTCCTCACAGCAATCCCGATTGACTCACTCTGGGCCCTGGAGCTCCCCAACGGCTCTCCTGATCCCCGAGCCGGGCCCCTTGCCAGGCAGCTCCTAACAGCTGCAAGCAGTCGAAGGGCGGCCGCACGCTGAGGAGCCCACAGCGCTGCAGCCACCCTCCGCGTGGCAGCAGGTAGCAGCGCAGCTGCCGCACACTGCCCGGCTCCGCTCTCCCACCTCTGACGTAGTCCCCCAAATTTTCCTTCTAGCTCACCTCAGCCCCACCACCGGGTTAGTGACAGATGTCTCACGGAATGTTACTCGAACCGTCGTTAGGATTAGCTGCTGCTGGTTTGCTAGAGATCGGGTATGATAAAATTACCAACTGAGAAATTCATTCCTCATCAGTGCCAGTGACTCCTGGAGTCTTCGTGTAAAAGCCATGAGACAGCTCTCCTGGTGGTTTGGTAGCGATCGCTTTGTGAAAATTACCAAACAGAAACGCGACAATGAGTGCTGTGGCCGATTATTGGAGACTTACTCCGTCAGCCTTCGACATTCATTCCTGATCAAGGTTAGAGACAAATCTTTCCTGGCATGATCGTCCGAAAGAATTTCAGATTCCCTCGTGGTGACTCTCGGCAGGAAATAAGCCAAAGGGCAAATTTTGTAGTCGACTTCACTGGAGACATGATTTGACACAGAGGGAGGGATTAGCTCTCATTATCCCTTAGCCTCAGCGGTGTTCTTCGATCACGCTCGCTGTATGACGGAAAATTTAGCGTTGGTGATGAAAGCATGAATACAAGACAAGCTGCTCAAACACACGTAATGCCATGCTAAGGAAAGTGCCAGGAAACGTACAGGATTGGTTTTTAAAGGAAGATGACTGATCGACAAAAACAGAAAATTACTTTCCAGAAGGTTAACGCGCTTTCAGCGAAAAAGGTCTTTCATTTCTTCCTCTGTGTCACAAACAATTCTATAGGACTGCATCCATATGGTTATAAAAAGAACATTCCTAGCGAAGGTGATCCTAGCACAGCTCACCAATGAATTTTTCTTCTGAGCTCATGAACAGACCTCTTCCAAACCATTATCCGTGCATCCTTGTTATTCCGTGAGACGTTTGTGCCTTTCTCAGATCAGGAACAAAAGTCTCTTTTTCGTCTTTCTCATGAACAGATCTCTGCGAAAAGTAGATAAATAAATACTAACAGCTTTTAGATTACGGTTCTTTGACACATTTAGCACTAGCAGAGCTCACGAACGAATTGCCTTTTTTCCGCTTTGTCATGAACCGAACACTTCCAATTCAGGAGCCATGCTTACTGGTGGCTTTTCAAGCATGACTCCTTGAGAAATTTGTCAGTAGCACAGCTCAGTGCATCCTAATGTTTTTAAAAGGCAGATACGTAGAGAAGATTATAATGAATTTCTCTTTTGAACAGATCTCTTCCAAACCATTAGCTATGCAGCCGAAGGGCTTTTAAAGCATGATTGCTTGAGCAATTTATCCCTAGCACAGATCAGAAGTAATGAACTAATCTTTTGTCTTTCTCACCATCCCGTCTCTTTGTAAACACTAGCAGTGCATCTTACAGATTTCTAGACGAGAGTTCCTTGAGAAATTTGTCAGTAGCAAATATCAGGAATAACTTTCTCATTTGTCCCATTTCTCTCGAACCGGTCTCTTCCAAACCAATAGCAGTGCATCCTCACAGCTTTTGAACCGTTATTCCGTGAGACGTTTGCCCCTCCCTCAGATCAGGAACAAAACCTGCTTTTTCGTCGGTGTCACGAACAGAGCTCTTCCAAACTTGGAGAAGTAACTCGTAATTGCTTTTAGAGGATGTTTTCTTGAGCTATTTATCACCAGCAGCGCTCACGAATGAATTGCTCGTTTGTCCGCTTTGTCATGAATAGTTAATTTCCAAACCATTAGCAGTTCACCATAATGGCTTCTGAAATATTATTCCTTGGGAAATTTAGCCCTAGGACAGATCAGGAACAAAATTCTCTTTTTTGTCTTACTAACCCATCGCTTAAAAACCATTAGCAGTGCATCCAAATGGATCAGGCCTTTCCCCCAACTCCGACCCCCCCCCCACACCTCGCATTGCCCTCTAATAACCCTGTCCATTCTCTTGATCCCTGTCAAGCTCAAATACAGGAGGAGTGAAGTCTAGGAAGCGCTGCACTTCTTGAGGACTTCAAACTTTGTCCCGTTTATGCCTGGCTTCCACCTTATTTGGCTCAATCGTAGCACCTTCTGGGGAGAGGAAGTACCCCCAAAACTCAATGAGGATGACTTACTGCATCCCTAGAGATTCCCTCATCAGCTCCTCCCTTCCTAGGAATAAAAGAAGGACAGCAGGATGACAAAGATGTCTATGACCCTGGGGTCCAAGCCAAGGGGAGGTCCCCCTCACTATCCCTGTTCATTTCACTCTCACAGACCCCCCCCCCCAGCCAGAGGGGAGACTAAAGGGAAAAAAGCAAAGGTGCCCCTGGGGGGAAAGGCTCTAGTCTGGGATCCAGTCCATTTCCCAGATCTACACCCTGGATTGTGTGACCATGGCCACAGCCCTTCCTCTACGTTCCAGTTCCCACCTGCCAGAGGGGGAGGATCCTTCCCTGCCGCAGGGTGTTAAGGAGGAGTTTCATTCCTGGCTGGGAAGGATTCAGATACCAGGTGGGTGGATTGGGCCCCAGGTGGAGGGATGGTCAGACATTCACTGCGTCAGGGGTGACACGCGCTATGGGAAGGTCTGAGCAGTGAAGACAGGGGAGGGGCTCCATGTCAGGCCACCCCTCCCAGACTGCAATGGCTATTGAGCATAACCCCTGGTTCTGTGGATGCTCTCATTTCTGGGCCAGTCCCTTGGCCGTGACAGCCTGATTTTCCAAACCTGGCCTCTGGGCATGGGGGAAGGGGAAGTATCTGGCCTGGCCCCAGCTCCAGGGGTTGTGGTAGGGCATGGTGTTGAGAGAGTGAGGTGCTAGGCCTTGGTTTCTCTCAGTGTTGTGGTTTCTGTGTCCGCTCTCCCCCGCCCTCCCCGCCGCAGACAAAGTGAGACAGAGCAGTACCTGTGGCAGGGTGTGGGAGCTTGTGGTCATGTGAAGGCGCAAGCACCTGATGGTAAATAGATAGGCCATGAGAACAAAGGGTATTAACGGCCCCGGGAGCCAGAAAAATTTCCACCCCACCCCTCCACATCTCTGAGGGACGGATTTCCCCATCCAACCCCGTCCCCGAGATGAAATCTTGTCTCCTCTCTAGTGACTTCCACCAATGTGGAATGAAATCCTGTCCCAACTCCTCTCAGTCCTCCCGTAAGAGCTGTTCTATCTCCCAACCCAGCTGGGGATTCAGCTCAGCTCCTCCCAAATACCCTCAGCCACAGTCTCCTCATCCAGCTGAGGGGCTGGGAGGCTTTGGGCAGGTAGTGCCATGGGGTGAGAGGAAGTGGACACCTTTCCCCAAGGGATCCTCCTGTTCTTCACATGAGGCCATGGACAGTAGCTCTGGTGAATGAGGCACTTAAGCAGCCTCTGCTTACTAACTTCTCCAGTTCTCCCAGAGCAAGTGGTGGCTGGGATAACATGATGCCAGAGCACTAGGAACCGGCCTGAGGCCCTGAGGGGTATGAAAGCCTCACAGAGATGGCTAGGGGAGTTTGCCGCCCCTAGCATGAGCAATGGCAGCATGTCGTGTTGATGTGATGCCTGTTAGGAACTAGCCTTACTGGAGAGCTGGGTCTACCCTGCTTTGAGCTGCTCAGGGAACAAGCTGGCACCTACCAATGGCACCTGCTTGGCTTCATCCTCCCCTTGCTCCCTGGTCAGCCCATGGGGATGAGATGAGAGTGGTTTCCAATGGCCTGGAGGTGAAAGGCCCTGGGGGGGCGTCCCTCCCCAGTTGATCCCACTTTGGTTACCTCATCCCCTATCAGCTGACTGGCTTCCCCCGGATGGAATATGTGAGCACCAGCCCAGCCTGGCTGACATGGAGCTGGGGGTCGTGTATGGCCAGAAACGCCACTTGGAGGAAAGTTCTTCATTGGTCTGCCGAAGACCTAAAACCTACACTACCAGAGCCCTTGCAATTGTCCAGAGCCAGGCTCCAAATCCCTCTAGTGGCTCACAAGGTGGATAAGAGTCCTGGGGCAGCCAACCCATTGACCAAGGAGCCCCCCCCTTGGTAAGTAAGAGGTTGCAGGCACTGAGGCCTCGAATAGCTCTTTCTGGAGCAGGATAAACCTCAGGTGTCATGAGATGCTGGAAAGGTGTCTGCGCACTCTGGAACCCAACTCATACGGACAAAAAAGGACACTACTGCTCCCAGCAGCAATCTCTCCTGCAGCTCACCTGCTAGAGATTAGGGGTCTTTCAGATCTGGATCATTCCCATGCCTCACCTCACTGACATTCCCATGAGCCTCACATACTCTGCTGGAAACAAGTAGCAGGCTCTTGCCCTGTATCCATGACACGCTCACTGCAGGGGTGGGGGGAGACAGCGCCACACCTGAGCACCGGTGGAGAGTCCTTACCTCCCCCCATCCTGGCCATGTTCCTATAGCCCAGGCGCTCGGTGTCCTGCAGCCCGTCCCGACACCACAGCTCTCTTGCCTCTCTGATATTCAGCCCTGGGGGAGAAGGACACACCCATTTGGGCCATTTGGAATTCCGGTTTCAGTGCCTGTTTCCTTCTGTTCCCATTGCTGGGTACACACTGGCCGGGGTCCTCGTGGCATCCATGGACCAATGGACTCGCAGGGTCCCCACCAGGTAGTTTAGTACAGGAAGGGGGATTTGTTTCAGTCATCGCAGTAATCATGGGACCCTTATGGCCATTGTGCTCTGGGAGTGGGCGCCTGTTAATGGTGGCGTCTAATAATGAGCAATTCATGAATGAGCTGTGCTAGAAAGAAACTTCTCTGGGGAATCTTCCTTTGAAAACCAATCGGCTGCACGGCTAATGGCTTTGTAGAGGTTTGTTTGCGAGAGAGATTAAAAATGAGAAATTAATTCCTGAGCTATGCTATTGACAAAGTTATCAAGGACTCATGCCGCAAACCCCATTTGGATGCACTGGTAATGGTTTGTAAGCGATGGGTTCGTTAGTAAGACAAAAAAGAGAATTTTGAACCTGATCTGTCCTAGGGCTGAATCTCACGAGGATTAATGCTTCAGAAGCCATTAGGCTGAACTGCTAATGCTTTGGAACTTATCTATTCATGTCAAAGCGGACAAATGAGCAACTCATTCGTGAGCTCTGCTAGTGATAAATAGCTCAAGAAAACAGCCTCTAAAAGCAATTACGATTTACTTCTCCAAGTTTGGAAGAGATCTTTTCGGGACACAGATGAAAAAGCAGCTTTTGTTTCTGATCTGAAGGAGGGACAAGCGTCTCACGGAATAACGGTTCAAAAGCTGTGAGAATGTACTGCTAATGGTTTGGAAGCGACTGGTTCGAGAGATATAGGACAAATGAAACGTAATTCCTGCTTTTTGCTACTGACAAATTTCTCAAGGAACTCTCCTCTAGAAACCTGTAAAAGCAGTGCTAGTGTTTACTAAGACACAGGATGGTGAGAAAGACAAAAGAGGACTTCATTATTTCTGACCTGTGCTAGGGATAAATTGCTCAAGCTTTAATGCTATAAAAGCCCTATGGTTTGGAAGAGAGCTGGTCCAAAGAGAAATTCATTATACTCGTCTCTAGGTATCTGCCTTTTAAAAACGTTAGGATGCACTGAGCTGTGCTACTGACAATTTTCTGAAGGACATGCTTGAATAGGCACTAGTAAGCACTGCTGCTGATTTGGAAGTGCTCTGTTCATGATAAAGCGGAAAAAAAGGCTATTCGTTCGTGAGCTCTGCTAGTGCTAAAAGTCTCAAGGAACCATAATCCAAAAGCCATTAGGATTTAGTTCTTTACGTTTCGCAGAGATCTGTTCATGAGAAAGACGAAAAAGAGAATTTTGTTCCTTCTCTGAGGAAGGCACAAATGGCTCAAGGAGTCACGATCAAAAGCCACGAGGATGCACTGCTAATGGATTGGAAGTGGTCTGTTCTTGAGCTCAGACGAGAATTTCATTGGTAAGCTGTGCTAGGATCACCTTCTCTATAACCCTTTGGCTGCAGTGCTATTGACTTCTAAGAGATTTGTTTGTGATTCAGCGGAAAAATGAAAGCCCTTTTTTCTCTTAAAGAGCATTAACCTTCTGAAAAGTAATTTGCTGTTTTTCTCGGTCAAACTTCCTTTAAAAACCAATCCTGTACGTTTCCTGGCACTTTCCTTATCATGGCATTACATGTGTTTGAGCAGCTTTTCTTGTTTTCATGCTTTCATTACCAAGGCTAAATCTTCCGTAATAAAGATAGCGTGATCGAAGGATGCCGCTGAGGCTAAGGGATAATGAGCGCTAACCCCTCCCTCTGTGTGAAATCATGGCTCCAGTGAAGTCGATTTCTTAGGCTTATTTCCTGCCGAGAGTCACCACGAAGGAATCTGAAATTCTTTCGGACGATTATACTGTGAGAAATTTGTCTCCAGCCTTGATCAGGAATGAATGTCGAAGGCTGACGGAGTAAGGCTCCAATAAGTCGGCCACAGCACTCATCGTCGCGTTTCTCAGTTTGGTCATTTTCACAAAGCGCTCACTACCAAACCACCAGGAGAGATTTCTCATGGCTTTTACACGAAGACTCCAGGAGTAATTAGTCACTGGCACTGACGAGGAATGGATTGCTATTTGGTAATTTTATCACTCCCGATCTCTACCAAACCAGCAGCAGCTAATTATAACGACTGTTAGAGTAACATTCCGTGAGACGTCTGTCACTAACCCGGTGGTGGGACTGAGGTGGGCTAGAAGGAAAATTTGGGGGACTACGTTAGAGGTGGGAGAGCGAAGCCGGGCAGTGTGTGGCAGCTGCGCTGCTACCTGCTGCCATGGGGAGGGTGGCTGCAGCGCTGTGGGCTCCTCAGCGTGCGGCCGCCCTTCGACTGCTTGCAGCCCTTAGGCGCTGCCTGGCAAGGGGCCCCGTTCGGGGATCAGCAGAGCCGTTGGGGAGCAGGGGCCAGGGTGTTTCAGTCGGGCTTGCTATATGGAGACTTGGACCGTCTACCTGCCCTGGTTAGTGACCCCCAACGTGTGGAGACATGGTCAGTGGTTTTCTCTTGGCACCCCAGCCCCTTGCTCGGGCTCAGGTCTGCACCGCTGCTGGAGTAGGGCTGCCAGATCTCCGCTGGAAAACGGTACCTGTAGGGTGCGATCAGTAGTACCGAGAAACCCTCCACAATCGGGCAGGAAGAGCAGCTGCTGCGGGAGCAGCTCTCAGGAACTGCCCAGCTCAGTCAGCGAGCGGTACCGGTGGGCTGCACTCGGGGGAGGGCGCCTGACCTGCGAAACATTTGCAGAGCAGGGCATGTGGCCAGGAGACGATATATCGATCCCCGTGAAATCGATTGCTACCCGCCGATACGGCGGGTAGTGAAGACGTACCTTGAAACCCCCTTCCCAGCTTCCTTTGTTCCCCGCTCCTAGAGCACGGGTCTGCCTCCCACATCCTGCTCCAGTCACACACAATCCAACCAGGTCACACACAGAGTAAACTTTATGGCCCTATATTAGACGTATTGTGATGTGCCCCATGGGGGGTCACGTGTATACATTGGATTGGTGGGCCTTGTACCACCCAGCATATCAAAGGGAGGGATAGCACAGTAGTTTGAGGATTTACCCTACAAAACCCGGGATTGAGAGTTCAGTCCTTGGAGGGGCAATTTAGAGATCGGCGCAAAACAGACCGTGGCTTCGTCCTGCTTTGAGTAGGTGGTGTGCGTAGATGACCGCCCAAGGTCCCTTCCCACCCTGATATTCTCTGGCACATAGAGAAGGAAAAGATAATCTTTATGTGCTGTCAGTAGAAGAGTTAAGACGGTCATCTCTTTAGCTCATACCCAATCCGTTTCGCTCTCTGTCAGCATAATAGCTAACAACTGTTGTTCAGAACACCGCAAGGGTAACATAATTTTGTTACATAATTTTGTTTGCTCTTGAGCCCAGAATGCCTGGTTAACATTTCCAAGTATGCCATTGCACGTTCTTTGTATCATCCCAAGTTTGTACCAATTCAGTGATCAGGTGCTCTTGACCCTGTAAAATAGTATGATGCAATGCTGGCCTTAATTTTCAATGCCATTCTAGGTCTACTGAATTTATAATTTATAATTCAGTCCCTGTTCCTATACCTCTTTATAAAGTATCTCCTCTAGCTCGCCATTTGTTGGGTGGAAGGATTTGGACCATGCTTCAAATATGACGGCGCTCTATTGTGCACATTCAGGCCATGTTAGAGTCAAATTATTCCTGGGCCAGTTTATTGAAAGGTGTAGTTTTACTTGCCTCTCTATGGGAGCCTGCATCTTAAGCAAATGAGGATGATTTGCTTTTATGGTTGTGGACCATTTAAAACTAGACTCTTGTATTTCCTACCAATTTAGTTCCATTCACTCATACTTTTATTGTCAGAGTCGCTAGCGGTCCTGGTTTAAAAGGTGGAAATCCGTGGTATGCAGGAAGAACGGGTTGACAATGACGATTGTAATCTATTGGAGGCTGGGTAGGTGTGCTAAACTCCAATATACCGTCACGGTCACAGGGTGTGATGTTTATCCAGTAAGTAACTCAAAGGACCCATGTAACACATAGTTAGATATTGGTATAATTTAGTACTGCTTTTCAGTGGTGAAATAAAACCACCGGATCCCCAATGTACATTTAACGTTCCCAAAGTGAATAACTGTGCCAGGAATCCCCAAAATAATATCTTCTTTGTGTCCTTCAGTCAGCTTCCACCAGTGTTCCTCTGGAAACGCGTGTGCAGATTTTGAAAGGGAAATAACACTGTTAATTAGTTGATGATACCAATATTACAGTTAAAGCAACAAAGAATCCTGTGGCACCTTATAGACTAACAGACGTTCTGCAGCATGAGCTTTCGTGGGTGAATACCCACTTCTTCAGATGCAAGTGACTTGCATCTGAAGAAGTGGGTATTCACCACAAAGCTCATGCTGCAGAACGTCTGTTAGTCTATAAGGTGCCACAGGATTCTTTGTTGCTTTTACAGATCCAGACTAACACGGCTACCCCTCTGAATATTACAGTTGGAAGCAATGAGCTGAAGCTCTCCAGATTTCTTCTACAGGATCAGATGACAGTGGCACCTAAAAGGGATGAAGCGCATGCTATTCAGAAAATAGTTTGATCTGGGATAATATGTAACCCATTTAAGTTTATCACTATACTAGCGGAGAGAGATGGTCAACTATGGAATGTAGACGTATCTATTTAGATTCTAAGGTGTGATCGTTCTTACTCAATTTTAAATGTTACCTAATCTCTAGCTTCCCATAAAGTGCGCTGATTAGTTCTTTGTTTTTGCATTGTCTTATTAATATGTCCAATAACCTTATTGATCCTGAGCTGTAATGAGGTTTTAGCCTCCTGTAATTGTTTTAACGATTGGAAATAATCATTCTGGACTTGTGTGGGATGATCCTTGGGGGGGTGTATAGTAAAATGTGCAGGCTCAATCATTAACTTAATTGATTGACTGAAATTAATCTGGCATGGTTGGATCTTAGGGTTCTCACACTGTTATTACTGTGAGTGGCAGCTAGGCAGATTCTCAGGCCATACATATACCAGTATGTTATATTACTTTTCACAATACCTCTTTAATAGTGCTATTCTTTCCTGAACAGAGGACAGGGGTCAGTATGGAATGTGGCATTTCTGGCTGATCTCTAGGGCTTGTAACATTATCGTTAAAATTTGCCCCACAGATGCACTTTCATTATCTGAGTCTCAGGGGTTCCATAGCTGTACACTTCAGTGAAAAGCCTTTTAGCTGCAGTTCTAGCACTATTAGTCCTAGTGGGGAATGTGTCCACCCATCCTGAAAATGAATCTATACTAACCAACAAATACTGGAATCCTTCGTTTCTTCTCGGCAGCTTATCAATGAAATCCATCTGTATATTATGCCATGGTCCCAGGTGCATCATTGGTTGCCAGTGCGAGGGACGAGCTCTTGCATAGTGCACACAATTTTGCACCCATGTACTCACATCATCTTCCATAACGTCTCAGTCTGCTACTGCCTTAGCCTTCTTAGGTCGCTTCTGTCCCGTCATGCGTGAACTGATGTGCCGCTTCAGTCAGCTTCTGCCCCGCCGTTTTCCCCTGAGTTTGGCTGCAATTATCACTCACATCGCTAGATGGCAGCAGCGTAGCAGAAATAGCTCAGGCGCGTTCCTGGCTTCTAGTAGCAATTGCTCTGTTTTGCCGCTGGGTGATAGCATCGCCTCGGTGGTTCCCCACTTCACTCCCTGCTGTGGGCTTTGTAACTGACTGGGGTTCCTTGCCATCCAAGAATGGATACATTCCCATTCTCCTAGGTACGCTAGCTCCTTCCCATGTGCTCCCTCCCAATGATTTCGTTGCCAGTCAAATATCCAATCCTGTATGCCTTTCTCGCAAAAATCCCTGTCTGCATAGATATAGATTGGTCCGGGAAAGCGTCAATATCATTTTAAAACATGATATATGACATGAAGCTCTGCATGTTGCGCTGAGCCATGATCTAAATGCCCTTGATTCACTTCCTTCCATAGGTTTATAGCAGCATATTTACTATACCGTTTCACCTTAATTACTACTGAGCTGCCATCAGTAAACCAGATCTGTTTCTCCTGCCCTTAAGGAGGGTGCCTCCACCAGTGCAATTTTTTGTTCTAAAGTAATCTCGGACATTCATGCTTAGTTCCTTTTTCAATTAAAGTGTGAGTCAATAAATCGGGCTTAGATACGGTTTCGATAACGATCCCTATATTGATCAGAATGAGGATTCATTGAGCCACAGGTGTATTGGAGACCCTGCTTCCTATCAGTTTGTCAGATAAGATATAGTTGAGTGGGGTATGAGTACTTTGAATTGTGATCAGGGCTGTGCTCGTGAGCGGGTCAAAAGACTGGATTGCCCTAACAGCTGATAAACAATCAGGCTCACAAGGATCAAAATTTAATTCAGCACCTTGAAGTTTTTTTACACTCATATGCTACTGGCGCTAGTTTGCCTGCCTCGTTATTTTGCAAGAGAGTAGCTGCTAAGGCAACCTCAGGGCTTTGGCTCATCGGGGAAGTGTGACGCCCCGCTCACCAAACCAGCCCCCCCCCCCCCCGACGCTGGGAGAACAGCTGTACCTCCAGCGTCCTGCCCTAGTCAACCCTCCCAACTGTGGCTGTCCCTCCCGCTTCCTACCACATTCACACACATCCAGAGCACAGCTTTCCCTCCCCATCCTACCCTACTTACCGCTTGTGAAATTGTACTCTATATGACTTTATGAAAATATGCTGATGAGTTTAAATATAATGTAACTGGAACATGTTTCATTTAAAAGGTCTCTTGTAAAGTATCATTACAAAGCTTATAATCTCGTGTGTTCACCCTATTTGTATAAATGTACCAGTCTTGTCTCTGTCTCTAGAAATATGAAATATAACGCTGAGGGCCTATTGTACTTATGCAAAATTTGGGCCATTAATGGTGGTTTGGAATCTGGATGGCTCCCATTAACCATGACAATTGTCTGCATCCGGGTGTGTTTTACTTGTAAGTCTCCCTGTAGACATGTGTGCTGGCAAATGGGCAATTAAGTCTTACAGTGACATGTAAGCCTATCACCTGAACTGGAATCCATCTTTCCATTGAGAGGGAGGGCTGGGAACCCAGAGAGGGACAAAGGATTCGCGCCTCATGCAAAAGATGTATCAATGGGTGGAACAGAACAAACGGAACAGCCATCATGAGGCAACCCCTAGCTACCACCTGAGCTGGAACAAGGGCTGGACCAGACGGTAAGGATCGTGCCCAGACTAGAAAGGCGTCAAGTCTGTGAAAGAAACGTACGGAACATCTCTGAAGGTGAGCTTTTTAATCTGTATTCAGTTGTATTACTGTAGTAGACTTAGATTTGCGTGTTTTATTTTATTTTACTTGGTAATTTGCTTTGTTTTGTCTGCTCCTACTTGGAACCACTTAAATACTACTAGCTGTATTTAATAAAATCACTTTTTACTTATTAATTAACCCAGAGTATGTCGGTTGGCAAACAGCTGTGCATATCTCTCTATCAGTGTTATAGCAGGTGAACAATTTATGAGTTTACCCTGTATAAGCTTTAGACAGGGTAAAATGGATATATCTGGGGTTCAGAACCCATTGGGAGACTTCTGAGTGTTAAAGACAGGAACACTTCTGTAAGTTGCTTTCAGGTTAAGTCTGCAGCTTTGGGGCATGTGGTTCAGACCCTGGGTCTGTGCTCGAGCAGACGGGCATGTCTGGCTCAACAAGACAGGGTGCTGGAGTAGTCTTGGTACAACAGGTGGCAGTGCCCAGGGGTGTTTCTGTGATCCAAGCCACCACCCCCCTCAAGGCCTGCTCAGCTGGTGGGGGGAGGGAGGTGAGGAGCTCAGCGAGCGACAGGGTGGGGAAGATGGGGCGGGGGGGCCCTTGAGGGAAGAGAAGGAGCAGGAGCAGTGCTTTCACAGATGAGGTGCAGCAGGGGCAGGAAGTTCCACTGCTCAGCATCCAGTTTTCCCAAATGAGAAAGTTAGCCACCCTATGCAGCTGGTGTCTCTGACATGGGGGAGTGGGGGGCTGAGAACGGCAGCTTCTGGTCAGGCGCTGAGCTCTGGAGGCCATTGCCAGCACCAGTAAAGTGTCTCCCTAACATTTTACCTTTGCGCTGGGATGGGTGGATACAGGAAGGTTGAGGCAAATTTAGGGGTGGCTATAGCCCTTTCAACTCCCCCTCTAACGCTGCCACTCATCTCAGTGAGAGTAACAGTCCTCAGCTCCCAGCTGATCTTGCCTGACATCTGTCTCAAAGCCAGGCTGTGTTACCGCTCAGTCTCAGGACAGATCTGAAGTGATTCTCCACCAGGTCTCCCTTGCAGGAAACACAAGCCAAGAACATCAAGCGAGTGGCAGGGAACGTAAAGGTAGTTGGCTCCGGTGATTGCTAGTCCCATGGCTATATGTAAGA
This sequence comes from Mauremys reevesii, assembly GCF_016161935.1. NCBI lineage: Eukaryota > Metazoa > Chordata > Testudines > Geoemydidae > Mauremys > Mauremys reevesii. The sequence continues at coordinate 59,725,471 of NC_052631.1, read as the reverse complement.
GGCACCAGGCTGCTCCCACATCCAAAATGAGCAAAGCATTCTATTGTCCTTTCCCCTTGCCTTTATCCCACAGAGATCTCCCCTAACCAGAATGCTCACATCCGCTGAAGCAAGGTAGAGAGCAGGGCTAGCATGCCATGACCAGGAACTCTTGCCCAGTGATGTGGAAGAGGTGAGGACTGAGTATCTTTGGTTAAGTGCCTCTGGAAAGTTGGATGTCTAGATTGCGCAGGTCCATTTCTTCCAGATCCTCTTCCTGGGGCTGAGACTCTTGCCCTGCTCCGCTCCACTGGCCTGAGGAGTCTTCTGCAAGCACAGGAAATAACCCAAAGAGTCTTCAGTTCCCAAAGCTCTACTGAGGCGTGAGCTCTTGCTCTCCCTGCCTCCCGCTCCCATCTGCTCTGCATCACCCCCAGTGAATGAACAGAAATGGATTCAACACCTATGGATCAATAGGCTGGTTACACCCATTTTTGCATCACTCTAGCAACCAGTATCACAGTAGGAGTCTCTTGCACTCCTCCCACATCTCCTCTCTTGCAGGCTTTTGAGACCAAGCCTGCTGGGATGCACACCTGCCCAGATGTGACCAGATTCAGTCATATTCCTACATACAAATGGTTAACCTTGTCTAAAGACCAAAAATACTTTCTACATTTCAAACCGTAATTATCCCATATTTAACTGGTGTCCAAGCGGGGCTTAAAACAGGTCTTTGCATTAAAAAGGTTGTCCAAAAATTGTGTAATTGTAAACAGTAGAGAGCTTGGTTATTGCTTAAAAACAAGTTCAACTTGAATGAATTTTATAAACAATTTATTAATAATTTGGAGCATCCTTGGAAGTTTTATTACTGGGGGGCATGAATAATTAACAATCAAACCTAGGGTCTTCACTTTAAAGTGTTAGTTTCCACATTATTCTGAATAATGAGGATTTTCAGCCACATATTTATATATTTACTATGAAACAAGTCCTTATTGGAGCATTTGTGAGCTTTGCTTTAAGGTTAAAGCTATTGAAAAAGAAAAGCAAACAGGGTGAGGCAGTGAAGTAGCTGCCTACTCTGTAACGCCTCCATCACATACACTTGCTGGTAAATCGCCACTGGAAAAACATTCTCTTTCCCAATTTGGAAGTTAAGATTCTGTTAGAGTCCAACCGGAACAGTGAATGGAAGTTAAGATGCTCTGGTACTCGCTCTATTAGAGTCCAACCAGGAACAGTGAGCACAGAATCACGGAATCATAGAATCTCAGGGTTGGAAGGGACCTCAGGAGGTCATCTAGTCCAACCCCCTGCTCAAAGCAGGACCAAACCCAACTAAATCATCCCAGCCAGGGCTTTGTCAAGCCTGACCTTAAAAACCTCTAAGGAAGGAGATTCCACCACCTCCCTAGGTAACCCATTCTAGTTCTTCACCACCCTACTAAGTGAACAAGTTTTTCCTAATATCCAACCTAAACCTCCCCCTCTGCAACTTGAGACCATTACTCCTTGTTCTGTCATCTTCTACCACTGAGAACAGTCTAGATCCATCCTCTTTGGAACCCCCTTTCAGGTAGTTGAAAGCAGCTATCAAATCCCCCCTCCTTCTTCTCTTCTGCAGGCTAAACAATCCCAGTTCCCTCAGCCTCTCCTCATAAGTCATGTGCTCCAGCTCCTAATCATTTTTGTTGCCCTCCGCTGGACTCTCTCCAATTTATCCACATCCTTCTTGTAGTGTGGGGCCCAAAACTGGACACAGTACTCCAAATGAGGCCTCACCAGTGCTGAATAGAGGGGAATGATCACATCCCTCGATCTGCTAGAAATGCCCCTACTTATACAACCCAAAATGCCATTAGCCTTCTTGGCAACAAGGGCACACTGTTGACTCATATTCGGCTTTTCATCCACCGTAACCCCTAGGTCCTTTTCTGCAGAACTGCTGCCCAGCCATTCGGTCCCTAGTCTGTAACAGTGCATGGGATTCTTCCGTCTTAAGTGCAGGACTCTGCACTTGTCCTTGTTGAACCTCATCATATTTCTTTTGGCCCAATCCTCTATTTTGTCTAGGTCCCTCTGTATCCTATCCCTACCCTCCAGCGTATCAACCACTCCTCCCAGTTTAGTGTCATCTGCAAACTTGCTAAGGGTGCAGTCCACACCATCCTCCAGATCGTTAATGAAGATATTGAACAAAACCAGCCCCAGCACCGACCCTTGGGGCGCTCCACTTGATACCGGCTGCCAACTAGACATGGAACCATTGATCACGACCCGTTGAGCCCGACCATCTAGCCAGTTTTCTATCCACCTTACTGTCCATTCATCCAGCCCGGACTTCTTTAACTTGCTGGCAAGAGTACAGTGGGAGACTGTATCAAAGGCTTTGCTAAAGTCCAGAAATAGCACATCCACTGCTTTCCCCTCATCCACAGAGCCGGTTATCTCATCATAGAAAGCAATTAGGTTAGTAACCTGCCCTTGGTGAATCCATGCTGACTGTTCCTGATCACTTTCCCCTCCTTTAAGTGGTTCAGAATTGATTCCTTGAGGACCTGTTCCATGATTTTTCCAGGGACTGAGGTGAGGCTGACTGGCCTGTAGTTCCCTGGATCTTCCTTCCAGAAGTAAAGTTTCCTCCCGTTCTATAACTGATGGGGTGGGGTGGCGGCAGGGACAAGGGGAAGTGAGAATGGGGGGTGCCTGATGTGTTGGGGTATGGAGTTCCCTACTTCAGCTCCACAGGCTGGGTCCGGTGCAGAGCATGGCATGGCAGGGCGATGACATCTCCCATAATGCCGGGGCCCTTTCACAGCAAGGGTGTCACCTCCCCATGGTAGCACGGATTCCCACCTACTCCTCCTGCTTTCGCCTGATAACAGCACCACCCTTCACGGCACCACCTCATGGCAACTTCTGCTTCTGGACTTGCACCGGAAATGGGAAGTCCAGCTGGGCCTGGCAGTGGCTGACAGGAAATGGAGACAGGCGCCACTGCCACTCCCGTGGTGCCACAGGGCCCACCATGGCTGGTGGGCGATAGATAAATGTCTGTGTACCTCCCCAGCACTATGTCTCCTTTAGTGCTTGTGCCTCCCCTCCCCCCGTCCTGCTTAGTCTGGGTGTTCCTTACCGGAGCACACTGTGTGTCCCAGGCATGTTCTGTCTCACCTTTGGGTCCAGCCTAACAGGGGTGTCTCTCCCCATCCTCCCACCAGTAACTTCTCCCCCAACGCACACAGGACAGGGAGCTGGCTGGTGCCCTTCTATAAAAGGACTGCTCTGTGCAACAGAAACCAGCCTAGTCCCCGCCCCGCAGGCTGGGAGCTTGCTGCTGCCTTCAACCGCATCACAAGTTACAAGAGGGGGCAGGGATAAAATCCCCACTGACTAAACAGGATTGGGTGAAGCATGTCACCAGGCCATAATATTCTGGATAACCCCTTGATGACCATTTTAGGATCATCCTCTCATGTGGCCTTCCTTGCCTCTGGCTAGCTGTGATGACAAGAGGGGGATGTTGTCCCCCTTCCTCTGGCTCCCCTGGCTGGCAGAGCCTAGTACTACTACCTTGGCATGTCAGCTGGGGAGCAGAGCTCTTACCTCCGCTAATCAGGGGTTAGCCCCACAGCCACTGAGGGGATGAGGTAGGGCTCAGTTGCTAATTTTGGGCCTAGGATTGCCCACTTTACAGGCTCAAATTTGGGGGGGGGAGGCTGTGGTCCCCCCCAGTCACTCACACCCTAAAGTAGGGAAATGTCCCTCACCTACTTATAATTGCACCCTAAATAACCTCTGGGTTACTTTATTTTTGTTCTCAGAAGGTGCCCATCACCATATTATCGGAGCTGACTGTCACAGAGTCCCCGAATCACGGAGTCCTCAGGTTATGTTCTGGAACTTCTCCATATAAGGCCAGTCAGGACTCTGGGGGACCTTCCGCCTTGTGAGTGCACTGTCTCCAGGGCAAGATGCTTACACAGCTTCGATCTTCCTGGATCTGAGCATCCCCTTCCACACTGTGCGCTTCCTGCAGCGAGTCCACCTGGACGGGGCCCTGCACCCCAACTCAGCAGTCAGCAGTGACTCTCAGCCAGCTAGTAAAACAGAAGGTTTATTAGTTGACTGGAATGCAGCGGGTAGAATAGAACTTGTTAGCAGAGAAATCAGTGACTTTCAGCCAAGTCCATCCAGAAGCTCTGGACTCCCCCTCTACCAGTCCTCCCAAGCAGACTGCCTAGCTTCCAGCAACCCGACCTCCGGCACCCCCCATTGCTCTGCCTCCTTGGCTTTGTCCTGCTTGCCAGGCAAGTCACCTGGGCGTCACTTGGGTGTAGTCCCCATCCTGGGTATCAGGTTACAAAGAGCACCAGTCATAGCATATGTGCAGGCAGCTGGAGCAGCCTCACCTGCTCCAGAGGTCTCAGCCAAAGTCACACACCCCTATTCCCACCACTGAGGTATTAGTGCAGCATGCAGGGAAACTGAGGCACACACAGTATTCATGCAAAACAGTAAAATTCACATAGGCTCAACAGTAAGACACACATACACCATAACAAGGGAAAATTATTACCTTTTTTTTTATTACCTAAAATCCCCACTTTGTCACACTGACGCTTTAGATTCCTGCTGTCTCTGTCTTGGTACATCATTTCACCCCACTTCTCTATACTAGCCTATCTTTTTTTCTTTCTCTCTAGTCTGTTCCAAGTCTGGCCGGCCTTAAAAATGACTCAGCTCTGTTATACGCTGTACTCGGCACCACAGGCTGAAGCAGCGTGAGCAGCATCTCTCTGGGAATGAGAAAGCTACAGTGAGATGTTCTCCCAAGTCCATTGCATGAGTCAGGATCCAGGGCCGGCGCTAGCTGTCCTTGTGTCCTGCCTGCAGCATCTGAGACAGAAGCGTCTGTTCTTTTCCATCCCTCCTGGGTGGCTGCCATGACAGCAGTGCTAACCTTAACAAAAATGACTGTGGATCTGCTATTCCATATTTAACGGCCTTTCCCATTCCTCCAGAAAAGCTATTAGGGGGCAGATCTGATGGAGCTATGGCACCAGCTGAGGTTGCCTCTTCTTGCTAGCAGGAGATTTGGGGCATGATTTTCCACACTTACACTGTTGACGATCAGTATTAACTCAGTGGAGTTGCATCAGTCTGAATGAGAGGAAAGTTGACCTATGCAGATGAGCTGTTTCTTAATGAGACAGTGTGGGGGGGGGGGTGGAGAAAAGGGGAAACTGAAAGGAGAGATAGTAATATGTAAGCAGAACAGCAGGAGATGAGTGTCAATCTCTGTCACGGAGTGTGGGGGAGTCAAGGCCCTGCACCCCCACCATGACTCTCAGCCAGCCGGTAAAGCAGGTTTATTTAGACAACAGGAACACAGTCCAAGACAGGTTTTGCAGGCACAGACAACAGGATCCTCCCCAATTAGATCCATCTTGGGGTCCCAGGAGCACCACTGTCTGTGCTTCCCTCCATTCCCCAGCCAGCTCCTGAAAACCCCCTAACTCCCCAGCGTCTCCTCCCCCAGGCCTTTGTTCAGCTTCCCAGGCAGAGGTGTCACCTGGCCTCTAACCCCTTCCTGGCTTCTCACATTACATGCTCAGGCATCTTCCCTCAAGGCCAGTCTCCCATCTCCCAGTGCAGACCTTTCTCTCAGGCCAACACCCCCCACGCAGCATTCACAGACCACAGTAAGCAGGGGCTGCTCTAGGAATGCGGCCGCCCCAAGCAGGGCGGCGCGCCGCAGCAGGGGGCGAGCTACGGTTGCCGGTCCCCTGACCGGGGACCTCTTGTAGATGTGCCTGCGGAGGGTCCGGTGGTCCCAGCGCCTCTGGTGGACCTCCCGCAGGCATGACCGCGGAAGGTCTGCGGGCCGCCTGACGCTCTGCCGGGAAAATGCGCACTGGGGTCTGGGCCGGCCCTGACAGTAAGAACAGTCCCAGTGCGTCACACTCTCATTTTCTGTCTCTGAGTGACCTTGGCACCAAGCGCCCTGCTCTTCGCTGACCTTGGCTCTTAGCGTCCCAGGCTTGATGTGACCTTCCTGCTTTGCAGGCTTAAGCTTCTTATTCTGTCAGTCACCATTTCTTTCCCCTTTCCTTTTGTCCTATTTTAAGGAACAAATCCCTTACGCGAATAGGAGGAGGAAGCAATTGCCCTGAATGGGGAATGAAATTTACCAGGCAACCACAGAGATAGATTCTGGTCTCATTTACACTAATGTCCCAACATTGGCATCCATCGAGTTACTCCTGTTTTACACCAAACATGAGATCAGAATCAGGCCCTTTGCCTCCCCTGACACCGTTCTTCCATGATTGGCCCTGCACCTTATCTTGGGATGGGGCAAGGTGGGTCAGTCCGAGAGAAAAACCAGAGGGCCCAATTCATTACCTCACCTGCACCCATGCAAAAGGGGTGGAAATTGCTCCCAAATCAGAGTGGTAGGTTTTTATTTCCATTTTTAAAAAGCCCTCCCATTGGCTCTTTTGATCAGAGGCCCAACTCCTTTCTTTTACCTATGCAGGGAGGCTTTTTTAACTCTTTACAGGTAAAACAAGCAGAGAACAGCCACCAAGAGGGACTTTATAGCTAACTGGCTGGCTGGGTGTCCACAAAAGGGAGCTATGCCCGCCCCCCCATTTATCACAGCAGCCAACAGGGAAGTGGGAGGGAGGCACTCCTAGGCCTGGCCTACACTGGGGTGGGGATCGATGTAAGATACACAACTTCAGCTAGGGGAATAGCTTGCCTGAAGTCGAAGTCTCTTATTTCGACTTACCTCCCGTCCTCGTGGCGTGGGATCGATGGCCGCGGCTCCCCCTGTCGACTCCGCTACCGCCGCTCACCCTGGTGGAGTTCTGGGGTTGATGGGAGTGCGTTCGGGGATCGATATATCGCGTCTAGATGGGAAGCGATCTATCGATCCCTGATAAACCGATGGCTCCCCGTAGACATACCCTTAGAGCCGGCATGTCCCCTCTGTTTCTCCCTTGCTGCTTGGGCAGAAGCGGAAAGATAGCAAAAGATGCCCGGCAGAAGGGTTTTGCGCTCGGCCTTGAGGATTAAGCCCGAGCCCCTGGCATGGCTGCTGGGAGATGGATTTTTGTGTCGCAGCCAGCGCACTCTTCGGGCCACCAGCTGAACACACTGAGGCCAGCAGGGACAGCTCTGAAGTGGCAAAAGGGTTCCTTTGAGGGTCCAAGGAGGTAGTATAGGGTCAGTACTGTCCCTGGGTGGGCTCAAATCACCATCCTTTGAGTTAACAGCTGAATGCGCTGACCCAGTGTGCTCCATCACAGCCACTGACCCCTCCATAACCCCCAAACCCATCCCCCATAGCCCCAGATTCCCTGCCACAGCGCTCAAACCCATACCCCACAGCCCCACATTCCCTGCCACAGCCCTCAAACACATCCCCCACAGCCCCCCATTCCCTGCCACAGCCCGCAAACCAATCCCCCACAGCCCCACATTCCCTGCCACAGCTCTCAAACCCATCCCCACAGCCCCCCATTCCCTGCCACAGCCCGCGAACCCATCCCCACCGCCCGATCACAGCCCCATTCCCTACCACAGCGCTCAAACCCGACCCCCACAGCTCTATCACAGCTGCTTCGTTCTCTGCCACAGCGCTCAAACCCATCCCCCACAGCCCCCCATTCCCTGCCACAGCGCGCAAACCCATCCCCCCCCCCCCCCCAGTCCCTGCCACAGCTCTCAAACCCATCCCCACACCCTATTCCCTGCCATGCCCCTCAAACCCATCCCACTAGCCCCCATTCTCTGCCACAGCCCTATAACCCATCCCCACAGCCCCCAATTCCCAGCGCTCAAAGCCATCCCCCACAGCAGGGCCGGCTCTAGCTTTTCTGCCGCCCCAGGCAGAAAAGAAGAGCGCCGCCCTCCGCCAGCGGCGCCGACCGCAGCCCGAGCCCCCGCCCCCCGAGCAGCGCAGCGCCGCCCTAGGCCCCCCAGGGAGGCGGCCCGGAGCTGGCTACCGGTTCGTCTGGAGGGTGGCCGCTGCCCGCAGGAGAGCAGCGCGAACAAGCTGAGGAGCGGCCCCTCCTCTGCAGCTGGGGCAGGGCCGCGCTACCAGCTCAGCGGGGGGGGGGCCACGTGTGGGCTAACTTCCGAAGAGCGGCGGGAGCTGGTAGCGCTGCCCTTCCCCAGCTGCAGAGGAGGGGCCGCTTCTCGGAGTGCACCGGCGGGGACAAGCGGAGGAGAAGCGGCCCCTCCTCTGCAGCCCGGGCAGGGCCGCGCTACCGGCTCCTGCCTTTCTGCGGTAATCAACCCCCCCCCCCCCCCGCAGGCGGAGCTGGTAGCGCGGCCCGGCCCGGGCTGCAGCGGCGGCGCCGCTTCTCCTCCGCTTGACCCCGCCCGTGCACTCCGAAGCGGCCCCTCCTCTGCAGCCCGGGCAGGGCGCGCTACCAGCTCCGCCTGGGGTTGCTTACAGCGGAAGGTGGGAGCCGGTAGCGCAGCCCTGCCCGGGCTGCAGAGAAGGGGCCGCTTCTTGGTGTGCACCCGCGGGGACAAGCCGAGGAGCGGCCTGTCCTCTGCAGCCGGGGAAGAGCTCCCGCCACTCTTCCGGTAAGCGGGCACATACACGCCCGTCATTTCGCCGCCCCCTAAATTTCGCCGCCCTAGGCACCTGCTTGTTTAGCTGGTGCCTAGAGCCGCCCCTGCCCCACAGCCCCATCACAGCCGCCTCGTTCCCTGCCACAGCGCTCAAACCCAACCCCCACAGCCCCCCATTCCCTGCCACAGTGCTCAAACCCATCCTCCAGAACCCCATCACAGCCACCTTATTTCCTTGTGCAGTGCTCAAACCCATCCCCCACTGCCCTCCATTCCCTGCCACAGACCTGAAACCCATCCCCCACAACCCGCCTTTCCCTGCCACAGACCTCAAACCCATCCCCCACAGCCTCCCACTCCCTGCCACAGCCCTCAAACCCATCCCCCACAACCCCATCACAGCCGCCGAGATCTATGCCGCAGCACAGAAACCCATTCCCTACAGGCCCCCATTCTCTGTCACAGCGCTGAAACCCATCCCACACAGCCACCTCATTCCCTGCCACAGCGTTCAAACCCAACCCCCACAGCCCCCCAGTCCCTGCCACAGCGCTCAAACCCAATCCCCACAGCCCCATCACAGCCACCTTGTTCCCTGACACAACACTCAAACCCATCCCCTACAGCCCCCCATTGCCTGCCAAAGCGCTCAAACCCATCCCCCACAGCTACATCACAGACGCATGTTCCTTTCCACAGCGCTCAAACCGATCCCCCACATCCCCCCATTCCCTTCCACAGCGCTGAAACCCATCCCCCAAAGCCCCCGATTCTCTTCCACACCGCTGGAACCCATCCCCCACAGCCCCCGATTCCCTGCCACACCGATCAAACCCATCTCCCACAGCCCCCCATACCCTGCCACACCGATCAAACCCATCCGCCACAGCCCCATCAGAGCCGCCTCGGTCCCTGCCACAGCGCTCAAACCCATCCCCCACAGCCCCCCATTCCCTGCCACAGCTCTCAAACCCATCCCCCACAGACCCATCACAACCACCTCGTTCTGTGCTGCACCACTCACACCCATCCCCCACAGCCCCCATTCCCTGCCACAGGGGTCAAACCCATTCCCCACAGCCCCCCATTCCCTGCCACAGCCCTCAAACCCATCCCCACAGCCCCCATTTCCTGCCACAGCCCTCAAACCCATCCCCACTGCCCCCATTCCTGCCACAGTGCTCAAACCCATCCCCCACAGCATCGCATGCCATTCCGGACCGCTCAAACCCATCCCACACAGCCCCATCACAGCCCCCAATTCCCTGCCACAGTGCTCAGACCCAGCCCCCACCGCCCCCCATTCCCTGCCACATCGCTGAAACCCAGACCCCCAGCCCCCCATTCCCTGCCACAGCGCTGAAACCCATACCCCCAGCCCCCCATTCCCTGCCACAGCGCTGAAACCCATCCCCTACAGCCCCCCATTCCCTGGCACAGCACTCAACCCATCCCAAGAGCCCCCCATTCCCTGCCACCCCTCAAACCCATCCCCACAGCCCCCATTCCTGCCACAGACCTGAAACCCATCCCCACAGCCCCATCACAGCCTCGTTCCCTGCCACAGCGCTCAAACCCATCCCCACCACCCCCATTGCCTTCCACATCCCTCAAACCCATCCCCCACAGCCCCCCATTCCCTGCCACTGTTCTCAAACCCATCCCCCACAGCCCCAACACAGCCACCTCGTTCCGTGCCACAGCTCTCAAACCGATCCCCTACAGCCCGATTCCCTACCACAGCGCTCAAACCCATCCCCACTGCCCCCATTCCCTTCCTCAGCCCTCAATCCCGAACCCCACAACCCCATCATAGCCGCCTCATTCCCTGCTATAGCCCTCAAACCCATCCCCCACAGCCCCCATTCCCTGCCCTAGCACTCAAACCCATCCGCTACAGGTCCCCCATTCCCTGCACAGTGCTCAAACCCCACCCCACAGCCCCCCATTCCCTGCCCCAGCACTCAAACCCAGCCCCACAGCCCCCCATTCCCTGCCCCAGCGCTCAAACCCAGCCCCACAGCCCCCCGTTCCCTGCCACCGCGCTGAAACCCATCCCCACAGCCCCCATTCCCTTCCACATCGCTCAAACCCATCCCCCACTGCCCCCCATTCCCTGCCACAGCCGTCAAACCCGACCCCCAAAGCCCCATCACAGCCGCCTCGTTCCCTGCCACAGCGCTTAAGCCCATCCCACACAGCCCCCAGTCCCTTTCACAGCGCTGAAACCCATCCCCAAAGCCCCGATTCCCTTCCACACCGCTGGAACCCATCCCCACAGCCCCGATTCCCTGCCACACCGATCAAACCCATCTCCCACAGCCCCCCATACCCTGCCACACCGATCAAACCCATCCGCCACAGCCCCATCAGAGCCGCCTCGGTCCCTGCCACAGCGCTCAAACCCATCCCCCACAGCCCCCATTCCCTGCCACAGCTCTCAAACCCATCCCCACAGACCCATCACAACCACCTCGTTCTGTGCTGCACCACTCACACCCATCCCCACAGCCCCATTCCCTGCCACAGGGTCAAACCCATTCCCACAGCCCCCATTCCCTGCCACAGCCCTCAAACCCATCCCCACAGCCCCCATTTCCTGCCACAGCCCTCAAACCCATCCCCACTGCCCCCATTCCTGCCACAGTGCTCAAACCCATCCCCCACAACATCTCATTCCATTCCGGACCGCTCAAACCCATCCCACACAGCCCCATCACAGCCCCCAATTCCCTGCCACAGTGCTCAGACCCATCCCCACAGCCCCCATTCCCTGCCACATCGCTGAAACCCATACCCCAACCCCCATTCCCTGCCACAGCGCTGAAACCCATACCCCAGCCCCCATTCCCTGCCACAGCGCTGAAACCCATGCCCTACTGCCCCCCTTTCCCTGTCACAGCACTCAACCCATCCCAAGAGCCCCCCATTCCCTGCCACACCCCTCAAACCCATCCCCCACAGCCCCCCATTCCCTGCCACAGACCTGAAACCCATCCCCCACAGCCCCATCACAGCCGCCTCGTTCCCTGCCACAGCGCTCAAACCCATCCCCACCAGCCCCCATTGCCTTCCACATCCTCAAACCCATCCCCACAGCCCCCATTCCCTGCCACTTTTCTCAAACCCATCCCCCACAGCCCCCACACACCCACCACCTTCCGTACCACAGCACTCAAACCGAGCCCCAACAGCCCCGATTCCCTACCACAGCGCTCAAACCCATCCCCCACGGCCCCCCCTTCCCTGCCTCAGCCCTCCAGCCCGAACCCCGCAACCCCCACATAGCCGCCGCCGTCCCGGCGATAGCCCGCAAACCCATCCCCCACAGCCCCCCATTCCCTGCCCTAGCACTCAAACCCATCCGCTACAGGTCCCCCATTCCCTGCACAGTGCTCAAACCCAACCCCACAGCCCCCCATTCCCTGCCCCAGCACTCAAACCCAGCCCCACAGCCCCCATTCCCTGCCCCAGCGCTCAAACCCAGCCCCACAGCCCCGTTCCTGCCACCGCGCTGAAACCCATCCCCACAGCCCCCATTCCCTGCCACATCGCTGAAACCCATCCCCCACAGCCCCCCATTCCCTGCCACAGCCGTCAAACCCGACCGCCAAAGCCCCAGCACAGCCGCCTCGTTCCTGCCACAGCGCTCAAACCCATCCCCACAGCCCCCATTCTCTGCAACAGCGCTCAAACCCATCCCCCACAGCCCCCCATTCCCTGCCACTGTTCTCAAACCCATCCCCCACAGTCCCATCACAGCCACCTCATTCCCTACCACAGCGCTCAAACCCATCCCCCACTGCCCCCCATTCCCTTCCTCAGCCCTCAAACCCGAACCCCACAACCCCATCATAGCCGCCTCGTTCCCTGCTACAGCCCTCAAACCCATCCCCCACAGCCCCCAATTCCCTGCCACTGTTCTCAAACCCATACCCCACAGTCCCATCACAGCCACCTCATTCCCTGCCAGAGCGCTCGAACCCATCCCCCAGAGACCCCCATTCCCGGCGCCAGCCCTCCAAACCAGCCCCTCTGCGCCCCAGTCCCTGGCACAGCGCTCAAACCCATCCCCCACAGCCCCATCACAGCCGCCTCATACTCTGCCACCGCGCTCAAACCCATCCCCCACAGGACCCCATTCCCTGCAACAGCACTCAAACCCGACCCCACAGCCCCCCATTCCCTGCCACAGCGCTCAATCCCATTGCCCACAGCCCCCCATTCCCTGCCACATCGCTGAAACCCATCCCCCATAGCCCCCCATTCCCTGCAACAGCCCTCAAACCCATCCCCCACAGCCCCATCAGAGCCGCGTCGTGCCCTGCCACAGCACTCAAACCCATCCCCCACTGTCCCCAATTCCCTGCCACAGCGGTGAAAACCATCCCCCTCAGACCCCCATTCCCTGCCACAGCGCTCAAACCCATCCCGCACAGCCCCCCATTCTCTGCCAGAGCTCTCAAAACCATTCCCAATGGGCCCCCATTCCCTGCCACAGCACTCAAACCCGACCCCCACAGACCACCATTCCCTACCACAGAGCTCAAAGCCATCCACCAGAGCCCCATCACAGCCGCCTCGTTCCCTACCACAACGCTCAAGCCCATCCCCCACAGCCCCCCATTCCGTTTCACAGACCTCAAACCCATCCCACACAGCCCCCCATTCCCTGCCACAGCGCTCAAACCCATTCCCCACAGCCCACCATTCCCTGCCACAGCGCTCAAATCCATCCCCCACAACCCCATCACAGCCACCGAGATCTATGCCGCAGTGCAGAAACCCATCCCCCACAGCCCCCCATTCCCTGCCACAGACCTGAAACGCATCCCCCATAGCCCCATCACAGCCGCCTCGTTCCCTGCCACAGCGCTCAAATCCATCCCCACCCCCATTCCTTCCACACCCCTGAAACCCATCGCACACAGCCACCTCATTCCCTGCCACAGCCCTCAAACCCATTCCCAATGGGCCCCCATTCCCTGCCACAGCACTCAAACCCGACCACCATGGCCCCCCATTTCCTGCCACAGAACTCAAACCCATCCCCCACAGACCACCATTCCCTACCACAGAGCTCAAACCCATCCACCACAGCCCCATCACAGCTGCCTCATTCCCTACCACAACGCTCAAGCCCATCCCCCACAGCCCCACATTACCCTAATTCCCCTAATTCAATGCAGGAATCGCGCGAGATCACCCTGAGGAGGATCACTGACAGAGATAGAGAGCGCATGCTGCGTGAAAGCCAGCACAAACCAGGGGCCTATGCTGCCATGCTCGTGGAGGCAATGCTCCCAGAGTACCTGATGATAGCCTGGTGCGGTAAAGTGTCCTACCACGGAGCACCCAATAAGGCAGCTCTCCCCAGGAACCTCCTGCGGAGGCTTTTCGATTACCTCCAGGAGAGCTTCGTGGAGATCTCCCAAGAGGATTTCTGTTCTATCCCCATATATATTGACCTTCTTTTCACATAGTTCAGAGTCCTGTTCCATTAAAAATAAATGTTTACATGTTTAAAGCACTTACCGACTGATCCTTCCCCTGATTCAGGGTCCGGGTTAACGGCCGGGGAGGGTTGGTAGGGGATCTCCGTCAGGGTGATGAAGAGATCCTGGCTGTCGGGGAAATCAGCGTTGTAAGTGCTGTCGACTGCCTCGTCCTCCTCATCTCCTTCCTCATCTTCCCCGTCCGCGAACATCGCCGAGGAACCGGCCGTCGACACTATCCCATCGTCAGAGTCCATGCACACAGGTGGGGCAGTGGTGGCAGACCCACCGAGAATGGCATGCAGTGCCTCGTAGAACCGGCATGTCTGGGGCTGGGATCCGGAGCGTCCGTTTGCCGCTTTGATTTTTTGGTAGCCTTGTCTCAGGTCCTTGATTTTCACGTGGCACTGCGTTGTATCCCGGCTGTATCCTCTGTCTGCCATGGCTTTGGAGACCTTCTCGTAGGTCTTTGCATTCTGTTTTTTGGAGCGCAGCTCCGAAAACACAGACTCATCTCCCCACACAGCGATCAGATCCAAGTCTTCCCAATCAGTCCATGCTGGGGCCCTCTTTCTATTCTGAGATTGCATGGACTCCTCTGTTGGAGAGCTCTGCATCGCTGCCAGTGCTGCTGAGCTCGCCACGATGTCCAAACAGGAAATGAGATTCAAACTGGCCAGACAGGAAAAGGAATTCAAATTTTCATGGGGCTTTTCCTGTGTGGCTGGTCAGAGCATCCGAGCTCGGACTGCTGTCCAGAGCATCAAGAGAGTGGTGCACTGTGGGATAGCTCCATCCACACCTAGCCTAATTCGACATGGCCATGTCGAATTTAGCGCTACTCCCCTCGTCGGGGAGGAGTACAGAAATTGAACTAAAGAGCCCTCTATGTCGAACTAAATAGCTTCGTTGTGTGGACGGGTGCACGGTTAATTCGAATTAACGCTGCTAAATTCGACATAAACTCCTAGTGTAGACCAGGCCTAAGGGTGGGTCAGCTTAACTGGGCTGCTCCAGGGTGTGGATATTTCACACCCCTGTGCAACATAGCTGGATCAACCTAACTTTGGAGTGTAGCCCTGGCCTAAATGAGGAAATATGGAGATTCACTGATATTATGCTCTGAAGTGTGTGACCAAACACAGGGAGAAACTGGAGGGAAGGGAGCTGTTGACCCATCTCCAATGAAATTAACCAAGATGTGACCAAAACCAGTGGAAGCCCCATTTACACTCAAATCAGTAGGGGAAGGGAAGTCCACAGGAAGGCAAAACCAGGATGAAGCCATCCTGAATCTGTGGGCAAAGGGTGAATTTGGGAAGATAATGTAAGGAGAGAGAATAAGCTACCTTGTCATTAATCACTAGACAGACAGTAGGGAAGGGACAGAGGTGCTGAGGTGGTTGAAGGTGGGAATTAGCCCAATCAGACTTCCCTGGACTTGGCCCTGCATTTTTGGATGCAAGATTCCCTGGAAAGTAGCCCAGCTGCCTGTGAGTAGACAGGAGGGTGGGCAGGCAGGTGGGCAGACAGGATGATGGGCATACACATGGGCAGGCAGGAGGGTGGGCAGACAGATGGGCAGGGTCTCATTCAGCAGGACAGAGTTTGTGCACAGGAGGGGCATTTTTATACAGATGGATTTCATTGATAAGCTGCCGAGAAGAAACGCAGAGCCACACCTCCCAGGGTTCGTTCCCTAGCCCAGGTCCTTCCCCATTGTGTCAGGGCTTTCCCACACTACCTTTCCCATGGCCAGCAGGGGAACTGGGTCTTCCTCTCCTCTGAGCATCAGTCCAGGGACCTTACGACAAGCAGTTAAGCTCTGCTTCCACGGCCACCCCAGACTCCTTCTTACCTGTCCCTCACAGTCACAATCTGTGCTTCAGGGATGCTGCAGGTCAGACAGTTACTCTGGCGGTGGCCATACGCCCTCAGACTCTAGGTGGCAGGGCCCTTCTTCCCAGCATCAGGACACCCCCCGCTTGTGGGGGTTATGATCCCTCCCTCCTAGTGCAGCCTGCAAGGCCTCTTGGCTGGTGGGGTCTCCCTGGCTGGGCCCTCTGCCCAGAGTCCCCCTTCACTCTGCCCAGCTGCTCACTGCACTCGGCTCTGGACTGCTCCAGCCCTAGCTCCAGCTCCAGCCTCAGCTCCACTCACACTCTTCTTCCAGTTCCCTGGGCTGCTCCTCTGGCCCCTCTGGCTCCACCCCCAGCGGAGCTCAGGCTCCTGCTCTCTCCTTAGCTTTGCCCACTCTGGCTTAGGCAGCTCCCCTCATATGGCGGACGGGACCCTCAACCTCCTGACTCCTTCATTGGCCTGCCTGCCCTGTCAATCAGGCTGACCTCGAGTGTTGGCCCCTCCCCATTGCCCCAGGACTGTCAGTCTCAGAGTCCTGGTTTCCCACAGACCCTTCCCCTTTCTTTTGGTACTGGGAGATGGCCAACCAAAACATCCCCACTGAGTTTTAGTAAGAGGCCAACAGTCCTCTTACATGTGGCTCAGGCTCCTGTTAGCACTTCTATTGCCGGGTTGAGGTCCCCCTCCTACCAGCAGTGACTCCTGTGGGCTCACAGCCGGGAGACACCCATGATTTTCTAACAGCTTCTAGCTGTTACCTCGGTGAGGGAAGCAGCCAGGGTCAGAAAGTGAGCATGGGAATGAACAATAACCTCCGCACCTGGCCCTGCCAGGGGGCTATAGGGGCAGAATGCAATGGCCCCACTCCGCACATGGGGCTTTCCTGCAGCCAGCACCCAGATACAATCTGGCCTGCTGAGCAAAGAACAAAAATGAAAACCCGGAGGGCTCCCACTGTGGGCAGGACATGCCCTGCCCCGGGGGCCTGGAGCCCTGGGCTGCTGGAGACCAAGCTTCTGCTGCAATTTAAGGATTCGATTCTGCTCTTGGAGCTGCCAGGGGAAGAGGGGTGACTCCAGCTACATGGCTGTGAAGCCTCAGTCAGCGGGCTCAGAATCGGGCCCTGTAAATGATTCATGGGCCAGTCCCAGAGAGGAAGCGGCTGGCTCACTACTGCACGTTAGCCCGGGAGGCAGCCCGCCTAGACTCCAGCTTGCAGGAGGGAGTGCACTGTCCTGCTTCAGCGTGCTGACAGTCTCTGGAAGCCTGGCTGTGCAGAACGAGCTGGGGCACAGCACACCATGCTGCTGTGTTACAAGGCAGGGCAATTCTGAGCACAGCCTTCAGTATCCTAGCAGGGGGGCAATGCAGCTCCTGGCTGGGTGTAACTGGAGTGCCGGTGCAGTGAGTCCTGCTGTTCTGAGCCGTTCCACATCTTCCTTCAGCTTGCTTGGGGCAAAACGCTCAGGCCTGGACTGGAGTTAGAGGAACTGTATGTTCATTGCACAGAAACACCTTGCAAAGTTGCTGATCAGCCTGCCAGTCTCTGGTCTTACCGACTAGCCCAGTGCTGTCTGATTTGGGCGGGATGCTGAAAGTCCAAGAACAGGGGTTTGGGCAGAGCTGATTCTAGGACATTAGAGGCCAATGAACACAAACCCTGGCTGCTCCCACAGTCCTGCAAGCTCCCCCAGCCACGCTGCTGTCAGCTGCACATTGGCTGCTCCCTGGGGAAAGGCTGTGGCATGGGAGATAGGGTACAGGTGAAGGAGACAGGGAGACCCAGAGCTCGGCCATGTGCCAGCCCCAGGCTCAGCACCACTAGGCATTTCAGCCACACATCTGGATTTGCCCTAGGCCCCGTGCTTTGGCTTTAGCCACCCATTGCTGAGGACTAGAGCTGTCCCCTTTCAGGCCCATTGGACCTGGCCCAAGGTGAGTCCAATTCCAGCAGCTCTGCCAGCGAGGGGCCTCCTGAGCTAGAACAGCCACATTCGTGCGCACTCCCTCACATGCAGCTGCTCACTCATGCATGCACACACGTACGCGCTCGCTCGCTCACCAGGGCTTGGGCAGCTGGCATTTCAGCACTGCCCCAGCCTGCATGGAATGGGGGAAAGGCTGGGCAAGTGATGCCTTCCGTACCCACACCCAGGGGCATAGGCCTCGCTCCCTGGCAGGCTGACAGTTACACCCCACACTGGCTGTGTCCCCCCTACCCCTGTGATATCCCCCTGCCTGGGAGTTGTCTGGGGCAGATCAGGGCTAGGAATCCAAGGAATCAGTTGCTTGTAGTGACTGTAATGCCAGTCCAGAGCTCTGCCCCTGGCTGGCACCATGCCCTTTGGCAGCCATGCAGCATGAGTCCCCTGGGCCCAGACCAAAACCTGTTCCCTGCAGCTGCCTGCCATCACTGCCCTTGTCCCTGCCACCGAGCCATGGCCAGGCCCTGTGTGGGGCTGGCAACCACGCACAACCCGCTGATACAGCATCCTGCCTGCAATAGATGTGGCAGACACTCAGCATCCTTAGCTCCCTGCAGGATTGGGGCATGTGACCTCACCTGAGACAGTCCAGCCAATCGGAAAGGCGGTGGGGAGAGGAGCTGCCAGGAGAAGAACTCCTAAACACTGGAGACAGGATGAAGGCGTCACCCCTGGCCTTGCTGGCTGTTATCACTTAGCCTGTGCACTAGCCTGGGGTATTCCTGCAGACCTGGGAGCAACTTCCCCCAAACTATGAGACCTCGACCTGCCCCCCTGGGGAGACCCCCCCCCACCCGGCCAGCCCCTCTGTGGGGTCGCAACTGGGCTTAGAACATGGTGGAAGCTGAGCCCAAGGTTGGATACTGAAGAGTCACTAGTGATTATTAAATACTCAGTGGCAGAGCTGGGCCTGGCCCGACCCCCAGACTCAGAAGACTGAGACCTGGCTCTGGGTTTTGTGGCTTGAGCCCATCTCTGCCCCACATGGGCCTCCTCATTGCTGAGCCCCAGGCAGACAGAACCAGAGAGGGAAGTGAAGGGTCTGCCTAACCCCCTCCGGTGAAACCATCTCGATAGTGCACCCCAGCTCTCAGTGTTTCCCCAGATCAGGTGCTCCCCAGGAAGGTTTCCAGGGAGGAAGGTGAAAGGGCATTTAGGAAATGCTGCTTTGGGTTCAGCCCCAGGATCCTGGCAGTAGCCATAGGTAGAGCAACTTGTGCTACTGGCAGCAGCATAACACCGTGCCCAGCAGCAGGCACCCAACCCCTATAGCCAGTGTGATTGTTGGCAGAGCCCCATAAGCCAATCCTACACATTCCAGAGCCAACACATGAACCTAGGGGCACAGCTCTGCCCACACAGCCACAGACAGGGGAGCTGGAAATCCTGCACTGAGCTCTGAACAACAGCACACCCAGGCTGGGGCAGGCTCCTGCCCAGCAGCTGCCCTCCTGTGCACAAACTCTGTCCTGCTGAATGTGACCCTGCCCACCTGCCTGCCCACCCTCCTGTCTACTCACAGGCAGCTGGGCTACTTTCCAGGGAATCTTGCATCCAAAAATGCAGGGCCAAGTCCAGGGAAGGCTGATTGGGCTAATTCCCACCTTCAACCACCTCAGCACCTCTGTCCCTTCCCTACTGTCTGTCTAGTGATTAATGACAAGGTAGCTTATTCTCTCTCCTTACATTATCTTCCCAAATTCACCCTTTGCCCACAGATTCAGGATGGCTTCATCCTGGTTTTGCCTTCCTGTGGACTTCCCTTCCCCTACTGATTTGAGTGTAAATGGGGCTTCCACTGGTTTTGGTCACATCTTGGTTAATTTCATTGGAGATGGGTCAACAGCTCCCTTCCCTCCAGTTTCTCCCTGTGTTTGGTCACACACTTCAGAGCATAATATCAGTGAATCTCCATATTTCCTCATTTAGGCCAGGGCTACACTCCAAAGTTAGGTTGATCCAGCTATGTTGCACAGGGGTGTGAAATATCCACACCCTGGAGCAGCCCAGTTAAGCTGACCCACCCTTAGGCCTGGTCTACACTAGGAGTTTATGTCGAATTTAGCAGCGTTAATTCGAATTAACCGTGCATCCGTCCACACAACGAAGCTATTTAGTTCGACATAGAGGGCTCTTTAGTTCAATTTCTGTACTCCTCCCCGACGAGGGGAGTAGCGCTAAATTCGACATGGCCATGTCGAATTAGGCTAGGTGTGGATGGAGCTATCCCACAGTGCACCACTCTCTTGATGCTCTGGACAGCAGTCCGAGCTCGGATGCTCTGACCAGCCACACAGGTGTGGATGGAGCTATCCCACAGTGCACCACTCTCTTGATGCTCTGGACAGCAGTCCGAGCTCGGATGCTCTGACCAGCCACACAGGAAAAGCCCCATGAAAATTTGAATTCCTTTTCCTGTCTGGCCAGTTTGAATCTCATTTCCTGTTTGGACATCGTGGCGAGCTCAGCAGCACTGGCAGCGATGCAGAGCTCTCCAACAGAGGAGTCCATGCAATCTCAGAATAGAAAGAGGGCCCCAGCATGGACTGATTGGGAAGACTTGGATCTGATCGCTGTGTGGGGAGATGAGTCTGTGTTTTCGGAGCTGCGCTCCAAAAAACAGAATGCAAAGACCTACGAGAAGGTCTCCAAAGCCATGGCAGACAGAGGATACAGCCGGGATACAACGCAGTGCCACGTGAAAATCAAGGACCTGAGACAAGGCTACCAAAAAATCAAAGCGGCAAACGGACGCTCCGGATCCCAGCCCCAGACATGCCGGTTCTACGAGGCACTGCATGCCATTCTCGGTGGGTCTGCCACCACTGCCCCACCTGTGTGCATGGACTCTGACGATGGGATAGTGTCGACGGCCGGTTCCTCGGCGATGTTCGCGGACGGGGAAGATGAGGAAGGAGATGAGGAGGACGAGGCAGTCGACAGCACTTACAACGCTGATTTCCCCGACAGCCAGGATCTCTTCATCACCCTGACGGAGATCCCCTACCAACCCTCCCGGCCGTTAACCGGACCCTGAATCAGGGGAAGGATCAGTCGGTAAGTGCTTTAAACATGTAAACATTTATTTTTAATGGAACAGGACTCTGAACTATGTGAAAAGAAGGTCAATATATATGGGGATAGAACAGAAATCCTCTTGGGAGATCTCCACGAAGCTCTCCTGGAGGTAATCGAAAAGCCTCCGCAGGAGGTTCCTGGGGAGAGCTGCCTTATTGGGTGCTCCGTGGTAGGACACTTTACCGCACCAGGCTATCATCAGGTACTCTGGGAGCATTGCCTCCACGAGCATGGCAGCATAGGCCCCTGGTTTGTGCTGGCTTTCACGCAGCATGCGCTCTCTATCTCTGTCAGTGATCCTCCTCAGGGTGATCTCGCTCGGCGATTCCTGCATTGAATTAGGGGAATTAGGGTAATGTGGGGCTGTGGGGGATGGGCTTGAGCGTTGTGGTAGGGAATGAGGCAGCTGTGATGGGGCTGTGGTGGATGGGTTTGAGCTCTGTGGTAGGGAATGGTGGTCTGTGGGGGATGGGTTTGAGTTCTGTGGCAGGAAATGGGGGGCCATGGTGGTCGGGTTTGAGTGCTGTGGCAGGGAATGGGGGCCCATTGGGAATGGGTTTGAGGGCTGTGGCAGGGAATGAGGTGGCTGTGTGGGATGGGTTTCTGGGTTGTGGAAGGGAATGGGGGGGTGTGGGGGATGGATTTGAGCGCTGTGGCAGGGAACGAGGCGGCTGTGAAGGGGCTGAGGGGGATGCGTTTCAGGTCTGTGGCAGGGAATGGGGGGCTGTGGGGGATGGGTTTCTGCACTGCGGCATAGATCTCGGTGGCTGTGATGGGGTTGTGGGGGATGGATTTGAGCGCTGTGGCAGGGAATGGTGGGCTGTGGGGAATGGGTTTGAGCGCTGTGGCAGGGAATGGGGGGCTGTGTGGGATGGGTTTGAGGTCTGTGAAACGGAATGGGGGGCTGTGGGGGATGGGCTTGAGCGTTGTGGTAGGGAACGAGGCGGCTGTGATGGGGCTCTGGTGGATGGCTTTGAGCTCTGTGGTAGGGAATGGTGGTCTGTGGGGGTCGGGTTTGAGTGCTGTGGCAGGGAATGGGGGCCCATTGGGAATGGTTTTGAGAGCTCTGGCAGAGAATGGGGGGCTGTGCGGGATGGGTTTGAGCGCTGTGGCAGGGAATGGGGGTCTGAGGGGGATGGTTTTCACCGCTGTGGCAGGGAATTGGGGACAGTGGGGGATGGGTTTGAGTGCTGTGGCAGGGCACGACGCGGCTCTGATGGGGCTGTGGGGGATGGGTTTGAGGGCTGTTGCAGGGAATGGGGGGCTATGGGGGAGGGGTTTCAGCGATGTGGCAGGGAATGGGGGGCTGTGGGCAATGGGATTGAGCGCTGTGGCAGGAATGGGGGCTGTGGGGTCGGGTTTGAGTGCCGTTGCCGGGATGGGGGTCCTGTGGGGGTTGGGTTTGCGCGCGGTGGCAGAGTATGAGGCGGCTGTGTTGGGGCTGTGGGGGATGGGTTTGAGCGCTGTGCCAGGGAGTGGGGGGCTGTGGGGCTGGATTTGAGTGCTGGAGCAGGGAATGGGGGTCTCTGGGGGATGGGTTCGAGCGCTCTGGCAGGGAATGGGGGGCTGTGGGGATGGGTTTGAGGGCTGTAGCAGGGAACGAAGCGGCTATGATGGGGTTGTGGAGTTCGGGTTTGAGGGCTGAGGAAGGGAATGGGGGGCAGTGGGGGATGGGTTTGAGCGCTGTGGTAGGGAATGAGGTGGCTGTGATGGGACTGTGGGGGATGGGTTTGAGAACAGTGGCAGGGAATGGGGGGCTGTGGGGGATGGGTTTGAGCGCTGTTGCAGAGAATGGGGGGCTGTGGGGGATGGGTTTGAGCGCTGTGGCAGGGAACGAGGCGGCTGTGATGGGGCTCTGGGGGTCGGGTTTGACGGCTGTGGCAGGGAATGGGGGGCTGTGGGGGATGGGTTTCAGCGATGTGGCAGGGAATGGGGGGCTGTGGGGTTGGGTTTGAGCACTGTGCAGGGAATGGGGGACCTGTAGCGGATGGGTTTGAGTGCGAGGGCAGGGAATGGGGGCTGTGGGGGATGGGTTTGAGGGCTATAGCAGGGAATGAGGCGGCTATGATGGGGTTGTGGGGTTCAGGATTGAGGGCTGAGGAAGGGAATGGGGGCAGTGGGGATGGGTTTGAGCGCTGTGGTAGGGAATCGGGGCTGTAGGGGATCGGTTTGAGAGCTGTGGTACGGAACGAGGTGGCTGTGATGGGGCTGTGGGGGATGGGTTTGAGAACAGTGGCAGGGAATGGGGGCTGTGGGGATGGGTTTGAGGATGTGGAAGGCAATGGGGGCTGTGGGGGATGGGTTTGCGCGATGTAGCAGGGAAAGGGGTGCTGTGGGGGATGGGTTCCAGCGGTGTAGAAGGGAATCGGGGGCTGTGGGTGAAGGGTTTCAGTGCTGTGGCAGGGAATGGGGGGATGTGCGGGATGGGTTTGGGAGATGTGTCAGAGAATGAGGGGTTGTTGGGGAGGGGTTTGAGCTCTGTGTAAAGGACCGTGCAGCCGAGATTTAGCTGTGGGGGATGGGTTTGAGACCTTTGGAAGGCAATGGGGGGCGGTCGGGGATGGGTTTGAGTGTTGTGTCAGGGAACAAAGTGGCTGTGATGGGGCTGTGTGGGATGGGTTTGAGCGCTGTGGCAGGGAACGAGGCGGCTGTGATGGGGCTCTGGTGGATGGCTTTGAGCTCTGTGGTAGGGAATGGTGGTCTGTGGGGGTCGGGTTTGAGCGCTGTGGCAGGGAATGGGGCCCATTGGGAATGGTTTTGAGAGCTCTGGCAGAGAATGGGGGCTGTGGGGATGGGTTTGAGCGCTGTGGCAGGGAATGGGGGTCTGAGGGGGATGGTTTTCACCGCTGTGGCAGGGAATTGGGGACAGTGGGGATGGGTTTGAGTGCTGTGGCAGGGCACGACGCGGCTCTGATGGGGCTGTGGGGGATGGGTTTGAGGGCTGTTGCAGGGAATGGGGGGCTATGGGGGATGGGTTTCAGCGAGGTGGCAGGGAATGGGGGGCTGTGGGCAAGGGGATTGAGCGCTGTGGCAGGGAATGGGGGCTGTGGGGTCAGGTTTGAGTGCTGTTGCAGGAATGGGGTCCTGTGGGGATGGGTTTGCGCGCGGTGGCAGGGTAGGAGGCGGCTGGGAGGGGGCTGTGGGGGATGGGTTTGAGCGCTGTGCCAGGGAGTGGGGGGCTGTGGGGCTGGATTTGAGTGCTGGAGCAGGGAATGGGGGTCTCTGGGGATGGGTTCTGAGCGCTGTGGCAGGGAATGGGGGGCGGTGGGGTCGGGTTTGAGGGCTGTAGCAGGGAACGAAGCGGCGATGCTGGGGGGGTGGAGGTCGGGGGTGAGGGCTGAGGAAGGGAATGGGGGGCAGTGGGGGATGGGTTTGAGCGCTGTGGTAGGGAATGAGGTGGCTGTGATGGGACTGTGGGGGATGGGTTTGAGAACAGTGGCAGGGAATGGGGCTGTGGGGATGGGTTTGAGCGCTGTTGCAGAGAATGGGGGCTGTGGGGATCGGGTTTGAACGATGTGGCAGGGAACGAGGCGGCGCTGATGGGGGTGTGGGGGTCGGGTTTGAGGGCTGTGGACGGGAATGGGGGGCTGTGGGGGATGGGTTTCAGCGATGTGGCAGGGAATGGGGGGCTGTGGGGGATGGGTTTCAGCGCGGTGGCAGGGAATGGGGGGCTGTGGGGCTGGGTTTGAGTGCTGGGGCAGGGAATGGGGGCTGTGGGGTTGGGTTTGAGCACTGTGCAGGGAATGGGGGACCTGTAGCGGATGGGTTTGAGTGCTCGGGCAGGGAATGGGGGGCTGTGGGGTTTGGGTTTGAGGGCTGTAGCAGGGAACGAGGCGGCTATGATGGGGTTGTGGAGTTCGGGTTTGAGGGCTGAGGAAGGGAATGGGGGGCTGTGGGGGATGGGTTTCAGCGATGTGGCAGGGAATGGGGGGCTGTGGGGGATGGGTTTCAGCGCGGTGGCAGGGAATGGGGCTGTGGGGCTGGGTTTGAGTGCTGGGGCAGGGAATGGGGGCTGTGGGGTTGGGTTTGAGCACTGTGCAGGGAATGGGGACCTGTAGCGGATGGGTTTGAGTGCTTGGGCTGGGAATGGGGGGCTGTGGGGGATGGGTTTGAGGGCTATAGCAGGGAATGAGGCGGCTATGATGGGGTTGTGGGGTTCGGGATTGAGGGCTGAGGAAGGGAATGGGGCAGTGGGGATGGGTTTGAGCGCTGTGGTAGGGAATCAGGGCTGTAGGGGATCGGTTTGAGAGCTGTGGTACGGAACGAGGTGGCTGTGATGGGGCTGTGGGGGATGGGTTTGAGAACAGTGGCAGGGAATGGGGGGCTGTGGGGGATGGGTTTGAGGGATGTGGAAGGCAATGGGGGGCTGTGGCGGATGGGTTTGCGCGATGTAGCAGGGAATGGGGTGCTGTGGGGGATGGGTTCCAGCGGTGTAGAAGGGAATCGGGGCTGTGGGGATGGGTTTCAGTGCTGTGGCAGGAATGGGGATGTGGGGATGGGTTTGGGCGCTGTGGCAGAGAATGGGGATGTGGGGATGGGTTTGAGCGCTGTGGAAAGGAACGTGCAGCCGAGATGTAGCTGTGGGGGATGGGTTTGAGTGCTTTGGCAGGCAATGGGGGGCTGTAGGGGATGGGTTTGAGTGTTGTGTCAGGGAACAAAGTGGCTGTGATGGGGCTGTGTGGGATGGGTTTGAGCGCTGTGGCAGGGAACGAGGCGGCTGTGAAGGGGCTGTGGGGGATGGGTTACAGGTCTGTGGCAGGAAATGGGGGGATGTGGGGCATGGGATTGAGGCGTGTGCCAGGGAATGGGGGGCTCTTGGGGTTGGGTTGAGTGCTGTGCCATGGAATGGGGGGCTGTAGGGGATGGGTTTCAGCGCTGTGGCAGGGAATGGGGGGCTGGGGGTATGGGTTTCAGCGCTGTGGCAGGGAATGGGGGGCTGGGGGTATGGGTTTCAGCGATGTGGCAGGGAATGGGGGGCTGTGGGGGATGGGTCTGAGCACTGTGGCAGGGAATTGGGGGCTGTGATGGGGCTGTGTGGGATGGGTTTGAGCGGTCCATCCACAAACTGATGGTCTGGTAGAAAGATTTAACCGAACCCTCAAGGCCATGATAAGAAAGGTGGTAAGCAAGGATGGGAAAGATTGGGACAACCTACTACCGTACCTCATGTTCGCCATCCGTGAGGTCCCCAAGCTTCCACTGGATTCTCCCCCTTTGAGCTGTTGTATGGATGCAACCCCCGAGGCATCCTGGACATAGCCAAGGAAATTTGGGAGGAGAAACCCAGTGAGGGGAATAACGTAATAGAACATGTACTACAGATGAGGGATCGGATAGCCCGGGTCACTCCCATAGTGAGGGAAAACCTAGAGAAGGCCCAAGAGACCCAGCGAACCTACTACGACCGCCAAGCCAAGCTTCGTCAGTTTCAACCTGGTGACCAAGTAATGGTACTGGTACCCACGGCCAAAAGTAAGCTGTTGGCCCAGTGGCAAGGGCCCTATGAAATAGTTGAACCCGTAGGGAAAGTAAATTACAAGGTGCGACAACCAGGACATCGAAAAGTAGAGCAGCTGTATCATGTCAACCTTCTGAAACCATGGCATGCGCAAGAGGCATGCACAGTGATTCGAGAAGGGCTGCACCCAGGGAACAAAAATCCTGAACAAGTGAGGGTGTCTCCTGATCTAACGAGGTAGTAACGCAATGTTTCCATGGCCCATTTTACAGCGAGGCACTCTCTCTCTACAACCATATTTTTGTTCCCTCGTAAGGAGTTTTCTACGGAGGTAGAGAACTGGGTGTTCCTCCTCCCCAACCATCTGCAACAGGACGGCCCCTAACCCTACCTTGGATGCATCTGTCTGTAAGATAAAGTCCTTGTTGAAATCTGGGGCTATCAATACGGGGTTACTGCAGAGGGCAGTCCGTAAGTCCGCGAATCCCCTTTCTGCTGCGTCGGACCATCTGACTGGATCAGGACCACGGGCCTTCACTAAGTCCGTTAGGGGACTCGCCCTTGTAGCAAAATGGGGGATGAAACGCCGGTAATACCCCACCACCCCTAGAAGTGCTCGGACCTGCTTCTTACGACTTGGCCGAGGCAATTTTGGATGGCCTCTAGCTTATTCAGTTGGGGTTTTACCAGACCTTTTCCTACCACGTAGCCAAGATATTTGGCCTCCGTGAACCCTACAGCACACGTAACATGGTTCGCTGTAAGGCCAGCTCGCCGGAAGGTATCAAGGACCGCCCCCACTTTTTCCAAGTGAGAATATGCTTCAGGTTGGCAGGTTGTCTGTGGGCGAGGATTGGCCTGCCACCCAAGGCCTGTGAAAGTGTGGGATCATTGTCCAGGATGGGTTGTAGATCCCTGATGATGCGGTGGAGGGGTTTGAGCTGGGGACTGTATGTGATGGCCAGTGGAGTCCTGTTGGTTTCTTTCTTGGGCTTGTCTTGCAGTAGGAGGCTTCTGGGTACACATCTGGCTCTGTTGATCTGTTTCCTTATTTCCTCATGTGGGTACTGTAGTCTTGAGAATGCTTGGTGGAGATTTTCTAAGTGTTGGTCTCTGTCTGCGGGGTTAGAGCAGATACGGTTGTACCTCAGTGCTTGGCTGTAGACAATGGATCTTGTGGTGTGCCCGGGATGGAAGCTGGAGGCATGAAGGTAGGCATAGCGGTCGGTAGGTTTTCGGTATAGGGTGGTGTTAATGTGACCACCACTTATTTGCACCGTGGTGTCTAGGAAGTGGACCTCCCGTGTGGATAGGTCCAGGCTGAGGTTGATGGAGGGGTGGAAGCTGTTGAAATCATGGTGGAATTTTTCCAGAGTCTCCTTCCCATGGGTCCAGATGATGAAGATGTCATCAATGTAGCGTAGGTAGAGAAGTGGCGTGAGTGGACAGGAGCTGAGGAAGCGTTGTTCCAGGTCAGCGCTGGCAGCTGTCAGTGTGGACAGACTGCAGCGCTTTCCCTACTCAGCTGTATGAAGACAGGTTTAACTCCCAGCACTGTACAGCTAGGTTTCTCCATCCCCACTCCCTCAAGGTTTTTAAATCCTCTTCTTAGCAGCCTATGATAGAGAGACTGGCTGAATAGGCTAAAGGCAGTCCATTTGCTGGTTTTCTAGCATTTCAATCCATCATAAAGGTACCTCACATTTGATTTATTTTGGGTTTCATTCCAAAAACTTAAAGCTAAATAAAGCTGAAGATAGTCCTCATTTTTCTGCCCCAACGCAAATTAATTTATTTCCCACGTGGAATGTGATTTGAGAAGGGAATACAGGCCAATTCCTATGTAGCCTCATTGACTTCAGGGAGAATAGATTTTTACACAAGAGTAGATTTTGGTCCCTTCTGCTTTTCATACCTGGTATAAGCAGAATCTCATTCACTTTCCTCCCCTAAATTCAGAGAACTTTAAGAAAAAAAATAAGCAAGGTTTGCTTGATTAACACATGCAAATAAAACAGGAACAGCAGCTTTAAACAAACGCCAGACCTGACCCGAACACCAGACCCTAACAATGGTGTCACTACAGCAGCCTTGGTTGGACTGTTCTTTTGAAAGATCCTTAATGGTTCTTTCAAGATGCTGATTTTCAGTGAAGTCTTTTTTGTTCAGAGGTTAGAGAACACAACAGGGAATAGCTCTGTTTTGTCAACTCCTAGTCATTCAAAAGCTGAAAGGCTTTAGATTAAGTTTGTTGAATGTTTGTACACTGATTCTGAAGAACTAACATAGTACAGAAGTGCTATATATATTATGACTGGGCAAAGATCTGTGTCCCTTCTAGCTGTTACCTTTTTCTTACAGAAATCTTAAAACAAACAAATGCAAACCGTCAGGGCCGGCTTTAGCCAGTGTGGGGCCGATTCATGGGGTATGTACTCTCCGGGCGGCAATTCGGATTTCCATGCTCCGGCGGGGGTAGCGGGGCCGCGGGGTTGCGGGGATCTGGCCGAGAGAGCGGGGCTGCGGGGCTCCGGCCAGGGGAGCGGGACCGGGGGACTTGCCACGCTGTGACCAGGGCAGCGGGGCCACGAGACTTGCCACGGTCGGCTGGGAGAGCGCGGCTGCAGGGTTGCGGAGCTCCGGCCGGGGGGAGCAGGTCCACGGGGTTACGGGGATCCGGCCGGAAAAGTGGGGCTACGGGGCTGTGTGGCTCCGGCCGGGAGAGCAGGGCTGCAGGGCTCCAGCCCGCAGGGCCGGCTTTAGGCCTATTCCACTAATTTGCCCGAATCGGGCCCCGCACCTAAGAGGGCCCTGCGCCCAGTGAGAATCCCTTCCCTGGCTAGAGGCGCCTTTTTAATTTTTACTCACCTGGCAGCGCTCTGGGTCTTCAGTGGCACTTCAGTGGCAGGTTCTTCACTCACTCTGGGTCTTCTGTGGTGGGTCCTTCGCTTGCTCTGGGTCTTCAGCAGCGGGTCCTTCAGTGCAGCCGAGGACCAGGAGCGAGTGAAGGACCCTTCGCCGAAGTGCCGCCGAAGACTCGGCGCACTGTCCAGTGAGTACAAGCCTCACATGTTTTTTTACATGTGGTTTTTCTTTTTTTTTTAGTCATCCCGGCCGGGGTCCCGGGTTCGAATAGGACACCGCACTTCCTAAAGCCAGCCATGGCTGCAGGAAATACATCACATCTCTGTATGTGAGACAGATGCTTGTATATCTATCATTTTCTATAGAGATAGAAAGATAGTCATGTAAATTTATTTCCTGTTTTTTTCACTATCTCTGATACTATGGGATAGTATTAAAATGGAAAAAAGTAAATGATGGTTATGGAGGAGATTAGAGAGATACAATGTCAGATAGTAGACAGTCAGTATGAAAGGTTTAGAGTTCACTTAAATAGCTGAACGCTAAGAAATAAAAATGATGACACGAGATGACAAAACGCCGGATTTAATTTTTAAAGCTGAGGGAAGAAGCAGAAGGTTGAAAGTGGTGAGCAGGAAGGGGAATGTTGCAGTGTTCACCCTCATGCAAATGAGCACTCCAGTACCTAGGAGGAAGGAGGCCTAAGAGAAGGCCAGCATAGCATCCCTCGGGCTACCTCTTACTCAGAAGTGTCTGGTAGAAGTATTGAGTGTCGTGAGAGTAGATAATAAACTTGTTAATTTTACACAAATAAATAATATGTAAATATGTATGTAGAGAAATGTTTGATGACTTCGTCAATTTTTTTTTGATATTTGTAATTCATACTTAGGGCCAATCCCGTCCCATTAGCCGTAGGCCCCTCATAACCGTAAACTTGCCCTGTTAACCAGGTGGGGCACCAGGGAGCTAGGCCCAGTACATGTTCATTGACCTAGATGTGGAGCCTTACTGGAATCAATGGAACGTGTCCTGGAGTAAGGGGCTATTCAGGATCAGTAAGTACATCGCAATCCGGCCCATAGTAAGCCACAGTCCTGGGCCCAGCAAGTTTACAGTATCACAGCGTGGGCTGGATTAGCAGGAGTCTGAGTCAGGGCCCTGCTCCGTCCTGATTGCCATTTTCAGAGGTGAGACTTACCTTTGGAGCTGTGGGACCATCCCCTAGCATGATCTTCCGGAGGCTCCCCGACCCATGCTGGGTGGGCCAGTGTTTGTGACCCTATAAACGTTTACTAAGAATCTGTGACCTCTGTAAAGAGCAGGGACCAGTGCGCATCAGGGAACAGAAGCCATCATAAGTGGATTGCAGCTCCCCATAACAATACACAGCCCTTAACATTTCACTCTCCTTAGCAAAGAGCCTTCAGAATCCAAACGCCTCAGCTCCAACACTCAAGGCATATTTGTATCACTGAGGTCCATACATTAACCCATATACATGGTAAGTGACACCCCAACATCCTAGCAACATGGGACAGCACTGTTATGTTCACAGCACACACACAGGTGCTAGATAAAACCATCAAATCCTCTTGCTGGAAAGCTGCAGCATACCACAACTTTATTTCTCAGAATTCAGAATGACAGCACACAAGAACTCCAAAGCAGAGAGAGACAAAGCAGTCTGCTCTTTAAAACAGAGGGGCACAACTCACCCCACCTTGCTCTGCAGACTGATTCTGATCCTACCCACGCTCTTCTACAGCATCCCCTAACCTGCCAACAAGGACCAGGAAACACCTTACAATTTACATGGACAGCCCACAGTGCCAGCACAGTTTGCAAATAGTCCACATGCAGGAGGCTGCCCCTCTGGGACAGTGAGGGAC
This sequence comes from Mauremys reevesii, assembly GCF_016161935.1. Classification (NCBI taxonomy): domain Eukaryota; kingdom Metazoa; phylum Chordata; order Testudines; family Geoemydidae; genus Mauremys; species Mauremys reevesii. Next base: position 59,694,261 of record NC_052631.1, on the reverse strand, counting down.
CCCTCTTAAGACCGAGCTGCCTCCCAGACTAGATATTCCATCTGTGGTTTATCCCACTGACTTTATCCCACTGTGGCTTTAGGTCACCAGTGCAGCGTGAGCCACGAAACACCTCAATCCCTGCCAGGGCTAACTACGTCCTGTCCACTCGGGGGATACGCAAACCTTCCAGCACTGGGGTCAAGGGGTCAGAAGCCAGTGGACTGGGGGGGCATGATGGAGCCACCACCAGGAAAAGGGCTTTATTGTGTGAAACCTGGCCCAAAGCCTTGCAATCACTGAGGGGTTAAAGCCGACCCCTGTTACTGATTCACTGGGTTACAGCCATGCGAGTGTGACTCCCTGCCATGGTGCCTCCTAGCCTCAATTCTGGAAACTCAGGGAGTGGCCATGGCTGACACACTCCTTCATGTCTCACCACCCCACACTATGTGTGCCTGACTGGCAACGCTCCCAATGCCCAAACCAAAGGCCACCTTGCCAGCGGGGGCCAGCGCCAGGGCCCTCCGAGGCTGATACATCCCCGCTGCGTGCAGCTCAGTCTGCAATACTGCACCACGTCTCTCCAAAGTCTGGCTGTACCCAAAGATCGAGGAGGGACTTTGCCCTCAGGTAAGAACCCAGCGCCCTGACTGAAAGGGGCGATGAAGCTGGGGTCAGCTTCCCTCATCAGCAGAGGAGAGAAATTTCTAGCTGTGGGGTTAAAGGCTCCTTGCAGCCTTCCTACACACCGACATGCCCTGGGGAGGGCATGAGCATGGCTTTAAGAACACCCGGGGCATGGCAAAACAGCTCCCAAAAGTTTCTAGAAAACAAAGTGATCTGTGACCTTTGCATCCTGCACCCCTGCCACCTCTAAGGAAGAGAACCCCCCCCCACCAACCCACTGAGGTCCTTCACAGCCAGGCTCTGCTACCAGGGCCAGCTTTAGGTCAATTTGCCCGATTGCCCAGAAGTGGGCCTCACGCCTAAGAGGGCCCCGCACCAGGGCCCCACGCCTTAGGCGCCTTTTAAATTATTTTTTTTTACCCACCCGGCAGCAGTCCACTCCGGGGTCTTCGGCATGCTGCTGCCTTTGTGTGGGCTTTGTGAGGCCACCGATTCACGGAGGGCGCACACGACCTCCTCCATCACCCCGCAGGGCTTCAGCTGTCACGTACTGCTTCCAGCTCTGCCAGGACTCACCCCGTGGGAAGTTAGCTAGGCTAGAGCTAGAAGGACACATGCTGCCACCGCTCCCTGAGTGGTGCAGGAAAGGATGCCCTTCCAAGCCTCTCTGGGAGCTTGGATCTGACTAGTGCTCGGCTGGTGATCCCATGATCACGTGGCTTGAAAGCCAGAAATAAACCTGCCCTTTCACAAGGCTCCAGCAGCACCCCACGCCCTAGAGATGTGTGTGACCAACCAGCTCCCACCTTCATCCTGGGCTGACTCAGACTCCAGGTCTAGCTGCCTGCAGACTCCATCCCCACCGTCGCGCTTCAACTTGACCACGTCTCGCTTTGAGGCACAGGACCATGTCCTGATTCCAGCAGAAACCACAGTGCACCTAGCTGTCCAGCTGGGCTCTCGCCCCAAGGCTAGGAGACGGAAGGCCAGCTGGACTTTTTACACTGCAGGGGTCAGAGAAGAGCCAGAAGAATGATTAAAGGTTTAGAAAAATCCAATTAGCAAAATCCATTTAGCTTAAAGAGAAGGTGGAGGGGTGACTAGATCACAGTCAGAGAAGGACCAGCTCCTCATGGCCTGCGACTAGAGATGACTTGGCCGCATCTGGTTGGTAACACTCCACCTTGGGCAGTTTCCATGCATTTTGTGTGTGTGATCACTGCCTAATTAGAGTCCCAGACACCTTGTCTACTTGGGAGTTCTTCTGATCTTCCAGCTGTACAAGCAGCCCATTCATTCCACAAGCATTCCAGGAGGAAGGGGGAAGGGGAAAGCCACTTCACAGGTATTCAAAGAGGGAGAGGCGACAAAAGGGGAGAGGGGAAGGTGTAACAGACCTTTTGAACATACAGGTTCTACAGAGTATACAGATCACTGCTGCTCCTACAACACTCCACACCTTGATCTATGATCATTACAGTAGTTGTTGTCATTGTAGGTCACAGGTGATCTGTTGCAAACAAACCAAACAATCACAACCAGGTGAATATAACTAAAACCATTACAATATGACTAAACACCAGATATAACATAAACACAAATGCACACAATCATAATTATAATAATTTGGGAATACAATAAAACCATCACCATTACAATAATTGGGTATATTGAGAAACAAAATGAGGACCAATGATGATGCTGCAATAGCCATCAAATAATAAAAGTCAACTCTAACTCTTAAGTACACACAACAAATAAGATTTTTAGGAGTACCACAGCTGTCATGCAAGGTTAAACTGATTTGGAAGATACATAGTAACAGAGAACTTGGTGAAATTGCTGATACTTAGGATATGTCTACACTACGGGATTATTCCGATTTTACAGAAACCGTTTTTTGGAAACAGATTGTATAAAGTCGAGTGCACGCAGCCACATTAAGCACATTAATTTGGCGGTGTGCATCCATGTACCGAGGCTAGCATCGATTTCTGGAACGTTGCACATTCCAATAGCTATCCCATAGTTCCCGCAGTCTCCCACGCCCATTGGAATTGTGGTTTGAGATTCCAATGCCTGATGGGGCAAAAAATATTGTCACTGGTGGTTCTGGGTACATCCTCCCCCTCCCTCCGTGAAAGCAACAGCAGACAAACATTCTGCGCCTATTTTCCTGGGTGAACTGTGCAGACGCCATACCACGGCAAGCATGGACCCCGCTCAGCTCAAGACAGCAGTCATGAACATTGTAAACACTTCGCGCATTCTCATGCAGTTTATGCAGAACCAGGACCTGAAAAACCAAGTGAGGAGGCGGCGGCTACGGCAGTACAGAATTCTCTCAAACTGCGGGCTCCGGCGCTTTGGAGATCATGCTGTTAATGGGGCAGGTTATAGCCGTGGAACACCGATTCGGGGCCCGGGAAACAAGCACAGACTGGTGGGATCGTATAGTGTTGCAGGTGTGGGACGATTCCCACTGGCTGCGAAACTTTCACATGCGTAAGGGCACTTTCATGGAAAGTTGTGACTTGCTTTCCCCTGCCCTGAAGTGACAGAATACCTGGGATAGGGATGGGCATCACCCTGGAGTTCCTGCCACAGATTTGTCCCCACTGGGTGGGCGAGAGGGCTGTACCTGATTGGTTGTGGAGGATTCTACTCCCGCTGGTGCACACAGGTGGCTCTCCAGAAGGAAGGGGGGAGATAGAGTCCCATTGGCTGGGGGAGGCCTGCTCTGAAATTGAGAAAAGGGATTGGTGGTAACTGCTGGGTGGGCTCTGGGTTAGTGAACTGATGGGGGGGCAGGTGCTGGGACAGAGCCACTGCTCATTCAGGGCTATCACGGAGCTGAGCCAAGCCTCCAGGTGCAGGGTGCAGGGTGCATGTGCTGAGCTCTCGCATCCCTCCCTACTGGAGCCAGGGTGGAGGTGGGGGTGCCACTAGCTATATTGCAGAGCTAGGGCTGGGGTCATGGAGTCAGGTCAGGAAGGGTTGTCCTTGCTCTTGCTTGACTCCCCATCTGTCCCTGTCCCTGAGATTGGCCACCGGCTCCATGCTCCATGACAGCATTTCCAACCTCTGCAGCAGAGCAGGACAGCGACTGCCCAGCATCCCCCTTACAGGCCTACAGGGAGCCCATGCCCTGGATACACAGGCGCACCAGGCCTGGGCACCTCCCCTGGCATCAAGAGGGGCCTGTGACAGACTCAAGGCCTACAGATTGGGCTGGCCCATCAGCCTCCCTGGAGAAGTACCTGATTGGCCCAACTGCCTCAAAGGATCTCAAAGGACCTTTAACATGTGGTTAAAAGGAGTTCAGCAGAGCCATAGGCAGGAACCCAATGTCTTCACAGACCCTGGGTGCAGTGGGGCGACAATGAGGGTGAGAACCCCAGCAGCCAGGGACTCCTCTCACACTGCTGCACAGCGCCGGGGGCTCAGTCCCTAGGTGACAGGCAATTACCCAGCCTGGTGGGGAGCCTCAGCAACTCCCGGGCTGCGCTAGGAAAAGAGGCGCTGGGTCGAGCAGTCATGATGACATCACACAGCAGGCCCAGCCTGGGCAGAGCCATCCCCTCCCCTCACAGACTGGGGCAAGGCAGGTGAGCTCTTCTTCCCCGGCCCATCCAGGTCTGAGGTTTGCCACCAAACAGGGTGTGAAGATGCGGTTCTGGCATGTAGCCTCATTTGGGGAGGGTTAGTAGGGACAGTGGAACTTATCCACTTAATTTAGTTTTATTTAATAATTAATTTTCTAATTAATTAATAATATTAATAATAATTAATAGATATTAATAATATGGGTATGGCTCACCAATGTGTGTGATCCGAAGAGAAAGTTCGTCTTGAATCAGGCTTCACAGAATTTATACAAGGAGATTGGGGTATCTGACAGGAAATTACACTGAGACAAAATTAGTCAATTAAGACCTTTTATTTAAAATCAATGAAACAATAAGGAAATGTAAAATGTTAAAAGCAGTTTGAGATTACACAGTTACAAATATTACAGTTCTAAATGCACTCTGTAGCAAATAGGGTGTTGTTTACACCTTTGATAGAGGAAGTTATAAAGAAACTGGTTATGAGTTAAACCCTTTATAGTTTAGATGCTTTAGCAGAAATAAGAATTTGTTTATACTTACAACTGTGAAAGGCCAGAACACTACGACATATAAGTAGTTTGATAGCTTACGTAGGAGTAGGCAGGGTGAGACGATGGAGAATAGAAAGATGTATCGCCTGTTTAATGGTGGATTGTCACCCTTTTTATAGGGAGAAATCCTTCCTCCTATGCCCAAATTTGTCTTTCCCCCATGGAAAGGTGAGGGTACCTGTTTTCATAGGTTGACCTATTATGTGCATAAGGATGACAGATATGTACGCATCTGCGGTATATATGTGTAAAATTTGTCTGCAGAAATTCCCCCGTTTTCACCCTATTTAGGTGAAAGGTTAGCAGACATTCAAAAGGTCCCTAGACAATTTGCGTAGGTTTGTATTCTATTATTACTTTTCTGAGTAAGGGTCTTAAAGGTTGCTTTCAGCGTCACAGAGGAAATTGGCCAGGATGTCTGGTCTCTTGCGTTATAGCTTATTGTAAATAATTCTATTAATCTATGCAGCCTACACACTTTTATCAAAAAGACATTTTATACAGACCAACAGATTAATCCTCAGGGCTACACAGCCCCCTTTGACGGGGTGGTTTACATAACGAAACCCAGTCACCTAGGACTTAATATCTGTGGGGCCCTTTTTAGTTTTATACCTGGGCAAATTTTGGTATGTATTAGGAATGGGCACCATGTGTATATATTTATTTTTATCCCCAGATGGTGCTCGTCTGTGAATTTGTTTAGGTGATTGTCTGGGTGTTTGTCTAGGTTTTTGCCTAGTTTTTGGCTTGGGTTTGTTGCGTTTATACAGCATATAACCTAAAAAAGGAAATTAATTCCAATTCCAATTCCTTGGATAATTATTCATACTTTTATTCCGAAATTTTTTTTAGACGTTGTTGCAGGTTTATTCCCTTTATTTATTAATTGGGTAATAACTTTAGGACAATACCAACTCATTAGTTGTTTATTTTTAATTAAGTTAGGGACTTTTTCTAGTTTTTCTAGTTTTAAGGATCGCAATGCATTAGTAATTGTGCTTACAACATATTTCCCACATGCAGAACATATAATTTTTTTCTCCATATCCTCTTTACCTGTTGAATTGGGTTGTTGACCAGTTTTGGATTAAATATAATTGTTCGTTTCTTCTTTGTTGGTATGTTCTGTTGCTTGGGCTTAGACAACTGAGTACGATTCGGTCTTCTGGTTTTCTGGGGTTGCAATAGTTTAGTTTTAGAGTTAAGATTTTGGCATAGTTCTACCCTTAGAGCAACAATAAGGGTGTAATAAGTTAAAAATGTTAATGTTAATTTCATAGTTGCAAACTGCTGGGCTTCAGTTGTTGCGCTTTTGTCTGATTACTTAAGTTCTGAGGAAGAAGTTGCTTCTGCGACCTGGATGATCGATACAGCTTTAACTGGTTAGCATGATAAATTTTGTCTCTATTATGCTTTCCTCCTTTTTTTCTGATCTTATATACTGCTGAACTGAGTTTATCAATGATTTGGAAAGGTCCAACCCTTTCCCAATCCTTTACACAACCCATGTTCTGGTGACTTATATGACAATAACATTACTTGATCTCCTACCTCCCAAGTATTCTCTCTCTGTTTTTTGTCAAAGTAAGCCTTTGCTTTACGTCTGGATTTTCCCAATTTGGCAGGTACCTGCAAGTGAATGTGATTTAAATGTTGTTGCAGATTTTGCAGGTAAGTATCCATTTTTATTCCCTCTAATTGAGTGCCACTAGCTTGCCAAATTAAATGTTCTGGTAATCGCATTATTCGGCCTGTCATGACTTCAAAAGGTGTTTTATCAGTAGAGGCAGCCGGTGTTGCCCTCAATGCCATCAAAATTAAAGGCATGATGGTGTCCCAGTTACATCCATTGGCATCAACCAGTTTCCTCAACATCACTTTTATAGTCCGATTGGTTCGATCCACCATCCCAGATGACTGTAGTCTGTATGAGATGTGTAGTCTCTGCGGGACTCCCATCAATTTAAGAGAATCCCTAAAGAACTGTCCTGTAAAATGTGATCCCTGGTCTGATTCGACCTTTGCAGGGATCCCCCCAGTGAGAGAAGACGTGTTCTACCAAGACCTTGGCAGTGGCTTTTGCAGTATTGGCTTTAAGAGGAAATGCCTCTATCCACTTTGAGAAAGGATCAATAGTCACCAATAAATATTGGTTACCTCTTTGGGTCCTTGGCAAAGGACCTACAAAGTCAATCTGCAAAGCCATCCACGGACCTTCATACACCTGGGATCTTAGTGGCGCATTTCTTTTGGATGGAGTAGGATTACCTTGGGCACATGCCAGACAATTTTCACAATGTTGCACATCCATCCTAAGAAGTGGCCACCATCCTACAGATGCAAGACTTTGGACAGTTTTGTCCACTCCCTGATGTCATCCTGTAGGAGTGTCATGGACCATGTACATCATTTTCCTCCGTAGGTGAGCTGGAACTACCCACACAGGGAAAGGACCTCCTGTATACATGAGAACTCCATCTACGACTTGTAACTGCTGTTCATGTCGTTTGTACAAAGGGTCTATTGTTAGTGATCCCTCTTTGTCTATTTTGGAACGCTCTAGAATTACTTTTATTATGTCCTTATGCAATTTTTGCATATCTTTTAGATCTGGTATATTGGGGTGTACCAATTTAGTTGCAGCTATAGGACATTTAGGATTAGGGGTACTAACAGAATACTCCTGATCCTTACCTTCCCAAAATTCTCCTGATCGGGCTCCTTCGCGGGCCAATTTATCAGATTTCTCATTTTCCATAGCATAAGGGTCTAATTTCCAGTGAGCTTTTACTTTTGTATTTTGATTGGCCGCTCTGAAACAGTAACTATTACTGTTAACCAATGGATATATCTCATCAGTGATGCATACCTAATAGGTGTGCCATCAGAAGATGTAAAACCATTTGTTTCCCAATGTGGTAGGAACTCTGTGAGAGAATTGCATACCCATGCAGAGTCTGAAAACAGACAGATATCTTGGTATGTGGTGGTGATGGAGAACTGCACACAGTACTCCAACACACAAGCCACTGCAGCTAATTCTGCATATTGAGCCGAATGTGGAGTGCATGAATATGCCTTTTCCCAAGGCTCTCCTTTCCCCTCAGGGGGAACTGCATAAATTCCTAATCCAGTATAGGGTTTGCCTTGATGGTAATAACGAGAACCATCAACAAAGAATTTATACCTATTAATGGAATCTGTCTCCTGGATTAAAGGTTGAAAGATCTTTTGTTTTTCCTCCCCCCTTAGATCCAATTGATCAAAGTTGGGACACTTGTGTGGCTCTCCCTGATACAATAGAGCTGTTGGTAACAAGGATGGTGTCCTAATAGGTTTGACTGCGATATCTTTCCCTTGCAGTAATAATGCCCAGTGAGCAAGGCGAGCATTTGAAACGTGCCCATCTTTTACCCTGTTGGACAGTAAAAACTGAAGAGGAGTGTGCGATGAGTGTAATATGATCGGGCTGAGGCCAATTAGAAAAGAAAAGTGTTGTATGGTCCAAGTGGTTGCCAATAGATACTTTTCACAATTGTCATATTTGAGTTCAATTGATGACATTAAACGTGAGGCATAGGCCACAGGTCTAATTTTCCCATGCCTTTCTTGTGAGGCCACAGCCGCCAACGCATTAACACTCACCGCTACCTCCAGATGATAGGGTATTTCAGGATTTGGTGTGATCAACACCGGAGCCTTGATAATGGCCTGTTTTAGCTGGGATACTGCCTCCGTTTGTTGCTCAGACCATTCCCACTGTACACCTTTCTTTAGTAGTTGGTACAAAGGACCTGCAATAGAAGCAAAATTAGGGATGAAATCCCTGTGGTACCCAGTTAAATTTAGGAAAGCTCTTAAAGCCGTAGGTTCCTGTGGTAAAGGCAATGTTTGGATTACATCCACCTTCTGTTGCGCTGGGGTTCTACCCCATTTTGTCAGGGTGAGGCCCAAGAAAGAGACACAATTAGCCATTAGCTGGGCTTTTGCTGGATTGCACTTTAACCCTGCTTCCTTTAGAATTTGTAGGAGCTCGACAAGTCTTTCTAAATGCTCCTTTTCCGTTTGTGTTGCTAAACACAGATCATCTACATATTAAAATAGAACATTTAGTTTAGAAAATGGTGCCATTATCCGTCTCATTTGTACATGGAATAAAGCTGGAGAGTTTTTATATCCCTGGGGCAAACGTGTCCAAGAATATTGCACTCCCTGAAAACTAAATGCAAAACGGTACTGTGAAATGTGTGTCAATGGCAATGTCCAAAAGCTGTTACAGATGTCTAATACAGTAAACCATACAGGCTCTGGATCAAAGGATTTGATTAGATTTGGCATTTTGGCCACTGTGGGGGGGCACAAGTTGGTGTAACCTGGTTTAGGCGTCTGTAGTCTATTGTGAGACGCCACGAACCATCCGGTTTCTTGACAGGCCAAATGGGTGAATTTGCAGTGGAAGTACATTTTCGTAGTACTCCGTGTCAGCAAAGACTTAATAGTGTTTTCTATGTATGGATTTGCTTGTTCTGGGTAAGGATACTGTTTTAGGGCTGAAATTTCTCCTCCTTCCACAACAATAATGACGGCCATGCATCCACAGTCATGTTTGTGTTTAGCAAAGGCATCTGCATGTTTGTACAGTAATGCCTGTAACTCAGGTTGGTCTGCATGTTTAGCCACTATTTTATCCAAATCATACCCTTCAGGTTCAAAGTCCTCCACTGGAGATACCATGCCACACTCAGGTGTGACTACTGGAGAGTCATCCTTTTCCTGTTCTACTGACAGACACAAAAATTGGTTACACAAATCAAGAACACATCCCTGTTTGTATAAGAAATCAGTTCCCAATAAGGTCTGCTAACTTCATTAATGCAAAAGTATGATTCTTTCTTAGGTGACCTAATTGTACTTCAAAGGGTGTAGAAAGTGTGGTAGTAACCTGATTACTTGCAAAAGTTGCAAGTGTCTTGGTACATCCTGATGATAGAGGAGAGGATCCTTGACATGGAGAATACTGCTCCAGTATCTATAATGAGATTCCTGTCGAGTCCCTCTATCACTGCAGATATTGTGGGTCTTCCACTTGTATCTCTGCCTAAAGTGGTTATGACTACACTCGGGGTTGTTTGTAGTCATGCAGCATATGCTGTCAGATAATCTACGGGTTCCTCCTCTAGCTCCTCAGAGGCAGCCAATTCTGGAGGAATGGCTGTCCACTGGGGAAAAGGCGATGGATCAACGGAGGCCACTGGACGGTTCAAAGTTGCTGAGCCTTGGCCTTCCATCATCATCAGCTCATTCACACGAGCATGAAGTTCTCGGATATCCCGTCGCTGAGCGTCAAGCGTCTGTTGCACTGTTCTAAACATTTTCACAACTGAGTCCTCAGTTTTGTGCAAAGGCGGTGATTTAGGTCTCCGCAGACGTGAACTGTTCTGTGCAGCATCTGAAAAAAAAGGAACAGGATCCCGGGCTCCTGCATAGGATCCAAACGCATGACCCTGTCGAGGGGCCTGGCCACTCGAAGGTCTAGGGTTATTACGTGGATTAGGGTCATTGTTGATACTTAGGGAATTTAGGAACTCCTCGTCCTAATCCTGGCTGAGGTCGAGGTCCCTCAATCCTCACCGTAGGATTAGTTTGTGGTTCCTCAAGTACTGCAACCGGGGCTCCACGCCGACCTAATTTAGAGCCTCCCTGTGCATATGCTTTAGCCAATACGGCTAATGTTCTTTTTAAAGACATATCATCAGTTATATGCATATTAACCATTTGTCTTAACTGAGGAAGAGAATTATTAACTAACAAACTGATGTATGGCAGTTCATCTGTTTCTTCTTTGATATGACTCCGCCAAGCTGCACTTAACCGTAAATGAAACTGATGTGGAGTTTCATTAGGTTTCTGCTTTAAGTTAGACAGAATTGCTACTCCACCTTGCCCTGGGTGCTGGTTATGTTCCAATAGGGCTACTGTCTCTTCAAAAGTTTTCTCTCCTACCCTAAACTTAAGTGGCAAAGTACTCCACAATGCTCGATTCACTGTGAGTTGTAAGATTTTAACCCAATCTTCCCTTGGTAAGCCAAACACTTTTGCTGTCTCTTGCACACATTGTGCATGCATAGCAACTGAAGAATCCTCCATCAGTCCTACTTGCTTAGCTACCAGGTCTAAGGTTTTAATATCTGTAACAACTGGTACAGGACAATCAGAATTGGAACCTGCAGTCCCTTCTTCTGGATCTGAATCTGAGCTTTCATCTGAACTTAAATCTACAATATCTATTCCTTTACTCCTTCTACCTGGATTCACATTTTCCTCATCTGAACCATCAAAACTTTCCACTGGAGATAATGCTGGGTATCTAAGATAACTTTCCATGAAATGTCTATGGCTTACATTCAAAGCGTCTCCACACTGACGCAGGACATGCCTTAGTCCACTAAAATCTGATGTGGTAGAGCGTTCTACCGATACACTAGGTGATACCAGCATTATAGCACGGGGGTGTAGAGGACCCATAAATTTCCTGGGGTCTAGGCAATGTTGATTGCCCGAATGCCAATAAATGTCCACCCAAAGGGACTGGATCTTCTACTCTATATGGTGCTAATGTAAAATTGGATGGAGGAGCAGGAATTCTACTTCCTGCTTGTTGTTGTAGCTCTCTTTGTAACTTAGCGATCACTACATCACATGCATTAGCTACAAGTGTTACCTGTGATACGGCCTCTTCTAATCCTTGAACAATGACCTATTCTAAAGGCACTGCTTCTTCACTCACAGAAACTGTCTCTACAGAAGCAGATTTCTTTCTCTTTCCCTGCTTCACTGGCTGATTCACTTGTGACACTTGTATCCACCTCCAGAACTGCCACCTCAGAGTTTCCGTCCTCTATCAGCAGACTGTCAGTTTTCTCTGCACTGCCAATTTCCTCTTCTGACTCCACAGATTCAATCTGCAACTCCGCTTCTGAAGGTACTGTGTTTGCTTGAGCTAATTCTCTTATTTTACTTCTAGTCACTGGTCCAATAGGATTTTCTACCTCTGTCGGTTCCCCTCTGTCGGTACCTGCCAAATATTGGGGGACTACTGAGGCAGACGGATCAGAGGTGCAGTCCGGAAGAGTTAATGGGACAGATCTTTGAACTGTTCAAGTTCTGACTGATTGCGGCCTTTCTGGCGGCTATGAATACCTTGCTTTATTAACTGCCCGCCACCACTAGTGTGGGTCACCGGATCCAGGTGCGGCTGCTGTTATTTTATTCGGTAACATTCATTTATTTCTTCAACTTATAAAACTCCTTTCTGCGCGCGTATCACTTTTAAACAATATCACTTTAATATTCAGTTATTAATACAGTTAAAACCTTTAGGCAAAAGTGAAAGTAAAAACCGTAGGCTGTTTAACCACAATACAAAACGGAAATACTGGGCGTGCTGCCAGCAGCAATAAACACAGGAGGTTGACTCTGACTCTGCTTTAAGAGAAAGAGACACAAAGTTTTTAGATTACTAAAATTTTAACCATTTACTCACGTTTCAAAGAAAAAATTCTCTAAAGGGTCCAGAAATGTCTGGAATTCCTGAAATTCCTGTCACACACTCCTCAAATCTCCTCCTGCCTGGCCTGTCAGCCTGTAGCCTAATTTGGGGAGGGTTAGTAGGGACAGTGGAATTTATCCACTTAATTTAGTTTTATTTAATAATTAATTTTCTAATTAATTAATAATACTAATAATAATTAATAGATATTAATAATATGGGTATGGCTCGCCAATATGTGTGATCAGAAGATAAAGTTCGTCTTGAATCAGGCTTCACAGCATTTACACAAGGAGATTGGGGTATCTGACAGGAAATTACACTGAGACAAAATTAGTCAATTAAGACCTGTTATTTAAAATCAATGAAACAATAAGTAAATATGAAATGTTAAAAGCAGTTTGAGATTACAGAGTTATAAATATCACAGTTCTAAATGCACTCTGTAGCAAATAGAGTGTTGTTCACACCTTTGATAGAGGAAGAAACTGGTTATGAGTAAAATCTTTTTAAACTAGATGTTTTAAAGTAAAACAGAAATAAGACTTATTGCATACTTACAGCCGTGAAAAGACTTAATACTACGACTTACTATTGACAGCTTTCGTAGGAGGAAGAGGCTTCGAAGTAGGTTGAGACGATAATAAAATAGATAGGTATATCGCCCACCTAATGGTGGATTGTTACCCTTTTTATAGGGAGAAATCCTTCCTCCTATGCCCAAATTTGTCTTTCGCCCATGGAAAGGTGAGGGTACCTGTTTTCATAGGTTGACCTTTTATGTGCGTATGGATGACAGATATGTACGCATCTGCGGTATATATGTGTGAAATTTGTCGGCAGAAATTCCCCCGTTTTCACCCTATTTAGGTGAAAGGTTAGCAGACATTCAAAAGGTCCCTAGCCAATTTGCGTAGGTTTGTATCCTATTATTACTTTATGTCTGGATTTTCCCAATTTGGCAGCTACCTGCAAGTGAATGTGATTTAAATGTTGTTGCAGATTTTGCAGGTAAGTATCCATTTTATTCCTCTAATTGAGTGCCACTAGCTTGCCAAATTAAATGTTCTGGTAATCGCATTATTCGGCCTGTCATGACTTCAAAAGGTGTTTTATCAGTAGATGCAGCCGGTGTTGCCCTCAATGCCATCAAAATTAAAGGCATGATGCTGTCCCAGTTACATCCATTGGCATCAACCAGTTTCCTCAACATCACTTTTATAGTCCGATTGGTTCGATCCACCATCCCGATGACTGTAGTCTGTATGGGATGTGTAGTCTCTGCGGGACTCCCATCAATTTAAGAGAATCCCTAAAGAACTGTCCTGTAAAATGTGATCCCTGGTCTGATTCGACCTTTGCAGGGATCCCCCCAGTGAGAGAAGACGTGTTCTACCAAGACCTTGGCAGTGGCTTTTGCAGTATTGGCTTTAAGAGGAAATGCCTCTATCCACTTTGAGAAAGGATCAATAGTCACCAATAAATATTGGTTACCTCTTTGGGTCCTTGGCAAAGGACCTACAAAGTCAATCTGCAAAGCCATCCACGGACCTTCATACACCTGGGATCTTAGTGGCGCATTTCTTTTGGATGGAGTAGGATTACCTTGGGCACATGCCAGACAATTTTCACAATGTTGCACATCCATCCTAAGAAGTGGCCACCATCCTACAGATGCAAGACTTTGGACAGTTTTGTCCACTCCCTGATGTCATCCTGTAGGAGTGTCATGGACCATGTACATCATTTTCCTCCGTAGGTGAGCTGGAACTACCCACACAGGGAAAGGACCTCCTGTATACATGAGAACTCCATCTACGACTTGTAACTGCTGTTCATGTCGTTTGTACAAAGGGTCTATTGTTAGTGATCCCTCTTTGTCTATTTTGGAACGCTCTAGAATTACTTTTATTATGTCCTTATGCAATTTTTGCATATCTTTTAGATCTGGTATATTGGGGTGTACCAATTTAGTTGCAGCTATAGGACATTTAGGATTAGGGGTACTAACAGAATACTCCTGATCCTTACCTTCCCAAAATTCTCCTGATCGGGCTCCTTCGCGGGCCAATTTATCAGATTTCTCATTTTCCATAGCATAAGGGTCTAATTTCCAGTGAGCTTTTACTTTTTGTATTTTGATTGGCCGCTCTGAAACAGTAACTATTACTGTTAACCAATGGATATATCTCATCAGTGATGCATACCTAATAGGTGTGCCATCAGAAGATGTAAAACCATTTGTTTCCCAATGTGGTAGGAACTCTGTGAGAGAATTGCATACCCATGCAGAGTCTGAAAACAGACAGATATCTTGGTATGTGGTGGTGATGGAGAACTGCACACAGTACTCCAACACACAAGCCACTGCAGCTAATTCTGCATATTGAGCCGAATGTGGAGTGCATGAATATGCCTTTTCCCAAGGCTCTCCTTTCCCCTCAGGGGGAACTGCATAAATTCCTAATCCAGTATAGGGTTTGCCTTGATGGTAATAACGAGAACCATCAACAAAGAATTTATACCTATTAATGGAATCTGTCTCCTGGATTAAAGGTTGAAAGATCTTTTGTTTTTCCTCCCCCCTTAGATCCAATTGATCAAAGTTGGGACACTTGTGTGGCTCTCCCTGATACAATAGAGCTGTTGGTAACAAGGATGGTGTCCTAATAGGTTTGACTGCGATATCTTTCCCTTGCAGTAATAATGCCCAGTGAGCAAGGCGAGCATTTGAAACGTGCCCATCTTTTACCCTGTTGGACAGTAAAAACTGAAGAGGAGTGTGCGATGAGTGTAATATGATCGGGCTGAGGCCAATTAGAAAAGAAAAGTGTTGTATGGTCCAAGTGGTTGCCAATAGATACTTTTCACAATTGTCATATTTGAGTTCAATTGATGACATTAAACGTGAGGCATAGGCCACAGGTCTAATTTTCCCATGCCTTTCTTGTGAGGCCACAGCCGCCAACGCATTAACACTCACCGCTACCTCCAGATGATAGGGTATTTCAGGATTTGGTGTGATCAACACCGGAGCCTTGATAATGGCCTGTTTTAGCTGGGATACTGCCTCCGTTTGTTGCTCAGACCATTCCCACTGTACACCTTTCTTTAGTAGTTGGTACAAAGGACCTGCAATAGAAGCAAAATTAGGGATGAAATCCCTGTGGTACCCAGTTAAATTTAGGAAAGCTCTTAAAGCCGTAGGTTCCTGTGGTAAAGGCAATGTTTGGATTACATCCACCTTCTGTTGCGCTGGGGTTCTACCCCATTTTGTCAGGGTGAGGCCCAAGAAAGAGACACAATTAGCCATTAGCTGGGCTTTTGCTGGATTGCACTTTAACCCTGCTTCCTTTAGAATTTGTAGGAGCTCGACAAGTCTTTCTAAATGCTCCTTTTCCGTTTGTGTTGCTAAACACAGATCATCTACATATTAAAATAGAACATTTAGTTTAGAAAATGGTGCCATTATCCGTCTCATTTGTACATGGAATAAAGCTGGAGAGTTTTTATATCCCTGGGGCAAACGTGTCCAAGAATATTGCACTCCCTGAAAACTAAATGCAAAACGGTACTGTGAAATGTGTGTCAATGGCAATGTCCAAAAGCTGTTACAGATGTCTAATACAGTAAACCATACAGGCTCTGGATCAAAGGATTTGATTAGATTTGGCATTTTGGCCACTGTGGGGGGGCACAAGTTGGTGTAACCTGGTTTAGGCGTCTGTAGTCTATTGTGAGACGCCACGAACCATCCGGTTTCTTGACAGGCCAAATGGGTGAATTTGCAGTGGAAGTACATTTTCGTAGTACTCCGTGTCAGCAAAGACTTAATAGTGTTTTCTATGTATGGATTTGCTTGTTCTGGGTAAGGATACTGTTTTAGGGCTGAAATTTCTCCTCCTTCCACAACAATAATGACGGCCATGCATCCACAGTCATGTTTGTGTTTAGCAAAGGCATCTGCATGTTTGTACAGTAATGCCTGTAACTCAGGTTGGTCTGCATGTTTAGCCACTATTTTATCCAAATCATACCCTTCAGGTTCAAAGTCCTCCACTGGAGATACCATGCCACACTCAGGTGTGACTACTGGAGAGTCATCCTTTTCCTGTTCTACTGACAGACACAAAAATTGGTTACACAAATCAAGAACACATCCCTGTTTGTATAAGAAATCAGTTCCCAATAAGGTCTGCTAACTTCATTAATGCAAAAGTATGATTCTTTCTTAGGTGACCTAATTGTACTTCAAAGGGTGTAGAAAGTGTGGTAGTAACCTGATTACTTGCAAAAGTTGCAAGTGTCTTGGTACATCCTGATGATAGAGGAGAGGATCCTTGACATGGAGAATACTGCTCCAGTATCTATAATGAGATTCCTGTCGAGTCCCTCTATCACTGCAGATATTGTGGGTCTTCCACTTGTATCTCTGCCTAAAGTGGTTATGACTACACTCGGGGTTGTTTGTAGTCATGCAGCATATGCTGTCAGATAATCTACGGGTTCCTCCTCTAGCTCCTCAGAGGCAGCCAATTCTGGAGGAATGGCTGTCCACTGGGGAAAAGGCGATGGATCAACGGAGGCCACTGGACGGTTCAAAGTTGCTGAGCCTTGGCCTTCCATCATCATCAGCTCATTCACACGAGCATGAAGTTCTCGGATATCCCGTCGCTGAGCGTCAAGCGTCTGTTGCACTGTTCTAAACATTTTCACAACTGAGTCCTCAGTTTTGTGCAAAGGCGGTGATTTAGGTCTCCGCAGACGTGAACTGTTCTGTGCAGCATCTGAAAAAAAAGGAACAGGATCCCGGGCTCCTGCATAGGATCCAAACGCATGACCCTGTCGAGGGGCCTGGCCACTCGAAGGTCTAGGGTTATTACGTGGATTAGGGTCATTGTTGATACTTAGGGAATTTAGGAACTCCTCGTCCTAATCCTGGCTGAGGTCGAGGTCCCTCAATCCTCACCGTAGGATTAGTTTGTGGTTCCTCAAGTACTGCAACCGGGGCTCCACGCCGACCTAATTTAGAGCCTCCCTGTGCATATGCTTTAGCCAATACGGCTAATGTTCTTTTAAAGACATATCATCAGTTATATGCATATTAACCATTTGTCTTAACTGAGGAAGAGAATTATTAACTAACAAACTGATGTATGGCAGTTCATCTGTTTCTTCTTTGATATGACTCCAAGCTGCACTTAACCGTAAATGAAACTGATGTGGAGTTTCATTAGGTTTCTGCTTTAAGTTAGACAGAATTGCTACTCCACCTTGCCCTGGGTGCTGGTTATGTTCCAATAGGGCTACTGTCTCTTCAAAGTTTTCTCTCCTACCCTAAACTTAAGTGGCAAAGTACTCCACAATGCTCGATTCACTGTGAGTTGTAAGATTTTAACCCAATCTTCCCTTGGTAAGCCAAACACTTTTGCTGTCTCTTGCACACATTGTGCATGCATAGCAACTGAAGAATCCTCCATCAGTCCTACTTGCTTAGCTACCAGGTCTAAGGTTTTAATATCTGTAACAACTGGTACAGGACAATCAGAATTGGAACCTGCAGTCCCTTCTTCTGGATCTGAATCTGAGCTTTCATCTGAACTTAAATCTACAATATCTATTCCTTTACTCCTTCTACCTGGATTCACATTTTCCTCATCTGAACCATCAAAACTTTCCACTGGAGATAATGCTGGGTATCTAAGATAACTTTCCATGAAATGTCTATGGCTTACATTCAAAGCGTCTCCACACTGACGCAGGACATGCCTTAGTCCACTAAAATCTGATGTGGTAGAGCGTTCTACCGATACACTAGGTGATACCAGCATTATAGCACGGGGTGTAGAGGACCCATAAATTTCCTGGGGTCTAGGCAATGTTGATTGCCCGAATGCCAATAAATGTCCACCCAAAGGGACTGGATCTTCTACTCTATATGGTGCTAATGTAAAATTGGATGGAGGAGCAGGAATTCTACTTCCTGCTTGTTGTTGTAGCTCTCTTTGTAACTTAGCGATCACTACATCACATGCATTAGCTACAAGTGTTACCTGTGATACGGCCTCTTCTAATCCTTGAACAATGACCTATTCTAAAGGCACTGCTTCTTCACTCACAGAAACTGTCTCTACAGAAGCAGATTTCTTTCTCTTTCCCTGCTTCACTGGCTGATTCACTTGTGACACTTGTATCCACCTCCAGAACTGCCACCTCAGAGTTTCCGTCCTCTATCAGCAGACTGTCAGTTTTCTCTGCACTGCCAATTTCCTCTTCTGACTCCACAGATTCAATCTGCAACTCCGCTTCTGAAGGTACTGTGTTTGCTTGAGCTAATTCTCTTATTTTACTTCTAGTCACTGGTCCAATAGGATATTCTACCTCTGTCGGTTCCTGCCAAATACTGGGGGACTACTGAGGCAGACGGATCAGAGGTGCAGTCCGGAAGAGTTAATGGGACAGATCTTTGAACTGTTCAAGTTCTGACTGATTGCGGCCTTTCTGGCGGCTATGAATACCTTGCTTTATTAACTGCCCGCCACCACTAGTGTGGGTCACCGGATCCAGGTGCGGCTGCTGTTATTTTATTCGGTAACATTCATTTATTTCTTCAACTTATAAAACTCCTTTCTGCGCGCGTATCACTTTTAAACAATATCACTTTAATATTCAGTTATTAATACAGTTAAAACCTTTAGGCAAAAGTGAAAGTAAAAACCGTAGGCTGTTTAACCACAATACAAAACGGAAATACTGGGCGTGCTGCCAGCAGCAATAAACACAGGAGGTTGACTCTGACTCTGCTTTAAGAGAAAGAGACACAAAGTTTTTAGATTACTAAAATTTTAACCATTTACTCACGTTTCAAAGAAAAAATTCTCTAAAGGGTCCAGAAATGTCTGGAATTCCTGAAATTCCTGTCACACACTCCTCAAATCTCCTCCTGCCTGGCTCGTCAGCCTGTAGCCTAATTTGGGGAGGGTTAGTAGGGACAGTGGAATTTATCCACTTAATTTAGTTTTATTTAATAATTAATTTTCTAATTAATTAATAATACTAATAATAATTAATAGATATTAATAATATGGGTATGGCTCGCCAATATGTGTGATCAGAAGATAAAGTTCGTCTTGAATCAGGCTTCACAGCATTTACACAAGGAGATTGGGGTATCTGACAGGAAATTACACTGAGACAAAATTAGTCAATTAAGACCTGTTATTTAAAATCAATGAAACAATAAGTAAATATGAAATGTTAAAAGCAGTTTGAGATTACAGAGTTATAAATATCACAGTTCTAAATGCACTCTGTAGCAAATAGAGTGTTGTTCACACCTTTGATAGAGGAAGAAACTGGTTATGAGTAAAATCTTTTTTTAAACTAGATGTTTTAAAGTAAAACAGAAATAAGACTTATTGCATACTTACAGCCGTGAAAAGACTTAATACTACGACTTACTATTGACAGCTTTCGTAGGAGGAAGAGGCTTCGAAGTAGGTTGAGACGATAATAAAATAGATAGGTATATCGCCCACCTAATGGTGGATTGTTACCCTTTTTATAGGGAGAAATCCTTCCTCCTATGCCCAAATTTGTCTTTCGCCCATGGAAAGGTGAGGGTACCTGTTTTCATAGGTTGACCTTTTATGTGCGTATGGATGACAGATATGTACGCATCTGCGGTATATATGTGTGAAATTTGTCGGCAGAAATTCCCCCGTTTTCACCCTATTTAGGTGAAAGGTTAGCAGACATTCAAAAGGTCCCTAGCCAATTTGCGTAGGTTTGTATCCTATTATTACTTTATGTCTGGATTTTCCCAATTTGGCAGCTACCTGCAAGTGAATGTGATTTAAATGTTGTTGCAGATTTTGCAGGTAAGTATCCATTTTTATTCCCTCTAATTGAGTGCCACTAGCTTGCCAAATTAAATGTTCTGGTAATCGCATTATTCGGCCTGTCATGACTTCAAAAGGTGTTTTATCAGTAGATGCAGCCGGTGTTGCCCTCAATGCCATCAAAATTAAAGGCATGATGCTGTCCCAGTTACATCCATTGGCATCAACCAGTTTCCTCAACATCACTTTTATAGTCCGATTGGTTCGATCCACCATCCCGATGACTGTAGTCTGTATGGGATGTGTAGTCTCTGCGGGACTCCCATCAATTTAAGAGAATCCCTAAAGAACTGTCCTGTAAAATGTGATCCCTGGTCTGATTCGACCTTTGCAGGGATCCCCCCAGTGAGAGAAGACGTGTTCTACCAAGACCTTGGCAGTGGCTTTTGCAGTATTGGCTTTAAGAGGAAATGCCTCTATCCACTTTGAGAAAGGATCAATAGTCACCAATAAATATTGGTTACCTCTTTGGGTCCTTGGCAAAGGACCTACAAAGTCAATCTGCAAAGCCATCCACGGACCTTCATACACCTGGGATCTTAGTGGCGCATTTCTTTTGGATGGAGTAGGATTACCTTGGGCACATGCCAGACAATTTTCACAATGTTGCACATCCATCCTAAGAAGTGGCCACCATCCTACAGATGCAAGACTTTGGACAGTTTTGTCCACTCCCTGATGTCATCCTGTAGGAGTGTCATGGACCATGTACATCATTTTCCTCCGTAGGTGAGCTGGAACTACCCACACAGGGAAAGGACCTCCTGTATACATGAGAACTCCATCTACGACTTGTAACTGCTGTTCATGTCGTTTGTACAAAGGGTCTATTGTTAGTGATCCCTCTTTGTCTATTTTGGAACGCTCTAGAATTACTTTTATTATGTCCTTATGCAATTTTTGCATATCTTTTAGATCTGGTATATTGGGGTGTACCAATTTAGTTGCAGCTATAGGACATTTAGGATTAGGGGTACTAACAGAATACTCCTGATCCTTACCTTCCCAAAATTCTCCTGATCGGGCTCCTTCGCGGGCCAATTTATCAGATTTCTCATTTTCCATAGCATAAGGGTCTAATTTCCAGTGAGCTTTTACTTTTTGTATTTTGATTGGCCGCTCTGAAACAGTAACTATTACTGTTAACCAATGGATATATCTCATCAGTGATGCATACCTAATAGGTGTGCCATCAGAAGATGTAAAACCATTTGTTTCCCAATGTGGTAGGAACTCTGTGAGAGAATTGCATACCCATGCAGAGTCTGAAAACAGACAGATATCTTGGTATGTGGTGGTGATGGAGAACTGCACACAGTACTCCAACACACAAGCCACTGCAGCTAATTCTGCATATTGAGCCGAATGTGGAGTGCATGAATATGCCTTTTCCCAAGGCTCTCCTTTCCCCTCAGGGGGAACTGCATAAATTCCTAATCCAGTATAGGGTTTGCCTTGATGGTAATAACGAGAACCATCAACAAAGAATTTATACCTATTAATGGAATCTGTCTCCTGGATTAAAGGTTGAAAGATCTTTTGTTTTTCCTCCCCCCTTAGATCCAATTGATCAAAGTTGGGACACTTGTGTGGCTCTCCTGATACAATAGAGCTGTTGGTAACAAGGATGGTGTCCTAATAGGTTTGACTGCGATATCTTTCCCTTGCAGTAATAATGCCCAGTGAGCAAGGCGAGCATTTGAAACGTGCCCATCTTTTACCCTGTTGGACAGTAAAAACTGAAGAGGAGTGTGCGATGAGTGTAATATGATCGGGCTGAGGCCAATTAGAAAAGAAAAGTGTTGTATGGTCCAAGTGGTTGCCAATAGATACTTTTCACAATTGTCATATTTGAGTTCAATTGATGACATTAAACGTGAGGCATAGGCCACAGGTCTAATTTTCCCATGCCTTTCTTGTGAGGCCACAGCCGCCAACGCATTAACACTCACCGCTACCTCCAGATGATAGGGTATTTCAGGATTTGGTGTGATCAACACCGGAGCCTTGATAATGGCCTGTTTTAGCTGGGAGACTGCCTCCGTTTGTTGCTCAGACCATTCCCACTGTACACCTTTCTTTAGTAGTTGGTACAAAGGACCTGCAATAGAAGCAAAATTAGGGATGAAATCCCTGTGGTACCCAGTTAAATTTAGGAAAGCTCTTAAAGCCGTAGGTTCCTGTGGTAAAGGCAATGTTTGGATTACATCCACCTTCTGTTGCGCTGGGGTTCTACCCCATTTTGTCAGGTGAGGCCCAAGAAAGAGACACAATTAGCCATTAGCTGGGCTTTTGCTGGATTGCACTTTAACCCTGCTTCCTTTAGAATTTGTAGGAGCTCGACAAGTCTTTCTAAATGCTCCTTTTCCGTTTGTGTTGCTAAACACAGATCATCTACATATTAAAATAGAACATTTAGTTTAGAAAATGGTGCCATTATCCGTCTAATTTGTACATGGAATAAAGCTGGAGAGTTTTTATATCCCTGGGGCAAACGTGTCCAAGAATATTGCACTCCTGAAAACTAAATGCAAAACGGTACTGTGAAATGTGTGTCAATGGCAATGTCCAAAAGCTGTTACAGATGTCTAATACAGTAAACCATACAGGCTCTGGATCAAAGGATTTGATTAGATTTGGCATTTTGGCCACTGTGGGGGGGCACAAGTTGGTGTAACCTGGTTTAGGCGTCTGTAGTCTATTGTGAGACGCCACGAACCATCCGGTTTCTTGACAGGCCAAATGGGTGAATTTGCAGTGGAAGTACATTTTCGTAGTACTCCGTGTCAGCAAAGACTTAATAGTGTTTTCTATGTATGGATTTGCTTGTTCTGGGTAAGGATACTGTTTTAGGGCTGAAATTTCTCCTCCTTCCACAACAATAATGACGGCCATGCATCCACAGTCATGTTTGTGTTTAGCAAAGGCATCTGCATGTTTGTACAGTAATGCCTGTAACTCAGGTTGGTCTGCATGTTTAGCCACTATTTTATCCAAATCATACCCTTCAGGTTCAAAGTCCTCCACTGGAGATACCATGCCACACTCAGGTGTGACTACTGGAGAGTCATCCTTTTCCTGTTCTACTGACAGACACAAAAATTGGTTACACAAATCAAGAACACATCCCTGTTTGTATAAGAAATCAGTTCCCAATAAGGTCTGCTAACTTCATTAATGCAAAAGTATGATTCTTTCTTAGGTGACCTAATTGTACTTCAAAGGGTGTAGAAAGTGTGGTAGTAACCTGATTACTTGCAAAAGTTGCAAGTGTCTTGGTACATCCTGATGATAGAGGAGAGGATCCTTGACATGGAGAATACTGCTCCAGTATCTATAATGAGATTCCTGTCGAGTCCCTCTATCACTGCAGATATTGTGGGTCTTCCACTTGTATCTCTGCCTAAAGTGGTTATGACTACACTCGGGGTTGTTTGTAGTCATGCAGCATATGCTGTCAGATAATCTACGGGTTCCTCCTCTAGCTCCTCAGAGGCAGCCAATTCTGGAGGAATGGCTGTCCACTGGGGAAAAGGCGATGGATCAACGGAGGCCACTGGACGGTTCAAAGTTGCTGAGCCTTGGCCTTCCATCATCATCAGCTCATTCACACGAGCATGAAGTTCTCGGATATCCCGTCGCTGAGCGTCAAGCGTCTGTTGCACTGTTCTAAACATTTTCACAACTGAGTCCTCAGTTTTGTGCAAAGGCGGTGATTTAGGTCTCCGCAGACGTGAACTGTTCTGTGCAGCATCTGAAAAAAAAGGAACAGGATCCCGGGCTCCTGCATAGGATCCAAACGCATGACCCTGTCGAGGGGCCTGGCCACTCGAAGGTCTAGGGTTATTACGTGGATTAGGGTCATTGTTGATACTTAGGAATTTAGGAACTCCTCGTCCTAATCCTGGCTGAGGTCGAGGTCCCTCAATCCTCACCGTAGGATTAGTTTGTGGTTCCTCAAGTACTGCAACCGGGGCTCCACGCCGACCTAATTTAGAGCCTCCCTGTGCATATGCTTTAGCCAATACGGCTAATGTTCTTTTTAAAGACATATCATCAGTTATATGCATATTAACCATTTGTCTTAACTGAGGAAGAGAATTATTAACTAACAAACTGATGTATGGCAGTTCATCTGTTTCTTCTTTGATATGACTCCGCCAAGCTGCACTTAACCGTAAATGAAACTGATGTGGAGTTTCATTAGGTTTCTGCTTTAAGTTAGACAGAATTGCTACTCCACCTTGCCCTGGGTGCTGGTTATGTTCCAATAGGGCTACTGTCTCTTCAAAAGTTTTCTCTCCTACCCTAAACTTAAGTGGCAAAGTACTCCACAATGCTCGATTCACTGTGAGTTGTAAGATTTTAACCCAATCTTCCCTTGGTAAGCCAAACACTTTTGCTGTCTCTTGCACACATTGTGCATGCATAGCAACTGAAGAATCCTCCATCAGTCCTACTTGCTTAGCTACCAGGTCTAAGGTTTTAATATCTGTAACAACTGGTACAGGACAATCAGAATTGGAACCTGCAGTCCCTTCTTCTGGATCTGAATCTGAGCTTTCATCTGAACTTAAATCTACAATATCTATTCCTTTACTCCTTCTACCTGGATTCACATTTTCCTCATCTGAACCATCAAAACTTTCCACTGGAGATAATGCTGGGTATCTAAGATAACTTTCCATGAAATGTCTATGGCTTACATTCAAAGCGTCTCCACACTGACGCAGGACATGCCTTAGTCCACTAAAATCTGATGTGGTAGAGCGTTCTACCGATACACTAGGTGATACCAGCATTATAGCACGGGGGTGTAGAGGACCCATAAATTTCCTGGGGTCTAGGCAATGTTGATTGCCCGAATGCCAATAAATGTCCACCCAAAGGGACTGGATCTTCTACTCTATATGGTGCTAATGTAAAATTGGATGGAGGAGCAGGAATTCTACTTCCTGCTTGTTGTTGTAGCTCTCTTTGTAACTTAGCGATCACTACATCACATGCATTAGCTACAAGTGTTACCTGTGATACGGCCTCTTCTAATCCTTGAACAATGACCTATTCTAAAGGCACTGCTTCTTCACTCACAGAAACTGTCTCTACAGAAGCAGATTTCTTTCTCTTTCCCTGCTTCACTGGCTGATTCACTTGTGACACTTGTATCCACCTCCAGAACTGCCACCTCAGAGTTTCCGTCCTCTATCAGCAGACTGTCAGTTTTCTCTGCACTGCCAATTTCCTCTTCTGACTCCACAGATTCAATCTGCAACTCCGCTTCTGAAGGTACTGTGTTTGCTTGAGCTAATTCTCTTATTTTACTTCTAGTCACTGGTCCAATAGGATATTCTACCTCTGTCGGTTCCTGCCAAATACTGGGGACTACTGAGGCAGACGGATCAGAGGTGCAGTCCGGAAGAGTTAATGGGACAGATCTTTGAACTGTTCAAGTTCTGACTGATTGCGGCCTTTCTGGCGGCTATGAATACCTTGCTTTATTAACTGCCCGCCACCACTAGTGTGGGTCACCGGATCCAGGTGCGGCTGCTGTTATTTTATTCGGTAACATTCATTTATTTCTTCAACTTATAAAACTCCTTTCTGCGCGCGTATCACTTTTAAACAATATCACTTTAATATTCAGTTATTAATACAGTTAAAACCTTTAGGCAAAAGTGAAAGTAAAAACCGTAGGCTGTTTAACCACAATACAAAACGGAAATACTGGGCGTGCTGCCAGCAGCAATAAACACAGGAGGTTGACTCTGACTCTGCTTTAAGAGAAAGAGACACAAAGTTTTTAGATTACTAAAATTTTAACCATTTACTCACGTTTCAAAGAAAAAATTCTCTAAAGGGTCCAGAAATGTCTGGAATTCCTGAAATTCCTGTCACACACTCCTCAAATCTCCTCCTGCCTGGCTCGTCAGCCTGTAGCCTAATTTGGGGAGGGTTAGTAGGGACAGTGGAATTTATCCACTTAATTTAGTTTTATTTAATAATTAATTTTCTAATTAATTAATAATACTAATAATAATTAATAGATATTAATAATATGGGTATGGCTCGCCAATATGTGTGATCAGAAGATAAAGTTCGTCTTGAATCAGGCTTCACAGCATTTACACAAGGAGATTGGGGTATCTGACAGGAAATTACACTGAGACAAAATTAGTCAATTAAGACCTGTTATTTAAAATCAATGAAACAATAAGTAAATATGAAATGTTAAAAGCAGTTTGAGATTACAGAGTTATAAATATCACAGTTCTAAATGCACTCTGTAGCAAATAGAGTGTTGTTCACACCTTTGATAGAGGAAGAAACTGGTTATGAGTAAAATCTTTTTTTAAACTAGATGTTTTAAAGTAAAACAGAAATAAGACTTATTGCATACTTACAGCCGTGAAAAGACTTAATACTACGACTTACTATTGACAGCTTTCGTAGGAGGAAGAGGCTTCGAAGTAGGTTGAGACGATAAGAAAATAGATAGGTATATCGCCCACCTAATGGTGGATTGTTACCCTTTTTATAGGGAGAAATCCTTCCTCCTATGCGCAAATTTGTCTTTCGCCCATGGAAAGGTGAGGGTACCTGTTTTCATAGGTTGACCTTTTATGTGCGTATGGATGACAGATATGTACGCATCTGCGGTATATATGTGTGAAATTTGTCGGCAGAAATCCCCCCGTTTTCACCCTATTTAGGTGAAAGGTTAGCAGACATTCAAAAGGTCCCTAGACAATTTGCGTAGGTTTGTATCCTATTATTACTTTTCTGAGTAAGGGTCTTAAAGGTTGCTTTCAGCGTCACAGAGGAAATTGGCCAGGATGTCTGGCCTAGAAGTTACTAGGTATCTTGCATTACACCTATTGCAAATTCTGTTAATCTATGCAGCCTACACACTTTTATCAAAAAGACATTTTATACAGACCAACAGATTAATCCTCAGGGCTACACACCCCTCTTTGACGGGGTGGTTTACATAAAGAAACCCCGTCACTTAGGATTTAACATCTTTGGGGCCCTTTATAGTTTCATATGTGGGCAAATTTTGGTATGTATCAGGAATGGGCACCATGTATATATAACCCCAGATGGTGCTCGTCTGTGTATTTGTTTAGGTGATTATCTGGGTGTCTGTCTCGGTCTCTGCCTAGTTTTTGGCTTGGGTTTGCTACGTGTATACAGCATATAACCTAAAATAAGGAAATTTATCCCAATCCCAATTCCTTGTATAATCATCCATACTTCTAATCCGAAATTTTCTCTGGAAGTTGTTGCAGGCTTATTCCCTTCATTCATTCATTGGGTAATAACTTGTTGGGCTTCAGCCATATTATTAGTAATTTGACTGAGGTGAGTATCCTTATTAGTCATTAATGATTTCAGTTGTAACCCTAATGGTGGAATATAAGCCAGAAAAGTAGGTGTGCTTTGAATAGTTAAATTCTGGTAATCAGGGTTAGACTGAATAATGGTAATGTTCTCAAAAATAGGAATAGGGGAAATAACTTGATTTCCTATTACCGTGGGTTGCTTTGGGGTAAAACAGAAATTTGGCTCTGTGACAGGACACTCCAAGGGAACATACTGGTACCTCTTTTGGTTGGTAACCACACAAAATTGGTTCCTTCCAGCATATGTCACCCTCTCCATCGGAGTCTTCCATGCAATCAGCCTCACCAGGCATGATGAATTCTGTGCTTTCTCTCCCTGTAGTCCACACAAAACAGAGTTTGTTTCAAACAAATTACACCTACAGATATACTGGGGTCCTTTTTCAGAACAGGCCATCTGTGGAACCTTCCAAGTCTGAGTTGGAGTGTGATAGACTACCAGGGGAAGTGCATTAACATGTTCCCTGTAGATGTCATCTTCGAGGTGACCTATAGAATGGATAGCAGCCAATTGCCTGTACACATCTCTGTCTGGGTAAAACACTGGTAACGAGACCGTGAATGAGACATACAAAGAGCGTGCCATCATACAATCTTTTGTAAGAGAACAACTGTCTCGGTTGGGGTGAGGTGTCACAGATTCTCTCTCTCTCTCATAGCACCCACTGACAAATGCTGGCATGCATCCAAACAAGTGGCTCTTTCCTTTTCCAGCTTTTGAAAACATTTAGGACAATACCAACTCATTAGTTGTTCATCCTTAATTAAGTCAGGGACTTCTCCTAGTTTTAAGGATCGTAATGCATCAGTAATTGTGCTTACAACATATTCCCCTTATGCAGAACATATAATTTCTTTCCCCAAATGCTGATCCCTTTTCTGATCATTGTTTAAAGCAATTAACTTGTTAATTTTCTGTTGAGTTTCATTAAACAATTGGGTTATATCATGCATATTATAAACAGTAAATCGTTCTTCCTGTGCCAATCCTTTTATTCCCTGTAACATTGGATTGACTACTCGGTTAGCTTCCTCTTTTAACACATAATCTATATGCTTGCCGATTTTTCCAATATCTGCTTGGTTCCAAATTGACATTTCTGCACCTGTTAGGGATCCTAAACCTCCAAGGAGATTTAAGCTACGTTTTCTCCTAACAGTTGGTTACTTAGGGACTTTATCTTCTTTCAACAGAACAATATCCCGCACTCGTTGCTGATAGGCTACAATCCTAGCCACAAGTCGTACTGAGAAAAATGAAGCTACTTTGGTATGCTGACAATAGCTAAATTCTCCCAAGTACCAATTAGACAAATTTAGCACTACAGGAATATGCATAAATTGACCAAGCCCCAGAACGAGGTCAATATACAAATCAGATCTTACCCACAAATCACCCTGTTACCAATCCTTTAGAATCTAAAATCTAAAGGTTTATTCATAAATGGAAAAAGATATAGATGAGAGCTAGAATTGATTAAATGGAATCAATTACATACAGTAATGGCAAAGTTCTTAGTTTCAGGCTTTAGCAGTGACGGAGTAAACTGCAGGTTTAAATCAAGTCTCAGAAGTACATACCCCGCTGGGATTTGTCATTCAGTCCTTTGTTCAAAGCTTCGGTTTGTAGCAAAGTTCCTCCAGAGGTAAGAAGCAGGATTGAAGACCAGATGGAGATGAGGCATCAGCCTTTTCTAGTCTTTCTTAGGTGTAAGAACACTTCTTTGTTCTTACTGTGGAAAATTACAGCAAAATGGAGTCTGGAGTCACATGGGCAAGTTTCTGCATACTTTGCTGAGTTACAAGACGTATCTGCTCTCTCTCTAAGGGTAAATTGTGTAGCTGATAGTCCTTAATGGGCCATCAAGCGGGCTAGGCAGAGCTAACACTAACTACAGACAGTATAGAGCCAATACTCATAACTTCACCTACAAAATGATACATACATATAGACACCATAATTATAACCAGTAACCCATAACCTGGTCTTAGACACCTTATATGACCCCCTTTACATAAGATTTGGTGCCTCTACAGGATCTTGGTTGCAACCATGTTCTATATGGTCCCAGAATATATCAATAACATCACACAGGGTCATTTGTTGAGCTCATGCCATTACTTTTAATGTAGCATTTTGCTTTTGAATGCAATGTCAATGAAGCACCCATTGAAGACGGTTAATTTAAAGTGGGAGCCAATTAATTTTTATGGGGCTGTAAGGGGCATGTTTCATTTCTCAGTTGACAGCCTGGGACCTCCTGACAGGGAGGCTAGTGCAGAGGGCATCTCACAGCGTTTATGAGGGATGTCTAGATGAGTGGTGGCTCATAAATTTCTCTGGCTGCAGTTAGTTCTTGAGGCACTCAGTGTCATCAGCTCTTGTGGAGCAGTCAGCCCTGCTCTGGCTCCCTCTCTCCCCCACCCTAGCAGGGTGCTAGGTGCGGTCTGGGCCGATGTAGGTGTGGGTGGACAAGCTGGATACAGAAGTAATGTGGGAACTGGGGGGCCAGCACTGATTTGGAGGTTTGGGGTAAACTTAATTGCTGGGAGGGGGACTGGCAGATGTGGGGGTGACATCTCCTGGTACCTCTGACAGAGCAGGTAACACTAATTGTCCCAAACCCACTGGGGATGAGAAGGGCCAGTTCAACAGTCAAAAGATGGATCAAAACATGGAATGTTTTATAACATTTCCTTGGCTTTGGGGCCACTGAAGTGGGCTTTTTGAGAGAGACGGGGAGAGACAAAGGCAGAGTTTTGCTACCGAGTTTGGGGGATAATTGGTGGTTTCTTGGGCTGGTGGCAACCCAGCCAGCCAAGTTTCTGTGCTGGATGCAGAGGCAGCTGAGGGGCTGGCAGAAGAAGCACAGACAGGCCCTCACTCAGCAGCCCAAGAGAAATGGTGTGTTAGCCCAGCAGAACCCTCCTTTCCTGACTGAAGCCAGGCCACCCGTCACTACCAGCTGCCTCCAGAAGCCATCAGATCACATGCTGGCTCCATCGGTCTGTGTGAATGCTCAGTACTGTCTGGCGTGCACAGCTTCAATTGGCTGTACTCTCCCACATGGCACACGGTGAGGTTTCTGGCGTGAAGGTCCATCCCACAGAACATGCTCTGAGATGTAGCGTACTCCTAGCCCCCGCCCCCCAGCACTTGTGTAACCACCCCATGTAGCGCTTGCCAGCTCTAGAGCTACAGACTGAGAGCCTCTAGGGGCCCCTATCCAAAGTTCTACAGCTTTGAGGGCTATCAACACCCTCAGACTCTAGCATCAGCATGCTTGGAGATGGAGTAGGGACAAAGGAACTAGAAGCCCTTGCAGAGATCAACAGGGAGTGCATGGAGTTATCTGGCTGAGCAGTGAACTGGAGCCATGACAAGCCAGGGCCACATAGTGCCAGTGGGGGCTAGCCTGGCTCTGCTCAGAGAGTGCTGGTTTAGTTTGGAAGCTGGGAGAGAGAGGTCCCAGCTAGACTCCCACTATGACCAAAGGGAGTTCTTGTACTGTTCTGAGACCTACTGCATGGACCCGGCAGTCCCGGCACTGCAGCGACCAGCATCCAGCAGAGAGAGTCACTCAGGGTGGAGCGTGCACAGAGAGCAGGGGAAGGTTACACAAGGAATGGAGAAGGGACGTGCAGTGAGGGGGAAGGGGACTCTAGATACATGCCCTATTTCCTTTTACCACAGAGTGGTTTCTGATTCCAAACAGGTGCTAGTGGGAACAGCCTTGGGAGCCGCACCTGGTCCAAAGCCTGGGCACTGGAAAGAGCCCTTGAAATCCCCTGCGCTTTGCCTCAAGCCGTAAGTCCTGAGTCTGGGCAGTGTGTAGCTGTAACCCACACACCTCCTGCGTGTGGTGTTCTGTCCCATATAGTGGCATCGAGACCATTTACAATTTAATGATGTTACCGAAATATCGGGTCCGTCTAGCTGAAAGCCAATAACAGCCTGACAAGGATAAGGAAAGATTGCTTTATTCTGCAGAAAAAAGGAGAGCCTTGTACTCAGATACAAAGAACTCTGCGGCACACAAGTTTCACAAACTTTATATACGGTTTCAGATAAAGGACATGCCGTGCTAACACTTCATTAGCCATTGACATTGGTGGGTGTCAAACCCCGTGCTTCTGTTATCTGGTTAGTAAAAACTGGTTTGGAGCAAGATTTCTCTGATTTGAGGCAGAAGGTAAAAGAATGTTAAAAAGTTCAGGTTACTGTGTACGTGAGGCTTCTGCTTCCCCCTACTGGCCACTTGTAAGCTATTAAGGTGGCCCACCAGTAACTTTCACAGTCCCCCCTTCAGACCTGACAAGCCCAGATTGTCAGGCCCATTACGCAATTTACGATCAAGTTGAAGAGAGGTACTGGGCTTTCTTATGGACAGCAGAGCCTTTGGTCACAGGATTACACAGACATTTTGCACATTGAATTATTATCCATATAACACATAAAAAGAAAAAGAGGGAAATAATCCACCTAACAATTGTTCGGAAGAGCCCCAAGGTCTGGGAGGAGGTCCTCAAAACTAAAGATGTGATCAAGAGATACAGCATGAAATACAACAGCAGCATTTATACTTTTGTTACAGACAATAATAAGCAACAGCTGCATTTTGGTTATACATAGGTCCTGCTGATATTTTGTTTTTCTCACTTCTGAGAGACACCAGTTTATCTACACAAGGTCAAAACAACTTCTCACACAGTTCTTTTCTGCTCGCCTCACACCATCTACGCTTCTACAAATCTCGCGTTATTAGGGTTACAGTTAGCCTCTCTGCTCGCCTCACACCATCTACGCTTCTACAAATCTCGCGTTATTAGGGTTACAGTTAGCCTCTCTGGCTAAGAAAGACTGTCATGCATTAAGATCCCCTACAAATCCCTGTCAGTTCTTTCTGTACTTCCACACTCCCCGCTTTTGTACTTCTAGTACAACAAATATTTTCAAACCTCTAGTTGCATTAAGCCATGGATCTCAGATTCTACATCAAATGTTTCAACCTTAGCGGTTTTCATTGGATGTAATGACAATGCATGATTAGCATGGACATGAAAGGTGATACTTTTAGTACATCCTTTACAACAACAACGTATTCCTAAACTAACTAATAGCAATACAAGCAATAACATTCCCAGAGCAATAATATGATGGGGTTGTTGTACAGTTTTGGTCACAAAGCACATGAATTTGCCCTTGTATTTCAGAGATTCTTTGAACCACTGGTAACAATGGAATCAAATCTTGAAATCAATCAGATACTAAACTGGTCCAATTAAAGGGTATCCGGAACCTAAAGTTACTTGCAAAATTCTATCTGCAAGCCAGTAAACAATATGATTGCCTGCAGTGGTAATGAGATTAAAATGTATATCTTGCAATGTGGTGGTTTTAACATACACATAGCTATCATTAATTTGAAAAAAGTAGGTGTTCTGTCAAAATAGTTCCTTGTCCTCTACCCTCCCAGATAATGCAGTCTTGAACAGTGACAACTTCGCCTGGCTTCAGTTACGGATAAACTGAAGCTGTGGTGGTTCTAACAGCCAAAATGTCCATTGACTCCTATCCAAAATGTCAGGTGTTATTCTGGGGGCACTGACTATAAATCAGTTAGGTATACCAGGTGGTCTAATCTTCCAGATGTCACGGTGAATAATCCAGTCCCACATGCAGCCTCCCCATGGACCCAGCAGGATTCAGTATGTGGGAGCCCACACCCACCCTAACTGGTCCATATGCTTGGAAGGAACACTGTGAATGTACACACTTCCACCCAGGAAGTGTCCAAATATGTCTCCATGACCACAGATCAGATGGTACTCCTGATGTGTCTGTAAGGGCAGTGGGCCAAGTCTAATGCTCAAGATCACTCCGAATGACCATCAGCTGGGCATTCAGGAAATCCTGAATTTCTAAACATACTAGATCCCACTGCAATGCCTTCCCAGCGTCAGTGATATTCAATACTATCTCTGTCAGTAACTTCTGGGTCATTGAACTAAGGGTGGAAATGACATGTAATTCACCAACTCCAGCCTGTACTTGGCTTAGCTGAGCTCCAGAAATAAGGCTAGTGGGCTTTTCTAGTTGGCCCAATTTCTCATCATGTTTTTGGCATTTAAGAATATTCCAAATGGCTGCTGCACTATTGGTACCATCCCATAGCGATCCAGTCAAGTCCCTACTCTTCCAGAGGAAATAACCCAGGCCATCTTTCTTGTAACACAGTACAAATTCCAGGAATAGCCATCATATCTACTTCACTATGGAACCCATCAATTTCAATTACAGACTCTTGGGGTTCATTTGTAGTGATATCATAGATTTCTATTTCCACTGATCCATTTAGTCCCCACTCAATTGATCACTTATATGAGATATCCTGAACTTCAAACATATTTTTTCCAAACAATCTTTAAATAAATCACTAAAGTGTGAGGGCCTTGGCCATTGGTTTTATCAAATATATGGCATTGTCTGTATTTTGATGTATTACATGGGTAATAAATGGAGGAGATGGCAGAGGCAGTGGCATCATTTAAAATCCAAATAGAGAGAGCAATACATACTGAAGGATTTATAGCGAACACAGGGCGCAGCCTGTAGAATAAACCCCAAAATCCAATCAATACCACATTCCCAAGCATGGGGCCCACAAATTTCTTCCTGCCAGTGTATAATTCTTTGTTTCTTCACCAGGGTCAGTTCTTAATGTCCTTTCTGGTCAGGAATTCCTGGACTTTGGCAATTTCAGTGAAGTGAGTGTTCCTTCTTCTTTCCCGAAACAGTCGTGGTTCAGCATCCTACAGAGGAGCGGTTACCAGCACATCACAGTAGGTCTGTCAGTGGACAAGGGAGAGGTTACTAGCACTTCACCTTGTCCTTTTTCCCTGCTGTCCAGAAGGCACAGTAGAGCTAGAAGGAGGAATAGGCTAATCATCAGAAGGAGAATCCTCCCGAGGTGGAGAGGTCTTTTTGCAGTGAGAATCATGGGTCCAAGCAGTCAGTCTTTGGCACTTCACAGCGATGTTGGTAGTCAAAAAAAAAAAAAAAAAGGGCAAGGTGAAGTGCTAGTAACCTCTCCCTTGTCCACTGACAGACCTACGCTTGGGAATGTGGTATTTATTGGATTTTGGGGTTTATTCTACAGGCTGCGCCCTGTGTTCTGTATAAATCCTTCAGTATGTATTGCTCTCTCTATTTGGATTTTAAATGATGCCACTGCCTCTGCCATCTCCTCCATTTATTACCCATGTAATACATCCAAATACAGACAATGCCATATATTTGATAAAACCAATGGCCAAGGCCCTCACACTTTAGTGATTTATTTAAAGATGGTTTGGAAAAAATATGTTTAAAGTTCAGGATATCTCATATAAATGATCAGCAGGAGGGCCTTTCCAGAATGGAGCCAAAGCAGTCTTTTGTTGGTGGACCTTTACATAGATCCAGTCTCCTAGTTCCAAGGAGTGGCAGGGCTGCTAGGGTCTTTGGATAGCCTTTACCTGTGAGAAAAAAAACCTCACACATTTCATTAATGCCTGGCAGTGTTTTGCAGATCTCAAAGCTGCTTGGGCACATTCAAGCCTCCCCCCCCCTTTTTCTTGGTTGTCAGCCAAGTCTTAGATGTGAGCAGTGTCCTTGAATGGGACCAGTATCTTATCTTTAGCCTGAGCTTGCTAGATATTTTTTTCAGTTAATTCATTCTGTTCTTTTTCCTTCTTCCATTCTTGGCTTCTTTGGTTAACTACAAAGGAAACTTCCATTCCTCACTCATACACCTTTTCCCAACTATGAACACATAAACATTGTCATTATACAGTACATTAGTCTTATTAATCAATGTATGCCACATATACCGTTCCAGTAAAATAACTTTATTACAGAGCTTTGGAGCAACAAGCCAGGACAAGCACACCCACTTTGAGGAGTTCACTCAATACAACCTCTGGTGTCCAATAGCTTCCCACCCTCCCCAGCCCTCTGGCTAGAAATCTGAGGTAGCCAGAAGGATCCCATGTACAATATGGGGAGTGGGTTAACTTTTCATGTCCTTGCTTCCGAAGACTGTTGGTATGCAAATTTTTAACAACAATTTTTTAATTAAAAGATTTGGCCAATGAAGTTTCTTTTTCTTACTTAAGGAAATGTATTAGACTTTAGTATATCACATTTTCCTGATTTATCCAAACACTTTGTACTCCAAGTTGAATAAAACAAGTATCTGCATTTTAATTTAACCCTTCTGTTGATTTTTAAACTAGACTATCCTATAAAAATATTAAACACAACAATTGTGGCCACGAGAAAAACACCACAAGATAGGACATAGAACACAAAACATAATGCCTATTGTGCCAGTAAATGCATGGTACGTTAAATGCTGTTTAGCTGGCATCAGTTTTCTCTGATTATCTGAAAGACAAAAAACAGAGGTCTACCCCCTTCTGGGCAGTCAATCATTGCTAAAATATACAAATACCCTTGTTGATTTCAGGCAAAACAGAGGAATTACCCCATATTTTCTTGTATTTGTTTCATAGGCAGCCCAGGTTTCAGTGGCTTCTACCTTATCAGTTAGATAATTTGCATTAATACAGTTGCTTTCTGGCTTGCTTCTGGATCCAAAGCTATCCACAGCTGTCTTGATCTCGGGGAATACTCCTGTCTGAGTCGCTCGGGTAGGATTGGGTCCGCAGGCAGGATGGAGTCCTCTGAAGCCTGGGTCAGAACAGCACACAGCTGGGGGAGTTGGTTTTGAGGCAGCCGAAGGATGATTTTACCATCTGAAAAGAAAATCTGAGCACGCAGTTTACACAACAGATCTCTGCCCAACAGTTTAACCGGAGCTAGCAAAAAGGCATGGGAGGTGGAGACACCAGAAATTTTCCACAGTAGCCTCCTGCAACACAGAACAGTCAAATGGCTTTCTGCCTATACATTCCTTTCTGAACACCTTTCTGAACACCGGGTAAAGGCCATTTACTTAACATATAATCCAAAGGGCTATCCTTAGAGGGTTTATCCAGAGACCCACCCATCTGTCTTCTGACACTCAAACAGAGAATTACACAGAGAACAGAGAAAATTATGGTCTAATCCAGGTTTTCCTACTTCTATTACACTGACTGCTACAGGGGATGGGACAGAAGGATCTCAATTCAACCTCAGAGCTTAATCGCATGCAGTGGCTTCCACCCCGAGGAATTACGAATGAGAGGTTCAGTTCCGCCCACACACCTGAAGCCCAAATGAACAGAGCAGAAAAACAACAGTAACTGGTTAAACAGAACAGAACCAGAACCAGATAGTTTCCTTATCCTATTAGGGCTCACCTTATCGGAACACGAACCCCAGGGGCCGCGGTGAAGCAGAGAAAGAGGGACTAAACACCTCGTTGGCGCCATTCCCATTTCGCCGCAGCCGTACGGAGTCCAATGTCCGAGCTAGGAGAGTCCCATCTGGGTCACCAGAAACTGTTACCGAAATATCGGGTCCGTCTAGCTGAGAGCCAATAACAGCCTGACAGGGATAAGGAAAGATTGCTTTATTCTGCAGAAAAAAGGAGAGCCTTGTACTCAGATACAGAGAATTCTGCTGCACACAAGTTTCACAAACTTTTAATACACTTTCAGACAAAGACCATGCCATGTTAACACTTCATTGGTGGGTGTCAAACCCCGTGCTTCTGTTATCTGGTTAGTAAAAACTGGTTTAGGGCAAGATTTCTCTGCTTTGAGGCAGAAGAGAAAAGATAGTTCAAAAGTTCAGCTTACTGTGTACATGAGGCTTCTGCTTCCCCCTACTGTCCGCTTGTAAGCAATTAAGGGGGGGCCACCAGTAACTTTCACAATGAGTCTGCTATAGCCTTAGCTAAGGGCCATGTGGCTTTTAGCTCATGCAGTAGAGCAGGCCTGCACAACAGACGGCCCGCGGGCCGCATGCGGCCGCGGAGCCTCATTGTGCTGCCCGCGGGGGGATTCTAAATCCCCCGCGCACATGGCGCTCTGCAGGCAGCCCAGAGCCCTCTGATTCCTGGCCGCGGCTGGGATTTAAAGGGCTATGGGCTCCCCGCGGCTGACGGCAGCCCAGAGCCCTCTGACTCCCAGCCCCCAGCCCCTGATTGCCCCCTCCCCTCCCCGGACCCCTGCCCCAACTGCCCCCCAGGACCCCCACCCCCTATCTAAGCACTGCTGGTCCTTGTCCCCCGATTGCGCCCGCCTGAGACCCCTGCCCCTAACTGCCCCTTGGGACCCCAGACCCTAGCTAAGCCTCCTTTCTCCTTGTCCCCAACTGCCCCCTCCTGAGACCCTCCCAACTTCCCCCCAGGACCCCACCCCCGACTTGTCCCCTGATAAACCTCTGGGACTCCCATGCCTATCCAATTGCTGCCTGTCCCCTGACTGCCCCTCCGAATCTCTGCCCCATCCATCCCCCCCCTGCTCCCTGTCCCCTGACTGCCCCCCGGAAACCCCTACCCCTTCTCCAACCCCCAGCCCGCTTACTATGACACTCAGACCAGCGTGTCTGGCTCTGTGCAGCTCCAGACAGTTGCTGCCATGCTCCCCCATGGAGCCCACAGCCCTCTTCCCCGCATCCCCAGCACCTGCCTTCCAGATTTGAACACCTCAAAATTCAGGAGTGCTCAAGCTCAGTTTGGGCAGCTGTTACTTCATTTCTCCCAAATCAAATATACTGATCCACTGTAACGTGCTGTAGAAAAAGTAGGATAAAATTGAGCTAGAAATGCTTATTAGGACTGGACTTGCTATTTTCAACAGCCATTGCCTTTTTGTTTGTTTGAAAGGAAGACAGTGATATTGCATTGGCAAATTTCCCATAGAAAGAAAGAGTGGAACAAAGGAATACTAAAGGCACCTCAACTTTTCCTCATTTATGGAGGATAGTCTTATAATATGCATCTAGCTATCCTCCAATCACACAAGCTGAAAATTGTTCCACTTTACTGCAGCTCTATAACTATATGGGAACCAATCCTGTCTGTTTTGTGCACACCCAAAACTCCTGCTAAATGACCCGCCCTGGGAGCGAGTTACCAGTGACCATGGGCTGGGGCGGCAGGAGGTGGGGGGGGCACTGGTAGAGGGGAGCCCAGGGCTGGGGCAGCAGCAGGGTGGAGGGAGGGCACTGGTGGGAAGGAAATGGGGAAGCCCAGCGCTGGGGCGGCAGTGGCTGTGTGTGGGTGGGGGGAGAGCCCAGGACTGGGGCAGCAGGAGGGTACAGGGGGAGCCCAGGGCTGGGACGGGGGACGGCCAAATTATTTTTTGCTTGGGGCAGCAAAAAACCTAGAGCTGGCCCTGCCGGGTTCCCCCAGCCGCTGGAGCCCCGGGCCCTTTAATTTGACCCTGAGGGCTCCCAGCCACCTCTTTAGCTGGGAGCCCCTGGTTGATTTAAAATAAGGTATCACCTCCCCACCCCCAACCTTCCTTTTTGGCCCACAGCTGTTTTGGTGGGACGGTGCTGGGGAAGGAGAGATTGTTTCCGCAGGGCTAGGCGGCCCTGGGGCGGGGTGTTTCCGCGGGGCCGGGAGGTTTCGGCCCTCAGCTGTTTTCTTTGGAGGAATGTGGCCCTCGCCACTTTACGAGTTGTGCAGGCCTGCAGTAGAGGCTCATGCATTGAGCTCCCAAGGTCCCAGGTTCAATCCTGCCTGCTGATGACCAGGGTCTGTGGGTGTTACATAGTGCATGGGTTGAAATTCATGCCCCCCCCCCAGTCCTAGTGGGCAATGCCCGCTATCTTAAGGTGCCTGGATTGGGCAATGCACAGTACAGGGCTGACCCTGAAACGGTGCATGTGTTGGTAATAGCCAGAATGAGGCAGGGCTGTGCAGAAATACCTGCATGAGGTGGTGTGGGTGGAGATGCCAAAGCACTGCAGGTGCCCCACAGGCCGAGTCAAACTTCCATGAGCTCCGTAGCGTTGTCATTTCCTGCTGTGCCAGGGTTTTGCCTTGCAGCCATAAGATCTGTCCTGTGGAGCATCCTGACCAGTGCTGAACATGCACTCTGACACATTTCTAAACAATGAGCAATGAGGAACCCATTGCCCTCCACCCCTCCCCCTTGTGGCAGCCAGATGTGCTTTTCAGCAACAGCAGCCTCCCCCTGTGCCACACTCTCACGGGGTCTCCATGTCACTGGGCTGGTAGTTAGTGCTGTGCCCCCTGAAGGATGCCCAGGAGATGCCTGACCTGCTGCAGCTTGGGGAAAAATGGCCCCAGGGTACTGCTGGGGTTTGGTTGCTTTTGGAGCACATGGGTGACTCCTTTGCATTGATACGCCCTTTGGCAGCCCTGTGCATAGCACGGTCAGATGAAGGTCAGCTTGCACCACAGGGGAGAGACACCATCCTGACCTCCCCCACTCCGCCTCTGCACACGCTCGTTGGAAGCTGACAGGCCGAGCTGGCTGGCATGTTTTGCATGGGCCTGGAGAGCAGTTGTTCAGATATTAAGGATTCCAGTCCCTTGGTGACCAGCATTGCACTGGGCCAGCCTGGGGACACCAGGAACCGAGGGTGATGCCTTTCACGCAGCCCTCACACTGGCCTCACCCAACCCGGCCTCCTTGGGAGCTGGGCACTTTGCTGCACCCATCCCCCAGCCAAAGTTCATGAATTCTGGTCAGAAGGGACAATTTTGATCATCCAGTCTGACCCCCTGTATTGCACAGACCAGAGAACTGCCCCACAATCATTCCTGGAGCAGGTCTCATAGAAAAACAGCCAATCTGCATTGAAAAATGGTCAGTGATGGAGACCTCCACCACGACCCTTGGTAAGTTGTTCCAGTGTCTAATTACTATTGCTGTTAAACATTTACACCTTATTTCCGGTTTGAATTTGTCTAGTTTCAGCTTCCAGCCATAGGGTTGCAGTGATGGGGGTGTAGGGCTGGTGCGGAGGAGTTGTCCAGAGTCCGGGGCTACTGGGGCCAGCAGCGGACTCAGGAGGACTGTCCTGGGCTGGGAGGATGGTGCTGCCGGGGCGGAGGTGATGTTGGTGCAGTGCTGCTGGGCCTGGCACACCCCCAGCTCCACGAAGTGGCTGAGACGCCCCTCTAGCAGCTCTATTCCCAGCACTTGGAGACAAGACTACCTCAAATTCCATGGGGCAACAGACCACGGTTCCCAGCCCCAGCTTGAGCCCAGCCACAGAAGGAATCATAAGAATCATAGCATATCAGGGTTGAAAGGGACCTCAGGAGGTCATCTAGTCCAACCCCCTGCTCAAAGCAGGACCAATCCCCAACTAAATCATCCCAGGCAGGGCTTCATCAAGCCTGACCTTAAAAACCTCTAAGGAAGGAGATTCCACCACCTCCCTATTTAATCCATTCCAGTGCTTCATCACCCTCCTAGTGAAATATTGTTTCCTAATATCCAACCTAAACCTCCCCCACTGCAACTTGAGACAATTATTCCTTGTTTTGTCTGTTGTAGGAGCAGCAGTGATCTCTTTGCTCTGTATGACTATACTATGTATAACCTGTATGCTCAAAAGGTCTGTTATACTCCCCCTCCCCTCTTTTGTCTCCTCTCCCTCTCTGAAGTGGCTTTCCCCATCCCCCTCCCTCCTGGAATGCTTGTGGGATGAATGGGCTGGTTGAACCGCTGGAAGACCAGAAGAGCTCCCAGGTAGACAAGGTGTCTGGGACTCTAATTAGGCAGCACTCACAAACACTGCCCGAGGTGGAGTGTGGCCAACGAGACGTGGCCAAGTCATTTCTAGTTGCAGGCCATGAGGAGCAGGTCCTTAAAAGGGGAAGGGGCCATGTGCTCAGCAGTGCACTCACAAGCTTGTACCTCCAGTGAAGGCCCTTCGCCCGGACTGCCTGGCCAGTGGTTCGCTGCATTGCATTCCATTGTGTCTCGGGAAGACTTACCTTCATTGCACCATCCATTGCTGCGCTGTGGGACACTTACCTTAAAGGATCCTGACATCTCCAGTGCTGTGCCTGTCCTGGGACCATGAGTATGCGAGTGTGACCACCCCCCTTCTTCTTTTGACCTTCGCTATCAGTATAATAAATGTGCTGCTTTCTGCCAAACTCTGGTGGGTCATTAGTCCTCCCTAAGCTTACTACCGGTATCTGGCCCAATTTCGGGTAACATTAAGGTTTATTTTTTGTTGGTTCTCTAATCGTTTTGTTGTTGAGTTTTGTTATTAATACATTTGTTTTGTTAGTTACATTTTCTTGTATAGTTAATTCCACTTTCCTCTATGCACTCTGGTTCTACTTCCACAAGCCCTGAAGGGTAGTTCATGAGCCCCCATAACCTGTATAACTAAATAGGGTTGCCAATCCTCCAGGATTGGACTGGCGTCTCCAAAAAGAAAAAAAAAGTCTACATGCATCCGACGAAGTGGGTATTCACCCACGAAAGC
The DNA here is from genome assembly GCF_016161935.1 of Mauremys reevesii. Classification (NCBI taxonomy): domain Eukaryota; kingdom Metazoa; phylum Chordata; order Testudines; family Geoemydidae; genus Mauremys; species Mauremys reevesii. Next base: position 59,652,215 of record NC_052631.1, on the reverse strand, counting down.
TCATGCTCCAAAATGTCTGTTAGTCTATAAGGTGCCACAGGACTCTTTGCTGCTTTTACAGATCCAGACTAACACGGCTACTCCTCTGATACTTGACTCCAAAAAGATTATGTCATGTGAGTAAATCTCCAGGAATACATCCAACCAAAATTGGCAACCCTAATTCACTGTCAATCAGAGCCTGCTGGGATGAGGGTAAAGGCCTGAAAGTTCCAGCTCCTGGAATCATATAAGAGACTCTCAACGTACAAAATATGATCAAAGAGGACCTACAAAGCTGGGCTGCATGTGGCCTATAGCAAGGCATTGCCCCACCCCCAATGCACACCTGGGGGAAGTCAGGCCAGGACCCACCCCTGCACCTTCCCCTCCTCCTGCTCTCTGCTCCTGGTCCAGCATTCACCAGGAAGGCTCACAGTATCTAGGTTTGATTAGATGAGCCCTGCCCCACACACAGCATCTCCAGCGGCTCCCAGTATCTGCATTCACCCCTCAGGTTCACTTTACAAGCTTCCACAGGGCTATCGCCACTCGCTTCTCAACTGTGAGGGCTGCTCTCATCTTGCCCAAAGTCCTATTGTCTGCACCTCTGACCCCTCCTGGTCTCTGCATGCTCCCTGCTCAGGCCTCAAGCCATCACCTTTCGTGTGGGGGCGGGGGAGGAGAGGGAGAAATCCCGTGATTCTTTCACTCTCAGACCAGGCTGTGTGCTGCAGTCCCCAGGTACTAACCATGATCACCTCCGCAGGCTCTGCTTGGGGTCAGCCTCTCGGGGAGCTGTAACCCGTGCTGTCCAGAGACCAGACGGGCTTCCTGCAGCAGAGTGGTGTTTGTTCAGAACCAGGGGCGGCTCCAGGGATTTTGCTGCCACCTGCGGGAGGTCCTCCAAAGCTGTGGGACCAGCGGACCCTCTGCAGGCAAGCCGCTGAAGGCAGCCTGCCTGCCGCCCTCGCGGCGCCGGCAGAGTGCCCCCTGCAGCTTGCCGCCCGAGGTACGTGCTTGGCATGCTGGGGCCTGGAGCCACCCCTGTTCAGAACCAAAGCGTTTCAGGGGAAAACCCCTTAACAACAAAGATCTGATACACAGGCCTGTGCTTCCACCAGTTCCCCGCCCCAGTCGCATGTCTGCAGGGAGAGGGCCCCCAAGCCCAGGCTCCAGCCCAAGACTGAATGTCTACACCACAATTTTACAGCCCCACAGCCTGAGCCCTGTGAGTTGAGTCAGCTGCCAGGGGCCAGCCTCGGGTGTTTAATTGCTGTGCAGACATACCCTCTGTGTCCCTGTCACCTGTTCCACCATGACCAGCTCTCCCAGCTCCCTTCCTCTTCTCCCTGGGGAGTCTTTTCACATGTTGGTGCCCTGTGATCACTAGCCTTTGCAGCAGCCGGGTATCTTTGGGCTGGGGCCCGGGAGCAGCATCTTCACCACCAACAGCTCAGCCATTGGTTTGTAATGGCCCCCAACGGTTTGCTGTAGGCTGGTCCTCTACAACCATCATGTTGCCTTCCTGCTTGTTCTTCCAGCAAACCACACACCCCTCCCCCAGAGCTAGACCAACGCATTGCACCAGGACAGGCCAATAACCCAACGTAGCTGCATAGCAGGTCTACCACTCTGTCCAGGCATTCATACAATGATCACAGATCAGTATTCTTTGATTATTGCACAGCTCCACCTCTTCCGTATATGCCCCATGAGGCTCCTAGAACATTTCTATAAGGATATAACTCTGGACTGGAAAGCCTTTGATTTCAGCAGGACATCAGGATGTGCTTGTTCTGCATCTGATGTGTTTAAACTACTCTCTTCCTGCTAAGAAACTTCCATCACCCTTCTCCACAGGTACAATTCAATGCAGATGAGAGACTCTGTCTCAAAGCAAATCCCTAGCAGCCCCAGAGCTACTAATTTCAAAGAGCTCTGCCTATCTGAAAGCACCTAATGAGGGGCTGTTCTCTCTCTGCACCCTCAATGCTGGTTCAGAGAGGATGGGAGGGCTGCCAGCACAGCCGCTAAATTACTCGGCTCTACCAAATCTCCCCCAGCAGATGTCTCCTTCTCTCTGTGAGCTGGGGGTAGAAGCCTCACTTGTTTATTTTGAATTAAAGCTTTACTGGAAGGTGTGGGCAGGGAGAAGTTGTCCGACCCTGGCAAGAACATGTAACCTGCTAGCTAAGGGGCAGAGGCCCACAGCTTTTGAGCTGAAGGACCAGCTCCCCATAGGGGTGATGTATAGAGTTGTCATCCTCAGCACACAGATTCGTTATGGGGGAGACTCCTGGCTTATCCCCTTGCACCAGCCAGGCACAACCAAAGCTCTGTGGAGGGGGTAACGAGCAAGCAAGAGCGTGCTTGGCAGATAGGACCATGTCCAGTTCAGCCTACATTTATCCTAGTGTTTAGGGCAGGGGCGGGCAAACTTTTTGGCCTGAGGGTTTCATAAATTGTATGGAGGGCTGGTTAGGGGAGGGGGGGTTGTAGCCCAGCCCCCACCTCCTATCTGCCCCATCCAACCCCCTGTTCCCTGATGGCCCCTCTGGGACCGCTGGCCCCTGACTGCCCCCAGACTTCTGCCACCCCATCCAACTCCTCCTCTCATTCCTGATGGCCACTGCGGGACCCTTGCCCCATCCAACCACCCCTGCTCCCTGTCCTCTGACTGCACCCAGAACCCCTGCCCCTGATTGCACCCTGCCGCCCATCCAACTCCCCCCCTTCCTGAAGTTTAGAAGGGGGTTCGAGCAGATGATGGAGCAAAGACATGAGGAGGCTGAAGGGAAAAGCTCAGACTTGCAGAGGGAAGCAGGACCAAAGAATTCTGAGGGGAGACTGCTGGATGAGAAAAGTGGACGGTGGAAGCATGTGACTAAGAGAACAAGGCAGAGGAAAAGACGGCTAGTGAAGGAGAGTTAGAGCTCAGGAATAGGTTTGCAGAGTTGGAAAATGAAGATGGAGCACAGCAGGTGGTCGCTGAAGGTGAGAGGGCAAGGAAGAGGAGAAGAGCAGCTAGTCCTATAGGAAGAGGGGAAGAGTCAATGGAGATAACAACACCAAATATGAGCCCCAGGAGGATACAGGATGGGTTGCGGAGGATTGCAAGGGACAATAGAAATCAAGAGGACTTGTAGCCAGAGGGAACAGGGGATAGACCAGAGAATCGCACCATCACCAGGAAAAGGCAGGTCTATGTGATTGGAGGACTCCTTACTGAGAAGAATAAACAGGCCTGTAACTAGAGCTGATCCGGAGAACAGAAGGGTGTGCTCTCTGCCGGGTGCTAAGATATGGGATGTGGACCTGAGGCTGAAAAGGATCCTAACAGGAGTGGGAAAGAATCCACTGATTGTCCTTCATGTGGGAACGAATGATATGGCTAATTTCTCGCTGGAACATATCAAGGGAGACTATGCCAGGCTGGGGAAGATGCTTAAGGAAATTGAGGCTCAGATGATCTTCAGTGGGATTCTGCCTGTGCCTAGAGAAGGGCAACAAAGGTGTGACAAGATTATGGCGATCAACAGATGGCTCGGGCAGTGGTGCTATAAGGAGGGCTTTGGGATGCATGGCCACTAGGAAGCATTCATGGACAGAGGACTGTTCTCTCAGGATGGACTTCACCTGAGTAAGGAGGGAAATAGACTTCTAGGATGGAGTCTAGGATAGACAACTGATTAAGAGAGCTTTAAACTAGGAATTTGGGGGAGATGGTTGGGAGATGTCCAGGTAATCTCCATGCCAGAATTTTACATTGAGAAGGAAAAAAAACAAAGAAAGAAAGGATACAGCTGTGGGTATGAGACTGGACATAAGGAGGATGGGTAGTGTAGATACCAGTCTAATAAGTGATACTGGTGGTAGAATGTCTGTGCCTAATCGGGTAAAGAATGTCAGTGAAGCCAAAGAGCAAAAATTAAGATGTTTGTACACTAATGCGAGGAGCCTAGTTAACAAAATGGAGGAACTAGAGCTACTGGTGCAGGAAGTGAAACCAGATATTATAGGATAAGAGAAATCATGACTGGAATACAGGTATTGAAGGCTATGTGCTGTTTAGGAAAGACAGAAATAAAGGCAAAGGTGGTGAAGTAGCATTGTATATCAATGATGAGGTAGACTGTAAAGAAATAAGAAGTGATGGAATGGATAAGACAGAGTTTGTCTGGGCAAAATTCACATTGGCAAAGAAAGCTACTAGAGCCTCCCCTGAGATAGTGCTTGGGGTGTGCTACAGACAACTGGGATCCAATTTGGATATGGATAGAGACCTCTTTAATGTTTTCAATGAAGTAAACACTAATGGGAATTGTGTGATCATGGGAGACTTTAACTTCCCAGATATAGACTGGAGGACAAGTGCTAGTAATAATAATAAGGCTCAGATTTTCCTGGATGCGATAGCTGATGGATTCCTTCACCAAGCAGTTGAAGAACCAACAAGAGGGGATGCCATTTTAGATTTGGTTTTGGTGAGTAGTGAGGACCTCCTACAAGAAATGGTTGTGGGGGACAACCTTGGTTCGAGTGATGATGAGCTAATTCAGTTCAAACTAGATGGAAGGATAAACAAAAATAGATCTGGGACTAGGGTTTTTTATTTCAAAAGGGCTAACTTTAAAGAATTAAGGAAATTAGTTAGGGAACTGGATTGGACTGAAGAACTTGTGGATCTAAAGGCGGAGGAGGCCTGGAATTACTTCAAGTCAAAGTTGCAGAAACTATCAGAAGCCTGCATCCCAAGAAAAGGGAAAAAAATCATAGGCAGGAGTTGTAGACCAAACTGGATGAGCAAGCATCTCAGAGAGGTGATTAAGAAAAAGTAGAAAGCCTACAAGAAGTGGAAGATGGGAGGGATTAGCAAGGAAAGCTACCTTATTGAGGTCAGAACATGTAGGGATAACGTGAGAAAGGCCAAAAGCCATGTAAAGTTGTACCTTGCAAAGGGAATTAAAACCAATAGTAAAAGGTTCTATAGCCATATAAATAAGAAGAAAACAAAGAAAGAAGAAGTGGGACCGCTAAACACTGAGGATGGAGTGGAGGATAATCTAAGCATGGCCCAATATCTAAACAAATATTTTGCCTCAGTGGCTAATAAAGAGCTTAGGGATAATGGTAGGATGACAAATGGGAATGAGGATATGGAGGTAGATATTACCACATCCGAGGTATAAGCCAAACTTGAACAAGCTTAATGGGATTAAATCGGGGAGCTCAGATAATCTTCATCCAAAAATATTAAAGGAACTGGCACATGAAATTACAAGCCTATTAGTAAGAATTTTTAATGAATCGGTAAACTCAGGTTGTACCGTACGACTGGAGAATTGCTAAGATAGTTCCTATTTTTAAGAAAGGAAAAAAAAGTGATCCGAGTAACTATAGGCCTGTTAGTTTGACATCTGTAGTATTCAGGAAAAAAATTTGAAGGAGAAAGTAGTTAAGGACATTGAGGTCAATGTTAATTGGGACAAAATACAACATGGTTTTACAAAAGGTAGATTGTGCCAAACCAACCTGATCTCCTTCTTTGAGAAGGTAACAGATTTTTTTAGACAAAGGAAATGCAATGGATCTAATTTACCTCAATTTCAGTAAGGCATTTGATACGGTTCCACATGGGGAATTATTAGCTAAATTGGAAAAGATGGGGATAAATATGAAAATTGAAAGGTGGATAAGGAACTGGTTAAAGGGGAGACTACAATGGGTCATACTGAAAGGTGAACTGTCAGGCTGGAAGGAGATTACTAGTGGAGTTCCTCAGGGATCGGTTTTGGGACCAATCTTTTTATTACTGACCTTGGCACAAAAAGTAGGAATGTGCTAATAAAGTTTGCGGATGACATAAAGCTGGGAGGTATTGCTAACACAGAGAAGGACCGGGATATCATACAGGAAGATCAGGATGACCTTGTAAACTGGAGTAATAGCAATAGGATGAAATTTAAGAGTGAAAAGTGCAAGGTCATGCATTTAGGGATTAATAACAAGAATTTTGGTTATAAATTTGCGGACACATCAGTTGGAAATAATAGAGTAGGAGAAGGACCTTGGAGTATTGGCTGATCACAGGATGACTATGAGCCACCAATGTGATATGGCCATGAAAAAAGCTAATGCTGTCTTAGGATGCATCTGGCGAGGTATTTCCAGTAAAGATAAGGAGGTGTTAGTACCATTATACAAGGCACTGGTGAGACCTCATCTGGAATATTGTGTGCAGTTCTGGTCTCCCATGTTTAAGAAGGATGAATTCAAACTGGAACAGGTACAGAGAAGGGCTACTAGGATGATCTGAGGAATGGAAAACCTGTCTTATGAAAGGAGACTCAAAGAGCATGGCTTGTTTAGCCTAACCAAAAGAGGGGAGATATGATTGCTCTTTATAAATATATCAGAGGGATAAATATCAGGGAGGGAGAGGAATTATTTAAGCTTAGTACCAATGTGGTGTGATGGACCCAGGCCAGTTGGGAACAGCAGAGTAGTCCTATTAGTATCCAGCCTAAGGGGAGGATCCACAGGTCTGGGATACTAACTAATTACGTGGGACAACCAAAGAAAAAAACAGGATCGGGAGTGAGGTCATAGGGCTAAATTAAGGGAACCTGATGGGGACACCGAGCAGAGAACCCCAGACAATGCCCACTGCTCCTCGAAAGTGTCAAGGGAGCCAGTGGACGCCGCCCAGAGGAACTCTGCCCGGATGTGTGACTGGACAGAGGAGCGGAAATGGGCCCCAAAGTCACAGGAAATCCCGTCAGCCAACCTCCTCTCTCTGGTTTTGTAGATGGCTAGTTTGGCCAGGGCCAAGAGGAGGTTGACAAGGAGATCCCGCGTCTTTGTGGGGCCACGGATGGGGAGTGCATAGATAAACAGGTTAGGGGAAAAGTGCAACCAAAAACGCAAGAGGAGATCCAAGAGGAGCCGGAACAGGGGCTTCAACCTGGCGCACTCTAAATAAACGTGTGCCAGGGTCTCCTTCATGCCACAAAAGGGGCAGGTGTTGGCAGGGGCGGCTCTAGAAATTCCGCCGCCCCAAGCAGGGCGGCACGCCGCGCCGCTCGCGCCACTCTTCCCCGGTCCCACGGCCGGGGCAGAAGTGCCTGTGGACGGTCCCGTGGTCCCGCGGCTCCGATGGAGCATCCACAGGCATGCCTGCAGGAGCTCTGTCCGAACCCCCGGGACCAGCGCACCCGCCGCAGTCATGCCTGAGGGAGCTCAAGCGGAGCCGCGGGAAGAGGGGACCCTCCGCAGTCATGCTCGTCCCAGGGCTTCGGTGGACCTCCCGCAGGCATGACTGCGGAAGGTCCGCCAGAGCCAAATGCCGCCCTGCCAGGACAATGCCGCCCCACGCGCCTGCTTGGCGCGCTGGGGTCTGGAGCCAGCCCTGGGTGTTGGGGACAGGTGTAAACCGTGCCATGTACACGCCCGTGCTCACAGCCCCGTGAAGGAACCGCCAACTGACATCCCCGGCGGGCCTCGGGACCAGGGCAGAATACAGGCTGGCCCACCGGGGCTCCTCACCCCCGAGAGGTGGCAGGAGGTCCCGCCATTTTGTATCGGGGCAGGACGCAAGGGTGAGGTAGTGAAGAGTGTGGAGCACGAGCATGTACAGATGTTTTCTTGGTGCGGTCTGGAACAGAACCGGCTGCAGATCGGGCAGCCAGCTCGCAGTGAAAGGGCGAGGGGGTCGATTGGGTCCACGGGGCAGGGGCCTGATAAAAAGGTCCACGGGGCCCGGGATGGAAGGTGGGCGGGGCGTGCCCTCTCGCAGGACTCAGTCAAGGTAGGCCCGAGCAGCGGGCAGTAAAGCGGCCTTCACCTCCAGAAGTACACGCCGGGGAGTACGAGGGCTGGAGAGCCCCATGCACTGAGCGAGCATCAGGGGATCCAGCCAGTCTCCCCGGTCGTAGTCCAGGAGGTCTCTGACCCTGGTGACTCCTGGCAAGACCAACCTCTAGCGAACTGAGGGGGACTCCGCCACCTGCACACGGAGCTGGGGGTTGTGTAGCAGGGGCTCCGCGAGGAGATCAACCCCCACGGTGGTCGCACAGACCTGGTCGCCGAAAAGAGCTTCCAGGTCCAGAGGAGGTCTTGGTAGAAGACCGGCAGCCCAGAGAGGTCTCGCGGAAGACCTCTCGGATGGAGATAAAAGAGCTGCCGGTCGTATCGGAGCCCTCGGAAGCAGCGGAGGAAGGCGTGCGCCAGTGCTCTCCATGCCGGACTACCCGCACTATACAGGAGCCTCTGCAGGGCCTGGAGGCGGAAGACATGGACCTGAGTGCGCAGGCACTTCAGGCCCTGTCCCCCCTCCTCCAGGGGCAGGTGGAGGACCCCTGCAGAGACCCTGGCCAAAAGAACTCCAGAACCTCTGTCCGGAGGTTGGCCAGGAAATCCGGGGCCGGGACCAGGGTGTTGAGCCGGGACCAGAGCATGGACAGGACTAGTTGATTCAGCACCAGCACCCTCCCTTGGAGAGAGAGGCACCGGAGTAGTCCTGTCCATTTCCGGAGCCGCGCCCTCACCCCACCCTCTAAACCATGCCAGTTCTCCGGCGGAGATGGATGCGTGGCAGAAAGGTAAACGCCGAGATAGAGCAGCGGACCCACGCTCCACCACATGGCCTGAAGCGCGGGTGGGAGGGAGCTCGTCTACCACCCGTCCCCGACCACCAGGCCAGAGCTCTTGACCCAGTTGACCCGGGCGGAGGAGGCTGCCAAATAAATGGCCTGGCAAGCCTCCAGCCGCACCAAGTCGCCCGGGTCCTGGACCACGAGGAGCACATCGTCGGCGTACGCCGACAGGACCAGCCGCAGCTCCGGCTCCTGGAGCACCAACCCCGTCAGCCTCCGACGGAGGAGACAGAGGGCTAAATGAAGGGAACCTGATGGGGACACCGAGCAGAGAACCCCAGACAATGCCCACTCGATCGCCAGAGAGTACAGCTGACCCAAGAGGGGATACCCCTGCCGTACTCCTCGCCCGAAGCTGACCGGCTCAGTCAGGGTCCAGTTGAGCCTGACCAGACACTCCGCGGAAGCGTACAGCACCTGGAGAAAACCCACAAACTGGGGTCCGAAGCCGAACGCTCGCAGAGTGCTCAGGAGATACCCATGGTCCACCCTGTCGAATGCCTTCTCCTGATCCAGGGACAAGAGGGCGAACGACAGATCATCCCTACACCCTAATTCCAAAAGGTCCCGGACCAGATACAGATTATCAAAGATCATGCAGCCCGGGACGGTGTAGGTCTGGTCTGGGTGGACCACATCCGCCAGCACAGACCCTAGCCGCATCGAGATGAGCTTCGCAACGATTTTGTAGTCCATGCTGAGGAGCGAGACGGGACGCCAATTCCGTAAATCGCGGAGGTCCCCCTCTTCGGCAATAAAGCGAGCACGGCGGGCCTGCATGAGAGAGGGAGGACACCGCCCCGCAAAGACTCGGCCCAGACGGTGACTAGGTCTGGGCCAAGGATGTCCCAGAACACGCAGTAGAACTCCACGGTCAGCCCGTCCATGCCCGGAGATTTATTGGTGGGCATGCGACGGAGGGCTTCCAAGAACTCGGCCAGAGTGAGAGGCAGCTCTAGCCGGTCCCGGTCGCCCGCGCTGACCGTCGGGAGTCCGTCCCAGAGCACTTTGCAAGCATCAGGATCGGTCAGATCCGGGGAGAAAAGAGCCGCGTAGAAGGCCCTGGATCCGTGAGGGGGGTGCCGTCCTCCGCCAGGAGGCAGGCGACGTGCTTTTTGGCCCCACTCCTTTTCTCCAGGGCGTAGAAGAAGCGGGAGCCATGATCCATCTCCCGAAGGAGGTGGATGCGGGATCGAATAAAGGCACCCCAGGCTCGATGATGCTCGAGGGCCCGGAGCTCCTCCCGCTTCTCCCGGCACGCTCCGCAGAGGGATGGATCCTCAGGGCTGGCGGCCAGACGCCTCTCCAGCTCCAAGACCTCCCGTTCCAACTGCTCTATCACCGCATCCCTCCATCGGCTGGCGCCCCGGGTGTAGTCGCGGCAGAAGACTACCATCCCGCCTCTGCCCTCGCCAGGCCAGCCAGAACTCCTGAAAGGACACCACGAAGCCCGCGTCCTCCAGCAAACTATTATTAAAGTGCCAATAGGCCGGCCCTGGCCTCTCCGCGCAGAGAGAGGCCATCACGGTGGCAAGGTGGTGATCCGAAAAGGGGGCCGGCCAAACGTTGGAGGAGTGGGCTCGTGAAAGGTGGAAACGTGACAGGTAAATGCGGTCCAGCTGGGAGTGGCGCGACTGATGGGCCTCCACCCAGACGAAGGTGAACGTCGAGACGTCGTCCGGGTGGCGGTCACACCAGACGTCCACCAGGGAGTGGCGTTTGACGATCTCCCAGAATGGAGAGAGATAAATAGTGGCATCCCAGAGGCAAAGCCAGCTCAAACATTTTTGCCACCCCAAGCAAAAAAATAAGAGTGCCCCATGCCCCCACGAGTGCCACCGAACCCCTCCCTGAGCGTCGCGCCGCACAAGTCTCCGCCCCCGAGCGTTGCGTTACCCAAGTCCCCGCCCCCGAGCGTCGCGTCGCGCCGCCCAAGCCCCCCGCCCCTCCCGAGCACCGCACCACGCCGCCCAAGTCCCCGCCCCGCCGAGTGCTGTGCCACCTAAGCCCCCCGCCCCTCCAGAACACCGCACCGCCCAAGTCCCCGCCCCCCGAGCATCGTGTCACGCCGCCCAAGTCCCCGCCCCCCCGAGTGCCGTGCCGCTGAAGCCTGCCCCCCGCCAAGCACCGCACTGCCCAAGCCCCGCCCCCACCCAACGCTGCCTGGCCGAACCAAAAAAAACAAAAACAAACCCTGAGCGCTGCCCCGTCCCAAGGTGCTGCCCCAAGCACGTGCTTGGTAGGCTGGTGTCTCGAGCCGGCCCTACCCAGAGGGATCGGTACTGGGACCATTACTATTCAAATGATCTGGAAAAATGGATAAACAGTGAGGTGGCAAAATTTTCAGGTGATACAAAACTATTCAAGACTCTGAAGAGTTACAAAGGGATCTCACAAAACTGGGTGACTAGGCAACAAAATGGCAGATGAAATTCAATGTTGATAAATGCAAAGTAATACACATTGGAAAACAATCTCAACTATACATACAAAATGAAGGAGTCTGAATTAGCTGTTAACACTCAAGAAAGAGATCTTGGAATCGTTGTGGACAGTTCTCTGAAAACATCTACTCAATGTGCCTCTCCGTCACGCACCGCCTGCGGCAGTTGAAGCAGCACTTGCCGGCGGAACGAGAGGACGTGACGGAGGGCGGGGTCCTTGCAGCCCAACGGGAGAGGGCTGACGACGAAGATAGGATGCCCCAGGGCAGAAAGGGCAGGCAGCAGGGCAGCACTGGGCAGGAAGGGAGGGACAGAGGTCAGGATCAAGCGGACCCCCCAGGTCTTCCAACGGCTCCACGGGGAAGAACATGCCCCCCACTGCCAGACCTGTCTCTACCGCCTCCTGGGCGGCGGCCTCCGACGCCAAGAAGAAAACTACCCTCCCGTACATTTTGGAGGCCGCCACGATGGCCGTGGGCCCCACCACCCTCGCCAACGCCCGAACGTAGGTTTCCACGTGGGGCGAGGCGGGCACCAGGAGGCAACGTACGCTGTGCTTCCTGGTCAAGGTGGGGAAGGGGCCCCGGCCACTATAGATGGTAGCGGAAGTGGTAGTCGGAGGAGCAGCAGCAGGCAGGGGGGCCGCCGCCACCTGGGCGTACGCCCTGGGGGCCGGGGGAGGGACACCCGGGGAGCTGGTGGAGGGAGCAGCGGGGAGGGATGCCGCGGCCAGTAGCGGGGCTGCGGCAGTGGGGGTAGTCCCCGCCATGGAGGGCTTGGTCTTTTTAGTGGGGCCCTTACCCTTCTTCCCACCCCGACCTTTCCCACCGGCTGGGGCGGCTCCCCCCGAATCGGAAGGGGCGAGGGACATGGCAGCAGTGGAGGTCTCCCCGGTACTCGCTGCTGCCGGTGCCCCAGCAGGGGCGATGGCAGGTGGACCGGCAGCGGCAGTCGAGGTAGAGGCTTGGGGAATGGACACGGGGGCAGGTGGAGGAGGGGCGGTGAGAGCATCATCCCCCGCCACGTCCTCCACCATAACGAGAGTAGGGAGGGGGACAAACAGTGAGGAGAGGGGAGGGAGAGGAGGCAACCACCCCTCCCTGCTAGGCTGCAGGCAAGGGAGGAGGGTGCCAGAAAGGGAAGGCTAAAGGGGCGTGGAGAGCAATCAAGGACCCAGGGGTGGGAGGGTGTCAGGTCACCGACTCAAAGGGAAAGTCCGGCTCCTCTAGCTGCACTACGGGATCGGGGGGGCTAATAGCATGGGGGTGTGCAGTGAACAAGGGCAAACTCAAAAGGGGGAAGCGCACAAGCGCATGGGAGGGGGCATAGGCACACGAGGAGAGGGGCTAATCAGGGCCGGGGAATCGTGGGGGTGGGGAAGTTGAGCCAGGAATGGGGCAGAGGGACCACGGGACTAGCTGCAGGACTGGGGCAGGACAATCAGGGCCGCAGAGGGAAATGGGTGGGGCAGACAAATGTGGCAAAGGAGTGGGGGCCCGGCCAAGGGGGTGGAGGGGTGCGCCCAAGGGCACTTGTGCAAAAAGTCAATTGTAGCTGGCTGCTGCTGCAGGCCCAAAGATAGAAATGGGCGTGGCAAGCCAGGTGAGCAGCTCAGTCCCAGAGGCAGGAGGCCAAAGCAGAAGGGAAAACAGCCAGCAGGGGTGGTGGAGGGACAACGATGGTGGTGGGGGCGAAGGGGGACACGGATGGACTGGGGGGCAGGCTCCACGCCACACCCCTGGTGTCCCAACAGACACAGTCCAAACCCCCACCACAAGAGCACAGTTCGAAAAAATACTCAGTCCTCAAATGCCCCCTCCACGGTGGTCTTCAGAGTCCCTATGTGGTCCTCCACCAGCAGGCGGTCCTCTCCTTCTCCTCCTCGGGGCTCCAGCAGCTCCCCAGTAGCAAACACAGCAGCTCCAGCAGCTCCAGCAGCTCCAGGTGGTGGTCTGGTGGCCAGGCAGGAGGGACCTTGCTCAGAAGATGGTGGTGGAGATGGTGGTGACGTCCTCAGCAACAAGGGCTGGAGCTGGGGGTCCCTCACTCCCCTCCTCTGGGGAGCAGGCCAGCAGTAGGTGGAGAAACAGCAGCAACTGAGGGGGCGGGGGGGAATCTACTAGCCAGCCAGCAAGCAGGTAGCAGAGAAAGGGGGTGGGTGGTGGTGTCTAGCCCGGCCAGGGGAGCAGCCGGAGCAGTAACAGCAGCAGCAGTGAGGGCCCAGCAGGAACAGCAGCAGCAGTAGCAGCCCTCTCCCTCCTACCCTCTACAGCAGAGGAGTCGAAGGGGGAGCTACTGGCCACTGGAGAAAGAGGTTTCTGTTCCCTCAGTGAGAGCAGGGGCTGCTCCAGGCTAATAAGAACACCTGACTCCAATTAACCTGCTAAGAGTCAGGTGAGGCTGTTAAGCACCTGACTCTAATTAAGGCCTCTCTAATGCTATAAAAGGGCTCACTCCAGTCAGGCCAAAGGGAGCCAGGGGAGAGGAAGTGCATGTGAGGAACTGGGAGCAAGAGGCATGCAAGGAGCTGAGAGTGAGTAGGCATACTGCTGGAGGACGGAGAAGTACAAGCGTTATCAGACATCAGGAGGAAGGTCCAGTGGTGAGGACAAAGAAGGTGTTGGGAGGAGGCCATGGGGAAATTGCCCAGGGAGTTGTAGCTGTCACACAGCTGTACCAGAAGGCACCCTAGACAGCTGCAGTCCACAGGGGCCTGTGCTGGAACCGGGAGTAGAGGGCAGGCCCGGGTTCCCCCCAAACCTCCCAACTCCTGATCAAACACAGGAGGAATTGACCTGGACTGTGGTTTCTACCAGAGGGGAAGGTCTCTGGGCTGTTTCCCGACCCACAGGGTAAATCTGTGAGGTGAGCAAATCCGCCAATAAGCACAGGACCCATCAAGGTAGAGGAGGAACTTTGTCACAGTGGACACAAGAACAAATGAATATAAACTGGACACTAGGAAGTTTAGACGTGAAATTAGACGAAGGTTTCTAACCATTAGAGGAGTGAAGCTCTGGAACAGCCTTCCAAGGGGAGTAGTGAGAGCAAAAGACATATCTGGCTTCAAGACTAAGCTTGGTAAGTTTATGGAGGGGTTGGTATGATGGAATAGCCTAATTTTGGCAATTCGTTCATCTTTGATTATTAGCAGGTAAATATGCCCAGTGGCCTGTAATGGGATGTTAGATGGGGTGCGATTTGAGTTACTACAGAAAATTCTTTCCTGGGTGCTGGCTGGTGAGTCTTGCCCACATGATCAGGGTTTAACTGATCACCATATTTGAGGTTGGGAGGGAATTTTCCTCCAGGGCAGATTGGCAGAGGCCCTGGAGGTTTTTCGCCTTCCTGTGCAGCGTGGGGAATGGGTCTCTTGCTGGAGGATTCTCTGCACCTTGACGTCTTTAAACCACGATTTGAGGACTTCAATAACTCAGACATAGGAGTTTGTTGCAGGAGTGGGTGGGTGAGATTCTGTGGCTTACGTTGCGCAGGAGGTCAGACTAGATGATCATAATGGTCCCTTCTGACCTTAAAGTCTATGAGTCTCTGAGATTGCCCCCCCAGGACTCCTGCCCCCATTCAACCCCCTGTTTTCCCCCCCAACCACCATCCACACCCCTGACCACCATCCCGAACTCCCCTGCCCTCTATCCAACGCCCTCTGCTCCCTGCCTCCTTACTGCGCTGCCTGGAGCACTGGTGGCTGGCCGCCCGGCTCGAGCTAGGCCACACTGCCACCGCCTCCAGCACCCAGCACAGAGGGCCAGGCTCTGCAGCTGCATTGCCCCAGGAACTCCCCACCCCGCTGCCCAGAGCATTGCACCAACGGCGGAGCAAGCGAGCTGAGGCTGCAGGGGAGGGGGAACAGCAGGGGAGGGACCAGGGCTAGCCTCTCGGGCCAGGAGCTCGGGAGCCGAACAGGACGGTCCCACAGGCCAGATGTGGCCCACGGGCCATAGTTTGCCCACCCTTGGTTTAGGGGATTAGCAACCACGGACCTGATCCTGGTGGATGACACCAGACCCAGGCTCACACTTACTGTCCCACTGACACTTTTTAAAGAAAAGTTATGGGAAATCAGGGATGGCCATAAGGCCAAGGAAGAGCAAATGCGATATTGATTCTCAAACAGGGGCTGGAGCATTCTAATGGGAATTACTGCCCCATGACCCTGACTTCTGTCCCCACTAAAATAATGGCACAAACATTATGTGAGAAAAGTCTCACCAAACAACTAGAGGAGAATTGAGCTGAGAGAAAGGAGTATTGTGTGTTTGCCCAGAACAAACACAATTGCTGATGTAAGCAGACTCAGGATGAGCTCTACCCTGACATCTGGTGGTGAATTGAGGCAAGTGTGGAAAAGAACTTCAGGGGCTGATCTGGTTTGCAGTGGCACACCCACCCTGCCTAGCATGAGCCTACAGCAGCCCAAAATGGTCACTTTGACAGCTGTGGGATCCCCAATTCTTCTGTTATTGGGGCAGGAGGAATAAAGTGTTGTTACTCTGAGTATGTAAATGAAGGACTATGAAACTGTTTTATGACAGAGGGTCTCACCATCAACTAAGTAGCACTCACTAGACAAGGGACATGGGTTCCAAAACCCAGTGAATTGAGAAAAGTCAGACATAGATGTTTGTACCTGGTTGTGTAGGCACTGTTTGTGAGCTTAAAACAGCAGTTACACCTTCTCCCCTTTCCACTGTTGAATGACAGAGTTAATTCTGTTTCCATTAAGAATCTAGTTATAGGCTGCTGAGCTGAATTCACTTTAGGCTAATGGTGGACCTGTGGTGGGGTTCCCCCACTACAAGCTAAAATCACTAAAAGCTAGAGTTATTAAGAGCTGAGATTACTGAGTGCTGTGTTAGCTAGTGGAGGAGTCTGAAGCTATGTTGTAGAGCAGAGCAGTTTGTGGGGACAGCTGGAGTGGCTCACAAGATAGCTGGCAGAGCAGAGCAGTTTGTAGCGGACTATGGAACAGTGAGCAGAGCAGTTTGCGGGCACAGCTGGTGGAGCAGAGTGGCTGGCAGAGCTGCCCATGGAACAGCAAGCGGAGCTGAGCAGTTTGCGGGGGATGGCTGGAGGAGCAGAGCGGAGGGGCTGGTACAGCAGAGCAGTTTGTGGTGAAGGCGGAAGCAGAACCCCACGGAGAGGTGGGGCAGTCGGCCCCAGACCACATAAGGTGCCCCTTAATACCCTGTGCCCCACCTTCCAACCAGGCTGGGGGGGTGTAAAACCCTGCAGATAGACTTTTGAACTCTGGGGCTGCACTTACCCAGGACAGAGACTTTTGGGCTGTGGGACTTTTGGGACTGTGGGTGATTCTTGGTTTGCTGGACTCAAGAACCAAAGGGAAAGGACATAGCCCAATTTGCTGGGGTGGGTCTTTGCTCACGGTTTGGGCTACGAACTCTAGTTGTGGTGCACGCCGAGACTCTGTGCTTGCGAGAGGGGAAGTATTGCCTCTTCGAGGCACCCAGGGGTGTGTGTAAGATTCTCCCAGGTCACTGGGTGGGGGCTTGAACTGGTTTTGCATTATGTCGTTGGGAGGGGACCCCTATGTATTGAACCCGGCCCTTGCTGCTATCAACTCGGCCTGGCAGAAGGGTTACACTTCTTTACAAATAGAATTACAGGGTTGTACGTGTGATGGGTTTGGATTTTAGAAAAGCATTCATGAGAAACAGCCGAATGAGCTAGATTATTAGTTTCAGTGTTATTGACAATATTCATTTCATGTTTTGGTTAAAGCAGCACTCACAGGCCAAAGTCCAGGCCTCCATTGGACTGAGTGCTGCATACACAGATAGCAATACAGGGTTTCTGCCCCCAAAGGAAATGCAATCATAGACTATCAGCGTGGGAAGGGACCTCAGGAGGTAATCTAGTCCAACCCCCTGCTCAAAGCAGGACCAACACCAACACCCCCCAATCCCTTAATGGCCCCCTCAAGGATTGAATTTACAGCCCTGGGTTTAGCAGACCAATGCTCAAACCACTGAGCTATCCCTCCCCCATCTAACAAGATGGGGAGAAGAGTATGCTAAGGAGGGAAGCAGCTGATACTAAACTGAGAGGTGGTGCAGCTCCTGGCTGGCACTGTCCAGGCTTGGTCTTCTAGAAAGGGATTCAAGAATTCATGTGCTGTTTCCCTGGATGGAGGCTTACCTGGTACTGGAATGGAGCCAGCTGCTCCTGTGACTGAGTCAAGTGTCCTTGGGGTTCATGGACAGTGTGAAGCCCCTTGCATGGTTAGTGAGTTGTTCTTAACAGGAGTTCGTTCCCCAGGAAGACATGCTGAAAACTTTTGGTGAAGGTCACCAGTGTCAGCAGCTCTTTCCTAGTTGTGGAGCAGCTCCTCTCTGCTTTGTTCAGGGTCTGGCTGGTGTAGGCAGCTACTCTTTCCTTGTCTCCAGAGGGCTGAGCCAAGACCACCAATGCCATCTTCACTGTCATCAGTGTATGGGATGAACGGTAGCTGCAGATCTAGGTAGGCCAGGATCAGTGCAGACTTTGGCATCTACTTTCTTGGCATGGTGGGACAGTTCACTCAAATGTTCACCCCTTCTCTGCCAGCTTGTGCAGTGGCTGTGCCATTGTGGCAAAGTCACCAATGATTCTCCGATAATATGAAGACAGGCTGATGACACACTGTGCCTCAGTGACAGTACATGGCACCAGCCAGAATCAGATGGCTTCCATCTTTTCAAATCTGTCCCTGTGCCATCCCTTGAGACCATATGCCCCAGGTAATTTCCTTCATTACAGAAAAAAATTGCATGTTGCTGGTTTCATCTTTAAGCTGGCTTGGCATAGCCTCGCTAGCTCCTGCAGGGGCTCCTCAAATGACCTCCCATGAACAATGTCATCAAGATCCACCAGGCAGAATATGTCCTGCTGGTCTGCCAGCAATACACCCACCAACCTTTAGAAAATTCCAGAGGCATTAGAGTCCAAAGGACATGTCATTAAATTTGAAGAAGCCCTGTTCATGGTGAATGCCATCTTCTGTTTATCATCAGCATGCACCTCCACTTTCCAGTAGCCACAGGCCAGGCCCAGGGTACAGAACCAACAGGCCTTCGCCAGCAAGTCTAGAGTGTCTTCAATCCTATGGAGGGTATATGCAACTCTCATGGTAATGTCATCCAACTGCTGATAGTCCATACATATCCATGTCCTTCCACCTATCTTCCTTACCAAGACTACAGGTGCAGGCCATGGAGGTGCAGGCCATCTCTCACGGAGAGCTGGATGATGCCTCTCTTTAACATCTGTTGCAGTTGTTTGCTGAACCTGGCCTGGAAGCGGATTGAGATCCCCTGCGGTCCCAGTCTCACAGGTCTGGTATCTCCAGGCTCAATCTGGTGGTGTGTCAACCCTGTGCACCCGAGGTCTTCATCCCCAGTGGGAAGACATGAAAGTAATTTCTCAGCAAAGTCCAGGCTGCTCACAGTTTCCCAGGCAACAGACTCCTTCTCAGCCCCACCCTGTATGAGATCGTCTCCCTGCCACACTCGTTTCACTCCCAGTTCAGTCTGTCTCAGTGATGCTCTATTTCCCAGCACCTAGCTGGACTGCTAATACTTCGGACCCCATCTCTGGATACACAGTCACCTCAGGGTGGAAGGTACTAAGTCCCCTGCCCTAGTCCATGTTGGGGTTCCATTGTCAGCTCTCACCAAGATGCAGCCTTTCCAGTCTTGGCCACCAGGAGTTCATGCCAGCCTCGTGGTGGGGGGTCCCGCATGCCTTCCAGCCCTTCCATCAGGCCCGGTGGTCAGGGGAATGCCATGGCCACCCACACACACAGAGCCAGTCCAAATTCCCTTCAATTCCTCTGTGGTGATAGCATCATGTTCCTCTCCACAGTGACAGCGCACACCTCTGCTTCACCCCCAATGGCTGTCTTGGCAGACTGCCTCTCCTTGATGATACAGAAGCCTCTCTTGAAACTAAGGTCACCCTGAAACTGCCTGAGGAAAACAATCTCAATTAGGGCTTCCTGAGAGACTTCTTCCAGTATCAGAATTCACAGGCTAGACAGAGGGCATCCCAAGTAACAGTAGTTTGACCTTGAGCTGAGTTTGGTTTGGACCACTCCAAGGCTCTTTCCTACAGTCATGAGTGTCAGTGATTTCCCTACACACACACACACACACCTTGAATTTCCCGAACACCCCCCCCCCCCAGTTTTGTCAACTAGTTACATGCCAAACCTGGTGGCTGAACTTTGCGACTTTGTCCTCACCCACAACTATTTCACATTTGGGGACAATATATACATTCAAGTCAGAGGCACTGCTATGGGTACCCACATGGCCCCATAGTATGCCAACATTTTTATGGCTGACTTAAAACAATGCTTCTTTAGCTCTTGTCCCCTAATGCCCCTATTCTACACTGATGACATCTTCATCATCTGGACCCATGGAAAAGAAGTCCTTGAGGAATTCCACCATGATTTCAACAATTTCCATCCCACCATCAACCTCAAGCTGTCCATTTCCTTGACACTGCTGTGCTAATAAGCAATGGTCACACAAACACCACCTTATACCGGAAACCTACTGACCGCTATACATGCCTCCAGCTTCCATCCAAGACACACCACACGATCCACTATCTTCAGTCAAGCTCTAAGGTACAACCGCATTTGCTCCAATCCCTCAGACAGAGACAAACACCTAGAAGATCTCTATCAAGCATTCTTAAATGCTGAAGTGAAAAAACAGATTGACAGACCCAGAAGAGTACCCAGAAGTCACCTACTACAAGACAGGCCCAACATAGAAAATAACAGAACGCCACTAGCCGTTACCTTCAGCCCCCAACTAAAACCTCTCCAGCACATCATCAAAGATCTACAACCTATTCTGAAAGATGATCCCTCACTCGCTCAGATCTTGGGAGACAGACCTGTCCTCGCTTACAGACAGCGCCCCCAACCTGAAGCAAATACTCACCAGCAACCACACACCACAGAACAACAACACTAACCCAGGAACCTATCCTTGCAACAAAGCCCAATGCCAACTCTGTCCACATATCTATTCAAGTGACACCATAATAGAACCTAATCACATCAGTCACGCCATATGGGGCTCGTTCACATCTACCAATGTGATATATGCCATCATGCGCCAGCAATGCCCCTAGACCATGTACATTGGCCAAACCGGACAGTCTCTACACAAAAGAATAAATGGACACAAATCAGACGTCAAGAATTATAACATTCAAAAACTAGTAGGAGAAGACTTCAACCTCTCTGGCCATTCAGTAACAGATTTAAAGGTGGCAATTTTGCAATAGAAAAGCTTCAAAAACAGACTCCAATGAGAAACTGCTGAACTTGAATTAATATGCAAACTAGATACAATCAATTTAGGCTTAAACAGAGACTGGGAATGGCTGAGTCATTACACACATTGAATCTGTTTCCCTATGTTAAGTATCCTCACACCCTCTTGTCAAACTGTCTTAAATGGGTCATCTTGATTATCACTACCAAATTTTTTTTTCTCCTGCTGACAATAGCTCATCTTAATTTATTAGCCTCTTAGAGTTGGTTGGGCAACTCCCACCTTTTCATGTTCTCTGTATGTATATATATATCTCCTCATTATATGTTCCATTCTATGCATCCGAAGAAATGGGCTGTAGCCCACAAAAGCTTATGCTCAAATAAATTTGTTAATTTCTAATATGCAACAAGTACGCCTGTTCTTTTTGCGATTACAGACTAACATGGCTGCTACTCTGAAACGTGCCAATTTAGTGACTGTTTGGAAATTTGAATTGAAATTGAAACAGTAATACACACTTTAAAAGCATATACAGTTTATAATAAAATACATGTATCTGAAAAAGTATAATAGATTTCAAAAGTATGAACACAGATCAGCTTCCTTATACAGCTGTTGTTTTTTATGACAATGTCAGTGCATTCATGTCATGGAGTGTGGGGGAGTCCAGGCTCTGCAACCCCCACTTCCTGCGATTCACCGTGACTCTCAGCCAGCCAGTAAAACAAGGTCTATTAGACAACAGGAACACAGTCCCAAGCAGGGCTTGTAGGTACAACCAGGACCCCTCAGTCAGGTCCCTCTGGGGGCCAAGGATCTTAGACCCCAGACTTGGGGTTCCCTGCCTCTTCCCAGCCAGCCCAAAACCGAAACTAAAAACCTCTTCAGCAGGCTCTCTTCCTTTGTCCAGCTTCTCCGGCAAAGGTGTTGACTCTCCCCACCCCCCCTGCCTGGCTCAGGTTACAGGCTCAGGTCCTGTCCCTCACCTAAAGTCATCCCTTGCATTCCCATCCCCCACGCAGACAGTCCCTACTGCATCACATCTCTCCCCTCCTCGAGACTGAATTGAGCAGGGTCAATTTGACCAGTGACCTGGGGAAGTTCAGGGCCCCCTCTCCAGGACAATGCATCTGCTATCATATTGACACTTCCCCTCACATGGACCACGTCCATGTCATAATCCTGCAGGAGCAGGCTCCACCTCAGGAGCTTGGCGTTGGCTCCTTTCATCTGGTGCAGCCAGATCAGGGGAGAGTGATCGGTGTACATGGTGAAGTGTCGCCCAAAGAGATATGGCTCTAGTTTCTTAAGGGCCGACACCATGGCCAGGCATTCCTTCTTGATGGCCGCATAGTTCTGCTCCTGAGGTAGCAACTTCTTCCTCAGGTACACGATGGGGTGTCTCTCCCACTTTTCCTCCTCCTGCATTAACACTGCCCCCAGTCCCGTGTCTGAGGCATCGGTGAACACCATAAAGGGCTTGTCAAAGTCTGGGTTTGCCAGAACTGGGCCACTGACCAGTGTCCGGAGAGCCTCCTGGCACTCCTCGGTCCAGACCATCTTGTCCGGCTTCCCCTTCTTGCACAGCTCAGTGATGGGGGCGGCTATGGCGCTAAAGTAGGGCACGAACCTTCGATAGTACCCCACCATCCCAATAAAGGCTTGGACCTGCTTTTTAGTTTGGGGAGCGGGCCAGTCTCTGATCATCTCCACTTTGGCTGGTTCCGGATTTAGGCTGCTCCCCACACGATGGCCCAGGTAAGATACTTCAGCCATCCCCACCTTGCACTTCTCAGCCTTTATGGTTAACCCAGCCTCCCGGAGTCAGTCCAGCACTAGTTTTAACCTGGGACACGTGGTCCTCCCAAGTCTGGCTAAAGACACAGATGTCGTCAATATATGCCACGGCAAAACTCTCCATCCCCCTCAGTAACTGATCCACCAGGAGCTGGAAGGTGGCCCGTGCTTCCTTGAGGCCGAAAGGCAGGGTCAGAAACTCGTAGAGCCCCAGAGGGGTGATAAAGGCCGATTTCAGCCTGGCATCTGCATCCAGCGCCACTTGCCAGTAGCCCTTGGTAAGATCCATGGTGGTGAGGTACCGAGCGCCTCCCAGCTTGTCTAGGAGCTCATCAGGCCTGGGCATGGGGTAGGCATCAGATATGGTGATGGCATTAAGCTTTCGATAGTCCACACAGAACCAGATCGACCCATCCTTGTTGGGGACCAGCACCACTGGCGAGGCCCAAGGGCTGGAAGACGGCTGGATTACCCACAAAGCCAGCATGTCCCTGACCTCTCTTTCCAGGTCCTGA
This sequence comes from Mauremys reevesii, assembly GCF_016161935.1. Classification (NCBI taxonomy): domain Eukaryota; kingdom Metazoa; phylum Chordata; order Testudines; family Geoemydidae; genus Mauremys; species Mauremys reevesii. Next base: position 59,629,506 of record NC_052631.1, on the reverse strand, counting down.
GCAGTTTTCCCTGTGACTCGGAAAGGGGAGCATCTTATAGGAGGATGTGACCCGGTCTCCACCCGGTGGACAGTCAAATTAGTGCATCCAGGATGGTTGGAAAATAGCTGTTGGTACAGATGCAGCACCCCTCTGATCTCAGCCTGCTGGGCCGGGGTCAGCTGATCAGAGAGGGGAATTGCTTCCAGGGGGAACCAGCTTTTGTCCCAGGGAATAGATCTACTAAAGGGTCATCTCCCTGCTCCTCCCAATGTCCACACGTGGCCAACACCACATTCCCCCTGTCATTATATGGATTCATCATATTGACATGGTACACCTGGCGGTGGTGAGCCCGGTTCAACAGCTCCTCATAGTTTACCTCATTTAGCTGCTTGACAACCTTGAAGGGACCTTCCCAGGCAGCCTGGAGTTTGTTTTTCCTCACGGGAATGAGAACCATCACCTGATCCCCGGTGGCATAGGAGCAGGCCCGTGCCATGCGGTCATACCAGGCTTTCTGCTTCCTTTGGGCTCGGGCCAGATTCTCCATGGCCAGGCCCATGAGCTTGGCAAGTCTTTCCCAGAAGGTCAGGACATACTCCACCACTGACTCTTCATCAGGAGTGGCCTTCCCCTCCCATTCGGCTCTCATCAGGTCTAGGGGCCCCCTCACCCACCTGCCGTATAACAGTTCGAAAGGGGAAAACCCGGTAGACTCCTGGGGTACTTCCCTGTACAGCAGGTGAGGTAAGCACTTGTCCCAGTCCTGCGGGTGCTGGCCCATAAAGGTTTTCAGCATCATCTTTAGTGTCCTGTTGAACCTCTCCACCAGCCCATTGGACTGGGGGTGATATGCTGAGGCCCAGGTGTGCCGGACCCCACACTTCTCCCACAAGCACCGGAGCAGGGCCGACATGAAGTTGGACCCTTGGTCTGTCAAGACTTCCTTGGGGAACCCTACTTGGCTGAAGATGGTTAGTAGCGCATCCGCCACAGTGTCTGCTTCAATGGAAGCTAAGGGCACTGCCTCGGGGTAGCGGGTGGCGAAATCCACCACCACCAAAATGTATTTCTTCCCCGACCGGGTCGTCTTACTGAGAGGTCCCACTATGTCCATAGCCACCTTCTGGAAAGGCTCTTCTATGATGAGCAAAGGCCTCAACGCTGCTTTCCCCTATCCCAGGCCTTTCTCACCCTCTGGCAGGGGTCATGGGAGCAGCAATACTGTTGGACCATAGTAAAGACCCCAGGCCAGTAAAAGTTCTGTAGCAGCCTCTGTCTGGTGCACCAGATTCCCTGATGCCCTGCGAGGGGGATGTCATGGGCCAGGTACAGTAGTAGCCTGCGGCGAAACTTCTGGGGGACCACCAGCTGCCTCCTGCTTTCTCATGACTCCATTTTCCCTGGGGGAGCCCATTCTTGGTACAGGAACCCCTTCTCCCACAGGAACCTCTCCTGGCAACCTGTCCCCATGGTCTGTACCGCACTGAGGTTGGCCAGGTCCCTTAGCTTCTGCAAGGTGGGATCTTTCTGCAACTCCGTCTGAAACTCAGCAGCTGGTGAAGGGATGGGGATTGTCTCTCTCTCGCCTGTGGGCTCTGAAGCCTCAGCCTCCCTGACCCGTGTCCCTGGGCACCCCCTCTCCGCCGGGGTAGGGTCCTGCACCTCAAGCAAGGTACTCCCTCTGAGGTCAGGGCATAGTGCTCCTTGCCGGCTCTGGCTACGGGTCACGACCAGGGCACCCTGAGGGTTCCCTGGCCAGTCCCCTCCATTAACACCTCAGTGCAAATGGTGGTCCACCCCCACTTCCTTGGGGCCCTCCTTGTCCCCCCATTTCAAGTGTAACCTCGCCATGGGCACCTTGAATGGGGTCCGACCCACCCCCATCAGGGTCAGGTAGGTGTTGGGCATCACCCGATCTGGAGCTATCACCTCAGGCCGGCCCAGCGTCACCTCAGCACCCATGTCCCAGTATCCATTGACCTTCCTCCCATCCACCTCCAGGGGAACAAGGCATTCGCTCCGCAGGGACAGCCCCGCTCCCACCCTGTAAACTGAGAACCTTGAGTTTGAAGCATCCATCCCCCCAGAGGAGCTGGCCAGTGGCCCTCCTCTCTCCTCAGCATTTAATAAGCTGCCAGCCCCACTTGGCTGGGAAGTCTGCCCCTCATCCGGCTGGGACTCTACCAAGTTAACCCGGTGTGGGTTCGGTCTGCTCAGTCTGTCCTTGAGTTTGGGGCACTGGGACCGTATGTGGCCTCTCTGGCCACAGTAATAGCAGCTCATGTCCCGTAGGTCCCCTCGAGCCGGTCGGTTGTCCCTGATGCTGGGTGTTCCCCTGGGGAGGGAGTTCTCCATATTCCGCCTTTGGAAGGTCCCAGGATGACTCTTTCTCTGCACTGGAGCAGGCCTGTTCCTTTGGGACTCCTCCCTGCCACCCCCTGACCGACTCTTCACAAACTCATCGGCCAGCCGCCCTGCATGTCACGGGTTTCTCTGGCTTTTGGTCCCTCAACCACAGCCTCAGGTCGGGTGGACACCACTCATACAGTTGCTCCAGTACCAGCAGCTTAACCAGGTCCCCCTTCGTCTGGGCTCCATCTGCCCACTTGCTGGCGTATCCCTCCATGCGGACGGCTAGTTGCAAATATGAGACCTCAGGGGTTTTATACTGACCCCGGAATCTTTCTCGGTACATCTCAGGAGTCAGCCCAAACTCACATAGCAGGGCCTGTTTGAATAGTTCATAGTCCCCTTTCTCCGCCCCTTCCAGTTGGTAGTACAATGCCACGGCTTTGGAGTCCAGTAAGGGGGTGGGAACCCGGAGCCTGTCCATAGGATCAACCTTGTGCAGCTCGCAGGCCGTCTCAAAGGCATCCATGTCCTCCCGCTCCTTACGCTGGGCCAGGATGCACTTATCAAAGCTCCGAGCAGTCCTGGGCCCCCACTCACTCACCGCAGCTGGGGCCCCACTGCTCCTCAGCCTCGCCAGTTCCAGTTCATGCCGACGCTGTCGTTCTTCATGTTCCCTCTGTCTCTATCTCTCCTCCAGCTCCCGCTGCCTTTGTCTCTCTTCATGCTCCCTCTGTCTCTCTTTCTCCTCCCGGTCATGTTGCCTCTGTTTCTCATGATCCTCCATCTCTCTCATTTTTAGCTCTCTCTCCCATTTCAGCCGCTTCTGCTCCATGGATGCCAAGCGTCACTGGGACGATCTCCTGCTGGCCAGTGAGCTTCGCCGGGAGGATCCCCTGCTGGCCGGGGGTGTCATGATGCCCTCGGTATTTGTTGGGCTCCTCCCCGCCTTTCCCCTAGGCATAGGAAGAAGGGGTCTCGGGAAGCCCTTAGCATCCAGCAGACCACTCCCAGTTGAGACAGACACTGGTGCCTGTGCTGCATCTGCCAGGCTGCTTCCCTCAGAGACAGGGATCAGTTCATTCAAGCGATCTCCCTCCTCCAGCTGGGAAATCAGCTGGTCTTTGGTGAGTCTCCCACTGTGCAGCCCCCTCTGCTTGCACAGCTCCACCAGGTCACCCTTAAGCTGCTTGGCATACATCTTCCTGCTGGCCACTCACAGGCCTGGGTGCTCACCGCTCTCCACGGTTTCCAGGGAGACCCCTAGCGTGCCAGTCCTTGAGGTCACCGCCTCTCTGCCAGGGTCGAGTGGCAGACTCCTCCGCCCCTGGGACCACTCGCTGCAATCCCCCGGGGGACCCTATTACTGCATAAGTCCTTCTCTCTGGTCACACACTCCCAGGGGTTAATCACCCCCTGAGACCGTCTCTCTCTGACTCTTCAGCATGCCTGGTCCCCATCAATCCCCCTTCATTTTATTGCTCCCCAGTCACTTACTGCAGGAAGCACTGTCCACGGGGTGCAGTAGATCCCACCGCTCCAACCAGTTGTCACGGAGTGTGGGGGAGTCCAGGCCCTGCAACCCCCACTTCCTGCGATTCACCATGACTCTCAGCCAGCCAGTAAAACAGAAGGTTTATTAGATGATAATTTATTCCTACCCTTTGTTTCCCATCTTTTAACCAGTTACTGATCCATGAGAGGACTTCCCTCTTATCCCATGATGGCTTACTTTTCAAAAGTCAATTTAAATTAAATAATTTTTTTTTAATTATATTTTTTTAGAAATCTAGACCTGTTATGTGTTTTGGTGTAACTTGCATTATCCTTATGTTAAATTTGCATTATCCTAACAAAACATTTACTTTATTCATATCTCTTTCATATATTTCATTGGCCCTGGCACCCCCCCGTAAATTCAAACACCCTCCCCTAATTTCAATTCCTGGGGAAACTACTGGTGGGTGTGCCATGGAAACCTGGACCCCAGAGGCTGCCAGGATGTACATGGGTGTCCATTGACCTTACCTCTGACGCAGGCTTTGAGCCCTACTCTCACAGCTCAGTCTAAATACCCCAGTCCTCAGTAAATCCCAGCTACATGCTGCCTACTGCCTCCCTGCCATGCATGAGCAGCAGGGGCGGCTCCAGGTTTTTTGCCGCCCCAAGCAGTGAAGCAAAAAAAAAAAAAAAAAAGATAAAGCAGCGATCGGTGGCACTTTGGTGGCAGCTCTACCGCACTGCTTCATTCTTCGATGGCAATTCAGCGGCAGGTCCTTCCCGCCGAGAGGGACTGAGGGAACCTGCTGCCGAATTGCCACCAAAGGCCTGGTCATGCCGCCCCTTCCATTGGCTGCCCCAACCACCTGCTTCCTTCGCTGGTGCCTGGAGCCGGCACTGACGAGCAGAGCAGCATTTCCCCCATGTGCAGGGACCAGCAGGTCACAGACAAGGCACATAGCATGTTAGTTTCCAGCAGGTGCTGGTGCTACCTCTCCTGGCCAGACAGCACTGCCCTCCACTCCGAAGGGCTGAGCCCCTGCAGCTGCAAGTGGATCTGGGAGCAATCATATGCTCAGCACTCAGTTCCCCACCTATGATGCTAACACCGCTGGGCATTATTCAAAGGGGAGGGATAGTAGGGAGGGCATCAAGTTTTCACTGCCAGGGTGAGTTGTCTGCTCCTTGCGCTCACCAGAGTTGGGAAACGTTTCTCTCCCGGGCTCCTGCAGGCCAGCCAAGCACTGTGGGGCTGAGCTCACATCCCTGAACAAGAAGAGTTACGCCCAGTGGTGAGCTGCAGCCGGTTCGCACCGGTTTGCGAGAACCGGTTGTTAAATTTAGAAGCCCGTTTAGAACCGGTTGTTCCTGGAGGGACAACTAGTTCCAAAAGGGCTTTTAAATTTAACAAAAGCTCTAGCAGCTCCCTACCCTTCCCCAGGCCCCAGCTCACCTCACTCCGCCTCTGCCTCCTCTTCTGAAGCTCCTCCGGCTTCTCCTCCCCCTTCCCAGCTTCCCGCGAATCAGCTGTTCGCGCAGGAAGCCTGGGAGGGCTGAGAAGAAAGCAGAGGCTTCCTGCAGGTGAGCTTGAGCTGGAACTGGGGCCGGGGCTGGGGGGCGGGGGCGCCAGCGGGAGGAGGGCGCCAGGCGTCGCGCCGCCCGGCGAGATCATGGCCGGACCCTGGGCAGGGCGGCGCGGCTCCTGCCCCCCCAGGTCCAGCTGCGACCTCGCCGGGCAGCGCGGCACGGCTCCTGCTTGGCCCTCGGGTCCTGCCGCGAACTCGGCCAGGCGGCACGGCTCCTGCCCGGCCCCCGGGTCCAGCCGGGCGGCGCGGCTCCTGCCCGGCCCCTGGGTCCGGCCCCTGGGTCCGGCCCGGCGGCGCGGCTCCTGCCCGGCCCCTGGGTCCGGCCCCCAGGTCCGGCCCGGCAGCGCGGCTCCTGCCCGGCCCCTGGGTCTGGCCCTGACCTCGGCCGGGCGGCGCGGCCCCCGGGTCCGGCCGCGACCTCGGCCGGGCGGCGTGGCTCCTGCCCGGCCCCCGGGTCCGGCCCCGACGTCAGCCGGGTGGCTCCGGTCCCAGCCCCAGCCCAGCTGGGCCCCCACCTCCAGGCAGCACGGTAAGGGAGCAGGGAGGGCATGTTGGATAGAGGGCAGGGGAGTTGGGGGGGTGGATTAGTGTCAGAGCGGTCAGAGGGCAGGGAACAGGGGGATTGAACAGGGGCAAGGGTCCCGGGGAGGCAGTCAGAAAGGAGGAGGGGTTGGATGGGGCGGTGGGGGGCAGTTATGGGTAGGGATTCCAGGGACAGTCAGGGGACAGAGAGAAGGGGTGGTTGGATGGGGTAGGGGTCCCAGGGTGCCATCAGGAATGAGAGAAGGGGTTGGATGGGGTAGCAAGGAGCAGTCAGGGGATAGGGAAGGGGGATGGATAGGGCACGGATCCCGGGGCGGGGGGGCTGTCAAGGAACATGTGGGGGTTGGATGGAGCAGGAGTCCCGGGGGGGCATGACCCCCTCATGGGGTGAGGAGGAGGGAACCAGTTGTTAGTATTTTGGCAGCCCATCACCGGTTACGCCTAGAAAGAAACCTTGACATCTGACTACTTGAAAACAAAGTCTGTGAAGTGTGTGTCCATCCCAGGGAGTACTTTGTAAACCAGGTGCCTATCCTCCACCCCCATAGGGTGCCCCACACCTGCTCAAGTCTGCCCCTTCAGTAAGAGTGAAGCCATGTGTCTATCATAAATTGGGATTGATGGGTTATGCTGAATCCCACAAAGGGAGCACATTGCATTGCATTATAATTTGCCTGAGTGGGCTCGATGGGCACACACTGCATTAGGCTATTGATTTCTCCCAGAGCAGGGAGCTGCTCTCCTATCTCCATGCTGTAATGGATCTACACATCCAATTATCTCCATAAAAGATGAAGATTTGGATTGTTCCTCAGGCCGTTTGCTTGGCTGGCATCCACCTCGCCAGCCTGAGCTACGATTGCACGGACACAGCCAATAGAAAGACACACATTCAACTCTGATATTAATAGGCCGTTTGGTATCAATCTCAACATTAGGCTTCCATTACACTTCTGCAGCAAGATATAGTTCATGGTTAACCCTTACTACCCCAATGCAAAGTGCTGGGTCTCCAGGGTCCATTGATCATTAATTATGATATGCTAGTAAGTGGCTGCAAACACAAAGCTTTTAGCCACTGCTGCACATGGGGTTCTGTAACGGCATCGGTACCTGCCTCTCGCGAGCACCCGCTCTCCAGCCAATACATCCCTCAACTGTTTTTCACGAGGTGGCACCTACCTCTCACAGGCACCCCCTTTCTAGGCAGGTGTAAACCTGCTTTTTTTGTCTTCTTACAATGGGGCGGCACCCGCCTCTTGCAAGTGCCCTCCTGGTGGCTGATGATTGTTCGGCAGGTCTTCAGCAGCTCAGCCCTCTGGCCAAGTCACACACGCTATCCCCATTTCTGGGGTATACAGTCTCTAGTTCTGTCTCATGGCCCTGGCTTGGAGCTGTAGCACCAATGCTTCCTCCCCAGAGGCGCTGCCCAACAGGGACCCATCTCAGTACCGTCAGTTGCATGGGCAGCAGGTGAACCCTCACCTTGGGGAGGCTAGCCTGCTGTCCGTGCCCCTTCTGCAAGAGACCCTGCCCCCCATAACAGGAGGAGCCCTGAGGCCCCCCCCAACTGGAAAAGCCCCGGTCTGCCCACTCCAGCAATGCCAGGCAACCCCCATCCCCCGAGCACCAATCCGGTCCCAGCCACACCGGGCCAAGTCACCACCACCACCCTGATCTGCCAGGCCAGCTCTGGCCACGCCAGGCCGAGCTGCCGCCCCCTTCCCCTCCCCTCCGAGCTGCCAGGCCAGACCCGGCCGCACCAGGCTGAGCTGCTGCCTCCACTCCCCCGGCCAAGCTGCTAGCCCCCAGAGCGCCAGGCTAGCCCCAGCCATGCCAGGCCGACCCATCTCCCCACACACACACACACACTCAGCCAGCCCCCACACCCGGCCAGCCCCAGCGCACGGCCTCCCTCCCCCATCAGATCCTTCCACCCACCGCTGGCTTGGCATATTCCCTTCTCACCCCCCGGTTCCCGAGGAGGAGGGACACTGTGAGCAGTTGCAAGCAAGCAGGCAGGCAGCAGCAGCAGACGGTGGGGGACCTCAGGGCAGGTACAGGGCCACCACGGCCCAGGTGTTTGGCGGCAGTTGCAACAGGGAAGGCTTAGCCTTCCCTGCCCTATTATACCCACCTCCCATGTTCAATTGGTGTCCTTTCAGCAGTCCTTCCTGGGCTCAGTCGTCAACTAGACTAGTGGGGCCTATCACTAGGGCCCCACCAAATTCATGGCCATGAGAAACGCATCATGGACCATGAAATCTGATCTCCCCCGTGAAATCTGGCTATTGTAGGGGAGACCAGATTTCACAGAGTTGGGTGGCTGGAGTGCAGCAGCTGCTGGCCAGAATCCCAGCTCCAAAGGCAGCGCCACCACCAGCAGGAGTGCAGAAGTGAGAGTGGCATGGTATGGAGGGGCATCACTTTTGGGGAGGGGCAGGGCTGGCCTTACAAGTGGGCAAGTGAATGACTGCCTGGAGCCCAGTGGTCAGGGGAACACCCTGGTCACCTCCCCCTCCCCACCCACACATAGCCAGTCCAAATCCACTTTAATTCCCAAGTGCTGGGCCCAAAGCCAGGGAGGGGCAGTGCTGAGGGCACCCCAGCCAGGGGCTCCTACTGTGTACTGGGCTCCAGCTGCTAGTTCCGCATGGGCTTGGGAGGGACAGGACTTCCTCTTCACAGGCCACTCAGACCCATCTCCGGGAACCTCCCCCAGCTGCGGGAAGCTCTGCGGCTGCTGCCTGGGAGTCCAGCTCTGAAGGCAGCACTGCCACCAGCAGCAGTGTAGAAGTGAGGGTGGCATGGTATGGAATTACCACCCTTACTTCTGTAGTGCTACTGGCAGTGGCGCTGCCTTCAGAGTTGGGCACCAAGCCAGAAGCTGCCCTCTGGCTACCCAGCTCTAAGGCAGCAGCAAAGTAAAGGTGGTACCACCGCAACCCCGCTACAACAGCCTTGCACTGCCCCCATCCCTGTTTTGGGTTGGGACCCCCCACAGTTACAATACTGTGAAATTTCAGATTTAAATATCTGAAACCATTAAATTTATTAATTTTAAAATCCTACCTCCACGTAATTGACCCAAATGGACCATGCATTTGGTAGGGACAGTACCCTCCCCTGATCTAGCTGGGTTCTGGGCTCAGTCCCCTGGGTCCTGCTGCTCTTCCAGCCAGCCAGGCACCTATTGAGCTCCAGGCAGCAACTGCCTGCTTTGCCTCTGCCGCTTTCTTTTATATGGCCCTTTTGGCCCCTGATTGGTCGCTCCAGCAGCCCCTCTGATTGGCTGCTCTCCTACAGCCACTCTAGGCTGCCTGGAGGACTTCTCCTCTGCTCTTTTCTGGGGCATAAGAACATAAGAACGGCCATACCGGGTCAGACCAAAGTTCCATCTAGCCCAGTATACTGTCTACCGACAGTGGCCAATGCCAGGTGCCCCAGAGGGAGTGAACCTAACAAGCAATGATCAAGTGATCTCTCTCCTGCCATCTATCTCCATTCTGTGACAAACAGAGGCTAGGGACACCATTCCTTACTCATCCTGGTTAATAGCCATTTATGGACTTAACCACCATGAATTTATCCAGTTCCCTTTTAAACGCTGTTACAGTCCTAGCCTTCACAACCTCCTCAGGTAAGGAGTTCCACAAGTTAACTGTGTGCTGCGTGAAGAAGAACTTCCTTTTATTTGTTTTAAACCTGCTGCCTATTAATTTCATTTGGTGACCCCTGGTTCTTGTATTATGGGAATAAGTAAATAACTTTTCCTTATCCACTTTCTCAACATCGCTCATGATTTTATATACCTCTAGCATGTCCCCCTTAGTCTTCTCTTTTCCAAACTGATGAGTCCTAGCCTCTTTAATCTTTCCTTGTATGGGACCCTCTCCAAACCCCTAATCATTTTAGTTGCCCTTTTCTGAACCTTTTCTAGTGCCAGTATATCTTTTTTGAGATGAGTAGACCACATCTGTACACAGTATTCAAGATGTGGGCGTACCATGGATTTATATAAGGGCAATAATATATTCTCAGTCTTATTCTCTATCCCCTTTTTAATGATTCCTAACATCCTGTTTGCTTTTTTGACCGCCTCTGCACACTGCGTGGACATCTTCAGAGAACTATCCACGATGACTCCAAGAGCTTTTTCCTGACTCATTGTAGCTAAATTAGCCCCCATCATATTGTATGAATAGTTGGGGTTATTTTTTCCAATGTGCATTACTTTACATTTATCCACATTAAATTTCATTTGCCATTTTGTTGCCCAATCACTTAGTTTTGTGAGATCTTTTTGAAGTTCTTCACAGTCTGCTTTGGTCTTAACTATCTTGAGCAGTTTAGTATCATCTGCAAACTTTGCCACCTCACTGTTTACCCCTTTCTCCAGATCATTTATGAATAAGTTGAATAGGATTGGTCCAAGGACTGACCCTTGGGGAACACCACTAGTTACCCCTCTCCATTCTGAGAATTTACCATTAATTCCTACCCTTTGTTCCCTGTCTTTTAACCAGTTCTCAATCCATGAAAGGACCTTCCCTTTTATCCCATGACAGCTTAATTTACGTAAGAGCCTTTGATGAGGGACCTTGTCAAAGGCTTTCTGGAAATCTAAGTACTCTATGTCCACCGGTTCCCCCTTGTCCACATGTTTGCTGACCCCTTCAAAGAACTCTAATAGATTAATAAGACACGATTTCCCTTTACAGAAAACATGTTGATTATTGCTCAACAGTTTATGTTTTTCTATGTGTCTGACAATTTTATTCTTAACTATTGTTTTAACTAATTTGCCCGGTACCAATGTTAGACTTACAGGCCTGTAATTGCCGGGATCACCTCTAGAGCCCTTTTTAAATATTGATGTTACATTAGCTAACTTCCAGTCATTGGGTACAGAAGCCGATTTAAAGGACAGGTTACAAACCTTAGTTAATAGTTCCGCAAGTTCACATTTGAGTTCTTTCAGAACGCTTGGGTGAATGCCATGTGGTCCCGGTGACTTGTTAATGTTGAGTTTATCAATTAATTCCAAAACCTCCTCTAGTGACACTTCAATCTGTGACAGTTCCTCAGATTTGTCACCTACAAAAGCCGGCTCAGGTTTGGGAATCTCCCTAACATTCTCAGCCATGAAGACTGAAGCAAAATATCCATTTAGTTTCTCCGCAATGACTTTATCATCTTTAAGCGCTCCTTTTGTATCTCGACCATCACGGGCCCTCACTGGTTGTTTAGCAGGCTTCCTGCTTCTGATGTACTTAAAAAACATTTTGTTATTACCATTGGAGTTTTTGGCTAGCCGTTCTTCAAACTCCTCTTTGGCTTTTCTTATTACACTCTTGCACTTAATTTGGCAGTGTTTATGCTCTTTTCTATTTGCCTCACTAGGATTTGACTTCCACTTTTTAAAGGAAGTCTTTTTATCTCTCACTGCTTCTTTTACATGGTTGTTAAGCCACTGTGGCTCTTTTTTAGTTCTTTTACCGTGTTTCTTAATTTGGGGTATACATTGAAGGTGGGCCTCTATTATGGTATCTTTAAAAAGTGCCCATGCAGCTTGCAAGGATTTCACTTTAGTCACTGTACCTTTTAACTTCTGTTTAACTAACCCCCTCATGTTTGCATAGTTCCCCCTTTTGAAATTAAATACAGTCATACCTGGCCATGGTGACTGCCAGAGTCTGCCCCATATTCTCTAAGACCGAGCTGCCTTTCAAAAGACACAGGTGACCAGTAGTGATGTGGGCATTTGCCCTGGGCTACGCACACATGACTCCCCATGAGATTGCTGGTCATGGAGCGACACACCTGACCAAAAGCAGAATTCAGCACCCAGGATCATTTTCATTCCCTAGGAGAAGGGAAGGTCTCAAGGTCCCAGTGGAACACCAAGCACACGCTTCTAGGTCTTGAAAGTGCCAAGATGCTGGCCCTTAAAATCACGGCATTTGTAAGATCTCCTAGGTAATTTTTAATAGAATTGATGGCTGGAGTCAGGGTAGTGTAGATAGAGAGAAAAGCCCAACAGGATTGTTATACTCTGCCACACATCCCTAAATATGTGCTTGAAATTTTCTTTGGAACTAATGGCATATCCCAATTACATGGCAACAGAAATGATGTGTTTCCTTGCAGGATATTACTAAGTCTCTAGAGGTCACTGTGTGTTGTTTAGAGCTCTAGTCAGCACACACCCCTGGTAAATAACAGAGACTAAGCTGGGGCCCGAGCTGTGTGGAAGCCAGTTTGTGTTGTAGTTAGTGTAGTTTCCATTAATTGATTGAGATTCCCTGTTCCAAAGGTTTTATCAGTGCTCATTTGGAATATCCTGCAAAGCTTACCACCCTGAACGAGGAGCTATTCCCAACCTTCACCCCATGCGTCATGTGTCTGCCTCCCAGAGAGGGAGGGAGCTACTGGGCCCCACTCAGTCTGCCCTGCATCAGGTGTTTTCATTGGTTGCAGTGCGAAGGGGGTGCAAAGCAGGAGTAAGATGCTACCCACCAAATCAGCGCAGGAGCATTTCACTCTCCCTTTGCATTGGCACCACTGAAGACACGAGGTGCAAGAGGATGGCAAGTTGAGCCCATGTGTTCAGTGCTCGCTGTTCCCTATTGCCGAGGGATGGTCAGCGGTTGAAGCTCATAGTATCCTGGCCTGTGACTAACCGGTCTGTCCCAGCCTTTCACTTGTGTGGATATCTAAATATCTAAGAAGCTAGGAGGAACTGTGGCTGGTGGCAGGGCTGGCTTTAGGCCAATTCAACCAATTCCCCTGAATCAAGCTGTGACGTTGTTGATATAAACTGGGACCATATAGAACATGGTTTGCAACCAAGGTCCTGTAGTGGCACCAAATCTTATGTAAAGGGGGTCATAGATGTCTAAGACCAGGTTATGGGTTGCTGGTTATGATTATGCTGTCTGTATGTCTGTATCATTTTGTTGTTGAAGTTATGAGTATTGGATCTATACTGTCTGTATTTCAAATTTGTGCTGTGTTTCTGAGAAACATCCCAGACAAGTTGGTGTTAGCTCTGCCTAGCCTGCTTGATGGCCCATTAAGGACCATCAGCTACACAATTGACCCATGGAGAGAAGGCAGATACGCCTTGTAACTCAGCAAAGTATGCAGGGACTTGCTCATGTGACTCCAGACTCCATTTTGCTGTAACTTTCCACAGTAAGAACAAAGAGGTTCTTGCACCTGGAAAAGCCTATATAAGGCTAATGCCTCATCTCCATCTTGTCTTCAATCCTTTCTTAACTCTGGAGGGACTTTGCTACAAACTGAAGCGCTGAACAAAGGACTGATGACCCATCCCAGCGGGGGATGTTCCAGAGACTTGATTTAAACCTGCAGTTTACTCCATCACTACTACAAGCCTGCACCAAGAACTTTGCCATTACTGTATGTCATTGATTCCATTTAACCAATTCTAGTTCCCATCTCTACCTTTTTCCCTTTATGAATAAACCCTTAGATTTTAGATTCTAGAGGATTGGCAACAGCGTGATTTGTGGGTAAGATCTGATGTGTATATTGACCTGGGCCTGGAGCTTGATTCTTTGGAATCGAGAGAACCTTTTTCTTTTATTGGAGTGTTGGTTTTCATAACCATTCATCCCCAGGACGCGTGGCACTGGTGGTGATACTGGGAAGCTGGAGTGTCTGTGACTTCCTTTTTGTCTGGCTGGTTTGGTTTGCCTTAGAGGTGGAAAAACCCCAGCCTAGGGCTGTAACTGCCCTGTTTAAGCAATTGGTCCTGAATTGGCACTCTCACTTGTGTCTCGCCAGAACCGCATTGTCACACCTAAGAGGGCCCCACGCCCAAGCCCCAGTATGGCGTACCAGCAAGAGCCAGTGCGCTGTACTGGGGTGGCCCGGCTTCCCTGGGGGGCAATTTAAAGGGCCCGGGGCTCCCCTGCTTCCACCCCCCCAGGCCTTTAAGTAGCCGAGGGAGCCCTGGGGAAGCGGCGGGGCTCCTGCAGCTATTTAAATGACTGGGGCGGCAGAGGCAGCTGGAGCCCCAGGCCCTTTAAACTGCAGGAGCCCTGGGATAGGGCTGCGGGGCTCTGGGGGCTATTTAAAAAGTCCGGGGCTCCCATTGCTTCTACCACCCCGGCCCTTCCCCAAGGCTCCTGCGGCTATTTAAAGGGCCAGAGCAGTAGAAGCAGGGGAGCCCCGGGCTCTTTAAATAGCCCCCAGAGCCCTGGGGTAGCGGGGGGCTCCCGGAGCTATTCAAAGGGCCAGGGCTCCAGCTGCCTCTGCCGCTCTGGTCATTTAAATAGATGCAGGAGCCCCGCCGCTTCCTCAGAGCTCACTCAGCTATTTAAAGGGCCGGGGTGGTGGAAGCAGGGGAGCCCCGGGCCCTTTAAATGGCCCCCAAGTCCTGGGCTGCTCCTGCTACCCCAGTGGGGGAGGGAGGAGGAGGGAGCACTCACCGTACAGGGTGGGCTGTACCTGCACCCCCCCTTCCTGCAGCCAGCCCCTGCCCGCACCAGACCCTACCTCCAGTCAGCCCCTGCCTCCAGCCAGCCCCATGTTCACTGGTACCCTGCAGTTCCCAGGACAGTAACCCTGTGCACCTGCTTCAATGAGGGGGGCAGGGAGCAGCTGGGACCCACACATGTGCACACCTTAGGGTGACCAGACAGCAAGTGTGAATAATCGGGGGGTAATAGGATCCTATATAAGAAAAAGACCCAAAAATCGGGACTGTCCCTATAAAATCAGGACATCATATAAAATTAGCACACCCCCAGGGAGTGGCGGGGACCCACACATGTGAAATGGAGCTCATTTCTAGTTCAGGCCCATCTTTTTAAAAAAGAACTTTAGTATTTTCCCGGCTTTTCAGGCTTTAGTATTTTCAGGCTTTTTGGTTCTTAAATCGCCATTCGGAAAATGGACATATGGTAACCCTATTGGTACAAAAAATACATACTGTGGCACGTCCCTTAAATCAGAACTTTTTATAGGGAACCGGTTGCGAAGAAATGAAAGGCTTTTTTTTAACATTTTTTTTTTTTTTTTTTGGTCATCCCTGCCGGGGCCCCGCTTAAAATGTTCAAATTGGGCCCCGCGCTTCCTAAAGCCAGCCCTGGCTGGTGGAGCTTGTGTTGGGGGAAGGTGAGCTTCCTATCCCTATGAACAGGGTGCTCTGGGGCTGAGCCAGTGCTGCAGGCCTGTGCTTCAACAGCTGCCAAGGGGGGAATCAGAGCTGCACAGGCAGAACCTGCTGGACAGGGGCCTATTCAGGTG
This sequence comes from Mauremys reevesii, assembly GCF_016161935.1. Taxonomy (NCBI): domain Eukaryota; kingdom Metazoa; phylum Chordata; order Testudines; family Geoemydidae; genus Mauremys; species Mauremys reevesii. Next base: position 59,614,264 of record NC_052631.1, on the reverse strand, counting down.
TGTTTGTGCCGTCCTGCTCAGAAGGGAACTTTTTAGCTGCATTTCCTCTCCCAGGGGGGGCAGAGTGGCACAGCTACACCCAAGTTACCACATGTCACCCCAGAACAGCCACACCCACACAGCCATGTGTCACCACGGCGTAGCCACGACATTGCTAACATGTCACCCCAGCAAAGTCATGCCCACATTAACCCTGATTTTTCCCATCGGTGCAGATGAGATGCTTGTGCCATGGACCCTGCACTGCACAGGGACCCCATAGATACTGCCAGCTGCCCTTCAGACTGGGTTTGGTGGGGGGGCTTCATTTACTCAGGGAGTTTCCCCATCACATGGGAAGGGAAACTTCTACTGGGGTGGAAATTCCCCTGGGTCAGCAGAGCAGCGGCCTCCATCTGTGGGATGGAGGCATGTCTCTTCCCCCAAAGGTCCTGGACTGATGGAGTGCTGTGAGTGGCACGCTCATAGCACCAGCCTTGCCTTGTTGAATTCAATCACTGGTGCTTTGTTTGACACTCCCAACTGTCAACATCACTAAGGATGGGCTAGAATAGATCGCCTTTCCAGCCCCCCTTTTCTGGGAACTTGTCCAGCCAGTGTCCACCGCCTGCCATTGGGGCACACACACTCAGCCCTCTCTGGCAGCTGCTCCATGCCTGGGTGTCTCAGTCCAGCTGCTGAGGTGACGAAGGAAGAATAAACCTTGCCAGTCCATTTTAAGGACCAGCTTTTTCTAGAAACCTGGTGCTGAGATTTGCAGGTGCTGTGTCTGAGGCCCATGCAGGCTAGAAGCCAATGCTGGAGCCATTGGAAAGCTGGCAAGCTTCCCTTTCCAGAGCTATGGATTTCCCATTTCTAGCCTTGATGAGTCACAAGTCTAGGGCCCAAGAGTACCATCTCCATGTGCCAGCCTTCTCTCTTTGGAGACCTGAGCTCGGTTCGGATTCATGCTTAGGGATCCAGTGCAATGAGTTTGGCAGAACTCATCCTAGTGGTTATTGGTGAGCTACAAAAACGACCATGCAGATCTGCATAGCCGGCTCTGCTCTGCTCCAGGGAAGCCTAGAAGTTAGATAGCATTAGGACTGAAGTGCATTGGCACAGCTGTGTGGAGCCCTGGTCTGGAATAGCAGCCGGCTATAAATTAGGATTGAGCTAGGTAGAGGGGAGCCCAGGAGTGGGATTGCACAGGGCTGTAAGTGGGGATTTAGGGGCACCAGCAGAGGTGGCGAGAGAAGGGGTATACATCACCTCTCTGCACTCTAGCTCATCCTTGTGCTGTCAGTCTCACTCTCTCTCCCTTTTTTCAGCACCACAGCCATTGGCTGATACCCTGGCCTGATAACTGATAAAATTTGCTTTAATAATTTTTAAATTTTTAAACCTGGGGCTTTGTCATCTTGTGTCATCATTTTTATTTCTTAGCTTTCAGCTATCTAAGTGAACTCTAAAACTTTCATACTGACTGTTTATATCTGACATTGTATCTCTCTAATCTAACCATCATTGACTTTTTTCCATTTTAATACTATGCCATAGTATCAGCGACAGTGAGAAAAATAGCAAATAAAGGTACATGACTATCGTTCTATCTCTATAGAGAATGATAGATATACATGCATCTGTCTCACATAGAGAGATGTGATGTATTCCCTGCAGCCACGGCTGGCTTTAGGAAGTGCGGGGCCCAATTTGAACACTTTCGATGGGCCCCCGGCAGGGATGACTAAAAAAAAGAAAATACATGTAAAAAAAAATCTGGGGCTTGGGCTCACTGGACAGTGCTTCTAGTCTTTGGTGGCACTTCGGCGACGGGTCCTTCACTCGCTCCAGGTCCTCAGCGGCACTGAAGGACCCGATACCGAAGACCCAGATCAAGCGAAGGACCCTCACCGAAGTGCTGCCGAAGACCCAGAGTGAGCGAAGAACCTACCACCGAAGTGCCACCAAAGACCCAGAGCAGTAAAAATTAAAAAGGCGCCTCTAGCCAGGGAAGAGATTCTCACTGGGCACGGGGCCCGATTCGGGGAATTGGTGGAATAGGCCTAAAGTTGGCGCTGCATATTCCACGAACTGAGCATTTGAGCTTGTTCCAGAATCTGGGATGAGCCTATCTTGTGAAAACTGAAATCAAAATAGCACATGCATGTGAATGGACACAGGGTGCTAAAATTAAATTAACCCAGGGGTTCTCAAACTACCTATACTTCTCGCATTTGTATATAGACATCTAAGGCCTGGTCTACACTAGGGTGGGGGGGGTCGAACTAAGGTACGCGACTTCAGCTACGCGAATAGAGTAGCTGAAGTCAAACTACCTTAGTTCGAACTACTTACCCGTCCTGACGGTGCGGGATCGAAGTCTGTGGCTCCCCCGTCGACTCCGCCACCGCAGTTCGCGGTGGTGGAGTTCCGGAGTAGACGGGAGCACGTTCGGAGTTCGATATATCGCGTCTAGATGAGACGCAATATATCGAACTCCGAGAAGTCGATCGCTACCCGCCGACCCGGGCGGGTAGTATGGACATACCATTATTGTTACATCTCTTTGAGATATTACCTGTAATCAGTTTCTTAATGTATTAGGCTTAGACTTGCATGCTTTTTCTTTATTTTGCTTGATGACTTCCTTTATTCTGTCTATTATTACATGAAACCTACCTTTTGTACTTAATATCACTTTTCTTTATTAATAAACCCAGAGTTAGTGTTTAATACCTGGGGGAGCAAACAGCTGTGCATATCTTTCTATCAGTGTTATAGAGAGTGGACAATTTATGAATTTACCCTGTATAAGCTTTATACAGAGTAACATAAATTTATTTGGGTTTTGGATCCCATTGGAAACTGGGTGTCTGGGTGCTGGAGACAGGTATTCTGCTGAGCTGTTTTCTGCTAAGTCGGCAGCTTTGGGGGCATGGGCCAGATCCTCGGGCTATATTGCAGCAGGCTAGCATGTCTGGCTCAACAAGAGAGGTTTCTGGAAGTCCCAAGTTGGCAGGGAAAAATTGGCTCAGAGGTAATTTCTGCACACCAGGTGAACGTCCCAAGGGGATCTCAGTGACCGAACCCGTCACAGAACATTTTATAATAACAACATTTTTCATTTCTGTCCTGCCTTCTTTATGGGAGCGCCTCATTTATGGAGTAAGCCTCTTTACACACCGTGGATTCCCATTTTACAGGTGGAGAATCCAAGAGCCACTGACTGGGCATGGTCACACAAATCTCCTGTGTCCCACCAACAACCCTCACCATACTCCCCTTAATACCCTCCTGAGCCACGGGGAGACATGGACACCCATATCCTGGCACAGTGCTGCATGCCCATGCTTCTAAGCGCACACATGTAATTCTTTACCTCTGTACAAGCAGATGTCATCTTGATTCAACCTTCTAGTGATCGATAGAGAGCCTGAGAAAAGCAATTAAAACAACGACTCGCTCATTACTTTTGAAATTCTTCTACTAAAGCTGACGTTAAAGCTGTTGCTATTCCCCAAACACCTTCCCCCACCCCAACTCCTCTCAGTAAATTAACCCTTCCAAAATAGACACATTCATGAGCCCAGAGATAAAGCAGCAGCACCCACCCAGGATCTTCTTCCGGGGTCTGATTTCCAAAGGAGATGGTATTTACAAGATATTACAGGCGATCCCTTGGGCGCAGCTAGAGAACTGGGGGATGGGCACTTGGTGGGGTTGAGATGGGTAAGTCGCTTCCTCTGTGCTACAGCCCTAGGTCCTGGGACCCCGGAGTTTAAGTGGTGTTGTCAGAGGAAACAGAGCAAGCAACTAGAAAAGGGCTTGAAGGTAAGCATCTAAAACAAATACTATTAACTGGTTGTGCTTACCAAAGAGCGCAGCTGCAGCTGTGTGTTGAGCTCCAGGGCCTAAAGGTACCCAAGAGCTGGGACAGGAATTTGTGGATGACCTGGTGATTATGTTGTATCTAGGAAAAGAAGAAGGAAGAAATGCACAATATGGATGATCAACCTCGTTATCTCTAGCTTGCTTCTTGCTTGCTTATATATACACACCTGTCCCTGGAAATTTCCACTGCTTGCATCCGAAGAAGTGGGTATTCACCCACGAAAGCTCATGCTGCAAAACTTCTGTTAGTCTATAAGGTGCCACAGTATTCTTTGCTGCTTCATGGTACTCAGGCTCACATGGTCTGAGTTCAAGAGGCTCCTGGATTCCTGGCTGACAGTTAGCTTTCCTGTCTCAGCAACCTCAACCTACGATTCGTCCTGCCTCTGGCTGGCTAGGAGACCCATCCCATTCTGGCAGAGGATGAACTGGCTTCAGATTTTCATGCCTTCTTCACCTCTTGGCTGGACTTCAGCAGTGTGCTATATTTGCCCATGAAGCCTTTTCCAGTTCGGAAACTCCAGCTAGTGAGAACACCACAGCGCGTCTCCTCAGCAACACAAGCACATCATCCGCTTCTTATCCTGGCTGCCAATAGAACACAGAATCAAGTTCAAGGTCTTGGTCTTTATCTTCAAGGTGCTTCATGGCCTGGGCCTACAGTATCTAAAAGAGTCTAAAGATCTTGGATGTGACTGTGGTCAATAAAGTGGACCTCTCTGCAATAAGGGTAAAGTTTGTCTGTGCAGGAGCTAGAACTTTCTTTGGAGCTAGTCCAAGACCATGGAATGAATTCCCCTAGGAACAAAGGACTGCCCCAAACCTCCCCACCTTCAGCTCCTAGTACTTGAGGCATTTCTTTGACCTACCCTCTCTAACATAAATACAGAGCATCACGCGTATTATGTAGTCCTGCCTTGAGTGCAGGGGACTGGACTAGATGACCTCTCAAGGTCATTTCCAGTCCTAGACTTGTATGATTATATGCATATATATGCAAATTTAAAAGAAAACAAAACTACACTGCACACCTCTCTTGGGCAGAGGATGAAAGAACAAACATCATGTGACAGATGCTAGCTACACTACTTACTCATACTGCATAACTGGAAGGTGCTTGGATACTGTGGCGATGATCGCGGTATAAGAATCTATAGAGAATAGACTACTATAGAACAGGGGTTGGCAATCTTTCAGAAGTGGTGTGCTGAGTCTTCATTTATTCAATCTAATTTAAGGTTTCGCATGCCAGTCATATATTTTAACATTTTTAGACGGTCCCTTTCTATAAGTCTATAATACATAACCAAACTATTGTTGTATGTAAAGTAAATAAGGTTTTAAAAATATTTAAGAAGCATCATTTAAAATTAAATTAAAATGCAGAGCCCTCCCGGACTGGTGGCCAGGACCCGAGCAGTGTGAGTTCCACTGAAAATCAGCTCATATGCCGCCTTTGGCATGTGTGCCATAGGTTGTCTACCCCTGCTATAGAATCTCTGAAAAGACAGCCTGGGTTGGGAAATAAGGCCTCTGAAAGGAAGAAAGCCAGACTAAACAGGAAGAGACAATAAGCCATTTTCACCCCAGTGGTACCTCCACTGATTTCAGTGAAGTTACATGGGGGACAGACCGTCTCCAAGACATTCTACAGCCAAGGCAGAGGTTATCTGGTAGTGCCGGGTGAAATGAATAAGGCAAACCTGCAGTGACCAAATGGGGACAGAGCATGTCCCCTGGATGCTTAGTCTGTGGGGTTAGAAAGGTTTTCTGAAGGGAGAAGGAGCTGTGATGTGTTACCGTTCATGCACAGCCCAATGTCTAGCATGGGGATGGAACACAACACCCATCAGCCCTGCAGTCACCCACAAGCCACGGCCGTGTGTGTTGCAAGGACTGCCCATTGTGCCCGTACAAGTTGTGGAGCATCTTCAGATGAGCCCACCAGAGAAACACTGTTCAGAGGAACAGGGAGCGTTCACATCCCTGAAAAACAAGGGGACACAAGGAGAGCTCTCCTATGAGCGTGATGTAAAGTGCTGGGGACAGGTTATCTCCTCCTGGCCATTGTTGTCCATTTCCCCTCACAGAGGCTGCACATGGAGAGGCAGCTGAGAACTGATTGCAGGTATCTCCACTGCTCAGTTCTTCTGTGCAGAGAGATGGCATTGGAGGGATACTGCAAACTCTGTGGACCAAAGGGGGCCTCAGGATCATGCTGCTCTCCACGTCCCTGTTTCCCTATCAGAAGATGACAATGTCTGGCTGGGTGTTGGGAGGTTGTCCAGGATCTCAAGGGAGGAAGGAAGGGCAGCCCTATCCTATTTCCAGAAGGATGTGAGGAAAGGCCAATATCTGCTGAAGGGAGAGCTCAGTTCCCTGAAACAACGGACAGATACAGGTGTGACGTTATTGATATAAATTGGGACCATATAGAACATGGGTTGCAACCAAGGTCCTGCAGTGGCACCAAATCTTAGATAAAGGGGGTCATCTAAGGTGTCTAAGACCAGATTATGAGTTGCTGGTTATAATTATGATGTCTGTATGTCTGTATCATTTTTAGTTGAAGTTATGAATGTTGGCTCTATGCTGTCTGTATTTCAAGTTTGTGCTGTGCTTCTGGGGGAAGCCTCCCAGACAAGCTGGTGTTAGCTCTGCCTAGCCTGCTTGATGGCCCATTAAGGACCATCAGCTACACAATTGACCCATGGAGAGAAGGCAGACACGCCTTGTGACTCAGCAAGGTATGCAAAGACTTGTCCATGTGACTGCAGACTCCATTTTGCTGTGATTTTCCACAGTGAGAAAAAAGAGATTCTTATCCCTGGAAAAGCCTATATAAGGCTGATGCTTCATCTCCATCTTGTCTTCAATCCTGCTTCTTACCTCTGGAGGGACTTTGCTACAAACTGAAGCTCTGCACAAAGGACTGAATGACCCATCAAAGCGGGGGATGTTCCAGAGACTTGATTTGAACCTGCAGTTTACTCCATCACTGCTGCAAGCCTGAACTAAGAACTTTGCAATTACTGTATGTAATTGACTCCATTTAACCAATTCTACCTCTCATCTCTACCTTTTCCCCTTTATAAATAAACCTTTAGATTTTAGATTCTAAAGGATTGGCAACAGCGTGATTTGTGGGTAAGATCTGATGTGTATATTGACCTGGGTCTGGGGCTTGGTCCTTTGGGATCGAGAGAACCGTTTTCTTTTATTGGGGTGTTGGTTTTCATAATCATTCATCCCCAGGACGAGTGCACTGGTGGTGATACTGGGAGACTTGAGTGTCTAAGGAAATTGCTTGTGTGACTTGTGGTTAGCCGGTGGGGTGAGACCGAAGTCCCTTTTGTCTGGCTGGTTTGGTTTGCCTTAGAGGTGGAAAAACCCCAGCCTAGGGCTGTGACTGCCCTGTTTAAGCAATTGGTCCTGATTTGGCACTCTCAGTTGGGGCCCGCCAGAACCGCATCGTCACAACAGGGCCCTGCTAGCTATTGTTGTGACCTGTTGAGTTACACAGCCAAACATCTGTTGGAGGGATTGGCTCTCTGAAATAAATAGCCAGGCCTCTTTCCCAGAAGATGGTTATTCCACATCTCTCCTGTTGTGTGGGAGAAGGAGCGTGGCACTAGGCTTTTCATCCAATTCAAAATGGGAGGAGCTTTTTATTTATCTTGTTGAAATCATGCAATTTTTTGTGAAATGAAAAATCTGTTCTCCAAACAGGTTCTGAAAATAATTTTTGGGAAACCTAATGGACCGAAATCACCCTGTGATAGCAGAGCATCTTCACACCTGGCTAATGGGAGCAAGTAGCTCAGACAGGTCAGCTCCTTTCCTGGGGATGGCTCTGAGCCAGAAGGGACATGGGCCTCCACACTGCTTTTCTGGCCCTGACATCAGACATGAAGCTCAGGCCCACAACGTCTAGCTGGAAGAAAACCAGGAAGTTATGGGCTGGACTCTTCTATAAAGAGTTTGTTATTACGGCTCCCTGTCTGTAACAGGGAGCAGGATTTAACCCTGGATGGATGGAGGGATGACCCAGCCTCTCAGCAGAACCTTGCATAACCAAAGCTACTGAGCGAGTTCTGCCGACTCCTTGAGGCAGGTGCAGTTTGTTATCTGCAGCAGGGTAGTAGAGGTGGGTGACCTCTGGTACCAGGAACTAGAGGCAGAGAGGGCCTGGAAGGAATCTTAAGACCAGCCAGGACTGAGGAGAAAGCTCAGGCTGAAGGCTATGTTCATTTCCTATTATTAGTGTGACCAATAAGCCCCACCCAACACGGGACTGAGCGTGCACTTACAAAGCAGCTGTAGACTCTATTTGAATAAGGGCAGGAATGTCATCTGCTCACATGCCTTCCCCAGGGAAACCAGCCAAAGCTGAAATGGAGACAGAGCAGTGATTCCTTTCCCTACAGATCACGCCTTCCTACAGGGTGGATAAATCCTCCTCCCAGTCTGGGGCTGCTCTAGCTTTTTTTGCTGCCCCAAGTGCGGCAGGCAGGCTGCCTTCGGCGGCTTGCCTGCGGGAGGTCCCTGGTCCCTCGGATTTGGTGACTTGCCTGCGGAAAGTCCTCCGGTCCCGTGGCTTCGGTGTACCCACCGTGGACTCTGTGGGACCAGAGGACGGACCTCCCACAGGCACACCGCTGAAGTCTTCCTGACTGCCGCCTTCGCAGGGTCTGGCAGGGCGCTCCCTGGCTTGCTACCTCATGCACGCTTGGAGCCAGGGCCAGCTCCAGACCCCAGCGTGCCAAGCGTGCGCTTGGGGCGGTGTCCCGCGGGGAGGGCGGCAGGCGGCTCCGGTGGACCTCCTGCAGACTTGCCTGCAACGGGTCCACTGGTCCCGCGGCTCCGGTGGAGCATCCGCATGCATGCCTGTGGGAGGTCAACCGGAGCCGCAGGACCGGCGACCGGCAAAACGCCCCCCGCGGCACGCCGCCCTGCTTGGGGCAGCGAAATTACTAGAGCCGCCCCTGCTTGGAGCACTGGTGCCTGGAGCCGCTGCTGGCCCCAGGGGAGGCAATGCAGTCAGACTCCCCTTGAGCTCCTGCTGCCTCAATGAGCACAGACTGAGATCTCTGCTATGGTCCATTGTTAACCCTGCCACTGACTCACTGCAGCCTGGGAAAAAACGCTGAGCCGCTTTCTGTGTCAGCAACAAAGAATCCTGTGGCACCTTATAGACTAACAGACGTTTTGCAGCATGAGCTTTCGTGGGTGAATACCCACTTCTTCGGATGCAAGACAGGGAAATCCCTGTGGGAGTTTCAGGCAAAGGGGATGCATCAATGAAGTCTGCTAGGTATCTCATTACGCCAATCTCATTAACATGGCTGGTGCTCAGATCAGGTGGGGATGGGCACCAGCATAAACCCTGAGAGAGAAACGTCTCACGAAAGAAGAGCCACAGACAACCTGGCTGTAAAGCATTGCCAGGGGGGTTGGGTAAACAATACTCTGCAAGACATGACGGAGGCTTGGTAATTTAGTCTAGGCTGGAGCATCTATGTTATGATTGTATTTTACCTGTATCCATTTATGTCCAATACTTCGTCTTGAACTCTCTGCTCTATTAGATGATTGTATACTTGCTTTGGCTAGGAATGTAAGCACTGTGAGTTAAGCAGAGCAGTGATCCGAGGTGTAACTGATAAATTAGGGTGTTCTCTTTCCTTAAGGAGCAGCGAATCTGTGACCGGGGGCTGGATGCTCCAGGCAGATGCTTGGGGGGAGGGAGTTGGGTCTGCAAGACCTAGAGGGGAGGGCGTGTGTTGCTGTGGCCTGTGGAGTGGGGAGCTAATTGATGGCAGGTTGTGATGTTATTGATATAAACTGGGACCATATAGAACATGGGTTGCAACCAAGGTCCTGTAGTGGCACCAAATCTTAGGTAAAGGGGGCATATAATGTGTCTAAGACCAGGTTATGGGTTGCTGGTTATGATTATGCTGTCTGTGTGCATGTATTATTTTTAGTTGAAGTTATGAATATTGGCTCTATACTGTCTGTATTTCAAGTTGGTGCTGTGCTTCTGGGAAACATCCCATACAAGTTGGTGTTAGCTCTGCATAGCCTGCTTGATGGGCCATTAAGGACCATCAGCTACACAACTGACCCATGGAGAAAAGGCAGACACGCCTTGTGACTCAGCAAAGTATGCAGGGACTGGCCCATGTGACTCCAGACTCCATTTTGCTGTAATTTTCCACAATAAGGACAAAGAAGTTCTTACACCTGGAAGAGCCTATATAAGGCTGATGCCTCATCTCCATCTCGTCTTCAATCCTGCTTCTTACCTCTGGAGGGACTTTGCTACAAGCTGAAGCTCTACACAAAGGACTGAATGACCCATCCCAGCGGGGATAATCTCCAGAGACTTGATTTGAACCTGCAGTTTATGCCATCACTGCTACAAGCCTGAACTAAGAACTTTGCCATTACTGTATGTAATTGTTTTCATTTAACCAATTCTAGCTCTCATCTCTACCTTTTTCCCTTTATGAATAAACCTTTAGATTTTAGATTCTAAAGGATTGGCCACAGCATGATTTGTGGGTATTATCTGATGTGTATATTGACCTGGGTCTGGGGCTTGGTCCTTTGGGATCGAGAGAACCGTTTTCTTTTATTGGGGTGTTGGTTTTCATAACCATTCATCCCCAGGACGAGTGGCACTGGTGGTGATACTGGGAGACTGGAGTGTCTAGGAAATTGCTTGTGTGACTTGTGGTTAGCCAGTGGGGTGAAAGCGAAGTCCTCTTTTTCTGCCTGGTTTGGTTTGCCTTAGAGGTGGAAAAACTCCAGCCTAGGGCTGTGACTGCCTTGTTTAAGCAATTGGTCCTGAATTGGCACTCTCAGTTGGGTCCCGCCAGAAACGCATCGTCCCAAAGGTAAGAAGCAGGATTGAAGACCAGATGGAGATGAGGCATCAGCCTTATATAGGCTCTTCCAGGTGTAAGAACCTCTTTGTCCTTACTGTGGAAAATTACAGCAAAATGGAGTCTGGAGTCACATGGGCCAGTCCCTGCATACTTTGCTGAGTCACAAGGCGTGTCTGCCTTCTCTCCATGGGTCAATTATGTAGCTGATGGTCCTTAATGGGCCATCAAGCAGGCTATGCAGAGCTAACACCAACTTTTCTGGGACTTTTCCCAGAAGCACAGCACCAACCTGAAATACAGACAGTATAGAGCCAATATTCATAACTTCAACTAAAAATAATACATGCACACAGACAGCATAATCATAACCAGCAACCCATAACCTGGTCTTAGACACATTATATGCCCCCTTTACCTAAGATTTGGTGCCACTACAGGACCTTGGTTGCAACCCATGTTCTAATGGTCCCAGTTTATATCAATAACGTCACACAGGTACAGACAAGGCTCCCTCTCGTAAGAGCAGGTGTAGCCAGGTGCCCAACAACCCTGGGACGTGTCACATTCTCCCATCCCAGCTCTGCTGATGCTCCTCAGATCCAACCTGCTATCTCACTCCAGGGCTTCCCTGCACCCTACAGGCCTGCTAATCTCCCCTCATTCCTGACCTGCTGGCCTTGTGCTTAGCAGCCTCCCCCCAGAGTTTCCCTTCCCTTGACTGGGGGTGTGATGGGCACTGGGAACTGAGACCTCCAGCTGCACACACAACCCATTTCCTCCCCAGAGGGTTTCACAGGCAATAGGAAATTCCTCTTTCTCACCTAGCTGGGAGCTGGGCTGAGAAAGGCAGGACCTGGTGCCATCTTCCCTTCCCCTGGCTCTCCTGGCCATCCCTCCTGCTGCAGCCCCATGTGTGCATCTGTGCCATTCACCTGGCGACCAGCAGAGCACTTCACATGCTGCACAGCCACCTCCCCTCGGAGGCTCTGAGGGGTCGGGGAGCAGGCAGGATGTGCCAGGCTTGCAACATTGGCACAGTGTGCTGGGTGGAGGTGCTGTGGGGTGGGTCAGGGAGCCCCATGCAAATGGGCCGGGCAGCAAGTGCCATGTTGAGGCCGTGGCAGCGCTGCCCCAGCACAGCAGCTGTCGCGACCTCTATGGTACAGCACTGGGGGCGGGGACCTCCTCCAACACCACATGCAGCAGAAAGTGCTTAGTTGCCATGGCAACACCACAGTACCCAGTGCTGGAAAGCTCCTTTCCCAGAGGAGAGATACGGGCTCATTGGAGTAGTGCCCAGGGCCTGGAGCTCAGCTGCCAGGTTTCCTCCTCTCATTCCCTGCGGCCCATCATCGTCCCAGGAGCTTTCAGGGCCAGATGGGGATAGGGACCCTCAACCAGCTGCAGGGAGAGATAGATTAAAGCCTGAAGAGCTGAGTCTGCATGGGGCATGACAGCCCTCACAGCCTCGGGGCTCAGGCACTCAGAATCACAGTGAGATTTGGGTAACAAGCTCTGCCCAGCCTCTGCCGAAATCCTCCCTGAGGCTGAATGTCCCGGGGGCCATGACCATGTGTGAGGACTTTGCAGTGTCAGTCTTCCAGCCAGGGGGGGCCAGGCCTGCTTTTGCAGGAGTGCTTATTAGAATAGAATATCAAGGCTGGAAGGGACCTCAGGAGGTCATCTAATCCAACCCCCTGCTCAAAGCAGACCCAATTCCCAGACAGATTTTTACCCCAGTTCCCTAAATGGCTCCCTCAAGGATTGAACTCACAACCCACTGAGTTATCCCTCCCCCCAGGCAATTATTAATCTATTAACTATTAATCAAAGGTGACCGCTCAGTGAGATGAGTCAGGGAGGCTTAGATCAGACCATAGACACAAGGGTCTCTCTGCCCAAATCCATCACCAAAGGGCCCCCACTTGGGCCGCCCCAACAGAGAGGCCAAATGCTGAATGGGTCACAGAGACGGAACTTCCTTCTCCGCCCTGCAGGTGCCTCTGCAGGCCTGAGGCTCAGGGGTGGGTGACGGGCCAGGGGAAGCTGGCCCTGCCAGTGCAGAGTACAGAGAAAGGGTGGGTGCTCTAGAGTACAAGGTTAGCCTGAGCCCTAGGAACAGGGTAAACGTGGGTGCCCCTAGAGTGTGTGAGTAACAAAGAATTTTGTGTGAGTAACAATAGGAAGTGTCTTCTCTTCTCGTCTCTCCTGGGCTTCTGGCTCTGCAGGGAGGGGAAGGGAATGGTGACTCAGTTCAGCTCTGTGCGATTTTCTGTGCAGTTCCCCCAGGGCTGGCTTGGGCACAGTCACACATCACCCACAGAAAAGCTGGGCTAATCCTCAATCTGATGCAACTCACCGAATGTTTGATTTGAAACAGTAGCAGTGTCTCTAGCAAGGGGGGAGCTGCAGTACCTCGGAGGCCAGCAGATTCTACCCTGGCGGTGCTGGTGCCTCAGGGTTGAGAGTGGTCAAGTCGCACACTGAGCATGGTGTGGTTGAGATGCTCAGTGTGGTGCTGGTTTCCCCATGCTCTCTTATCAGGGTGGTACAGCCTCAGCACCGTATTCCTAAATGAAGTGTTTCTCCAGCACTTTTCTTGCCTGGAGCTCAGTGTCCTTTGCAAGGGTATCTGTTACCGAAGTGAGGTGCCAGGACTGCGCAGTGAGTCAGTGGCAGGGCTTCCTTGGCTCGAGGTTTCCTTCGTGGAATTAATACATTTATTATGAATAGTCTGTTCCTTTTCTGCTCCTCTATTGTTGCCTCCTTGGGGCCCTGCTCGTCACAGGCCTCTGTGCCAAGCCACTCTGAACATAGCTGCGCCACGTTATGGAGCATACAAAAGCAGCAGCTAAGGGCTCAGTGCAGGGTTGGCCCAGACCGTCAAAGGTATTTAGGCTCGTAATTTGAACCCAGTGGATGTTAGGGTCCTAAATACCTTTGAGAGCCTGGCTCTCTGTGCCTGGTTTCCAGCTTGCCTGAGTGATTTCCCCAGAGCGGAGTGGGCAGGAGTGTCGGGCTCTGATGGACTCTCCTCTTTGCAATGCTCCACCCCAAGGGAATCCTCACAAGCAGCTGTTTGATTGCCTCAAGGTGCTGCTGTCTGAGCAGGGCGGAGACGCAGAAAATATCGTGGGGCTTGAGGCTGGCTCAGGACCCTACACCAGACCTGCTCCATTACTCAGGCAAAGAAAATCTGCCCTTATTGAGCCTGCTGTTCTCCCAGCCTGGGATCACTCCCAGTCAGAGTCTGCCCACAGAACTACCGAGCTGAGCCCGGTAGCATCCCAGCCCCTGGTCGCCCACTGCCCGCTGTGCTGTGGGCGTGATAGAGCTGTGATGCAGCGACACTGCCACCTTGCTTGTAGTTCCCACATTTGCCTGTAGGAGGCAGTAGGCTGCATGCTAGAGCATTGAGGGGCCTAGATTTATAGGGACTCTCCAACAGCTTTGCTCCCAGGCGCTGATGAGGGTGACTGGGGGGTGAGGGGGAGGTGATGGAAGCAAGTGGGTGGGGTGCCCCCTCTGGTCCATGTCCATTGCCCCATGCTGCTGATCACTACACGGGCTCCCTGCACCAGGGCCGCCCAGAGGATTCCGGGGGCCCGGGGTCTTCGGCGGTGGGGGGCCCTTCCGTTCCGGGACCCGCCGCCGAAGTGCCCCGAAGACCCGTGGCGGGGGCCCCCCCTGCCGCCGAATTACCGCCGAAGCGGGACCCGCCACCGAAGTGCAGCCCGGTCTTTGGCGGTAATTCGGCGGAGGGGGGACCCGCCGCGGGTCTTCGGGGCACTTCAGCGGCGGGTCCCGGAACGGAAGGGCCCCCCGCCGCCGAATTACCGCCGAAGACCGAGCTGAACTTCGGTGGCGGGTCCCGCTCCATCTTCGGCGGTAATTCGCCAATGGGGGGTCCTTCTGCCCTGGAGCGGAAGGACCCCCCGCCAGCGAAGACCGGGAGCAGAAGAAGCTCCTGCGCCCGGCCCCGCAAGAGTTTTCTGGGCCCCCCGGAGTGAGTGAAGGACCCCGCTCCAGGGGCCCCGAAAAACTCTGGTGGGGGCCCCTGTGGGGCTCGGGGCCTGGGGCAAATTGCCCCTCTTGCCCCCCCCTCTGGGCGGCCCTGCCCTGCACTGCACTGAGCTTCAAGGCCCTTGATGGCAGAGCCCCCTGAGCCCCCTCTTCCACTGGAGATGGGGGAAGCAGTGGCAGTTGCTGGGGGGATGAACATGTGCTGAGCAGGGTCCCCAGCTTGCCCTGCCCACCCTCTCCATCTCTGCAGTGTGGGGGAGGGGTGACAGCTGCAGCCGGAGCTGCTGGTGGGAGATAAGGCTCTATGAGACCTGAGCCAGGGCATTTCCTGAGGTATGGCCGGGCCAGAGGAAGTGCAACACTTTACACAAGTACCCTCAGCCACTGTGTGCATTTCACTCCATTGCCAAGCCTGGGGTGTGGGGCATGCAGGGTAAAACACTGCCCTTATTGCTGTGAACATTGGCAGTCTCTCCTGAGGGCAGCCTGGGGCCAGGGCAGGGCAAGCAGTCAGGGCCGGCTCCAGACCCCAGCGCGACAAGCACGCGCGTGGGGCGGCAGTTGCCGGCAGGGGCGGCAGACTGGGCCGGCGGACCTGCCGCAGTCATGCCTGCGGGAGGTCCACCGGAGCCCCGGGACGACCGGACCTGCCGCAGGCATGACTGCGGAAGGGGCGCTCCTCCCGCGGCTCCAGTGGACCTCCCGCAGGCGTGACTGCAGACGGTTCGCTGGTCGCGCGGGTCGGCTCAACCGCAGCCGCTGGACCAGCGAACTGCCCGCAGCTGCGGGAGGTCCAGCCGAGCCGCGCGACTAGCGGACCCTCACCAGTCAAGCCCGCGGGAGGTCCGCTGCTCCCGGGGCACCTCCCGCGCATGACTGCTTGGGGCGGCGGAATATGTAGAGCCGCCCCTGGCATCAGTGCAGTGATCTGGGAGGCCAGGAGGAAGTGGGAGCTAGGCCCTGGAAGAGCCAGGTGGGTCCTTCCCTCTGGATAGGTGTGGAGGACGCTGATTGACACAGCTACTGGTTCCCCCATGCCAAGCGCCCACAGACACTCTTCCTCATCTCCTGCCTCTGCGAAAGCCTCCCGGAGGTGACCCGTGCCTGCCCTTGGGCTCACCCAAGGCCCCGTGGAACCTGGGGCCAGCCCTGCATGTAGCCTCCCCTGCTGCCTGGGTGGGTGAGAAGGGTCACTAACTCCCCAGGGCCACTCGGTACATGGGTCCCTGCTGAGGCTGCCAGCAGATATTGCCCATGGGAGTGTTGTGTAGCTGGTTGTCGTGGTAATAGACTCTTGTGTTGCTATGGCAACTGAGTTAGATTATTAGGGGATAGCCCAGCCAGTTTTAGCTGGCTGCTAGTTCTGTGTGTGGCAATAAATGGCTGCTTCAAGGTTTACAGCTCTCTGTGACTCCAGTGATTTCTTCCTAAAACTGTTGCTCCCAAGGACATAACAATGTGGCGACGAGGATGGGATCTCTGTGCTGCCCCAGCAACAGAAGGACGTAGAAGTTAAGGTACAAACAAACAAACAAACAAACCCACCTTTTTTGCTGCTGGAAGGGAGTGAGAGCTGGCTTCTTTGCACTGATTGTGCAAAATGAAACTAAAATCATGGCTACACTTACAGGGTCACTGGACCCTTTTGAGCAGGGCTGGCTCCAGACCCCAGCGCGACAAGCACGCGCGTGGGGCGGCAGTTGCCGGCAGGGGCGGCAGATTGGGCGGGCGGACCTGCCGCAGTCACGCCTGCGGGAGGTCCACCGGAGCCCCGGGACGACCGGACCTGCCGCAGGCATGACTGTGGAAGGGGCGCTCCTCCCGCGGCTCCAGTGGACCTCCCGCAGGCGTGACTGCGGACGGTTCGCTGGTCGCGCGGGTCGGCTCAACCGCAGCCGCTGGACCAGCGAACTGCCTGCAGCTGCGGGAGGTCCAGCCGAGCCACACGACTAGCGGACCCTCACCAGTCAAGCCCGCGGGAGGTCCGCTGCTCCCGGGGCTCCGGGGCACCTCCCGCGCATGACTGCTTGGGGCGGCGGAATATGTAGAGCCGCCCCTGCTTTTGAGGACACTATAATGCAATGGCATGTATATACTGAGCGTTTCGAGCTTTTTGTTATTGCAAATGACATGACAGAAGAGAAGAAGGTGCCAATATTCTTAAGTGTTGTAGGGGCTAAGACCTACTCCCTGCTACACAGCTTACTACACCCTGTTAAGCCAGAGACTAAATCTTACAGTGACATTGTGGAAATCCTGGCATCCCATTTTCCCCCCAAACCACTGGCAATTGCTGAAAGATATCGGTTCCACAAAAGAGACCAAAAGGAAGATGAAACAGTTGTACAATTTGTAGCAATTTTAAAAAAGCTAGCAGAACACTGTGTGGCCTCTAAATGAAGCTATACGGAAGTGCCTACTGACAGAGGCTCAGCTTACATTACAGAAGGCTGTTGATATTGCTGCCTCCATGGAACTGGCTACAAGGGAGGCGCAATACATCGGTGCATCCCCTAGGATGCAAAAAGTGTCACAAGGACCAACCCACAAAACGGTGCAGAGTCAAGAATGTTACCGCTGTGGTAAGCCGGGTCACCAGGCATCAGAATGCTGGTGTAAGGAACCGGTGTGTCGACACTGTGGCAAAAAGGGACATATTGTGTGTGCCTGTAAACAAAAGAAAAAGAGGTCTGCGGTCTGGCCGACCAAAAAGGGAAATCTGCATACCCTAGAGCAGACCCAGGATGACCAAGGAGATACCTCATCACAAGAAGAAGAGCCATTCCAAGTTTTGTCTTTGGCAGTGGGCTCACATGAATACTGGGTAACCCTGTTGTTTGATGGCAAATCTATATGCATGGAACTGGTCTTAGAGACTGTGTATAAAGAAAAGCTGCAGCATCTTCTGCTTAAAGCAACAAAAACAGTGCTGAAGACATATACGGGAGAAGCTGTGCTCATATTGGGCATTACTGATGTTAAGGTGGAGCTCAATGGACAGGCTGCTAAATTGTCCCTGTTTGTGGTGAGAGGTAATTACCCAGCCTTAATGGGTAGGTCTTGGCTTAGGACGATCCAGCTGAATTGAGCAGAAGTGCACCAAGTGACTAAAGAAGAAACTGGTCTGACCACTATACTAAGGAAACATACTGCTGTTTTTGGAGCGGATCTGGGAAATATGAAGGGAATCACTGTGACAGTGAATATTAAACCTGACAATCAACCAAAATATCTGAAAGCCAGAACTGTGCCATATGCCATCAGGCCAAAGTTTCAAGAGGACCTGGAGTGCCTGGTCACAAATGGAGTCCTAATACCAGTTACAACTCATGGGCAACTCCTATTGTTCCAATAATGATGAAAGATGGCTCCCTCCAGATTTGCGGTGATTTTAAAGTCATTGTCAACCCAGTGTTGTGTGCAGAGCAATAGCTGCTTCCCTGCATCGATGACCTCTTCGCAGGCCTGGCTGGGGGACAAAAGTTCAGTAAGAGTGATCTGAGTCAAGCATATTTACAGATGCACATTGATGAAAAGTCCCAAGAGCTGTTTACTATTGTGACCCATAAAGGGCTTTATTGATACTGTTGCCTACTCTTCGGAATAACATCTGATCCTGCCCTGTTCCAAAGGGCTATGGACCAGATCTTGTGTGGCTTGCCAGGAGTCCAGTGCTATCTGGATGACATCCTGGTCACTGGAAGGAATGAGGAGGATCACCTAAAGAATTTAGAGGCTACCCTACAAAGACTGAAAGAGTATGGACTGCGAGTCCACAAAGGCAAGTGTGAATTCTTCCAGCCCTCTGTTGAATATTTGGGACACATCATTGATGCTACAGGTCTTCGTAAGACCCCCTGCCAAAGTTAAGGCTATTGTGGAGGCTCCCCCTCCTCGAAATGTTAGCCAGCTTCGCTCGTTTCTAGGCCCGAGGCAGCAGAGGGACATGAGGTCTCTGGGACCTTGCCATAAAGATCAGGGATCTCCAGGGATGGGGAAGAAGCCCACTCTCCCAAGACCCTGAAGGCCTGGTACCACCCCGGTGGGTCTCAGCCATGCACCTGGTGGGCTCAGGCACAGGGCTGGGTGCTCTGTGCAACACTGGCTGGGATATCCCTGAGTGTGAGGGGCAGGAGGCTGAGGGGCTGTGATGGACCCACTGGCAGGAGGCTCCTGTGAGGAGGGCCTGGGGGCACTCGGTGGGCTGGGCTCATCCCTGTACCACTCACCCCAAGTGAAACCCTGTTGCTGATGGCTGGGCCTGTGGAGATGGCTTAGGACAGGAGTGGGCATCTTGGCAGTGGTGGGAGAAGAAGCAGCCAGCGCCGTGGGAGTGTTTCCGTGGCAGGAAGCACAGGGTGCCAAGTTCCAGTGCTTCAGTGTCTCAGGACAGCAGAGCCCCATCCCACCTCTGTCGCTGGCCTGACCCTGTCCTGCGGCCCCTGTGCAATGCCTTGGCATGACTCCCCATGCCCATTGGCATCACCACAATCAGAATTGGGCCCGTTGTGCAGGGACATTCAAGGGCTGATCCTGATGACAGGTTCCTAGAATAAATCCAGAATGGAGCTCCCGAGGTCAGTGGCATGGCCCTGGGGTGCCCCGGAATGCAGCCTCTGGCCCTAAACTTCTACAGCTTCAAGGGGCTCCAATCTCCCTGTGGCTGATCCCCCAATATGCCCTCACTCCAAGGAGCCAATGGAGCTGCCTGGGAGGCCAGCCAGAGCCACTGTGGGTGCTGGGGCATCGACAGGCCCTGGGTGTGGATGACACTAAGGCTCAAGAGAGATGAACTTATGCCAAGGCAGCAGGCCCTAGCATAAGTCCAGCGTGGGGGAGAGAGTGCTCCCATTCTGCCATTTCTGGCAGCACACAAGGACTGGGCAGTCATCCCGCCTGCTCCTGGCGGGGGCTGATGGATGACGTCACACAGCAGATGCCTTTTGTACCCAGCAGGCTGGAGGAGTAGGCAGCAGAGGCAGCTGCCTTTAAATACTATGCTACTGAAGGCTCCAGTTAATAATAGCAGCCAGTGCAGGCAAAGAGGGGTTTTTCCTGCCTCGCAGCATTGCTAGCATGGGCTCCCCCAGAGCAGATGGCACCATTACACAAACCACACAACAGATGCCCACTAAGGGGAGAGCCATGCAGCGGGGATAGGCCAGAAATGCAGCTCCCTCTTGATGCCTCGGGCTGCTGAATCCTTGTACACTCATTGCAGATGTGGGGTGGGGGGTCAATTCCCCAGGCAAGTCCCAATCCCAGCCCGCCCCACGGAGCTGCTGGGTGTGTAGGGGGATCACTCTGGATTTACACCGGGGAAGTTGAAAGCAGGATCTGGTTCAAAGGTGACGCCTTAAACACCCCCCTTGTCCTTGCAACACCTGGCACTACTATCCCAGAGAGGGCTCCACAGTCAATGGGATGAGCCCTGTGTAGTGCCCTTCAGCCAGGACTGAGATGTGACGCATAGAAAGGGGGCAGTGTCCTGAGGCTTCTGGACACACACAGGCCCTGTCATCCCTCCAGTGCCCAGCTCCCAGCCTGGCATCACCACACTCCAGAGCATGCTGGGGCCTAATGCTATCAACCTGAGCCAAACAGCTCAGGCCAGGCCTAGACCTCAGTTCTGTGGGGTGGGGATGAAACTCTCTTGAGGATCCCAGAACCCTGAGCCAATGTTACCCCCTGCCTCAGCAAGAGAGATCTTTGCTGGAGCTTAACCTGCGTGTCAGATCCCGCCACATCTGTCTCTCAACCTCCCCAGCAAACTCTGAGACTCTGCCAGACTTCACCGTGCCTTGCAGGGACCAGTCAGCAAAGCCCAGTGCTTGAGCTCCTCCAAAACGTCTCTCTGCAGCGCCAGCCCCATCACTGGACACACAGGAATTCCCATGGCTGCTGCACAGCCTGTTAATCTAGCTGAGAACCCACGTGGTACTTTAATATACAGCACTGCAACGGTTTATAGTAAACCTAAGATCACGTTTATTAACCAAGGGTAGAGATTTCAGTGATACTGGGCTGTTTACAAACAAAACCAAAACAGCTCGCTTTCTCGCAACTGACCCTTAACTCCAGCCATGCCTCAGCAGCATTCTCACTCATCCAGCTACCAGCAACTTCAGCCCCTCAGGTGGAAGGATCCACCGTTCCCAGACCCAGAGGGTGTTGATCTCTTTGTCCCCTCAGCAATGGGCCCAAGGAGGCGCCTTCCTGCCCTTGTATTGCCCAGCAAACCTTTGAAATAGATCCTTTAAAAAGTAACCACAGGCAGAGCTCCTCTCTCCTACAGCTTGTTCTTTGCAGTGCAGGTGCCAAAGCCCTTCTTCAGCCTCTCAATTGGCTTGATCACTTTGCTTACCTTAAATGCAAATATCCCTTCACTGTTCTTTGCTTGTGATCAAACCCTGCTGTTGTCTCACCCGCCTGTTAGCTCAAGCCAGGCAGACAAGTAAATCCACATCCCTTTGTCTAGGCCAGGCTTGTTGAGCCACAGTTGTAAGAAGATATTTCCACACATACATAACTCTTTGTACACCCCCTGTATGTTCACTATGCCATGCTATTCATGACTGGTGTGTGACCCGTTCATATGATACCTTACCAGGCACTGTCTGGCTACGTATTCTGACAGCAGTGTGTTGGGTGCGCCCTTTGCCTGCTGGCGCAGTGAATCCAGGCAGTCAGGGAGCAAAGCCTGTGAAGGGCAGGGTCTCAGGAGCTGCTAAACCAGAATGGACCCAGGCCCCAAAACAGGGACACAGACATTGTGCTGCGTGGTCTCTGCCACTCCAACTGCACCTGTGCCACAGCTCAGCCTGGGGCTGCACTCCTGTCGCTGGTGGGGGCGGTGGCCCCTCTAGCCAAAGTGACTTGCACCAGCAGGAGCCCTCAGATTTCAAGCCGAAATAGTGTCACGCTGACCAGGGGCGGCTCTAGCCATTTTGCCGCCCCAAGCACGGCGGCACACCGCGCGGGGGGGGGGAGCTCTGCCGGTCACCAGTCCTGCGGCTGCTCCACCGAACCCACGGGACCAGCGGACCCTCCTCAGGGACGGCTGTGGGAGGTCCAGCCGGAGCCACCTGCCGCCCTCCCGGGGACCGGCAGAGCGCCCCCTGTGGCATGCCGCCCCAAGCACACGCTTGGCATGCTGGGGCCTGTAGACGCCCCTGACGCTGACAGTGATGCAGGGCATCTGCACATGGGGCGTGTGTGGGTGTAGCTACAGCAGTGCAAACACAACCAGACCCACAGTCTCTGTGAATCAGGCCCAGATCCTCAAAGGTATTTAAGTGCCTAACTCCCACACACCTAAATACCTTTGTGGATCTAGATCTTACTTCTTCCCTGCTCTGCCAAGCTCATCAGCCTTTCACTTGCATCCTCATCCCACTGCCACCTAGGCCAGAGCAGGGCGCCAAGTTTCTCAGGCTGCTCCAGGCATCAGATGTTGTGTCTCCATCACTGCAGGGAAAGCAGGGACTCCTGAACTCCAGGCGAGGCAGAGAAGGGCCACAGCTGCAGGAACAAAGCTCTCATACAGGCCTCACTTCTCTCTTACCCACTCACACAATGTTGTGTATTTGGTTGTCATGGTTTTTGTTCCTATGGCAACTGAGTTAGATTATTAGGGGATAGCTCAGCCAGCTTCGGCCGGCTGAGTGAGCTCTCTGTGTCTGTAAATAAAATGGTAGTTTTGTTAGCTATCTGCTCTCTGGCCTCAAGTGATTTCTTCCTAAACCGGCTGCCCCCAAGGATATAACAAGTGGCGACGATGGATGGGATCCTGGTGCTGCTCTAGTAACAGAAGGAAGTAGAAGTCAAGGTAAAGAACAAACAAAGAAAAATACTGCTTGTTTACACTGACTGTGAAAGTGAAACTAAAAATCATGGCTACTCTGACCAGGCCACTGGAACCTTTTGATGAGAATATAGAGCAGTGGCATGTGTATACTGAGCGTTTTGAGCTTTTTGGTATTGCAAATGACATTACAGAAGCGAAGAAGGTGCCAATATTCTTAAGTGTTGTAGGGGCTAAAACCTACTCCCTGCTACGCAACTTACTACACCCTGTTAAGCCTGAGACTAAATCTTACAGTGACATTGTGGAAATCCTGGGGTCCCATTTTTCCCCAAAACCACTGGTAATTGCTGAAAGATATCGGTTCCACAAAAGAGACCAAAAGGAAGATGAAACAGTTGTACAATTTGTAGCAATTTTAAAAAAGCTAGCAGAACACTGTGTGGCCTCTACAGTGAAGCTATACAGAAGCGCCTACTGACAGAGGCTCAGCTTACATTACAGAAGGCTGTTGATATTGCTGCCTCCATGGAACTGGCTACAAGGGAGGCGCAATACATCGGTGCATCCTCTAGGGTGCAAAAAGTGTCACAAGGACCAACCCACAAAACGGTGCAGAGTCAAGAATGTTACCGCTGCGGTAAGCCGGGTCACCAGGCATCAGAATGCTGGTGTAAGGACCTGGTGTGTCGACACTGTGGCAAAAAGGGACACATTGAGTGTGCCTGTAAACAAAAGGAAAAGCGGCCTGTGGTCTGGCCGACAAAAAGAGGAACCTTGCATACTCTAGAGCAGACCCAGGATGATCAAGGTGACACCTCAGCGCAAGAGGAAGTGCCACTGCATGTTTTGTCTTTGGCAGTGGGCTCACATGAATACTGGGTAACCCCGTTATTGGATGGCAAACCTATATGCATGGAACTGGACACCGGTGCAGCCGTCTCGCTGGTCTCCGAGACTGTGTATAAAGAAAAGCTACAGCATTTTCCGCTTAAGGCAACAAAAACTGTTCTGAAGACATATATGGGAGAAGCTGTGCCCATGTTGGGCACTACTGATGTTAAGGTGGAGCTCAATGGACAGGCGGCTAAATTGCCACTGTTTGTGGTGAGAGGTAACTACCCAGCCTTAATGGGTAGGTCTTGGCTTGGGAAGATTAAACTGAACTGGGCAGAAGTGCACCGGATGACTAAAGAAGAAACCAGTCTAACCCCTATACTAAGGAAACATGCTGCTGTTTTTGGAGATGATTTGGGAAGTATGAAGGGAATCACTTTAAACATTAAACATTTAATGTTTAACACTTTAAACTTTAAACATTAAACCTGACAGTCCACCAAAATATCTAAAAGCCTGAACTGTGCCATATACCATCAGGCCAAAAGTTGAAGCAGACCTGGAGCGCCTGGTCACCAATGGAGTCCTAATACCAGTTACCCATAGTTCATGGGCCACTCCTATCGTTCCAATAGTGAAGAAAGATGGCTCTCTCCGGATTTGCGGTGATTTTAAAGTCACTGTCAACCCAGTGTTGTGTGCAGAGCAATACCCGCTTCCCCGCATCGATGACCTCTTCGCAGGCCTGTCTGGGGGACAAAAGTTCAGTAAGATTGATCTGAGTCAAGCATATTTACAGATGCACGTCGATGAAAAGTCCCAAGAGCTGTTGACTATTGTGACTCATAAGGGGCTTTATCGATACTGTCGCCTACCTTTCAGAATAACATCTGCTCCCGCCCTGTTCCAGAGTGCTATGGACCAGATCTTGTGTGGCTTGTCAGGAGTTCAGTGCTATCTGGATGATATCCTGGTCACTGGAAGAAATGAAGAGGATCACTTAAAGAATTTAGAGGCTAGCCTACAAAGACTGGAAGAGTATGGCCTACGAGTTCGCAAAGACAAGTGTGAATTCTTCAAGCCCTCTGTTGAATATTTGGGACACATCATTGATTCTGCAGGTCTTCATAAGGCCCCAGCAAAAGTTAAAGCTATTGTGGAGGCTCCCCCACCTCGAAATGTAAGCCAGCTGCGCTCGTTTCTAGGACTACTGAACTATTATGGAAAGTTCATCTCATAGTTAGCCACACTGCTAAAACCACTTCATGAGCTCCTTGGGCAGAACAAGGCCTGGAAGTGGACTGAAGCCTGTGATGTTGCATTTAACAAAGCTAATGATGCATTGCTAAATTCTGAAGTTCTCACGCACTTTGATCCATCCTTACCCCTACAATTGGCCTGCGATGCCTCCCCTTATGGAGTGGGAGCAGTCGTGTCACACATTATGCGCTCGGGAGAAGAGAGACCTATTGCTTTTGCTTCACGCACTCTAAGCAAAGCAGAAACTAACTACGCCCAAATCGAACGTGAGGCATTAGGAATTGTTTTTGGAATTTGGAAGTTTCATCAGTACCTGTTTGGGCGAAAGTTTACTCTTCTCACAGACCTCTGACATCAATTTTTGGACCCTACACAGGCATTCCCCCATTAGCTGCTAGTCGTATGCAACTTTGGGCATTGTTACTTTCAGCACACACATATGAAATCAAATATCAGAAATCCACTCTTCACGGCAATGCAGATGGCCTCTCAAGGTTGCCTTTGCTGATCAAACATCAAGATAGTGCCCAAAAGGAAATCTTCTACTTTGAACAGGTAGAGAATACACCCATCACTGCTACTCAGATAAAGAAGGCAACCTGCGTTGACCCAGTATTGTCCCAAGTTATGGACCTGGTGATGCATGGAAAATCTCGACAAACCTCTCCGGTCTCATCCGACCTTTTTCCCTATATGTCCAGGAGGACAGAGTTATCGGTCCAATCTGGTTGTTTGTTGTGGGGGAGACGTGTCATTATTCCACTACCACTGAGATCACAGATGTTAGAACAGCTACATTCTGGTCACTGTGGAATAGTGCGCATGAAGGAAATTGCACGAAGCTATTTTTGGTGGCCTGGATTGGACAGTGCTATTGAAGAGAAGGCAAAAGCTTGTATGTCATGTCAGGGTGTGAGGTATGCACCCCAGTGGGCACCCCTACACCCATGGGACTGGCCTGAAAACCCGTGGCAACGTATTCATGTTGACTTTGCTGGCCCCCTTGAGGGAAGCATGTTCTTGGTGGCAGTAGATGCCCATTCTAAATGGCAAGAAGTCTCCATAATACAGTCCACTACTGCAGAAAGTACTATCCAAAAACTACGAGGACTCTTTAGTCGTTTTGGTCTGCCAGAACAACTTGTGAGCGACAACGGACCGCAGTTCGTCTCTCAGGAGTTTCAAAATTTTATGAAGGCAAGTGGGATACACCACATCACGGCAGCACCATATCATCCGTCCACCAATGGATTAGCTGAAAGATTTGTGCAGACAATGAAAAACGCTTTGAAATCAGCAAGGGGACAACACTCCATTCAAAAGCGTCTGGATACCTTCTTACTTTCCTACAGAAACACACCTCATGCTATGACCCAGGCATCCCCGGCCTTTCTAATGATGGGACGACAGCTGCGCACTTGCTTTGATCTGCTGAAACCTTCTGAACCCCGACAAACTGTGCAACATCAGCAGCAATATCAAGTCATCAGACGGGCACCCAGAGCAAAAGACCGAACCTTTAGCCCGGGACAGCCAGTTTTGGCTCGGAATTATACTTTCAGAGCTAAATGGGTCCCGGCCACAGTCATCACTCAAACAGGACCTGTTGCCTACACAGTCCGGACTGCAGAGAAGCTTACCTGGTGGCGACATGTAGATCAGCTGTTGCCAGGTCATGCCAGTCCTCAGGACACATCTGCAGTTGACGGGTCTGACTTCGCCTCTTCTGGTGAGACACCGAATCATGAATCACCTGTTCCTGTCTGTTCTCCTCCATTACTGCCGGCGGCTGAGATGCCCCTTTGCCCAGCACGAGCTGATACCACCTCCTCACCCGTTTGTGCTGCGGATCCTGAGCCCATGGTACTTTCGGGTGCAACAACACCAGAAGTTCGCCGTAATCCACCTAGAGACAGAAGGCCTCCTCATCGGCTGGATCTTTAGCTAGGGCGAACCCACGGTTATGGGGCAAAATAATCCTCAGGGTTTAGCTGGGAATGGAGGCAGTCTACCCTCCTTCTCTAGTCTAGTGTGTTTTATTTAGGGGATGTTCTTATTAGGGGGGAGGAATATGTTGTGTATTTGGTTGTCATGGTTTTTGTTCCTATGGCAACTGAGTTAGATTATTAGGGGATAGCTCAGCCAGCTCTGTGTCTGTAAATAAAATGGTAGTTTTGTTAGCTATCTGCTCTCTGGCCTCAAGTGATTTCTTCCTAAACCGGCTGCCCCCAAGGATATAACACACAAGAAGTCAGTGCCAGATCACAGGCCATTGCTGCAGCCACTGGACCGTGATATCGCCACCTGGCATTGCATCTCCAACCCTGTATCTCACAGAACACATGTGCAGGGGACTTCTAAACCAGCACTGGATTGGACTGAATTATTTGTTTGCAATTGAGCCCATTTGTCTGATTGGAAATCCCCATCAGATGTGATAGTGAGAGTCACCAAAGTATTTGGACTAACAATTCTCAGACCACTGGTTGTTGGTGAGTTCTTTGTGACAATCCTTTGCTATTCCCCCCACATTAGCCTGCAAAGAGTTAACAATGCTAAGAAGGAGACAATTAATCTGATAGCCCACATCTGAGGGGAATTAAATTGGCTAAGCAGCCCCTGATTGGGAATAGAGCCCAGATGAGAAGGAGCAGGCAGGGTTATAATAAAGCCAGCCTGTTGGCAGCAGAGAGGAGTCTGCAACGTAGAGATCTGTAACCATGCCCTGGGCTTTAGCGAGAAAGGTAGAAACCCTGGGAGAGAGGAGAAGCTGGGGGACCCTACCCCTGAGGAAAGGGCATACTCAGAGGAGAAAAGTAGGAAGGAGCACAAGGAAATAGTAATAGGATCTTGGAACAAGCAGACTGTGCATGCTGGAGTGAGGACCCTCTGTGCAAGTTTCCCCCTTCCAGGCTATCCAAATCATAGAATTGGAATGGACCTCAGGAGATCATTTAGTCCAACCCCCTGCTCAAAGCAGGACTAATCCTCAAATGGTCCCCTCAAGGATTGAGCTCACAGCGCTGGGTTTAGTAGGCCAATGCTCAAACCACTGAGCTATCTCTTCCCCTCAGGACACATCACTGGGGTTACTCCAACAGAGCCATACAGTTACAGCCTGGGCTCCAGGGGTGAGCAGGAACATAGCAGCATTTTCTCTAGCTTGTTTCACCTGGGGCTATACCTTCTGGGCCAGGCTTGGGTCCTGGACACTGGTCTGGGAGGCTCTGCATTTTAATTTAATTTAATTTAAAATGAATCTTCTGAAACATTTTGAAACCTTATTTACTTTACATATAACAATTGTTTAGTTATATATTATTGCCTTATAGAAAGAGACGACCTAAAAAGATGCACTACTGGCATGCAAAACCATTAATTAGAGTGAATAAATGAAGACTCGGCACAGCACTTCTGAAAGGTTGCTGAAGCAATTACTGGTGTATCTTTAGACTACCACCAGGAGGCAGTGTTACAATGTACTGATGTGGTCAGGGCTGCAGTCATAAGGGCAATGTAGGGGAGAAGCAGAGGCTGAGGATGCAGAAGTTGCTGGTGGTGTGCTATGCCTTGCTGTCCAAGATCAGCTGTCTGAGCAAAATGGTGCTACATCTTGATCATCTGCCTGGTGATTTCCACCCCATCAGCTCCAAGGCTGCAGATGCAGTGTGGATGCCTGGGTAGTAATGGGGGCTCCTGACTCTTCTGCCTCATGTCTGAGTAAGGGTCTGTCTGCGCTGCCGTCAGAGATGTGACTGCAGCACGTATAGATAGACCCAAGCTAGCTTGGATCTAGGTAGCACTGGTAACACTAGCAGTGAAGTCATGGCAGCATGGGCTAGCCACCCAGGTACATACCCAGGGTCCCAGAAAGGCTGGGACAGCCTGTGGCTTTGGCTTCACTTCTCTTCTTGCAGCTAATGAGGTGAAAGCTAGCTCAGGAATGTCTATGGGTGCTGCAGTCACCCATCTCAGGCAGTGTAGATGGGCTTATCCCTGCTATTGCTGGAGCCTCAGGTTATTATATGTAAGTGTCCTGACATTTTGCTGAAGCATCCAAACTTCTTATTGGCCTGTTTGTGATGCTAAGTCCATGGCTCCAGCAAGGCACTCCTGCTGGCCAGTCAGACACAGCATTGGGTGATCCTAGCCCAGCTTCCCCTCCAACCCTGCGTTACAGGCCAAGTCTGCACCATCGGCATGATGATGTGGCAACATGGTGTTGTGGTAGCAGAAGGCAGATCATGCCATGCCTGGAGGTAATAGCCCCACCAGGGATTTCCCCAACACCCCCCCCCAGTTTTGCAAACTAGTTACATGCAGTGTTGCCAATGTAGTGGTTGGTTGGAAATTTGAATTGAAATTGAAACATTAATACACACTTTGAAAACATATACAGTATATGAAAAAATATTTGTACCTGAGAAAGCATCATGGGTTTGAAAAGTATGAACAAAGACTAGCTTCCTCATACAGCTGTTATTTATGACAATGTCAGCACATTTGTTTCGCTATATTGGCCTACCTAATAATTTCAAATTATTTTTATAAGCAAGGTCTGAATGAGCTCTCCCCTGACAGCTAATGATGGGTGGAAAGGCTTCAGGACCAGACTGTATTTACATGAACACACCTACTCTGCCTAGGTATCCAGCAGACAGAGCCCAAGTGATCAATTTTGGCTGTATTGGTTTACAAATCATGTAAGTATTAAATGTGGGGGTCATGAAATGTGGTTATCCTTATTGTATGAGTAAAGGGCAGCAGAACTGTACTTAAGCACTGAGGGAGACCCCCTCATTCAGTCAGGCTAATTTGTGCTAGAGCTTTCCAGGGCTGAGCTCCAGCATCTCTAGGCTTGGCAGTTCATAAACCTGAGACCTGGGACCGTACGGGCCATAGTTGTTTGCGGGGGAGGGATAGCTCAGTGGTTTGAGCATTGGCCTGCTAAACCCAGGGTTGTGAATTCAATCCTTGAGGGGGCCATTTGGGGATTGGTCCTGCTTTGAGCAGGGGTTGGACTAGATGATCTCCTGAGGTCCCTTCCAACCCTAATGATCTATGATTCTATGACCTCTGGGCTTGTCACATCAGTTATGAAAGTAACAAACTTGCTTGAGCCCTGTTACCTCTTTCATCACAAATTAAGCACTGGTCACCCCCAACTGAACTGTACTCCTTAAGCAGGCAGTTTGGATGCCAGATCCCAGTGAAGAAAGAGCAGGTTGGGCACAGGTGATGTTTTGCTTGGTGGTTTGTTGCCCGAAATTGGCCCAGCTAGTAAGCTTAGGGAGGACTGATGACCTACCAGAGTTTGACAGAAAGCAGCACGTTTATTATACTGATAGCTAAGCTCAAAAGAAGGGTGGGGGGGGTTGAAAGGAGAGGTAGTTAAACAAACCACTCCCTGGTCTATCAGGGCATCCAATATCTCACCCATAGCTTGCTCTGCGTCAGGAGGATACCTGTATTGTTTCTGGGGTGGCACCAGGGGACCCTGAATGACAATGGGCTCTCCCTTCCAGAGACCACAATCATATTTATCCTTAGCCCAGATCCTGGGAATCTGCTTTTTCCATTCATCTGTCTCTGGAACCGCCACAGCTGCCACGCCCAACATAGAGTGGGTTAGTACTCCAGAGACCGCTCCTTGTAGATCTTCTCCCCAATCCACTGCAGGGACGTGCCACACGCAGTGATTGGTACAATCTACCACTAAACGGAGCTCCCTGAGCTGATCAAACCCCAGAATAACTTCGCCCGCCCTCCACAAATGAACCCAGGGGAGGTTAGCCACGAAATCTGCCAATTCCCACCCATTTGCTGACAACAAGGTTCCTCTCTTCTCCGGGACTCCATAAGCAGCCAGCACAACTGACCGAACTTGCACACATTCAGAGGGAAAAAAAGGGTAAAAGCGAAACTGCTGCACCAGTCTCCACCAGTGCCACACAAGGGGTATGTGTCATTCCTACCCTCGTTTGGACTACTAGATGTTCCCCCCATCGGGGGACAGGGTGGCTACCTATCGCCACCTGTCCTCCGGGCATCCGTCCTCCTGCAGGCTCCCCTAGGGGACTTGCACTGGCCGATCCAAGCCAGCTGGCACTGCTCCTGACGGGGCCAGGACACCCCTTCCTGCAGGGGAGCAAAGGGGCATCTCCAACTGCACGTACCGGAGCATCAGCTCCCCAGTGGATTTCCTATGCCAATTGTTCATATCCTCCCCCTGTTCCAGCAAAACCCGCCAGAGGTTATTCCGCAGGCAGGATTGTCCTCTGCGGTTTCCAGACCAAGGGTCTGGTCTCCTGAGGATTCTGCGGTCTATTGCCGCCACCTTAGAAGCCTTGCCCACTGGTGATTGTGGCATAGGCGGGGTGATGAGAGTAGCCTGCCGGACTGTGTCCAGCAGGGCTTCCACATCTGCGGGTTCCCTGGGTCGCTGCCTCCCTATCGCCTGCTGTTCATGGACTGTGAGACCTTGGGCAATCAGCCTCAATTCCTCCGGAGGCAGGGCTATTTGAGCTATGGTCGGCGGTACCAGCCCCAGGCACACAAACGTTTCAGGAGAACCATTCTATGAACTGGATGGGGTCTTCCCCAGGTACGCAGCAGCTCCCGAGACAAACTCTGCCAACAACGCGCGGAGCCCCACAGCAGGCACCATCTCCGCCAACATATCAAAGATACTATTGTGTGCGGCATGACGGACTTGCTGCTGAGCTGCCCCTGCTAAATTTCCTCCCAACCCGTTCGTGACTTTTAACCCCCCTCAGGTCTCAGCTAGGTTCAGTCCCTGATCCAAACACAGGGTCACCGTGTCCTGGGCCCACCCAGTGCACTCCTGAGCACATGGCCCCTTCCCAGTGTGCCTAGCCAGTGGTTCACCACGTTGCATTTCATTGTGCCTCGGGAAGACTTACATTCATTGCACCATCCATTGCTGTGCTGTGGGACACTTACCTTGAACAATCTTGACATCTCCAGTGCCGTGCCTGTCATGGGAGCGTGAATATGTGAGTGTGACCCCTCCACCCTTCGTTTGAGCTTAGCTATCTGTAATAAACATGCTGCTTTCTGCCAAACTCTGGTGGGTCATTAGTCCTCCCTAAGTTTACTAGCTGGCCCAATTTTGGGTAATGTTGTACAGACAAAACTACACAGGATCTTTTCAGGGGGCAAGACAAAGATGCCACATTTATTATAACAATTTGATTTATGACCAATAACTAATCTCTTAATCCTTATACACAGACATTATACCTAATACCTCTGCCCCCCCCCCACCCATCAGATGTTCTGCAGCTGCTGCATAGTTACCAGTCCTGAAGATAGCTTGAGTTCATGGCTTGATTTTGCAGCTTGGGTTCATAGCTTGTGGCAGCTAACTGGCCAGGAAAGCCGGGCACAAGGATGAGCTGGGTCTCTGTTGGAAATGCACCGATGCCCCTCCAAAGTCTTCCATCTCACCCATCCTTTTTGTAGGCTTTAGTTTGAATCCAGAGTCTATAGGTCTTGCTGTGTCATGCTGCCTCTGGGTTTGCTGATTGATCACCCGGCAATTGCAGACGTGACTTTCAGCCTCGGACCTGGCTTTGATCTTCCTTCTATTGTACCTTTTCTTTTTAGGGTGGACTCTTTTTACTTTGTTAGGGCTCTTGTCTGCATCTTCAGCTGGTGGGGTTTGAACTCTATTTCATCAGGACAGGCTGAGGCTGGAGGTTGATGCCATCATCCGTATGGCATGGAACCCAATACCATACCTCATCCACACATTTAAGAGTACAGCAGGATTTGCAAAAATGAAGGTTGGAGGAAGCTTTTACAAAATGGAGTGAGTGTTTTAAAATGGGGTTTGAATTACAATATGGCAAACAGTGAACAGAAGTTACAATATAGACAAGTGTACAGGGGCGGCTGTAGCCATTTTGCCGCCCCAAGCACGGTGGCACGCTGCAGGGGGCACTCTGCCGGTCACCGGTCCCGCGGCTCCCGTGGACCTCCCGCAGACTTGCTTGCGCAGGGTCCGCGGCTCCGGTGGACCTCTCGCAGACATGCTTGCAGAGGGTCCGCTGGTCCCGCAGCTCCGGTGGACCTCCCGCAGGTGTGCCTGCAGATGCTCCACTGGAGCTGCAGGACCAGTGGACCCTCCGCACGCATGCTTGGCGTGCTGGGGCCTGGAGCTGCCCCTGCAAGTGTAGTGAATGGTGAATAGAAGTTACAATACTGAAACAGTGCAAGTCTCAGTGATTTAAGCAGGAATTGGACTGATAGTGAAACTTACAAGGACAGCTGACTGAACAGCTATGGCTCTTAATAAGCATCTTCATTGTCAATTAGCCAGTTCTTGGGGTAACAGGTTTTATGAATGAACGTTGTTTCATTCCTAAAATTTTACTTATGAAGTTACATTAATAAAGTGAACAATTAAAAACAATTTCATTTATCAGTTCTACAGTAACAGTGTAGGCTCTGCCTAAGAGTAACAGGCACTATTTGACCTGCCCCTCTCCTGTTTAGAGAGAGAGCTGATTAGGTTTCATAAGTGACCACTAGAGCTGAAATCACTGATAATCAGGTCTGTGGAAGAGACAGCCAAGCCTGCACTGGCAGCAAGGTTCCCCACCTGAGAGCTGAAATCACTGAGAGCTGGGTGGAACCGCAAGAGACTGACTCATAGAGGTCACAGTGGCAGGTGGCAGCAGAAGGTAACAGTGCAGGGCCATTGGGGATGGAGCGGTAGTGTGAACGGAGGCACAACAACCAACAGCGGCCAGAGCATTGGACTATGTTTTAGTGACTTCACTACAGATATTGCAGGCATTGTGACTGGGAAACTTATATAAATACATTTCCTAGTAGGCCAAGATTTTAAAAATGCATTATTTGCCAAGGTCATTAGCTCACATCATCACTATCTTTCTGTACTAAACTTTTTTATTATAATTATTTTTATGTAAGAATGGCCATATTCGGTCAGACCAATGATCCATCTATCCCAGCATCCTGTCTTCCGACAGTGACTATTCCAGGTGCTTCAGAGATAATGAACAGAACAGGGAGTCATCAAGTGATCCATCCCTTGTCATCCACTCCCAGCGTCTGATGAACAGAGGCTAGAGATACTCAGAGCATGGTGTTGCATCCCTGCCCATCCTGGCTAATAGCCATTGATGGACCTGACCTCCATGAACTAGTTATTTTTTGACTCTGTGTTGTGTGAAGAAATATTTCCTTTTGTTTGTTTTCAATTTACTGCCTATTAATTTTGTTTGGTGACCCCTGGTTCTTGTGTTAAGTGAAGGAGTAAATGACACTTTATTCATTTTCTTCACACCAGTCAAGATTTTATAAGCCTCTGTCATGTCTCCTTTTAGTTTCTCTTCTCCAAGCTGAAAAGTCCCAGTCTTTTTAATCTCTCTTCATATGGAATCTGTTTCATACCCCTCATCATTTTTGTTGCCCTGCTCTGTACCTTTTTCAATTCCAATATATCTTTTTTGAGATGGGGTGACCAGAACTGCATGCCGTATTCAAGATGTGGGCATATCATGGATTTATATAGTAAAAGTGGAGGAGCTTGGTTTGCCAGACTGATCAGCTAAGCCAATATTGACAACCTATATGAAAAGGCCGCAAAACACCATGCCGCTGGACTGCATCAACATGCAGAAAGCCTTATAACCAGTCACTGTCGAAGCCATTTTAGAAGAACTTAATGAGGCTGTTAAGAATGCTGGAGACACAACTCAGTTTATGTGAACCAACATGGCTGTTGCACCATACTTTCTATTTAAGCAAGAGATACCACACATTACAAGCTGCAGGCCAATGTTAAGTGCATTGTCACTTGTTAATCCTGAAGTTGGACACTGGTTTCAAACAAGACTGGCAAATGCTCGCTATCATTCTGAAAAAACTCAGCTGACTCTCTAGAAGCATGCGGTGCAACAGTGAAAGACTCAGCAGTTGAAAAAGTGAAGAACTCTCTCACCATATTCAGAATATGTGCATACATGGCTGATGATGCACCAATGCAAACAAGCATCAAGTATTAAGTTATTGTGTATGTTATCTTGATGTCCATGGTAGGCCAGTAGATGTATGCTAGATGTTCAGGTTATAGAAGACACATCTGCGACATCTTAGAAGAGTTAAATGTATGTAAATTGAACCCCAAACAGATGGCTGCTTGTGCATTTGATGGAATTACAAACTTCTCTGGAAGCCATAGTGAAGTACAAGCTTTGCTCAGAGAAAAGTGTAACCCTAATCTCTCCTATACACACTGCGAAGGCCATCTACTCCAACTAGCACTAGTACAAGCTGCAGAATCTTAAAAAGACATTAAAAAGCCACAAATGTAATGGCTTTTTATACTCTTTTTTCAGCAAGCATCCAAAAGGACTGAATGTCTGGGAAACAAATAGAAGATACACTGGGATTGAAGTTCAAATTAGTCCAACCTGGAAAAACTTGCTGGCTTTCTCATGAGCAATTCTTGGCTGTTTTCTTAAAATTACTGCAACCATTATTACTGGCTTTGGAAAGTATCCACCAAGATAGGACAGCTCTTAAGTAGTGAGGCTGGTGGACTACTTTTGTTACTACGTTCAGAGAAAACTATTGCCATTCTCTCTCTTGTAATTCTACTATTGAAACCACTTGGGTCATTAAACTATGTCATCCAGGCATCTGCTACAACAGTAGTAGATCTTTGTCCAGCAATAGAAGCTACCCTTGGATCAATCAGAGATATCCATTGAAAATGTACTGGAAGAAGCAAAGACTTCAGTCCAGAAGTTGACAAATGAAGGTACTTATAGTGACTCCTTAAGTGAAGAAGACAAGAAGTGCTTGTTAAGCCAGCTGAAAAAGTACCCAGACTTGATTTCTGGATTCTACTCAACCTCCACATAGCTTTTACAGATGCCTGTCTTATAAAACACCTACAGTTCAGTGGAGTGAGGCACTACAAGCAATAGGACTGCTATGTGATCACAGGGCCGCCCAGAGGATTCCGGGGGCCCGGGGTCTTCGGCGGCGGGGGGCCCCTTCCGTTCCGGGACCGCCGCCAAAGTGCCCCGAAGACCCGCGGCGAGCGCCCCCCGCCGCGGGTCTTCGGGGCACTTTGGCGGCGGGTCCCGGAACAGATGGGGCCCCCCGCCGCCGAAGACTGGACTGGGCTGTGCTTCGGCGGCGGCGGGTCCCGCTTCTCCTGCCCGCCCGGCCGCGGCCCCAGCTCCTCCCGCCCCCCCACCCCGCCGCGGCCCGCCCGGCTTCGCCCGCCCTCCCGGCCGCCCTCCCGCCCGCGGCCCCCCCGTCTCCCGGCCGCGGCCCCGCCCTCCCGGCCCCGGCCCCGGCCCCGGCCCCGGCTTCGCCCGCCCTCCCAGCCCCGGCCCGGCCCGGCCCGGCCCGGCCCGGCTTCTCCCGCCCGGCCCCGGCCCCTTACCGAGCGCGTCACCGGCGGGGCCTGAGCTCCGTCCCGCTCAGAGCCGCGGGGGGCGGGGGCGGGGCTGTGAACTCCACGCCGAGCGGAGGCAGCTGCCCCGCCCCCTCCCCACGCGGCTCTGAGCGGGGCGGGGCTCAGGGGCCCCGGCGGAGACTCGGCGCTTGATGCCTGAGGCTCCAGGAGAGGGGCGGAGGTGGGAGCCTCCGCTCTTCTCTTGGGGGCCCCTGCGGAGCCCGGGGCCCGGGGCAAATTGCCCCTTTTGCCCCCCCGTCTGGGCGGCCCTGTGTGATCAGGACAGAATAGAGAATTTTCAACACAGAGTGGAATATCATACGATGAACAAATGAAGATTTAACTTCAACTTCTTTCTCATCACTAGGGGTTTGACCCAATCTTTGTGCTATGTTTTCTGGGATGAAAGAAGTAGGAATTCATCTCTTGCTACTCCAAGTCACAAAAGCTACAGCTGAGCATACTTTTTCCTCATTGAATAGAATTTTGTGTTCTGAAAGACGTCGCCTTCTGCCTGATCATGAGCATATCATAAAGGACTGGAAGTAACGGACACACAAGAAGACACCAAAGAGTGCAAAATTACAACAAGAAACCAAGACAGATGTAGATGTAGTGCTTCATAGTAGGGTTGAGTAGCCAACTTTAATTTTTGTGATGATTTTAAAGCATGAGTTAAATCTAATAAAATGGTCATGAAACATTTTTCAGTTTTTACTATGGTGCCATACAGCCCACTTTTCCCTCACGGTCTCAACTCTTGTCAGCCCTCAACCCCCCTCCCCAAATATTCCAACACCCTCTCTGTAGATGGGCAGACTCACCCCTGTGGCATCTCCTGCTGGTGGCTCCTGGAAATTAGCTCGATTCAGCTCTGGAGCTCCCTTTGCAGGCTGGTGATCCACCTGTCCTCTTGACCCCCGTGTCCCTCCCTGGACCCGGTGCCCTTTTACATGGGGTGCTGCCCCCTGGCAGTAACCCCTTTCTCTCAGGGTCTCCCCTCCCCAGGGAACCCCCACCCTCTAGCCCCACCTTGCCTCAGTATCAGGCTACTGCCAGTCATTGTCTAGCCCCACACCCTGGGGCAGACTGCAGTATCAGCCTACTCATCACTGGCAAGGAGGGTTTGGACCTGCTGCCTTGGCCTACCCCTGAGCTGCCCTCTGCAACCCCCAGTACCTATTAGCCCAATGGTAGGCCGCAGCCTGGGGCTTTCCAGGCTGGAGCTCCCCAGCTCTTCTGCCTTTCCCCAGCCCTGCTTCACTCAGGTACCTTATGTCCAGCACCCTGCAGCCAGACTCATCTCCCTCTATAGCTAGAGAGAGACTGTTTTGGGCTTCTGGCTTCTCTGCCTCTTATAGGGGCCAGCTGGG
Source organism: Mauremys reevesii (assembly GCF_016161935.1). NCBI lineage: Eukaryota > Metazoa > Chordata > Testudines > Geoemydidae > Mauremys > Mauremys reevesii. The sequence continues at coordinate 59,576,737 of NC_052631.1, read as the reverse complement.
CCTGATTAGAGCATGGCCACAGCTGAGCCTACTTTCCCCAGTCAGCCCAGGCTTCTTGCCCCAGCCTAAAGGCTGATTTCTCCAGCCACAGCCCCTTCCCAGGGCTGTTTTTAACCCCTTCAGGGCAGGAGCAGGGGTCCACCCTGCTACCCCCCCCACCTCAAGAACCCCTCCACCGGGGGGCAGGAGTGTTGTTTTACCGGCCCAGCTTTCTCCTCAGCTGGGCCCACAGGGAATCCCTCTCTTGCCGCAGGCTCTCCAGTGTTTGGAGCAGCCTGCTGGCTTCCTCCTCATTCTGGGTCCCCACCATAGACCTCTCTGGTCCTATGTGGTTTCCCCCTTCAGTTTGGGTTCCCACAAAGTGCTGCATTAGGGGGACTGCACTGGTGAGTATCTGGGTGTCTGTTGGGGGAAAGTTTGGCAGTTTGACCGTGTGCTTGATTGTTTGATTGCTTGTTTGACCAGTGTGATTTGGGAGTGCTTTGTTCCAGCTGGGCCTGACTGTTATAAAAAGGCAGTCAGCTGCGAACCAGCTGAGCAGCGAACAGCAGAGAGGCAAACAGAAGGAGTTTGCCTGGAGAGAGCCTACTGAGGCTCCCCTCTCGCAGGTTTCTCTGAGTAGCTTCTGCCACAAGTAAGGAAGCTCTTAGAAGGAAGAGACTATGGATGCTGAGCGATCCGCTGTTGTGACCTGCACAGGATGCGCCATGTTTGTCTTCCTTCCACAGGATAGAAGTGACTTTGTCTGTACAAAGTGCAAGCTGATCTCCATATTGGAAGAGAAGATTCAAGGTCTGGAGAAACGAATATCAACCCTGCATTCCATAAAAGAAAATGAGGATTTCCTGGATAGACGTCAGGATCAGCTTCAGCGGGCACAATGTTCTGAAGATTCAGAGCAGGCTAGGCAGCGGGGACAGAAGGCCAGCGAGGATAATTGGCGGCATGTGACTTCCAGAAGAGGAAAGAGTACCAGAAACGTCCATGTACCAGAAACACAGATGCAGGTGAGCAACCGTTTTCATGTTCTCTCCGCAGGTACTAGTGCAGAGAGTGGAGTGGATGATACATCTGAGGGAACAGAAGAAGGAGACTCCACTGATTGGAAGGCATGAGATGCACCGTCCTAGGGATGGGGGTTCCACGACCACCACTCCCAAGAGGAGGAGGAGGAGGGTGGTGGTGGTCGGGGACTCTCTCCTCAGGGGGAGTGAGTCATCTATTTGCCGCCCTGACCGGGAAAACCGAGAGGTGTGCTGCTTGCCAGGGGCTAGGATTCACGATGTGACGGAGAGACTGCCGAGACTCATCAAGCCCTCAGATCGCTACCCCTTCCTGCTTCTCCACGTGGGCACCAATGATACTGCCAAGAATGATCTTGAGCGTATCACTGCAGACTACGTGGCTCTGGGAAGAAGGATAAAGGAGTTTGAGGCGCAAGTGGTGTTCTCGTCTATCCTCCCTGTGGCAGGAAAAGGCCAGGGTAGAGACCGTCGAATCGTGGAAATCAACGAATGGCTATGCAGATGGTGTTGGAGAGAAGGGTTTGGATTCTTTGACCATGGGATGGTCTTCCAAGAAGAAGGATTGCTAGGCAGAGACGGGCTCCACCTCACGAAGAGAGGGAAGAGCATCTTTGCAAGCAGGCTGGCTAACCTAGTGAGGAGGACTTTAAACTAGGTTCACCGGGGGAAGGATACCAAAGCCCCGAGGTAAGTGGGGAAGTGGGATATCGGGAGAAAGCACAAGTAGGTGAGTGCAAGAGGGGAGGGCTCCTGCCCCATTCTGGGACCCCAGGACAATCAGTGAGTTATCTTACATGTTTATACACAAATGCAAGAAGCCTGGGGAACAAGCAGGGAGAACTAGAAGTCCTGGCACAATCAAGGAATTATGATGTAATTGGAATAACAGAGACTTGGTGGGATAACTCACATGATTGGAGTCAGTACTCATGGATGGATATAAACTGTTCAGGAAGGATAGGCAGGGCAGAAAAGGTGGGGGAGTTGCATTGTACGTAAGGGAGCAGTATGACTGCTCAGAGCTCCAGTATGAAACTGCAGAAAAACCTGAGTCTCTCTGGATTAAATTTAGAAGTATGAACAACAAGGGTAATGTCGTGGTGGGAGTCTGCTACAGACCACCAGACCAGGGGGATGAGGTGGACGAGGCTTTCTTCCAGCAACTAACAGAAGTTGCTAGATCACAGGCCCTGGTTCTCATGGGTGACTTTAATCACCCCGATATCTGCTGGGAGAGCAATACAGCAGTGCACAGACAATCCAGGAAGTTTCTGGAAAGTGTAGGGGACAATTTCCTGGTGCAAGTGCTGGAGGAACCAACTAGGGGAAAAGCTCTTCTTGACCTGCTGCTCACAAACAGGGAAGAAATGGTAGAGGAAGCAATAGTGGATGGGAACCTGGAAGGCAGTGACCATGAGATGGTCGAGTTCAGGATCCTGACACAAGGAAAAAAGGAAAGCAGTAGAACAGAGACCCTGGACTTCAGAAAAGCAGACTTCGACTCCCTCAGGGAACTGATGGGCAAGGTCCCCTGGGAGAATAACATGACGGGGAAAGGAGTCGAGGAAAGCTGGCTGTATTTTAAAGAATCCTTATTGAGGTTGCAGGAACAAACCATCCCGATGTGTAGGAAGAAAAGTAAATATGGCAGGCGACTTGCTCGTCTTAAACACAAAAAAACAGCTTACAAGAAGTGGAAGATTGGACAAATAACCAGGGAGGAGTATAAAAGTATTGCTCAGGCATGCAGGAGTGAAATTAGGAAGGCCAAATCACACTTGGAGTTGCAGCTAGCCGGAGATGTTAGGAGTAACAAGAATGTTAGCAACAAGAAGAAAGTCAAGGAAAGTGTGGGTCCCTTGCTGAATGAGGGAGGGAACCTAGTGACAGAGGATGTGGAGAAAGCTAGTGTACTCAATGCTTTTTTTGCCTCTGTCTTCACAGACAAGGTCAGCTCCCAGACAGCTGCACTCTGCAGCACAGTATGGGGAGGAGGTGACCAGCTCTCTGTGGAGAAAGAAGTAGTTCGGGACTATTTAGAAAAGCTGGACGAGCACAAGTCCGTGGGGCCGGATGCGCTGCAGCCGAGGGTGCTAAAGGAGTTGGCCGATGAGATTGCAGAGCCATTGGCCATTATCTTTGAAAAATCATGGCGATCGGGGGAGGTCCCGGATGACTGGAAAAAAGCTAATGTAGTGCCCATCTTTAAAAAAGGGAAGAAGGAAGATCCAGGGAACTACAGGCCAGTCAGTCTCACCTCAGTCCCTGGAAAAATCATGGAACAGGTCCTCAAGGAATCAATTCTGAACCACTTAAAGGAGGGGAAAGTGATCAGGAACAGTCAGCATGGATTCACCAAGGGCAAGTCATGCCTGACTAACCTAATTGCTTTCTATGATGAGATACAGTCTCCCACAGTATTCTTGCCAGCAAGTTAAAGAAGTCTGGGCTGGATGAATGGACGGTAAGGTGGATAGAAAACTGGCTAGATTGTCGGGCTCAACGGGTAGTGATCAATGGTTCCATGTCTAGTTGGCAGCCGGTATCAAGTGGAGTGCCCCAAGGATCGGTGCTGGGGCTGGTTTTATTCAATATCTTCATTAACGATCTGGAGGATGGTGTGGACTGCACCCTTAGCAAGTTTGCAGATGACACTAAACTGGGAGGAGTGGTTGATACGCTGGAGGGTAGGGATAGGATACAGAGGGACCTAGACAAATTAGAGGATTGGGCCAAGAGAAATATGATGAGGTTCAACAAGGACAAGTGCAGAGTCCTGCACTTAGGACGGAAGAATCCCATGCACTGCTACAGACTAGGGACCGAATGGCTGGGCAGCAGTTCTGCAGAAAAGGACCTAGGGGTTACGGTGGACGAAAAGCTGAATATGAGTCAACAGTGTGCCCTTGTCGCCAAGAAGGCTAATGGCATTTTGGGTTGTATAAGTAGGGGCATTTCCAGCAGATCGAGGGATGTGATCATTCCCCTCTATTCAGCACTGGTGAGGCCTCATTTGGAGTACTGTGTCCAGTTTTGGGCCCCACACTACAAGAAGGATGTGGATAAATTGGAGAGAGTCCAGCGGAGGGCAACAAAAATGATTAGGGGGCTGGAGCACATGACTTATGAGGAGAGGCTGAGGGAACTGGGATTGTTTAGTCTGCAGAAGAGAAGAATGAGGGGGGATTTGATAGTTGCTTTCAACTACCTGAAAGGGGGTTCCAAAGAGGATGGATCTAGACTGTTCTCAGTGGTAGAAGATGACAGAACAAGGAGTAATGGTCTCAAGTTGCAGAGGGGGAGGTTTAGGTTGGACATTAGGAAAAACTTTTTCACTAGTAGGGTGGTGAGGAACTGGAATGGGTTACCTAGGGAGGTGGTGGAATCTCCTTCCTTAGAGGTTTTTAAGGTCAGGCTTGACAAAGCCCTGGCTGGGATGATTTAGTTGGGTTTGGTCCTGCTTTGAGCAGGGGGTTGGACTAGATGACCTCCTGAGGTCCCTTCCAACCCTGAGATTCTATGATTCTATGATCAGCCCTCTCAGCCCCTATGTGGGTTCCCTTTTTTAGGTGGGGCCTCTCTGCCCCAGCCCCCTTCTCACTGGGGGCTTCAGTCTGCACTACTCCTTCCTGGTGGCTAATCCCAGACTGAGCCTTAGCTTCTGAAACTCCCCCTGTCTGCCTCAGGGGGCAATGTCTCTTTAGATGGCCCTTGGTGTGGCGGTGGAAGCACCCTTGGCGCCTTCCCCCTGCCACAGCCCCAGTCCTGGTTGTGTGGGCCCTAGCCCTTCCTTCTGGGCTGGCGTGGGCCTTGGGAGCCCTGTAGGGGCACTCTCTCCTTAGGTGTCCCTGCTCCCCACAAGCCCAACAAGCTGGGGGGCCCCCTGTTACTCTCACAGGGTGAGCCTTGTCTGGGTGAGGCCTCTCTGCCCCAACCCAGTAGGGGCACACCCTTCTCAAGTGTCCGCTTCACCCACAGGCGAAACAGTCTTTAGGCCTCGGCACTGGCCTCCAGCCCAAGGTGTCTGGCCCCCATTGAGGTCCATGTGCCCTCCCCCGCAGCAGCTGAAGCAGCCCTGCTTGCTGCTTGGCGAGCTAGGCCACACAGGCTCTCCAGTAGTAGTCCCTTTTCATTTTCTCCACCATTTTGGACTCAGCTCTTCTTCCAGGCAACTGTCCCACAGTCCTTCCCCTGGACCCTTGTATCAGGGGCGGACCGCAACTGCCCGCATTCTCCACCACGTGTAGTCGGGCAGACTCACCCCTGCGGCGTCGCCTGCTGGTGGCTCCCGGAAATTAGCTTGATTCAGCTCTGGAGCGCCCTCTGCAGGCTGGTGATCCACTTGTCCTCTTGACCCCCGTGTCCCTCCCTGGACCCGGTGCCCTTTTACATGGGGTGCTGCCCCCTGGCAGTAACCCCTTTCTCTCAGGGTCTCCCCTCCCCAGGGAACCCCCACCCTCTAGCCCCACCTTGCCTCAGTATCAGGTTACTGCCAGTCATTGTCTAGCCCCACACCCTGGGGCAGACTGCAGTATCAGCCTACTCCTCACTGGCAAGGAGGGTTTGGACCTGTTGCCTTGGCCTACCCCTGGGCTGCCCTCTGCAACTCCCAGTACCTTTTAGCCGAATGGTAGGCCGCAGCCTGGGGCTTTCCAAGCTGGAGCTCCCCAGCTCCTCTGCCTTTCCCCAGCCCTGCTTCACTCAGGTACCTTATGTCCAGCACCCTGCAGCCAGGCCCATCTCCCGCTATAGCTAGAGAGAGACTGTTTTGGGCTTCTGGCTTCTCTGCCTCTTATAGGGGCCAGCTCGGCCTGATTGGAGCATGGCCACAGCTGAGCCTACTTTCCTCAATCAGCCCAGGCTTCTTGCCCCAGCCTAAAAGCTGCTTTCTCCAGCCACAGCCCCGTCCCAGGGCTGTTTTTAACCCTTCAGGGCAGGAGCAAGGGTCCACCCTGCTACCGGAAGCGCTCCGGTCCCTCGTCCGCTCACGTCTCTGGGCAGAGTTCCTCTGGGCGGCGTCCGCTGGCTCCCTTGACGCCTTCGAGGAGCAGTGGGCGCTGTCCGGGGTTCTCTGCTCGGTGTCCCCGTCAGGCTCCCTTCTTATGACCCTTTGACCACACTCCTGTCCCTGTTCTTTTATTAGTTGTCCCCCGCAATTAGTGGGTTTCTGAGGCCCTGTGGTACCTCCCCTTAGGCTGGGGGGGGGTTCCGTTAGCATGGGGCGGGCTTTGCCCGCCCCGTTTCCCGGAAACCCAATAGATACAAATCCTCCCCGTTGCTACCAGAACCTGTTCTACCCGCAGATCCAGTACAGTGTCATATTAACTCACTCCTCTAGGTGGCAGCAGCCTCCCAGGACTTCTTGCCTGGAATTTGGCTCTGTCCATGACACTGGTAAGAACGAGATGCTCCCTGTGGGTGGAGGGCACCATGCCAGGCTGTATACATAGGGCATCCCAGAGCAAGTGACCTGAGCAGCGCACAGCCCTAGCCAGGGGCAGTAAATCAGCCCATCTCTCTCCCCTGTTCGCCCTACATGACTGACTCAGGCCATTTCCCCTGGTTACAGGAACCGCTTTCCAATGGGAAATAAGATAAAACCACTTGGCTGCCTGTTCTGCTTGGAAGGGCCCAGTTTGCCAGCAGCAGGCCGGGCAGTGCATTCTCAGCACACCCCAGCCCAACCCTGCACCATGCTCCATATGAGAATAGGCCCAGCTGGGAGAGAGCAGGGGAGGTGACCCTGAGTTCTTCCAGCATCAGGGCTTATGCAGAGAGGGCCACTGGCTTCACTTTATCTAGTGGGACTGAGCTGTCACATCCTGAGTGTGATCGATGACATGATGTAGCCTCTCATGGAGCTGAAGCACAGACAGGAATTTGTGGGGCATTGGGCTTTATTTTTGCAGATGCAAACGGAGTCCAACCTGAGATTCCAGCCTCCCATTGCTATTCCCTGAGCTTCATAGCACCTGAACAGCTCAGCAGGGGGAATGGGACACTGGGATCTGGATCTAAATAGACAAGACAGACCCATTGTGAGGGTATATTCTACAGGTTCCTGACCCTGTGTGTGTATGGGAGTGAATGGGTATATATAGAATCATAAGACTGGAAGATATCTCGAGAAGTAATCTAGTCCAGTCCCCTACACTCATGGCATGACTAAGGGATAGATCAGTGGTTTGAGCATTGGCCTGCTAAACCCAGGGTTGGGAGTTCAATCCTTGAGGGGGTGATTTGGGGCAAAAAATCTGTCCGGGGATTGGTCCTGCTTTGAGCAGGGGGTTGGACTAGATGATGTCCCTTCCAACTCTGATATTCTATGATTAGACCACCCCTGACAGTGTTTGCCCTGCCTGCTCCTCAGGTGGGCTCTATTCCCAATAACCATACAAGATTGCTTTGTATGTGTGGGTGTAGACAGCTAAGACCATGCATGCCAGGGTTCTCCTTCCAGGTCTGAGAACACCTGTTCCCCCCACACCCCAGCCTGTAGAGCAGGGAACATGATGAGGCAGGGTTAAACTTTCATTTACTGGTGCTTTTCTTTCTCTGTGTGTCCCAAACAGTGCATCTGAGGAACATGGCAGGCAGGCACCATAAGCAGTGTGTGCTTGCTGTACTGGGAGTCACCACAGCCATGGGGGGAGGGGCTGCATGCATGTAAGAATGGGTCTGTATGCGCCCCTAGATGAATGTGGGGCTGTGCATGTGAATGGGTGCTTGTACTGTTTAAGTGGTGGTGGGGTGGGTGTTGAATGACTGAATATTTCTATGCTACTTAATGTGGATGGAGTTGGATGTTGCTGTAAGTGTGTTAGTGTATGAGGGGGCCCTGTGTGTGAAAGGGTATGTAGGGTGCATGTATGGCCATGTATTTAAGTGGGTATACACAGTAAATGTATGGCAATGCATGTGAATAGCTGCATAGGGTACATGGCCGGCTCTGGGTGTAGATTAATGGATTTCAAGGCCAAAAGGACCATTCGATCATCTAGTTTGACCTCCAGCATCACACAGGCCAGAGAATTGAACCCAGTTGTTCCTGTAAGGCTCCCCATAACTTGTGTTTGGCTAAAGGAGATCTTAAATCTTTGACAAAGCCCTGGCTGGGATAATTTAGTTGGGGATTGGTCCTGCTTTGAGCAGGGGTTTGGACTAGATGACCTCCTGAGGTCCCTTCCAACCCTGATATTCTATGATTCTAAAGAAAAGCCTCCAGGCTGGCTCTGAAGACAGCAGGAGCTGGAGAAAGCACCACTTCCCTGAGGAGTTTGTTGCAATGTTAATCACCCTCACTGTTAAAAAGTAGTGTCTTGTTTCTAATTTGAATTTGTCTGGCTTTAACTTTTAGCCATTAGTTCTTGTTCTGCCTTTTCCCACTTGCGTAAAGACCCCTTTAGCATGTAATCTATTCTCCTGACAAAGTTATTTATACACCATAGTCAAGTGATCTTGATCTTTTTAAATTGCTAATAGATTGAGCCTTTAAGTCTCCCACTGTCCAGCATTTTCTCCAACCCTTGAATCATTTTTGTGGCTCTTCTCTGCACACCAGTACTGGACACAGCATTCCAGTTTCAGTCACGCCAGTGCCACATTTAGGCTATGGCTACATTAGCGCTTCAAAGCGCTGCCGCGGCAGCGCTCCCGCGGCAGCGCTTTGAAGCGCTAAGTGTAGTCAAAGCCCCAGCGCTGGGAGAAAACTCTCCCAGCGCTGTCCGTACTCCAGCTCCCTGTGGGGAATAACGGACAGCGCTGGGAGCGCGGCTCCCAGCGCTGGGGCTTTGACCACACTGGCGCTTTGCAGCGCCGCAATTTGCAGCGCTGCAGAGGGTGTGTTTTCACACCCTGCTGCAGCGCTGCAAATTTGCAAGTGTAGCCATAGCCATAGAGGTAAAATCACCTCCTGATTCTACTCCCCTATTTGTATATCCCAAGATTGTAGAACTGATAAATGAAATTGTTTTTAATTGTTCACTTTATTAATGTAACTTCTGTTCACCATTCACTACATTTGCCTACATTGTAACTTCTGTTCACTGTTTGCCATTGTGATAAACTCAGGACAGACAGCTGCAAGGGAGGGGTAGGAATCAGTCCCAGAGGGTTAAAAGGCACTCCTCCTTATCAACTGGGAGGCAACTACAGGTCAATCAGGTTCAGCTGAGAAAGGGTTACCAGGGTAGCACTTAGAATCAGCTGAGGGGGAGCTACCTGAGGTTAATTAGGATCAGCTGATTCCAACTTAGGGCTGCCTGAGACATTTTTAAACCCTTCCCTGGGAGGAAGAAGGGGGCAGAGCAGAGAGAGAAGGAGCCCTGCTGCCAGGAGTGCCAGCAGCAAGACAGCGAGCCTCACCAGGAGGAGAGCCAGTACTCTCTCCCAGGAGGAGAGCCAGTACTAGACAAGGGAGTAAAAAGACTCTAAACAGGACTGGTGGAGATACGGGGAGCAGACTTCCCCTGTGTCCCAAGGGGGACCATATTACCCAAGCCTGTCTCACCAGGGCTAAAAGCAGCAGAGGCTGGGGAGACTGAGAAGGTGCCTTGCCACACTTGGTATCAGGGGTGGGATGTGAGTGAGACTTCGTGGCAAAGCGTCTCGGGGCAGGGTAAAACATCCCCTAAAAAACAAACAAACAAACAAAACCAAAATGGAGGATGTAGTGAAGGCATTGGTGCAGGCCACAGCGGCCCAACAAGAAGCTACCAGGGTGCAGATAGCTACCTAGCAGGAGGCAGTGTGAATACAGCAGGAGACAAATCAACTACTGATGAGCCAGGTGGCTCAGGATCGAGTCACCCTGCATGAGGTTGTGAACCAGCTAAAGGCCCTGACCACCCTAATGCGTGGCTCCCATGGGACTCGGCCCCTGCGGACGAGCCACTACTTACAGAAGATGACGATGGATGATGATGTGGAGGCATATCTCCTTGCGTTTGAGAGAACAGCCCGGTGGGAGGCCTGGCCCCGAGACCAGTGGGCCAGTATCCTGGCTCCTTTTCTTTGTGGGGAGGCACAGAAAGCATATTTTGATATGACAACAGAAGCAGCTTCAGATTACTCCCAACTAAAGGCGGAGATCCTGGCGAGGTCTGGCGTGACGACAGCTATAAGGGCACAGCGGTTCCATGGGTGGAAATACTGAGTCAACAAAGCCCTGAGGTCCCAGCTGTTTGACCTGATCCATCTAGCCAGGAAGTGGCTGCGCCCTGAGACCCACCGGCCGGAGGAAGTCGTGGAAACCATAGTTGTGGACAGGTACATGAGAGGGCTACCGCTGGACATACGAGGATGGGTCAGTCAAAATGATCCCTCCTCCTATGATGAGCTAGTTGCCCTCGTAGAGAGACATCTAGCAGCGCAGGAACTTTCTCGGACCACCAGGGAAGGGAGGCGCCAGGATAAGAGGCAAGTCTATGTACCAAGGGCCCGAGTTGCCGTAGCTCGGGCGAACCTATGGAGCGGAGGAAAGAGGCCAAAGAGTGGCCAGAGTACTCGGAGGGACTTGGGGACTGGGAGAGAAAGACTGGGAGGTAAGGCCTCACAGCCTGAAAAATAAGGGGCTGCCCCGAGCAGGGTATCAATGTTATGCATGTGGAGAGATAAGGCATATAGCTGCTCAGTGCCCAAACCTAGAGGAGCCCATGCAATGTGACCTGGGAAATCTAGAAGAGCCATGTGACCTGATAAATCTGGTAGGGAGGGTAAAACATCCCTAAAATACAAACGAGTTAAACAATGGTATAAAGACCAAAATGGAGACTCAGAAAGTGCAGTCACTTGGTCTCGCTGTCTCGGAAAGCTGGTCGGGTATGATCAACTATCCCGGCCCAACAGGAATATCCTGTGTCCATGGGGCAGGGTGGCTCTAGTAATCCGTCGCCCCAAGCAGGAGGCATGTGAATACAGCAGGAGACAAATCCCGCAGCTCCTGACGTGCCAGCCAGGTGGCTCAGGATCGAGTCACCCTGCATGAGGTTGTGAAGCTCCACTAAGGCCCTGACCAGCAGACCCTACAGTCATGCCTCCCATGGGACTCGGCCCCTGCGGACGAGCCACTACTTACAGAAGATGACGATGGATGATGATGTGGAGGCATATCTCCTTGCGTTTGAGAGAACAGCCCGGTGGGAGGCCTGGCCCCGAGACCAGTGGGCCAGTATCCTGGCTCCTTTTCTTTGTGGGGAGGCACAGAAAGCATATTTTGATATGACAACAGAAGCAGCTTCAGATTACTCCCAACTAAAGGCGGAGATCCTGGCGAGGTCTGGCGTGACGACAGCTATAAGGGCACAGCGGTTCCATGGGTGGAAATACTGAGTCAACAAAGCCCTGAGGTCCCAGCTGTTTGACCTGATCCATCTAGCCAGGAAGTGGCTGCGCCCTGAGACCCACCGGCCGGAGGAAGTCGTGGAAACCATAGTTGTGGACAGGTACATGAGAGGGCTACCGCTGGACATACGAGGATGGGTCAGTCAAAATGATCCCTCCTCCTATGATGAGCTAGTTGCCCTCGTAGAGAGACATCTAGCAGCGCAGGAACTTTCTCGGACCACCAGGGAAGGGAGGCGCCAGGATAAGAGGCAAGTCTATGTACCAAGGGCCCGAGTTGCCGTAGCTCCGGGCCGAACTATGGAGCGGAGGAAAGAGGCCAAAGAGTGGCCAGAGTACTCGGAGGGACTTGGGGACTGGGAGAGAAAGACTCGGGAGGTAAGGCCTCACAGCCTGAAAAATAAGGGGCTGCCCCGAGCAGGGTATCAATGTTATGCATGTGGAGAGATAAGGCATATAGCTGCTCAGTGCCCAAACCTAGAGGAGCCCATGCAATGTGACCTGGGAAATCTAGAAGAGCCATGTGACCTGATAAATCTGGTAGGGATAGCGATGGTCCCTCATAGATATACTAGGCGAGTTAAAATGAATGGTATAAAGACCACCGCGTTAGTAGACTCAGAAAGTGCAGTCACGCTGGTCTCGGGAAAGCTGGTCGGGTATGATCAACTATCCCGGGCCAAGCGCACAGGAATATCCTGTGTCCATGGGGCAGGGGTGGCTCTAGTAATCCGTCCGCCCCAAGCAGGGCGGCATGCAGCAGGGGGCGCGCTGCCGGGCGCCGGTCCCGCAGCTCCCGGGGACGTGCCAGCGGAGGGTGCGCTGGTCCCGCGGCTCCAGTGGAGCTTCCGCAGGCATGCCTGTGGAAGCTCCACTGGAGCCGCGGGACCAGCAGACCCTCCACAGTCATGCCTGCGGGAGGTCCGCTGGTCCGGCGGCTCCGGTGGACCTCCCGCAGGCATGGCTGCGGAAGGTCCGCTGCACCCGCCTGCCGCCCTCCTGGGAAAATGCCGCCCCACGCGCGTGCCATGGGGATGTCAATTACTACTCAACCATCCCAGTAAAAATAGAGGTCCTGGGAAACCCCACTAAGGTGACGGTGGGGGTGGTCCCGAAACTCCCCTACCCAGTCCTCATAGGACGAGACTTCCCAGGGTTTGGCAGTCTACTTCCTGGAGGGGAGTCAGAAGAAGATAACAACCCAGAGAGCAATGGGATGGCCTCAATAGTTAGCAACCCCCCGGCCTTCCATGAATTTGCCCAGGATTTATTCTCGCCGCCTGGGAAGACCAGGAAGACTCGGCGAGAAAGGAGGGCAGATAAGAGGAGGCGAATGAGAATCTTGACCCAGAACCAGAAGCCTATACTCGTAGGGGAAAGAGTTGGCCCGACTGACAAGGGGACTAGCCAGGAGGACGGTGAGCCAGCAGCCGGGCCCAGTTCCCCAGGGACCTCCCTCGAGGGGGAGGGGAAAATAGAACCCCCTGAGTTTGGGCAAATTGGACCTTCACTAGAGAATTTTGGACAGGATCAGGCCAATGATCCAGTATATAATAATATTCGCAAAGAAGTAGTTGAGGTGAATGGGGTCCCTGTGGAAGGAAGAGCCAAGGGCCCAGGGCCGTATTATATGATCAAGAAGTATCTGCTATACAGAGTAGTCCGTATCCAAGAGCAAGTCGTGGAACAGCTCCTAGTACCACAGAAACATCAGAGGGGCGTGATGGAGCTAGCCCACAGCCATCTGTTCGGGGGACATCTAGGGATGGATAAAACCCTGGATCGAATTCTGCAGAGGTTTTTTTGGCCTGGAATATATGTGGCGGTCCGACGATATTGTGCCTCCTGTCCGGAATGCCAATTACATGGGCCCCGACCATGCTTACGGGCACCTTTGGTACCTCTGCCGATTATTGAAGTCCCCTTTGAGCGAATAGCTATGGACCTAGTAGGGCCGCTAGAAAAATCAGCCCGAGCTCATCAGCACATACTGGTGGTGCTAGATTATGCCACCCGATACCCCGAGGCCATTCCTCTATGGAACACTACGTCCAAGACCATAGCTAAAGAATTAATCCAAATTTTTGCTAGAATGGGAATACCCAAAGAGATCCTGACGGATCAAGGAACCCCCTTTGTGTCTAAATTAATGAAGGATCTATGTGCAATGCTACCACATACGGACCCTAAGGACATCAGTCTATCATCCGCAGACCGATGGCCTCGTCGAGCGTTTTAATAGAACATTGAAGAACATGATACAAAAGGTGGTGAGCCGGGATGGGAAGAACTGGGACACCCTGCTACCGTACCTAATGTTTGCGATAAGGGAGGTGCCTCAGACTTCAACTGGGTTTTCCCCATTTCCCCATATATGGTCGCCACCCCCACGGCATACTGGACATTGCCAAAGAAAATTGGGAAGAACAGCCGAACCCAGGGAGAAACCTCATCAAGCATGTGCTGCAGATGAAAGACAGGATAGCCCAAGTCACCCCCATAGTGCGGGAACACATGGAGAGGGCACAAGGGGCCCAACAAACATACTACAATCACCAAGCGACGATCTGAAAATTCCAGGTGGGAGATCGGGTAATGGTGCTTGTACCCACAGCGGAGAGCAAGCTCCTGGCCAGATGGCAGGGGCCGTACGAGATAATAGAAGCCATTGGAGAGGTCGATTACAAGGTCTGACAGCCTGGACGCCAGAAGCTGAAACAAATCTATCACATAAACCTGTTGAAACCTTGGCAAGACAGAGAAGCTCATGTGGTCACTCTAGGGTTACCTCCTCCCGAGAGCAACCCACCTGGCCAAGTGGGAATATCCCCAGAATTGACCCCTGACCAACGAACTGAGGTGATCAGTATGATCAAACGCAACCAGGACGTGTTCTCAGAAAAGCCAGGCAGGACTACAGAGCCTGGATTGAAGGTGAATGTCAAGCCATACCGGATCCCGGAGGCACAAAGAGAAGAGATCAAGACAGAAGTCAGGAAAATGTTGAAGTTAGGGGTCATTGAAGAGTCTCATAGCCAATGATCAAGCCCAGTGGTCCTAGTTTGGCAGTATGAGGTTTTGCAATGACTTCCGGAAACTGAACGAGGTGTCCCAATTTGATGCGTACCATATACCCCGGATAGATGAGTTAATTGACCGACTGGGGAAAGCACGATTTTTGTCCACCCTTGACCTGACTAAGGGTTATTGGCAAATTCCCTTGGCCAAGGCCAACAAAGAGAAGACGGCCTTTTCAGAGGGACTGTATCAATACACTATCCTCCCTTTTGGTTTACATGGGGCTCCTGCAACTTTCCAACGGCTCATAGACAAACGCCTATCTTGATGACATCATTATACATAGTCCAGATTGGGAGACGCACTTGGGGAAGGTGGAAGCAGTCCTGGACACCTTGAGGAAGGCGGGGCTGACTGCAAATCCCTCCAAATGTGCAATTGGGCTAGCAGAAGCCAAATACCTTGGGTATATAGTGGGGAGAGGCATGGTGAAGCCCCAACTCAACAAGTTAGAGGCAATACAGAATTGGCCCCGACCAGTCCGGAAGAAACAGGTCAGAGCATTCCTGGGGCTGGTTGGGTACTACAGGCAGTTCATCCCGCACTTCGCCACCAGGGCACGCCCACTAACAGACCTAATGAAAGCCCGTGGCCCGGACATAGTAAGATGGTCTAGCGCAGCTGAGGAGGCTTTTGCAGATCTGCAGACCGCCCTCTGCTGGGTTTATCTTGCAAATGGATGCCTCTGAGGTTGGGTTGGGAGCGGTTCTTTCACAAATGGTTGGAGCGGAAGAACACCCAGTCCTGTTCCTCAGTAGGAAACTCCTGCCTAGGGAACGTAAATATGCTGTAGTAGAGAAGGAATGCCTGGCCGTAAAGTGGGCTGTAGAAAGCCTTCGCTACTACCTACTCGGACGGAGGTTTACCCTTGTCACGGACCATGCCCCTCTGAAGTGGATGCACCAAAACAAAGAAAAAAATGCGAGAGTGACAAGGTGGTTCCCGTCGCTACAACCCTTCCACTTCAGAGTACAACATAGGTCCGGAATCAAGCATGGCAATGCGGATGGCCTTTCAAGGGTACACTGTTTGCTGACCCAAGTAGCCCAACCCTATAGTGTTGAGCGGGGGGGGGGGGGGATATGTGATAAACTCAGGACAGACAGCTGCAAGGGAGGGGTAGGAATCAGTCCCAGAGGGTTAAAAGGCCCTCCTCCTTATCAACTGGGAGGCAACTACAGGTCAATCAGGTTCAGCTGAGAAAGGGTTACCAAGGTAGCGCTTAGAATCAGCTGAGGGGGATCTACCTGAGGTTAATTAGGATCAGCTGATTCCAACTTAGGGCTGCCTGTGATCTTTTTAAACCCTTCCCTGGGAGGAAGGAGGGGGCAGAGCAGAGAGAGAAGGAGCCCTGCTGCCAGGAGTGTTGGAGCAGCAAGACAGCGAGCCTCACCAGGAGGAGAGGCAGTACTCTCTCCTACAAGGGAGTAAAAAGACTCTAAACAGGACTGGTGGAGATACAGGGAGCAGACTTCCCCTGTGTCCCAAGGGGGACCATATTACCCAAGCCTGTCTCACCAGGGCTAAAAGCAGCAGAGGCTGGGGAGACTGAGAAGGTGCCTTGCCACACGATCCACTACACTTGTCTATATTGTAACTTCTGTTCACTGTTTGCCATATTGTAATTCAAACCCCATTTTAAAATGCTCACTCCATTTTGTAAAAGCTTCCTCCAACCTTCATTTTTGCAAACCCTGCTGTAATCTTATTAGTTTAATTTAGATGTGTGAATGAGGCATGTATGGATGATGGAATCAACCTCCAGCCTTAGCCTGTCCTGATGAAATAGAGTTCAAACCCCACCGGCTGAAGATGCAGACAAGAGCCCTAACAAAGTAAGAAGAGTCCACCCTAAAAAGAAAAGGTACAACAGAAGAAAGATCAGCCAGGTCCGAGGCTGAAAGTCACACCTGCAATTGACGGGTGATCAGTCACCAAACCCAGAGGCAGCGTGACACAGCAAGACCTATAGACTCTGGATTCAAACTAAAGCCTACAAAAAGGATGGGTGAGATGGAAGACTTTGGAGGGTAACATTCTGCTGCCAACATGGAAGGACATCGGTGCATGCCCAACAGAGATCCAGCTTGTCCTTGTGCCCGGCTTTCCTGGCCAGTTAGCCGCCACAAGCTATGAACCCAAGCTGCAAAATCAAGCCATGAACTTAAGCTATCTTCAGGACTGGTAACTATGCAGCAGCTGCAGAACATCTGATGGATGTGCGTGTGTGTGAATGTGTATAGGTATAATGTGTGTGTATAAGGATTAAGATATTAGTTATTGGTCATAAATCAGATTGTTATCATAATAAATGTGGCATCTTTGTCTTGCCCCCTGAAAAGATCCTGTGTAGTTTTGTCTGTACAACAAGATCACTTTAGGACTCTGTGCCACAGCTTCATGCTGGGAACTCATGTTCAGTTGTATGACCCCTAAATCCTCTTCAGAGTCACTGCTTTCCAGCACACAGCAACTCATCCTGTAGGAAAGGTTTCCATTCTTTGGTCTTGGAGGTTTGACCTTGCATTTGGCTGTATTAAGAGACATTATGTTTGGATAGGCCCAAGTTACCCAGAACCAGAGGTGGCTCTATGTATTCTATTATCAGAGGGGTAGCCATGTTAGCCTGGATCTGTAAAAGCAGCAAAGAGTCCTGTGGCACCTTATAGACTAACAGATGTATTGGAGCATGAGCTTTCGTGGGTGAATACCCACTTCATCAGATGCATTCTATGTATTCTGCTGCCCCAAGCACAGCAGTCAGGCAGCCTTTGGTGGCATGCCTCTGGGAGGTCTGTCGGTCCCGCGCCTTCGGCGTACCCACCGCCGAATTGCCGCTGAAGTCATGGGACCAGTGGACCTCCCGCAGACATGCCGCTGAAGGTGGCCTGAGTGACCCCCTCACAGCAACCGGTAGGCACCGCCCCTTCCCCTCCGCAGCTGGCCGCCCCAGGCATGTGCTTGGTGTGCTGGTGCCTGGAGCTGCCCCTGCCCAGAATGCTCTGTGCAACTGTCATGTCCTCATGATTATTCACTGCTCCATAGGGAGAGGGATAGCTCAGTGGTTTGAGCATTAGCCTGCTAAACCCAGTGTTGTAAGTTCCATCCTTGAGGGGACCATTTGGGACAAAAATCTGTCTGGGGATTGGCCCTGCTTTGAGCAGGGGGTTGGACTAGATGAGGTCCCTTCCAACTCTGATATTCTATGACTCAACCACTCTCCGTGTCAGTCACAAATGTTATTAGCAGAGATTGTACATTTACTTTCAGAATAGTCTTGGGCCTATACCTCTCCCTGCAAATCCCCTAGAAGCACCCTCATTTGATGATGATTCCTCATTGATAGCTCCTTTTTGAGATCTGTCCATTAGCCAGCTCTTAATGAATTTTACATGTGTTTTATTGCTAGTTTTTTAATCAAAATGTTATGCAGTACTAAGTCAAATGCCTTGCAAAACTCTAAGTACATTACATCTACTGGGTTACCTCTATCATCCAGACTTGTTATCGCATCACAGAATGAAATCAGGTTTATTTGACAAGATGTATTCTCCATGAAACCATGCTAAGTAGCATTAATTTATAGTCCCATCCTTTAATTCTTTATTGATTGGATCCCATATCAGCTCTGCCATTATTTTGCCTGGGGCTGATGTTAGGCTAACTGTCCTATAGTTACCCGGGTCCTCCTGCATGCTCCTTTTTAAATATTGACACAATGTAAGCACTTTCCCAGTTGTCTGGAATTTCCCCTGTATTCCAAGTTTTATTAAAAATTAACACCGGGGGCCAGAGGTCTCCTCAGGCAATCCTGTGAGAACTGTTTATCCCTAGCAGATATTGTTTAATATCCTCCTTAGTTACTAATGGACTGGAAAGTACATCATCATCCTCATGTGATATGGGTATATTGTCCTCCTTCTTTCCAAATGCAGCACAGAAATATTTATTGAACACTTCTGCCTTTTCTGCATCATTTGTACAGGCCCTAGCACAAGGGCATCCTGACCCATGACCAGGGCTCCTAGCCACTATGATAATACAAATAATTTGTTTATTATTATTGTTAACAATTTTACCATAATTGGCCCATACCATTTCTAGGGTTTCTTTTGTTCTTGATATTCTTTTGAAAATCCTTCTTATTGTCCTTAACCCTGACAGCCATGGATTTTCCCCTGATATTTGTAGCTTCCCTTATCAATTTTCTAGACTGCATAACTTTCAGCTTATATTGATTGCCATCTACTTTTTGTTGTTGTTGTATATAGTTTTATATTCCTAATTGCTGCCTTCATTTCCACCCCATAACCAGGAGAAGCTTTTAAACAAAAGGTCATCTTCTTTCGTGATTATGAAATTATGGCTTGTTGGCCATCTAATAAGCCCCTCTTAAACAATTTGCCCTCCCAATTTTCATTCATATTTTTCTGTCTAAATGTTTCCTCTCAATCAATTTTGCTCCAAATTTTCATCAGCATTGGGAAATTAGTCCTTAATAAGCACCAAGTGCTTATAGTGGTTAGGACTGTCCTCTATTTTCACATAACAAATCTAATCATGTCATGATCAATGGTACCTAAGTAACCACCAACTTTCAGCTCAGTGATCAGTTCATGCTTATCTCTCATAGTGAGGTCCTATGGAGTTACCCCATGCTGGGTGCCATGAGTTTGGTATTAGAAAATCATCTCTAATTTTTAGAAACTCCAATTATGTTTTACTACTGGCCATGAGACCTCCAGCATGTCTCTCAGATTGGAGTCATCCATGATAACAAAATTTCCGGCCCACACATTACAGATTGGTGCTTAAGGAACAATACATCATGTCCTTTAGTTAGATTCAGTGGTCATTCCAATCCTGGCTCTTTAATAATGCCAATTATAGCCATTTTCCCTCAGCAATGATAAATTCTAATTATTCTTTCCTGTTACCTAGACTCTTATCACTGTATATAAGCAATTAAATGATGTTCAGTATGTTCACAACACCCTGAGTTTGAGTTCCATTTGTTCGGCTTTTGCCCCCTTAGCCTCCTCCTATTACATTGTTAGTTTAACATCCTCCTAGTTTCTCCAGCTAGTCTCCAGCCAGATTACCCCCGCCCCCAGAGATGCAGGCAGTCCTGTTTGTTCAGCCCCATCCCACTGGAATATGCCGCAGGGTTCCACAAAACCAGAACTTTCACCTTCACACTAGCCTCATGGCCAGTGGTTCACCTCCAGCATGTTCTGCCTTCTGCGATCAGAAGAATGACAAATATCACTTGGACTTTCCTCTTCTTCAGCTCTCCTTTGAGATTCCTGAAGTCTTTGATATCTGTGGAGTTCCCTCTTGCTGGTTCCAATGTCCATCACCCTGGTGGAGACTTGCCAGCCACTTGCAGAAACCCACCCAATCTTGCAGTGACCTCTTGTGTCTTTACTCCAGGGAACAGCACACCCTGCTGCTGTCCTTATGTCTCTTGCTGAATTCTCTGTCCATTCTTCTTAACAGCGAGTTACCAAGGATTGCCTGTCTGCCTAGGGGGTTCCAGGACCCATCTTGGGCATCCTTGTGGTATGATAGAAGTAGCTGCCCTCTAAGCCCTGCAGTTCTCCATTCTCGGTCGCTGCCTCGCTGTGTGGTGGTGACTCCACACTTGCAGCCAAGTTCTCTTTCCTCTGGTGGTTACAAGCGGGCAGGGAGGGGCGGGGAAGTGGCTGGAGGCCGGGAGGGTGTGCCTGTTTGTATATGAAGAGACCCTGCTCAGCGCTGTTCCAGTCACTTCCCTGCACAGGGAACAACATGGTGGCATTCGCCGCCGCTGGGAATCTGTCGGTGCCAGGCATGGGGGAGGGTCCCAGAGCCCCCTCCCTGCTGCCATGCCAACCTGCCGGCCTGGCTCCATTCAGAGCAGGAGGAACCGTGTCTTCCGGCAGCACTCGGAATGTCTAGCACGCAGCCTGAGGCTGCGGAGCGGGGCCGCTCGCTCGCTCGCCCACCCGCCCTGCCTCCTCCAGACCGGAGCCGGGAGGGCAAGGGGGGTTGTTTGCCCGGGGCTGTCCCGGCCAAGGAGAGGAGAGCAGACGGCAGAGCTCAGCACCATAGATATGATGTGTGCCGAGGAAGCCCGGAACCGCCCTGCCTCCTGCCCACCCCTAGGGAGCGCTGCCCCGCTCCGCCAGCAGGGTAGTGCTGGGAGGCTCGGAGCAGGGCTTGCCCTGTGCCCCGGGAGAGCTGTCCTTCCCTGCTCCCGGGCGCCCAGCCAGCGGGACTCCCGGCGCGGGGGTGGGCTCTCTGGTTGGAGGCGCCTTCGCCAATCAGCTGCCCTGGCGGAGGAGCCGCTCCCGCGGCGGGGCTGGGCGTGTGCACTGGGCTGAGCCGGAGCTGATCAGCAGCTGTTGCTATTTTCCTCCCGTGGCTCTCGGGGCAGCAGCTGGGCGGCGCTGTGAGCGCACGGCCACTGAGGAGCTGCTGGGGGAGCGCAGCGGGCTCGGGCGCCCAGGGAGCCGCTCCGGGCGGTGGGTGGGACGCTGCGCCGTGGCCGGCTGGGTACCCGCGATGGCCTCAGAGGAGTGCCGCTCGCCCGTGGGGCTGGACTGCTGCAGCTGCTGCCTGGACCTGGCCAACCGCAGCGGCCTGGAGGAGGGGGCCGGGGGCGAGAACAACAACCTGGGCAGCCCCACGGTGAGCAACTTCCGGCAGCTGCGGGCGCAGCTAGTGTGCGAGAACCTGAACGCTGACAAGCTGAGCAGCATCATGCGGCAGGACTCGCTGGAGCCGGTGGTGCGGGACCCCTGCTATCTGCTCAACCAGGGCATCTGCAATAGCAACATCGACCAGACTCTGCTCTCCATCCTGCTCTTCTTCCACAGGTGGGGCCGGGCGGGGTGCCCCGCGGGTCCCCTTCCCTGTGCCGGGCGGGGCGAGCCGGGATCCCCTCTCTGGCTGGCTAGGGCGCACAGCTCCTCCCGGGGTGGGGCCCAAGGAAGCCCTGGGCCCACAGAGCTTGGGGACCGGGGGCTTTGGTACATCTCCATTGCACGGTCTGCCTCGTTAGGTACCTGCCGACCTCTTCGAAAGTGCCTCTCGGTGGCCCGTGTCCGCTGAGTTGTCTCGGATGGGGGGTGGGGCAGGAGCTGATCCAGCGCCCCAGCCTGCTCCCTCTAGCCTGGGCTTAGCACTGTGGAGATCACTTCGGCGGGGGAGAAGCGCCCAGGAGTGGGGAGGCCGCTGCTCTGGCGAGCCCGGGAGGGGACTGTGGGTGGCCGATCTGGGCCCAGGGGCGTGAGTTATTGTTGTGAGTCGGCCCCGGGGGATCCCTGGGATGGATGCCCGGCAGCCTGTCGGCTGGAAGCTCTGGGGCATTGCGTGTATGCAGGCGGCTGTCAGAGCCTCTGGATGAGGTTACTGTCAGGCTCCCTCCTACGCACTGGACACCTGTGTGATTCCCGGGACATGGAGCGCCTGCCTCCAATCATGCGGCCAGGCCCTCCCTGCTGCTCGGAGCTGGGCTCGGCTCTCGGACCTGCCGCTCCATAAAGGCGCTGGCTGTGACCGCGGCTAGCCCTATTGTAAATGTCCTCTGTGCCGCGCCTCACCACCTGCTGGGGGAGGGGGGAACTAAGGCACACGGGGACACAGCAGGAGTGAGTGGCAGAGCTGGGGAGAAAACCCAGGAGTCCAGGCTATCCGCTGCCTGCTCTGGCAGCTCGCCTGCAACCTCTCGGTGTGCTCTCTCTGTTTTCTGATGAAGTGGGTTATATCTCACCAAAGCTTATGCCCAAATACATTTGTTAGTCTTTAGGGTGCCATAAGGACTCCTCCTTGTTTTCTCTGTGCTCCCTGATCAAACTGCCTTGGCCAGAGCAATATTTCTGGGTTTGAAAGGGGAATTCCCAAGCGGATGTGGGTCCAACTGTAGTAACTCAGCCCTGAGCAAAGGTGTTTTACAGCCAGTCTGTGCGCTTCCGGGGTACCGGCCTGTTGGTCTGTGATCAGGGCTCCTTGGCTGAGCAGAGATGGGGCTGACCAAGTCCCCTCTCTGTATGCATGTGGGTGCCTTGCACCCCTCCGCCCCCTGCAAAACAGAAACACTGCCCCACCAGGGCAGTTGGATCATAACCCCAGGAGTTTTCTCTGGGAACCTGAGAACTGGGCGATGATCCTCAGAGACTGGTGAGAGAGAGAGGGGAAAATACCTGGGTGTGGGGGGGTGAGATATAAGGAGAGTTACATGTGACAGCCCCCCGAGGGAGCTGTGGCTGTTTTGCAGGCTGTGTCTGGAGCGGTAGGGAAGGTGGTCTGTCATGGGGAGGGGGAGTGGTGGCATTCCCTGCTAACTGCCTCTGCCAGGGGCAGTGGGAATTGCACACACACAGCCATCTGCCCTGACTCAGCACTTCCTTCGAGGAGCATTAGCTCTTTAACCCTCCTGTGAAAGAGTTGGTTTCCTTTATATAGTCTGAGGCACAGGTAGGGCCAGAATTTGTCCAAGCTCCATTAGGCCAGGCTGCTGTAACATTCCTGGGATCTCACCTGAAGGAAAGGGGAATCAGGGCTGAGCTGTCTGCTTTGCTGCATCCCCAGGGGGTGTTTAGGGATGGACTGGTGGTGCTTGGTGGTGCAAGTGTGTGACGTGTTGGTGTGTGGGGAGCGTTACAGCTTCCCCTGGAACCCTACAAGCCTGCTCACACCCTCACTAGCAGCTGAGTTAATGGGGGCCTGGCTTTGTGTTCACTGTAGGGTCTGGGGGATGTTCCACTCCCACAGCAACCTGCTGTGGGTAAGTCAGAGTTGGGTGATATGCACATCTGTGCTCCTGCACACCGGCATCTGGGTACTGCCTCTGCAGCAACCTCCTCCTCATGCCTGCTTACATCTGTGTGCACATGCCTTCCTGCATGTACACTTACAGGTACACACACACGCAACCTGGCACAAATGTGCATTCAGGGTTACACGCTTACACAAACATGTGTAAACTTGTACCTTCATATGCACATGCTTGCACGTGTCAATGTACATATGAATACGTTGTGGCACACACACCTGCACAACGTACGCAAGCAGCCATGTGCAAAGCTGCACGCACATATGCATGTTTCCACCCCAAACCACTGTGCACGTGGCTTCCCATGCCTGTTGCCATCTTGCTGCTGCCTGGTGGAGTTGGCGGGGTTGGCAGCCAGTCAGAGACTGAGGCAGGCTGCTTGTTCAGAGCCACCCTAGTGGAGTTCCTCTTCCTGGGGCTTACGTACATAAGAGGGGCTGGTGCTCAGGTGGCAAAGGCAGGAGCTGGGCTGGGAGCCAAGGCAAGAGGCATTCCTGCCCACGCCCTAATGAGCGTGCCTGCAGGAGGCAGGAGCTGCCTCTCCTCCATCACAAAACTAATCAAGAGGAAAACAGCAGGGAGAAGAGTGAGTTCTCTCTCCCCGGGGAAACTGCCATCTCATAAACCCATGGGCATCCTGGCTGGGGAAGGGAAATGAGACACCAAATCCAGAGAGCACTGCCTGTGCCCCTGGTGGCTCAGTGTAGCCCCACCACGTAAGGAGCAGGGTCTGGGCATTGCCAGCAGCTCCTGGCATCACACTGAATATTGCTTCTACTCACTGCTGTTTAGATGGGAGGATGGTTGATGGTTACTACAGGACATGCCTAGGAGCAGGACTCCTGGGTTCCATTGCTGCTCACTTACCGGCAGCCTTGGCCCAGTTTCTTATCCTCGCGAAACCTCAGCTTCCTCTTCTCTAACACTGGGACGATGATCTTGACTCTTCTCCCAAAGGGCTGTGAGGCTCAGTTTGTTCCTGTGTATAGCATGTGGATGGCAGGACAAAGCATTCCTAGAGTGCACTGCCTCTCTGACCAGGCCATCTTTACCACTAACATTCCCCCGCATCATTTGAGCCAAGAGGGCTCCCTGCTGCACACCACCCCGTTGTTCTGTGGGCACCTGGGGTGATCACTCTGTCTGTGCTTGAACAGGACAGGAACTGCCTGCATGGAGTTGAGGCCCAGTGCCCTTGGGCATCTAGCACTGTGCAGAGGCCCAACACCTTTGTGGCTGTTCTGCTTCAGCCTGAACTTTCTCCTCCTGGCTAATGAGCCCAGAGAACTGAGAGCCGGTTGCATGGCAGGGCTGCCTCGTGGGTGCTGGGCAAGGGCGGATCGATAAACTGCACTGCTAGGGACACACTGGAGTTGCGGGCCACCCCTGTGGCACCTTTGGCTACACTCCCAAGAAGCACTGGATGGGTTTATGGCCTTTGGAAATGAGGATTTATTCCCATCCCAGCAGGGGACAGGAAGGCCTGTCAGCAGCAGAACATTCAGGATGATCAGTAAGGTTTATGGATACACAATGCCTGCCCTTGGGTAAACTCAGGCAGGAGACAAGGCGGGCACAGGAGTCAGTCAAAGTGGAGTAGAGAGGCCCAAGCAGTGGAGCTGGGATCCAGATCGTGGGGGAGGAGCTGGATCTGCCTGGGATGGAGAGAGCTCCTGTGACCGTGTCTGGAGTGGGGCAGTTCAGTTCTAAGTGTCTGTTCCTATCTATGCTCAGGAGAGCCCCCTATGTACAGCACTCCCAGCCTGGCACTGGGATGGCTCTGCCCAGGGCCCTCAGCCCAGATTCTCAAAGGGAGTCCAGTTCTTTCCGGCATTGATTTCAGTGGAAGTTAGGGCCTCAATTAAATCTCTTTGAGCATCGGGGCCCACCAGCCTGGGAAGTGCTCACCAGGCCTCATTGCTCTGTCCTGGGCACGATGCTTCCCTATGTGTTGCACAGCCTACTGCACATGCACATCATCTTCAGCTGCATAGCCTGGCTGCTGTGGCTGCTCTGGGGGGATGGCGGGTATTCACACCTCTGCCAAGCAGGTGTGAAAACCTGGAGACTAAGCAGGGAGCCCTGATTTGTTTCACACTCATGTGCACAGATGTGTCAGTGAGGGCATGAGGCTGTTCCCTGGTCTGTGGCTCTGAGAGTGCAGGAGAAGAGCTCAGCAGCCAGTCGCCTCCCTGCTTGTGCAGCTCCACCCAGGATCACTCATCCCAGACCCAGCTGAGTGTGACTGACTGTGCAGGCAGCAGCATGGTAGGGTGGAGGGGCAGCATCACCCCTTGAGACACTTATGACCACATGACTAGTGGTGGACAGTGGAGTCTCAGCCCAGCTCTGACCACTGGCTTTCTTTGAGTTGTTTCAGGTGGTTTGGGGGAAGGGTTTAAGCTGGAGCCCAGGCAGCTGGGCGGCAGCATGGAGCTGGGAATTGGGTCCCCAGGCCAGCCCTAAGACACACACACTCTTGTTACAAGCCAAGCTAGTGTTTAGCACTTCTTCCCCCAGCCCCTCCGCACAGCATTGGGCTGCTGTGCCCCTTTTACAGTGGTGGGCAAGCTGACCTGAGACTGCCTCTGGCCCAGTGTATGCCCCCACCAGCTCTGCACCTCTAGGGCTCAGGGACTCTGGCTCGCTTGATCGGCTTCCCCTGGATATCACAGAGGCCTGGATATGCTGTGGCTGGCTCCACTGTCCTGGCTTCTGGCTCCCAACCCAGAGCCAGGCCCTGGGCTTGGCTCTCTGAGGGTCCTGGATCTGCTCAGAGCTGTTGCAACACCCTGTTCTCACTCCAGCTCCTTAGAGTAATTAATGCCACCTGGGCCTTTTGTAAGGAGCTAAGGGGAGAGAGCACAAAGGTTGCAATGCAGCAAGAAGTAAGTGGATGCCAGTTTGGGGGCTGCGCACACAGTGCAGGGAGGGGACGGGAGACGCCTATCCCAGCAGGATTGTGTGCTCAGCTCTGGGTGATATAGAACCCAAAGGATAATGAGAAATGTGAGGGAATTGAGAGACGAGCAACAAGAATGATC
The DNA here is from genome assembly GCF_016161935.1 of Mauremys reevesii. Classification (NCBI taxonomy): domain Eukaryota; kingdom Metazoa; phylum Chordata; order Testudines; family Geoemydidae; genus Mauremys; species Mauremys reevesii. The sequence goes on along the minus strand of NC_052631.1, from coordinate 59,550,431 downwards.
CAGGGGACAGAGAGACTGGAGCAGAAACCTGAAGAGAGCTAAATGTGTCAAATCAGCCAGTGAGAGTGAGTGTCTCCAGAGAGGTGAGGATAAAACTGTGCAAAGGAAATTGAGGCTGGGACCAGAGTTAGATTGTGGAACTGTCTCCCAAAATCAGGGATGGAGGCCTCCTCACTGGAGATAATACAAATTGCCCTGAACAGAGCCTGGATGATAGACTGCAGGAGTGAGATGTAACAGGACTTTGACATCTCTGAGCCTAGGTTGCAGCTAAGATATAATCAGTGTGTAGAGCCATTAGCCCTTAGATCACTGGCGTTTTCCAGCCCCCAGCTAGGTTAGGGTGCGTTCAGTGCATGTCCACAGTCTCCAAAGGGCCGAGCTGTCCATTCCTGCAACAGCACCTGGGGTGTGAGTGGGTTGGGGTGTCAGGTGCTCCCCGATGTGCTCACTTGGTGGCCAGCTTTTGCAGGGTGCGCTGCACCACTTGCTCCCATCCCTTTTCTGCAGCTTGGGTCCCACTGAGGAAAATGAGGAGATGGGCAGGGGTAGCAGCGTTTAAAGGGCAGCACAGAGCTCTTAGGACTGGGACAGCTACAGAGAGCACATTCCAGTAAGACAGTGTGTGTGGGGGGGTCGGCTGTGTGGGTGGGGGGAGAGAACGTGTGTGGGGACGAGCTGGAGTCTGCTGTGTTCAGTGAGTGGCTGTTGTTCCTGTTTGCTACTGCACTCCAGGAGTCTCGGTTGGCCTTGCCAAGTGACCACAGGAAGGACCCTGCGCCTCCCTGTCCTGCTCCCTAAACCCAGTCCCGCCCCCGCTAGCCGCAGCAGCGCGGAGGGGATCGCAGGGGGCCGGAGAATGGGTCTGGCTACGGCAGTGCCCAGCCCTGCAGCCCCCAGCAGCGCGGGCTGGGCCGGTTCGGCCCAAGAAATGCCAGCCCCTTCCCCACGGCTCGTGCTGGCGCCGCCTCCTGTCCGGTTCGGTTCAGCTCAGCTCCCGGGGTTGGGGCTGCTGGGGCGGGGCTCCGGGCACATGGGGTGCCAGGCGCAGAGGCTGCTTATTCAACAGGGCGGTCCCGGCCGGGGCCGGGCGCTGATTGGTGGAGGTCGGGATGCCGGCCGAGGAGGGCGGCACGTGTACAGCATGCGGGGGAGGAGAGGGGAGCGCTGAGGGGCGGGGCTGGCCTGTGACAGGCAGCTGGTGCTGGGCGAATGTCAACTCTGTGCTCTGCACTATACAGACCCCTCTACAACACTGCATGCCTAACAGCACACTGTGCATGCTGTGCACGCCCTTCCACTTGCTGCACACAACAGAGCACACTGAACATTAACAGCATATCATGCACACAGCACACTATGCATGGCACACATAACACAAACCACAGTGCAAACACCCCTCCACACAACACATCATATAGCATCATGCACAGTACATACTACACTGCACACTACATACATTACACATGCCACATTGCACAAAACTGCACAGTCTATGCTACACTGTGTGCCACAACATGCAGTGCCCCAGTGTACACACAGCTCAATCCACTGTGCACACTAAACCAGACCACTTACTGTACAGTATAAAGCACTGCACCCAGATACAGGCACAACTCAGGATATGCCAAACAACACACCACACAGTGTAAAAACGACACATACCATATTCTGCACCCACCATGCAACACGAGACACTGGACATGGGTATAGAGACACCCCTGTACACACCCGGTATTTCAGTACACACCCCGTACTCTGTACAGCAGACCAAAACCAGGCCTGCATTCCACTAGCAGCCAATAGCCCTGTCATTGGAGCAATTCCACATGCATGCATCTCATGGGGCTCACCACTGGTGGCGCCTCTTGCTGGCCAAGCTCTGGTCAGGCATTGTGCCCTCCTCTGCCTCTGTCTCGTCCTCTTGTGCTGCAGCTCCTCTCGCTCCAAGAACCGCAGCCTCCTCTTTGTGACTTGGCCCTCCGGCCAGGTCACCATACATGTTCCCTCCTTCCAGGGTATCTTGATGAACAGGTTCAGGCAGTCTACCTGCTCACTGCCCCATCAGTGCTTCTTTGTTAGCAACTGCTAGGGGGACCCAGACCCGTCCTCTATGCTCAGGGGCCCTCTCAGTGGCAGCCAGGATTTGAGCTACCCCAGACCTTGCTGCTTTTCCCCTGAGCCTTGCCTACCTCTCTGGCCCACCCCCCTCTCTGGACTCGCCAAGCCACACTCCCTCCTCCCAGGGACCGTAGGCTACTTGCTTCTAGCCCCTGGCACCCCTCCCTTCTCCCAGGGAGTGACTGGAGACTCCTTCCCTCCAGCCCCTTCTGTTGCCAGCTTGCTGCCTATTCCCGCCCAGCTGAGCCTGTTCTTCAATCCCTGCTCCCTGGCTCCTTCCCCATGTGCAGCCTGGGCATTAATTGGCCCCTGTAGCCATCTTAGCCCCTCCAGGCCTTGCATGGGGCGAACACCCTGTCACAATGCACACTATAGCAATAATGGGCAAGGCACGGGGGGAGGGACTGCGGGGGAGGAAATGTGAGACACACCTGGCTAAGGAATCTGCTGCTTGCCCTTTAAATTGCCCAGACTCCTGCAGGGGGCACGTAGTGCTTTGCTCCATAGTTCCATTTTCCTGGCCAGCGCTCTCTGGCTGGAGATGCCCCTCATAGCCGGGCCGGCAGAGTTGGGGCTAAGAGCCAGGCCCCTGGGTAACAGTGAAGAGCTGATCTTGGTTAGCTAGGGGTGTGCACTGGGCATGGCGGTTCCCTAGATCCGGGTTCTGGTTTGGCCCATTATAGTCAGAGGACTCCCTGGCCCCTTGCTTAGATAGTTCTAACAATACATGATACACCCCCTAAACTGCAGGCTAACGGCACACTGTGCGCACAGCCCCATCCCCTCTAGTTGTGTTAATGTTACCAGGGCAAATAAAGCCACTTGCCCCCTGACACCTTGTGTCTGTGTGCCTTTCTGGGGCACTGAACCCACTGTGCTATGACGGGGAGTTCCCCAGAATAACCCAAGTTCCTGTAAGTTCCAGTAGGATGGGAGGAGTGTTAAAGGGCCAGCACTGTATTTGTTTTATACCTGGAAACCTTACAAAGGCCATTTGTTTCCCCCCACAGCCTGGCATTTTCTTCTGCCAGGATTCAGCTGGTTAGAATGCTGCACTCCTCCCAGTGTAACCCCAACCACCGGGAGTGTGGGGCCTGGGGATCTATGCAACAGCTCCCCCAACACCAACCCCTGGCATGATAGCAGGCACTTAGAGCCGTATCCCCTGTGGATCCCCCTGCGGAGGTGAGACCCAGCGCATGCCGCCAGAAAGCGGAACGGCACAGACACCTACGGGGAGAGGAACGATGGAGCTGTGTGCCCCTCCGCATGTGAGCTAATAAATCACCTTTGCACACAATCCAGGGGGGTCAGGGAGCTGCTATCAGGGGCGGCTCTAGCAATTTCGCTGCCCCAAGCACGGTGGCACGCTGCGGGGGGCGCTCTGCCGGTCACCAGTCCCGCGGCTCCGGTGGACCTCCCGCAGGCACGCCTGTGGATGCTCCACCGGAGCCGCGGGACCAGTGGACCCTCCGCAGGCATGCCTGCGGGAGGTCCACCGGAGCCGCCTGCCGTCCTCCCGGCGACCGGCAGAGCACCCACCGCGGCATGCCGCCCCAATCACGCGCTTGGCGTGCTGGGGCCTGGAGCCACCCCTGGCTGCTATAAAGCTTTTATTGGCTCAGATCACCTGGAGGAGCTGTGAGCAAGCCATGCCAGCTAAAGTCACCCTGTCTATTTATACCACCCCTATTGAGACTGTATCTGAGCACACACAGCCATTAACTAACTTATCACCACACCACCCATGCAGCTTGCCCATGGTCGCCCAAGGAGCCAGGAATGATCATCTTACAGCCTGTGTCGGCACCTTAGCCACAGGGACAGCCTTGTTCTCAGGTGGCCACCCTGCCCCTCCCATGCTGAGTTCCTTGCTTGTGGTTGGGCATTGTGTATTTAGATGTGTATTGGGGGGGAGGGATGAGTACACCCAGTGTGTGGGCCCAGCACATGGAGGAAATACATTGAGCTAAACTAATAGCCTCTCCCTGCACCACATTGCATGGGTAACCTAGTGACAGGCGGAAGGAGAGCCTGGCACCAGACTCAATCTGGCTGCAAACTTGGGCCCTGCTGTGTCCATGCCCTGCAGCTGGAAGGCTGGCCTTGGGGCTAAAGCACTGGGATGCCATTCAAGAGCCCCATGTGCAATTCTGGCTCTGCCACTGACTTCCCCAGTGACCTTGGGCAAGTCACTTTCCCTCTCTGTGCTCAGCGCCCCATGTGTCGGACATGGGAAGAAGCTGCTTCCCCTGGTGGCGGGTGCTGCAGGCTGGTCAGTGATGTCTGTGGAGAGTTTGGTCATACAGCTATGGGGGTCGCAGAAATGCCTAGAGGCTCATGCTGCTCTGTGGGAGCTTGTGGGGTCCTTTCCCCGGGTGATGAAGCTAAGCTGTTCTGGGCGGGGGGTGTTATCGATTTTGGTCATATCATCTCCAGGCACTTTTCCTGCACTAATGAACCTTGTCTCGCAGGGTGGGCAACCTGTGGCTGACACTCGGTGTCTGGAGGTCCCGGGCCAACACTTGTCTTTGTCACTCACTTGCTGTGAGGAAATGGCTGAGTCATTTACAGCCCCTGCGCTGTGGGTGCCCCAGGGTAAAGGTGCTTTGAAATCCCTGGCTGGACAGGCCCCAGGTGTGTGTGTGTGTGGGGTACATCATTCTGCTCAGGTTTCAGACAAGAAAATGGAGGCCCAGAGAGGAAATGACTACAGTGTGCATGGGGGCGTACAGTTGTGTTTATTTAACAGCTGCAGCAGAAATCCCATAGCAAAGCTGCTCTCGTTTGCCCATTGCCATGGTCTCTGCAGGCTGCCCCCCCCCCCCACAGCTGCAAGGACGCATGGAAGAGGGGGAACGAAGCTTTGTCAGGACTTGAGCCCAGAGACAGCAGCATGCTAAGGAACTGCAGGGAGGGGTGTGCAGAGGAGGGGAGTCATCTCTGCTGCCCCAACCCACCCCTGAGCAATGAGAGGTCCTGAACTGAGCTCCAGGGGAGCACAGGTCCCCTTCAGCTGTGCCCAGAGTGTGTCGGAGGAAAGAGCCCCCTCCCAGTCTGTCTGCATGTGCTGGAGACATCATGGGCCTAATTCTCCACTGCTTGCATCTCATGTGTAGTGCCAAGTGGGTGTCCATGCTCCACAGGGCTTCACACCCGCTTTACAATGGTGCAGCGCACTTGGGAATCCGGTTCAATACATCTAGGCACCCCTGGATCTCAGCCTCAGTGAAGATTAATAAGAACTAGTATTTCACTTTTCCATTCCAGTAGGGTCCAGCGGTCCCTCTCAGAATTGGGACCCCAGATGAAGTGCTGGCACAGACACTGCAGAGGTCCACCAGAGCATGCAGAGCCAAATTCCCACCCTAGCCCATTGTTCCTTTGCCTTTTCTCTGTCTAGTTTACAGGGTTTGTTGGGCTTGAAGGAAATGGTTCTGGGATGCAAATCTAGATGGCACAGCCTCTGCACCAGGTGACAGTGGTGGAAAAGGAGATCTGCCCCTCCCTCAGATTTGCATGGATTGTGCAGATTTAGGACAAGCCCATGTGATTTTTGGGGGGACATTTGTATAAAGTCAAGCACTGGCCAGTTTGTTTTAGCTCTACCAAAAATATCCTAGAGGAAAGCGGAGCTGGTGAGGCCTCACAGCATCAGGTTCACAACCAGAAAGGACTTTATGTACAGGGACCCTTTTGCTTGAAACTTTGTCTACACAGTCCCTTGGCAAGTCAGGGGTGGGTGGGCTAGAGCCAGGCACAGTAATGTCAGCATCTCTGAGTCCCGGCAATACACCACAGGACTTGGCAGGTATGCTCCCTGCTTGGGTGCCCCCCACCCCAGCTCTGACCTGCAGCTTCCATGCTATCCTAGCCCTGAGCTGCTCCCCCCAGCTCTGCTGATGCACCTAAATCCTCACTTGCAGCTCACGCCTCCTACTAGTCCAGCCCCGGCTCTCCACATACAGCTTGGCTTACAACCCTCAATCCTGATCTTCTACATCCCCTGCTACTACAGTGCTGGGCTCCCCCATGGAGCTTTGCTGATGCCCCTCAGACCCAGTTCCCACCCATCCCCCGCCCACCCCAGTCCTCAGCAGAGGTTGCTTGCCCTGCTCAAGCCTGTGGACAAACAAGCAGTTGTAAACTCAGGCAAATGGGATGACATTTGTCAGCATTTGCAGAGGCTACCATTGTGCTAAGTGTTGCTATTAGTGCAGGATTTCAATGCTGCTCCCCAGAGAGCTGCTACTCCTCCTGGGTCTGTCGTCCTGTGTCCTGCCAACAGGGCCTGCTGCATGTTGGAACAGCCCTGCAATGTCTGGGACTGGTGGTGCTGTGAGAGCTTCCTAGGAGGGTGTGCCAACCCACAGCTCCACCTCAGCCCTGACAGGTCTATAATAACACCATCACTCGGCACATCCCCTCCATAGGTCGCTGCCCCTTACAGAGGGGGAAACTGAGGCATAGGGTGGGCAAAGGGACACATGGAAGGTTACGGGTCAGTGGTGGAGCCAGGAACAGAGCCCAGTAATGCCAACTACCAGCCCCGTGCTTTAACTGATAGACCATGCCTGGAAAGCTTTTATTGTGATACTGCAAGAACCACCCTGCTGCTCCTATGGTGCAGCTTGGAAATCGCAACATGTTGCCCATCTGCACAGCTGGGCCCCCTCAGCAGCAGCCCCCATGGCAGGCCAGCATCCGGGGGATTAGGAATTGCACTGTCACTGAGGCTATGAATAGGGTCTAGCGCAAGCAGCGAGCGAGCCGTGGCATGGGGGATGTGGCTACAGATGGATCACATTGTGCTGGGGAGTGGGAAAGTGCCGCTCCATTTGGGATGGATGTAGGCGGAGAGCGCTAGCTGACAAATGAGTGGTTGTGTGTTAGCGCTGCTCGTCACCCATGACAGTCACTGCCCCTGGCGCTCATCTGTTATCCTGTGAAAGAACCAGGCCTCAGGCTCACTTGGCAAGGGGAGAGGACTTTGCCCAGGAAGACAGCAGGTGCTGGGTGTGCCGAGCACAGCTCATCTCTCTGACTTCCCGGGGACTTTGCAACTGTTTGGTTTGGCCTGTGTTGGAGGCAGGCCCTGCGCAGTGGAGCTGGAGTGTGGATTGGGTACAGAGCCGCTTCTGGGTCTTGGCATTGGCTTGGTTTCTTCTGTGTGGGGGTGGAGGGTTGCTGCTAGATAGGCACAGGCTGCCCTGGTGTTGACTCCCACCTGGTATGGGCAGGTAAGGTCCCAGATGGCATCTCTTTGCCTCTCCCCTCCGGGGATCCTCTCCCTGCACATGCACCCCGGGAGCACCCTGGTTGCCATGGAGGAGAGCTGGCTGCACTCCCTGGATCTGGGGCCCGCTGCGCAGGGGTGAGCAGCTGCTCAGCTCTGGGAACAACAAAGGACCATTTGAACATCATGGGCTATGGACTGAGTGTGGGAGCAAGGCAGGGGAGGGAGATGGAGAAACTGAGACAGGCTGGCAAATGTCAGGGCCTGGACAGGGAGTCCAGGGTGTTCTGGAGAGCAGCGTGGGCGGGGTGAACCCTGTCAGGCACAGGAGGGAAAGGGTGGGGGGAGGGCATTGGCTGGGCGCTCGGGAGACTTGGGGTTGATTCCTGGCTCTGCCCCCAGGCTCCCTGTGTGATCTTGAGCCCATTACCTATGTTGCTCTGGGGCTCAGTCCCATCTGTGCAAGGGGGAGAACGTGGCTTCCAGTGCCCGGGGCTGGGTGACTGGAAATGTCTCCCATGAGCACCAAGTGTCCTCCAATGACTCGAATCCTGCCCCTGCTCAGGTCCTTCAAGGGAGGCCCAGGACTCGCATGTCCAGGGCGTCCAGGCTGGGAGCGACTCTCACTTCCCCGTTTTCAAGGAGCACTTGCTGCCAGTGGCAGTACACGTGTGTGCACTATGCGCTGTGCGTGCACGCAGCCCTGGAGACACAGTCATACGTAGGCACGCCGCTGTCTGAGCTTTCCCACCCAGCTGGTAGCAGACACGTCAGGTCACGGGAGGCTGCTCTGGTAAGGCACAGGCCTAGATGCACCAGCGATCTGAACACATTGGCAAACCCTATGTGCCTATAAGAAATCCTTCCATGTTTGTTGGGGTTCCCCCTGACTAGTCAGCAGCAGGGTGCTAGTCAGTACAGTGCCTCCTCTGAGCAGCGCCATAATGTTCATGAATGCTGCTGAAAATGCCGGCCCCTGTTGTGACCATGGTAGCAATGTGCCTTAGGGCACCAGCTTTCCTGCCTGGGCTCTGAGCACGGCTGTGGAAAAAGCCTTTGACTTTTGGGGGTGTGTGGGTGTATGCGTGCATGCACTCGCTAGTGTTCACATGTGCAGGTGGGGTCTGTGGAGGGCAGAGCTGGGGGAACCGTTCTCAGTGACCAGTTGACGGGTACCCCTTTGCTCTGCTGAGTTAGCTGCAAGCAGGTCACATGGTTTATAAGTTTCTCCTCTCTTCTCAGCTAGGAGAGGAACAGGCTGTGTGGAGGAATTGCAGACAGTGGCATTTTGTAATGAGGCTGCTGGTCGTGGCTGGCCATAGGTTGTTGCTTAGGGCCCCTGGTGTGGGCTAAGAAGTTCCCTGTCTCTCTTTGTGATCTACCTGCTCCTAGCCCATTGATAAACCTATTGTGTGAGGGCTTCTGATGGGGTCGCCTGCAAACTTCTCTGCCATGCTCTGGGGAACCCTCACTGTCTTCATGTGAATGTTTGTGAATGAATAAACACCAGGGTTTGGCAGGGCTCCTCACATGGCAATTCACAGATGCTTTGTGGTGCCTGCTCCAGGCTCTAGTGTAAGAGATACCTGTATGCGGGGTGCATGGTGTGTGTGTGTGTGTCATTGTCGTCGTCGTGCTGGTGCGGGTGTGTTTATGTTCATGCCATGTGAATGGTAGGTGTGTGCACACAGGAGTGAGTGGGAGTGTATGACAGAGATGGGTGTGCAGGGCACGTGTGTATAGTTGTGGTGGTGCTCATGCAGAAGTGTTGCTCTCTGTGAGGGGCGTAGTAGGTAATAAAAGGCCCAGGAGAACAGGCAGCTGTCTAGAGAACAAATGAGACCTTCCTTTATGAGTGTGTTCTATTCTGGAGATCAGAGGAGCCTCCACAGTGTATGTTCATTAGTCATTGTTCCATGTCAGAGCAGGTGCTTGGAAAATTGCAAATCTAGCAACTTCCCGCATTCACAAATCCAGCCCCAAGGAGCAGCTATGGGTAGAAAACCAAAAGCTGATCCCTTCCTGTCCTGTGTGCCTCCATCGTAAGCTGCTGCGCTAGCTAGCACATCATCTTATTGCCTTTCATTGGAGCGGCGGGGGCTCGGGGTTCTGTAGCAAGTCCTCTTTTGGCAGGATTGCCCTTTAATCCTGCCTTTATACAGCTTGTGATCTGTCTGGGTCATCACCCATCCTGGAGCCCGTGGGATGGCCCAGAGCTGCATACCTCCTGGGCCGCTGCCTCGCAGGACACACACACTGTGTGTGTGTGTGTGTGTGTATGTACATGCGCAAGAGTTATTTAAAGGCTGCACGCTGTCCCTAGGCCACAGCTAGCTGGTCGGCAGGAGGTATATTTGTGCAGGGTAGCACGTTGCTGGAAGCGGGACAGAAGTTTGTCATTCTCTCTCTATATAAATATGTTTCAGGGGATTTTGCTGCCCCAGCAGATGAAGACCCAGGGTGGGGCAGATAAGGGAAATGACTCCACAGGCAGCTGTGACCAGCACAAATCCTGGGGTCGCATGCTGAGCCCCTCACTCAATTTTTTGCTCTGGGCAGACTCACACTGCGTTCAGTGAGTGTTTGAACCTGAGGAGAGATTCAGGTTTGTGAGTTCCCCAGCCTTTTAAAACACTCTCTGCAGTGGCCAGTTGTCTCGCCTTCGACTGGCAGTCATGACCTTTACACAGAGGCCCAGCCAATGCTAGCGCCATGCTCCCTTGCAAAGCAGGCCCAGAGTCCGTCTTGCTATCTGGTGGAAGCCTGGAAAGCTGATTCCCTCCTGCGTTCATGCTGTCGTGAGAGAGCATCAGTGTTGCCAGGGCCAGCTCCAGGTTTTTTGCCGCCTCAAGCAAAAAATAAAAAATAAAAAAGAGGGAAGGAGTGCTGCTGCCAAAGCGCCAAAAAACAAAAAAAAGTGAAAAGTGCCACCTGCAAAGGGCTGGAATGCTGCCCCTTGAAAAGGGCCACCCAAGCATATGCTTGGAACGCTGGTGCCTAGAGCCGCTCTGAGTGTCACGCTCTGTGGTTTGTGTTAAGTGTAGCGTTCTCCCGGTAACCCTGTGAGTGGAGGGGAAGCTGTACGTGGGGTGCTCGGACACTGGGACACCGAGAGGTCACTTGGCAGCTGGATGCTCACCACTGGCATGAGGCTTAGAAATGCCAACGCTTGTTAAAACCGTTAGTGTGATAACCCGACAGTGAATGCTTTAGAGCTTTTTAGGACGTTACCTGGGTTAGGGACCAGAGCTTTATGGGGCAGAAGGAACAGAGCTGCAATCCTCTCATTCCAGAAGCTTGAGCAAGGAGAGACTCCCTGTTTGCAGCCAGGGCCTGACACGCGGTTGTGCAGAACTGATTGTACCCAGCAGAGGGCAGCGGTGCACACACCCTGTTGGCCCCATTGACACACCCTTGTCCAATACAATTGACCATTTATGGGAAGAAATGCGCCCGGCTGGGTGACATCTGGGAACATGATGCCGAACGGCTGGACACAGTGCAAGGCAGTGAGGGCCAGCAGCCCGCACCGTGTGCGCTAGCGTGGGCTTGGACCATGGCTCTTTGCCAAGCTTGGGGCTTTCCAACAGACGCTGCGGGGCTGCAGGTACAAGCCTAGCAGACAGCTTATTGTGTTGTGTTGTTGTTAAATGTCAGCAAGGGAAGAGTTTTAACTCAATGTCCCAGCTTCAAAATACCCAGGATTCTTTGCAAAGGCCAAGCAGGATATTAATAGCCGGCTCAGCCCTGGTGCACGCAAAAGGGAAGTTTGTGCATGTCCTTGGCTGACCTCCTGCAAGAAGACTCAGCTGAGCGGGCCAGGACAATGCCTGCGGCTCTGTCGACAAATCACGGTGCCACCTCCAATTCTGGCCAAGCTCATGGAAGCGCCTCGAAAGGCTCAGCCTGGCATAGCCCTCAGGTGCTCTCAGCCTGGCCCAGACTGGGCTGAAGAGTTCCTGGGAACAGGCTTTCAGACGACAAGTGAGGCTTTGATGCTGCCCAGTGGCTGGTGGCTGCCCTATTGAATCAGACTGTCTCCAGCCAGTGTGGAGTCGCCATGTCCTGCATGTGCTGCTGCATGGTGGGAGCCGGAGCTGAGTCTCTTGCATGCTTCATTCCTTATTTGTCCCCGCTTCTCCTTGCACAGAGGGGATTGCAGGCCATGCTGGGTGACTCATCCCCATGCTGGCAGTGGCCCAGGAAGCAGTGAGCCAGACGTTATGCAACAGAAAGACTCGTTAACATCGCACCACTGGAAATACACTGCTCATGAAGCGGCATGCTCTGCCCTTGCACCTGCCGTGAGCCCTTCCATCCTGCTGGCTGCTAGGTGCCAAGGCGCACCACCTGATGCTTGGAGAGCCTCTAGGATTTGGAATCAGTGTGCTCGGCCGCCCGGGGGAGGGTCTCTTCCAGCAGGACTGTGCCAATGAGAGCAAAGGGCATGGCAGTGGGTGCAGGGAGGGCATTCTTGGGCACCTTGATTAGCACTCTCTCTGCTTGGTGTACAGCCTGTGAGGGCCCCAGTGAAACACATCTGGTACTGGGCCAACGTCCTGGTCCGAATGATTGTCTGCTGGTTCTGGAGAGCAGGGAGCAGTTTCCAAATGAGAGGCCCAGGCTGGGATTCAGGGGTGTCAGTGGGTGTGGGGAGCCAAGGCTGGAATAGTGGGGCTGGAGAGGGAGCTGTGGGGTTCAGGGGCAGTGACAGAGCTGTGTGTATGAGGCACCCAAGGCTGGAATAGTAAGGGATGGGGGCTGTAGGTTAGGATTGAGAGGTGTCAGCAGAACAGTGGGGGAGCCTAGGGCTGGAGGAGCAGGGACTGTGGATCGGGATTGAGGGGCACCGGCAGAGCTGTTTGCTTTTCCGTCCCTCTCCTTGTACAGTCTGGCACTGCTGCCCCTGTCTCACAGGCATCAATCTTTGCCAGACTGACTAAGCATGAAGAACCCCAGAGCTGCACGAAGCTGGTGCTTTGTGCTTGGCCATAACCTTTGAAGCATTGACAGAGAAAAGAAAAGAGATGGAATTCAAGGATTTGCTTGAAAGCTGGCTGGCATGGGCTGGGAACGCAGCAACCTGGGTTTGATCAGTGGGTTTCAGTTCCCTGTTCTCTCCCCACACTGGCAGCTTCCTGGCCTCTCTCTCATTATATAACATGCTACCCTTCAATTAACGGCACGGCTGCTCCCCGCACACTGCAGAGTAGTGGCTGCCAGTGCTAAGCATGGCTCTGAGCCTTCGGCTTCCTAGTGCAGATTGCCTGGTGGTTCCTTCCTGGGGCACCAAGGGTCCTGCCTGGGGAATGGCTTCCTCTGGGGCAAACCAAACAGCTGAGAACTGGCCCTCGCCTCAGCCAAAGGGCCTCAGGCTGCTTGGCTGGTGTCTGCTCTGGCCTAGCCTGGGGGCAACACGGGTGTTTCACCATCACTGAGCGGGGCAGAGACCTACCTGGGAATCACTGGGCCTGGTGCCCGGGGCATGAGCAGCATGGACAGTGCTGGGCGTTTGGGATTTGATATAGTTAATGGCAGGGGACAGCGTTTGTTCCTTATCCAACCCTCTCCTAACATGCGGCTGCCTCCCTGGATCTCACCATGCTGGGGGAAGGCGGGTCAGACCAGCCCTCCACTACAGCTCCCCTGCCACTGCCCCAACTGAGAACCTCTGCTCAGTGCTCTGGGAGAAGGGCCCTGCCAGTGGGGTGAATCACTCACTGAGCATCTGCTTCCATTTGTGCCCCAGCATCCCACTGGGAACAAGCAAATACCTTGGATCCTAGGAAAGTGATTTTCCATGGCCCCCTTGGGCTGCAGGGAGCTCAGGCCTGGGACGTCCTCGGGAGAAGACCCGCCAAGCTCTTTAACCCAGGCTTAGCTTAATTTAATTTCCTCCCCATATTGCTGCCCAGCTGTTATTTGCATAAGGTCCTGCCCCTGATGGGTCGTGGCCAGTAGGGACCGAACCTGGAACTCCAGATCGGAGTGCAGGAGGCAGAGAGGGCTAGGGAAAGGCCCCATGTTGGTGCATGACACTCTTGTGTGGAGCAGCCCTGACCTTCCCTGTTCTCGTTACATGAGATGACCCGGGTCCAGTGCACCGCTCTCCAGGGCAATGACCTTCGAATGCAGCCGGTTCGTTCTGTGCCATGAGTGAGATGCCCAGAGGGGCGAGGAGGGTTCTGGGCAGGGTGATTCCAGGAATCTAGGGCTCGCTGTGGTCCGACAGGCAGCTGGGCATTGTGGCTGGCAGCGGGGGAGGGTGGTGGCAGGGCATGCTGGGGGTGCCTGGCTGAACAGTCTTGGCCCTGGGATCCCATGGGCTGTGGCCATGCTGCCAGCAGGGCTGGGAGCCCCACTGCTGACTGTGGTTCAGGGGGACATGCCCCATCGTGCTCTGGGACCATTAGCCAGAGCTGCAGTGCCTGGAGGGGAGCTGCGTGCATGAGACACTGGGGACCTGCTGAGTAGGGCTCACTGGCAGAATGTGTGTCTGACCCCTGGTCCCCTCGCCCATTGCCTGCCTTAGTCCGCAGGGCTCTGGCCAGGCTCTGGAGAGGCCCCAGCAGCAGGGACCCTTTCCCAGAGCTCCTGGCTCTGTCCCACTTAGCCCTGCCAGGCTCTTTCTTGAAGCCCTGGGAGGAGGTTCCGATTCTGTCTGAGTTTGGGCAGAGGGTCAGGTCGGCTCTGATCAGAGCCCCAGGGGTTTGTGGGGTTCGTGGCATTCTGGTCTGGGGTCCCAGTATGGCCCAGTATAGAGATTTTGGTATCAAGTTGTGACCCGGATATGAACCACCCCATGGGCTGGGGTCTGGCACTCTGCTGCAGGCTCATCTCCTGGCTGGGCCAGTTGGCCTGTTGCTAGGGCCTCAGTAGGAGTCAGGGGCCTAGGTGTCAATGGGCCTTGGAGGATCTGGGCCTAGATGCCACACCCCTCACCCTGCGGTGTATGCCCAGGACTAACCCTCTGCCATGGGACTCAGCAGCCTCCCCCCATGTGGGATCCCTGATCCTAGCCCGGCTCTCACATAGCAGGACGGGATCCAGTTGCCTTGGGAGTCCAGTAGATGCAGGCTCAGGCTGGCAGGTGGGCGTGAAACGGCTGTGTGCTAGCAGGGCCATTAACATGCACAGCAGGCCCTTCCGTCCCCACCAGGACACAGTGTCCAGGGGGAGAGGGGGGCTGAGGTATGGGGGGCTTCCTAGTTACAGCACCAAGAAAGAGCTTGGCAGGGGAGAGGGGGCGCTGTGGTGGAGGGCTGTGGCTGGCATAGCCACCCACCCATGCCCTCTGGAGACCTACCCCCGGCCATTGGGGCAACAGGGACCCCCCTGCCCAGCAGGGGGCAGCGTGTGCATGGGAGGAGGGCAGGGGGGCTGCTGGGAAAGTGGAAAACGAGAGCAAAGCCGCAGCTCTGTGCAGGCCTGTTCTGCACGCACATGCCAGAAAACACAGAACTGGGAGTACTGCCAAGTGCTTTATCAAAGGAAGCAGCCTGCCCAACAGCTGGAGAGGGGAGCCTGCCAGCTGTCTCGCTCCCCCTCCCACAGCCTTTCAAACACAACAGGTTGGAGAAGCCCCGGGTCTGCGGTTGGTGCCAGCCCCTTGCGATCCGCTGAGGCCGTTAGTGAGAGTGAGGCTGCCAGACTAGCAGCCCCCGCCAGCCCTGCCAGCCACAGAGCTGCCTGTGTTCCGCTGAAGGGGTGGGGGCCCTTGGGCAGCCTCCCAAGGTGCACGGATGCTCTCTGGGGAGTTGCTAGACCCCTTGCCTTCAGCAGTGTCTGTTGCTTCAGCCATTGCATGGGTTGGGGGCAGTGTCATTTCCTCTCCCCCAAGCCTGTACAAATTGCTACTGAGAGCTCCTTAGCTGGTTGAGTTTGCTGGTTTGTGTTTGCCACAGCTGCTTCATCACAGCTGTAAGAGATGTTGGGTAATTAGTTAATTAATTTCAATTTGTTTCTCGAATCCCTGGAGGACAAGAAAGCATCACAACCTGGGTTACGGGCACTAGCTCTCCCCAGGGCTGCTCTGGGTTGGAGAGGCTCCTGGCCCCACTGCAACTCTCAGCAGGAGTGCTGGAGGGTCAGGGGCTCAGAGTCCCCAGCCCTGTCCCTTTGCCTATATTCCCACTGAGCTCCTGCCATCTCCCACAGCTGGAGGCAGCTGTGCAGCACAGCCATGGGGAAGACTGAGCAGAGTTTCCAGGGTCTGGCGAGACTTGGACACACAGCTGACACAAGTCTCAGCCCGGAGTCTTCCAGTCACCAGGGCAGATGGGGTGCTGCGGGCCTGTGGCAAATGCAAAGTGCCCCCTCGCGTCTCACCAGGCTGCTGTGGGCTCCAGAGTCGCTGCCAGTACCAGGGGTTGTGTGGATACACAGGGCTGGAGGCATTTTTGAAAATCCCATATCTATCTGGCCCAGGCCTATCTGCAGCTTCAGGTGCTTAGATCCCTTTAGAAGTGTGGCCCTAAGTGCCTTGTGTTAACAGCACCGGGTTCTACATGGAAGTCGCGCCCTGCGTGGATGCTGTGCCCTGCCTGGCCTGTGTGTTTAGGGAGTTTCACTTCCCCACTCTCAGGTATTAGCACAGAGCCGCAGGTCCAGCTGCAACACTGCCAGAGGTTTTCATTTGTGGGGTCTCTGGGCTGGAAGTGGGGTTTGGACAGGGTCAGGCTCCGCCCCGCTGCAGGGATAGGAACACCTCTGGAATTCAGCTCCTGGCTGGAGTTGCGGGAGGATCAGGATCAGGCCCTGAATTTGGCAGAGATGTGAGGGACTCAGCCATGGTCTACACTAGGAATTTACATCAGTGTAGCTACGTCTCTCAGGGGAGTGAAAAATCCACCCACGCACCCTGAGAAACAGCCTGTACCCACAGCGTTAGGGCAATGGAATAATTCTTCCATCAACCCGGGTACCGCCTCTCGGAGAGGTGGAATATCTACAGTGCTGGGAAGACCCCTCCTGTCGCACAGGTAGTGTCTACACTGAAGCACTGTGGCCGCTGTAACATTTTAAGGGTAGATGAGCCCTCAGTCTCACATGGGAATTGTCAGCTGGATCTCTAGCCTAGTGTCCTGCTTTGACAGTGCCCATCTCCAGCTGCTTCAGAGGAAGGTACCTGATGCCCGCAGTTGTGGGAGAAGTTGCCCCAGGCCAAGTTCCTTCTGGCCCCCTGTGGGTATGGGTCTGTCTGTCTTGAAGCAGGACAATTTGATCACTCCCCAGGTTCTTGTTGCTGAAATCCTTCCTGTTGTGGCAGGTGGACAGGAGCCAGCCTCAGGTTGGTGCTTGCAGCTGTGGCTGGGGAGCCCTGAGACCCATTGGCTGTGGGTAACACATGGCTGGTGAGTGGAGGTACCAGGCCTGGCTTGGCTCCTGCACCAGCCCCTCTGATACCTGCTGGGAAGCAGTCACAGCAGGCTGAGCACCAACCAGTGCCAAATCCTAGGGAACAGCCCCTCCAGGACACACCAGCCCTTCAGATGAGGAAACGACAGACAGCTATCTGGCATCCCGGTGTTTTCCCAGTATCCAGCGCCATCAGGCCATGCACCACACTCCTCTGCTCGGGCCTGGACACTGAGCACACAGCGCACGCCTGCACTGCAGGGGAAACCAGGCTGCTGTTGTGCTTGGGGTGAGCTTGGCACCTCGCTCTCCTTCACACTGGCATCAAACCTGGGCCCTGTCCTGCTGGCTGCTGATGGTGGCCCAGCCTGGTGCAGGGTGTGGGAGTAGTGGTACTGCTGGGAGGGGAGGCTCCCCCTTGCAGTTTGGGCCTGTGAGAGTCAGATGTTTGGGAAGCTTTGGGACAGGGGGCTTGTGAGACATCGCGGCCTCAGAATGATGAGCTGATCCGCCGTTTGGAATCCTTGCCCTTCCAGATCACGCACCCTGGGAGCTGCTCTGCCCAGCCTTGCCCAAGGGAGCTCCTGCTGGCTTGGCCCTGCTCAGCCCCATCCACTGACCAGCTCTCTCGGGACACCCTTGAGGTGGGGATGGAAGAATTGTCTAGTGGTTATAACAGGAGGCTGGGAGTCAGGACTCCTGGGTTCCATTTCATGCTCTGCTGCAGTGTGGAGTCTTGGGCGAGTCATGAATTCAGCCCAGGTCAGTGGTGCCTGTACATGGGTCTAAGTGCGAGGGAGGCAGAGGGTGTGACGTTTGCATGGGGGGCTGAAGGGGACAGTGAAGCAGCAAAAGCAGCTGGCAGAAGGGGTCAGCTGCACTCGGGAACCTTGGCAACGCCATCTCCCCTGGGCTCTGTTAGATTTCCTCAGGCAGCCTGCATGCCTCCACTCCCCCATCCCCTCTGCCTCTCGTGGGGGTCCCCAGGGGGGCATCAATGATCATCCGAAATTCCACTCTTTCAATTTGCTCCCCATCTTGGTTGCATTGCTGCAGGTCATAGCACCCTGCAAAGAGAGCAGAGGAGTGCAGCATGGCCCGTGCAGCCTGGACAGGCCCTGGAGGCAGACTGCAGGGAAGGATCCCCCCATGTGTTAGGGCAGTGCATTCCCCAGGGCTCTGCCCCACACTGCTGATGTTCCCCTCGATGCCCGGGGGATGGGATAATGGCATGACCAGTCAGGTGTTTTATCCATGGTAAGGCAGGCCCTTCCCCGCTGCATGGCATAGGCTAGTCTTGGCTGGGTCAGGGTTCTGTATGCATTTGTGGTGATTTTCACCTCCTTGCTGCTGGTACAGCCTGTGCTGGGACCAGGGACCAGAGAAGGGAGGCCAATGGGTGGATGCACTCCAGTCCGCTCCTACACGCTTTCTAGGATTCAGCAGCAATGTTCCTTAGCTCTGTCTTATCCCATTGCTGCTAGTTCCATCCCCACAGATCGCTCTGAACAGCCCTCCTTGGGCTCCCCCCCCAGCCCTGCAGGGCCAAGAGCTGAATTTTCCCCTTGTCAGCACTGAATTCCAGCCACCGCTGGCTCGCCTGCTTTCCTACAGCACTTGTGGCACTGCCCCCATGCGTGTGGGGACTGCAGCCTCCTCTGGGCTTGGCGCGTACCCAGAGTGTACCCAGCACATTCTGGCTGCTTCTGCTGCAATCTTCATTCATTACTAGCTAATAATACCACCTTGTCCCCTCTGTGACTCCTGGGGGTGGATCGCTGCTGGGCTGAGCAGGTCGTGCTCCAGTGACTTGCTGGCAGCAGGCTCACTTACAGTTGCCCACAGCCCCTAAGGCGAGGCATCATGCTGGGTGCTGCATAGGTCTGGGGAATGAGACACTCTGCCCAGGGAGCTTCCAATCTAATAATGAGATGGAGGAAGGTTTATTGGCCCTGTTTTAGAGTCCAGCGAGCTCAAGTGACTTCCCCAGGGCCAAAAAGGAAATCTGCACCAGATGGAGGGCCTGAACCCAGTGCCCAGGTGTGACAAAGTGGGACTGTTCTTAATGTTTCCTCTGAATACTGTGTGGGTGCCTCAGTTTCTGGCCGACACTCTGTCTCCTGGCAACTAATGGGCAGGGCCCTTCCCCCCTGCAAGAGGATGGCTAAAGGTGAACGAAGAGATCAGATCCTAGCCCGGGAAAGAGACAAAGGCCAGAAAGGAGGGGCTGGAGGGGGTTTCAATTTGGAGCTGGCTGGGGTTGTGGAGTGAGTGCAGATGTGGGTGTCTGGCTTGCTGCCCCCAGGATGGACCCGTATGAGGGGTCATGTTCTCTGTACCTACAAGCTCTGTTTTAGACTGTGTTCCTGTCATCTAATAAAGCTCTGATTTACTGGCTGGCTAACTGCGAAGTGGGGGTGCAGTACCCTCTGGCTTCCCCAGGACCCTGCCTGGGTGGACTTGCTGTGGGAAGCGCACGGAGGGGCATATGCTGAATGCTCCAAGGTCAAACCCAGGAAGGTGAAGCCGTGTGAGCTTCTTGCCCTGAAGACAGTCTGCTCCGAGGGAGAGGAGGCTCCCCAAAGCCCTGACTGGCTTTGTGGGGAGCAGTTCCAAAGCATCGCCCGGGGACTCCATGACACCAGGTCCCACCCTCCACTGCCATCTCGTTCTTTGCCTGCCCTGAGCTCTCCAGCCTGCTCTGACCAGCCTGGCTCCAGACTGCACCATTTCAGGCTGTTAAAGGGGAAGTTTTCTTTGGTGACTTTCCACTCCCCTCCTCTGTGACCCTTTTAAGCCAGAGATTTTGCCTTGCTGAGCAGCCAGCATTTGCTTGACTTAAATTCTTTCCTTTATTGCTCTCCAGTGGCTCAGATGAAATGCAATAAACATTTCTCATGCCTTGGCTCCTCCGGAGGACCTTCCTGCCATTGAATCGAGCCCTAGGAGAGGAACAAACCAGAGCTGCTACCATGAAGCGCTTAAAAGGGCCTCAAGGCAGTGAGGCTGCCTGCTTAGTGCATCCTTCGCCCTGTGGAAAGTTACCATGTCTCCCGACAGATCCCCCAAGATATCCATAGATCTTGGGGGAGTTGCAGGGCAAGGGCATGGAGCCCTTGGCCTTTTCCATGGAGGGCAGAGAAGTGCTCCTGCACTTGCTGCATTAGAGGCATGCGTGAGTGTGTATGTCTGTGTACAGCTAACTCAGCCTGAGATTTGGGATTTATCTGTATTATTTTCTCTTACAAGTGAAGCGCGTGGTCTCTGCAGCTGCCTCTCAGGTCTGGCTCATTAGGGAGGCCTTTTCTGTTCTGGCGAGAATGACAATCAGCGTCAGGCTTTCGTTCTATTCCATCTCAGCTGGTGTTATTGTTCCCAGAATAACTGCAAAGTGCCCCAAATGAGTGTGAACGGGCCTCGGCTGACAAATCCAGTCAGGTTTGACACTGCAGACATGGGTGTGAATTTGTGTTAGCTTCCCAAAGTGTTTGCAAAGTGACTTCTAGCTCATCTGTCTGTCCTGCCTCATCTAATCTGTCACCATGGCCAGGGGCGGCTCTACGTTTTTGGCCGCCCCAAACAGTCATGCGCGGGAGGCGCCCCGGAGCCGCAGGAGCAGCGGACCTCCCGCGGGCATGACTGCAGAGGGACCGCTGGTCCCGCGTGGCTCGGCTGGACCTCCCGCAGCTGCGGGCGGTTCGCTGGTCCGGCAGCTCCGCTTGAGCTGCCGCAGTCATGCCTGCGGGAGGTCCAGCCGAGCCACGGGACGAGCGCCCCCTCTGCAGTCATGCCTGCGGCAGGTCCGGTACTCCGGTGGACCTCCCGCAGGCATGCCAGCGGCAGGTCCACCGGCCCAGCCTGCCGCCCCCCCCCCCCCCGCGGCAGGGGACGCCCCCTACATTTTGCCGCCCTAGGCACCAGCTTGTTTTGCTGGTGCCTAGAGCCGCCCCTGACCATGGCACCTCGGCGCTGATAACACAGGCTGGGTGCACTCTGTGGGAGACGCGCTGGCAACCTGCTGCTCACCAGACAGAACCAATTCCACAGCCACTCGCTTTTTAGGGAGAGGAAAGCAAGGGGTCCCCATAACCTATGTAGAGGGACAGCGATTGTTGTACCACAGGAGCATGAGGTCTTTGCTGGGAAAGCTGCTGCCCTGTGGGGGAAGAGAGGGGGACAGATTCCCAGGCACAGTGGGCAACATGGGGCATGCATGGCCAGCTGTCCCCTTGTCTGTGGCAGGAAGAAGACATCTGTGCCTCAAGGCAAGGACTTTGCACTGGTGTATTTCCCACAGGGGCCACTTTGCACAGAGCCATACAGCACCAGTACATCAGACTCACCATATATCGTAGTGTGTAACTACAGCTAGATGTCCATGGGACTTTTCCTAACAAATGAGTGACTGCTTAGGCATGGCATGGCTCCCCACCCAAAATGTCACATCTGTAGCCAAGGCACAACTCAGGCACTGCTGCTCCCACAGCATGGCCTGCTTGCCCTGGAGCTAAAGGAAAATCTCTATTAGCGCTCAGCAGTACAGGTGCTATGACACACACTCAAACCATTCTGATTCCCTCTGGCTGAGATCAGAGGCACATCACAGCGCTGTCTCTGTCTCAGATATTTGCCTGTGCTGGAAACTTTTGCATCTGAGCACATGTAGCCTGAGCCCCTCCATGCTGGGAGATGGTACTTTTCTCAGGACGATACACCTGGGATGTCCATGGGCTGACTCCTGGTGCTGGAGATGGAAGCGCCGACTGCTCGGCTGGCCCAAAGAGGTGAGACGGCAGCCAGGGGCCAGGCAACGTGTGGTGTTGGCCAGAGGATCTGGGCAGGAGGCCTCCAGAGCAGCAGGTCAGGAGGAGAGAGGCCTAGGAGTGGGGACCGTTCCAGGATCAGCGAATGATGGGCTGAAGCCAAGATGTGTGTGTCCTTTAAAGCAACCATGCTGCTGTGTGCTAATAAGCCCAGCAGGCCGGAGGAAGGGCAGGTGTGCTAGAGCACAGAGTGGGGTGACAGTACTGGCCCTGTGTGCCTGTCTGCTGGGCAGCATGTGGGGGTGTGAGCAGCGGTGGGGTGCAGCAAGCAGAGCTGTGGGTGGGAAAGATGGGGGGCTGGATCAGAGTTGCTCTAAGCAAAGGGGAGCTGGCGAGGTGCCCATGGGGGGGTTGGAGTGATGAGAGAGGAGCACGATGTTTGAGCAGCCCACAAGGCGCTTGGGAAGTGGCCCCCTCCCCCTCCACTTGAGCCGCACTGGATGTTTCCTTTTCTGGTCCCCAATGGAAACTCCCCTCTCCACATCCCGGGGTGGGATGCCCTCAGGAGCAGCGCTCCTGCTCCGAGCCTAGCCACGGAGGGGCCCTTCTCCCCAGGGGCTGAGCACTCTCATGGTGCACCCAGCGAGTGCCCAATGCTGTATGCTGAGCCTGGCTCCAGCCCTAGGCAGAGGGCCACCAGGGCTGAGCCAGGCTTGGTCACCAGTGAACGGAGGCTCTGAAGGGCCCCGTGCAGCTCCTCCAGCACTCAGGAGGCCGTGTTTGGAGAGCAACCTCCGGCCCTAGCTTACCTTTGCTCTTCTCTTTTACCAATGCCCCGGCGCTGCGCAGGATATGGTGTCAACTGGCCTTTGAGAAGCTGACAGGAGAAGGCTAGAGGAGAGCGGAGACCAGCCTCTGGCTGTCTTAGGAGCAGCAGGGTTTGATCCCAGCCGTGTCCTGGGAGGAGGGTGCTTCCAGGGTGCAGAGCAGAGACTCACAAGGGGGGTGAGGAAGGGCCCCCCAGCCTCTTTTCTCTCCTTCTCCTGTCTCTGCCCTCTCGAGGCATCAGCTGCCATGCTGGGATGGGAGCTCTCCTGGCATCAGGGCTACCCGCCCAGGGCCACACCTCCCCCTGGGCACGAGGACCCAGAAGTGCCTCAGCACTGATCCAAGCCCTGGTTCCTTTCTCTCTGATTGCAGGGCCCCAGGCTAGGAACACTGGGAAGAAGCGGTTGGAAAGCAAGAGAGAAGGCGACTGTCCTCTTGCTCCAAGGCCGGAGCTGGGGGCCAGGAAGGGCTTCTTTATGTGTGAGGTTCAGATTAAGTCTCTGGAGTCACTGTTGAGGGTTTCTGGGTGTTGCACACCCTCTTCTGAAGCAGCCAGCACAGTCGGGCTGGGGCTAGCTAAGCCAGCTCCTAGCTAGTGAAATCTGGCCCCTCTCCCTGGGACTGCACAGTCCCGTCTGGCAGCAGCAGATGCTGTGCCCATTGCCAGGAAGGATCTCAGCATGACGTGTCAGGGAGCAGCTGACCTCACCTGCTGTCACGGAGTGTGGGGGAGACAAGGCCCTGCACCCCCAGCTTCCCGCGATTCACCATGACTCTCAGCCAGCCAGTAAAACAGAAGGTTTATTTAGATGACTGGAACACAGTCCAAGACAGGTCTTGCAGGCACAGACAACAGGATCCACCTCAGTTAGGCCCATCTGGGGGGCGGGGAGGAGGCAGGGAGGCCAGAGCCCCGTTGGGAAGCCAGAGGCACATCTGGGCTCCCCTCCATTTCCCCAACCAGCTCCAAACTGAAACTCCCTCCAGCCGTCTCACTCAGCTTTACCCCGGCTCCTCCCCCGCCTTTGTCCAGTTTCCTGGGCAAAGGTGTCACCTGGCCTCCAACCCCCCTCCTGGGTTCTCAGGTTAGGTGCTTAGGTATCCTCCCTCAAGGAAAGTCTCCCATCCCCAATGCAGCCAGTCCCAGCAAAACTCCCCTGTAAGCTTCCCAGGTCAATACTCCCCACTCAGTATTCAAAGAAAACATTAAGAACATTCCCACTTCGTCATACCGGCCTCTCTCTCTCTACTCGTACCCTGCTGCACAAACACAGCCTGATAGGTGCAGTTCTGTAACCTCTCCCCATGCCATCGCTGCCCTGCACGGGTCATGGGCCAGTCTGTCCCAGCAAAGCTTGTGAGCACACTGCATTTGTCAGTTCTCAGACATTTCCCACCCGCCCCCTCAGGTATCACCCCGGGGGCTCCATGAGAGGGGAGCTGGGGCTGGGAAAACCTCCCCATTGGCTACCCCACAAGGCTTCTGGGGCTGGGAGAGGTCGGGGGGTGTAACGATGCTGGTTCTGGCGGGACCCAACTGAGAGTGCCAATTCAGGACAAATTGCTTAAAACAGGGCAGTTACAGCCCAAGGCTGGGGATTTTCCACCTCTAAGGCAAACCAAACCAGCCAAAGAGGACTTTGGTCTCACCCCACTGGCTAACCACAAGTCACACAAGCAATTCCCTTAGACACTCCAGTTTCCCGTATTACCACCAGTGCCACTTGTTATGGGGACGAATGGTTATGAAAACCAATACCCCTGTAAAAGAAAAAAAGGTTCTCCTGATCCCAAAGGACCAAGCCCCAGACCCAGGTCAATATACAAATCAGATCTTACCCACAAATCACACTGTTGCCAATCCTTTAGAATCTAAAATCTAATGGTTTATTCATAAAAGGAAAAAGATATAGATGAGAGATAGAATTGGTTAAAGCAACAAAGAATCCTGTGGCACCTTATAGACTAACAGACGTTTTGCAGCATGAGCTTTCGTGGGTGAATACCCACTTCTTCAGATGCAAGAATTGGTTAAATGGACTCAATTACATACAGTAATGGCAAAGTTCTTGGTTCAGGCTTGCAGGTTCAAATTAAGTCTCTGGAGTACATCCACAGCTGGGATGGGTCATTCAGTCCTTTGTGTAGAGCTTCCATTTGTAGCAAAGTTCCTCCAGAGATAAGAAGCAGGATTGAAGACAAGATGGAGATGAGGCATCAGCCTTTTATAGGCTTTTCCAGGTGTAAGAAAACCTCTTTGTTCTTACTGTGGAAAATTACAGCAAAATGGAGTCTGGAGTCACATGGGCAAGTTCCTGCATACTTTGCTGAGTTACAAGGCATATCTGCCTTCTCTCAATGGGTCAATTGTATAGCTGATGGTCCTTAATAGGCCATCAAGCAGGCTAGGTAGAGCTAATACCAACTTGTCTGGGATGTCACCCAGAAGCACAGCGTAAGTTTGAAATACAGACAGTATAGAGCCAATATTCATAACTTCAACTATAAAAATGACACATGCATACAGACAGCATAATCATAACCAGCAACCCATAACCTGGTCTTAGACACCTCATTTGACCCCCTTTATACAAGATTTAGTGCCACTACAGGACTTTGGTTGCAACCATGTTCTGTACGGTCCCAGTTCAAATCAATAATGTGATAGGGGGTAAGAGAGGAGGGGGTGGGGTGAGGGGCCTTTATCATCCCTCTAAGACACCCCTGCCTCAAAGCTTTCTCTGTCCTATGGAAGATTCATATTCACCAATAAGGACAAATGCAAAGTACCCCACGTAGGAAGGAGGAGGGAGGGATAGCTCAGTGGTTTGAGCATTGGTCTGCTAAACCCAGGGTTGTAAACTCAATCCTTGAGGGGGCCATTTAGGGAACTGGGGTAAAAATCTGTCTGGGGATTGGTCCTGCTTTGAGCAGGGGGTTGGACTAGACGACCTCCTGAGGTCCCTTCCAACCCTGATATTCTATGATTCTATGAATAATCAGTTGCACACTTATAATATGGGAAATGACTGCGTAGGAGTACTGTGGAAAGGGTTCTGAGGGTCAGAGTGGATCACAAACTAAATATGAGTCAACAGTGCAACACTTGCAAAAAAAGGAAACCATTCTATATTAGTAGGAGTGTTGTAACTGTAAGCGAGACAGGAGAAGTAATTCTTCCGCTCTACTCCATGATGGTTAGGCCTCAAATAGAGTATTGTGTCCAGCTCTGGGCACCGCACTTCAGGAAAGATGTGAACAAATTGGAGAAATGATGAAAGATCTAGAAAACATGGCCTCTGAGGAAAGCTTGCAAAAACTGGGTTTGTTTAGTCTGGAGAATAGAAGACTGAGGGGGGACATAACATTGTCTTCAAGTGAGTTAAAGGTTATTATAGAGAGGAGGATGATAAATTGTTTTCCTTAACCTCTGAGGACCGGACAAGAAACAATGGGCTTAAATTGCAGGGAGGGAGGTTTAGGTTGGACATTAGATAAAACTGTCAGGGTGATTAAGCACTAGAACAAATTGCCTAGGGAAGTTGTGAATTTCTGTCACTGGAGGTTGTTAAGAGCAGGTTAGACAAACACCCATGAGGGATGGTCTAGATAATACTTAGCCCTGTCTCAGTGCAGGGGACTGGACTAGATGATCAAGGTCCCCTACAGTTCTGGGATTCTATGCTGCAGCTGCCAGAGAGTGAATCAAATACAACGTATAGTGTCATTCCTGCCAATATGGTCAGGGGTTACTGTCTGATTGCAGCCTAGCTAGACACAGGACGTTGACTCCCCGCGTTCCCAGGATGTGCCTCATACAAGACCCTGCCTGGGGGAACCAGCCAGCCATTGATTTGCCTGCCCCGCCAACTGCTGGCAAAGCTACAAGCCGCTGAAAGCCGGGGGTCATGTTGGGAGGTGCCAGGGAACCTAACACTCTGTCCTGGTGTGCTGGGTGACTGGGTGCTAAGAGCTGCTGCCAGTGGCTCCAGGGTCCCCAAGTGGGGAATCCGAGAGATTTCTTCACAGTCCAAGAGTTGCTCCCTGCCCCAGGCATCAAGCCAGCCCCATTGAGATCCCTGCGGAGAGGTGTTCACAGAAAGCAGGGCAGCCCAGTCGAGGGCGAGGTCACGGGGCGTGGCGGTGAAGCCGGTGGCCCCCCGAGGGCACCTTATGTAATCTCCAGGATGTTCATGGCTGAGGGCTCAGATGTGCTCCAAGCAGCTGCATCTTGGGGTTGTGTAACCAGGAGTGCTGCATTCCCTGCGATGGTGGCTCTGGCCCAGCAGCAGTGCTGGCCACGCAATCCGCAGAGGAGGGGCTGCAGCTGGCAGAGGCAGAATCTCCCATGTGTGGCACTTGATGAATGTGGCTTAGACGTGTGGGGGTGCTGTGGGGGATGGACACCTGCCCTGGCTGGTATTATCCCAGAATGCCATGCTCCCACTAGCCCAAGCCAAAGCCAGACCCTCTTGTTACTGTCCATCCCTGAACACAAGAATGACCGTACTGGGTGAGACCAAAGATCTTTCTAGCCCAGGGGTTCCCAAACTGGGGGTTGGGACCCCTCAGAGGGTCGCAAGGTCATTACATGTGGGATCAAGAGCTGTCAACCTCTACCCCAAACCCCGCTTGCCTCCAGCATTTATAATGGTGTTAAATATATTAAACAGTGTGTTTAATTTATTAGGGGGGGTTGCACTCAGAGGCTTGCAATGTGAAAGGGGTCGCCAGTAAAAAAGTTTGAGAGCCACTGATCTAGCCTGTCTTCCTACAGCAGCCAGTTCCAGGTGCTTCAGAGCAAATGAATAGAACAGGCAATCAAGTGATCCCAGCTTCTGGCAGTCAGAGGCTAGGGACGCCCAACGCAAGGGGCTGCATCCCTGCCCATCCTGGCTAATAGCCATTGCTGGCCGATGTGACGAACTGGGAATGTTCTTAATGTGTTCTTTGAATACTGGGTGGGGAGTATTGCTGGGACTGTCTGCACTGGGGGATGGGAGACTTTCCTTGAAGGAGGATACCTAAGCACCTAACATGAGAACCCAGGAAGGGGGTTGGAGGACAGGTGACACCTCTGCCTGGGAAATTGGACAAAGGGTGGGGCAGGAGTCGGGGGGGAGGCTGAGTGAGACAGCTGGAGGGAGTTTCAGTTTGGAGCTGGCTGGGAAATGGAGGGGAGCCCAGACAGGGCTCTGGCCTCCCTGGGGCCCCCCAAGAGGGACTTAACTGAAGGATCCTGTTGTCTGTACCTGCAAGACCTGTCTTGGACTGTGTTCCTGTTGTCTAAATAAACCTTCTGTTTTGCTGGCTGGCTGAGAGTCATGGCAAATTGCAGGAAGCCGGGGGTGCAGGGCCTTGTCTCCCCCACACTCTGTGACAGCCCTATCCTCCAGGAACTTATCTAAGTTTTTTTTTTTAACCCAGTTATAGTTTTGGCATCACAACATCCCCTGGCATTGAGTTGCACGTGGTGACTGTGCGTGGGATGAAGGACCCTCTCTCACTTGTTTGAAGCCGGCTGCCTATTAATCTCATCTGGTGACCCCTGTGGGCAGCAGTGGATCCTTGGAGTTGCCGGCTCTCTAGTCAGAGCTGCACCCCTGTTAGTAACAGAGGCTTTTTCTGCCTGATCCCTCTCCCCAGGGCCAATCTCACCTTCTGCAGCGCAGGGCTCCTTTCTGGCAACTGCTGGGGCAGGGGATACCTCTCTCCTTCACCAGCACTATTTGCAGGGCAGGTGGTGCCCAGGGTTTGCCTGGCTCGGGGGGTGGGGTGGGGGTGGGGACAGCGGTGCCAGGGGTTTGCCTGGTGCGCGGGGGGGGGGGAAGGGGCAGGCTTCTGTGCAGTGATCACTCCCTCATTGGCTCATCAGTCATAGCCCCCTGCCTGCGTCAGGACTTGATGAATAGCTGGTCCGGGGTGGCCGTGCTCCCAGATGGCAACTGGTGCTCATTAACAGTGATTCATTTCACTAGAGTGATTGGCATTGATATCGAGGTGTTTACACTGACACTGTCCCTGACAGTGATGCCTTTACACACAACAGGAGCAGGGCAAATAAGAGGGGAATGCAGCTGGCTGGGTGACCAGCCTGCTGGTGTCAGCTCCTGCCAGAGCTGGGGGCATCGGACAGGGGAGACCATACCCAGCAGTGGCCAGGCTGGGCTTCTGTGACTCCTGGTGCCTACGTAGCAGTGAGACCGCTGCAGTCCTCTGCAGGAATTGCTGGCCTGCATTTTCTGCACAGCCTGGGAGTGGGGTCTTGGCTTGTGTGGGGTGAGGGGGCTATATGGTGGCTCCTAGGAGCTAGAGGAAGGAGGAGGGACCCTTGGTTAAAGTGGCAGGTTGGGGAGGTCTCTTAATCAAACCCTTGGAGAGGGCTGGGATTTGGAGATGAGAGAGGGCTGAGACTGGGGCAGGCCTGAAACAGTCGGATTTCATGGGCCAGTGGAGCATGCGGCTCATTCTCGGGGTAGCAGCCGGGATGGAAAGAAATGTTGTTACCAAGCCCAGGGGCTCAGCCAGTCCCACATCTCAGGGCTGGGGCCCCCTGAGCCCCAAGTTTCAGTGTTCATATCCCAGACTGCTTCTCAGCTGCCGTGCTGTTTCAGTCCCCTGAGCAGCAGGGCCTAGTGGATACCGCAGTGGGACCCAGGAGACGTGGATTCTATTTCAGCTCTGCTGCTTGGAGTGAGTCACTTTGCCTCACCCAGGGGCTTGGATGGTGCCTCAGTTTCCCCGTCTGTCACATGCGGATAATGATCCTGGCCTCCTTTGTAAAGTGTGTTGAGATATCCTGATGCCAGGGCTGACGGATACAGGTACAGTGTCCCTGCGGGCACCGTGGGTGGGTCTGGGTCAGGGGGTCTGTCTGGGGAGGTGACATTGACTCCCATTGCTTGCTCTGGTCTGTCTAGGGAGGTGACACTGACTCCCATTGCTTGCTCTGGTCCCACCGTGGCAGGCAGGGTGTCCATGGCTGGCAGTGGCGCTTGCTTCCACTCTGGAGCTTCCTGTGTTAGGAAACTGCTATGTTGGGCTCCTCTCTTGTTCTCTGCCCTGATCACAGCATAGGAAAACAGCGCAGGCCACAGGCTCTGTTATCCAGCCATGAATAACCAGCATCACATGCTCCTTCCCAGGGCGCCCGGGCTGTGGACAGCAGCAGCTGAGCAGCTATTTAGTTATACCCCATGGAGTGGGGCCACATGAGATTCTTCCTGTTAATTAGCACGCAGGAGGAATGGGCAGTTTAAAACATTTGCTGCTGAATCCCCCACCCCTGAGCTCCAGGAGTGGGCCAGGGCAGAGCAAGCAGAACCTCCCTGAAGGGTCCTCTCCATTTCTCCAGGGTCCCTTTGTGAGTTCCCTTGAGCCCATTGGCACTGCCCCATACTCAGACACAAAGGGGCTCCCAGTCTTGCTTGCAGGTCCTGCCCCTCTGTGATGGCCAGGTGTGGGGCGCACAGTCAGCAGCTGCCCCAGGCTGGATCCATTGGGAGGCTCCACAGGTAAAGGGGTAGGATTCTCCAGCTCCCATTCGGGTTGGACCACCGGCATGATGGGCTGGTGTTTACATTGTCCAGGGGTTGGGGGGACAGGCTGTAGATAGATGGATTGTAGCTCCCTTTAGATCATGTGGGGAAAGCTCAGGTGGGGATCTCAGGATCATAATCTCCATGTTCCAGATGGGGAAACCGAGGCACAGCAAGGGGCTTAAAATGGACCAAGGTCACCCAACAGGCCAGTAGCAGGGCCGGGAGTAGAACCCAGGTCTCCGGACTCCCCATCTGGTGCTCTAGCCACTAGGCTGCACTGCCTTTAGTAGAGTAGATGGGATTTGCATTTGTAACCATTTGCATACAAAGCACAACCCTTTCCACTGCTCCAAATAGCAACAGCCCCAGACACACATATAGACAGGAGCAGTGACACCCACCCCCCCGGGTACCCCCGCCTCCATGAATAGTGACCCTGATGTCCTCGTGCACACATAGCAGCCTGTTGCATACATCAGTGCAGGCTGTAGGCTGGGAGTTCCGCCCCATCTAGTGGGTGAAAGAACACCCCCTTCCCCTGCCATTTGGCAGCTCTGTCTTCCCCCAGCCACCAAGCAGTGCAGGGCATGTCCCCCTGCCCCAGCAGGGTGGTACTTGTCCTGGCGCCTGTGGAATCCTCCTGGCGCTAGCGGCTGGGTGTATTGGCGCCAAACCTGGCCGCCATGCTATGTTTGGCTGGACAGCCCAGCTGACAGACCGAGGATCATACCACTAGCCTGCGGGGCCACCCCAGCCAAAGGCCCAATAAAGCTTGTTTTAAATGAAAACAAATGTTATTGACATTTTCGCTAGCATGGCCCCATGAGGCTGGACCAGAAGCCCAGCTCCCAGCACGCACCATGGCCTCCGGAGCAGCCCAGGCCTGGGCAGAGAGCCCGGGCACCTGGGGAACAGGAGGGCTGCTGGGATCTATTTACTGAACTGTTGTCACAAAGCTCTAGTCTGCTGGGGAAAGCGTTTGAGGGGGCAGAGCTCATCTGCATTTCACACCAGCCTCCCTGCTCTGCCCTGTCTGTGCAGGCTGCGTCGGAAATGACAGGCCGCTCATCTCCCTGCTTACACAGGCAGCTTGTTCACGTTCTCTGCCACATGGCCAAGCAAACAAGCCACCAGACGTGTGGCATGGCCCGAATCCCAGAACCGGGGAGACCTGCATGGGAGGTGCTCAGGGTAGGAAAAGTCACATGGCTTGTCTACGGGAGACTGAGTAACCTCTGCAACTCCCCCTCCCTTCCCGCCCCCGATCCCCACCTGCTTTAGAAGGTAGCTCAGGATCGCTATTCCCCACGTTACACGTGGGAACGGTGGGACACGCAGAAAGGAAGGGACTTGGCTAAGGTCTGTGGCGGAATCAGGACTAGAATCTAGTTCCCAGCAGTGCCGAGTGCACTATCAGGAAGCAAAGGTTCTGGTCTGTTCTTGCTGTGGCCAAGCGGTGTCGTCCGTCCTTAGCGCACGTCTTACTTGTTACTGTCTTCGGGCTGCCAGCCCAGCCTGTCGCGGCCTGTCACAGCAGCACCGCTCATGAGTCCAGCGGCGTCCGTCGCCAGCCGCGCTGCTCGTCTGGACGAAGCACGCCCGGCAGACCCCATCTGGACGGTGAGGGGTGCTCAGGGGCAGAGCTAATGCTGGTGGTTTGTCTCAGGCAGAAGCAGCCACGCTCTCTGGGCTTTCAAGTAGTTTGCTGGAAACAGGCCATATCACAGCAGAGCAGGAAACTCCACAGCAGAAGAGGAAACTCCTCAGCAGAGGGGGCATCAGGTAACCTCTCATGAGCCTGCTAGAGCCCTTTGCTTTGTGCAGTACCCCCCACCCAGCACTGCCCCCTGCCCATATGGTGGGAAGGGAATTGGGTCCCTAGAGCCTATTCAGCCCTGGACCTATCTGCTGGGACTGGCAGCACAGTTGTAAGTTTAATTAATAGGAGCCGTGTTTCCTTTGTTGATTGAACAAGGGGGCTTAGAAACAGAGACATGAGGAATAATAAAGAAAGGGAGAGAGGAGCCCTTGATATTGGTCCCTGAGTGCTTTACAAAGGTGGGTCTCATTACCCCAAGGTATCAGTGGGGAAACTGAGGCACAGAGAGCCAGCGTCAGGAACAAAGCTCATCTGCCAGCCCAGTGCTCTATCAGCTGCACCAACCCTGCCCACCTCTGTCTCATGGAGCAATGCCATCTAAGGGCTCATGGCCTGAAGTCTAGACACTCCTGAGTGCATGGCTGAGCGGCAGAGCTGGGAAGGAATGGAGGAGAAAATCCTGATCCAGTGCAGAGGTTTGTTAATGTATAAAGTAAATTACAGGGAAAATCGCTTTAAATTGCTGGAAATCTTTCCCCCTCCCCCTGCTCCAGGAGCAGTGACCCCCTCCCTGCTACTGTGCGCACAGGGCCTGATGATGGGCTGGGGCCACCATCTGGCTCTTCCTAGGCACTGTTGCATCAGGTCATTATTGTCTGGACCCTCCTGCTCCCTCTGCTGTCAGAGTGTTTCAGGTTTACACCGTTTTCAAGCAGCCCAGGAAGGATTATGCCCTTGTGCAGACTAAAGAAGAGGGAGGCTGGCCATGCCAGATGGCCAATCCCAGAATAAATGTGGGGCCGTAGTGAGCCTGAGCTCTGGGTTCTAGGCAGCACTGACCTCCTTGTCCCCCAGCTGCCCACATGTGCTGTGCCAGGGAAAGCGAGCTGCAAGCAGCGCTCTGGGGTGAACCCAGTCAGGGGCAGCTCTAGGTATTTTGCCGCCCCAAGCATGGGAGGCAGGCTGCCTTTGGCGGCTTGCCTGTGGGAGGTCCCCAGTCCCGCGGATTCAGCGGCATGCCTGTGGGAGGTCCGCTGAAGCCACGGGACCAGCGGACCCTCTGCAGGCATGCCGCCGAAGGCAACTTGCCTGCCGCCCTCGTGGCGAGTGGCAGAGCGCCCCACGTGGCTTGCGGCCCCAGGCACGCACTTGGCGTGCTGGTGCCTGGAGCCGCCCCTGAACCCAGTGAGGCAGCTGTGCCCTTAGTGCTGCTCACGGAGGAGCTGATGGTCCAGCGAGAAGCCTGGCCAGCAGTTGGGGCTGGGCATCACCCCACCCAAACCCATGCCCTAGACATGAGCCTGAACTGCATGTTCCTGCGGCAGGGCTGTGATGGCCAGATGCCACCAGTGTCCTCCGAGGCATCTGGCTGGAGCAGGAGCAGAAGGTCAGGAAACCCCCTGAGAATTTATTCCAGGGAGGGGGCAAGGCCTCAGCTAGAGAAGCCAGATGGGGGGCACGTCTCTAACCAGATCTCATGAGCTTTCCCCATCACGAGCACGAACCGAACCCCGAGCTGGGGGGAGGCTCCAACCTGGGGATGGGGAAAGCAGATTGAAACACCCAGCGAACGTAGCAGTGCCGGGTTTCCCCCCCCCCCATGGCACCCAGGGGTGCTCTGTTTAACTAAAGGGATGGTTCCAGTTAACATACACTCACCCACACAAGCTGAACTGCTATGAGCCAGGTTTAACCTGACATAGGAGCAGCCACACAGGGCTTTGCTCTGGTTTTGTTAAATTGGTCTCACTGTTAGGTAAGCTCTGTGTGCAGACCGGGCCTGGGACACTTTGGCCTCCTGCCTGGAGTGGCTGGTTCTCTGGCCTGAGCCTTCTGCATAAAACCAGTGGGGCAAGTGCAGCAGCAGCTTTCTGAGCCTGCGGTTCTCCCAAGAGCAGGGCAGTCCGCTTTGTCCAAGAGCATGAAGCCCAAGGACCTGTAGCAGAGAAAGCTGTGAAACAGACCCCTCCTGACCTCAGAGCATAGGCTGAAGTGGGCTCCTGAAATAGACGTTGATTGGATTCTTCTCAGTCGTGGCCAATGCCAGGATCAGGGTGTGCCACCGGGGAAGGGTGGGGTGCAGACCCCAGAAGGATGTGTCCATGAGGTACTTGCTGTTTGCCACTGTGGGGGTGGGCTAGCGGAGCTGGTGATGGTACATCGACGACGGTGCCTATCAGGGAACATTGCACTGCGTGTAACGTCTGGATACCGAGGTGAAAGGCAGCAGGATGGTGACTCCAATGCTGGGGACAAAAAGGGTAGAGGGGTGTGTTGGTGGCACCAGGCATGGCCCAGTGTTGACAGAGGGGTGGAAAATGACAGTGCCAATGAAGGCTCCCTGTATTAGGCCTCTGCTTGTCCAAACTGCGTCCATGTTTAAACTTTAATTAACCCCACAGGCTAGATGGAAAGAATGGAATGTGTGGCAACTAGTTATCAGTACCGGGAGGCAATTATACAGCCTGCTTGCACCTGGCTAAAGGGAGTGAAACAGAATGACCGGTCAAGAAAAGTTACTAACGAGATAATATATTTTTTGCCAAGTATGATTTAACCAGCTCAATATAATTGCTGCTTCATAATGTGCTTGATGTATGGGAACTAGAAAGGAGGGAGAAGAGGGGGAGGGAGGGGGGAGCTGGGCATTGGGGGTAATAGACATGCTTAGCTAAGATCATGTATAAAGACAGAAAGCTGCTTGTATGAGGTATGCTTGATCTGAGACGTGTGTCTCCAAGCATCCTGCGCTTTGAGATCTCAAATAAACTTTTTTTTGCTTCTCCACCCTGGTGTGTCTAATTGGAGCGAGGCACTCCGGGCAACGAACCACTGTTGCTGTAGCCTCAGGCCTTTTGTGCCGGCAACAGGTGGATGGGGTGCTTAGTTCTGGGAGGGCATCATGATGGATGTGACTCTGATCTGGGGTTGGGGCTGGCTTTTCCGCCACCCAGAACCCTGTGCTCCTTAGCTTTGTCCCGGGATTGCTTCTGACTGGCTGGCTGCAGCGTCCCTAACCCCTGGGGTGTTAACGGAACCCGAGAGGCCAGCCTATCCTCCACTGCTGATGTCAGTCGGCTGACACAGAAGCCAGCTTAGGTTGTCCACGGAACGTGGAAGCCAGGAGCAGAAAAGAATCAAATATTCTTGTGCGGGGGCGGGGGTGTTAAAGGCTCTGAGGCAGCGTGTAAGACCCTGCCTTCCTGTGGTGCCTAGGCCTGGTCACTACAGCGGGCTGCTGCAGACAGAGACCGTCTTCTCCCTGAGCCAGAGTGGAGGCAGCCTGTGGTTTTGGTGCTGGCCCTGCTTGGCAGGTGGCTCACTGCACAGGAAGGGGGGATGTGATGGCAGAGGGCTGCATGGCCCAGAATGATAGGGCAGTGGCAGTGGAGTTGCGCCAGCGTATGTCAGAGGTGACACCCATGCCATGTCCTCCCGCTGGCAAAGCTGCTTTTGCTGGGCTTCCTGGCTGCTTTCTTTCATGCTGGGAATGTTTTTCTTTTTCTTGGGTGCCAAATGATCTTGTGACAGGGAAAAGCCAAGAAACATAGCTGGTGCATGACAGCTTGGTAAACTGGGCACCAGCAAACAGTCCACATTTTAATAGGGCTAAATGTACATGTGTATGTCTGGGAACAAAGAATGTCAGCCATACTTACAGGGGCTCCCCCAAACTCATCCTGCTCCCCCTGAACCCAGCCTGTCCCCCACAGCAGCTCTGAGCTCCCCCAAACTCAGCCTGCTCCCCCACAGACAGATGGCTAGAGTGGCCATATTTTGGGAGGCTGCTAGGCAGTCTGGGATTTGTGTGTGGCAGCGGGGGAGGAGTGCGGGCCACTCAGACCCATATAATGCAGTGCAGATGCTATTGGTACCCAGGGTCCAACAATCCCTAACCTGGGGTTACAAGCAGCAAAGAATCCTGTGGCACCTTATAGACTAACAGACGTTTTGAGTATGAGCTTTCGTGGGTGAATACCCACTTCGTTGGATGCACCCACGAAAGCTCATGCTCCAAAAACGTCTGTCTATAAGGTGCCACAGGATTCTTTGCTGCTTTTACAGATCCAGACTAACACGGCTACCCCTCTGATACTGGGGTTACAAATGAGTGTAGACGCTCAAACTCTAGGTTACCAAACCCAGGGGCTGTCAACTTGAGTTCTACTAACGCGGGGCTCACACTGCAGTGTAGACATGCATTCTCCCTGCCTCATCCCCCAGCTGCTGCAGTGGGCCCTGCCCCCACTCCAAGGCAAGGCTAAGGAGGGATTGTAGAAGAGGCCTGGCCCCCAGGATGGAATACTGGAGGAGACAGTGCAGACCGGGGTTTCAGAGGTCAGTTCCCTGCGAGAGGCAGGGGCAATCCACAGACTACAGTAGCATTACCTCTTCCCTTCTGTTTTCAGATCACATGCAACCAAACCAGAACATCAGCCTGAACTAGGGTGACCAGGTGTCCGGTTTTCGGACACCATGTTGAAAAGGGACCTTGGTGGCTCTGGTCAGCAATGCCAACCAGGCTGTTTAAAAGTCCAGTCGGCGGTGCTAAGGCAGGCTAGTCCCTACCTGTTCTGGCTGGCACAGTGCTGCGCCCCGGAAGCAGCCAGCAGGTCCAACTGCTAGCCATGGAGCTCCACATGCTGCCCCCACCCCGAGCACCGGCTTCGAGCTGGTGTGTGTGTGTGGGGGGGTGCCTGTGGATGAGAGTGGCACATGGAGCCTCCTGGGCCCCACACCTAGGACCCAGACCTGCTGGTGGCTTCCGGGGTGTGCAGGACAGGCAGGCAGCCTCCCTTAGATCCCCTGCTGTGCCACTGACCGGGAGCCGCCCGAGGTAAGCCCATGCCCCTACCCCAAGCCCCAATCCCCTGCCCCAGCCCTGAGCCCCCTCAAACCCAGAGCACCCTCCTGCACCCCAAACCCCTCATCCCTGACTCCATCCCAGAGCCCTCACCCCCAGTCCAGAGCTTGTACCCCCTCCTGCACCCCAATCCCCTGCCTCAACACGCAGCCCCCCCTGCACTCTGAATTGCTCAGCCCCACCTCCCAGCCTGGAGCCCCTCCTGCACCCCAAACCCCTCATTCCCAGCCCCAGCCCAGAGCCTGCACCTCCAGCTGGAGCCCTCATCTCCTCCCACACTCCAACTCCCTGCCTGAGCCCGGAGCCCCCTCCCATACCCTGAACCCCTCATTTCTGGCTCCACACCAGAGCCAGCATCCCCAGCCCCGAGCCCTCACCCCCTCCTGCACCTGAGCCCCCTGCCCAAGCCCAGTGAAAGTGAGTGAGGATTGTGGAGAGCAAGCCACTGAGGGAGGGGGAAGGTAGTGAGTTGGGGGTGGGGCCTCAGGGAAGGGCTGGGGCCAGGGTGTTCAGTTTTGTGTGACTAGGAAGTTGGCAACCCTACCCAGCCTGCCTGCCAGGAGCTAATGGAGCCAATTATTAACATGCCACAGTAGGGCCGACGAGGGTGGAGGGCAGGGGAGATGAGCTGATACCCACTGATTAGAGGGGGATTCTGGGCATCTGGCAGCAATTCCCATCTCTGAACCCCAGTGGCCTCTGGTCCCATGGCCCCCTCTAGTCCCTGACCATCTCCTGTAGAGGGGGATCGGCTGCCTGAAGCCTCTTTGCTGCTCGTCACTGGATTATTTCTGCCAGCACAGGGATGCTACCAAGAACACCCTGGGCATCTCAAGGAGAGCCACAGCCCTGCTTGGCTTGGGTTAGCTATCTCTGTTCCTGCTGCAGGGCTGGTCCTCAGGTGCTTATGGCATGTCCTCTGACCTGTGCTATATGGGAGCTCAGTTAGTGATCACAGTGGTCCCACCTGACCCTAGAATTGAGGTGACCCTGGGGCAGACAGTCTTTCTGGTGCATGGGCAGGTGGCCCATTCCTGTATCTGGAATCCAGCGCTCCTTCCTGGCATTCTTGTCTTGGGATTTCTTCTCTGCTGGTTTCTTGTCCTAAAGCTCCGCGGTAGCTGCTGCCAGTCTTTGATTCGAGGAGCATGTGCAATATGGACATTGAATTTGTGCTCCTCTGCCCATACATCTCTGAACAGCTGGCAAAGCCATTCCAGCCCGGGGAGGGTGCTGCGATCCCCTGACCGTGTTAAGGGTGGGTCACTTGAGGGCGGGTAAGTCCTACAGCTATTTTGTTAACATTGGTCATGCCTTTTTGGCTAACCCATTTGACTGTGCATGGTTAGGGCTTGATGGGGGGGGGAGGGACGAGAGGGGGCTTGAACTGATATAGCAAAAAGATATGCTGTGATTGAGAGCCATTATCTGTTACAATTTACCATTTATGGTGCTAGTTGATGAAAATATCCCTGCAGAGAAGTCCTCTAATAAGTGGCAATCATTCCTGTTTAATGACAAAGAGTCCTGTGGCACCGTATAGACTAACAGAAGTATTGGAGCATAAGCTTTCATTGATGCATCTGACGAAGTGGATATTCACCCACGAAAGCTCACAAAAGGTGCCACAGGACTCTTTGTCACTTTTTACAGATCCAGACTAACATGGCTACCCCTCTGATACTTGATTCCTGTTTAATGTGCATCGATCTGCGTCAGCTCGGCACCAAGGGTGATCAGGAATTGTATGCAGTAAGAACATAAGAACGGCCATACTGGTCAGACCAAAGGTCCATCCAGCCCAGTATCCTATCTACCGACAGTGGCCAATGCCAGATGCCCCAGAAGGAGTGAACCTAACAGGTAATGATCAAGTGATCTCTCTCCTACCATCCATCTCCACCCTCTGACAAACAGATGCTAGGGACACCATTCCTTACCTGTCCTGGCTAATAGCCATTAATGGACTTAACCTCCATGAATTTATCTAGTTCTTTTTTAAACCCTGTTATAGTCCTAGCCTTCACAACCTCCTCAGGCAAGGAGTTCCACAGGTTGACTGTGTGCTGTGTGAAGAACTTCCTTTTATTTGTTTTAAATCTGCTGCCCATTAATTTCATTTGGTGGCTCCTAGTTCTTATATTATGGGAACAAGTAAATAACTTTTCCTTATTCACTTTCTCCACACCATTCATGATTTTATATACCTCTATCATATCCCGCTGAGTCTCCTCTTTTCCAAGCTGAAAAGTCCTAGCCTCTTTAATCTCTCCTCATATGGGACCCATTCCAAACCCCTAATCGTTTTAGTTGCCCTTCTCTGAACCTTTTCTAGTGCCAGTATATCTTTTTTGAGATGAGGCAACCACATCTGTATGCAGTATTCAAGATGTGGGCATACCATGGATTTATATAAGGGCAATAAGATATTCACTTTGCATTTGGGTTCCTGCCTTGAGTACAGATTTCACACTTGGATACTTTATCTTCAATAGCGGCATTCATGCCGGGCCAGCATAGGACATTTTGGGTCTGTTCTTCCACTTCCCAATTAAACGTTGTGGACTCTGATCGGCATTTCGTGTGCTAGTCTGACACAGTGATCTCTGTGCAGAACCCTGTCATGGACAGTAATTTCCGCTGGATAGTCCCAGGAAGATCCAGGTGTCTGGGTTTCTTCGGCTGACCATCCTGGTCCATCCAGAATTCCTCTCTTGAGCTGTTGGTAGGGTGGAGCATTTTGTGTTTCTTCTTTGAGCATGTCATATTTAGCTTGGGGAATGGATTGCACTTGAGCCAAGCCAGCGTTTCTAGGTGCACGTGAAGCATGTCACCATGAGAAGCTCCTTGACGGGCCAGTATTTCACATGGTGCAATGAGCATTGCCTGAGTTTTGCACAACGGTTTCTGTGTCCCAGTGTCAAGGTTTAGGGTCTTGTGGGTTGCACTGGCTCCACCTCCCTGCCATCTAGTGTTTAGGCCTGACACTGCGTGCAAGCCCTGCCTTGTTTCCCCTCACCCAGGTATAGTCAGGTGCAAACCAGCCCACCTGAGCATTAAAGCACCCTTCAGGACCTCACGTATTGATGACAAGATTAACATAAGCCAAAGGCAGACTGTGTTCAGGCCCATCTCAGGGGCAGTCCAATACCACATGGTGCTTCAGCCATTGGCACTCCAGGCCAAGCCCCAAGTCGGGGGCCAGGACCCCTAGGCTGCTCCGCTCCCTTCCCCTGAAGAACAGCCTCTGGTTCCTCCTTTCAGGATATTCCCGGTTCTGTCACATGTTCCTTCTCTTGGGAGCCTCCTAGTTCCTTTCCTTGGCCTACTCCTGGGACCACTCTCACTCCAGGGTGGCCCCTGCCAACCGCTTCTCCTCAGAGGCCGCTTCTTCCAGGGGTCCCTCCTCACTGAGCTCAGGCAGCCTGTGTGTAGGTGGCAGGTTTCTTCTGGGCCAATCTGTTACCCCAGGATCCGTGGGGGCAGCTTGGCCTGACCCCCCTCGGAGGGTTGCTGGCCCCAGGACCAGTTTGTTTCTACCTTGAGCCATTTCTGCCCATGCACAGATTCCAGAAGCTGCTCCCAGCAGACCCAGAGCCAGCCTTTTCTTCTTGTCTTGGGGCATTTTAGTGAGTTCTTTGGATGCCCCTGCCACTGGCTGGCCCCAGCGCAGAGAACACCACCTCCTTCGGTTTCTTTGCAGTGCCACTGGCTTCCAGGGACGTCCAAGCTTACAGCTGCCTTTCCTTGCCAGGATCCCTTCCAGGGGGACCAGAGATTCAGTAACGAGGGGCTGAGACCCAGGAGTGCTGGGAAGGGACTGAGCTTGATCTCCTGGCCCCAGGCCCCTGATGTGGGTCAGGGTCACCTGGCAATGGTCAAGAGCTTTTACAGGTGCAGACTGAGCAAAGCCATGGGACCCCACGTGTGCCGTCAGGGTGGTGGAGGGATGTGTGACAGGGAGGCCAGCTGATCCCTTCCACTCTCTCATGGCAGGGATGTTCCTGGGGCTGGGGTCCAATGGATAGATCCAGGCAGCCCCAGGTTCAGAGTGACCATTGGGGGTTAGTAGATAGGGACAGAATTAGTGCCCACAGTTGTCTGAATGGCCTGGTAATGCATTAGCATACAGGAGTCCATCTGAGAGGGACAGAGTGGTCTAGTGGTAAGAGCAGGGGTCTAAGTGGCCTGGGTTCCATTCTTAACTCAGGGAATTGACTTGGATCTAATGGTTAGAGCAGGGTGCTGTGAGTCAGGACTCCTGGGTTCTTTTCCTAGCTCTAGGAGGGGTATGTGGTTGGGTGATGAGAGAAAGGGTTGACCTATGTAACCTGGCTTCTATTCCCTGTCCTGGGAGGCAGTGTTTGCCACTGCTTAGAGCAGGGCACTCAGGCTTTATTCTCAGCTTTTCTGCCAGCTCACGCCCCTGCTCTGTGCCTCAGTTTCCCCATTTATAATGTAGGGATTATGATCCCAGTTCCACTTTGTAAGGTGTAGTGTGACCCTTGGGTGGAAGGTGTTTGAGTGATTATTCCATCCCGTGT
This sequence comes from Mauremys reevesii, assembly GCF_016161935.1. Classification (NCBI taxonomy): domain Eukaryota; kingdom Metazoa; phylum Chordata; order Testudines; family Geoemydidae; genus Mauremys; species Mauremys reevesii. Next base: position 59,509,358 of record NC_052631.1, on the reverse strand, counting down.
CAGTGCACAGCTCCCCGAGGAGGAGAAGGGATCAGCGAGACAGATCCTGGAGCCTGCTGCATCCCAGACTGCCCTCCAGAAAGGCTGCATCTTGAATGCATCATGACCAGCCACTGGATGCCCTTGGCTCAGCTCATTCAGAGGCAGAGACGTGGGCTCCTGGGGCCTTGCTGCTCTTCCCTGGCTGCCTTTGCAGCATGCAAGTTCATCTGGGAATGACTGTGACCAAGCACTGGGTCTGGAGGCTCGAGTGGCAGGTGCTGGCCTGGGGAGGGAGGCACAGCACAGAAGCTGGGAATAGTCAGCTGGTGGGGGGCAGCGCTAGGGGAAGGCTCTCTGGGCCATGGCGGAACTGCATGAGTGAAAGGGGAATGCCAGGTTCTCCTTGCGGTGGCCTGGAGCCTGCTCTCTAGGCCATGGCAGAGCAGGCCACCACAAGGAGAACCTGGCATTCCCCTTTCACTCATGCAGTTCCGCCATGGCCCAGAGAGCTGTCCCCTAGCGCTGCCCCCCACCAGCTGACTATTCCCAGCTTCTGTGCTGTGCCTCCCTCCCCAGGCCAGCACCTGCCACTCGAGCCTCCAGACCCAGTGCTTGGTCACAGTCATTCCCAGATGAACTTGCATGCTGCAAAGGCAGCCAGGGAAGAGCAGCTGACACACAGCCAGAGCACCAGTGATTGGGATGCTCAGAGGTACCTCCCCAGCTTACACAGGGCTCTGGCCTGGAGGGCAGCTGCACAGAGAGCAGAGTCAAGGGCCCCAGCTGCACAGAGAGCAGAGTCAAGGGCCCTCTGAGCATCCCAATCGCTGGTGCTCTGGCTGTGTGTCAGCTGGTGGGGGGCAGCGCTAGGGGACGGCTCTCTGGGCCATGGCGGAACTGCATGAGTGAAAAGGGAATGCCAGGTTCTCCTTGTGGTGGCCTGGAGCCTGCTCTCTAGGCCATGGCGGAGCAGAGGAGTGACCAGGCAATGTCAGGTTCTCCTTGGGGGAGCGCCATGGGGCAGCCTGGGGCCTGCTCTCTGGGCTGTGGGGGGGGGCAGCGGAGGTTAGTGATGCGGGGGTGGCACTATCAGGCCTGGTCTCCAGGCTTTGCCAGAACCAGCTGTTTTTTGCCCCAGTTCTGCAGAGGGTGGCTGCCAAACCCCACATGGTGCTGAGGGCACCATGCCCCCAATCACAACCTGGTCTCTCTGACCCACTCCAAGCAGGGCCCTAGATCAGCGTCTGTACCTGCTGTCTTCGCCCCAATAACTGCCCCACCCTCTGGAATCCAAACAGCGGCCAGCACCCGCGCTGGCCAAGCAGGCAGTGCTCACCAGCTGAGCCACCCAGATAAGGAGTCCCCATGTCCAGGAGCCGCAGGGCTGCCCCTCCATGAGAGGGAGATAGCGCCCGGGTTCTCCATGCACTGCCCATGTGGACGCTTATCTCCCCGGGGAGCCAGCAGCACTCACCTCTGCCCACGTGAGTGTGAACCGGGGTGGAGGCTGTGCTGCACTGCTGCTGGGGTGTGTGGTGCTTTACTGAAACCACAAGATGTGGTCCAGGTTCCACTGCCTTTCCCGCTCCTAGTGACCTGCTGGGGCTGGGGGATCCTCTGGTGGCTATGGTGGGGACAGGACCCTGAGCACCTCAGGCTGGCTGGCAGCTCTAGTTTATTAGTAGAAGGCTGGTCCTGGCTCCCTGGGTGTCTGTGCAGTGCCTAGCACCATGGGGCCTGCTCTGAGCTATTAGGGGGATCCCACAGACATGGGGATAGAGGCACAGCCCTCCTCTGAACTGCAGAAACCCCAGCAGGGGCCAAAGGCTGATGTCAGCCACTCAGAACCTCTCTAGGAAAACCCACCCATGTGCTAGCACGCAGATGCCTTGCCGGAGTACCTGAGGAGGCTGGTTCCTGTTGGCTGGGCATGGTGTGGAACAGGGAAAGTAGAGGAGTGTCCCTGGGCGCCAGGAGGGTAGAGACCCAGGAGCAGAGCTCACGTTCCCAAGAGGATGGGCTGTTGCATTTGTATATTGCTCCTCGGTCACTGGGTGCCGCTGGGTGCCAGAGAGCGGAGAGAAGGGAGCTAACACAGCACTATGGAGTGCATGAGCAAACACATCCAAGTATGCAAATGTCTGAGCCAAAAGTGGCCCTCTCTCCCAGCGAAAGCTGGGCTGGGAACAGCCGGAAGGCCCAGCTTGAGGGACCTCACAGAGAATTGCTGTCTGTCTGATGAGAGGTCGAGTACCTTGGGGCAGGGACCACGCCTTGCTTGGCGTCTCTGAGCCCAGTCAGCCCCTTGCTCAGCATTGGTGGGGGCGGGGGCCCGCAAGGACACTGGGATGTAGCGTGCATTATAAACATCCCCGTCTCCAGTGAGAGCTCCGATTGGGGCCTACAGTGCAAGGAGCCCCAGTGCTGCTGACAGACTGTGTAAATGTCATGCACACACACACCGCTGAGCCATAACCCTGCTTCTCCCACTCAACAGCCATGCCAGCTGACACACAGGTGGTAGTAGCAGTAGTAGGCCTCTTATCCTGAGTGTGGGCCCAGCCCACCAAATGGCAGCATTGCACTCTCAGACACAGACCCACAAAGCCAGGACATTACACACTATACCTGCACAGAGCACGCTACCCTGTGGGCCCCCCACTCAAGCACTGCAGACGGAGGGGCTTGAGGCTCAGTAGTCCTGCACCCGTGTTCAATATACACATGGAGCCCACGATTCACCGCCATGATGCAAATGCCCATTTTGCAGAAGGAGGGACCTCATCTCTCCCCTGGCACTCATGGTACCCATCTAGTCATGGTACCCACCCAGCCCTCTAGCGTGTGCAGTTCAGGGACTCCTGGGGAAAACACACCTGTGCCAAGAGCACACGGTGGCCACCAAGGCTGTGGTCCAGTTATGCAGCCCAGAGCCTGCGGGGCTGGTTTGTACTGCCCAGAGCAGTCTGGCACAAAAGCTGCTGTCCACAGGGGCAATAACCCTTGTTGCATCCCCTTGTGGGAGCAGCATCTTCCTAAGGCCCTTCCTCTTAGGCACTTTCGGCCTGCACATGCAGCTACCAGCCGCCAGGGGGCGCACTGCGCCTGCGAAGAAGGGAGGGAACCACCAGCAGGCGCCGTTGGAAGTTGTTCGAGTCGAACGTCAAAACATGTTTTGGTGGAAGCTTATGTAACTCTGGTTAAGAAGCGACCTACTTCTGGGGTGCAGCAGCTCCTGGGCGCAGCCTCGAGCCTGCCATTATTTGGGCGTTATTAGAATTGTTTTGTTTCGCATGCACATTTTTACACTCGCTTTGGCAGCCGGGTTCGGAGCGCTTGCAAGCCTAGGGGAAAAGGCTAAAAGCTGTTTTATTTTCCCGATCAACAAGAGGACAGGCCGGGGCCGGGTTCGTTTGCTTTGCATCTCGCCCCTTGAACCGGGTCTGACTCAAATATTGCAAGCTGCAGAAATCTGGGGGAGGGGTGGGGTGGTATTGGGATGCCGGACACTTGCATGTTCAATGAAGCAATGTTTTTGCAACATGCAAAACGATCCTCACCATTCGTGTAGACATTGTGTATTGGGGATAAAAGCTTGGTAGTGGTTAGTAGCGCCGGGGGTCTACACACACCAGCTTCCAGCAGAGAACTAGGCTGCTAGCAAAGCCCTTGCAGCGGGCGGTCGGAGCTCTCCGGGGCTTGTGTGTAGGGAAAATTCTGCACCACGGACTTAACCCCCACCCCCGTATCCTCTCGACACACTGTTGGCAAAGGGGGGGAGGCGGAGGCACGGAAAGCGCTGAGCTCCCTGCACTCGCCCCAGGGTTCAGGGCGGGGATATGGCAGAACCGCAGCCTCGCCCCACCCAGCCGCAGCCTGACACCATGTGACGCCAGCAGGAGCCTCCTAGATAAGGCGGCGGCGCTCGAACAGCCCCCACGCGATTGTTGTATGCTCGTCCGGTCCCTGGCCGCCCACCTGCCCTGCGTCCCGCGCCCGGCCCATGGTCGGCTCCGTCAGCCCCCTGCGCGCCCTGCCGATCCCGAGCGACGAGAGCCCGCTAGCCCTGCGCGCCGCGGCCCTGGCCATGAGCACCGATCTCTACCAGTCCGCCATGGAGGTGGCCGTGTACCAACTGCACAACTTCTCTATCTCCTTCTTCTCCTCGCTGCTTGGCGGGGACGTGGTCTCCGTCAAGCTGGACAACAGGTAGCGCCCGGGCCGGGCTGGGGGGCTCCGCGCGGGGGGCGCCGGGCTGGGGCGGAGCGGGGCTCGCTGCGGATCGGGCTCGCTGCTAACCGGCCGTCGCCTTCTTGTGTCTTTCAGCGCCTCCGGAGCCAGCGTGGTGGCTATCGACAACAAGATCGAGCAGGCGATGGTGAGCACGGGCGGGGTCACTTCGCGGGTAGGGCCCCCCCGGGCTGATGCAATAGGGCTCGCGCCTGCCCCCTTCACCGGGATCGGTGCGGGGCGCCCGCCGTCTTTGTCTTCCGCTGGCGAAGCTCAGGGACCGCTGCAGCGCGCCGGGCGGGTCGGGGGTTCCCAAAGCGCAGGCGGGACCCCCGGGGCGTCCCGTTGCCCGGGTCCCCAAGCCGGCGCCCTGCAGCCAGAGAGGCAGGACCAGCACACCGCCCCCCCCTTGCCCCTAGAGTGCCTGGGACCCGCACCCCTCGCTTGGGAGCTGGCAGGGGCCCTGCTGGGAAAGCAACAAGATTATTCTTCCAGCGCGGCTTCACGGCTTCACTCCAGCCATGCCAAGGGCTGTGGCACATTAAACTCCAAAATTGTTTTTGCTCTTGTGGGGGAAAGAGTGCAGTGATCTTGCCCTGGGCTAGAGCGAGGGTGCTTGGTAGCAGATCGGAGCCCCGGTATGGTTGCTGAGCCCTACTGGGAAGGGCACAGAGCTGGACTCAGAGACCTGCAGAATGGTGCCAGGGAGTTACAAATCTGCTGTACAGTATGGGCTCTGCATGGTGAATGGTTTGCAGTGTCCCTGGCAGATGTGTCCCTTGCTAAACTGTGCTAATAGCATCCCCTGCTTCTTGCACATGAGAGCCCTTTAGCCAGAGCCCCATAACCACTGACCCTGCTCCAGCCAGACATCTGGATTCAGCCGGCTTAGCTGGGAGCTCAGGCTCTGAGCATTGATGACAGCGGCACAGAGCCTAGCTGGTCGTGGGCTGCAGCCAGAGTCCATAGCTGAGACGGAGTTGTGGTAGAATGGTTTGGTAATAGTGTGCCTTTGGTTCATCTCTCCTAGGATCTAGTGAAAAACCACTTGATGTATGCTGTGCGGGAGGAGGTGGAGATCCTCAAAGAGCAGATCAAAGAACTGGTGGAGAAGAACTCCCAGCTGGAGCGAGAGAACAGCCTCTTGAAAACCCTGGCCAGCCCTGAGCAGCTGGAGAAATTCCAGTCCCGGCTGCCTGCAGAGGTGCTATCTGCAGAGGAGCAGGGCGGGGCGGCTGCCCCGGCCCAGCACACTAGGGGCTCTGCAGTGTAAGGTGGCTCTGTCCTTGGAGTGGGCAGAGCCACTGAACTCTTTCTACTTAATCTCCTTAAAAGTTGTTTCCTCCCTCATCTCATGTGGAGAACTTCCCAAGCTAGCGAGAGCTATGAGATGTGCCAGGGGCGCTGCCCCAGCTGCTGGGACACTGACTGGCTCTGAAGGAGCGAGGTGTCATGTTAGGACACTGCACAATCAGACGACCCCCAACAGGGGCCTCTTTGCATGTCCTTGAGAGTGCAGGGGCTGCACAACCGGTCATGTGCCCTCGCTGCACCGTTCAGCTGGGCTCCTGCTGCATTTGGCAAAGACTGATCCTTGGAGGAAGCCAGTTGGTGAAGAGAGATACAAATCTGCCCCTACTGCCACCCTGGAATAGGCCTGGGGCAGGAACCAAAAACTGACCCTGTCAGCACCTTTGTGTTGGTGGCTTTGGACAGTGCATGGCTTGTGCACACCACAGGTTGGGGATTACAAGGAAAGCTTTGTTTCGTTAGTGCAGGGATCTTTATATCCTTAGCCACATCTAAGGAATGTATACACGCAACCAGCACTGGGGATGGCTACCGAAGCCTGGGGCTCTTGGGGGGCTCTATGGATGCTGCTGCCCATAGCTGTATTCCTGGGGCCGGCTGGGGATTCCAGCTGAGCATGGAGGTGGAACGCTTGGATGCTGTTTGGAAATGGGTGACTGGAGCTGTCTCGCTGTGGGATAGATTTTTATACATAGCTCAGTCTGTGTACAGACCCCCTCGGGAGGGAGATTCTCCCTCTGGCCTGCCCAGCGCAGGGCCACAGGATACCCACAGCAGAGATTTTATAATGAAACATGCCAATGAGACCCGCCTGCCGTGAACGGGGTGGCACGGCCCCTAGGGGGGGTGAGAGCGGAGGTTATTTGCTCCGTGAGCGTCCCCCCCTCTCGTGGAGCGGCCGGGGCATCGCTTTCGACATTGGACTGTCAGAGCATTAATGTGACTGCGTGAATCTAGCTAGAAATGGCAATAAACTCTACTTTTGATATAGATGCAGAGAGGTGTGTCTTTGTAATGGGGGAGGGGTGAGAGGGGCAGTGCTGGGGAGGGCTGGGTGTTGGGAAAAGTGGGGATGGGATGGTGTTGATGGGAGAGGATCAGTGTCTGTGGGTGGTGGGGAGAGGGGCTGGGGGGGCGGGGAGAGGATAGGTGCTTGGGGGTGGAGGGGGCAAACTCCAAAAGCTTTGGTGGGATGTGGGCTGAGGTTCAGGCTGCGCAGGGAGGGAGTCCGCAGCCCCTGTATGCAGTGACCAGAGACAGGCCAACTGGTGTCATCTGTGGTGTGGTTCTGTCAGGGAGCTCCCCCTGCCCACACCCACACATTCCTGGTCTGCTCTCCAGTGGGATGCAGCATACCGTGCAGGGATGCAGCATGGGAGGCAAATGCCTTCAACCGGTCACTCTGGAAGCTCCCTTTAGTGCTGGATGCTGCTGACTTCCAATGTGAAGCCCCTGAAGGGTGTGTGAATGGAGGAGTCAGTGATCCCAGCCCCCTCTGCATTTCAGCCTAGTGGGCTGAGGTTTGGAGCCTTGCGGGGGGCCCCATCCCCACTGCAGCCTGTAAGATGAGAGCAGGGGTGAGCGCTGGCACCACCAGGGCAGGTAGTACAACTGCTCAAGCCGAGGGAGCCTGAAGTGTGTGTCGGTGGGGGAGGGGGGCAGGTGTGCAGTGGCATTGGGTGCTGGGCTGTTAAAAAAGGGAGACGTGAGGGCCTGGAAAGGGACTGAAAGTGAGAGACATGCACAGGTGCATTGGAGTCCTCATTCATAGCTCTGCTGGTGCCTCCTCAGTCCTGACCCGCAGCCCCCTGTTGTCCCAGGCCTGGGCTCCCAAATAGCTCAAATCCAGTCTGAGGGGGATTTTTGAGCCCACAGAAGGGGACTGGTGCCCCTGGAGGAAGATCTTTCGGACGGTGCAGTCACATGCCAGACAAGCAGCGGCCCTGTCCCAAGCTGCTGGGCTAGGCTGTGGGTGCTGCATGGAGCTGGCATCAGTGAGAGGAGAGGAGTGCTGTATGAGGGCACAATGAGAGGGTCACAGCTCCTGGGGTGAAGAACATCCCAAGATCATCCTTCACCGATGCTCCTCTCTAGCCGTGTCAGCGGATGCTGCTGGGAAGAACGTGCGGGAGCCACACCAGGATGGGCCCCGCTGGGAAGAAAGCAAAAAGACCATTGTGTGCAGGTTGGAAAGGACTGGACCATCCCTGCACTGGAGCTAGGAGCCCAGGGAAGGCAGCAATCTGGGGGTACCGGGGGGTGGAGGGATCAGGATGCAATGAGACTGAAGCTGATTGGGAGGTGCCCCCTGGGGTGAGCGCTAAGGGATCCCATCCTCAAGGGAACAACCCTGTCCTGGCCCCTGGGGGGCAAATGAGCAGCCAGAGCTTTGCCATTTCCAGAGCCAACCCCCCAACGGGCAAAGCACCCCTTCCTGTCGGTCCCCAGTGGGGGAAGGGCACTCTGTCTCTGTTCCCAGCATCCCAGCCTCCAGTGCAGCCTCTGACCTTTCTGGGGCAACAGTGTCCCAGGTCCTGCAGCAGGCTGGCTTAGCAGTGTGGTGCCCACCCCTCCTCCTCCACCCACTGCCCAGCTTCCCAGCCCATGCCCAGCTGGAACCTACCACGCTGCCCAGGGAGCTGCCCAGAAAGGGGCTGTCCAGCCCCAACCACCTTCCCTCACAGCTGCTCTCAGCTTCAGGGCGCAAGATGGCTCTGCCTAGCCAGGTCTGTTCGATCCCATCCCCACCCACTCTCACTCCTGCTTAGGGGCCTGAGACTCCCCACTGGCATCACTCCAGGGCAGGACTGGGCTACAGCATCCTGTCAGGCTGTCATCCAGTTGCCCCTGTCTGCACTTTACCCCCTCCCATGCTGAGCCAAGCCCCCTATGCCATGCACACGGGGACCTGCCAGGCTGCAGCCGCATATGGTGCCCAGAGGATGCAGCTGTCTGTGTGGTAGGTGGCAGCCGTCCTCCACATGGCTGGAGGCAATGCTTTGAGCACATTTGGGAGAGCGGCTCTTGGGTAACAAATGCAGGCATGGCCTCCTCTGTGCTCAGTGGGGCTGGGCTGCGGGGACACCTGAAGCGATGGGTCATGGAAAGAGGCAAAGTGTGGGGTGGTGAGGCTGGGCTGGGGTAAGGGGTGAGCTCCCCAGGGAATGGCAAGCAGAGAGAAAAAGGGGGTGCTCTGCTGCTCCCCAGGAGGTCACCTCCCAACACCTATGCACTACTCCCCTGGGCCCTCAGCCAATGGGCCCATGAGCCCTTTTCCTGCCACGGCATTGCATTAGGAGCTTGTGTGCAGGTGCTTGTCTACTAGGCCCCCTAAATCCTTCCCAGTCACTGCTTTCCTTGCCCCCAGCCTGAGGGTGCAACCTGCGCTCCTCGGTGCATGACCTGGCATTGCATTTTGTTTGCCTGGGCCCAGCTCCCCAGTGATCCTGCACCTGCTATACGAATCAGTGCTCGTTACCGTGCTGCCCAGCTTCATGTCAGCTGCAAATGGTCCATGTTGGCGCTGAACACAGAACGGAGCCCTGTGTGCCCCACTTCAACACTGCAGTTGGTGATGGTTCTGCGGTGAGAATTACATGGTGAGAGCTGTCGGGTCCCCAGTTCTCAGTCACTACCCCACATGGGTTTAGTGCGAACCCGCAGTGCTAGCTTTGTAAGCCAACCATTGTGATGTACTAAATCAAACATGTTACAAAAGTCTAGTCCAGCTACATGGTCCGAATGCGTCCCAGGTGGACAGCAGGTTGGTTTGACAAGTCACCGCAAAACCCCGGCCCAGCCTTAAGGCTTTTTTGATTGAATCCTGTATCAGCTTTGCCATGATTTTGCCTGAGTCTGATGTCCCCTCCACGACAGAGTGACTGTAACGGGGGGAGGGGTAACGCAGGTGGGAGTCACAGCCCCATGGGAACAGCCCCTGAAATGCCCCACAAGGCTTGAACCCTGGTTGTGTTCACCCTACTGAATGGCTGATGAAGAGTTGCAGGCATGTGGCTTGTGCTTCCTCCTGCCCTTGGGTTCAGCACATGGGCAAGACAGGCTGTGTCTGCTGGAGATGGGTTTGCAGGTGCTCCAGCAGGGGGGTCAGGCCATGCCAGCTCCCATGGCTCAGAGCGTCCCCAGCTCCAGCTGGCTTTGGCACAAGGACCTGTAGCGAGGCTGAGCCCCCCCGCCAACTAAACTCCCCTGGCTCACAGCTTCCCAGCCCCCTGGCTCCAGGCCTGCAGCCCCTTGAAGGGTGTGGCGCTGGGAGGCAGCACATGCTCAGCCCTGCACCTGGCAGGAGGTGCTGGACAATGCAGCTGCAAATGGGGAACCCAGCACAGTGGGGATGCTGCTCCCCAAGCAGCTGGTGAGCAGCTAGGGTGACCAGATGTCCTGATTTTATAGGGACAGTCCTGATATTTGGGGTTTTCTCTTATATAAGGTCCTATTACCCCCTACCTCCTGTTCCGATTTTTCAGACTTGCTATCTGGTCATCCTATGAGCAGCCAGCCCTGCACGTCTGGGCAGGCTCCCCTTCCCCTGCACAGGCAGGGGCTTCACCCCACTCACGCTGCAGGACATAGGTGTCTTTTCCTTCCAGCCAATCCCATGTTCCCCTTTGCCTGTTCATGCCTGAGCTCTGTCACCCGCCACCCCCATCCCAGCATACAGGAGCTAGCACACTCCTGCTCAGGCAGGAGGCTGACAGCCCAGCCCTGGTCAGGCAATTTACAGATGCCCCAAAGGTGAGGAGTCCAATGGCAGGGAACCGTAGAGCCCCTGGCCCATGAAAGCCAATTGTGCGCACTGGGCACTGCCTGAGGGCTGAGTGCACTACAGCATAGGGGCACGTGGGTCCAGAGAGTCCCTTGCAGATAGTGTCTAATGCGAAAATGAAGCACAATGTGGGGCGGGAGGTGTCAGTCATAGCTTGGGCAAGGCCCAGGACTAGACTAGGGGTGGGCTGTGGGCCAGGACTGAGAGGCTAGAACTGTGTGTGGAGCCCAGTGCAGGGATAGCAGAGGAGTTGAGGGCCATCGGCAGAGCTGGGGGGTACCCAGGGCTGGATGGGCACTAGGAATTAGATTTACATCCATTATTTTGAACAGAGGAACTATTCCAAGGCCACGTTTCCGAGGCTGGCTGGGGATTCACCTGTGGGGCTGGCAGTGCCCAGGCTTGGGGGCGCTGGTTGGTGGCTGGGCTCCTGATGGCACCTGGCAGCCTCTCTCCTGTTGCTGCTGGCCTCTGATGCCGCATCCAGCACAGCTGGGCCCAGGGGAGGTTTCAGAGTCAGCCCTGGAGAGTTAGTGACGCCAGAAGGGGAAGTGGCAGAAGAGCCACAGAGCTCCAAGAACATCAGTTCCCTGGGCAACGCCGGGTAAACAGACAAACTCAGGCCCAGCCGCGGGCATGGGGGAAGGGGAGCTGCGCTTGATGCAGCTTTGGAGGGGACATTCTCCACACGCCGCTGCTCACAGTTCTGCAGTGCCCAGGCGCCACATGCCAATGCAGCCTCTCGCCTGCTGCCCCCGGGCTGGTGCATCCCCGCCGCCACTGATGCCAGCACACGCATGGTACACGCACTGTGCACACAGAGGGGTGCTAAGCTGTGGGTGCATTGCTTTGAGGGGGGCTGTGGAAAGCCTCTGAACCAACAGGAGCTGGGGCTGTGGCTCAGGGCTGGGATCTGCATCCTGGAGTCATGCTGCTCACTTGGCCAGCCTGGCCGGTTGGGGAACATGACACGTTCTGAAGGGACTGTGGTGCCCTCCCAGCCTGAGACTGTAACCGGCCTCCACTCGTGTCTCCATGAGCTTGAGCTTGTCTGTCTGTCCAGGCACATTGTCCCCATTGTCCCCATTGTCCGTCTGTCCATCCATCCCCACACTGTCCATTTGTCCACCTACACATACACCCACTGTCTGTCCAGCCATACAAATCCCCACTGTCTGTTCTCTCTCTCTCTCTCTCTCTCTCTCTCTCTCACACACACACACACAGTGTCTGTCTGTCCAGCCACACTCCTCCACTGTCCGACTGTCCATTGCTCACCCCCTCGCCCTTGCTGTCTGTCTGTCCATCCACACACATACACCTCTTCCCCCCCCTCAGTGAAGCCATGTGGTTGTGGGGGATCAGTTCAGTCACCACACTCACCCCATCACATTTCTCTCCATCTGCCAGCACTCACTTCTTTATCCGGCTGCTACCTGCGCCCCCAACTTCTTCCTGCGCCCTGTGTGCCCCCCCATCTCCCATGCCCTCTGCACTAGCTGACTGCGGGTCCTGAGCCCCATGCCTGCTGGGTGTTCCCAGGGCAGCAGCATCACCAGGCAGGTGCTGGCAGGACAGGACAGCAACAGGAACGCTCTCACTGGTATTTCCAGGTAAGCCCAGCCAGCTGCTTGGCCTGACGCTGCCTGACCCCACCTTGCTTCTGCCTGCACGTGTCCCCCCATGTGGCTGGTGGCTCTGCCCAGCTCCGGCCGCACAGCGCTCCTGGGTCAGCCCCAGCAATGCAGCTGCTGCTTCACTGCATGGCAGGAGGTGGGTAAGCGGCTGCCAGGCTCTCAGAGGCAGCAGCACTGATCTGATCTGGGCCCTAGCTCAGCCCTGCCCACCACAGATGGAGCGCTAGCCCACACCCCTAGAGCTGGGGCAGTGGGCTTCTCCCAGGAGGCCTGGCTAGCTGGGTGAATGCTCTTTGGGTGGGTCATGCTAGCAACTCCCAGCTCTCCTATAGCCCCAGTGCAGTCAGCTGGCTAGGGCTGCCTTGGGGGAAGGTTAACCTCTTCCTCTGAGGCGTCTGGCCCAGGGCTCTGCCGGAGCCAGCCTCACAGGCTAGCAGGACAGGCCACCTGCCCCAGCGAGGGAGCCCTGGTCTTCAAGGACGCACGCAGATGGGGCCTAGCTACTAGCTGAGACTCTGAGGGGATGTGCTGGGGGGGGGGGGGCGGGCTGCCGCCCCCAAAGCAACTCTGGCCCCATCCCTTGGCCACTGCCAGCCCATCCAGCAGGGCAGGGCCGCTCCCAGTGCAGCCTACATCTCCTCCCAACAGTAGCCCCATGCGAAGCTGTCATGGGATAAAAGGAAAGGTCCTTTCATGGATTGAGAACTGGTTAAAGGACAGGGAACAAAGGGTAGGAATTAATGGTAAATTCTCAGGATGGAGAGGGGTAACTAGTGGTGTTCCCCAAGGGTCAGTCCTGGGACCAATCCTATTCAATTTATTCATAAATGATCTGGAGAAAGGGGTAAACAGTGAGGTGGCAAAGTTTGCAGATGATACTAAACTACTCAAGATAGTTAAGACCAAAGCAGACTGTGAAGAACTTCAAAAAGATCTCACAAAACTAAGTGATTGGGCAACAAAATGGCAAATGAAATTTAATGTGGATAAATGTAAAGTAATGCACATTGGAAAAAATAACCCCAACTCTACATACAACATGATGGGGGCTAATTTAGCTACAACGAGTCAGGAAAAAGATCTTGGAGTTATCGTGGATAGTTCTCTGAAGATGTCCACGCAGTGTGCAGAGGCGGTCCAAAAAGCAAACAGGATGTTAGGAATCATTAAAGGGGATAGAGAATAAGACTGAGAATATATTATTGCCCTTATATAAATCCATGGTACGCCCACACCTCGAATACTGTGTACAGATGTGGTCTCCTCACCTCAAAAAAGATATTCTAGCACTAGAAAAGGTTCAGAAAAGAGCAACTAAAATGATTAGGGGTTTAGAGAGGGTCCCATATGAGGAAAGATTAAAGAGGCTAGGACTCTTCAGTTTGGAAAAGAGAAGACTAAGGGGGGACATGATAGAGGTATATAAAATCATGAGTGATGTTGAGAAAGTGGATAAGGAAAAGTTATTTACTTATTCCCATAATACAAGAACTAGGGGTCACCAAATGAAATTAATAGGCAGCAGGTTTAAAACAATAAAAGGAAGTTCTTCTTCACGCAGCGCACAGTCAACTTGTGGAACTCCTTACCTGAGGAGGTTGTGAAGGCTAGGACTATAACAATGTTTAAAAGGGGACTAGATAAATTCATGGTGACTAAGTCCATAAATGGCTATTAGCCAGGATGGGTAAGAATGGTGTCCCTAGCCTCTGTTCGTCAGAGGATGGAGATGGATGGCAGGAGAGAGATCACTTGATCATTGCCTGTTAGATTCACTCCCTCAGGGGCACCTGGCATTGGCCACTGTCGGTAGACAGATACTGGGCTAGATGGACCTTTGGTCTGACCTGGTACGGCCTTTCTTATGTTCTTATGTTCTTATGTTCTTATGAACACCTGCTGTCCCCAGGTGCCAGCAGGGGGATTTCCTAGCTGCCCTGCCCGCCTGGGAAGCTGCACGCTGGTCGCATCCCCCAGGGTCCCTGAGGCCACGGTGGGGCATAGGCATGGGGGAGGGACTGGCTGGGGACTCCCTAGTGAGTGGGGGAGGGGCTTGCCAATGGTACGACATGGACCATAAGGCTGCCCAGGCTGGCCCCAGAGCTGTCAGCCTGCCCCAGATTGCACCTGACTTTGAGTGGGCTCAGGGGAGCATTGGGGATGGGGTCTGCAGGGGAACCTGCTTACCCCAGGGGATGGCTCCAGCAGACCAGCCTGCGGGGGACTCTGTAGCGCTGCAAGGCTCTTCCCACCTGTGCCAGCCCAGCCCGGCTTCCTGCCCCCTTTCTACCCTCTCCCCAGAAGGACCCCTGGAGACCCTGGGCTCTGGTGGTTTAGCGCTGTCCTCCTCAGAGGCTGAGATACCAGCAGGGCACGAAGGGTTAACCTGCTGGCTTGGGGATGCTCAGAAGTGGCTTGATTTAAAAAAAACAAGATCCCCAGAGCCTGGGAAATGTTCTCCAGCTCTGCCCAGCTTCCAGCTTGTGCTCTGGGCATCAGCCTTCCCAGCCTGCAGGGGGCCAGGACTGCCTACATGTTTCAGGGACTTTGCCCCCACCCTGTCCCATTCACAGACCCATTGGAGACATCTGTCTATGCAGCCCCAAAAAACGACATCTGCCCTGTTACCAAGGGACCGAGCTGTCCTAGCGTGATGGGCTAGGTAGGGTTAGTGGCTGTCCCTATGTCATTCACCAGCCCAGACTGCAGACAACTGTTCCTCCCAGTACCCAGGCAGCGTCCAGACCCCGAAGGGTTAATCTGCCGTATCTGGATTCTCAGAAATGGCTTGTTTGTGAGAACACATGTACTTCCAGCTTGCTATTTTCCAGGCGTGGCGTGACTTGGTGCCAGCCAATGGCTTGTGGCGCAGCAATCCCGTGACCCTCCTGCTGGCTGCACGTGTCCCCCCATGAGGGTGCTGCCTGTGTGTAGCCTAGAGCTGGCAGCTGGGCCGGCTCAGCCCCAGGAGCACCACCAAGGCTGACAGCAGGAAATAAGGGAGCTCAGAGACAGCCAAATGAAACTAAATCAGATGCCTAACCCCGTGCAGCCTGATGCTGCGCTCCCCGCCCTGCTGCACAGCTCCTGCCAGGGGCCCAGCCCTTGCTCAGTGTCTTGGCTATGTCCAGGCCCACAGGGCTGCATCTGATGTGACTTGTTTGTGGAAACGAGAAGTACCCACAGCATTGGCGTGAGATTTTCCAGGCATGATGTAACATGGTGCCAGGCGTGGTGCCTGGCACATCAACCACCCTCCCTGCTGGCTGCACATGTCCCCCCATGAGGGTGCTGCCCACGTGGCTCAGCCCCAGGGGTGGGCCACTGAGGGTGTTTTCAATTCCAAGTCATGCTAAGTGCCTGGCTCAGGGCATGGGTGAGAGAGCTGGAAGGAGCTAGGCTGGGTTTTTAGCTGGGACACCTCCCCCCCACCACCAGTCCCTGTGTGCGCAGACATCCCCCATCCCTGTCTGGCCACTTTATAATGCACCAAGTGCTGGGCTCTCCCTGCAGGTGCTCCCCCAAGGCCCCGATGCCAGCATTCCCCGCTCATCCCAGGGCCAGCATGTCACACCCACTTTGCACGGGTAGGGCAAGGGTCAAGACAAGTGGGGATTAGGCCCATTTTGTATAGGGCATCTCCTCTCCCACCAGTGAAATGCAGCCACCTCTAGGGGCGTGCTATGAGCAGGAACGCCTGGCATGCAGTTGGCACATTCAGGGTGGAATGCTGGCACAAGCTCCATGTCTGCTCTCCAGATAGCTTCCTTGGAGGGGGTCTTGAAGAGCTGTGCTTCCAGCCAAACCCAGCTCTGCCCCTGCTCCGGGGATTCTGGCTTAGGGGCCAGATGGGAAGGGGCCTGTTCCTCTGCCCTCAGCCTCAGCAGGAGATGCCCTGAGAGCTCTTCCAGGGCAGCAGGCAAGCTCAGTCCCTCACCCACCCCAGCCCCCCAGCCGGAGCCAGGGCAGGGGCCTGGGCCAGTGCTCGGGCACTTTGGGAGGGCAAGTGCTAGTGTAGGGGGAGGGGTGGGGCTGTGGGTCAGGAGCAAGGGGCAGAGCTGGGGGAGCCCAGGGCTAGAATAGCAGTGAAGCTGTGGATTGGGATGGATGGGCACGGGCAGAGCTGGGAGTGGTCTTGGCTCTGAGCAGGACTTGACTGTGACCCAAGGAATGCTGCGAGAGAGCCCAGGGGGCACGAACAGAGCAGCCAGAGCAGGACCCCAGCCAGGCTAGCAGCTACAGACCCTATCATGCCACGTGGGCAGGAGAACAGCAGGGAGGGGCCTGGGACATGCTAGGGGTTCTGCCCATCCCAGGGCCCTGGATATAGCCCCTCCCCACCGGGGTACCCCAGGCTGTGAGGTTCAGCAGCCCACAGAACATCCCCAGGGCCAGGGGCAGGTTCAGCAGCAGCCAGTGGCAGGAGCAGGGAGCCACTCAGCCTGAACCTGCCCCTGGCACACTGTGATATTTAACAGGGTGGGGCAACACTCCAGCATCTAGAATGACACCAGTCCGGCTCCACTCCCGAGACAGGACCCAGCCCAGACACAAACATGCCCGGAGCCAGAGCTGGGGGCTGGCTCAGGGCATTAGAGAGAAAAGCCGAATCTCCTGCTGTCTAGGGGTTCCGACCCACAGGACCAGCCCCCATCTGCCCCCAATTCCCCTCATAGCTGTGGGCATGCATGGGAGGCAGCTGACTGGCCCAGTGCTCACCTGACGTGCCCGCTGAGTGCACATGTCCCGGCATGCCAATGGAACGGGAGGCACCACTGCCAGGGCTGGGGGATGGGCTAATGGAGACACACACCCCCCTACTCCCCATCTCTGCTCCCAGGCCTTGGTCTGACATCGCAGCTGCTCAGTGGATCTGAGACAGGTGCTCCTAGGGGCAGCAGCTGTTTCTGCTCCAGTCTCTGCTGCACTGAGCATCACCTGGACTGGGCCAGGGGCGGCTCTAGCAATTTCGCCGCCCCAAGCACGGTGGCACACCGCGGGGGGCGCTCTGGCGGTCGCCAGTCCCGCGGCTCCGGTGGACCTCCTGCAGATGTGCCTGCGGAGGGTCCGCTGGTCCCGCGGCATGCCTGTGGGAGGTCCACCGGAGCCACGGGACCAGCGGACCCTCCGCAGGCATGCCTGCGGGAGGTACACTGGAGCCGCCTGCTGCCCTCGCGGCACCGGCAGAGCGCTCCCCGCGGCATGCCACCCCAAGCACGCGCTTGGTGTGCTGGGGCCTGGAGCCGGCCCTGGACTGGCCTGGATGCAGCCCCATAGACACACCGGCAGGGTTTGCTCAGGGCATTGCAGCCTGGCCCAATGGGATCAATACATGGCAGGGAGCAGTTATACCTGGGACACTCCCCTGAGATCAACACACTGCATGGGGGGCAGTTACACCTGGGACACGCTGTGATGTTATTGACATCAACTGTGACCATATAGATCATTGTTGCAACCAAGGTCCTATAGTTGCACCAAATCTTGTACAAAGGCGGTCAAGTAAGGTGTCTATAGAAAGGTTGTAATTTGCTGGTTATGATTATGCTGTCTGTGTGTATCATATTTGTATTTGAAGTTATGAATATTGGCTATGTACTTGTATCTCAATGTGTTTAATTCTAAGTAGCATCAGTGAAGCATTTAGTTAGCTTCTTGAGAAAGGACTATTCTCAGTAATTGCCCAGTCAAGAAACACTTAAATGACAGTGGTCTTTGGAAGATGCCAGTCCACATCTGAGCTTTCCTGGGAACGTTCAAATTAATATGTAAACAATGGTGTCGGCTTGCAAAAAGCTGAATCATTCATGGACATGTGACTTGCCCAGGTGGCTACAAACTCCATCTTGTTGCTGTGACTTTGCACAGAAGAACAAAGGGGTTTCCGCCCACAAGACAGAGAATATAAAAGGCCCTGGAAGCCCTCCATTTTGTCTTCAGCTGGCTCAAGAGATGGCCTCTCCACCCCAAAGAGATGCTTGAAAGAAACCGAGACAAAGGACTGTAAC
Organism: Mauremys reevesii; assembly: GCF_016161935.1. Classification (NCBI taxonomy): domain Eukaryota; kingdom Metazoa; phylum Chordata; order Testudines; family Geoemydidae; genus Mauremys; species Mauremys reevesii. The sequence goes on along the minus strand of NC_052631.1, from coordinate 59,491,407 downwards.
TATGGAGGGGTGTGAGTGATTGCTGGACCCAGGCCATAAATCATAATGTTGGTCTGAAAAGGATTGGGCCCAGACTAGGAAAGAGTCTAGTCTGTGAAAGAAGCTTATTGGAACATCTCTGAGGGTGAGATTTATCTGTATTCAGTTTCTTACTGGGTTAGACGCCGGCCGGATGAGTGTTTTTTCCTGTATGTGTCTGGCAGGACTTTGTTTTGCCCAGTGATTAGTAAACAGATAAGAGGCAGGTGCCTACATCACTGGTCCAGGCTGAATGACCCCAGCCTGCCCTCCCACCCACCTCTGTCGGGTTCCCAGATCTCAGGCTGGCACCCTGTGCTCAGCAGGCCAAGCCCTGGGGGTGCCTGGGGAATGAGGAGTGGGGGAACTTGGGGCCACCTGGTTCACACATAAGGAATGGGTCAAATCCGAGCCCCAAAGCCAACCCCCAGCAGGGCAGTGATGTTTGGACCCAAATCTGGGCCAGAAGTTCACAGCAGGCTCCTGGATCCATACGAGGCTGAGCCCAACCCAGATCTGAGCACTCAGACTCTGGCCTGTCTGGGTCTGCGATGAACTCTGGGGCTTGTTCTCATCCCAAGTGTGCCAGGCCGGGCCCAGGCCTACTCTGGTGCCCTGTGCAAGGCCAGGCCATCCCTGCTCTGATGCCCTGTGCCAGGATGGGCCATCCCTCCTCTGGTGTCCGGGCCCATCCCGGCTCTGGTGCCCTGCGCCAGGCCGAGCCCATCCCTGTGCTGGTGCCCTGTGCCAGGCCGGGCTATCCCTGACTATATCTTGGGAAGGGGAACCTGCCTCTATAAGAGGAGGCATTGAAGCAAAGGGACCTTTGTAGACCTTGTGCATGTCAGCCAGCTGCGAGGTGCCCATATGAGTCAGGGGCCAGGCAGTGGCACTGCCTGTGTGCCAGCCCAAGTACTGTGTGCTGTATGTGATCACAGCACTGCCAGGGCAGCGTTTGTCTGAGCCCATGTTCCCCCTGGCTCTGGAAGCTGGCCCCAGGCCGAGGTTTGGAGGGAGCAGGAAGTTTGTGCTGTTCCCTGCCGGCAGACAGGAAGCCCGCATCAGAGCAGAGCTGCGCAGAGCAGGGCCGGGAGGGCCTGAGGCTCCTTGGTGCCAGGGCAAGAGCCCTGTTGGCCCTGCAGCCTGAGCCTCACTGGAAGGACAGCGCTCCCAGCACGGGGGGACACCAGTCACTCAGCCCTGCTGGGAACAATAGCACCCAGGCAGGGATCACTGGAATTGCAGGAGTGATACCCAGGAGACAGAACAGGGACAAGCCCCCTTCCCTCCCGCCCCAGCCTCCTTCCCCAGTGCCCCTCCCTTGTGCCAGGAGCAGCGTGAGCTGCCAGCCCAGAATGCCAGGCGGGAGCACCCCGGGTCTGTTCCCTGGGCAGTGTCAGGGTGCAGCAGAACACCTGGGGCATGGCTCGAGGGGCAGGGGAGAGCCCTTCTGTGGGCCTGACTGGCAGGGCCCTGGCACCTTTACGAGGGAGTGGGGCTAACTGGTGACCTCCAACTAGGCACTGGTCAGCTCCCTGGTCCCAGCTGGGGCCAGCCCAGCTCCCTTGGGGCCCAGCTGGGGATTTCCAAGGCCAAGGGGCCTCTGGCTCAGAGAGGGGTGCTGCCTGGAGCAGAGGCTTGGCTGGAGCAGCTGGGGAGCCCAGGTGGAGGCCGAAACAGAAGCGAGCTGTGGGAGTTGCCCAGGGAGGACTGAGGGCTCCCTGGCGAGGGAAGCAGAGAAGTGGTGCTGAGAAAGGGGATAGGGCTCAAGGGAACAGCTCCGGAGCCTACTGGCCAGGCTAGCTGGGGAGAGCCTGGATAGACTTCATGAGAGGAGCCCAGGTAGGGGGGATCCGACGGGTGTGGGGCTGTGGTTTAACCCAGGACAGGCATGGCTGGTTGTCCACATTCTTTCCATTATCAGGGGAGGGGGGACCTTGGGCCCCCCACACAGGGGGAGAGCTGGGCGAGCAGGCAGCAAAGGACAAGGAGTGTGGGAGCCCTGGGTGCGGTGATCGGGACATTTCCTGGGGCTGGGCTGAAGCCTGCATGGAGATAAGGGATCAGCCAGCAGGGATGGGCATTGTGGGAGTGTTTGGGGAGCGAGGGGAAGGGGGACTTGACCCCTTGCGTTGCCCTTGGGGATGGGGCTCCTTCACACAACCCCCCTTCAGCCCTCTGGCAGCAAGGCCCTGCGCTCCCCATCGACCTGGGGCTGCAGCCGGGTGCTGCTCTGTGGAAGGCATTGCTGATGGATGCCGTTCCCAGAGGGGGCACTGGGCCAGGGCCAGGTCCTGAGTCAGGGCTGAGCTGCATAGCGCTGAGTTGGCCCTCAGCTGTTTGGACTGGTGGGTGCAGATCCTCAGGTCCTGTCATCCCCTGGGCCGCTGTGTGGCTTGGGAGCCAAGGGGCACTGTCACCTTGGCACCTGAGCTACAGCGGCTGGGCAAAGGGCTTTCCAACCTGGCCAGGACTCAGCCTCGGTTCTGCGTGCGGGGAAAGCGTGGGACTCCTTGTCCCAGGCTCCTGCTCCATTGGGCTAGAGGGGCTGATGAGGCCTGTCAGGGGCACTGCCTCAGGTTACCCTGTAGTGACCCATGCTGAGTGGGGCATGGTTGGGAGCAAATGGGATTCTCAGGGTCCCAGTCCCTTCTATGCTGTCCAGACTCCAGGAATGGCCCCTGTTACTTTGCAGCTCAGAGCAGAGTTTGCAGCTCTTGTGCAGAGTCATTTGTTCCAGTTCAGATCTCCATGCCCTGGCAGGGTGGCTGCTCTCAGAAATGGCCCAGGTACAAGCTATCTGCAGCCAGCTCAGCCCCTTTCAACACCACTGTGACTCACCAGTGTTCCCTGCTGCCGGCCCGAGGCAGCTCCCATGCAGTGCCAGCCTCTGGCAGGGCCCTTGTCAGATCTGCCAGCAAGTCCTGGCCTTGCCCAGCATCCCAGAACATACTCCAGGTAGGGAGAACTCGGGTGAGCCCTGCATAGTCCTACCCTGGAGCAGCTGCTTCTTCAGCATCACTGTTTAATAACACTCTTTACATTGCACCTTCAGAACCTCTTCCCCACCAGGACGTTAAGGACCTGAGCCACGCCTGTGAGCAGGGCAGGAGAAGGGGTGGAACTGAGTCTCGCCATGCGAGTGGGGCAGGAGCTGGGGTGGAACTCAGCCGTGCCATGCTGTGCGGGACAGAAGCTGGGGTGGAACTCAGCAGTGCTGTGCGGGGCAGGAGAGGGGGTTGCCGGCCTGGTGGAAATTCTGAGATTTGGGAATCCAGTTTCATACTGAATCAGGATGAAAAGATGAAATCTCAGAAGTCTTTGCAAAATAAAATATTTGCTGTGACCTCCTGGAAAGGTTTTGTTTTCCCAGCTTCCCACTGGGGACTTGACTAAATGGCTATATTCCTGCCAACTGATTTAGTTTTGTTGCATCAGCATTTTCCACTGGAAAACTCTCCTCTTGGAAATTTTTAAATTAGTTCTATGCACAGCTCGCTGGGAGGTGCTACTGTCCCCCATTTGTACATGGTGGGGGGTCAAGGTCACAGGTCAATAGCAGAGCTGGGAGTAGCATCCAGGAGTCCTGGCACCCAGCCTACTGCTCTAATCACTAACCCGCACTCCCTCCCAGAGCCAGGAATAGAACCCAGGAGTCCAGGCTCCCAGCCCCCTGCTGTAGCCACTAGCCAGTACTTCCTTTCAAGCACAGAGTTCCACACACATGTTGTGACAAGGACATATGGATATTGAAATCATGCCACATCCCCTGTGCTGGAACACCTATCAGCACTGTCAGGGGGCTCTGCGTGGTACAGGACTCAGAAAATCATACCCTTGCCGCCCCCCCCCACGAAAATCCACACTAGAGAAGTCTGGGTAACAAATGCAGCCATTGTGCCCAGGCATGACCCCTCTAGGTGCAGGCCAATAACACCTTCCTTGCAGTGCGGGATGGGGCTGTGAGGGTTAACTGATTCAGGTTGGTAAAGTTGGGGGACTTCAACTCCCCACATATAAACAGATCCAATGGGACAATGGTGAGAGATGCACAGTCTCGATATGGTCCGTGAGTGCTCCTGGGGACCACTCGCTCTCAAGCAGCCCAGAGGAGAGACATCTTGGGACTCAGTCTTAAGTAAGGCCTGGTCTACACTAGGAGTTTATGTCGAATTTAGCAGCGTTAATTCGATTTAACCGTGCAACCGTCCACACCAGGAAGCTAATTAGTTCGACCTAGAGGGCTCTTTAGTTTGAATTCGGTACTCCACCCCGACGAGGGGAGTAGCGCTAAATTCGACATGGCTATGTTGAGTTAGCCTATGTGTGGACGGAAATCGACCTTAGTAGCTCCGGGAGCTATCCCACAGTGCACCACTGTGTTGACGCTCTGGACAGCAGACCGAGCTCAGATGTTCTGACCAGCCATACAGGAAAAGCCCCGGGAAAATTTGAATTCCTTTTCCTGTCTGGCCAGTTTGAATCTCAATTCCTGGTTGGACATCGGGGCGAGCTCAGCAGCACCGGCAATGATGCAGAGCTCTCCAGCAGAGGGGTCCATGCAATCTCAGAGTAGAAAGAGGGCCCCAGCATGGACTGACCGGGAAGTCTTGGATCTGATCACTGTGTGGGGTGATGAGTCTGTGCTTTCGGAGCTGCGCTCCAACAAACGTAATGCCAAGACCTACGAGAAGGTCTCCAAAGCCATGGCACTCAGAGGATACAGCCGGGATGCAACACAGTGCCGCGTGAAAATCAAGGACCTGAGACAAGGCTACCAAAAAATCAAAGCGGCAAAGGGACGCTCCGGAGCCCAGCCCCAGACATGCCGCTTCTACGAGGCACTGCATGCCATTCTCGGTGGGTCTGCCACCACTGCCCCACCAGTGACCGTGGACTCTGAGGATGGGATAGTGTCGACGGGCAGTTTCTCGGCGATGTTCGCGGATGGGGAAGATGAAGAAGGGTTTGTGGAGGACGAGGCAGGCGACAGTGCTTACAATACTGATTTCCCCGACAGCCAGGATCTCTTCATCACCCTCACAGAGATCCCCTACCAACCCTCCCCGGCCGTTAACCCCGACTCTGAATCAGGGGACGGATCAGTCGGTAAGTGCTATAAACATGTAAACATTTATTTTTAAAAAAACAGGAATAAAAACTATATGAAAAGATGGACATGGGGATAGAACAGAAATCCTCTTGGGAGAGTTCCATGAAGCTCTCGTAGAGGTACTCGAAAAGCCTCCGCAGGAGGTTCCTGGGGAGAGGTGCCTTATTGGGTGCTCCGTGGAAGCACACTCTTCCGCGCCAGGCTATCCTCAGGTACTGTGGGAGCATTGCCTCCACGAGCATGGCAGCATAGGGCCCTGGTTTGTGCAGGGTTTCACGCAGCATGCGCTCTCTGTCTGTCTTAGTGACCCGCCTCAGGGTGATCTCGCTCGGCGACTGCTGCATCTAATTAGGGGAATTAGTGTAATGTTACTATTGGGAATGCTTCACTTTTCCTTTGCATAACAATAAGCGTCGTTTAACAGCCACGTGGTGGAGGCTGCAGAGGGGAAGCATACAGGGATCTTTCCCGGGGACAGCCGCGAGGGGGTGGAACAGGGTCAGAGTTTATGCTTTCCGGATTGCCTGCAGCAGGAGGGCACTGCTATACATTAACTTTTAAGCAGCCTAAAGTTTACGGCTTACCATGCCTGGCTGCTACACGGATTCTGCTGTCCTGCCCCGCTTGTCTGATCTCCAGTGCAAGACCCCAGGCAATGAAAGCGAAGGCCGAAAATTCGAACTTGTCCTGAGAGCGCATGAAATAGGTGCCGTGTATGGTCTTGTTCACAGAGACAGACTAGACTGTGTTCAGTGTTCGCAAACATGTATCTTTGCAAGGAAATCACTTCCTTTTTCCCATCACACAGCTGCGGCTGTTTCCCGACCTGCCCCGGCATCCCCCTCACAGAGGCTGGCGCAGATTAGGCGGCGAAAGAAAAAGACTCGGGATGAGATGTTCGCTGAACTGATGGCCTGCTCCAGAGCCGAGGCGGCCCAGCAGAGCCAGTGGAGGCTCTCCCAGTACCAGCGCTCACACAGCGAACGGGAGGACAGGTGTCAGCAGGAAGACCAGCAGGTGACTCAAACGCTGCTTGGCCTAATGAGGGAGCAAACGGACACGCTCCGGCGCCTTGTGGATATTCTGCAGGACCGCAGGCAGGAGGAGAGAGCCCCCCTGCACTGTATCTGCAACCGCTCTCCCCCACCACAAAGTCCTGTCCTCCCCTCACCCAAAATAACAAGAAGGAGGGGTGCTAGGGGCCGTGAAAACTGTCACTCCACCCCAGCATAGCGCTCATGTACCAAACAGCTCTCATTCCCTAAATTTTGAGAAGTGCTTCCCTTCCTGGCTCACCCAATCCCAAATCCCAGTTTCATCCCCCAACTGTGTAGCTGAGTATTAAAAATAGTTTGCTGTTAATTACTGTTTCCGTCATGTTTCTTTGCAGAAGACTTTGTGTGAAGGGGGGGGAGGGGTTTGTTAATTGCATAGGACAGCCACCATTACCAGGGTACAGACATGGGGGCAGGATCAACAGCAGGTCACACACAGAGTGCAGTCACTAGGCACCCGGGTCACTCTGGGAGGTGTTTGCTGCCCCAGGTCAGTCTGGGAGGTGTATGCTGCCCCAGGGTCCTAGCGCCTGCCATCCACAAATGGCAAGGCAGGCTGCCCTTACCATGCCCTTCCACCCTAGCCATGAGCCTCTCCGATGCCCTGAGCCCCAGCCAGAGCCCTCATCCCCCTACACCTACTCACCCTTCCCACACACCCCTCACCCCTTCCTGCAAACCCACCCCTTCCTGTAGCTGTCTGGCGTTGCAAGTTTCCAGAGGGCTATGGCCACTCGCTTCTGCACACTCAGGGCTGCTCGCATCCGGGTGTCCTGGCGCTTCAGGGCAGGGGACAGCAAGTCACAGAGTTCAAGGAAAGTGCCCTTACGAATCCTGAAGTTTCGCAGCCACTGTGATTCATCCCAGACCTGCAGCACTATGCGGTCCCACCAGTCCATGCTTGTTTCCCGGGCCCAGAATCGCCGTTCCACAGCATGAACTTGACCCATTGCCACCATGATCTCCGCGGCGCGGGATCCCATGCTTTGTGAGAGGTCTGTGCCACTCTGACACTTCATGTCCTCACCGTGCTGCTGGAGCCTCCTCGCCCGATTTCTCAGCAGCTGACTGTGGAAGAGGTGGACGATAAGGTGCGAGGAGTTGACAACGGCCATAAGTGCAGCGATGATCGCAGCGGGCTCCATGCTCGCAGTGCTGTGGCGTCCGCGCTGTCACTGACCAGAAAAGTGTGCGAACAGATTGCCCGCCGGCGCTTTCAGGGAGGGAGGGCGGGAGTGACGGTTGAATGACGACAGTTACCCAAAACCACCCTCGACACATTTTTCCCCCAGCAGGCATTGGGGGCTCTACCCAGCATTCCAATGGGAAGTGGGGACTGCGGGAACTGTGAGATAGCTGCCCAGAATGCACCGCTTCCAATGTCGACGCTTGCCCCGTTAGTGTGGACTCACAAAGTCGAATTAGTGTCCTTAGTGTGGATACACAAATTCAACTTCATAAGGTCGAATCCACAAATTCGACCTAAGTTAAATCGAACTACTCTTGTAGTGTAGACATACTCTAACACATAGGAACTAACTCAAAGGTATTCAGGTGCCTAACTCCTTTGGTATTCAGGCACCTAACTCCCATGGTGCCTAACCCCTTTGAGGACATGGGCCATGGTGACACTGAACTTTAGGAAGGGAGATTTCAATGCGCTGAGGAGGTGGGTCAAAAAGGCCCTGATATTAAAAGCAGAGGAAGTAAAATCTTTGGACAGTTCTAAGAGAAACACTTGAGTCCCTGAAGACACGTGTACTGCTGAACAAAAAGGAACAAGGAGGAAAGGGAGGGAATCATTCTGGCTAAGTAGTGGATGGCAGAAGCTTTGGGAACCAAAGAGAAACCCTTCCATAAATGGATATCTGACCCAAGTGAAGCCAACAAATAGCCATACACAACAGCGGCTGATATGTAAAATGGAAATCAAAAGGGCCAAATAGAGTCTGAAGAGCAAATAGATAAAGCTGTAAAAACAAAGAAGAGATTCTTTCAGTCTTTTGGAAGCAGGAAGCCTGGGAAAGAATTGGTGAGTCTGTGGGATGAGCAGGGACTAAAGGACCCAGCTAAGGATATGGATATTGCTGGGATGATAAATGATTTCTTTGCGTCAGTCTTCACTGTTGGGAAGACTGATGCAAAGACATCGCTGTTGGAAAGCTCCCTACCCTGGATCTGCTCTTTCCTGGTAATGAAGAGGTTCTCTCTGAGCCTGAGGTGGCAGAAGAAGAGATGCTGGAGCAAACTGATTATTTAAAAAGCATAAATCACCACCACATTCAGAGGGGCTACATCCAAAGGTTGCGAAGGAGCTTATGGATGGACAGCTGAGCTGCTAGCAACAATATGCCATCACTAAAAACAGTCGCTCTTCTAGGAGGATTGAAGGTTAGCAAATGCTTTAAAAAGGCTCTAGGGGTTATCTGTAAGCCTTATATCTGTACCTGGAAAAATGGCTAAATCAAGCATTAAAAACAATAATAAAGTACCTGGAAGATAATGATCTCCTAGGCTTTCTGCAAAGGAAACATGTCTCACTGATCTTCTAGAATCTTTTGAATGTTTGAATCTTTTGCAGATGACACTAAACTGGGAGGAGTGGTTGTGACGGCCAACATTCTGTCTCCTGGCAACTAATGGCCCGGGCCCTTCCCCCTGCAAGGGGATGCTAAAGGTGTGGGAGAACAAAGAGGTCAGGTGACCTCCTGGCCCGGGAAAGGAACTCAGAAGAGGAGGAGGGGCTGGAAGGGGTTTCAGTTGGGAGCTGGCTGGGGATGGGAAGTGAGGGTAGACGGGGTTGTCTGGCACTCTGGGCCCCAGAATGGACCCGGCTGAGGGGTCACGTTCTCTGTACCTACAAGCTCTGTTTTAGACCATGTTCCTGTCATCTAATAAACCTCTGTTTTACTGTCTGGCTAAGAGTCATGTCTGACACTCAAAGTGGGGGTGCATGCAGGACCCTGTGGCTTCCCCAGGACCCCACCTGGGCGGACTCGCTTTGGGAAGCGCATGGAGGGGCATATGCTGAATGCTCCATGGTCAGACCCAGGAAGGTGAAGCCGTGTGAGCTTCTTGCCATGAAGACAGTCTGCTCCAAGGGAGAGGAGGCTCCCCAAAGTCGTGACTGGCTTTGTGGGGAGCGGTTCCAGAGCATTGCCCAGGGACTCCGTGACAGTGGTAGATACACTGGAGGGTAGGGATAGCATACAGAGGGACCTAGACAAATTAGAAGATTCGGCCAAAAGAAATCAGATGAGGTTCAACAAGGACAAGTGCAGAGTCCTGCACTTAGGACAGAAGACTCCCATGCACTGCTACAGACTACAGACCAAATGGCTAGGCAGCAGTTCTACAGAAAGGACCTAGGGGTTACAGTGGATGAGAAACTGGATATGAGTCGACAGTGTGCCCTTGTTGCCAAGAAGGCCAACGGCATTTTGGGCTGTATAAGTAGGGGCATTGCCAGCAGATCGAGGGACGTGATCATTCCCCTCTATTCAACATTGGTGAGGCCTCAACTGGAGTACTGTGTCCAGTTTTGGGCCCCACACTACAAGAAGGAGGTGGAAAGATTGGAAAGAGTCCAGCAGAGGGCAACAAAAATGATTAGGGGGCTGGAGCACATGACTTATGAGGAGAGAGGCTGAGGGAACTGGGATTGTTTAGTCTGCAGAAGAGAAGGATGAGGGGGGATTTGAAAGCTGCTTTCAACTACCTGAAAGGGGGTTCCAAAGAGGATGGAACTCAGCTGTTTTCAGTGGTGGCAGATGACAGAACAAGGAGTAATGGTCTCAAGTTGCAGTTGGAAAGATTTAGGTTGGATATTAGGAAAAACTTTTTCACTAGGAGGGTGGTGAAGCACTGGAATGGGTTACCTAGGGAGGTGGTGGACTCTCCTTGCTTAGAGGTTTTTAAGGTCAGGCTTGTCAAAGCCCTGGCTGGGATGATTTAGTTGGGGATTGGTCCTGCTTTGAGCAGAGGGTTGGACTAGATGACCTCCTCAGGTCCCTTCCAACCCTGATATGCTATGATTCTATGTGTCAGTAAAGTGTGGATAAAAGAGAACCAGGCAATGTAATTTATTTAGGCTCAAAGTCTGGAACAAAAGGCTACTAAAGAAGCTAAGTTGTCATGGGATGTGGGGCAAACTATTGTCATAAGTCAAAACCTGGCTTGGAGACAGAAAGCAGAGAGCACGATTAAATGGTTTGCCTCAAGGTTCCATATGAGCTCCTGTGTGTTTTATATATTTATTAATGAACTGGAAGGTGGCGAGAAGTGAAGCAGCAAAATTTGCAGATGACATAAAGTGATTTAGGTTACTCAGAACTGGAGACGACTGTGAAGAACTTCAGAGAGACCCACACATGCCTGGGGAATGTGCAACATGCTGGCAGATGAAGTTCAATGTTGACAAATGCAAAGTAATGCACATTGGAGGGGAAAAAATAAACTACTCACCCATCAGGGTTCTAAATGAACTGTATTGACTCAAGAAAGGGACCCGGCTGGGCATCACTGTAAACAGCTCAATGGAGACCTCTGCTGTATGCCCAGCTGCGGGTTAAAAGGCAAACAAGATGTTAGGATGCATGAGGAATGGGTGGAGAATAATACAGGAAATATTATAATGTTTTATATGAATCAGTGGTGCAGGGATGGGTCACCCAATCTTAAGCAGGATAGTGCAGAACTGGATGAGGGTCAGAGAAGGGTGATGAATAAGGGCCTGGAAAAACTCTCACATGATGAGAGATTGAACAGACTGCAGTTGTTACCTTAGAGAGGAGATGGATAAGAGGAGTGTGATGAACTGGGAATGTTCTTAATGTTTTCTCTGAATACTGTGTTGGTGCCTCAGTGTCCCCTATGCAGTTCTTAAGTATCTAGATGCTGGGATAAGGGTGTATGGTTGCTGCAGAGCAAAGGGCCAGTGTACATAAATGCCTGACACTCTGTCTCCTAGCAACTGATGGCCTGGGCCCCTCCCCTGCAAGGTGCCAACTGAAGGTGTTGGAGACAAAGAGATCAGGTGGCCTGCTGGCCCGGGAAAGAGACAAAGGCCAGAAAGGAGGGGCTGGAGGGGTTTTCAGTTTGGAGCTGGCTGGGGACGAGGAGTGAAGTGCAGACGCGGGTGTCTGGCTCACTGCCCCACAAAATGGACCTGGCTGAAGGGTCCCGTTCGCTGTACCTACAAGCTCTGTTTTAGACCGTGTTCCTGTCATCAAATAAACCTCTGTTTTACTGGCTGGCTGAGAGTCACGTCTGACTGCGAAGTGGAGGTGCAGGACCCGGTCGCTTCCCCAGGACCCCATCTGGGTGGATTCGCTGTGGGAAGCGCACGGAGGGGCAGAGACTGGATGGCAAGATGGCCGTGTGAGCTTCTTGCCCTGGGGACAGTCTGCTCCAAGGGAGAGGAGGCTCCCCAAAGTTCTGACTGGCTTGGTGGGGAGCAGTTCCAAAGCATCACCAGGGGACTCCGTGACAAGGAGACATGATGAAAGTATATAAATAATGACTGGGCTAGAGAAGGGAGGTGGGAAGCATTGGTTCTCCCCGGCTTCCAACACTAGAACAAGGAGACATTCAATTAAATTACAAGGGGGGAAATACACAGCTGATCAGAGGAAGTACATTTCCACACACTGTGTGATTAAACTGTGGAACTCACTGCCACAGGACATTGCTGAGATCAAAAACGTACAAGATTCAAAAGAGGATTGGCCATTTCTATGGACAAAATCACCCAGAAATACCCACATTGATGACAACAGAAATGTCAGAAGGGGAGAATGACCCTTGTGTTTTAGGGTTTAATCCAGTCTCAGACTACCTGGATGAGATCGGGGGAGGGGAGGGGCAGGTGACCCACACTTGCGAAAGCAGGGTTCTTATACCTTCCTCTGAAGCATTTGGTGCTGGGCCCTGGCAGAGACTGGGGACTGGACTGGATGGACCTTGGGTCTGATCCAGCCTGGCAATTCCTATGTTCCTGTGCTGAACTGCTGGGAGCTGGCTGCCTGGGTGATGTGGCAGGTTGCCCTAGGAATTGTTCACATCTTTGTCTCTCCACTCCCAAGAGCCCTCAGGGGCGCTACAAAGTCCCAGGTGTTCTGCAGCACAGGCACATGTTAGAGCTTTTCTAACAGCCTCCTGAGCTGGGCAATGGACCCAGATCCAGTCTGGTGCCTTACTCCCAAGACCCTCCGTCCCCGGCTTTGCCTTATGAATGTTCTGGGGCTCACAGCCCTGCCCTCCCCTCTTCTTTGGAATGACATCACAGCTAGCTCCTCCAAACGCCGCCCGTAACAATTTCCCAAGCTCAGTTCCCAGAATTCACACCCCATTCCTCACAATACCAAACATGAACTGCAGTCTTCCTGAGAAGCAATCGATAATTAACAGAGAGCATGTTACCTAACCAGCGATCAAGATTCAAGACAAATCAGAAGGAAACTTCCCTTATGCAAACATAACAGCCTTGGCCCCTGGAGCAGCTCCAGCTGGCCTTGGGACTTTTTATGACTTTGTGAAAAGACTGAGCCATGAGGAAGGCATATTACACCTCCCCCACCATGTACCTTCCAGGATTTGACGTGCTCTTCGCAGCTGAAGGGCAATAAACGAAGATGATTCTGCAAACTAAGGAAACCCAACATACAACTCAAGGTGCAAGGGGCACTGGCGCGATTATGCCAGAGAGGAATTTGGCCCGGGCATTACAGCCTTGACATTAAGAAGAACCTTCTGTTAGATGCTGCTGTACATAGGCCCTGGGAAATGGCCCCTTTGGGCAGCTGCCTAGTGCCTGTCTGAATTTTGGATGGAAATGCCCATCGAATTTCACCTGGGGATTGGAAAATTCCCCTGGCCTGGAGGAGGTGTTTCCCAGATGGGGCAGCACATGTTTGCTCTTGCCTTTTGTCTGTACTATTTATTATCAGCATTGCGATGGCACTAGTGACCCCTGCTCTGAAGTGGTGCCTGACTCACCCTTCTGACATGGCATCATCTGAGGGAGAGTTTGTTCTGCAGAGGTTTTTGTACCGTGCTGATCCCTCCTGCAGCCGAGCATCTTGTTGTGACTAGCATTGGCCACAGGCTTGTTCTCTTAGCCTCTCCCCAGGGGAGAAGTACTTTGTTTGGGCTTTTCTGTAGCCCCTATATTCCCGTGTCTATATTAGAGGCGGCACGGTAAAGTTACGCCTTGCGTTGCATGTGGAAGTTTGGGAGGCAGGTGATGGCCAGTAGCTCCTGGGGCAGTTCATTTCACAGTCTCAGACCAGCCCCTGAGAAAGCTCTGACTGCATCATGACTTGGGTGGAGCCAGGCATGCTAGCGATGGGGCCTACATATGGGTATAGCACTGTGGAGACAGCATCTATGAGGGTTTCCCACGCTAATTTCCACGTATTGTTTTCCACCTCTAGTATTTAATTATCCCATGATGCTTTGCAGCCTATAGTGACAGACACGCTCAGGTAGACATGCTCAGCAGACCTTGGAGAGCTTCCACCAAATCTCCATGCCAAGCCGGTGCACTGACGGGAGCTCCTTGCCCTGCTGTGAGATCAGGCGACACAGTCCCATGATGGGGCTGACCTGGCTCTGTGTATTTGGCCCGGGAAGGCTGTCATGGTGCCCAGCTAACGCATTATCTGCATTCCTGCCAGCTGTGTTTGTTTATGTAGGTGTGGCTAGGGTTGGGTGAAGCTCAGGGCCACATTTCAGTGCAGACCGATTGCTATACAAGGAGTGAAACCCGGGCACCAGGAGGACACGCCCGGCCTGCTCTGTCTGCCCAGGTTCTGATGAAGCTGCCCAGCACATAGTGTCTGAGTGGCTTCCACAACAAGCACGCACCCTGCTTGCTCCCCGCCCCTCCCCCTGGCCCTGCGCACCCTGGGCTGTGTGGAGGTGGTGGCGCTATTGGTATGTGTTTGGGGGCAGCAGGGAGAGCCACACCAAAGAGACGGGTTCTGCCTTTAGTGCGGCACTCCAGGCCCAGGGTCTGGCCACTGGGGAAGGCCCATCTCCTGCGGATATGCCTCTCCCCTTGTTTGTCCACAGCCTCAGTCATTTCCCAGGGGCCATGCTGGTGGAAGGAGGGCGTCTCTCAGGGAGCTGGGGACAGTGCAAACCAGAGGAGTGCTCCTGAGTGGGCCCGTGTGCTCAATGTGGGTGTGGGGAATGGAGGGTCCCAGTAACCTGTGTCAGTGAGCAGGCAAGCACTCTCCACATGCTGCAGCGCCCTGGGGTGCTGGGCTCCGTTTTGATGGCAGGGGATGCTTCAGGATGCAGGGAGAGGCCTCTGGGGACTCCCTGGGCCGGGAATGGGAGATGCTTGAAGGCTGACTCTGGAACAAGCAGCAGCCCCAGACTGGCAGGTGACCTTTATCCTCGTCTGAGAGCCCAGGCAGCTGTACTGGCTGGCACTGCTCCTAAGGAGGCTGGGAGAGGCTGTTCCTTGGAGTCAGGTGGGATAGTTATCTGCAGTGAATTGCCTTGTCTAGTTCACAGTGATTAGGGATGGGCAAGCGCTCTGCAGCCCCCTGGGAGCTGTGCCCCTCCAGTCTAGTTCTGAGTGCCCCACCCGTTAGCAGCAGGATCCGAGCTTCCCACTGTCCTCAGTGGTGGGGGAAGGGTCCTGAAAGCTTTGCACAGCCTCGTTATGAAGGACCCAGCAATGGAGCAGCTACCACTGAGAGGGGCAGCCTGGCCCAGCTGCTAGGGGCTATGGTGGACCCTAGGACACCCCTCGGCTCTAGGCCCAGCCCTGCCGATGCCTGCTGACCACCCTTGGACAAGTCCCATCCCCCTGTGCCTCACTTTCCCTTCCTGCTCAGGTCTAATTAGACTCAGAACAGCCTCTTCCCATGAGGCAGGGCTCCGCATGTTGACACTAGTGAGGCAGGGGACTGGGCAACCAAGGAAGGGTGTGTGTGTTCATGGGACTAGCTAGGATGTCAGTGTTTTCCCACCCATGCTGTGTCTTTCAGCTGCTTTGGTGTATTTCAGATGCGGCCCTGGGGCATGGCTCATCAGTCTGTGGGGACAGGGGTTACTCAGTCCTGTTAGCTCTCCCCAGCAGAGGGGATGTAATGTGTCAATCACTGGCTGGTCGCCAATTGTGGGTGACCAGCAGCACAGAGCAGGGGCACATGGGGAAGAGGGGAATTGTGGCTGCAGCTTTGCCAGCTCTGATTATTTACCTTCATTATCTGGCCTCCCACAGTACAGGGCTGGGACCTTTGGACTGGCTCCGATCACTGGCTCTGAGTCCTTCTGCTGGAAAGCAGCAGTGCTGCAGCAGCATGAACAGTCAGAACAGTCGGAACCAAGCCTGGCCACCCAAAGCTATCACTCACCTTGCTCCTCAACAGGGGCACCCACTCCTGAGGTGGACACAGTGGGTATTTAACAAGAGACAGTCCACAGCAGTGCAAGACAGCCCCAACAAACCAGGGTCCAGAAAGGGTTAGGATGGAAAATGTGTTATGAGTCCAGCTAACGTCCAGAGACGAAAATGTCACTCCCCCCCAAAGAGCCAGTGGTTAGCAACATAAGGAGAGAGGCACTGCCAGACTGGATCAGACCTGGGGCCGTCCAGCCCTGGATTCTGTCTCCAGCAGGGCCCCCAGCATGTGCTGCAGAGGGTGGTGTGAGAACCCAACACTAGGCAACTGTGGGATGATCCACATGGGAAAGGGGTAGCTCAGTGGTTTGAGCATTGGCCTACTAAACCGAGAGTTGTGAGTTCAATCCTCAACAGGGCCATTTAGGGATGTGGGGCAAAAAATGGGAATTGGTCCTGTTTTGAGCAGGGGGTTGGACTAGATGACCTCCTGAGGTCCCTTCCAATTCTGATTCCCCATGATGTTCTCATTTAAATCCTGGTACTAGAGGGTTAACATGCCCTCCGCCAATCCAGCCTGTTCTATAGAATTCCTCATCACTAGGGTGCCGGGTTTGTATAATTTTTGGTGGTGCTTAGAACAGGTACAAGCAGAGCTTCAGGGGGACGCAGGGTCCAGGGCGGCCTTGGGGGTTAGCAGGGGACCTGGCACCAGCAGCAGCGAGCGACCTGGGCCCAGCCCACCCCGCTCCGCTCTGCCCCACTGGCTCCCGGCATGGCTTGGGAGAGGGGGCGGAAGCTGGAAAGAGGCGGGGTGGGGGCTTGGGGGAAGGGGTGGAATGGGAGCGGGGAAGGGGCGGATCAGGGGCGGGCTGAGGCCGAGTTGCTTGCTGCTGCTGGTGCCAGGCCCCCTGCTAACCCCCCAGGCCACCCTGGATCCCACACCCCCTTCAAGCGCAGGGCCCCCCAAAGCATGGTAAGCCCAGGCCCATGTTCCTAAATATTGGTGGAGCATGGGCACCACGGGTCCATATAACTCACCACCACTGGAACCCCTGCTCTGTTCTGAATGGAGATGTGCTCTGTTGCTGTCGTAGCTTGTTTATGAAACATGCAGCAAAGATTTGGTAAGAAACCTGCTCCCTGGGATAGGTTAGCACTACACCTTTTCTCCTTGTGTGATGTCTCGGTGGATCAGAACAGTTTCAGGTCTACCATTGGAAAGGTGGATCTGTTTGTTGTGATGGATTGTATGGTACGCACTGAGGGGTAGACTTGGGTATGTGTGTGGACACCTAGCACATGTGTATTTTGAAGTCTATTAACAATATTGTGTAGCAACAAACCCGTGAATGTTTTGTAGTGAGTCCTGCGGTAAACTGTTGTAGTCCTATTGCAAAGGGAGCCATTGACTAGCGTAATGGGGTGCAGTCACCATTGGGGTGCCTTCTTGTGACCACATCTAGGGATTAGCTCCATTCAGGTCTGACGCCCCCCTCCAGACGGTTTCTCACACCACGTTCCAGCTCGCTATCCGTGACTCACAGTGCTCCCTCTTTGCGACTCAGCGCTCCAGCTAGGTCACTATGGGGTTGTCCCCTGCCAGGGTATCCAAGTCCAAATTGATCTGCTTTCCGCATGCTGCTCCAGAGAGCCTTCCACTCCCAGGCCAGGTCCTGTGCCACTTGCTCAGCAGCTGATAGGGAACTGGGTCTGCCTACTACTCCGGGTTCCAGCCCAAGGCCCTTATGTCCAGCAGTGACAGTCTGCTTGTGTAACCCACACACCTCCTGGGTGTGGTGTTCTGTCCCATCTAGTGGCACCGAGACCACTTAGAGCAGGGGTGGGCAAACTTGTTGGTCTGAGGGCCACATATGGGTATGGAAATTGTATGGCGGGCCATGAATGCTCATGAAATTGGGGGTTGAGATGCAGAAGGAGGTGAGGGCTCTGGCTGGGGGTGCAGCCTCTGGGGTGGGACCAGAAATTAGGAGTTCAGGGTGTGGGAGGAGGATCAGGGCTGGGGCAGCGGGTTGGGGCGCTGGAGGGGGTCAGGGGTGCAGGCTCCAGGTGGCGCTTACCTCAAGCAGCTACCAGAAGCAGCGGCATGTCTCGCCTCTGACTTCTATGCGGAGGCGCGGCCAGGCAGCTCTGCATGCTGCCCTGTCCGCAGGCACCGGCCCTGCAGTTCCCATTGGCTGTGGTTGCTGGCCAATGGGAGCTGTGGGGATGGCGCTTGGGGTGGGGGAACTGTGCAGAGCAGGGGTGGCTCCAGGCCCCAGCACGCCAAGCGCGTGCTTGGGGCGGCAAGCCGCGGGGGGTGCTCTGCCGGTGCCGCGAGGGTGGCACGCAGGCTGCCTTCAGCGGCTTGCCTGTGGAGGGTCTGCTGGTCCCGCAGCTTTGGCGGACCTCCTGCAGGCGTGCCTGCGGAGGTCCGCTGAAGCCGCGGGACCAGCGGACCCTCTGCAGGCAAACCACCAGAGGCAGCCTGCCTGCCGTGCTTGGGGTGGCAAAATCCCTAGAGCTGCCCCTGGTGCAGAGACCCCTGGCTGCCCCTATGTGTAGGAGCCGGGGAGGGAGCGGGGGGGCATGTTGCTGCTTCTGGGAGCTGCACAGAGCCACAGCATGTGTGGAGCGAGGCCATCCCCAGACCCCACTCCTTGGCAGAAGCTCGAGGGCCAGATTAAAACATCTGAAGCACTGGATGCGGCCCCCAGGCCGTAGTTTGCCCACTCCTGGCTTAGAGAGAGAGTTAAATGAGTCTGCTCTGCAGCCTTAACTAACAGCCAGCTTACTTTTAATTCATGCTGTAGAGCAGGGGTGGCCAACCTGTGGCTCCAGAGCCGCATGCAGCTCCTCAGAGGTTAATATGCGGTTCCGCCTCCTTGCATAGGCACTGACTCTGGGGCTAGAGATACAGATGCTAACTTTTCAATGTGCTGGGGGTGCTCACTGCTCAACCCCCTGCTCTGCCCCAGGCCCTGTCCCCACTCCACCCCTTCCTCTAAGGCCTCTGCCCCTTCCCCCGAGCCTGCCATGCCCTCGCTCCTTCCCCTCCCCCCCCCCCCGAGCTTCCTGCACATGAGAAATAACTGATTGCTGCAGGCGGGAGGTGCTGACTGGCAGGGCTGCTGGCAGGTGGGAGGCGGGAGCTGATGGGGGGCTGCTGACATATTACTGTGGCTCTTTGACAATGTACATTGGTAAATTCTGGCTCTTTCTGAGGCTCAGGTTGGCCACCCCTGCTGTAGAGGCTCATGCACTGAGGTCCCAGATGCTATCCTGCCCACCGACAACCAGGGTCTGTTGGTGTTACACTTACTCCCAGATCCTGTAGCTATTTCCCTGGACTCCTTCCTACTCCCCTTATCTGTCTGCTGGCTCAGACCCCAGGTTCACCAGCCCAAACTCCCTCCTCCAGGGAGTAACTATAGACCACTTCCCTTCTGTGACTTCTTGTCTGACTCTGGTGTCCTGACCGCCTCCCTTCTCCCAGGGAGTGACTGCAGCCTACTTCCCTACAGCCTGCACTGGTCTCAGCTTCCCCCCTGAACCCTAGCCCCACTGCCCCTTCCCATCTGAACCTCATCTTCCACCAGGATGTGTAGCGCCCTGGCTCTCCCCCAGGTGCAGCAGCTGAGGTTAATTGAACTAATTTAACCTGCTCCACCCCATCACAGCTTGGAGATGGGTTTCATAACCCACCATTGGTTGCTTTGATCTTTATATGTATGTTTGCAAACGTGAGGGGTCAGAGTTAAGGCTGGACAATGCCAGGAGTCAAGGGGGGGTGATGGGTTGATCACTCCTTTACATCTGTGTTTTCAGATGTGCATGGTTCAACGCACAGATAAAGATGGTGTCATTTTAGGGGTAGCAGAGGGGTTGGTGGCTGGCTGGACTCCATTGACAACTTGCAGCCTTAGTTTGTTCTTCACACAGTTTTTCTCTGGGGATTTCCCAGCTGTTAGAAGGGTGCCCAGAGAGTGTAAGCAGGCTTGGCATGTATGGAAAATGGCTTTCCCAGAGCTTATGAAGCCCATGGGAGCAGGCCTCCTCTTCTACGGACCTGAGCACGTCCACCCCAGGAAGGTGGCTGGGAGCTGACATGGTCGGGACGTCAAAGGAGGGGATTGGAGAGGGGGAAGCTTTGTTCACATGGAAAACCCTACAGGCAGTGACATAACGGGCCCAATTCTTCCTTCCTTCCCCTGCACCTGAGCAGCCACTCACACCAGTGCAGAGGGAGCATGAACAGTGACATGCTGATGTGGTTTCTTCACTGGGCCGAGAGAGAGAGAGAGAGACGCCCTCTACCTGTTCACTTTATAGAGGATAGCCCCCCACCCCCACCCTAAGCTCTTCATAAGAAATAGCCTTAATTCCTCCATTGATCTCCATTCCCACACAGTCCCCTCTGCATAAGACAAAACTCATCTAGAGAGGGCTGGCCAAGGACTAGCAAACACTACGGACACTAATGACCTTTAGCCTTTAATGAGGCTAATGAAGGGCTAAGGAATAGTGGTAGAGGGACTGACGGGAATGAAGATATGGGGGTAGACATTACGGTATCTGAGGTAGAAGCCAAACTTGAACAGCTTAACGGAAGTAAATCAGGGGGCCCGGATAATCTTCATCCTAGAATATTAAGGGAATTGGCGAGTGAAATTGCAAGCCCGTTGGCGATGATTTTTAATAAATCTCTAAACTCGGGGGTTGTACCGTTTGACTGGAGATTAGCTAATATAGTTCCTATATTCAAGAAGGGGGGAAAAAGTGACCCAGGTAACTACAGGCCTGTTAGTTTAACATCTGTAGTATGCAAAGTCATGGGAAAAATTTTAAAGGAGAGAGTGGTTACGGACCTTGAGGCCGATGGCAACTGGGACAAATTACAGCATGGTTTTACAAAAGGTAGATCGTGCCAAACCAACCTGATCTCCTTCTTTGAGAAAGTAACAGATTTTTTAGACAAGGGAAATGCGGTGGATCTAATATATCTTGATTTCAGTAAGGCATTTGATACGGTACCGCATGAGGAATTACTGGTTAAATTGGAAAAGATGGGGATTGAAATGAAAATCCAGAGGTGGATAAGGAGCTGGTTAAAGGGGAGACTGCAGAGGGTCGTACTGAAGGGTGATTTGGAGGGGGGTTACCAGTGGAGTTCCTCAAGGTTCGGTTTTGGGTCCGATTTTATTCAATCTATTTATCGCTGACCTCGGAACCAAAAGTAGGAGTGGGCTGATAAAGTTTGCAGATGACACCAAGTTGGGATGTATTGCCAATTCGGAAAAGGATCAGGATATCCTCCAGGGAGATTTGGATGACCTTGTAAACTGGAGTATTAGTAACAGGATGAAATTCAATAATGAGAAGTGTAAGGTTATGCATTTAGGGATAACTAACAAGAATTTTAGTTATAAGCTGGGGACGCACCAGTTGGAAGTAACGGAGGAGGAGAAGGACCTAGGAGTCCTGGTTGATCGTAGGATGACTATGAGTAGGCAATGTGATGTGGCCGTTAAAAAAGCTAATGCGGTCTTGGGATGCATTAGGCGAGGTATTTCTAGTAGAGATAAGGAGGTGCTAGTCCCGTTATATAAGGCGTTGGTGAGACCTCATTTGGAGTATTGTGTGCAGTTTTGGTCTCCCATGTTTAAGAAGGATGAATTCAAACTGGAACGGGTACAAAGAAGGGCCACTAGAATGATCCGAGGAATGGAAAGCCTGTCGTATGAAAGGAGACTTGAGGAGCTCGGTTTGTTTTCCTTAACCAAAAGAAGGATAAGAGGAGATATGATTGCACTCTTTAAATATATCAGAGGATAAATACCAGGAAGGAGAGGAATTATTTCAGCTCAGTGCTAATGTGGACACGAGGACAAACGGATATAAATTGTCAGTCAGGAAATTTAGGCTTGAAATTAGACGAAGGTTTCTAACCATCAGAGGAGTGCAATTCTGGAACAGCCTACCGAGGGAATCAGTGGGGGCGAAGGACCTCCATGACTTTAAGATTAAGCTGGATAAGTTTATGGAGGGGATGGTATGATAGGATAACGGGTTTAGTCAATAGGTCAATAACGTGCCACACTGGTAATTAGTACAAAGGGTCAATGTTGGGATATTGTTAGCCTTTTCCAGAGGGTCTGGCTGGAGAGTCTTGCCCACATGCTCGGGGTTCAGCTGATCGCCATATTTGGGGTCAGGAAGGAATTTTCCTCCAGGGTAGATTGGCAGTGGCCCTGGA
The DNA here is from genome assembly GCF_016161935.1 of Mauremys reevesii. Taxonomy (NCBI): domain Eukaryota; kingdom Metazoa; phylum Chordata; order Testudines; family Geoemydidae; genus Mauremys; species Mauremys reevesii. Next base: position 59,469,607 of record NC_052631.1, on the reverse strand, counting down.
GGTTTTTCGCCTTCCTCCGAAGCATAGGGCAGGGGTCGCTTGCTGGTGGATTATCTGCTACTTGAAGTCTTTAAATCATGATTTGGAGCATTCAACAGCAGAGTCAAGGGAGAGAATTAGTTCAGGAGTGGGTGGATCGGCTTATGTGGCCTGCATCTTGCAGGAGGTCAGACTAGATGATCATAATGGTCTCTTCTGATCTTGAATTCTATGATTCTATGATTCTATGACCTTTCCAAACAGCCAGCCCTGCCCGGGGAAGCGTTTCAACGCCATAACTTTCAGGCGCTGCTTTTTTATTTTTTTTCCAAACTTCCCAAAAAAATTCCACCCTGGGCTGAGCTTTGGGGTATGATGGCTCAGGGGATCCGTCTCTTTTCGGAGCCATGGGGGTTCAACCTTCACTGTGCAGAGGCTCCTGCTGCTCCATAATCCTGGAGTTACACCCAGGGTGGATTTGGCCTGATAAGTTTTACAAGGAGTCGTTTCTTCAGTGGAACCCAGTTACCCGGGGAGTCCAAATGTTGCTAGCCACCATGGAATTTGCTCATGAAAAGCTCCCCAGTATCCCAGGCGTGTGTGTGTGTGGGGAGCTGCTTTCTATCTGGTCTGAAAGCGACACCTCCAACAGCCCAGCGGGGAATAGCGGGAAGTGGGTGCCCAGGACTGACACTGGTTGTAAAGTGGGGAGCGCCACCTCGTGATGGGGAGGGACTTGCCCTTGCGCCCTGGTCACTAATAACATCCCAAAGGAATGTTCTGTATCAAATATTAGCTTGAGTGTGACGCAGTTTTTGCCCCTGGCTGCGCAGGTCAGTCAGTGCCATGGGAAAATTCCCAGTGAGTTGCCTGCCAGCCCTTGGGGGGTGGCATGTGGAGGGTGGGACAGGATCGATATATCAGTACAGCAGAGGGGGAAATTTGGGTGGACCTTTGCCAGCTCTTGTTTGTTCACTCTCCAGCAGCCGAGACCTCTGGACCTTAGAGCCCTCGTGCCAGTGCACCTGTGCTTGGAGGTTGTGGCTTTCACGTCACCAGCTGTTTCACTAAGGCAAACGGCAAGGGACGCTGGGGCCAAACATTCACATCCATCCTTCCTCCTGTCCCCACCACTGACTAGCCCTGACCCTGGCTGGCGACAATTTGACACGGACACCGTTCAATGCCAGAAGCTGGCGTGGTGGGAAGTGCTTGTGGTGCTCCCGCTGAATCCTCCATCGCTAGAAAATGGGTCCCTGCATCACTACAGGTGAAAGTCCCCCCTGTGCACAGAGCCAGAACCACCCACCCCATGCCAGCTGTGGATTTCTCCTGCACTCCCACAGCACAGCGGGCTGGGCCGCTGACCCCCATAGACCTGGCTGCTGCTGCTGCCCTCCTCAGAGCCAGCACAGACATGCTGTGGCTCCTGCTGTGCTGCTCCTCCACCCGCTCCCCACAGTTAGGCACACTAGGCTGGGGTGGACTCAGAGGCCCGCACCCTGTGACTACCCTAGGCTGCCTCTGGGGTGGGATCCCTGTGTGCAAAGCCATCCCAGTCCATGCTGGAAGCTGCCCTGGTCTACCCAGGGATGGGAGCTGAGAGCAGAGCCTTCCCCTGGGTTGCTGTTTCCCAGGGCCTCTCTCTCATCCTTTTGCATGCATTTATAAAGTCTGGCAGCTCAGAGCTCCTTCCAGCCAGCAGCCGTTTCCTCCCTAGGAGGTTCCCAATTAAACCAATTTCTTGGACGGCTCCAGCGATGCAGGACTGCCCAGCTCACTGCCTTGTTGTTCTCATGCTCTGTGCTGGAAGGAGCGTGGCACTTCAGGACTCCCTGCTCCCCCCACACAGGGCAGAACCTGCCTTTTTATGTAAGCCCGTGGCCCAATCCCCCCTGGGGGAGCCCTGCTGGCCATCCTGCTGCTCTGGACGGCTGAGGATTGCCTGCTCAGAACAGATCGCAGCAGGGGCTGGAGTACCGAGGGACTATCCCACCCTGTGAGACAAAAACAAGCTGCTGCCATGCTGTGATCTGAGCCAGAGTCGCCTTTGAACACACTAGGCAGGCAGCCCGCCGGTGCCAGACCGCTGTGCCCATGAGATGTGGCTGCAGAGCGAACTGGCATATCAAAGCCCCTCTGACATCAGCTTCCCCCTACCACACTCCAGGTGCAAATGGAGGGGATTTGGCTGGGTAAAGTTCTGACAGAGGCCTGCCAGGCCCTCCTTTCCATCCCCAGGAACGCTAGGGCAAACACAGAGTGACCCTGCTCCCCAGAGCTCCTTGCTGCTCCAGGACTGCACTGCATTGGGACTGCACTGCATTGGCCTGGCTACTGCTCGGTGGGACAGCAGCATTGTCAGTGCTCTGACACAGGGGTTTGATGTTTGCTGTGGTTCTCTGGCACTGTGAACAGCTGTCTCTTCTGCAGCTGTTTGACCCAACACTTCAGCTGCCCTGGGTAGTGACTAGCACAGGCTGGGAGCTCGAGCCAGCAGAAACCACAGGGTCTGTGTCTAGCAGCCTCAGTAAATAACCCCCTTTCTATTCATTACTGCCTGGTCCTGGTCATCCCAGTGATGAGAACTGAGAGGCTTAATTGTGGCTGTTGGGTTTAGTGTGTGGGTGCTGGGTGATACTGGTGGCCTGTGATATCTAGGAGATATGACTGGATCATAGAACCATAGTAGGGCTGGAAGGGACCCTGAGAAGTCTTTGAGTCCAGCCCCCAGCACTGGGGCAGGATGAAGGGAACCTAGACCAGGCAGTGTTTGTCTAACCTACTCTTAAAAACCTTCAGTGATGGGGATCCCACAGCCTCCATTAGAAGCCTGTTCCAGAGCTTAACAACCTTGAGTGTTTTCCTAGTATCTAACCTAAATCTCCCTTGCTGCAGATTAAGCCCATTGCTGCTTGTCCTACCTTCAACAGACATGGAGAACAATTGATCACTGTCATATACATAACAGCCCTTAAGAGATTTTAAGTCTGTGATCAGGTCCCCGCTTAGTCTTCTTTTCTCCAGACTAAACAGGCCCAATTTTTTAGCCTTCCCTTGTAGGTCAGGTTTTCTGAACCTTTCATCATCTTTGGACTCTCTCTAATTTGTCCACATCTTTCCTAACGTGCAGCGCCCAGAACTGGACACTCCAGCTAAGGCCTTCCCAGTGCCAAGTAGAGCAACAGTTACCTCCATGTCCACCCCAGAATGATATTGGCCTTTTTTGCAACTGCATCAACTTGTTGAACCATGTTCAGTTTAGGATCCACTACAATCCCCAGATTCTTTTCAGCAGAACTACCACCTAGCCAGTTATTTCCTGTTTTGTATTTGTGCCCTTGATTTTTCCTCACTAAGTGAAGTACTTTGCACATCTTTATTGAATTTCATCTTATTCATTTCAGACCAATTCTCCAACTTGTTACAGTCATTTTGAATTCTAATCCTGTTCTCCAAAGTGGTTCCAACCCCACCCAGTTTGGTGTCCTCTGATAAATGTCTAAGGCCTGGACTACACTGGGGGGGCGGGTTTCGAACTAAGGTACGCAAGTTCAGCTACGCGAATAGCGTAGCTGAACTCGAACTACCTTAGTTCGAACTACTTACCCGTCCTGACGGTGCGGGATCGAAGTCCGTGGCTCCCCCGTCGACTCCGCCACCGCCGTTCGTGGTGGTGGAGTTCTGGAGTCGACGGGAGTGCGTTCGGAGTTTGATATATCGCGTCTAGATGAGACGCGATATATCAAACTCCGAGAAGTCGATCGCTACCCGCCGACCTGGGCGGGTAGTATGGATGTACCCTAAGTGTTCTCTGCACTCCACGATACAAGTCATTCATGAAAAAGTGACCAGTCCCAGTCCCAGGACCAACCCTGTAGGACCCCACTAGAGACATCTTCCCAGTTTGACAGTGAAACATTGAGCACTCCCTGAGGCTGGTCTTTCAACCAGGTGTGCAGCCCATCTTACAATAATTTCACCTAGACCATGCGTCCCTTGCGTTTGTGTGAGAATATCACATGGGGCTGTGTCAAGAGCCCTCTGGAGATGATCTGGGGGTTCTTCTGGCCTTAACCTCTATGACCCCAGGAAAGAGGCTGCCCCCTTTGCAGGCGGTCAGCTGTGTAGCTGATACAGGCTGCACTCCTGGCTAATGAGATACACCACAGCCCCAGGGGTCTCACAGCCCCAGGGGTCTCACAGACCCAGGGATCTCTTTTTGCACCAATCATGTGATGCTTGCCTAGTGAGGCTGGACATGGCCATTCATGTGCTGGGCTGCACTGATGCTTTCTGGGGCCTCCAGCATGACTGAGTTTCCCAGGATGCCGTGCCTGCAGCCAGATATCCTCTAAAAGCCTGTCAATTGCATCCTGCCGTACATAGTGGATGTGGGCTCTGGACTGGTGTTTTCAAGGGATGAACTGGAAAAACACAGGGTCTGGTAGAGGAAAAATACCTCTGAAAGGGCATGGACAGAATTTTCTAAGTGCCCTTCTCCCCTCTCCGAAAGCTCCGGCCCTGTTCCTCTGCTCCCTGCTGAACAATGCCATGGGGGCAGCCTGGCTGCACAGCACTCCTGGGCTTTTGGCAGTGGGGCAGGCTTACATGGTCTGACACTCATGCCGGGGTATTGGCTCTAAGCAATTCCCTCTGTTGTTTACACTTGAGCTGGGCCACTCCATGAGCTCTGCCTGCCCCCGGCATCTCCAGATCTGCTCACTGAGCTGGCTCCATGGTGGCTGTATTGAATCATGCTCCCTTCTGCCCATCATCTCCCCGGGCCCTTGCTGAAGAGAACACAGGATACAGTCTCCCTATGAATGAGCCACAGGCAAGTCTAGCTGCACAGCCATCTCCCTGCCTGGGCTTCACTGACTGCTGGGCAAAGGGCATGGAGACTCCAGGGGACACCTGCCAGGCAGCAAACTAGAAAGGCGAAGGTGGGTTCCCACCAGCCTGGCCCAAGGGCAGCTCCCTGGGGAAGCCCAGGCTTCCTTCCTAGGAATCAGGGGCGGCTCCACGCATCAGCACGCCAAGCACGTGCCTGGGGCGGCAAGCCATGGGGGGCGCTCTGCCGGTCATCGCAAGGGCAGCAGGCAGGTTGCCTTCAGCGGCATGCTTGCGGAGGGTCTGCTGGTCCCACGGCTTCGGCGGACCTCCCGCAGGCTGCTGCCGAATTTGCGGGACCGGGGACCTCCCGCAGGCAAGCCGCCGAAGGCAGCCTGCCTGCTGTGCTTGGGGCGGCAAAATGCCTAGAGCCGCCTGTGACGTTATTGATATAAATGGGGACCATATAGAACATGGGTTGCAACCAAGGTCCTGTAGTGGCACCAAATCCTAAGTAAAGGGGGTCATATAAGGTGTCTAAGACCAGGTTCTGGGTTGCTGGTTATGATTATGCTGTCTGTATGTCTGTGTATCATTTTGTAGTTGAAGTTATAAGTATTGGCTCTGTAATGTCTATATTTTGTTTTATGCTCTGCCTCTGGGAAGTGTCCCAGACAAAGCTGATGTTAGCCCGGCATAGCTGGCTTGATGGCCCATTAAAGGGCCATCAGCTACACAATTGACCCATGGAGAGAAGGCAGACATGCCTTGTGACTCAGCAAAGTATGCAGGGACTGGCCCATGTGACTCCAGACTCCATATTTTTGCTGTAAGTTTCCACCGTGAGGACAAAGGGATTCTTACACCTGGAAAAGTCTATATAAGGCTAAGGCCTCATCTCCATCTGGTCTTCAATCCTGCTTCTGACCTCTGGAGGGACTTTGCTACAAACTGAAGCTTTACACAAGGGACTGAACGACCCATCCCAGCTGGGGATGTATTCCAGAGACTCAATTTGAACCTGCAGTTTACTCCATCACTGCTGCAAGCCTGAACTAAGAACTTTGCCATTATTGTATGTAATTGATTCCATTTAACCAATTCTACCTCTCATCTCTACCTTTTTCCCTTTGTAAATAAACCTTTAGATTTTAGATTCTAAAGGATTGGCAACAGCGTGATTTGTGGGTAAGATCTGATGTGTATATTGACCTGGGTCTGGGGCTTGGTCCTTTGGGATTGAGGGAACCTTTTTCTTTTATTGGGGTGTTGGTTTTCATAACCATTTATCCCCAGGACGAGTGCACTGGTGGTGATACTGGGAGACTGGAGTGTCTAAGGAAATTGCTTGTGTGACTTGTGGTTAGCCAGTGGGGTGAGACCAAAGTCCTTTTTGTCTGGCTGGTTTGGTTTGCCTTAGAGGTGGAAAAACCCCAGCCTAGGGCTGTAACTGCCCTGTTTAAGCAATTGGTCCTGATTTGGCACTCTCAGTTGGGTCCCGCCAGAATCGCTCCGTCACACCGCCCCTGCTAGGAATGGGGTGTCACCCTGGACAGGGCTTCCCTTCACACCCTCTTAGAAGGGGAAAAGAGAACGAGCTTTCTGTCTCTTGTTCCCTTTCCAGAACTTCCTGGCTACTGTGAGGAGTGCGGATCTCTTCTGGTTGGCCCATTCCCACTCATCCTTTTTTAGGTCCTCCTTCTCTGTGACTAACTCCTCCTGGCCCTTCAGAGCTCCCCCAATTTAGCAGCAGCATAAAACTGACTCAGTTCTTGTCAGTTTCATGCTGCCCTCCACTTCTGATTATAAAGAAGAAACTAGCAAGTAGCTTGTTAATTTCAGCCTGCTGAGCATTCTTGACAAAGGGCTGAGCAGAAGCAGGGCCAGGTTAGCTGCCTGCTGCAGGCTCTGGAAGATGCTGCTGCTCTGGTCACATTAAGGTTACAAATGGAAACCGCAACCCGAAGGGCTAGGAATGCCCTTCATTGAAAAAATGAAAATCTCTTTGACAGAAATTGACTGTCTCTCTCCCCTCCCTCAGTAGATCCTCTCATAAACCCCGGGGGAGTGGGTAAGTGGAATTTTTATGCCCTGCCTTATAGTACGATAGGTGCTAGAGAGCTTAGTTTCAGCAGTGATGGGTGAGATAGATTGATAGATAGATAGATTGGTTGATCGATCCCTGGATGAAAGGAGCAATAGACGTGCAAAGATTACTCTGCTGTAGAGTGTCATGCCCCGGTATCCATCACATGCCTGGAGCCCTGGCATTAGAAGCTGGGCAGAAAGTGTCCTATTTTCAGACTGCCAAGATCCTCTTGGTTCAGTCATGATCCCTCCAGCTCTGTTGTTCTGCAGCCTATAACTTTTTAAGGAAGAGGGAAGCAATGTTAATGTAGGATTTGGCTTTATAGCCAGAGAAATTCCTTCCCCACTGGCAGATGCTGGTTCTGATGGACAGATTATTAGGGAATTATCAGATTGAAAGATAATCAGGTCTATTCTAGGGGCTGACAAAGGATGGTGATTACTCCCAATGGCTGATTAGCATGAGAGGTTCTCCAAGGCTGTGTTTCTCATCCTGTGGCTGATCTCGCTGGATGTGAGTGGGATTGGGGGCAGGTTCGCCAGAAGTGAGTTACACCTTGTCTCTGCCATGGATGGCTCAAACCAGCAAGGGATATTGGAGTAAAGGACACATATTGTTTCCACCCCACTGGCTCGTTTTCACTCTGTGCCAACAGTGCAGTACCCTGTGCGTGGAACTTTTACAGGCAGTTTGGTGTTTGCTGAGTCCTTAGTGGAAATGAGCCAACAAGTGACCAACACTCAGAGGCGTCCCCGGGCTCAGCACCCCAGTGCGCTGCACATTCAGAGCTATGGTGATGGATACCAGCCCGGCTGGCAGTGACTGAGTGCTGCTCCGTGGCCGAGGCTGGCAGCAGGGACATCCCTAGCCATTTGGGTGCCCTATGCAGCCCCCCCACGGGGGCTGTGTGGGGCCCCAGGCCTCCCCCTACGGGGTCTGGGAGTCAGGAGCTGTGGGGGCAGGGGTGAAAGTAACTTACAGGACTTACCGGTACTGCCGGAGTCCTGAGGGGGCGTGGCCTCACCCGGAAGAGGTGGGGCCTCTCAAGGTTTAAAGGCCCTGGGGAACCAGCTGTGGCTGGGAGACCCAGAGCCTTTAAATCAACCAGGGGCTCCCAGCTGCTGAGGTGGCTGGGAGCCCCCCGGGGCTCAGGGGCAAATTAAAGGGCCCGGGGCTCTGGCCGCCAGGGGGAACCCTGAGCTTTGCGGGGCTGGGGCATGGATTTAAAGGGCCCAGAGCTCCTGCCGCTGAGGGAAGCCCGGAGCCCTTTAAATCCTGGCCCCGCTGGGATTCAAAGGGCTCTGGGCTGCCCGCAGCCACGGGGAGCTTTGAGCCCTGTAAATCCCCACCCCCAGCCCAGCTGCCGGAGCCGCAGCCGCAGCCAGGATTTAAAGGGCTCTGGGCTGCCTGCAGCCGCGTGGAGCTTTGAGCCCTTTAAATCCCAGCCCCGCCGCCAGAGCCGCAGCCGCAGCCGGGATTTAAAGGGCAGCTGCGGGCAGCCCAGAGCCTTTTCAATCCCCGCCGTGGAAGTCGATGTCGGACCGGCTTATTTTCACCTCCAACTGTATGTATGTGTATGTGTATGAATGTGTCACAAACAATGCAGCTGCAGCCTGCCACCGACCAGCAGCGACCCCAGCAACTGGCCCCTGTGGGCTGCTGCCTGCAGAGAGCCAGCAGGTGCCGCTGAGCTGGGTCTGCCAAGGAGTAAGTAACCAAGGCAAAAACCACAGCCAGCCAGCCAGGGAGGGAGCGGGAGGAGGGGAAGTGAGAGGTGAATGAAGGTCAACTGGAATAGCCTTCATGAAATATACAAGATATTTAGAGAAAGTTTTGTCAATTTCAGCCTCTGCACTCTGCAGGCAGGACAAAACAAAAAGAGATCTGAGATTGCACCCGATGTCCTAAGGACATTTCAGGTGTTTAAATCAATATATAAAGAGGGTGGATTGGAATGAAAACTACTATTTCTTTCAGAGGAGGCACAATAATTTCCGTGAATATTCAGTTTTTCCCTCCAATCCCTTTGTGGTTTTGTCTGTGGGGGCTATTTGCTTTCCCTGTGAATCTTTAGTTGCTTTAGCAAAATTGCTTTGCCCACGCTTTCCACCATGTTTTTGTGTTTTTTTTTTAAACAGTAACATTTCAAAGAGGATCTGCAAGTAGTTTGGACATCACAACCATGATCCTCTGCTGGGGAGGGAATGGGATAGATTTGAACTTGGAAATGGTTCCTGATTTTGATTGTGTTTAGGAGATCCCCTCATCCCGGGGGCAGAAAAGAACTGCCCCTAACAATGGTCACAGACACCCAACAACAACTGCACCTGCTAAATATAGCTTGCTTACCTTAACTCTCAGCTTCTCACCCAGCTTCTGTCCCAGTGCCTAGATATCTGGCTGAAACTGTTACTTCTGCTGGATGGCATGAGCACATTCCTCCTTCTGACCTATAACTGAGTCACTCCTTGGGCAAAGAAGAAAAATGGTGTATTTCTGCTCTTCAGATTAACCACAAGATATTTCTACATTATTTTAGCCAAGTATGTGCTTGGCCTGCCTTCTATGGCTCAGTCATGTGCAGGTAGGTGAAATAGTGGGTGAAAAACTGGTTGAAGGACAGTAATGAAGGAATGGTTATCAATGATACACTTTCAAACTGGGGAAATGTGTCCAGCAGGTCCCACAGGGGTCCAGTACTATTCAATATTTTCATAAATCAATTGGATAATGGAGTCAAAAGTTCACTTATGCAATTTGCAGATGACACCAGGCTGGGAGGGGTTGAAAGCACTTTGGAGGACAGGATTAGAATTTGAAATGCCCTTGATAAATTGAAGGATTGGTCTGAAATCAGCAGATGAAATTCAGTAATAACAAGTGCAAGTGCTACTTGTGAAAAATCAAATGCATAACTACAAAATGGGGAATAACTAGCTAGGCAATAGTACTGCTGGAAAGGAACTGAGGATTATAGTGAATCACAAAGTGAATGTGTCAATAATATGATGCAGCTACAAAAGAGACTAATATCATACTAGGTTGTTATGACATATGTTGCGAGATACTTGTGCAGTATCTCTGGGGATACATACTGTATTAAGCTTATGAATGGTTTATGTATGGGCCAGGGACTGTATGCAACTTGGTGCAGGGCCGCCCAGAGGGGGGGGCAAAGGGGGCAATTTGCCCCGGGCCCCGGGCTCCGCAGGGGCCCCCAAGAGAAGAGCGGAGGCTCCCGCCTCCGCCCCTCTCCTGGAGCCTCGGCGCATGAAGCGCCGAGTCTCCGGCCGAGCCCCTGAGCCCCGCCCCGAGCCGCGTGGTGAGAGGGCGGGGCTGGGAGCTCTAACGGGGCCTGAGCCCCGCCCCGCTCAGAGCGGCGTGGGGAGGGGGCGGGGCAGCTGCCTCCGCTCGGCGTGGAGCTCCCAGCCCCGCCTCCTCACCACGCGGCTCTGAGCGGGATGGAGCTCAGGCCCCGCGGGCGACGCGCTCGGTAAGGGGCCGGGGCCGCGGGCGGGCGGGAGAAGCCGGGGCCGGGGCCGCGGGCGGGAGAAGCCGGGGCCGGGTGGGTGGGAGAAGCTGGGGCCGGGGCCGGGGCGCGGCGGCGGGCGGCCGAGGCCGGGCCGCACCGGGCGGCGGGAGAAGCGGGACCCGCCGCCCGAGCGCAGCCGGTCTTGGCGGCGGGGCCCCTTCTGTTCCGGGACCCGCCGCCGAAGTGCTCCGAAGACTTCGGGGCACTTCGGCGGCGGGTCCCGGAACGGAAGGGCCCCCCGCCGCCGAAGACCCCGGGCCCCCGGAATTCTCTGGGCGGCCCTGACTTGGGGCAGTGGAGGAGAGTGAGGGGGAATGATACCACAGCTCCTCCAGGAACTAAAAGAAGTGGATGCTGATTTAAGGTGAATCACTCAGGTTGTAAAGACCTCCAGAGAGGTACCATGCCTGGGGACGGTTGCATAAACAGGTTCAAACTAGGTTTTCCAGAGACCAATGGACTAAGAAAGGATGTTTGGCATAAAAAGTTTGCATTTAAACTGACTCGGCCTTCTTTTGATTCAGCAAGCAGACAAGTCCTTCTGACCAAAGCGGCAACCCTTCCAGAAGGACTGGAAGGACTTTGGCTTACTAGGGCCCCCATCAGATTGAGCGATGACATTTGATAAGCTTTTAGAGTGTGTCATAAACATACAGTTAAGGGTTAATTCCTCTTTTACCTGTAAAGGGTTAAGAAGCTCACATAACCTAGCTGACACCTGACCAACAGGACCAATAAGGAGACAAGATACTTTCAAATCTGGGAGGGAGAAAAGTCTTGGTCTGTCTGTTGTTGTGTGTGCTTTTTTTGGGAGAAGATCAAGGAGGCAAGCCATCTAACTCCATTCAAATGCAAAAGTTTGAGATTATTTTTAAGCAGAATTTTTTTATTGTTTCTTTAAACAATCAAACACAGCAAGCAGCAAATATTTGGCCACACACTTCTGAAACCCCAAATCATGTTCAGGTTTTGGCAGACTTATTTCAGCTTTTCAATTAAAAAAAACACAACAAATTTTGAAGGAAAGCAGACATTGTCCGTGATTTTTTCTGCTTTTTAAAAACCCCTAGTTTTCGATCCAAAAAAAAGCTTTGACGGAAAATATTTGTCCAACCCTTTTAATGAGGTTTAGTGCCTTTTAGCACTAGCTGATGCTGAGAACCAGTGATACCTTGTAAAGGTGACTTGAAAAGAAATTTTCTCAAAACTGGGTTTGTGCTGAGATGCAGAAAGTTTTTAAATGTTTATTTTTCCCAGGGCCACCCGGAGGGGGTGGGGGGCAAGTGGGGCAATTTTCCCCGGGCCCCCATGAGAATACAGTATTCTATAGTATTGAAACTTTTTTTTATGGAAGGGGCCCCCCCAAATTGCTTTGCCCCAGGCCCCCTGAATCCTCTGGGCGGCCCTGGTGCTGTGCCTGTGTAGGGTAAGGCAGGGGCACCTCCCAACTATAGTACAGTACCTGTATTAAATTGCTTGTTTAAAATGTATATAATGCCTTTTGTCTGGCAATTTTTTTTCCCCCCTGGAACCTAATCCCTGTTATTTACATTAATTCTTATGGGGAAATTGGATTCGCTTAACATTGTTTCACTTAAAGTTGCATTTTTCAGGAACATAACTACAACGTTAAGTGAGGAGTTACTGTACAGGGCCTCCAACAGCCAGCCAGGTGAACAGGGAAATAGCTTTGTGATGTACTGGGGGATAAAGGGCTGGGGGGGCCCAAACCCCTCCAGAAATGAGGGCGCATCAGTGGGACTTCACAGACTCTGCTGAGTCATTGCAACTCCCCTCCATGTACCCCCACAGCTGAGAAGCTGGGGCCTGAGAGTGGATCTGGTTTAGTCTGCCAGCGAAGGTGTGGGATCATGAGGCTGCAGGAGCTCTCCAGCTGTAAAAAGAGAGTGGAGATGAGATTTGGTTTACCACAACGTAAATGAGAAGAAGGTAGAGCCCTGCCCTTGCCCAGCCACCTTGCAGTAAACCCCACGTGCCTTGTCTTGTAGAGCAAGAGACTCTCGCAGGTTTGTCATCATGCTGGGAAAAGCACTTTTGTGTCCGTGTCACTGCTGACAAAGCCTTGCTGTGTGTGAATTAGAGCCCAGTATGAGATCACTGCCCCAGCCAACTCCCGCTGAAGTCAATGGGCACCTGGTCTCATCCATCCATCCATCCATCGGCATTGCCAATGCACGCACCACCACTGTCTCAGAGCCCAGATCCTCAGAGGCATTTTGGAGCCTAGCCCTGCTTCGGGAATGATGTGACTCCTGCTGGGAACTGGGATCCCAAACCCCTTTGGGGATCTGGGCCCAGGAACTAATTATTTTAATGCTGGCTCATGAATGGTTATGGACAGAGAGAATAAACACAACTGCAGCGATGAGACCCCTCCCCTGACTCCTATGTGGGGAATCCCAACAACTGCCTGTCTTGTGCTTTGTTGGAGCAGGGCCATTAATACCCAACCTTGACTTTCTGAGTGTTCCCACCTGGTTTCCACGGCGTCTCCCCTCTGGCATTAATTGCTTGACAAGGATGAACCTGGTGAATTAATTCTGGCCATTAAACGTGGTCATTAATTTCTAGACTCTCGTTTACACTGACCATGCAGAGATAGAGTTCTGTCGGGGGGGTGTATATATAGATACACACACACCTAAGGCACTGATGAAGGACCCTCCATTGCAGGGGAAGGTGTTTCGCTAATGAGAGCTGATGGCTGGTTTCCAGGCAGCACTGGAGTCAGTAGGGCAAGCAGGACACAGTGTGCCATATTTGTCCACCCACTGCAGCCCTGCACCATATACTTAGCAACCACAAACACAACACAGATGAGGAGTTCCCCCCCCCCCAGCCCCCCATGCACCCTGGTCTCCAAGTGGAGAAGGGACTGAGGGAAAATGGCACTGGAGGGCTTTCCTGCTGCTGGGACTACACAAAACTATGGAGCTGGCAATGGCACCAGGTTCCATAGGACTGGCCTGGGCAGGTTCCCTCTCCCACCAACAGTTCACAGTGGTGTGAAAAGGGATAAGCTAGGCCAGGCCAGCCAAGGCGGCTCAGCAGGAGATCCCACCCATTGCTGGACGGCCCAAGCTGCCCTGTGGCCCAGGAACTTGTGGCAGGAAACTGGCAGCTTTGGAGACACTGGCCCCAAGGTAACACAATGGGGCTGTCAGGGGCCTGTTTTCAGAGCAGTGGTCAGGGATGGGTATCGAGCCTGTTTTATTATTCAGTGGTGTTACCATAGCACCCACCAGTCCTGGACCCCACCTTGCTAGGAGCTGGGCAAACCCAGCCATACAGACTCACGATTAGCCAGTGGCTGTCACACTAAGACAGTGCTGCTGCCCATGTGCCTCGTGGGTTCCTCCACCCTGCCCAAGAAATGTCACAGGTCTCCCTGGCCTTTGCGTTATTCATTGGGAAGCATGGGAGGGCAACAGTGTGACATCAGGCCAGAGATCTGCCTGGCCCAACTCCCCAGGCCCAAGCACACCCAGACTACACATCTGGAGCCTCCCTCTGCATCAGGCTGCACCCAGTTCCCAGACCCTCCCTCCAGCACTATGAGAAACCCAGGGAGTGCTGTTCACCATTGGAACAAACAGCTGAGGGAAGCAGTGGGTTGTCCAGCATGTGATGTCATCACATGAAGCCTGGATACCTCTCTGGAAGCTCTGCTCTAGTTAGGATAACGTTCTTGGGCCTGTGCTATGCAAGGGTCAGAATCCATGATCACATGGTCCCTTCTGGGTCCCTTCTCCAGCCCCATAGGGACAGTCTCGTTTTATGTGCCCGCTCCTGGCACAGACATAACAAGTCCTTTCTTCTGCCCTAGGCCTCCTGGCCCTAGGGCCGGGCTCCTCCCTTGGTCCTCGGCGGTCCCTCCTGAAAACCTGCTGCAGGAGTTTCTGCATGGCCCGCTGTTCCTCCACCAGCTGGGCCACCTGTCCTTGGAGGGCCCATTGCACCTCCCACATGTCCTGGTGGGCCTCCCGGATCCCCTGCAAGTGGCCGGTCCCCTTCCTGTGGGGCACCGATGCCGGGGCCCATCCAGAGACTGCATCCGGGGCCTCCGCATAGAAGACCCCCGCATAGCAGGGATCCATCCTTCCCTGGGTTCCCTGCCCTGGCCCCTTATATCAGGGGCGGTTCTAAAGGTCCCTGGTCAGGTGCCACTGTAACAGGGCGGTACTCACCCCTGCCACGCCTCCTGCTGGTCGGTCCCGGAATGTCCCTCGGTCCGGCCCTGGAGCGCCCCTGGCAGGCCGGCGACCCGCCTGTTCTCTGGCCCCGGCATCCCTCCCTGGACCCGGTGCCCGCTATCTATAATTGGGCCTCCCCCTCCCAGGGGAACCCCACGCTACTATCCCCGCCTTGCCTCAGTAGTGGCTACTGACAGTCATGGTCTAGCCCCACACCCTGGGGCAGACTGCAGTATCAGCCCACTCATCACAGGCAAAGGGGGTTTGGACCTGCTGCTTTGTCCTACCCCTGGGCTGCCCTCTGCAACCCCCAGTACCTTTGGCCCTTTGCTAGGCCGCAGCCTGGGGCTTTCCTGGCTGGAGCTTCCCCAGCTCCTCGGCCTGTTCCCAGCCCTGCTTCACCCTCAGGTATCTGGCCTCAAGCCCTAAGCAGCCAGGCCCATCTCTCTTTAGAAGCAGAGAGACTCTGTCTGGGCTCTGGCTTCCCTGCCTCATATAAGCCCCAGGGCTTCAGTTTGGGGCGTGGCCTCCAGTTGCAGCCACTTTCCCCATCAGCCCAGCCTCCAGCCGCAGCTCTCAAGCCCTGCCAGGCTGCTTTCTAACCCCTTAAAACCCCAGAGCAGGGTCCACCCTGCTACACTAATCCATGAAGCCGCACACAGCCAGCCAGCCACCTGCAGGACAGCCCCTGCCTCCAGCCCCCTCCTGCGACAGGCTGTGGTAGGACAGATGCACCTGCCTCAGTTCCCCTATGTCTGGCCAGGGGATCTCTGTGTGTCCAATTTGAAGGACCATCCCTGGGACACGTCTGGGGAGCCCTCATGTTAAAACTTTGCTTCCAAATCCCAGAACACCACAGATACAATCATGGCACTTTCCCATGCCATCGTTCCCTGGTCACCCTCATGAGAGTCAGCCCTCGGTCTGCTCCCACATTCTTGCCCCTATTCCAGGGCCCTGCACTCCAGGCCACCCACCTGAGAGGTACCTGAGTCTCTTCTCTCCCCTCCCACAGCCAAAATGGCTCCCACAGTGCCTCTGCCCAGACCTGGGAGCCTCCCCCCTGCTCCTGAACCCACCCTTCAGCATCTGCCTTCTTGGCTCCAGGATCAGCTTCCCCTGACCTAGGGCTTTGCCGAGGGGCTTCTGCACAAGTCGTCCTGCAGCAGGGCCAAGTTCTCTAGCACTGGCCAGCACTCCCCAGCAGCCTTCTTCAGCTCCCCTTCTTCCCAGCAGCTCCGCATCCCAGCCCTTCACACTGTTCACTCTCTTGTCCTCTCTCCCATAGCTCTCGTCCTGTTCTCTTGCCAGCTCTGTTGCTCCCCTTGTCTCGGGTCCCTCTTCCCTGCTACTTCTTGTCTCTCTCTGGTCTTGTCTTTCCCCCCTAGGCAGCTCTCACCTGTTTTCCCCCTCAGTGCCTTCACTTAACCCCAACTGGCAGGGAGCGGGGCCAGTCACCCCAGGATGTCCACCAGCCAGCCAGCCAGCCTGCAGTCTGCCCACAGTTTTGCAGAGTAACGAGTGATTCCCAGCTTGCAACACCTGCCAGGGTCCTGGTTTTCAGCCAGGCTGAGCATTCGCCCCTGGAAAATGTGGGCCCTTTAAGAGGTCTCAGTTTGAGCACCCAAAATCATTGGTCCCTTAGGCATATCTCTGTCCATCTGTTGTCCACCCATTACTGTGCTTTGTTGTCAAGTGGGCTGGGCGCTATACACTTACCAACCCAGAGCTGTGCCTCCTGCCCTGCCAACCTTCCATTCAGTCATGGCTATGACCCAGCAAGGGCGCTCACACTGTTAACAGAGAACCCTGAACCTTGGGGTGCAAGGGGTGCTGTGTGAGAAGGGGGACACTTTGCAGGCTGGGCTGGGGATGCTGTCTGCACCAGGGTGTCCTTGTGGTTGAGGAGAGGAGGAGAGGGAAGTCATGTGAAATGGGATTTGAGCATGGGCTGGGGCAGAGCTGGACGGGATTTGAGGGTGAGCATTAGGATGAGGAGCACCAACAGAGGCTGAGAGGGAGCCAACAGAGGAACTCACACTATCTGGTCGCCTATGCCGTGCTCACCACTGTGGTATCAGAGCGCAAGCTCTGATAGGAATCCCTGTGCCTCAGTTTCCCTCTCTGCATAGCAGTTTCCTCCCAGGGCTTGTGAGGCTTCACTGAGTAACACTGGCAAAGCTCTGTGTGGCCCATGGGTGGAAGGGCCAGAGAAGGCTGACGCCAAGGACCAGTCCACAGGGGCTGGATGGAATGACGGCATGCTTGTAGTCGGGGCTGGGCGAAACAGGCCAGCCAACAGCTCACCAGCACTCTGGACAGCAGATGGAGGAGTCCTGCCTGCCAGGGCCCCCATCCTCACCGTAGAATGTGCTGCCTGGGACGGATCACTGGGAGCAGAGAGGGGCTGAGCCCCATGGCAGCGAGGCAGTGTCCTACACTAGCACTTATATTTCAGGTGAATTCACTCGATTCCCTGTCATTGTGATCACAATTTTATTTTAAACCCTGCTCCCCTGGGGAGGCGGCAGTGGAAACGCATTCTTGACACGGAGCAGGCCTGCTGCTGTGGCGGGTGCGTCAGCTATAAAACTAAGCCTTTGGACTTATATAGAGCTCTGTGCTTTTCATCCTGGCACCCACAACAATGCCATGGCGATGAGCACATCCTTAGTGGGGTTGATAGGGTTAGATTACAAGATCCAAGGATCTCAAAGCACTATCCTGATATTCGTTGACCTCCGCAGCCCCTACCCAAGGGGCAGGCAGCTATCCTTAGCTCCATTGCACACTGTGGTAAGCTGAGACCAAGTGACTGGCTTGAGCTACTGGCAGAGCTGGGAACGAGGCCCAGGAGTCCTGACTCCCCCTGTACACACTGAGCATACACAAGCACAAACGGCTGGCTCAGCAATCTGACATGGACTGAGGCAGCAGTGGGAAGGGAGGGTGTGCTGCAGCAGCAATTTGTCCAGCAGTGATTATGCCCACAGGTTTAACAAGGATCTGCCCCTCTTGGAGCGACTCAGACCCAGGCAGAAGTAGATCACCGACCCAGGCCAGGCCAGTCCCTAGCCCAGCCCAGGCTGGCTGGGCACCCTGCCTCCTTGCTGACTTTCTGGCTGTTATTACTACTCCATCTACTCCCCAGTGAACCAGGTTGCTGGCTTTCCCCAGCACCTTTGCTCCTCACCCCTGCAGTATTCAACTCCCTGCTTCGCTAAGCCCTTCCCTGCAAGTTCTAAGCTGTTCTCATGTCTCCCCCTCCCTGCCAACATGGCAACTGCCATAGGCGTCTGATGGCACAAAGGTGGGGGGGGTCCTGCCCAGAAGGGGGTTAGTGCCTCACCATTGCTGCTGTGCTGCTGCAGCCACGTACATCCTGCCTCCCCCATGCAGAACATGGGCCATCCAGGTATCCCCTGCAGGCCTCTCTGCAGGACCCTGGCTGCATCTGGGGGTGGCTGTGTGAGGCTGCTGCATCATACAAGACACTATTGCAGTGCGACGTGGTGACACGAACAAGCAATGGTGAAAAACCGCAGCATGGTGGCATGGCTATTTTCTCCCTGCAGGGCAAGTGAGGAGCGTGGCTAGGTACAAGGGCGCCATCTCAGGAGGGCGAGAGACGTGCCCTGGGAAGCTGAGGGGAGGATATGGCACCCTCATTGCCCAAGAGATGCTATAAGCAGTAACCCCACCTCACCTTACCCCACTCCCAGGGCACGTGCACTCAATTGGGGGGAGGGCGGCAGAGGGGAGAAAATAATCCCACTAGAATAGCCCATTCCTCCAGGGGTCCTGATACACCATAGTGATGTGAGATTAGATAGATAGCTAGCTAGATGATAGACTTTGGACACCTGTGTACTGATTGACTACTGCGGAGGTCAGGAGATACTGCGGAGCAGGTTGGAGCCAGTTTTCCCCAGCCCTGTCTTGCCCACTCCCCTCAGCCTGTCTCATCACACAGGCATGGATGTGCTTGCCTCTGAGAACCTCCAGTCCTGAGGGATGTTCTGTGCTGACCGAGGAGCTGATATCTCCTAATATTAATTAGCATTACAGCCAGGCTATTCTGAGCCATCTCTCCAATCTCCTGCTGCCTAATCATGTCTAGCTTCTGCACAGGAGCAGAGCTCGGCAGTCATGGGCCATGGTGGGTGGAACAGGCTTAGAGCTGGGCCAAAAACTGGCTTCTTGGGTCGCTGGCAGTTCCAGAAAAAAAATCAGTTTCAGGATGGATTAAGCATTTTGTTTCGATTTTGAGCTTTTTTAAAAGGTGGTTTTTAAATTTAAAAAAATAATGCAATGCTGGACATTTCAAAACCAAGTCATTTCAAATAAAACATCAAACTGCATTTTTTTAACTGAAACGATTTGGCGAATTTAGCATGAAAAAAGTTTTGGTCAAAAAATCCCATTCCGTTCTAATCACAGCCACATTCCCATTCCTCCTGTCTCCAGGGCCTCCTTTGAAGCCAAGAACGCCCCTGGGACCATGACACCAATTTCCATTAAGATCCAAAGCTTCTGGGATGCATCTGAGGACAGGCTGTGAGAAGCTAAATGTAGCTTCATAGTCAATAGCCACTGCTTAGCCAATACCCACTCTTAGCCAATAGCTACTGCTTAGCGGATGCCCATAAAAAAACACGAGGTGAAATCTGCAACCTGTGCCAGGATTTCTGTTGTCCTCATGTCATTTGCTTGTGAAAGTCACCACAGTGAAAATCTCCCAGGCCCAGTGACCCCATCCTTCCTGCTCAAGGCTTCTTCAAGATGTTGGTTGTCAGCATCCCTCATCTTCAAGGAAGCCCAACAGCTGCACCCAGTATCTCTTCCAGTCAGTCCAGGGCTCTCCTGTTGGTCTTACCAATGCTGATGAAGGAAGCTCTAGAATTAACACCAGGAAGATGGAGGGGTCTGCAAAGAAGAGGGAAGGTGCCTACATTTCAAGTCAGCCACATGAGTCAGCTGGGACTCAGGGCCAGGGGCGGCTCCAGCGTTTTTGCTGCCCCAAGCATGACAGTCAGGCTGCCTTCGGCGACGTACCTGTGGGAGGTCCGCCTGTCCCGCGGCTTCAGTGTACCCGCCGCCGAATTGCCGCTGAATCCACGGGACTGGCGGACCTCCCGCAGGTGTGCCGCCGAAGGCTGCCTGACTGCCACCCTCAAAGGAACTGGCAGGGCGCCCCCCGCAGCTTGCCATCCCAGGTACACGCTTGGAGTGTTGGTGCCTGGAGCCGCCACTGCTCAGGGCATGAGGATGCTGGGGAACAGCTAGGAGGGAATTTTCCCCCATCTAACTATTTCTGACAGAAAATGCAGTTTCTGTTCATTCAAAATTTGCCATGGGAAAATTCCAATTTTGCTAATTTGTTTCCATTTTGCCTCAGGAAAATTCAAATAAAATATTTCATTATGGGTCCATCTAATGTTAATCGACCTCTGCCTGAGCTGTTGCAGTGCTTCATGGGAGTGGTAGCTCTGTTACCTCTGTCATGGAGTGTGGGGGGAAGACTAGGCCCGGCATCCCCAGCTTCCTGCGATTCACCATGACTCTCAGCCACCAGGAAAACAGAAGGTTTATTTAATCGACAGGAACACAGTCCAAAACAGGTCTTGCTGGTACAGACAACAGGACCCCCTTTAGTTAGGTCCATCTGGGGCCCCCAGGGAGGCCACAGCCCCGTTGGGAAGCCCAAGCCCCGTCGGGGCACCTCTCTCCATTTCCCAGCCAGCTCCAAACTGAAACTCCCTCCAGCCTCTCACTCAGCCTCCCTCCAGTTCCTCCCCCAGCCTTTGTCCTTTTTCCAGTTTCCTGGGCAGAGGTGTTACCTGGCCTCCAACCCCACTCCTGGGTTCTCAGGTTACATACTCAGGTATGCTCCCTTCCCCAATACAGGCAGTCCCAAACTCCCCTGCAACCTTCCCAGGTTAATACTCCCCACTCAGCATTCACATAACACATCAAGAACATTCCCACTTCGTCACAACCTCATGGCTATTCTCCCCTGTATGGGACAGAATCCCTGGCTGGACCACATCTCTCATGATGCAGTGATCATGACTCTCCTATGATGCACCACAGTGGTTCAACTAGGGGGAAGGGAGTGATAGGGCTCTGCAGTGCATCATGGGAGATGTAGTTCTGTGAGGGAATTCAGCCCACAGAGAAGAATGGGGGCATAAGGTACCACAACTGCAATGCCCATGAGCAGCAGCTCAGGGGCACATGTTAATATCAAACTGACCCAAATGAACCATTTCAACATTCCTGAGTTAACGTTTTTTGGATATTTTTGTTGGGTGAAAAAAAATGGCTATTTCAGCTTTTCTCCCTGATTTGTGATGGAAACAAGTGTTGAAATATGGGCATTTCCAGCCCAGAGAAGGCTCCAGTTTTCAACCAGCTCTATTCAGAGGGAATTCTGTCCAAGGACACAGGCTTGTGGCTGGGTCCCCGCCATGCACCCCCTCCCTTCCTGCAATCAAGACTTGCTGCTGATGTTTTGCACATTTAGGGTATGTCCCTACTTTTGAGCTGATGAGACACACCCATGTTAGTTGGGATCAAGGTAGAGCACCAAAAACAGAAGTGCAGCTGCTGCCATGGGACTTCTGGGAAGGGCTAGCTGCTCCGAGTATAATCCAGGACCCTAAGGGGTCTCTGTGAGCTGCCCCAGCACACCTGCTGCTGCTGCCGCCAAACACAGTCCAATCCAGAGCTGGCATGTAAGGATTTGGACTCTGTGCGAGAGCATCACAGACTGATAGGGGCTCTTCTTTCCCTCCACTTTGATACTGTGCACTTGTTGGACAGAGCCCACCCTCTGAGCCTTCCAGCCTCTCCAAAGTGGCTGCAGATGTCTGCAGCTGGGCCAGAGGAGGCAGAGTGGGTTAATGAGAAGTGACCACGGTTGAGCTGAACCAAACCCTGCATCTGAGTTTAGGGGGGTTCCAAGCTGGGACATGAGGTTGGGTCTCGCTGTTGTGGCTGGATCCCATCTCCACCGGTGGCCTAGAGGGCTTTTCCATCTAGGGTGGGATTTCTCTCCCCAGCCTAGCCAGCCAGGGACACAGCAAGTGTGTGTAGAGGGCTGATAATGGTCCATGAGCCACAGAATCCAACATGGGCCTGATCCTGGGAAATCTGAAGTGCCCCTGGAAGGTGCTGAGCACTCCCTCTTCCCCCCTGCCCCCCACCGGGGGAGTTCAGAGGGAGCTGAGAGCTCTTGCCACAGTGCTGTGGGTGGTTTGGTGTTTGCCCCAGGAAGGCACCTAAGCTCGTGGAGAAAGGTCAGGGCAGGTCCAGAGCAGGAAGAACCTGTGAGGTTTGCTGGGAGCTGTGTTCACAGCTGAGGCAATTAGGGTAAAGCAGTGATTAGCTGCAGTCAGGTGCTGCCCTCGCTCACCTGGGGTTGTTTGTAAACTCCCCATTGATGCTGGCTTTTGAGATAAGAGTCAATAGCTGCAGAGGAGGCAGAATAATGGCTGGGTGGTTGGCACTGAGATGTGCAGCCCCTTCTACCCGCTGCACATCCCCTGTGGTTGAGTGGGACTGGGAATCCAATAAAGCCCCTCATGCTATCAGGCCCATCCAGGTGCTTTCCTGAGCCCTGTAAGCTGGGATCAGCCAGCCACCTACAGAGCTGGAGGCCAAAGGAGGTGAGGGAGGGCCACATGGGGGCCAGACACAAGCAGGTCAGACCAGGAGTGGCCCACACACACCTGGGACCTTTCCTGCACTCAAGAGCTGTAGCTCAGGGGGCATGCTCAGCCCCTCATCCCACCTGGGCCCAGGCTGGCTCCTGGATGCTGCACAGAGGTTTGGAACAGAGCAGATCGCAGCAGCAGCACTAAAACCCAGCTCTGCCTAATCTGGATCATGGGCAGGGTGGAGCCATTCTGAACAAGCTCAAACAGTTCAACTGGTCCTGCTGCTGTCACCCCACACACCTGGAACTTTTTGACCAGAAGCTCTATGAGTGGTGGCAGGGGCTGTGCAGCAGGTGCAGGGGTTAGAACCCCATGTGTGTGGCTGCAGCCGGGCTGTAGGAGTCATGGGAAATACCCCTCCCCCCTGCATGGGGCCTGGGGAACGGACCCTGGTTGCAGGTCTGGGAAGGAAACCCACACCCACAGTGCATTCACCAGCTGCTACACACCTCACATGCACACATCCACATGCCAGCCAAGCCAGCCACAACATGCACCACACATACCACAGACACATGTCCACACGAGTTAGAAACAATGCATACCACACACTTCACATCCACACACCAACCAGCCACAATGTGAACCGCAGACACATACGAGTTAGACACAATGCACACCACAGACACACGTGTTAGACACAATGTGTACCACACACACTACAGACACACACATCACATTGAAATACTTGCTGATGAGCCCATACACAGCACACACATGTACTGCATACCAGGCAGTACCCATAGAACAGGCCCCATAAAACAACCATGCCCAGCACGGACAGTCATCCAGGCACATCACAACACCCCCGCCCAGGGGCAGAGTTAGGGGCACCATGCTGTGTGTCAGTCTCGCTCAGACCAGGGCCCACTCTGGCATCTCCATGTGGATGGGTCCCGACTGGCCTCTAACCGGAGCCCTGTTGATGCTGCAGCTCTGGGTGGCCTGGCCTAGCTGGGAGAAGGGGCACTGTCTGGAGCTGCCCCCTATGGGCATGGGAACACTGTGGGGAGGGGACAAGATCTCACCTTTCCTCCTCCCCTCCCCTGGCCTTGTGGTGGCTATGACCCTTTCCTGGCTAAAGAGGGTCCCTAGAGCTCCCTCAGTCCTGGTCCCACCAGCAAATTGGAGTTGTGGGTGAGGGTCCTCACTGCCCAGGGACACAGCATGCTGCCTGCACTGCCCCCCCATTCTGGGAGGGAGTGAGACCCCCCTCGTTCTCCCTGCACCCTAGGAGCTGAGCGCTGTCTTCTCTGAGCCAGGAGTAGTAAGAGCCCCCCCCCCCGCCATTCCTCCTGCACCCCAGGAGCTGAGCACTGTCTGCTCTGAACTCGGGATGGATATGAAACCCACCCCACAGACCCTGCTGGGCTGCTGCCTCCAGTGCATCCCCAGCAGGGCTGGTGCTTCCATTTAGGTGACCTAGGCAGTCGCCTAGGGCACCAGGATTTGGGGGGGTGGCATTTTGCCGCCCTTGGCGGCAATTCAGCGGCGCGGGGGTCCTTCTGCACTCCGGGTCTTCCGCAGCAATTCTGTGGCGGGGCCTTCACTCGCTCTGGGACCCGCTGCCGAAGTGCCCCGAAGACCGGGAGCGCGGAAGGACTCCCCCGCCGCAGAATTGCCACCAACGACCGGGAACGCGGAAGGACCCCCGCCTAGGGCGCCAAAAATCCTGGTGCTGCTCCTGATCCCCAGCCCAGCCTTGGACCTGAGTGAGGATCCTAGTTCCCAGCCCGTGGGGCGGTCGGGGCGAGAATGGCCTTGCAGCTGGGCGGGGTACTCTGGACACTGGTCTCTTCCCTGGCCTATAGGTCCTGCCCACACCCTGCAGTCACGCTGCACAGGCTGACTTGAGCGTGGGCTCTCAGGCTACCTGGCAGCAAACCCCTCATGCCATGCCAGTGCTCTGGCTGCTGGCTCCGGGTAAGGCCAGGTCATGCAGCCCTGCCCAGCGTCCTGTGGGCTCCTTCCTGCTGGAGACAGGTTTCCTCATTGATTCAGACTTCGTCACCCACACTCTTGTCCCTCGGTGCCCTCCAGGCAAGACACCTATCACCACAGGTGGCCCCCTTTGCTCCACAGACCTGCCCCAGGCCTCACCTCCCCAACTAAGCTCCACAACCTCCTGGGAGGGCCTCAGGGCAGCAGTTTGCCTGCTCTGCCCTGCTGATGGCTCCATGTAGGGGTGATTGATTACATATGCGCTAAGGAGGGGAACAAGGCACCATCAAACACAGCTCCCTCTCCTCACCTGGCCTCTCCAGGAGCACCCAGGGCCATAGAGCTGCTGGGGGACGGGGCTCTCCCACCAGCCTGAGGCAGGTGTGATTCCACTGGTACAGCCGGGGGTAGCTCGCGAGTCCTAGCCGAGGGTGGAGGTGGAAAGGATTCTCTTCCCCAGGCTATAATCAGACTCTAAACTCAGCAATAAAAGGTTCCATTGCAGCCATAAAGCCATGTGCAAACAAGTCCCAGGGTCACGTGAGGAGCACTGCTGACTATGGCTTGTGGGCCAGCCATGGGGTGGGGGGGTGCAGAGGGGATCCCAACTAGCCCCACCTTCCAGGGAGCCCAGGGAAGGCTTCTCCACCTCTCTCTGAAGCTGCTGAACCTTCCCTCCTCTGAGAAAAGAGCGAACTCTGCCTTGGGCTGGACATACTCTGCTGAGGCTGGGCAGCATGATACAGCCACAGGTACTACAGTCTTGCCAGCCAGGGCCCTCCTTAGGCATACGCAGCTGCGTAGGGCACCATGAAATTTGGGGCATCGAATTGTCCCAAATTTCATGGTGCCTAGGCAGCTGCGTGCTGCATATGCGGCAGCCCCAGCAACCAGTCCTATCCCTTGGCCGCCCCCCCCCGCAAGAGGCAAGACCGTCCCTAGGGTGATGTGGGGCCCCAGGTGACATCCTCCACCCTGCCTCTTCACCTTCTCCCCTGCTCCACCCCTGGCCCGCTCCGCCTGCATTCCACCTCTTCCCCCAGCGATCCTGCACTCACCGGCAGCTGCAGGAAGCAGAGCAACCCGGAGCAGCCTGCTCTACTCCGCCAGCTCCCAGCCGCGGCACTCCGCTTCCTGCCGCCGGTGAGTGCAGGGAAAGGATTGCCCCCGGCACTCACTGGTCGGGAAGCAGAGAGACGCGGCCCCAGCCCGCTCCGCTTCCCTTGCCCTGGCCCAGCCATATCTCTCAGGTTGGGGAAAGGACCGCCCCCGCGGCTGGGAGCTGATGGCAGGGCTGCCCAGAGGATTCAGGGGGCCTGGGGCAAAGCAATTTTGGGGGCCCCTTCCATAAAAAAAGTTGCAATACTATAGAATACTGTATTCTCATGGGGGCCTCTGTGGGCCCCAGGGAAAATTGCCCCACTTGCCCCCCACCCCCTCCGGGCGGCCCTGGGAAAAATAAACATTTAAAAACCTTCTGCATCTCAGTACAAACCCAGTTTTGAGAAAATTTCTTTTCAAGTCACCTTTACAAGGTATTACTGGTTCTCAGCATCAGCTAGTGCTAAAAGGCACTAAACCTCATTAAAAGGGTTGGACAAATATTTTCCATTAAAACTTTTTTTGGATCGAAAACTAGGGGTTTTTAAAAAGCAGAAAAAATCACGGACAATGTCTGCTTTCCTTCAAAATTTGTTGTGTTTTTTTTTAATTGAAAAGCTGAAATAAGTCTGCCAAAACCTGAATATGGTTTGGGGTTTCAGAAGTGTGTGGCCAAATATTTGCTGCTTGCTGTGTTTGATTGTTTAAAGAAACAATAAAAAAATTCTGCTTAAAAATAATCCCAAACTTTTGCATTTGAATGGAGTTAGATGGCTTAGGAGGCCCTTGATCTTCTCCAAAAAAAAAAAAAAAAACGCACACACAACAACAGACAGACAAAGACTTTCCTCCTCCCAGATTTGAAAGTATCTTGTCTCCTTCTCGGTCCTGTTGGTCAGGTGTAAGCTAGGTTATTTGAGCTTCTTAACCCTTTACAGGTAAAAGAGGAATTAACCCTTAACTGTATGTTTATGACACACTCTAAAATCTTATCAGATGTCATCGCTCAATCTGACGGGGGCCCTAGTAAGCCAAAGTCCTTCCAGTCCTTCTGGAAGGGTTGCCGCTTTGGTCAGAAGGACTTGTCTGCTTGCTGAATCAAAAGAAGGCCAAGTCAGTTTAAATGCAAACTTTTTATGCCAAACATCCTTTCTTAGTCCATTGGTCTCTGGAAAACCTAGTTTGAACCTGTTTATGCAACCGTCCCCAGGCATGGACCCTCTCTGGAGGTCTTTACAACCTGAGTGATTCACCTTAAATCACCATCCACTTCTTTTAGTTCCTGGAGGAGCTGTGGTATCATTCCCCCTCACTCTCCTCCACTGCCCCAAGTTGCATACAGTCCCTGGCCCACAGTGATACATAAACCATTCATAAGCTTAATACAGTATGTATCCCCAGAGATACTGCACAAGTATCTTGCAACATATGTCATAACAACCTAGTATGATATTAGTCTCTTTTGTAGCTGCATCATATTGTTGATACATTCGCTTTGTGATTCACTATAATCCCCAGATCCTTTCCAGCAGTACTATTCCCCATTTTGTAGTTATGCATTTGATTTTTCATTCCTAAGTGTAGTACTTTGCACTTGTTTTTATTGAATTTCATCTGCTGATTTCAGACCAATCCTCCAATTTATTAAAGGCTGTAATGGGGTGCGTCCGGGGCTCAACCCTCTGAGGGGAGGAGGGGAGCCACACCGGCCCGCTGGTCTCACCTCGGCTCTGCCCTGTCCCTTTAAGGCTAGACAACAGAGTCAGAGTCCACTGGGGCTCAGGCCTCTTGCAGCAGGGCTGAGCAGTAAACAGTACAAGGGAAGCTCAGGCCTCTTGCAGCAGGGTTGAGCAGTAAACAGTACAAGGGAAACTCAGACCTCTTGCAGCAGGGCTGAGCAGTAAGGTGAGGGGGATAACTGCCACCCGTAAGTGGGGTGGCAGGGGGGACACAGGCCCACCCACTCCACTGTGTCCCGGCCCAGGGCCCTAGGCAGCGGTCGTTACCACTGACGGTCAGTGGGGATCCTGACCACAACACAGTGACATGGGTATTGTCTGGTCAGCAGCCTGACTGAGGTTGGCTGCCCCCGGGCCACTTCCAATATCCCCCTCGGGTCCTGCCTGGTCCACAGCGTCTGGTCCCGCCGGGAAGTCCCACTGCATGGGTTCCTTACAACCCGGGCTGGGGGGTAGATCTGGTAGCTCCTCGGGGAAGTCCGGCCAATTCTGCTCCAGGGGTTCCTCGGGGTAACAGCAAGGTAGCGGGGAGGTTCCTGGTGGCTCCCCCTCATAGGTGGTCCCTGGCCCACAGTGATACATAAACTATTCATAAGCTTAATACGGTATGTATCCCCAGAGATACTGCACAAGTATCTCGCAACATATGTCATAACAACCTAGTATGATATTAGTCTCTTTTGTAGCTGCATCATATTGTTGACACATTCACTTTGTGATTCACTATAATCCTCAGATCCTTTCCAGCAGTACTATTGCCTAGCTAGTGTTGGTGGCACCAGGCATGGCCCAGTGTTAACAGAAGGGTGGAAAATGACAGTGCCAATGAAGGCTCCCTGTATTAGGCCTCTGCTTGTCTGAACCGCTTCCATGTTTAAACTTTAATTAACCCCACAGGCTAGATGGAAAGAATGGAATGTGTGGCAACTAGTTATCAGTACCAGGAGGCAATTATACAGCCTGCTTGCACCTGGCTAAAGGGAGTGAAACAGAATGACCGGTCAAGAAAAGTTACTAACGAGATAATATATTTTTTGCCAAGTATGATCTAACCTGTTTAGAGTAATTGCTACGTTATAATGTATTTGCTGTATGGGAACTGAAAAGGAGGGAGAAGAGGGGGGGGAGGGGGGAGCTGGGCATTGGGGGTAATAGACATGCTTAGCTAAGATCATGTATAAAGACAGAGAGCTGCTTGTCTGGGGTGTGCTTGATCTGAGGCGTGTGCCTCCAAGCATCCTGCGCTTTGAGATCTCAAATAAACTTTTTTTTGCTTCTCCACCCTGGTGTGTCTAATTGGAGCGAGGCACTCCGGGCAACGAATCACTGTTGCTGTAGCCTCAGGCCTTTTTGTGCCGGCAACACTAGTTATCCCCCATTTTGTAGTTATGCATTTGATTTTTCATTCCTAAGTGTAGCACTTTGCACTTGTTATTATTGAATTTCATCTGCTGATTTCAGACCAATCCTCCAATTTATCAAGGGCATTTCAAATTCTAATCCTGTCCTCCAAAGTGCTTTCAACCCCTCCCATCCTGGTGTCATCTGCAAATTGCATAAGTGAACTTTTGACTCCATTATCCAATTGATTTATGAAAATATTGAATAGTACTGGACCCCTGTGGGACCTGCTGGACACATTTCCCCAGTTTGAAAGTATATCATTGATAACCATTCCTTCATTACTGTCCTTCACCCACTATTTCACCTACCTGCACATGACTGAGCCATAGAAGGCAGGCCAAGCACATACTTGGCTAAAATAATGTAGAAATATCTTGTGGTTAATCTGAAGAGCAGAAATACACTATTTTTCTTCTTTGCCCAAGGAGTGACTCAGTTATAGGTCAGAAGGAGGAATGTGCTCATGCCATCCAGCAAAAGTAACAGTTTCAGCCAGATATCTAGGCACTGGGACAGAGGCTGGGTGAGAAGCTGAGGGTTAAGGTAAGCAAGCTATATTTAGCAGGTGCCCCCTATAAGATGGAACTCAGGCCAGTGGGCCATTCAGGCTAGGCATAAGGAGCATACAGAAGCCTGTGAGGTTACAACTAAAGCTGGGTGATTTTTTTGTTCAATCAAAACAACATTTAAGAAAAAATGTATAAAAAAATGTTGTTTCATTCAACTTTTGTTTTCCACTTAAATTAAAGTCTTTAAAAATGGTTTTCATTGAGCTTTTCCTCTCTTGGGCTTTCCTTCTCCTCGCCTCCTTTTCCCTCGGGGGGCGGGGAGAGAAAAAGGTAAAGAGGGAGAGAAAGGAGGTGGGGTAGAGGGGTAACAACAAATTGAAAACCTTAGAGGCTTTTTTGGTTCTTGTTTCACCAGGAAGCAGAAAAACAAAAACAAACAAATAAAAACCCTGCTAAACATTTCAAATGAAATGAGGTTTTTTTAGAATCCCTGACCCATCCTGCTCCTTGTCCCCTGACCACCACCCGCCCCCGAGACCCCCCAATTCAACCCCCCTTCCCTGTCCCCTGACTGTCCCTGGGACTTCCTGCCCCTTATCCAATCCCCCTGGCCCCAGTCGCTTACCCCCACCTCCCGGCGCCTCAGCGCGCACGTCCAGGAGCCGCCCTGGGCAGCGCTGCAGCCACATGGCTCCGGAGGAGGGGCCTGAGCTCCTCCCAGCTCAGAGCCGTGTGGTAAGGGGAGGAGCTGCTCGGCCCGGAGCTCGCAGCCCTGCCCCCTTACCATGCAGCTCTGAGCGGGGAGGAGCTCAGGCCCGCTGGAGCCATGCGGCTGCAGCGCTGCCCAGGAAGCGCTGAGGTGCAGGGGGGATGGTGGGGTCGAGCCTCAGCTATTCTTGTGGGGGCTCGGGGCCTGGGGCAAATTGCCCCACTTGTCCCTCCGTCTGGGAGGCCCTGCACAGCCCACTGGCACCGGAGATGATGCAGGCAAGGAGCCTGAAGGTGCTGTAGGCTAGGAGAAGCACGTTGCACAGCAGCAGGAGCTTCCCCTACTCTTCAAGCACCAGGGGCTGGTGGCTCAACCCTCAGTCCACCCACTCCCCCCTTCCCCCAAGCCCCCATCTTTGACCTGCCTCTTCTCCCCTCCCACCTCCTCCCCCTTTACTTCCCACGCTGCGTCCTCGCTGCTCCCCCCCCCTTCTAAATGCTCGCAAGCCAGCTGATTGCCCTGGGCAGGAGGCAGGGAAGGAGGGGGATCCTGCAGGTGGAGTCCCTTGTTCCTCTCCCCTCCCTCCTGCCTGGGGCAATCAGCTGGCTTGCTGCGTTCGGGAGGCAGGGGAGGGAGGGGGAGCCTGCATGCTGAGTCCTTGCTCCTCCCCGCTCCCTTCTGCCCCAAAATGCCGCAAGCCAGCTGATTGCTGCGGGCAGGAGGCAGGGGAGGAGGGGGAAGGCGCTGATCCGCGGGGTCTGCCGGCGGGTGGGAGGCGCTGTAGGGAGGGGGAGCATAGGGAGGCTGCCAGCTGTGGAGAAAGCAGGCAGCCAAACGACGCAAGAGTGGAGCAGTGCACAACTTTAAATAAGCATGTTCTCTAACGGATCAGCAACATAACAATGAAACAACGTTAACCGGGATGACTTAAAGTGAGGAGTTACTGTATTGCACAGGCACTTGCTGGGGGAGCAGTGGGCCGTGGTGTCAGATGATCTAAGCAGTCTCATAGCCCCCCTACTCAGTACAGTGTCAGCTAACTAATCCCATCTGCCTGGTGCTCTGGGGGCTGAGTGTCTGGTGGCCTATTGTGAGGGGCTCACTAACTGTTCCTGGATGGGACTGGGCTCCCAGCCATGGGAGGTGTGTCACAGCCAGCTATGCATGTAATCATGGCATGCCACTACCAGCTGGGCTGATGTCACCCACCATCGTCTAGCCCTTTTAACTTCTTGAGAGTAGCGGGGCCCATCCCTGGCCCAGCTGAGGACTGTACTGGCAACCATATAGACAGTGTTAGTCTGCAGACCGGTCCATGGAGACTGCCAAGCAACTTGGACTGAGATGGCACATGGTACATGGGGATACATAGTCCTTGCACAACACTGGGTAGAGTAGTCCGCAGGGTACCCCAGGCCAAGCTTTGTCTAGTCCTGCTGCATCCCTGGCCAGGTGGCGTTGAGGAGGCAGGTAGCCCATTGCTCAGAGTGGCTGCAGGTGGTTAGTAGGAAGCACCAGAGCCAGTGCCAGGAGTTACAGTCTGACCGTGTCACCGCTCCCTCCTGCCCCATCCCCCCACTGGATTCTCCTCAGGATTCTCCCCAGACTGTTGGCTCCAGGGCTGCCCCCAACTGGGACTGGCAGGAGCAGGATGGTTAGGTGTGGAGCTGCTTGGCACAAGGGCAGCCTGGAAGCACAGGCACAGGCCTGGGTAGCTGCCAAAGTACAGTCTTGTTATGCTGTGCAGCCAGGGGGCACTGGCAGAACAAAGGACAGGCCGGCTCTAAGGGCAGGTCTATACTTACCTGCCGGGTTGACGCGTAGCGTTCGACTTCTCGGAGTTCGAACTATCGCGTCTAATCTAGATGCGATAGTTCGAACTCCGAACGCGCTCCCGTCGACTCCGGAACTCCACCACTGCGAACGGCGGTGGCGGAGTCGACGGGGGAGCCGTGGACTTCGATCCTGCGGCGTCTGGACGGGTGAGTACTTCGAACTAAGGTAGTTCGACTTCAGCTGTAGCTGAAGTCGCGTACCTTAGTTCAACCCCCCACCCTAGTGTAGACCAGGCCTAAGAGAGCAGAAATGGTGCCTGGGGAAGTGTATGGCATGGCATGGGCTTGGCCTGCCAGGGAGCTACTGGGGATGTGCGGGGGAGCAGCGCCTTGGCACAGCTAGCAGAGGACAGTTTTAGGTGGAACTTGTGAAACTCTGGAGCAGAGAACGAGAGACCGGGTGGGTGAGGGAAGGCGGTGCTAACACTGCCGGCAGGGCCCCAGGCTGCATGCAGAGAGCTGCCCAAGTGCCCACTTCATCAGACCCCGGGCCCGGCCTGGGACCCCAGCCACCTCCTGTGGTGACTCCAGCTCCTCACCCCCTTTTCTAGCTCTTTGCACTGCCCCTCATCCCCCATCCCATCTCCACAGAAGTAGCCTATGACGGGTTCCCCTCAGAGAGCCACCTGGAACTGGGGTATCACTGAGCCCTTTGACCCACCAGCCTGGGCTCCTTCCCAGCTGGTAGTGCTGCTGTGACAAGCTGCAGACCCGCTCCCGGTCCTACCACCAGCATTCACACAGGCAGGGACACACCCAGCTGCAGATACATGCCAGCTGACCAACCACTGCATGAACCAACAATAGAGAGGCAACAGCCAAGTTTATTAACTACAAAAAGGTAGTTGAATCAGCAATTTCTCACCCTGACTGATGATACAGGCAGGCTTGCAGATTCTTAAGGCTTGGGCTTGCTTTGCAGCTTGGGATCCCCACCCCTGTTCTATGTTCTTTTCTTTCCGAGCTTCTCTCAGGTGTTGAGTTGTGGGGGAGTGAAGAACAATAGATGATGTCACTCCCTGCTTTATATAGCTTTTCCATATAGCAGGAACCCTTTGTTCCAAAACCAGTTCCCAGCCCAGTTTGTGGAAAAATACAGGCATCCAAAATGTAGTCCAGAGTCATGTGGCCTGGCCACATGTCCTTGTAGAGTCATAGCAGCCATCAGTGGTTTCCCCAGGAATTGAAATTAGTGTGTGTGTGTGTCAGGGCCAATGAGAGGTGAGACTGTGAGGGTGAAGGTGGGCTATATGGCACCATAGTAAAAACTGAAAAAAGTTTCATGACCATTTTATTAGATTAACTCATGTTTTTAAATCATCACACAAATTAAAGTTGGGTATTCAAGCCTTCTATGAAGCACTATGTCTACATCCTTCTTGGTTTCTTGTTATAATTTTGTACAACTCTGTTAATGAACTTCTTGAAAGCAACACGTTCATCTTTGGTGGCTTCTTGTGTGTCCGGTACTTCCTTTCCTTCAGTCTGGGATGGGATGTTAGATGGGGTGGGATCTGAGTTACTACAGAGAATTCTTTCCTGGGTGCTGGCTGGTGAGTCTTGCCCATGTGCTCAGGGTTTAACTGATCGCCATATTTGGGGTCGGGAAGAAATTTTCCTCCAGGGCAGATTGGCAGAGGCCCTGGAGGTTTTTCACCTTCCTCTGCAGCATTGTTCAGGATGAACAAGTGACAATGCACTTAACATTGGCCTCCAGTTTGTAGTGTGTTAAATAGAAAGTAGGATGCCACAGCCATGTTTGTTCACATAAACTGTGTTGTGTCTCCAGCATTCTTAACAGCCTCATTAAGTACTTCTAAAATTGGCTTTGAAAGTGGGCTTATAAGGCTTTCTGCATGTTGATGCACTCCAGAGGCCTGGTGTTTTGCAGCCTTTTCACGTAGTTTGTCAGCATTGGCTTTGCTGATCGGTTTGACAAACCAAGCTCCACTTTTACCAATTATAGCATTGGGAAGCTTTCCTTCTTCGTAAGCTTTTTTGCAAGAGGTGCGCCAGTAGCCATCTTTTGTAACTTCAGTAAATGAGAACACTTTGACCGACAAACATCGGGAACTGCCTTTAGGTTGTGGAGACACTGTTTCTTCAGTAGATAGCTGTATTTGTGCTTCAGTCTGGTCGGATGTAGATATACCACTTGAACCTTCAGATGACATGTTGATATATTCTTGGTTCTTGATGTGTTCTTCACCTTAGTTAGTTTTTGAGGCCTTTGAGTAGAAAAATTGTTGTATTGTTTTTTGTCTTTTCATTTTCACTTTGACCTGCAACATATAAAAGAGATATGAATAAAGTAAATGTTTTGTTAGGATAATGCATATTTAACATACGGATAATGCTAGTTACACCAAAACACATAACAGGTCTAGATTTCTAAAAAAATATAATTTAAAAAAAATGTATTTAATTTAAATTGACTTTTGAAAAGTAAGCCATCATGGGATAGAGGGAAGTCCTCTCATGGATCAGTAACTGGTTAAAACATGGGAAACAAATGGTAGGAATAAATTATCAGTTTTCAGAATGGAGAAAGATGAATAGTGGTATCCCTGAGGGGTCGGTACTGGGACCATTTCTGTTCAACATATTCATAAATGATCTGGAAAAATGGATAAACAGTGAGGTAGCAAAATTTGCAGATGATACAAAACTATTCAAGATAGTTAAGTCCCAGGCAGACTGTGAAAAGTTACAAAGGGATCTCTCAAAACTGGGTGACTGGGCAACAAAATGGCAGATGAAATTCAATGTTGATAAATGTAAAGTAATGCACACTGGAAAACAATCTCAACTATACATACAAAATGATGGTGTCTGAATTAGCTGTTAACACTCAAGCAAGAGATCTTGGAGTCATTGTGGACAGTTCTCTGAAAACATCCACACAATGTGCAGCGGCAGTCAAAAAAGCAAACAGAATGTTGGGACTCATTAAGAAAGGGATAGATAATAAGACAGAAAATATCATATTGCCTCTATATAAATCTATGGTACATGCACACCTTGAATACTGTGTGCAGATCTGGTCACCCCATCCCAAAAAAGATATATTGGAATTGGAAAAGGTACAACTAAAATGATTAGGGGTATGAAACAGGAGGAGAGATTAAAATGACTGGGAATTTTCAGCTTAGAAAAGAGACGACTAAGGGGGGGATATGATAGAGGTCTATAAAATCTTGACTGATGTGAAGAAAGTGAATAAGGAAATGTTATTCAGTCCTTCACATAACACAAGAACTAGCAGTCACCCAATGAAATTAATAGGCAGCAGCATTTAAAAAAACAAAAGGAAGTACTTCTTCACGCAACACAAAGTCAACCCCCGTGGAACTCTTTGCCAGGGGATGCTGTGAAGACCAAAACTATAACAGGATTAAAAAAAGAACTAGATACATTCCTGGAGAATAGGTCCATCAGTGACTATTAGCCAGGATTGGGAGGGATGCAACACCATGCTCTGAGTGTCCCTAGCCTGTTTGCCAGAAGCTGGGAATGGGCAACAGGGGATGGATCACTTGATGATTATCTGTTCTGTTCATTTCCTCTGAAGCACCTGGCCTTGACCACTGTTGGAAGACAGGATACTGGGCTATATGGACCATTGGTCTGACCCAGTATGACCATTCTTATGTAAAAATTAATTATAATAATACAAATGTTTAGTACAGAAACTCCCCAACATAATGACCTCTCAAGATAGCAACGATGTGAGATAACAACCTTGGCAAATAATGCATTTTAAAAATCTTGGCCTACTAGGAAACATATTTATATAAGTGTCCATTCCCAGTCACAAATCTAGCATTCTAGAGCAAAGTCACTAAAATATAGTCCAACAAACAAATGTTTATTTAATGTGCCCCTCACTTTTCCCTCCCACTCACCGGTGTTGTCCTTGGTCAGTGGAGACTCAGAGTTCAGAGGTGCTTTCATGTGAGTACACCTCCCAGGTGGGGGGCAAGAAGGCACCTTGCTCATTCCTCCAGCTGCTCACTGTTTGCTCTGGCCACTGCTGTTCGTTGTGCCACCGTTCACTCCATTGCTCTGTTGCCAATGGCTCTTTGCCATCACCTTCTGCTGCCACCTGCGATTGTGACCTCTGTGAGTTGGTCTCTTGAGGTTCCACACAGATTTCAGTGATTTCAGCTGATCTCTCAGTGGGGGAACCTCGCTGCTAGTGCATCTGGGCTGTCTCTTCCACAGAAACACTATCCTCACAGCAGGACTAAGCACTTAGACCTGATTATCAGTGATTTTAGCTGCAGTGATCACTTAACAGAACAAAAGACTATGGAGCCTAAACAGCTCTGTCTTTAAACAGTGGAGAGGGACAGGTCTCCACCCTCTCTGGATGCCCTCAATCAATACAGGCTAAGTACAGTTCTACTGCCCTTTACTCATACAATAAGAACAACATTTCATCCGCCCCATTGTCCCCTCCCCCCTCATTCAAGTGATTTGTAACCAAACCCCAGCCAAAATCTATCACTTGGGCAACACAGCTCTGTTTGCTGGATACCTAGGTAGATTAGATGTGAATGTAAATACAGACTGGTCCTGAAGCCTTTCCCCCCAGCCCCAGCTCATCACTAGCTGTCAGGAAGAGCTCATTTAGGGTAGGTCTACACTTACCTGCTGGGTCGACGCGTAGAGTTCGACTTCTCAGAGTTCGAACTATCGCGTCTAATCTAGATAGTTCGAACTCCGAACGCGAACTCCGGAACTCCACCACCGCGAACAGCGGTGGCGGAGTCGACAGGGGAGCCGTGGACTTCGATCCCGCGGCGTCTGGACGGGTGAGTAGTTCGAACTAAGGTAGTTCGAGTTCAGCTACCTTAGTTCGACCCCCCCCCCAGTGTATACCAGGCCTTAGACTTTGCTTACAAATCATCATTTGAAATTATTAGGTTGGCCAACATCACTGAAATGAATGCACTGACATTGTCATAAAAAACAACAGCTGTATAAGGAAGCTAGTCTATGTTCATACTTTTCAAATCTATTATACTTTTTCAGATACACGTATTTTATCATACATTGTATATGCTTTTAAAGTGTGTATTAATGTTTCACTTTCAGTTCAAATTTCCAAACAGTCACTAAATTGGCATGTTCACAAAACTGGGGGCGGGTGTTGGGGAAATTCAGGGGGGGTGTATAAATCACTGGCAGCCATTACTTACAGGCTATATTGAGGAAGGCTCACCAGGTGGGAGATAAGATTCTCTTAAGTCCTGTTGTTTTCCCTAATGGCTCATTGCCCTGAATAGGTCCTTCCCAACCATCTATCTAAACTGGAAGCATCTGGTCTAGTGGGTGTTGCCCAGGTGTAACTACATTTGAAGTACAGATACATAGTCAATATTCATAACTGTAGATACAAACATGATACATGCATATAAATAGGATAATCATATTCAGCAAACCATAACTTTTCCAATGACACCCTATATGACCCATCTTGTACAAATTGCATCATAATTATGTCATAATCATATCATAATCGTACCCCTCTGATGAATATGGGGTGCAGTGTCACACAGCCATGGCCCCGCTCTGGGCAACAGCTGTGGTAAGGCTGGTGTGACTGCTTACAGGCCCCTGGCATGGCTCGGCTGCCTTCAGCCTGTCTTCTGGGGTTGAGGTACCAGGCTAACTGGAGACATGTGGGCTCAGCACAGGGCTCAGCTCATTATGCTCCAGCTCCAGGAAGGGTCCTGAGCTCCCTCTCTGTGCTGCCCAGGAAAGGCTGTGTGGGGAGGGCTGCTGGGCTGGGGAGAGATGCTGAGGGGGAGCTGTGAGGGAGGCGCCCAGGGCCTGGGTCCTCTTAGCCCAGTGCTGCCTGAGGAAGCCAGCTGGACGCTACCACTGCAATAGCCACTCACAGGGCATCTGGGGGCTTCCCTTCCTGGGCAGAGCAGACAGCGCGGAAAAGGGGGGCAAAGCCAAGGCTGTTTACTCGTCGGGAGGGATCAGGGCTGGGCTAGGGGGTGGATTTAGCTGAGAGTGGCTTTGGGTCGAGCCAAGCTCTGAACAAGCTCTCCCTGGCCAACTATTGCTGGAACTGGGGGCAAAGGCCTCAGGAGCAGCCTGGATTTGCACAGACCCCCCTACTCTGCCTAGGTGCACAGCAGGCCGGCTGCTTCGCCACAGGGAGCCGTTTGGGCTGGTTTGGGTTAAAGGCACTAGAAGCATGAATGCAGGGCTAATGCACTGCTGATCTCCTGATGGTATGCCTATGGGACAGCAGACTGGGCTTTGCCTACCATGGTGGAGGGGGACCCGGAACTCCCTCGCTGTGCCAGTGGGGACAGGTGTTCCTACCTGTGGGACCTGTCTAAAGATGCTGTTTGCCCCTCCCGCTTCCGTGACTAAAGACAGCGCTGATCAGACTGAGCTGGGAGTCCCGGTTTCCCCTCAGCGATCACTAGAGTTGCAGTCATTGCCAGGCGGGTCCAGGGCTGAGCCTTTGACCGGCACTGGGTAAACAACAGTGCAGAAGGGGCAGGAGCTGAAATCACTAAACACTGAGCCAGGGGGCACTGGTGGAACCTCAGCCTGTGGCATCGCAGCTCCAGAGGCAGAGGTGGGGGCATCACTCAGTGCTCCCAAGGCAGGGTGAAAAGCCTGCCTGCATGCTGGGCTTTGGCTGGCCTTGTACAGCAGAGGGTGAGCGGGGTGCTTATTTCTCAAGTGACTGGCCTGGGGTGGGTCTTCCCGCATATGGCCCTGACTTTCACACCTGGCCTGCTGGTATGTACTGCCACTGCAAAGTCCTGGAGGGACTGCTGGGGGCAGGCGGGGTCGGTCTTGCCCTTTGCAGCCTGCCACTGGCATCGTGCCCAGCCAGGGATCATGCTCTCCCACCCCTGCAGAGTCCCCCAGCACCAATCAGGTGGGAGACCCCCCTGCCCATCCTCCCACACCAGCCAGGGTGCAAGTGGGGGGAGCTTTTGGGAGATGGGGGTGATGGCAGGGCCAGGTCTAAAGGTGGGAGATGTTCATTGAGGGGGCTCAAGGGGTAGCTTTGAGGGTGTGGGGCAGGAGTGGGGGTGATGGCAGGGGTAGATCTGGAGAGTGGGGGGATGGCAGGGGGCAAGTGCGACTGGGGTGCTTGGGGGGGACCTAGTGCTATTGGGGGCAGATGTCTATCGGGTGGGGACAAATCTGCACATGTGAGTGATGCTCCAGGCAGGTGGGCTGTCTGGGTTACAAATAGTGCGAAAGAAACCAGTCAGCGAAGAGTTTCAGTATAAACACTTGCGGGCTAACTGCATGTTTGGACATATATATTTTTTGATAAAACAGCGTGGTCAAGAAAAAATGTAATGTCCCTCATTTCAAGGTGTATTGTCCCTCCTTGTCCCTTTTTTGGGGGTCCCTGTCCCTCATTTCAGAATCTGGTGGTTGAGAGGTATGGCAGCAAGTTAAAGGGACATTCACCTGTTGAACTTTCCCACTACCAGATGGGAAGCTGAGGCAAAGGGCTCCTGCCTAAGAAAGTGTGTGCATGTGTGTGTGTGTGTGTGTGTGTGTGTGAATTATTGTTTGCATAATTCTGCATCGTTGTTGTGGTGTTTTCCCAAATTCCTGCTGGGTTCTCTCCCCTCCTGATAAATGTTTTCTCCTGTTATACACAGCCTTGGGGCAGGGCTAGGGAGGTTAGTTTTGCAGGTGGAAGCTCAGGCTCTGGTTTGTAAGGCTAACTGGAACCCCGAGATCGGTGGCTACCAAATCGTGATGCCATCAGCGGACGGGGGTCACGGCAATCCCTGATGTGTGAGGGATGCTATTTGCTTGTCAAACTGGTGTCCTCCATGCTGTGCAGGGTCCTGGCGAGAAAGATTTCATTCAAATGGGGTCGTGCCATTGGGAGCCCTGCACTATGTATCGACTGCAGCCTGTGTTGCTGCTGACACCGCCCAGCCCAAGGATTACAGATGGTATCTAAATGGATTGGCAGTTCTGCCTATGGACCAAACATACGCACACACCCTGTCGCTGAAAGGTGGCGCTAAGTGCAGAGCTGCTGCCGTGGTTCAGCTGGGCAGATGGGCTGGGCCACGGAGAGCCCATGACCTCAGCCTCATGCTGGGCCACGCTCTCAGCCTGGCTGGGGCTCGACGCCTAGCTCTGCTGCCCGGCGGCGGATCTGCCTGGAGAAGCTCCTTGGCCTCCTTCTGTCAGCACCAGGCTTAGGCTGCTTAGCAACTGCTGTGCTTGGTATTTGTCCTGTTAGCAAAAGAGCCTCCCAGCAAGGGGCCCAGGCCGGTCATTCTAGGACAGGGAAAGTCTAAGTTGTTCCTGGGAGACAAGTGCACTGGGCACCAAGGGAGCACAGAGCGCACACAGGGAGTGGCTGAGCGGTGCCCTAGGCTCCAGCAGGCCCCAGCAGCCCCTCCCTAGGATTAGGGTTAGGGACAGTCAGCAGAGTCAATGGAGAAGGCTGGGGTTACAGACAGGGAGCAGGGGAAGGACAGTGTGAAAATCAAACATTTTCATCTCAATGGCTGCACATGTCGAAAATGTCTGTGTCTCCCTCCCCTCCAACCCGCACCCCCTCCAGTACAATGGTTTGATTTTGAGCACCTGCTGTCTGATTTTTTTCTGGCTTAAATTGAACATTTTCCACCTTGGGTGGGTTTGTGGGAGTTGGTTTTTCAAGGGTGAACAAGGGAATTGAGCCCAGGTTAGATATTCTCTTTGTTAAAGAGCAGGAGCTCACCCACCCAGCACTCATCTCCCTGCGCTCTGGTTTTGTTACCCCTTTCCTCCATCCTCCGCATGAGGGTGCAGAAGGCCCCTGGAGCTCATCTTGAGCCTGTGCCACCTCTAGATAGCCCCTCTCTCTAGGGGCATCACCCGCAGGTGGCTTCTTAGCCCCACACCTTCCTGGCCCCAACCTGTGTGGCTGTTTTGGGCAGCTCTTTCACCTGCAGGGCTCCTGTCCTTCACCCCAAGACATCTGCTGGGGGAAGCAGCCTCACAGCTGGGTGTGGCCTTGCAGCCTGTTTTTCCTGTGCGGAGATGGGGTTCCACACACCCACACAGCCCCCAGGTAACAGGCACAGCTCAGTCTGTGCTCACCCTGCTCTCTCAGAGTGCCCCATTATCACTCTGCTAATTGAGAGAATTATCTTTGGACTCTGCAGCTGTCTTGGCTCCCTTGGGGGGCTTCAAGCCAGGGGTGCAGCAGGCTATCTAGGGGGAAGGTAAGCTTGTTGCAGCAAACCTGCTAGGGGACCTGGGGCCCAGCCGAGGCCACGGTTTGTGACTACAGGGGCTGCATTCAGGCTGCTACCATGTTTGGGTGTTTTCATTTGACTCAGAGCTTCCCTTCCAGGGAATTGTTGACATACTGGTGGCAGAAACGAGAATGCCTGTGTGTCACTGGCATGGGAGAGGCTGTGCAGATGGCCTCAGGACACCAGCACCGCGAGGCCCAGGCAGATAGCACCCCTCGGGGCAGGACTCAGCATCTTGGACGTGAGCAGCCGAGTCTAGGGACAGGAAAGGGCAATTCCGTCCTCCCACTTCATGGATGCAATGCTGGTGAAAGGGGCTGGCAGAGCCTAGGCAGGGACTGATCCCCCCACTGCCCTCTGTCCAGGTGCCCCCGCCTCTGCCCTAGGGGAGAGGGGTGTTCAGTTGTCACGGAGTCCCTAGGCGATGCTCTGTAACTGCTCCCCACAAAGCCAGTCAGGACTTTGGGGAGCCTCCTCTCCCTCGGAGCAGACTGTCTTCAGGGCAAGAAGCTCACACGGCTTTACCTTCCTGGCTCTTACCTTGGAGCATTCAGCATATGCCCCTCCGTGCACTTCCCACAGCGAGTCTGCCCAGGCAGGGTGCTGGGGAAGCCACAGGGCCCTGCACCCCAACTTCGCAGTCAGACGTGACTCTTAGCCAGCCAATAAAACAGAGGTTTATTAGATGATAGGAACACGGTCTAAAACGGAGCTTGTAGGTACAGCGAACTGGACCCCTTGGCTGGGTCCATTCTGGGGCCCAGCGAGGCAGACCCCCACGTCTGCCCTCACTCCTCATCTCCAGCCAGCTCCAAACTGAAACCCCCTCCAGCCCCCCCTCTCTGGGCTTTGTCTCTTTCCCGGGCCAGGAGGTCACCTGACCTCTTTGTTCTCCCACACCTTTAGCATCACCTTGCAGGGGGGAAGGCCTGGCCATTAGTTGCTAGGTGACAGAGTGTCGGCCAGAAACTGAGGCACCCACACAGTATTCAGAGGAAACATTAAGAACAGCCCCACTTAGTTACATCAGTCTCTGGGGCCTCTGGCCCCCTCTGCTGAGTCTGGGTTCAAAGTGCCGGCTGTGAGGCTCAGGGACAGGACTGAGACCCAGCATGCTCATTCCACCCAACAGCTGCTCTCAGCTGGGCAGGCACTGCATCCAGGCCTACCAATCACCTGGAGGGGTACAGCTCCTGAGCCCTAAGCTAGCTGAGGAGGAGGCCACAAGCTGTGTGTGTGTGTGTCCCTCTGGGTGGTCTCATGTAGTCTCTCCAGCAATGCCATCATAGGGTTATGTGCAAGATCCCCCATACCAGCCAGTGAGAGTAGCAGTCTGTCTGTGAGGGCTGTGCTGACCCATGGGAACCCTTCCTTGCTGTCCCTTGCAGTCCTGCTGCACAGGGGGAAGCCAAGGCAGTATGCTGCACCCTCTCCCATCAGAACCCCAGGAGAAGTGATTTCCATTG
Organism: Mauremys reevesii; assembly: GCF_016161935.1. Lineage (NCBI taxonomy): Eukaryota > Metazoa > Chordata > Testudines > Geoemydidae > Mauremys > Mauremys reevesii. The sequence goes on along the minus strand of NC_052631.1, from coordinate 59,427,269 downwards.
GCCCCATTCTCTGCCAGATGAGCCCTCGAACCCCCCTGCTTCCTCCACCCTTGGGCATCACTGCAGGGGGCGGAGTGCAGGGCTGCTGAGATGGCACTGAGCCAGTTAGCATAGTTCTGAGACCCCAGCTCCTCCTCCAGCTGGCTGCTCTGTGCCCACTCTGCATAACTCTCCGTTGTGTGTGGGGACTGGTACCCAGCCAAAGGGATGGCATAGAATTGTCTCTGCCCTGGCCTGTCTCAGAGCCAGGACATGGGGCCGGGACAGTCATGGCTCCACTAGTAACTGGGCAGGGGAAAGCTGCTGAGCCACGTGGAAATGCAAAGATGGCTCTCCTGCAATATTTGCTACAAGGTCTCTGGGCATGGATCCCTTGTTGTTGCCCGGGGGATGCTATAGTTTGCTTTCATTTCCTGAAGTGCCACCCATCAAGAAAGTGGTACTTTTGAGTGTGCAGAGGCCCTGCCAACCAACGTGCTGGCACCAGTCTTGCTTTCATGGGGTGATGCTTAGGAGACTGGGGGCAGGGGTTGCTGGGCAAGAAACTATCAATCTCTCTGTAGCTCATCAAGGCAGAGCTGTGCCCAGGGCCGGCTGCAGGCACTGGCCCAGCAAGCAGCTGCTTGGGGAGGCCAACTGAGAGGGGCGGCACATCCGGCTCTTCGGCGGCAATTCAGCAGTGGGTCCCTCACTCCCTCTTAGAGCGAATGACCAGCTGCCGAATTGCTGCCAAAGACTGAAGCGGTGACGGTAGTGCCGCAGATCGCAATCGCAGCTTTTTTTTTTTCTTTTTTACTTTTTGCTGCTTGGGGCAGCAAAAACCCTGGAGCCGGCCCTGGCTGTGCACCAAACCAGCCGGCTGTGTCACCCCCCGGGAGCGTGCAGAGAAGGGTACCATGCAGGCAGCAGGTACGATGACCCACAGATAGGGCACAGCGAGCGCTTCCAACCCACAAACCCAGTGACTCTGGCAATGCTCTAAGACAGTGGTCTCCAAAGTGGGGTGCGCGCAGGAGGAGCGCTGCTGGAGCAGGGCTGCTTTTTTTTTTTTTGCTTCGACAGTTCGGCCGGGAGCAGGGGGTGCATGCTCAAAATTTTTTTACTGATGGGGTGTGCGATCAAAAAAGTTTGGAGACCACTGCTGCAGTGAGAGACTCCATACCCCAGGGAAAGCTGTCTGGGCTGTCCTGCCCAGTGAAGGGCTGCTCTCAGCTCACCTGTCTCAGAGCAATTCTGACCTGCGGTTACCCTCTGGACACCTGGGCCAAAAGGAACAAGCATAGCTGCTCTAAAGGAAGTACCACGCACTGCACCCTCCCAGGCAAATCTGGCTGGTAGGGCAGGCACTGCATACTAAACATGGCCAAGATGCTTTCCAACTGCCCCATTCATCAAGCTGACAGGCAGGACGAGGGCCGGCTCCAGGTTTTCTGCCACCCCAAGCGGCAGGGGGGCGGGGGAAAGCCGCAGCAGCGTGATTGCGCCGCTCCACTCTTCAGCGGCAATTTGGTGGCTGGTCCTTCGCTCTGAGAGGGAGTGAGGGACCTGCCGCCAAATTGCCGCCGAAGACCTGGACCTGCTGCCCCAATAGCGGCCGGAATGCCGCCCCTTGGTATTGGCTGCCCCAAGCACCTGCTTCTTTAGCTGGTGCCTGGAGCCAGCCCTGGGCAGGACTGGGTGTGCTGTGCCCAGCCACTGGATCAGGTCACTAATGAGGCCAACAAGCCAGGGTTCTCGCAGCGGGCATTACGGGATGTGCTTTCCCCATGGTGAGCGGTCGAGGGGGCAAGTCTGCATGGAGGTTGTTTGCTCAAGCACAGCTGGGGCATGAGCCTCTTGACTTGGCACCCACTTGTGCCAGGGTAGCATTTTGTCCTTTATTTCTAAATGGAAGATGTCAGCTTCATGGTCCTGGGTACCTCTGTGAAGCTCCAGAGCAGGGACAGCCTGGGCTGGGATAGTCCAGCTTTCCCCCTCACTGAGCCTCAGCCTGGCCACAGAGGGGCCCTCCGCAGAGGGCCAACATGGGTGCCCATTGGTACATTTGTTGGTGGTGGGGTCACTTGTTTGCCTCATGGCACCTGGGCCAGCCGGCTGCATCCAGGACCCTATTGATGAATGGGCAGATTCCAACAGGTCACCTTCTGACCGATCTCCTCTCGGGAGCCACCCAGCTTGTCTCCCTTGAGCCGAGCAAGCTGCTGTCACCCCCCAAACTGCCAGCTGTGCCCATGGGTGTCCCAGGAACAGGAGCACTCCTGCACTGTGCCCCAGGGGAGCTACAGATCCTCATCTGGCTCGCTGGACTGCAGCCTCTGAGCAGCTCTCACTCCACAATGTGCTGTTACCCTGGTTGTGCAGGTGGGAAATTGAGGCCCAGAGAGGCTCCGTGACTTGTCCAGGAGTCACAGGAAGCCCGCGGTAGAGTACGGGGCCAGCTGAGCAGTCAGCACTGCTGTTGACTCATCTGGGTTTGAGCATCAGTCTATCCGTGTCTCCAGACGCCCACCTCTCACCCTCGATTCCATGCTTCAGTGGGAGGCCTGACACCATCTGAGCTCCCCCTGCTGCTGGCTGTGCAGAGCGTGCTGTTCATCCTGAAAACAGTGCCAGGACTCACTGTTGCCGCAGCCTCTCGCCTGTGGCGGGACGTGAGCCAAGTGCAACTGCTAGGAGCTGGCTGTTGGCAGCACATCCCCCTGCATGCCTAGTGACGTGGCTTGTGCTTTAAGGATCCTGAGAAAACAAACTGTTCCCGCTCCTGAGAGCAGAGAAAAACCTGCTGGCAGGGTGCCTTGGGGAGCGAGTCTCCAGGGACCTTGCTCCCTGGGATCCTCATCAGACCAGCTGCACTCCATCCATCCTCCCGCTCCCAGCAACTGGAGCGTTTGGGGCACTCCCAGACCAGCAAGTGACTGGCTTTTCCTACTGGCTTGTCTGTGCATCTCTCCATCCACTATGGCTGAGACGCAGGCTGGTAGGGCCAGGGGCTCTTCACTTGCCTTTGGCAGCAAGCCTTCCCCAGGGGATTTTGTGCGCTCACAATGGAGTCAGAATCCTGGTGTGCCGCACTGGCTCTGGCTAGGCACCCTGGCCGGGCTGGGGGTCAGTGAGCATCGTCTGCGGGAACAGGCATTCGACAGGAAGCAGGGAATGAAATGGCAGCTGAAGGGAGGAGGACAATGGACAGCTAGTTGGTTCCTTGCCTGGCTCAAATGGCTCTGGAGCATCTTCCGCATAATTAATGACTAGAGAAACCTATGTCCCTGTGCTGAGCTCCAGCTGCGGCTCATTGGAGGAGGCACCACAGCAACTGCTCCCATCTTGCCTGGCACATCCTGGTCCAAGCACCACTTATTGATGGCCAGGACAGCCCAACCCCACCATGACATCGTCTGGCTCTGCCCCCACAAAACCCCTCCGAGGGCCAGGACCCTTCAGTGCCACCTGCCACCTGCCTGATCGCTGCTATGGTGAGCTCTGCCCAGACACTCAATGGGCCCTGATGCTTGATGTGCTGAGACAGACCCAGACAGGAGTGCACGGAGTCTGACGGCATGAGCACCCGGATCTAGAGGCCTCTGGCTTTACAGGTGGTGAACTGGTGTTGGGGACTTTAACCCCGACAGCGAAATTCGTTGTCTGTTCACAAAGAGACAGGCAACACCAGCAAGGTCCGATCTAAAGCCTTTTATTGACAAGTGCACGCATCAACAAAAGGCCGCTCGTCTCCAGTGAGAACCAGCCGCTTTTTACAGCTTAGCATTAGCCTATATAGACAGTTTTATTACGTCATACATCACTCACTTGAGCAAAACCCACCCCCCTTTGTTTAACAACTTATAACTAGACACTTTTAATATACACACATGCCTAGACTTTATGTCTACAACTTTAGATTATTAATTATATCTTAACAACACCCAAAAGTTAGAAATACAGGGGAGTTTTTAAACAAACCTATAACTCAACCAAAAAGTTAGAATCTGAACCGTGGGATGCTAGAGTTCCTTATCAGCTCTTCAAACACTGTCCTTAGCACAGCTAATGGTATGCCAGCCATGCAATCCCTGGTTTATCTCAGGCTTGTCTCACGTTTTCCAGGGCTCTGTTAAACAATGCTGCTTTTCAATACTTTTCCACTCTGGGATTACCCAGAACCTTTGCTAGCCTGATTTCAGTCAGGTTAGCATAACTGTTTTGTCTGCTATATTTTCATTCAGGCCTAACACTGGGACCCCTGGGGCATATCCGCAGCCCACAAGCGAGCGCACCAAGGGGCCTAGTGCATCCATCACTCTTGCCGTGCCTCACCACAGGAACAGCAGAGAACAGCAGCCATATGTCAGGGTGTGCTTAGCCCAGAACCCTAAAGCAGGCCATGATGCAGTCCCCAACCCCAGGCAAGCCCAGTAGGCTGGCAGCCGTCCCCTTCGCTGTACCACGTGAAGTCCAGCAGCCCCTTCCCACGCAGCCAGCAATAACACCGTGCCGAAACAGCCGTGGAAAGGGCAGCCTTTCCTCCCTGAGGAGGCCTTTCATAGCTCACCCCTCATGGCCCACACATGTGGATATGCAGGCTCTGGCCAGCATGCTGGCTGATGGTCCCTGGCTTGGAACAACTGGGTCAGCCTGGAGTTTGTTCCTCAGGTAGAAGGAAAATCTGAGTCATCACCAGGCTTTCTTCCACAGGGAAAGAAAATGAGAGGCAGGTGCTGGGGTGGCGGGGTGCTGAGCTTGAGAGTAGAGGCCATTGGGCTGCACTTCCCACTGGGCTCCTGAGGGGTGCCATCCAGCCAACTGGGATAGTGGGCAGCTGAGGAGGGGATGGTCTGTCTGAGGGGCAGCTATTCACTCCCTTAGCCAAGTATCAGAGGGGTAGCCATGTTAGTCTGGATCTGTAGACGGTCTGACGAAGTGGGTACTCATCCACGAAAGCTTATGTGCCAATATGTCTGTTAGTCCATAAGGTGCCACAGGACTCTTTGTCGCTTTTTATTCCCTTAGCCATTAGGAGTAGTAGCTATTCAAGCTGCTGGGAAAGGGAGGGAGGGGGGTCCCACAGAAAATTTTGACTTTTCATTAAAAAAACCTGAACAACCCGAACAGGTGTGCCTATAGTGCCACTCCAGGATCCAAGCAGAGCCTTACGCTGCCCAGCCCACACCGGCCTTGTGGGGGCCGGGGCAGCAGGGAGCAAGGCAAAGCCAGTTTGGGGGCTCCCCCTGACACAATGTGTATAGTGGCGGTGCTGAGAGCCATTGAACCAAACTGTATATAATGTAAACTATTTCTGGCTGAGGGGTGCGGCAGTCTCCCGCAATCTTAGTTCCAGCAGCTGTGCCCTGACCTGGGGAGGCCCCTGTGCAGCCACTCAGGCAGTGCGGCCGCTGGGCCCTCACTCTCTCAGCTCACAGCCTGGCTGGGTTGTTTGTGCCAGGTGCAGAGGAACACTGGGAATTCCGAGGGGCACTGCACTCTCTGTTATGTAAACGCGACCGGCAGCCATAGAGCTGGGAGCTGGGGTTATGCAACAGGAACAAAGCTCTGCAGCTGCTTTTCATAAAGTGTGCTTGGCTTGGCAAGTCCTGTGCCGCTGTGCATTGCCCTGGGCCATGGCTCTGCCCTCCCCTTGGTGAGTGAGCTGCAGAGCAGGCTCCGTGGCCCACTTTCTAGGCTGTGCAGCCATCATGATCACACAGCTCTGGGGAGAAGCGATAGGGGCAGTGATTTTTGCTCATGTCAGCCCATGATCCCCAAAAAGATGCACCAGATGCCAGTGGGGCACGGAGATGGTGCTGATGAGGCCACCACAGGTTATGCAGCCTGGCCTGGGGTGGAAAGTGCAGAGAAGAAGGCCCACGTGCTGAGCGGGGAGCTGCGGGAGCAGACCAGGGAGTGAAGAGACCAGACCATGAGGCCAGCTGGAATGTGTCCATGGAGGGGTTAATAGCAAAGGTGCTGGGGGCTGGCAGCCCGAGGCCCGGGTGCATGTAAGTGGCAGGCTGGTACTGAACTATGGCCTCAGGAAGGGACAGGGCTGAACAGCTACCCTAAAGCTGGGCTCAGAGCTGCTGGGTTCCTGTGCTGGTTTGCTTCTGCAGGGCCACATCAGACTCAGCCCAGGCAGGCAGGGAGTGGGTGCTAGCCTGGGTTATTTCGCACACAGCGAGAGTCATGCCAATGTTGCCCCCGGTAGCTCCACTGCGGCTGTTGAAGGCGCGTGGGGTGTGTGTGTTTGGATCGGGAGTGTGTGGGGGAGTCTGTCCTGTTACAGAATGTGATGGGATAAAGGGGGTGAAAGGGTTATTGTTGGCCTGAGAGGCCAATGAACCCACCTGGCAGCACGTTTAGAGGGCCAGGCCTAGGTACAGCAGAGTAACAGCCCTGCTATAGTTAAGGTTTAGACACAGTCCAGGTTTCTGTTTCAAGTTTGACTCTACTAAGTTCTCTGTAGTCTATCCGGTTACTCGGAGTGCCTTGAAATTTGGTGTGCCTCGCCAGGACGCAGGGTTCTGTTCCTGATCCAAATTTGGGGCTACTTGACCAAGGGGTTCCTGAGATAAAGTTGCCCCCCCCAAAGCATTTCTGAAAGTTGCTTGATTTTGGGAACCTTTTTGTGCTCACAGATAGTGGTGAAACCAGGGCTCAGACCATAGCCTCAGAGAATCCAACATTCGAGGGGTGCCCCAGCCAAGTGCATGCCCCCCCTTCCCTTTGGGAAAAAGCAAAATAAATTTGTTTTTGCTTCTTCCGTCTAGCATGTGGCAAAATTCTTGCGCTACATGAGGCACTACATGGATTAAAGTGAGCATGCGTGCACGGAGGAGTTATTAGCTTTGTTAGCCTCCTGGGCTTCCTGCTAGCTGGATAACTCAAGGGGATAAGCAACAGTCTTTTCAACCTGCTGCGCTCAGCCAGTGTCAGTAATCCTGTCTCGGAACGAGGGTGGAAGGCTATGAGGCTATTGCTAAAACCTGTCTCTGGCTAGGCTGGGTTTTATTTCGGCAGAATTGTTTGTGAAAAAAATTTGAATGTCAGGGGAGGGGCTTTTAGGGGGTGAAAGAGTGAGGAGAATTGGGGGAGAGGGGATGGAGGGATGGATCGAGGGGAAGGGGTAAAAGGGGATGTGTGGAAGGGGTTGGGGGCTCAGGTGAGATGTGAGTGGCAGGGGTCAGGAGGAGAATAGGGGCAGGGCCTGTCAGCCCCACATTCTCCCCTTCTGTGTGTGCCAAGATCGGGGGGATCTGAGCCCCTCACCCTACCTCTCATGTGAGCTGGGGGTTTTGGATTATTACCTAGGCACAGCAGCATATCAACTGCACTATGAGGTGATGATATAAACGTGGTAAGGATACAAACGAGCAGGGGTGCTGGAACATTCTGAATAGTAGGGGTGCTTAGAGCCATTGAACCAAACTGTAAACTGTGTATATGATGGAAACCATTTCGAGCCAGGGGGTGCAGCAGCACCCCCAGCATCCCTGGTTCCAGCACCTATGCAAACGAGATGAGGATACAAATGACCAGTAGCTCCTACCAACAAACATGTCTCTGTTTAAACAATTTGGAAACTAAATGGTAAAAACCCTTTGCTAATGCAGAGTTCAAGCTGCCAGGTGATACCTTGTGCCAGGCTCAGCAAAACTCAAACCTCTGAAAACCAGGAAATACAGAGATAAGGTAAATGCCAACACAGCCTTAACTCTGCCCTCTTTGAGTGATGCCCTGACATGCCCATGACACAGTCACTCCCACTTTGCCTTGTCACAGTAATGGGTTCCTGGGTGGGCCTGTCTCTAGTGCCCTCGGGATGTGAGCCCTGCCAGACCATGCTGCTCCAGAGGGCGTGAAAGCCCTGTGGTCTATCCCAGCCCTGATGGGCCATGGCTGGATACTTACAGACACCTCTCAGCCAATGTGCAGGGCTCCCTGGTTCCACCCCTGCTGGTGACTCCCTGCAGCACAGGCGGTGCAGCTTTGAATGGGGAAAGGGCCAGAGCAGATACACACCCAGCCCTGCCCTGGGCTAGCTGCCAGGCTGCCCCTGCTAGCTCCACACTAGTGCCTATTAGTGCCTCTTCACCCCGACCAAAAGAGACCTGGGAGCTGCTGACACAGGATGGCTCCTGCTCTGGGAGCAACTGCAGAGGGGCCATACCCAGCTGCAGCAGTGCTCACCGGCTGGCACGGCAGCTCAGATGTGCCATCCTGCCTGGAGAGCCCCATTGTGTCCAGGCCATGGGGGTTAATTCTGAATGGGTGGGGGGAGGTCTGTTTGCCCCTCCCCCTGGCTCTCAGTCCCCGCTACCAGGCTGTGACCCTGAGATTCTCAGAAGGAATCTTCCCTGGCAGTGGAGATGGCAGCTTGGCTAGCTGCTCCAGCCAAGTTCTGCAGCCCCATGTCTCTGGGTTTCCAGCAGAGTGCCAAGGGAGTGGTGGGGAGGGGGGACAACCTGCCTGTGCAATTCCCACCACACCCCCGCATACACGCTCCAGCCTGGAATAGCTGGAGAGCTTCAGGAATAGCCACTCTGGAAGTACCCAGCCCCAGAAATAGCCGGGGGCGGGCAGCTCACGCTTCCTGGCACAGCTCTGTGCTGACATCACGTCCTGGTTCTGGCTCTGGCTCTAGCATGCATGGACATCACGTCCACGCATGCTAGGGCCGGGCTGCTATTCTTAGCCGTCTCGCTGGCTGCAAGGGCATGTCCTCGCTGGGTGAGTCTGAGCACCCGCACTGCAGCAAATGCTCTAAGGGCTATGCCAGGGCTCAGGAACCCTTTGGTGCCCCTGGAGTCTGCGCTCACTGGAGAACATGGGAGCTGCCACATGGGGAGAGACCCCCAGCCCATCCACCCCACTGCCCTGCCCCCAGCAACGGCCAACACTGCATGACCAGAGGAAAGGGGCAATAACCCCATCATACACCAAGGGGGCATTTCCCTCCTGACCCCAGCTGACCCTGACATCAGAGGGCTGGCGGCCTGAGCCATTTTATGTCAGCAAGCGTCAATGCAGGCACTGGTCTGAGTCACAGAATCCTGCAGCAGCTAGTCCCACAGATCTGTCCAGTGCTGCCTTTCACCTGTGTGTGCTGTGGATGGCCCTTCCACTGCAAGGGCTGGAGGTGCCTGGCATATCAGAAGGGGTGGCTGTGCCAGAGGCACTTGATGGGGCTCTGAACCTGGGTTCATTGCCAGCCTAACAGGCTCCCTGGGTGACCTTGGGCAAGTCACGTCCCCTCTCTCAGCCTCAGTTTCCCCATCTATAGCATGAGGGGTACTGATTCTTCCTCCTGTCACTGGGCTGGGTGAGGATGAATTTGCTCATGTGTGCACGCACTGAGGGGCTATTGAAATGGGGCCTGTACAAATACCACGCTGGATCTGTGAGGGTGAATATCGTTGCCTTCCCTTTTCTGCCCATTGTTGCTAGGGCAGGGCTCGCTCTTGGCCTTTCTCCCCTCTCTCTTCAGGGGCATTGTGGGCACACTTACCTATCGCACATGCCCTGGCACGGGGCTGAGGCGCCAGCGTGCATGACTGTTCTGGAGCCGGCTGCCAGTCCATGGAGGCCCTGAGTACTGCGCCTGGCATGCCAAGGGCACCGGTAAGATTGGGGATGCCATGCAGCCTGTGGCAGTGGGCAGAGTGGGCTCTGGCTGAGGCCTCCCAGGGTTGTGGCTGTATTTAGTGCCCATCCTACCTCAGCCAGTGCTGCAGTTCCCAGAGCCATTCTCTGCCCACAGCCAGCGTGGAGTGTGGAGCAACGCTGCTTCCGAACACAGCTGGTTTCAACACTCCCTCCACTGCCAGTCAGTTATTTCAACACCTGCTGGCTCCCAGGATCAGCACAAGCTGCATGGGGCTCCAGGAAAACAAGCCCGAAAGTATGTCAACAGGTTGGCCAAGATGTTTCAGTGACGGGCTGGAGAAAGGAGAAAGGAGAAGCTGGCCCTGCGTTGAAGGGGCAGGCCCCAGATGCCCCTCGTGGAATGGACCAGGGCTGAGAAGCATGCAGGGCAGAATGACCAGGGGCTCCAGGACTGGGCATGTGATGGGGAGCAGCCAAAGGCCCAGTTAGTGAATGGGGTCAGCCAGGATGCATGCTGCAGAGCCCAGTTCACAGGAGGGGGACGTGCATGAATGGAGCTATGGAGAGTCCAGACAGAGAGTGAGAGCTCAAACGGGGCTGAGGGGGAGAGACAGGGAGACCCCTATGGCCAGGCTCCCAGCGGACACTGACAGAAAGGTACGGTGCGGGAGCTGTCTCTCGCTGTGTGTCCGTGCAGAGCCTGGTGCCAGGGCCGGCTCCAGGCACCAGCCAAGGAAGCAGGTGCCTGGGGCAGCACATTCTAAGGGGCGGTATTCTGGCTATTCAGGGGGCGGCAATTCATTGGCTGGCCTTTTTTTTTTTTTGCTTGGGGCGGCAAAAAAGGTAGAGCCGGCTCTGCCTGGTGCAATGGGGTCCTGATCTCAGTGGGACAAGGGCTGTATCTCGCTGTGTCTGGGCAGTGCCTAGCACAATGGGGCCCTGATCTCAGCTGAGGCAGGGGCTGTCTCTCGCTGTGTGAGCAGAGGGAAGCCCGGATGGGCAGGGCTGCCCAGAGAGGGGGGGCAAGTGGGGCAATTTGCCCCAGGCCCCCACGAGAATGGCTGAGGCTCGCCCCCGCCATTCTCCCTGCGCCTCAGCGCGTCCTGGGCAGCGCTGCAGCCACGTGGCTCCAGTGGACCTGAGCTCCTCCCCGCTCAGAGCCGTGTGGTAAGGGGGCGGGGCTGTGAGCTCTGGGCCGAGCAGCTCCTCCCCTTACCACGTGGATCTGAGCGGCGAGGAGCTCTGGCCTCCCCAGAGCCATGTGGCTGCAGCGCTGCCCAGGGCGGCTCCTGGACGTGCGCGCTGAGGCGCCGGGAGGTGGGGGTAAGCGACTGGGGCCAGGGGGATTGGATAAGGGGCAGGAAGTCCCAGGGACAGTCAGGGGACAGGGAAGGGGGGTTGAATTGGGGGGTCTCGGGGGCGGGTGGTGGTCAGGGGACAAGGAGCAGGATGGGTCAGGGATTCTAAAAAAATCTCATTTCATTTGAAATGTTTAGCAGGGTTTTTATTTGTTTGTTTTTGTTTTTCTGCTTCCTGGTGAAACAAGAACCAAAAAAGCCTCTAAGGTTTTCAATTTGTTGTTACCCCTCTACCCCACCTCCTTTCTCTCCCTCTTTTCTCTCCCGCCCCGAGGGAAAAGGAGGCGAGGAGAAGGAAAGCCCAAGAGAGGAAAAGCTCAATGAAAACCATTTTTAAAGACTTTAATTTAAGTGGAAAACAAAAGTTGAATGAAACAACATTTTTTTATACATTTTTTCTTAAATGTTGTTTTGATTGAACAAAAAAATCACCCAGCTTTAGTTGTAACCTCACAGGCTTCTGTATGCTCCTTATGTCTAGCCTGAATGGCCCACTGGCCTGAGTTCAGTCTCATAGGGGGCACCTGCTAAATATAGCTTGCTTACCTTAACCCTCAGCTTCTCACCCAGCCTCTGTCCCAGTGCCTAGATATCTGGCTGAAACTGTTACTTTTGCTGGATGGCATGAGCACATTCCTCCTTCTGACCTATAACTGAGTCACTCCTTGGGCAAAGAAGAAAAATAGTGTATTTCTGCTCTTCAGATTAACCACAAGATATTTCTACATTATTTTAGCCAAGTATGTGCTTGGCCTGCCTTCTATGGCTCAGTCATGTGCAGGTAGGTGAAATAGTGGGTGAAGGACAGTAATGAAGGAATGGTTATCAATGATATACTTTCAAACTGGGGAAATGTGTCCAGCAGGTCCCACAGGGGTCCAGTACTATTCAATATTTTCATAAATCAATTGGATAATGGAGTCAAAAGTTCACTTATGCAATTTGCAGATGACACCAGGCTGGGAGGGGTTGAAAGCACTTTGGAGGACAGGATTAGAATTTGAAATGCCCTTGATAAATTGGAGGATTGGTCTGAAATCAGCAGATGAAATTCAATAATAACAAGTGCAAAGTGCTACACTTAGGAATGAAAAATCAAATGCATAACTACAAAATGGGGGATAACTAGCTAGGCAATAGTACTGCTGGAAAGGATCTGAGGATTATAGTGAATCACAAAGTGAATGTGTCAACAATATGATGCAGCTACAAAAGAGACTAATATCATACTAGGTTGTTATGACATATGTTGCGAGATACTTGTGCAGTATCTCTGGGGATACATACTGTATTAAGCTTATGAATGGTTTATGTATCACTGTGGGCCAGGGACCACCTATGAGGGGGAGCCACCAGGAACCTCCCCGCTACCTTGCTGTTACCCCGAGGAACCCCTGGAGCAGAATTGGCCGGACTTCCCCGAGGAGCTACCAGATCTACCCCGCAGCCCGGGTTGTAAGGAACCCATGCAGTGGGACTTCCCGGCGGGACCAGACGCTGTGGACCAGGCAGGACCCGAGGGGGATATTGGAAGTGGCCCGGGGGCAGCCAACCTCAGTCAGGCTGCTGACCAGACAATACCCATGTCACTGTGTTGCGGTCAGGATCCCCACTGACCGTCAGTGGTAACGACCGCTGCCTAGGGCCCTGGGCTGGGACACAGTGGAGTGGGTGGGCCTGTGTCCCCCCTGCCACCCCACTTATGGGTGGCAGTTATCCCCCTCACCTTACTGCTCAGCCCTGCTGCAAGAGGCCTGAGCTTCCCTTGTACTGTTTACTGCTCAGCCCTGCTGCAAGAGGCCTGAGCTTCCCTTGTACTGTTTACTGCTCAGCCCTGCTGCAAGAGGCCTGAGCTTCCCTTGTACTGTTTACTGCTCAGCCCTCCTGCAAGAGGCCTGAGCCCCAGTGGACTCTGACTCTGTTGTCTAGCCTTAAAAGGACAGGGCAGAGCCGAGGTGAGTGTGGCTCCCCTCCTCCCCTCAGAGGGTTGAGCCCCGGACGCACCACGTTACAGCCTTTAATAAATTGGAGGATTGGTCTGAAATCAGCAGATGAAATTCAATACAAACAAGTGCAAAGTACTACACTTAGGAATGAAAAATCAAATGCATAACTACAAAATGGGGAATAGTACTGCTGGAAAGGATCTGGGGATTATAGTGAATCACAAAGCGAATGTATCAACAATATGATGCAGCTACAAAAGAGACTAATATCATACTAGGTTGTTATGACATATGTTGCAAGATACTTGTGCAGTATCTCTGGGGATACATACTGTATTAAGCTTATGAATGGTTTATGTATCACTGTGGGCCAGGGACTGTATGCAACTTGGGGCAGTGGAGGAGAGTGAGGGGGAATGATACCACAGCTCCTCCAGGAACTAAAAGAAGTGGATGGTGATTTAAGGTGAATCACTCAGGTTGTAAAGACCTCCAGAGAGGGTCCATGCCTGGGGACGGTTGCATAAACAGGTTCAAACTAGGTTTTCCAGAGACCAATGGACTAAGAAAGGATGTTTGGCATAAAAAGTTTGCATTTAAACTGACTTGGCCTTCTTTTGATTCAGCAAGCAGACAAGTCCTTCTGACCAAAGCGGCAACCCTTCCAGAAGGACTGGAAGGACTTTGGCTTACTAGGGCCCCCATCAGATTGAGCGATGACATCTGATAAGCTTTTAGAGTGTGTCATAAACATACAGTTAAGGGTTAATTCCTCTTTTACCTGTAAAGGGTTAAGAAGCTCAAATAACCTAGCTGACACCTGACCAACAGGATGGATAAGGAGACAAGATACTTTCAAATCTGGGAGGAGGAAAGTCTTTGTCTGTCTGTTGTTGTGTGTGCTTTTTTTTTTTTTTTTTTTGGAGAAGATCAAGGAGGCAAGCCATCTAACTCCACTCAAATGCAAAAGTTTGGGATTATTTTTAAGCAGAATTTTTTTATTGTTTCTTTAAACAATCAAACACAGCAAGCAGCAAATATTTGGCCACACACTTCTGAAACCCCAAACCATGTTCAGGTTTTGGCAGACTTATTTCAGCTTTTCAATTAAAAAAAACACAACAAATTTTGAAGGAAAGCAGACATTGTCCGTGATTTTTTCTGCTTTTTAAAAACCCCTAGTTTTCGATCCAAAAAAAGTTTTAACGGAAAATATTTGTCCAACCCTTTTAATGAGCTTTAGTGCCTTTTAGCACTAGCTGATGCTGAGAACCAGTAATACCTTGTAAAGGTGACTTGAAAAGAAATTTTCTCAAAACTGGGTTTGTGCTGAGATGCAGAAGGTTTTTAAATGTTTATTTTTCCCAGGGCCGCCTGGAGGGGGTGGGGGGCAAGTGGGGCAATTTTCCCTGGGCCCCACAGAGGCCCCCATGAGAATACAGTATTCTATAGTATTGCAACTTTTTTTATGGAAGGGGCCCCCAAAATTGCTTTGCCCCAGGCCCCCTGAATCCTCTGGGCAGCCCTGCCACCAGCTCCCAGCCGCGGCGCTCCGCTTCCCGTCACTGGTGAGAGCTGGGGGCGGTCCTTTCCCCAACCTGAGAGATATGGCTGGGCCAGGGCAAGGGAAGCGGAGCGGGCTGGGGCCGCGTCTCTCTGCTTCCCGACCAGTGAGTGCCGGGGGCAATCCTTTCCCTGCACTCACCGGCGGCAGGAAGCGGAGAGCGGCGGCTGGGAGCTGGCGGAGTAGAGCAGGCTGCTCCGGGTTGCTCTGCTTCCTGCAGCTGCCGGTGAGTGCAGGATCGCTGGGGGAAGAGGTGGAATGCGGGCGGAGCGGGCCAGGGGTGGAGCAGGGGAGAAGGTGAAGAGGCAGGGTGGAGGATGTCGCCTGGGGCCCCACATCACCCTAGGGACGGTCTTGCCTCTTGCGGGGGTGGGGGGGCGGCCAAGGGATAGGACTGGTTGCTGGGGCTGGGGCTGGGGCTGCCGCATATGCAGCACGCAGCTGCCTAGGCACCATGAAATTTGGGACAATTCGATGCCCCAAATTTCATGGTGCCCTACGCAGTTGCGTATGCCTAAGGAGGGCCCTGGCTGGCAAGACTGTAGTACCTGTGGCTGTATCATGCTGCCCAGCCTCAGCAGAGTATGTCCAGCCCAAGGCAGAGTTCGCTCTTTTCTCAGAGGAGGGAAGGTTCAGCAGCTTCAGAGAGAGGTGGAGAAGCCTTCCCTGGGCTCCCTGGAAGGTGGGGCTAGTTGGGATCCCCTCTGCACCCCCCCACCCCATGGCTGGCCCACAAGCCATAGTCAGCAGTGCTCCTCACATGACCCTGGGAGTTATTTGCACATGGCTTTATGGCTGCAATGGAACCTTTTATTGCTGAGTTTAGAGTCTGATTATAGCCTGGGGAAGAGAATCCTTTCCACCTCCACCCTCGGCTAGGACTCGCGAGCTACCCCCGGCTGTACCAGTGGAATCACACCTGCCTCAGGCTGGTGGGAGAGCCCCGTCCCCCAGCAGCTCTATGGCCCTGGGTGCTCCTGGAGAGGCCAGGTGAGGAGAGGGAGCTGTGTTTGATGGTGCCTTGTTCCCCTCCTTAGCGCGTATGTAATCAATCACCCCTACATGGAGCCATCAGCAGGGCAGAGCAGGCAAACTGCTGCCCTGAGGCCCTCCCAGGAGGTTGTGGAACTTAGTTGGGGAGGTGAGGCCTGGGGCAGGTCTGTGGAGCAAAGGGGGCCACCTGTGGTGATAGGTGTCTTGCCTGGAGGGCACCGAGGGACAAGAGTGTGGATGACGAAGTCTGAATCAATGAGGAAACCTGTCTCCAGCAGGAAGGGGCCCACAGGATGCTGGGCAGGGCTGCATGACCTGGCCTTACCCGGAGCCAGCAGCCAGAGCACTGGCATGGCATGAGGGGTTTGCTGCCAGGTAGCCTGAGAGCCCACGCTCAAGTCAGCCTGTGCAGCGTGACTGCAGGGTGTGGGCAAGACCTATAGGCCAGGGAAGAGACCAGTGTCCAGAGTACCCCGCCCAGCTGCAAGGCCATTCTCGCCCCGACCGCCCCACGGGCTGGGAACTAGGATCCTCACTCAGGTCCATGGCTGGGCTGGGGATCAGGAGCAGCACCAGGATTTTTGGCGCCCTAGGCGGGGGTCCTTCCGCGTTCCCGGTCGTTGGTGGCAATTCTGCGGCGGGGGGGTCCTTCCGCGCTCCCGGTCTTCGGGGCACTTCGGCAGCGGGTCCCAGAGCGAGTGAAGGCCCCGCCACAGAATTGCTGCGGAAGACCCGGAGTGCAGAAGGACCCCCGCGCCGCTGAATTGCCGCCAAGGGCGGCAAAATGCCACCCCCCCAAATCCTGGTGCCCTAGGCGACTGCCTAGGTTACCTAAATGGAAGCACCAGCCCTGCTGGGGATGCACTGGAGGCAGCAGCCCAGCAGGGTCTGTGGGGTGGGTTTCATATCCATCCCGAGTTCAGAGCAGACAGTGCTCAGCTCCTGGGGTGCAGGAGGAATGGCGGGGGGGGGGGCTCTTACTACTCCTGGCTCAGAGAAGACAGCGCTCAGCTCCTAGGGTGCAGGGAGAACGAGGGGGGTCTCACTCCCTCCCAGAATGGGGGGGGCAGTGCAGGCAGCATGCTGTGTCCCTGGGCAGTGAGGACCCTCACCCACAACTCCAATTTGCTGGTGGGACCAGGACTGAGGGAGCTCTAGGGACCCTCTTTAGCCAGGAAAGGGTCATAGCCACCACAAGGCCAGGGGAGGGGAGGAGGAAAGGTGAGATCTTGTCCCCTCCCCACAGTGTTCCCATGCCCATAGGGGGCAGCTCCAGACAGTGCCCCTTCTCCCAGCTAGGCCAGGCCACCCAGAGCTGCAGCATCAACAGGGCTCCAGTTAGAGGCCGGTCGGGACCCATCCACATGGAGATGCCAGAGTGGGCCCTGGTCTGAGCGAGACTGACACACAGCATGGTGCCCCTAACTCTGCCCCTGGGCGGGGGTGTTGTGGTGTGCCTGGATGACTGTCCGTGCTGGGCATGGTTGTTTTATGGGGCCTGTTCTATGGGTACTGCCTGGTATGCAGTACATGTGTGTGCTGTGCATGGGCTCATCAGCAAGTATTTCAATGTGATGTGTGTGTCTGTAGTGTGTGTGGTACACATTGTGTCTAACACGTGTGTCTGTGGTGTGCATTGTGTCTAACTCGTATGTGGATGTGTCTGCGGTTCACATTGTGGCTGGTTGGTGTGTGGATGTGTGGATGTGAAGTGTGTGGTATGCATTGTTTCTAACTCGTGTGGACATGTGTCTGTGGTATGTGTGGTGCATGTTGTGGCTGGCTTGGCTGGCATGTGGATGTGTGCATGTGAGGTGTGTAGCAGCTGGTGAATGCACTGTGGGTGTGGGTTTCCTTCCCAGACCTGCAACCAGGGGGTCCGTTCCCCAGGCCCCATGCAGGGGGGAGGGGTATTTCCCATGACTCCTACAGCCCGGCTGCAGCCACACACATGGGGTTCTAACCCCTGCACCTGCTGCACAGCCCCTGCCACCACTCATAGAGCTTCTGGTCAAAAAGTTCCAGGTGTGTGGGGTGACAGCAGCAGGACCAGTTGAACTGTTTGAGCTTGTTCAGAATGGCTCCACCCTGCCCATGATCCAGATTAGGCAGAGCTGGGTTTTAGTGCTGCTGCTGCGATCTGCTCTGTTCCAAACCTCTGTGCAGCATCCAGGAGCCAGCCTGGGCCCAGGTGGGATGAGGGGCTGAGCATGCCCCCTGAGCTACAGCTCTTGAATGCAGGTAAGGCCCCAGGTGTGTGTGGGCCACTCCTGGTCTGACCTGCTTGTGTCTGGCCCCCATGTGGCCCTCCCTCACCTCCTTTGGCCTCCAGCTCTGTAGGTGGCTGGCTGATCCCAGCTTACAGGGCTCAGGAAAGCACCTGGATGGGCCTGATAGCATGAGGGGCTTTATTGGATTCCCAGTCCCACTCAACCACAGGGGATATGCAGCGGGTAGAAGGGGCTGCACATCTCAGTGCCAACCACCCAGCCATTATTCTGCCTCCTCTGCAGCTATTGACTCTTATCTCAAAAGCCAGCATCAATGGGGAGTTTACAAACAACCCCAGGTGAGCGAGGGCAGCACCTGACTGCAGCTAATCACTGCTTTACCCTAATTGCCTCAGCTGTGAACACAGCTCCCAGCAAATCTCACAGGTTCTTCCTGCTCTGGACCTGCCCTGACCTTTCTCCACGAGCTTAGGTGCCTTCCTGGGGCAAACACCAAACCACCCACAGCACTGTGGCAAGAGCTCTCAGCTCCCTCTGAACTCCCCGGGTGGGGGGTAGGGGGGAAGAGGGAGTGCTCAGCACCTTCCAGGGGCACTTCAGATTTCCCAGGATCAGGCCCATGTTGGATTCTGTGGCTCATGGACCATTATCAGCCCTCTACACACACTTGCTGTGTCCCTGGCTGGCTAGGCTGGGGAGAGAAATCCCACCCTAGATGGAAAAGCCCTCTAGGCCACCGGTGGAGATGGGATCCAGCCACAACAGCGAGACCCAACCTCATGTCCCAGCTTGGAACCCCCCTAAACTCAGATGCAGGGTTTGGTTCAGCTCAACCGTGGTCACTTCTCATTAACCCACTCTGCCTCCTCTGGCCCAGCTGCAGACATCTGCAGCCACTTTGGAGAGGCTGGAAGGCTCAGAGGGTGGGCTCTGTCCAACAAGTGCACAGTATCAAAGTGGAGGGAAAGAAGAGCCCCTATCAGTCTGTGATGCTCTCGCACAGAGTCCAAATCCCTACATGCCAGCTCTGGATTGGACTGTGTTTGGCGGCAGCAGCAGCAGGTGTGCTGGGGCAGCTCACAGAGACCCCTTAGGGTCCTGGATTATACTCGGAGCAGCTAGCCCTTCCCAGAAGTCCCATGGCAGCAGCTGCACTTCTGTTTTTGGTGCTCTACCTTGATCCCAACTAACATGGGTGTGTCTCATCAGCTCAAAAGTAGGGACATACCCTAAATGTGCAAAACATCAGCAGCAAGTCTTGATTGCAGGAAGGGAGGGGGTGCATGGCGGGGACCCAGCCACAAGCCTGTGTCCTTGGACAGAATTCCCTCTGAATAGAGCTGGTTGAAAACTGGAGCCTTCTCTGGGCTGGAAATGCCCATATTTCAACACTTGTTTCCATCACAAATCAGGGAGAAAAGCTGAAATAGCCATTTTTTTTCACCCAACAAAAATATCCAAAAAATGTTAACTCAGGAATGTTGAAATGGTTCATTTGGGTCAGTTTGATATTAACATGTGCCCCTGAGCTGCTGCTCATGGGCATTGCAGTTGTGGTACCTTATGCCCCCATTCTTCTCTGTGGGCTGAATTCCCTCACAGAACTACATCTCCCATGATGCACTGCAGAGCCCTATCACTCCCTTCCCCCTAGTTGAACCACTGTGGTGCATCATAGGAGAGTCATGATCACTGCATCATGAGAGATGTGGTCCAGCCAGGGATTCTGTCCCATACAGGGGAGAATAGCCATGAGGTTGTGACGAAGTGGGAATGTTCTTGATGTGTTATGTGAATGCTGAGTGGGGAGTATTAACCTGGGAAGGTTGCAGGGGAGTTTGGGACTGCCTGTATTGGGGAAGGGAGCATACCTGAGTATGTAACCTGAGAACCCAGGAGTGGGGTTGGAGGCCAGGTAACACCTCTGCCCAGGAAACTGGAAAAAGGACAAAGGCTGGGGGAGGAACTGGAGGGAGGCTGAGTGAGAGGCTGGAGGGAGTTTCAGTTTGGAGCTGGCTGGGAAATGGAGAGAGGTGCCCCGACGGGGCTTGGGCTTCCCAACGGGGCTGTGGCCTCCCTGGGGGCCCCAGATGGACCTAACTAAAGGGGGTCCTGTTGTCTGTACCAGCAAGACCTGTTTTGGACTGTGTTCCTGTCGATTAAATAAACCTTCTGTTTTCCTGGTGGCTGAGAG
Organism: Mauremys reevesii; assembly: GCF_016161935.1. Taxonomy (NCBI): domain Eukaryota; kingdom Metazoa; phylum Chordata; order Testudines; family Geoemydidae; genus Mauremys; species Mauremys reevesii. Next base: position 59,407,386 of record NC_052631.1, on the reverse strand, counting down.
TCATGGTGAATCGCAGGAAGCTGGGGATGCCGGGCCTAGTCTTCCCCCCACACTCCATGACAGAGGTAACAGAGCTACCACTCCCATGAAGCACTGCAACAGCTCAGGCAGAGGTCGATTAACATTAGATGGACCCATAATGAAATATTTTATTTGAATTTTCCTGAGGCAAAATGGAAAATGTGTGGTATGCATTGTTTCTAACTCGTGTGGACATGTGTCTGTGTTATGTGTGGTGCATGTTGTGGCTGGCTTGGCTGGCATGTGGATGTGTGCATGTGAGGTGTGTAGCCACACACTTCTGAAACCCCAAACCATGTTCAGGTTTTGGCAGACTTATTTCAGCTTTTCATTTAAAAAAAACACAACACATTTTGAAGGAAAGCAGACATTGTCCGTGATTTTTTCTGCTTTTTAAAAACCCCTAGTTTTCGATCCAAAAAAAGTTTTAACGGAAAATATTTGTCCAACCCTTTTAATGAGGCAGCCCTGCGGATGGGCCCTGTTGCGCTTGGTGCTGTACAGACACGACAGAGAGCTGGCCTGATGGCCATGTGTGAGTGTGCTGCGTCCTGGGCTGCTGGTTTGGGAGCCTGTATGATTTGCTGTAATTTCACACACCCTTCCTCCCTGGAGCTGTCATGGGAGCTGTTGTTTTTCTACACCACTTTGTGCCTCCGCTGCAGTTTTCCACATGCAGGAAACTTGTAATTTTCACTTTCAGCCTCTCAGAAAGGGATCCTTGTTCCCCACCTGCCAGCTGCCCCGCTCCACTGGGCCTGAGCTCATTTCCTCTGGCAAATTACACTGTGGGTTTAAAACAACAAAGGGACGTGGTGAAATATCCTCCGGCCCAAGCCAGGGTCTGCAGGGAAGAGCTGAGTGTGCCACTGGACCATGCTGTCCTCCCTGAGTTGGGCAGAGTGGGGAGCTCAGTGCAGGGGATGGAGCGGAATTGGAACCAGACATTTCCAGCAGGAGTTCCCATGCCAACGAAAAAGCCATTTTTCATGGGAGCCCAGAAGTCCCTTCCTCATTGGTTACGCTTCCCTGGCAGGGGCAAACTGCTCTCTAGCACCCCCTCTGGCTGGCTCGGGAGCTGCATGGTTTGCTGTGCTAGGGGATCAGCCCTAGTAAGCACCTGGCTAGAGTCTGTGCTTGATCTGCAAGGAGGCCATGTCCCTCTGGGGTCTGACATTGTGATGATGATGATGATGTGTGACATGATCTAACTCTTGTCCTCACCTGGCAGGAAGGTTGGGCCAAAGGGAGGTTGGGGGTGACAGAGCCAAGTGAGACACAGCCAGGCCCTTGGGGCCCAGAGGGCATGAGGGAAGGGGGCAGAGTGAGAACCAGCAGCACAGGGACCATGGAAACCACTGCAGCAAGGCCAGCAATGGGACTGTCTGCGTACTGTAAGGGGCATGGACCAGGCCTTAAAGCTGCTGAGGGCTCCGGCATCCTCCAGCCAAACCAGCAGACTCGTCCTTCTCCACGGTCACCTGGTCGCCAGGCCCTCTCCTTTAGTTGCTGTCCTGGGCTCTCCCTGTTCTCCTCTCCTGGTGGCTGCTCCTGCAGCATCTTCCAGGGGCCTTTCCCACCTCTCCCCATTGCTCCCAAGCTACATCCTCTCCCCTTCTCCCTCTGGACTCCGTTCCTGGGGACTTTGTCTGCTTCAGTGGGTTCAGCTAGTTTACACACACACACACACACACACACACACACACACACAATGCATGCAATGCACATGCATGCACACTCATATGCAGTGCACATGATGCATGCACACATGAACACACTTCCTTTTGCTATGGTCTTATGCTGACGACGCCCGTGGCTACACATTTTCTAGGCAGCTGTACAATAAAGTGACCGTAGGTCTCTGTGGGCCTCATTTGGGGGGGATTTTCTTCCCTGAAGCTATTCTGGGGTTCTTCCCTTTTCCTGTCTTATCTCAGCATTTCTGGCGCATGCTGCGGAGGCCCCAGTGGCAGCCAGCACTGAGGGAACAGTCCAAGCATACCTGTGGCTAGACCGGTTCTGGGACACCATCTCCGCATTGTCCTGGTGCCCAGAGCTGTCCTAGGAATAGTCGCCTAGAGAATAACCCAAATTGCTTCAGAGCATCTCCCCTTCCCTCCCACCCAGGCAGACACTCCCCACCCCTGCAGCCGAAGAGGGATAAAAATAAAGGCTGTGGGAGAGTGAGACCTCCCTGCTGTGTACAGGGAAACAAAGGTTGCCATGGCAATTGCTGTGAGTTTCCATTTCCTACCCTAGAGGGTAAGGTTATGATTCGTCGTGTGGCCTGAGGATACACGGGGGTGGGAGGGAGCAGTTACTATGGGAGATGCAAAGGCTCTCTAAACAGTGACTCTGCACTTGTGTGGTTACCCGGGGACAGCATCACAGCTCCCCTCCCGCCCAGCCAATCTTTGGAGATGGCCAACCACCCGGTAGCTGCACAGGCCACTTTCCGGAAGAGACATGCAGGTGGTGCCAGGCGCTGGGGATGCCGGGGCTGAGTTGAGTAGGCTGCAGTCACCACACCCTGTGGACCCTCCCTCTGGGCGGATTTGGTTTTCCTCTCTGGGCCTCTCCCCTCACCCCTTAAAAAGCCCTAGAGAATTAAAGGCCCCAAGAACCATCCAGGTAGCACCATGCAACATCAAGGTAGCATGTATTTTAAAGAGCCAGGAGATGGCAAGAGTCAAGGGTCCCTCCAGCACTAGTCACTCAGCCGGGCTGCAGGTCGGGCGGCATCTTCCACCCTCCTTGGCCTTGTGACAGTGGAATTTTTGTAGAACTCTGCCCTGGTTTGCAGAGCTTAAGGCCAGCAGAGAGCGCTGTGATCACGTAGCCTGTCCCCTGCCTGGGGGTCATGAACAGGCCTGGAGGGGGGCACCTGAAACTGTCATAACATAGCGCACTGATACAGCAAAGGGCACAAACCTTTGATCTTCTGCCCAGCAAAGTCCATCAGAGTTCAACCGGCCATTTCTGCAGGGGAGGGAATTGTCAGAGCCTGTTGTTAAATGGTTACCATAAAACAGAAGGGGGCTGCATAATTTGGCTGAGCGGCCTCTCACTTAAGAACCTGGACTTGTGACATTTGTGGCTTTATGTCACTATAAAATTGTGTCACCAGCGGCTGCTGTGCATGGAATAGCTACTTCGTGCCACGGGGAAAGTGTCTGAAGCAGGGCCGCCCAGAGGATTCCGGGGGCCCGGGGTCTTCGGCGGTGGGGGGCCCTTCACTTCCGGGACCCGCCGCCGAAGTGCCCCGAAGACCCGCGGCAGGGACCCCCCGCCGCCGAATTACCGCCGAAGCGGGACCCACCGCCGAAGTGCAGCCCGGTCTTCGGCGGTAATTCGGCGGCGGGGGGGCCCCCGCCGCGGGTCTTCGGGGCACTTCGGCGGCGGGTCCCGGAAGGGAAGGGCCCCCCGCCGCCGAATTACCGCCAAAGACCGGGCTGAACTTCGGCGGTGGGTCCCGCTCTGTCTTCGGCGGTAATTCGCCAGTGGGGGGTCCTTCCGCCCCGGAGCGGAAGGACCCCCCGCCGGCGAAGACTGGGAGCGAAGAAGCTCCTGCGCCCGGCCCTGCAAGAGTTTTCTGGGGCCCCCGGAGCGAGTGAAGGACCCCGCTCCAGGGGCCCCGAAAAACTCTCGTGGGGGCCCCTGTGGGGCTCGGGGCCTGGGGCAAATTGCCCCTCTTGCCCCCCCCTCTGGGCGGCCCTGGTCTGAAGCACTTTGCCAGGTGTGGTGTAAATGTCAGGTGTTCTGGTTAACAATGGCAACACTGATCCCCTACCTCTCTGACAGATCCCTAGCGGGGCATCTCCTCCTATCACGTGCATCAGCCCCTGGCCATTCTGATTGTTGCAGGAATAGGAAACACCCCCTGCATGGTGCAAGCCTGCCCAGCTCACTTACTGACCTCCCAGAGACACACAACCTGTTTGTGTCCTGCCTGCCCTGAGGCCAAGGCTGGGCCAATGGTGTAATCTAAAATTACTCAGGCCTGGAGGTGGGTGAGGAAAGAGGGTGACATTTATGCACAGCCCGGCATGCAATGGGATGGGGTGTATATTGGGATACAGGCCTGTGTTCCCGCTGCACCCTGATAACTGTCTGTCATGCCCTGAAGTTTTGGGGCTGAAAACCCAGAGTTGCCCCAGGGGGAGACCTGCTCCAGTTACTTGCAGCAACTGGAAGTTACTCTTCACATTAATGACTGGGAGTTATTCACAGCAGACTCTGATTGTTACAGTCTATGGGGTGAGCGCATGCCTGCCCACGGGCTACATGGGAGCTGCTTGCTCCACCTGCGCATGGTGCGGGGTTTTGATTGGTTCCTCATCTATACAAAGTCCAGGGGAGGCAACCAGCAATCACAGAGCTTCTAGTCTGCCCGATGCTCAGCAGAGCTCTGGCTGGAACCCGCCTCCTCAGCCCCCCAAACTCATGCCTTCCGCCACTAGAGCTAAAGTAGATCTCAACTAGGGGCAGCAGTAGTAGGTGCCTTATCCTTCCTATGGGCCAGCCTCATTGGCATTTCACCCCACATAAAGCATGAGCAGTACCATCTAAGTCATGTGTTACTGTTTCTGTTTCCTGATTGTATGATGGAACATTTTATACAAGATCATCAATAATGAATAACATGTAGTTGAAGTTCTCATTCACCTGCATATTTCTGGGGTTCTGTGTCTCCTATGACGCCCTGGGCCCACTTGTGGGCACTCTAAGCTACTCACCAGGGAGACACTCCAAGGCACAAAGGGCAGCCCTGCCCCAGACCTGGTGTGAACAAAGTGTGAATCACCACGTCCCACAAGCAGCCTTTGCCGTGGGTCGTGCCAGGGTTGTAGGAGTGGAACCACCAGGTCAAGCCCACATGGAAGACAGTCGTCACTCTGCTGTGTGGCAAAGGGGAGCCTAGAAGCCACAGGAGGAGAGAGAAGGTGGAAGCAGGGGAGGAAAGGAGGACTTGCGGCTGCTATCCTGGGAGCCTGTATTAGAGGTGGGCCAGTGCTGTGAAGTTTGGTTACAAAGAGCTGTGAGATGGTATCCCATTCAATCACCGCTGAGCTGGTTCGGACCCAGCCCCTGGCTCTCTGTTCCACACCCAGCCCCATGTGGCTTCTGGTCTCCTCAGGATAAGCCCTCTTCTCTGGGTCCTTTCCTCTGCAACAATGCTGACCGCACTGTCAGATCTGGCCTCCATACTGAACACCCAGGCCATTATATAACCAGACAGGGGAGATTACAGAAGGTTTCTCTTGTGTTCACCAGCTCAGGCACGTCCGGCCCTGAGCAGCTGGAGCCATGGAACGTGTCCAAGACAGGATGTGAGAGTCCCATTTATGCAGCAGGTCTCATCTCTAAGAGCCAAAGCCCTTTGCAGCAGGGAATGTGAGAGAGGCTCTGGCCAGCGCCACCTCCCACGCCCTGCAGCACCACGGCTGGAGAGTGCTGATGGGAAACCTGCTTGGGCCCCACTTTCCCCCTTGGTTCAGCTTGCTTGCCCCTTCCTCTTCTACCGAGTCTTCTCAGGGAGGATCTGGGGCTCTCAGTGGGCTGGGGACTCATCCCGGATCTGCCAGCTGGGTCCCAGGGCACAGACAGCCTGGTCTGCTGCTCTCTTCTAGGGACCATGTGCTGTGCTCTCCTCTAGGGGCTTCATGGCTACTCTGTGCAGTGACTCCACTCCTGGGCCAGGTCATGTTCTCAGCCTATTGACCAGCAGGCACAGGGATCCATGCTCCTGAATCCCACTCAGCTCTGCCCAGGCACCTTAGGCCAGCCCTACTCATTCTTTTCTACATCACCAATGCCTCTCCCACCTGATCCACAGCACCCTGAGCTATTCAATCCTTTGATGGGGTGGTCATCCCACAGAAGGTGGAGAAGGTTAATTTAGGTCTATTAAACTGATAGGCTGCACCTGGGGAAGAGCCAGGCATTGAAGATGGAGCCCAGCAGGGGAGGAACAGGTGGGGCTGGTATAAAGTCAGGAAGCTGGTAGCAGTAAGGGGCTGCAGGGAAGCAGGCTGCAGTCACTCCCTGGGAGTAAAGAAGTGTGCTTGGGGCAATGGACATCAGTAGTCTGCAGTTACTCTCTAGAAGGAGGGAGTTTGGGCTGGTTCCCTTCTGAACCAGAAGCTGTAGGAAGGAGGCCAGGGAAATAGCACCAGGGTCTGGGAGCAAGTAGACCATACCTGCTATTAGACATAGGGTCCCTGGAATGGATCCTGGAGTAGAGGGTGAGCCCGGGTTCTCTACCAGCCACACGGTCTGGGCAGTGAAGGAAAGGCTGTCATTTTGGGTGGAGATACTTTGATACCCCGGAAGGGGAGGATGATAGCGACCTGGCCAGAGGGCTAAGTCCTGAAGACAGCACCCCCTGCGTTGCAGAGAGAGAGGCTGCATGGCAGATGAATGAGCAGCAGAAGAGGGTGACAGACCTGAAAAGAGCTGATCCCCAGAGCAGCCAAGAGGAAGTGCCCTAGCGGTTAGTGAACCCCAAGACATCTACCCCCACAGCTCTGCTGATGCTCCTCAATCCTGACCAGCAGCCCTCTGCTGTCCCGGCTTTGGGCTCTGCTGAAGCCCCTCCAACCTGACCTGCTGCACCTCAGACCACAGCGGTCCTTAAGTAGAGGTTTCAGTTCATGCTGGATTCTGGGAGGCTTTCATGTTGTGCCTGGTGCAAGCCCCATTAAATATTGCATCTTTGTGCTGGGAGCCATCTCAGGTCTCCCAAGGTGAGAGTCCATGCATGTACCCACTCACAAATGCTCTCACTGTGTAACAGCTGGACAGAGGTGTGAGCCAGACTTGGCAGCTTGGCCAGGTGCAGAGGAAACGGTGAATTCCCTGTCTCCATGCCAGCTCTCACTGCAGATGTTCCTGGACACAGCTTGGGAGCGTGCACATGCAGTAAAATCCACTGACTGCACAAACTAATAACTTCTGCAGCAGGGTTTGCTCAGGGCTGAGGTCCCAGGGTGCTGTAGTGTTTGATTTATACATAGGAGACACATTTCTTTACCACTTGCCCCCCACCCCCTCTTTAGCCCTGTGCTGCTCTGCTCTCGGGCTCTGGAAATTAAGGTGACAAATCTACGCAGTGCAGCACGGCCCCTCGGAGCCACACAGCAACAGTGGGGAGAGAGCCAGCAGCATCCTTCCCCAAAGCTGAGGCCCCTGGCCTAGAGCTGGTGGAGAATCCCTGCTAACAATATAAGTGCTATGACACACAGCAAGCAATTCTGATTCTGTTCCACAGAGGTTTGTGGGAACACACTAGGATCCCTATAGTGGCCCCTAAGTTTTGGGGGACATTTTAGATGATCTGCAGGGCATCATGCATTTACAAGGCCTGGACTCCTTCTATTTCAGTTAAGGTGCGATACCAGCCGCTTTGAAGTCAATGGAAATTGTGGCTGTTCATGTCAGTGGAGCCTGGATTTCACCCTGGATCTGGTGATCTGAGGACTGGGCAGAATGTTATCTTTGAAAACTCATGGCGACTGGGGGAGGTCCCAGATGACTGGAAAAAGGCTATGTAGTGCCCATCTTTAAAAAAGGGAAGAAGGAGGATCTGGGGAACTACAGGACAGTCAGCCTCACCTCAGTCCCTGGAAAAATCATGGAGCAGGTCCTCAAGGAATCAATTCTGAAGCACTTGGAGGAGAGGAAAGTGATCAGGAACAGTCAGCATGGATTCACCAAGGGCAAGTCATGCCTGACTAACCTAATTGCCTTCTATGAGGAGATAACTGGGTCTGTGGATGAGGGGAAAGCAGTGGATGTGTTATTCCATGACTTTAGCAAAGCTTTTGATACGGTCTCCCACAGTATTCTTGCCAGCAAGTTAAAGAAGTATGGGCTGGATGAATGGACTATAAGGTGGATAGAAAGCTGGCTAGATCATGGGGCTCAACAGGTAGTGATCAACGGCTCCATGTCTAGTTGGCAGCCAGTTTCAAGTGGAGTGCCCCAAGGGTCGGTCCTGGGGCCGGTTTTGTTCAATATCTTCATTAATGATCTGGAAGATGGCATGGACTGCACTCTCAGCAAGTTTGCAGATGACACTAAACTGGGAGGAGCGGTAGATATGCTAGAGGGTAGGGATAGGATACAGAGGGACCTAGACAAATTAAAGGACTGGGCCAAAAGAAACCTGATGAGGTTCAATAAGGACAAGTGCAGAGTCCTGCACTGAGGATGGAAGAATCCCATTCACTGTTACAGACTAGGGACCGAATGGCTAGGAAGCAGTTCTGCAGAAAAGGACCTAGTGGTTACAGTGGACAAGAAGCTGGATATGAGTCGACAGTGTGCCCTTGTTGCGAAGAAAACTAACGGCATTTTAGGCTGTATACGTAGGGGTATTGCCAGCAGATCGTGCGATGTATCATTCCCCTCTATTCGACATTGGTGAGGCCTCATCTGGAGTACTGTGTCCAGTTTTGGGCCCCACACTACAAGAAGGATGTGGAAAAATTGGAAAGAGTCCAGCAGAGGGCAACAAAAATGATTAGGGGGCTGGAGCACTGAGGGAACTGGGATTATTTAGTCTGCAGAAGAGAAGAATGAGGGGGGATTTGATACCTGCTTTCAACTACCTGAAAGGGGGTTCCAAAGAGGATGGATCTATACTGTTCTCAGTGATAGCAGATGACAGAACAAGGAATAATGATCTCAAGTTGCAGTGGGGGAGGTTTAGGTTGGATATTAGGAAAAACTTTTTCACTAGGAGGGTGGTGAAGAACTGGAATGGGTTACCTAGGGAGGTGGTGGAATCTCCTTCCTTAAAGGGTTTTAAGGTCAGGCTTGACAAAGCCCTGGCTGGGATGATTTAGTTGGGAACTGGTCCTGCTTTGAGCAGGGGGTTGGGCTAGATGACCTCCTGAGGTCCCTTCCAACCCTGATATTCTATGATTCTATGATATGTTGGTACGGTTGTGGGTTTGCTCAGACGGGGAGTGCCTGAGAGTCGTTACCATCTGATGGGTGCCTGACACCTTGCATGAACCAAGTGATCTCAGTCCTACTGGGAGATGTGCCCACAGCTCAGCCAGCCAGGCAGATGGCATGAAGTAGTGCTCTGTGGGGTGGGGGCAGCTGGAAGGGCAGAGACAATCAGTGTCCAGGTCCACTCCCTCCCAAAGGAGAACAGAAAAGCAGCTCTCAGGGACTGGGTGCAGAAGCCCAGTTAGCCTCAAGTCCATCTAGCCAGGCCAGTGCAGGGTTGTCCCCACTGGGCATGTCCCAGCATGGGGCCCATTCGAGCTCTGAACGCTCTCAAGCAGTGGGTGACCATTGCACAGCCAAGTGCAGTTGTGTCGGCATATATCCCCTTCCCTGAGCTCGGTTCCACCCTTAGCCGTGGGACTGCACAGTCACCCTGCCCCAGGGTCTCCTGCCCGCAGACTGGCTGCTCGCACAGCCTCGCTCCTGCATCCATTGAGTCAATGAAAATACCCCAGCTGTGCATAGGCACCAACTCCATTGATGCTCTGGGGCTGGAGCACCCACCGAAAACAAATAGTGGATGCTCAGCACCCACTAGCCACAGCAGTTAAGTGGAATTGCCAAACAGCTGATTGGAATGCCACCAAACAGCTGTTTAGTGGTTTGAGGAGGGCCTTGGGGGAGAGCAGAGACCAGTAAGCAATGGGCAGAGGCCTTGGGGAGGAGGCAGGAAGAAACGCAGTGAGTGTGGGGCCTTGGGGAAGAGAGCAGAGTGGGGCAGGAAGAGATGGAGCAAAGGTGGGGCCTTCCGGAAAGAGCAGAGTGGGGGTGGGGCCTCAGGGTGGAGTGGGGGTGGAGCACCCCTGGGGAAAAGTAAAAGTTGGTGCCTATGCCAGCTGGTGTCCAGGGGAGCTGAAGCAGGGGCTCAGTCAGAGCCCAGGCCTGGACAAACCTCAGCACTTTCTGCTCCAGGGAGGTAAATGGCAGGTGAGGGAGTCTGCCAGGCTCAGATCTGCTAGGGAGGAGCAGCTGAATGCGTAGAGAGAAAGGGGTGTGTATGGGGATGGAGGGATAGCACTGGGCTCTAATTCACTTGGGCTTACCCAGTCACAGCTAGTGGCTAGTTCTGCTAAACACTGTTTCTAGCCAGACAGCCGCAGCCTCCCAAGAGCTCGTCTCTCCCACTCTGTGCTGGGTCTGTGCACGCTGCTCCCGAACCCTGCTTTTACTGGACACCAGCAATTCCACACCTTGATGCTTTATTTTAGCTTTTTTGTTGCCTATAAATTAAAATGAACCAGCTCAATATGAGGAAAGCTTCCAGCTATGGGTGGGTTCCAGAGTCGTGGCACATCCTGGCAGCCACCTCTGCCCCCATGGAACCCTCTGAACAGCCAGCTGCTATACTGTCAGAAGAAGAACCCAAAGAGAAGAAAGGAAAAGAACAAGGAGGGGTGGGCAGGGCTGTTGATCCTGGGCTGTGCTATCTCCTATCAGGTCGGGCTGTGTACAGCTGAGTGGGGATTTCCACATCCAGGTGGCTTGCTGCAGATCAATACACAGTAGATCAGCTGCGTCTCTTCATCTAGTGAAATTAACTCCCTGCATTTGCTCAACATTTTTATTAAATGTTATCAATGCACAGCAGGGCGCATGCGGAGACGGCACTTCAGCCCCCGCCAGCGCCGGCTGGAACATACAGTGCTGGCCCAGTGTGCCAGTGATGGGTGCAGACAGTGACATGGGGCAACCAAGGGGCCACAGTGACTGTCCCAGCTATTTTTAGGGGCTTGTCATAGCTTGTTTTGACAGCTTGAAGAGAACGTGTGGGCAGCTCTGATCTGATCCGTGCTATGGCTGCATTGCAGACCCATCTCTGCCTGATGCAATTGAATGGGGTTAGACCAGAGAAATTCCCTCAGCTGCAGAACTGTGCAGTGCAGTGACCTCCACCATCGGTAGGCCCTGGGCTCCTCCCAATGTGGAGTGCCCAGCCTAGAGACAGCACAGGACAGTAACAGCAGAGAGAGAGAGAGCAAGCTCTGGGCTCTGCAGGGAGACATGACCCAGCCCAGGGGACGCGGGGCTGTGACTAAGGGACTGGAGGGGACTCAGGAGATCTGGGTTTGGTGCTTGGTTCTGACACAGGGTCCCTGCGGGAGTATGGGCCAGTCATTTAATCTCTTCCCCTTCTGTAAAATGGGGTGAATGATCCTGCCTGTGTCTGGCTGGTCCGCTGGCCTGTGAACTCTCAGGGGCAGGGGCTGTGTTTCACTCTGTGTCCGTGCAGCGCCCAGCATGATGGGGTCCTGATATTCTCTAGATGCTGCTGGACCATAGCAATGACTGTTACCCCATGGAGCCATCCCAATATGTCCCTTGCCCTGTCATTGTCTGCCCCATTGTACGCTCTCTGGGGCAGGGGCTTTCCTGCTACCTGTGCAGCCCCTTGCATGCTTTGGGGGGCTCCGGGCACCCCCAGGAAGGGCTACCCTAACCCGTCATCTCAGTAGCCCTGCAGCGGGTCCCTGGACAGTGCAGTGGCTCCAGGCTGCCCCTGCAGAAGAGAGTCATCTCTGATAACGAGGGCTGGAACCCTGCAGGGTGCTCAGCTCAGCATGGGGCTCAGGGCTAAGCCGGCCCAGGCTCCCTTCTCAGGCACAGAGTCTCTGGGCAGCTGCCACTCCACTGGCATCAGGGCACTATACTGCCCTTTCCCAACCAGCAGCATCCAGTGGGGGCAACACAGCAAATACACGACCAGGAGGGGCAGGGCCCATTCTACTGCACAGCTTCCTTTTCCCCTTTTGCTGCCCTCAGCCCCAAGGCATGTGCAGGGTCCAGAAGGGCTGGCAGGTCTAATTACCCAGCACAGGCTGGCAGTGAAGGGGGGGGGGCAGAAGCTGGGCTCGGCAGAGCTGCCCAGAGGATTCAGGGGGCCTGGGGCAAAGCGGGGGAGTGGACATAAAAAAGGTGCCACCCGCTGCGGCGCTTGTACTCACCAGGCAGCGCTCCGAGTCTTCGGTGGCGGGTCCTTCACTCGCTCCGCGTCTTTGGCAGCACTGAAGGACCTGCTGCCAAAGTGCTGCCGAAGACCCGGAGCGAGTGAAGGGCCTGCCGCCAAAGTGCCGCCAAAGACCTGGACCGCTGCCGGGTGAGTAAAAATTAAAAAGGCGCCTCTAGCCAGGGAAGGGATTCTCGGCCAGGGCTCACGGGGCCCCTGCGGGGCCCGGGACCTGGGGCAAATTGCCCCACTTGCTCCCCCCTCTGGGCGGCCCGGGGGCTCAGCAGGCTGGAATCCAGCTCTGGGCACCCTGAGAGCACAGGACGATGAGAGGGCACTGGTGGCTGGAGGTGGGGAAGCAGCATTGGTTTTAAAGGGCTGTGGGTCTCTGCAAGCGTGGGGCAGGAGCTGGCTTTCCAGGTGGAAGCAACTGCCCCTGCACCTGGATAAACAGGGATGGTTCCTTGCCCACCCCCAGCCCCACTTAGAGCCTGGTGCCAAACTCTCCCTCTGGCTCCCCTGGGGTGAGATGTCTGCAGCGCTCTGCAGGGGGCCCTGTGGGTAAGAACAGATGGGGCTCAGGGTGATTCCTAGGAAGGGGCAGGGCAGGGCTGGCCCATGAACCAGTGTTTACTCAGGGGCAGTTTTATGGCCTCAGAGACTTTCCGCACTGCCTGTACAACTCATTGTGGGGGGAAGTCAATCACAGGGGAAGCCATTTCCTTGAAAGGGAGAGGCTAATGGTACAGCCGCCTATAAATAGCTCAGCCTGCCTGCACCCACGCAGCCTGCTTGGGAGTCAAGCAGAGACACCAATCACCTGCTCCCCACGGCCCCTTAGCGACCCAGCCAGGCTCTGCGAGACATCGCTCCACAGTCTGAGCTTCCCCTGTTCCTGAGTCCCTGGATCTGCCCCATGCCACCAATGGCTATTGCAGTGCAGAGGTCCTGGCGCTCAGCACCTTGCCAGACCTAGAAATATACACAGACACAGCTGGAGCCATTGCAGGTCACCCAGTGCCTGGGCTGGGGGAAGAGGCTTTCAGCCACCTTTGTGCCTCCCTCATCCTGAGCCTGGCCCCTGGATAGGTTAGTTGGATCTCGGGGCTGATCTGACACACTGAGACTGGGCCAAGATAGCTGGGGGACAGAGCACGCAAAGAACCATCACCCTCTCCTGGCCTCTCCCTTGGCCTGCCCCTAGCTAGGGGGCAGGAGAGAGCCCTTATGCCAGCCTGGAACCCCACACTGGGGGTATCCCCTAGGGGACACTTCCACCCACAGACTGGTCAAGGGGTGTTAGAGAAACCCAACACTTTCTGAAGAGGAGGGAGATAGTTTGACTCTGCCCACTTCTGATGCTCTACCCACTCAGCCCCCATTTGGGAGCACGCCTGCTGGGGGTCTACAGGCTACAATCTGCCCCTGATGCCCCCTGCGTGGACCTCGCTTGCAGGCTTCAGGCGGTAGAGAGACAGGACTGCCTAGGGAGGAGTACTGCAGAAGAGATCTGGGGGTCAGAGTGGATCACAAGCTAAATATGAGTCAACAGTATTACACTGTTGCAAAAAAAGCAAACATCATTCTGGGATGTATTAGCAGGAGTGTTGTAAGCAAGACACAAGAAGTAATTTGTCTGCTCTACTCCGCGCTGCTAAGGCCTCAGCTGGAGTATTGTGTCCAGTTCTGGGGACTATACTTCAGGAAAGATGTGGACACACTGGAGAAAGTCCAAAGGAGAACAACAAAAATGATTAAAGTATAGAAAACTTGAGCTATGAGGGAAGTTTGAAAAGCCTGGGTTTGTTTAATCTGGAAAAGAGAAGACTGAGGGGGGACATGATAAGTCTTCAGGTACATAAAAGGAGGAGGGTGAAAAAATGTTCTCATTAACCTCTGAGGACCTTGCAGCAAGGGAGGTTTAGGTTGGATATTAAAAAAAATTTCCTAACTGTCAGAGTGATTAAGCACTGGAACAAATTGTCCAGGGAGGTTGTTAGCCAAACCCCCATCAGGGATGGTCTAGATAAAACTTAGCCCTGGCTCAGCCCTCTCGAGGCCCCTTCCACTTCTATGATTCTGTGGCTGATGCTGGGTATCTGGGTGGGCTAATGAGTCCCAGGCACTGAGAACCTGGGTCTCAGGGAGGTGCCAGAGGGGCAGCTGCAGATGGCATTCTCCTCTGCTCATACGTGCCGGGTTGTTTCAGTTTGGTGAGATCCCCAGCCCTGGAAGTGCCACGCCAAGGCCAAGTGGGAAAACATTTGGAGACCAGGAATAAAACTCCAGAAAACTCTCCATGAGAAAAATGCTGAGGAGAAGGGCAGCAGCTGTCAGTGCCCTGAGCTGAGCCAGACTTCGTACAGGCATCTGCGGTGCTGCTGCCCCACAGCTCTGCGAATCCCCCTCAGCCACGACCGGCAGTCCCCACTAGCCCAACCCTGGCTTCCCCATACCCAGCTGTGCTGATGCCCCTCAGTAATGGCCTGCCACCTGCTCTCCTCAACTCCTGCTATGGGACTGAGTTGGGGAAAGTGACCCCATATGGGGCCAGCCAATGAAACCTCCCCCTGGTGCCTCATGCAGTCTCCCATGCTGCAGTGACATGGTGCAGGCTCCAAGGGTGCTGCCTTGACAAAGACTCTGGGCCTGGTTCTCCATTCCAGCCTGGCCCATTTGCTCCACTCTGCCAGCACAGAGGACAGCACCACCTCAGGGCAGATCCTCCTGACTTACAGAGAATTCCCCCAGGGCACATACCAGAGTATTATTTCTGTGCTACCCCCTCCCGGCCAGTCTTCCAATGCAGGGACAGTCCTGTCAAAGAGGGGGCCTGGCCTCTGGGTGCCGGCTATTCCCACTGACTGGCGTAGCCGCTTGGGGCCTTAGGGAGCCAGGTGCAAGTCAGAGGAACCCGAAGGCCCTTAGGATGGTCCCAAGGGGCTGCCATGCAGAGCCATCTCTGCTCTCTCTGCTAGGTGCAGCATGGGCAGGACAGTGGGATCCAGGTTAGCAGCTCTGGCTGGGGAGGAGGGAGAGCAGGAGAGCAACATGTGGGTGAGTCCAGAGGGGTTCAGCTACCCTGAGATCTCCAGGCTACTGCAGCTCCCAGCTCCTTCCTGGCAGATCCCACCATGTCCTGGCAGCCTAGGTCCATTGTCCTGGGAAATGGGGATGTCCTCTCCATGGGACCCTTGAAAATGGTCTCCACAGCCTGTCTCCTCCTGCTTGGACACTGGGCTGCTGGGACAGCTGGCACTTGTCAAGTCCCTCCCCTCATGCTAGAGAAAGTTTAATCAGGTGGGTGCTGGACACCCCAGCCAGGGTGTGGCAAGCCAGGGGGAGCTAGCCATAGGCAACTGTCCAGAGCCATCCTCTTCTTCGTCAGCCCTTAAAACTCCTGTGCCCCATAGGCCCTGTTAGTGGTAGGTTAACTCACAGGCCTATGGGCCCTGACCAATTTGCCCCTCCCCCCAAAGGAGCACTGGAACCTGGGTAGAAGTCGGGGGACAACTGGCGCTAGAACTGTGGCCCTGTCCCCTGCTCCTCATCTTCCCTGGCCCCAGCCCCCTGGCCAGGCCAGAAGCCAGGAGGCTGGGGCCAGAGCCAGGAAGAAGCCAGAGCCAGGCAGTGGTAAGAGCTGCCAGGGAGCCCAGGCCACTGTAGGGAGCCCCAGTCCCTCCACCTGCCCTGGGCAGGGGCTGGGGTGCCCGACAGCAGCCCCTGGCTTGGGTCCCTGCCCCACAGGTTATGCTGCTGCTGGTGGGACCCAGGGCAGAGGCTCCAGTCTAGCCTCCTGCCCCATCCCTGGGATCTCCAGACATGCTCTGTGGGGAGAGGAGACCCTGCCCCAGCTGGGAGGTAGCAGGGAGCCCCAGGAAGGTCACAGGCAGCAAGGAGCTGGGCAGGAAAGGCTCCTCCAGTGCAGCTCCCGCTAGTACTGGCCCAGCCCCAGTGGCTGCCAAACTCCACCTGGGCTCGCTCAGTACCTGTGCCTGGCTGCCCCCAGAGACAGGCTGCCCCTGTGGCTACCTGGGCTTTGTGCCCGAGGCAGCAACCACATGTGGCATCACTCCTCCTGTTGCCTCTGACCTGGGGCTTGCAGTTTGGGGGAGGAATGACCCCACTGCTCTCCCTAAACTACTCCCATGCCGCTGCTGCTTCATGCCTGCCCAAGGCTACTAGGTCCATGTTACAAAGTGAGCAGGCATTACCCTCCCACTTTTAAAAGTAGGGGAAGCTATGGCTTCCCCTGCCCCTGCTGGTTCTGGGGGCCCAAATGTTCTTTGTGTCCAGGGCCCTAATAAATCTTAATCCACCTCTGGGCCCTGTCCAGGGTACTCCCAACAGCTTGTGGTTAAAGAGCATGACTGGATCTTTATTCCTGGCTCTGGGTCTAGAGCAGGGGGCTGGGAATCAGGACTCCTGGGTTTCAGTCCCAGGCTCTGCCACTGACTTTCTGGGTGACCTGGAGCGAGTGCTTTTGTCTCGCTGTACCTCTGTTTCCCCTCTGTAAAATGGGGACAGTGAGTGACCTCAGTGCAGGGGCTGGGCTGGAGGCACTGGATACAGTTGGGGGTGAGCAATGAGCTGCCCCCCCCCCCAGCCAGGTCCCTCGCAGGGCTGGCCAAGGTTTGCTTGGGACCCCATTGCTCTGGTTACCAGCCTAGCCAGCTGATGACTCAGCAGGTGATTCCCCACACTGTGATGATGTAACATTTTCCACAGGGCCCACAGGCAGCCCTGGATTGGAGCTTGGCCCACACAGGCCCTGCCACCGCCATGGGGAGATGCTGCAGGTCTGCACCAGCAGGAAAGGCAAGTGAGAGCAGTGGAGGGGAAACACCCACACACCCTGGTGTGCACCCCGCCACCCACACGCCCTGATATGAGCTCTGCACCCTGGTGTGAGCCCCAGCCCCCATGCGTGCTGGTGTGAGCCCTGGTCTGAGCCCACCTTCCACACACCCTGGTGTAAGCCCCGGCCCTCATGCACCCTGGTGTGAGCCCTGCCCCCCACGTGCCCTGCTGTGAGCCCTGATCCTCACGTGACCTAGTGTGAGCCCTGGCCCCCATGCCCTGAGTGGGGTTGGATGCCAGTGGGGCTGGCTCTGGGCTTGGGTTATCCAGGACCACTTGTCCATCCAGGAACAAAACAGTTCCCAACCCTGTGTCCCAGCAGCCCCTGCTAGCCTCACTTTCTGACTGCTCAGTCCCTGGCCCATGGGGCTCAGGGGGGGCATTAGTCTGGCAGCTCTGGGGCACTCAGGCCAGACAGCAGCAGCATGCGCTAACCCCCACAGGCTAGTCTGCCAGTGTCTGCCCTGGGAAGTCTGTCCCCAAGCCCCTAGCATCAAGATAAGTATGCCATATGTGAGACGGGACCTGCGCTGGAGTATGGCACCCAGACTGTGGTAGGAACGTCCCCAGGACAGACGGGCCTTGTGGCCAGTTACAGTTGGGAGGGTGGTTTAACGAGGTAAATATGTCCCCTAGGATCTGGGCTGAGCCCCAGCAGACTCAGGTCATGGAGATGGCAGTGCCTGTGGATCACTCTGAACTGGCTGGTGCCAGGCACAGGCAGCATGAGCTAGCCTGCTGCCTGGGTGGTGCCTTGGCTTGGCCCCATCTGGGGATACAGGAAGGAGCCAAGAGCAATTAAGGGCTTTGTGGTTCTCTAGGGCGCTGTTCGGCACTGAGCCAAGTGCAGGGGGTAAGCATGCTGGGGCTGGCACAGCTCTGGGATCCCAGATCAGCTGCCTACCGGGCCTGGGAACTTCCCTGTGCTTCATGTCAGTGCCCAGGGAGGGGCTGCTCAGTGCCTGCTGTCGGGCTGCGGCTGCGGGGCTGCCTGGTGCTGCAGTGGTGGCACAGAACAGAGAGCTCGGTGAGCTGCTGTATGGTGCCTGAGCCGCATTCCTGAGCATGGTCTGGCTCGGCATGGTATGGATCCACGGCCTGGAGCTTGAATGGCTGCAGTCTGTGGTTGAGCCATAGGATAACACTAGCCTGGCATTGCTAGGGCTCCCCATGAGCCAGCATGGGCTACTGCCCAGAGAACGGAGCAGGGAGCCAGGATTCCTGGGATCTGTCACTGACTCCCTGGCTATGCTGAGCCCTGAGGTGTCCACATTGGCTGTTCTGGCTAAGGACCCTGCATTAAGTTGGCAGATGGCGTAATTAGTGACCTGGCTGAGGAGAGGTATCTGGGAGCCACAGGGTGTTAAAACCACCACCCCAGTCAGCTGAGCCAGCTGCCTCTGTTTATTAAACAGACATGGACTAGCCAGGGGACTGTAGGTCAAGACTGAAGAATATCAGCCAAGCCACCCTTGCTGATGCCCTGGGCTGCAGCCAGCACTTGTATTCTGCTGCCTCCCATGCATGTCCCCCATGTGAACAGCCTCTCCCCCTCGAGGGCGGGCGGGATGAACTGTACAATAGGCTGATTGGCCCCCAGCTACAACGGGCAGAGTCCCCTCTTGACACTGGCTGTTTGCAAACAGCAGGAAGAACAGCCTTAGCCCTGGCAAAAGGCACCGCCTGGAAAGCCTGGAGTAGTAGAGTCCCCTGTGCAACTCCAGAGCCTGGCCAACAGGGCCCCACGCAGGGGAGGGCCTTCCCCATACTGTCCAGGCTCATGCTGGCAGCTGGGCGCCTGCCCATGGCAGCAGAACCCCTGAGCAGCCATCACATTGCCCCAGTGCCTTGCTCCAGCTTCTGAGTCCCCCCATCCCATGGGAGGGGCCAGAGGACACTGTGGGAGCTCCTGCACCTGCCTACATTGCAGCTTCCACTTGCCAGCACTATGGCACTGCCCAGCTGAGGGGTGATGCCTCAGCTGTTTGCTAGGGCAGACACAGGCTCTGGTTCCCCTGGGATTCAAGGTGAGCAAAGTGTGATATCACACACACACCCCCCCCAGCAAAGCAAAGCCATCTCCAGGCTAGACTCCCCACAGAGTTTCCCACCATTGCTACAGCCACCTCCTCCCAGCCGCTCTGAGCAGGGCGAGGCCACACGGGACTCAGAAAGCCAGACCCAGTCCAGAGTACTGCACCCACTGTCACTACGAGCCCCCAGGGATAGCAACCAGGGGAATGCAGGCTCTGAGCTTTGCTGCTGTGACCTGCACTAACGCAGAGTGTCGCCTGTGCCCCTCTCGTGACTGGCCAGCGGATAGGGGTTTAGGAGCCCCCTGCGGCTCCACTCAGCCAACTGACCCTTAGCCCCAGTGCCCAGCAGCCGAGTGTGGTGCAGCAGCTCATGCTTTCAGACGCAGAGACCTGTGGGTCTAAGCCCTCCATGCAACCTACTTGGGGTCTCAGTGCAAGTGAGACTGCAGGGAGAGTCCACTAGACCGGCTCTTCCAGGCTGACAGGATGGCTGTTCTGAACATCTGTGAGATGCCTGTTCTCAGACTGCAGACGAACCCCTGGCCTGCAGGAGACAGTGCTGTATGGGTCTCCCTCCTGCAGACACAGATAGCTTCCTGGGGGAAGCAGCGAACAGACTGTCCCTGCCTCTGTCAGCTGAGACGGTCAACGTCATCTGGAGCAGGAGCCAGAGCAGCCATTCCAGTGGAGGAGGTGTTGTGTGCAGATGTTATAAAGGTATTAATGTGACTCTGAAATTTTCCAACATTGAACAGTGTTGAACAAGGTTTGGGTCTGGTTCACAGAGACCTCCGCCTGCGTAATCCCCCGGCCAACACATCATTAACCAGCCTTTGAACCCTTTACTACAGATACAGGAAAGAAGGAAACAAAGCCTTTGAAGTGTCAAGTATTGAGTATGGTTTTCATTCTACCAACATCCCTCATTCCCTTTCCCTTTAGCTGTAGAGAGCTTTTAAAAGGAAAACCCCTTGTCTGACAGTCTTAGATGGCATCGAAAGTAGTAATAACTGTGCTTTTGGGGGGAGCTGTCATTTAAGTTTGATCCCGTTTCCTAGAAGACTGATGTAACGAACTGGGACTGTTCTTACTGTGGTCTGTGAATGCTGAGGGAGGGCGGGGGTGTTGGCCTGGGAGGATGATCTGCACTGGGGGATGGGAGACTGGCTGTAGAGAGAATACCTGAGCATGTAACCTAAGAACCCAGAAAGGAGTTAGAGGCCAGGTGACACCTCTGCCCGGAAAGCTGAACAAAGGCTGGAGAGTGAGAGGAGTTTCAGGAGGTGGCTGGGGAATGGAGGGAAGCACAGAGAGGGCTCTGACCCCCCCAAGGGGGCTTTGATGCTCCTGGGACCCCAAGATGGACCTAACTGGGGAGGATCCTGTTGTCTGTGCCTGCAAAACCTGTTTTGGGCTGTGTTCCTGTTGTCTAAATAAACCTTTTGTTTTACTGGCTGGCTAAAAGTCAGGGTGAATCGCAGGAAGACGGGGGTGCAGGGACCCGACTCCCCCACACTCTGTGACAACCAAACAAGACAAACACACACAAAAGGGGAGAGGAAAGAGCGGCAAAGAGACAAAATGCAGTTTCTGCCTCTGATGTCGATTTTCCCTTGCAGCCTCGCTGCTGGAAAAATAGAGGCCCAGCCCATGGTCTGATCAGCCAGTCTGAGACCTGGCAAACTCGTACCAGCATTTGCGAGTTAGCTGCCTCTCTGGTCACAGGCTTGCAGCAGTATGGCAGAATATACTGTCTTGGCCAGCTAAGCCAGACTCTCATTAGACAGAAGGCAAAAGGAGCGAGATAGGAAAGAGATGAAATAAGGTAGGAAAGGAAAAAGGACCGTATGTGTGTGTGTAAAGGGCGGGGGGGGGGGGGGGGGCGGGCCAACAAAGCTTCACATCCCAGATGGTGTTGGGGATTTGGCCAGAGCAGGGGGTGGGGGTGAGGAGGGTCCTGACAGCTCAGAGTTAGATGCAGAAAGTCTGGGGCCCCAGGAGCTGGGGATGCAGGGGTGTGTGTGTGTGTGTGTGTGTGTGTCCTGACAGCTCAGAGTTAGATGCAAACCGGTCTGCAGGGGGGAGGGGGCAGCCATGATAAAGAAACTCACTCCAAGAGCCAGTTTTTATCCCCAGTCTCTCTCTAACACCCAAAGGGAGTGATAGGTGGAACAGCCCAACCTCTCATTATTTTGTTCACCAATGAGGCCAAATTTCACCCCAATTTTGGGTCACTGATTTCCAGTTCCTCACTTTTCATGTTTACCAGCCATGATCTTCGCCCAGCCCTTGAGTCCCAGCAGGCGCCTTTCTGTTTGGACTCAGGTAGTCTGTCCATTTTGCTTTGGCACCTTTCCCCATCCCCATGGACGGGTCTCGGTTCTTGGGACGCTCTGTGAACTTTCACTCACTTCCCGCAGCTGAGCCCACAGTGAGAGTCAATCTATAGCCCCAATTATCAGAGCAGAGACCAGGTCCCAGGACCATCGGCCCCTCCCAGTCACCCCTAAAGGCCTTTGAAACCGTCAGGGGCGGCAGCTTATATGGGCTCGAGGTGCTCAAGCACCAGGAATATTCAAGGCTGGGGGCTGTGCTCCACCAATAGTTGGAGCTGGGTTTCTCTCCTGCCCCCGCCTGGGAGCTTCCCTGCCTGAAAGAAAACAGCCAGTGACTCTCTCCCTTGTTTGTGCTGCTTTTGCCTAAAGCTATAGAGATCAGCAGCAGGCAGCCTCTTGGAGCACCGGGGGAGGGGAAGAGGGAGAGAGGAGGGGGAAGGAGGCACACACGTGCTTGGGAGCTCTCTCTCACACCCCCCCCCCGGCACCCAGGGGCAGCAGCAGGAGTGGGGAGGCCACACATGATGGCAACCCCCCGCCCCGGTACCCACCATAGGGGAAGTGAGTGGGCTTTCTGGACCTGAGAGAATCCCTAGGAGCATGTGCAGTGACTGTGGTGCAGAGTGAGTGTGCTGCGGGGGGAGAGTCCTCTCTGGCCCTAGCCCTGGGGCAGCCTGTCTGCATCCCAAGTTCCTTATCCCCAGCCCTGCCCCACCCCAGAGCCTGCGCCCCCAGCACCCCAACCCTGAGCACCCTGCTGCACTGTGAACCCCTCATCCCCAGCCCCATCCCAGAGCCCTCACTTGAGGGAAAAATGTGCAACTTAAATTTGGTGGTCAGTTTGGAGTATCGTGTTTAGCACAATACTTGATTATTTTACACCCTTTAAAGTATACAGGTGTTACAAAGTGGGAATGTTCTTAATGTTTTCTCTGATACTGTGTGGGTGCCTCAGTTTCCCCTATGCATTTCTCAAGGATCTAGATGGTGGGATAAGGGTGTGTGATTGTTGTAGAGTCCTAGAGTGCCAGTGTGATGCTGTCTGCACAGACAATGGCCGAAACCCTGTCTCCAGGCAACTGATGGCCTGGGTCGCTCTCCTGCAAGGTGCCAACTGAAGGTGTTGGAGAACGAAGAGATCAGGTGGCCTCCTAATGCCTGGAAAAGAAACAAAGGCCAGAGGAGAGAGTGTCTGCCTGTGTGGACTTCCGGGAAGCGCATGGTGTGGAAGGGGATGCAGGGAGGCTTTGGAACTACTCCATACAAAGCCAGTCAGGATTCTGGGGGATCCTCCTCTCTCTGAGCATACTGTCTCCAGGGCAAGAAGCTTACACCTTCCTGGGTCTGACCTTGGAGCATTCAGCATGCCGTTCCACACTGTGCGCTTTCCGCAGCGAGTGTGCCCAGGCAGGTCCTGGGGCAACCAGAGGTCCCTGCACCCCAACTCTGCAGTCAGACGTGACTCTCAGCCAGCCGGTAAAACAGAAGGTTTATTAGACGACAGGATCACAGTCTAAAACAAAACTTGTAGGTACAGAAAACAGGACCCCTCAGTCAGGTCCATCCTGGATGGTGGGGAGCCTAGACCCAAGTTCTGGGCCTCTCCCCATTTCCCCAGCCAGCTCCAAACTGACACTCCCTCCTCTAGCCTTTGTGTCTCTTCTGGATCTCTTCTGATCTCTTTGTCCCCAGCACCTTCAGTTGGCACCTTGCAGGGGAAACTGAGGCACCCATACAGTATTCAGAGAAAACATTAAGAACATTCCCACTTTGTCACAACAGGTGCAACAAAACATAATACCGTATACTGAAGCAGGCAAGTGCTGCTTCTGACTTTCTACTTTTAATTGACCCTTGTAATCTTGTGGTGCTGACGCGTTGTAGCTTCATTTTATATCGGCTTACAGGGCGAGAGCGGGCACCACCATTTTGGGCACCACCAAAAATTATACAAACCTGCTGCCTATGGAAACCGTCCCTGTCCAGAGCCATTCGGTGGGGCCAGGGAGTTACATCCCCTGCTGATCACTGGCTGCATTCTTCCAGCGCTGCAGGGTTAGCAAGTGACCTAAATCCACCTGCCCTGCTGGGCTGCATGCCACAGGGAGCTATGCAAACACAGAGCAGACTCAGGCGGGACTAGTTATATAAGCAGTGTTGACAAAGTGCCGTTCCCCCTCCTGGAATCTCCCTTCACTCAATGCAGATTAACAAACCAACTGAAGGGAACAGCAGGAGGGGCCTGCACCTGTGATTACCTCCTGTACTAATGAGGACAGGCTAGCATAAGCTAATCAGACCCACCGGTCTGCGTGGCAGCCCGATTCCAGGCTCTACCAGTGCGGGAATGGTTCTGGAGCAGTCCTTGACTGTAAGCTGTTACTGACTGAGTGGATCAGAGAGTCCAGCCCCGAGCCAGGAGAGGGATGACACAAGGGGTGGGAGTGGGAGTGGGTGTGTGCACTCAGGAGTGGGGCCTCAGTACGGCTGAGAGGGGTGAGTGTCCAGTGGCTAGGGAGCTACCCTGAGACTCAGGAGATGGGGCTTCTATCCCTACTCTGCCCTGCATGTCCTGGGCAAGGCACTGCCTCTTGTCTGGTGCCTCAGTTTCCCTTCTCTCCCACATGGGCCATGGGAGGCTGAAACTGATTAATGACTGGGAGGTGCCCAGGGACCATGGGGATAAGTAAAAAGACTACCCCTCTACTCAGGCATATGTGTGTACACTCACACACATGCCTACCCCCTACTCAGGCACACCTGTGCACACTCACATATACTAGCCTACCCCCACTCATGCACACACATGCAAACTCAGATATACACATGCTACCACCCACTCAGGCACACACATGCACACTCCAACACACACACACCTCCCCCCTGCTCCAGCTCACGCATGCACACTGAAATGCACCTGCATGCAGAGGCTGCTGCAGTGCATGGGGCAGCTCTCCCGGCACCTGGTCTCACTCTGTGGTGTCTCAGTAGTTCCACTGGATGTGGCGTGTTCACATCGCCCCACACGAGCACGTCCCTGGTGTGGGTGTGAAAGTGGCCTGGCCTGTGATGCTGCTGCAGTGGGGGCAGGCGGGGGGGGGGGAGGGCAATGCCAGCAAATCAAAGATGAGCCACAGAACCCTCTAAGATGGGCACCCAGTGGCTTTGCCCAGTGCCCAGCATGCCTGGCTCAGTGCGTGACAGCCAAGGGAAGCCCCTCCATGCATTGCCCTCTGTCAGTGTGGGTGGGTTTATGGTTCCTGTGGCTCCTGGGGACTCCTCCAGTGGAAGCAGAGACCACAGCTGCAGATGAAAGAGCAGGAGGGCCCAGCAAACACTTGGGGCCAGAGCGACTTGTGGTAGCCCCCAGGGAATCCCACCAGGGAAAGGTCTGGGTCCAAGAGCCAGGCCACGCATGTATGGATATATGGATGTGACCCTGCATGGGGGAGGATATATATGACTGTGTCCATATGTACATGTATATGTGGGTGTGAGATGTGTGTCCATCTGGCTGTATGTGTGAATAGGTGTGTGGGATGCATACATGTACGAGTGCATGCAGCTGTGTGTGTGGGTGTGTGCACACACATGTGGCTACGCGTATTTCACTTTTCATGTTCAGCCCTGTGTGATGAGGTGGATGTAAATGAGTGCTCCCATGACTCTTGGCACTACCCCATCTGTGGCTAAGGCCCTGGCTTGTCTGTAGACTGGTGAGCGGAGCGGGAGTAGGAGCTGTCTGAGGACCGGAGTCCGTCCCAGGCTGAGAACAGCTGCTGGAAAGTGCCCCCAGTGACTATTTGAGCTGCTAATCACACACATAAGGGAGAAGTAAAGAATAATAAGCTGTTCTTGGATCAGTGCTAAGTGGTTTGGGCACAAAGCCAGCACCCATGGTGAATGTCAGCCCCTGGACAGAGCAGGGAATTAACGTCCTGGCAGTGTCACTAATTACAGACCTGCTAGCGAGAGTGTAACTAGGTCAGGGAGTCTGCTCTTTGACTTGACAGGTGAGAGGCATGTCTGATAGCTTACCCCTGTGAGCCAGCCACACTGTCAGTGCTCAGAGCAGGGCGGCACCTGGGCAGCAGAGAAGGGTTCTGCCACAGCAGTCATTCAGGGGTAGTTTCCCAGTCCCGGGGAGTTTGGATCATTATAAAGAGAGACCATTTGTGAGATCAGATGCTCCGGGAGCTTGAGGCAGTGGAATCTGGGTCGGGTCCCTGCCCATGGCTCAGTGAGGGACAGTTGCAGGGGCAGGGCAGTTTTCCACTGGCTGCCCCTGCTCTGTGGATAGAGGCCATCAGTCTTGTCCCATTCACCAGGAAGGGGCCTATCTTTTAGCTGTGGTTGGATAGAAGAATCTGATTGGCCAGTGGGCAGCTCCCAGGGGTCTGTGCTACCCGGAGCTGTGTTCTGTCCAGTCCTGTTTCTCCACCAGCTGTGTGAGCACCATCAGTAGGGGACAGTTGCACCTTCAGGACAACAAGAGTCATTTGGATTAAAATGAAATATTTGGCCTCAAAATGTTTCAGTTCAGTTTGTTGAATTGACCCACAAGTCTTTTTTTTTTTGAGTCAGTTCAGCATTAAACTGCAATTAAGGTTGTGCATTGCTTCAGTGGATTTGGGGGCCTGTAAGCAGTTGATGGAATCCTAGAGAGGCTGCACAGGAGGCAGCCAATGGGAGAGGGGCTGCAAGGAGCAGCCAATCAGGGCCAGGCAGATCCATATAAGAAGAGCTGAAGATCAGCATCAGTTATTTCCTGGAGCTCAAGGAGGAAGAACTGGCTGCCTTGCAGGTGGAAGGAAGCCAACACAGATAGAACAGTGCTACTAGCGGGGACCAGGGGAACTAGAGAAGAGCTCCTGGCTGGTGGCTAGGAGTTACAGACTGAAGCCCTGAGGCAAAAGTGAAGAAAGTGCTGGGGCTGAGGGGAAGTGGCCCAGGGAAATGTACTGAGAGGTTGGAGGGGGCACATGGCTACCATCTTCAGCATAGGCGCCAATTTCCTCAGTTCCCGGAGGGTGCTCAACCCCCACTCCACCCCAGGTCCTGCCCCCATTCCACCACTTCCCCGCAATCCCCCACCCCACCTCATCCTGCTCCTGCTCCTCCCCAGGCCCTGCCCCCACTCTATCCCTTCCCCCAAGCCCTCACCCCTACCCTGGCCCCCTTTGCCTCTTCCTGCCCCATTCTGCCCCCTCCCCTCCCAGTGCCTCCTGCATGCTGCTGAACAGCATGCTGGGGGGGAGGGGAAGGTGTTGATTGGCAGGGCTGCTGGCAGGCAGGAGGCACTGGGGGGAGGAGATGATTGGCGAGGCTGACAGCAGGCAGAAGGAACTTGGGGGAATGGGGAGGCACTGATGAGTTGTGCCGCCTGTGGGTGCTGAGCCCCAGAGCATCCACGGAGTTGGCGCTTATGATCTGAGCTGGGTTTCCCCCACCCCCACCATCAGTTCCCTTCCCCACTTGCCAGTGAGGAAGTGGTTGAACCACTGGACTATGCAGGGCCGGCTCCAGACCCCAGTGCGCCAAGCCGCGGGAGGGCAGCAGGCAGCTCCGGTGGAGCATCCGCAGGCATGCCTGTGGGAGGTCCACCGCAGCCGCGGAACCGGCGACCGCCAGAGCGCCCCCCGTGGCGTGCCGCCGTGCTTGGGGCAGCGGAAATGCTAGAGCCGCCCCTGGGACTATGGTACTGTTCCCTGGAAGGGGGAAGCACAGATTGTGGCACAGCCGGAGGGCTGTGTCCTGAAGGGGATGCCATGGTCCTTGGAGAGGCATGGGTCCAGGAGCAGAAATGGTGGTGGGCGAGACACCACTGAGAGTTGGCATACTGACCTTTGGAGCTGATCTGCAAGATGATCAGCAGGAGGCACTAGAGTGGTGAGTCCCACCCCATCACAGTGCCTGATGACCCCATTTACCTCTATGGGCTACTCTGTCTGACCAGACTACATCTCTCATGATGCATGTGCAGTCATATGAATCTCATGATGCACCATGCCACAGAGTGGAATCTATGTTGCATCATGGGAGATGTAGTCCTCCAGGGAGCCCAGCCCAGAGGAGAGAATGGGAGGCTGGACTAGAAAATTTACTGCAGAAAAATTTCAATTTTCCAGAAACTGCATTTGCTATTAAAAAATAAACTCAATTCCCGCAGCTGTACTGGGAGCAGGGCAGAGCAGTTTCCATGGTGATGTGGGTGCATTGCAGGAGCCAGCCCAAGGGCTGGTGACAGGGGAAGCTTGACACAGCGCCATTTTCCCCTGTGTGACTAGCTGGAGCCCCGGGGCTCTGTGCTGAACTGGGCTGCTCCCTGGGATCTAGGGCCTCGGGTCACCCTGTTCCCTCCAGACCTTTCCTTTGGTAGTGGGATTTTGGGGAAAAGTACTTGGAGTCTAGAGCTCCCAGCTATAAAATAACCCAGCAGCTGGACCATGGGTGCCTCTGCCTTACCCTACCCTGGGCCACATGTGCTGAGAGGGGTCCTAGTGCAGAGGCACAGGTTGGTGCCCACCTCATGTCATGCTGTGCACCCCACAAATCCAACTGCAAACAGGGGGCACCTGCATAGATTGCTGCCTGCCACTGCACCAACCCCTCCCCCCGACTACCACACTGAGACCCTCCCCCTGCACCTCCTGGCTCCTCCCTCATTGTGCCACCACCCCTCCTCCAATGCCACAATGAGACCCTCCTCTGGCCCCTACCCTACTGCACCACCACCCCTCCCATACCAGGCCCCGCCCCCACTGTCTCCAGGAGCCCCTCCCCCTGCTTTCCCAGGCCCCTCCCGGCAGCAGCAGGCTCACTGGCCCCTGAGGAGCAGCCCCACATCTGACAGCAGTCCAGGGACAGTGGGAAGCTGGTTCAGACAGGATGTGGTAATGTGCTTAAGCAACAAGAGCGAGGGGCAGGCCCTGGCAGCAGTGGAGAGAGCCTGTCACTTCTTAGCGCTGGTGTGATGACACCCTGTTTCCAGGGAAAACAGAACTATTTGGCTGTCTAGGGGCGTTTGAATGGCTCAGTAGGAACTCAGTGCCACTGTCTCAGAGGCACATGATGGTTGGGGAAGGGCAAGTCCAGCTTCCCCTGAGGGACTGTTTGAGCATTGGCCTGCTAAACCCAGGGTTGTGAGTTCAATCCTTGAGGGGGCCATTTAGGGAACTGGGGTAAAAATCTGTCTGGGGTTGGGTCCTTCTTTGAGCAGGGGGTTGGACTAGATGACCTCCTGAGGTCCCTTCCAATCCTGATATCTTATGACTGGAAGGGAGATCCCAGCCAGCCCTGCTTAGCACGCTACATGTAGCCAAGGAGCAAGCACTCAATGCCTGCCATCAGCTGGTGTGTGTCGCTAGGGTTAAAACACTGACGTCTCTGTGACACCACTTCTTTACCCTGTGAAGCTGCATCAGGGCATGGTGCATTGGCATTCTCATTAGTAAGAATACAGCTCAGAAGGATTCCCAAATAGTGGTATTTGCAAACTCCATTATTTACCAACATCAGCGCAAGTGTTGTAAGTGGGCACTCAGTACTCAGGCCGTGTGATGGCCTAGCACAGTCTACGCTCACATAACAGTACTTCAATGATGGCTTGTACATTTTGTTCTGAAGTTGTCACAGTCCCACGGTCATTCCAATTTAAGTGCGTTTCAAGCGACAGTGTGTTTAACTACAAGGTTAAAGTATCCGCAAATGCAGCTGATTTAGACACACCTCCGGACTTTGACTGTTGCTCTCAGTTATCAAATCTGACCTGTTGTCTGGCGCGCAAGTCCAGTGTAGGGAGTCCTTTTACGTAAACACAGATGAGCAGGTTTTGAACAAACATTACAAAAATCTCCCTTTGTACAGAAACCAGCCCTAGTAAATTTCAGCCCAAGGTGGGAGATGGAAATGTAGGAAAGTTCTAAATTATTGAAAACAGTGTTGGAATGAAAACACTCTAGCCACCTTAATTACAGCTCTTGCAGCACACCACAGATATAAGGTGGTTTCACACTTGCTTCCTTCCTTGTATTATGGATGGGTGTAGTTTACACTGCATGGGTCACGTTCAGCCAAATACTTTGCTCCAGTTTCTGTGATTAGAAGGAAGTTTGCATTTTACCACTAGGAATTGTGCTTGTCCTGGCCTTCAAGGTGAATCAAATAAAAACATTTAACAATAACAGGAGCCGTTTTCAAAAGCTGTACAAGCAGGGCCGCCCAGAGAATTCCGGGGGCCCGGGGTCTTCGGCGGCGGGGGGCCCTTCCGTTCTGGGACCCGCCGCCGAAGTGCCCCGAAGTCTTCGGAGCACTTCGGCGGCGGGTCCCGGAACAGAAGGGGCCCCCCGCCGCCGAAGACTGGGCTGCGCTTCGGGTCCCGCTTCTCCCCCCCGGCCCCGGCCTCGCCCGCCCGCCCGGGCGTGGCCCCGGCCTCGGCTTCTCCCGCCCGCCCGGCCGGCGCGCCGGCTTCTCCCGCCCGCCCGGCCGCGGCCCCGGCGCAACCGCCCGCCCACCCGGCGCGCCGCCCGCCGCCAGCGGCCCGGCCCGCCGCCCGCCCGCGGCCCCGGCCCCAGCTTCTCCCACCCGCCCGCGGCCCCAGCCCCGTACCGAGCGCGTCACCCGCGGGGCCTGAGCTCCGTCCGCTCAGAGCCGCATGGTGAGGGGCGGGGCTGGGAGCTCCACGCCGAGCGGAGGCAGCTGCCCCGCCCCCTCCCCACGCTGCTCTGAGCGGGGCGGGGCTCAGGCCCCGTTAGAGGTCCCAGCCCCGCCCTCTCACCACGCGGCTCAGGGCGGGGCTCAGGGGCTCGGCCGGAGACTCGGTGCTTCATGCACCGAGGCTCCAGGAGAGGGGCGGAGGCGGGAGCCTCCGCTCTTCTCTTGGGGGCCCCTGCGGAGCCCGGGGCCCGGGGCAAATTGCCCCCTTTGCCCCCCCCCTCTGGGCGGCCCTGTGTACAAGGTTAGTATAGTAAAAAGGAATCCGACTCTAAATGTGCAACCATTTGTAAGTGCTCAGTAGTCTAACCATATTAATTTTTGTTAATTTACAGTTCATTAACAAATCCTACATGACAATGCTGATGAAGATTATTTGATGCTTAGGAACCCTAGTCATGAGCCAGGGTCCAGTTGTGCCAACAATGTACAAACACAGACCAAAAGGGCATTGATTCATAAAAGTTCCGCCAAGCAGCATGTGCGAATTCGCCTTAACAAATGACATGGATTGGACACTCTTTCCAACGTAACTGCAGTGATGCTATTTTACAGGCAGATTGTGGGCTTCGGCTACAGGCTCACAATGGAGCAACACCGATTCACATCCCACTCTTAGAACTGCAGTGTAAACTTGCTGCAGGGAGGCCCCAGTCAACACCTAACACTTAACTTGACCTAGCTACATTGCTCAGGGCTGTGGAAAAATTTACACCCTCTGCAATGTAATAAAGTCAACCCCAGCCCCCACGGTAGATCGACGATGGAACAATTCGTCCATCAACCTAATTACCATCTCTCAAGGGAGTGTATTCACTACAGAGATGGAAAAACCACTTCAATCGCTGTGGTAAACGTCTACACTGCAGCTCTGTAGTGTAGACATAGCCTTAGTGTATAGGATGTGTTGGGAGCTTCGCGTCTCAAAAAAGCATAGTTACACTATCGGAAGTGACGGTGTAACTAAAGGAACACTCTCTGTGCTGATTCGGCCCCAATTTGGCAAGAACAGGCTTTAGCAAAACACAAAGGCCAGGAGAAATGTTTCCAGAGTTTGAGTTTATAAAAAAATCCTTCTGGAAACAGTCATTTGGAAACAAAACAATGCTTCTGCTGCAGACGTGTGCTTAACGCTCTACAGAGCCCCTGAAAGTGAAAGTGTTGGTGAGCAAAAGTGAAAGTGACTCTCGGTTTCCGCTGTGCGTGTGAAGCAAAAAGAAAAAAGTGAAGACAAATAAATTGGATTTTAAAATACTTTCATCTGTAATAAGCTACAATTTGCTTAGTAACATAGCTAAGGCCCCTCTTTAATTCCATTATGGGACTGTGTGAATTGCTGAATAATCATCCTTTTTGAGTTTGCTGGGTAATTGTGTTTCTGTTTCTAACCCTTCAATTAAAAAAAACCGAAAACAATTAAGGGCCTGATCCTCAGCTGGTGTGATTCTGTGGAGCCCCATTGAAGCTAATGTACCGATGCCAGTGTAACACTGACAGACCCCGATCATCAGTGGGTGGGATTGAATTTGGGACCTCTGGAGCTTAGTGCATGAGCCTCTACCGCATGAGCTAAAAGCCAACTGGCTCTTAGCTAAGGCTGTAGAGTAGACAAAATCAATCTCTCTCTCTCTCTCTCTCTCTCTCTCTCATGTCTCGGTGCCACTAGATGGGAGAGAACACCACACCCAGGACCTGTGTGGATTACACCAGTTTACACCAGTAGAGGATCTGGTCCACATACCCTAGCCCTTAAGGTTGCAAAAATAACCTTCAAAATGTAAAACAAACGTAAACTGGTGCAGTGTGGTGTGCCTGAGTCTGCAGAGAGCCTGGAATGTTAGCTCTGAGCTGAACTGTCTCATTCATCCAATGGGGTGTTCACTTGGAAGCCTGATGACAACACTCTAAATAGCAACATAGTTAATTATTTCACAGGTGATCATTTTGGCAGCCAGATCCGGCTGAGGTGCTTACCCACTGTGGCAGAGTTTGGGATAGGGAACAGCGGGGCTGGCAAGGTTTGCCAGAGTGGGAAATGTGGAATTCTTTGTGGAGAAGGCAGCTGGGCATGATTAGTATAAAACCTGACAGCACTGAAAATGGGAGCGGCTGCATACAATACATTGATTTTCAGACCAAAACCAGTGAGGACAGGGCACTTTGCAGATTGGATGGGGCTGATGCATGCGTGCACAGTGAGCAGGGTGGCATGGGGGCAGTGTGGGGTGATTCTGGGGTTGCCAATGGATGAAGTGTATCCAGTGTGCTGCATAAGATGGGTAAGGAGATACGTATGTATTTACAAAGCATGGGGAGTGTGCCCCGTGAAGCCCCAGTGCCCCCCGAGATGGAGTCTGGGTTCCAAATTAGGCTAGACAAGTCCCCGCCTCTCCTCCTGGAGTGCCGTCACCCAGCGGTGATTGTCACAACCTGCTGACCAGTGTGGTTAGCATAGATTTGTGGTAACTGACACGTCACAGCCCGCCCATGTCTGATGCACGGCAGGCTGGTTACAGCTTCGCTAGGCAGGGCTGCGACGTGCCATCTGCGTGATCTCAGACCACATTTGGGGGGAACAGTGCCAATAGCAGCTTCCTGCCAATGCTGACATGCTGGATGCCCCATCATATGCTAGTCTCTGAAGCAGAGACCACAGAGCAGTAAGGGGAAGGAAAACAGGGACACTGTATCTGTAGGCACCTGGGGGTGCTGGGAACGAGCAAAACTGCTACAAATCAAATGAAGCACCAGTGATAACAGAGCTCAGCCAGCCCAGCTGTGCCTGGGAGAAGGTTCAGGGCTGGGCATGGGTGGCACTGACTGTGCTGCTCGAGAGCTCCTGCAATCAAACCCCCTGGTGGGTGGGAGCCCCATCCATACCCTAAAGCCACAGGTACAAGGCAACACTGGCACAGTCCAGTGTGGGGTGACAAAGCCAGACTGACTGCTGAACATGGAGAGCACAGCTGGGTCCGCTCACAGGCCCTGGTTCCATAAAGCCTTCATGCCCACATCTAACCTAGGGCTGTTGCTTCAGTCCATGCCTGTTGAGACAGCCCTCATGTACACGCTTAGCTTGCGATCCATGATACATGGGCAGGTGCAGCAGGGCTCTGCTGAATCAGGGTAATAGCATCCCAAGGCAGCCTCAGCCTACAGAGCCCCAGCCCAGTACGTTCAGTGCCACCCAGGACACAGATCTCTCCTTGTTCAGCTGCAGGGCGAGGAGCGCTTTGGAGTCTGAAACTACTCTGGCAGCCCTGTGACAAGCTTTCCTGTGAAATCACTCCTCACATTTAGGATTGCATGTGTAAGCAGAGTCAGGATGAGCTCTACTCTGACATCTGGTGGTGAATTATGGCGAGTGTGGAAAAGAATTTCAGGAGCTGATCTTGTTTGCATAGGCACACCCACCCCGCCTAGCATAGCCCACGGCAGCCTAAAATGGTCACTTTGACAGC
Organism: Mauremys reevesii; assembly: GCF_016161935.1. NCBI lineage: Eukaryota > Metazoa > Chordata > Testudines > Geoemydidae > Mauremys > Mauremys reevesii. Next base: position 59,373,995 of record NC_052631.1, on the reverse strand, counting down.
TGTGGGATCCCCAATTTCTCTGTTATTGGGGCAGGAGGAATAAAGTGTTGTTACCCCAATTATGTGAATGAGGGACTATGAACCTGTTTTATGACAGAGGATCTCACCATCAACTAAGTAGCACTTGCTAGACAAGGGACATGGGTGCCAAAAGCCAGTGAGTTGAGAGAGGCTCTGGCTCCCTGCTCTTCGCTCTTCTTTGTGGGCCTGGAACATCAATTGTATCTTTCTTTCTCCCCCCTTCCACTGTTGAAGAGCAGAACTAATTTTGATTCCATTAGGAGTCCCTCTAGAGGCTACTGAGCTGAATTCACTTTGGGCCAATGGTGCACAAGCACTGGGGCTCCCCTACTACAAGCTGAAGTCACTAAAAGAGCTAAACTTACTGAGCTGAGATCACTGAGTGCTGAATTAACTAGTGGGGGAGCCTGAAGATCTATTGCTAAGCGGCTGGCACAGTGGAGCAGTTGGAGCAGCCCACAGAACAGTGAGTGGAGTGGAGCCAAGCGGAGCGGTTTGCGGGATGGTTGAAGCAGACCACGGAACAGCAAGTGGAGCAGAGTGGAGTGGAGCGGTTTCGGGGGACAGCTGGAGCGGCTCACGAGTCGGCTGGAGAAGCACAGCTGGAGCGGCTCACGGGTCGGCTGGAGGAGCGGCACAGCTGGTGGAGTGGAGCCGGTCGTGGTGAAAGATGCAGCAGAACTCCACGGAGAGGTGGGGCAGTCGGTCCTGGCCCATGTAAGGTGCCCCTTAACACCCTGTGTGCCCCCCCATTTCCACCCAGGCTGGGGGGCGGGTAAAACTCTGCAGAAAACTTTTGAACTCCGGGGCAGCACTGACCAGGGACAGAGACTTTTGGGTTGTTGGACTTTGGGGTGATTGGACTTAAGACCCTAAGGGGAAAAGGACATTGCCAAACTTACTTGGTGGGTCTTTTGCTCATTGTTTATGTTATGAATCCTGTTTGTGGTGTTTCCCCAATATGATGCCACATTGTTTCCCTCCTTTATTAAAAGGATTTTGCTACACTCAGACTCTGTGCTTGCGAGAGGGGAAGTATTGCCTCCTAGAGGCACCTGGGGTGTGTGTGTAATTGTCCCAGGTCACTGGGTGGGGGCTCGAGCCGGTTTTGCATTGCGTTATTGAAACGGAACCCCTGGATACTGAACCCGGCCCTTGTTGCTGCCAACTCAGAGGGGCAGAAGGGTTACACATGTGAATCTGGGAGTCACCTGGGGAAGGAGCAGCATGGGGCAGCTCAGACTCACCCAGGGAGGGACCAGTACAACTGGACACATGCTGCCCCACACTGGTCATGTTTTCCAGCTGTACTCGCTGCCTCGTCAGAGAACTGGACAAAAGAAAGCCAACAGCCAACAACATCAGCTCAGAAACACAAACAGCAGGGCACACCAGGGCTGGCAGGTTGGCTGCAGGATGTGCCCACTGCCCTGGTAACTCAACCCTGGTCACTGCATAAACTATTCGTGTGCTGGTGGCATGGCAGAGACACGAGCCCATTTGCTTGTTGGCTGGAGCAGCAGATTCCCACAGAGCTTCTGCCATCTCTATGTCTGAGCCAACATGTGCCAGGCATGATGGCGACCTTAGTGCCATGGGCACTTCTGCTGCCATAAGCTGGACAGAGACTGACCCCCCTCCTTTCAGACCAAACAGCCTGCAGCCTGACTGTGGTGTGTGTGGATACTCAGGGACAAATCATTGAAACATGCATGTGTGGATCACCTGAATGAGGCATCCACAAATGGCTCCACTACCCTCACAAACTTTGATCAGGATCCAGGTTCCACTCTCAGGAGGACTGATTAGCCAATGATAGAGTTCAGATGAAGTCACATGTCCAGAGCTTGTGTTTTCATTGGCTGGCAGAGACTTGAGCAAATGGACTTTCTGAAATGGAGCTCATATTCTCCATGTTTCCTGTATAATTTCATTTGCCTCTTAATAAAAACCAGTTGTTTTTCTGCTTTGCTCTGGGATGTCACTGCAGCTACTTGGTTAAGGATGCAAAGACAGTTGCATTGCAAAGTCTCCTGAGGCGTTCACACTCCACCCTCCTAGCAAGCTGCATGGAACTTGGAGGTGCACAGGCTGCTGGAGGGAAGAGCTTGAAGTCGGTCTGTGTTCATATGGCTGGAATGTTAGCTGTGGTGGCAGCGCATCTGTAGATAGTTCTCTTAATAAAGAGCCAGTTTAGCTTTAGGAACATGAAATGCTCTTGTGTTATTACCCAACATATGGAACAAGAAACAGTCCTGAACTTTAACCTTGGCCAATATAGATTAATCCATAAATTATATTTAAAAGAAAAACCCTCCTATTTTCCTGTAAATGACCATGCTTCGATTCAGGCCAGCAGGGAATGTTTTCTGACGTTTGAGTAGCTTCATTTGAAATCTAATATCGATCATGCTGATAATGATCATGAATGTTCTTCGTGTTGTCAGTGGGAGCATGCATGGTACAGCTGGGCTCTAACTCAGGTCGACGCTGTCCATCCAGGAGACTTGGCAACACTGCAAGGCTGTGACAGTCCTTGAGTTCTAATCTAGGGCAGACTCATCTCCACAGAGCGGCTAGGAGGGAGAATATATCCTGAAAGGGTCACCTCAAAGTTCCCTTTTTAGAGCCTTTCCATTGGCTCCCGTGGCAGAGAGATTGGAGCCTCAGCAGTGTGACAGTCAGCAGTTTTACCTGCTGAGTCCCAAAGAAAGAGAATTTTAATCCATTCACAACCTCACTTTAGATTAACAGCTGCTACAAGCACTACATTGGTTTGAGCTGGATTGGAACTGGATACCTGCAGATAGAGGCATGCAAAATACTCAGTTATGTTCAGGCCAATACTCGGTTATGTTCAGCTCAACATATCAGGATTTTTACAGCTGGTTGGAAATTGAAAATGGATCTGGTCTTTGTGACATTTTGGTGCTAAAATGGGACAGAGTTCAGCCCCAGATTGGCTCTTGTTTGTTTACCCTGTGAAAATACCACCTCTCCCCACTCCCTGCCCCCGTTACAATGCTGCATTTTCACAGCCACACCACGTGCTCATGAAATTCCAAATGCGTGTGAATGTGATATTCATGGTACCTATCTAAGTGCAATAGAGGAAAATGACAACAAAAACATCCCCTGATTTCCACAGCCCGAACCTGAGCTTCCAAGGCTCCATATCCTGTGCTGAGCTCTGAGCCAGTCAGTCCCTCAATCTGCAGTTTACAGTCATTCCCATAAAATCACAGGCAGCCAGGCAGACTCTAGGGTGTGTCTATACTGCAGTCACGGGTTGTGACTGCAGTGCACACAGACACACTCCAGCTGTCGCCAGGGGCAGCTCTAGACATTTCGTCACCCCAAGCAGGGCAGTGTGCCGCGGGGGGGGGGCACTCTGCCGGTCGCCGGGAGGGCGGCAGGCGGCTCCAGTGGACCTCCCGCAGGCATGCCTGCGGAGGGTCCGCTGGCACGCCTGTGGGAGGTCCACCAGAGCCACCTGCCGCCCTACCGGCGACCAGCAGAACGCCCCCCGCGGCATGCCGCCCCAAGCACGCGCTTGGCATGCTGGGGCCTGGAGCTGCCTCTGGCTGTCGCACTCATCCAGCTAGCAGGTACCACTCACAGTGATGCTGCTCCCTGCAGCAGCGATGCTTCTCCCTGCAGCAGCATTGGCTTCAACACAGGCTGGCCCAGTAGCCTGCTGGGGCCCTGAGGACTCACTTCCTGGCTAGCTCCCACTGCATGGCTGCACTGTTATGGGGCCTGTGCTAGCTACTGGCATCTGAGCTAGCTAGATTAACGGGCATAGGTGCTGGAACTAGGGGTGCAGGGGGTGCTGGCTTGAAGAAGTTTCCGTCATCTACAGGGTTTACAGTTTGGTTCAATGGCTCTAAGCAACCCCACTATAAAATTTGTTTCAGCACCCCTGTTAATGGGCCAGATCCACATCTGCTCCCTGTCCGGGAGACCCCATTGATGGCAGTGGAGCTGACCTGAGGATCTGGGCCTCAGGGACAGTTTAACCCTTTCTCTAAAGCCACCTGTGGAGCTGAGGGTCAGCCCAACAGCAGCATTGCCTCATGGGACATGGTGGGAAAAGATCCCGCCATGCTCACCCTGCCCTGCCCTTCTGGACAGCAGCCAGGCTCTTCATTTCAGTTCGTTATCTGTGCAGTGGCAGCTTTGCTGGTTAGCCCCAGAAGGCTCCAGTCTGTGTTTTGTTGAGGGGCACATATGTGCTGAACAGCAGCAACGGGAGCCCAGCCTGCGCTAACCTCGTCCATAGCCAGATCCCAGCTTGGCTCCAGGAAAGGCCCCAGCTCTGCTGTCTTGGGATGAGGCAGCTGGAGGGTTTGGTATCTACTGAGTCGCTAAGCCTTGATTTCTCTCTGACATGTGGGGGCAGGTGGGGGATGACTCTTTAACAAAAAATAACAAACATCAAATAAAACTGGCTGAGTTTGGTGTTTACGGAAGTGAAGATAAAATAGCGCTGGCTTTGCAAGGTCCCAGCCACAGAATGCCCCCCAACTCTGCCAGCACCCCTAAAACCCAACCTATAGCACCCCCCTGCTACTCTAGTCTTGGGCTTCCCATACACACAGCTCTTCCACTACCCCTTGATCACAACCCTCAGCTAGCCCAGTCCTGCTCCTCTGTCCTCCCAATCTGCCAGTGCCCCTCAATCCTGACCTGCAGCCCCCTGCTAACCCAGCCCTGGGCTCCCCACACAGCTTTGCCAGTGCACTTTATTTTTTAATTCAGAATCTTTGCAATTCCAATCCAATCAAAGAAATGAATAAATCCCAGAATCAGGCATCCTGGCTTCTCTCCGAGATGCCCTCATTTTCCATTACACAGGCCATCCTCAGCGGGAGAGGCTGCTGTAACATTTGTGCAAACCACCCCCCTCCCATGCAATAGCAATGATTCCCAGTGTTTGTTCATGCTCACAGTGATAAAGCATTACACAGTACAATGGGCATTCGCTTTCCCTTTTAGATTACATGAGCCTGTGCTTTTTGTGATACGCCACATAAAAAATAATACATTGATTCCATCAGCGTCAACGTGCCATAATGAACTTCCCTAGGCGAACAATGCCACTGCCACTAACTGGACAGAATCAGAAGGGCTCCACTGTGGATTGTAGACCCCCATGCTGATGATGGCGATTCTCCTGCATCTCAAGCAGCAATGCTATCTGCTTATCAGTTTTAAAAGTTTCCCACACACAACTCTGCCGATGCCTCTCAAGCCTCCTGCTAGCCCAGCCCTGGGCCTCATCACCACTGAGTTTAGCCTCATTTGCCCCCATTGATAGAAAGGGGAGCACAGGAATTAAGTAACATACCCCAGGACATATGTGGAGTCTATGGCAGACCCAGGAACTGGCTGCGTATCACTTGCTTCCCTGGCTACGGCAGTCCTGCCTTGCTGAGCTGCTGGCTTACGTTCCGGTGACAAGGGCACCCCACGAGTTCGGGGGCTGGATGCAGGAGCCCCTGGCTGAGAGCTCTGGCCTGTGTAATGCAGGAGATCAGGCGAGATCGGTCCCTTCTGGCCTTGAAAGCTCTGAACGTATTGCCCATGCATTGCTCACTGCACCTGCTGCCTGCTCTGAGCATCAGCTGATGCTTCTCTGGTCTGAACTAATGCTGGGAGCTCTGGGTTAAAGGTGACACCTCACAAGAGTGGGACACAAAGCACGCTGTTCACTGGGCGCCCCGATGTAGACGGGGCCACTGGGGCCAGCCTTGACTGATGCCTGCCCAGAAAGTTCTCCATGAGACCCAATGCTGAACATGCCTGAAGGGGGGGAACCCGTGCACTGCCTGAAAACCACCAGCCTCGCAGATTCCTACTGGCCCATGTGTGGCAGCCTCCTGAGACCATTACCGTGGTGTTAATCCTGGCTATTAGCCAGATACAGCCCTAATGGACATGATACTGCCCATCTCCCCCAGCCCCCAGGCACTCTATGTTCACTGCTACAGCTACCCCGGAACCAGCTCTGCACCCAGGCACCTCCGGCTCTCCTCCTCTCCATGGGTCCACCCCGTCGGTGGGCTCTGCTCAGCTGAGGTCACTGCTCCTGTCATCCATCCACCCACCCGTCTTCTCTCTCCATCCCCATGGCACGGAGAAGGCCCCAGGGCCGCCCAGAGGATTCCGGGGGCCCGGGGTCTTCGGCGGCGGGGGGCCCTTCCGTTCCGGGACCACCGCCGAAGTGCCCCGAAGACCCGCGGCAGGGCCCCCCCCGCCGCCGAATTACCGCCAAAGCCGGACCCGCTGCCGAAGTGCAGCCCGGTCTTCGGTGGTAATTCGGCGGAGGGGGGCCCCCGCTGCGGGTCTTCGGGGCACTTTGGCGGCGGGTCCCGGAAGGGAAGGGCCCCCCGCCGCCGAATTACCGCCGAAGACCGAGCTGAACTTCGGCGGTGGGTCCCGCTCCGTCTTCGGCGGTAATTCGCCAGCGGGGGGTCCTTCCGCCCCGGAGCGGAAGGACCCCCCACCGGCGAAGACCGGGAGCAGAAGAAGCTCCTGCGCCCGGCCCCGCAAGAGTTTTCCGGCCCCCCCGGAGCGAGTGAAGGACCCCGCTCCAGGGGCCCCGAAAAACTCTCGTGGGGGCCCCTGTGGGGCTCGGGGCCTGGGGCAAATTGCCCCTCTTGCCCCCCCCCTGGGCGGCCCTGGAAGGCCCCACCAGGGCTCCCCGTAGCCCCAGCCATACTGCCTCTCTGGCTGTGGCAAGTGAAGGCCCCCACCCGCTCACCATGACTCACTCCTTCTAGCCCAGGGGTTGGCAACCTATGGCACGTGTGCTAAAGACGGCACGTGAGCCAATTTTTAATGGCACGCTGCTACCGCTGGCCCCGGCAGGCAGCAGTGTGCCATTAAAAATCCTGCCTGGCCCAGCCTACTCTTCTCTGCCCCCGCCCACCGCTCTCTCCTGCGGGGGCAGGGGGCAGAAGCTTGGTCCTGCCGACTGCTGCTACAGGGCAGCTTCCACTGGCAGCCAAGCTCCCTCCTCCCCCGCCTCTTCCTCCAGCATGCTGGGTTCCTGTCCCTCCTCCTCCTCCTCTTCCTCCCTGCAGCCGAACAGCTGATGGCTCTGGAGAGGGAGCGGGAGAAGCGGAGCTGGAACTGCAGCCACAGCGTGCTTGCTGATCCAGAGAAGAGGCGGGGACGGGGTTTTGGGGAAGGAGGGTGGAATTAGGGCATATCCCCTCCAGTCCCCTGCTGTGAGCCGCTCAGGGCAGGGGGCTGGGGATGTGGGCTGGAATCCTGGGGATGCTCCCAGCCCCCTGCCCTAACCCCCGCACCCCCTCACACACACCCAGCCCTCTGCCATGACCCCTGCACCCCCCCCACGACCCCAGCCCTGACTCTGGCACCCCCCACACATACCCAGTTCCCCCACACTCCATGCCCTGACTCCTGCACCTCCTCACATGCCCCCAGCCCTCTGCCCTGACTTCTGCACCCTCCCCACACACACACCCATCCTCTTGCCCTGACTCTTGCACACCCCACATACCCAGCCCCCCCACCCCATGCCCTGACTCTTGCACCTCCCACATACCCACCCCCACCCTGAGCACCAAACGGAAGCTCCTGCACCCCCATCCCTCCCATTCCCACCTGCACCCCTCACACCAAATGGGAGCTTCCCAGGTAAGTGCTCCACACCCAAACCTCCTGCCCCAACCCTGAGCCTCCTTCCTCATTCTAGCTCCTGGCCAGACCCTACACCCCCAGCCCTGTGCTCAGTGCACTCCCACCCTCAGCTCAGTGCAGAGAGAGAGGAAGAGAATGAGCTAAAACCAGGGAGAAGGTAGGTACCCACTCTATGTGGGCAGGGCCGGGACCCTAGATCAGCAGCCAACTGAGCAGGGCCGGCAGCTGGGACCCTGGCTGGCAGGAGCTGGCGGATGGAACCCCAGACTGGCAGTGGGCTGAGCGGTAGCAGGCTGAGCCGCTCAACCCACTGCCGGTCTGGGGTCCCGCTCAGCCCGCTGCCGGTCCCATTCAGCTTGCTGCCGGTCTGGGGTTCTGGCTGCTGGCCCCTTGCCAGCCAGGGTCCCGGTTAAGGCCCCGCTCAGCCCGCTGCCGGCCTAGGTGAATGGAACCCCAGGCCAGCAGCCAGCTGAGTGGGCTTGCGGCATAAGATCAGCATTTTAATTTAATTTTAAATGAAGCTTCTTAAACATTTTGAAAACCTTGTTTACTTTACAAACGACAATAGTTTAGTTATATAATATATAGACTTATAGAGCGAGACCTTCTAAAAAACGTTAAAATGTCTGACTGGCACGCGAAACCTTAAATTAAAGTGAATAAATGAAGACTCAGCACACCACTTTTGAAAGGTTGCCAACCCCTGTTCTAGCCCATGGTTAGACTCCCCCAGGCTCTCTTCTGCATTGGTGGTGCCTCCTATTTGGGTGCCCATTTGTCCCAGCTAGTGCCATGGGAACCCCTGGGACGCCAGAGGTAGTGACTGTCCCAAACACCAACAAGACAGGGTCGCTGGTGGAGACTCCCTTGATTGCTAAGGGGCTTATCCTGAGTGGTGCTGAGCACCCAATTCCCCTCCACACACACACACACTGCAGTGGAGCTATGTGAGCTGAAGGTGTTCAGCAAAGCACAGACGGCTCCACAGGACCTCCTCTCCACCCTGCCCCCATTCTTGGTGCAGGCTGTGCTATACCTTTGTAGGTCTGTGAGCAAGGGCCTGTGTTTCAGTGGCATGGAGCCATGTGAGGCCCACCTGATCCTCCCCTTTGCGTGCCCTGGTGTTGGCCCAGTTCTAGGCCTGCCACATGTGCAGCGGATTAGGGATGAAAGGCAAACACTATTGTAAATAGCAGCCCACATGGCCCACAGCCTCTCCAACCATAGCACAGCCAGCCAGGGTTGTGCTCTCTAATCACAGACTCCAGCTTCCTTTCTGCTCACTCTTCTCCCTGGGTGGGAGCTCTTCCGTGCGTCCCCTGCTGTGGCTTGCGCTAAACAAACCTTTCCAGCTGCTGGGGTTTCCCATTGTCACCAAGGATTATCGCAGGTTGGGATCGCTTCCCGCATGGAACACACAAGATCAGAGACTAAACAAGTCGGAGGAGCCAGATAATGCTAATGCCTGAGGTTGGAACCTTTCATCCAAAGTGCCTAGCAAACTGAGGGGGTGGTCTAGTGGTTAGAGCAGGTGACTCTTGGCTTCTATTGCCAACTCTGCCACCATGGGCAAGTCACTGCCTTGTTCAGTGCCTCAGTTTCCCCATCTGTAACATGAGGATAGCTAATGATCCAGGCAGTTTGAATGAAAGTGTGTAAAGTGCTTTGAGAGCTCAGCTGAGAAGTGTCACTGAAGGCAAAGTATTTTTGCTATGGCAACCTACACATACACTGCTCCCATTACTGAATTGCAGCCACTTCTGGGGTGGGACGTGGTAGCTGTTAAACAGTGCACAGCAACAGTAGGACCGGAAGTGAAGAAATAGCCAGTGAATACCAGGGGGATATGGCATGATGGCCTCCAGATCTCTAAGCTCTTGTTTGCTGATGACACAGGAAGCATGTGGGAGAGTGTGAATACACACGCCTACACAGATCTGTGTGTGGTGCAGAGGACATTACACACGCCTTATCCTGAGAACTGTTCAGGTTCTTTTGCCCTCTGATGCTTGGCTCAGCTGACCAATTGTGAGTCCTAGGGGTCTGCCTCAAAGCGAGTTATTTTAAGGTTCACACAGCAGCGCTGGGGCAGACATTAGCTTCCAAACCTAGGTCTTGCTCCTGCAGCTTTAGAGGCCAGCGTCAGGCTATTCTAAGCCAAGACTACATCACAGTGTCAGAAGCCCAGCACAGACACAGCAACGCCCACAGGCAGAGCACATTGGGGCCCCTCCCACCCACTCCAGAGGGCAGTTGACTAGTATGTGCAAGAGGCAGTGTAGTCTAGTAGCCTGCCCATGGCTGCCAGGATCTTTGGCTTCTCCTCCTGCTCTGACAAGGTCTTGCTATGTGCTGTGGGACAGCTGCGCACAGCCAGTGTGCGAAGTTGTGGCCCTGGCACAGGGAGGCGCACAGGGAGCCTGCCCACTCATGCCCAGCGCCTCACACAGCAGCCCAGTCAGGGCCCTGCCAGGCATTGCTGCCCCAGTGCATGGCAGGGCACCAGCAGCACCCTTCCCCTCTCTGACCCCCACTCTCTAGACCCAATGGACATTCCTGGCAGCTGTGCATTTCCTGGGGCTCTGCGCGTGTGCCCTGAATGGCTAAGCACCCCTGCTCTCCGCCCCCCCCCCCAACAGGAGCCATGGCAGAGGGTGTCCAGGCTGCCTCCAGATCTGGTACATGGGCTTCCTCTCTGCTAGGCATTATAATGGGACCTGCACTCAGTGTGTGTAGCCCCCGGTGCTGGATTTCCTCACTGGCTAGCAGAGAGGGCTTGGGTGCTGGGGGGTCCCCAGTTACACAGCTACATTCCTCCCCAGGGCAGGGTGAGGTCTACTTGGTGGCATGGAACACCTGATCCCAGCACTCTTTGGGTATGGCTACACTGGCGATTTGCAGCGCTGGAAAGCCTCCACCAGCGCTGCAATTAGTAAGTGGCCACACCTGCAAGGCACTTCCAGCGCTGCAACTCCCTGGCTGCAGCGCTGGCCGAACACCCCTCTCGGCATGGGGAATAAGGATTCCAGCGCTGGTGCTGCAGCGCTGGTCATCAAGTGTGGCCACACACCAGCGCTGTGATTGGCCTCCAGGGAATAAGGTGTATCCCAGAATGCCTGTTCAGCCACTCTGCTCATCAGGTCAGACTCTACTTCCCTGGCCTCAGGTGACCCGCCCTTTAAATGCCCCGGGAATTTTAAAAATCCCCTTCCTGTTTGCTCAGCCAGGTATGGAATGCAATCAGTGAATCTTTACAGGTGACCATGCCTCCACGTGGCAAACGAGCCCCAGCATGGAGCAATGGCGAGCTGATAGACCTCATCAGTGTTTGGGGTGAGGAATCTGTGCAGGCACAGCTGCGCTCTAGCCGTAAGAATTATGATACCTTTGCCCAGGTATCGAGAGCCATGATGGAAAGGGGCCATGAGCGTGACGCGGTGCAGTGCAGGGTAAAAATAAAGGAGCTGCGGAGTGCCTATTGCAAAGCACGCGAGGGAAACCGCAGATCCGGCGCAGCCCCCACGACCTGCCGGTTTTACAATGAGATGGATGCGATTTATGGGGGTGACCCCTCTGTAAATCCAAGGACCACAATGGACAGTTCAGAGCCGGTAGAGGAGGGGGAGGGGGAGGCAGACAGTGAGGCTACTGTGGTGGGGGAAGCCAGCCCGGAGGAGGCATGCAGTCAGGAGCTCTTCTCAAGCCAGGAGGAAGCTAGCCAGTCGCAGCCCCTGGAACTTGCTGCAGAAGAATCACAGGAGCAGGTCCCAGGTAAGCAGCTTTTTATTGCAATGCAAAGGTTTTGGGAGAGGAGGGGGATGGTATGGCTGCATGCCTGCATGCCTAGACATGGAATATCCCATTGATGTGGTCTATCACGTCGCAGTAATCTGCCTCTGTAATCTCTTCAAAAGTTTCTGCAAGAGCATAGGCAATTCGCGTGACCAAGTTTAAAGGGAGAGCCATTGTGGTCCCTGTCCCATTCAGGCTAACGCGTCCGCGCCACTTTTTCCAGGAGGGGTGGGGGAACCATGCTTGCACAGAGGCACGCTGCATACGGACCCGGGCGGAATCCGCATTGTTGTAGGAGACCCCCTCCCTTGCTTCTTTGGTAACCTGCAGAAGGGAGATATCTTCCAGTATTAACTCCTGTGGGAAATGGAGGGAGTGTTTCAGTGCTGGTTTCCCCAACTGCATAGCGCGGCAGGCAGTAACCCCAGGGTTAACAAAGCCCCGAAACAGGCAGCCTAGCCATGAAGCAAGAAGCACCCTGCTCGAGCACACCGCGGAAGGCAACCCCAGGGTTAATTCCTGAGGGAGATGGAGGTGCTGCATTTAACAAATCAGCAGCGCCCTGCTCGAGCACACCATGAAGGCAACCCCAGGGTTAATTCCTGAGGGAGATGGAGGTGCTGCATTTAACAAATCAGCAGCGCCCTGCTCGAGCACACCGCGGAAGGCAACCCCAGGGTTAATTCCTGAGGGAGATGGAGGTGCTGCATTTAACAAATCAGCAGCGCCCTGCTCGAGCACACCGCGGAAGGCAACCCCACGGTTAATTCCTGAGGGAGAAAACCCCAGGGTTAATTACCATTACCATTTCTGGGAGGCTGTGAATTCTCTAGCAGTTGCTGAAATGTGTGAGGAATGCTTGTGAGACTTTAAAATAACTTCAGATTATACACAATGGAAGCTCTCTTAAAATGTATCGTTTGCTGCATTTTTACAGTGACCTTGAGTAGTCCTGGGCCAGTCTTATCAGTGACTGAAAGAAAGCTGCAAAACCTGAGGAGGAAACCTAACAAGAGCAAAGAAGAACTGTTGAAGTCAGTAATGAACCAGTGTGCAACAGAGAATAAAAATGCGCAGGAATGGAGAGAAAAGATGCATCACTGGAGGCAAACAGAAAGCAGGAGAAAGGCGTTGACGCTGAAGAAAACCATGAGGCAGCTTATAAACCTCATTGCGCGCCAAACAGACTGTATGCAGGCAGAGCACTACCGTGCCAAACCCCCAACCTCCCAAACCTCTTTCCCCTATGCACCAATGTCAGCTCCAAGTCCCGTTCCCCAGCATCCAGGTTCTTACCTACACCATCACCAGCTGCCCCTGTCACCTGTACGGTCACCTATGAGCCCAGAGAACTACGACCCTTACCCTCTGCACTCAACCCCCATCACCATGCAACAGTACAATCCTGAGGTGCACAGCACTCCTGGCAGTACATATGCAAAACCATGAAGGTACAATTCAACAACCAACCCCCCTGCCCGTGTACTTCCTTTTTTTTAAATAAATGATTTATTTGATTATGAATCAGTTTTTATTATTGCATAAAGTGAAAGATAACAAACCCCAATGAAAACACAGGTAACAAACATCAAGGAAAACACAGCCACTTAAAAGCACTGTAACCAGTGCACGTCACTCCTGGTCAAGGCAAAAAAACATTACTGTTGGCTTTCAGCCTCAAATTTCTCCCTCAAGGCATCCCTAATCCTTGTTGCCCTGTGGTGGGCGTCTCTAGTAGCCCAGATCTGCTGTCTGGCTGTGCAAATTCAGCCTCCAGGAGTTGCACCTCGTTGGTCCATGCCTGGCTGAATGCTTCACCCTTCCCTTCACAAATATTATGGAGGGTACAGCACGCGGATAGAACCGCAGGGATGCTGCTTTCCCCCAAATCTAGCTTCCCATACAAACATCTCCAGCGAGCTTTTAAACGGCCAAAAGCACACTCCACAGTCATTCGGCATCGGCTCAGCCTGTAGTTGAAACGGTCCTGGCTCCTGTTCAGCTTCCCTGTATATGGTTTCATGAGCCAAGGCATTAATGGGTAAGCGGGTCCCCAAGGATCACAATGGGCATTTCAACGGCCCTTACTGTTATCTTTCGGTCTGGGAAAATGTACCTTCCTGCATCTTCCTGAACAGGCCACTTTTCTCAAAGATGCGTGCATCAGGCACTTGTCCAGGCCAGCCTGTGTAAATATCAATGAAACGCCCACGGTGATCCACCAGCGCCTGGAGAACCATAGAGAAATACCCTTGCGATTAATGTACTCGTAGGCTAGGTGGGGTGGTGCCAGAATAGGAATATGCGTCCCATCTATTGCCCCTCCACAGTTAGGGAAACCCATTTCTGAAAAGCCATCCACAATGTCCTGCACGTTCCCCACAGTCACGGTTCTCCTCAGCAGGATGCGATTAATGGCCCTGCAAACTTGCATCAACACGATTCCAACGGTCGACTTTCCCACCCCAAACTGGTTCCCGACAGACCGGTAGCTGTCTGGAGTTGCCAGCTTCCAGATTGCAATAGCCACCCGCTTTTCCACCGTCAGGGCAGCTCTCAATCTTGTGTCCTTGCGCCGCAGAGTGGGGGCGAGCTCAGCACACAGTCCCATGAAAGTGGCTTTTCTCATACGAAAGTTCTGCAGCCACTGCTCGTCATCCCAGACTTCCATGACAATGTGATCCCACCACTCACTGCTTGTCTCACGAGCCCAAAAGCGGCGTTCCACGGTGCTGAGCATTTCGTTACCGCCACAAGCATTTTCATGTCACCCGCTTTAGGAAAATCCATATCATCATCAGACTCCTCACTGTCACTTTGGAGCTGAAGGAGGAATAGCTCAACTGCCAAACGTGATGTGCTGGCGACAGTCAGCAGCAAATTCCTCAGCAGCTCAGGCTCCATTTCACAGCGTGCTGAACTGACAATGGCAAGAAACGTGGACGGCGAAACTGAGACTGCTGGGAAGTGAAGCGATGCACCACGGGGCGTTGGAACAGGAAGCGGAATGACCCACACACTTCCTTCCCCTTCCCACAATACTCAGCGCCAAAACGGCGCCAAAACGGGATGAGGTGCTCTGTGGGATAGCTGCCCACAATGCACCTCTCAGTACAGCGCTGGAAATGCTGCCAATGTGGCCACACTGCAGCGCTGGTAGCTGTCAGTGTGGCCACACTGCAGCGCTGGCCCTGCACAGCTGGACAACCAGCGCTGCAAACTACCAGCGCTGCAAACCGTAAGTGTAGCCATACCCTGTGTTACTGATGCTATTGTTCATCGCTGAGGCTTCACTCTTCCCAGAAACCTTCCCTCCACTGGGTTTCTGTCCTCCCCGAGTCACTGCTCACCTTCTGCAGAGCAGCTCCTGCTGAGCTCCATCCCTCCCCAATGCCAACACCCACCAGCTGACAGCTTCCAGGGACACCAACATCTGGAAGGTATCAGGACTGCTAATCATTGGGGGAAAGGGACGGGCTATTTATAGCACTGACTGCCAGCATCAAAGCTTCAAAACACCACCACCAAATAAAGAGCCGAGGCCAACATCCAGGGGGATGGGGGTGGGATTATTCTTAACTTGTTTTCCAGCTTTTCTTGTCTCTGGACATTCTGAGCACATCCCAGTCTCCACTGGGAGGCGCCCAAAGACACGTCTCTTGGAAGGTGGCAACTTCGAAAAGACACTGCAGCTCCCAGAGCCATTTTCTGCTGATGCAGCAAAACATCAGATTGTCCTTGGCCGGGCTACTGATCCAAGCATTGTTACTAGTGCATTACGAGCAGCACTATGGCTCCTCACCCTATCAGCCCCAGCCCCAGCTCCAGCTGGCTGATTAACTCACACCCTTCAGCTGTAGGCTCGGGTGGATGCTGTTAAATCCTTGGGGCAGCCGGCGTAGGAAGCAATCACTTGAAGCCAGAGAGCAGGCAGCTAACCAAAACCTCCATTTTATTTACAGACACAGAGAGCTCACTCAGCCGGTCGAAACCGGTTGAGCTAACCCATAATAATCTAACTCAGTTGCCATAGCAACAAAAACCATGACAACCAAATACACAACATATTCCTCCCCCCCTAATAAGAACATCCCCTAAATAAAACACACACTAGACTAGAGAAGGAGGGTAGACTGCCTCCATTCCCGGCTAAACCCTGGGGATTATTTTGCCCCATAACCGTGGGTTCGCCCTAGCTAAAGATCCAGCCGATGAGGAGGCCTTCTGTCTCTAGGTGGATTACGGCGAACTTCTGGTGTTATTGCACCCGAAAGCACTAGGGGCTCAGGGTCCGCAGCACGAACAGGTGAGGAGGTGGTATCAGCTCGTGCTGGGCAAAGGGGTATCTCAGCCGCCAGCAGTAATGGAGGAGAACAGTCAGAAACAGGTGACTCGTGATTCGGTCCCTCACCAGAAGAGGTGAAGTCAGACCCCTCACCTGCAGATGGGTCCTGAGGACTGGCATGACCTGGCAACAGCTGATCTACATGTCGCCGCCAGGTAAGATTCTCTGCAGTCCGGACTGTGTAGGAAACAGGTCCTGTTTGAGTGATGACTGTGGCCGGAACCCATTTAGCTCTGGAAGTATAATTCCGAGCCAAAACTGGCTGTCCTGGGCTAAAGGTTCGGTCTTTTGCTCTGGGTGCCCGTCTGATGACTTGATATTGCTGCTGATGTTGCACAATTTGTCGGGGTTCAGAAGGTTTCAGCAGATCAAAGCAAGTGCGCAGCTGTCATCCCATCATTAGAAAGGCCGGAGATGGGTCGTAGCATGAGGTGTGTTTCTGTAGGAAAGTAAAAAGGTATCCAGACGCTTTTGAATGGAGTGTTGTCCCCTTGCTGATTTCAAAGCGTTTTTCATTGTCTGCACAAATCTTTCAGCTAATCCATTGGTGGACGGATGATATGGTGCTGACATGATGTGGTGTATCCCATTTGCCTTCATAAAATTTTGAAACTCCTGAGAAACGAACTGCGGTCCGTTGTCGCTCACAAGTTGTTCTGGCAGACCAAAACGACTAAAGAGTCCTCGTAGTTTTTGGATAGTACTCTCTGCCGAAGTGGACTGCATTATAGAGACTTCTGGCCATTTAGAATGGGCATCTATTGCCACCAAGAACATGCTTCCTTCAAGGGGGCCAGCAAAGTCAACATGAATACATTGCCACGGGTTTTCAGGCCAGTCCCATGGGTGTAGGGGTGCCCACTGGGGTGCATTCCTCACACCCTGACATGACATACAAGCTTTTGCCTTCTCTTCAATAGCGCTGTCCAGTCCAGGCCACCAAAAATAGCTTCATGCAATTTCCTTCATGCGCACTATTCCACAGTGACCGGAATGTAACTGTTCTAACATCTGTGATCTCAGTGGTGGTGGAATAATGACACGTCTCCCCCACAACAAACAACCAGATTGGACCGATAACTCCGTCCGCTTGGACATGTAGGGAACAAGGTCGGATGAGACCGGAGAGGTTTGTCGAGATTTTCCATGCATCACCAGGTCCATAACGTGGGACAATACTGGGTCAACGCGAGTTGCCTTCTTTATCTGAGTAGCAGTGATGGGTGTATTCTCTACCTGTTCAAAGTAGAAGATTTCCTTTTGGGCACTATCTCGGTGTTTGACCGGCAAAGGCAACCTTGAGAGGCCATCTGCATTGCCATGCAGAGTGGATTTCCGATATTTGATTTCATATGTGTGTGCTGAAAGTAACAATGCCCAACGTTGCATACGACTAGCAGCTAATGGGGGAATGCCTGTGTAGGGTCCAAAAATTGATGTCAGAGGTCGATGGTCTGTGAGAAGAGTAAATTTTCGCCCAAACAGGTACTGATGAAACTTCCAAATTCCAAAAACAATTCCTAATGCCTCACATTCGATTTGGGCGTAGTTAGTTTCTGCTTTGCTTAGAGTGCGTGAAGCAAAAGCAATAGGTCTCTCTTCTCCTGAAGGCATAATATGTGACACGACTGCTCCCACTCCATAAGGGGAGGCATCGCAGGCCAATTGCAGAGGTAAGGATGGATCAAAGTGCGTTAGAACTTCAGAATTTAGCAGTGCATCCTTAGCTTTGTTAAACGCAACATCACAGGCTTCAGTCCACTTCCAGGCCTTGTTCTGCCCAAGGAGCTCATGAAGTGGTTTTAGCAGTGTGGCTAACTGTGAGATGAACTTTCCATAATAGTTCAGGAGTCCTAGAAACGAGCGCAGCTGGCTTACATTTCGAGGTGGGGGAGCCTCCACAATAGCTTTAACTTTTGTAGGGGCCTTATGAAGACCTGCAGAATCAATGATGTGTCCCAAATATTCAACAGAGGGCTTGAAGAATTCACACTTGTCTTTGCGAACTCGTAGGCCATACTCTTCCAGTCTTTGTAGGGTAGCCTCTAAATTCTTTAAGTGATCCTCTTCATTTCTTCCAGTGACCAGGATATCATCCAGATAGCACTGAACTCCTGACAAGCCACACAAGATCTGGTCCATAGCCCTCTGGAACAGGGCGGGAGCAGATGTTATTCCGAAGGGTAGGCGACAGTATCGATAAAGCCCCTTATGAGTCACAATAGTCAACAGCTCTTGGGACTTTTCATCGACGTGCATCTGTAAATATGCTTGACTCAGATCAATCTTACTGAACTTTTGTCCCCCAGCCAGGCCTGCGAAGAGGTCATCGATGCGGGGAAGCCGGTATTGCTCTGCACACAACACTGGGTTGACAGTGACTTTAAAATCACCGCAAATCCGGAGAGAGCCATCTTTCTTCACGATTGGAACGATAGGAGTGGCCCATGAGCTATGGGTAACTGGTATTAGGACTCCATTGGTGACCAGGCGCTCCAGGTCTGCTTCAACTTTTGGCCTGATGGCATATGGCACAGTTTGGGCTTTCAGATATTTTGGTGGACTGTCAGGTTTAATGTTCAATGTCACAGTGATTCCCTTCATACTTCCCAAATCATCTCCAAAAACAGCAGCATGTTTCCTTAGAATAGGGGTTAGACTGGTTTCTTCTTTAGTCATCCGGTGCACTTCTGCCCAGTTCAGTTGAATCTTCCCAAGCCAAGACCTACCCATTAAGGCTGGGTAGTCACCTCTCACCACAAACAGTGGCAATTTAGCTGCCTGTCCATTGAGCTCCACCTTAACATCAATAGTGCCCAACATGGGCACAGCTTCACCTGTATACGTCTTCAGAACAGTTTTTGTTGCCTTAAGCGGAAGATGCTGTAACTTTTCCTTATACACAGTCTCAGGAACCAGCGAGACAGCTGCACCGGTGTCTAGTTCCATGCGTATAGGTTTGCCCTCCAATAAAGGGGTTACCCAGTATTCATGTGAGCCCGCTGCCAAAGACAAAACATGCAGTGGCACTTCCTCTTGATCATCCTGGGTCTGCTCTAGGGTATGCAAGGTTCCTCTTTTTGTCGGCCAGACCACAGGCCTCTTTTTCTTTTGTTTACAGGCATACTCAATGTGTCCCTTTTTGCCACAGTGTCGACACACCAGGTCCTTACACCAGCATTCTGATGCCTGGTGACCCAGCTTACCACAGCGGTAACATTCTTGACTCTGCACCGTTTTGTGGGTCAGTTCTTGTGACACTTTTTGCACCCTAGGGGATGCACCGATGTATTGTGCCTCCCTTGTAGCCAGTTCCATGGAGACAGCAATATCAACAGCCTTCTGTAATGTAAGCTGAGCCTCTGTCAGTAGGCGCTTCCGTATAGCTTCACTGCAGAGGCCACACACTAACCTGTCACGCAGGGCATCATTTAACATCTCTTTAAATTCACAGTGTTCTGCTAGCTTTTTTTAAATGACTACAAATTGCACAACTGTTTCATCTTCCTTTTGGTCTCTTTTGTGGAACCTATATCTTTCAGCAATTACCAGTGGTTTTGGGGAGAAATGAGACCCCAGGATTTCCACAATGTCACTGTAAGATTTAGTCTCAGGCTTAACAGGGTGCAGTAAGCTGCGTAGCAGAGAGTAGGTTTTAGCCCCTACAACAGTTAAGAATATTGGCACCTTCTTCGCTTCTGTAATGTCATTTGCAATACCAAAAAGCTCAAAACGCTCAGTATACACACGCCACTGCTCTGTATTCTCATCAAAAGGCTCCAGGGGCCTGGTCAGAGTAGCCATGATTTTTAGTTTCACTTTCACAGTCAGTGCAAACAAGCAGCTTTTTTTGTTTGTTTGTTCTTTACCTTGACTTCTACTTCCTTCTGTTACTGGAGCAGCACAGGATCCCATCCTCGTCGCCAGTGTTAAATCCTTGGGGCAGCCGGCGTAGGAAGCAATCACTTGAAGCCAGAGAGCAGGCAGCTAACCAAAACCTCCATTTTATTTACAGACACAGAGAGCTCACTCAGCCGGTCGAAACCGGTTGAGCTAACCCATAATAATCTAACTCGGTTGCCATAGCAACAAAAACCATGACAACCAAATACACAACAGATGCCGCCTGCGTGTTGCCTGTGGGCTGTTCCACTCATGGCTAACAGCCAGCAAGCACAGGCTGCAGGGGCTCTGGGGCCAGACCCTCACTTGTGCCCCACTGATTTCAGGGGTGTTACACTGGTGTAATGCAATGATAAATGTGTATTGGGGGAGGCTGACAGCTCTGGATGATGGCCTCTGGTTATCCGCAGAACTTCCTTCCTGCCTCACTGATGCTACAGCACCACAGTGCTGAGCACAGGGAACAGACTAGCTTAGACTAGATGTGCCATACCCCAACCTGGAAGGGTCACGCCTCGGGCTGAGAGGGATCTGCTTGGTCTCCGTGGTTCTTGCAGGCCTCAGGCTTTCAGCTGGGCCTGCCCATATGGAGGACAGTGAGGTCCTATGGTGATGGTGTTGAGGACACTTCTCTGCCAGGAGCTGGACTGAAGCCTCCCCAACTCATCTTGCAAAGGCCATCAAGCAGAGTGTGCTTGCTGAAGGTGGGAAGGTGCGGTGTGTCTCCCTCAGGAGAGCCCTCAGGAATGGCTCTGTGATAACTGGAGCCACCCAGTGCCAGGCCCTCATGTGCCCAGCTAGTGACTTTATGCCTAAGGTCCCACCTAATGCTTACTGAGCTGCCCCGGACCCTGCCAACCCTAGTGCCCCATAGGCTATGTCTGCCCCTGTCAAGGCTGAATCCCCACTCTGTCACTTTGGGTACAGAAGGTGGGGGCCCACAAGGATTTTAAAAATTAATACTTGCCACTCCAGGCTTGTATTAAACTCCCAAGGTTACAGCTTGTCTCTGACCCTGGCTTGGTAAACACTGCCACCACCCAAATGCAAAAAAACCCTTGGACCCAGGAAGGAACACTGGGGAATTCCTCCCTGTGGGGTACTCTCAAGCCCTTCCCCCACAGGGAAGAGCTAAGAAAGAAAACAAAGGAAATTACCTGTTGCTACCAGCTAATCAAACAACATGCAGAAACCTTTTAGGACACCAAAAATCCAATCCTGTTCTTAAAAAAGGTAAATTTTATTAAAAACAAACAGGAAGAAAACACACCTGTAACTTAGGCTTTTGCTACATTTTAAAAGAGCAATTCCAGAAATTAAGCACCCAAAATAGCTTTCTTGGGGGTTAGCTTAAAGGTTGCAAGTAAACAATAGCAGCTGGGGTTCGCACAGAAGAGTCCACAAGCCTTAAAAAATAAACAGAAATGAACCTAGTCACATCTTCCTAAACATTCCTAATTTACTTACAATTTGGGTTGTTAAAAGTAGTTCTAGATATGATTTGATGATTTTCATATCTGGTTCAAACTTTACACAGCATTCCTACTGCCCCGTCTCTTCAGCCCAGAGAGAATAACAGACAAAGGGAAAGTTTCTTTCCCAATTTTAAAAAGTTCTAGCCTTCCCATTGGCTCTTTTGGTCAGGTGCCCACTCCTTTTCTTTTACCTGTGGGCTTGTTAACCCTTTACAGGTAAAACAAGCAAAGAACATACATCAAGAGGGATTTTACAGCTAACTGGTTGGCTCGGTGTCCATCAAAGGGAGGTACCCGTCTGTCCCCCATCCCCCTTCATTATCACACGCCCCGCAAATCATAGATGGTGCTGGCCAGCCTGGTTCAGGTCGGGTCCACACCATCTGGGATTTCTTCCTGGAGGTTTAGGAAATGGAGTTAATAAGATACATGCACCTCTAATTTTACTAATAATTACAAGAACTAAATACTACTTTTTACATTTCAAGGACTACAATGTCTTAGAATGCAGGGACATTTTTACCCGGCTGATTCTGGTAAACCTTCCCAGGAGAGTGCATAAGCCACTTTGTTAAAGGCTACTGAAATGTGTTGTATTTTAAATTCAAAGTCTTGCAGAGCTAAACTTCACCGAAGAAGTTTTTTGTTAGTCTCTTTGACTGTGTGAAGCCACTTCAGTGCAGCATGGTCAGTCTGCAGGTGGAACCGCCATCCCCAAATGTATGGGTGTAGCTTCTCCGGAGCATACACAATGGCATAACATTCTTTTTCTGAGACTGACCAGTGACTTTCCTTCTCAGAAAGTTTTTTGCTGAGAAACACGACAGGATGGAATTGTTGATCTGGTCCTTCCTGCATTAAAACTGTTCCCACACCACGCTCAGATGCATCTGCGGTAACGACGAACGGTTGGTTGAAGTCCGGGGCCCTCAGTACAGGGTCGGACATAAGGGCTGCCTTAAGCTGGTTAAAGGCTTTTTGACACTTCTCAGTCCACTTAACTGCATTTGGTTGTTTTTTCTTGGTCAGGTCTGTCAGTGAAGTGGCAATTTGTCTGTAGTTTGTTGCAAATTGTCGGTAATACCCGACCAAGCCCAAGAAGGATTGGACCTGTTTCTTTGACTTAGGGACAGGCCAATTTTGGATAGCATTTACCTTAGCCTGTAGGGGGTTGATAGTACCTTGACCCACCTGGTGTCCAAGGTACGTTACCCTGTTTAGGCCTATTTGACACATTTTGGCCTTAATGGTTAATTCTGCCTCCCTTATGTGCTGGAAGACAGCTTGGAGGTGTTCCAGGTGTTCTGCCCATGAATCTGAGAATATAGCCACATCATCGAGGTAGGCAACTGCAAATTCCCCAAATCCAGCCAGAAGGTTGTCTACCAATCTCTGGAAGGTGGGGGGTGCATTTCGCAGTCTGAAAGGGAGCACATTAAATTCATACAGTCCTACCTGGGTGATGAAGGCTGACCTCTCCTTGGCTGGGTCATCTAGCGGCACTTGCCAGCACCCCTTAGTTAAGTCTAAGGTGAAGATGAACTGGACACGTCCCAGTATCTCCAATAGCTCATCTGTGCGTGGCATTGGAAAGTTTTCTAGGCGAGTTACAGCATTTAGTTTACAGTAGTCCACACAAAAGCGGATTTCCCCATCTTGTTTGGGAACCAGAACCACTGAAGAGGCCCATGCACTCTCAGAGGGGGAGATTACACCCACCTGTAACATGTCATTGATCTCCCTTTCTATTACAGTTTTGGCCTGAGGAGCCATCCAGTAGGGTTGGGTTCTAATTGGGCGAGCATCACCTGTGTCAATGAAGTGGTACACCCGTTCTGTTCATCCTGAGGTGACTGAATACATTCGTGCGAAGCTGGTGCAGAGCTCCTGGATTTGCTGTCACTGCTTATGCCCAAGGGTCATGGAAAGGCTCACCTCTTCCATGCCACTGTTGCTTTTTCCATCATAGTAGACTCCTTCAGGCCACTCAGCATCATCTCTCTCCTGGGCTGTAAACTGGAGAACCTTGATTTCTCGGGAACAAAAGGGATTTAGAGAATTAACATGGTATACTTTAGGTTTTAGGGTAAGGTCTGGGAACTCTATGAGGTAATTAACAGCTTCTAGGCACTCTTGAACCATAAATGGCCCCTCCCATGACACTTCCATCTTATTGGCCTGGAGCGCTTTCAGGATCATGACTTGGTCACCTACTCCGAAGGAACGCTCTCTGGCATGTTTATCATACCAGGCCTTTTGCTCTTGTTGAGCATCCTGTAGGTTTTCTTGAGCAAGGGTGAGAAAGTTTTTGAGGGTGTTTTGCAGGTTGGTTACAAAGTCCAAAATCTTAGTTCCTGGAGAAGATGTAACCCCCTCCCATTGCTGCTTTACCAACTGTAATGGCCCCTTAACTTTGTGGCCATAAATGAGTTCAAAGGGTGAAAATCCCAAATTGGGATGTGGTACAGCCCTGTAGGCAAAGAGCAACTGCTGCAACACTAGGTCCCAATCATTGGAGTGCTCATTCACGAATTTACGTATCATGGTTTACCCCATGAGCTTCCCAAAGATGTTTCATGGTCCCTGACAGGAAGTTAGTTCCCGAATCTGTAAGGATGTCGGAGGGCCAACCTACACTGGCAAAAATATCTGTCAATGCCTGACTCGTTTTTAGCCCTGGTGTTGCTTAGCGCTACTGCTTCTGGCCATCGGGTGGCAAAATCCATGAAAGTCAGTATGTACTGCTTTCCTCTGGGTGTCCTCTTAAGGAAAGGACCCAGAATATCCACAGCTACATGCTGAAATGGAACCTCAATGATGGGGAGTGGCTGGAGAGGGGTCTTGGGGCTTTCCCACCCTCTGGCACACCTCACAAGACCGGACATAGGTAGAAATGTCCTTGCCCATCCCCTCCCAGTGGAATGACTTCCCCAAACAGTCCTTGGTCCTGTTCACTCCAGCATGGCCACTAGGGTGATCGTGGGCTAAGCTCAAGAGCTTTTCCCTATACTTAGTTGGAACTACCAACTGTCTCTGAGGATGCCAGTCCTCCTTGTGCCTACCAGAAAGAGTCTCCTTGTATAAGAGTCCTTCTTCTACAACAAACCTGGACCTGTTAGAAGAGCTGAGAGGCGGTGGGTCGCCCCGTGCCGCCATCCAAGCTCCCTTGAGTCTCTCATCCACTTCCTGCTCTGCCTGGAACTTCTCCCTTGATGCTGGAGACATTAGTTCCTCGCTGGGTTGTGGACTTGGGCTTGGTCCCACTGGAAGCGATGCAGGTGATCGGGTTGTTTCCGTTGACTGTGAACTGCTCTCCACTGGTGCACTAGGTGGCATTTCAGGCTCTGGTTGAGCCTCTTGCACCGGTCTAGCTGCTGCTGCAGGTGCAGGCTCTGTGGTGCCTCTGGTGGGGTTGCAAGCATGGGCTCTGGTGCTGACTGCTTCACCAGTTCCGATCCTTGAGCTGGTTCTGGCTGGGTTCCAGGAACTGGATTTACAACTGCTGCCTTCAACTCTGGTCTGGAGTCTTGTTCCACCACCTCTGGCTGGGTTCCTGTAGGAGGCTCAGGAATGGAGTTAGGTGTGGAGGCCTGTTTAGCCTGGCTGCGGGTGACCATCCCCACCCTTTTTGTTAGCCTCACATGGTTGGCTAAGTTTTCTCCCAGCAGCATGGGAATGGGATGATCATCATAGATTGCAAAAGTCCATATTCCTGACAAGCCCTTGTCCTGGACATGCAACCTAGCTGTAGGCAAGTTAAAAGAGTTGGCCTTAAAGGGTTGCACCATCACTTGGGCCTCTGGGTCGATGAATTTGGGGTCCACCAGGGATTGGTGGATAGCTGACACCTGTGCTCCAGTGTCTCTCCAGGCAGTAATCTTCCTCCCACCCATACTCACAGTTTCCCTTCGCTTTGGGCCTGAAGGCTCTTGGTGGGTGATGAGTTGTAGTTGGCTGGTGCTCTTGGGGCAGTTGGCCTTCACATGCCCCAGCTCATTACATTTAAAGCATTGCCCAGCTGACTGTGGGCTGGGGCGAGGTGGGTGGTTGGAGAGTGGGGTGGTGGGACGAGAGGGCATCTGGGGTCTCCCTGGCTGTGTGGAGGGATCCTCCTTGTGAGGTAGGGCTTTGGGCTGACCCCGATGGTGGGGTGTTGTTTCGGGTTGCCCCTTCTGGTATCCACACCAACTGCTACTAGCTTTCTTCTTCTCCGCCACCTCCACCCATTTGGTTTCGATTTCCCCCACCTCGATTACAGTTTTGGGCTTTCCATCTAGGATGTACCTTTCTATTTCCTCAGGAACACCCTCTAAGAACTGCTCCATTTGCATTAGGAGAGACAGATCTTTCAGAGATTTAACGCTTGCTCCTGGTATCCAGGCATCCCAATTTTTTACAATGTGTTAGGCGTGTCGGGAAAATGCCACGTCTGGTTTCCACCTTAGGGCTCTGAACCGCCAATGGGCATGCTTGGGTGTTAGCCCCATTCTAATTCTGGCCTTTTGTTTAAAAAGGTTGTACTCGTTCATGTGTGCTTTAGGCATTTCAGCTGCTACCTCTGCTAAGGGTTCACTGAGTTGCGGCCTCAGCTCCACCATATACTGGTCTATAGGGGTGTTGTACCCAAGGCAGGCCCTTTCAAAATTTTCAAAGAAGGCCCCTGTATCATCGCCTACCTTGTATGTGGGGAATTTCTTGGAATGGGGAGTGGTACCTGGAGAAGGACTGTTAGAGTTACCTGGTGGACCCAACTTAGCCCTTTCCAGCTCTAAGCTCTTCAGCTCTAACTCCGCCTCCAAGCACTTCACCTGCATTTCCTCCTCCAAGCGCTTTGCCTGTCTCCTCTCCTCTGCTTCCAACTCCAAGTGCTTTGCCTCTCTTTTGTCCTCCACTTCCAAGCACATCATCTCTAGGAAGAAATCCCTGTCTTCCAGAGTCAAAAGTCAGTCTGGGTTAAGGGCATCACTCTAGCCTGGCACCTGGATCTTGGTTGGGAGAGGGCTGACCCTTCCCTCCTGGGAAGTTCCCGGTCCCCCATCCTCTCCCTTTATTTCCGTCATGGAGCTGGATGTCTGGGCTTGATTTGGGTCTGTCTTCTCCGTGGCATGCCACTCAGTGGTTTGAGCATTGGCCTGCTAAACCCCGGGTTGTGAGTTCAATCCTTGAGGGGG
Source organism: Mauremys reevesii (assembly GCF_016161935.1). NCBI lineage: Eukaryota > Metazoa > Chordata > Testudines > Geoemydidae > Mauremys > Mauremys reevesii. Next base: position 59,347,617 of record NC_052631.1, on the reverse strand, counting down.
CCATTTGGGGCAAAAATCTGTCTGGGGATTGGTCCTGCTTTGAGCAGGGGGTTGGACTAGATGACCTCCTGAGGTCACTTCCTACCCTGATATTCTATGATTCTATGACAAGGAGCAGGTCTGCAGCTTGTCACAGCAGTACAATGTGAGAGGGAGCCCAGGCCGGTGGGTCAGAGGGCTCAGCGGTACCCTAGGCTGAACAGTCATGACTAGAGGAGGGGGAGGGACATTTTTCACACAAAACTTTTTTTTAGTGAAAAATGCAGATTCAGTGACACCAAAACATTTTGTGAATTCATGTCGGTTTTACTGAATTGTTGGTGTAAAGAAAAAATTCCCTGAAACTCCATATGTCATTCTGACATTTTCCAAATGAAATATTTTGATGTTTTGATTTGAAACAACTTGTTGTTTCAAAATTTCCATTAATTTTATATGAAAAGATTCCAAAACATTACAAAATGTTCCCCATTGAAACAAAATGCTTCATTCATTTGACATAAACCAAAATTGTATTTGACTTTTCAATTTGCTGAGAAGTTTGAAAAATGTCACTTTCACTTCGACCGGAAACACTTTTTTCTGATTTTTTGGAGTTGCCACTAAACCAAAAAAATCCATTTTTTGCTCCTTGTAAATAGCAAGTTGCATGGCTTGTGTCACTGGGAACCTCTTCAGAGCTTTGTGCACAAAAATATTCCCATGCTGGTTATTTAATGTAAAAGCTGCTCTGTTTATTCCTGTTTTATTGCCCATTGATGCTGCCTTGGTGGAGGGAGGTGGGGCTCAGCAGCTGAGCAAGCGGTGCGTGCAGACTGGGCTGAGATGGGGTGACATGCAGCCTTCCTTTGGGAATTAACCTTCTATACGAGATTAATAGTGGTGCTGAGTCATTCCTGCTTCACTGGGGCTCTCTTCCTGCCTCTAACCTGGGCCTCAAGGCCTTTTTGACTAGGGAACCTCCAAACAAACAACAGCCCTAGAGCAGAAAGACCATCACAGCATCATCTGATGGGCTGTGCTCCCCTTCCATAGATCCCAGCATCCCCAGCCACTCTGGTATGAACCTTCTGGACCTGGAGGCCTGGAGTTCTCAGGGGAGTGTGTGGGAGGGTGGAGAAGGGGATGGGACTCCAGCTTGGGTGACTAATCCATTTATCAGACTCAGAACTACCTCTCCATGCCTGTAGCTCCCATCTCCCCAGCTACCATCCACCTCTTCCCTGTGCCAAGTGGGAACTGGGTGGCTGGCACAGGGCGGGTACGAACGCAGATTAAATTACAGCTTTTCCCGTCTCACTTTGGAGACTAGTTACCGCTCGTTGAGACCGGCCGAAATCCATGTGAACTTCCTGAATGTGTAAAAACAACAAAGGGCCCCGCTCCAGACACAACGATTGCATCAGACAATGCACAGGGCGGCTGTTCCAGGGCTGGGGGAGTCAATGGGCAGAGAAGAGTGCATTCACGCCAGGAAGCCAGCTCCCCAAAATAATCTCACCCCCACCCCACCCTGCCACAATGAGCTGACACAAGCATCACAGAGAGATGGGGTTGGGGGGAAAGAGCATGTCTGCAGCAAAGAGAGAGGAACAATGAGGTAACAGCTGCTAAAGCAAACAGGGTGTCAGAGAGATCCCATCCTGGGCTTCACTTCCCATGGCCCTGAGATAAGTGCCCCCCCCCCCCGGGCTGGAGCTCCTCATATGCACTGTGCTGCGCCTCCCAGTGGGCTTCAGAGATGGGCTAGTCTAAGCTGTGAGTGGGATGCTCCTGAGCCTGCCATGGGCTGAGGTCGGGGGGTCTGGGATGCCTCAAATGAGAGCTAGACTAACACCTCAATAAGGTGTTTGGGGCCCTTCTCTCTGACTCCAAACAGCTGCTGGGTTCCACTCCCACACCCCCTTGCTCTTCGCCATCATGCATGGGAGCAGGCTTCCCCCCTGGGCTGCACACGAGCAGCAGAGCCATGTGTGGACGGGGGGCTCGGCAAGTCAACGAGAGGGTTTGCCACTCATTATTTCCAGCCAGTGTTGGCTAGTAGCTGGGCAGACTGATCACGTTCTTTCATCCAGGCAGGAAGCAGAACCCCTTGGGGCCCCTTGTGGTGTCACCTCTGTGTAGCTGCATCACCCCATGGCTGTGCCAGACGTGAGCTGCACTGCGATGCAGGTGGCCTGCGTTTGACACAATGCTGCTGCATCGAGATGCCACAATCCAAGCGCCATTGCATACTCAGAAAATGACTCTGTCCAGCACGATAATGGCCAGCGGCAGAGCCCCTGCCTGGGGGCTGGTGCACCTGTCAGAAGGCACTGTTCTGCCTTGCAGACAGACAGTGACGCTGCTGCACCCTCCCACTGTCTGCTTCCCCTGTGACACGCCCCAGGCTGGAGGCTTTTCCAGTATCACCAGTACACACTCTGTCTGGGGAGCCCTGCTCACCAACCATACTCCCCGTTAGCCAGGCCACACCCCTCGCTGCAGCGTGCTTGGCCCTGAGTCCATCCTGGCTGCCTGCAAGCCCATGTCAACTCCAGCAGAGAACGGGCCCCACAGCTTTCTGAGGGAGCCGCCATCTTGGGCTCCTCCTGCATCCCAGGGTTTCACTAGCTGTGGGTCTGGGGCTGGAGAGGAAAGTGGCTGTGCTTCCCTCAGCCCCCTCCCCATACTGCGCACACCAGCTCGGCCAGCTCATTGGGCCATACTCACTTCAGCTTGGCCATCTCACCACCCTGTGCCCGCATTGGTTCAGCCAGCTCACCGGGCCCATACCCATGCCAGTTTGGCCACCTCACCAGGACCATACCCACACCAGCTCAGCCAGCTCACCGGGCCCATACCCACGCCAGCTCGGTTAGCTCATCAGGACTGTAACCACATCAGCTCGGCCAGCTCACCAGGCCTGTACCCACCCCAGGTCAGCCAGCTCAGTGGGCCCATACCCACACCAGCTCAGCCAGCTCACTGGGCCCGTACCCACTACTGTGTCCGTACCTACCCCAGGTCAGCCGGCTCACCGGGCCCATACCCATGCCAGCTCTGCCAGCTCACTGGGCCCGTACCCATGCTGGTTCGGCCAGCTCACTGGGCTTGTACCCACCCCAGCTTCCAATGAGACTCTGGCCACATCTCACCCCTCCAGGAGCTGTCAGGACACAGGCTGGAGGTGCTTCCAGAAAGGGGAGCTGCTCCTTCACTGCCTGCCTGCCCTTTCTGCAGTCCTCCTCTATCTCCTTCCCTCCTCCTCACCTCCCCACCACCTCCTCCCTCCTTCACATGGATCAGGGCTGGCTCCAGACCCCAGCGCGCCAAGTGCATGCTTGGGGCGGCATGCCACGGGGGGGCGCTCTGCCAGTTGCCGGGAGGGTGGCAGGTGGCTCCGGTGGACCTCCCGCAGGCATGCCTGCGGATGCTCCACCGGAGCCGTGGGACCAGCGGACCCTCCGCAGGCACGTCTGCAGGAGGTCCACCGGAGCCGCGGGACCGGCGACTGGCAGAGCGCCCCCCGCGGTGTGCCGCCGTGCTTGGGGCGGCGAAATTGCTAGAGCCGCCCCTGACATGGATCATCTTCCCTCCATCCCCCTTTCTCTAGATCCTTCCTCTTCCTCTTCCCCCAGCTCCACTGCCGCTCTATTTCCTGAGGTCTGGGCTCTTGTCCTCCATGCCCTCCCATGGACGCAGCCATGGGAGCAGGGTCTGGCACCTCGCACAGGTTGTTAGCTAGGATGCAGGTTGTGGGGAGGGTGGGGGTGGGCTGAGTCTGATTTCAGGCTTCCTAGCATGAATCAGGAGCGATCCCACAGCAGCCCAGGTGGCCATCCCAGAAGGAGACGGGCATGAAGCGAGATCAGGCCCCATGTCTGTCTGGGAGTCCCCCCCTTGCTATAGGCTGAGATTCTCCAATGAGCTCCAGGAGTCCAGTGCCCAACTCCCATTGAACTGCCCTTGGAGCTGGGTGCAAAACTCCCGAGCCAGCTGGTTTCACACTCAGTGCCCAGTTCTAACGCTGAGCATGTACAGAGTGTCTGCATTTCCAGAGCATGCTGCCAGCAGCCAACCTCAGCGCCAGGATCGTCCACGAACAGTTGGCCTGCCAGTGGCTGCATGCAGCTGCTCCATCCCCATGACAGTGACTTGTGCCTCCCAAGGGAGGGATGGTTTAATCCGGGCGGGGGGGGGTCTTTCATCACAACTGTCAGCTCATCCTGTTAAGTACATCACAGGGGGAACTGGCCAGTAGCAGGGGCAAATCAGGCCTCATAAGCCCTCTGTGTGTGGCCACAGCCAGGTTTGCTGGGTCCCAGCTGAGAGGTGCCTGCACTGGAGGATGGCCCTGGGCAGGGAAACATGAGTCAGAGCTGCTGATGCAAGCTCTGCCCGCACCCCTGCTGCCCCAGCCAGAGGGATCCCCTCCTTGCACTGACATCAGGGCTTTCCTAACTGGATGACTGGAATCCGCTGGCTCAGCAGGAAGCAATTAAAGGGCTCCTCAGAATTCTCCCTGCCAATGAGGGGGACTGGACGCACCCAGAGACTTCCCACAAACCTCTGGGGAATTTTGGATGCACCTCCCTTCCCCGCCCTATTGTTCAACATTTCTGTGGCTGTTCTACAGTTCCAGGCCTGGCTTCCACCCTGGCTCCGGGAGAACCACTGATGCTCTGGCCAGCAACTACATGTAGGATACCTGGTCATTTAGCACAAGCCACACTGAGCGCTCCTGGGTGTGCGCTGATCATGCCTGGGCGCTGGGTTCCCATACACAGCATGGCCCACACTGCTGGCTCCTTGTTCTGTCCTGGCTCATCTCAATCCCCTGCCATTGGTGGCAAGGCTCCAGAACCAAACGACATCTCAGCGTTGGGTTCGGCCTATGTCGTGATGCTCCCAGATTGTGAGGCATCTCGCACCCACCTGCCCTTAGTGCAAGGGAGCTTTGTCTGTGCCTGCCATGGGTCAGCTCCCTGAAACCACCAGCCTCTGACAGCACCCAGCCGGCCAGGCCTCCACAGGGCACATGCCATCCTCCGAGCATCCATCTGGAGCGCCCAGCCCCTGATCCACTGGGCACACAGATGTCTACTCTGCACTTAGACACCTGGAGCTGGCCTCACAGGTTCACGCTTTGATCTGCTGTTCCCCCAGACACAGTACCCACCAGGCTGTAAGATACAAATCAGGATCATCATCTCCCTTAACACAGCACTTGGATAAACACTGTGAAAACAAGACTAAGTGTATTAGCAAAGGGGGGAATAATATCTTTTACTGGCCCAACTTCTGTTGGTGAGTGAGACAAGCGACACAGAACAGGTCTGGGTCTGTGGCGCTCTCTCTTGCCAAGAGAAGCTGGTCCAATAAAAGACATTACCTCACCCACCTTGTCTCTCTTACAATATGTATGCTAAACAATCTGTTCTGAGTGTTGCGCAGATCTGCTCTGCGAATGCACACAGCTCTTCTCCTTCTTGCGTGAGAGTGAGAGGGGTGATGCCCTTATGTTTAGCTGTGACACTGAGTACCATTCCCAGACCCGGAGAAGAGCTCGGTGCGGCTCGAAAACTTGTCCCTGTCACCAACAGAAGATGGTCCAATAACAAATATTACCTCCCCCACCTTGTCCGTCTCCTAGCCTGGGACCAACATGCTACAACAACACTGCAAACATTTATTATCAAAGAACAGAAATTCAAGTGACAGAGAGTGAGAATTTTGGAAACAAACAATTCATATAGAACAAAATCATAACATACTTTCTGGAGACTAAGGCATTACCGTAGGGCCTACAAGATGGCTTCTGCAGGAAAATGGCTGAGACCCATCCTCATAAGATCAAGCTTGCTGGCAGCTTGTTCTCCCAGACCAAAGAAATGCCAAGGTGTCTTTTGGCAGTACTGTTCATCTCCAAATAGAGCCTCCCTCCACCATTTATCTCTTCTTGTTAATTTTGCTAAGCCTCCATCAGCTCTTTGTTAGCCTTTGACTCCTAGTGCATGACACAAGGGTCCACCTTGGAGATGTCTCCCCAACCCTGGCTGGAGGAGGTTGACTCAAGCCATGCTACCTTTGAGGGCCCTGCTTTTAGCTACAAACCTAGAGAACAGACATTGTGCTGCCTGCACTTTCTGTAGCGACAGCTCGCAGTGGTTATGATGACCAGTGTGAGACAGGCATTCTGTAGAGACCTTACATGATGTTCTTTTGGTGGCTCAGGAACCCTGTAGCCCTCCTGACCCCAGTGTCCTCTGCCCATTGGCATCCTGAGGTTTGTGAGACAGACATGAGTTAAGGTCTGTCTCTACCACACACTAAGCCTGGCCTCTTGCTTGCGTTTGAGCCCAAGCCCCACTTCTGTGTACACACCCATCAGTCTGAGTCAGGTCAATGAGCACTCAGGACCTGGTCCTAGCACTCTGCTTGGGGCTGGGGCAGAACCCGAGTCCTGCTGCAACTTGGGTCCAAGCCCGCTCAGCTTGCAGTGTGGACACAGGCCCGATGCCGGAGGTCTGCCCGGTGTAGTCTGGACGCGTTAGCACAGATGTAAGGCCCGGGGCCAGCAATTGCAAATCAAGGTTTATAGCACAGTGTGGACACTCAAGCACAGGCTTGGAAGCATGTTCCCAAGCCTGGGTCCCACAGCCCTGGGCTTACAATACAGTGTGAACATACCCTGGAGCCACAGAGGGGACCCTGCCTCACTTTCTCCCCATCAGTGTCTTGTGAGTACCTCATTTCACCTCACTTCACCCTCCAGCTTCTAGCCCCACCGCCTCCCCATCATTTACAGGCACCACCCTTCTGCTGAGACCATGTTGGGATGGGGTGTCACTGCTCAGTCATGGGCACACTGCCTTGTCCTGCGCCGGAGATCAACACAGGGCAGGCAAGACAGGTGAGAGCCACTGAAGCCCAGCCCCCATCATCCAGTGCATAGACCTACTGAGCCAGTGACAGGGCGCTGGCTCAAACATGCTTCCACTGCATGGCAGTGCTAGCACAAGCAAACCTCCCACGTGGCTCAGAGTCTGGCTCAAACTTTCCTCGGAGCTCCCTGAACCTCTCAGGTGTGTGGCACTGGGCTGGGGTCTCCTGCGACCAGGCTTTCTGCCAGCACTGCACAGTCCCAACAGCACTTCCCTACCAGCGCCCGCATGGCAATGCAGACACAGCAATGGAGAATAACAGGGGGAGGGAGGGAAGCGCATCCTAGTTGATGGGGTGTTACAGGTTGTGCCCACTCTACAGAGGGTAAGAGTCAGGTGCCAGACAGCCCGAGCCAGGACCCTGGTTCCTTAGCTCACGGTGTAGCAGTTTGTGCTTTTAGCTGTACAGGGTCCTGACCCAGTGTGTGTCAGCCCAGCGCAGCTGTCACAGCACTAGAGAAACAGTGCATGAGAAAGAGGCTCCACTGGCTGAGGATGATGGCCAGGATTAAGGGTAAAACTTTCAAAATCACCTGGGCAATTTAGGACCCTATGTCCCATTGACTTTTTATGAGATGCAGGCTCCTAAGTCACTTAGGCACTTTTGAAAACATTACTCCCACCCTATCAGAGTTGTGCTGATGCTGATTATTATGGTCCTCTGACTTACTCAGCCACATGGGACTGAATGCTGACGTCACATTGATCATCAGAAATTGCCTGACTTGAGTTTGCAGATGTGAGAGCTGCCTGTGGCAAACAGCTATGCCAGGGAATCCCAGACCTCGCCCCCGCAGCATGCAACTCATGTGGGTTTGGCACATGAGTCAGTTACTGAGGACATGCCAGTGCAGTGCTGCACAGGGGGAAAGCTCCATCTGCTTCCAAGCTCCCTCCTCCAAACTATCAGAGTGGGGAAGGTGGGGCGGAGAGGTATGACAACCCCCTGGTATTGGGTCTAGACTGGGTACGGAGCCTGGCACCTCTAGGCCACTAGGCTGAGTTCTCTCTAGACTGGGACCTAACTAAAGGGCATTCCCATCCAAGGACCTTTCATTAGCCTAGTGGACAAGCAACCCCTTCCCTAAGACCCCATCCCAGCTGGGACCTGTCCGACAGCCTCTGCAGAGAGGCCAAGCTCTGGCTGCGTCGTGTAGAGGGAAACCCACTCTCTGTCCTGGGGCAGCCCCTCCAGGCCTGGGGCAGCAACTCCGCAACAGAGGAGTTTGCATTGGCACTGCCCCGACTGCTCCTGTGCTGGGAGCAACCAGAGACTCCAGCCAGCACCAGGTGCACTCACTATGTACCAGCCAGGCTTTCTGGAGCTGGAACTCTCCAGGCATGACACTGGATGGGTCTCCTCTGCTTAGCCCCTGTCCCAGCTTGGTTAGTGACTTCCTGTAGGTCTTCAGCCAGGATCAATATCTATGCAGCAGCAGCAACCCTTTGTCAGCAGCTGTACCCCACATCCTGCCCCACCCTGCCACATCTCACTCTTTAGGCTCAGTCCCTGGGGTTCCTTCTTCACCCACCAGGACTCTCCCTTAGTGTGAGCCCAGGACCCCTCTGCCTGGTGCCAAGGTTAGCTCAGGCCTGATGCCCACACCCCTCTGGACTGAACAAAACAATTGAAGGGTGGAATGAGCCATGCAGAAGCCTCACCTGGCTGCTCCCTACCTGAGTGCAGCCACAGGGCTATATGTCATGTGCAGAGCCCGCTGGTCCCAGCTGGAATATAATGCCGCACTGCCACTGCAGCAATCAGGGCAGATGAAGAGCTATCCCCAAAGACTCAGCCAGTCCCCAGGAACAATCAACTCTTCCCCTTTTAGTGCTGGGAGCTAGCCAACCAAAACACCCCCACTGAATGTTAGTAAGGGGGCAACAGTCCCCTTACATTTAGTCTCATGTGCAATAGGCAGAGCTATACAAAAATACTGAGCCCTGCACACATTTCCATGCCTCTGTCTTCTCACCACTCCAGGGCCTTCTTTGGGCGGCTCAGGGTCGCCTGGGGCCATCCAGGGTCCTTTGGTTGTGGTGCATGGCTTGGGTTCACAATCAAGGGGACTTCTTCCCCAGCATTCAGGGATACAGCCTAGCCCCCCTGCCCCAGTCTGTCTTCTCCTTTATTTCTGTTCTGTGTTGCTCTTTCTTACACCACAATAGCTAACAATGGATAATCGGTGAGGGAGAGGGTGTCTGTCTGTACAATTTATGAATTCTAGTTGTTGCTGTGAAACTCTAGGATTACCAGCTGCCACAGCCCCCTGCTTCATCACTGCCTCCTCTGCAGGGGCGGCTCTAGGTATTTTGCTGCCCCAAGCACTGCAGGCAGGCTGCCTTCGGTGGCTTGCCTGCGGGAGGTCCCCAGTCTCGCGGATTCGGCGGCACACCTGCGGGAGGTCCGCCGAAGCCGTGGGACTAGCGGACTCTCGCGGCAACCTCTGAATACTGTGTGGGTGTCTCAGTTTCCCCTATGCATTTCTTAAGTCTCCAGTGTGCATAAATGGCCAGCAATCTGTCTCCTAGCAACAAATGGCCAGGGCCCTTCCCCCCTTGCAAGGGGATAGCTAAAGTTGAACAAAGAGATCAGGTGACCTCCTGGCTGGGGATGGCTCACTGGGCCCCAGAATGGACCCGGCTGAGAGGGGTCCCGTTCTCTGTACCTACAAGCTCTGTTTTAGACCTGTCATCTAATAAACGTCTGTTTTACTGGCTGGCTGAGAGTCATGTCTGACTGCGAAGTGGGGGTGCGTGTAGGACCCTCTGGCGTCCCCAGGACCTCACCTGGGCAGATTCGCTGTGGGAAACACACGGAGGGGCATATGCTGAATGCTTCAAGGTCAGACCCAGGAGGTGAAGCCGTGTGAGCTTCTTGCCCTGAAGACAGTCTGCTCCATGGGAGAGGAGGCTCCCCAAAGTCCTCACTGGCTTTGTGGGGAGCAGTTCCAGAGCATCGCCCAGGGACTCTGTGACAGGAGGCTGAAGGTAACTCTGCTCCTTTCCCTGCCCCCTATGACACTGGCACAGGTGAAGGGGTCACACTGCAGGACAAGGAGTGGTTTCCTGAAGTGTCCAAGCATCCAGCGAAGTGCTGGCTCTGCGGAGGCTGTTTCAGACAGCAGGAGCTGCAAAGCAGGGGCCAGCACCCTGAGGGGATGCAGAGAAGGGTGGCAACCTGTGACTGTCCACTTGATTTTAAGAGAGCCTGATCATAAACCAAGTTTTCCCACTTCCCAAGGACGTTTTAAAACTAAGGACATGTTTTAGTAATTAATAATAAATCTTGTTGACTTTGCATTTCTGTTTATTCGTTGAAACATGGAAGCATTCTGTGCTGGTTAAGGTGTGCACTGATGGGTGGGTTTGCAGGAAGGGCGAGGTGCCGTCCTTGGATAGGGGTTACCATGACGGCTGTGGGTTTGGGCGTTGGAAGGTGAGGGTGTGGGGAAGGGTGAGTATCTGCCCCTGGATGAGGTCTATTTTTGGGGCTGGGGGCTGGGAGGATCGTGACTACGGTCCAAATGCATGTGAAGGGAAGCCTGCCTTTACATTCGGGATGTCAGGCACCAGGACCCTGCACAAGCATACACCTCAAGGAAAGACCCGGGGCAGCATACACCACACAGACTGTCCCTGGTGCCTAGTGACTGCAGTCTGTGTGTGCCCTGCAGTTGACCCTGCAGCCAAGTCTGCATGGCACTGTGGGCTATGCAGTGACATTACAATTACCCCACAGAACAACAGAAAGTCTTCTGACACCAGAAACGTGTGAAACAGTCAGTAACACCAAACGCTTTTAATAATGTAATACACAGTGGGGGTTTGAACTTGGAGTTAGGACTGGTTGATGCTGTAAAGAAAGAGCTTGTACAAATTTACAGCCGCGACAGTTGTCTCTAACATTATCGGTGTGCTGCGGTGCAGGGACAGTTCTCACGGCCCCTACCGCCTCCGTCTTGTCACTTTGGGTGAGGGGACAGGACTTCTTGGCGTTGGAGGCGGTTGCAGATGCACTGCAGGGGGCTCTCTCCTCCTGACTGCGGTCTTGCAGAACATCTACAAGGCGCGGGCGTGTCCGTTGCTCCCTCATTAGACCAAGCAGCGTTTGAGTCGCCTGCTGGTCTTCCTGCCGCCACCTATCCTCCCGTTCCAGGTGTGTGCGATGCTGCTGACACAGGCTCTCCCTCGACTGTCTCTGCTCTGCGCCTCCGCTCTGGAGCTGGCCATCAGTTCCTGGAACATGTCGTCCCTTGTCTTTTCTTTCGGCGTCTAATCCAGCCAGCCTCTGCGAGGATGGCGGGCAGTCCGGGAAGGAGCCGAAGCTGTGTGATGTGAAAAAGTAGGTGATTTCCTTGAACACATACATGTTTGCCAACAGTAAACACAGTCTAGTCAGTTTCAGTGAACAAGACCAAAGAGGGAACCAAGTCTCAGGAGATCTCAGAACTAGTCCGAGATTTCGGAATACGCTCTCATTGGCGGCGCCATTGCACTGGAAGCGCACAAGCGAGAAAGATAGCTGCATCCTCTTGCACAAAGTCCTGGTAAGCCTTACAGTACAGAGTGCTTATCAGTTAGTGCTTAGCTGTGCTCTCCTGCTGGAGGCAATGTGCAAAGCAGAAAAGATGAGCGTTATCGGCATCTCCCGCCAGTGAACAGGAAAGACCCTGTATGCTTTTCCTCTGAGGCCTGCCACAAGTGGCTGTTAGCGAGGTCATTCTTATGCAAAGTAAAACTCTGTTAAGCGAGGTCATTCTTATGCAAAGTAAAACTCTGTTAGCGAGGGTCATTCTTATGCAAGTAAAACTCTGTTAAGCGAGGGTCATTCTTATGCAAAGTAAAAGTCTACCATGCACAATAGTAACAGTACACTAATTCCACTAATTAGATGCAGCACTTCCACAACGACATCACCCTGAGGCGTGTCAGGCGCACACAGAGAGGCGGATGTTAATAGAAGCCCTGCACAGACCAGGACCCTACGCTGCCATGCTCAGAGGCGATGGTCCCCCTCTACCTGAGGATGGCATGGCGCGGAAGAGTGTGCTTCAACGGAGCACCCAATAAAGCACCTCTCCCAAGAAACCTCTTGCTGAGGCTTTTCCAGCTGCTCTCTGAGAGCTTTTTGAAATATCCCCAGAGGACTATTGCTCCATTGCTGTTTGTGTAGACCTGCTGTTTGTTTAGTTTCATATTTAAAAATGTTTATATAGTATTTCTATTTTTATATAAATCCCTGTTTCTTAAAAATAAATGTTTCCCTGTTTGTAGCACTTACCGCCTGATCCTTCCCTGATTCCGAGTCCTGGTTAACGGCGGGGACGGTTGGTAGGGGATCTCTGTGAGGTGATGAAGAGATCCTGGCTGTCAGGAAAGCGGGAGTGGGTTCGATGTCGCCTGCGCCGTCCTCTAAAGACCCTTCCTCATCTTCCCCATCGGCGAACAGGAGGGGAACTGTCAGTACACTATTCCGTCCTCGGAGTCCACCGTCACTGGTGGGGCACTGGTGGCAGACCCACCTAGAATGGCATGCAGTGCCTCGTAGAAGCGGCATGTCTGGGGCTGGGCTCCGGGCGTCCGTTTGCCGCTCTGACTTTTGATACCCTTGTCTTAGGTCCTTCACTTTCACGGCACTGCATCGCATCCCGGCTGTATCCTTTGTCTTTCATGGCTTTAGAGACCTTCTCGAAGGTCTTGGCGTTCCGCTTGTTGGAGCGCAGCTCCGAGAGCACAGACTCCTCGCCCCACACAGCGATCAGATCCTGGACTTCGGTCAGTCCATGCTGGGGACCTCTTTCTAGTCTGGGATTGCCCGGACTCCTCTGCTGGAGAGCTCTGCATCGTTGCAGGTGCTGCGGAGCTCGCCCCGATGTGCAACCAGAACGTCAGATTCAAACCGCCCAGACAGGAAAATGAATTCAAATTTTCGCGGGTCATTTCCTGTGTGGCTGGCCAGAGAATCCAAGCTCGGACTGCTGTCCAGAGCGTCAACAGAGTGGTGCACTGTGGGATAGCTCCCGGAGCTGCTAAGTTCGATTAGCATCCACACCAAGCCTAATTCGAGCTAGCAAGTGCGAATTTAGCGTTACTCCACCTGCCGGGGTGGAGTACCAAATTCGAACTAAAGAGCCCTCTAGTTCGAATTAAATGGCTTCCTGGTGTGGACGGTTGAGCGGTTAGTTCGAATTAACGCTGATAAATTCGAATTAAAGTCCTAGTGTAGACCAGGCCTAAGCTAATTGACGCTCCTCATTAAGCCTCAGAGGGAGGCTCCAGCACTTCCATGCATCTCTGAAGGGGGATGTCCTTGCTAGCTGTTGCCTGAGCAACGTGCGCGGGAGGCAACCAAAGTCTGCTGCAGGCAGTTTGGCTTGTGGGGCCTGCACTCACTGCCTTGGAAACTCCAGGACTAAGGGTGTCCTCCTGTCACGGAGTCCCCAGGCAATGCTGTGGAACTGCTCCCCACAAAGCCAGTCAGGACTTTGGGGAGCCTCCTCTCCCTCGGAGCAGACTGTCTTCAGGGCAAGAAGCTCACATGGCTTCACCTTCCTGGGTCTCTCCTTGGAGCATTCAGCATATGCCTCACCGTGCGCTTCCCTTGTTCAGTGCTGCCCTTGCTGTCCCAGTGGCAGAGGCATAGCCAGGTTCTCACATCAGGGGGAGTGAACACATAAAAAAAGACGCCACCCAACATATCAAATTACTAATTACATACTTTTAAATTTGTTATACATATTTATTTTGTACTTAGCAGCTGCTGCTACTGGCTGCCTTTAGTTGGGTGAGAGGTTAGGAGCTCAGCTGCAGAGCCAGAGAAAGCACACCTGCCACAAGAAGCAGATAGGAGAAGGAGGTGGGGCTGCACCGCACTGGTGGGGTCGCTCAGCTCAGCCCAGCGGGACCCTCCACCAGCACAGGGCCCCCCCCGCTTGCAGTCACTGCTCCTGCCCCATGCTGGGCAAGGAGGCAGCCCCATCTCTCACCCCCAGTGAGGCTACACTCAGGGGCAACAGCAGGGGTGGAGGCGCACGCAGCACCCCCCGGCACCGACCACGGGGGAGGCGAGGGAGATTCCTGGACCTGAGAGGGGCCCTAGGAGCACATGCAGCGACAGTGGTGGGGGTGAGTGTGCTGCTGTGGGGGCAGGAAAGGGGGGCTCCTCCTCCCCCAGAGCTTGCTGCTGCCAGCAGGGAAAGGGCTGGGGGGAGTCCTCCTCTCTGGCCCCTGTCCTGGAGCATCCTGCCTGCACCCCAAATTCATCCCCAGCCCGGCCCCACCCCAGAGCCCACACCCCTAGTCAGAGTTTTCACACCCCCACCGCACCCTCAACCCTCTTTATCCCCAGTCGCAGCCAGAGCCCTCACCCCCTACACCCCTACTCCAGTGTCAAGGTTCCCTGCGGAACTGGCACCCCGGGGTCTATCCCCACTCACCCTTGGGAAGTCCCTATGCCTCTCCACTCCACCATCACCAGTCCATGCTGCTGTTGCTTTTCCTGCAGTTTTTCCTCAGGCTCTTGATCTCTCCCATGGTCCTCTCGCTCTCTCGGACTCAGCTCCAAATCCACCCATCTCCGATCCCCTGATGGGGAACCCGATCGTGAAGACCCTCGCCTGGTTAGGGACCAGACTCTTGAGGATGCCTGGTTACTCCTCCAGCTGCTCCCAGATCCTCTTGTAGCCCCATCTGGGTCAAGAATCTGCTCCTTAGAGTGGTCCTCGTCCTCTAGCTGCAAAATTAACTGGGCCTTGGTGAACTTTCCCATGCATAACCCTCTCTTTTTGCACAGGATTACAATGTCCTTCTTAAGGAGATGGTGATAGGCCATCACTTCACCATTCCCAAGTTGCTCTGGACTCACAGGCCTGTGTGCTCTTAGCTCCCCCACAGTTTCCAGGAAGAACCCCTAGTGTGCCAGCCCTTCTCGTGGTCACCATCTCTTTGCCAGGGTCGAGCTGCAGACTCCTGTGCTCCTGGGACCGCTTGCTGCAATCCCCAGGGGAACCCTGCTACTGCAAAAGTCCTTCTCTCTCCCAGGGTCAAGCTGCAGGCTCCTCCGCCCCTGAGACTGCTCCCTTCAGTCCTCAGGGGGATCCTGTTACTCCAACAGTCCTTCTGCTGGTCACACACTCCCAGGGGTTAATCGCCTCCTGAAACAGTCCCTCTCTGAGCCTTCAGCATGCCTGGTCCTCATTATCCCCCCTTTATTTTACTGCTCCCCAGTCACTTACTGCAAGAAGCGCCATTCACAGGGTGCAATACATTCCACTTCTGCCACCAGTTGTCATGGAGTCCCCGGGCGATGCTCTGGAACTGCTCCCCACAAAGCCAGTCAGGACTTTGGGGAGCCTCCTCTCCCATGGAGCAGACTGTCTTCAGGGCAAGAAGCTCACACGGCTTCACCTTCCTGGGTCTGACCTTGGAGCATTCAGCATATGCCCCTCCGTACGCTTCTCACAACGAGTCTGCCCAGAGGGTTCTGCACCCCCTACTTTGCAGTCAGATGTGAGTCTCAGCCAGCCAGTAAAACAGAGGTTTATTAGATGACAGGAACATGGTCTAAAACAGAGCTTGTAGGTACGGAGAATGGGACCCTTCAGCCCGGTCCATTCTGGGGCCCAGCAAGCCAGACAACCTCGTCTGCCCTCGCTTCCTATCCCCAGCCAGCTCCAAACTGAAACCCGCTCCAGCCCCTCCTTTCTGGCCTTTGTATCTTTCCCGGGCCAGGCGGTCACCTAATCACTTTGTTCACCTTTAGCTACCCCCTTGCAGGGGGAAGGTTCCAGCCATTTGTTGCCAGGAGACAGAGTTTCATCCATTTATGCACGCTGGAGACTTAAGAAATGCATAGGGGAAACTGAGGCACCCACACAGTATTCAGAGGAAACATTAAGAACAGTCCCACTGCGTCACATCTCCAAACGCAGGGCAGACTGTGAATATTGCGTGGTGTCACAGCAGCTACCTGATCTGAGCACCAGGTGCCGCACAATCGCCTAGTATCAGACAACCCCTGACCCAAAGAGCCAGACGAGGCAAAGGGCAGGAGAGGAAAAAGAAGCAGAGCAGTAGGGACTTGACTGAGGTCACCCAGCCAGTCAGTGGAAGAGCCAAGGAGAGAACCCAGGCCCAGGCCCAGGCCCCATGCACTAGGTTACACCGCCCTGAGTCCTATTCTGGGACTGATGCACACAGAGCCTGATGGGGAGCTGGGCATGCCTCAGAATCTCGCCGCATGGGGCAGAGGCACACAGCAGAGCCAGGAACTTCCTGGGGATTTGCCGAGTTGTAGGCTGGCGCATTGCTACAAGCCCACCTCCCCTTCTCATCAGAGTGGTCCACCTTCCCCAGGGGAGTCGTAATCCCATCGTTGGGAGCCAGCCTCACCAATTTAGGAAATTAGGTCAAACTAAGCAACTTGGAGTCCCACGTGGCTGCCCTCTGGAAGCCCTTTGTGTTCTGTGACACAGCATCTTGGGGGGGCTGGCTCATTGAGCCCTGTGCCAGGCACCCTGTCCAGAGCCCACTGTCCTCTCCCCACTCCTATTACTGTCTCTGCGATTCCTGGAGTTACTGCACAGGTACACACCACTGAGCTCTGCCAGACTTGGTGACTCAGCTGCATTTTCCCTGCAGGGAAGGATCTGAGAGGATTGTTACAGAAAGGCCAGTTTTTCAGGGAGGAAGGGAATTACATTTGCTCTCGCTATGTCCCTGCAGCACTCTTCTTAATGCTATTCCATGCGGGAGTCCCCTTGCAGGGCTCCTTGTGCACAGAATGGTTGGCACGACTGGGGCTAAGGCTGTGCTGCCTAGCAGTCAGAGTGCAGGGGAAGACAGTGCTGAGCCATCTCTGACATCTTGGGTGCTGGGGAGGATCTCAGCGAGTCTGAGTATACACAGCACAATAAATGGCAGCCCTGGCAAACAATGGAGCGCCACTGCCCAGGTTAATGTCTGTGATCCCACTTCAGCCCAGAACTACATCACAAAAGGACGTCCAGTGAACTTAGCATCATCTGGGGACAGCATGGAAGCCTGCATTTGAAAGGTCAGCCTTTGCCAGGAATCCCTGCTTGGTGCTATCTGGGACACAGGAAATCCTAGTTCCTGTGGATGGCTGCCTTGGCAGATGTGACTTTCCCTGGCAAGGTCTGCCGTGTGAACGAGGACCATGCTTCTCTTCCCTCAGAACCCAAAACTAATGTTCCTGTGCATCATCAAACCCATGAGACAGCTGGGCCAGCTCTGAGTGACATGCACACACCCCCCTTGCCTACTTGGGGCAGCACTAACATACCTGAGAACAGCGGTTGGTGCCTGGGTATATGGACACTTCTCAGGTCACGTCTGTTTCTTCACTGTCTTTTTCACTGTACACGGACAGGACAGGGGCTTTTTGCATAGTGTGAACCATACCTTAATAGGGAGATGGTCTCATAGCTACCTCCTGGCCCACAAGCAATCCTAAAGGGCATTTCCTCTTTCATTTCCACACCCCCTCCATTCACCATTGCATGGGCCCCACTCCCATTCACAGGCCACTGACTTCCCTCCCCTCCCACAACCCATCACATGGCAGGGAAGTCGCACTAGGAAATATTCTAGCTTCTCCTAACCTGGTGCAGCTGCTGGACCCGGGGAGGAGCAGCCAGCATCGTGTACCAGCCAGCCCCCTATGACCCACCAGCTTGGCGACCTCTGGTAGGTGCACACATGCATGGGATGCAATACTGGGGGAGGGTTATAGATGGCATCATACATAGTCTATGGGCTTAAGGAAGGGTTGTCTGAGACAAGAGTGATCATTAGGGAGAAGCATGACAAGTGAGGCCAGAGGCTGCAGGTGGCTAAATGTGGCCATGGAGATCTCTTAGGAGACCCTAGCTGGGCTTACCTCTGATATGGAGGTGTGGTCCATGGTGGCTGCCAGCTTGCCATGCTCTTGCTTGTCCTTCCAAGGGCCATACAGAAAAACACCAGCATCTGGCTGTAGTGTGTGGTGGCTGCAGGAGACAACCCACCTGGGGTCTCCTGTGTAGAAGTAAGCCTGGGGGACTGGTATTTTCAGACATCTTCTATTCTGAGTGCCTGGTTTTGGGTGTCTAATTGGAGATACCGTGGGTCTGATTTTCAGTGGCAATGAGTACTCAAGCTCCCAATGACTTCACTGGAGCTGGGGTGCTCTGGGCACCTGGAAATCATGCAGGGGTCTACAGTTTTTTAGTAGTAATTATCCTGCAGAGGGAGCCGAAGGCCACATCAGGCTCGGGACCCATTGTGCCAGATGCTGCAATAGTAGACACAGTCCCTGACCTGTGGAATATACAGTCTAATTTCAGACAAGGAGGGCACTCAGAATTAGTGAACTCTTTTGCAGATGGAGACATAGGAGCTGACAGGAAAGGGGTATAAAATGCCCAGGGAGGAATTTGCTTCTTTCATTATCCCCTGTGCGAAACCACTTCCCAGAACAGCCCTGACGGATCCACAAAGCCAACTGGCTGTGCTGTGCAGCGTCATTCCTGTAAGCTCAGGCCTGCTGGGGGCAGGTTTCTGGGAACAGCAGCACAATCAGGACCTGCTGGCAGGCTGGATATCTGTAAAGCATGCACCTGGTCATCTCCAGCATGTGATAACTGGCAGCATGCCCAGGACTCAGGCTGCCAGGCACAGACTACTCAGCTCAGTTAGAGGAAAGTAACACACAAACAGCACTTCTCATCCTTAGATCTCAAAGCGCTTTACACAGGAGGTCAGAATCATTAGCCTCCATTTCACAGATGGGGAAACTGAGGCATGGAGTGGTGACAGGACTTGCCCAAGGTGTGTCAGCAGGACTAGAACCCAGGTTTCCTGCGTCCCCAGACAGGCACTCTCTGCACTTCAGAAGGAGCGGGAATGCAAGGGGACTACACAGGGCCATGGGGTGATACCTCTGCAGACCTCTACTCATCTACAGGACAGGACCAGCATAGGAAGTCCCGGTGCCAGCTTCCTACCTATCTCTGCCAAGGCAGCACAGGCCATAAGGAGAGGAGGGTGGCTTGCTGGCTGGGACTCTGCTTTGGCCATGGGAGAGCCCAGATAATGTAGCCTACAGGAAGTGCTGCACTTTAGCATGTCAGCAAATCTACTGTTTGCAAACAGTACAGCATATGCCTGAGGCCATGTACTGCACTATACTTAACTGAGCCAGCCCACGCAGCCGCCCAGTCTGCACGCAAGGCCTTGGCGACTCCCTTGTGCAGGCTGACACCGGGCCACAGAGAGCAGCTGGCAGGGGAACTGCAGCCCCTCGGTGGAGATGCAAGCCACCAAGGGTAAGGGAGGGAACTCGCCAGGCTGGCCCATTTGTGCTGTGGATGTAGCAATCTCCAAGGTTCTGTTTAGAAACAGCAATACCACAGAGCATGTGGGCCCCAGCTGACGGGAGCTGTAAGGGCTGCGAATCCTGGGAGCACAGAGGACTGGGAAATGTGGCTGATGCCTGAGGGGCTGTTTGCAATGGCAGGGGGAGGTGAGGGGCAGCTCCCAGAGCTCCCTTTGGTGCAGGCACTGGAGAAGCTCCTCAGGGAATATGATCCTAGCTCAGGTTTGGGGGCCCCCAGTAACCTCCCTATCCCCCCATGCCTAGGCAGATGAGTTATCAACCAGGCAGCCTCTTGGTGGCATATTCACCAGGGCTGTGCTGGAGCTGGCATCTCCTTTCCATAAGTACCTGAAGCCAGAGGGCTCACCATCTCTGTGCCAGTGGCCACGTGCACAACACCAGTTGTGGTGCAGGCTGAGGAGAGTCTGGCTGCACCCAGGGCACTGTGAGAGCTGAGAGCAGCACTAGGGAGGGGAACCTCTGCTCCACAGGCTGAGGGCTCCCTCAGAGGAGCTGCAGACCCCAGAGGGGCATAACAGGCCACGTGGAGACGACTCCCCTGGCCCAGTGCCTCCTCAGCCTCCTGCTGGCCCCCTAAACACCAGGGACTGAGAGCAGAGAGGACCACAGGCCGCTGGCCCTGGGTACCTAACAGGAGCTCTCCTTCTCCCTCGCCATCCCCTGGTGGCACCGGCTTGTCCTGCTGACCTGCACATGGGTCCCTCAGAGCAGCCACCTGCGCGCACACCTCTGCCGGGCTCCAGGGCCACCCAGAGGATTCAGGGGGCCTGGGGCAAAGCAATTTTGGGGGCCCCTTCCATAAAAAAAAGTTACACTACTATAGAATAGTATATTCTTGTGGGGGCCCCTGCAGCCCCGGGGCAAATTGCCCCACTTGCCCCCTCCCCCGCCCCCGGGCAGCCCTGGGAAAAATAAACATTTAAAAACCTTCTGCATCTCGGCACAAACCCAGTTTTGAGAAAACTTCTTTTCAAGTCACCTTTACAAGGTATCACTGGTTCTCAGCATCAGCTAGTGCTAAAAGGCACTAAAGCTCATTAAAAGGGTTGGACAAATATTTTCCATCAAAACTTTTTTTGGATCGAAAACTAGGAGGTTTTTAAAAGCAGAAAAAATCATGGACATTGTCTGCTTTCCTTCAAAATTTGTTGTGGTTTTTTTAATTGAAAAGCTGAAATTAGTCTGCCAAAACCTGAACATGGTTTGGGGTTTCAGAAGTGTGTGGCCAAATATTTGCTGCTTGCTGTGTTTGATTCTTTAAAGAAACAATAAAAAAATTCTGCTTAAAAAAAATCCAAAACTTTTGAACCACCTCAGCTTGTGACCAAATGCCTGAGCCCATCCAGTCAGAGATTTTTTCCAGGTTTCTGATACTCTGCTGGCTTCCTTGACTCATAGCTGTTTCCATAACTTTGGGTTCTTTTAGGTTAGAATGGCCATACTAGGTCAGACCAAAGGTCCATCCAACCCAGTATCCTGTCTAACGACAGTGGCCAATGCCAAGTGCCCCAGAGGGAGTGAACCTAACAGATAATGATGAAGTGATCTCTCTCCTGCTGTCCATCTCCACCCTCTGACAAACAGAGGCTAGGGACACCATTCCTTACTCATCCTGGCTAATAGCCTATTAATGGATAATAGCCTCCATGAATTTATCTGTTTCCTAGAGACTGGCTCCATGGGGTCCCTCACAAACTGGAGACGGTTACTATGGGTTTGTCTTTAGTATAGCTTATGTACATACTCCACAAACTGAGCATTTGAGCTTGTTCCAGAATCTGAGATGAGCCTATGTTGTGAACACTGAAATGCTCAAAATAGCACATGCATGTGAATGGACACAGGGTGCTAAAATTAAATTAACCCAGGGGTACTCAAACTGGGGGTTGGGACAGCTCAGGGGGTCACAAGGTTATTACTGGGGGCCGCGAGCTGTCAGCCTCCACCTCAAACCCCGCTTTGCCTCCAGCATTTATAATAGTGTTAAATATATTAAAAAGTGTTTTTAATTTATAAGGGGAGGTCACACTCAGAGGTTTGCTATGTGAAAGGGGTCACCAGTACAAAAGTTTGAGAACCACTGAATTAAACCCTCTGGAGCCTCAGGGAATGCAGGGGAGGGGGCGTCTCCCTTGGTAGGGTTCGGAAGGAGGTAGGTGATGTACGATATTGCTCTTCTCATGTGACCCCTCCCCCATGGCTCTCTTGGCTCTATCTCTGTTAATCTAAAGTGGCTAATTTTAAATGAAGCTACCCTCTCCTGACATGAATCTCCCTATGGCACTGAAATTAAATTGGCATTTGAGAAATGAAAGGGATGTAGCCCTAAGGGAAAAGATAACATCTTGGCTCTTTGTGTTAAATAGCTGTCTGCAAGCCTCAAACTGCTGAATGAGCTTTAGGGTAGGGAAGTCTGTGCCTCCCCAAACAGCCTGGCCCTGCCCCCTATCTGACCCCCACCGACTTTTGCCCCCCGACTGCCCCCCTCAGAATCCCCAACCCATCCTGATCCTTGTCCCCTCACCCCCCCATCCAACCACCACCCCGGGACCCCACCCACCACCAACCCCCCCGTTCCCTGACTGCCCCGACCCCTATCCACCCCCCCGCCGAGTCCTGACAGACCCCCAGAACGCCCATGATCCAACCCCCTGATCCCGTCCCCTGACCGCCCCCAGCAGCGCTGTCCAGGGCCGCTCCTGGGTTACTGCCGCCTCTCCCCTCTCTCAGAGCCTCAGTGCGCCACATCCAGGAGCTGCCCTGGCCCCTGGACAGCGCTGCAGCGGTGTGGTTCCGGCGGGACCAGAGCTCACAGCCCTGTCCCCTTACCATGTGGCTCTGACTCAGTGGGAGGAGCTCAGGTCCCATCACTGCAGCGCTGAGGCGGCGCGCTGAGGCGCCCGAGGATGGGGAAAGGCGAAGGCAGGGCCGAAGGCCCCTGTGGGGCCCGGGGCAAATTGCCCCATTTGCGCCCCCCCCGCCCCGGCAGCTCTGCCGGGCTCTGACTCACGCGGTGCATCCGCAGAGACAGGGAAGAGCCCTGGGCTGAGATGGCCAGAAACCATTGGCTGGCGTGGCTTTAACCCCCCATTCATCTCCTGACTCTCCTCACCTTCCACCCAAACTGCTGCTCATTACTCCAGAAGGTGGCTGCATGTGGGTCCATCCCCAGCTTCATGCCCGTGGTGCTCCTGACAGCCCAGAGAGAATTCCGAAGGCTCAATAAAATAGATGGAAATCAAAACGAACAATAGCTGTTTTGTAACAATCCAGCCCAGTTCTTTGTCACAATGCAGTCCCCAAAGCAGTTTTCCCTGCTTGTCTCTCCCCCCAGCTGTTAGCCTGGTCCATTTTGGCCCAAATTCTGCTCTCCATTTTGGCAGTGTGAGTCCAGAGGAACTATCGAATGTGGTGAGCTCCCCTGGCATGTGAGAGCAGCCTTTGCCCTGTGTGTGACATTGCATTCCATATGCTTTATGAAAATATGCTTATGAATGTGAATATGATGTAACTGGAATATGCTTTATGCAAAAGGTCTCTTGTAAGGTATTATTAAAAAGCTTATAATCTACTATGTTCATCGTATTTGTTTGCATGTATTATTTCTATGTCTGAAGTTAGGACGATAAGATATAAACTTGTATTACTGATGTAAACATATTAAGTGGAAGCCATTAAGGGTGCTTCAGAATCAATGAACTGTAAATGGCTCTGTTTATTTGCAAACTTTCCTGTGTACATGTGGGCCAGCCCAGGGAAAATGGAGGCTGGGGTCTCACAGGACATGTGACCATGTCACCTGATAATGAAATCCATCTTAAATCTGGTACTTTTCCATTTAGAAGGAGAGGTGGGAACCCAGAGAGACAAATGATTCCCGCCTTGTGCCAAAGCTATAAAAGGGGGTGGAGCAGAACAAAGGGGGCTGCCAGTCATTAGAAAGCCCCTGCTTTCCACCTAAGATGTTTTCTGGAACTAACAAGGACTGTACCGGGGGAAAGGATTGGGCCCAGACTAGGAAAGCGTCTACTCTGTGAAAGAAGCTTATTGGAACATCTCTGAGGGTGAGATATTACCTGTAATCAGTTTCTCAGTGTATTAGGCTTAGACTTGCATGTTTTTGCTTTATTTTGCTTGGTGACTTACTTTGTTCTGTCTGTGGTTACTTGGAACCACTTAAATCCTACTTTTTATACTTAATAAAATCACTTTTGTTTATTAGTAAACCCAGAGCAAGTGATTAATACCTGGGGGAGCAAACAGCTGTGCATATCTCTCTATCAGTGTTATAGGGGGTGGACAATTTATGAGTTTACCCTGTATAAGCTTTATACAGAGTAAAATGGATTTATTTGGAGTTTGGATCCCATTGGGAGCTGGGTGTCTGGGTGCTGGAGTCAGGTAACATGAAGAGCTATTTTCACATAAAGTCTGCGGCTTTGAGGGCGTGGACCAGACCCTAGGTCTGTGTTGCAGTAGAGTAGCATGTCTGGCTCAACAAGGCAGGGTTCTGGGAAGTCCCAAGCTGGCAGGAAAAACAGGCTCAGAGGTAACTTCAGTATGTCAGGTGACAGTCCCAAGGGGATCTTTGTGACTGAACCTATCACACTGTGCATTATAACATGTGAGCTTTTGAGAGCAGACAGGCCTTCCTAGTTGCAAAGTGCCAAGTATTTCATGAGACTTTATAATAATACCAGTAATGAGGGCACATCACCTTCCCACTCCCCTGCAACACGTGCCCTACAGCAGGGCAGGGTGCTGCTCTCACCTCAAAGCCCCCAAAGGCTGTTTTCTGGCAGTTACAGGCACTGCCTCATGCCTGTCGTTTGTGTGACTCTCACCGTGTACTCCAGCCCTGCACCTGTCGTTTGTGATGTTCTCTCCTGTACTCCAGCTTTTGTCTGACCCTCCCACCCCATCTACCCTGGGTATATTCTCTACCTGATTCCCATTGGCAGGTTGAGGTTGCTGCTCCGAGCTGACTCATGGGACAGCAGGGATCACAGCACAAGTTAATGGAGTAGATGGAGGAACTGAAACAGAAACCCTGCAACTTTTCCATATTTACTTATTTCTCCTGGGTGGGCTGGCTACCTGTCAGAGCTGCTTGGCTGACTGGCCTTCCCTGTACCTTTCCATCATCTCTTTCCACTCTGCCAAACTGGGATGCTGGGGATGGGCACTGGAGATTGCCTGGTTAAATTGGTGCTGGCAACATGGCAATAGCCTAGGCTGGCCTTTTGGCTTTATGACCTAGTGAGCCAGGACTATGGTCAGGGATGAGTTCTTGGCTGCTCTCCCACATGTCCTTTCTAGAGAAGCAGGAAGCACTGCTAAGCAAGGGCCATCGCAGGAGGCTTGGGCTGGGTTTAGAATGGCCTCCTGCGTCTCACCCCTGTGTCGCCCCCTCGATGCTGTGGGCGAAAGATGTCAAGGCCTCTTCCACATACCACTATTGGAGAATCCGCCACAGCCAAAGCGGCTCTGCTACTTCTTTGGAATCCCAGAATGGCTGATTTCTGCATCCAGATGGGATCCCCAAATCCCTGGTCCATGCACAGCTGAATGCCTTTAGCGTGTGCACAGATACCACAAGTACTCCTGTTCTTTTTACAGATACCACTGTGACAGGTGCAATGTAACTCCCTAAAAATCATTGGTATGGGGAGTTGATCCAATATCCTGGCACTGCTGGGGTGAAAGTGCTCTTTGGCTAACTGTGGATGTCAAGCCATTGGTAAGCTAGTGGAATTCACTTATATAACCAGGGAACCAACCCCCCTCTGGGCGGCAGTGACACTGAAAATATAAGAAAACAATTAGAAGGGCAGAGGAAGGAGAGGTTATTTGTGCTGGCACCCTTTGCTGGCATGTCCCTTCTGCCCAAGCAGGAAAACACAACCCCAAAGCCAGCGCGGATTGGTTTGTTCTGGAAGAAAACAACAAGCATGTCAAACCAAGATGAGGAGCTTTAATTCCACACAGCTGCAGGCCATGGCTTGCTGCTGGTGCTCTCCTGCTGTCAGGCTGCGAGCAGGTTGTGTTTTCCTTCATGCTCCCTCTGTTATAGCACAGCTGTGTTAGGGAGGAGGCCAGGGCATGTTAATGAAATGGGATTGTGGGGGTAGGTGGAAAGTGCTGCCCTAAAGGCTGAGCTTTCTTTGAGTCCCTGGGGCCCAAGGGTGAAGACAAACTAATCAGCACGTCCAAGGGTCAGACAGGCCCCCCAGCACTATCTGTAAAAGCAATGAGAGATTTGCTGCTCCAAGTGAGTGAGAAACACCTGTCCCCATGTGACAAAGTGGGACTGTTCTTAATGTTTCCTCTGAATACTGTAGGGGTTTCCCCTATGCATTTCTTAAGTCTCTAGGTGGTGGGATAAGGGGGTGTAATTGTTGCAGAGCAAAGGGCCAGTGTACATAAATGGCCGACACTCTGTCTTCTGGCAACTGATGGCCTGGGCCCAGGCCTGCAAGGGGATGCTGGGCCCAGTTGCCTGCAAGGGGATGCTAAAGGTGTTGGAGAACAAAGGAATCAGGTGACCTCCTGGCCCGGGAAAGGGACAAAGCTCAGAGGAGGAGGGGCGGGAGAATGACTCAGTTTGGAGCTGGCTGGGGATGGGAAGTGAGGGCAGACGGGGTTGTCTGGCTCACTGCCCCCCAAAATGGACCCGGCTGAGGGGCCCTGTTCTATGTACCTACAAGCTCTGTTTTAGACTGTGTTCCTGTCATCTAAGGGTACGTCTACACTACAGGATTATTCCGAATTTGCATAAATCGGTTTTGTAAAACAGAATTTATAAAATCGGGTGGAGCGCGGCCATACTAAGCACATTAAATCGGTGGTGTGCGTCCATGGTCCATGGCTAGCGTCGATTTCTGGAGCGTTGCACTGTGGGTAGCTATCCCGTAGCTATCCCATAGTTCCTGCAGTCTCCCCCACCCCTTGGAATTCTGGGTTGAGATCCCAGTGCCTGATGGGGCAAAAATCATTGCCTGTCTCTTGCCTTGGGCCCCTCAGGGTGTCATCATTTGCTGCTAGTGCCCCTGGCCGATCAGCCAGGGGCGCAAAAGCCAAGATTGGTTACTAGCCATATTGCACCTTCCATCGTTTTGTACCATTTGCTGCTGTCATAAGTGCCCCTGGCCGATCAGCCAGGGGCGCAAAAGCAAAAATTGGGAATGACTCCCTGAGTCAATCCCTCCTTTTTGGTATCTAAAAATAGAATCAGTGCTGCCTAATATAGGCAAGTGTACTAGAGAACCACCGTATCATAGAACCAGAGAGCACAGCTGCTCTGTGTCAGAGCCTGCAGAAATTATGATCTGTATGCTATTCACAGGGGGTGCTCCTGTAACAACCCCACCTGTTGATTCCGTTCTTCCCCCAGCCTTTCTTGGCTACCGTAGCATTGTCCCCCCACTTGTGTGATGAATTAATAAAGAATGCAGGAATAAGACACACTGACTTGTTAGTGAGAAATGAGTGGAAGGCAGCCTCCAGCTGCTATGATAGTCCAGACAGGACATTAAGCAGTGTGTAGGAGAGAAGCCCAGCATCCCACTGCTAGTCCAGGGGCAACTGAATCTTTCTTTACACATGAAGGGTGGGGCTGATGGAGCTCAGCCCCTGTTGCTATGATGAGGATGGTTACCAGCCATATTGCACCATCCATCCACCAGAAAAATTAGGGCCAATAGGCTGATGACGAGGACGGTTACCAGTCCTTTTGTACCATCAGCTGAGGCTGATGATGAGGATGGATTTCCATCATTTTGTACCATCAGCGCCCATGGCGGGGGGAGCAAGGATGTTGGTGTTGAGTGCTGCACTATCGCGTCTATCTGCAGCATTCAGTAAAGATAGGGTGACATGTAAAAGAGTCAGAGGATTGTTTTACCTTTCGCTTCTGGGGGTGGGTGGGGGGTGGGTGAGTAGATTGCCAAGCTATGCCCTGACCCGCGGACACTGTGTTTGACCCTAGAAGCATTTAGAGCTCAGCCAAGAATGCAAATACTTTTCGGAGGCTGCAGGAACTGTGGGATAGCTTCAGTCCTCCAGTCCATGAGCTTCCATTTGATTCTTTGGCTTTCCGTTACGCTTGTCACGCTGCAGTGCGCTGAGTCCCTGCTATGGCGTCTGTCTGGAGATTTTTTAAAAAGGATTCTGAATTTCATCTTCTGTAACGGAGCGCTGATAGAATGGATTTGCCTGCCCTTACAGCGATCACATCCGCATGGTCCATGCGGGAGCTCTTTTTTTATTTTGATTTCGGACTGCATCGCCACCCGTGCTGATCGGAGCTCCACGCTGGGCAAACAGGAAATATTCAAAAGTTCGCGGGGCTTTTCCTGTTTACCTGGCCACTGCATCCGAGTTCAGATTGCGGTCCAGAGCGGTCACTGGTGCACTGTGGGAAAGCTCCCGGAGGCCAATACCGTCGATCAGCGTCCACACTAACCCTAATCCGATATGTTAATACCGATACTAGCGTTACTCCTCTCGTTAGGGAGGAGTACAGAAACCGGTTTAAAGAGCCATTAAAATCGATATAAGGTGCCTCCTAGTGTGGACGGTTTTGGCGTTAAATCGGTTTTACGTTCCTAAAACCGATTTAAACGCCTAATGTAGACCAGGCTTAATAAACCTCTGTTTTACTGGCTGGCTAAGAATCATGCCTGACTCTGAAGTTGGGGTGCAGGACCCTATGGCTTCCCCAGGACCGCACCTGTGTGGGCTCACTGTGGGAAGCACACGGAAGGGCAGAGGATGCTGAATGCTCCAAGGTCAGACCCAGGAAGGTAGAAGCCGTGTGAGCTTTTTGCCATGAAGACAGTCTGCTCACAGAGAGGAGACTTCACCAGAGTCCTGACTGGCATCGTAGGGAGCAGTTCCAGAGCATTGCCCGGGGACTCTGTGATACCCCAAGCCAAGCTCAGGCTAATCATACAGCCCTTGAATACAACCTTCCTCCAGGAAGGGCTTGCTGGGCCCAGTTCTCTATCGCGATATGGCCTAGCAAACCCTGCTCCTTCTGAAACTGAGGACTACCTAGGCAACCTCTTAACCCAGTGCCCCAGTACAATCAGCACTGGCAAACCACCAGCCAACAACGACCCCAGTGAGTTTCCACTGGGAGCGTGGAGGTGTGTGCTGGCTGCTGGGAAGAGCTGCCATGTTGATGGCAACCCCATGTGTCACGGACTCACAGGTCGTGTCCACTCTTGGCCCCGTACGGTCCCTGGGGGGAACCCCCTTCAGTGAGACAGCCCTTTGCGGGGGTCCACTCTCTCTTGGGGTTAAGCCCCTCCACCTCCTGGAACTGCACCTCTCTGAGCCTTAGCATGCCTGTCTCTTGCCTTGGGCCCCTCAGGGTGTCTACTCACTCTGGACCCTCGGGGCCTCCACTCCCAGAGGAAATAATGCAACCCTGTTCTCTAGACCGGAGTGACTCTCAGCCAACGTAAAACAGGAGGGTTTATTGAGCATCTGAACACAGCATAGGAAACTCTCAGGGCCCTCAGGCCTGGCCCCCCATAGCACAGCACATCCAAGTCTCCCCTGCATCCAGGTGGGCTCTGCCTGCTCTCCCTCTCCCTCTCCAGTCCTGAGCCCCGCTGATTTCCCACTGAGTATCTGATATCACCTCCCCCTCTGTCCATTGTCTTCTATCCAGGTAAACAAGGTCTCCCAGGCCTCCTCTCCTCTCTTCCGTCCTCTGGCCCCCTCTGGCTGGAACTGGCTGGTCAGGTCACCAGGGTCCTCTCTTCACAGCCCATTGTCTAGAACCAGCTGTGACTCCTGAGCTGAGCCTCCCGGTCCCGAGTTGCTGGGGTATCCATTCTCCAGGCCATTGGCTGGGGTCCCAAGTTCTGTCGCCAGTCCTCTGTAACAACAAACTCCCTCTCCCATCACCTCGTTAAACTAGTAACACCAGGGAAACTGAGTCCCACCCCCTCTGCATGCAAACCATTAGAAAAAAACAGGAAAAACCAAGAACCCCCGCCCCCACTTCGTCACACCATGCCAGTCTGATACAGGATCAGTCAGAGATTACAAGATACGAATGAAAGCTTTCCAGGAGTGTTCTCTGCACACTGCTCACAGGGAGAGGCTTCCAATCACTGACTGCATCACAAGGTAATTCTTCTTCATCAGCATGGCTATGGGAGCACCTGGTGGCCTCACCCAAGATCAGGGTCCCATTGTGCAGGGCACCGCTCTCACGGTGTGAAAGTCCCGGCCCCCGAGAGTTTATGCTTTGACTAGCCCAGACAGACGCTGGGTGGGAGAAAGCAAGAATACTCTCCCAAGATATTCTTTTAATCCAACTTAACAACATGCACTGGACCCACTTCTGAACCAGGTTCACTGGCTCTCTGGCTGCTCTGTGCCACTCTGCACACATGAAGGAGCCATAAACCCAGCATAACCCACATTAACCAGTGCAGCTGAGGTTATGCCTGTTTTGCATTGCTGGAGCAGGGCAAAGCCATTGTAGTGTTGCAGCGAATTTGGCACTGAATCTTTCAACTAACCAAAATACCGCATGGAGCTATGACAAGACTGCAGTTCCGCTCATCTGCCCCATCCTGCAACCAGCCCCTCTGCGGCTTCCTTCATTTTTTCATTGTTTGAGTTTCTGTTTCTGCTCTAGTCTTGCAGATATACGTCTGGTCAGCAGTGTTTAGCTGCTACTGCATCACCAGAGCATCCTGGTACACACAGCAAGGAAACTTATGTAACACTCAGGTCACTGCGTTGTCCTTCAAGCCTGAAGAACCTAGTCAGAGGTCAGACTGTGCTTGCAGATAGCAGGCATGTTAGGGGATTCTCCCAAATTTCTAATGAATTTGTAGTGATTGTGTTCTCTGATTGTCCCCCACTCCGGCTCTTGCCCTCATGGGGCTCACATGCGAATCACTCACTTTGCTTCACTTTAAAGGATGTCTTATAATCTCAAGCATCACTTAGGGGTTGTCTCTGTGGAAACTAACTGTAATAGCTATGGTAACAATTCCAGCAGAGCTCTCCCAGAATAGTTCCCTGTGGGGGCACTTAGCTCCAAAAGAAAAGTGACTTTATTCTGGAATAAGCACTTTGCTCACAAAGTGGAGTAATTATTCCAGAATAAAAGTAATTTGATCCCAGAACAGTGTGTCCACACAGGGAGCTATTCTGGAGCAGCTAAATTACAATGGAATAGCTATTCTGGAAAAGTTATTCTGCAATAGCTATGCTAAGGCTGTCTACACTAGCACTTTTGTCACTATAATTTATGTCACTCAGGAATGTGGAAAAAAAATACCCCCAAGTGACATTAGTTTCACCTAGAGAAGCGCTGGTGTGGACAGCACTATGTCAGCAGGAGACGCTTTCCCACCGCCACAGCTACCGCCACTCATTGGGGGTGGTTTATTATGTCGATGGCAGAGCCCTCTCCCATGGGCATAGAGGGCCTACACGGGAGACCTTATAGTGGCACAGCTGCATTGGTACAGCTGTGCAGGTGTAAACTTGCTAGTGTAGAGATGGCCTTAGTCAATTTCCCCCACATAGACAATTCCCTTCACAAAAGAGCTGCTAAAAGAGGAGCATGTGTGTGTTTGTGCATGTAGGCACAGATTCACCAATTCTAAGGCCAGAATGGACCACTGTGACCATCTAGTCTGACCCCTTGTACCACACAGTCCAGAGACCCGCCCTTCCTCCCCCACTTCCCTCCCCCTAGTAATTCCTAGAGCAGAGCTTTTAAACATCCAATGTTGATTTAAAAATTGTCAGGAATGGAGAATCCACCATGACCCTTGGCAAATTGTTCCACTAGTTAATTACTCTCACCTAAAAATGTACACCTTATTGCCAGCCTGAATTTCTCTAGCTTTAATTTCCAGCCATGGGATCATGTTAGACCTTCCTCTGCTAGACTGAAGGACTAATTATTAAATATGTGTTCCCCACGTAGGTACTTACAGACTGGGATCAAGTCACTCCTTCACCTTCTCTGTGTTAAGCTAAATAGATTAAGCTTCTTGAGTCTCTCACTATGAGGCAGGTTTTCTAACCCTTGAATCATTCTTGTGGCTCTTCTCTGATTCCTCTGCAATTTACCAACATCCTTCTGGAATTGTAAGCACCAGAACTGGACACAGGATTCCAGTAGTGTTTGCACCAGTGCTAAATAACCTCCCTGCTTCTACTCAAGATTCCCCTGTTTATGCATCCCAGGATCTCATTAGCCCTTTTGGTCACAGTATCGCACTGGGAGCTCTTGGTCAGCTGATTATCAACCACCAGCTCCAAATCTTTGTCAGAATCCCTGCATCCCAGGATAGAGTTCCCATCCTGTAAGTCTAGCCACATTCTTCATTTCCAGACATTTACATTTAGCCATATTAAAACACAGATTGTTTGCTTGCACCCAGTTTACCAAGCCATTCGGATCACTCAGTAGCAGTGACCTGTCCTCTTTGTTATTTACCATCCCCAATGTCTGATCTGCAAAGAGCAATATGGGAGAACACAAGAGAGTGACTAGTGGGGGGAGGGCAGTGGGTCTGACCTGCAGAGACACTTCCAATGCAGACCAGCTTACCATGGCTCCTACTAGCTAGACACAGATGAAGGTTCCCTTCCAGTTCAGCCTGCACAGCTGCCCTGTACAGAGCACAAGGCTCCATGACTGGTTTTGAGTCTGCACTACAGTCTTAGCTAATAGTCAGTTAGATTTTAGCTCATGCGGTGTAGAGGCTCATGCACTAAGCTCCATCGGTCCCAGGTTGTGAGTGTTACACCTACACAGCAAGTCCAGTCATCCCTGGTAGGGGGTGTGACAGGTTGAATCACAGAAACCCCCTTGGGGCTGCCACTGATGTGCCAAGACTACTTCTGCTGTTGCTTTCCCTGCCAGCTTGGGACTCCAGCACCCTGTCTTGCTGAGCCAGACATGCCAGTCTGCTCCAGCACTGAACCATGTGCCCCAAAGCTGCAGACTTAACTGAAAGCAACTTAAAAAGTGTTCCTGTCTTTAACACTCAGATGCCGAACTCCCAGTGGGGTCCAAACCCCAAATAAATTCATTTTATACAGGGTAAACTCATAAATTGTTAGCCCTCTATAACACTGGTAGATATGCACAGCTGTTTGCCCCCCCAGGTATTAATACATACTCTGGGTTAATTAATAAGTAAAAAGTGATTTTATTAAATACAGAAAGTAG
Source organism: Mauremys reevesii (assembly GCF_016161935.1). Taxonomy (NCBI): domain Eukaryota; kingdom Metazoa; phylum Chordata; order Testudines; family Geoemydidae; genus Mauremys; species Mauremys reevesii. The sequence goes on along the minus strand of NC_052631.1, from coordinate 59,315,069 downwards.
GATTTAAGTGGTTCCAAGTAGTAACAGACAGAACAAAGTGAATTACCAAGTAAAATAAAATAAAACACTCAAGTCTAAAACTAATACAGTAATAAAACTGAATACAGATAAAATCTCACTCTCAGAGATGTTTCAACAAGTTTCTTTCACAGACTGGATGCCTTCCTAGTCTGGGCACAATCCTTTCCCCTGGTACAGCCCTTGTTCCAGCTCACGTGGTAGCTAGGGGATTTCTCATAATGGCCACCCCCCTTTGTTCTGTTCCACCCACTTATATATCTTTTGTATAAGGCAGAAATCCTTTGTCTCTCTCTCAGGGCCGCCCAGAGGGGGAGGGCCAAGTGGGGCAATTTGCCCCAGGCCCCGCAGGGTCCCCAAGAGAATGGCAGAGTCTCCCGCCCTGACCCCTTACCCCCGCCTCCGCCCCTCTCCCGGAGCCTCAGCGCATCCAGGAGCGTCCCTGAACAGCTGCAGCGTGTCTCCAGCGGGGCCCCTGAGCTCCGCTCCGCTCAGAGCCGCGTGGTAAGGGGGCGGGGCTGCGAGCTCCGGGCCGAGCAGAGGGAACTCAGGCCCCGCTGGAGCTCGCAGCCCCGCCCCCTTACCACGCAGCCCTGAGCGGGGCGGAGCTCAGGAGCCTCGCTGGAGACATGCTGCAGCTGGTCAGCGACATGCTGAGGCTCCGGGTAAGGGGGGAGCTGGGGGTAAGAGGCTGGCGGGGTTGGCTAAGGGGCAGGGAGTCCCGGGGACAGGGAATGGGAGGGTTGGATTGTGGGTGTTCCGGGGGTCTGTCAGGACTCAGTGGGGGGTGGATAGGGGTCAGGGCAGTCAGGTTACAGGGAGCAGGGGTGGGGTCCCGGGGTGGTGGTTGGGGGGGGTCTCTGGGGGATGGTGAGGGGGCAAGGAGCAGGGTGGGTTGGGGATTCTGAGGTGGGCAGGCAGTGGGTGGAAGGAAGTGGGTGGGCATTGCATAGGGGGCAGGGCCAGGCTGTTTAGGAGGCACAGCCTTCCCTGCCCTAAAGCTCATTCAGCAGTTTGAGGCTTGCAGAAGAGCCAAGCTGTTAGCTTTTCCATTAGGGCTACCATCTCTTTCACGTCTCAAATGCCAAATTATAGTCTATATTTAATTTCAGTGCCATAGGGAGATTCATGTCAGGGGAGGGTAGCTTCATTTAAAATTAGCCACTGGGGGAGGGATCACATGAGAAGAGCAATATCCTGCCCAAACCTACCAAGGGAGACTCCCCTCCCCTGCATTCCCTGAGGCTTCAGAGGGGTTAATTCAATGGTTCTCAAACTTTTGTCCTGGTGACCCTTTTCACATACCAAACCTCTGAGTGTGACCCCCCACAACCCCTTATAAATTGAAAACACTTTTTTATATATTTAACATTATTATAAATGCTGGAGGCAAAGCGGGGTTTGAGGTGGAGGCTGACAGCTCGCGACCCCCAGTAATAATCTTGTGACCCCCTGAGGGGTCCCAACCCCTAGTTTGAGAACCCCTGGGTTAATTTAATTTTAGCACCCTGTGTCCAGTCACATGCATGTGCTATTTTGAGCATTTCAATGTTCACAACATAGGCTCATCTCAGATTCTGGAACAAGCTCAAATGCTCAGTTTGTGGAGTATGTACATAAGCTATACTAAAGACAAACCCACAGTAACCGTCTTCAGTTTGTGAGGGACCCCATGGAGCCAGTCTCTAGGAAACAGCTAAATGCATGGAGGTTAAGTCCATTGATGGCTAGTAGCCAGGATGGGTAAGGAATGGTGTCCCTAGCCTCTGTTTGTCAGAGGGTGGAGATGGACGGCAGGAGAGAGATCACTTGATGCCTGTTAGGTTCACTCCCTCTGGGACACTTGGCATTGGCCATTGTCGGTAGACAGGATACTGGGCTGGATGGACCTTTGGTTTGACCCAGTATGGCTGTTCTTATGTTCTAAGCTAAATGAACCCAAAGTTATGGAGACAGATGTGAGTCAAGGAAGCCAGCAGAGTATCAGAAACATGGAAAAATCTCTGACTGGATGGGCTCAGGCATTTGGTCACAAGCTGAGGTGGTTCAAAAGTTTTGGATTTTTTTAAGCAGAATTTTTTTATTGTTTCTTTAAACAATCAAACACAGCAAGCAGCAAATATTTGGCCACACTCTTCTGAAACCCCAAATCATGTTCAGGTTTTGGCAGACTTATTTCAGCTTTTCAATTAAAAAAAACACAACACGTTTTGAAGGAAAGCAGACATTGTCCGTGATTTTTTTCTGCTTTTTAAAAACCCCTAGTTTTCGATCCAAAAAAAGTTTTGATGGAAAATATTTGTCCAACCCTTTTAATGAGCTTTAGTGCCTTTTAGCACTAGCTGATGCTGAGAACCAGTGATACCTTGTAAAGAAGTTTTCTCAAAACTGGTTTTGTGCTGAGATGCGGAAGGTTTATTTTTCCCAGGCCGCCCGTGGGGAGGAGCAAGTGGGGCAATTTGCCCTGAGCCCTGCAGGGGCCCCCATGAGAATATAGTATTGCAATTTTTTTTATGGAAGGGGCCCCCGAAATTGCTTTGTCCCAGGTCCCCTGAATCCTCTGGGCTGCCCTGCCCTCTCTGGGTTCCCACCCCCTCCTTATCAATGGAAAAGCTCCAGGTTAAAGATGGATTCCAGTTCAGGTGACATGATCACATGTCACTGTAAGACTTCATTGCCCACTTGCCAGCACACATGTATACAGGAAGACTTACAAGTAACACACAGCCATCTACAGTCAATTGTCCTGGTTGATGGGAGCCATCAAGATTCTAAACCACCATTAATGGCTCACACTTTGCATAATTACAATAGGCCCTCAGAGTTATATTTCATATTTCTAGTTTCTGATACAAGAATGATACATTTATACAAATAGGATGACCACACTCAGTAGATTATAAGCTTTGTAATGATACCTTACAAGAGACCTTTTGCATGAAGCATACTCCAGTTACATTATATTCACACTCATTAGCATATTTTTATAAACTCATATAGACTGCAAGGTCACTGGGGGGCTCTGCTAACTGCTTAAATCTTCTCCAGCAGGGACAAGCCAGAAAGCTGACATCGAGGAGAAGCCCAGGCAGGTGGCAGCTTTGAACATGATGGATGTAAACAAGGGCTTGGGGCAGGAGCAGCAGAGAATGGGGGAAAGTATGTGAAGAAGATGACACCTCATCACCTGCCCTGCTGATGGCTCATCCATCACTAGCCTCCAGTCCCTGCCACCCTTGGTCCCTGCCTTCCTGGAAAGCACTGGAGGCCAGGCAGGGGATTGCAGATGATATTTTGGAACAGTGAGTCAGCAAGCAGCTTTTGAAAAAAGTCCTGAGTTGCTGCTCTATCTTTCACCTTTCAAATTCCTTGGCTGAGGCTGGTGGCCTGATGTAATAATAGAGAGAACTTGCTCCACTGGCAATTCTGCTTGTGTCTTTCTTCTTCCTTGAACAGGACAAGCCTTTGGAATGGAAATAACTGAAAGTAAATAACTGGAATGTCTTGGGAACAGCTAATCTGCAGGGTTTACCTTTCTGAATAGGAAAGGCGGATGTTTTTCTCTCAAGTAATTTGCTGTGACGTTATTGATATAAATGGGGACCATATAGAACATGGGTTGCAACCAAGGTCCTGTAGTGGCACCAAATCTTAAGTGAAGGGGGTCATATAAGGTGTCTAAGACCAGGTTCTGGGTTGCTGGTTATGATTATGCTGTCTGTATGTCTGTGTATCATTTTGTAGTTGAAGTTATAAGTATTGGCTCTGTACTATCTGTATTTTGTATTATGCTCTGCTTCTGGGAAATATCCCAGACAAGCTGGTGTTAGCCCTGCCTAGCTGGCTTGATGGCCCATTAAGGCCCATCAGCTACACAATTGACCCATGGAGAGAAGGCAGACATGCCTTGTGACTCAGCAAAGTATGCAGAGACTTGTCCATGTGACTGCAGACTCCATTTTGGCTGTAATTTTCCACAGTGGGGACAAAGAGATTCTTACGCCTGGAAAAGTCTATATAAGGCTGATGCATCATCTCCATCTTGGTCTTCAATCCTGCTTCATACCTCTGGAGGGACTTTGCCACAAACTGAAGCTCTGCACAAAGGGACTGACCGACCCATCCCAGCGGGGGATGTTCTCCAGAGACTTAAATTGAACCTGCAGTTTACTCCAGCACTGCTGCAAGCCTGAACTAAGAACTTTGCCATTACTGTATGTAATTGATTCCATTTAACCAATTTTACCTCTCATCTCTACCTTTTTCCCTTTGTAAATAAACCTTTAGATTTTAGACTCTAAAGGATTGGCAACAGCGTGATTTGTGGGTAAGATCTGACGTGTATATTGACCTGGGTCTGGGGCTTGGTCCTTTGGGATCAAGGGAACCTTTTTCTTTTATTGGGGTGTTGGTTTTCATAACTATTCATCCCCAGGACGAGTGCACTGGTGGTGATACTGGGAGACTGGAGTGTCTAAGGAAATTGCTTGTGTGACTTGTGGTTAGCCAGTGGGGTGAGACCAAAGTCCTTTTTGTCTGGCTGGTTTGGTTTGCCTTAGAGGTGGAAAAACCCCAGCCTAGGGCTGTGACTGCCCTGTTTGAGCAATTGGTCCTGATTTGGCACTCTCAGTTGGGTCCCGCCAGAAACGCTCCGTCACATTTGCAAAGTAGCTTTTTTCTTTTTTTGCCCTCCTCTCATCTTAGGGTGACCAGACGTCCCAATATTTAGGTGTTTGTCCCATGTCCTGGCTGATCTTTGTCCCGATATTTCATGGTACTCCTTTTTTTTTTGCTCCGCTGGTGACCCCCTCCCCGCCATGTGTCCCAATATTTTCTTCCTCTCATCTGGTCACCCTATCTCATCTATCTGGGGCACATCCATCCACAGCTGGAGGACTGCTGCCTAGAATACAATCTCTCTCTGCCGGGCACCCAAATTTACTTTGCTAGAAAGGGACTATATAACTGACTTACTGATCCCTACAGTACAACAAGATAGATTAGATAGAAACAAATTTCAACTGTTTACAATAAGTCAGCCAACCTACAAAAACCAAGAGATCACACTGATCAATTTCATAAAAACATAAGAACAGCCTCACTGGGTCAGACCAAAGATCCATCTAGCCCAGGGGCTCCCAAACTTGGTTTGTGGCTTGTTCAGGGTAAGCCCTTGGCAGGCTGTGAGACGCTTTGCTTACCTGGGCGTCTGCAGGTATGGCTGCTTGCAGTTCCCAGTGGTCACGGTTCGCCGTTCCCGGCCAATGGGAGCTGTGGGAAGGGGTGCAGGCTGGGCCACCACTTCCCGCAGCTCCCATTGGCTGGGAACAGCGAACTGCAGCCACTGGGAGCTGCGGGTGGCCATACCAAAGCAGACACTCAGGTAAACAAAGTGTCTCGCAGCCCACCAGGGGCTTATCCTGAACAAGCCGCGAACCAAGTTTGGGAACCCCTGATCTAGCCCAACAGTATCCAGTGCCAGTTGCCCCAGAGGGAATGAACAGTGCAGGCAATTATCAAATGATCCATCTCGTTGCTCATTCCCAGCTTCTGGCAAACAGAGGGTAGGGACACCATCCCTGCCCATCCTGGCTAGTAGCCATTGATGGACCAATTCTCCATGAATTTATCTAGTTCTTTTTTGAACCCTGTTATAGTCTTGGCCTTCACAACATGCTCTGGCAATGAGTTCCACAGGTTGACTTGATGGGGGGAACCCTCCTTCCTCTGCTGCCCTCTGCCGCCCTCAAGTGCTGTAATGCCTTGGAAAAAGGGGTCTGAAGGAAATGTCAGACACTAGAGACCTTTTAGTCACATGGTCCCTTCTAAACCAATCCTGGCAAGCCTCACGTGGGTGATTTCTTCTCCCACAAACTACTATAGAAAAAAAATCAAGCAGTGCACAGATTACAACAAACATTTAATAGTGACCCAAGAGAATTTTTGCAGATCTTTTTCACCCCTGCTAAAATGGAAATCCTGGTGCAACCTTAGGATATGAACATAATTTGTTGAGGAAGAGTCAATGTGGTTTTAGTAAAAGTAAATCATTGCCTTCTATGATGAGATAACTGGCTCTGTGGATGAGGGGAAAGCAGTGGATGTGTTATTCCTTGACTTTAGCAAAGCTTTTGATGAGGTCTCCCACAGTATTCTTGCCAGCAAGTTAAAGAAGTATGGGCTGGATGAATGGACTATAAGGTGGATAGAAAACTGGCTAGATTGTTGAGCTCAACGGCTAGTGATCAATGGCTCCATGTCTAATTGGCAGCCGATATCAAGCGGAGTGCCCCAAGGGTCGGTCCTGGGTCTGGTTTTGTTCAATATCTTCATTAATGATCTGGAGGATGGCGTTGACTGCACCCTCAGCAAGTCTGCAGATGACACTAAACTGGGAGGAGTGGTAGATACCCTGGAAGGTAGGGATAGGATACAGAGTGACCTAGACAAATTAGAGGATTGGGCCAAAAGAAATCTGATGAGGTTCAACAAGGACAAGTTGTAACGATGCTGGTTCTGGTGGGACCCAACTGAGAGTGCCAATTCAGGACAAATTGCTTAAAACAGGGCAGTCTCAGTCCAAGGCTGGGTTTTTTTCACCTCTAAGGCAAACCAAACCAGCCAGATAAAGAGGACTTTGGTTTCACCCCACTGGCTAACCACAAGTCACACAAGCAATTCCCTTAGACACTCCAGTTTCCCAGTATCACCACCAGTGCCACTCGTTATGGGGACAAATGGTTATGAAAACCAATACCCCAGTAAAAGAAAAAAGGTTCTCCTGATCCCAAAGGACCAAGCCCCACCCCCAGGTCAATATACAAATCAGATCTTACCCACAAATCACGCTGTTGCCAATCCTTTAGAATCTAAAATCTAAAGGTTTATTCATAAAAGGAAAAATATATAGATGAGAGCTAGAATTGGTTAAATGGAATCAATTACATACAGTAATGGCAAAGTCTTTGTTTAGGCTTGTAGCAGTGATAGAATAAATTGCAGGATCAAATCAAGTCTCTGGAGTACATCCACAGCTGGGATGGGTCATCAGTCCTTTGTTCAGAGCTTCAGTTCGTAGTGAAGTCCCTCCAGAGGTAAGAAGCAGGATTGAAGACAAGGTGGAGATGAGGCATCAGTCTTTTATAGTCTTTTACAGGTGTAAGAACACCTCTTTGTTTTTACTGTGGAAAATTACAACAAAATGGAGTCTGGAGTCACATGAGCAAAATCCTGCATACATTGCTGAGTTGCAAGGTGTATCTGCCTTCTCTCAATGGATCAATTGTATAGCTGATGGTCCTTAATGGGCCATCAAGCAGGCTAGGCAGAGCTAACACCAACTTGTCTGGGATGTTACCCAGAAGCATAGCATAAGTTTGAAATACAGACAGTATATAGCCAATATTCATAACTTCAACTACAAAAATGACACATGCATACAGACAGCATAATCATAACCAGCAACCTATAACCTGGTCTTAGACACCTCATTTAACCCCCTTTATACAAAATTTGGTGCCACTACAGGACTTTTGTTGCAACCATGTTCTATATGGTCCCAGTTCAAATCAATAACGTGACACAAGTGCAGAGTCCTGCACTTAGGATGGAAGAATCCCATATATTGCTACAGACTAGGGACCGAATGGCTAGGCAGCAGTTCTGCAGAAAAGGACCTAGGGGTTACAGTGGACAAGAAGCTGGATATGAGTCAACAGTGTGCCCTTGTTGCAAGAAAGCTAATGGCATTTTGGGCTGTATAAGCATATAAGGCAATGCCAGCAGATTGAGGGACGTGATCATTCCCCTCTATTCAACATTGGTGAGGCCTCATCTGGAGTACTGTGTCCAGTTTTGGTCCCCACACTACAAGAAGAATGTGGAAAAATTGGAAAGAGTCCAGCGGAGGGCAACAAAAATGATTAGGGGGCTGGAGCACATGATTTATGAGGAGAGGCTGAAGGAACTGGGATTATTTAGTCTGCAGAAGAGAAGAATGAGGGGGGATTTGATACCTGCTTTCAACTACCTGAAAGGGGGGTTCCAAAGAGGATGGATCTAGACTGTTCTCAGTGGTAGCTGATGACAGAACAAGGAGTAATGGTCTCAATTTGCAGTATGGGAGGTTTAAGTTGGATATTAGGAAAAACTTTTTGTGGTGAAGCACTGGAATGGGTTACCTAGGGAGGTGATGGAATCTCCTTCCTTAGATGTTTTTAAGATCAGGCTTGACAAAGCCCTTGCTGGGATGATTTAGTTGGGGATTGGTCCTGCTTTGAGCAGGGAGTTGGATTAGATGACCTCCTGAGGTCCCTTCGAACCCAGATATTCTATGATTCTATGATTCAATCTACTAGAATTCTTTGAGGGGCTCAACAAGCATGTGGACCAAGGGAATCCAGTGGATATAATGTACTTAGATTTTCAGAAAGCCTTTGACGAGGTCTCTCACCAAAGGTTCTTATGCAAAGTAAAGAGGGATAAGAGGGAAGGTGCTCTCATGGATTGGTAACAGGTTAAAAGACAGGAAACAAAGGGTAGATATAAATGGTCAGTTTTCGGAATGGAGAGAGGTAAATAGTGGTGTTCCCCAGGGGTCTGTTCTGGGACCAGTCCTATTCAACATATTCATAAATGATCTGGAAAAAGGGGGAAACAGTGAAGTGGCAAAATTTATAGATGATACACAATTACTAAAGATAGTTAAGACCCAGGCAGACTGCGAAGAGCTACAAAGGATTTCTTAAAACTGGGCAACTGGGCAACAAAATGGCAGATGAAATTTAATGTTGATAAATGCAAAGTAATGCACATTGGAAAGCATAATCCCAACTATACATATAAAATGATAGGGACTAAATTAGCTGTTACCACTCAAGAAAGAGATCTTGGAGTCATTGTGGATAGTTTTCTGAAAACATCCACTCGATGTGCAGTGGCAGGCAAAAAAACAAACAGAAGGTTAGCAATAATTAAGGAAGGAATAGATAATAGGACAGAAAATATCATGTTGCCTCTTGCAGTGGGACAGTAACCCCGCTCCTGCCCTGAAGGGCTTAAAACAGCCCTGGGAGAGGGCTGTGGCAGGGGAAAACCTGGGCTGATTGGGGAAGTGGCCATAGCTGGGCCACGCCACAATCAGGCCGCAGCTGGCCCTTATAAGAGGGCAGTGGACCGGGGAGCAGTCAGTCTCTCTCTGCTTTCAGAGAGAGAGGGGTCTGGCTGCTGGGAAGCTCAGGGTACCTAGAGTAAGGCAGGACTGGGGAAAGGCCAGAGGGGCTGGGGAGCTCCAGGCTGGCAATTCCTCAGGCTGCAGGGCCTTGTCCAAGGTCCCATAGAGGTACTGGGTTGCAGACAAAGGCAGCAGGTCCAAAAACCCCTTGCCTGTGATGAGTGGCTTATGCTGCAGTCTACCGCAGGGGCTAGTTGGTGACTGGCAGTAGCCTACGACTGAGGCGAGGTGGGGGTGGGGGTTCTCTGGGGAGGGGAGACCCTAAGAGTGAGGGGTTACTGCTGGGGCAGCACCCCAGATAACGGGGCAATGGAGTCTTGGGAGGGACACAGGGGCCAATTAGCAGTGGGGCACCAGCCTGCAGAGGGTGCTCCAAGGCTGGAAAATGAGCTAATTCCCAGGATACCAGCAGGAGGCGCCGCAGGGGTGAGCCCCACATCGTTACCCTCTATATAAATCCATGGTACGCCCACATATTGAATACTGTGTGTAGATGTGATCGCCCCATCTCAAAAAAGATATATTGGAATTGGAAATGGTTCAGAAAAGGGCAACAAAAATGATTAGGGGTATGGAAAGGTTTCTGTATGAGGAGAGATTAATAAGACTGGGACTTTTCAGCTTCGAGGAGATGGCTAAGGAGAGATATGATTGAGGTCTGTAAAATCATGACTGGTGTAGAGAAAGTAGATAAGGAAGTGTTGTTTACTACTTCTCATAACACAAAAACTAGGTGTCACCAAATGAAATTAATAGGCAGCACGTTTAAAACAAATAAAGGGAAGTATTTCTTCACACAAGGCAGTCAAGTTGTGGAACTCCTTGCCAGAGGATGCTGTGAAGGCCAAAACCATAACAGGGTTCAAAAAAGAACTAGATAAATTCATGGAGGATTGGTCCATCAATGGCTACTAGCCAGGATGGGCAGGGATGGTGTCCCTACTCTCTGTTTGCCAGAAGTTGGGAATGAGCAATGGGATGGATCATTTGATAATTGCCTGCACTGTTCATTCCCTCTGGGGCAACTGGCACTGGATACTGTTGGGCTAGATCAGGGGTTCCCAAACTTGGTTCGCGGCTTGTTCAGGATAAGCCCCTGGTGGGCCGAGAGACACTTTGTCAGAGGGTGGAGATGGATGAAAGGAGAGAGATCACTTGATGATTACCTGTTCTGTTCATTCCCTCTGGGGTACCTGGCACTGGCCACTCTCAGAAGACAGGATACTGGGCTAGATCAATCTTTGGTCTGACCCAGTAGGGCCATTCTTATGTTCTTATGTTCTACTCCCTCCTGCTCCCTATGCTAGCAGTGGGTGGGGCCTTGGGGAAGAGCAGGAGTGGGACCTCAGGGTGAGCACAAGTGGAGTCGGGGGCGGGGCCACAGGGCGAGCACCGAGACCCACAAAAGGTTAATCTGGCCCAACTAGCTGCCACTGGCAAGTGTGATAACCTTTGACCCCTCCTAAGTTCCTCCCCCTCCATCCCATCTCTGCACAATATCATCAACTTATTCAAAGAAAAGAGCAAGACAATCTGTCGTGATCTCCCTGCTGCCAGCCTGCCCTTTTCTCCATGGCCATCCATACTGAGGGGCCTGCCTACTCCGATCCTGCCCCACCTGTCCCTTATCCTCTCCCATGGCCTCCCTCCACCCCCACTCGCCTCTCGCTCACAGCTGTCCGGTTCCCTCACCATACAAGCACGGTGTGGTCTCCCTCATCCTCTGTAAGACATCTTAGTCCCACCTCCCTCTGGATGCACCAGTGAACCACAGGGTGGGGGACACGCACACGGGGCTTCCACTGAGCCACTTCAGAGAATAAACACATTCATAACAGCTGACACTTGTTCATGGACAATTCGCTCACCGGAAATGGAGCCAAGCTGGTGGAATGAACAGTTTGCTGGGAATAGTTCACCCTGCCCATCCTCAGACTGTGCAGGGCTGAACACACACAGCCAGGGGATCTCTGAGAGTTACTTTATTGGCTCCTTAAGAAGCTGTCTGCCCCACCACACACCCCACACCACCCCACCCCACAGAGGCCACAGGCTTCTCTGGGTCTGCAGTGGAGTGGATGCTCTGGGGGAGTGTCATGGGCCAGAGCAGTTGCAGCAGAGCTCTGTTCCTGAGAGAGCCTGGGTAAGTAGGTGGAGTCTATGCACCACCTCCATATCGGAGATGGGCCCAAACGCTGCAAAATCCAGGGCAGTTCGGATCTGTAGAGTCCTGCGCAGAGGATACCCGTATCCGTGGATATACATTTTGTATCTGTGCAGGGCTCTACGGATCTGGAGTTTTGGTCTGGGCCCATCTTGACTTGAAGCCAGCTGCAGCCACCATTTGCGATGATGTGACCACATATGAGAGTGCTTCCCCAAGCAGGGTTACACCATCCTCAGCCGGTGCTGAGGGACAAGGAATGAAATCACTTAGTGAAGAGAGATTGCCAGACAAGGCCCTTTGTCTTACTTACTCAGAAGGAGGGGATGGCTCTTTGCTATTCATGGCAATGTCATCTGAACATACCCTGTAACATGTACAACTAACCTAGCTAACCAGCCCAGTGCAAATCCAGTTGTAACATGTGCAGGTCACCTTGTGTAGGTTAGCTACACAGGCCAGCCAATCAGCAGTCAAAAACCTTGTGACTTACGTATCTAAGCAACGCAGCCTGAATGGAGAATTTTACAACTGAATGTACAATTTGAAATTTGCTTGTGGCAGATATTGGAGCTAAGAATTGGCTTTTGATGAGCATTTGCACTAGCATGAATGGAGCTGGAAAGTTTGAGCCTGCCCAAGAGAAAAAAAGATGGGGGAGACCTGTGTTTGATTCTCCCCTCTACCAGACCGTTGTGACCTTAGGCAAGGCAATTAATCTCCCTAGATCTCAGTTCACCATCTGCAAAATGAACACCATAGCATTGCTCTACCTGACAGGGGAGCGGACTACATAAAAGATTGTGCCATGCTCAGGTTATACAGTCATGTGCCTGCACAAGTAGCCAAGCGAGAACACAGACAAGGGGAATTTTTTGTCTGCATTCTTCTGACAGGTGACAGACAACAAGGATTTGTCAAGAACAAATCATGTTAAACCAACCTGCTATCCTTCTTTGTCAGAGTCTTGTGGCTAGAAGCAGTAGATGTGATACATCTCAACTTCAGTAAGGCTTTTGATAGTTTCACATGACCTTCTCATAAACAATCTAGGGAAATATGTCCGAGGCATAAGGTGGGTGCAGCACTGGTTGGAAAAGCGTATTCAGAGAGTAGTTATCAGTGGGTCCCAGTCAGGCTGGAAGGGCATATCAAGTGGGATCTGTCCTGGGTCGAGTTCTAGTCAAATGATTTGGGTAACAGAACAGATAGAACACTTATAAAGTCTGCGGACAATACCAAGCTAGGAGAGGTTGCAAGCACTTTGGAGAACAGAACTAAAATTAAAAATGATCTTGACAAACTGGACAAATAGTTCGAAATAAATAGGCCGAACTTCAATAAGGACCATTGCAGAGTACTGCAGTTAGGAAGGAATAATCAATTGCAGAAATACAAAATGGGACAAAATGGGAAATGACTGACTAGGGAGGAATATTGTGGAAAGGAATCTGGGGGTCACAGTTGACTAAATATGAATCAACACTGTAAACGTTGCAAAAAAAGCAAACATTGTTCTGGGATGTATTAGCAGGAGTGTTGTAAGCAAGACACGAGAAGTGATTCTTCCACTCTACTCCATGCTGCTAAGGCCTCAACTGGAGTATTGTGTCCAGTTCTGGGCACCAAGCTTCAGGAAAGCTGTGAACAAACTGGAGAATGTCCAGAGAAGATCAACAAAAATTATTAATGGGCTAGAAAACATGACCTATGAGGAAAGATTGAAAAAAAATTGTTTGTTTAGTCTGGAGAAGAGAAGACAGAAGAGAGGACATGATAACTGTCTTCAAGTGTGTAAGAGGTTGTTAAAATGAGGAGAGTGACTAATTGTTCTCCATAACCACTGAAGACAGAACAAGAAGCAATGGGCTTAAATTGCAGCAAGGGTGGTTTAGGTTGGACATTAGGTAAAACTTCCTAATTGTCAGGGTAGTTAAGCACTGGAACAAATTGCTTAGGGAAGTTGTGGAATCTCGCTCATTAGAGGTTGTTAAGAACAGGTTAGACAAACATCCATCAGGGATGGTCTAAATAATACGTAGGCATGTCTCGGTGCAGGGGACTGGACTAGATGACCTCTCAAGGTACCTTTCAGTCCTATGATTGAGCAGCTTCCTCATATGCAGCTTCCATTTAATTTTTCATCTTCTGCCTCCTCTTTATGTCTCTTGTTATGCCTAGCTCTTTATGACAACTAGAGAACACAGCAGATAGGTGTCTGTCTGTCTCTAGCCAGCTGTTTGCAGTGTTGTTGTAGCTGTGTCAGTCCCAGGATATTAGAGCGACAAGGTGGGTAAAGTTAGATCTTGGAGTGGGCCAACTTCTGTTGGTGACACGCAGACTCATTGGTCCGAGCTGATGGAAGCCATGCTTTCAGTTCTGCAATGTGCAGATTTCCGCCCCAGCAGACGCTGTTTTTGCTTGTCTAGCCTGGGAGCTCTGACTTGCAGCCTGTGCTGCTCTCGGTCCCTGGATAATTATAGCTCAGCCACTTATATACCCTCCGTGTAGCACTGTAACAGGAAGGAAGCTTGTAGGACTTGCCTTACGTAACTGAGTTCTCCACGCCCTGGCCACTTCCCCTCCTCCCCTCCCCTCCCTCTCTCCTCCCCCCTCCCCCCTGCATGTGAATTCTGCTCTTATGACAAGACAATAATATCACTTGGTTTTTCAGAGGCTCAGTACAAACCGCAGCTTCCCTTTTTTGCTCTGTTGCCAGGCACTAGAATGGTCTCCAGAGTCAGACGTGGCCCTAAGAATCCAAGTGCTGCCACCAGCCCGGTGTTTGGTGAACTCGAAACCTCCTCTCTCCTCCCATCTAGGCTTCTGGGATGGAGTCTCAGAGCAGGGGGCTCCCCTGGCCTGCCATGGCTGGTCCTTTCCTGCTACTGGAACTCTGCAGACAGGCTCCCAAAGCTCACAGGTTTCCTCTGGACCACCCACTTCATGCTGCAGTGCTACTTTCCAACACTACCTCACACCCCAGCGACACAAAGACACAGTCTGCCCCACAGAGTCCAGCCTGGCAAACCGAGTGCACAGTGCCTGGGCATTGGCTGGATGGACTGGAACACACCTGCTTTGTGTGCTCTGTCCATCAGCACTGCTCACCCGGTCCTGACAAAGGCCCAGTGTGAACCAGCCCCACCTGGCAGGCTCCACTCAGAGAAGCTGCATGCATGAGCCCATCTCTTACACTGCATGTCCTGGAAATACAGAGGCAACAGCACAGCAATTTCTGGCTGCAGTTGAGTTCCTCCCACAACCTGAGTGTAGATTCAGTCATGGACAGAGGGACCAGGCTCTTCCCCTATCACCCCATCCTCCTAATGAATGTATTATACCGCTCCATGCTGCAGCACTGAACGTCTGGCTCTGCCTCCCCATTGGTTACATCACAACGCACAGGGACCAGCTCATAGTACAGGTAACTGCCTGGCATGCCAGCTCACATAGTGATCTCGACAGATGGTGAGCTCACAAGCTATCAGGCTGGGCAGAGCTCCAGATAAAATCCCTGGGAGCTTTCTAGTGATTATATAATTTATCCCACAGAAGACCCCAGAGGTTCCAAGTGAGATCGGAGCCCCACTGTGCTTGGCATGGCACAAACACACAGTGACCTTCCCTGCCCTGAAGAACTTCAACCAAAATACACAAGGCAGACCCAGGATGGGAATGGAAACCAACAGAGAGAGGGAAAAGACCTGCCTGCGGCTAGTGACCATAGGCACTGGAACTTGGAGTGCTGTTGCACCCTCTGGCTTGAAGTGGTTTCCATCATATAAAGGGTTTACAGTTTGGTTCAATGGTTCTCAGCACCTCCACTATACAAATTGTTCCAGCACCACTGTTAGTGGCAAAGCCAGGGTAAGAACACGGTCTGCTGAGTCCTTTCCCTGAGCCTTCTCCACCAGCCCACGCTAGCCATGAGCTTCAGATATCCCTGCCTCATGGAGAAGCACAAGAGCCACTTGGGTACTTTTGAAAATTGCACCCACTCCAATCAAGGAGTTTCAGGTGCAATGCTGTCCCTGAGTTAGCAATGAAGCAATGCCCCGGCTTGGGGCTAGGGGGCGCTGTGTGCCCACAGGTGTTTGTGAAAGATCCTCTGGCTCTTCCCCAAAGCTGGGTGCCCTAGTGTCCGGGACAGTTTGTAGCTCAGTTACCAATGTTCCAGTGTCTGCTGGAGAGAGTGTTTGTCTTCCCTTCCTGACGTGCAGCTCTGCTGTGTATGCTTACACGCCTGCCATGTCTCACACAGAGATGGCGGAAGTTAGCGGTGAGTGGAATAACCCAGCTCTGCCCCTCACCTACCTCACTGGGAGTTTGGGGGTTAATCGGTGTTCACAAAGGACTTTCAGATTGCTGGATAAGAGGCACCACAGAGGAACACAGCAGTCTTATCCATACTATTGGACTGGGCCTTGCTATCTTGAATGGCTCCATTAACCATTCATACCAGAAGCTCCTAGAGGTCCCAGCAACACAAACCAGGACTTGAAATTGCCTGTGATAGGTAATCGGGTGTCTATGCAATAGGGTGATAAGATGTCCCGATAAAATTGGGACCGTCCCGATATTTAGGTGTTTGTCCCGCGTCCCGACCGATCTTTGGTCGGGACGCAATTTGTCCCAATATTTCTTTCCGCTGGCAGCACTTGCCTTTTATATTTATTTATTTATTTGCTGCTCCGCCAGCAGCACTCGGCTTTTTTTCTTTTTTTTCCCCCCCTCACTGCTCCGCCGGCAGCACTCGCCTTTTTTTCTTTTTTTTCCCCCCTCGCTGCTCCGCCAGCAGCACTCGCCTTTTTTTCTTTTTTTTCCCCCCCTTGCTGCTCCGACGGCAGCACTCGCCTTTTTTTCTTTTTTTTCCCCCCTCGCTGCTCCGCTTGCAGCACTCGGCTTTTTTGGCTCCCCCCTTGCTGCTCCGCCGGCAGCACTCGCCTTTTTTTCTTTTTGTCCCCCCCCTCCCTGCTCCGCCGGCAGCACTCGCCTTTTTTTCTTTTTTTCCCCCCCTCGCTGCTCCGCTTGCAGCACTCGGCTTTTTTGGCTCCCCCCTCGCTGCTCCGCCGGCAGCATTCACCTTTTTTTTTGCTCCGCCAGCGGACACCCACCCCCTCCCCTGTGTCTTGATATTTTCTCCCTCTCATCTGGTCACCCTACTATGCAACGATGATCAGAGACCATCAGAGGAAGGATCTGGAACAGTCTTCCAATAGTGGGGGCAAACAATGGGACTAGCTTGAAATCGAGCTTGGGGAGTTTATGAAGATGATGCCATGACAGGGTTGCTGCAATAGCCGGGACTGGACTCTGTGACCCAGGAGGTCTCTGCCAGCCCTACAGTTCTAAGACAGTGAGTCCTCTGGAGAGATTCCACCTCCCCAGTCCTGGCAGGCTCATGCTAAACCACTGAGGGAAGCAGTTCCTCCAAGTGCTGACAGCACAACACTCACTGAGAAGCATGTCTCCACTGCTCAGAGCATTCATCCTCCAGGGGAGGGCCTCAGCTCTGTACCAACAGTGTTAACCCTGAAGTGGAGAAGAGATATGGGCAACGGGCTAGGACCAACAGTCACCCCCAGGCCTTCCCAGCCCTTTCTCCCAGCTAGTGAAAGGCCTAAGAGCCCTGGCTACAGAAGCCCTCTCAGGTTCAGAGGACAGTTGCAGCATGGGACAGGTCGAAGCAGGACAAGCAGCTCCACAGGGACCCATCCAAGTCTCTCTGAAGAGGGATGCGAGAGGAAATCAGTCTGCATTTGCTACTGAATTGTGGCCCATCTGCTGCTGCACAGAGCTAACTGTGATGGGTGTTTTGTGATGTGGATGCTGTTGTGTCCCAGGTTAGCAGGAAGCTCCTTCAATCAAAGCCCTGCAGTACGATGTAGGGACCTAGCTGTGATCTGTACCGGTTATTTCTGTGTTGCTAGGGTTTCTGCAAAGCGCTTTCTCCCCTTTTACCCCCCGTATACGCTGAGTGCCCCGGGGGTGGGTGCTACTTTAGTTCCTGTGGCAGGAATCTACAGTAGATGTTCCCAGAGCGTTGGGTCACCACTGTTCTGTTAATAGCTGGTCTGAGGCCACCAGCTCGACCTCGGCCACTGAACAGCCATCACATACCAGGTGGCACAGAGCACAGCGCGGGAAGCAGGGAGTGACTCATGGCTCTCCATGGATGATGTTATCTGCAGTTCTGGAGAACAAACACGGAGTGTCTGGGAAGCCTCAAGGGAGAGTTAGGGTCTGGGGGGGAGGACTCCGAGATTATGGAGATTATGTTGCTGCCAGCCCATGGCTCCCACATTTCTGGGGTGCATGGAAGCAGCAGGGCAGTTTTCCTTTTCCTGACAGCATCTGACTGTAGTTGGGTCCAATATCCTTGCCCCAAAACTCTCCAGGGAGGAGACAAAAGTTTTGGATAGAGCTGGTGACTTGGCAGCCTTGAATGCCTGGGAATTGGCCCTTTATTTTAGGTCCTGGTGGCATTATCACTTTGAGAAGCCAGAAGTCAGGAATGGAAGGGTTTGCACAGGCCCTTGGCTGGCATTGGAATCGGTCACCAAACTGTGGGCCCCAGGTTCACCAGCAGGCACAGTCTGTGAGCACCAATCGAAACCTCACATTTACTGACCAGGGGAATAACTCTGGTACCTGGGGCCTTCCCTGGTGGAAGGGCAGGGAGCCATGCCAGCAGCTTGGTAAAGTCAAACAACACAGCACAGCTCACCCCTTCATCCCCTCCACTGGGCTGCCTTCTGCCATTGTCCCACCCCAAACTGGACAAGTTTTATGTGGCTTCGCTTGCACGAGAAGTTCAGGTGGCTAGGTGCTGGAGCGTGCTGGGATCAGGGGCTGCACCCAAGAGCACTGTACACACAAGCATGGAGCTGGAGGCATGGGCGGCGAGTTCTATGGGCCCGTGGAGCCCAGGCCCCACCAATAATCCTAAAGGTGGGCCCAGCTCCACCAATGTTTGGGCCCCAGGCCCTGTACTTTCAGGGGTCCCCGCGCTGCCATGCTGGGCGCTCTCACTGAAGTGGCAGCTCCCGGGAGAGGCCCCAGCCCCGACTTGGCTCACAGCCCATTGGCCGGGAACCCCAGCCAATGGGAGCTGCCGGGGGCGGTGCCAGAGCTGCCTGGCCACGCCTCCACAGCAGGGATGGGGAGCGAGCCACCGGCAGCGTCTGAGCCCTGAGCCGAGCAGCAGCAGGGTCTGTGCCTGTCAGACAGACTCAGCCGGTGAGCTGTGGGGGCAGCCAGACACATGGACACAGCCGGGGAGGGGGGGCATTGGTGGGGACAAACAGACACAGCCAGGGGGTTGTGGGACAGACACACACAGCGAGGGGTGGTGGGGGCAGCCAGCCAGACACAGCCGGGGAGGGGGTTGGTGGGGACACACAGACACCGCCAGGGGGTGGTGGGACAGACACCCACAGTGGGGGGCAGCCAGACAGCCAGACACAGCCGGGGTTGTGGGACAGACACACACAAGGACACAGCGGGGGGGTGGTGGGGACAGACAGACACAGCTGGGGGTGGTGGGGGCAGCCAGACAGACACAGCCGGGAGTTGTGGGACAGACAGACACAAGGACACAGCCAGGGGTTGTGGGACAGACACACACAGCGGGGGACAGACACACACAGCCAGGGGTGGTGGGGGCAGCCAGCCAGACACAGCTGGGGTTGTGGGACAGACAGACATAAGGACACAGCCAGGGGTTGTGGCACAGACACACACAGCAGGGGGTGGTGGGGACAGACAGACACAAACACACAGCCGGGGGCATTGGTGGGGACAGACAGACACAGCTGGGGGTGGGGACAGACAGACACAGTCGGGGGTGGTGGGGACAGCCAGCCAGCCACAGCCGGGGGGTTGTGGGAGAGACAGACACAAGGACACAGCCAGGGGGTTGTGGGACAGACAGACACAGCGGGGGGGGGGACAGACAGACACAGCCGGGGGTTGTGGGACAGACAGACACAAAGACACAGCCGGGGGGGGCATTGGTGGGGACAAACAGACACAGCTGGGGGGTTGTGGGACAGACACACACAGCTGGGAGTGGTGGGGGCAGCCAGACAGACACAGCTGGGGATTGTGGGACAGATAGACACAAGGACACAGCCAGGGGGTTGTGGGACAGACACACACCAGGACACAGCCAGGGGGGTAGTGAGGACAGACAGACGGACACAGCTGGGAGGTTGTGGGGACAGACAGATGGAGCCGTGGGCGGGGAAAGGAGCAGCAATGGGCACCCCGGGGCTGGTATAAAATACACAGGATGGGGGGAGCTTCCTGAGGGGACTATAGCAACACCCCGCGCAGAGCAGACCCAGGTTGCAGCTGGCTCTGCCCATCACAGCCCCCTGCCCCACAGAGACCCACACAACCCTCTGCCCCCTCGAGAGACTCCCAATGACCCCTGTGCCCCTGTCACTCCTCTCCAGAGAGCCCTCCCCTTTGTGCCAGCCCACTCCCCTCCCCCACTGCCTCCCCTCCTCCAAAGCTCCCTACAATCTCCCCCTTTGCCTTCCGCCCCCCAGCCCAGCCCAGCCCATTGGCCGGGAGGCTCCCAGTCTAGTGGCTATCAGGGCCCACGGGAGCTGCACCTGAGGCAGGGTGCCTGCTTACAGATGCAGACCTGCCTGGCTGTGCCTCCACAGCACAGGGAGGGGGAGCCACAGGTGAGCAAGCCCTGGTCATCATCACAGGCCCAGTAATTCTCTGGATATTTAATTTCACTGAGGCAAAATGTGTGCAATTTTATGGGT
Source organism: Mauremys reevesii (assembly GCF_016161935.1). NCBI lineage: Eukaryota > Metazoa > Chordata > Testudines > Geoemydidae > Mauremys > Mauremys reevesii. The sequence goes on along the minus strand of NC_052631.1, from coordinate 59,294,869 downwards.
TGAATGATTGAATGACATAATACCCACCTGCCCGCATTGTCCATCACTAAGTCCAGTAATTTTGTCAAGTGTTTGTTGCACAACATGGTGGTGCCTACCGCTATCTTGTGCTTCATGGGGTGATGGGGTCCAGGGCAGCCTGTTATAGAACTACCTGATTAGTAATTGGATATGTTGGCTGGCATCTTTTTTTACATGTTCGCTCCCCCTGACGTTAGAACCTGGCTACACCACTGAGGAGGAGAGCTTCCTAGACCTGTGCAGCTGGGGCTTAGGTGAATTTTGTGATACTGTGCCCCTCCCCAGCTACCACCCTGCAGTCCCCACTCCTGCACCATCCTGGGCAAGGGGCAGCCCCATCCCCAGTGGCAGCAGGGGAGGCCACACGTGATGGCAACCTCCCCCCTCGGTACCCACCATAGGGGAGGCAAGTGGGCTTTCTGGACCTGAGAGGGACCTAGGAGCATGTGCAGTGAACTGCGGGGGAGAGGAGGGGTCCCTCCCCTGGAACTTGCTGCTGCCAGGGAGGGTGGAGGGGAGTCCTCTTTGGCCCTAGCCCTGGGGCAGCCTGTCTGCACCCCAAGTTCCTTATCCCCAGCCCTGCCCCAGAGTCCTCACCTGACAGGAAAAACACGCAACTTAAATTTGGTGGTCAGTTTAGAGTATCATAGAATATCAGGGTTGGAAGGGGCCTCAGGAGGTCATCTAGTCCAACCTCATGCTCAAAGCAGGACCAATTCCCAACTAAATCATCCCAGCCAGGGCTTTGTCAAGCCGGGCCTTAAAAACCTCTAAGGAAGGAGATTCCACCACCTCCCTAGGTAACCCATTCCAGTAACCCATTCCAGTGTTTCACCACCCTCCTAGTGAAAAAGTTTTTCCTAATATCCAACCTAAACCTCCCCCACTGCAACTTGAGACCATTACTCCTTGTTCTGTCCTCTGCTACCACTGAGAACAGTCTACATCCATCCTCTTTGTAACCCCCTATCAGGTAGTTGAAAGCAGCTATCAAATCCTCCCTCATTCTTCTCTTCTACAGACTAAACCATCCCAGTTCCCTCAGCCTCTCCTCAGAAGTCATGTGCTCCAGCCCCCTAATCATTTTTGTTGCCCTCCACTGGATTTTCCAATTTTTCCACATCCTTCTTGCAATGTGGGGCCCAAAACTGCACGTAGTACTCTAGATGAGGCCTCACCAATGTTGAATAGAGGAGAATGATCATGTCCCTCGATCTGCTGGCAATGCCCCTACTTATACAGCCCAAAATGCTGTTAGCCTTCTTGACAAAGGCCAGAGGAGGGAGTGTTAGTGCCTTTGCGGACTTCTGGGAAGTGCATGGGGTGGAAGGGGATGCTGGGATGATCTGGAACCACTCCTTCAAAGCCAGTCAGGACTCTGGGGGAGCCTCCTCTCTGAGCAGACTGTCTCCAGGGCAAGAAGCTTACACCTTCCTGGGTCTGACCTCAGAGCATTCAGCATGCCCTTCCACACCATGCACTTTCCGCAGTGAGTCCGCCCAGGCGGGGTCCTGGGGCAGCCAGAGGTCCCTGCACCCCAATTCCACAGTCAGATGTGACTCTCAGCCAGACTGTAAAACAGAAGGTTTATTAGATGACGGGAACACAGTTTAAACAGAGCTTGTTGGTACAGAAAACAGAACCCCTCTGTCAGGTCCATCTTGCGGGGTGGGGAGCCCAGAACCAAGTTCTGAGTCTCTCCCCATTTCCCCAGCCAGCTCCAAACTGACACTCCCTCCTCTGGCCTCTGTGTCTCTTCCGGACAAGGAGGCCACCTGATCTCTTTGTCCCCAACACCTTCAGTTGGCATCTTGCAGGGGAAACTGAGGCACCCACACAGTATTCAGAGAAAATATTAAGAACATTCCCACTTCATCACAACAGGTGCAACAAAATATAATACTGTATATTGAAGTAGGCAAGTGCTGCTTCTGACTTTCCACTTTTAATTGACCCTTGTAATCTTGTGGCGCTGACGCGTTGTAGCTTCATTTTATATCGGCTTACAGGGCGGGAGCGGGGGGGCCCCACCATTTTGGGCCCCACCAAAAATTATACAAACCTGCCGCCTATGGCTGGAGGGCCCTTTGTGGCTGGGACTGATGACCCATTGACATGGCCTGGTGAATTGTAATGTGCTTCCATTGTTCTGATAAGTGAGCAGATCAAGAGCAAGTAGCATGGCCCAGCCACTGAGTTGTTACTAACAGGCCAGCCCAGGGTTATGCCAATGTCCATTCCTGCAGCCCAGGTCTCCCTTTGGCACATGGCCGGTAGGTAGCACATGGCTAGACTTAAGTCTCTAGGCCAGATTTAGAGACCTCCAGCTGCTCAGTCCAAGCCTTCCTCCCCTCTGCTCCTCATCAGCCTTGCTGTGTCTGTCGTGATCAGCCCAAGCACCACAATAGCATTTTCCTACCTTTGAAATGTTCCGGCCTGTTCCCTGGGGTAGACGGATGTGGTGAGATGCTGCAACGGAGCAGAATCTGGCCGTCACCTGCTTGCCAGAGCCCAGGAGCATGGATGGGGTTTCTGACGGCAATGCCAGGAAACTGGTGTAGTTGCTGCATGGGCCCAGCCTGAGTTGACCCTGTAAAAAGGGAAGAGCCAGAGAGAGCCCAGGGAAGGACTGGGGACTTTGGAGCTCAAACAGCAGCCAGTCTGGCACACAGCCGGTTAATCCAGCTGGGAGTGCTGTCCTGAAGGCTAAGGAAACCTGGTTGTTTATGACTCTGCCATATCTGTTTGACCTTGCTGTCAGTTGCTAGCATGGAGGGAAGCATGAGGTCTGTGGGGCTCTCCAAGTCCTTTCAAGAGCTTGGTGGAAGCCAGGTCTTGCTTGTTCTGTATCACAGCTGCCCATCCCTGGGAAAGGCACTGTGCCAAGCAGAGCTAGCAAGAGCTCAAGCCTAGGGAGGCACAGCAGGGTGGGAGAGTGGAGAGAAGGCAGGAGAGGTCTTTGAAGCACACAACCTACTCCCGGGAGTGCAGTAGCAGAATAGAAGGCCCAGGGACATCTCCCACCGAGACCATGATGGCAGCAGAGAGCCGAGGAACAAAGAATGCAGCCATTCTTACAGGATGGGAGACTCTGTCCTGGGAAGCAGTGACTCTAGGAAAGACTTGGGGGTGCTGGTGGAGAATCAGCTGAGCATGAGCTCTCAGTGTGACACTGTGGCCAAAAAAGCTAATTATCAGGGGGTAGCCGTGTTAGTCTGTATCCACAAAAACAACGAGTCCGGTGGCACCTTAAAGACTAACAGATTTATTTGGGCATAAGCTTTTGTGGGTAAAAAACCCACTTCTTCAGATGCATGGAGTGAAAATTACAGATGCAGGCATTATATACTGACATATGAAGAGAAGGGCGTTATCTCACAAGTGGAGAACCAGTGCTGACAGGGCCAATTCGATCAGGGTAGATGTAGTCCACTCCCAATAATTGATGAGGAGGTGTCAATTCCAGGAGAGGCAAAGTTGCTTTTGTAGTGAGCCAGTCACTCCCAGTCCCTATTCAAGCCCAAATTAATGGTGTTAAATTTGCAAATGAATTTTAGTTCTGCAATTTCTCTTTGAAGTTTGTTTCCAAAGTTTTTCTGTTCAAGTATGGCTACTTTTAAATCTGTTATAGAATGTCCAGGAAGATTGAAGTGTTCTCCTACTGGCTTTTGTATGTTACCATTCCTGATGTCTGATTTGTGTCCATTTATTCTTTTACGTAGAGACTGTTTGGTTTGGCCAATGTACATGGCAGAGGGGCATTGCTGGCACATGATGGCATATATAACATTAGTAGATGTGCAGGTGAATGAGACCCTGATGTTGTGGCTGATGTGGTTGGGTTCTCTGATGGTGTCGCTAGAGTAGATATGGCGTCAGAGTAGGCAACGAGGTTTGCTACAGGGATTGGTTCCTGGGTTAGCATTTCTGTGGTGTGGTGTGTAGTTGCTGATGAATATTTGGTTTGAGGGGGCTGTCTGTAAGCGAGGACTGGCCTGCTTCCCAAGGCCTGTGAGAGTGGGGGATCATTTTCCAGGATAGGTTGTAGATCATTGATGATGTGCTGGAGAGGTTTTAGCTGGGGGCTGTATGTGATGGTCAGTGGTGTTCTGTTATTTTCTCTGTTGGGCCTGTCCTGTAGTAGGTGACTTCTGGGTACCCATCTTGCTCTGTCAATCTGTTTCTTCACTTCCCCAGGTGGGTATTGTAGTTTTAAGAATTCTTGACAAAGATTTTGTAGGTGTTTGTCTCTGTCTGAGGATTGGAACAAGTGCAGTTGAATCTTAGGGCTTGGCTGTAGACAATGGATCATGTGATGTGTCCTGGATGGAAGCTGGAGGCATGTAGGTAAGTATAGTGGTCAGTAGGTTTCTGGTATAGGGTGGTGTTTATGTGACCATCACTTATTTGCACTGTATTGTCCAGGAAGTGGATCTCTTGTGCGGACTGCTCCAGGCTGAGGTTGATGGTGGGGTGGAAATTGTTGAAATCCAGGTGGAATTCTTCAAGAGCCTCCTTCCCGTGTGTTCATATGATGAAGGTATCATCAATGTGGCGCAAGTAGAGGAGGGGCACTGGGAGACGAGATCTGAGGAAGCATTGTTCTAAGTCAGCTATAAAAATTTTGGCATACTGTGGGGCCATGTGGGTACCCATAGCAGTGCCACTGACTTGAAGATATAAGCTGTCCCCAAATCTGAAATGGTTGTGGGTGAGGACAAAGTCACAAAGTTCAGCCACCAGGTGTGCCATGGCCTCATCAGAGATACTGTTTTTGACAGCTTGTAGTCCATCCTCGTGGAATATTGGTGTAAAGAGCTTCTACATCCATGGTGGCCAGGATGGTGTTTTCAGGAAGATCACAGATAGATTGTAGTTTCCTGAGGAAGTTGGTGGTGTCTCGAAGATAGCTAGGAGTGCTGGTAGCGTAGGGTCTGAGGGGAGAGCCAAATAGCCAGATAATACTGCTGTAAGAGTGACAATGCCTGAGATGATGGGGAGTCCAGGGTTTCCAGGTTTATGGATCTTGGGTAGCAGATGGAATACCCCTGGTAGGGGCTCTGGGGTTGTGTCCGTGAAGATTTTTTCCTGTGCTATAGCAGGGAGTTTCTTGAGCAGATGGTGTACTTTCTTTTGGTTCTCCTCAATGGGATCAGAGGATAGTGGCCTGTAGAATGTGGTGTTGGAGAGTTGCCTGGCAGCCTCCTGTTCATAATCTGACCTGTTCGTTATGACTACAGCACCTCCTTTGTGCTAAAAGAGCTAATGCGACCCTGGGATGCATGAACAGGGGTGTGAGGAGCCAGGGTGGCTCCCCGCCGAGCCAGAGCGGAAACCGCCACGTTCTCCGCCGGAGGGGGCGGGGCCAGGGCGAGTTCGCTCCGTCCCCAGCTGCGGGAGGGGCGGAGCGGGGAGTACAAAGGGCAGGGCCCTTTGCTCCGTCAGGGCAGCACAACGGAGGGAGGCAGACGCAGACGCCGCGCTGCTCCCTCCCGACCTGGCTGCCGACCCCGGTGAGGCGCGGGACCCAGGGAAGCCCGAACCAGAGAATGGTCGGGACTCCGTGGGACTGCCCGGTGCGGACTGCTCCGGGCGACCGGAGGATCCAGAACCCCTGGAGGAGCAGGAGCTGCCCGCCGTGGTCTATCTGACCGAACCCGAGGTGCGTGTACCCGAACAATTGCCAGCGTTCCTCCGCTGGGGGGGGGGTACGCTAGAGACTCCTGCCGGCGCTCCCCTGCCTGAGGAGCGCGCTGCGAACAATTGCCAGCGTTCCCCCACTAGAGGGGTACGCTAGAGACTCCTGCCGGCACTCCCCTGCCTGAGGGGCGCGCTGTGAACTATTGCCAGCGTTCCCCCCCTAGAGGGGTACGCTAGAGACTCCTGCCGGCGCTCCCCTGCCTGAGGGGCGCGCTGCGAACTATTGCCAGCGTTCCCCCGCTAGAGGGGTACGCTAGAGACTCCTGCCGGCGCCCCCTGCCCGAGGGGCGTGCCACGGACCCCAGCCAGCAAGAGGGAGGGGACCCCTCCCCTGCCGCCGGCGGCGGTAGCCAAGGCCGCCCGGCTTACAGTGGCACCTGACCAGGGACGTGAACCTATCCCTGTCGGAAGGGATCAGAACCAGGACGCAGTTGACGCCCTGGGTGGGAGATGGAGGTAGAAGCCCTTATTAAGTTCCTGGCTGAGAGCCAGCAGCAGCAGCAGCAGCAGCTTGTGCAGCAGCTGGGGGCCCACCAGCAGCAGCTACTTCAGACCTTGGGGGTCCAGCATCGGGAGCAACAGACCCAATGTCTCCAGCAGCTCGCCACCCTGTGGTCGAGCTCCGGTGGCGTCGCACCAGGGGGGGCCGCTGCACCTGCACCCCCTGTGCCACTGGTACGTCTGGCCAAGATGGGGCCCGAGGATGACCCCGAGGCGTATCTCGTCACCTTTGAGCGGGTGGCGGCAGTGGCCGGGTGGGCACCGGACCAGTGGGCGACTCTCCTCGCCCCCTATTTGACGGGGCCTGCGCAGAAGGCTTACCGGGGGCTCCCCGACGATGAGGCTCGAGTTTATGCGCGAGTGAAAGCTGCCATCTTGGACGCTTTCGACATTACCCCCAAGACCTTTCGACGGCGGTTTCGGGGAAAGCGTTATCCTCCAGGCGCCCGGCCCCGGGCCATCGCCCAGGAACTAAAGGACGCAGCTAGCAGGTGGCTACAGCCTGAGCGTAGAACCGCGGCGGAAGTGACAGAACAGATCGTTCTTGAGCAGTTCATTCACATTCTCCCGACACCCGGACGGGCGTGGGTGCTGCGGCACCGACCTCAAACACTGCGCGCAGCAATCACCCTCATGGAAGACTTTCTAGAAGCCGAGGCCCCTCTAGGGCCGGCCGCACGCGGCCACCAGGCGGGACCAGGCACTCAGAGACCGGAGAGGGGCCCCAGCTCCAAGCCTGGGACCCCGCCCCGGGTCCGGCGGCCAGAAGGCGGCGGGACCTCTTTTCCCCGACCCCCAGAGACGACGACGCGTACCGACTCCGGACGCTGGGTCCGACCCCCAGGACCTGGCCAACCCCGCGGGGCCCCCTGCTTCCGGTGTGGCGAGAGCGGCCACCTGCAACGAGACTGTACGGCAATGGAATGTGACTTTGGCAGCGTGTATGCGGTGGAACGTCGAGCCCGCCCGCCCTCAGCGGCCAAAATAACGACTCCCATGGAGGTTGCCGGGACCCACGTGGTGGGTCTGATTGATTCAGGTTGTGGACAGACTCTTGTTCGGCAGGCACTCCTTCCGGAGGGCCAGCAGACCACGGGGGAGGTTCGGATCCAATGCATCCATGGGGACGTGAGACCGTACCCCACGGCTCAGCTCCCGCTCACGCTGAACGGAGCAACCCAGTTGCTGAGCGTGGCAGTGGCCCCGTCCCTCGCCTATCCGGTTATTCTAGGCCGGGACTGGTCAGGTTTTGTCGACGTGCTCCGATCCGTGGGCCCGGCCGAGGCGTTCGAGGGGGCGTCCTCAGAACCCGATACCAGCCCCAGTACCTGGGCCGATCCGGACGCTGCCCCCTTTCTCATCCCCAGCCTGGACGGACGAGGGACCGGGCACCCCGCTGAGGACCCCGTGGACTTTAGCTGGGATCAACGGGAGGACCCTACCCTACGGTTTGCCTACGAACAACTGGCCCGAGTCGAGGGGGATGTCGTGGACGCCCGCCGAACTACCCACTGGCCTAGGTTCGAACTCAGCCACGACCGCCTCTACCGCGTGGAGCGAGACCCACGAACTGAGGAGGTCCGGACCCAACTCGTGGTTCCCCGCATTCACCGGTGGGCCGTCCTGAAGCTGGCCCACGATATCCCGGCCGCAGGCCATCTAGGACCAGAGAAGACCGCAGCCAGGGTCCTGGCCAAGTTCTTCTGGCCCGGTATTCACCGCGAGGTGAAGGACTATTGTATGTCCTGCCCGGACTGCCAACACGCTGCCTCCGCGGGTGTCCGGAAGGCCCCTTTGGTCCCCTTACCAGTCGTGGGTGTACCGTTTGAGCAGGTGGCGATGGACCTGGTCGGGCCCTTCCCTAAAAGTCAGGCGGGGCATCAATACATTCTGGTCGTGATGGACTACGCCACCCGTTTTCCCGAGGCCGTTCCCTTACGCAGTATCACCGCGCGCACTATTGCCGCAGAGCTTCTGAAAATCTTTGCCAGGGTAGGCCTCCCTCGGGAGATTCTCACCGACCAGGGAACCAGCTTCACATCTAAGCTGTTCCGTCAAGTATGTCATCCCCAGCCTGGACGGACAGGGATGATGGACTTCCGCCCTGCTAGGGATCAAGAAATTGCAAACCTCGGTCTACCATCCCCAGACAGATGGACTCGTCGAGCGGTTCAACCGCACCTTGAAGGGGATGCTACGACGCTTCCCCACCCAGGACCTCTGCCAGTGGGATCAACTACTTCCCCCTTTGTTACTGGCGATCCGGGAAGTCCCGCAGGCTTCCACGAAATTCTCCCCATTTGAGCTCCTCTACGGGCGACGACCCCGCGGCGTGTTGGACCTCCTGAGGGAGACATGGGAACACACCCCGTCCGCGATGCAGGGCCTCCTGCAGTATGTCCTACGACTACAGGGGCGTCTCGCACAGGTGGGTGAGCTGGCCAGAGAAAACCTAAGCACCGCCCAGAGAGCCCAGGAGGGGCAATATAATCGGGGCGCTCAGGCCCGAACATTTGCACCGGGGGATCGCGTCCTCCTCCTACTCCCCTCGGAGGAGTCAAAACTCTTCGCCCGCTGGCAGGGCCCCTACGAGGTGCTTCGACGACTGGGCCCGGTCACTTATGAGATCCGACAGCCAGGCCGCCGGAAGGAAAAAGAGGTTTACCACATAAACTTGTTGAAACCCTGGAAGGAACGGGAAGGGCTGCTAATTGCCCCGTACCCCCCCGAGCCAGACCTGGGGCCGGGGCTCCCTGAGATCTCTGAAACCGGCGGGCCCCAGCTCGCCGAGACGCTCACCCCTGAGCAGCAAATCCAAGCTACCTGCTTAATAAACGCGTACCCCACGACCTTCACCACAAAGCCCGGAAGGACTACCCTGGCCCACCATGTGATCCAGACCAACCCCGGGGTGGTAGTCCGGGGGACGACACGGCCATTGCCTAGGCGGATGCGGGAGGCCGTGGAAGATGAAGTCCAAGCAATGTTGGAGCTGGGGGTTATTGAGCGCTCCCAGAGTGAGTGGCGGAGCCCTGTCGTCCTTGTCCCCAAGCCCGATGGGAGCCGGCGATTCTGCATCGACTTTCGGAAGGTCAACGCCGTTTCAAAGTTTGATGCTTACCCCATGCCCCGCGTAGATGAGCTCCTGTAGCGACTTGGGGATGCCCGGTATATCACCACCACTTACGAAAGGGTATTGGCAGATCCCCTTGGAGCCGCAATCTACGGAGAAGACTGCCTTTGCCACCCTTTCTGGACTCTATCATTTCACTCGAATGCCGTTCGGCCTCCATGGAGCCCCGGCAACCTTCCAGCGGTTCATGGATCAGGTTCTGCAGCCACATACTACATACGCCGCGGCCTACCTGGATGATGTGGTCATCTATGGCAACGACTGGGAGGACCATCTCAACCAGGTAGCGGCTGTCCTCCGCAACCTTCGCGCCGCCGGGCTTACAGCCAATCCCAAGAAGTGCCAAATCGGACGCGAGGAGACCACGTACCTGGGCTACACCTTAGGTCGAGGACTGGTGCGGCCCCTCATCGGGAAGGTTCAAGCACTCCAAGAATGTCAGCGGCCGACTACAAAGAGACAGGTACGGCAGTTCTTGGGCTTAGCTGGTTATTACCAACGGTTCATACCCCACTTCGCAACCCTTACGGCCCCTTTGACCGACCTCTTGACTAAGAATAGCCCCCGCTGAGTGTGCTGGTCGGCCGACTGTGAGGAAGCCTTTCAAGCGGTCAAAGCCCGGCTGTGTAGCGAGCCGGTACTTTTCAGCCCGGACTTCCATCGCAACTTTGTCGTGCAGACCGACGCCTCCGACGTGGGGCTTGGGGCGGTGTGACATTGATATAAATGGGAACCATATAGAACATGGGTTGCAACCAAGGTCCTGTAGTGGCACCAAATCCTAAGTAAAGGGGGTCATATAAGGTGTCTAAGACCAGGTTCTGGGTTGCTGGTTATGATTATGCTGTCTGTATGTCTGTGTATCATTTTGTAGTTGAAGTTATAAGTATTCGCTCTGTACTGTCTGTATTTTGTATTATGCTCTGCCTCTGGGAAGTGTCCCAGACAAGCTGATGTTAGCCCTGCATAGCTGACTTGATGGCCCATTACAGACCATCAGCTACACAATTGACCCATGGAGAGAAGGCAGACACGCCTTGTGACTCAGCAAAGTATGCAGGGACTGGCCCATGTGACTCCAGGCTCCATTTTGCTGTAATTTTCCACAGTGAAGACAAAGAGATTCTTACACCTGGAAAAGTCTATATAAGGCTGATGCATCATCTCCATCTTGTCTTCAATCCTGCTTCTGACCTCTGGAGGGACTTTGCTACAAACTGAAGCTTTACACAGGGGACTGAACGACCCATCCCAGCGGGGGATGTATTCCAGAGACTCAATTTGAACCTGCAGTTTACTCCATCACTGCTGCAAGCCTGAACTAAGAACTTTGCCATTACTGTATGTAATTGATTCCATTTAACCAATTCTACCTCTCATCTCTACCTTTTTCCCTTTGTAAATAAACCTTTAGATTTTAGATTCTAAAGGATTGGCAACAGCGTGATTTGTGGGTAAGATCTGATGTGTATATTGACCTGGGTCTGGGGCTTGGTCTTTTGGGATCGAGAGAACCTTTTTCTTTTATTGGGGTGTTGGTTTTCATAACCATTCATCCCCAGGACGAGTGCACTGGTGGTGATACTGGGAGACTGGAGTGTCTAAGGAAATTGCTTGTGTGACTTGTGGTTAGCCAGTGGGGTGAGACCAAAGTCCTTTTTGTCTGGCTGGTTTGATTTGCCTTAGAGGTGGAAAAACCCCAGCCTAGGGCTGTAACTGCCCAGTTTAAGCAATTGGTCCTGATTTGGCACGCTCAGTTGGGTCCCGCCAGAATCGCTCCGTCACAGTGGCGTAGTCGTGCTAGGATCCACAGAACCAGGTCAATTAAGCTTTGGGTCAGAACCCCACGCTATCCAAATTTTAACTTTGGGATTGAGAGTTTGGTTGGTTAAAGATCAGTGACCATGAGACAGAAAGCATCAGGAAAAGCAAGGAAACTGCAAGCCTTGAGAGACAGCCTGCGGTTTGAATATGAGCAAAAACTGGCAGAAATTTGAATGGAAGAGAAGCAAGTCTTGGCCCAGCTGGAGAAAGAGGCGGCCGAGAGAGAGAAAGAGGCAGCGGAGAGAAAGAGAGAGGCAGCTGAGAGAGCAAAAGAGGCTGCTAAGAGAGAAGAAAAAGCTCGTAAGGGACGTCTGGAGCTGCTGGCTGCTGAGGAGGAGACTCACAAGATGCAACAAGAGACTGCTAGACTCCAGCTCCAAGTCAAAAAAGCAATGGAAGAACGGCAGAGACTGTATCCTCTGGAAAATCCAGTTTATAACTGTGTTGATATGTGGTATTACTCTGGGCAGTTCTCTGTGTTTAACCCATTTTGCTATGGCTATGGAAAGGGGAATTCTAACCTGGTGGGAAATAGCTGTTTGTCTGTGCAAATAAGCAGTGTGTCTGGGAATGAAGTTTCTGAATGTCTGTCTGATGTCTCAGAAGGAAATCTGGAGTTAGATCAAGAGCAGAAAGATCTCATTGGGGAGGAAAATGTTTCTCAGGAGCAGATTAAAGTAGATGGTCAGGTTAAAGCCCTAACTGAGGAAGGGGAGGGTAAATTTGTAGTGGGTAATGGATTGGTGGCTAGTGCAGCTTGTAGAAGTGAACCTGAAATGGGTAACTGTGATTTGCTGAAAGTAGCTCAGTGTAGTGAAAAAAGCAGCAGCTTATCCATTGGGAGTGGCAATGTGCCTGGTAGGGAAAGTTTGGAGGAGCCTAGGCAGCCTTGTGAGCTGATGGCTTTGTCTAATCAGCAGTTTGGGAAGGGAGGGATAGTGGAAGGTGAGTGTCCATATCCCTTACCTGTTTCCTGTGTGGAGAAATGTGACAGTGAAGGGAATGTGCCTGTCTCTGTCAGGGGTATTGACTTGCCTATGAAGGGAGCTACCTCGGTCTCCAAGCAGTTGTCTGTGAACAGCCCTGTGTGCTGGGACAAGGGAAATGAGATCCCAAGCTGTGTGTCTGGTGAAGGAGAATGTGTCTCCGGCTCTTCTGTGTCTGTGGAGCAGACAGAAGGGGCCTTTCAGCCTGTGATGGTTGAGGGTGATTCAGTTGTCTCGGAGTTGGTTGTAAATACAGCTAAAGCCCAGGAAGGGAATAGTCCTGAGTTTGTGTCTGCTGGGGAGAATGGCACTGTGACTAGGTTGCATCCAGTTAGTGTCATAGCAAGGTCCCAAAGACCAGACAGTTCTGGTGCTTGTAGTTTGCCAGTTGCTAATGTGTGGTTGGAAAAGGGTGCAGCAACTCTGTCTGATCAGGGTAATACCCTAGCCAGGGCACAAGGAGAGCATGAAGGTGATTTAAGGCCTTGTCTACACTACCAGACTATTTCGAATCCAATGAAGTCGAATTTGTGGATTCAACCTTACAAAATCGAATTTGTGTATCCACAGTAAATACACTAATTCGAATTTCTGAGTCCACAGTAACGGGGCCAGCGTCGACTTTGGAAGCGGGGCACTGTGGGAACCTATCCCACAGTTCCCGCAGTCCCCGCTGCCCATTGGAATGCTGGGTAGAGCTCGCAATGCCTGCTGGGGGAAAAATGTGTCGAGGGTGGTTTTGGGTAACTGTCATCATTCAACCGTCACTCACAACCGCCCTCCTTCCCTGAAAGCGCTGGCAGGAAATCTGTTCGCGCCCTTCCCTGCTCGGTTACGGCGCGGACGCCACAGCAGTGCGAGCATGGAGCCCGCTGCGATCATCGCTGCACTTATGGCCGTTGTCAACTCCTCGCACCTTATCATCCACCTCTTCCACAGTCAGCTGCTGAGAAATCGGGCGAGGAGGCTCCGGCAGCGCGGTGAGGAGAGTGGCGCAGACCTCTCAGAAAGCAGGGTACGCCGTGCAGTGGAGATCATGGTGGCAATGGGTCAAGTTCATGGTGTGGAACGGCGATTCTGGGCCCGGGAAACAAGCACGGACTGGTGGGACCACATAGTGCTGCAGGTCTGGGACGAATCACAGTGGCTGCGAAACTTCAGGATGCGTAAGGGCACTTTCCTTGAACTCTGTGACTTGCTGGCCCCTGCCCTGAAGCGCCAGGACACCCGGATGCGAGCAGCCCTGAGTGTGCAGAAGCGAGTGGCCATAGCCCTCTGGAAACTTGCCACGCCAAACAGCTACCGGTCAGTAGCGAACCACTTTGGCGTGGGCAAATCTACCGTGGGGGTTGCTGTGATTCAAGTAGCCCACGCAATCGTTGAGCAACTGCTCTCAAAGGTAGTGAACCTGGGAAACGTTCAGGTCGTCATAGACGGCTTCGCCGCGATGGGATTCCCAAACTGCGGTGGGGCTATAGATGGGACTCACATCCCTATCCTGGCACCAGCCCACCAGGCCAGCGAGTACATTAACCAAAAGGGCTACTTTTCCATGGTGCTGCAAGGACTGGTGGACCATAGGGGACGTTTTACCAACATCAACGTCGGGTGGGCGGGCAAGGTTCATGACATGCGTGTGTTCAGGAGCTCTGGTCTCTTTAAACTCCTCCAGGCAGGTACTTTCTTCCCGGACCACAAAATAACGGTTGGGGATGTGCAGATGCCTACAGTGATCCTCGGGGACCCAGCCTACCCGCTAATGCCCTGGCTCATGAAGCCCTATACAGGCGCCCTGGACAGAGAGAAGGAACTCTTCAACTACCGGCTGAGCAAGTGCAGAATGGTGGTGGAGTGTGCTTTCGGACGTCTCAAGGGGAGATGGCGGAGCTTACTGACTCGCTCGGACATCAGCGAAAAGAATATCCCCGTAGTTATTGCTGCTTGCTGTGTGCTGCACAATCTGTGTGAGAGCAAGGGCGAGGCCTTTTTGTCCGGATGGGAGGTTGAGGCAAATCGCCTGGCTGCAGTTTACGCTCAGCCAGACACCCGTGCCGAGAGAATATCCCAGCGGGAAGTGCTGTGTATCCGGGAGGCTTTGAAAGCAAGTTTCCTCGGAGATCAGGGTAACCTATGACTCTCCACTTGCTTTCAAGAGAAACTGATCCTGGGCCTGTGTCTGTTTGTGTCGATTTTGATCTGCGGCTACATGCCGCGTTCTCCAAGTTTCCCCCACTTCCAAAGCACGTTTTAAAGCAAAGTAATTGTTACACTCATTATTAATAAATCTTTGTTTTACTTTGCATTTCTGTTCTGGTGTTGAAACATGGACGCATACTGTGCTGGGCACGGTGTGCACTGACGTACAGACCGCTTCCTCCATAGAGGACTGACATCCTCCTGCTCCTACATAGGTCTCTGGGGTGGGGGATGGCTGAAAGTGGTTCTGCATGAAGGGGAGGGTTTGCAGGAAGGGGCAAGTGGTGCCTTCTTTGCATAGGGGTTTGGATGACGGCAGTGGGCTGCGGGTTTGTGCGTAGGAAGGGGTGATGGGTGTGGGAGAAGGGTGAGTATCTGTCCGTGGATGAGGGCTCTTGTTGGGGCTCAGGGCAGCGGATAGGCTCGTTGATCCGTTGGAAGTGCATGGAAAGGGCAGCCTGCCTTTACATTAATGGCGTGGCAGGCGCTAGGACCCTGGACAAGCATACACATTACGGAATGACCAGGGGCAGCATACACAACACAGAATGACCCTGGTGCCTACTGACTGCAGTGTGTGTGTGCCCTGCAGTTGATCCTTTCCCCAAGTCTGTACCCTGGTACTGTAGGCTATACCGTGCAAGTATGAAACCCCTGTCCACCCCATACACCGAAAAATCCTCTGACAGGAAAGACATGACCGAAACAGTGATTAACAGCAAACATCTTTTATTACTGTAATAAACAGTGGGGGGATGAAACTTGGATTTGGGACTGGCTGAGCCTATAAGGGAAGCACTTCTACAAATTTCTAACGTGAGAAGTGCGGGGTACATGGTCACTCTGTTCTGGTTCAGTGACAGTTCTCACGGCCCCTACCGCCTCTCCGTCTTGTACTTTTGGGTGAGGGGGGGGCAGGACTTCTTGGCGGGGGAGGGCGATTGCAGATACACTGCAGGGGGGCTCTGTCCTCCAGCCTGCGGTCCTGCAGGACATCAACAAGGCGACGAAGCGTGTCCGTTTGGTCCCTCATGAGACCAAGCAGCGTTTGGGTGGTCTGCTGGTCTTCCTGCCGCCACCTATCCTCACGGTCCATGACTGTGCGATGCTGCTCACATAGGGTCTCCCTCCAGTGTTTCTGCTCTGCAGCCTCTGCTCGGGAGCAGGCCATCAGTTCAGCGAACATCTCGTCCCTAGTCTTCTTCTTTCGCCGTCTAATCATTGCCAGTCTCTGCAAGGGGGATGCCGGGGCAGTCCGGGAAGGAGCCGAAGCTGTGTGATGGGGAAAGTTAGTGATTTCCTTGAACAGATACATTTTTGCTAACAGTGAACACCGTCTAGTCAATTTCTATGAACAAGACCGTACCGGGCAACAAGTCTCACGTGGTCTCAAGACAAGCACGACATTTTGGGCTACGCTCTGATTGGCTGCGGCATTGCACAGTAGAGCGGACAAGTCGGGAGAGATAGCTGAATCCGTCTAGCAGACAGTCCTGGTAAGCCTTACAGTAGATTATGCTTATCAGTTAACGGATAGCTGTGCCCTCCTGCTAAAGGCAATCTGGAAATCAGATACTATGACCCTTTTCCAGCCACTCCCGACACTGCAGGGGAAAGATCAATGTATGCTTTTCCTCTGTGGCCTACAGCACGTGGCTGCTAAGCGAGGGGCTTTGTTATGCAAAGTATAAGTAAACCATTAAGAACAGTAACTATTCGCTAATTGCCCTAATTAGATGCAGCACTTCATGAACGAGATTACCCTGAGGCGGGTCTCTCAAGTACAGAAAGACAGGATGTTAAGGGAAGCACTTCACCGACCGGGACCCTACGCGGCCATGCTGGTTGAGGCGATGGTTCCCCTGTACCTACGGATGTCGTGGCGTGGAAGAGTGTGCTTCACCGGAGGACCAAATAAGGCACCTCTTCCTAGAAACCTCCTGCGGAGGTGTAGCAGGGTGGACCCTGCTCCTGCCCGGAGGGGCTTAAAATGCTGCCTGCCAGGGCTTGAGACGGGTGGCTCTGGAAGCTGGGCTGATTAAAGAAGTGGCTGCAGCTGGGGCCACGCCCCAAACTGAAGCCCTGGGGCTTATAAGAGGCAGGGAAGCCAGAGCACAGACAGTCTCTCTCTGGCTTCAGAGAGAGATGGGCCTGGCTGCTTAGGGCTTGAGACTAGATACCTGAGTGAAGCAGGGCTGGGGGACAGGCTGAGGAGCTAGGGAAGCTCCAGCCTGGAAAGCCCCAGGCTGCGGCCTAGTAAAGGGCAAGAGGTACTGGGGGTTGCAAGGGACAACCCAGGAGTAGGTAAAGCAGCAGGTCCAAACCCCCTTTGCCTGTGATGAGTGGGCTGATACTGCAGTCTGCCCCAGGGTGTGGGGCTAGACCATGACTGTCAGTGGCCACTACTGAGGCAAAGTGGGGACAGTAGGGTGGGGGTTCCCCTGGGAGGAACACGGGGCCGAGAGCAAAACAGGCGGATCACCGGCCAGCAGAGGGCGCTCCGGGCTGAAAAAGAGCTAATTCCCCGGAAAAACCAGCAGGAGGCGCCGCGGCGGTGAGTAGCCCGTTTACAGGAGGGTATTTGAGGAACTTTTTGATGCATTTGTGGAATTGTCCCTGGAGGACTATTGTTCCATCCCAATCTGTGTGGACCTACTGTTCGTGTAGTTTCCCGTTAAAAACTTTTAGATATAGTATTTAGATACAGAATTTCTATTTTTTGTATACATGTTTTCGTACAAATAAATGTTTTCTTGTTTATACGACTTACCGCCTGATCCTTCCCCTGACTCTGAGTCCGGGTTAACGGCCGGGGAGGGTTGGTAGTTGATCTCTGTGAGGGTGAGGAAGAGATCCTGGCTGTCAGGGAAAGCAGCATTGTGTTCGCTGTCGCCTGCGCCTTCCTCCACGGACCCTTCGTCGTCTTCCCCATCGGCGAACATCGAGTAGGAACTGTCCTGGTTCACTATGCCATCCACTGAGTCCACGGTCACTGGTGGGACAGTGGTGGCAGACCCACCGAGAATGGCATGCAGTGCCTCGTAGAAGCGGCATGTCTGGGGCTGTGCTCCGGAGCGTCCGTTTGCCGCTCTGACTTTTTGATAGCCTTGCCTCAGGTCCTTGACTTTCACGCGGCACTGCATTGCATCCCGGCTGTATCCTTTCTGTGTCATGGCTTGGGAGACCTTTCCGAAGGTCTTTGCATTACGCTTGTTGGAGCGCAGCTCCGACAGCACAGACTCCTCGCCCCACACAGCGATCAGATCCTGGACTTCCCGGTCTGTCCATGCTGGGGATCTCTTTCTATTCTTCCATTGGGCTGACTCCTCTGCTGGAGAGCTCTGCATCGTTGCAGGTGCCGCGGAGCTCGCCCCGATGTCAAAGCAAGAAATGAGATTCTAACTGTCCAGACAGGAAAAGGAATTCAAATTTTCCCGGGTCATTTCCTGTGTGGCTGCTCAGAGAATCCAAGCTTGGACTGCTGTCCAGAGCGTCAACAGAGTGGTGCAGTGTGGGATAGCTCCCGGAGCTACTAAGTTCGATTTGCATCCACACCTAGCCTAATTCGAGCTAGCAAGTGCAAATTTAGCGTTACTCCACCTGTCGGGGTGGAGTACCAAATTCGAACTAAGGAGCCCCCTAGTTTGAATTAAATGGCTTCCTGGTGTGGACGGTTGAGCGATTAGTTCGAATTAACGCTGATAAATTCGATTTAAGGTCCTAGTGTAGACCATGCCTAAGTGTGTTACCTACTGACAGTTTGACAACTTGTAGCAAGAAGGAAAAGATTCCTGAACTTGTTCATGGCCAAGGGAAGGAGACTGCTTCTGACCTGTTATCTAGAAAGTCTGTAGGTGTGCCTAAAAGAGGATTGTGTAGAAATCCGCCTGTTGGGCCTGAGGTGATTCTAAATGTAAGTGAGACCCAGAAAGCGTCTGTGGTTGCTCAGGGAAGTGTTCCTTTAGAGCAAGCCCTAGGTGAAGAGGGGAAGGGCAGAATTTCTGAGAGGGGTGAATTGCTGCTTAGAGAAGCTCCTAGGGAAAGGAATCCTCATGGTAGCCTGTGCAAGCAGTTTACTGCAACTGAAGGGTGTAAAAGTGATTTAATCAAGAAAGTTTCAGTTCCTAACAGCCAGAAATTTTCTGCTGTGAATGGATCCACTGACTTTCCTTTTGAGAGATCCAGTGTGGGCAGCTTTGAAAAGGTCTCAGGTGGAGTAGAAGCTGTTAAGGAAGTTGAGCGGCCCTATAACCACGAGGCTTTGTGTGGCCAGCTTGTTGGGGAGACAATGGTGTTGGGACAGGAATGTCTCCATGTTGAATCTGTAAGTGAGCAGTCTGTGCTTCAGGATCTGAGGACAGATTCGGTTACTGGTGTTTCAAAGCAGAACAGTTTTAGGGCTGAATGCTTGAGGAGGCAGGGGAGAGCAGGCCAGCTCTCACCCTCAGATCCTTTGAATTTGTGTGGTATCTCTGTAAGACAAAGTCCAGCCTTGGAATCCATAGCAGCTAAGAAGTTAAAAGCTAGTGTCTGTGTTGATGCGAATTACTTGGATGGCAGGGGGAAGAAAGACTTGCTAATAGCTGTTAGCACAGAGGGCCCACCCCATCAGCCAGTGAATTCTGTTAAGCAAGAGAAATCAGGGTCTCATCCTGCAGGACAAGGAGGAAAGAGAGAACTGATTTTTGCAAAAGGAAGCCACAGGTTAACCCTAAAATGCCCAAACTCCAATGGTATTGAGCCAAGGGTGGGGCATGACAAACATAATTGCAAATGGACACTTGCAATGAATTTGTTGTTATTGCTAATGCTAATTTTTGTAACTAATGTGTTGCTATTGCCAAGAACTGTAACAATGTACAATGGGCCTAATCTTTTGGAAAATCCCTGGAACATGTTGAAAGGAATACATGAAAACACACTTTATGTTAAAGGGCCTTGCTATACTGATGTTTCACAGTTAATGCCTGTAAACAGTGTTGGAACTTTTCACAGGGGAAAATACATTACAGACCTGATGGGCTGTATGAAAGGGGAAACTGAGGCACACTACCATATTGCTTTCATGGCTAAATGCCAAGAGTCCTGTACTATGAACAACATCAATATCTACATTGGTTTAATGTTAATTGGGTTCAAAACATTGGCCAAAGCTGGTATGGATGAAGTAGCTGTTTTCTTTAGCTCTTGGCAAGATCACATGAAACATACAGGAACCATGCTGCAAAAGCTAACCAAGTTATACCTTAAGTTTGTAAAGAGATTCATTCATGTTATTGAACATGACTTTGATAAACCATTTTGGTTATACACTGGTACGGCCTCTAGCCCAACACTAGCTGTAGTAAGACAGACCCAAGGAAAGGGGGCTCTTGGGATGCAGTCAGCGATGTTTTGTCATCCCTTCCTGCATCAATTTTGCGTTGGGGGTGTGATGTTATTGATATAAATGGG
The DNA here is from genome assembly GCF_016161935.1 of Mauremys reevesii. NCBI lineage: Eukaryota > Metazoa > Chordata > Testudines > Geoemydidae > Mauremys > Mauremys reevesii. The sequence goes on along the minus strand of NC_052631.1, from coordinate 59,275,054 downwards.
AACCATATAAAACATGGGTTGCAACCAAGGTCCTGTAGTGGCACCAAATTCTAAGTAAAGGGGGTCATATAAGGTGTCTAAGACCAGATTCTGGGTTGCTGGTTATGATTATGCTGTCTGTATGTCTGTGTATCATTTTGTAGTTGAAGTTATAAGTATTCGCTCTGTACTGTCTGTATTTTGTATTATGCTCTGCCTCTGGGAAGTGTCCCAGACAAGCTGATGTTAGCCCTGCATAGCTGACTTGATGGCCCATTACAGACCATCAGCTACACAATTGACCCATGGAGAGAAGGCAGACACGCCTTGTGACTCAGCAAAGTATGCAGGGACTGGCCCATGTGACTCCAGGCTCCATTTTGCTGTAATTTTCCACAGTGAAGACAAAGAGATTCTTACACCTGGAAAAGTCTATATAAGGCTGATGCATCATCTCCATCTTGTCTTCAATCCTGCTTCTGACCTCTGGAGGGACTTTGCTACAAACTGAAGCTTTACACAGGGGACTGAATGACCCATCCCGGCGGGGGATGTATTCCAGAGACTCAATTTGAACCTGCAGTTTACTCCATCACTGCTGCAAGCCTGAACTAAGAACTTTGCCATTACTGTATGTAATTGATTCCATTTAACCAATTCTACCTCTCATCTCTACCTTTTTCCCTTTGTAAATAAACCTTTAGATTTTAGATTCTAAAGGATTGGCAACAGCGTGATTTGTGGGTAAGATCTGATGTGTATATTGACCTGGGTCTGGGGCTTGGTCTTTTGGGATCGAGAGAACCTTTTTCTTTTATTGGGGTGTTGGTTTTCATAACCATTCATCCCCAGGACGAGTGCACTGGTGGTGATACTGGGAGACTGGAGTATCTAAGGAAATTGCTTGTGTGACTTGTGGTTAGCCAGTGGGGTGAGACTAAAGTCCTTTTTGTCTGGCTGGTTTGATTTGCCTTAGAGGTGGAAAAACCCCAGCCTAGGGCTGTAACTGCCCAGTTTAAGCAATTGGTCCTGATTTGGCACGCTCAGTTGGGTCCCGCCAGAATCGCTCTGTCACAGGCGGTCCTCTCGCAGGAGGTGGACGGGGAAGAGCACCCGGTTGTTTACCTAAGCCGGAAGCTGTTCCCCAGAGAGCGGAACTACTTCGTCCTGGAGAAAGAGGCCCTGGCGGTTAAGTGGGCAGTGGACGCCCTCCGCTATTACCTCCTTGGAGCCCCCTTTACACTTATTACGGATCACGCCCCCCTGAAATGGCTCAATGAGATGAAGGACACGAATCCCCGGCTTCAATGGTGGTACCTCACGTTACAACCCTACGCATTTTCGATCCACCATCGGGCGGGACGCAAGCACGCCAACACGGATTTCCTGTCCCGCCTCGGCGAGGCTGGGGATGCCAGCTCCGAGGAACGGGAGCTGGATTTGAGGGGTGGGATATGTGAGGAGCCAGGGTGGCTCCCCGCCGAGCCGGAGTGGAAACCGCCGCATTCTCCGCCGGAGGGGGCGGGGCCAGGGCGAGTTCGCTCTGTCCCCAGCTGCGGGAGGGGCGGAGCAGGAGGTACAAAGGGCGGGGCCCTTTGCTCCGTCAGGGCGGCACAACGGAGGGAGGCAGACGCAGACGCCGCGCTGCTCCCTCCCGACCTGGCTGCCAACCCCGGTGAGGCACGGGACCCAGGGAAGCCCGAACCAGAGAACGGTCAGGACTCCGTGGGACTGCCCGGCGCGGACTGCTCCGGGTGACCGGAGGATCCGGAACCCCTGGAGGAGCAGGAGCTGCCCGCCGCGGTCTATCCGACCGAACCCGAGGTGCGTGTACCCGAACAATTGCCAGCGTTCCCCCACTAGGGGGGGTACGCTAGAGACTCCTGCCGGCACTCCCCTGCCTGAGGGGCGCGCTGCGAACAATTGCCAGCGTTCCCCCGCTAGGGGGGTACGCTAGAGACTCCTGCCGGCGCTCCCCTGCCTGAGGGGCGCGCTGCGAACAATTGCCAGCGTTCCCCCGCTAGGGGGGTACGCTAGAGACTCCTGCCGGCGCTCCCCTGCCTGAGGGGCGCGCTGCGAACAATTGCCAGCGTTCCCCCGCTAGGGGGGTACGCTAGAGACTCCTGCCGGCGCTCCCCTGCCTGAGGGGCGCGCTGCGAACAATTGCCAGTGTTCCCCCGCTAGGGGGGTACGCTAGAGACTCCTGCCGGCGCTCCCCTGCCTGAGGGGCGCGCTGCGAACAATTGCCAGTGTTCCCCCGCTAGGGGGGTACGCTAGAGACTCCTGCCGGCGCTCCCCTGCCTGAGGGGCGCGCTGCGAACTATTGCCAGCGTTCCCCTGCTAGAGGGGTACGCTAGAGACTCCTGCCGGCGCTCCCCTGCCTGAGGGGCGCGCTGCGAACTATTGCCAGCGTTCCCCTGCTAGGGGGGCACGCTAGAGACTCCTGCCGGTGCTCCCCTGCCTGAGGGGCACGCTGAGAACTATTGCCAGCGTTCCCCTGTTAGAGGGGTACGCTAGAGACTCCTGCCGGCGCCCCCTGCCCGAGGGGCGTGCCACGGACCCCAGCCAGCAAGAGGGAGGGGACCCCTCCCCTACCACCAGCGGCGGTAGCCAAGGCCGCCCGGCTTACAAGGGGAAAGTCATATAGGATCAGAGAGGTTATTTTACCTCTGTATTGGGCACTGGTGCCACCGCTGCTGGAATCCTGTGTCCAGTTTTGGAGCTCACAATTCAAGAAGGATGTTGATAAATTAGAGAGGGGTCAGAGAAGAGCCACAAGAATGATTCAGGGATTAGAAAACCTGTTTTATAGTCAGAGACTCAAGGAGTTCAATCCATCCATTTTAACAAAGAGAAGGTTAAGGTGAGATGTTCCTACATGGGGAACAAATATTTAACAATGGGCTCTTCAGCCTAGCAGAGGAAGGTCTAACACAATCCAGTGGCTGGAAGTTGAAACTAGACAAATTCAGACTGGAAATAAGGTATAAATGTTTAACAGTGAGAGTAATTAGCCACTGGAGCAAGTTACCAAGGGTCATGGTGGATTCTCCGTCATTGTCCTTTTTTCAGTCCAGACTGGCTGTTTTTCTAAGAGACCTGTTCCAGGAATGATTGGGGGCAGGTCTCTGGCCTGTGCAATACAGGAGGTCAGACTGGATGATCACAGTAGGCCCTTCTGGCCTTGGAGTCTATGAATCTAAGGGTACATCTTCACTACCCGCCGGATCGGCGGGTAGCAATCGATTTCTCGGAGTTCGATATATCGCGTCTCATCTAGACGCGATATATCGAACCCTGAACGTGCTCCTGTCGACTCCGGAACTCCACCAACACGAACGGCGGTATGGAGTCGACATGGGGAGCCGCGGACATCGATCCCACGCCGTGAGGACGGTAAGTAATTCGAGCTAAGGTACTTCGACTTCAGCTACGTTATTCACGTAGCTGAAGTTGCGTACCTTAGATCGACTCCCCCCCCCCCCCCAGTGTAGACCAGACCTACGAGGGAGCGTGGCTCTGTCTCTGACCTCTTTCCAGGCCAGCTTGACAGCCATCAGGCTGTCCCAGGGCTTGTGCAGCGCACACAGGACACTGAGGGCATGTGAGGATGGGGAAATGGGTCCAGGGAACTCTCTGAGCTATAATCTCCCAGGTGTGCAGAGCTTGCCAGGCCTGGAGCCTTCCCCAGCACACTCCTCTGTTCTGATCCAGGTGCTGGACAGCACTGAACTGGGCCTAAGACTCATTCGCTGCATTGGGGGAAGAGTGCCTGCGCTGTGGGGTCCCTGCAGCTAGAAGCCCTGCATACTGAGAACACAGAGAACTGAGCTGCCTGTCAATGCGTTGGCCTCCCTCGCTGCCAGAGCCAAGTTGCTCACGCCCATCGGTCGCTGATCCTCCCGACGCCCTGGGGGCAGATCCGTGCTATCAGCCCCTACGGCAGCTCGGGAACTGAGGCACAAAGCAATTAAGGGACTTGCCCCAGGTCACACAGGGCAGAGCCCCACAGCAGGGCCTGGTGAGCTCTACAGGGGAGGCCAGTCCTGGGCTGTTACTGGAGAATACCATCTGGTTGTGCTGGGGTATCTCTTCCTCTTGTGGGGAACAGGTAGACAGCACCCCTCGCCTCTTCTGCATAGCATGAGCTTCCTGAGAAAAGCCTGTGAGGTGCCAGATGGATCCAGCAGCTCCCAGCCTGGCTCAGGGCTAATTAGACCCTGAGTGGTCACGCTGGTGCTTCCTCTGCCTCTTCTGCCCCTGTAACATCTTAGGAAACATGCCTGGGCTGGCAGGATACCGTGGGGAGACAAATTCCAACCAGGGTTACCTCCCCCCCCAGCCCCAACTCACAGCACACAGACCCCAGACCTAGCTGGGTTGCCATGAAGGGGCATGGTCACTGCTTGTACAGAGCCAGCCAGCAGCAAATACTCCACTCACCAGAAATGCAGAGGCAATAGACGGGCCGTGCCTATCGCAGCTCAGGACCCACTCCATATGCCCGGGGAACACCAGGGGGAGAGCTAGACATGGACAGAAGTGCGCACACTTACCCACCACATCCTAGAGCACGAGGATCAGGGCCTAGCTGCCACTCTTCACAGACGTGGGCTCAGATCCTAGCACCAGCTCCCAAACACCTGTGCAACAGGAGATGCAAAACCTGGCCCCATCCCATGATATCGCACTGAGAGTGCCAGGAAATAAAGCAAAGTGCAGTGCCCTCATCCCCAGGGCTGGAGTGCAGCCCATCAGTGCCCACTTCCCTTTGAGCAGGTCTGCCGCATTGCATGCTGGGAGCTGCAGCCCCATTCTATGCTGAGATCACACAGCCTACATGGGCTACACCAGCCTCCATTCTAAAGGGGAGCATGCAGGGCTGTCCTTAGGATTTATGGTGCCCTAGGCAGGATTATTAAACTGGTGCCCCTGTGCCTGTCTTGCTCTTAGCAACACAAACATAAGCATACAGTATTGGAAAGCTTGCCACATGCATGTTATTAAAACCAGTTTAACTTAATTAAGCACACTGTAGTGCTGATGGACTAGCACTAAAGAAGTAGCACTATAGAAAAAATTCTGATTTGACAGAATGATGCAAATAATGTAATTTTTTTAATTTGTCAACATTTTATTGGAAATTTATATGAAGAAGTATTGAAACAAGGATTTGTTTTTAATTAAAAGCAATCTTTCTGGCTTTTTTGGCTGCAAAATCAGTAATAATGTAATCGTATGAAAAAGACAAAGTGATGTCTTGTTTGATTGCAAGAATAGCAAGACCAGTCAAGTGTTCCTGACTCCTTGTAGAGCGGAGATAGTTTTTAATGAGCTTTAGTTTTGAGAAACTCTGTTCTCCTGATACTACTGTTACAGGAATTGTCAGTAGAATACGAGTGGCAATGTACACATTAGGATATATGTCAACAAGTTTGCTGGTATGAGTAAACTGTACAATGTCCATTATCGATTTTGCATGTGGCAACATTGATACAGTGTACTCAATTCTTCGTACAGTTCAAGTCCATTTAAATCAAAACGATTGCCGTGCTTCAGGAGGCTCTCTAGGTCAGGGGTCCACAACGCGGTGCCTGCGGGTGCCATGGCGCCCGCAGGGGCCTCTCAGTGCACCTGCGTACTGTCTGGCAGACGAGCATCTGCCGAAATGTCGCCAAAATTCGGCGGCTTTTCGGCGGCGACGCCTCTGGATGATGCCGCTTGCCGCCGATAAGCAGCGTCATCCAGAGGCGTCGGCGCTGAAATGCCGCCGAATTTCGGCGGATGCTCGTCCACTGCCACGGTAAAAGGTTGGGGACCACTGCTCTAGGTTCTTGCACTTTGTCATTAGTTGCTCTTGTTTTCCTATTTCATTGAATTTAGTCCTGCTCAGCCCACTACCAGCTAAGTGAATGGAACCCCAGGCCGACAGCGGGTTGAGTGGCTCAGCCAGGGTATCAGCCGCCGGCCTGCTCAGCCCGCTGCCAGCCTGGGGTTCCTTGGGGGTCCCCAGGCCAGCAGTGGGTGCTGAGTGGGGCCGGTGGCCAGGACCCCGGGTGGCAATGGGGCAGCAGCCAGAATCCCAGAGCAGCGGCGGGCTGAGCCACTCAGCCCGCTGTTGCGTGCCATCGAAAATCAGCTTGCGTGCCACCTTTGGCACATGTGCCGTAGGTTGCTGACCCCTGCTCTATACATTAGTACAGAGATGAGCATATTACAGTTGTTGGAGGGCTCTATTTAGCAGTAACAGGGCTATAGGAAAGTCAGTCAACATTTTTTGTTTCTCTGATGAAAACTGGCCCACTCCCTTCCCCATACCAAACTTGTCACAAATAATTGTCAACAACTTAATTTTCTGTTTTTGGCTAAGATATTGATTTTAAAAAAATATATTGAAATTTAATTCAGGATTGTTAGCAAGCTCTTTTGGCAAACAAAGTTGTTAAATGACAATCTAAATGGCAACTCAGTACTGCTTTCATGCTTGGCTCACTCCCCAGCCTGCTGGTCCAACAGCTGCAGTAGAGGAGGAGATAGGTGGAAAACTGCAGGACCCCAAAATCCACCTCTTGGGGTGCAGAGTGGCAACAGCAGCAGCAAACCCTCATTTCCGATCACACGCCAATGGGCACCACGGCCAGCCCAACGACCATGGTGAAGTTAGTACAGCATCTGATCTCAGGGACAGGGCACCCATGGAGCCACAACGGCTCATCCTGCCCTGTGCACCTCCCCCTGGATGAGATGGATCACTGCCAGCCCGGGGGAGAGACATGCTCCCCAGCTAGGGTGACCAGATCCAGATGTCCTAATTTTTTAGGGCCAGTCCCAATATTTGGGGCTTTTTCTTATATAGGTACCTAATTACCCCCACCTAGGGTGACCAGACAGCAAATGTGACAAATCGGGACGGGGGTGGGGGGGAATAGGAGCCTATATAAGAAAAAGACCCAAAAATTGGGGCTGTCCCTATAAAACCGGGACATCTGGTCACCCTACAGGTGAGTTCCTTCCCCCACCCCTTCCCAGAGACCCCAGCAGCCAATCCCCTCCCTCAGACTGTGCTGCATTCGGCTCTCTCTAGGACCCAGCAGCCCTGCTCTTACATGCTCCACTGCTTCCCATCTGTCCGGGCTCACAGCAGAGCGGTGCCCCCAGACCTAGTGGTGCCCTAGGCGACTGCCTGTTCTGCCTATGGCTAAGGACGGCCCTGGGAGAATGTCCTTAGGCTATTTCAGGGGGCTGTGTGGGCCACACTTTAGCCTCCCCTGCTGTGTTGTTTCTGTGCAGTCCTCCCCGCCCCTCACTGCCAGAGGCTGGCTTTGCTGTAGCTCAGCTGGACACAAGAGTCTAACAAAGGCATGTGCTGAGCGGCCACATGCGGCTTCAAGCGCAGCCCTTGGTAGCAAGCAGCTGAGCACAAATTCCCACATACTGAGAAGGCAGAGACTGATCTGCCTACTGATGCATTGGCTTTTCCATGGCTCCCTCGTTGCAGGGCCTGAGCGGCTCATGCCCACTGGTGACAGGATCCTACCGACTAGGGTGACCAGACAGCAAATGTGAAAAATTGGGACAGGGATTGGGGGTTAATAGGAGCCTATATAAGAAAAAGATTAAAAAATCAGAACTATCCCTACTACAGATGCCCCAGGAGATGGCGCCCATCATATAGCTCAGGACCTGAGGCACAAGGAGATGAAGGGACTTGCCCCTGGTCATGCAGGGCAGGCTGTGGCAGAGGAACAGAGCCCCAGGCGCCTGAGTTCTAGTCTATTGCCTTCACAACGAGACCATCCTATCTCTGTAACAGCCTCCCTCATTATTCTGGGCAGCCTGACTCAGGACCCCCGGGACTCCCTATTGCTGTCCTAGGTGCGCTGGTGGCAGAGACATGGCCCGTTCGGTTCTTCTGACAAAGCCTCCATTTCACTAGGACCCCCTGTGGGGTTCAGGTGCAGGAAAAGCACCATGCCCCCTCCTTGTGACATGCAGCTCCCTGTTCCAGCAGCCAGGTTCTCCGCTTCCCTGCCCTCGCTACCCTGGCCCCAACCAACTAATGCATCAACGCAGTGACAAGCATTGTCCTGTGCCTGGGGCCTAGCACACTGGGGCAAAGTTACTGCTGGCCGACACTGGACTTACCCTGGCGTCTGCAGATCCACAGATCTGATGGCTGGGTGTGAGTATTATACACCATTCTTCCAAGGAACCTCACTCAGTAAAAAGTGATTTTATTAAATACAGAAAGTAGGATTTAAGTGGTTCCAAGAAGTAGCAGAAAGAACAAAAGTGAATTACTAAGCAAAATAAAATAAAACACACAAGTCTATGCCTAATGCAGTAAGAAAACTGAATACAGATAAAACCTCACCCTCAGATGTTTCAATAAGCTTCTATCACAGACTGGATGCCTCCCTAGTCTGGGCACAATCCTTTCCCCTGGTACAGCCCTTGTTCTAGCCCAGGTAGTAGCTAGGGGATTTCTCATTATTACAGCGCCCTTTGTTCTGTTCCATCCACTTATATATATTTTGCATAAGGCCCTTAGTCCTTCTCCGGGTGTCCACTCCTCCTTCTCAATGGAAAAGTTCAGGTGACATGATCATATGTCACTGTAAGACTTCATTACTCACTTGTCAGCACACACATATACAGGAAGACTTACAAGTAAAACAGAGCCATCTACAGTCAATTGTCCTGGTTGATGGGAGCCATCAAGATTCCAAACCACCATTAATGGCCCACACTTTGCATAATTACAATAGGCCCTCAGAGTTATATTTTATATTTCTAGTTTCTGATACAAGAATTATACATGTATACAAATAGGATGAACGCACTGAGTAAATTATAAGCTTTGTAATGATACCTTACAGAAGACCTTTTGCATGAAGCATACCCCAATTACATTATATTCACACTCATTAGCATATTTTTATAAAATCATATAGACTGCAACATCACAATGAGATCAGTCACTTACCGCGCAGGGCATAGGAAGCTGTAATGAACTCCCTTCTCCACTGCGCTTCAAAGCACACAGGGGCATCTCAGGCCAATCCGGACTGAAGTCTGCTGAGTGCCTGGGGATGGAAAAGCAAAAGTTCCCTCTTGCTAAAAGTCTCCTGCCACCTGCTGTGTTATTGTAACCATCTGTCCAGGAGATGGAGCTCTGCATCTCTAACGCTGTGCCACAGAGGGTAATGCCCAAGCAGGGCGGAACACTGTCTGGGTCCTCACGCTGCGTCATGGACCCCATGGCACTGAAATGTCTCGTGTAAGTGGACTTGGCTGCTGAACTCCAAGCTCAAACCAGAAATTCTATGACCATAGCAAGAGCATTTCCCAGCCCAAGAGGAAGGCAAGGGGAGGCTGCAGCCAGGCTGAGGACAGGGCCCAAGAGAAGGGGAAAGTGAAGGAAAACAAACCACAAGCAATTGGATGCTGAAAGGCAGCAGGAGAAATGATGGACAGGGCTACTAGCAATCAGGGTTATTTGGGGCTGGGGCTCATCAGGCCCCAGGCATCCTAAGATGTTTTGCAACAAGGAGTGCAGAGAGAACCCCTTTTAAAGGCACATTGCTAAGCAATGGCATCAAACTAGTGACCTGTGACCTGTGGCATCACCTGGGCAAGACTCATCTTCTCGCTGCTTTCCCAGTAGGAAGGGCCCTGCCCAAGGGGGTGGCGCTGCCCATAGCAAGGCCATAGTCCTGCTTGAGCAGAGCAGTGCCCTCCCAGGGCAGGGAGCGAACACAGACACCTCTCCTGCTTCGCCATCCTCAGGGAGAATTCTAGGCCTAGGCATGTCCCTGGAGAACGGCACCACACCGGGGCAACTTTCAGGACCCAACAACTCTGTGGCCCCCATGGCCACCCTGCACAGTGGTGATGGGGCAGGCTCTTCCCAGCCTGTACCATGAGCTTCCTGGGAGACAGGCAATGCCCACTGCCTGGGACTGCATCACCATGGCCACACTAAGCACTTGGCTAGCTCTCTCCAGCTGCAGATCTGCAGCCAAGTCTCAGGGCCACCAGGATTGAGCCATCTGCTTCCAGCATGAGGGAGTGGGTCCTGTGCCAGCTGGGTGTTAGCGCCCAACCGCCACCAGCCTGTCAGCCCCCAAGTACTCTCCTCTGGGCTATGCCAGCCCTGTTTTCGCCCTCCAGGTTGACAACAGATGCACCCAACCCCCAGGTCCATTCAGAGTGCTCCCCTGTGGTGCGCAGCCCCTGATCACTGGGTACCCACAGAAATCCCAGATCTGCCATTCCCAAAGGACAGTGCACTCCAGTGTAACTTTACAGTCACCTCCCTTCACAGATGGGGAAGGTAACTTGCAGAGATTACAGAGTGACTCACCCAAGGTCCCACGGCAAGTCCGCGGCACAGCTGGGGACAGAGCCCATGTCTCGCCTGCCAGGCCTCTGCTCAGCCCACTGGGCCACAGTGCCTCCACTCCCAGCAGGCACGAGCACCACAGATGGCAGCCACGAAACCGTGGTGTGTGTATCATGTGCCGACCTCCTCTTCTGTGCAAGGCGGGAGCAACCAAACTCCTCCTGTGTCATGCAGGCAGCAGAGAACAGGGATGCAAGAGACCCGTCCTCTGCAAACTCCTGGGCAGCAGCCTGCCCGCTCAGAGCTCTCTGCCTTCTCCCCAGCTTCCAGATACCCCCTGCCTGCTCAGAGCTCTCTGCCTTCTCCCCAGCTGGCAGACACCTGCTTCCCACAAACCCAGCAGCAGTGGGGTTTCTTCTTTCCCCTCCCGCTACTGCCCAGTGTGTAGCTCCACCCCAAGCCTAGGGGTGGGGGTGGAATGCTGTGTTATTTACAGGGATGTTCTCCCAGGCTGCTGTGCCCCTTTGCTCCTGCTATCCACTTGACATTGCTGGACAACGTTCTCCTGGCCAGCAAGGTCTCTGTGACAGTCACATTTTTGCATCACTTTGCAAACCAGTTCTGGGAGCTGGCTGCCTCCCTGATGCAATTCAGTAGCCTCTCAACTTAGGGAGCCTCAGAACCCAGCTGGGATCCTACCAAGGGTTTCATTGGCTGTTCCCAAGCTGCCTTCAGTGGCCATTTGCACCCCTTAAAAACACCAACATACAGAGAATTTTGATTGACAACCTCTGTGCTGCAAGGCAGGATTGAGGGGCACCATCAGAACTGGGGTGAGAGCCCAGAGCTGGGTTAGTTGGGGGCTGTGGGCACTGGCAGAGCTGTGTGTTGGGGGAACGCAGGACTGGAATAGCAAGGGGCTGCGTTTAGGATTATGGGGCAGCAGCAAAGCTGTGTGGGACATGGGGATCCAGGACAGAGCGCCATTGGAGAGGCTGCAGGTACAGAGCGGGAGCAGCAGCAGAGGAGTGTGTGGCCTGGATGAGCTGGGAGAGCCACAGGTTAGTGGGGAAGGCCATGGGCACAACCCTGTGTGTTGGAAGCTGCCATGGCTCATTCCTGGCTCTGATCAGGAAGCTCTTGATCTCTCACTAATATGCAAATTCACCTGTCTCCAGGGCAAGTCACAGGGCATGCAAAGTGCATGCAAATCCTGGTGGCTGTTCAGATGCCCTGTGGCTGGGAAGGAAGGGAGCAGGAGGCTGCACCACAGGAGTCATTTCTTTGAGAGAAAGAATGCAGTGAAAGTTAAGCATTGTCCAAGAGCCCAGAGGAGTGATGGCCCCCAAGAGCAACCAAGACATACCAGGGTCCTGAGGGTGCAGTGTGGGGGTGAACCCAGATCCTTGGGGAAAGCTGCCCCTCCCCAGGCTCCCCAGGCTCTTCATGGCTTGGCCAGCACTGTCACCCCCCAGGGGCTGGGAGGGGCTGGTTCTGAACAGTGCTGAGCCCTCAAACACCTCCCAGCCCATGGGGTGCAAACCAAGACTGGCCCATCAGGCTTTGGGCCTGGTCTCCTGGGCTCTCTACCCAGCAGAGATGGGCCTGAGCTTCCCAGTCCCCTCCTGGCGCTAGGCCCCAATTTCCCAACGCTGAGGGTTGTTTGAGTCCTGGGTTTGGTTGGATCCTGTCTTACAGCCGTGCTGAGCCCATTGCGCCTCCCAGACAGGGACGTGCGCTCCGGGGCACTGTGGGCTCCCTGTTCCAGTCCTGTGCATGCACAGGCAGCCTAAGCTTGGGGGAGGGGGCCAGAGCAGCCCAGGTAAAAGTAGCCAGTGGGTGCTAGCTGCAAGGGCCAAGACCTCGGGGGTGTGAGACGAGACCGCTGGCCTCCACTGCGAGTGGCCGCTGGGGAAGATCTGGAACTGCAGTACCCAACTTGGCTTATATACAGGCCGGGGCAGTCTCTGCGAGCTCCATCTACAGGCTGGCCTGTCACAAGGCAGCTGCTGAGAAAGAGGAGCGGGAACCGCAGCCCTTGTTTTCTTTGGTTGGGCGGTTCAATAACTTCAAAAGAAGCAGCTGGAAGGGCCGGCGTCTGCACAGTTTGTTCTTTCCGACTTCCGCGTTCTCCGCTGCCTCTAACCACAGAGCTGCTCTCGGAGCCAGCCTGGCAATGAACTGTCTCTTACTGCGGGGGGGAGGCCTGGCACCAATGGCATCTTCCCTGGCTGTCCCCTGCCCCCAGGTGCCAATGTGAAGCCGAAGGCTGCTGCTATGAGCCCATGAAGAGACCCCACCGGTTCAACTGAATACAGCTGTCCGCAAAGGGCTCCAATTTCCAGCCACGATTCATCAGGCACCCTCAGGTCCCCGTATCTCCTCAGCCGTTCTCCTCACTGCCATGCTCCAGCCACAGCGCCAAGGAGTAGGGGAGCCCTTGTGGATGAGCTTATCCTTCTTCCACTTGCTGCAAGGCTGCTGGGCCTCCAGGTACAGTCCAGCCACCACTACGCGAGTGGTGCAGGAATGCTGCCACCCAGTGGCCAGTGCTGTATCTCTGGATGAGCTGTGGATATAAACAAAGGCAAGTGCTTCCCAGGGCCTAGCCAGATTGTCACGGCTCTGATTCTGGGGAAATAACGAGGCAGCAGAATGGCCAGCTCGGTTGAAGACACCTTCCTGATGTGCAACGGGGATCAAACAGCGAGTCTGCGGTTAGTCTGCATTCAGAAAAGAACGGGAGCAAACCACCCAATGGCTGTTCTATAACTCACTGGCATGGACAGCACAGTCAGCTGCAAGGCCTGTGTGCAGAAAGCATGCAGCAGAAATGGAAAAGGGTGATGCAAGTCAGCAGCAGTATTGGGATGGTGGGGGAGAGACTCTGGCTAGCCCATTACCGAAAAGGGAAGTGCTCGTGGGTACACATATTGGTTACTGGGGCTGGTTGCCAAAGAGCAGGCAAATGAAAAGGCAGCACCCAGTGCTACCTTCACCAGTGGAACTAAGCACAGTAGGATATTACTGTGGCAAACACATTTTAGGATTAGATTCCTCAGTAGGAAGAACAGTTTCACTGATAGCTGCAGGGATCAATGACGGGTGTTCAGTCCTGCCCTAAGGAATAAGTTACTCTCGCCCTGTGGGGTAAGAAAGGCATTACACTCAGATGAGTTACTAGGGCTTTCCCAGAGCATACAGCAGTGGTCACTGGCTGACCCGGGATACCCGACTGTTCTAGCAGCAGCTTATGTTCCTAGTGGCCCTGGGCACCTCAGGATCTCCCTGTCCCTGGCAGAGTTTGCATGGCATCTGGGGCCATTCCCGACCACCTCGCCCCCGACAACCCCAGTGATTCCCAGCCACGAAACGCTGCTGCGGCTGCTCTGGGGGGTGAAGGAACGCTGCCATCTAAAGGCCAGTTCTGTGTGTCTGAGGAAGAGGAGCTGCACGGCAGATACAATAAACCTATTGTCTAGTGACCCATTGGGTTGAGCAGCTGCTGTTCCCCAGAGACTGTGTCATACCTGTGCTGCATGGCCAACAGGCAGGCCTGTACATGCTGAAAGCTCCATACAGGGGAGGGGGCAAAGACAGGGTTCCACTTAGGGCAGAGCCTGATGGGCTAGTTGGCCACCATGCCAGCTCTGCTCCCTGTATGGCAAGTATACTAGGGACAGCCTAACCTGGGTGTGACCCAGCCCTCGGCTTCCCAAACTGCCCCACACTGCAATGTCAGACCTGAGCCTATGCAGACCTCTTATGGACTCCAGCAGCACTCTGTGTGCAGAGACCCAGCAGCACCCCGAGTGGCTGGAGCAGAGGGAGCTAGCAGCCTGGATGCCGGGGTTCCAGCCCCAGTTCTGCTGCTGACTCCCTGTGTGACCACAGGCAAGTCACTTCCCCACACCATGCCTCAGTTTCCGCCAGCGGTAGCAATCCTTATGGGGTTCAGAGGCTTGGTGGAACTCCATGAATGAAAGGAGATGTAGAAGTGCAAAGAGAACATGAGCCCAGCTGCCCTCAGTAATGCCCATCTCATTCAGGAGCTGCCTGGGGCATCTGAGGGCAGCCCTTGCCCAGGAGAGGAGCAAGGCCCTGCCATGTCTGTTCCCGGCTGGCATCAGCCTCCACTCATGCTGGTAGGTGCAGAAAGTCTTAGCTGGGCACCAACACTGCACTGTGTGGACATGCTGAGGGGCTGCCCCTGCCCCTCACTGAGCACAACCAGCTCCATCGCCACGTCCCAAAGAGCACACACCAACCATGGCCTTTCCCCAGCAACATCAGACCCAAGAGCACTGTGCAAACTGCAATCCCATCAGAGCCCAGGGGGTTGTGTGTGTGCACCCAGGGGCAGGTCTGAGTCCAGCAGCATGGTCATTGGCTCGGTTCCATGCAGGGGTTCCCAGGACTGTGGCTGTCCCCTGGGGAGGCCTCCCAGGGAGTGGTAGCCAGGAGACGCCATTGCCTCTGGACAAATGCCATTCTTCCCCAAACAATGGGGAAAGTGCAGGTGCTGAGCCATGATGCGCTGCTGGCGCACATTCCTTCCTGTCTGCTCTGTTAACACTCGCACTGCTGGGCCCTGCTCAGGCGGGATGTTCCCTGACCCTCCCGGGTGCTCCCAAGATGTGCTGGAGATGGACTGCGAGGCTCCAGAGAGCGAGGCCTGAGCAGCGAGAAGCTGAGCTGAGGGAGCATGGCCAGGCTGTGAAAGCAGAGAGCTAGCCAGAGGGATGGCTCAGAGCAGGGCTGCTGATTCAGTATTACCACCAGTTGGGAGCTGTCCAGGGCTAGCTGGGAGGCACAGGGCTGCTGGGTTCCAGCAGTTCTGCACCGATTAAATCAGTGGTTCTCAAACTTTTGCACTGGTGACCCCTTTCACACAGCAAGCCTCTGAGTGAGATCCCCTTTATAAATTAAAAACACGTTTTTGTATATTTAACACCATTATAAATGCTGGAGGCAAAGTAGGGTTTGGGGTGGAGGCTGACAGCTCACGACCCCCCATGTAATAACCTTGCGACTCCCTGAGGGTCCCGACCCCCATTTTGAAAACCCCTGGATTAGATGATCAAGGAGCTACCAGGACTCTTGCAGTGAAGCAGGGGCAGGGGGCACTCTGCTCTGCCTGGGTACCTATCTGCAAGGACTCAGCGCTGGTGTCTGAACACCTCCCCTTTGCTAACAGATTTCACCCTCACCCACCCAGGAGCTGCAGCAACACCGCCCCATTTCTGTGCACAGCAGCCGGAGTGATTAGTCCAGGGTCACACAGGGAGAGTGTGGCTAAGCCCAGGGGGATACCTACATGTGGACCTGGAGGGGTAACTCCTAGCTCCAGGAGCGCTACCCACGGAAGCTCTGAGCGAGCTGGTAGGCTAACCAGAAGGTAGCTAGCAGCGTGGGCAATGGGGGCGGGGGGAAAGCCGCCCTGACTGCAATCCTGTCTCAGATGCTAGGCACGTGCTTGGGCTGGCTAGCCCCTGCCACCGCTCGCCACCCTGCAGTGACAGTCTGGCTTTAGTGTCCGACCTTGGTCAGGGCTCCCAGGGGTCCATCTCCTGGGGCTGGGAATTACACAGCCAACCTGAAGTATAGCCATCCCCGGGTCCCAACGTAGTACAGTGCCCGAGCCACTAAGCCATCTACTGATCTGGTCACTAAGCATTGGGTTCTGTGGGGGGCAGGACTGAGCTATGGGGAGATGGAGGTGCCAAGCTGTGATGGTCAAGGGTTCTGGGGGGCAGGAGGTGCTGAGCTGTGAAGGTCAAGGGCAGCACTGGGATCTGGGGGGCAGTGGGTGGGTCAGGGGCTCTGGGGGGCAGTGGTCGCTGTTCTCCCCAGTGTGAGGAAGAGCAAGGGCCATGAGCTCTGGAGGGGATGGGAGCCGCAGTCTCTCACTGTGGCTGCCTCCACCCCATTGCTCCTCAGCGCTGTGGCTGGAGACACACACAGTGGGTCTTGGCCTGAGCGGGAGATGCCAGGACAGTCACTGACCCAGTTCCTAGTGACAGATAGAGCCCCCAGGCCCAGAGCAGAGCAGGACAGGAGCCCTTGTGCCAAGCACCTGGCTGGCTACCACTCAGGATACCCCACACCAACACATGCCACCCGAAGGGCCCCACACTGCCCCTCTCTGTGTCTTTCCTCTGGAGGACGAGCCCAGGAAGGGCGGGGGGGTTATTACAATCAAAATCCTGGTCTTGTCTGCCTTGGAGGCTCAGTGGTGCCTGGAGACCTAGCAAAATGGGGGCAAGGCCCTTGGGGAGTGGACTGGCTTGTTGGTCAGACAGCCCGGCCCAGTGGGGTCCTGGCCAGGATGGGGTACTGGGTGCTACCACCAGACTAAATAATAGGAACATAGAATCAAAGAACTGTAAGGGACCTCAAGAGGTCATCTAGTCCAGTCCCCTGCATTCAAGGCAGGACTAAGTATTATCTAGACCAGGGGTCCCGGCCTCCAGCCCTACTCAGCCCGCTTCTCCCGCTCCCTCCTCCCCCGCCTCTTCCTCCAGCATGCTGGGTTCCTGCCCCACCTCCTCCTCTCCCTCCCTGCAGCCGAACAGCTGATGGCTCTGGAGAGGGAGCGGGAGAAGTGGAGCCGGAAGCGCAGCCACAGCGTGCTTGCTGATCCAGAGAAGGGGCGGGGATGGGGTTTTGGGGAAGGAGGGTGGAATTAGGGCATATCCTCTCCAGCCCCCTGGGGTGAGCCGCTCAGGGCAGGGGGCTGGGAGCATCCCCAGGACTCCAGCCCGCACCCCCAACCCCCTGCCCTGACTCCTGAACCCCCCCCCCATGCCCCCAGCCCTCTGCCCTGAGTCCTGCATTCCCTCACATCACCCAGGCCCCTGCCCTGACCCCTGCACCCCTCACACACACCCAGCCCCCTGCCCTGACCCCTGCACCCTCCCACGACCCCAGCCCTGACTCTGGCACCCTCCACACATACCCAGCTCCCCCACACTCCATGCCCTGACTCCTCACATGCCCCCAGCCCTCTGCCCTGACTTCTGCACCCTTCCCACACACCCCCACCCCTTTGCCCTGACTCCTGCACCCCCCCACATAACCAGCCCCCACACCCCATTCCCTGACTTTTGCACCTCCCACATCCCCACCCCCACCCTGAGCACCAAATGGAAGCTCCTGCACCCCCACCCCCCCATTCCCACCTGCACCCCTCACACCAAATGGGAGCTTCCCAGGTAAGTGCTCCACACTCAAACCTCCTGCTCCAACCCTGAGCCCCCTCCCTCATTCTAGCTCCTGGCCAGACCCTACACCCCAACCCCCAGCCTGCTCCTTCACTCCCACCCTCAGCTCAGTGCAGAGAGAGAGGAAGAGAATGAGCTAAAACCAGGGAGAAGGTAGGTACCCACTCTATGTGGGCAGGGCCAGGACCCTAGACCGGCAGCCAACTGAGCAGGGCCGGCAGCTGGGACCCTGGCTGGCAGGAGCCGGCGGATGAAACCCCAGACTGGCAGCGGGCTGAGCAGGCCAGTGGCATAAGATCAGCATTTTAATGTAATTTTAAATGAAGCTTCTTAAACATTTTGAAAACCTTGTTTACTTTACATATGACAATAGTTTAGATATATAATATATAGACATAGAAAGAGACCTTCTAAAAAACGTTAAAATGTCTGACTGGCACGCGAAACCTTAAATTAAAGTGAATAAATGAAGACTTGGCACACCACTTCTGAAAGCTTGCCGACCCCTGATCTAGACCATCTCTAACAGGTGTTTGTCCAACCTGCTCTTAAAAATCCCCAGTGATGGAGATTCCACAACCTCCATAGGCAATTTATTCAGTGCTTAACCACTCTGGCAATTAGGAAGTTTTTCCTAATGTCCAACCTAAACCTCCTTGCTGCAATTTAAGCCCATGGCTTCTTGTCCTATCCTCAGAGGCTCAGAAGAATAATTTTTCTCCCTCCTCCTTGTAACAACATAGTCACTTGGTTAACATTGCCAAGAAACTGACAGCTGGTACTGGAGGCCTTGGCACAGATTGCACACCGCTCCCAGGGCAGGTTTCCTCCCAGCCATCCCAGGGAGAGTAGACTTGCAGTTGCTGATATCTCTGAGGAGGAAGAAGAAGAGACCAAACTCACAGCCCCTCCGCTCCACCAAGGGCATCAGTCACTTTTTGAAATACTCTTCCCCTTTGCCTGCACAGCAGGGGTGAGCCCCTGGCAGGCTGTCTGCGGGGCACTGGTGACTGGCCGACATGGCAGGGCAAGGCCTCAAGTCATCTACTCCCCAGCCAACTGTGAGCGCCCAGGGAATGCCCACACCTCTGGCATTCTTACTTGGTGCAAATGGCTGCCTGGGCTGGTGCAGAACTAGCACAAAGCAAGCCCAAGTGAGCCCCTCTGCACCGTGCCCCTCCCCATAATACAGTGCTTCAGTCTAGACTCAAGGGAGGAGTTGGAGCTAATCAAGGGGAAGGGCTAGAGGCCTTGGCTACAGAAATACTGGGTAAGATTCCCCATCTCAGCCCTGCGATGCCACTCAGTAGCCCCCACTGTGGTTTCAGACCCAGGCTTCCCCCACAGCTCTGCTGAGTCGCATTCCCGCCCTGGCTAGTCCTCAGGAAAGCGGGAAAAGCAATGCCCCAGAAACCCTTTCTCCAATGTCAGGAACTATGCAGGAGCCTGGGCCCAAGCAGCTAGGCTCCTGGCCCTTCTCCGGATGGCACATTGCAGTGGCCCCCTGTCCAGAACCTAAGTGCTGCTGGTGGTCTAGCGTGGCAGGCTCATTCTGGCTGTGCCAGTGCGTACATGCAAATGGTGTTTTACAGCCCATCTAAAAAGCCAAAGGCCAGCTCTGGCCAGCTCGCCCCATATAGATGTTCTGCTCGTGCCT
The DNA here is from genome assembly GCF_016161935.1 of Mauremys reevesii. Classification (NCBI taxonomy): domain Eukaryota; kingdom Metazoa; phylum Chordata; order Testudines; family Geoemydidae; genus Mauremys; species Mauremys reevesii. The sequence continues at coordinate 59,255,850 of NC_052631.1, read as the reverse complement.
CTTCCTCCATTGCATCCCTCCTGTTTCCTGCCACTGACGCAGACGTGTGGGGAATCGGGCCCTGGCAACTGTGCAGATTGGATCTGGGTTCAGGCTGGACCCTGCTGGAAGCCCTGGCCCAGCTTGCCTTGGAATGCTTCCCAAACTGGTTGGCCCGCTCCTGCCTGGGTTGGAAACCCAGGCTTGCTTCTGGTGGGCCTGGAGCTGACTGCCACAAACCAGCCTACACTTCATGGCCTTTCAGCATCCCAAGCGTGGGATGGCTGGAAAAGAAACCAGGTCTGCACAGTGCATAACGCCCAGCATGAGTGGCAGGGAGCTCAAATCAGCACCCAGATGCACACTGGCATTGCAGCGTGATATGTCTGTGAAGACAGAGAAACCCAGACAATATAGGTGCTCTCTGCAGTGCATTCCTGGGGCTGTTTGCTCTCAGTCCCATTTAATGAGGCTTTGTATATTAATGAAGGGCCAGAGGAGTGTTGTACAGTCCAGTAGCACAGAGAAAACTTCCGAGGTCTCTCCCCTTCCTTACCCTTGCCCTAGAAGCCTCAGCAGCCCTATCTCGGAGGGCTCCAATGCCAGCAGCAGCTCCACTCCCAAGGGCTTGGTTGGCTCATGAGCAGCCGGGGGTTGGCTCCCAGAGAAAGTCAGTTTGGTGTAGAAAGAGGACAGGGTTTCAGCCACAGAGGAGCCTCAGCTAGTGCCAGTGACAGCCAGAGAATGCCTGTCACCCCAGTAGGGCCCTGGCAACGATGGCTTGGCCAAAGCTACAGCACTGTGGTTTACCCGGGAGAACCAGTCCTGCCATCACCCCCCACAGCTGCCAACACTGAGCTGGGCACAGCATAGCTCCCATGCCGCAGGGTGATGGCCTGCTCACTGCTGCTCATTGCACAGGAATGCTTGGTCGGAGCTTTGCTCATGAGGATGGTTGAGGAGGGCGGCATGTTGAGTCAGTTCCCAGCGGCCTTACACTGAGGGTGAGCCTGCCAGGAGCTAGCAATGCTCCCACTCCTGCTCCAACTCTGAAATTATGGATCTCTTCCCTGGCTGGGACACTCTGGTCCAGTACTGCCCCTAGATGCTGCCTTGCCGCAGGGAGACACCTGTCCACCACAGGGCAGAGTGTATATTTCAGGAGCACCTACAGGGTAGCACATAGCACTGAGCATGCATCGCATCACAAGGGAGGGTGTCTCAAATCAGCATTGCAGCAGCATCTGTATTCATGCAGACAGATTACCATGGATCGAGGCAGCTCACCCAGCCAGCAGAGAGAACGACTGCCTGCAGCATCGCTCTGCGCTCCCACATGATCATGCACCTGGCTCTTCCTGTCCCTAGCACTGCTCCAAAAGGACTGTGTTACATCCAAGGGACTGGGCTATGGAGCAAATCCAGGCAGAAGGAGGTTGGGCTAGAGCTAGGGGGGAAGAGCTGGCTCAGGTGAGCTGACAGGAGATAGGGATCAACGTGTTTGTTAAGGCATGCAGAGCTAATCCCACATTGTTCTGTGCTTGGAAATGCACCTGACTCAGGCCCAGCCCTCAGCTGGCCCTGTGGGGGACAATGGGGAAGGAGAGCAATGGAACACAAGCCATGGCTTGTGTGAGACATGTGTGTTTGCCAGGCAAAGCCAGGGCGGAGGAGAAAGGGACAAACCAGGTTGATCCAGGAAGGAGGCAGCAGGAGGCAGGCACCAGGACTGATGATGGGGATAGCAGCAACAGAACAAGGACTTACGTCCCCTAGCGGCAGATGGGATTCCTGCAGCCATTTCCCATAAGGGTTTGTTGGTTTTATTTCTAGTTCTATTCCAATAGAATCAAGATGCCCCACCCAAGAGTAGCACCCTTTGTGCTGGGTGCTGTGCAGACACAGAATAAGAGACAGTCCTGCCCTGACAACCTTACAAACCCATTAGACAAGACGGATAAAGGAAAGACCATGTTGCAGATGGGGAAACTGAGGCACAGGGCGGCACTGGGACGTGCCCAAGGTTGCCCAGGGAGCATGTGGCAGAGCCAGGCTCTGAATGCAGTTCTCCTGCACCCTCATCCACTACAGTCTCCTTTTAACTGTGACTTGGCCCAGACACTGCCTGGCTTGTCCAACCTGCCCAGCCCCATACAGCAGCAGGGCACGGTACATTATGGCACCAGTGCTTCAACTACAACTCTGGAGAGACAAAAGAGGCATCTTCTGACTGGGACGAAGGAGGGAGGGATAGCTCAGTGGTTTGAGCATTGGCCTGCTAAACCCAGGATTGTGAGTTCAATTAGGGAACTGGGGTAAAAATCAATTAGGCCATTTAGGGAACTGGGGTAAAAATCTGTCTGGGGATTTGCCCTCATTTGAGCAAGGGGTTGGACTAGATGACCTCCTGAGGTCCCTTCCAACTGTAATATGCTATGATTTGAAGATGCCACCTGACCTGGTTGTGGCAGGGAGGCCCTGCCAGGGAGACAAGATGTTAAGTATAAAATCAGTCCCTGTTTCTTGTGCACGTGCTGCATGAGTTCCGCCTGACGCCTCGTGGCTGTCACATTGCTAAAGGGATGACTTACTGTCATGTGCCTCTCCGGCCTGTGGGGAAGGAGCGGGAGGCAGAGCGGGGGGCCTGGAAGAGACAACAGTCAGTAAACCACAGCAGGAACTTGTGGTCTGGTGTGAGGCTGCTGCACACGACAGGGTCCTAGGAATCCGAGACAGCTCAGGCTGGTTCAGGTCCCCTTCACCCCACTCCCCCAGCAGGCTGGTCACAAGGGCTGGGTGGGTCCCCTTGCACTACCCCCCTTGTGATGGAAAGAGACTCAGCTGGCGCTGTCCAGTGGGATGGAGAAGCAGCTGCTGGTCACTGCAGCTCCCAGCCCACCCTTGGCCATGCTGCAGAGCCCCTGTCACTGGCTGGGGCCAGGGGAAGGCCAGAGGAAGCACAAGAAGCTCCACAGAAGAGCCGCGGTGGAGCATGCAGGAGGGAAGGGAAGGGGTGATGAGGAAGCAGCAAGAGCCATTCAGGGTCATATGTGATGTACCTGCTCTCTGAGAGGAAGGAGGGAGGGGCTTGTGGCGAAGGCACTGGGCTGGGACCCAGGAGATTTGGCTCAGTTCCTGGCTGTGCCACAGCCTCCCTGGATGACCTTGGGGAAGTCACTCAATCTCGACTCCTTAGTTCCCATCTATACAGCGGGGTTCAACTCTTCCTTTCTCCCATCTACTGCCTGCCTTGTCTGTTCAGACCGTGAGCTCTGTGGGCAGGTATTGTGTCATGTGATTGGGCAGGTGACCCTAGGAGCCCATCGCTGCCCCCGCTCTGGGGGCACTTACCTTAAACACATTATTACTAAATAACAACTGTCACAATGCTGCTACCATGAGGCCACTCAATGCACACCCCAGCCCCGTGCTGTCGGCGCAGCAGCCTCCATCTTCACAGCACTGTGCAAATACAAACGAACACACCTCCACATTCCCAATACCCAAGGCACAGATGAGCAAACTGAGGCACGGAGATTTGCCGCAGAGCCAGTGTCAGCACTGAGCTCAGAGTATGGGGTTCCTGGCTGCCATAAAAGGAAAAAGATATAGATGAGAGCCAGAATTGGTTAAATGGAATCAGTTACATACCAGGCCTGCACAACTCGTAAAGCGGCGAGGGCCATATTACTCCAAAGAAAACAGCTGAGGGCTGAACCCCCCCGGCCCCGCCGAACCCCCCCCAGTGCCGCCGAAACACACCCCCAGTGCTGCCCAGCCCCCCCAAAACACAACCCCCCCAGCACTGCCCACCCTGCGAAAACAACCCCACCCTCCCCAGCGCTGCCCGCCCTGCGGAAACAAACCCTCCTTCCCCAGCGCCGCCCCGCCGAAACAGCGGTATTGAACCTTGGTAATATGTTATAGCAGGCCCCTAAGGTAGTATAGTTAAGGTAAAAGAAAAATGTCTTTTTGCTAGAAGTAGAATAAGATCTTCCCCCCACTTTGTAATCAATTGCCCTGTTGAATGAACGAGGTGTGAATGAGAAAGGCATGGAAGGCAGCACCTCCAGACGGCTGCAACCAGGGCCAGCTCCAGACACCAGCCTACCAAGCACGTGCTTGGGGCAGCACCATGGTATGGGGCAGCCCTCGGGGTTTGTTTTTGTTTTTTTTGGTTCGGCCGGGCGGCGCTGGGGGGAGGCGGGGCTTGGGAGGCGTGGTGCCGTGCTGGAGGGGCGGGGACCTGGGCGGTGCGGCGCTCGGCGGGGGCGGGCTTCGGCGGTGCTCAGGGGGGCAGGGACTTGCGCGGCACGACTCAACGCTCGGGGGGGCGGGGACGTGGGTGGCGCAGTGCGGTGTTCGGGAGGGGCGGGGACTTGGGTGGCGCGGCGCGACGCGACGCTCGGGGGGGGCGGGGGACTTGGGCAGCACGACCAGGGGTGAGCTGCAGCCGGTTCGCACGGGTTCACGCGAACCCGTTGTTAAATTTAGCAGCCATTTTCGAACCGGTTGTTAAGGGCTGCTAAATTTAACAAAAGTTCCGGCCCAAACTCACTTCCCGCTCCTCTCCTGCTCCGCCCCCTTCTCCTCCCCCTCCCCTGCTTCCCACGAATCAGATGTTTGCGGGAAGCCTGAACAAGCAGCATGGAGGCAGGTAAGCTGGGGCGCGGAGGGGGAGGGGAGGTGCGGCTGGCTCAGCAGCTCCCGGTCCCAGACCGCGGCTCCCTCCAGCCCAGCGCCGGCCCGGGGAGTCGGGCCCCGCGGCTGCTGCCGAGCGGCTCGGCCCCGGTGCCGGCCGGGAGTCGGGCCCGCGGCTGCCGCCGAGCGGCTGGGCCCCGGTGCCGGCCCGGGAGTCGGGCCCGTGGCTGCCGCCGAGCGGCTGGGCCCCGGTGCCGGCCCGGGGAGTCGGGCCCCACGGCTGCCGCCGAGCGGCTGGGCCCCGGTGCCGGCCCGGGGAGTCGGGCCGAGCGGCTGGGCCCCGGTGCCGGCCCGGGGAGTCGGGCCGAGCGGCTGCCGCCGAGCGGCTGGGCCCCGGTGCCGGCCCGGGGAGTCGGGCCGAGCGGCCGCCGAGCGGCTCGGCCCCGTGCCGCCCGGGAGTTGGGCGGCTGCCGCCGAGCTGTGCCTGTTCTGGTCCGGCCGGGCTCGGGAGTCGGGCCCCACAGCGCCGGTCGTGGTCCTGGCAGAGTGGACCCGGTCCCCAGGCAGTGTGGTAAGGGGGCAGGGAGGTGGGTTGTGGGGGTGGATAGGGGCAGGGCAGTCAGAGGGCAGGGAACAGGGGGATTGAATGGGGGCAAGGGTCCCGGGGAGCAGTCAGGAAAGAGCAGGGTTGGATGAGGTGGTGGGGGCACTCAGGGACAGAGAGAAGGGGTAGTTGTATGGGGTAGGGGTTCTGGGGGGCCATTGAGAATGAGAGGAGGGGTTGGGTGGGGCGGCAAGGGGCAGTCAGGGGACAGGGAAGGGGGGGATGGGTCAGGGGTCTCGGAGTGTGTGTGTCAAGGAACATGAGGGGTTGGATGGGGCACGACCCCCCCCCCCGGAGGGGGGGGGAAGGAGGGAACCCGTTGTTAAAATTTTGGAGGGAGGAGGGAACCGGTTGTTAAAAATTTGGCAGCTCATCACTGAGCACGACGCGACACTCGGGGAGGTGGGGGACTTGGGCGGCATGATGCTCGGGGGCGGGGACTGGGGCGATGCAACGCCCGGGGGGCAAAAATGTTAGAGCCAGCCCTGGCTGCAACCCTTGGAAAGGGGATGGGAGCCAGACCAGATCAGTAGAACAGGTCAGCCAACGACTCGTAGCTCGCCTCCTCAGCCCCACACCCCCCATTCACCTCCTCAGCCCCCATTCCCCGCTGCCGGCTCACCTGCCCCCCCACTTGCCTCCTCAGCCCCCCTTCCCCCACCATCGGCTCACCCGCCCCCCGCCACTGCCCGCCCGCTTGCCTCCTCAGACCCCACCATCCCCGGCTCACCTGGCCCACCCCGCTCAACTTCTCAGCCCCTCTCCCCGGCTCTCATACTCACCCCCTGCCACTGCCCGCCCGCTCGCCTCCTCAGCCTCCCACCCCCCTGGCCAGTGATGAGCTGCCAAAATCTTAACAACCGGTTCCCTCCTCACCCCACAAGGGGGTCGTGGCCTGCCCCTGCCCCCTGGGACTCCTGCCCCATCCAACCCCCCACGTTCCTTGACACCCCGCCAGGACCCTTGCCCCATCCACCCCCCTTCCCTGTCCCCTGACTGCCCCCAGCCACCCCATCCAACCCCTCCTCTCATTCCTGATGGCCCGCCCTGGGACCCCTGCCCCATCTAACCACCCCTTCTCCCTGTTCCCTCACCATCCCTGGAACCCCTGCCCCTGACTGCCCACCACCACCCCATCCACCCTCCCCTTCCTTCCTGATGGCCCCCCCAAGACCCTTGCTCCCATTCAACCCCCCTGTTCCCCACCCTCTGACCACTCCAACCCCTATCCACCCCCCCAAACTCCCCTGCCCCCTATCCAACCCCTGCCTCCCCCCCGCTCCCTAACCACGCTGCCTTGAGGTGGCTGGTGGCGCTACAGCCACGCCGCTCGGCTGGAGCTGGGCCACGCTGCCACGCAGCGCCTGGAGCTCACAGCCCCCACACTTCCCGTGAATCAGCTGTTTGTGTGGGAAGCCTGGGAGGGCTGAGAAGCAAGCAGCAGCTTCGCGCTCAGGCCCAGAGAGGCAGAGGCGGAGTGGAGGTGAGCTGGGGAGGGGAGTGGTTCCCTTGCGCGCCCCCCTCCAGCCCCAGCTCACCTCAGCTCTGTCTCCGCCTCGCTGGGCCTGAGCGCGAAGCCGCCACACCGCTTCGCTGCCCTCCCAGGCTTCCCACGCGAACAGCTGACTCGCAGGAAGTGGCGGGGGAGGGGGAAAAGCGGGGCGGAGCGTTCAGGGGAGGAGGCGGACCAGTGGTGAGCCCACCCACTTGCATCCTCAGCCCCCCTCCCTCACCCGCCACTTGCCTACTCACTCCCCCCCTCCCGCATGGGCTGCACAGTGAGCCCACGCGGGCTGCATGCGGCCCATGGGCCATATGTTGTGCAGGCCTGACATACAGTAATGGCAAAGTTCTTGGTTCAGGCTTGTAGTACTGGTGGAATAAACTGCAGGCTCAAATCAAGTCTCTGGAGTATATCCACAGCTGGGATGGGTCATTCAATCCGTAGTTCAAAGCTTCAGTTTGTAGCAAAGTCCCTCCAGAGGTATGAAGCAGGATTGAAGACAAGATGGAGGAGCTGGAGCAGCTTTTTATAGTCTCTTGCCATGTGGTCTCTGCTTTCTTTGTCCCGAAGACAAGCTGTCCATCACATGGCATGGAAAAACCTCAGAGTTCTGTCCATAGACATGTCTCTGCATACCTTGCTCAGTCACAAGGTGTATCTGCCTTCTTTCAGTGGGTCAGTTGTATAGCTGATGACCCTTAATGGGCCATCAAGCAGGCTAGGCAGAGCTGACACCAACTTGTCTGGGGTGTCACCCAGAAGCATAGCTCACCTTTGAACTACAGACAGTAGAGAGCCAATACTTATAACTTTAAATACAAAAATGATACATACATACAGATAGCATAATCATAGAGTCATAGAATATTAGGGTTGGAAGGGACCTCAGGAGGTCATCTAGTCCAACCCCCTGCTCAAAGCAGGACCAATTCCCAACTAAATCATCCCAGCCTGACCTTAAAAACCTCTAAGGAAGGAGAGTCCACCACCTCCCTAGGTAACCCATTCCAGTGCTTCACCACTCTCTGAGTGAAAAAGTTTTTCCTAATATCCAACCTAAACCTCCCCCACTGCAACTTGAGACCATTACTCCTTGTTCGGTCATCTGCTACCACTGAGAACAGTCTAGATCCGTCCTCTTTGGAACCCCCTTTCAGGTAGTTGAAAGCAGCTATCAAATCCCCCCTCGTTCTTCTCTTCTGCAGACTAAACAATCCCAGTTCCCTCAGCCTCTCCTCATAAGTCATGTGCTCCAGCCCCCTAATCATTTTTGTTGCCCTTCGCTGGACTCTTTCCAATTTTTCCACATCCTTCTTGTAGTGTGGGGCCCAAAACTGGACACAGTACTCCAGTTGAGGCCTCACCAATGTTGAATAGAGAGGAATGATCATGTCCCTCGATCTGCTGGCAATGCCCCTACTTATACAGCCCAAAATGCCATTAGCCTTCTTGGCAACAAGGGCACACTGTTGACTCATATCCAGCTTCTCATTCACTGTAACCCCTAGGTCCTTTTCTGCAGAACTGCTTCCTAGCCATTGGGTCCCTAGTGCATGGGATTCTTCCGTCCTAAGTGCAGGACTCTACACTTGTCCTTGTTGAACCTCATCAGGTTTCTTTTGGCCCAGTCCTCTAATTTATCTAGGTCTCTCTGTATCCTATCCCTACCCTCCAGCGTATCTACCACTCCTCCAAGTTTAGTGTCATCTGCAAACTTGCTGAGAGTGCAGGCCACGCCATCCTCCAGATCATTAATGAAGATATTGAACAAAACCAGCCCCAGGACCCACCCTTGGGACACACCACTTGAAACCGGCTGCCAACTAGACATGGAGCCATTGATCACTACCCGTTGAGCCCGACGATGTAGCCAGCTTTCTATCCACCTTATAGTCCAATCATCCAGCCCACACTTCTTTAACTTGCTGGCAAGAATACTGTGGGAGACTGTATCAAAAGCTTTGCTAAAGTGAAGGAATAACACATCCACTGCTTTCCCCTCATCCACAGAGCCAGTTATCTCCTCATAGAAGGCAATTAGGTTAGTCAGGCATGACTTGACCTTGGTGAATCCATGCTGACTGTTCCTGATCACTTTCCTCTCCTCTAAGTGCTTCAGAATTGATTCCTTGAGGACCTGCTCCATGATTTTTCCAGGGACTGAGGTGAGGCTAACTGGCCTGTAGTTCCCTGGATCCTCCTTCTTCTCTTTTTTAAAGCTGGGCACTACAGTAGCCTTTTTCCAATCATCCAGGACCATGGGCGCCAACTTATATGGGCTCGTGGAGCTAAAGCCCCAGGAATATTCAAAATCAGGGGCTCTGCTCCACCAATATTTGGAGCTAGGTTTTGCCCCTTTAAATCCCAGACGCGGCCGGGAATCAGAGGGCTCTGGGCTGCCCGCTGCTGCCGGGAGCCCAGAGCCTTTTAAATCCCAGCCGCGGCAGGGAATCAGAGGGCTCTGGGCTGCCCGCTGCGGCGGGGAGCCCAGAGCCTTTTAAATTCCAGCCGCGGCCGGGAATCAGAGGGCTCTGGGCTGCCCGCTGCTGCAGGGAGCCCAGAGCCTTTTAAATCCCAGCCGCGGCCGGGAATCAGAGGGCTCTGGGCTGCCTGCAACCGTGGGGAGCCCAGAGCCCTTTAAATCCCAGCCGCGGCCGGGAATCAGAGGGCTCTGGGCTGCCCGCTGCTGCAGGGAGCCCAGAGCCTTTTAAATCTCAGCCGCAGCCGGGAATCAGAGGGCTCTGGGCTGCCTGCAACCGCGGGGAGCCCAGAGCCCGTTAAATCTCAGCCGCGGCTGGGAATCAGAGGGCTCTGGGCTGCCTGCAACCGCGGGGAGCCCAGAGCCCTTTAAATCTCAGCCGCGGCTGGGAATCGGAGGGCTCTGGGCTGCCCGCAGGGGCAGACAGCCCAGAGCCCTTTGAATCCCAGCCGCGGCGGCTGGGATTTAAAGGGCTCGGGGCTCCCCGCGGCTGCCAGCAGCTCAGAGCCCTTTGAATCCCAGCCCCTGGCCGCTGATTGCCCCCTCCCCAGACCCCTGCCCCAACTTTCCCCTAGGACCCCACCCCCTACCTGTCCCCTGATAAACCCCCTGGACTCCCATGCCTATCCAATTGCTGCCTGTCCCCTGACTGCCCCTCCGAACCTCTGCCCCATCCAACCCCCCCTGCTCCTTGTCCCTTGACTGGCCCCTGGAACCCCCTACCCCTTCTCCAACCTTGTAATCTTGTGGTACTGACGTGTTGTAGCTTCATTTTATATCGGCTTACAGGGCGGGAGTGGGGGGGGGGCACCACCATTTTGGGCCCCACCAAAAATTATACAAACCTGCCGCCTATGTCCAGGACCTCCCCTGTTCGCCATGAGTTTTCAAATATAATGGCCAATGGCTCTGCAATAACATCCGCCAACTCCTTTAGTACCCTCGGATGCAGCGCATCCGGCCCCATGGACTTGTGCTCATCTGGTTTTTCTAAATAGTCCCAAACCACTTCTTTCTCCACAGAGGGCTGGTCACCTTCTCCCCATACTGTGCTGCCCAGTGCAGCAGTCTGGGAGCTGACCTTGTTCGTGAAGACAGAGGCAAAAAAATCATTGAGTACATGAGCTTTTTCCACATCCTCTGTCACTAGGTTGCCTCCCTCATTCAGTAAGGGGCCCACACTTTCCTTGACTTTCTTCTTGTTGCTAACATACCTGAAGAAACCCTTCTTGTTACTCTTAACATCTCTTGCTAGCTGCAACTCCAAGTGTGATTTGGCCTTCCTGATTTCACTCCTGCATGCCTGAGCAATATTTTTATACTCTTCCCTGGTCATTTGTCCAATCTTCCACTTCTTGTAAGCTTCTTTTTTGTGTTTAAGATCAGCAAGGATTTCACTGTTAAGCCAAGCTGGTCGCCTGTCATATTTACTATTCTTCCTACACATCGGGATGTTTTTTTCCTGCAACCTCAATAAGGATTCTTTAAAATACAGCCAGCTCTCCTGGACTCCTTTCCCCCTCATGTTATTTTCCCAGGGGATCCTGCCCATCAGCTCCCTGAGGGAGTCAAAGTCTGCTTTTCTGAAGTCCAGGGTCTGTATTCTGCTGCTCTCCTTTCTTCCTTGTGTCAGGATTCTAAATTCGACCATCTCATGGTCACTGCCTCCCAGGTTCCCATCCACTTTTGCTTCCCCTACTAACTCTTCTCTATTTGTGAGCAGCAGGTCAAGAAGAGCTCTGCCCCGAGTTGGTTCCTCCAGCACTTGGACCAGGAAATTGTCCCCTACACTTTCCAAAAACTTCCTGGATTGTCTGTGCACTGCTGTATTGCTCTCCCAGCAGATATCAGGGTGATTAAAGTCTCCCATGAGAACCAGGGCCTGCGATCTAGTAACTTCTGCTAGTTGCCGGAAGAAAGCCTCGTCCACCTCATCCCCCTGGTCTGGTGGTCTATAGCAGACTCCCACCACGACATCATCCTTGTTGCTCACACTTGTAAACTTAATCTAGAGACTCTCAGGTTTTTCTGCAGTTTCATACCGGAGCTCTGAGCAGTCATACTGCTCTCTTACATACAATGCAATTCCCCCACCTTTTCTGCCCTGCCTGTCCTTCCTGAACAGTTTATATCCATCCATGACAGTACTCCAGTCATGTGAATTATCCCACCAAGTCTCTGTTATTCCAATCACATCATAGTTCCTTGACTGTGCCAGGACTTCCAGTTCTCCCTGCTTGTTTCCCAGGCTTCTTGCATTTGTATATAGGCACTTAAGATAACTCGCTGATTGTCCCACTTTCTCAGTCTGAGACAGGAGTCCTCCCCTCTTGCACTCTCCTGCTCGTGCTTCCTCCCGGTATCCCATTTCCCCACTTACCTCAGGGCTTTGGTCTCCTTCCCCGGTGGACCTAGTTTAAAGCCCTCCTCACTAGGCTAGCCAGCCTGCTTGCGAAGATGCTCTTCCCTCTCTTCGTTAGGTGGAGCCCGTCTCTGCCAAGCACTCCTCCTTCTTGGAACACCATCCCATGGGCGAAGAATCCAAAGCCTTCTCTCCGACACCACCTGCGTAGCCATTCGTTGACTTCCACAATTCGACGATCCCTACCCAGGCCTTTTCCCTGCACAGGGAGGATGGATGAGAACACCACTTGCGCCTCAAACTCCTTTATTCTTCTTCCCAGAGCCACATAGTCTGCAGTGATCCGCTCAAGAACATTCTGGCAGTATCATTGGTGCCCACGTGGAGAAGCAGGAAGGGGTAGCGATCCAAGGGCTTGATGAGTCTCAGCAGTCTCTCCGTCACATCGTGAATCCTAGCTCCTGGCAAGCAGCAGACCTCTCGGTTTTCTCGGTCAGGGCGGCAGATAGATGACTCAGTCTCCCTGAGGAGGGAGTCCCCAACCACCACCACCCTCCTCCTTCTCTTGGGAGCGGTGGTTGTGGAACCCCCATCCCTAGGACAGTGCATCTTGTGCCTTCCAATCGGTGGAGTCTCCTTCTGCTCCCTTCTCTCAGATGTACCATCTAGTCCACTCTCCGCATTAGTACCTGTGGAAAGAACATGAAAACGGTTGCTCATATGTATCTCCATTGCTGGTACATGGACGCTCCTCTTTCTTCTTCTGGAGGTCACATGCTGCCAAATTTCTTCACCGTCCCTCTCTGCCCTCTGCACAGCCTGCTCCGATTCTTCAGGACGTAATTATAACCAGCAAATCATAACCTTGTCTTAGACAGGGGCGGCTCTAGGATTTGCGCTACCCTAAGCAGGGCGGCACACCGCGGGGGGCGCTCTGGCGGTCGCTGGTCCCGTGGCTCCGGTGGACCTCCTGCAGACGTGCCTGTGGAGGGTCTGCTGGTCCCGCGGCTCCGGTGGACCTCCCGCAGGCACGCCTGCGGATGCTCCACCGGAGCCGCAGGACCAGCGGACCCTCCACAGGCATGCCTGCGGGAGGTCCACTGGAGCCGCCTGCTGCCCTCCCTCGGGACACTGCCCCAAGCGCGCGCTTGGCGCGCTGGGGTCTGGAGCCGGCCCTGGTCTTAGACACCTTATTTGGTGTCACTACAGGACCTTGGTTGCAACAATGTTCTATACAGTCCCAGTTCATGTCAATAACGTCACACCATCCCTCCGGAGGGTGTTGCTGTGATGGGTTCGGTCACAGAGACACCCTTGGGACTGTCACCTGATGTGCTGAAATTACCTCTGCGCCCGTTTTCCCTGATGGCTTGGGACTCCAGGACCCTGCCTTGTTGAGCCAGACATGCTAGTCTGCTGCAACATAGACCCAGGTCTGAACCACGCCCGCAAAGCTGCAGGCTTTAACTGAAAACCACTCAGCAGGTTATCTATCTCCAGCATCCAGACACCCAGTTTCCAATGGTGGAGTCAGGGTGGGGCCAGGGGCGGGGAAAGGAGCAGGGAAAGGGGCGGGGAGGCGCGAGCACCCACCTGCACCAGAGAAAGTTGGCGCCTATGCAGGACTGGCAGCCCCCTTTGTTCTGTTCCACCCCCTTTTATGGCTTTGGCACAAAGCGGGAATCTTTTGTCTCTCTGGGTCCCCACTCCTCCTTCTAAATGGAAAAGCACCAGGTTTAAGATGGATTCCAGTACCAGGTGACATGGTCACATTATGTCCTGTGAGACCCCAAGCCTTCATTCTTCCTAGCCTGACTCACACGAAGGCTTACAAGTAAACAGCTATTTATAATCAATTGTCCTGGTCAATGGGAGCCATCAAGATTCTAAACCACCATTAATGGACTTCTAGGTTCAGAGTTCAGATCCAAGGCCAAACCTGGCTATGGCTCTAAACTGGCTGTTGTTCTTGCACAATTTTAGCCCACAATGGCAGAAGTCATGTGAGAAAATCTGATCTCATGATTTTCATCCTCCTGAGCATATATCCACTGGCAGCTCATGCTCATCTGGTATGAAGATAAGAGCAATAGGCCAGTTCACACACCACACAGTTCTGTGGAACTCGTTGCCAGGGGATGGTGTGAAGGCCATATAAGTATAACTGGGTTCAAAAAAGAACTAGATACGTTCCTCTACAGCCAAAATGCTTCTGAAATAAATGTAATCAAACTTTACTAATTCTGGGTCACTGAGAACGAAAATGATGCTTAAAAATGTTGATTGGCTCTGGTTTTAAGATATGCTATTGGGTCAGTATATACAACCCTTGACTTGGGAATAGCGGAGGATAAGTGAGTTATAAAGGGAAGGGATCTCAATTTAAACCAGAAATGACTAAAATACATCTTTGACTGGATCTATGAATAAATCTATGACTGAGTTTGGACAGTACTTGCTTTTTAGGCAAAACAATGAATGATGCACTCTGAAGCTGGTATTACGTCATACATGATATGAATTGCATCATGTTATTCCTAGAAGTCATGGATGATGCAATCATAACGAAGCTTACATCACTCTGCTGAACAAATTGCCCTATATCAGCTCTAGAAATCATACAGTGTCGTGCTCTCTTATTTGTCAGTGTTTGATTTTGCAAAGGGACACATTTCTGTTTAGCCAAAGTGAGCAGAGATGCCTTGTACTTGTGTGAACAGTGCAGATAACTTCTGCTATGTTTGTGGTGAAGTGACTTTTGCATCACAAAAGCGCAGTATAAGCACTATGGTTAAGAAAGCCTATCACCTTTATTTTGGCTGCAAAATTGGAGATCAGGACAAGAGGTGGGCCCCACACATATGCTGCAACACTTGTGCAACAAATCTTCGCCAGTGGTTGAACAGGAAAAGGAAATCTATGCCTTTTGCAGTGCCAATGATTTGGAGAGAGCCAACAGATCATACCAGCAATTGTTACTTCTGCATGGTGCCTCCAGTTGGGAAAGGTGTGTCAAAGAAGAAAAAGTGGACTGTGCATTATCCAAACATTCCATCAGCTATACGCCCAGTACCCCACGGAGAAGGACTGCCGGTTCCTGATGCACCAGAATCATTCTCACTTGAGTCAGATGAGGAAAAGGAAGAGGATGAAACTTCTGGTCCTGAACCATCAATGTCACGGGACCCACATTTTCTCCCATCCTCCTCCTCTGAACCGCACCTCATAACACAAGGTGAACTGAATGACCTTGTCAAGGATTTGGAACTACCCAAGAGTAAGGCAGAGCTGTTGGGCTCCAGACTACAGCAGTGGAATCTCCTGGCAGGTGGTGTTAGGGTTTCCATGTTCCGTGACCGTCAAAAGGATCTTGTCCCACTCTTCTTCATGGAAGGTGATCTTGTAGCCTGCAACAACATCGATGGTGTGATGGCAGCCCTCAACATCGTTCACGATCCAGATGAGTGGAGACTGTTCATTGATTCATCGAAGACGAGTCTTAAAGCTGTTTTACTGCATAATGGCAATGTTTTGCCATCAATTCCAGTTGATCATGTAGTCCATATGAAGGAAACCTATGACAACATGAAACAACTTTTGAGGTGCATAAACTATGACCAACATCAGTGGCAGCTTTGTAGCGATTTGAAGGTTGTTGCTCTCTTGCTTGGTCTGCAGACTGGATACACAAAGTACTGCTGTTTTCTCTGCGAATGGGATAGTCGTGCAAGAGATTCCCACTACATCAAGAAAGATTGGCCACTCAGACAGTCATTGGAGCCTGGGAGGAAAAGTGTTCAGCATCCACCACTTGTTGAATCAAGGAAGATTTTGTTACCACCCTTACACATCAAGCTGGGTCTGATGAAAAACTTTGTCAAGGCCATTGACAAAACACAAGCAGCTTTCAAGTACCTCCGTGGAAAATTTCCAAGGTTAAGTGAAGCTAAGATAAAGGAAGGTGTCTTTGTTGGTCCTCAGATTCGTGAACTTCTTCGAGATGATGCATTTGATGATGCACTGCGTGGCAAGGAAAAGACAGCATGGAAAGCCTTCCAGTTAGTGGCAATAAATTTTCTCAGAAACAACAAGGCAGACAACTACAGGTTGTTGGTGGAAAACCTCCTCAAGGCATACAAAAGCCTTGGTTGCAACATGTCACTAAAGATACATTTTTTGCACTCTCATCTAGATTTTTTTCCACCAAACTGCGGAGCAGTGAGCGATGAGCATGGCGAGTGATTTCACCAGGACATTGCAACAATGGAGAAACGCTATCAGGACAAATGGAGCCCATCAATGCTTGCAGACTATTGCTGGACAGTGGCAAGAGATGCTCCATTTAATGAATACAAGAGACAAGCCAAGAAGCGCCAAGTAGACACTGAATAGGACTAAACTATGTACATAATAGTTTTTTGCCTTTTGTTTCATAATACATTTTATTTATATAACCCTTTTGCTGATTTTTAAAGTGTTACATAAACAGGACAGGTGAAATATTATCATGTAAAGCAACCATAAACACATGAAAAGACCTAGGTTTACAATTTATGATTAAAACTCTACTATCTACTGTGATGGAGCAAGGCCGGATGGCTACAGGAAAGTACTCAGGAACAGGTATGTTAGCCCCAGGCTAAGCAAATCCCTAGTACCATGGGAACCAAAATGGCAGTTGCTCCAGGGTAATTAAGGCACCTGGGGCCAATTAAGAACTTTCTAGAAGACACCGGAGAGAGCTACATTGATTGGAGCACCTGCAGCCAATCAGGGCAGGCTAATCAGGGCACCTGGTATAAAAAGGGGAGCTCACTCCAGTCAAGGAGGAGGAGCCAGAGGAAGGAAGTGCGTATGAGGAGCTGGGAGCCAGAGACACAAGGAACTAAGAACTGAGAGGGTGTACTACTGGAGGATTGAGGAAACACCATACAATCAAGCAGTATCAGACACCAGGAGGATCCTATGGTGAGGATAAGAAAGGTGTTTGAAGGAGGCTATGGGGAAGTAGCCCAGGGAGCTGTAGCGGTCAAGCAGCGGTTACAAGTAGCACTATAGAGACTGCTGCAATTCACAGGGCCCTGGGCTGGAACCCGGAGTAGAGGGCAGGCCCGGGTTCCCCCCAAGCCTCGCTACTCCTAATCAGACATAGGAGGAGGTGATCCAGACTGTGGGTTTCATCCAAGGGGAAGACCACTGAGGGGAGGAAATCTGCCAATAAGCGCAGGACCTACTAGAGGAGAGGAGGAACTTTGCCACACTACACAATACACATAGACATGAAATGTAAAAACTTAAATACCTTATGTCGGAGAAAAACTCAGTTCTCGCTTTTTCGTTTGGGTGCAGCAAAATCAAATACTTTATTCTTTCTTTAGTAATTACAATAGAGGGAGGGAGTGCCCTAGGACACAGGGTCGCCCCAGTCCCGGACAGGTCTCTCAACTGGTAAACAATTACAGCAAGCATTTATACCTTTGTTACAGACAACTAGCAATAATACAGACAATAATGAGCAACAACTGCATTTTGTTTATACATAAGCCATCCTGCTATCTTATTTTTCTCACTTCTAGGAGACACCAGTCTACATATTTGGTTATCAGTTGCAAGGTCGTAATAACTTTTTACACAGTTCTTTCCCTCTCGCCTCACACCATCCTCACTTCTACAAGTCTCACGTCATTAGGGTTACAGCTGGCCTAACTCTTGCTAACTATTAGCTTGACTCTTGCTAACTGACTGACATACATTAAAATCCCCTTCAAATCCTTGTTAATTCTTTCCCTACTTCCACACTTAGAAACAGTAGCCAATCAGTTGTTTTAATTGTCATATTTGAATTCAGCACATCAAAATACATAATAAATAGCACATTTTATCTCTGAAGCAGACGACTTCTAAAAAATTGTAGACCAATGTAATTTCCCTGTTCTGTTTACTCCTTCTGAAGCATCTGGCACCGATACTGGGCTCGAGAGACCATTGGTCTGATACAGTGTGGCCGTTCTTGTGTTCCTCAACCTGACTAAATTATCAGGAAGTATCTGGCCCAAAGCATTTGAAAACAATGGATTTCATTTCCTGAGGAATTAATTTCTTCAGCTTGGAATTCACTACATTTCTTTTACAATGAGTTGCATATTGTCTTTTATAACAATATCCAGCCATCGGTGTCTGGGGAATCTCTGGTTTTATTCAGTGTGAAACAGATGAGATGGCCTGTCCATTGGATTTGCTGACTTAGCACTGTTCAGTGTTTTGCTGCGCTGCTACATTGAGATCCTGAAAAAGCTAACATGCCTGCTAACTCTTCCCAAACCCTTGTGAGAGGCTCCTTTGGACAAACCCATAGTATTTGCTATTGTTTTGCTTCCCAGTGACCATTATAAAACATTCACCAGAAATGCCATTTTATTGTATCAGAGGGGTAGTCGTGTTAGGCAGCCATCTGGTCATCAGTGACTGAGTCTGAGCATTGGTCCCCCAACAGATCAGTTCCCATCTCATGGTGATGTCCAGGACACAGTAAGAACAGTAGCTATTCTGAGGGTAGGTCTATACTCACCGTCTGGGTTGACGCAGTGAGTTCGACTTCTCAGAGTTCGAACTATCGCGTCTAATCAAGACGCGATAGTTCGAACTCCCCGCGCGCACCGGTCGACTCCGGAACTCCACCACCGCGAACGGCGGCGGCGGAGTTGACCTTGGAGCTGCGGAGTTTGACCCTGCCGCGTCTGGACGGGAAAGTCAGTCGAACTAGGGTACTTCGAGTTCAGCTATGCTATTCGCGTAGCTGAACTTGCGTACCCTAGTTCGACACCCCCCCCTTAGTGTAGACCAGGCCTAAGACAGTAAGCAGCATTAATCTTAGTATTGATTTTAACCAGAAAAGACAGTCTGTAACCACCATTCTCCAACCACACCAAAAATTTGCCCATACCAAGACCAGTTTGTTACCCGTGCTCCAGCATAGTGCTAAAAAGTCACTCTCTTCACATCACTAGTGCTTCCAGTCTGATAGCTGTACTGTACAGACCTGAACATAGTCAGCCAAGTAACATGGGCCTCCAGCAATAGACTCTGATTTGTCCCTAATGGTATGGGGAAATCTCCTTCTTGGCCTCTTGTTCTGAATCTCCCTGGAGTCTGGATCGCTGTGGCTTGTTTGACACTCATTTCGTGCCTAGAGTACATGTTCAGAATACTCAATGCACCCCCTGCAATGGACTGGAGAACATTTGTCCTCAAGTTATGGGACAGATTCTTCACACCCTGCCACCAAGTTTACATGGTGCATCTCCACTGGCTGCAATGGAGCTACATTGGCGTACCAGGGTGGAGAATTGGGCCTTCTCTAGCTATCTGTTCTGGGAGCTGCCCTTCATTACAGTCCAGGGCTGGAGAAGAAGCCTCTTGCTTAGAGAACGTACAGGCAGGGGCGGCTCCAGGCACCAGCGCAGCAAGCGCGTGCCTGGGGCAGCAAGCTGCGTGGGGCGGCCTGCCGGTCGCTGTGAGGGCGGCGTTTCTGTGGGAGGTTCGCTGGTCCCGCGGTTTTGGCAGTAATTAAGCTGCAGATATGCTGAAGGCGCGGGACTGGCGGACCTCCCGCAGAACCGCCGCCAAATCCACGTGACCGGGGCAGACCTCTCGCAGAAACGCCGCCGAAGGCTGCCTGACTGCCATGCTTGGGGCAGCAAAAAACATAGAGCCCACAGTGACTGCATTCAGTAAGATGAAACTTTATTTCTTAAACTACCTTTACTTCCATGACGCAGTGGCAAAGTGACTGGCGATTGTGGATCCAATCGTGAAGGTGCCAAATGTCCTCAATTGCCAGTGAGAAATGAAGGTACACACACAACCTAGAGGTATTTATCTGTCTGAATGGATATTACAATGAGAGAGAAATTCTGCGTATCAGGGAGATGCAAAGGCAGCTGGAAATAGGATACGTATTAGGAAGGAGACCTGGGTAGGAAATGTTTTTTCTGTCCCAGGAACATCATCAAGATTTCAAAAAAAAATCATCATACTGATTCAGGATGAAAGGTCAAAATCTCAAAAAATGTGAACTGAATTCTGCCTCCTCCATGTTTGGGTCAATTGAAATGTTTTATTTTGATAACTTCAAAATATTTTCTTTTGATTTCAATCTTTTTTTTAAATGACATATTTTCCTATAACTTAACTTACATTTCAAAACAAAAAGTCATTTCAAGATCAAAAAACAGAGCTTTTCATTGAGAAAATATCAAAATGGGACATTCTGGCAATTTCAAAACTCCCTCCCCCCCAAAAATATTTGAAATGGAAAATTCCTCAAAGCTGAGCCTCTTGCCTGAAAAGTTTTGGTTCTAACAATCAGCATTTTCTGACAGAATGTCATGACCCGGACATGAACACTCTGGCCTAGAGGGTAGGAGCCGGAGTCATACCTAGTGGTCAGAGCAGGAGTTAGGGGGTCAAGCCAGGGGTCAGAGCCAGCCACCACAAGTCAAGTGAAAGCTCAGAACCAGAGTCAGAAATCTTGCCAGAGACTGTAGTCGGTGTGAGGGATCAGGAGTCATGCCAAGGGTCAGAGCTAAAGAACAGAGTCAGAGCCTGTTGTAACAGCAGGCTACATACTGCCAAGGTGCACAGACAGCTTCCTGGACTCCCTCTATGCTTAAATAGTGTGCCTGATTCAGAGATCCAGAAGGGGTGCTGCCAATGGGGTCAGCTGTGGGCAGGGTTTCCTGTGGTGCTTACCCTCCTGGTGTTTGTAGTGCATGGCTCTCAGCTCTGGCTAGCTGCATTGGTCATCTACAGCTCCCGGTTCTAGTCCAAGCATTGTGGGGGGGCTCCGGACAGCTGCTGGGCCATTGAGAGAGTGCTATCTGCGTTGCGCAGCCCAGGAAGGGGTCCTCTAAGGAGAACAAGTTCTATTTATTCACCAAACACAAGACTACAAAAGCACCTGCTGTGGCACATTCTTTCGTCAGATGAAAGAAAAGCAATGGCACGCAGACTGCGATAACGTGTACCTTCCCCTGCTGACAGCAGCCTTCTCGTGGCTGTTTTCCTCCAGCTCAGCTCCCGGAAGGTGCATGTGAGGTCAGACAGAGAAGTGTTCGTCCCTTTCTTTGCACTAGGGATTCTTGGGGGCAGGTCTCTGGCCTGTGGCACACAGGAGGTCAGACTAGATGATCCCAATGCTCATTTCTGGCCTTAGAATGTATAAATCTCTGAGACAAACCCCAGAGGAGGAATTTGGATTCACTGCTTCAGCAGCAGAGCCCACTGCTGCCCCTGTGTCAAAGTGCTTCCCACACACTGGCGCTGGCCTCTCACGACAATAGGGAGCTGAGCTGTGTGTATGGAGCACATGGGGCCTAGCACCCCTAGGGTGACCAGATGTCCCGATTTTATAGGGACAGTCCTGATATTTGGGGTTTTGTCTTATATAGGTGCCTATTACCCCCCAAACCCTGCCCCGGTTTTTCACCCTTGCTGTCTGATCACCCTAATCACCCCTTTGACTGGAAACTTACCTGAATGTTCCTATTAGCCTTTCCCGAGCCTCCTGAGTGAAAACCACTGGCATTCCCTGCAGGGTTCTGCAGCCCGAGAGAACTGAAATGACTTTCATTCTCCTGTAGCTATCTGATCCAGCTGTGCAGAAGATCCCTGACCATCACGGAACGACAGGGCCTGGCATCTCATGGAGCCACCCGCACCTCTGCTGAGTGAGTACCAAGCAGATGTAGGGCACTGGCCAGCCAGAACAGGAGCGTTTGGCCCAGTGATGACCGCCGGAGCCAGGCACACAAGGATCAGGCTCACCGATTGAACACAGGGCAAATGATCGGAACCTAGGACTATCTGACGAGGGACAGTGAGTCGTGCACTACTTTGTTTACACCTGCTAAGTAAGTCTGGGTTCAACCATTCCCCCTGCAGACAGGACATGGGCAGCACAGTGAAAAGGGTGTGTGCCATGTGTCCAGTATCACAATGGCAGGGAAAGAACCAGAAGGGCTATTACATCATCTCCCACTCAGCCCTACTCAGGAGGAAGGGTAGCGGAATTTGTCCTGAGGACGTTCACAGCCACCGGAGATACTTGCCATGCATCTGCCAGGATGAGAAAAGATTGGTCACTTCTGCTTAGGGTTACCAGATAGCAACTGTGTAAAAACGTGCCAGGGGTTGCAGGGTAATAGGTGCCTATATAAGAAAAAGTCCCAGAAAACGGGATGTCCCTTTAAAAATGAGACATCTGGTCACCCTACTTTCGCTGGACCCCAGATGTGACTATTCCTGCCACAGGGATGGAGGGGATGGGCAGCCTGCCAGCAATTAACTACCTAGAAGAGAACAGACTCTTTGCCTGGGCAGGTTCTGTTCTTTGCCTGCTGGGGTTGGGACATTCAGGGCTCATGTTTTCAAGGGTTTCTCCACAACTACTGGAGCTGTTTGTTTCTTGCATTTGTTTCTTAACGGAGGCGGAGCTGTTCTGGTGATCACCTGACTCCAGCAGCTGAGGCGCAAAGGAAGAGACCAAATGCTGCAGGAGCTGACACCACTGCACACTCAGTGGGGGGAAGTTCCCACAGGCCCCATACAGCTCTCTTTGAAGCTAATGGAGAGGCTGCAGCTGCCTCAGATGGGATCAGTTGACTCCTGCTGACTGGAGTTTATGATGCAGAGTGGTTTTAAAAGCACATTTCTCATGACCACTCTCCTTCCCGGTCCCGTGCCGCCTGCACACAGGACTGAGAACTCAGTGGAGTAGACAGGGATTACTGAGCAATGGTGCTATTTATAACTAGCTGCTCTTTTAATATTTTTCCAGCCAATGATTGGTTCTGCTGTTTGCTGAGAGATAAAGAGACCATTTTTGCTACATGGGGGGTTATTTTTAAACTCTGATGCAGATGGAAGTCGTGAGAGGGCAAGAGACACTGAGAGAGCCCACAGTCTCTTGCTTTTGGCTTTCTTTGCTCAGGACAGTCAGACACTGGAAGGGGAAATACGAGAGGATACTGGCAAAGGCGGGAGGGTTTCCAAGGAGGAGATGCTGCCAGGAAGGAGAGAGGAAGTTGGAGGTTTCAGGAAAAGCACTGTTTTTTCTAAAGCAATAACAACACTCAGCACCCAGGAGTCAGGCCAGCCAGGACATGAGTTCCAGCACTTTTCATTAGCTTCACAAGCAGCAGAAATACCAAGCTCACATTGTGCATGCTCAAGGACCAACTCTGAGCATTAGCCTATCTGCTTCAATGCTAACTTTACATCATCGTATTTGCATAGTCTCTGCAATTCTCCTAAGGTCACCTCTTCCTCTAGCAGGATCTCAAGAGCATGACATTTTACTGAGAGGGCACCTAGGACACAGCAAGATTGATTAGTCCATGGGGGCAAAGTCAGGAGCAGAACCCAGGATACCTGTCTTCAAATCCCATTCTCCAACCACTAAGCCATGTGGCCTTGGAAACTGGGCAGCTCCTTTTATGCTTCCCAAGGCTGCATTGTGGCATCTAAAGCTGCTGTCAGCATGTCAGTTCTCTTGCAGTTGGTGAGACTCTCACACAAAGATTCTCCTGCATCCTGAAGTAGCCTCAGTGTCACCAGATGGCCAGGGCATTGCTCCCTCCAAGGGGGAGAGGCATCTCAAGCAACAAGTCCCACCCCAAATCCCTCCTTCAGTCCTAGCTTCTAACCCCAGAATCGCTGGATTCACCCTCTCTGCTCATTCCTCTGATCCTGATCCAGGCCTGAGCAGAGCAAGGAGCTTCAAGTGAATGGGGAGGAGGTGTAGAGGGGAGCAGGGGTGCAGAAGGGGTCAGGCATTGTAGCTTAGTTCTGGGGATAGCACTGGCACCAGATGAGAGTCCAGCGGAGAGAGTCCAGCAGAGGGCAACAAAAATGATTAGGGGGCTGGAGCACATGACTTATAGAATCATAGAATCATAGAATTCAAGATCAGAAGGGACCATTATGATCATCTAGTCTGACCTCCTGCAAGATGCAGGCCACATAAGCCGATCCACCCACTCCTTAAGCAAGCGACCCCTGCCCCATGCTTCGGAGGAAGGCGAAAAACCTCCAGGGCCACTGCCAATCTACCCTGGAGGAAAATTCCTTCCCGACCCCAAATATGGCGGTCAGCTGAACCCCGAGCATGCGGGCAAGACTCTCCAGCCAGACCCTCTGGAAAAAGGCTAACAATATCCTATCATTGACCCATTGTACTAATTACCAGTGTGGCACTTTATTGACCTATTGACTAAGCCAGTTATCCTATCATACCATCCCCTCCATAAACTTATCTAGCTTAATCTTAAAGTCATGGAGGTCCTTCGCCCCCACTGTTTCCTTTGGTAGGCTGTTCCAGAATTGCACTCCTCTGATGGTTAGAAACCTTCGTCTAATTTCAAGCCTAAATTTCCTGACTGACAATTTATATCCGTTTGTCCTCGTGTCCACATTAGCACTGAGCTGAAATAATTCTTCTCCTTCCTGGTATTTATCCTCTGATATATTTAAAGAGTGCAATCATATCTCCTCTTATCCTTCTTTTGGTTAAAGAAAACAAACCGAGCTCCTCAAGTCTCCTTTCATACGACAGGCTTTCCATTCCTCGGATCATTCTAGTGGCCCTTCTTTGTACCCGTTCCAGTTTGAATTCATCCTTCTTAAACATGGGAGACCAAAACTGCACACAATACTCCAAATGAGGTCTTACCAACGCCTTATATAACAGGACTAGCACCTCCTTATCCCTACTAGAAATACCTCGCCTAATGCATCCCAAGACCGCATTAGCTTTTTTAACGGCCACATCACATTGCCTACTCATAGTCATCCTACGATCAACCAGGACTCCTAGGTCCTTCTCCTCCTCTGTTACTTCCAACTGGTGCGTCCCCAGCTTATAACTAAAGTTCTTGTTAGTCATCCCTAAATGCATAACCTTACACTTCTCACTATTGAATTTCATCCTGTTACTAATACTCCAGTTTACAAGGTTGTCCAAATCTCCCTGGAGGATATCCTGATCCTTTTCCGAATTTGCAATACCTCCCAACTTGGTGTCATCCGCAAACTTTATCAGCCCACTCCTACTCTTGGTTCCCAGGTCAGCGATAAATAGATTGAATAAAATCGGACCCAAAACCGAACCTTGAGGAACTCCACTGGTAACCCCCCTCCAACCCGACAGTTCCCCCTTCAATACGACCCTCTGCAGTCTCCCCTTTAACCAGCTCCTTATCCACCTCTGGATTTTCATTTCGATCCCCATCTTTTCCAATTTAACCAGTAATTCCTCATGCGGTACCGTATCAAAAGCCTTACTGAAATCAAGATATATTAGATCCACCGATTTCCCTTGTCTAAAAATCTGTTACTTTCTCAAAGAAGGAGATCAGGTTGGTTTGCACGATCTACCTTTCGTAAATCCATGCTGTAATTTGTCCCAGTTGCCATCGGCCTCAAGGTCCGTAACCACTCGCCTTTAAAATTTTTCCATGACTTTGCAGACCACCGATGTGAAACTCCCAGGCCTATAGTGACCCGGGTCACTTTTTTTCCCCTTCTTGAATATAGGAACTATATTAGCTAATCTCCAGTCAAACGGTACAACCCCCGAGTTTAGAGATTTATTAAAAATCATCGCTAACGGGCTTGCAATTTCACTCGCCAATTCCCTTAATATTCTAGGATGAAGATTGTCCGGGCCCCCCGATTTACTTCCGTTTAGCTGTTCAAGTTTGGCTTCTACCTCAGATACCGTAATGTCTACCCCCATATCTTCATTCCCATCAGTCCCTCTATCACTATTCCTTAGCCCTTCATTAGCCTCATTAAAGACCGAGGCAAAATATTCGTTTAGATATTGTGCCATGCCAAGATTATCCCTAATCTCCACTCCGTTTAAAGTTTTAAGCGGTCCCACTTCTTCCTTCTTGGTTTTCTTCCTATTTAAATGGCTAAAAAACCTTTTGCTATTGGTTTTAATCCCCTTCGCTAGGTCCATCTCCACCCGGCTCTTTGCCTTTCTCACTGCTTCCCTACACCCTCTGACCTCAATAAGGTAGGTTTCTTTGCTGATCCCTCCCATTTTCCACTCCTTGTACGCTTTCTGTTTTTTCTTAATCACCCCTCTAAGATGCTTGCTCATCCAACTCGCTCTAAAACTGCTACCTACGAGCCGTTTTCCATTTCTCGGGATACATGCCTCTGACAACTCCTGCAACTTCAACCTGAAGTAACCCCAGGCATCATCTGCCTTTAGATCCCTAAATATGTTAGTCCAATCCACTTCCCTAACTAGTCGCCTTAATTTAGTAAAGTTAGCCCTTTTGAAATCGTAAACCTTAGTCTCAGATGCAATTTTGATTATCCTCCCATTTATTTTGAAACTAATTAGCTCATGATCACTCGAGCCAAGGTTGTCCCCTACAACTATTTCCTCAACAAGGTCCTCGTTACTCACCAAAATCAGATCTAAAATGGCATCCCCCCTCGTCGGTTCAGCAACTACTTGATGAAGGAATTCATCAGCTATCACGTCTAGGAAAAGCTGAGCCCTATTATTATTACTAGCATTTGTTTCCCAATCTATATCCGGGAAGTTAAAATCCCCCATGATCAAACAGTTCCTATTAGTATTTAACTCCTTAAAAACATTAAAGAGCTCTCTATCCATATCCAGGCTAGATCCCGGCGGTCTATAGCACACCCCAATTACTATCCCAGGGGAGGCTCTAGTAGTTTTCTTCCCCAATGTGACCATTGCCCAAACAGACTCCGTATTATCCATTGCATTGCTAGTTATTTCGTTACATTTCACCTCATTATTGACATACAATGCTACTCCCCCACCTTTACCTTTGCATCGGTCTTTCCTAAACAGCACATACCCTTCCATACCTGTACTCCAGTCATGGCTACCGTTCCACCATGTTTCGGTTATTCCTACGATATCCGGTTTCAATTCCCGGACCAGGAGCTCCAGTTCCTCCATTTTGTTACCTAAGCTTCTCGCATTGGTGAACAAACATCCTAATTTTTGCTGTTTGGCTTCTCTCACCTTTGTTACCCAACTTGGTAGGGACACAGTACTACCAGTATGACCTGTTGATGTAGTATCCGTCCCCCCCATCTTCCTTACACCTAACCGTCCCCCTCTGGCTATATCTGTTGTTCTCCTGTTGTTCTCACTCCCAATGTATAAATTTGGCGTGGAGAGCACCTGGACCTCTCCCAACCGTCTCCCCACAGTGTCTAGTTTAAAGCTCTTTTAATCAGATGAGCCAGCCTTCCTCCTAGAAGTCTACTTCCTTCCCTACTTAGGTGGAACCCATCCCGTGAGAACAGTTGTCTGTCCCCAAAAGCCTCCCAGTGCCCATACATCCCAAAGCCCTCCTTGTAACACCATCCCTCAGCCAACTATTAATCGTCACGATCCTGTCACCCCTTTGGCGCCCTTCCCTAGGGACAGGTAGGATCCCACTGAAGATCACCTGAGCCTCAATTTCCTTGAGCGTCTTGCCCAACCTGGCATAGTCTCCCTTGATCCTCTCTAGCGAGAATCTAGCTGTGTCATTCGTTCCTACATGAAGGATGATCAAAAGGTTCTTACCTGCTCCTCTTAGGATCCTTTTCAACCTCAGGTCCACATCCCTTATTTTAGCGCCCGGTAGACAGCACACCCTTCTGTTCTCTGGATCGGCCCTGGTCACAGGCCTGTCCAACCTTCTCAGTATGGAATCCCCAATCACGTAGACCTGCCTTTGCCTGGGGACAGTGCGGTCCTCTAACCTATCCTCCGTCCCCGCTGGTTGCAAGCTCCTTTCATTCCTATCATTCCTTGTGGTTCCCGTTAAGCCATCCTGTATCCTCCCTTGGCCCACACTTGGTGCTGCCTCCATGGACTCCTCCCCTCTTTCTATCGGACTAGCCGCTCTTCTCTTTTTCCTTGGCCTCCCACTGTCAGCTACCACCTGCTTTACCCCCTCCTCATTCTCCAGACCTTCGAACCTGTTCCTTAGCTCTATTTCTCCCTCACTGGCTCTCCTTTTTCTCGGCCTGCTTCTCACGGTCACAGGCTTCCACCGCCCATCTTCCTCATCCGGCGGTCCCCCCTCACTGGCCTTAGCCCCTGCTTCCCCCTGTACCCCTGGGCATTCCCCTTCAGTCACTGCTTGCCATTGCTCCATCATCTGCTCGAACCCCCTTCTATGCTCTACCAGGGTTTCTACCTGCAGCTCTAGGCCTTATGAGGAGAGGCTGAGGGAACTGGGATTGTTTAGTCTGCAGAAGAGAAGAATGAGGGGGGATTTGATAGCTGCTTTCAACTACCTGAAAGGGGGTTCCAAAGAGGATGGATCTAGACTGTTCTCAGTGGTAGAAGATGACAGAACAAGGAGTAATGGTCTCAAGTGGCAGAGGGGGAGGTTTAGGTTGAACATTAGGAAAAACTTTTTCACTAGTAGGGTGGTGAAGAACTGGAATGGGTTACCTAGGGAGGTGGTGGAATCTCCTTCCTTAGAGGTTTTTAAGGTCAGGCTTGACAAAGCCCTGGCTGGGATGATTTAGTTGGGTTTGGTCCTGCTTTGAGCAGGGGGTTGGACTGGATGACCTCCTGAGGTCCCTTCCAACCCTGAGATTCTATGATTCTATGATTCTATGAAATCTATAGTGACAGTGCCATCTAGCAAGTGCCAGTGTGAAATAACAACCTACAGATCAGGACAAACTGCCCAGGACAGCAAAAAAAGGCACCTGCTGGGGGCAGGGGGTGTCTCACACTTTTTCCACCTGGAAAAAACATTGGCATTCTTCCCCAAGAAACAGCTTTGAGGGCTGCCCAGAATTGACTGGCAGAGGTGGCACTTCTGCAAATGATCATTCCCTGATGGGCAAGGGATGCTTGGGTGGTTGCTTGAGAAAGAGGGCAGCCTCATACCAAGATCTGTGACCTACTAACATGGCACTAATTTCTCCAAGGAGCTAACATGCAGGAAGCATGGCCTGTGCAATAGCTGCAGAGTGTGCTGGAAATGCAGGAGCGGGCTGGAATCAGCAGGCAGCACATATGGGCACAAGACAAGAATAAACTCTCCTGAGTGGAACAAGAATGATCACTGAAACAAATGCACTCCCCATGCAGCGCTTAAGGCCAAAGGTGCTGAGGAGTTCTGGTGATGGAATCCCACATCTGCAGCTGGAATTGGCTCCATTCGTCCTGAATTAGGGTTGTTCTAACTTGTCACTGGCATGTATTTTTTTTAAAGATTTCGTCATTGTTTCTACCTCTAGAGCAGCACTGACAACACCGCTCTTAAACACAAAGGCTCTACACCACCACCGCAGAAGAAAGAAATGAAAAAGTACCCTTGTCAAATACGAGTACTGAATTGCTTGCTACAGTTATGCACGTTTTTGAATAAACACCAAATTCCTTCCCTTCCAGTACATGGGCCCAAGCGTGGAACGCTGTATTTAACGGCGCATCCAGTGAGAGAAAATTATTCCAAAGTAACTTAGTCATCAATTGATGGGAAAATGTGTGCAATAAAGGAACGGTGAATATGATCTTGCCAGCTCTTGAATGCTTGTTTTGTGTCTGCCAGCCTGATTCATGGATCTATTTTTGCCATTTTACCTGGGATAAATTTGTTGATTTCAAGAATAAATCAGGAGTAACACAGTGGTGAGTCAGATGTACATTATAAACTGCACCCTGGCTTTCCCTGACCCCCAGTGAGTGGAGAAGTGGGCTCTGGGGGGCACAGGGATCAGAAAAGGTAGTGGAAGGAAAGAAAGTGCAAATTTGAAGAAATCATACCATTCTGCAGGCATGTGTCAATACCATCCAAAGTCTGGCAGGAACCCAGGCAGGCAGGCTGTATCTCGCCATCCACCCAGCTGATGGACAGGCTGTCAGGCTCCATGGGATTCCTGGCTTCCCAGGTCAGGTGGTCATGGAGCTGGGCTCCCAGGCTCCCTGGCCTGCACAGCTCATGAGCTGCCCTGCTCCACAGCACCCCAGGTTGCTTGACTTGCAGGCTATCAAGTTCTTGGTGCCATCCACCTTCCCAGCAGCCCAGCTCTCAGGATTCCCAGCTTGCAGGGTTCTGGAATGCCCAGCTCCTAGCTCCCTGGGGACACCGTCAGGCACCCAGCTACCCAGGGAGCCAGAGTTCTCTCCTGTCATCAGCCCTGGGGTTTCCCTCCCCCATCCCATCTATGACACAGAAGGAAGGGGCAGCACATGAGACGGGGCTGGCAGTAGTGGCACCAGTGTGTTGCCGAATCAGCATGTTCCCTTTCAGGCAACATTTTCAGATTCAATGTTTTGTTCCAATTCAGAACAAAACAAAATCTCGAACACTCAGAACTTCCTGTGGGATGGAAATTCGGTGTCCCTGCCAGCTTGGCTCAGCCAGGATATTTTGCATCCCAAACAAAATCTTTCTGTGCAAGTTTGGTTGCACGAGCTCTGTCAAGAGCTGGCTTACCACAGAGTGAAACCTTTCCTGCCCATGTCACAGGATGCCCCTTGGAAGGGGCTAAGCTGGCTTTTTATAGTCCTGTTTTTGCCCTCTAAGTGTCTTTGTTGATACTCACCAAATACTTGTTAATTGGTTTATATTTGTACGGCATTTTGCAAACGCAACGTGTTATGTAAGTGCTGAGGGTTATGAGGAATGATTGGCTGGCCCTGTGTGTGTGTGTAATTAGCTTTGGGTGTGTATCCCTTTACTTGTACTCTTGTGCCTCTGTAAGTATCTAGTACTGTGTCCTCCCACCATGTGTTTAAATACGGGTTGTTCCCCCTATGTCTGGACGCGCACATTTGTGCCTGGGTGCCCCTGAAGCTGTATGTCAGATGTGTGAGTGCCCCCTTGGCTGTATTTGGGTGCATGCCCATGCATCTGTTCCTCTGGGGGTGTATCCTGGCTGCATACATGTGCCCGTGTGTGTGTGCGCGTGCACACACCCATGCAGTGTATACTGCTGGGTGTCTTGGCATGTGACTAGTGTTTCCTGCTCCCTGTGGGAGTGGGAACCAGACTCGCCCCACGTGGACAGGGTCCAACAGCCAGGGTTCATTCATGAAGAGTGTTGACTAAGGAGCTGTTCTATCCAAGGCAGAGGGTTCAGATGCTGCCAACACTGTCTGTGCTTGCTCCAATAACCCGGCTCCCAGCCAGCTCTCCCCAGAAACCTTTTGCAAAGGCTTTGGTAGTACATCCAGGAGAGCTTTATGGAGATTTCCGCTCCATCCCCATACACGTTAACAGACTTTTCCAGTAGCTGTACTGGCCGAGAATGCCAGGGCAAATTAATCATTAAACCCGCTTGCTTTTAAACCATGTGTAATATTTACAAAGGTACACTCACCAGAGATCCCTTCTCCGCCTTAAGGGTCCGGGAGCATGCCTTGGGTGGGTTTGGGAGTTACTGGCTCCAGGTTCAGGGTGAGAAACATATCTTGGCTGTTGGGGAAACCGGTTTCTCCGCTTCCTTGCTGTGAGCTATCTTCAATCTCTTCATCATCATCTTCCTCGTCCCCAAAACCTGCTTCCATGTTGCGTGAATCTCCATTGATGGAGTCAAAGCACAGGGTTGGGGTAGTGGTGGCTGCACCCCCTAGCATGGCATGCAGCTCATCATAGAAGCGACATGTTCGGGGCTCTGATCCAGAGCAGCCGTTTGCCTCTCTGGTTTTTTGGTAGGCTTGCCTGAGTTCCTTAATTTTCACGCAGCACTGCTTTGCGTCCCTGTTATGGCCTCTGTCCTTAATGCCCTTTGAGACTTTTTCTAATGTTTTGGCACTTTGTTTACTGGAACGGAGTTCAGCTAGCACGGATTCGTCTCCCCATATGGAAAGCAGATCCCGTACCTCCTGTTCGGTCCATGCTGGAGCTCTTTTGTGATCCTGGGACTCCATCATGGTTACCTGTGCTGATGAGATCTGCACTCACCTGTATCTTGCCATGCTGGCCAAACAGGAAATGAGATTCAAAAGTTCACAGGCCTTTTCCTGTCTACCTGGCCACTGCATCTGAGTTGAGAGCGCTGTCCAGAGCGGTCACAATGGAGCACTCTGAGATAGCTCGCGGAGGTCAATACTGTCGAATTGCATCCACACTACCCCAAATTCGACCTGGCAAGGCCGATTTCAGCGCTAAGCCCCTCGTTGGAGGTGGAGTAAAGAAATCAATGTAAAGAGCCCTTTAAGTCGAAAAAAAAGGCTTCGTCGTGTGGATGGGTCCAGGCTTAAATCGAGGTAACGCTGCTAAATTTGACCTAAAAACGTAGTGTAGACCAGGCCCCAGTGATTTAGGCAGGAATTGGATCGACAGTGAAACTTACAAGGGCAACTGGCTGAACAGCTATGGCTCTTAACAAGCATCTTAATTGTCAATTAGCCACTTATTGGGGTAACCGGTTTTATGAATAAATGTTGTTTCATTCATAAAACTTTACTTATGAAGTTACATTAATAAAGTGAACAATTAAAAACAATTTCATTCATCAGTTCTACAAGGGCAGGGGAGTAGACTTCAAAGTGATGACCAGAGTGGCTAGAAGAGGCATTGTGGGACACTTCCTGGAGGCTGATCAGAGCGCATTAATAGACCAGGGCATCCAAACTGGCACTGTGGTGCTCCAGCCGGGGCACAGCAAGATCTATGTTTCTCGTGGAGGTGGATTACCAGGGGCGCTCCAGCCGCGGAGTCTGAGCGCTCTACGTGCCTTGACAGTGTGGACACCTCAGGAGTTAGGGTGCCCGGGGCTGATTTAATGCACTCCAACTTGGTCCTCAGAGAGACAAGACCTAAGAGAGACTGATATTTTGCCTCCAAAATTGCACACAGACAATCCAGGAAGTTTTTGGAAAGTGTAGGAGACAATTTCCTGGTCCAAGTGCTGGAGGAACCAACTAGGGGCAGAGCTCTTCTTGACCTGCTGCTCACAAACTGAGAAGAATTAGTAGGGGAAGCAAAAGTGGATGGGAACCTAGGAGGCAGTGACCATGAGATGGTTGAGTTCAGGATCCTGACACAAGGAAGAAAGGAGAGCAGCAGAATATAGACCCTGGACTTCAGAAAAGCAGACTTTGACTCCATCAGGGAATTGATGGGCAGGATACCCTGGGAGAATAACATGAGGGGAAAAGGAGTCCAGGAGAGCTGGCTGTATTTTAAAGAATCCTTATGGAGGTTGTAGGAACAAACCATCCCAATGTGTAGAAAGAATAGTAAATATGGCAGGCGACCAGCTTGGCTTAACAGTGAAATCCTTGCCAATCTTAAACACAAAAAAGAAGCTTACAAGAACTGGAAGATTGGACAAATGACCAGGGAGGAGTATAAAAATATTGCTCAGGCATGCAGGAGTGAAATCAGGAAGGCCAAATCACACTTGGAGTTGCAGCTAGCAAGAGATGTTAAGAGTAAGAAGAAGGGTTTCTTCAGGTATATTAGTAACAAGAAGGTCAAGGAAAGTGTGGGCCCCTTACTGAATGAAGGAGGCAACCTAGTGACAAAGGATGTGGAAAAAGCTCATGTACTCAATGATTTTTTTGCCTCTGTCTTCACGAACAAGGTCAGCTCCCAGACTACTGCACTGGGCAGCACAGTATGGGGAGGAGGTGACCAGTCCTCTGTGGAGAAAGAAGTGGTTCAGGACTATTTAGAAAAGCTGGATGAGCACAAGTCCATGGGGCTAGATGCACTGCATCCGAGGGTGCTAAAGGAGTTGACGGATGTGATTGCAGAGTCATTGGCCATTATCTTTGAAAACTCATGGTGATCAGGGGAGGTCCTGGATGATTGGAAAAAGGCTAATGTAGTGCCTATTTTT
This sequence comes from Mauremys reevesii, assembly GCF_016161935.1. Lineage (NCBI taxonomy): Eukaryota > Metazoa > Chordata > Testudines > Geoemydidae > Mauremys > Mauremys reevesii. Next base: position 59,222,414 of record NC_052631.1, on the reverse strand, counting down.
AAAAAAGGGAAGAAGGAGAATCCAGGGAACTACAGGCCAGTCAGCCTCACCTCAGTCCCTGGAAAAATCATGGAGAAGATCCTCAAGGAATCAATTCTGAAGCACTTGGAGGAGAGGAAAGTGATCAGGAACAGTCAGCATGGATTCACCAAGGTCAAGTCATGCCTGACTAACCTAATTGCCTTCTATGAGGAGATAATTGGGTCTGTAGATGAGGGGAAAGCAGTGGATGTGTTATTCCTTGACTTTAGAAAAGCTTTTGATATGGTCTCCTACAGTATTCTTGCCAGCAAGTTAAAGGAGTATGGGCTGGATAAATGGACTATAAGGTGAATAGAAAGCTGGCTAGATCATCAGGCTGAATGGGTAGTGATCAATGGCTCTCCACGTCTAGTTGGCAGCTGGCTTCAAGCGGAGAGCCCCAAGGGTCGGTGCTGGGGCCGGTTTTGTTCAATATCCATGATCTGGCGGATGGTGTGGATTGCACCATCAGCAAGTTTGCAGATGACACTAAACTGGGAGGAGTCGTAGATATGCTGGAGGGTAGGAATAGGATACAGAGGGACCTAGACAAATTATAGGATTGGGCCAAAAGAAATCTGATGAGGTTCAACAAGGACAAGTGCAGAGTCCTGCACTTAGGATGGAAGAATCCCATGTATTGCTACAGACTGGGGACCGAATGGCTAGGCAGCAGTTCTGCAGAAAAGGACCTAGGGGTTACAGTGAATGAGAAGCTGGATATGAGTCAACAGTGTGCCCTTGTTGCCAAGAAGGCTAACAGCATTTTGGGCTGTATAAGTAGGGGTACTGCCAGCAGATCGAGGGACATGATCATTCCCCTCTATTCGACATTGGTGAGGCCTCATCTGGAGTACTGTGTCCAGTTTTGGGCCCCACACTACAAGAAGGATGTGGAAAAATTGGAAAGAGTCCAGTGGAGGGCAACAAAAATGATTAGGGGGCTGGAGCACATGATTTATGAGAAGAGGCTGAGGGAACTGGGCTTATTTAGTCTGCAGAAGAGAAGAATGAGGGGGGATTTGATAGCTGCTTTCAATATCTGAAATGGGGTTCCAAAGAGGATGGATCTAAACTGTTCTCAGTGGTAGTAGATGACTGAACAAGGAGTAATGGTCTCAAGTTGCAGTTGGGGAGGTTTAGGTTGGATATTAGGAAAAACTTTTTCACTAGGAGGGTGGTGAAGAACTGGAATGGGTTACCTAGGGAGGTGGTGGAATCTCCTTCCTTAGAGGTTTTTAAGTCAGGCTTGACAAAGCCGTGGCTGGGATGATTTAGTTGGGGATTGGTCCTGCTTTGAGCAGGGGGTTGTACTAGGTGACCTCCTGAGGTCCCTTCCAACCCTGATATTCTATGATTCTATGAAGAGGAGAAAGGAAGGCCTGATTGGATTTCTTTGTTCTTTCTTGTGTTTAATCAATAATCTTTCAATTTAAATGAATGCTTTGGGGTGTTTGCCAAGTAACAGAGTAAAACCAAGCACTCTGATTAAAAATAATCCTGAGCTGACCTAGTGCTGTTTAATGTTGGCCAGAGAGACAATTTATAAACACCTTTCAGTCTTTGGGCCTTTGATCTATTCAACAGTCTCTCTCATTGTGAATTGATACTCTGACCACCCAGGAAGAAAGCATCCCACAAAAATTGTGGCACTAAAAAGACACATGCTAAGCTCTGCCATGAGGCTGCCACTTGTTTATAACTATAGTGCAACAGCAGGACAACAAAGCACTGCACAAAGTACTAAAAGTTCAAGACTCTGAGGAAGCTTCCCCAGCTAGGAAATTGCAGAGAGCCTGCAACACTGAATGCACTGGAGAAGCAGATGCAAGTTGCACAGCATCATCTGCTTAGCAGAGTTGTTTGTAACCCAGGGCAAGAACATGGAGTCCAGGAGCCGGTGTACTGGGACATGGGAGGAGAACAGCAAACACAACAGCACATGTACAGAAGGAGTGTTGCAAAAGCAGTCCCACTTGTTGCAGACCTTGCAAACCAGTTTAGCAACAAGCAACAGGCAGCCCAGGCGATAGCACTAGGCAACGGGCCATGTCCACTGTACGGATTGATGGGGGGGTGGTTCATGGCACAGTGATTTCCTTATGGATCCGGATCATGCGGATAATTGTTCAGTGCATTTCCTCAGCTGATGTGGTGCAGTACAGATCAGTGCATTAGCTGTGCCCAGCGTGCCTGTGTGCACTCTCAGCGGGGCATCCCTGCTGCTCTAAAAACCTCTGGCACTGCTCATCCAACAGCTACCTGCAGCTATTAGGCCAGTGTTTCCCTGGTTGTTCCCCTCGACCTGCCGCCTGCCTGATGCGAATGGCCCGGGCACAGACAACTTGCCATACTCACGGATCTGTGCCAATGTGGCAGTTGGCTCCTGTTTGCTGTCACTAGCATCATCGTCATAGCCCTTGCTGAGGTTCCTGGGCAGACTGGCCAGATGTCCCTTGATCTGGCATCCATATAGCTCCTAAGGCTGCTCTCTGCTCTGGTGTGAATTGAAGGGCAGCTCCTGGGCAGTGCACTTCGGCTTGTACTGCCTCCCCATCCGGTGAGTAGCCAGGGGATCCCATAGTATCAGCTTTCTTCACCATGGCACACCCCAGTGTTTGTATCCATGTGCTCATGGTGCGCTCTCTCACTGCAGTGAGTGTCCACTCCAGTGTTCACCTGTGTGCCGGGGGGCACGGTTCCCACGGACCAGTGATTTGTGGTGCTGCATGTTCCATGGGGATGATCAGCTCCCTGGGGGGCTTGTCTCCTCTCTCTTCCTTCCCTCCTCCCCCCTGCACAACCCATGGGATAATACCCTATTTCAGTCAATGTGAGTTACTTGTACCCTGCAGGGAGAGAATCGGGCTCCGAAGCTAGCCATGGTCTGGGATACAAGTGGAGCAATTCCTCTGATGTTTTAGCAACCTGAGGATCCATCGCTTGGGGCAGCAAAATTCTTCCCCCAAGTCTCCTGAAATACATTTCCCAAACAATCTACAAATTGGCACAGCCACATCACTGATCAATATCAATAGGTGGATGCCGAGCTTCACATTCCCTCTCCAAAGGGCAGTGAGGATGGGTGCCTGCAATCCTGGGGACGGGTGACGAGCATCTCCAAAGCAGCAGGAGGGGAACGTTTGGGGCTGGTAAGGAGGCCTTTTGTTCCATCAGAAAAGCCATCCTCACAGCTAGACACTAAGACCTCTGGGTTGTCAAAGGGTTACTTGGGGATCTAGTGACACAAACCTTGGCAGCTGCTTCCCTAGCACCTCTACACTGGAGCGGGGCAGAGCCTGGAATTCAGAATCTCCGAAGCACCAGGCTGAGAAGATGCAAGGAGCAGGAAACGGGGCATCCAGACTTCTAAAATTAGCTCCAAGGCTTTGGAAAGGCCCATGGAACGCTCTCTCCTGAGCACAGCTGTAAGTTCTGAGTACAGCAGCCTTCCCTTCAAACAGCAGGAACTGGCCAAGATGTTAGTACGGTCAGAGGCCTGCATAAACATTTCGCTTAATAAAGCCCTCTGGGTGAACACAGTGTACCCTGCCTTCAGACAGCAAAAATGCGGGGGAAACATCTGTGACCCCGCCCTGCCTACTGGCCCTCCATCCAAATTTGCAGGGAAATAGCGACACCTTGTGGCAGATGGTCAATATGATGCCATTTTTTTATGCCCTTGAATTTTCTCCACAGTTCTAGAGCAGGCTGGAGTCCAGACAAACAGAACGCAACTGCCCTCTATGATTCCAAGTTGAACCCTGAACTGAATCTGTCCTACCTGTTCCACTTCTGCTACAGAATCCGAGATTTCCATTACATTGGCACACCAGCAGCTAGTGGAGATAGAATCATAGACTCAGAAGATTAGGGTTGGAAGAGACCTCAGGAGGTCATCTAGTCCAACGCCCTGCTCAAAGCAGGACCAATCCCAACTAAATCATCTCAGTCAAGGCTTTGTCAAACCAGGCCTTAAAAACCTCTAAGGATGGAGATTATACCACCCTCCTAGGTAATCCATTCCAGTGATTCACCACCCTCCTAGTGAAATAGTGTTTTCTAATATCCAACCTAGACCTCCCCCACTGCAACTTGAAACCCTTGCCCCTTGTTCTGTCATCTGCCACCACTGAGAAGAGGCTAGCTCCATCCTCTTTGGAACCCCCCTTCAGGTAGTTGAAGGCTGCTATAAATTCCCCCCTCACTCTTCTCTTCTGCAGACTAAACAAGCCCAGTTCCCTCAGCCTCTCCTCAAAAGTCATGTGCCCCAGCCCCCTGATCATTTTCGTTGCCCTCCGCTGGACTCTCTCTAATTTGTCCACATACTTTCTGTGGTGGGGGGCCCAAAACTGGACGCAATACTCCAGATGTGGCCTCACCAGTGCCGAATAGAGGGGAATAATCACTTCCCTCAATCTGCTGGCAATGCTCCTACTAATAGAGTCCAATATGCTGTTGGCCTTCTTGGTAACAAGGGCACACTGTTGACTCATATCCAGCTTCTGGTCCACTGTAATCCCCAGTCCTTTTCTGCAGAACTGCTGCTTAGCCAGTCGGTCCCCAGCCTGTAGCAGTGCATGGGATTCTTCCATCCTAAGTGCAGGACTCTGCACTTGTCCTTGTTGAACCTCATCAAATTTCTTTTAGCCCAATCCTCTAATTTGTCTAGGTCCCTCTGTATCCTATTCCTACCCTCCAGCATATCTACGACTTCTCCCAGTTTAGTGTCATCTGCGAACTTGCTGAGGGTGCAATCCATCCCATCATCCAGATCGTTAATAAAGATTTTGAACAAAACCAACCCCAGGACCGACCCTTGGGGCACTCCACTTGATACTGGCTGCCAACTAGACATCGAGCCGTTGAACACTACCTGTTGAGCCTGACAATCTAGCCAGCTTTCTATCCACCTTATAGTCCATTCATCCAATCCATACTTTTTTAACTTGCTGGCAAGAATACTGTGGGAGACCATATCAAAAGCTTTGTTAAAGTCAAGATGTATCATGTCCACTGCTTTCCCCATATCCACAGAGACAGTTATCTCATCATAGAAGGCAATCAGGTTAGTCAGGCATGACTTGCACTTGGTGAATCCATGCTGACTGTTCCTGATCACCTTTTTCTCCTCCAAGTGCTTTAAAATGATTTCCTTGAGGACCTGCTCCATGATTTTTCCAGGGACTGAGGTGAGGCTGTAGTTCCCTGGGTTCTCCTTCTTCCCTTTTTTAAGGATGGGTACTATATTTGCCTTTTTCCAATCGTCCGGGACCTCCCACGATCGCCACCAGTTTTTAAAGATAAAGGCAAATGGCTCTGCAATCACATCAGCCAGTTCCCTTGGATGCATTAGATCTGGACCCATGGACTTGTGCATGTCTAACTTTTCTAAATAGTCCTTAACCTGTTCTTTCACCATTGAGGGCTGCTCACGTCCTCCCCATACTGTGTTGCCCAGGACAGCAGGGTGGGAGCTGACCCTTGTCTGTGAAGTCCGAGGCAAAAAAAGCATTGAGTACTTCAGTTTTTTCCACATCATTTGTCACTAGGTTGCCTCCCCCATTCATTAAGGGTCCCAAACTTTCCCTGAACTTTTTCTTGATTGCCCTGCATGCTTGAGCAATATTTTTATATTCCTCCCTGGTCATCTGTCCAAGTTTCCACTTCTTGCACAAAGCAGTGTTATCCAGGGCTTTATATTTGCACCAGCCATTTGTAGATTGCACTAGGGCTGGAGACTTGGTGAATGTTACTGTACACAGAGATGAGAAATATACATTTCCCTCATGGGGTCAGAGACTGGGGGGATATGAACTCTATAGCTGGAGCTCAGCAAGGCTTCCATGAAGAACTCTGCTGAAAGGGGCCCCAAAGCACTTTCAGATAAGGTCTACGAGTGATTCTCTTCATTAACACTGTCACTGCAGTAATTTTGTAACATCTGCAAATTTTGCCACCTCACTGTTGACTCTTCCTCAACATACTGTGTTTACCTATGTGTCTGACAATTCTGTTCTTTACTATAGTTTCAATCAATTTGCCTGGTACTGAAATTAAGCTCACCAGCCTGTAATTGCCAGGATCACCTCTGGAGTCTTTGTGAAAAATCTGTGTCACATTAGCTACTGTCCACTCACCTGGTACAGAAGCTGATTTAAGTGATAGGTTACAACACAGCTAGTAGTTCTGCAATTTTGTATTTGAGTTCCTTCAGCACTCTTGGGTGAATCCCAGCTGGTCCTGGTGACTTATTACTGTATAATTTATCCATTTGTTCCCAAACCTCCTCTACTGACACCTCAATTTGGTGTCAAGTATCAGAGAGGTGTTATGATTCTCTACGCAAAAGAATAAATGGACACAAATCTGACATCATGATTCTCTATGCAAAAGAATAAATGGACACAAATCTGACATCAGGAATCATAACATTCAAAAACCAGTGGGAGAACACTTCAAACTCTCTAACCACTCAGTGACAGACTTAAAGGTGGCAGTTTTGCAACAAAAAAACTTCAAAAACAGACTCCAAAGAGAAACTGCTGAACTCGAATTAATATGCAAATTAGATACAATTAACACTGGCCTAAACAGAGACTGGGAATGGTTGGGTCATTACACTAATTGAATCTATTTCCCTATGTTAAGTTCTCCTCACACCTTCTATGGGCCATCTTAATTATCACTTCAAAAAGGTTTTTTTCCTCCTGCTGATGATAGCTCATCTCAATTGATTAGACTTTTCCTGTTGTTATGCATACTTCCACCTTTTCATGTTCTCTGTATGTATAAATATCTCCTGTCTGTATGTTCCATTCTATGCATCAGAAGAAGTGAGCTGTAGCTCACGAAAGCTCATGCTAAAATAAATGTGTTAGTCTTTAAGGTGCCACAAGTACTCCTGTTCTTCTATGATGAGATAACTGGCTCTGTGGATATGGAGAAAGCGGCAGATGTGACTTTAGCAAAGCTTTTGATATGGTCTCCCACAGTATTCTTGCCAGCAAGTTAAAAAAGTATGGATTGGATGAATGGACTGTAAAGTGACTAGAAAGCTGGCTAGATTGTCGGGCTCAACAGGTAGTGATCAATGGCTCAATGTCTAGTTGGCAGCCAGTATCAAGCAGAGTGCCCCAAGGGTCGGTCCTGGGGCCGGTTTTGTTCAACATCTTTATTAATGATCTGGATGATGGGATGGATTGCACCCTCAGCAAGTTCGCAGATGACACTAAAATGGGGGGAGAGATAGATATGCTGGAGGGTAGAGATAGGGTCCAGAGTGACCTAGACAAATTAGAGGATTGGGCTAAAAGAAATCTGATGAGGTTCAACAAGGACAAGTGCAGAGTCCTGCACTTAGGATGGAAGAATCCCATGCACTCCTACAGGCTGTGGACCGACTGGTTAAAAGGAAAGGACCTGGGGATTACAGTGGACAAGAAGCTGGATATGAGTCAACAGTGTGCCCTTGTTGCCAAGAAGGCTAACGGCATATTGGGCTGCATTAGTAGGAGCGTTGCCAGTAGATCGAGGGAAGTGATTTTTCCCCTCTATTCCGCACTGGTGAGGCCACATCTGGAGTATTGTGTCCAGTTTTAGGTCCCCCCACTACAGAAAGTATGTCGACAAATTAGAGAGAGTCCAGTGGAGGGCAACGAAAATGATCAGGGGGCTGGGGCACATGACTTACGAGGAGAGGCTGAGGGAACTCGGCTTGTTTAGTCTGCAGAAGAGAAGAGTGGTGGGGGGGTTATAGCAGCCTTCAACTACCTGAAGGGGGGTTCCAAAGAAGATGGAGCCAAGCTGTGTGGAGCCTGGGTCCCTTGCCCTGGGCGGGGGGGCCTGGGACATGGGCAGGAGGTTGCCTTTGCCTTCACATTGAGCAGGAGCCCTCTGCTTCTCCCCCATACACTTTTGGGAGGGCTCCAGCACCCTTGCCCTGGGACTAGTGGGGACAAGCCTGCAGCAAGGGACTCCTGGCAGCTGGAGTTGATGCTCACGCCACCCACGCACCCGGCGCTCCGAGGCTGGCTGTGCTGCCTGCCCACCTGGTGCTCCAGGGTGGTGGTGGGGGCCACACTGCCCGCCCGCCTGCACTCAGCTGCATGCCTGCCCACCTGCCTGCCGGTCTGGGGCTCGGGTGAGGCTGTGCTGACTACCTGCCCACTGGGCACTCCGGGCTGAGGCGGGGCCTCTGGGTTCTGGCGGAGAAAGGGGGTGGGAGGAGCGGGGCCCTGGACTGATGGGGCAGTCTCTCCAAACCCGGGGTTCACCCACCACCATGGCACACAGTCTAGAGTAGGAGGGAGCCCAATTATCCAAAAAGCTTCTGCTGCCTGCTGCTGGCTTAAGTAGGACCAGTGGGCCAATCAGCTGCTCTGGGACTCCACCAGTCAGATCTCAGAGGGGGAGCCTCACGCTGGGGCTGGGCTGCATGAGTCCCAGGTAAGGCCCTAGCAACAGACTGACTGGTGGAGGATTGGGGTGTGGCTGTTCCCAGGCACCATATGAGCCTAGGTTCAAGACCTGTCAGTCATGACACCGTGCTTTCTTTCAGATATAGGGCCTCTCTCCCACCAATGTGACCTACTCTGTCATTCCTATACATTTAATATCCTGCTATTACCATGTCCCATTGATTAGCCTCGTGCCCAAGTTTCCACAGCACCTATCCATGTTCTCATTTAATGGCAGGCACTCTAGTTCACCCTTCTTAGCATTTAGACTTCTAGCACTTGTACACTTTGTCAATATTCAGTTGCTTGCCTTCGTGTGTTATAATGAAATGGGACTCTTTCACCTTTGACTGTTGTCAATCATGTCGGCTGTGTGCATGTGTTTCCTCTGTGTGCTGCCCCGGTTCTGCGCAGTTAGCTGACACAGCAAACCCGAGAGAACCCCAATGACCATGGACTCCAATAAGGTATGAAGGCACCTGGCCAGGTTTATTGCCAAATGAAACACAGTCTCTAGCTCCCGGATCAGGTGTCTACAGTTCTGCTAGTACATATGTACTCCCTGACAATGGACCAGCTCAGTCAGTGGCGGGATTTACCACTGCCCCCTAGGCCAGACAAAGACAACTCCTCAGGGGTGCATGCTTATACACAGGTACAAACAAGTTACACATCACTCCTGACATATTGAGGTGCAATCCCTCTATGTGTTAGGGTGCTGCCTCTCTCCTGGTACATGTTGGTTCCAACAACTCTATCCATCATATTATCCTTTTGACCCTGTCTTTAGTATGGGTCAGCCTGTTCCTTATTATCTCTGTGGAATGTGTTCGTACCAGAAAGTTCTTGTGTCATCCTGGCACATGTTGATTCTATTAGTACTTGATATCTTTTAGACATGTGTATACGTGCAATTAGCATCCTTCTTCTTGCCAACTTCTGTGAGCAGGGCCTGCCTCTGGCTCACAGCTTAACTTTGTTTTAGGTTAGCAAAGTTTTGAACATTACTTTAGTTCAGGCCTTAGGCCTCATAGCGGGCCTCTGATACAAGGGTTTATGTTTCAGGGCCTCATCTTACTACATTTGTTCTTCACTAGCTCCTATCTGAACTTTATCAACTTCTATCCTCTCCTTTTTCCTGGGCTATAGAGTTCCTCCTTTAGTAAATTCATCTCCACCCAAACCGTGTGCTCCTCTGCACCTGTTAGATTTCCCATCACCACCACCTTTAGTTTAAAAAATCCTCTACAGCCTTTGTAATTGTACATGCCAGCATTCTAGTTCCGGTTTGATTTAGGTGAAGCCCATCCTTCCTGGATAGACAACTCCTTTCCCAAAAGGTTCCCCAGGTCCTAGTAAATCTAAACCCCTCCTCCCTGCACCATTGTCTCATCCACACGCTGAGACCCTGCAGTTCTGTCTGTCTAACTGGCCCTGCGTGTGAAACTGGAAGCATTTCAGAGAATGCTTTCATGGAGGTCCTGGACTTCAATCTCTTACCTAGAAGCCTAAATTTGGCCTCCAGGACTGCTGTCCTGCCTTTCCCTGTGTTACTGGTACCTTCATGTACCACTACCACCAGGTCCTCCCCAGTATTATACATAAGCCTGTCTAGATATCTCATGAGATCTGCAACCTTCACACCCGATAGGCAATTCACCATGTGTTTCTCCCAGTCATCACAAACCCAACTATCTATATTTCTAAAAATTGAATCTCTAGTAGTAACAACTGGGGTTCCCTCTCCCGGAGGGGTATCCTCGCTGCAAGACAATAACATGACATCATTTGGAAGGAGGATCCCAACTGTGGGATTGTTTCCCTCCACTCTAGCCTAATGTTCTCCTTCCCTGAGACATTCATTCTTCACAACAGCATAGAGGCTGTCAGATGGGGATGGGGACCAGTGTTCTCTCAAATTTTTCCCACCCATGCATGGAATGAATTTTGTTATGTGCACCAATATGGAGATGATGTGTCACACATCACCTTCATATTGGTGCACATAACAAAATTCATGTGATGGGGGTGGGGCTGAGGGGTTTGGAGTGTGGGAGGGGGCTGGGGCAGAGGGTTGAGCTGCAGTGGGTGAGGGCTGGGGCAGAGGGTCCGGGCTCTGGGGTGGGGCCTGGGATGAGGGGCTCACGGCTGGGGCAGAGGGTTGGGTGCAGTGGGTGAGGGCTCCACCTGGGGGTGCAGGTTCTGGGAGAAAGGACTCCCCCCAGTCCTCTCTCCCCACCGCAGCTCCTGGGCTGGGGTGGGGAGAGGCGCCTCTCCCCACTGCAGCAGCTCTGGGGCTGGGGCTGCAGGATAGGTGCCCCTCCCCCGACCCCTGCAGGTCCAGAATGGGGCTACGTTCAGGGAGGTGTGCCCCGGCCATGAAAGGTCCAGGCTGGGACTGGGTTCACAGAGGGGTGTCCGGGTTTGGGCCAGGCCACCCTGGCTGCAACTGGGTCCAGGCCGGGCTGTGCTGTCCTGGCCACGGCTGGGTCCAGGCTGGGCCACCCGGGTTTGGGCCTCACCGCCCCGGCTGAGTCTGGGTCTGGGTCCAGGCCAGGCCGCAGCTGGATCCAGGCCATGCAGCTTACAGGGAACTTAGAATGGGACCACTCTGCTGTGTCCTGGAAAGTCTCTTCTGTGCACCACTCTGTCTCCTCCAGTTCAGCCACCCTGGCCTTGAGACCCTGTACTGTGTGTCTGAGCTGCTTGCCCCATATGCACACATGCCAGCTGCCTGTTGTGGTTAGATATTTGGTTGCGTGTGTTCTCCCTGTGTGCTGCCCCAGCTCTGCACAGACAGCTGGCACAGCAGACTTTAAGCGAACCGTCCAATGACCACAAGATCTGTTAAGGTACAAAGTCACCCCAGGCCAGGTTTATTGTCAACAAAGCACAGTAATAGCAGCTGGCAGACTCTATGAGGATACCAAGACATGTATGCCCGTGACAATGGATGTAGCTCAGTGAATGGCGAGACTTTTCATTCCTCCCTTGGCTGGATAAAGATACTCCCTCTGAGATACATCTTTATACCCTGATACCAAGAAGTTATGTACTGCCCCCTGACATAGCTAGTTATTACCCATCACTTTGTACATGTTGATTCAATCAAAACATTTCTATTATGTATTGTCATCCTGTCCTTATCTTTTAGGAGGGGTCAGTGTGTTCCTATTATCCTTGGAGAATGTTTTTGTACCATCCTTGATATCGGAATGTGTTTGCGTGAGTACTTTGTGCTTAGCACTTCTTAGGAATGTGTATTTTTGCAATGTCGCCCTATTTTTGCCAGATTCTTTGAGCAGATCCTGCCTCATACCAGGCCTCTGATACAAGGGCTTGTGTCTCAGGTTCTCTTCCTACTACACCCATGAGGCAGGGAATCGTATGTGCTGCACTGAGTGCAATACGCTGGGCAGCTCCCATACTGCTGTGGGGTGTCTATCTGCATCATTGTTACTCTTGCAGAAGATTGTTTGGGGATTTTTTTTAGTTGGGTTTTTTTTCTCTCGCTCCCCTTCCCCCTCTTCACCCCCCCCCCCCATGTTTCTTTTCTAGGAGGCTTTTCTGGTGCCATTCTAGTGGTTAGGCAGAATCCCTCATCTTCCTCCCGCTGCTTCCCAATGCTCCCTGCAGCCAAACTCTCCTCACTTTGGCAGCTCACTCTGTCTCATGCCCTTTCCCTCACCGCCCGAGAGCTGGACCTGGAAGGAATGCCTCTCACACTCCCTTGCAAAACTCCCCTGGCCACCAGCTGCTCTCCTCACCTAGCAGCTGGCTTTTTAAACCTTTGTTCTCCCTGAGTTAGCCCTGCCCCCATGTCAAGGGACCCTAAAGGGGTAGCAGACTGAGGGATAGCAGGCTATATCCTCATTAGTAAGTGAGTTCTCAGCCTAGCAGGCCACTCGGCTCAGCAGACAGCCCCCCAAGCAGACCACCACTTTTCCATTAGGAGCTCAGGGAGCCGAGTACAGCATCATGACGGAAGCTGACTCTTCTGCAGCTGGACAGTGTTACGGTGCATGTTCTCCTGTGCAGTGGTTGCATGGGTTTAATTCTTTTTCAGAGCCAGCGGTGTTAGGATTTCTTCAGAAGTGTCTCACTAGTGACCACAAGTGGCAGATGGAGCACAACTGACCTGCATGTTTCCTGTACAGTATTCGCTGGAACAGAAGTTTGGTATATCCTTTTATTTATTAGAAATATGTCCATCAGCCTGTGTACTCTAGTAGTGCTTAGCTAGACCGACAGACAGCTCAACAAATCACACTTGAAAGTCTCAAGGAACAAAAGGTGACCAAAAAAATCAACCCAAGAAAACTCCCTTCCCACCTCTAACTATCAGCCTACACTTAGGCTTCTCCGTATTCTGCTCCTATTTAAGTCAGCAGGAGCAGAGACCCCATGCTGAGTGCTTTGGAAAATCTCATCCTAGAATTTTGATCTTCATTAAATTCCATGTGCGAAGCATCAGTAGCTAGGCCTGGCACAAAGGAGCTCTGCAAGCACGATGACTGCTGGGCATGTGTCGCTCTGAATCTACCAGCCTGTTCTATTCCTTAGAAATTGCTAAGGAATGTAAAGGCACCATGCACAGAAACCAAAGCCATGCCAGTTTGATAGCTATGCATGCCTTGCTACAGCTGGCAATTTGTGGCTGAATCTGCCTGTCTGCTGGCACAGACTCATCTCTGAGCAGGTGAGCACCACTCCTGCAGCCTGAAAGGATCCAATTACATTATTGTTTTCCAGCCTTTGTCTGCAAGTGAAACAGGAGACAGAGCTGTGCAGCTGGACCTGAGAAGAACTATTGAATGGTGAGCACTCCTTGGAGAGGGGAGGAAAAAACAAACCAGGAGCATTGTTATTTTTATGCAAAAATTGGGGATCTATCTGTGATATTTACCTGACCCCCATTATCGCAGTATCTGAGCACCTCACAATTGCTGATGTTTTGCTCTCTGAGGCAGGGCAGTGCTCTTAGCCCTATTGCACAGATGGGAACCTGAGGCCAGAGAGGCTAAGTGACTTGTCCATGATCACACAGCAATTGAGCCTGGGTCTTCCCAGGCCTAGGCTAGTCCCCTACCCACTGGGTCCTCCTTCTGCTCTAGGGAAGCACTTTGTAGTGCAGGCTGCTGCAGGAGAAGTGACATTATGCTTAGAGCTGGTAGAAAAATGGCTGGCAGGGGTTTTCAGTTAGAATGGAAACGTTTCATGGGAATGGGTCAATTTCAACAATATTTTCAACAGGAAAAAGTTTAAACCAATGGTTTCACCTTTCTCATTGTGATGTGACATCAAAAGGCTTCGTGTCAATAAGGCCAAACAAGTGCATTGTGACTTTATCCTTTTAATCCTTCTCATTCTGAATGGGTCACAGGTTAAGTTCCCTTTAAGCTGCACAGCCGCGTGGCCGTGCAACTGCCTATTAAGCTGGGGCTCAGGATCTACCATGGCGGGAAGAGGCGCCCCTCTGCGCTGGCCAAAGCTTGGACCTTCCACAACAGGGAGAGGCGCCCCCTCCCTGCTGGCCCTAGCACGGACCTGCCCCAGACTTGTCACGGCCAGAGGAGAGGAGCTCCTCCCTTGGCCCAGCCCAGCCCCACTGGAGCTGCCACGGCTGGGGAGAGGCGCGTCCAGTGATTTCCCTACACGCCCCCAAGGGGGGTGTACACCCCCCCTTAATTTTCCCAACACCCCCCCCCCGAGTTTTGTGAACTAGTTACATGCCAAACCTGGTGGCTGAACTTTGCGACTTTGTCCTCACCCACAACTATTTCAGATTTGGGGACAATATATACCTTCAAGTCAGTGGCACTGCTATGGGTACCCACATGGCCCCACAGTATGCCAACATTTTTATGTAAAAGCAGCAAAGGGTCCTGTGGCACCTTATAGATTAACAGATGTATTGGAGCATGAGCTTTCGTGGGTGAATACCCACTTCGTCGGATGCATAACATTTTTATGTCTGACCTAGAACAACGCTTCCTTAGCTCTCGTCCCCTAATGCCCCTACTCTACACTGATGACATCTTCAGCTTCTGGACCCATGGAAAAGAAGCCCTTGAGGAATTCCACCATGATTTCAACAATTTCCACTCCTGTTCTTTTTGCGGATACAGACTAACACAGCTGCTGCTCTGAAACATGCCAATTTAGTGACTGTTTGGAAATTTGAACTGAAATTGAAACATTAATACACACTTTAAAAGCATATGCAGTGTATGATAAAATACATATATCTGAAAAAGTATAATAGATTTCAAAAGTATGAACGTAGACTAGCTTCCTTATACGGCTGTTTTTTATGACACTGTCAGTGCATTCATTTCGGTGATGTTGGCCAACCTAATAATTTCAAATGATGATTTGTAAGCAAAGTCTAAATGAGCTCTCCCTGACAGCTAATGATGAGCTGGGAGGAAAGGCTTCAGGACCAGATTGTATTTACATTCACACCTAATCTACCTAGGTATCCAGCAAACAGAGCTGTGTTGCCCAAGTGATAGATTTTGGCTGGGGTTGGGTTACAAATCACTTGAATGGGTGCGGGGGGGGGATGAAATGTTGTTCTTATTGTATGAGTAAAGGTCAGTAGAACTGTACTTAGCCTGTGCTGATTGAGGGCATCAACAGAGAGGGTGGGGACCTGTCCCTCTTCACTGTTTAAAGACAGAGCTGATTAGGCTCCATAAATAGTCTTTTGTTCTATTAAGTGACCACTGCAGCTGAAATCACTGATAATCAGGTCATAGAATCATAGAATCTCAGGGTTGGAAGGGACCTCAGGAGGTCATCTAGTCCAACACCCTGCTCAAAGCAGGACCAAACCCAACTATATCATCCCAGCCAGGGCTTTGTCAAGCCTGACCTTAAAAACCTCTAAGGAAGGAGATTCCACTACCTCCCTAGGTAACCCATTCCAGTTCTTCACCACCCTACTAGTGAAAAAGTTTTTCCTAATGTCCAACCTAAACCTCCCCCTCTGCAACTTGAGACCATTACTCCTTGTTCTGTCATCTTCTACCACCGAGAACAGTCTAGATCCATCCTCTTTGGTACCCCCTTTCAGGTAGTTGAAAGCAGCTATCAAATCCCCCCTTATTCTTCTCTTCTGCAGACTAAACAATCCCAGTTCCCTCAGCCTCTCCTCATAAGTCATGTGCTCCAGCCCCCTAATCATTTTTGTTGCCCTCCGCTGGACTCTCTCCAATTTATCCACATCCTTCTTGTAGTGTGGGGCCCCAAACTGGACACAGTACTCCAAATGAGGCCTCACCAGTGCTGAGTAGAGGGGAATGATCACATCCGTCGATCTGCTGGAAATGCCCCTACTTATACAACCCAAAATGCCATTAGCCTTCTTGGCAACAAGGGCACACTGTTGACTCATATTCAGCTTTTCATCCACCGTAACCCCTAGGTCCTTTTCTGCAGAACTGCTGCCCAGCCATTCGGTCCCTAGTCTGTAACAGTGCATGGGATTCTTCCATCCTAAGTGCAGGACTCTGCACTTGTCCTTGTTGAACCTCATCATATTTCTTTTGGCCAAATCCTCTAATTTGTCTAGGTCCCTCTGTATCCTATCCCTACCCTCCAGCATATCAACCACTCCTCCCAGTTTAGTGTCATCTGCAAACTTGCTAAGGGTGCAGTCCACACCATCCTCCAGATCGTTAATAAAGATATTGAATAAAACCGGCCCCAGCACCGACCCTTGGGGCACTCCACTTGATACCGGCTGCCAACTAGACATGGAACCATTGATCACTACCCGTTGAGCCCGACCATCTAGCCAGTTTTCTATCCACCTTACCGTCCATTCATCCAGCCCAGACTTCTTTAACTTGCTGGCAAGAATACTGTGGGAGACTGTATCAAAAGCTTTACTAAAGTCCAGAAATAGCACATCCACTGCTTTCCCCTCATCCACAGAGCCGGTTATCTCATCATAGAAGGCAATTAAGTTAGTCAGGCATGACTTGCCCTTGGTGAATCCATGCTGACTGTTCCTGATCACTTTCCCCTCCTTTAAGTGGTTCAGGATTGATTCCTTGAGGACCTGTTCCATGATTTTTCCAGAGACTGAGGTGAGACTGACTGGCCTGTAGTTCCCTGGATCTTCCTTCTTCCCTTTTTTAAAGATGGGCACTACATTAGCTTTTTTCCAGTCGTCCGGGACCTCCCCCGATCGCCATGATTTTTCAAAGATAATGGCCAATGGCTCTGCAATCTCATCGGCCAACTCCTTTAGCACCCTCGGATGCAGCGCATCTGGCCCCATGGACTTGTGCTCGTCCAGTTTTTCTAAATAGTCCCAAACCACTTCTTTCTCCACAGAGGGCTAGTCATCTTCTCCCCATACTGTACTGCCCAGTGCAGCAGTCTGGGAGCTGACCTTGTTTGTGAAGACAGAGGCAAAAAAAGCATTGAGTACACTAGCTTTCTCCACATCCTCCGTCACTAGGTTCCCTCCCTCATTCAGCAAGGGGCCCACACTTTCCTTGACTTTCTTCCTGTTGCTAACATACCTAAAGAAACCCTTCTTGTTACTCCTAACATCTCTGGCTAGCTGCAACTCCAAGTGTGATTTGGCCTTCCTAATTTCACACCTGCATGCCTGAGCAATACTTTTATACTCCTCCCTGGTTATTTGTCCAATCTTCTACTTCTTGTAAGCTGTTTTTTTGTGTTTAAGACGAGCAAGGATTTCACTGTTAAGCCAAGCTGGTCTCCTGCCATATTTACTTTTCTTCCTACACATCGGGATGGTTTGTTCCTGCAACCTCAATAAGGTTTCTTTAAAATACAGCCAGCTTTCCTCAACTCCTTTCCTCGTCATATATGTCCATATAGGTCTAAGTGCTTAGTCCTGCTGTGGGGACAGTGTTCCTGTGGGTACAGTGTTTTTGTGTAAGAGACAGCCCAGACTGCACTAGCAGTGAGGTTCCCGCACTGAGAGCTCAGCTGAAATCACTGAGAGCTGGGTGGAACGTCATGAGACCAACTCGCAGAGGTCACAGTGGCAGGTGGCAGCAGAAGGTGACTGCTCAGGGCCATTGGCAACAGAGTGGTGGAGTGAACAGTGGCACAACAAATAGCTGTGGCCAGAGTGAACAGTGAGCAGCTGGAGGAACAAGCAAGGTGCCTTCTTGCCCCCCACTTGGGAGGTGTACTCATGTGAAAGCACCTCTGAACTCTGAGTCTCCACTGACCAAGGACAACACCAGTGAGTGGGGTGCGGTGAAGGGAACAGTGAGGGGCATGTTAAACAAACATTTGTTTGTTGGACTATATTTTAGTGACTTTGCTCTAGAATGCTAGATTTGTGACTGGGAATGGAAACTTATATAAATAAGTTTCCTGAGTAGGCCAAGATTTTTAAAATGCATTATTAGCCAAGGTTGTTATCTCACATCATTGCTATCTTGAGAGGTCATTATGTTGGGGAGTTTCTGTACTAAACATTTGTATTATTATAATTAATTTTTACATAAGACTGGTCATACTGGGTCAGACCAATGGTCCATATAGCCCAGTATCCGGTCTTCCAACAGTGGTCAAGGCCAGGTGCTTCAGAGGAAATGAACAGAACAGATAATCATCAAGTGATCCATCCCCTGATGCCCATTCCCAGCTTCTGGCAAACAGGCTAGGGACACTCAGAGCATGGTGTTGCATCCTTCCCCATCCTGGCTAATAGCCACTGATGGACCTATTCTCCAGGAATGTATCTAGTTCTTTTTTTAATCCTGTTATAGTTTTGGTCTTCACAGCATCCCCTGGCAAAGAGTTCCATGGGTTGATTTTATGTTGTGTGAAGAAGTACTTCCTTTTGTTTTTTTAAAACCTGCTGCCTATTAATTTCATTGGTTGAGTGCTAGTTCTTGTGTTATGTGAAGGATTAAATAACATTTCCTTATTCACTTTCTTCACACCAGTCAAGATTTTATAGACCTCTATCGTATCCCCCCTTAGTCGTTTCTAAGCTGAAAATTCCCAGTCATTTAAATTTCTCCTCCTATTTCATAACCCTAATCATTTTAGTTGCCCATCTCTGTACCTTTTCCATTTCCAATATATCTCTTTTGGGATGGGGTGACAGGATCTGCACACAGTATTCAAGATGTGGGCATACCATGGATTAATATAGAGGTAACATGATATTTTCTGTCCTATTATCTATCCCTTTCTTAATGATTCCCAACATTCTGTTTGCTTTTTTGGCTGCCGCTGCACACTGAGTGGATGTTTTCAGAGAACTATCCACAATGACTTCAAGATCTCTTTCTTGAGTGTTAACAGCTAATTCAGACTCCTTCATTTTGTATGTATAGGTGAGATTGTTTTCCAATGTGCATTACTTTGCATTTATCAACATTGAATTTCATCTGCCATTTTGTTGACCAGTCACCCAGTTTTGTGAGATCCCTTTGTAACTCTTCACAGTCTGCCTGGGACTTCACTATCTTGAATAGTTTTGTATCATCTAAAATTTTGCCACCTCACTGTTTACCCATTTTTTCCAGATCATTTATGAGTATGTTGAACAGTAATGGTCCCAGTACCGACCCCTATGGGATACCACTATTTATCTCTCTCCATTCTGAAAACTGATAATTTATTCCTACCCTTTGTTTCCCATCTTTTAACCAGTTACTGATCCATGAGAGGATCTTCCCTCTTATCCCATGATTGCTTACTTTTCAAAAGTCAATTTAAATTTTATATATATATATATATATAAAAATGTATTTTTTTTAGAAATCTAGACCGGTTATATGTTTTGATGTAACTTGCATTATCCTTATGTTAAATTTGCATTATCCTAACAAAACATTTACTTTATTCATATCTCTTTTATATATCTCATTGGCCCTGACACCCCCCTGTAAATTCGAACACCCCCCGCTAATTTCAATTCCTGGGGAAACTACTGGGCGCATCTCCCCAGGTCCTGAGCTGTTGCGGCAAGAGAGGGTTGGGGGGAGTCCTCTCTCCCTACCGCAGCCCCAGGGCAGCCTGCACCCCAAACCCCTCATCCCCAGCCCCACCCCTGAGCGTACACCCCAACCCTCTGCCCCAGCCCTGAGCCCCCTCCCACATTCCAAACCTGTCAGCCCTGCCCCCACCCTTGAATTTTGTTATGTATACCAATATAAAGGTGATGTCTCATACAGGCCCTCCACTGAACCCAAGAGCACTGCTGCCTAGCCTGTTCTTGGGGTCTTCTAGCCCCAGACGCACGCAGGCGTTTCTCTTTTACCTCATGTGCACTTCATCTGCCGTTTCAAAGATTAACAGACCCCAGGTGTACAGCTGGAGGAGCCTTTCACACAGCTTCTTCTCCTCTCTCTCTTCCTCTCCTCTGAGCACCCCCATTCTTCCCATCATAGGTGCCGACTCCATGGGAGCTCCATCCCTGGAGCAACCATGGAAAAAAATTAATGAGTGCTCGGCCCCCATTGGCAGCCACCTGCCCCCCCTCCCCTCCCAGTGCCTCCCGGCTGCCTGCTGCCCCACTGATCAGCACCCCCCGCATGGCCTCCCACCCACCACGGTCAGCTGTTTCGTGGTGTGCAGGAGGCTCTGGGAGGGATGGGGAGGAGTGAGAGGGGGCATGCTGGTGGAAGAGGTGGAACTGGGCAAGAAGAAGTGGGGCGGGGGCATTGAGCACCCTTCCCCCCTCCCCGGGCCCAGAGGAAGCCAGCATCTATGCTTCCTGTTCCTCCCTAATATACATCCTCCCATTTACAGAGCCAACTGCCTCATTAGCCCATCATCTGCCACCCAAGTGTCAGTGTCTGGTGGTAGCAGAGGCAAAAGAGGCAAACGTGACCAGATACATTTCCCTTTCCATGTTCCAGCACCACAGGTCTGGTTAGCAGCACCATGGGCGTCCTTACAGAAGAGACATCCCGCAGTACTCTGCAAACAGAGCTGCAAGTTGTACTGTTTGCAACTGTTGTTGTAAAGTACAGCCGTGATTTGTCATTCAAGGGTGTGTGGTTCCCTAGCTTGGCATGCCCTTGGCAAGCTATTATTAATTGAGAGTAATGATATAGTAATAGTCTCACATGCTGCTCTGTTACTAGTATACGCTGTAGCGGGACCAGATAGCACAGTGATAGGCACTGTGTGAAAGCACAGCAAGATAATGTACCGTTACTGCAGAACACTGTAGTAATTTTTCCTAGGGAAACGTAAAGGAAGGGGTCTGATTCTCCTCTCAGTCACCCTGGCCTTATCCTGGTGTTAGTCTTGTTGCTGGCTCAAAGGGCCCGAGGCGGAACAACAGCAGGGTTCGTTGCCCGGTGTGCGTCGCACTAATTAACACACCAGGGTGGAGAAGCAAACCACGTTTATTTGAGCCCAAATAAGGTGCCAGGGAGAAAAAGCATTCTCAAATCCTGCACACCCGCGCGCAGGCGGGGTCCCAGCATTTATACCCCCCTTGTTTTTTCCCCTTCCTCCCTTTCCCTTGCAACAGTTACACTTAACACTATAATGTAGCTTGTTAGAACTGTTCTTATTCGCATATTTATCTATTGGCCTTGTTAGCTTAGGCACATGAAGACTTTTCCCCCTTTCCTCCCCACCTTATCACTACTTTTGCTAGTTTAAGCAGCACTGCAGCTGTTTGCTAGAAAAGCTGACTCTTACATATTCTGCTTTTAGGCTGTTAGCATGTAGGTTGGTTAAAGTTTCCAAAATGGAGTTACTGTGGCTCACTTAGACCCAGAGCAGGGGCCTTATTGACATTTGTGGTCTTCCACTCCCCCCAAGTTACCTAGATTTATGCCTAGTGACACCAACAGTCTGGTTTACATAAGTGCAACTGAGGCAAGGATTGGGCTCTGAAGGCCTCTGTAACTTCATTCCCCGTTTAGGTTGGCCTAGCCTTGGTGACTGTCCCAACCTGGGGGGAAGGACTGCAAGGCCCCCAGGAGCTTTCCCTGTCCCATGAAGCCTGATCAGAAGCCAGTGTCATTGCTCCTCAGGCACGCACAGCAGCTGGGGTAAGCTGGGTTGCCATGGAGATGTCCAAAGCAAGTCTAGCAGTGCACTGCAGCACCAGGCCCCAGCCAAGTGGGGAAGCCTGAGAACAAATACAGGCCAGCTCCAAACTTCCTGGTTGGGGAACCGTCAGAAGATTCACCTGGGCTAGTCTTGGAGACCCACCAGCCTTCTCCCTGCAAATAGGAAATCTGCATAGCCCTGGGCAAATCCGTCAGCGTTGAGACAGTGATCTTTCTGCACAGCTACATAGGCAAAGGCTGGTAGGCTGCTTTTCAGAATTTGGGGGGCTCTGATCTGTGGTCTGCTGGCCGACAAGGTAAGCACCATTTCAAAGATAGAGAAAAGGAAAGTGCAGGGCCGAGCTGTGGTTGCAGTCTATTTCAGTCATTGCATCAGCAGGTGCATGTAAACCTGTCAACAGCCTAGAGAACTCCTAGGGGGAGAAATAAGCAAGGGACAGATAAACTGAGCAGGTTTGTTAACATTCAGAAATAGGGATGCATTTTGTCATAGCATTTTTTATCCAAGAGCACAGAGCAATCATGGTAGATTTAGTAAAAGTCACTGTTTTAAGGGGAAATGGTGTGTAAAGTCACAGGAGCACGGTTTATAGTTGGGGGGTGGGTCTACATGGATCCGGCCCCTCGGGTGGTGGGGGAAGGCTTCAGGGGAAAAGGGGGATGAGGAGAAGGACAGGAGAGAAGGGAATGCATGAATGCACCTGACCCAGAGAGTGTTAGATTTAGCTCACTTTGTTTCTGCCCTGCTCCTTTTATGAATATTTGAGGGGACTATGGCAAAAGCTGCACCAAAATGGCAGATATTGAAAAGGGAAAAAAAGGAGCAGGAAAGAAACTCTGAGCAAACTATGTGTAACACAGAGTGGTGATTATAGTAGGGTATGTGTATGTATGAGCAGCACAGGAAAGATGAAAAAGATACAGTATAAACCCTCTTGAATTGAGATAATGGGAACGAACATTTTTCGTATTGCATTCAGATGCATTTACATAGCATTTACTGTGATAGCAGCCATTCAGTGATATGTTTTGTAAATAGTGCTTATCATTTATACTCTGTAGATAAGTTTATGAACAGGTTCACCTGATGGGGTTTCCTGTGATATCAGAGGACTGGCCTCAATGACAGCGGCAGGTCCTATGTTCCTACATTTGCCTAGTGTAGCTTTGCTGTGCTTTGCTTTTGTTGTGAGTTTCTTTGGTGGAGAAACCTGCTATACCTGACAGCTTAAAAGAAAATGGAACTATGGGAAGTTAGAAAAGCCAAGGACTGCAGAACAAACAAAGCTCTGTTTCAGGATCACTGCTGTGAGGAGGAACATAGTTACAGCACTTGTTTTACCGTTGTTTAAAGAGATTGGAGAAGATTTCAGAAGAACCCACATGTAGGGTGCCAACAGCAAGTGTGAATAATTGGGACAGGGAGCGGGGGGTAATAGGAGCCTCTATAAGAAAAAGACCCCAAAATCAGGACTGTCCCTATAAAATCGGGACATCTGGTCACTCTACCCACATGGAGGTTTGTCCTTTGCTCTCACTGCCCCCTGTGACCTCCCCAGGAGTTTTCCAGGCTCCTCTCAACATCTTCCTTCCTCCCTCCCTCCATCTCTGCTCCCTCTTCAGGCCCCTTCCTCCATCTCTGCTCCCTCTTCAGGCCCCACTGCTTGTGCAAATCACCTTGTGCGGGAGGGGCCCCGCTGGCATCGGATGTGTAACAAGCCCCCCAGGGCCCGATTAACCTTTTGTGGGCAAAGCGCCAAACATACGGTATTTGTGGGCCCCCATGGAGGCAATGGAGGTCAGTCCCCAGCAGGGGCGGCTCTAGCCATTTCGCCGCCCCAAGCACGGTGGCACACCGCAGGGGGCGCTCTGCCGGTCGCCGGTCCCGTGGCTCCGGTGGACCTCCCGCAGGCGTGCCTGCGGATGCTCCACCGAAGCCGCGGGACCAGCGGACCCTCCACAGGCACGCCTGCGGGAGGTCCACCGGAGCCGCCTGCCGCCCTCCCAGCGACCGGCAGAGCGCCCCTCGCGGCATGCCGCCCCAAGCACGCGCTTGGCTTGCTGGTGCCTGGAGCCGCCCCTGGTCCCCAGAGCAAGGGGCCAGCAAGAGGCAATGAGGCATGGCATAGCAGGGGTGGCCCTGCTCTGCCCAGTGTGAGGGTACTATTTACAAACCAGCAGACACCTAGTGGCCTGCCACACCACACAGCCTGTGCTCCCAGCACTCCCGACTCCCTATGGCCAGAGGCCCCCCCAGACCCACTATACCCAGTGCCCCCCAGACCCACCCACAAATGCACAGTGCCCTGCACAACACCACCCCTGCCCACAGCCCCACCACAACTGCCCAGCACCCCCCCCAGAACCCCCATTCCATAGTGCCCCAACACACACACACATCCTCCCTGCCCCTTAACAGCCCAGCACTCCCTTCATGCCCCCCACAGACCCACTCCCCACCTCCCAGCTGCACTCCCCGGCCTTGCTGGGAGGCAACTGTGTCTGCCGGGCTGAGCCAACAGCATAGCCATGGCTGGTCCCAGGGCCAGGAATCACTCTGGTCCCTCGGGAATAGCATGATCAGCCAGGTCAGGACCTGCCCCGGCCAGGGTCCTTCAAGATGCACATATATATATATCTCTATATATATGAAGATATGCCTATCTCATAGAAGTGGAAGGGACCCTGAAAGGTCATTGAGTCCAGCCCCTGCCAAGTACTGATTTTGCCCCAGATCCCTCTAGGTGGCCCCTTTAAGGATTGAACTCACCTGGGTTTAGCAGGCCAATCCTCAAACCACTAAGCTATCCCTCCCCCCTTGCCTGGAGGGGCCCAGCCATGCCCTCCACACTGTTCCCCCCCCCACATACCTGGCTGAGACTGGCCAGGATTCTGCACCAGTCCCAGGTGGCTCAGCTCCAGGGAGACAGGTGGTAGGAAGCAGAGACTGCCCAGAGTGGGAGGAGCCCTTGGCCAGCCAGGAGGTAGGCCAAGAGGAGCAAGTGGTAGGAGGGGGGAGCAGTGCAAGTGGAGCACGCCGAGGCCCCTTCTCAGCATGGGCCCTGCCTCCATGAAGCCACTGGAGCTACTGTAAACCCAGCACTGCTTTTGCCCAGGGCACCAGTTCAAGTCCAACCAGCACTGGGAGTGGCTGAAACACATGAATGTGTGATGGGAAAGGGGTCAGTGGTGTTCCTCACAGTGGGCAGTAGTTGGCCCCCTCAGCATAGCCAAAGACTAGATGGGGTGCGGAGACAGAACATACCTCTCGCCCTAACTGGGGTGTCTGCAGGACAGAGCTTTGGTGCACTGCAGTGGTCGCTAAGCAAGCTTACCTATACCTATCTCCTAGAACTGGAAGAGACCTCAAAAGGTCATCAAGTCCAGCCCCCTGCCTTCACTAGCAGGATCAAGTACTGATTTTTGCCCCAGATCCCTAAGTGGCCCCCTCAAGGAGGGAACTCACAACCCTGGGTTTAGCAGGCCAATGCCCAAACCACTGTTCCATTGAGACATGGGGGCATTAGCATGAGCTGGCACCTGGTCTGTTGGCATCACAGTCACACTGAAAACCAGCAGCAGTGCAAGCTTCCTGAACACCAACCCCGACCAATAAGCCTCAACCCTGCCCTGGAGGGGCCACCTCTGTTGGTGAAGCATGGCCCATTCGATCCTTGGCCTTTCAGCTAAAATTGCCAACAATGGGAATTAGTGTCATAGTGGTTTTCTGTGATGTAGCTCCTAGCCACTGGACTGAGCCCAGCAAATCCCTTCACACAGGCCCACTAAGCAACTGCTGTCAGAGAGCCACAACATTCAATCCCTCCTGGCCTGGTGCAGATTCAAACCAATGATGTAGAGGTGAAAGGCTCCAAATCCTGTTACCAGCACCCTTCCCCTTCCGATCCCCGTCATCAACACAACCACACAATTAGCATAAAATTGAGAGTAACCTCCCTCAGTCGTGAAACAGAAAGCATGCGGACTTGGTTGACATCTCTAACATGGTAACCTGAGGTTTTGCTTCTCCTTCTAGCTTGAACGCTGGTTGAGACAATGGAGAAGTATGAGCAAATACTAACCATAGGCAGGGGATCAAGTGCTGAGGTCTTCCTGATGAGGAACACAGAGACAAAGAAACTGTTTGCTGGGAAAAAAATCAAGACAGATCCATCAAAGAAAATGAGAACCAAAGAGGCAGTGCTTCAGGAGGTGACCATCCTGGGCAAACTCAAGCACCCCCACATTGTAACCTGCCATGAGCACTTCTTTGAGGAGGAACATATGTTCATCATCCAGGATTACTGTGATGGTGGCTCCCTGGATGACCACATTAAGATGAGGAAGGAGGGGTACTTTCCCGAGAACACAGTCATGGAATGGTTTGTGCAACTAGCTATGGCTGTTCAGTACATCCATTCCATAAAGATCCTGCATCGAGATATCAAAACATCCAATGTGTTTCTCACTAAGAAAGGGATGGTGAAACTGGGGGACTTTGGCATTTCGAAGGTCATGAACAGCACCCTGGACATGGCAAGCACTTTTGTAGGCACACCCTATTACTTGAGCCCAGAGCTCTGCGAGGATGTGCCGTACAGCTCCAAGTCGGACATCTGGGCGCTGGGATGTGTTCTCTTTGAAATGTGTGTCTTAAAGCCACCCTTTGATGGAATAAATCTGGTCAGCTTGTTTTACAAGATTGTGAAAGGCGAGTATGCTGCTGTGCCAGAGTGCTATTCTGAGCCCCTGCATGGCTTGATCCAAACCATCCTGGAGAAGTGCCCAGGAAAGAGACCCAGTGCCAGCAGCATCCTCAACATCCTTTATGTCCAGCAACACCTCAAGCTTTTCCTTCTTCACCAAGAATCCCAGCTCTTCAAGCAGCACCATCTGGCAAAGCTCCATGAGGCGGACAACACAGATCCCCTCCCACCCACACCTCAAAGTAAGACACTGTTAGCTCACCAAGTGAGGGGAGCCTTAAGGCCAAAGTCAGCTCCACCGTATGTCAGCACACACAGTCCAGAGCTTTATGAGCCAGAGGAGCTCTCCAGCATTCTAGGCAGCAGCTCAGATTACTCTGAAGACTTTGAGCATGAAAGCGTGTCTTCCACTGAGGAGAACTTAGAAGATGACATACCCATTCCACCTCTGATCAAGGAGGTGCCAAGAGAGATAGGTAAGAGCTGGGTACTGGCCACTGCTGGGGAGAGTCTACTGAACTAGTATGTCCTATGCTTCTAAATACCATGAAATAATGGGTTCAAACTGTAAGTGACATCAGAGAGCCATCAGGGAACAATAGGTGTAGGAGGGGAGGAAAGGCTCCGGAGACCAGGCTGAAATCCAAGAAATGGGAAAGAGGGAAGTGTAATATTTTGCTGGTTTGTTTTTATTTGTTGGGGAGAGAGGAAAGGGAGCAGTCCTGCTAGGCCCCCAGCCCTGGTTCTTGACTTTTTTGACTGTGCAGAATGGGAGGTTTTTGTTATTATTTTACTGCAGTAAAAAGGCTGGTTCCTAAACCCTGACAACCATCACTTGCATATACAGATGTAGTATCTCAGGAGATTAAGTGCCTCCAGTTTTCTTTCTGAAACATTACACGTGTGCATTTGTTTGCATAAACCTCACATTTGTACATGCAAATAGGCATCTGAGCATTCAGGGCAAGTAATCGTGAGCCTAACTACACACTTACCAGGCACAAAGTTAGAGGCACCTTTGAAGGTGGCTGGAAATTTGTCCTTAAATATATAGCTACAGACACACCCCAAACAGCTGCCTTCCCACATCATATTGAATTTCATAGCCATACTGGAAATGCTCAGACCTGGACTCAATATTAGTTTTGTCATAATTACAAGGGAAAACTATAATTTCAAGTGTTTTCAAATTCAGAACCCAAATATGAAATGTAGGGTTGATGCAGACACATACAACTGCATGTACATCCATGCATGATCTGCATATCTTCAGGATGGGAAGCACATGGCTTTCATATCGACCTTCAGGTCTTGTGTGCAATCGGAACCAAGCACCTCTTGCAGTCTGAGCAAAAGTCTTACCTCTAGCATGCCTCTGCTAAAATTAGAGGTGTCATAAATTTCATGGTATTTTTTTTTCTGCCACCAGAGCTTCATACCAGGAGCTCTGTAACCAAGAGCCTCATCCTTAAGCTGCTAGGGCAGCAATAAGGCCACCAGGCCAGCCATAAGAGTACTTTTATGTTCAAAGAGCAGCTGACTCAGGTTCTGCAGGTTCTTGCTCTGTCAGGCTAATGAAACAATCCTAAACATGCCTCTGCCATCCTGGATTTCCTCTGCAATAAAATATCCAGGCAACCGCTTTGGCTTTAATTCTGTTGGAACATTACATAGAACTGAAGGGCTGGCTTGAGACACGTGATTTCTGCATTCCCTCCTGCCATGACCTGAATCTGAGGTGACAGCTGTGCTATATAGAGGGCACAGAGAAATACTCCAGTCCTTGCCCTTTTAACCTTGGAACCACCAAACATTTCAGCTAACAACACTGTGGTGGAGCCAGCAGTTGGCTAGAATGACCTCTCAGGGAGGTGCTGGCAGCACACTGTGAAACCATGAACCACACAATATAGTGTATTGCAAAGTTACTAGGCACTGCTACATAACTACACCTATAAGTTCAAGGGGCATAGAAAGGGGCCCCAGAAAAGCCCATGGGCAATTCTTTTGCACTGTGTGAACTTTAAAAAAAAAGGTTAAACATTTCCCTTGACATTTTGTATAAAAATAAGGACTGGTCAGATTACTCTTACAGAGGCATATAGCGCTGTCTATCCTATGTGCCAGCCCATGACGCCAGCCACAGTGGCCAGCCGGGCAAGGGGAGTCTGTGGCATCCCTAAGGGACATGGTGCCTCAGTGCACCTAGCTCTGGGAGGCAGTGCCAAGCCTCTTGGCGTTTTCCTTGGCTAGTGCAGCTCTGCATTGCCCACAGTGCAGGGACATGCATGATAGGCACAAACTGAGCCCTATTTAAGTAAAAATAAATATGTAACCCAACTTTTTCCCTAAGCTGGGTATATAAGCAATAAGTAGTCACAGCTCATTATGGGCTGTATAAGGCCTAACCCTGCAAGTGGTTACTACCATGTACATCTATACTCCTGTGCAGAAGCACATGATTCCAGGATGAGGGTGAGGACACCCAAACAACCTCATAATATTCTAGAGGTTTGCTGTCTAGGCTATAAAGAACTTTGTACCAGGCACACTTTTCCATCAGTTAGAACTAGACAGACCCATGCATACAACTTTGACTCTGCTCCCCAACCTGACCTACAACATCCCTTCTTAACCTAGTCCTGCCCCTCCCCGCAACACTCTCTGCCAATGCACCTCAGGCCTGGCCTGCTGCCGCCTCTGCTATTGCAGGCAGGCATTAGGGAGAGCTAGCCATGCAAAAATGGCTGGTGGCTTTAGGATGAGGTAAAGTCAGATCTAGGATAAGATCAACCAAGTGGATGTTTTTACTGGGGACTTAACCAGGTATGGCAGAGCTCTGACCTTGCTCCTGTGGGTCCTGCGCTTCTAGGCGGTTTATGCTTAGCCTCAGTGGCTCACTGTGACCCTCCACGTAGCCCTTCTCTCTCTAGGGCCAGGGTTACAGTCTACTGAGCCCTTTTCATCTTAGGCTGCAAGGAGGTTGGTGAGAGAACTCCCACAGTCTCTGTTCAGCCTCCTGTCCTGACAGGGACCTGACTTCCCCTTCCAGGAGCTGTTCCTGTAGTTGTGGGTTGGGGGGAACCCGGGCCCGCCCTCTACTCCGGGTTCCAGCCCAGGGACCCTAATGGTAGCAGTTGTTGGCAGCCAACCTTTCACTGCCAGAGTTGCTACATTTCCCTGGGCCACTTCCCCACAGATCTCCTGCTTCTCCCTTCTTCACCCTTACCTTAGGGCTCCTTTAACGATGTTTTAGGGTGTCTTCAGTAACCAGCCCTTCAGCTGCACTTCCTCTCCTCTGGCTCCTCTGCCTGACTGGAGTGAGCCCTTTTTATAGTAACAGCAGGGCCTTAATTAGAGTCAGGTGGTCACATTAACTGAATGGCCTCACCTGACTCTTTACAGGTTAATTAGAGTCAGGTGTTCTCATTAGCCTGGAGCAGCCCCTGCTCTGGTCAGTCAGGGAACAGAAAACTATTAATCCAGTGGCCAGTATATCTGCCTTCAGCTATTCTGCTGTACCCAACTGGCCTGAGTCTATCAGATATCCCTCCCCGCTGCTCAACACCAAGGGGCTGGGCAGCTTGGGACGCCAGACAGTGTACGCGTGATAAGCCATCGGCATTGCCATGGTGACTCCCTGCTCTGTGCTCTATGCGGAACTGGAAAGGTTGGAGGGATAAGAACCACCTGGTTACCCTTGTGTTCTTTTCCTTGTTCCGTTGCATCCATTGAAGAGGGGCATGGTCAGTCACAAGGACAAATCTGCGCCCCAGCAGGTAGTAACACATCACTTCCATGGCCCATTTTACAGCGAGGCACTCTCTCTCTACAACTGCATATTTTTGTTCCCTCGGAAGGAGTTTCCTACTGAGGTAGAGAACTGGGTGTTCCTCCTCCCCAACCATCTGCGACAGGACGGCCCCTAACCCTACCTCAGATGCATCTGTCTGTAAGATAAAGTCATTGTTGAAATCTGGGGCTATCAATACGGGGTTACTGCAGAGGGCAGTCCATAAGTCCGTGAATGCCCTTTCTGCTGCATCGGACCATCTGACTGGATCAGGACCATCGGCCTTCACTAAGTCCGTTAGGGGACTCGCCCTTGTAGCAAAATGGGGGATGAAACGCCGGTAATACCCCACCACCCCTAGAAATGCTCAGACCTGCTTCTTACGACTTGGCCGAGGCCAATTTTGGATGGCCTCTAACTTATTCAGTTGGGGTTTTACCAGACCTTTTCCTACCACGTAGCCAAGATATTTGGCCTCCGTGAACCCTACAGCACACTTAACAGGGTTCGCTGTAAGGCCAGCTTGCCGGAAGGTATCAAGGACCGCCCCCACTTTTTCCAAGTGGGTCTCCCAGTCTGGGGTATGAATCACCACGTCATCCAAGTAGGCCGCAGCATAACTGGTATGGGGGCATAATAACTTGTCCTTGAGGCGCTAAAAGGTAGCTGGAGCCCCATGTAGTCCAAAAGGAAGGACCGTATATTGGAAGAGCCCCTCTGGTGTAGAAAACAACGTCTTTTCCTTTGCATCTTCGGCTAGGGGAATCTGCCAGTACCCCTTTGTCAAGTGTAAGGTTGTCAAGTACCGGGCATTCCCCAGATGGTCCTCTAGTTCGTCTATGCGGGGTATAGGGTAGGCATCAAACTGGGATATCTCATTTAGTCGACGGAAGTCGTTGCAGAACCTTGTGGTGCCATCAGGTTTGGGCACCAACACTATTGGGCTGGACCACTGACTGTGGGATTCTTCGATGACCCCCATCTCCAGCATTTTCCTGACTTACGCTTTTATTTCCTCCCTTTTGGCTGCTGGCACCCGGTAGGGCCTCATAGTTACTCTGGCCCCAGGGTTTGTGATGATGTGGTGATATGTCCCGGTTGTGCGACCTGGCTTTGTCGAGAATACATCGTGATATTGGGCAATCATCTCAGTTACCTCTTTCTTCTGTGCTGTCGTTAGATCAGGAGACACCCTCACTTGTTCAGGATTTTTGTTCCCTGGGTGCAGCCCTTCTCGAATCACTGTGCATGCCTCTTGCGCATGCCATGGTTTCAGAAGGTTTACATGATATATCTGCTCTACTTTTTGACGTCCTGGTTGTTGCACTTTGTAATTTACTTTCCCTACGGGTTCAACTATTTCATAGGGCCCTTGCCACTGGGCCAACAGCTTACGTTCGGCCGTGGGTACCAGTACCATTACTCGGTCACCAGGTTGAAACTGACGAAGCTTGGCTTGGCGGTCGTAGTAGGTTCTCTGGGTCTCTTGGGCCTTCTCTAGGTGTTCCCTCACTATGGGAGTGACCCGAGCTATCCGATCCCTCATCTGTAGTACATGTTCTATTACGTTCTTCCCCTCACTGGGTTCCACCTCCCAAATTTCCTTGGCTATGTCCAGGATGCCTCGGGGGTTGCGTCCATACAACAGCTCAAAGGGGGAGAATCCAGTGATCGGCAGGGGTACCAGAGGAGCTCTTAGATGTGGACAAGGGCTGTGCAGTTGACATTCAGGGCAAGAGGCACAGTACCGCCGGACGTCTTCATGTACCCCCGGCCAGAAGAACCTGCGTAAGATTCGCGCCTGGGTTTTTTCCACTCCCAAGTGTCCTCCAAAAAGGTGACTGTGAGCAAGGCTTAATATTGCCTTCTGGTGTTTCCGGGGGACTAGGAGTTGGTGTACCTCTTGCTCCTGCATTTGCACGACCCGGTATAGGAAATTCCTCTTGATCACAAAATAAGGCCCTGGCCCCCGGGCCTTTCCCTCTATGGGTACCCCATCTATCTCAGCCACCTCCTTCCTGGCGTTCTCGTACCTTGGGTCTTCCACCTGGTCCCGTCCAAAAGTCTCTCTCTCTGGGTTTAACAGCCTGAACTCTGGGGGATCTGTCTCCGCCCTCTCGGCTGGCTCTGTGAGGTTGGGGTTGGAAGTGGTCTCTGACCCCTCCTCTGTCTCAGGGCCCTCCCCTTCAGTTGCCCGTGTACGTCTGCCTACACAGGCGACCCTCTGTCCTTGTGTCAGGATTCGGGTACCCAAGGCCTTGGCCGCCCTTCTTTCTCTTTTGGTCTTCCTTCCTTTCCCCGGGAGAGGGAATAGCTCCTGGGACATTTCTGCGAAAAATGGGAGGTGACATTCTGCTGCGGAAACCCTCTGAATTTCAGGGAGCTCCTCTCCCTCTAATTCCTCCAGTGGGAGCAAGTTTCCAAACCCAGGGAAATCTCTACCTATGAGCACGGGGTATGGGAGGTTTGGGACTATCCCTGCTTTCACACCGGTGACATTTCCCTGCATTTCAATTTTTACTGGTATGGTGGGGTAGTAGCTAACAGTCCCATGGACACAGGTTACCCCTGTACGCTTGGCCTGCATTAACTGGCTGCGCTTCACTAATTTACCCTAAATCAGGGTAATAGCACTCCCCGAGTCTATGAGTGCCATGGTTTCTACCCCATTCAACTTTACCTGCCTTGTATATTTATGTGGGGTGACTGTGACCCCTACAATATTGAGTAGGCTGCATGGGTCTGCCCCGTTCCCCAGGTTACACTGCCTTGGCTCTATGACATTGGGGCACTGGGCAGCTATGTGCCCCAACTCCCCGCACCCATAACACCTATAATTGCTTTTAGTCATTCCCCTATCACGTGGGTTAGGAGATTGAGTCCCAGGGTTCCCCCCACTCAGCCCTGTTCCTTCCTTCTGGGTTCCTGACCGGTTTTCGACCTCCCTCTTCTTCCACCTAGGACTTCCTGGGGGATTGGCCGCCCGACCCTCCATGGTCGGGGTCAAATGTTTGTTTCGTGAGGGGCCTTCCTTGGGTAGTTGGGTTAATACCCTGGCTGTTATCCGTCTTTCCACCAATGTGATCATTTCGTCATAGGTGGATGGATCGTTCTGGCAGACCCATTTTCGGAGATCCAGCGGCAGCCCCCGCATGTAATGGTCCATGACCAAAGTCTCTAATATCTCCTCCGGGCTGCATGCCTCAGGCCGTAACCACTTCTGAGCAAGGTGTATGAGGTCAAATAGTTGGGACCTTGGAGGTTTGTTCTCCCTGTATTTCCACTCCTGGAACCTCTGGGCCTGTACTGCTGCTGTCACCCCGGATCGTGCTAGGATCTCTGCCCTCAGCCGGTAATAGTCAGCGGCATCTTGAGTGGGCAGATCAAAGTAGGCCTTCTGGGCCTCTCCACACAAGAAAGGTGCGAGAATGCTGGTCCACTGCTCTAGGGGCCATGCCTCACGCTGTGCAGTCCTTTCAAATGAGAGGAGATACGCCTCTATGTCATCGTCTGCCGTCATCTTTGGCAGACAACCGGTGGCCCTCAGGGTTCGCGTCCCATTGGACCCCTGGGCCTGGGTGGTGAGGATCTTCAGCTGGTCCACAACCTCGCGCAGGAGGGCTCGATCTTGGGTCGCCTGGCTCATTAACAATTGGTTGGTTTCCTGCTGTAACCTCATGGATTCCTGTTGTGCCATTGCCTGAGCCCGGCCGTGTTGCCTCCTGCTGGGCCGCTGTGGCTTGCACCAGTGCTCTCACCACCTCCTCCATGGTGGTACAAATAACAACAACAACAAAAAAACCCACAACCAAAAACCCCAGTGCACCCTTTTTTTGTTTGTTTGTTTTCTTTTTGGTTTTTTTGTGTTTTTTTGGTTTTTGTTTTTGTTTTTTTTTTAGTAACCACCTCTTTTTGTTCCGCCACGCTGTGAACAATCACTATCCCACTCCTGACACCAGTTGTGGCAGAGCTCTGACCTTGCTCCTGTGGGTCCTGCGCTTCTAGGCGGTTTATGCTTAGCCTCAGTGGCTCACTGTGACCCTCCACGTAGCCCTTCTCTCTCTAGGGCCAGGGTTACAGTCTACTGAGCCCTTTTCATCATAGGCTGCAAGGAGGTTGGTGAGAGAACTCCCACAGTCTCTGTTCAGCCTCCTGTCCTGACAGGGACCTGACTTCCCCTTCCAGGAGCTGTTCCTGTAGTTGTGGGTTGGGGGGAACCCGGGCCCGCCCTCTACTCCGGGTTCCAGCCCAGGGACCCTAATGGTAGCAGTTGTTGGCAGCCAACCTTTCACTGCCAGAGTTGCTACATTTCCCTGGGCCACTTTCCCACAGAGCTCCTGCTTCTCCCTTCTTCACCCTTACCTTAGGGCTCTTTTAACGATGTTTTAGGGTGTCTTCAGTAACCAGCCCTTCAGCCGCACTTCCTCTCCTCTGGCTCCCTGGCTCCTCTGCCTGACTGGAGTGAGCCCTTTTTATAGTAACAGCAGGGCCTTAATTAGAGTCAGGTGGTCACATTAACTGAATGGCCTCACCTGACTCTTTACAGGTTAATTAGAGTCAGGTGTTCTCATTAGCCTGGAGCAGCCCCTGCTCTGGTCAGTCAGGGAACAGAAAACTGTTAATCCAGTGGCCAGTATATCTGCCTTCAGCTATTCTGCTGTACCCAACTGGCCTGAGTCTATCACACAGGATATAAACTAGAGACAGGTCTGAACCAGAGAGTCAGATTTGGACACCTGGAACTTTGAGGGAGCTAAAATTTGGACCTATACCCAAATTTGAATCTGCATCTCAGGACAATCTCTGGTAGACACCAGTGTTGTCATAGAAAACCCACTGCATTAAGCCCCTGCTCTGTCTGACATGTGTCTTCTTTCCTTTGTTGCAGACCAGTGCAGCTCTCCTGACAGACTATTACCCTCCAGCCCTCTGATCACAGAGTTACAAGGTACTGTCACATGTCCTGTCTGCTCAATCTCTGAAACCCAGGGCAATGAAAACCCAGATCAGGACTTTCACGAAGGCATGCATGATCTTGGTCAGACACAATATAACCCCCAAGCCAAAAGTGTGCCCACCTTTCGTTTTTGCACACAGTGCGTTTTTGTACAGCTGGGTTTATGCTGGGAACAGATGTGGAAAAGACAAAATATAGCCAGGAAGATGATTCTGGAGTATGCCTGGGAATGTCAGGGCAGAGCCCCAGTGTCATGAGAGTCCAAGCTCCGCTTTGCAATCCCCTTGTGCAAGTCAGAGAACATTCAGAGAACACCCAGCCCTCTGGCTGATTAATCAAACCCAGCCCAAACTGGAAATTCTTTCATCTTGTTACAGAGTGTCTTCCTGCACTGAAAATCTTGGTGTTCTGACACAAGTTGCATAGGTCAGGGGTCCTCAACCTTTTCCTTTCTGAGCCACCGCCCCCTACCCCCCCACACACACATAGGCGCTGACTCCGTGGGTGCTCTGGGGCTGGAGCACCCTTGGGGAAAATTGGTGGGTGCTGAGTACCCACATGCAGCTCCTCACCCTGCCCCAGCTCGCCTCCGTTCTGCCTCCTCCCCCTCCCCTGAGCGCGCCACTTCTCCCCCTAGCTCCCAGCTCTTCTCGCCATGAAACAGCTGTTTCTTGGTGGCAAGTGCTGGGCAGGACAGGGGAGCAGGGGGAACACGGTGTGGGGGGAAGAGGCAGGGTTGGGGATTTTGGGAAGGAGTCCAATAGGTGCAGGGAGGGGGCGGAGTTGGGGTGGGGACTTTGGGGAAGGGGTTGGAATGGGGGTGTGGCAGGGGCAGGGCATGGGTGGAGCCGGGGTGGGGCGGGGGGGCGCAAGCACCCACCAGTGCTGGGAAAAGTTGGCGCCTATGCACACACATATGCTATAAAAACTCCATGGCCCAGTTGTGCCACAACAAAGGGTTTTCTGCATATGAAAGCCAGGGCACTGTTAGGAGGTCGCAAGCAGGGCAATTGCCTGGGGTCCCATACCACAGGAGGGCACCACAAAGCTCAGGCTTCGGCTTTAGCCCTGCATTGTGGGGCTGGAGACCTGGGCTGCAGTCCTGCACAGTAGGACATTGGCTTTCTGCCCTGGGCCTAATGAGTCTAACGCTGACCATGCGTCGTGGACCCCCTGAAACCTGCTCACAGCCCCCGAGGGGGCCCCGAGCCTCTGGTTGAGAACCACTGGCATAGGTCACTGGCAAACACATGCCTTCTGGGGGAGCCAGCTAGTCCTGCCCTCTCAGGGTGTGTCTCAAGTAGGGTAGCAGGGAGGCCTCATCCCACACCTCTCTGGCTCTGTTGGGGAGGTGTGCAGTCCTGGCATGAGACATGCACAGGGCCTCTCCCCAGCTTCACTGAGGCCATCCCCTGTGCAAGGGCCTAAGGTCTGTGTAATGTGGTATGGAGACAGGGCGTGGCACTGAGCCAGGGTGTGAAGGGTGGTGAGGTGTGATGTGCATGTGTTAGGAGGTATGTGTTGTGTTGGGGCACAAGGTTGTGTGTGTTGAGGAGGTGCTGTGTAGGGGCAGGTGATGGTGCGTGTGACATGCCAGGAGAAGTGAGTGTGTTGAGGGGGAGTGTGGAGCTGGGCACTGAGGTGGGTTCAGCATGTGTGCAGAGCAGCAGGTTGAGTTGTGTATCGTGGGGTGGGGGGGTGCAGAGGAGCGTGTCATGTGACTCTATCCGGAGAACAGCACCAAGAGTAGCCTGAGACCGTATTAATGCCCTTGGGGCTCCCCTGCCCCTCCTGCTGCAGAGTGGACGGATGAGGCGGAGCTGACCGATTACCCTGATGATTTTGAGGAGGTTGAGGAGACCAGCCTGGAGGAGGTGGTGAGCAATGCTCGCTGCGCGATCAAGGTGCCAGCTGACAATGAGGCATTCCAGGAGGAACAGATGGATCACCAAGGGTCTGCTGCTCTCTCCTCCACCCTGAAGACTTTGCAGGAGACATGCAAAGGTGAGGAAACATTGGAAAGCCAGTAAATGCACTAGAGACTACTAATCTTCTTGCCTTTCCATACTAACTGCAGGCCTGCAGGGGACGGACAAGGAGGCTAGGCTCATCTGATTCCTGGGCTTCTGCTTTGCAGGAGACAAGCTGAGCTGTGAAAAAGGTCCTGAGCTTTTTCCATGCTGTGAAGGAATTCAACTACCCACAACCTCTCTCCTTCACACACGTTGTCCCAGAATCCTTTGCAACATTCCACACAGGGCACTGGAGTAGTGACCCCTAGGTTCAAAAGCTCAACATTAGCCTGAGGCCCCGGGTGGGAAGTAGGAATGGGGAGTGACTCCATCCACCTCCCTAATGCTACTGTTGGTACCTTCTGGGGGGCTCTGAGACACGTCTTTGGCCCATTCTTTCTGCTAGGTCTGCCAGAAAGGGTACGGTAACACTTAGCACAATCCATCCCCAGCACAATTACTGTACACACTTGAAACCAGTGAACTTCCTGACCACCCCTTAGGTAGCTAATCATCATTATCTCCATTTCACAGCTGGGGAAACTGACGCCAAAAAGTCATGTGACACACCCCAAACTGCACAGTGCATCAGGGCAAAGCTGAGACTAGACTGCAGCCTGGCTAATTCCTTCCCATCATCCTGATGTGGCATCAGCCGTCCCTGCCATACTAAGTGCAAGTACTGTAGACATCTATCTACCAGAAAGTGGCATGAGATCTAGAAATACTACTGAATGGCCAATGGGCAGTGTCAGCCTTCAGTCCCTAGTCAGCTGGGCTAGGTTTGAACAAGTGAGGTGAGAAGCAAATTTCCATACCACATTGCCCAACTCTGAATATACCAGTCTGGGGTCATCTGAACTCATTTCTTTGTCACTTGCCTGCAGGTGAGGCTGGACCTTCTCTGTATGATGAAATCACAGGTCAGGCCCAGTTCACCCCTGAGGATCTGCAGCCTCATTTTGAACATCGAATGGGCCCTGACCACCTGGAGACCTGCTATCTGCTCCTCAGCTTGGACCAGGAAACAGCTTAGTCCAGGCCTCTTCATGGAGACAGCCTGAAGGAAGAGAGTTTAGCTGAAGATACAAAGTAGTGTGCTGCTGAGTGTTGTTCCGGATTGGCAAATAATGTTGCCTGATGGCCAATGCTGAGTTTTTACTCCTTGCTTGGTATATAAGAATGGCCATACTAGGTCAGACCAATGATCCATTTAGTCCAGTGCCCTGTCTTCCAACAGTGGCCAGTGCCAGGTGCTTCAGAGTGCTCCATCCCCTGTTATCCACTCCCAGTTTCTGGCAATCAGAGGTCTAGGGACACTCAGAGCATGGGGTTGAATCCCTGACCATCTTGCTAATAGCCATTGATGGACTATCCTCCCTGAATAGGATCACAATAATATAAAGCACTGAGCCTGCTGGAATCCTGCTGCAGAGATGAAGTGCTGAAGGAGGGTGCAGAGGCATAGGTGCAGTTACTACGGTATCACTTTCTGATGCAAAACTAGGGTTTATCATTTCCAAACTACATTTTCATTTGCCCTTGGATTATTTTTTTGGCCCAGGAGATGGAGCTGTAGGAAGTAGCACAATATAAATAAAGGTTTGTGACAGACATTAGAAGGCTTGACAGCTCTGGGCACTGAAGTACATGGTATAAACAGAAGGCTCAGTCAGCAGTGTGGAAATATAGACTCTTCAGCAAGTCTAGTTCATTTGCTAATCCTGAAGTCTCTGAAAACTCCCCAGTCCCTGTCTATCTTGTGCCACAGCCAAATGCTGATCCACAGAGTCAGAAACTCTAACTAAGCCCAGAGCTGTAACTCTAATAGGTACCACTTCCCTGGCAGCACAGTTTTGATCTGGTCCACTACATCCTTTTATGGGATTTGTGTGAAATGATGGAATATGAGAGCTAGTCTTCCCTCTTTCTTATCTTCAGACTAGAGTCCCGTTGCCAGCTGATCACCTAATGCTTCTGTGATTTCTTAGTCAAGCTGAAGTTCTGAAGTGGCAAGAGTCTCATAGGTAACATATGCCATCTCTGCGATCAAAATGGCTGCGGACACATCTGCATGGATTGCCTCCCACAACCCATATTAAAAAGGGCAGGGTCACATTTCTATCTGAACTTTGTGTACCAAAGATTCCTTTTAATGAAAGAGATTAGAGGAAACATATGTAGCAATTCCACTTTGACAGAACTCTCATGCACTCATTAGGGAGTGGAACTCATAGGCAGTGTTCCCTGGACCTAGTGCTGGTGGAGCTCATGACTATGCTCATCCCCAGACCCCACAAGTGGTTGTTTATTGGTAACAACATCAGCACAGCTGAAATGGGAGGCGTGTGCAGAGAGGAAGGGGCAGAGGAAGGGTGGAGGTCAGAGGCTGCACATGGTTGTTGGTATTGCTGCCAGGTCTGCCCAAGAGATCCTTATTAAGGATTAGAAGGGAACAGGAAAAGCCTTATAAAACAAAATATTAATGCAGCATTGCCAACCCCAAGTGTTCAAACATTGTGAGTCAGGCCCAGAAAATCATGAGCAGTTAAAAAACAACTTTGGAGTCTTATTTGCCTTTAGAGTTCACATTTGCAAGCCCAGACACTTACCTTTTAATGAAAGCTAAGATTCTCACATAATGTCCCAACTCCAAGACTGGTGTGTGTGCGTGTGTGTGTGTGTGTGTGTGTAAAAATAGTCACCAAATATCATAAGAGTTGGAAACACTGTAAAAAGGAATTTTTGAAAAACATCCTGTCCATGCTATTTAAAGGGTGCTCTGTCAGAAATCTGAATGTTTTAAAACAACTTAACAATGTCCCTTTAAATCTGAGATGGCTTTGAACAGCTATGACCATGGGCACACACAGTTACTGCACTTAACATGAAAATAAAGCTAAAACTCAGACTGAGTTGCTGATTAATAATAGCAGTTCTGCTCTATCTCCAGGGGCGGCTCTAGGCACCAGCGGGCCAAGCGCCCGCTTGGGGCGGCATCCTGGGGAGGGCGGCATTTGGCCCCGGTGGAGCTCCCACCGGCATGCCTGCGGCAGGTCCACCGGAGCCCGGGACGAGCGGACCTGCCGCAGTCATGCCTGCGGCGGGTCCCGTCTTCCCGCGGCTCCTGTTGAGCTCCCGCAGGCATGACTGCGGCAGGTCCGCTCGTCCCAGGCTCCGTGGACCTGCCGCAGGCATGCCGGGCGGAGCTCCACCGAGCAAATGCCGCCTCCCAGGATGCCGGAGCCGCGGGAAGAGGGGACCCGCCGCGGGACTGGGGAAGGGCGGCGCAGCGCTCCGCGCTGCTTGGGGCAGCCTACTTTGTAGAGCCGCCCCTGTCTATCTCCTCTGAAACTCTCAATAGAGAAGAAAGGGAACACCAAAGCTTTCAGTATCTTTATTCTTTCCTACTCCATTCAGCTTTTGCAGTATTGTTATAATCGTTGGTCCCAGAATATGAGACAGAAAAGGCTAGCTCCTGTTGGTGAAAGACACAAGTTTTCAAGCCTCACAGAGCTCTTCTTCAGGCCTGGAAAAGGTAATCAGAGTGCCACAGCTAAATATGAGGTGGGAGATATTATTAATTATAAGGGGTTAAGATATGTTGCAAGCAATCACTTATTCCAAATGCTATATTCTATCAAACAAAGATCTAGGCAAATAATTTCCAGTTAACAATTTATTCTACAAATTTACTCTCTGTTTCTGCTTGCAAAATATCCATGACCCACTCCTTATTTACTTAATTAAATTAGTTATTCAAACTGTGGAAGTTGGAAAAAAAGCAGACATCCAGGAAGAGCAAGAATCAGGCTAATTCTAATAGCTAATAACACGAGACTTCCAAGCAGGGCCTGGGCAAGTGGAAAAGAACTGTAAGAGATTCTGTTTTTTGACCTTGTGTTAGATAAGAATGGAACACAGACTGTAGCAGAAATTGCTGAGGAAAGTAAGATATCAGGAAGGAATATGTATAAACAAAATGCAGTTGTTGATCATTACTGTATGTAACAAAAGGTATAAATGCTTGCCCTAATTGTTTATCTTTTGGGAGACCTGCCATTGTGCATTCCCCCCCTTGCAATATTGCTTGAGAATAAACTGCCTCTGACATGTTGCAACCAACCTCAGAGTGAGGACTCGTTTTTTCTCCCACAATTTGGTGCCGTGACTCAGATGGCAAATGCACGGCTGAGACAGCAACAAACTACTACAGACTGTTCCCCTGTGAACCCCATGGCACCATAATAGAAGTAAAAGACCTTTGAAATCTTTATTGGGGTGTCGCAGGAGGACTGTCTGTGGAGCCGTCTGTCCCTTTGGGCTCACGCCATGCGAACTTTTGCTTATGCAACAAGATCAGACACAGAACAGTGTTGGGGAATTGGTTGCCCCATGTAAGATTGGTTGTATGCATACACGGAGCTGGGAAATGTGTTGTTGCCCCAGGGTAAAGACAATGTGTGGCTTAGGTCAGACCTATTGAGTTGAGGGGTTATGGTAATGCCCTCAGAGAAGAACACAGATGTGTTCAGTCCAGATGGAGGGGTTGTGGTAACGCCCTCAGGTTAAAAAAGAAAAAAAAAACCCAAACAAACAAAAAAACGATGCATCTAGATATGGGGAATGAGTGTGTGTGTATGTGAATATGTGTGTTTGAATGAATAAAGGCTGGGTATGAGCCGCTGACCAAGTCTAAGACTAAGCTGACTCCAGCTGCACCAGGGCTACCCCATGTGGGAGTTCTGAAAGCAAGGGGGGTCAGCTGAATCTTGTGACCCAGTGGATAGGAATTTTTCCTTATTTATGATCCACTGACCCCAGTTGGCCCTTTCCCAGGAAGTGAGAGAGTGAGAATTTTTTTAGCTCATGAGCTGCTGAGCAGACAGGGCATTTCCCGAAGTGTGAGGGAAATCCTTTCTAGCTTATGAGCCGCTAACCTAGTGGACAAGGTGCCCTCCCAAGATTCCCTAGTTTATGAGCCGCTAGCAGACAGGGCGTCTCTCCTGGCATGTGTGATTGGAAAATGGGTTGGGGACAGTCTAAGAATTCCCCCTCACCGCCAAAGGGCACCCCTGCATATTATATTTATGTGCAGTATGGCCCCAGAACCTGCAGGTATTTAGAGATTGGAACTGTTACATGCAGGATAACCCATCTAAACAATTCCCACTTTGATTTAGCTAAACTCACATACCTCAGAGGAACCCTTGCATTACCAAAAGCCTCTGATACACAGTGGGAACAATTTGTCTATTGGGGAAAGGAACGGGTTAATTTGAAAATTCAACTTGGCCCAGAGATAAAGAGAAAGCTGCTCTGCGTTCAAGGTCAAGAGTTAACATAGACCATGCCAAGTACAGAGGGAAAAAAAACAACAACCAACAACAACAAAAAACTGCTTTCAGCCCCAGCTGGCTGTGAAAAAAAGGTACAAAGGCAAACCAAAGGCAATACAACTTACAGTTACCAGTGAGATCCAACAGTCTGCCTTTGCGACCCTGGAGCTGGTGTGGTTTGGGGACACTGAAGGAACCACAGGCAGCTGGCCTGGACTGGAATACTGAGCAAAGGTCTCTGAAAGGGGCACCCCAAGAGATCCCAGGGCAGAGAAAAGCCCAAGAGCGGAAGCAAGTTGGAGATTTTTGCAGCGTACCTCTATTCAACCTGTGCACAGGATAACCTCCCACCCATCTCTCTCTCTCTCTCTCTCTCTCCTATCCCTGGCCTGGCCAGCCCGGGCAGCGTGTTCGTGAGTATAAAAGAAAAAAAAAGAGGGGGGGGGTTGCAGGTGGGTCTACCCCCGGTTGTAGCAGGACCAGGCAATAAGAGGAGTTGGGGGAAAAGGGAAGAGACGTGTACCTGACAGCTAGAGAAAAACTGAACAGTTAAAATGCCAGTTGGGGGAATGATTCGGGTGACCCTTGTGAGTGATATTGTTAAGGAAAAGGACCAGGGAGGGTGAAGGTTAGTCGAGAGGGTGAAGGTTAGCCCACCCTCCTTACTAAATTGGTAGTGAAACAAAGCCTGTGCCCATGGAAAGTAATGATGCAGCAAGCGAAAAAGGATTGGGTCCAGATGAGCAGACAGAGAGCAGAAAGAAAAAACTGGGAAACGGGTTGGAAACCTTGAAAGCATAGTGGCAGAAGTAAAGGATGCAGTAAATGCAAACATGGGAGATTCAGATCCCTAAAATAATAATTGGAATGGTAAAATCTGAGTTGATTGAGGTGTCATTTTGGGAAAATAAGCAAGTGATTTAAGGAAAGAAAGTGAGAAATTAACTCTGTAGTTACTGGAGGGAATTAAGCAGTGAAACTTTGTACAAATGTTGAAGAAAAGGTGTTATGCAAGAATTCTTGGTTTCTTTGCAGCCATTCTGAAGGGAAAATGGGCCCTTTTCCAAAGAAATGTCTGTAAATAAATCCAGGCAAAAAGACTATTTAGTTAAAATCATTTGGCTATGAACATTTTAGTCGGATTAGAGAAAACATACGGGGTGTCTATTGGAATTTAACCACCCAAAATGTATGAAAGGAATGTCAAGGAAAAGAATATGTGTAATGTATATTGTAAAAGGGGTGAGGAAAATGGAAATATGCAGTGCTACTTAATTAAAATCCTATTAGGTTCCAAGGGGCTGTTGCCGGCACAGAGGCCCGAGGACAGCAACAGGGGTTCGTTGCCCGGTGTGCGTCGCACTAATTAACACACCAGGGTGGAGGAGCAAACCAAGTTTATTTGAGCCCAAATAAGGTACAAGGGAGACATAGCAATCTCAAATCCTGCACCCCGATACAAGCCGTTTTTCTCTTCTTATACATGATTTCAGCTAAGCATTCCCATCACCCCCACACTCCTCCTCTCCCCCCACCTTTCATTCCCATGCAGCAAATACACTTTGCAATAGCAATTACATTAAGCAGTTAAGTCATACTTGGCAAAAAACACTTTAGTTTAACACAAACTGCTGAGCTCCAGTTCATCTGCAAATTTGACACCATCAGCTCAGGATTAAACAAAGACTGTGAATGGCTTGCCAATTACAGAACCAGTTTCTCCTCCCTTGGTTTTCACACCTCAATTGCTAGAACAGGGCCTCATCCTCCCTGATTGAACTAACCTCGTTATCTCTAGCTTGCTTCTTGCTTGCATATATAAACCTGCCCCTGGAAATTTCCACCACTTGCATCTGAAGAAGTGGGTATTCACCCACGAAAGCTCATGCTGCAGAACGTCTGTTAGTCTATAAGGTGCCACAGGATTCTTTGTTGCTTTTACACCCCTCCAACCGGCCCATATGCTTGGAAGGAGCACTGCGAACATCTGCACTTCCAACCAGAAAATCTCCCAAGTATGTCTCCATGGCCACAAATCAGATGGCGTTCCTGAAGCACTGTAAGGGCAGTAGGCCACGCCTGATGCTCAAGATCACTCTGAATGGCCATAAGCTGGTCATTCAGAAAATCCCTTTTTTCTAAACATGCCAGATCCCACTGCAATTCCTTTCCTGCCTCAATGATATTCAGTACCATCTCTGTCAACAGCTTCTGGGTC
Source organism: Mauremys reevesii (assembly GCF_016161935.1). Classification (NCBI taxonomy): domain Eukaryota; kingdom Metazoa; phylum Chordata; order Testudines; family Geoemydidae; genus Mauremys; species Mauremys reevesii. The sequence goes on along the minus strand of NC_052631.1, from coordinate 59,177,863 downwards.
ATTGAGCTAAGGGCAGAAACAACATGTAATTTACCAACCCCAGCCTGTACTTGGATTACTGTGCTCCAATAATAAGACCTGTGGCCTTTTTCAGTTGCTCTAATTTCTCATCATATGGTTGGCCTTTGTAAATGTTCCAAATTGCTGCTGCCCTATTGGCACCATCCCACAGGGATCACTAAGGTGTAAGGCCTTAGCCATTGGGTTTCATTAAAGTATATGGTATTGTCTGTATTATAATGTGTTACGGGGTGGTAGTGGTAGTGAGGATAATGACGGGGGCAGTGGTCGTGGCAGCAAAGCTCCTTTGGTATTTGTCATCTGAAAGCCAATTAGGGAGGGCTATACATGCTGAAGGTACTTGTCTGAAAGCACAGAGCCCAATCCCCAGAATAAACCCAAACCACCACTCAATACCACAAGGTTCCCACAAGTTCCTCTCTGCCGGGTTACGATACTCCATCTCTTTCACCAGGGCCAATTCTTAATGTCTTTTGTAGTCAAGAATCCCTGGACTTTGGCAATTTCAGTGGAACGAACATACCTTCTTCTTTCCTGGAACAGTCGTGGTTCTGCAGCATACAGGGGAGAGGTTACCAGCACGTCACCCTGTAATAATCTCCAGCAGATGGTGAATGTATGGTGGTTCTATTAGTGGACAAGGGAGAGGTTACCAGCACTTCCCCTTGTCCTTTTCTCCTGCTGTTCAGAAGGCGGAAAAAGTATCAAAAGGAGGGACAGGCTGATCAGCAGTTGGAGGGTCATCTCGAGGTGGAGGGGCCTTCTTCCAGTGAGAAGCATGGGTCCAGGCAGTCAGTCCTTGGCACTTCACAGCAATGTTGGTAGTTAACAGGACTTGGTAAGGGCCTTTCCAGTATGAGGTCAGAGCGGTCTTTTGTTGATGGACCTTTACGTAGACTCAGGCCTGGTCTACACTACGCGTTTAAACCGATTTTAGCAGCGTTAAAGTGAAAATTAAAAGTGAAATCCCTGCAAGATCCATGGAAACTTTTTAAAGACACCATAATAGAGGCTCAACTTAAATGTATATCCCAAATTAAAAAACATAGTAAGAGAACCAAAACAGTGCCACTGGCTAAACCACTAAGTAGAAGAAGAAGTGAGAGGCAAAAAGGTATCCTTTAGAAAATGGAAGTTAAATCCTAGTGAGGAAAACAGAAAGGACCAAAACTCTGGCAAATGAAGTGTAAAAATATAATTAGGAAGGCCAAAAAGGAATTTGAAGAACAGCTAGCCAAAGACTCAGAAAGTAATAGCAAAAAAAAAAATTAAGTACATCAGAAGCAGGAAGCCTGCTAAACAACAGTGAGGCCACTGGATGATCGAGATGCTAAAGGAGCACTTAAACACAATAAGGCCATAAGAGAAACTAAATGAATTCTTTGCATCGGTCTTTAAGGATGAGGATGTGAGGGAGATTCTCAAACCTGAGCCATTCTTTTTAGGTGATAAATCTGAGGAACTGTCCCAGATTGAGGTGTCATTAGAGGAGGTTTTGGAACAAATTGATCAGTTAAACAGTAATAAGTCACTAGGACCAGATGGTATTCACCCAAGAGTTCTGAAGGAACTCAAATGTGAAATTGCAGAACTACTAACTGTGGTTTGTAGCCTATCATTTTCAGCTTCTGTACCAAATGACTGGAGGGTAGGTAATGTGACACCAATTTTTTAAAAAGCTCCAGAGGTGATCCCAGCAATTATAAGCCAGTAAACCTGACTTCAGTACTGGGCAAACAGGTTGAAACTGTAGTAAAGAACAAAACTGTCAGACACATGATGAACATAATTTGTTGGGGAGGAGTCAATGTGGTTTTTGTAAAGGAAAATCATGCCTCACCAATCTACTAGAATTCTTTGAGGGTCTCAACAAGCATGTGGACAAGAGGGATCTGGTGGATATAGCGTACTTAGATTTTCAGAAAGCCTTTGACAAGGCCCCTCACTAAAGGCTCTTAAGCAAAGTAAGTAGTCATGGGATAAGAGGGAAGGTCCTCTCATGGATCAGTAACTAGTTAAAAGATAGGGAAAAAAGGGTAGGAATAAATGGCCAGTTTTCAGAATGGAGAGAAGTAAATAGTGGTGTTCCCCAGGGGTCTGTACCGGCACCAGTCCTATTCAACATATTTATAAATGATCTGGGAAAAGGGGTAAACAGTGAGGTGGCAAAATTTGCAGATGATACAAAACTACTCAAGATAGTTAAGTCCAAAGCAGACTGTGAAGAGCTACAAACAGGGGCGGCTCTAGAAATTTCGCAGCCCCAAGCACGAGGTCCACCCGAGCCGTGGGACCAGCGGACCCTCTGCAGGCACGCCTGTGGGAGGTCCACCGGAGCCACCTGCCGCCCTCCCGGCGACAGGCAGAGCGCCCCCCGCGGCATGCCGCCCCAAGCACGCGCTTGGCGCGCTGGGGTCTGGAGCCAGCCCTGGCTACAAAGGGTTCTCACAAAACTGAGTGACTGAGCCACAAAGCGGCATGTTGAAAAATGCAAAGTAATGCACATCGGAAAACATAATCCCAACTATACATATAAAATGATGAGGTCTAAATTAGCTGTTATCACTCAAGAAAGAGATCTTGGAGTTCTCTGAAAACATAGTTCTCTGTAAACATACACTCAATGTGCAGCAGTAGCAAAAAAATGAACAGAATGTTGGGAATCATTAAGAAATAGACAATAGATAATAAGAGAAAATATCATATTGCCTCTCTATAAATCCATGGTACGCCCACATCTTGAATACTGTATGCAGATGTGGTCACCCCATCTCAAAAAAGATATATTGGAATTGGAAAAGGTTCAGAAAAGGGCAACAAAAATGATTAGGGGTATGGAACAGCTGAGAGATTAATAAGATTGGGACTTTTCAACTTGGAAAAGAGATGACTAAGGATATGATAGAGGTCTATAAAATCATGACTGGTGTGGGGAAAGTAAATAAGGAAGTGTTATTTACTCTCTCATAACACAAGAACTAGTGGTCACCAAATGAAATTAATAGGCAGCAGGGAAGTATTTCTTCACACAACTCAGTCAACCTATGCAACTCTTTGACAGAGGATGTTGTGAAGGCAAAGACTATAACAGGGTTCAAAAAACATAAATTCATGGAGGATAGGTCCACCAATGGCTATTAGCAAGGATGGGAAGGGATGGTGTCCCTAGCCTCTGTTTGCCAGAAGCTGGGAATGGGCGACGGGATGGATCACTTGACGATTAACCTGTTCTGTTAATTCCCTCTGGGGCACCTGGCACTGGCCACTGTTGAATGACATGATACTGGGCTAGATGGACCTTTGGTCTGATCCAGTGTGGCCATTCTTATGTTATGCAGAGTTTCTGCAGTCCCATACTATGTAGGAGGGCTATGCCTAAGTGATTCCCATGGATACAGCATTGGCTGGGTACCTCTCTGTGTATGCTAACATCCCTCTGAAAATCCCAAGGCTCCAGTGTATACGTGTGGTGATCACCAAGGCATGCAGAGCAGGCATTTTCTCAAGATAAGTTTGGAAATTTGCCCCTCGCCCCTGCGTGAACAAAACTGAGTGTGCCACCAACTCCCCAGCTTTGAGACTCTCCCCACCTGGGCCCCTGCCTCTCTGGTTCAGCTCAAACTAAACTGTGGAGTTTCCAGCTCTGGGGACTCAGAGGACCCTGGGGAATTAGGAACTCTGTAATGCAGTGAGAGCAGAGGAAAACACCCCGAGCCACGGTGGAGCTTTGTAATGCCACAGGAGCCAGGGAAGTTAAAGGTTCATCCTTCACCCTATTGAGCTCCTCAATGTTTGGAGATAATAGAAAGACACCAGTTTATAGCCGAGCCAGTTAAACTCAACAGTGCTTAAATGCTTGTACCACTAAAACCCTAACTTCAAAGCTGAGCTAGTAGGTAATAAGGTAGAAAGCCAGAGGGTGGGGGCACCCTTACCTCCCAATGCCCAGAGGAGCTGCTAAGAAAACCATAGTCCCAGGCTGCAGATCACAGATGCGCTTGCTCCCAGGCCTGCAGGGGCTGTGTGCCACAAAGGGGAACTCAAAAACAAGCCTTGCAGTCAGTTAAGGCCTGATCCTGCTCACATCAAAGTCAATGGAAGTTTTGCTATAGAAATCAACAGGAGCAGGATCCAGGTCTCAAAGAGCAGTGGTGAGGGTCTCTGCAGGGAGCTCTGGCCAATCCTCTGTGCCAGGAAGGGGGTGGGTATGAATTAGGAAGGACCAGACAGGTTCTCCAACAATTGCCCCCTAAAATGACAACAGCCACATAAGCCACCTGGCAGGCTGGTGAGAAGGCCATTGTGAGAGAACACTCCCAGGGCGACAAGCTCAGCAGTTCTAGAATCGCAGCCCAGCAGCGGCAGTTAGGGCCAGAGCTCGTCGGGGGAGCTGGAGTTATTGGAGGAGAACAATGATGGGTCCCAGACGGGGGGTGCTGAAGACGGCCATGGAGCACTATCTCTATTCCCGCTCCCGGACCGCAGATGAGCTGCTGGGGACAGAGGAGAAAGAAGAGGTGAGCAAGGGGGAGGTGTGAGGCTTCAGGACGTTGGAGCAGAGGGACGAGGTTTTCCTTGGTGTTGGTTGGAGCAGCAAGGGGGAGGTGGGAGCAGGGTGGGGTGAGGCCTGGGGAGGTGGGAGAGGGGGTGGGGGTGAGGACGGGGGAGCTCCGTATCAGGCCCTTAGCCATTCAGTACCTGGTCATAGATTCATAGACTTAAGGTCAGAAGGGATCATTATGATCATCTAGTCCAGGGGTGGGCAAACCACGGCCCACGGGCCGGATCCGGCCCCTCAGGGCTTTGGATCCGGCCCGTGGGATTGTCCCCCGTGGTGCTGCAGGCCCCACACCGGTCTCAGAAGCGGCCGGCACCACTTCTCTGCAGCCCCCCAGGGGCGGGGGGACAGAGGGCTCCATGTGTTGCCCTTGCCGCCAGGCACTGCCTCCCGCAGCTCCCATTGGTTGGGAACAGGGAACCATGGCCAATGGGAGCTTTGGAGGAGGTACCTGGAAGCGCGGCAAGGGCAGCGCATGCGGAGCCCTCCACCCCCCTTCCCCCAGGGGCCACGGCGCTTTCCGGAACGGCGCAGCGTGGGGTCAGGGCAGGCGTGCAGAGAGCCTGCCCTGGCCCCGGTTCGCACCGCTGCCACCCCAGAGCCACTTTAGGTAAGTGGGACAGGCCGGAGCCCGAACCCTTCCTGCACCCCGCCCCCCAACTCCCTGTCCTAAGCCCTCTGCCTGCACCTCCCACCTCTCCTGCACCCCTACCCCCTGCCCTGAGCCCCCTCTCGCACTCGGCACCCCTCCTGCACGCCAACCCCCTTCCGAGCTCCCTCATATGCCCTGCACCCCTCCTCTGCCCCAATCCCTTGCCCTGAGCCCCTTCCTGCACACCACACCCCCTCCCACATCCCATACTCCCTCTTGCACCCCAACCCCCGCCCCGGCCCTGCATACAATTTCCCCACCCAGATGTGGCCCTCGGCCCAAAAAGTTTGCCCACCCCTGATCTAGTCTGACCTTCTGCAGGCCACAGAATCTCACCCATGCACTCCTGTAACAAACCCCTAACCTATGTCTGAGTTACTGAAGTCCTCAAATCGTGGTTTAAAGACCTCAAGGTGCAGAGAATCCTCCAGCAAGTGACCCGTGCCCCATGCTGCAGAGGAAGGCGAAAAACCTCCAGGGCCTCTGCCAATCTTCCCTGGAGGAAAATTCCTTCCGACCCCAAATAAACCCTGAGCATGTGGGTAAGACTCACCAGCCAGCACCCAGGAAAGAATTCTCTGTAGAAACTCAGATCCCACCCCATCTAACATCCCATCACAGACCATTGGGCATATTTACCTGCTAATAATCAAAGATCAATTAATTGCCAAAATTAGGCTATCCCATCATACCATCCCCTCCATAAACTTATCAAGCTTAATCTTGAAGCCAGATGTGTCTTTTGCCCCCACTACTCCCCTTGGAAGGCTGTTCCAGAGCTTCACTCCTTTATTGGTTAGAAACCTTCATCTAATTTCAAGTCTAAACTTCCTAGTGTCCAGTTTATATCCATTTGTTCTTGTGTCCACATTGGTACTAAGTTTAAATAATTCCTCTCCCTCCCTGATATTTATCCCTCTGATATATTTATAAAGAGCAATCATATCTCCCCTCAGCCTTCTTTTGGTTAGGCTAAACAAGCCAAGCTCTTTGAGTCTCCTTTCATAAGACAGGTTTTCCATTCCTCGGATCATCCTAGTAGCCCGTCTCTGTACCTGTTCCAGTTTGAATTCATCCTTTTTAAACATGGGAGACCAGAACTGCAGACGGTATTCCAGATTAGGTCTCACCAGTCCCTTGTATAACGGTACTAACACCTCCTTATCTTTACTGGAAATACCTCACCTGATGCATCCTAAAACCGCATTAGCTTTTTTAAACAGCCATATCACATTGGCGGCTCATAGTCATCCTGTGATCAACCAATACTCCAAGGTCCTTCTCCTCCTCTGTTACTTCCAACTGATGTGTCCCCAATTTATAACCAAAATTCTTGTTATTAATCCCTAAATGCATGACCTTGCACTTTTCACTATTAAACTGCATCCTATTACTATTACTCCAGTTTACAAGATCATCCAGATCTTCCTTTATGGTCCTTCTCTGTGTTAGCAGTACCTCCCAGCTTTGTGTCATCCGCAAACTTTATCAGCACATTCCCACTTTTTGTGCCAAGGTCAGTAATAAAAAGATTAAATAAGGTTGGTCCCAAAACCAATCCCTGAGGAACTCCACTAGTAACCTCCTTCCAGCCTGACAGTTCACCTTTCAGTACGACCCGTTGTAGTCTCCCCTTTAACCAGTTCCTTATCCACCTTTCAATTTTCATATTGATCCCCATCTTTTCCAATTTAACTAATAATTCCCCATGTGGAACCGTATCAAATGCCTTACTGAAATCGAGGTAAATTAGATCCACTGCATTTCCTTTGTCTAAAAAATCTGTTACCTTCTCAAATAAGGAGATCAGGTTGGTTTGGCACAATTTACCTTTTGTAAAACCATGTTGTATTTTGTCCCAATTACCATTGACCTCAATGTCCTTAACTACTTTCTCCTTCAAATTTTTTTCCAAGACCTTGCATACTACAGATGTCAAACTAACAGGCCTATAGTTACTCAGATCACTTTTCTTCCCCTTTCTTAAAAACAGGAACTATGTTAGCAATTCTTCAGTCGTATGGTACTGAGTTTACTGATTCATTAAAAATTCTTGCTAATAGGCTTGTAATTTCATGTGCCAGTTCCTTTAATATTCTTGGATGAAGATTATCTGGGCCCTCCAATTTTGTTCCATTAAACTGTTCGAGTTTGGCTTCTACCTCAGATGTGGTAATATCTACCTCCATATCCTCATTCCCATTTGTCATCCTACCATTATCCCTAAGCTCCTCATTAGTCTCCAAATAAAGGTGGACGAGGCTTTCTTCTGGCAACTAGCAGAAGTTACTAGATCACAGGCCCTGGTTCTCATGGGAGACTTTAATCACCCTGATATCTGCTGGGAGAGCAATACAGCGGTGCACAGACAATCCAAGAAGTTTTTGGAAAGTGTAGGGGACAATTTCCTGGTCCAAGTGCTGGAGGAACCAACTCGGGGCAGAGCTCTTCTTGACCTGCTGCTCACAAACAGAGAAGAGTTAGTAGGGGAAGCAAAAGTGGATGGGAACCTAGGAGGCAGTGACCATGAGATGGTTGAGTTCAGGATCCTGACACAAGGAAGAAAGGAGAGCAGCAGAATACAGACCCTGGACTTCAGAAAAGCAGACTTTGACTCTCTCAGGGAGCTGATGGGCAGGATCCCCTGGGAAAATAACATGAGGGGGAAAGGAGTCCAGGAGAGCTGGCTGTATTTTAAAGAATCCTTATTGAGGTTGCAGGAAAAAACTATCCCGATGTGTAGGAAGAATAGTAAATATGGCAGGCGACCAGCTTGGCTTAACAGTGAAATCCTTGCCAATCTTAAACACAAAAAAGAAGTATCAGAGGGGTAGCCGTGTTAGTCTGGATCTGTAAAAGCAACAAAGAATCCTGTGGCACCTTATAGACTAACAGACGTTCTGCAGCATGAGCTTTCGTGGGTGAATACCCACTTCTTCAGATGCAAAAAAGAAGCTTACAAGAAGTGGAAGATTGGACAAATGACTAGGGAGGAGTATAAAAATATTGCTCAGGCATGCAGGAGTGAAATCAGGAAGGCGAAATCACACTTGAAGTTGCAGCTAGCAAGAGATGTTAAGAGTAACAAGAAGGGTTTCTTCAGGTATGTTAGCAGCAAGAAGAAAGTCAAGAAAAGTGTGGGCCCCTTACTGAATGAGGGAGGCAACCTAGTGACAGAGGATATGGAAAAAGCTCATGTACTCAATGCTTTTTTTGCCTCTGTCTTCACAAACAAGGTCAGCTCCCAGACTGCTGCACTGGGCAGCACAGTATGGGGAGAAGATGACTAGCCCTCTGTGGAGAAAGAAGTGGTTTGGGACTATTTAGAAAAACTGGATGAGCACAAGTCCATGGGGCCAGATGCGCTGCATCCGAGGGTGCTAAAGGAGTTGGCGGATGTGATTGCAGAGTCATTGGCCATTATCTTTGAAAACTCATGGCGAACGGGGGAGGTCCCGGATGACTGGAAAAAGGCTACTGTAGTGCCCATCTTTAAAAAAGGGAAGAAGGAGGATCCAGGGACCTACAGGCCACTTAGCCTCACCTCAGTCCCTGGAAAAATCATGGAGCAGGTCCTCAAGGAATCAATTCTGAAGCACTTAGAGGAGAGGAAAGTGATCAGGAACAGTCAGCATGGATTCACCAAGGGCAAGTCATGCCTGACTAACCTAATTGGCTTCTATGAGGAGATAACTGGCTCTGTGGATGAGGGGAAAGCAGTGGATGTGTTATTCCTTGACTTTAGCAAAGCTTTTGACACGATCTCCCACAGTATTCTTGCCAGCAAGTTAAAGAAGTATGGGCTGGATGATTGGACTATAAGGTGGATAGAAAGCTGGCTACATCGTCGGGCTCAATGGGTAGTGATCAACGGCTTCCTGTCTAGTTGGCAGCCGGTATCAAGTGGAGTGCCCCAAGCAGGGGCGGCTCTAGGCACCAGCGGGCCAAGCGCCCGCTTGGGGCGGCATCCTGGGGAGGGCGTCATTTGGCTCCGGTGGAGCTCCCGCCGGCATGCCTGCGGCAGGTCCACCGGAGCCCGGGACGAGGACCTGCGCGGGCATGCCTGCGGCGGGTCCCGTCTTCCCGCGGCTCGGTTGAGCTCCCGCAGGCATGACTGCGGCAGGTCCGCTCGTCCGGGCTCCGGTGGACCTGCCGCAGGCATGCGGCGGAGCTCCACCGAGCAAATGCCGCCCTCCCCAGGATGCCGGAGCCGCGGGAAGAGGGGACCCGCCGCGGGACTGGGGAAGGGCGGCGCAGCGCTCCGCGCTGCTTGGGGCAGCCTACTTTGTAGAGCCGCCCCTGGCCCCAAGGGTTGGTCCTGGGGCCGGTTTTGTTCAATATCTTCATTAATGATCTGGAGGATGGTGTGGACTGCACCATCAGCAAGTTTGCAGATGACACTAAACTTGGAGGAGTGGTAGATACGCTGGAGGGTAGGGATAGGATACAGCGGAACCTAGACAAATTAGAGGCTTGGGCCAAAAGAAACCTGATGAGGTTCAACAAGGACAAGTGCAGAGTCCTGCACTTAGGACGGAAGAATCCCATGCACTGTTACACAGACTAGAGACCAAATGGCTAGGAAGCAGTTCTGCAGAAAAGGACCTAGGGGTTACAGTGGACGAGAAGCTGGATATGAGTCAACAGTGTGCCCTTGTTGCCAAGAAGGCTAATGGCATTTTGGGCTGTATAAGTAGAGGCATTGTCAGCAGATTGAGGGATGTGATCATTCCCCTCTATTCGACATTGGTGAGGCCTCATCTGGAGTACTATGTCCAGTTTTGGGCCCCACACTACAAGAAGGATGTGGAAAAATTGGAAAGAGTCCAGCGGAGGGCAACAAAAATGATTAGGGGGCTGGAGCACATGACTTATGAGGAGAGGCTGAGGGAACTGGGAAGAGAAGAATGAGGGGGGATTTAATAGCTGCTTTCAACTACCTGAAAGAGGGTTCCAAAGAGGATGGATTTAGACTGTTCTCAGTGGTGGCAGATGGCAGAACAAGGAGTAATGGTCTCAAGTTGCAGTTGGGGAGGTTTAGGTTGGATATTAGGAAAAACTTTTTCACTTAGAGAGTGGTGAAGCACTGGAATGGGTTACCTAGGGAGGTGGTGGAATCTCCTTCCTTAGAGGTTTTTAAGGTCAGGCTTGACAAAGCCCTGGCTGGGATGATTTAGTTGGGAATTGGTCCTGCTTTGAGCAGGGGGTTGGACTAGATGACCTCCTGAGGTCCCTCCCAACCCTGATATTCTATGATTCTCATTAAAGACTGAGGCAAAGTATTTGTTTAGATATTGGGCCATGCCTAGATTATCCTTAACCTCCACTCCATCCTCAGTGTTTAGCGGTCCCACTTCTTCTTTCTTTCTTTGTTTTCTTCTTATTTATATGGCTATAGAACCTTTTACTATTGGTTTTAATTCCCTTTGCAAGGTCCAACTCTACATGGCTTTTGGCCTTTCTCACTTTATCCCTACATGTTCTGACTTCAATAAGGTAGCTTTCCTTGCTAATCCCTCCCATCTTCCACTTCTTGTAGGCTCATCCAGCTTGATCTACAACTCCTGCCTATGAATTTTTTCCCCTTTCTTGGGATGCAGGCTTCTGATAGTTTCTGCATCTTTGACTTGAAGTAATTCCAGGCCTCCTCCGCCTTTAGATCCACAAGTTCTTCAGTCCAATCCACTTCCCTAACTAATTTCCTTAATTCTTTAAAGTTAGCCCTTTTGAAATAAAAAACCCTAGTCCCAGATCTATTTTTGTTTATCCTTCCATCTAGTTTGAACTGAATTAGCTCATGATCACTCAAACCAAGGTTGTTCCCTACAACCATTTCTTCTAGGAGGTCCTCACTACTCTCCAAAACCAAATCTAAAATGGCATCCCCTCTTGTTGGTTCTTCAACTATTCGGTGAAGGAATCCATCAGCTATCGCATCCAGAAAAATCTGAGCCCTATTATTATTACTAGCACTTGTTCTCCAGTTTATCTCTGGGAAGTTAAAGTCTCCCATGATCACACAATTCCCATGAGTGTTTACTTCATTAAAAACATTAAAGAGGTCTCTATCCATATCCAAATCAGATCCCGGCAGTCTGTAGCATTATCTCAGGGGAGGCTCTAGTAGCTTTCTTTCCCAATGTGATTATTGCCCAGACAGACTCTGTCTTATCCATTCCATCACTTTTTATTTCTTTACAGTTTACCTCATCATTGATATACAATGCTACTCCACCACCTTTGCCTTTATTTCTGTCTTTCCTAAACAGCACATAACCTTCAATACCTGTACTCCAGTCATGACTACTATTCCACCATGTTTCTGTTATCCCTATAATATCCAGTTTCACTTCCTGCACCGGTAGCTCTAGTTCCTCCATTTTATTGCCTAGGCTTCTCGCATTAGTGTACAAACATCTTAATTTTTGCTGTTTGGCTCCACTGACATTCTTTACCCGATTAGGCACAGACATTCTACTGCCAGTATCACCTATTAGACTGGTATCTACACTACCCTTCCTCCTTATGTCCATTCTCCTACTCACGGCTGTATCCTTTCTTACTTTTTCTTCCCTCTCAATGTTAAATTCCGACTTGGAGATTACCTGGACATCTCCCAACCATCTCCCCCAAATTCCTAGTTTAAAGCTCTCTTAATCAGTTGTGCCAGCCTCCATCCTAGAAGTCTATTTCCCTCCTTACTCAGGTGAAGTCCATCCCGAGAGAACAGTCCTCTGTCCATGAATGCTTCCCAGTGGCCATACATCCCAAAGCCCTCCTTATAGCACCACTGTCTGAGCCATCTGTTGATCGCCATAATCTTGTCACACCTTTGTTGCCCTTCTCTAGGAACAGGCAGAATCCCACTGAAGATCCCCTGAGCCTCAATTTCCTTAAGTGTCTTCCCCAGTCTGGCATAGTCCCCCTTGATACGTTCCAGCGAGAATCTAGCCGTATCATTTGTTCCCACATGAAGGACAATCAGCGGATTCTTTTCCACTCCCATTAGGATCCTTTTCAGCCTCAGGTCCACATCTCGTATCTTAGCACCCAGCAGACATCACACCCTTCTGTTCTCCGGATCAGCTCTAGTTACAGGCCTGTCTATTCTTCTCAGTAAGGAGTCCCCAATCACATAGACCTGCCTTTTCCTGGTGACAGTGCGATTCTCCGGTCTATCCCCTGTTCCCTGTGGCTGCAAGTCCTCTCAATTCCTATTCACCCTTGCAATCCTCTGCAACCCATCCCGTATCCTCCTGGGGCTCATGTTTGGTGTCATCTCCATTGACTCTTCCCCTCTTCCTATAGGACTAGCTGCTCTTCTCTTCTTCCTTGCCCACTCACCTTCAGCGACCACCTGCTCTGCCTCTTCTTCATTTTCCAACTCTGCAAACCTGTTCCTGAGCTCTAATTCTCCTTCACTAGCCCGTCTTTTCCTCTGCCTGGTTCTCTTAGTCACATGCTTCCACCGTCCACTTTCCTCACCCAGCAGTCTCCCCTCAGAATTCTTTGGTCCTGCTTCCATCTGCAAGTCTGAGCTTTTCCCTTCAGCCTCCTCATGTCTTTGCTCCATCATCTGCTTGAACCCCCTTCTAAACTCGACCAGAGTTTCCACCTGCATCTCCAGTCCTCGTATCTTTTCTTCCATCAGCTTTATCAGGCAGCACTTCATGCATACGAAACTCTTTTCAGGTACCCCCTCCAGGATCATGTACATGCTGCAGCTTCCACATCCAGTCATCCTCATTGTGTCTTTCACAGCTGCCTCTGTATCGGTCATTGCCTTCCCACCTAAAACCTGTTAATCCAGGAAACACAAACCAAAGCAAACCACCACCACCTACAGCAAAACAAATCTCCAACAGGCACCAGAACACCAGCAGAACACCACCCCCTCCCTTCACTAGCTTGTCGATTCCTCTGCCTAGGTCTCTTAGTCTCCCCCGCAAACTCCCCCTGTAAACTCCCACTGAAACTCCCATTTACAGCTCTGTTTGCTGGCTCCTGTGCCACTGCAGCTGTCTATGCCGCTGTCTGACTGGCTGGCTACCTTCATAGGACCCCTAAGCAGAGAAGCCCCACACCCTAATCAGGGCTCAGCTTCTCTCCTAACACACTGCCCCTACCAGCCTCCACACATATAACTACAAAATACAATACACAAAATACAAAAACCTTCTCCTCCAACAGAACTCCCACTGAAACTCCCCTGTTTACAGCTCTGTTTGCTGGCTCCTGTGCCGCTGCAGCTGTCTATGAGTACAGTCAGGTACAGAGACATCAGAATTATCTCAACAGCACCTGCAAATTCTGGTCTCAGAACCAGAGACCAGCTTTAAATATCTCACCCTCAGAACACCGTGTCCTTTGTTTTCTTCTAAAAATTGTTTGGCTTCTTAAACTGAAATCCCATTAATTTATTCTTTTTCTAGGTTAGAAACAGAAAACGATCACCAGCTTTAGCACCCAATCGGCTCCTGGATATTCCACTTGGGGCCAAGCTGCCTTTGCTACCAGGCTCCAGTACGCTGTTCTGTTCCACCCATTTGGGCAAACAGGTAAAAAATTAGCAATAGAAAGTGGCAAAATATCTCATTTTCTTTATTCCTCACTCCTGCCACTACATAGGTAGAGTATGCCGGAGAATAACAGAAGCTTTTATTATCCTCATTTGTATAATTAATCTGTATGCTACAACATGCTACATAATTTGAAGTAAAGCACTTAAACCAAGTGATCAGTGTCAGGGGCGGCTCTAGGCACCAGCAAAGCAAGCACCTGCTTGGGGCAGCCCATTTGAAGGAGCGGCATGGGAGCTGAGAACCAACACGGGTCTCTGGGAGCTGTAGTTCCTTGGTTAGCTCCCTGCCTATAAAGCCAGCCCTGGAGCAGGGAAAGAACTACATTTCCCAGCATTCCCTTGGCCACTACCAACTGGAAAGGAAGGAGGGGGACCTCATGCAGCAGCGTGCTGTGAATGGTAGGGAGACCATATTTTAACATTCAAAAAAGAGGACACTCCAGGTGGAGGGAAACCCCACCCTGCCACCAGCCACTCCCTCCGACTGCCCCCCACAGAAACCCCAACCCACCAAACCCCCCCCCCCGCTCCCTGATCACCCCCTCCCGGGACCCCTGCCCCTAACTGCCCCCAGGACCCCACCCCCTATCTAAGCGTCGCTGGTCCTTGTCCCCTGATTGCCCCTTCCCGGGACCCCTGCCCCTAACTGCCCCCCTGGACTCCACCCCTATCTAAGCCTCCTTTCTCCTTGTCCCCAGACTGCCCCCTCCCACGACCCCTGCCCCTAACTGCCCCCAGGACCCCACCCCTACCTGTCTCCTGACACACCCCTGGGACTCCCATGCCTATCCAACCGCTGCCTGTCCCCTGACTGCTCCCCTGCACCCCTGACCCATCTAACCCTCCCTTCTCCCTGCCGCTGACTGCCCCCAAACCTCCGCCCCATTCAACCCCCTCTGCTCCCTGTACCTTGACTTCCCCCCGCCCCGGAACTCCCTACCCCTTCTCCAACCCTCAGCCCCCTTACCGTGCCACTCAGACCAGCGTGTCTGGCTCCGCGCAGCTCCAGACATGCTGCTGCATACATCCTGCTGTGCTCCCCCACCCCAGCACCTGCCTTCCTGATTTGAACACCTCAAAATGGCAGCGATGCATTCAGAATATGAGAGCAGGCCTGCCCATGCCCACCAAGGACTTGGAGAGGCTTGGTGTCCCAAAAGGGGGTCCAGATTCCAGTGGAAAACCACCATGCTCTATATCAAGAATAAGCAGGGGACACCAGGTTGCATTTCTTATGCTGGGAAGCTCTGCATACATGAGAATGGGTTTTGTCCCAAAAGCAGGGCTCTACCAAATTCATGGCCATGAAAAATGCATCACAGACTGTGAAATCTGGTCTCCCCCATGAAATCTATATAGTATAGGGTAAAATTACACAAAAGACCAGATTTCACAGGGGAGACCAGCGTTTCTCAAACTGTGGGTCCCAACGCAAAAGAGAGTCATGGGGAGTTGGGGGGGGGGGTTATTGTTGGGGGTTGCAGTATTGCCACCCTTACTTCTGTGCTGCCTTCAGAACTGGGCGGCTAGAGAGCGGTGGCTGCTGGCCAGATGCCCAGCTCTGAAGGCGGCGCCCCACCAGCAGCAGCGCAGAAGTAAAGGTGGCAATACCATACCATGCCACCCTTACTTCTGCACTCCTGCCTTCAGAGTTGGGTCAGGAGCCCTACAGTTACAACATGGTGAAATTTCAGATTTAAATTTCTGAAATCATGAAATTTATATATAAAATCCTATGACTTGAAATTGACCAAAATGGACCGTGAATTTAATAGGGCTCTACCCATAAGGTATTCTGGGTCACCACTTGGACCAAGGACAGAGGACAGCCACAGACAGAGTCAGTTGCTAATAGACCCTACCATGAGTGGTCTCTGGAACACAATGTGGTGAGTCTACTGTTGGGTGGGACACAGGAGGTGGATCTCGTCACTAACTTACGCAAGAAGCTATCAGTCTGTCAGAGGAGGGAGGCTCCGCATGCCTTTCCCCACCAATATTTCTTAGAGGAAAGGTGCGGTAAGGGTTCAGTGGCTCTACCAGATCAGTTCTGGCTCCACCCTGCTACCAATGAGGTTGGGCGATTCCATCAGACTCCCAGGTTGTTCACAGACCCAAGACACTTTGCTCTATCCCAACCCAGGAAACTTCTCCCTGTCAGCCTGTTTCCTGACAGGGCAGAGGCCTGGGGTTCCTAAACAGGTGCTGAAAACCCTAGACTGCATTCTAATGGGAGGACCCACAAAAGGGTTGCAGCATGGTGCACTCAGGCACTTGTGAGCCCCTTTGAATTTCCCTGACAAAGCACTGCTTGACTACCTTCTTCATCCATCTGTGTCTGGTCTAACGATAAATCCCATCCATGGTTCCACTCCGCAGATCTGTTCGCCACACATCTGAGTGCTAACACCAAAGGGTCAAAGCTGAGTGCCTACATTTAGGCTCCCAAATCTATATTTGAATTAGTGGCATAATTGTAAGAGGCAATTATGTAAGAGGCACCTACAACTTGATTTCAGAGAGGCTCCTGTGTCTTGTCCAGCACCACTTACTCTGATTAGATAATGACTGACTCATTTGAATTGTAGCCATTAAAGCTGATTCCAGTGCTTTGCCAGATTGCCTTTGGTGTGCACTGTGTTTCTGTAGCTTCTTATCCGCTTGCTCTGTTTCTGGTTCCCTGGTTCCCCAGAACACCCATCTTCCTCAGGGCTTTGAACTGCTTAGTTGACACCACAACTGTGTTAGCAGCAGCTCTCTGAGACAAGGTAAGTTTTCAGCTTTCGTGTTTTGCATGTGCCAATTACCTCAGCACACTGTGGAGGTTGTAGAGTCCTCAGAGGGCCAGGCTGCCCAACGGTTAGCACACCTCTTTTCCAGTCTCTCGTCTCCTGGCAGGAAGAGCCTTCAGTGAGTTCCTATCTCTTAATGTAGCTTATCCTCGCCTCAGGTTATCAATGTCCCTCTCTCTCCTTACTACAGGGGGAGATGGGGTGGAAATGAGGCTAATGCCCCTCCTCGGCTCCAACAAAAGCAGCTGGTAGGGGAGCCCAGGCCCTCCCCCTCCACCGGCTCCAACCCAGGGCCCACAAGAAACAACAATGTTAGGCACTCAGGAGTGCTCCCCGAGTTGCCTCTCTGGGTCACAACCTACCATCCATCTCCCCTAAAGCCTCCGAGTCCTATAAATAGCAAAAGAAAAGATGACTAACCCTTCAGCCCCATCCAGGCTCAGCAGGTAGTCTTCTTCCTCACCATGAGCCTTCTTCGGCATTCAGGAGCCCTCAGGGCAGATCTGTCTTCCTCCCCAGCCTTCCCCTTCTGGACTGATTGGCACTGGCTCCCTTTTAAGTTGCCTGTCCAACTGGAGCATGCAGGTCCACCTGGGTCCAGTAGAGTCCTTTACCCCTTTGGGCCAGGGTGGGATTTGTACACCTGATCACTAGGTGGGTCATTGGCCTGGTCACCCTCACACAGAAACTGCCTTTCTACACTTGTGACTCATCTTCTTGTCTGGATTTGACGCATTCAGGATTCAAGAGTCCTTTGTAGGATCACTGGAGCATCTTGCTACCTTGGAGACATTTCGCCAAGCTCTCTGGATGAGGCCAGAACACCAAAAAGCTGCTGAGAACTCTAACCAAGACTCTGTTTACCTAGTCCATGGTAGTGAAAAAATACCTTCACTTTCTTTCAGGAGTATACTCTGAAAATGGCTTAAAGGTTATTTACTCTTTAAAGACTGTCTTCAAATATATTGCCACAAGTTTGAGAAGGAATCGGAATTTGCATACGTTAGGTCCTAAGCCAGCCTGTACATAATGTAGGAGCCTAGAGTAATTAAGAGACTACTGCTCCCATGGGGAACTGATTGACCCTTTGAGCCAATGTATGGCTTTATTCTCCAGATTACTGTTGCACAGCATTTACTGGAATTAATTTATATGGTGAGGTGAATCCTCCTCCAGAAACTGGTCCCTTTACTCTTTTATGTGTCTTGACATTTTACAACTTATTGTATGTATTTGTATTTTGGAGCAATATATACAAACTAAAAAAGAAAATCTGAATTGTTCTGCCTGTAGTTTTTCTGAAATTTGGCTATAGTTTTTTTTTTATTAATTCAAAATACTTGAATAAAATCTTAGGATCTGGTTTTCAAACCAGGCTTCCATTTTTGCAGGGGCAATCTTGCACTTACAACGCATGGCAGCCACAATTTGCAACTGCAAAGGACTTCCAGAGAAAGACATGAATATATTGCATATACCACACTCAGGCACAATTCACTACAAGTGCAAATTGTGTCCACAGAAGTAAATTTTAGTAGAGCAACTAAAATTCTCTATAAATCAGGGCTGCCCAGAGGGGGGGGCAAGAGGGGCAATTTGCCCCAGGCCCCGAGCCCCACAGGGGCCCCCACCAGAGTTTTTCGGGGCCCCTGGAGCGGGGTCCCTCACTCGCTCCGGGGGGCCCGGAAAACTCTTGCGGGGCCGGGCACAGGAGCTTCTTCGCTCCCGGTCTTTGCCGGCGGGGGGTCCTTCCGCTCCGGGGCGGAAGGACCCCCCGCTGGCGAATTACCGCCGAAGACGGAGCGGGACCCACCGTCGAAGTTCAGCTCGGTCTTCGGCGGTAATTCGGCGGCGGGGGGTCCCCCCCGCGGGTCTTCGGGACACTTTGGCGGCGGGTCCCGGAATGGAAGGGCCCCCCGCCGCCGAAGACCCTGGGCCCCCGGAATCCTCTGGGCGGCCCTGCTATAAATATCTGAAATAATTAGTCTTTTCAGTACAGCAACCAATAGAACAGTTACTCAAAAGCTGAGTTTAGACAAGTTTATCTTTCACTTTAAGAGTACCACAAGTAGATTAATTTTTTGTTTGGGTAAAATTCATACTAGTGTAATTCTGCTGAAATCAGAAATTAATCTAACCCGACGATGTTTTAAAATTTTGGCCTGGATGTATAAAGAATAGTGGAATGTCTCTCTTCTACAGACAGCTGATATTTTGTTAATATTTTTGCAGCTTTATCAACCTTCTAGTGGTTTCGATCTTGGTGATCCTTTCTGTCAAATAATGACAATGAAATATACGAGTCTTCATAATCCTCATTTGCGTTCCTACTACAAGCGCACAGACAGTCTACGGAGATTTAAAAGAGGAGGCTATGTCACCAATGAGAACAAAGTAGGTTAAAAATCACATGATGTTAATAATGGGGGGGGGACGGGTGTTCACAAACACTTAGTGTTGGCCTGACTCTGCTCCCCTAGAAGCCAATGGGGTCTTTGTCATTGACTTCAATGGGAACAAAAGTTTGGCCAAGAGTGAGAGCTTTTTACATTTACACCCATCATATTTTATAGCTTATTTTGCCTTCACAGAAAACTCCTGTAGGAGGCAACATATGGCCATGCAGGCATCACTCCAGACATCCAGCTGGCACAAGGCAGGTTGCCTACAATGAGCCAACACAAGACATGGCAACAGCATGTGACTGCTTCTCTCAGAAGGAGCAGCACGCACACCCTAGCCATTGCTGACTAGCACTCACTACTGATGGCCAGCTGGATATTGGATATGCTTCTTTTTCTGCTGGGGTGTTAGGTAAGGGTCAGCATGTGCCTCTCCTATCACCGGCACGAGAGCTGTGGACAGCTTATGTCTGGTTGCTTGTGCAGGGAAAGGAATACGGTCCACTAATTTTGGGTGCCCAAACTGATACTCCTAGGATCTGATTCTTCAGAGTACTTAGCATTATAACACTTTATGTTCAAAGCCCAGCTCCCAGTGACTTTGGCTGTAGCTGTGAGCATTCAGCACTTCTGTAAATCAGTCCCCAGGGTCTCAAGTTGGTCATCCAGAAAATGAGGAACAGCCAGTAGACCACTTGTGAAAAGTTTGGGTTAAGTGACTTACCCAGAATCACACAGGAACTCTGTGGCAGAAGGAAGAACAGAATCCAATTCTCCATTCATCTGCCTTAACCATGGGATCATCCTTTCTTCTTCCCACAGTCCCCTGCCTCGTTCACTACACACCTTCCAACTTCTGTTACAAATGAAGCAGGCAACAGCCTCCTTCACTACACAACCCTGAGCAAGTGCAGCTGAGGCACTGCCATGATGCAGGGGTTGTGTGGGAAAAACAGTATGTGATCAAGTAGTTAAAGACTTTATCATGATGCTTACACAGAAGGGAGCAAAATTAAGGTTGCACAGGAAATGCTAATTCTGGTGTTCTGGGCATTTGCTAACTTTTGAACAGGTATGTCATCAACAATCAGCATCCAACCAACTAACAGAACTGCTTACAAATTAACAGGAGAAGAATGGTGATATCACAATGACCTAGCTTATGAATGACCTAGTTTACAAATGACCCAAGCTACTGAGTTGGCCCTGAGTATCATCATAAAAATTAAATACAACATTCATTAATAATTTTGCTTAATTACAACCAACTTCCTTGAAATGTATTTTTTCCTAACAGTGGGTGTGATGATGTGTGCGATGGGTGTGAATTTTTGGCTGTCTAGCGACTGTCATTCTAGGCTGTGGTAGGTAGAGCGGCACCAGGAAAGTTATAATCTCAACAACAACAAAATCTGAAAAGGAATCATTTTAGTCTGTTTTAACTCAAACTAATTAACAGATTTACTTGTATTTCCTCCAAAATTCTCCCAAACATACAAGATGGTCTGTCTGTGAGTAGCGGTTGGCCAGTAACACTGCATTCTTCATGCAAGACAAGGCGGTGGAATCCCTGCTTTAAATCTAAACTCAACCTTAACTGTCAAGCCACCATCGCCCCTCCAGGAGGGTTGGACTGTAGCTGGGCCTTTATAGGCATGCAGAGAGAGACTGGGGGTGGGAAGGAAGGGTGCAGGGAGCCTCTTGCTCTCCAGTGCAGGGTCCAGGCAGAACTCTAAACTATTTGACATCAGAGGCTGGGAGAACAGCCAGTGTGGCCACAGGAAGTGCTGTCTCCCAAGTGGGCAGAGAGGCCAGGCTCCTGCCTCCTCTGGTCACAGGCCTTTCCCTTTAGAAAACTTAGTACTGGGGTTCACTCTGCCTCCAGCACCCACTGGGCATGCTGCCTGCATCTGTGTGGGCAGCCAGAATGCCTAAGGCCATTTGTTCTCCTCAGTTACAGCATCAGTCCTGTCACATTTCTTGGGGCATCAGGACTGTGAGTCACCTTTTACCTCCAGCCGCAGCAAGACAGGGCCTGGCTGGAGCTAATGCGCGTGCCAGCTCCCTGACATTCCAGTCTGTCAGCACCTCTAGCTATCTCCTCAGACGCTCTGCCAGCCTATACTTCACCATGCAAGTTACCCGCAGGTGCACGCCTGTCCTCAGCCCTCTTGAAGAGCGCTCCGCTGCAGTACTCAGCCCCAGCACTGGACACTTGCAGAAGTTACCACCTCTGCTGTCTCCAGAGGCAGAACATACGCCAGCCTGCTTGACTCAGATGAGGGTGCACACTTTAGTTTTAATATACTGCACTGAAATCAGCTTATAGGAAAATCATGAGTAAAGTTATTAATAAAGAACAGAGATTTACATGATACCGAGTGAAGACAGCAGAAACAGAATTGGTTACAAATAAAACAAAAGTAGAAGATGCTTCTAAGAGACTGAACTTAACTTTAGCAAATGACAATCCTTTGCAAGGGCACTGGAACCTTTGTAGTGGGGCCAGAGGCGACGCGTGGAGGGGCATGCAGGATCATGTGCCCCTCCCCCCAAAATTTCTTGCTTGGTTTGTACTGAGCACGCTCAGTAACTTCTGCTGAAGCCACTGCCCTTACTCTGCCCCCACACTATTGGCAGGTACAGGTTGTCTCTTTGGGTGGGGGGCAAACTTGCATGTTTCTTTTCTCAAAAAGTAGGGGGCCATGGCCCCCTGCCCCTCCCCCCAGTTCTGGCACCAGTGGTCCTTTTTTTCTCATCCTCAAAGTCCATTTAAAGAGTTTGCTTATTTTCAGTTCGGTCAGGATCTGGGGCCTGGCTGGCTACAGGTCTGGTTGCTTATTCCCGAAGTGGAGGAGACTGTGAGACTGCAGTGGCTAGGAACTGCAGAAGAGTCCCTCCTCACTCTATCATTTCAGGGGTGAAATGGAGGGTTTGGCCGTCAGCAAAGTGCTTGTCTGAGAACTCAACACACAGATTGGTGAAGGCGTTCCTGGCAAATAAAGCCCTTAAATCCATTCTCAATTTTCAGAAAACACTTGAAAAACAAGTGACAAAACGACAAGAACCCAGTCTGCTTCCAGAAGGAGGTGACACCTGCCACTTTGGGGAGTGGCTGCTACGAGAAGAAAGTCCAAATTTACACGACCCAGAGGGGCAGATGAGGAACAGGTACAGGACACAAAATAAATTTATAATTTACTGACTTGGGAGCATCTTTGGGGGGCCTGCACAGAGCTCCTAGCAGGATGGGGCCTTATTTTTACCTATACTGAGTGTAAATGATGAAATACCTCATTCTAATTTAGATTTGTTTATTAATTGGGCATGAATTGTGTTAGGAACTTTGTGAAGTCAGTTCTAAATTTTTCAGGTGGCTTAAGCAAGCAGAAACCCAGGCAAAGAAGATGGCTGGAGCTGAGCAGAAAATTGACTGGGAGAGATCATCACAACTGATTCTAACCAGTTATTTATGCTTTTCTTAAAAGAGATTTAGACATGATTAATAAGGAATTGGAAAAAATCAAGGCCACTGGAGAAGAAAACGGACATCTTCAATGGGCTGAGGAAGAGAAAAAGCAACATGGCCAAAACAAAAAGAAACAACTTAATCTTCGTAAAAAAATGGAGGAGGTTAGAAACAAGACACTGAAAGACACAAGACAAATATATATACTTACACCACACCTTAACGAGACAACTGACAAATATTTAAAGTTATTAGCAGTGAGTGAGTTTTCTGGCAAGCCCATGAGGAATTTTAAAGAGTTAATTAATATGGCCCCAATCTTGCAAACACTTATGCATGTTGTGCTTAACTTCAAGCATGTGCGCAGTTCTATTGATTTTAATAGGACTGCATACAGGCTTAGTGTTAAACACATGCATAAGTGTTTTGGATATATATTGGAAGAAAAAAAATGTACATTTTTAAGTCAGTTAGGCAGGGTTACACATTAATATTTTAAGGCTCAAATTTCCAGACACTGCCTCCATGTTTTGTGCCAGCTTTTTACAGTCACAAATCCTACCACTTAGACAGTTCTGCCCTTGGGATGAAATCCTGGCTCCACTGAAGTCAATGGCAAAACTCCTATTGAATCAGTGAAGTCAGGGTTTCGCCCCTTATTTGCATTCACAATCAGGTATTTGAGAGACAAGGTGGGTGAGGTAATATCTTTTATTGGACCAACTTCTGCTGGTGAAAGAGACAAGTTTTCAGGCTTACACAGAGCTCTTCCTCTGTGTATGCTCAAAACTTGTCTCTTTCACCAACAGAAAATAAAAGATATTCCCTCACCCACCTTGTCTCTCCAATATCCTGGGACCAGCACAGCTACAATTACACTGCAAACAATCAGGTAGTTAGCAGTCTTAGTAGTGGGATTTGTGCCAATGGTTATTTGTAGGGGCCAAACAAATAAAAGTGGAATTTTTCTGGATGCAAAATTGTACTTGTAAGAAGGGAGACCAGCTGAGAGCTGGCTGAAAATTGAGCCCTAAATGCATGGCACTGGAATTGTAACATTAAAGAGTGGTGTACACAGGGACACATTGAACACGTCACTTTGAAAGTCAGTGATTCCAACAGGGTGCTGATGGCTGAAACCGTGAGAGTAATTAGCCGTGGGAACAACTTACCAAGAGTTGTGGTGGACTCTCCAGCACTGACAATTTTTCAATCAAGATTGGATGATTTTCTAAAAGATCTGCTCCAGGAATTATTTGGGGGATGTTCTGTGGTCTGTGTTGTACAGGAGGGTAGTCTCTTCTGGCCTTGGAATTATAGATTTATGAATGGTCCAGAAGAATACTTGTCATTCTGCTATCCAGCAGGCCAACTGTCAATCAAACATTAAAACTGAGTAGAATTTTATAACTTGGAAAAATAATTTTGTAGATACCAAATTTTTTGAATTTGGCCCAATATGTTTAGAATGTACCAATATGAAAATCTTTAAATGAAGCAATAGAAAATGTGCTATGTGTGCCAGACACACTTAGTAAAACACACTTATAATTATCACCTTCTGGTACAGCATGGCAAATTTATGATCTTTAGGCATGGAAAAAAAAAGAAATGTTACTTCTGCTGAAAATTGGAGATGATGTTAAACGAGAATCGAGAACTGAACATCTACGAAGGAAAAGCAGAGAAGAGAAAGCTAAAAAGGTATATTAAAATACTATCTCTTTTAAAACTCACAGAACAAGGACACTAGGCCAAGATCCCCAAAGATACTTAGATGCCTACCTCCCATCAAAATTACTGAGAGTTAGGCATTAGTCAGGGATTGGTCCTGCTTTGAGCAGGTGGTTGGACTAGCTGACCTCCTGAGGTCCCTTCCAACCCTGATATTCTATGATTTAAATGCCTTTGGAAATCAGGCCTCTGATGATTACGATCAAAAAGAGCAATATATAGATAAGGGTTATCATTAATGCTATCCAGTATAGAAAGCCCTCCTAGAATCTGACCATAGTTGTGAATTTTGAGCTTCGTGGGTGTGACACACGGCTCCTCTAGAAACAGTTTGAATTGCTTGTTCTGGTTGCATTTTTGAAAGAAGAGAAGGAAAGACAGTTAGGTAAAAGTTTGGGTGCAAATGGGTGCAAAGCCATTTTAATATATAAAATTGTTTTTGGGGGAAGAAACACAGATGGGAGTCAAAGAGATGATGTAAATATGTGGACAGTTATATATGTATGATGACATCAAATAATATCTAATAAAATTAGAAGATATAAACATTTTAACAAAACATCTATCAAAATATCACTGCATCTAAAAAAATTATTTTGCTCTGTGCAATGGAAATCTTGTGCTAAACAGCACTTTCACATTCTTTTTAAATACTCTAGAAACAAGCAAAGCTAGAGAAAAAAATGGCATTCCACCTGAGAAAACTGCATGAGGATGGTTATCAAAGTGAAGAATCTGAAAATCCTGAAAAGGGCCAGGGTAAGCCATTATCCGAAGACTAAGAGATTACAAAACAAGGGCTATACACATAAAATAATCTGTACAGAATCTGTAACTGCCTCCTGCCTTGTCCCCAGGGTCTGCAAATACACTTACTATTAATTCCAGAATGTCCCCTTCTCATGCATCTTAACCACTCCTCTGCCAAAACTCAGTCATGCCTTCACCTCCTCTTGTCTTGCTCCTCAATTACCAGACTTCACCTTGCCACCAGCCTTGTTTCTTCACAGCAGGGAATAGAACGCTCACCCCGCAAGCTGCCCCCACAACAGGGGCGGCTCCAGGCACCAGCACGCCAAGCGCGCGCCTGGGGCGGCAAGCCACAGGGGGCGCTCTGCCGGTCGCCGCGAGGGCGGCAGGCAGGTTGCCTTCGGCGGCATGCCTGCGGAGGGTCCGCTGGTCCTGCAGCTTCAGCGGATCTCCTGCAGGTGTGCCGCTGAATCCGCAGGACCGGGGACCTCCCGCAGGCAAGCTGCCGAAGGCAGCCTGCCTGCTGTGCTTGGGGCGGCAAAATGCCTAGAGCCGCCCCTGCCCCACAATCAGGAATTGAGTTTCCTAATTGACTACCAGATCTTTTTCAGACATCTTCTCAAAACACAGCTCTTCTCTCTGGCGTGTGAGTTCTGTTTTCATCTTACAATCACAAATTTAATTATACATAATAATTGTAATAATATACTATCATGCCATTGCACTGTGTAACACCGACAGACCCCAGTTGTTGGCAGGCGAGATCAAATCTGGGGTCTCTGGAGCTTAGTGCATGAGCCTCTACAGCTAAAAGGCAACTGCCTGTTAGCTAAGGCTGTAGAGCAGGCTCATAATCTCTCCCCCTCACTCTCTGGGTACGTCTACACTACGGGACTATTCCGAATTTGCATAAACCGGTTTTGTAAAACAGATTTTATAAAATCGAGTGCGCGCGGCCACACTAAACACATTAAATCGGTGGTGTGCGTCCATGGTCCGAGGCTAGCATCGATTTCTGGAGCGTTGCACTGTGGGTAGCTATCCCGTAGCTATCCCATAGTTCCCGCAGCCTCCCCCGCCCCTTGGCATTTCCGGGTTGAGATCCCAGTGCCTGATGGGGCAAAAATCATTGTCGCGGGTGGTTCTGGGTACAGCCTCACCCCTCCCTCCCTCCCTGACAGCGGCAGACAACCGTTTCGCGCCTTTTTTGCTTTGCTTGGTGAACCATGCAGACGCCATAGCACAGCAAGCATGGACCCTGCTCTGCTCCATACCGCAATCGTGGATGTTTTAAACACCTCGCGCACTCTCGTGCAGTATATGCTGAACCAGGACCTTCGAACCGAGGCGAGTAAGAGGCGGATACGGCAGCGCGGCGATGACAGTGATGAGGACGTGGACACAGAATTCTCTCAAACCGCGGGCCCCTGCGCTTTGGAGATCCTGATGGTAATGGGGCAGATTCTATCCATTGAACGCCGATTTTGGGCCCGGGAAACAAGCACTGACTGGTGGGACCGCATTGTGTTGCAGGTGTGGGACGATTCCCAGTGGCTGCGAAACTTTCGCATGCGTAAGGGCACTTTCATGGAACTTTGTGACTTGCTTGCCCCTGCCCTGAAACGCCATAATACCAAGATGAGAGCAGCCCTCACAGTAGAGAAGCGAGTGGCGATAGCCCTGTGGAAGCTTGCAACGCCAGACAGCTACCGGTCAGTCGGGAATCAATTTGGAGTTGGAAAATCTACTGTGGGGGCTGCTGTGATGCAAGTAGCCAAAGCAATCACTAAGCTGCTGCTACAAAAGGTTGTGACTCTGGGAAACGTGCAGGCCATAGTGGATGGCTTTGCTGCAATGGGATTCCCTAACTGTGGGGGGGCGATAGATGGAACCCATATCCCTATCTTGGCACCGCAGCACCAGGGCACCCAGTACGTAAACCGGAAGGGGTACTTTTCAATGGTGCTGCAAGCACTGGTGGATCACAAGGACGTTTCACAAACATCCACGTGGGATGGCCAGGAGGGTTCATGACGC
Organism: Mauremys reevesii; assembly: GCF_016161935.1. Taxonomy (NCBI): domain Eukaryota; kingdom Metazoa; phylum Chordata; order Testudines; family Geoemydidae; genus Mauremys; species Mauremys reevesii. The sequence continues at coordinate 59,150,867 of NC_052631.1, read as the reverse complement.
TCGCGTATTCAGAAGCACTACTCTGTTTAAACGGCTGCAGCAAGGGACTTACTTCCCAGACCAGAAAATAACAGTTGGGGATGTTGAAATGCCTGTCGTTATCCTGGGGGACCCAGCCTACCCCTTGATGCCATGGCTCATGAAGCCATACACAGGCAGCCTGGACAGTGGTCAGGATCTGTTCAATTACAGGCTGAGCAAGTGCAGAATGGTGGTGGAATGTGCATTTGGCCGTTTAAAGGCTCGCTGGCGCACATTACTGACTCGCTCAGACCTCAGCCAAACCAATGTCCCCTATGTTATTGCTGCTTGCTGTATTCTCCATAATCTCTGTGAGAGTAAGGGGGAGACCTTTATGGCGGGGTGGGAGGCTGAAGCAAATCACCTGGCCGCTGATTACGCGCAGCCAGACACCAGGGAGATTAGAAGAGCACACCAGGAAGCGGTGCGCATCAGAGAAGCTTTGAAAACGAGCTTCATCAATGGCCAGGGTACAGTGTGACTGCTGTGTTTGTTGATGAACACCCAACCCCCTTGATTGACTCAGTCCCTGTAAGCAACTCCCCCTCCCCCTTCGAGTACAGCTTACTTATGCAAATAAAGTCACTTATATTTAAAAGCATGAATTCTTTATTGATTCATTATAAAAAGAGGGAGAGAAGTAAGGGTGTGCTTTGGGAGGAGGAAAGGAGGGATGGAGAAGGCCATTAAAAAAAATTCAGAGTAACGGCATCCTTCTGGTTGGGCTGTCCACAGGGGTGGAGTGGGCGGGTGCACGGAGCCTCCCCCCACGCGTTCTTACACGTCTGGGTGAGGAGGCTAAGGAACATGGTGAGGGGGGAGGGTGGTTATACAGGGGCTGCAGCGGCACTCTGTGATCCTGCTGCCGTTCCTGAAGCTCCACAAGACGCCGGAGCCTGTCAGTTTGATCACGCAGCAGCCCCAGAGTTGCATCCCGCCACCGCTGATCTTCCTGCCGCCACCGCTGATTTTCCTGCCGGTCTTCCTGTCGCCACCTCTCATCTCGGTTGTCCCTCCTGTCCTCACGTTCACTGGCCTCTTTCCTGTAATTTGAAACCACGTCCTTCCATTCATTCAGATGAGCTCTTTCATTGCGTGTAACTTCCATAATATCCGAGAACATCTCATCTCGCGTCTTCTTTTTCCTCCGCCTTATCTGTGCTAGCCTTTGGGATGGAGGAGGGATGGTTGAAAAATTTGCAGCTGCATGAGGGAGATAAATATTTAGAAAGATACATTTTACAGAACAATGGTTATACTGTTTCACAGTGAACATCACTATTCACCTAGCACATGTGATTTCCCTACAAGGTCGCATTTTTCATCTTAATAGTGACCGCTTGCAGCTCTGGGTTTACAGATCTCACAGACACATCAGGTCCAGGCATCAGAATTCAGCTTGCATGCGGCCATGGTAAGCCACTGTCTCAGTGATTTACCCCTCCCAACGCATGGCTAATACCACGCTAGCTCCCTGCTAATCAACAACCTTCCCCTCCCCACCCACCGGTGACCAAACAGAAAAGATCATCGGCATTTCACTCCTCCTCCCCGCTCGCTACGTGCAGGAAAGTGTCTTTTTTAAGCTGCTGCATTCCACGAAACCAGTAGAAAAATGGCCACCCCCCTTACTTAAATTCCTGATTTTTAACCAGGTTATCCTGAACGATATCACTTTGCTGAGGATAACAGAACAAGATAAAGAGCGGATGCTTCTTGAATGCCAGCAGTCCCGGGACCATACGCTGCGATGCTTTGCCACGCAATGATACCTGATTACTTGCTACATGCATGGCATGGTAAAGTGTCCTACCATGGTGGGCGGAACAAGGATGCCTTGCCCAGAAACCTTCTGCAAAGGCTTCTGGAGTACCTACAGGAGCGCTTCATCGAGATGTCCCTGGAGGATTTCCTCTCAATCCCGGACATGTTAACAAACTTTTCTAAGTAACTATACTGTCTGCGAATGCATCCCAAGTCCTCTGGGCAAATCAATCATTAAAAAAGGCTTGCTTAAAAAACACTGTTTGCTATTTGCAAAGGTACACTCACCAGAGCTCCCTTCCAGGGCGTCATTCTCTGGAATAGTTGCTTGTGAGGGCTGGGAGCAGGGTAATTCCGTCAGGGTGATAAAAGCTCCTGGCTGCTGGGGTTCACGGAGTGCTGTGCTCTCTGCGAGGTCTTCCTCTTCTTCTTCCTCTTCATCTTCCCGTCTGCATAATCATCAGACATGGCAGAGATTACAACCCCACCTCGGAATCCACGGTCAGGGTGGGGTACTTGTGGCGCAGCCCCTAAAATTGCGTGCAGCTCAGCATAGAAGCGGCATGTTTTTCGACCTGCCCCAGATCTTCCGTTTGCTTCTTTGGTTTTCTGGTAGGCTTGTCTGAGCTCCTTAACTTTCACTCTGCACTGCACGGAGTCCCTGCTGTGGCCTTTATCCGTCATCGCCTTAGAAATTCTTTCAAATACTTTTTCATTTCGTCTTTTGGAACGCAGTTCTGTTAGCACTGAATCATCTCCCCATATAGCGATCAGATCCATTACCTCCCGAGCGGTCCATGCTGGGGCTCTTTTTCGATTCTCAGGAGACAGCATTGTTAACTGTGCTGATGAGCTGTGCGTGGTCACCTGTGATGATGAGCTCTCCACGCTGTCGAAGCAGGAAATGAATTTCAAAAGTTCGCGGGGCTTTTCCTGTCTACCTGGCCAGTGCATCCGAGTTGAGAATGCTGTCCAGAGCGGTCAGTGGTGCACTGTGGGATAGCTCCCAGAGGCCAATACCGTCGATTGCGGCCACACTAACCCTATTCCGATATGTTAATACCGATATTAGCGCTACTCCTCTCGTCGGGCAGGAGTACAGAAACCGATTTAAAGAGCCATTAAAATCGATATAAGGTGCCTCCTAGTGTGGACGGTTGTGGCGTTAAATCGGTTTTACGCTCCTAAAACCGATTTAAACGCCTAGTGTAGACCAGGCCTCTGTCCCCCAGCACCTCCAATGGGACAGAACACCACACCCAGGAGGTGAGTGAGTTACAACTGGATATAGATTAACAAAAGAGACACAGCAATGTAGGACTGGAAGGGGTCGTCTACTCCAGTCCCCTGCACTGTGACAGGACTAAGTATTGTCTAGACCATCCCTGACAGATGTTTGTACAACCTATTCTTAACAACCTCCAATGACAAAGATTCATAACCTCCCTAGGCAATTTGTCCCAGTGCTTAACCACCTTGACAGGAAGTTTTTCCTAATGTTCAACCTAAACCTCCCTTGCTGCAATTTAATCCCCTTACTTCTTGTCTGGTCCTCAGTGATTAAGGGGAACAATTTATCACCCTCCTCTTTTTAACAACCTTTTACCTACTTGAAAAGGTATGTCCCCACATCTCCAGTCTTCTCCAGACTAAACAAATCCAATTTTTTCAATCTTTCCTCTGACAGTATTTCTTCTGATACTGAAATAAGGGTGCCTGCCACCACATGTCTGTATGGGCTGGAGGCTGTTAACACCCAGCTCTTATCTAGCTCTTTAGATTTCAAAAGCACTTTACAAAGGAGGTCAGTGTCATTAGCCCCATGTTCCAGATGGGGAAACTGAGACACATTGAGGAGAATTGACTTGCCCAAGGTCAGCCAGTAGGCCAGTGGTACAGCTGGGAATAGAATGAAGCTTTCTTGCATCTCAGTCCCATGGTCTATCCACTAGGCCACATAGGGTGACCAAATGTCCTGATTTTATAGGGACAGTCCTGATTTTTGGGGCTTTTTCTTATATAGGTGCCTATTACCCCCCATCGCCTGTCCCAATTTTTCATACTTGTTGTCTGGTTACCCTAAGGCCACACTCCCTTTTGTACATACTAAACCTCTACTTGTGTCCTTCCTAAATGGTCCATAAGTGCTGTGTGGCATTTGCAAGCTGTGCACAGAACTTATGGACAGTTTGGGAAGTTTGCTGCCAGAAACTTGGACACTGCCCATGGTGGAGGCAGTATACCTAAAATTCTTCTTTTCTGGACAGCGTAATTCTGCAAACCATTTAACACTCTGTTGACCAGTCTCCAAAAGGTTGCACCAGCATTTACCAGACCAAAAGGTAACACCATAAATTCATAGAGCCCTATATCAGTGATAGAAGCTGATTTTTGTTGTGCTTCCCCCTCCAAAGGGATCTGCCAGTAACCTTTGATTAGATCAAAAGGTACTGAGGTACTTGGCTTGGCTCAGCACATCCAGCATGTCATCAGTTCTTGGCATGGGGTATGCATCTGTTACAGTGACAGCATTAAGTTTCCTATAGTCTACACAAAATCTTACAGTACCATCCCTTTTGGGGACCAAGACCACAGGGGAAGCCCATGGACTGTCAGATTCCTTAATCACCCCCCACAGTCCAACATGCTTTGTATCTCAGCCCAAATTTGCTCCTTCACCTTGCCAGTGGCCCTGTAAGGCCTGGAAGGGGGTGGGGGGCTGAGTCCCTTTCATGAGGATTCTATGGGACAGCACGTATATCCTCCCTGATTTGTTGGAAAATACCTCACTGTACCTTTGCAGCATTGACAATGCTTCCCCCTTTTTGACTGATGTCAGCTCACTACAGATTTCCATACTTTCCAGAGTTGACCCATCTTGGCATTCCGCCATCAAATCAGTGAGTGGGTATGCCTCAGTTTCCCCTTTGACACAACAGATCATGTTTACCCCAGCCACTCTTCTGTGATAAGCGTTGAGTCTGTTTGCATGTACCAATTGGGGCACAGTATCATCAAGGGGCTTTTTAACTTTATAAGTGTCCTCACTTGCCACTTCCATCACTTTAAAGGGCCCCTCCCAGGAGCTTTGCATTTTGAACTTTTTTTGCAGGGCTGAGTACCATGACCAAATCTCCTATGTCAAAAGTGCATTTACAAGTATTTTTATCATACCATGCCTTTTGCTTGGCCTGACTGCTCCAGAGGTTGTTTTGGACAATTTTCATCATGTCCTTCAACTCCCTCCTGAACCTCTGGACATAGTCACGAGTTCTTCCCTCACCATGGTGCATCCTTCTCAGGTATCCCTGATGAGATTGAGAGGTCTCTCAAATACTGTTTTACATCATCACTGCAAATATTCAGGAATTGTTCCTGAGTAACCAAATCACACATTTTTTCCAAGCTTGTAATGCTTGTTTCCCCTTACCCACTTATCTAACAAATCTCTCATTTCATTTACATAAGGCACATTACTCAGTCCAGATCCTCTCTTAAGACTCCTGAATTTAACCCTGTAGGTTAACAATCTGAAACTGTGTCAAAACCAGTTCCTTAAATTTACCATAGTTTGAAGCATCATCAACTGGCATCATATTGAATATGTCCAAAACTGTTGTTGTACAGACAAAACTACACAGGATCTTTTCAGGGGGCAAGACAAAGATGCCACATTTTTTATGATAACAATTGATTTATGACCAATAACTAATATCTTAATTTTTATACACTCACATTATACCTAATACCTATACACACACACACACTAGATGTTCTGCAGCTGCTGCATAGTTACCAGTCCTGAAGATAGCTTAAGTTCATGGCTTGATTTTGCAGCTTGGGTTCGTAGCTTGTGGCGGCTAACTGGCCAGGAAAGCCAGGCACAAGGACGAGCTGGGTCTCTGCTGGGCATGCACCGATGTCCTTCCTTGTTAGCAGCAGAATGTTACCCTCCAAAGTCTTCCATCTCATCCATCTTTTTTGTAGGCCTTAGTTTGAATCCAGAGTCTATAGGTCTTGCTGTGTCATGCTGCCTTGGTTGGTGATTGATCACCTGTCAATTGCAGGCGTGACTTTCAGCCTCAGACCTGGCTTTGATCTTCCTTCTATTGTACCTTTTCTTTTTAGGGTGGACGCTTTTTACTTTGTTAGGGCTCTTGTCTGCATCTTCAGCTGCTGGGGTTTGAACTTTATTTCATCAGGACAGGCTAAGGCTGGAGGTTGATTCCATCATCCATACATACCTCAGTCACACATCTAAACTAAACTAATAAGATTACAGCAGGATTTTCAAAAATGAAGGTTGGAGGAAGCTTTTACAAAATGGAGTGAGTGTTTTAAAATGGGGTTTGAATTACAATATGGCAAACAGTGAACAGAAGTTACAATATAGACAAGTGTAGTGGATGGCAAACAGTAGACAGAAGGTACAATGTAGGCAAGTATAATAAATGGTAAACAGAAGTTACATTAATAAAGTGAACAATTAAAAACAATTTCATTTATCAGTTCTACACTCTGCCAGTCAATTTTGCTACCAATGTGGTCATTTTTTGATCTTCAGGAATTGCATGGAGGGTGCACAGTCTCTCAAAGGTGATGAAATATTCAGCAATATCACTGGATTTATCATGCTGGATTTTTGGGGAAGTGGAGCCAGCTGCTGAAGGGTTCTGTCTCTTCCACTCCATTACAGTCAGTTCATGCTTCTGGGTCTCAATGTGGGCTTGCATTTCTCTGTCTTTTAACTCCAGGGCTTGCTGGTGTGCAGCCCTTTTTTCATCAGCTTCCAGCTGCCTGAGTTCCAGGGCTTACCTCTGGGTTTCCATGGCTCTTTTCTGAGCAGCTTCCTCCCTGGCTGCCTCTGCCTCCATAGCCCTTCTATGTGCAATCTCTTCCCTGGCTGTCTCTGCTTCTTTGAGCCTCAGTTGAAACTCACGATCTTTTGCCTTCTCTTCTGCTTCCAGTCTGGCCAGTTCTAGTTTTGTAGCTGCCTCACTGGTAGTCATTTTTCTGTTTTCTTGTGCTTATTTCCCTCACCCAAAATAAACAAACAGAAATAACAAACCAGTAACCACTTTGTCTGTTCTCCAGTCACCAGACTCAAAACTCACTTAAAATCACTACCAGTGTTTCAAAGCAGTCATCTATGCACAGATTCCTGCTCGACTACACCACTGTGACAGGTTTGGTCACAGAGACCCCCTTGGGACTGCCACCTGATGTTCTGAGACTACCTCTGAGCCTGTTTTCCCTGCCAACTTGGGAGTTCAGTACCCTGTATTGTTGAGCCAGATGCAAACACAGACCCAGGTCTGAACCATGTCCCCCAAAAGCTGAAGCCTTAACTGAAAACAGCTTAAGAAGTGCTCCTGTCTCTAGCACCCAGACACCCAGTTCCCAATAGGATCCAAACCCCAAATAAGTCCATCTTACTCTATATAAAGCTTATACAGGATAAACTTATAAATTGTCCACCCTCTATAACACTGATAGAGAGATATGCACAGCTATTTGCTCCCCCAGGAATTAATTACTTACTCTGGGTTAATCTATAAGCTAAAGTGATTTTATTAAATATAAAAAGTAGGATTTAAGTGGTTTCAAGTAATAACAGACAGAACAAAGTAAGTTACCAAGCAAAATAAAACAAAAACATGCCTAATACATTAAGAAACTGATTACAGATAAATCTCACCCTCAGAAATGTCCCAATAAGCTTCTTTCACAGACTAGACTCCTTTGTAGTCTGGGCCCAATCCTTTCCCTGGTACAAGGGTTCCAGCTCAGGTGGTAGCTAGGGGATTTCTCATGACTGCCACCTCCTTTGTTCTCTTTCACCCCCTTATATAGCTTTGGCACAAGGTGGGAATTGTTTGCCTCTCTGGGTCCCCACCCCTCCATTTAAATGGAAGAGCCCCAGATTTAAGATGGATCCCAGTACCAGGTGACATGGTCACATGTCTTGTGAGACTCCAAGCCTCCATTCTTCCCAGCCTGACTCACAGGAAGGCTTGCAAGTAAACAGAGCCATCTACAAACAATTGTCCTGGTTAATGGGAGCAATCAAGATTCCAAACCACCATTAATGGCCCACACTTTGCATAATTACAATAGGACCTCAGAGTTATATTTCATATTTCTAGTTTCAGATACAAGAATGATACATTTATACAAATAGGATGACCACACTCAGTAGATTATAAGCTTTGTAATGATACCTTACAAGAGACCTTTTGCATGAAGCATATTCCAGTTACATTATATTCACACTCATTAGAGGTTTTTAAGGTCAGGTTTGACAAAGCCCTGGCTGGGATGATTTAGTTGGGGATTAGTCCTGCTTTGAGCAGGGGGTTGGACTAGATGACCTCCTGAAGTCCCTTCCAACCCTGATATTCTATGATTCTATGATTAGCATATTTTCATAAAATCATATGGCATACAACATCACAACCACCACATAAACTCTTGTGTTTCCAATACTATGGGATGCATTTTGAATTAATATAAAAGTAACACTGTATGGCACTTGTAGAAGTTGCTAAACTGTGCACATACTAATGTCATTGTTTGCATAAGCAGCAAAGAGTCCTGTGGCACCTTATAGACTAACAGACGTACTGGAGCATGAGCTTTCGTGGGTGAATACCCACTTCTTCAGAAGCTCATTCTCCAATACGTCTGTTAGTCTATAAGGTGCCACAGGACTCTTTGCTGCTTTTACAGATCCAGACTAACACGGCTACCCCTCTGATGATTGTTTGCATAGAAACTAATATATTTCAAATAACAGTGAGACTTTAAGAAGGACCAGAAATGCACAAAATAAATGGCATGACCTATGAAGCAGTGTAGTGCAGGATAAACATTTTACTGCCACTTGATTTAGGAATATTCTGTATAATTCACTCATGGCTCTTCCATGTGTGTGCAATGTATTCATCCCATACTCATGGCAATAAATTCTTTTTAGCTCCCCCACGCCATCACATTTTCTATATGTAACAGTTAGACACCTGAAGTTTTTTGTAATTTATTTTCCAGAAGCTAATGCCTCTAGTCGCCCTTCAGTTAATGGAAAGAAAATCTTACTTTCTTCAATGGTCTCTCAACAGCCTTTTGATCAGATTGCTAATAATATCACAAACAAGAAAAGAGCATATTTTCAGGTATGAACTGATTGCACATACAGATCTCCAGACATAAAACTAAAAGTAACATAAAAGTAAAAGTTGTCATATTGCACATATTAAATGTATTGTTATGTATAAGTCACCAGATGCCACTGTTATCTATACTCTTATAAGTTCTTTTTGTAGGCTGTGAGTGGGGTACAATCTTTGAAGAAAAGTTGTATTGTTGTTAGTTTTGTGATGCATCTTCTTCTGGGGGAAGATGTTGCAAATGGGAAGAGAGTTTGTGCTCTCTCTCTTTCTCTCTCCACCTTAATCTCTCTGGCTACAGTCAATTATTATGGCAGAGTTGCTTCCTGGGAATCAGGCACTGGTGCTTGCGCTGAGATTTTTGAAAGCGGAATTGGCTGTGTGCTGTTTGTGACCATATCTGTTCAAGGTCTGGTGTGTCTGATGTAAATAAACCAGTTACCGTTAGACTATACCCATACTCTGCATCCCTGGTTTCTTCTCCAATGGGAAGCTGACTTGCAAGGCCCCAAAACTTGCTTGGCTGAGGAACAACAGTATTGTGACAAGGTCAGGCCAGATGGCTACAGGAGAGTGATAGAAGGTAGATACATTAGCCCCATATTAAGCAGGTCCCTTTTCCCTGGGTAAGATAACAGAGGCGGTTCCAGAACAATCAGGAACTTGCTGGAATCAATTAAAGCAGGCAGGCTAATTAGGACACCTGGAGCCAATTAAGAAGCTACTAGAATCAATTAAGACAGGCAGGCTAATCAGGGCGCCTGGTTTAAAAAGGACCTCACTTCAGTCAGTGAGGGGTGTGCAAGGAGCTGAGAGTGATAGGACGTTCTGCTGAAGGACTGAGGAGTACAAACGCTATCTGGCATCAGGAGAAAGGTCCTGCAGTGAGGATAAAGAAGGTGCTGGGAGAGACCATGGGGAAGTAGCCCAGGGAGTTGTAGCTGTTGCAGCTGTTACAGGAGATGTTGTAGACAGCTGCTATCCACACGACCCTGGGCTGGAACCCAGAGTAGAGGGTGGGCCCGGGTTCCCCCTTTTCCCCCAAACTCCCTGTCTGACACAGGAGGAGTTGACTTGGTCTGTGAGACACACCAGAGGGGACGGTCTAATTTGGAAACGGATCTGGCCTGTCCCCGACTCACTAGGTGGGACAACAGAGACTACGGAGATTGTTCTCCCTTTCCCCCATGCTGGCCAGTGATGAGGTTAGCTGAGTGAATGGCAGGTTTGTGCCACTAACAAAAGGGGCCAAACTGAGGACTGCCATGAACCTCTAAGGTGAGAAAATCCACCAGAAAACGCAGGACCCACCAAGGCAGAGGGGGAACTTTATCACAGTATGTTCTCCAAAGTTACATAGTGCAGTACATCTGCACTCTAGATTTTGTGCCTCTGGCCCCTGACAGGTCAGATTTCATTAATTCAAAGTTCTGAGCTAATCATTCCAGTGGCATAAGCCAACATACTGGGGAGGCATCTTGACAGAAACAAGGTGTCAAGCTATGTTTTTGTTGCACTGCCTCTGAAGCAGCTCTCCCTATGGTAGCAATCGAGGGAATTCAGTGTAGATACTGCCTTAATCTCTCTGTGAGTCAGCCAATCTATCAAGGCATACCCAGATTTGTAAAGCATTTGGAGATCTACAGAGAAACATATGCTATATAAATGTGAAATGGCATCATCATCCCCACTGGGAAAAGGTAAGAGAGTCCCTGAGTGATTTATCTGGTGGGCACCATGGTCCAGGGGCCATGGCTACTAGATAGGAGCTTTGGGCAAGTCACTTACCTCTCCATTCTGCCATCGGTAAAATGGGGATAATTACTTCACCTACCTCCTGGAGGAGGAAGAGGGGCTGGAGGGACATTTAGCCAATGCTGGGGCAGCCCTTTGAGTATATAAAAGTATTATTGGTGTTGCTGGATGCCTCCTCCTGCAGCTCGGCGAACCGGAGAGCAGCATGTACAGAGAAAACACAGACCCTTCCACGGTCACTATGACACACAGAAAACAGCCTGCAGATTAGTTGATTCTCTGCCCCAAAGAGAAATATGCTGTTTGACAAGTGACTTCTGTGGGACAAGGAGACAGTCCCGCACCAGGCACGGGCTCCTGTCACGCATGTGCTGTGCAGGGAGAACAGCTGCCTCCCAGTCAGGTGCCCCCAGACATGCTTAGCCACTGGGCAAATATGACTGTGGTGTGCTGTTCCCAAGAGAGGGCCACAGCTGGCCTAGCTGAGTGAAGTACTGTGATTACTGAGGCCTGGCAGGGCTGTAAAAGCTTCCTCTGAAACTCCCAGGAGCTCCAGCATGAACTGGCCAGAATGTCTCAGAGGTTTCACCCTCAAGACAGCAAGAGTCTAGGATCAAAACTTGGGCATCAAGGCTGCTTCAGTGCAAGTTGCAATGGCCCTTGGCTAAGAATGAGACTCCGTCAGACTGTATAAATACTCAGGACTGTCCAGGGGTTAACAGCTGCTCTTTGCTGCACTCTCCCACACAGCACGGGATGGAGTCTCTGACTTCACTCCACAGAATGTGCTCAGAGGTGTGTCATACTCCTAGCCCTCCCTGACACCTGTGGTAGGGACAAACAGGCAAACTTCAGTCACCTTGGGCTAATGGGGTTAGATCCTAGCACTCTTGAAGTCAATGGCACAAGTCCCATGGACTCCAGGGGAGGCACGATTTTCCCCTTTGGAAAGTAGAGGCTGCCATAACTTCAGAGCTCCAGAGGAACCAGTGTGGCCCTAATTAGTCTTTCACTGGTGAGCCCTTTTCTAAACTAGCTGTTTATATATGTCACAGCTGTTACTGTCCATCCTAAATGTTTTAATCAGATACAGTAAGTAGTTTATACCACGTGAAGAAGGTAAAACTGGAGTAAATGAACACATTAACGTGTCCTTTCACATTTGCCTGTATTGCAGAAGAACAGAACTGAAGACGTGAACAGTAAAATTCAGAATATAATGACATGGTTCCTGGCTGAAGTAACAAGTATCTTATACCCCGCTGTAACAAAGTACGAAGAGAGAATCAGAGCTAAAACACATACGACAGCTGCAGGATCAGTACTCTCTTATGAGAACTCTAGTAGCTGCAATGAAGAGATCATTGATGTGTTTGGAAGTCTTCCATCCTCCAAGAGCAGAAGGGTCATCTTTACAGACACAGGCATAAAACCCACCAGCTCATCAACTGATCACAAGACCGTGACAGGAGGGAAACCAACTCCACTACTGGCTCAAAAATCACCTTTCACACCTCTGACAAGGAGCACACAGGTGACTCTAGAAAGTGAGTTCCACAAAGAAAATATTCACAAGGGAAAACCAGCAAAAACACCTCAGTCTCAGACTGAAAATATTTCTAGTCTGCACAGGAAGGTCGTGAGCATGGGAGCTATAGCTGAGTTTCCCAGAAAGAACTTCAAAACAGAGAAGTTTCCATTTAGCCAAACTTATTCTAAACTTGAATCGACAACAAAAGATGCCAATCCAAAAAAATGTCTGACTGATGGGGATATTTCTTCAGCCTTAAACCAAAGTCTTCCTACAGAAGGGATTTTCAAAAAATTATTTGAGCAGCAAAGAGGAACAGAAGCAAATGGCATTGATAACTTGAAGATGCTGAAGGTGGCTGAGAATGTTGTCAAGGACATTTTTATAAGGGTAAAAGATCTGGATCATTCTGTTTGTATTTTAAAGAAGGCTCCAATTGAGCTTAGTGAAAGATTGTTCTGTAGTAAATTTAAAAGAACCGAATCTCCAGGGACTTTTCATAAAGATTTCCAGAAAGAAATTGGATTAGTTGCTAGAGAGATTGTAGCAACTGTGTTTGATAACTTCCACAGGTGTTTGGTGTCCTGCATATCCACTGCATCCGTTTCAACTAGCAGAGTTTCCAAATCAGAAAAAAATAGAGTCACGCAATCTGAATTACCTGTTTATGACCCACACTTTTTTTTGGCTTCTATCGATAAAATAGCCAAAGAGACGGTTGAAAGTGTTATATTCACACTGGAGTCATTTGTAGCCTTTCAATTTAAACATGACTTTAAATGTAAATTTTCTGAAATAATGAGACTCCCTGTTGAAAATAGGTCTGGTGCACAACAGAAACCATTCTTAAGGCCTCTCTCAACTCAACTAGCAAATGAAATAGAATTATCATCTGAACATAAAGTGCCTGGAACTACAAATAAAAGAATTCTGCCCACATTAGAACCCTTTCATAGTTTTTCCGACATATCAAGGATTAGCAGTGTGATTACCAGGGAAAGCATACAGAATGCAATTTGCCAAGTCCAAAGACTCCATTCAGAACTGAGCATTTACGCTAAAATTGCTGTTACCAAAATTCTGGAAATCATCAAGTGGAAACCTGAAAAAGAAATTAGCCAAAGAGAAACATCTCCATTTAGTGACATCTCCAAAGAAACCATCATGGTAAGTGAGATAACTGGTGCCATATTAGAGCAATGCAGTCAAAATCAGATGGAAATTACTTCAGAATCGAAATTTGGAAATCTTCATATGGAAAAACCTCAACAAGCATTTGGAAATAATAAAATTCCTGGTCAGGGTGTTACAATGTCAGAAGGAATGAAAATGTCTGCTAAAAAATTAGAAGTTGATTTAAGAGAAACCTTTCCACCTATCAGTGTTCCTGGCATGGTGATTAATTCAGAGGAAAAAACAGAAATGGAAAAGGAAATTCCACATAATCTTCCAACTCTCCAGTGTAACCAGTTCTCCGCACAGGATGCTCCCACTACATCAGAGAGAATCAGAAAGTCTATTTTCTACACCACAGCTTCCAAACCAAGATCTTCTAGACCAGCACTAGAAACAATAAGAACACTTAGCTCCAGGATGACTCTACCCCCAATTGGAAGACAATTTGCAAGAAAGTCATTCTGTAAAATAGGCATAAAGAAATCTCCCAAAGGGGAAGCAATGCATAGGTCAGTGCATGAAGAACATGGTGAGTTTCTGCCATCCTGTGAAACTGAGAATCAGGCAACACAGTCACAGGATGGTATTAATTCTGCTGGTTTTTTGAAAGAAATGTGTAGTGAACTAATAAGCAAATTAATCACTTCTTCTCAAAACATAGACACCCAGGACAGAAAGACAGCTGACACTGATCCTTCTCATGTGATGACAAATTTAATTGATTCAATGTTAAACGAGTGTTCAAAGTCTCAAGTTAAGGAGCTGCCACTGTTGGAGAGTCCGGGCCCTCCACCACAGGTTAGCACATTGGCTACTAAAATTATTCACTCCAGTTTATGTGACATTTTGAAAGAATGTGGTCCTGAAGCCTCAGATTATACAGACATTAAAAGTGACCACAGTGCTTCAGTAGAAACATTAGCTACTTCAATAAGGAGAGAAGTTATTGATTACCAATTTCAGGGACCATTGGCAAAAGCATCATCATCTACTATATTTAAGCCTCTAGAATCTGGATTAATTGCTGAAGAGGTTTTACAGAAGGCTAACAAACTCAGCACACAATGCCATACTTCCACCACACATACTATTAGGGTACCACATGGATTTTTAGAAGATATAATTACCAAACTGTTATCTAAAATTCTCCCTGAACACTCCAACATGTCTTCCTCTGCAGAAAAGGAAAATCAGATTGCAGAATTTGACTTTATTCACATGAAGCTAGTAAGTAAGGTTATGACAGAAATATCTAAAGATCAGAATTTGATTATTCAGTATGTTAAATGTTTGCATCAAGATGGCGATGTCATTATTCAAACAGTTGTAGAATCCGTGTACAATAAGCTTTTGCCACAGTTTGGATCCCAGTTAACAATACAGAAGTGTTTAAAAAGTGGGTGCACAGTTCTTTCTGAAGCAATAGCTGACTTGGTATTAAGAGAGATCTCAAGGAATCAATTGCAGAACTTTTTTTCTGGAGAATTAACACCTCACCAATGTGCTGAAGCAGACAATGTTGTTGAAGATATGCTTAGAGATCTCACTGAACCCTCGGATCACACAAACCCCATAACATCAGATATTAGTGAATTATCTTCTCTCATCATAGAAGAACTTTCAGCTAAACTTTTACATAAACTTTTGTCCATATTTCCCATTGTGGACTTGGATGCACAAAATATTTCTTCAGTGAAGGATGTAACTTCCAAAATAATGAATTCACTGCAAGTGCTCCTTTCCAAAAATCAGATAAATACTAGTGAAAATATCAATGAACCAGACTCTTTACAAGAAGAAGACAGCAAAGCTACTGGAGAGGTCAATTCTGTTTATACGCGCATTTTGAAACAATCTGACTCTGATGTTTCTATTCACAAAGATATAACAAACAAGAATGATGTTTTAGCTAATAGAATAGCTTCTTTAATGGTAAGTGATACTTCTAAACATGAATTTCAACCCGTTTTGGAGGAAGAGTCACCACCCAGTTCACCGTTAATGCTGGAGGCTGTCAGTATTATTAAAAAGATTCTTACCAATATAGAGATGCCAAAACATCCCTCGCCATCACATATCCCTGTGTTACCAGTGATGTTTGTGGAAGAAATATTAAGTAGATTCTTGTCTAAAATCTTAAAGTCAACTCACAGCAGAAGCCCAGAAAAACGAAGTTTATCAAAGACTGAAGTGAATGAAGTTGCTGGGAAGCTGAAACAGTCCATGGAAAACCTAATGTCCAAAAATAAAATCAGTCTTGTGGAAGCAGCAGGTGATATGGCAAATCCAGAACACAACGAGACTCTTAATCAAGTGGCTCATGCTATTTACAATAATGTCCTGCAAAAATCTGGATCTCAGCAAGACTTTTATGATAATGTAACAAGTTCCAGAACAAATTTTCCTCACCAAGTAGCCAGTATAATAATTAACGAAATCTCTAATTGCCATCTAGCACTTGCTTTTAAAGACAATCCACCGATGGTCAGCCAGAGCGCTATAGCACTTGACAGAATTGTTGACAGAGTCCATGCACAAGTTTCCCTTCATACAGTGCCTGTGCCAGAATGTTCAATCAGAGATGAAAATGCAAATGAGCAACCAACAGAAACCTGGCTACCCATTAAAATAATCCCGTATATTGGAAATAAAGCATTACAAATAGATCCGGACATCGTGTCAGAACATTTAGCAGTTATTTCCATAAAAACAGAGCCTCTTGAGGAGCTGAAAAAAGCATGCTTCGCTTACACTGGACTGAGTATAGCAGACCTGAGAAGAGCATCAGTGGCTGGGAAGAGTCTTGCAGCTGAAACTAGTGGAGCTGAAGAAAAGAGAAAAAGAGAAAGACGTCCCTCTCTGGATGTGTCAGGACGGCTGGATGTAAAACCAAAGGAGGTAAGTGAACAGAGTGAAATTGGTAGTCTGGGGGATATGTCTGTGTCAACTTGTAAACTCCATTTTGTTTTGTGAATGCCTTGATTGTAACCTTCCCTGTAACTGTCCCTTTGCATTGTAACTTCCATCTTGGGTTAAGGCATCCCAGGATGTTAACAACCGGTCTATTCTGGGTAGTGGAGGCTCATGCAAAAGGGTTGGGTGTGTTCCCCTCTGGTTTTATCTGGACCAGTGATCTGCTAGGTCACTCTGATCCTTGGCTCTGGGAGTCAGCCTTACCCTGCTCTTCTGTGAGAAACCCCACTCCTGAGCTGTTCACGTACAGTCTCTGGCATGTAAGCTGCTCCTTGGATTGTCAACCAAATGACACTAGCCAATATCTCCAGTACCAGACACAACCCTAGGAACCTCCGCCTTGCAGTGTCCAGTTATGCCCACTGGACACTGCAAGATTATATGACTTCGACAATTTAACAAATAAATTGATATGTACCAGGATTGTTATCCCAAGGGGAGTCTCCGACACACTTCAAACCAAATGCACTGCTTCAGGTAGAATAAACAAACAAATTTATTAACTATGAAAGATAGATTTTAAGTGATTATAAGTCAAAGCATAGCAAGTCAGATTTGGTCAAATGAAATAAAAGCAAAACACATTCTAAACCGATCTTAACACTTTCAATGCCCGTACAAACTTAGATTCTTATCACCTTCAGCCAGGATCTCTCCTTTGATCAGTGCTTTAGTTGCTTAGTCTGTAGATGGAGGTGGAAGAGAGAGGAAGAGAATGGCAAATGTCTCTCCCTTTTAACATGTTCTTTCTTCCCTCTTGGCTTTGCCCACACTCTTCAGAGTCAGGTGAGCATTACTTCATCGCAGTCCCAAACTGACCAACGGAAGGGTAGTAACTCACTCAAGAGTCCAACAGATCCTTTGTTGTTGCCTAGGCCAGTGTCTTTTGTTCCTGTGAGGCTGGGCTGGGTTTGTCCCATACATGCCCTGATGAGGTGTGAACTGCCCCTCTGTTCTTGGAGAGTTTTTGCCTGGGCTTGTTTTAAGCCATGAGGACACATTCTCAGCCTCATAACTATATATATATGAAATTACAACCTATAACATTACTATAACAATGCTCAGTACATCATAAGCCTTCTGAAGACACCTGACTTGACAAATTTTGCATTAGATACCACACAATTATATTATAAGGATGAACACAGGGGTGCTGGGTGTTCCCCTGAGGTACAGAATGTCACAGTGGGAACATGTCCTAGAAAGTTAACAATGAGCCCGCAGCCATGATGCCTGTCCCCTGCTGGGACACAGGGCTAGCTGTGAATAGGGCCACTGACTTTGAATGGATTCTTTTCACGGAAATCTGTCTGGGGAGAAGGGGAAGCTGGAATCCCCCCTGCTCAGCACACAGCTGGGAGAACTTCAGTTTCTCCACTTGATCACCTGCCCCAGCATGTCAGAGACTGGTGCTTTCTAAGCCAAGGGGCTTTTTCATCACCAGAAACAGAAGACCCAGCTGGAGAGAGTGGAGGAAGGAGGGAGCCTGGGCGGTCAGACTGCAGGGTCTCATTCCCAAGAAGAGTGTCAGACCCAGGGTCTGCACCTGGGAATGCACCTGAGAGACCCAGAGCTAAGAATCATGACCAATCACCTGCCAGACCCAGGGGGCTCAGCAGCACATGGGATTCGGCAGTGGGATCCCATCCCAACTGACTAGGATCTGTCCAGAGAGGAGGACTGGAGCAGGTTGTGACATAGGAATTTTCATATTCAGATTGAGTAAAAAATTGTTCATCCTACCCTCCCCAGGGCCATGATCTCAAAAGCATTTACACACACACTTAACTTTAAGCATGTGAATCCCACTGAAGTCAATGGGACTAAGAGCTTAAGAGCTTTGCTGCATCAGTAAGGCCCTTCATTTCCAGTTTTTATGGATTTTTACTGAAAAAATCCTGGGTTTTACAAAAGCCATTATTTGTTTTTTACTGATTTTCACCCACATTTTGGAAGTGCTGCAGCTTCCTGGATTTGGTT
Source organism: Mauremys reevesii (assembly GCF_016161935.1). Classification (NCBI taxonomy): domain Eukaryota; kingdom Metazoa; phylum Chordata; order Testudines; family Geoemydidae; genus Mauremys; species Mauremys reevesii. Next base: position 59,132,501 of record NC_052631.1, on the reverse strand, counting down.
CCCTCTCCAGGAGGGAAGCTAGTGGCTCATAACCTCCCATTGACTTCAACAAGACCAAGATTTCATCCTAGGAGTGTCTCCTTTTCTCCTCTTTCTTATAGCCTTTGCTGTGGCAGCCCCTCGGCCAGCAGAGTAGGTTCTTCAGAAGAGAAAGTGGGACTCTGTTTTCCATTCTAGAGCGTCACGTTGGGTTGTCTTGGGGTTTCCCATGATTCAGTTCATTTAACATTTAGTTTCTGTCCTGGCCCTCCCTTGTCCAAAGCAGAATTCGTCCCTCTGCCTGGCCAGATCCCCACTCTTGAGACATGTGCACCCTTGGCACCATGAGCTCCGAACCACAGAGAAAGTCATACACATTGGAGCTACAGGCCATCCACCTTGGGCACCCGGACATGGGGCAGAAGGCTATAAAGAACCTACTGCCCCAGTCGCCCTTATTTCCTTTCTTGCTGCCAGAGCCAACTGGCTCCACAACCAGCTGCTCCTTTGCCATGTGTTTCTACTTTGCTATTGTTGGTCACGTTAGCATTACATTGGTCTCTAGCTAGTGTTAGAGATTAGCAATACTATCTGAGCTCTCCAGCTCCTACCATGGTGCCCCCATTGCCTGGCATCTAGCCGTTGTTTCGGTCCTTTCACTTGACTGGTTCGGGAGCAAAGACTAAGGGCATGGCTACACTTGCAAGTTAGAGTGCATTAGAGCAGCCCCATGCACTCTAACTCATGACGCGTCCACACTGGCAAGGCACGTAGAGCGCCCGGACTTCGCAGCTAAAGCGCTCTGGTAATCCACCTCGGCGAGTGGAATAAGGTTTGATGTGCCCCCACTGGAGCACCGCGGCACCAGTGTGGACGCCCTGGTCTGTTAATGCGGTCTGATCGACCTCCAGAAGTGTCCCACAATGCCTGTTCTAACCACTCTGGTCATCACTTTGAACTCTACTGCCCTGCCCTCAGGTGACCAACCATCAGACCTGCCTTTTAAATTCTCTGGTAATTTTGAAAATCCCCTTCCTGTTTGCTCAGCCAGGCATGGAGTGCTCTCAATGAATCTTTCCAGGTAACCATGCCTCCATGCGCCAGGCGATCCACAGTATGGAGCAATGGCGAGGTGCTGGACCTCATCAGTGTTTGTGGAGGAGGAAGCTGTCCAGTCCCAGCTGCGCTCCCGCCGTAGGAATTATGATATCTTTGGGCAGATATCAAGGGACATGATGGAAAGGGGCCGTGACCAGGATGCACTGCAAAGTGAAAGAGCTACGGAATGGCCTACCACAAAGCCCGCGTGGCAAACAGCCACTCCGGTGCTGCCCCCGTGACCTGCCATTTCTACAAAGAGCTGGACGCAATACTTGGGGGCGACCTCACCACCATGGACACTTCAGAACCCAGTTCAACAAGGCAGGAGGAGGAGGAAAGCGGGAGCGAGGGTGCTGAGGAGAAGGATGACACTCCGGCATCCCTAGATGCATGCAGCCAGGAGTTGTTTTCAAGCCAGGAAGAAGGTACCCAGTCACGGCAACTGGTGCTTGGGGAAGGACAAACACCAGAGGAAGTGCCCGGTAAGTGGCTTTTAGTTTTGGAAGGAAGTTATTCGGTGCGGGCTCTTGGGGCGAGGAGGGTTAGGGCTGCATCCATGCCTAGACGCAAAATAGGGCATTGATGTGCTCTCTCACATCTCAGTAATCAGCCTCAGTGAGCTCTTCAAAGGTCTCATTCAGAACTTGGGCAATGCACTTGCGCAGGTTTCTTAGGAGAGCCACTGTGGTCCTTATCCCAGTCAGGCTAACATGTCTGTGACACTGTACCATGAGGGGTGGGAGGACCATTGCTGCACACAGGCAAGCTGCATATGGGCCAGGGCAGAAGCTGCATTGTAATAGAAAACCCTCCCTTGCTTCCCAGGTCACCCTCAGCAGCAAGATATCTTCCAGGATGAACTGCTATGGAAAATGTGGGGACAGTGTTGAGTATAGGGGCCCCCTGCAGCTGTTGGCTCCCCCCAAGGCACAGAAACCCAGAGGACAATACAGCCATGAAACAATCAGTCCCCCTTGACCCTGTGCTTACTCACCATTTTGGGGCTCCCATGGGTTATATGCGCTTGCTTATGGATGGGCAAATTATGCTGTTGTGTAGACTGTGCTTGCCCTTAAATATGGGGGAATCATTGCTCTGTCTAGTGTGAACAATGCTGCCTCTGTTAAATGTTGCATTTTGCTTTTACAGATGCAACCTTGAGATCTCAGCAGTCCATGTTATCACCTGCCGAAAGACTGCAAAGAATTAGAAAGAGGCCACGTAGAAGCAAAAATGACATGCTGCATGAAGTAATGCAGCAGTCACTTAATGAGAATCTAAAAGCGCAGGAGTGGAGGGAGAGTGAAAGGCCGATCCGCCAGCAGAATGAGGAGCGCTGGCACAAAAGCACGGAGCTCCAGTAGCAAAGCATGGATCGGCTGATAAGCATCATGGAGCACCAAGCGGACTTGATTCAGGCACTTGTAGCCATGCAGGCAGAGCACTACCACCCCCGCTTCCCCTGCAGCCCTTGTCCCAAAACTCTTTCCCTTGTGCCCTCCTGTCACCTCCAACCCACTTTCCTCAACATCCGGGTTCTTATCGCCACCAGTTGCCTCCAACACCTGTAGCTTCACCACCCAGCTCTGAAAATTACGACCCTTACCCACTGCACTCAACCCCCATTACCATGTATTATAGCCATCCTGAAGTGCACCACTCATTGCACAGCACTCCAGACAGGAAGGAAGGCTGAGTATGATAACAGGACATACACAAATCTGTGATTGTACCGTTCCCCACCCCACCCCTTTGCCCTTTCTGTTTCCCAAACAGTTGTGTTTCTTTTCAATAAATGAATTTTCTTTTCAATTAATGGATTTTTTTGGCTTTGAAAACATTCTTTATTATTGCATAAAGTAAAAGATACCTTAGCCCAGGAAAGCAATAGGCACTGCAAGTCAGCGTAGCAAACACAGATTCCTACTAGCATTGGAACCACTGCACTTCACTCCTGTGCAGGGCACCAAATATTACTGGTGGCTTTCAGCCTCAAATTGCTCCCTAATCCTTGCAGCCCCGCGCTGGGCCCCTCTAATAGCCTTGTTTTCTGACTGTTCACACTCAATCTCCACGTGCTGAACCTCCGAGTTCCATGCCCGAATGAATCTTTCACCCTTCCCTTCACAAATGTTATGGAGGGTACAGCACGTGGATATAACCACGGGGATGCTGTCATCGGCCAGGTCCAGCTTCCCATACAGACAGCACCAACGGCCCTTTAAACAGCCAAAAGCACATTCTGCACCAGCTCAGCTTGTTGTTGAACCGCTCCTTGCTGCTGTCAAGGCTCCCTGTGTTGGGTTTCATGAGCCACGACATTAAAGGGTAAGCAGGGTCTCCAAGGATCACAATGAACATTTCTACTTCCCCTATGGTGATCTTCTGGTCTGGGGAAAAAGTCCCAGCTTGCAGCTTCCTGAACAGGCCAGTGTTCTGAGAGATGCGTATGTCATGCACCTTTCCAGGCCAGCCTGCGTTAATGTCAATGAAACAGCCATGGTGATCCACAAGTGCTTGGAGAACCATAGAGAAATACCCCTTCCGATTAACTTACTCGGAGGCTAGGTGGGCTGGTGCCAGAATTGGAATATGCATCGCATCTATCGCCCCTCCGCAGTTAGGGAAACCCATTTGTGCAAAGCCAGCCACAATGTCATGCATGTTACCTAGAGTCATGGTTCTTCTGAGCAGGATTCAATTAATGGCCCTGCAAACTTGCATCAACACGATTCCAATGGTCAACTTTCCCACTCCAAACTGGTTAGCAACTGATCAGTAGCTGTCTGGAGTTGCCAGCTTCCAGACTGCAATTGCCACCCGCTTCTCCACCATCAGGGTAGCTCTCAATCTCATGTCCTTTCACCGCAGAGTGGGGGGTGAGCTCATCACACAGTCCTATGAAAGTGGCTTTTCTCATCCAAAAGTTCTGCAGCCACCATTCGTCATCCCAGACTTGCATGACGATGTGATCCCACCACTCAGTGCTTGTTTCCTGAGCCCAAAAGCGGCGTTCCACAGTGCTGAGCATGTCCGTGAATGCCACAAGCAATCTTGTGTCATATGCATTACTCAAGTCAATATCATCGTCAGAGTCCTCACTGTCAGTTTGGATCTTAAGGAGTAACTCAACTGCCAAACATGACGTGCTGGCGAGACTCATCAGCATATTCCTCAGCAGTTTGGGCTTCATTTCCACAGACCGAAAGAGAAGACAAGAGCGCGCAGTACAAAAAACATTGAAAGATGACGCCAAATGTGGATGGAAGCACAGGGATTGCTGGGATGTGAAACGATGCAACACGGGGCATTGGGACAGGACCCAGAATGCCCTGCACTCCGCACCCCCTTCCTACAAGCCACAGCACCAGAATGGGAAGAAGTTGGGATAGCTGCCTATAATGCACCACTCCCAATGCCACTGCAAGTGCCGCAAATGTGGCCACACCAATGCGCTTGCAGCTGTCAGTGTGGACAGACTGCAGCACTTTCCCTACTGCGCTCTCCGAAGGCTGGTTTAACTCAAAGCGCACTACATCTGCAAGTGTATCCATGCCCTAAGTTGGTCAGTTTCTAGCCCCAATTTGCTTTCAATTTGATTCAACTCTCTCTGACTGGGTAGAGGTTCAGTGTCAATCCCATTCTTTTGACAAATGCACCCAAATTAGCAATTTCAAGACCAAGCTTGATAAGTTTATGGAGGGAATGGTGTGATGGGACTGCCTACAATGGCAGGTAGCCGATCTGCAACTGCTAGCAGCAAATATCTCCAATGGCTGGTGATGGGACACTAGATGGGGAGGGTTCTGAATTACTACAGCGAATTCTTTCCAGGTATCTGCCTACTGGGTCTTGCCCACATGCTCAGGCTCTAACTGATCGCCATATTTGGGAAGGAATTTTCCTCCAGGACCGACTGGTAGAGACCCTGGTTTTTTTTACCTTCATCTGTAGCATGGAGCATGGGTCACTTTAAACTAGTATAAATCATGGATTCCGTGTTACCTGAAGTCTTTAACCATGATTTGAGAACTTCACTAACTCAGCCAGAAGTTTGGGGTCTATATCAGGAGTGGGTGGGTGAGGTTTTGTGGCCTGCGATGAGCAGGAGGTCAAGCTAGATGATCATGATGGTCCCTTCTGGCCTTAAAGTCCATGACAAATGCACACAAAATAGCAAGTGCACATGCATTTAATTTTTTACATTTTGTGGCAAATTGCCGGCACTATTATGATGGGTCCCACGCTTTCTCTTCTTGTGCGGGGGGTTCAGGGTGCTGTTTCTTGTCCCTGATCTGGGGTATTAACTGTCCCACTAGTATCCCAGAGAAGGGGAGTGGAGAGGGAGGGACCTGGGCCCGCCCTCTACTCTGGGTCCCAGCCCAGGGGCCCTAGGGATAGCGGTAAACCACTTGAACTAGCGATTCCTTCCCCTGAGCTACTTCCCTCTCTGGCCCTTCATCTTGGGGGCTTCCTGCCCTCTCTCTGCTTGGGCCAAGTTTCTCCCAACCACTTGTGCCTGTGGAGTCCCTCTGCTCTATACAAGCCGGGTTTCCCTTTACCTAGGGTCTTGGTCTTCTGGCCCGCCATAGCACTTTTCCAAACTCTCCTCTGCTTCCCTCCAAACTGTTCTCTTTCAAACTGCTCTCTGCTCCAACACCAAACCACTCTGCTTCAACTCCTCCAACTGTCTGATTGAAGCAGGGTGTGTGGGGGGGTTAATCAGGTGACTGGCTTCAGGTGTTCTAATTGGCTTAATTGGCTTCAGGAGTTCTAATTAATCAGTAGTAGCCTCTCTTCCCTCCACAGGGAATAAGGCTTTCATCATCCTGGGGCTAACATATCTCCCATCTATCACTCTCCTGCTGCCTTTTGGCCATGCTATATCACAATATTTTTCACATTCCCATGGTTGTTTTTTTTAACTAATATTTTTAATAGAAAAATCAGGATTTTTCTGAGTTCTCAACTGAAGTGAAAACAATGTATCCAAATGCAAGTCTAAAAGCACTTCCGTTTATTTCCTCTCTAAGGGTATGGCTACACTTGTAAATTTACAGCGCTGCAGCAGGGTGTGAAAAAACACCCTCTGCAGCGCTGAAAATTGCGGCGCTGCAAAGCGCCAGTGTGGTCAAAGCCCCAGCGCTGGGAGCGCGGCTCCCAGCGCTGTCCATTATTCCCCACAGGGAGCTGGAGTACGGACAGCGCTGGGAGAGCTCTCTCCCAGCGCTGGCGCTTTGACTACACTTAGCGCTTCAAAGCGCTGCCGCGGCAGCGCTCCCGCTACATTGAAGCGCTAATGTAGCCATAGCCTAACTAGTGAACAGTAGAAAAAATCATAAGAAAACTGACTCTGAAATTAAGCTCTCTTCAAAAGCTCTCTCTTCAATTTCAGCCTGTCAGCAGAAATTCATTCTGGGACATGTTAAAACCTGACATAGCTAAAGTGGAGCTTTTAAAAGATGTAGAGAACCAGCAGGACCTTATCATGCGACTAGTAACCCATGATATTGAGGCAAAGGTGAAGCAGCAAGAGGAGGAGGAAGAGGCAGCTTTTGAAAAAATTTTAAAAGTAGAATCCTCTTTGATTTTTGAGAGCCAATCACCCCCAGACGCAGCAGGGAGAGAGGACGTGGCATCTGCTCGTCAATTGGAGAAGCAGCAATATGAGAGTGAAGCCTCATTGCCAGAAGTCAGGCCAAGCACTAGCAGCCAGAAGAAATTTCTGTCTTTGAGCAAGTGTTGCCAAGCTTTATCAAACTCGATTCCTGATGATATTGAAGATATCGTCAGAGAAATAAAAGATGACCAGGATAATCTGAGCCTTCTCCCTTCGGCTAGTACACAGGATAATTTAATTGCTCCCCCATCAACTGGGAAAGAGGCTCAATACAAGGTAAGTGGAGTATGTGAAACTTGTACTAGTTCCTCTGATGACACTTGGCCAAGTCCTACCCCTGTAGAAGTCAATGATAAAACTCCCACTGATGTCACTGAGTGCAGGACTGTTGCCCCATAATGTGATGAGCAGCTCACCCTTGCAGTCTGGAAATGTTCATACAAAGGGCTGTTGATAGTTAACAGGGGAGTGGAGCAGAGATCAGAGCTATATCATGTTTAAGATCCCCCTTAACGATCAGAAAAAGGAGTCCCTATGTAATTAAATTTTCAGTCAATATCAACCAGCAAATGTACCTGGACATATGAAGAGGGGGGTGAGATCCAGGAAGAGACTTAGTCGGTGCAATGCGGAGTGTCATGGCGCCTGACTTTTAGGTGCCTAGAAAAATCACAGGTGAAATCCACAAAGCTGGGTGAAGCACCTAAGCTCCATCTACCCTGAATGGGGAAAAATAGGCACCTAAGAATACACTCCACAGGAGCCAGGAGGAGATGGAGCCCACCTTGTAACTTTTAGCCCAGTGGTCAGAGCACTCACCTAGGGTGTGGCAGTCCCAGGCTAACTTCCCTCTCTCTCCCAGCGAGACAGATAAGATTTCAACAGGGGCCTCCCACCTCTCAGGAGAATACTCCCCCAATCAACCCCTGCTCCAATTGCGCTGATTATTTAGCCACCATGGAACAGCCTCAAGAGGATTTACTGAAGGAGCCCACCCCCAGAATATGCCATAGCTCATAGAACTGTCCTCTCAGGATCCCTGGTCAAAGCCTCTCTCCCTCTCTGGAAGAGGGAAGTGAACCTGACCCTCCTACATTCTAGGTGAGTGCTCTAATCACCGGGCTATAAGGTGTGTGCTATCTCCTACCAGCATCCAAACGGGCCCTGATCCAGGAGACAGCCTCTGAGCACACCTACCAGACTGGGCCCTGCATGCGACATAGGCAGCTGAATGCTTGTCTTCCCCTGGGCTTAGGCACAAGACAAGTGTGTGGACCCCTTGCGGGAGGCAGCAGCATGAATGCCCAGGGTAGAAACACTGGCTCAAAGGGAATTTTCGTCCTGAACATTTAGACACCAAGTGAGTTAAGCCAACTACAGGCTTTGGTGGGAGTTCTGTGAGGAGCCAAAACTGGGACTCAGGTGCCTAAACCCAAGATTAATGCACTTAAGTCTGGGGTTTAGCCACCTAAGTACTTTTGTAGATGCCACTCTGTACATCTTACTACACAGTGGAAACATGCAGGGCTTGTTTAGCTCATCTGGACTCCTACCTGTCCTCTCATCCTGCATGGTGTCTCCCACCTTTTATCTGGACCACTTTTTCTATCTTTATTATCAGTCCTCTAGGTTAAATTTATTTTTAAAGTAGGTTATTTTCTAGCGCTGGATTAGAGCTCCACAGGTGTCCACCTCTCTCATTGCCATATTACTTTGTTGTTATCTTGTTTTAACCTGAATAGACAGTGAAAAAAATTAATCTCCCTAATGTATAAATGCTACTGATGAGGAGAGGTGTTGTGAATACCACTGAGGTCACAGAAATATATGCATCACTGCTTTTGTACCTGTCCAACAATGAGATTCCTTCATTACCCTTGAGTTTCCTCTCTGGGGCAGGACCATTCAGGTGAGGTGACCATGAATGTAACAAAAGGGGACCAAGAGAGGCAAGGAATAGAAGCAGGGCAAAGATAAGTGAGTCAAAGAGCTGAAATGTTGCCTGAAATAATTGTAATTATTCTTCAGAGTGTGAAAGACACAATATTAACTCACGGTCCCCTCCCTGACTTGGAACAGAGAGTCCTTGGCTCAGCCTCGAGCACAGATGTGTCTGCTCTAAACAAGGACAGCAAACATTTAAGGTAACTGCTTCCGTGGTGGAAACAAGAAAGGGTCTGTGTTTGAGTGAGGATGTGATGGGGGCATTGGCCCCACATTGGTCTCGAAGGGGTTAATAGAGCCCTAGGGAGACTGTGCAGGAGGCAGCCAATTAGAAAGGGGCTGAGAGGAGCAACCATTCAGGGCCGGGCAAACCCATATAAGAAGAGCTGCAAGGAAGAGCAGGGTCAATTACTCCCTGGAGTTCAAGGAGGGAGGACTGGCTGCCTTGCAAATGGAGGGAAGCCAGCACAGACAGAGCAATGCTGCTATCAGGGACCAGGGGAGCTAGGGAAGAGCTGGTGGCTGGGAGTTGCAGGCTGAGGGTCTGGGGCAAGGGCAAAGAGGGTACTGGGGCTGCTGAGAAGTGGCTAGACAATTGGCTGCAGTCCCCTCTGGGGAAGTGGTGGAACACTTGGACTGCAGCACTTGCCCCTGGAAGTGGGGAACCCAGCTTGTGACATGGCCGGAGGGCTGTGTCATGAAGAGGATGCCGTGATCCTTGGAGTGAGGTGGGTCTGGGAGCAGAATTAATGGTGGGTGATGCACCAGCAGGAGTAGGTGTATCAACCTGCAGAGCCAATCCCAAAGATGACCAGCAGGAGGCACCAATATGGTGAATGGAGCCCCATTACAGCAGGAATCTCCAGAGGTACCGGGCAGGGCTCAGTCTAGATTTTATGGGGGCTCTATGGGAGGTAACACAGGCCTCCACCCAACTCTTCCCTCTCCCATGACCAGAGCCCTGTGTCCTCCACAGCTCAGTGGGACCAAACTTCACAGTTGCATAGCAGCATTAATTTATTCTGTCACCAACTCCCCCCACATTCTCAGCTGGAAATACTCACTGACATCAAGTCTGAAGGTGATCATTTTAGAGGCTCATTTTCTTGGCTATGCTCTCTAGGTTCCCTGGCCTCACTTCCCTGAGCAGCATTGGGCAGGATGGCCAAGGGAGGCTGAAGCAGTCTGCATTGTGGGGTGCACCTTGCACCCACATCAGTCTAGTAGATGCTGCAGGCTGCAACATGGGCCATTCCTGTGAGGCACTGAGCTTCCTCAACTCCGCTGGCTCAGGGGAAAGGGGCAGGCTCGGCCCCTCTCAGGAGATGCAACATATTGCAGGATCGAGCCTTTTATGCTGAAGGATGCAGGGGACTAGATTACACCACCAGTTGCCAGACTGTGCCCCTTCCCAGCTGTGCTCTCCTATCTGTGGCACTGGTGCAGTCCAGCCTAGCATTCTATTGAACATTATGAGCCAGATCCTGGGTCCGGCCCAACTGCCAACAGCATTAAATGGGGGAAGGGAATGAAAGTTGACTGTGAACTCTTCTAATCTGGAGGCTGCTATGTGCAAGACCAGTCCCCAGTATATGTTAGAACAGCCTGGGGACTGCTGCTAAAAGCCACAAGGAGCCCAAAACCTCAGCTAGAGATGGGTACAGCATAGGGGCCCCTGTGCCCCCTGGCCCTGGGGTGTTTGCTCCTGGGGCTGTTTTCACCAGGTGTATATCTAGAATCTACCAGTCGCACGACCCAAACCAGCTGCACCATGCTGGCCAGTCCTGCCCTGTATATGGAATATTGCCCTGCTGCTGGGCTGGGGAAAGAGGTTCCCAGTGCTCTCTCCCTTCATAGCACTTCCAAGCAGCAAAGGGCAGGATTTTGTCCTAAAGGTGAGACCCAAAACAGTTATGAGACTGAAGATCCTGGGCCTATATAGGAAACAGGGGTTAAACTTGAGAAGCATTGACTTGAGATGGAGAACTGGGCTCTAAATAAAGGTCAAATTACGTTTAAAAACTCAAGCCTATTCACATTACTCCAATTCTGATTTGGATGCTACCTGTAGAGATGAAGTATGAGAAGTTTCTACCATTTCTGATGAAGAAGTGAATTAGTTCAGTGTTTCTCAACCTTTCCAGACTACTGTACCCCTTTCAGGAGTCCGAGTGACATGCATACCCCCAAGTTTCACCTTACTTAAAAACTCCTTGCTTACAAAAACAGACTTAAAAATACAAAAGTGTCACAGCTCACCGTTACTGTAAAATTGCTGACTTTCTCATTTTTACCATATAATTATAAAATCAGTCAATTGGAATATAAATATTGTACTTGCATTTCAGCGTATAGTATATAGAGCAGTCTAAACAAGTTATTGTCTGTATGAAATGTTAGTTTGTACTGATTTCACTAGTGCTATTTATGTAACCTGTTGTAAAACTAATCAAATATCTAGAGGAGTTGAGGTACCCCCTGGAAGACCACTGCGTACCCCCGGGGTACACATACCCCTAGTTGAGAACGACTGAATTAGTTCATGTGCCTGACACTGCAGTAAGTTGTCACTGAAGTCAGCAATAAGGGGGTGATTTTCAAAAGTGCATAAGTGGTTTAGGAACACAGGTGACTTTTAATGGGACATGTGCTCCTAGATCACATGTATGCCTTGAAAATCCTACTCAACTATACCTATGTGTCATGTAGGTCATTTCAACCCTCAAGCTGAAAGTGTTCAACGCAGGCGGGTAAGCAACTCTGGGTATGTCTACACTATGGGATTATTCTGATTTTACAGAAACCGGTTTTTTAAAACAGATTGTATAAAGTCGAGTGCACGCAGCCACATTAAGCACATTAATTCGGCGGTGTGCGTCCATGTACCGAGGCTAGCGTCAATTTCTGGAGCGTTGCACTGTGGGTAGCTATCCCGTAGCTATCCCATAGTTCCCGCAGTCTCCCCTGCCCATTGGAATTCTGGGTTGAGATCCGAATGCATGATGGGGCAAAAACAGTGTTGTGGGTGATTCTGGGTAAATGTCGTCACTCAATCCTTCCTCCGTGAAAGCAACGGCAGACAATCATTTTGCACCCTTTTTCCCTGGATTGCCCTGGCAGATGCCATAGCATGGCAACCATGGAGCCTGTTTTGATTTTTGTCACTGTCACCATATGTGTACTGGATGCTGCTGACAGACGCGGTACTGCAGTGCTACACAGCAGCATTAATTTGCCTTTGCAAGGTAGCAGAGACGTTTACCATCCCTCTTGAACTGTCTGCCATTGTAAATTGGCGATGAGATGATGGTTATCAGTCATTTTGCACCGTTTGCATTTGGAAATTGGCGATGACGGTTATCAATAATTTTGTACCATCTGCTGCTGTCATGGGTGCTCCTGGCTGGCCTCGCTGAGGTCACCTGGGGGTGCATGGACAAAAATGGGAATGACTCCCCAGGTCATTCCCTTCTTTATGTTTTGTCTAAAAATAGAGTCAGTCCTGCCTAGAATGTGGGGCAAGTGTACTAGAGAACCAGAGAGCACAGCTGCTCTGGGTCAGAGCCCCAGAGATCCCGCAGAAATGATGAGCTGCATGCCATTCTAAGGGGATGCCCCTGCAACAACCCCACCCATTGCTTCCCTCCTCCCCCAACCCTCCTGGGCTACCGTGGCAATGTCTCCCCATTTGTGTGATGAAGTAATAAAGAATGCAGGAATAAGAAACACTGAGTTTTTAGTGAGATTAAAATGAGGGGGAGGCAGCCTCCAGCTGCTATGATAGTCCAGGGAGTACAGAATCTTCTTTAGACATGAAAGTGGGGGGCTGATGGAGCTCAGCCTCCAGCTGCTATGATGAGGATGGTTACCAAGCCTTCTGTACTGTCTGTCAGGAATGACTGGGAGTCATTCCCATTTTTACCCAGGCACCCCCAGTTGACCTCACTGAGGCCAGCCAGGAGCACTCACGGGCTGATGATGACCATGGCTACCAGTCATTTTGCACCATCTGCCACCAGGAAGGGGATACTGGTGTTCAGCACTGCAGCACCCTGTCTACCAGCAGCATGCAGTAGACATAGGGTGACATTGAAAAAAGGCAAGAAACGATTTTTTTCCCTTTTCTTTCGGGGAGGGGGGAAGGGTGTAAATTGAATACATACACCCTGAAACACCCAGGAAAATGTTTTTGACCCTTCAGGCATTGGGAGCTCAGCCAAGAATGCAAATGCTTTTCGGAGACTGCGGGGACTGTGGGATAGCTGGAGTCCTCAGTACCCGCTCCCTCCCTCCATGAGCATCCATTTGATTCTTTGGCTTTCCGTTACGCTTGTCATGCAGCACTGTGCTGAGTCCCTGCTGTGGACTCTGTCTATCATAGCCTGGAGATTTTTTCAAATGCTTTGTCATTTCGTCTTCTGTAACGGAGCTCAGATAGAACAGATTTGTCTCCCCATACAGCGATCAGATCCAGTATCTCCCGTACGGTCCATGCTGGAGCTCTTTTTGGATTTGGGACTGTATCGCCACCCATGCTGATCAGAGCTCCACGCTGGGCAAACAGAAAATGAAATTCAAAAGTTCGGGGGGCTGTTCCTGTCTACCTGGCCAGTGCATCCGAGTTCAGATTGCTTTCAAGAGCGGTCACAATGGTGCACTGTGGGATACCGCCCGGAGGCCAATACAGTCGAATTGCGGCCACACTAACCCTAATCTGACATGGCAATACTGATTTCAGTGCTACTCCCCTCATCGGGGAGGAGTACAGAAATCGGTTTAAAGAGCCCTTTATATCGATATAAAGGGCTTCGTTGTGTGGACAGGTGCAGGGTTAAATCGGTTTAACGCTGCTAAATTCGGTTTAAATGCGTAGTGTAGACCAGGCCTCCGTGAGCTCTATTTCCCTGTGGGGAGAACTGTAGCACAAAATCATTTGCCCAAGGTCACAGCAGGTCAGTGGTAGAGCTGAGAACAGAACCCAAGAGTCCTGATCCCCCTCCATGTTGCCTCCCAGTGGCCCTGCACAGGGATGTCAGGGCGGCAGGACTGGACACAAAGTCTGTAAAGTGCTTGGGAAGATTATTTGTTAGGCACTGACAAGGCTCTTGGCACTGGGCAGAGTACAAAGTAGAGACACATCCGGTCCCGCGCAGCTAACAATCAAAACAAGATTACACTTTAGTGCTCATTATTGTGAGTGTTAATAATCCAAATCAGTGCTTCCTTTTGTTTTTAGTGAGAGTGCTGAAGAAACATCCTCTGTTCCTGTGGCACAGGACAAAGGTGAATGTTTGTTTGGTATTTTTACTTTTTTGAGGGTTTGATGTTTTTTCCTTCCTTTATCTCAATGATTTTATCAGTAAAAAGCTTCTCACTAAAAGATGATATTCAAGAGGCTGGGCAAGCCTAGGGGGGAGGGATTCCCCCAAAGAACTGACTCACTGCAGAAAGAAAAGTCAGACTTTAAAGGGGCTTTTCGGGTCTTCGATCTAGTTTTCCTTTTCTGTTTGCAGTTCCCTGTACAGATTTGCACAGAATGTTGTCTCTTGGGCAGACCAGCTACAAATGGACCGTTTGGTTCATTGGTTGTCAAAAGCATTCTCATGATGTTCCCTGCCATTGAAGGTGCCTCAGGCCTCGGGGCGCCTCAGTCCCTCCTATTCTCAGGGCTGTAATGTTTTAATCTAACTGCCGTTATTGGGCTCAATACAGGGGTAACTGGTGCGGATTGGTGGCCTAAGGTACTGGAGGTCAGACTAGAGTCCCTTCAGGCCTTAAGCTCTATGACTTCCTACAGCTCTTTGTCATTAATGATGGCCCAGATCCTCAAAGGTTTTTTGGGGCCATAACTCTCATTCATTTCAATGGGAATTAGGTACCTAAATACCTTTGAGGATCTGGGCTGATGTTACCAAACAGACCAGTAATGGTTGCACTGCAAATCTCTTATTGACAGCTTGGAAGGGATCAGTCAAGAGGGCAGTGAAGAGAAAATACGATGAGAGTGAATGTTAATTACATTAGGCAAAATCACTGATACAGCAGCCTTCAGGGCCTTTGGGCTTTTTTGGATTACATCGGAGGTAGCATGTGTGTCCAGACATGCCCCAAAAGTAACAAAAACGCACCCGTGTATAAACACAGCTCCTAAAGATAAAAGATAGTACCCACTATTTTTACATGCAGATTAAGACACAAAAGTTGCAAGACACTGTTCTAAGGTAATGTTAGACGACACCGAAAGTTGAAATTAGCCATGGTTGAACAAACTATGTATGTGTTACAGGAATGTATGTTAACATGCACCAAGCTCGGGACACAGAGGACACTTCAGAGATTTTTGAGGTAAATAAGTTCTAAAACAGCCAATAACAACATCCCAGAGTGTGGGATCGGGCTTCTCCAGAGTTCCACCTCCTTGCATTTTGCAGATCTCTTCACCGCTCCATTCCCACTAACAGTTTCCTGTAACCTGTTCTGTAATCTGTAGTGATGTTGCCTCCATCTGATCTACAGTGTTTATTCCATGGTCCACTTGTTCCATCTGTTAAAATCTTTGACCCTCAACCCATCTCTCACTTGAGTCAATGGGTATTTTTCCATTGGCTTCAATGGAAGCAGGATTAGGCACTTTTTCCTGCTCTCTAATGTAAACATTTCCTTCACTCCCCTCCCCATCCATCTTCTGAGGTGGATTAATTCTCTTCCTTCATGTATATTGTTCCCTTAAATAGATATTTATAGCCTGTGATACATTTATTTCTCATAAGCCCAGATCCCAGACCTATACATGTGCATAAAGTTTTGAAGTATGAAGAAAGTAATTGTAAATGGGGATTCATCATCTAATGGGGGTGTTTTCAAGCGGTCTCCTGCAAGGATCTGTTCTTGGCCCTAAGCTAATGATCTGGGGCGAAAAAACATAAAATCATTGCTGGTAGAGTTTGCATATCACACAACAATTGGTGGGGTGATAAATAAGTAAGAGCAGGTCATTTTACTGAGTGATCTGGATCACATAGAAAACTGGGCTTACTTAAACACATGTTTGAATCCAGCTAAATGCAAGGTCCTACACCTAGGAACCAAGAATGTAGGTCACTCTTACAGGGTGGAAAGCAGTGTCTCAGAAAAGGACATTTAGGTAGAAATTGACAGACTAGGAGCTCCCAGTGAGATGCGGTGGCTAGTAAGTCAGATGTAGTCCTTGGCTGTGTACAGCATAGAAGTAAGATGTTATTACTGCTGTATATGAATTAGTGAGCATACTACTGGATACTGAGTCCATTACTGGTGCCCACACTAAAAAGGATGTCGCCAAACTGTAAAAAAGTTGAGCAAGAGCTGTAAGAATGACTTGAAGCCTTGCAGTGAGAGACTACAGAAGGTCAATCTCTTTAGCTTAACAAAGAGAAGGTTAAGCTGTGACTTGATCATAGTCTATAAATACCTACATGGGGAGAAGACTTCTGATAGCCGAGGGTTCTTACACTAGCAGACAAAGGCAGAGAAAGAAACAAAGGCTTGAAGCTGAAATGAGACAAATTCACACTACAGATGAGGAGGTGCACATTTTTACAGTGATGGTAATTAATTGTTGCAACATCTTGCGTGGGACTACAGTGAATGAAACCTTTAAATCAAGGTGGGATGGCTTTTTAAAACAGACACTAGCTCAACCAGAGTCTATTGGGCTCAATGGAGGAATCACTGGGTGAAATTGTGTGGCATCAGTCCTGGACCCCAGCAAGTCTAGTGCCAGCACTTGCGACCCTATTAAAATAGGATCGTGACCTACTTTGGGTCCCAACCCATAGTTTGAGAATGACTGGGTTAGAGGATCATAATGGTGCATTCTATGAAGTCTTTGTATGGGATTGGAGCCTTAGTCTCTCCTCTCTTTTTTCCAGCCTTGCATCCTTTTAGTTGCCTTTCTTTGTATTTTCTCTAGTTTCTCTCTAACATTCCTAAATGATGGGGACCAGAACTGCTCTCTACCCTCCCTAAATTTGTGAGAGACACAGCTTGTGTAGCACTGGGAAGAGCATATCCTATTAGCAGTGGTGTCACACTGGGAGCTTCTATTTAGTTTGCTATCTCTCAGCACTCGAGATCTCCTGGACACTCTGCTTTCTAGATACAGTTACTGACAGTGATGGTTATCTGTGCGCTGGATATCCTCTGCTTAGGTTTACTAGTTTTGCAGGTTTAGCATTGAAACTCATCTTATTTCATGCAGCCCTTTGTTGCTCACTTGTAGCTTGGGCTGAATACTCAGATGGAGTCAGGTGCCTGAGTCCCAGTTTTGGGACCACTGCGAGGCACAAAACTCCCACTTAAACCCTGTACCCTAAGGTTTGGCAGCAAAAGATCTTGAGGTTCTTATGTTTCTGCCTCTGGCATGCTCACTACTGCCTCCCTGTGGGTGTCTGGATGCCTCTGGCTCTGTCCCACCTAAGCTCCAGTGCAATCCACACAGGGAAGAACAGGTGCTCCTCTGCCTGACTCACTTGAGGGGCTGATCCAGTGGGCATGCTCAGAGGCTGCCTACTGGATCGGGCTCCCCAGGCGGACTTACACAAATCAGAGAGGGGTGGAGGGCTCCCTCATCATTTATAACCCAGTGGGTAGGAAACTCACCTGGGAGGTGGGAGACCTCCATTCAATTCCCCCACTCCATCTAAGGGGTTTGAACAGGCCTGTTACCACCCAGGTGAGTGCTCTGGCTACTGGGCTGTGGGATATTCAGATATAGGGAGTTTATCCCTCCGTGGACCAAATGACCCTTGGAGAGAGCATGAGAGAGTGCGCACACAAGTATGAGAATGATCCTGTAGCATGGTGATCAGAGCATTCACCTAGGCAGTGGGAGACCCAGGGTCCAGTCCCCCTGCTCCAGTGACTCTTTCATTAATTTAGCCACAATACAATAGCTTCAACAGGAGAGATTGAGGCAGCCCCAGTCCAGAGTACCCATAGCCTAGTGCACCCTCTGAGAGATGGCAGGCCCTGTTCACATCTTCTGGCCTCCTCAGGTGGAGGGGAATGTGAACTGGGAACTCAGCCACCAGGTTCCTCCTCCTACACTGGCACAGGGGAAGGAGGGGCCTTGCAACAAAGAGGGTCCCCAGGTGAGAACTGCAAGGAGAGCAAGGCACCTATCTCTGCGAGAGGAGGGGCTTAACACATACCCCTCTGGTCAGCATCTCCCATTGGCTAGCTTAGCCAGCTCCCCCCTCCACCCCCCCCCCCCAGCATGCTGGCTTTGTGAGTCGCATTCTAAAGCTCCCATGGCTCCCCATTCATTATACAGGAGCCAGGGTGCCTAGCTCAGGCTTCGTGAATCCCAGTGGGTTTTCCAGGTACCTAAAAGTTAGGCTCAGCATCACCTAGATCATTCTGAGCAGTCAGCCCTTTGGATCAACTCTCATAACATAGGTAATGCTGCTCAGAGTTTGGGGCCAAAGCTCACAAGTCAGAGATCAGACACCATGTCCATGAATTGTGGGATTTGGCCAATAACTTCTGCTCCTACCCATGCAGCCCCTGCCTCACTGCAGCATAAGGAAATGGGTGCTGATGCCATTGAAGAAGGAGCCAGCAGATCAGGAAGAGGAAGCCCCTCTGTAGGCAAACAGCAGCAGGGCAATGCTGTTTGCAGGAGGGGTTCACGCACAACAGGAGTGATCAGGAAGGAAGGGCAGAGGAAATGTTCGGCGGAGAATGGACAGCACTGGGAGCAGGGAGGGAGAAGAATGGAGATGGATCCATGTCTGACTTCAAAACAGAGATCTTTATATTTGATATAAGGGGCTGAAATTCCAATTAGTGACTCACGCTTCACCCTTGGGAATGTCTACACTAGAAACTTGAGTCAATCTATATTAGTAATTACTACGCTGGCTGATGTCCACACTACCCACCTTCTATTGGTGGTGTGCATTCTCACAAGGAGCACGTCCACCAACTTTAAAAGGGCAGTGTAAGGGGCTGAAAGCCCAGGCTCTCAGCTCCCCAACTCCAGGACCTGGGGGGCAGCCCGACTGGGACCCAGGACCCAGGGGGTAATTGGGCTTGACTGGAGCCCCCCCACTTGCCCTGGCATGACAGCCTGGCTTTCTTGTCAATTTCATGGCTCCAGCATTGACAAGAATGACAGCCAACAGTCAATGTAAATAACTTTCAGTGTCACCCTAACGACACCGACATAAGCCCAACGCCTCTCGTGGAGGTGGTTATGATGTCAGTGTAGTAAGGCATTTACATCAGCGGGAGCAAGGTTGTAGACTGGACACTGACATAATTGTTGACCAGGCCGTAGTTATTCATGACATCCTCAGAAAGCATGGATGGAATGACAGTCCTCCACCCCCTTTAACAGCTGCCTGATACTCATCCTGCAGCTGCATAACCCTGGAGAGCAGGAACAAAACAGACATACTCTGACTCTCTTATTCTTCTCATGGTGCAGTTTGTCTCGCCCTACGAAGATGTTGGCCATAAAGACTTCCCGTTGCAAGAGAAAACAGGTATCGAAGTATTTCTATGGCCCTTCTCACTGCAGGCTCTGTGCACCTCCCACTCCTTAGTGGAGTTTATCTGCAGAGCTCCTGTGAGGTAGGAAAGAGTTCTCTCTATCACACAGAGGGGGAACAGAGACACTGGGTGGATTAAGTTACTTGCCCAGGGTCACCCAGGAAGCCTGTGGCTGAGCCAGGAACTAAACACAGGCCTCCTGAGTCCCCAGTCCACTGCCCTACCCACTACACCAGCTGTTACCAGGTGGTCCAGTACCCCTCTGGCCAGTTACCAGTCTGTTGCAAACAGATCCAGTTGCTGACTCCCACATGCTTCCAAGCCAGCAGGCTCTGGGTCAAGTTTGGTTGCTGTTCCTAGCTCTGAGGCTCAGGGCACACTGCCAGACTCAAGCCTCTCATCTGATGCATTTCTTGGGACATGGGGCACTGTCGGCCCACTGCCCCAGACCCTGAAATCAGTGTCTGTGCCTTCCTGAGGCCACCATCCCAGGTGCTCACATGTGCTCCCCCAGAGCTCCACTTATGTTGCCGGGCTGCCCAGAGGATTCCTGGGGCCCGGGGTCTTCGGCGGCGGGGGGCCCTTCCGTTCCGGGACCCGCCGCCGAAGTGCCCCGAAGACCCGCGGCGGGGGCCCACCACCGCCGAATTACCGCCGAAGCGGGACCTGCCGCCGAAATGCAGCCCGGTCTTCGGCGGTAATTCGGCGGCGGGGGGCCCCCACCGCGGGTCTTCGGGGCACTTCGGCGGCGGGTCCCGGAACGGAAGGGCCCCCCGCCGCCGAATTACCGCTGAAGACCGAGCTGAACTTCGGCGGCGGGTCCCGCTCCGTCTTCGGCGGTAATTCGCCAGCGGGGGGTCCTTCTGCCCCAGAGCGGAAGGACCCCCCGCTGGCGAAGACTGGGAGCGAAGAAGCTCCTGCGCCCGGCCCCGCAAGAGTTTTCCGGGCCCCCCGGAGCGAGTGAGGGACCCCGCTCCAGGGGCCCCGAAAAACTCTTGTGGGGGCCCCTGTGGGGCTCAGGGCCTGGGGCAAATTGCCCCTCTTGCCCTCCCCTCTGGGCGGCCCTGTATGCTGCTTCAGCGTGGCAGAAAAGCAAGGAACACGGGTGTAGCAAAGGAGTTTCTTAGCCACAGGGACTTTAATAGCATGCGTGAGTTACAGATCTCTGAAAATAAACCAAGCCCTGAGCTGCGCCCACCCCAGTCTGGGCTCACCCTTCCTGTGTGTCTGAGGCTCCTCAGCATTGCAGGCTGCCCAGCGTCTGTCCTGCTCTCTCACCCGTCAGTCCTTATGGTTGGTCTCCTCATTCATTGCACAACAGCACCCCCTCTTACATAGAATGTCTTCTCCCTTTTCCACGTGCTTCCCTGGGATGCTCCAACCCCCCTCCCCAACTCATGCTCAACCTACCCTGTGGGCCGCAGAGCAGAAAACCTATTGTTTCACAGGGTGGGGTAAGTAGTTGAGAGACAATCAGAGCCAGTGGCCTGAAACCATTTTTATTGCTTCTCATCCATTGTCCTGGGACAAGATGTCAAGCATCTTCACTGGCTGGGACACTGTCTGCGATGCAATCAGCTGCTTGGGCAAATCTCCAGGCATTCAGCACATAATATAAAATGGAGGTCACAATTCTACAGACATCTCTCACAAGGCCACACTGACACTGCCCTTCCTACCCGAGCTAGCAGTTTACACACAGTATTTCAGCAGATGCACACTGAACTCTACAGTGGTTGACCACAGCTTAGGATCCAGCCCTGTAGTTTATTAGTGGAATCCCTCAGTCACTTCCAATACAGCTTACTAGTGCACAGTGTACTCACCCCAATCTGGTATGTGCTACACCACTGCTCTGTTTTCTCCACAGTAGCTGCTGTTTCAGAATCCAGTGTTCCCAGACAACGGTCTTCATTGTTTAAGAAAGTACCTAGTGCTCTGTCCAGAGTTTTCTCACGATCTTCTTCTATTAGCGCACCGAATGGGCCCCCACCAGATCCTGAGAAAGCATAGGAGATCCATGCCATGCAAGAAAGCGTATATGCCAGAGAGAATAAATATTTTAGTCAAAAATATGTGGGTTTGAGCTGTTTGGGGCCGGGGAGTGCCAGTTGTTGTAGAGATCACATGTAGCTTAAACCTCATGGAGTCTCAGTTAAGCCCAGCAGAAGAGAAAGGAGGAGCAGACAAAGGAACTAATACCTTGGACACAGGCTGTACAGTGAGGGGGCCCCTGGCAGATGCCCCATACAGGAGACGAGGAGCTCTCCCAGTCAGCGCCATGTGGAGGATGGGGAGCTATGCAAGCTGGCCTGGTGCATTGTGTGGACCCCAGAAGCCTCTTAAGCCAGCAGACAGTGCCATGACAGGACAGAGAACATCACAAGCTAGCTGGAGGTGCCACAGAACAAGGGATGAGTCATCCCGGGGGTGTGCAAGGATGTTTCGCGCGCTAGGCAAAACTTCCACCTTGCACACACACCCCCCCCCGAGCCCTGTGGCAGCTCTCCACCCCACCCCGAGGTGTCCCCCCCCGCCATGAGTGGTTATGAAAACCAACACCCCAATAAAAGAAACAGGTTCTCTCGATCCCAAAGAATCAAGCCCCAGACCCAGGTCAATATACAAATCAGATCTTACCCACAAATCACGCTGTTGCCAATCCTTTAGAATCTAAAATCTAAAGGTTTATTCATAAAAGGAAAAAGATATAGATGAGAGTTAGAATTGGTTAAATGGAATCAATTACATACAGTAATGGCAAAGTTCTTAGTTCAGGCTTGTAGCAGTGATGGAGTAAACTGCAGGTTTATATCAAGTCTCTGGAGTACATCCCCCGCTGGGATGGGTCAATCAGTCCTTTGTTCAGAGCTTCAGTTCGTAGCAAAGTCCCTCCAGAGGTAAGAAGCAGGATTGAAGACCAGATAGAGATGAGACATCAGTCTTTTATAGTATTTTCCAGGTGTAAGAACCTCTTTGTTCTTACTGTGGAAAATTACAGCAAAATGGAGTCTGGAGTCACATGGGCAAGCCCCTGCATACTTTGCTGAGGTTTCAAGGCGTATTTGCCTTCTCTCCATGGGTCAATTGTGTAGCTGATGGTCCTTAATAGGCCATCAAGCAGGCTAGGCAGAGCTAACACCAACTCGTCTGGGATGTCTCCCAGAAGCACAGCACAAATTTGAAATACAGTCAGTATAGAGCCAATACTCATAACTTCTACCACAAAATGATACATGCATATAGACAGCATAATCATAACCAGCAACCCATAACCTGGTCTTAGACACCTTATATGACCCCCTTTACATAAGATTTGGTGCCACTACAGGACCTTGGTTGCAACCATGTTCTATATGGTCCCAGATTATATCAATAACGTCACAGGCACCAATCAGCTGTTTGGCACTGCAAGCCTGGGAGGGAGAGAAGCAGAGCGGGGCGGCATTCTCAGGGGAGGAGGCGGAGCAAAGGTGAGCTGGGGCGGGGAGTGGTTCCCTTGCATGATGGGCCCCCCCTTACTTGCTGAGGCGGCCCTCCTGCACCCCCCCTGCCCCAGGTCCCTCCGCCTAAATGACGACGACGACCAGGGCGGCCGAAGATCTGGCCGCTGCGGTCACCGCTGAAGGACCCGAAATGCCGCCCCCGCAAATGCTAGCGCCCTAGGCGACTGCCTAGGTCACCTAATGGGTTGCACCAGCCCTGAGGAGTCCCAGACAGCAGGCAGTGCCATGGGAGGGAAGGGGACCTTCTGCATCAGCATCACAGGGGATCAGGAGCACCCCCAAACCACAGGCAATGACAGTAGCTCCCAAGGCCAGCAGAGAGAACCAAGGTTTCTGAGCTATTCAGCACTGCTCCTTAGGATTGATCAGAGCTCCCAGAGTAAACAGCTGCAAGATCATCCCCAGTGATAGCAGATGCCTTCATATCATGGCACTCTATCCCACCCAAGAGTCAGGCACAGCCTTTCTTGGCCTGGCAGCCAGGCGACAGAGTGCTGAGGAGATGAGAGGGATGCTGGAGGCTCCACGAGAGGTGGTGACTCCACGAGAGGGATGCTCTCAGTGCTCCAACTGGGCTTTTCTACCTGTTCCCCTCTCAAATCTCACATGGTTTTCCAGGATCTCCCCCAGGATGAGGCTGTTGGGCCAGACAGGAACATCCCACCGTGGCTGTGATTAGTCCCTGGCTGCTCCTGAAGCTGCTTTGCAGGGAAATGCTGTAATTATGGGGGCTGCCCAGCACCCCAAGCCCCTCAGGTGCACAGTACTGCAGCTCAAGCCAAGCACTGTAAGTGCTAACCCTGAGTGGGGCCAATAGCCGCTCATGGTTAAAGGAAGGGCATTTCCCTAGGGCTGGCAGGAAGTGGGAAAGCTGCAGTCCCAGACACCCTAGGTACAGATAGGGTGACCAGATGTCCCGATTTTATAGGGACAGTCCTGATTTTGGGGGTCTTTTTCTTATATAGGCTCCTATTACCCCCCATCCCCATCCCGATTTTTCACATTTGCTGGTCACCCTAGATACAGAGGCTTAGCCAGTTCCAATGCAGAGTAAGCACTCATGGTTCCTATGGGATCCCTGGTGCAGGTCTAGCACCTGGGAGCGGGTCCCTCTAGCCAGGCTCTGCACCAGTAAACAGGCTTCTGCAAGTTTCCAAGCCAGGCTCAGTTAGTGTCTCTCATTGGGGTCCCTTGGCACGGGCTCCCTGCCCAGCTCCTGCTGCTCCCCCAGAAGCCCCACACAGACCTGCACCCTGCAGTGATGTCCGACTATCACAGCCTGTTTTTCACACACCTCTGCAATCAGTTCCTGGGGAATCTTTTCTGCCTCCAGCTTCTCTGCAGCTCCTAGCTAGCCACATGGCCTCTGCATTCAACTTCCCGGACTAGCCCTGAGGCTACTGTCTTCCAGACAGATCCCAGCCACTTCCCAGTCCAGGAACTTCTCCCTTACCTGGCCAGGAGGAAGGGGAAGGGGATATGCAATGGAGAGGGGTTTGATAGCAACTGTAGCCTCGGCTCAGCTGCTCCATCCCAGTGCACTGCCCCACACAGCTCAGAGCAGAATCAAGCTCCCCATTCCTTTTCTGGACTGAGCAATGCACAGATGGGAACTTCATTAAGGCAGAGGGAAAGGAGAGGAGAAGGGTGGGCTGGGGAGAGGAGGACAGAGCCTGCTCCTTGGGGCACCCCTCAGGCAGCTGAGGGCACATGCAGGGCACGAACCCTCTATCTAGCCATGTCACTGAGCAATAGCTGCAACCTGGCTCCCTCGCCCTGCTCAGGGCAGCACATGGGCTAGGGTGACCAGATGTCCCCATTTTATAGTGACAGTCCCAATTTTGGCGTCTTTTTCTTATATAGGCTTCATCCTGATTTTTCACACTTGCTGTCTGGTCACCCTAGCATGGGCAGTAGTTGCTCAATCCCCAAGTATCCCCATTGGGGAGACTCTGAAGAGAAGCATCTCTGGATGGTGCATCCCACTGTCATCCACCCATCCAGCCTTGCCTCAGCTCCCACTAACCCCTCACTGGTCACACAGACAGACCCCTGCAAGGGAAAGGCCCATGAGGACAGCAGGGGCAAACACCCCAGGAGAAGGGGCAGCTAGCTACAGGGGGAGCGAGGGCAGCCATTCCCATCACAAGGCCCTAAGGGGCCATGTGACCACAGGGTGCAACCTTATCCCCTCACACACATCCCTGGGCACATCAGCCTAGCCCCTCTGATGCCCCGTAGGTCCCCTCCTCCACCCACAGCAGTGTGGGCACGAGCCCTCCTCTCCAGGTTGAATGTGCCCCACTCTGCCCTGCCCCAGCTGGTCTTGCTGCCCTTTCCTTGGGGTCACAGAGTAGGGAAGGGGGGGGTACAGCAAGCAGTGCAGAGAAGCAGCATGGTCTCTGGGGGGAGCCCTAGACAGGGGAGGTCATGCCCCCCTTTCTGCTCTGGCAGGCAGGGGTTAAGAGCTGAGCCCACTCCCTCAGATGTAGTAGGACCCCTTCATGGACAGCACCTTCCCAACCCCCACTGCTTGGCTACCGAAACGTTACATCCCACAGCCACCAGAGAGGACATTGCAGGGCCTGGAACACAGAGCCTGGACTGAGAATCTCAGCTCAGATGCCCTGGACCAGCTGGGATACTAGCATCACAACTGTCAGCACTTCCAGTTCCCATTAAATCCGATCAGCCCTGCTGAGAACAGTGGCCGAGCCTCTGAGGGATTGGTGCCCAGGTTAGGCTGGCTCTCCCTTAGCTGAGTTGCTGTGTCCACACTGGTGCTGTGCTCACCCAGGAGCAGTGCTCCTATTTCCAGGGGCACATCCAATCACTCTTAAGGCTGCAGTGAGCTGAGCCGCTGTGATCCCTTCCCAGTGATTTGTGGGAGAACTTGTCTGTCCTTCTGGACCGACAGGGCTCCTGCCAATATTTCTGGTGTCTTAAACTTTAGAAATTACAGGTCTTGCGCCTGCTGCACGACTCAGGCAGTTAGAGAACTAGCAACTCTCTGAATGATTTAGGTGCCATGTGTAGCCCTAACCCAAGAACAGTACAATAGAACTCAGTTATTCTTCGAGTGCTTGCTCATATCAATTCCAATTAGGTGTGCGCGTGTTGCATGCACGATCGTCAGAAGATTTTTACCCTAGCAACACTCGGTGGGTCAGCTGAGGCGCCCCCTGGAGTAGCATGCTTATGGCACCTGATATATGACCCTGCCGACCCAGCACCCCCTCAGTTCCTTCTTACCGCCCGTGATGGTCATTGGAACTGTAGAGTGCAGCTAACTGTTCTCCACTCTCCCTAGCATTCGTTTTTCGCACTTGTTAATAATTTTCATTAGTAGTAAGTAGTTGTTAATAGTTGTGGTAGTGAGTTTAGATTAGTTTCTTGCCAAGAGGAGCAGGGTCTCCCCCCCACCCCCAGCCCATGCTGGGGGTTTCAAACCCTGCTTGGCTTGCCTGAGGCCGATGCCAACGGGAGACCCCCATGATTCCTGCCTAAGGTGTCTGAGGGGATCACACCAAGCGGACAAGTGCTGCATTTGCAAAAGCTTCAAGCCCAGAACAAGAAAGGAGCAGGCCTTTAGATTGAAACAGCTCCTCATGGAGGCAGCACTTAGCTTGGTCCCTTCCACTTCACGGGACCCAGCACTATCATCGTCGGTGCAGAGTGCCCCTGCGGCACCGACTAGTCTGGCACCGTGTTCGGACTCGTCGAAAGACATGCACCATACCTCCATGGCGCCTCTGCCACCACGGCGCCGGTCCCTGTCTCCAAACAGGTGATGCTTCTACCTCGTCAGCTCACCAACAGCTGCTGCCTCCTGCACTGCAGCCAGAGCCATGCCTGTTACTGGAGCATGTGGGACAACTAGCAGCACTGGCGCCGTTGAGTCCGGCACTGGAAGTGCCGTCGAGTCCAGCACCTGTGAGCTCTCCGGCGCACACCATGGTTGAGCTGGGACTCCCTTCTACACCTGAGACCTTCTCAACAGGGCAGGACCTGATGACGCTCACGGAGCCGGTTCTTCAACAGCCCCCGGCACCACCACTGTGGACTCAGATCGAAGGGAAGCCATCCCTGCTGCAACCGCTGTCGCCCAGCGACGCAGGACGGCACCGGTCCCAATCATGGTCCTGGCACTTGTCTCGGTGCCAGTCGCAGTCCCAGCACCAATCTCATTCTCAGCGCCGGTTGCACTCACGCTGCCGCTCTGGCTCCCAGGCGTCTGAATCGCGGTACGGCCGGTACCGACCAGACTCGGCACCACTCCCAGTACCGGTCCTGGAGCCGGTCTTGTCAATCTCCATCAAGATCTAGATCGGGCTGACGGTACCACTATGACCACAGGCACCGTTCCGTCTCGGTACCGCTCCCCATCATGCCACCGGTCCCCTGCACCGCGGCACTGTGCGGCACCGAGGGACTTGGCACCGTCCCGTACAGCACCGCCTTGGCCATCCCACTCTGCTTCAGCGTCGTCGTGCTCTCAGGGTGGCTTCCATCCAGGGTGAGGGCGATGAAGGTCAGTGGTTGGAAGGCCAGGACCCAGGCCAAGAACCCCCACAGTGGTCCTTTTGGACCCTTGGGCATACCACCAAGCCCAAGGAGCTCCTTTGAGGGCCTCTCGTTCCGCCCCTTTGGAGCCATAAGTACCAGAGGCTACGGTATCTCGCCCCCCTCCGGGAGATGCTGAGACAACTGCTCCAGTGCCGCTGCAGGCCCACCCTGCTAACGTCACTGACCTTCACCAGCAAGACCCCCCACAGGAGGACCCCACCCAGGATCCCTTACTTCCGGGGGTATCTTCCTCATCCTCACTGGATGAGGCGGTGGCAGGTACTACAATTACAGATCCTCCCCCATGGACCTCCGTGCCCACCAGGAACTGCTCCGCAGAGTGGTGCGCAATATGATCCTCCAAGTGGAGGAAGTGGTGGAGGTAGAGGACCCCGTGCTGGACATTCTGTCCTCTGAGACACCATCACGAGTGGCCCTCCCTGTCACATGGACTATACAGGCCACTGCTAGGACAATCTAGCAGGCGCCTTCCTCTATTCCACCGATGGCCAAAGGCATGGAAAGGATGTACTTTATTCCCTCTCAGGAATATGGGTTCCTTTACGCACACCCCCGACCATGCTCCCTTGTTGTGGCTTCGGTCAACGAAAAGGAACGCCATGGCCAACAGGCCCCTGCGCCTAAGTCAAAGGATGCTAGGCGCCTGGACTTGTTTGGGCACAAAGTTTACTCGGCGGGAGGCTTGCAGCTCAGGGTGGCCAACCAACAGACACGCCTGAGCCGTTATGACTATAATTCGTGGGTGTCTATGTCCAAATTCAAAGAGTTGGTCCCACAGGAGTCCAGAGAAGAGTTTGGAGCTCTAGTAGAGGAAGGCAAGAAGGTGGCCAGAACCTCCTTACAAGCCTCTCCGGATGCGGCGGACTCGGCGGCTAGAACCCTGGCCTCAGGCATAGCTATGTGCCACATCTCATGGCTGCAGGTCTCTGGTTTACCACCAGAGTTGCAACAGACCCTACAGGACCTGCCCTTCAAGGGCCAGGGTCTGTTCTCTGAAAAGACAGACTCAAGGCTGCAGAGTCTGAAGGACAACCAGGTCATCATGCGTTCATTGGGCATGCATACGCTGGTAACGCAGAGAAGGCCCTTCAGGCCACAGCCCCAGAGATTCTACCCTCCCCCTCGGCCAAGGCAGGACTTCTCAAGAAGACACAGCCGGGGTGGTAGGAGGCGACAATCTGGCCCTCAGATGGGTCAGAATCAGGGCCCCCCAAACCACCAGCAGGGCCCAAGCAAAATTTTTGAAGGTGCGCCCGAGGACAGAGCACCAGTCTCCCTTCAGGATCCCTTCCCACCCTTCTCCAACTGGCTTTCCTATTTCCTCCCTGCGTGGTCCCACATAATATCAGACCACTGGGTCCTACGCATGGTGGAAAGTGGATACCGACTCCAATTTGTTTTGCCCCCCTTCCTACCCTCCCTCCCTTCCTCCCCATCCCTCTTCAGGGACCCCTCTCACTAGCAACTCCTTCTACAGGAGGTGCAGTCGCTCCTGGCTATCGGGGCAATAGAAGAGGTTCCAAGAGAACTGCGGGGCAAGAGGTTTTATTCCTGTTACTTCCTAATCCCCAAAGCAAAAGGGGGGCTAAGGCCCATTCTGGACCTGCGCAGACTCAACAAATACATGCTAAAGTTGAAGTTCCACATGGTTTCCCTGGGGACCATTATCCCCTCCCTAGATCCTGGAGATTGGTACGCCACCCTCTACGTGAAGGATGCGTACTTCCACATAGCGATTTACCCGCCCCACAGGCATTTCCTCCGATTTGTGGTCAACCAACAGCACTTCCAATTCAACGTCCTTCCTTTCAGCCTCTCCACAACCCCCAGGGTGTTTACAAAGTGCATGGCTGTTGTAGCTACTTCCCTTCGTCGGCAACGGATACAAGTGTTCCCGTATCTCAACAACTGGCTCATTCAAGGTCACTTCAGAGATCAGGTGCAGTATCATGTTCAGACCACCATGGCCATGTTCGATAGACTAGGCCTACTACTCAACATCGTGAAATCTACTCTGGTACCAGAGGATAGAATTTATAGGAGCAGTCTTAGATTCTGGCCTAGCCCGGGCACTTCTACCGGACGCGCACTTCCAGTCCATAGCGAACATCGTCCATGGCCTACAAACCTTCCCGACCTCGACTGTGAAAACATGCCTATGCCTCCTGGGACACATGGCATCTTGCATGTATGTGGCCAGACACGCCAGGCTACAACTACATCCGCTGCAGGCCTGGCAATCAACAGTGTACCGACCAAGTCGGGACAGCTTGCACGATAGTTACCATTCCACCAGGAATATTAGCCTCTCTAGACTGGTGGCTGGTCCACAAGGTAGTGTGCGTAGGTTTGCCAATTCATGCCCCACAGCCCCTCCGTGTCCCTGGGATGGAGGGGGCCACCTCGGGAATCTCCGTACACAAGGGTTATGGTCGGCAGCAGAACTATCCCTACACATAAACTTACAGGAGCTCAGAGCAGTGCACCTGGCATGTCAAGCATTTCAACAACACATTCAAGGCCTTTGTGTTGCAGTCCTCACAGACAACACAACAACCATGTTTTATATCAACAAGCAAGGGGGAGCCCGGTCATCCCCCCTCTGTCAGGCAGCCACTCATCTGTGGGAATTCTGCATAGCCCACTCGATCCATCTGGTGGCGTCATTTCTCCCAGGGTCCAGAACACCTTAGCAGACCACCTCAGCAGATCATTCCCGGCTCACGAGTGGTCGGTTTGCCCAGATGTTATCCATTCTGTCTTCCAGAGGTGGGGATTTCCCGATAGACCTATTAGCCTCTCGTGACAATCGGAAATGCCAGGTGTTCTGTTCTCTCCAAGGTCACTCCCCGGGCTCTCTCTTGGATGTCTTCCTAATACAGTGGAAGCCTCCCCTGTGCTATGCCTTTCCTCCATTCCTGCTAGTCCACAGGGTCCTGCTCAAAATCTGATTTTGATCACCCCGGCGTGGCCCAGGCAGCACTGGTATACCACTCTCCTTGAGCTGTCAGTGGACACTCCAATCCCACTCCCGCTGTGGCTAGACCTCATCACTCAAGATCATGGACACCTCCGTCATCCTGACCTGCAATCTCTCCACCTCAGCATGGATGCTGCATGGCTAAACCAATCTGAGCGGGGTTGCTCTCACTTGGTTCAGCAGGTACTTTTGGGTAGCAGAAAGCCCTCTACCAGATCCACATACTTAGCCAAGTGGAAACGTTTTTCTTACTGGTGCTTGGAATCATAAGACCCCCCTATGGGTGCCAGCTCCTGTCATATTGGACTACCTCTTGTCCTTAAAACATTAGGGCTTGGCCATATCATCCATCAGAGTGCACCTGGCAGCTATTTCAGCGTTCCGCTCGGGTGAGGACAGGCATTCTATTTTCTTCAGTCCTATGATCACTAGATTTCTCAGGGGTTTGGAGCGCCTGTCCCCACAAATTAGACAGCCAGCTCCTACGTGGGATCTTAACCAGGTGGTGTCTGCCTTCCATGTCAAACAAGACATCTTCCTTCCAGTCTTATCTGAAGCCACACGCTTCTGGACGGGAGCAACAGCTGCACTCCCTAGATGTTTGCAGGGCCCTTGCCTTTTACATCGAGCGTATGAAGCCCTTTAGAAAGACGACCCAGATGTTTGTAGCTGTGGCAGACCGTATGAAGGGCCTCCCGGTCTCCACCCAGTGCATATCGTCCTGGATTACATCATGTATCCGTGTGTGCTTTGACTTAGCTGGTGTCCCAGCTACACACCTGACCATCCACTCCACTCGGGCTCAAGCTTCGTCCTCTGCCTTCCTGGCTCATGTGCCCATACAGGAGATCTGTAGGGCAGCAACTTGGTCATCAGTACATACCTTCGCTTCCCACTATGCCATAGTGCAGCAGTCCAGGGATGATGCAGCATTTGGTTCAGCGGTCCTCCACTCCACAACATCTCACTCTGACCCCACCGCCTAGTTAAGGCTTGGGAGTCACCTAATTGGAATTGATATGAGCAGGCACTCAAAGAAGAAAAGACGGTTACTTACCTTTTTAATTGTTGTTCTTCGAGATGTGTTGCTCATATCCATTCCAAACCCGCCCTCCTTTCCCTCTGTCGGAGTAGCTGCCAAGAAGGAACAGAGGGGGCACTGGGTCGGCAGGGGCATATCAGGTGCCATAAGGACGCCACACCAGGGGGCACCTCAGCCAACCCACCGAGTGTTGCTAGGATAAAAATCTTCCAACAATCGTGCACGCAGTGCGCGCACACCTATTTGCAATGGATATGAACAACACATCTCGAAGAACAGTTACAAAGGTAAGTAACCGTCTTTTATAAAAACTTCAGGAATGGAGGCTGTTCATAACTCTGAAATGTTCATAGAAGATTAGGGTTGGAAGAGATCTCAAGAGGTCATCTAGTCCAACCCCCTGCTCAAAGCAGGACCAACACCAACTAAATCATCCCAGCCAGAGATTTGTCAAGACAAGCCTTAAAAACCTCTAAGGATGGAGATTCCACCACCTCCCTAGGTAACCCATTCCAGTGATTCACCACCCTCCTAGTGAAAGTGTTTCCCAATATCCAACGTAAACCTCCCCCACTGCAACTTGAGAGCATGGCTCCTTGTTCTGTCATCTGCTACCACTGAGAACAGCTGAGCTCCATCCTCTTTGGAACCCCCCTTCAGGTAGTTGAAGGCTATCAAATCCCCCCTCACTCTTCTCTTCTGCAGACTGAACAAACCCAGCTCTCTCAGCATCTCCTTGCAAGTCATGTGCCCCAGCTCCCTGGTCATTTCCATTGCCCTCCACTGGACTCTCTCCAATTTGTCCACATCCTTTCTGTAGTGGGGGGCCCAAAACTGGACACAATATTCCTGATGTGGCCTCACCAGTGCCAAACAGAGGAATAATCTCTTCCCTTGATCTGCTGGCAATGCTCCTACTAATGCAGCTCAATATGCCCTTAGCCTTCTTGGCAACAAGAGCACACTGCTCACTCATATCCAGCTTCCCATCCACTGTAATCCCCAGGTCCTTTTCTGCAGAACTGCTGCTTAACCAGACAGTCCCCAGTCTATGGCAGTGCATGGGATTCTTCCATCCTAAGTGCACTTGTCCTTGTTGAACCTCATCAGATTTCTTTTGGCCCACTTCTCCAATTTGTCTAGGTCACTCTGGACCCTATCCCTACTCTCCAGTGTATCTACCTCTCCCCCCAGCTTAATGTTATCACGAACTTGCTGAGGGTGCAGTCCATCCCATCATCCAGATCGTTAATAAAAACATTGAACAAAACTGGCCTCAGGACTGACCGCTGGGGCACTCTACTTGATACCGGCTGCCAACTAGACATCAAGCCATTGATCGCTATCCGTTGAGCCTGACAATCTAGCCAGCTTTCTATCCACCTTATAGTCCAATCATCCAGCCCATACTTCTTGCTGGCAATAATACTGTGGGAGACCATATCAAAAACTTTGCTAAAGTCAA
This sequence comes from Mauremys reevesii, assembly GCF_016161935.1. Lineage (NCBI taxonomy): Eukaryota > Metazoa > Chordata > Testudines > Geoemydidae > Mauremys > Mauremys reevesii. The sequence continues at coordinate 59,099,741 of NC_052631.1, read as the reverse complement.
GGTATATCATGTCCACTGCTTTCCCCATATCCATGGAGACAGTTATCTCATCATAGAAGGCAATCAGGTTGGTCAGACATGACTTGCCCTTGGTGAAGCCATGTTGACTGTTCCTGATCACCTTCCTCTCCTCCAAGTGCTTCAAAATGGTTTCCTTGAGGACCTGTTCCATGATTTTTCCAGGGACTGAAGTGAGGTTGACTGATCTGTAGTTCCCTGGGCTCTCCTTCTTCCCTTTTTTAAGGATGGGCACGATATTTGCCTTTTCCCAATCATCCGGGACCTCCCCTGCTCACCACCAGTTTTCAAAGATAACGGCCAATGGCTCTGCAATCACATCAGCCAATTCCCTCAGCACCCTAGGGTGCATTCAATCTAGAACCATGGACTTTTGCATGTCTTGCTTTTCTAAATAGTCCTTCACCTGTTCTTTCACCATTGAGGGCTGCTCACATCCTCCCCATACTGTGTTGCCCAGGACAGCAGGGTGGGAGTTGACCTTTTCTGTGAAGGCCGAGGGGAAGAAAAAAAAAGCATAGTGTACTTCAGCTTTTTCCACATCATGTCACTAGGTTGCCTCCCCCATTCATTATGGGTCCCACATTTTCCCTGACCTTTTTCTTGTTGCTAACATACCCGTAGAAACCCTTTTTGTTACCCTTCACATCCCTTGCTAGCTGCAACTCCAGTTGTGTTTTGGCCTTCCTGATTACAACCCTGCATGCTCAAGCAATATTTTTATATTCCAATCTAGTCGTCTGTCCAAGTTTCCACTTCTTATAAGCAAATGTTCTGGTTCTTTCAAATGTTCTTGACTTAATACAGCTTAGAAACTTTACTCTGCAAAAGAAAATGCAGCTTTTAACCATCTTATTTCAAATTAAAACCACAGAAACCATTTTCTTACTTTGTCAAAAAAAAATTTCACTCTGAGGTTCTACTCTGTCAGCATAAGAGGCCTTCCTGTCTTTAGTCAACTCAGATTTACTGTATCAATAGGATGGAGGAGCAGCAATCCATGATCCAGGCTGGGCCAGGGTCACAGAAAAAGATGTAGTAGGGCAAGATGTTACATATGTACAAAAATCTGAGCTAGCAGCAGTTTGGTCATAAACCCACTGGCTCTTCTGCTTTGTCTCTGAAGATCTGTCTATATTAGAAGATGATGCTGTTGTGCAGATATACAAAATATGACAACCCATTTTTTTGTTTTATTTTGTTGGGAGGCAGCAGACAGCCTCTAAGGCAGTGGTTAAACTTTTGCATTAGTGAACCCTTTCACACAGCAACCTCCCTTACAAATTAAAAATACATTTTTTAATATTTCACTATTATAAATGCTGCAGGTGAAGCAGGGTTCGGGGGTTGAGGCAGAGAGCTCACGACCGCCCCCCCATAACCTTGTGACTCGAAGGGGTCAACCCCCAATTTGAGAACCCTTGCTCTAAGGGGAAAAGCATTACAGGACTGTGGCTTTGTGAAGAAGCCTTCTCACAACTGGCTGGTCTTAATAAGACCCCAGTAGCAAGGAGTCTTCACCACCTCCCAACTTTAGGTTAGAATGTGGGACAGGTAGTAGCTCAGCTGCTTCCTTTTACATGTGACCTAGTATTCTAGAGTGACCAGAGTCCTGTGATTTGGTAGCCTGCAGTGCACTGCCAGCTTATCAGAGCCACAGGCCTGCAAGAACTGGTGTTCAGAGGGTGGGGGAAAAGGCAGTGTTTTAGTTGGTAACCATTTTATTTGACAAAGGAAATGGCATGCTGTTTGTCCACTTTTGAGGGTTTAACTGCTGCTCTGTTTGGCTGCCAGTCTCTTGTCTCTCTCTTCAGCAATGGTCAGACGGATTCCCTTTCCACGGGGCAGGGAGATCCATGGCTTGTTACCCTAAAACAAGAGGGGAGAATCACAACACTGTACAAGCAAGCAACCTTCACAGTATGGGTGCTTCACCCAACTCCAGACTACACCCCCATCTCCCTCCATGTTATTCCAGGCTAAGAGAACCTCCCTCTTGAGAAGTAAATTCTGTTCTCTTTGCAGCAGCTTCTAAGGGCTTGTTAAATTCATTGGTGCAACTTTGTGGTAAGGTGGAAGTTAAAACAGATGCAAAAGGCTGCATGGACACTCATTTCAGTTTAGCTTAAGTCTATTAGGAACAGATTTAAGCTATGCTGAAATAAATGCTTCAAAGCAGAACAAGAGCAACCACACAGGGATTTGTACCAGTTTAGTTAAACCAGTTTAACAAATCCTTGTTTAGACAAGATCTTAGTCTTTTGTAAGAAATCCATCATGGGGATCAAAGTAAAGTTAACCCTGAAATGCCAGGATAGTCAGATGCTCTGCCAGTGCATTCCCTAGTTCCAGCTCATCAGTCAAACCCACAGCAGATTTCAAACACAGATTACAGGATCAACAGGGATAGCTCAGTGGTTTGACCATTGGCCTGCTAAACCCAGGGTTGTGAGTTCAATCCTTGAGGGGGCCACTTAGGGATCTGGGGCAAAAATCAGTACTTGGTCCTGCTAGTGAAGGCGGGGGGCTGGACTCGATGACCTTTCAAGGTCCCTTCCAGCTCTAGGAGTTAGGATATCTCCATTTAAAAAAAGTGGAACATTTCCCCTACATGCAGGACATAACTCAAGCACCTCTGCACAGATCCAGTATAGCCACACAGTATAGTTTACTGAGTGACAGAACTCATGGATAGGCACAAGCCTAAATTCAGCCTGGTGTCCCATAGGTCAGTGGGATAACACTAGGGACACACATGGTCTCTGAATTTTGCACTAGCAGCTGAATCCCTGCCTCCTTCCTAGATAGCTCTTTGACAATATAAAGGCAACATAGCTGCAGGAATTTGTTACCCATCAGGTACTGCGGCATTGGGGCAAAGTGCCCCAATTTAAAATATATATATTCCTTCTTATGGTTCGAGCCTGTACGCGGCAGGCATCCTCCTCTCCCATCGAGATCAGTGGGAGCTGAAGGCATTTAGCACTTTGCAGAATCAGACCCTTAATGGCTGGGCTAATTTGTCCAAAGCATATTCTAATGCTTGTACCTTTTTCTTGCTGCTAGAAGTACAAATGATGAGTTACTTGTATGCAACTATTTTTAAAATACTGTATTCAATGAGCAGAGACTGTGCTCCTAATGCTTGCTGTTTGGTCAAGAGCCTTTAGTGACTTGTACACTGCCCCTTAAGCAGTTAACTAGTCGTCCACCTAGTCACTGTATCTGGGGTAACTGCACCTGTGACCCCTTTGCAGCCTTACTGAGGCCACCCCACTTCTGTCTCAGGCCTCGAACAGTCACCTCTTTCAGAACGGGACCCCATGAGAATAATTAACCATTGGAACAATTTACCAGGGGTTGTGGTGGCTTTGCCATCACTGGTGGTTTTAAAGTCAAGACTGGATTTTTTTTAAACCATCTGCTGTAGCTCAAACAGGGAATTATTTCAGGGCAGTTCTAGGGCCTGTGTGTGTTACACTGGAGAGCGGGCTAGATCATCACAGGGTCCCTTCTGGCTAACATGGTAAAGAGCAGCTGGATTTCCATTAGCACAGCACAGCACCTTGTTGCTTTGTAGAGTGACCTCTGCTAGCTGATCAGAAACCACAATTTTTTCTCAGGTTCCACAGCATGAGGACACGTTCATGGGAAAATGGCCTGCATGAGTGGATGTGCTCTGCTTATGGTTCACAGCCAGTGCCCTGAGGTCACCACTTTTCAATTCAGCGCACACAATGGTTTCTGTACATTCATGGAGCAATTTGGCTGTTTTGGTCAAAAATGGTTTGCATTACAACTAATGTGGGTGTGAGGGAAGCCATGTGAACAGGCCACAGCCTGTAGGAGGTTGGGACCACATGGGGTGGAGCCAGATGGCAGCCCCAGCCAATGTTTAAACTTTCGCTACGGACAGCAGCTTGAGCAGCAGCTTCAGACAGAACAAGCTCAGAACTAATTTGGGAACACATCCGTCTCTCTTGCAGTTAGCACTTTGTCTTCCCCTTCCCTGTAAGTGAGGCATCTATCCAGCAGGAGGCTCTTCAGCACAAGCCCCGACACGGGGAGGAAAAACAACAGGGGTTCTATTAGCTCACACTTACTTTGCCAATAACAAAAATGTTAGAGAGCCTGGTGGCAAAGCTGTTGCCATTGGCATCCTTCACGTGCACCACATCGAACGAGCCTGGGTGTCTCTCCCGGTTAGTGATCACACCAATACGGCCCAAGTTAGCACCACCAGTCACCATACACAGGTTACCTAAGTGGAAGGAAGACCATTAGTGAGTTTGTGAATCTGAATAAACCCCACGCCCTTTATGACAATGTGCATCATCATTTGTACCCTGTGTGGACCACTGCCTGGTCTGATGCTGCTGCAATAAGGTAATGCCCCAGTACAGAGGTCAAGCAGAAACCCTACCAGTCAGACCAAGATGCTACAAAGACAAAAGATTGGACAAGACACATGGTCCAATTAGTTGTGTTGGCACCCAATGACCTACTACAATCAGGCTGACTGTCCAACAAGTGAGGCCACCTCAGGCCATGCAAGTCCATGGACAGAGGCGCTAGCTGCATCTGTTTAAGTTTACACCAAATGTGAACAGTTGCAGTGAGAAGCTGGTGTTCACTGTTTTATTCCAGTGCAGTCATATTTCATCCACTCAGTATTATTCCTACTGGTCATAACCTCACTCCTCCTATCCAAAAGACTGCACTATACAGAGGGACCCTCAAAGCACCAAAATGATTTAGTGACCATCAGGACAAAAGAAGTAACTTTTTTTCAAAGTTTGAAACATGGGAGGTACGGGTGTGTTATTGTTGAGACTAAGTGTTTCACTTTTATGACCCAGGTTTCTCCAACCCCATCAGCACCGTCCTACTGAGAGTGATGATCAATATGAAGAAATCAGTTAAAGAAATCAGGGCTTTCTTTAAGCTCCTGCCTTGATCAATACTGAAGCTGAGATGTGGCACATCAAATTTAGAAGAATTTACATACAACTGCACACCAACGTTGCATGTGTTACTGCCTTAGCATAGCACAAGATGTTACGTGAACGGGTTACTGTCAGCCCCTCCACAAGACACAAATGCAACACCAGGGCAAGGGATTATCGCAACAGCAGTGATGCATTTGGGTTTGCAGCATGGAACACACACACGCAGTTCATGCGGCATCCCTACCGGTTTGGGTAAGGGAAGAGGAAACATCATGCTGCCTTTTTTTTTTTTATCTCCCCTCTTTTTTTTTTTGAGGAGGTGGGGGGGGGAGAGAAACAGTCTACAACCAAAAAATACAATTCAAGTGCAGGCATTGGGGCTCTTCCACTTCCCCCACTCAACCCCCTGTGCACTCAGTCTGAGTAAAGCCAGGAAGAGTCCCCATTCCTCTCCCAGACCACACATGGAAGGCACCTCCTCTGCCAGAACAACTAGAGAACCACCTTCTCTCCTTGCGGGACTAGCAGAGGTCTGTTTCCCCCTTCAGCATTATATAACAGCACCAGAAACATGAACCCCTACGCTGCCTGTGGAGAAGACCCTACTGAGAAACAGAAATTAAGATTTGGCCCTGGTCTACACTACAAAATTACTTCAGTGTAACTACGTCGTTCTGTGAGAATAATCCATCCCTGTTCAATACAGTTATATCAACCTAAGCACCAGTGTAGACAGCGCTGTGTCTGCGCAGATGCAGGTGCAGACCTGCCTTAAGACAGTCTTTGACAATCCACATTTCAGAGAGGTGCCTCATTTGAAACAGCACCAGACATCATAAACAATGTACACTGGGGGAGCTTATATCTGGAGTGTGACAAGGAAGGAGCAGTGAAACTTCTATAATCTAGAAATTTCCCTCCCACTCCTGGAATCAAATGCTCACTTTACAACAGGCAACAGTTAGCCCAAGGGCATTGCCTATTTTATTCCCACACGGCAAAAAGTGATATACCCCAGGTGCTGCTACCTGAATGTTAGATGTGCCAATTTTCATTCGGTAAGTTCCCCAGCAGCTATAGCACACAATGGTCTAAAACCAGGAAGTCAGTATTGCTGTTACACTTGCCATAGCAGTTTCACAGTCCCATGTCCACCTCTAAGCCCACTCTGTGCTCATCTGATGAAATCAGATCCCATAGAGACAGTGCAGCTCAGCTAAATGCCTTCTTCCCTTTGAAGGGGGGATGCTATAGCCCCATTTATTCAAACCCCATGTCTCCTATTTTGGAGAGCTGAGTGCGGGAGGAGGTGGAAGGACATACCTGTGTCAAACTTGATGAAGTCTGTGATCTTGCCAGTCTCAAGGTCAATCTGGATAGTGTCATTCACCTTGATGAGGGGATCTGGGTAGCGGATGGTACGGGCATCATGGGTCACCAGGTGAGGGATTCCTTTAGTGCCCACAAATATCTTCCTCACCTTGCACAGCTTGTACTGTGAACACAAGCCAACAGCAATGAATGCAAGCAGACTAGACTGATAGCTTATATGGCTCAGGGCAGGACTTAGATACAACATATGAAGCATCACCTCTGCATAACAGCATCAGCACTGCTCGATAAGCCATGTGCCGAGGGCAGAGGCCAATCTCCACTCCAGAACAAAGTGTCCAACTAAGAGGCTTTCAAAATACCCATTTACTCCAGAGTGAAGTTGAAGGGAGCAACTCTCCCCCCACTACAGCACTTCCACCATGACTGTCTTGCTGCTGGCCTTGGGCAGGTCGGCAGAGGTATTCACCGACATCCCAGCTCAGTAACAAAAGACATAGCTTGAGGCCAAGTCCATTTTGAACACAAATTACACTGCACTTGAGGCTTTTCAGATTGGAGTTCTGTGCTCCCCGACACAAGCTGAAGGCCTCTTACAAAGGGAACTGTGAACCTGGCAGGCGAGTAGAAGAGAAGCTGATTTCCAGATTTTGCTTCCAGTGTTGGTCCCCAGACTGTGGCCCATGACGAACAGCAGTTGCCAAAACCCTTTCATGTGGTCTACAAAGCTAATGGCTTTCTAACCTCTGACCCCTACATGGGTACTTCATGTCTCTGTGGTGTAAATTTAACAGTGATCAAATTTTAAAGTCACAACATAGCTGAGAGGGCAGCAAATACAGGAGAGAACCAGACTGCAGCGTAGCCTGGAGATTAGAGCAGTCAGGCATCGAGTACTGTACATACCCATCCCCACTGCAGCAAAGCAAGTTTATTTTCACCTTCTCCTAATGCTACCCTAATTTTACTTTCTAGATAACCCAAGTGCTCCAAAAGATCTAGATTGGGAGGGGAGGTGTCCACAGAGAGATTTTAGCATGGTTCTACTCAGAAGTATAGCCAAAAGCAGCACCATGAAGATGTGCCCATTGTGCCTCTCTTAGATCTAAACTCCTGAGTTTACAAGTAAAATGATGTTTTCCTCTAACTACCAGCCCTAAAAATCTCCTCCTGGGATCTGGGAGCCAAGTTGAGACCCTTCCTGCTCATGTACCACCAATAGGAGACACTTTTGTAGACCAAATTATCCCATCAGACACTTGTTCCTTCCCCTTTGTTGCCATTTAGTATTGCACAAGTGTCGCTGAGGGAGTGATTTGGCCTACAGAGATATGTATGGCAGAAACTAACCCAGCCAAACCACAGGGCTAGCAGTTAGGAGTAGAAATATTTGTTGTTTTCTAAACTAAAAACACTTAAGCAAGGTACCACATCATGTAATTTCACAGAACAGCCACAATGAGATAAATTCTCTGATGTAAGAGTTGTAGAACCATCATTTTAGTGTCTGTCTGTAAGTCGGTACAAAGGTTTTGACTTCACATTTGAATTTGAGAAGCTTTGCTGAGTCATATCCAGTTAATAGTCATTCTGTTTTACAGCTCGCACTGCCCTTCCTGTGCTCCATGCTGTCCATCAAGAGCAGATTTTGCATACAAACACAAATAAAGCCAGCAGTTTTCAGACATCCTTGCAGCTTTCAATTAAAAAAGATAGATGAAACCACTAGTGAGTCAGATTACTCCAGTGACCAGGACCCCTGGACCCAACGGCCATTTCTTCCACAGATACCAACTTCCCCAAATAAGTGACAATTCATGCACCACCAGATACAGAATATTGGCACAGACCTCTTGAGCAATTAATTCCAATTTTTACTGTTGCAAAACGGGGATCAAGTCTTAGAACTTGATCAGACAGTGTATAATTGTTTGTTTAAAGCAAAGGAACTTACAGGCAGGTTTAATATATTTACTGCACCCAGAAAATTCTGCTTTGAGCATTTGGTAAAAACAAGGCTTTGTCTGTACTAGAACTGTACTCAATTTAAAGTCACAGTAATCTACACTGGGAGGTTGCACCAGATTAACCAGAGCAAAAGAAGGGATAATCAATTTTTTTTTTGTCAAGGTCCAAATTTCTTGGTCAAGATATAGTCGAGGTCCAGACTCCAGAGAAAACAATAAAAAAAACCCAACAATAATAAGTAGCAAATAAAAAGAGTTTGGGTTCCATTCAAAAGCATCTGGCAGTCCAGATTTGGCCCACAGCCCATGTATTGACTACTCCCTGGTTTAAAGCATCATTTTAGAGCCTTCTGGAGAGAAAGGGCTAGTTTGAACATAGATGCAGGGAGAGTAGCAGACTGCACAACAACTTGGGAGCGCACCAGAGCAAACGTTTGCCCACAGGGGAACCCATGTGCCAGGTCTTCAGTGAAGAAACAGACAGTTAATGTCATGTAAAGTGGTTCATTTTAGCACAGCTGTATTCCTCCTCTAATCTTGTAGCCCACTGTGTATTATGACCATTTGCACTCTGTGATGCTTCAACAAGCACTTTGTAAACACCCCAATGAACGGCTGCACATGCACCCCACTCAAAAGGCTCCAGGGAAGGCTTACAGCAAGGATAATAAAACAAGTTTTAAACAGAGACCACTTTGGACTGCCATGTACTGGACAGCCAGCTGCACCTTTCTGTGTATGGAGACTACATAAGCCCTCACCACTTCCCCTTTAACCCCATGGAGACTGCACCTGGTACGTTGAATGGCTCAGATTATCTCTCAAGGCAGTTAGACTGACACCAACTTTTAGATTCATGCACATGGCAGTTTTGCTACCTGCAGCAACACCCAGCCACTTTGATGGCTGCAACAAGTTCAGAAACAAAAAACATTCCCGTACACTGCCAGAGAGAGGGGCTCACCTTGGCCTCTTCAGCTGTGATGCGGTGAACTGCAAAACGACCCTTGGTGTCATATACCAGACGGAAGTGCTCACCTGTCTTCTCAATACTGATGACATCTGGTTTCAAACAAATTCATTAGGAGGCATTTCCAGGTTCTTAGGCCTTTATCACAGCTTGAAAGCTACCCCATTCGGTAGCATTCACACTAGAGGTTCCACCATCAGTGAGGAGTTCTCATTTATATAGCACCATTAAGTATATAAAAACTCTGTAGAGTGGGTCAGCCATGTTGACATAAGCCCCCACTCCTGAATAGCTACCAGCTTACACAAGTGGCTACCATTAGAATGAGTCATGAAATAGTGGGCTATGCAAGACTCAGGTCAGATAAGTTGGAAAGTAGTTCCAGGTGCAAAGGACCACTCAGAGGTTGCAAATGTGTGTTACTAATACTAGTGGCAGTATGCAACTTAAAACTAAGTCAATGCTTAAGCAAGGCCAACAACATAACAGTACAACTGCAAGCCTCACAAAATATTGGACTTTCCTGGGTATAATAAAAAGAATCACACTACATATACTTGGCTTATTTTCTGTTTGACCAACTGCCAAGTAACAGCAAATGTGCCAGTGATAAAATTTCTTAGCACAAATCACAGTATCAGCACAAGCATGCTCAGAAAAGGGTAGTTTTATGCAATTTGTTCAACTGGGAACACAAGCCAACAGTTCTGAAGAGTCAGCTAGCTGCTCTCTTCGGTTTAACCTGTTGAGGTTCACAGAAACTACCTTCACTGTCAGAATCAGGAGCAAGTGTGTCAATAATGCACCAATTGCTGGTTTTGGCCAATTATGGCCTCTGGTTAAATGTGCACTTAAAACATAACCAACACAAGCCACACTGCACAGCAACAGCCGCCCCATCCACCAAGTTCAAACACTGGCTTTCACGGCATGGTGAAGAAAGGTTCATTTTTTGCCATGCAACAGTTTATTACGCTGAGCATTTGCCCCAATCCTCACCATCTCTCCCAGGATTTGTCTCCACTCACCCATGAAGCCAGCAGGATAGGTGATGTCAGTGCGGACTTTTCCATCAATCTTGATGAACCTCTGCATGCAGATCTTCTTGACCTCATCTCCTGTCAGGGCATACTTGAGTCTGTTCCTAAGAAAGATGATGAGTGGAAGGCATTCCCGCAATTTGTGGGGACCTGTTGATGGACGGGGAGCCTACAAACAGAAGAAAAATTAAGTTTCTGCCAGCTGTTCAATCGCATCAGCAAACAGCAACACCCATCTTCCAAAACAGAAATAGCACATGCTCAATAAATACTAGGTTAGACTTATGATTTCTTCACAACTTCATAAAGTTTGGATCCCACTGGCTCACAGACAGCCTTGCTCCTTGTATGCCAGAGACAGTTGCAGTAGGGGAACACTCAACAACAGTCCCTAAGTCTAAACATTTGAGTTATTCTTTGACAAGCCAACCCAATAACTGTACTAATACATTCCACAAATGTGAAAGAGCCTCCCTCTCTTGCAAAGTCCACTCTAAATCTCCCTGAACAACCCTTCCAAAGTTAACCAAGTGGTCACCAACCAAATTAATTTTCTCTTACTTGCCACCAGTGGGCAAATTATGACAAAGATTTGTGGAGGCAAAATGGCTGAAACCTCACAAAAAAGAACAGGAGTACTTGTGGCATCTTTGAGACTAACAAATGTATTTGAGCATAAACTTATTTGTTAGTTAGTCTCGAAGGTGCATTTGTTAGTCTCGAAGGTGCTACAAGTACTCCTGTTCTTTTTGCTGATACAGACTAACGCAGCTGCTACTCTGAAACCTCACAGAAGATCCCAATTGCCTACCAAGCCAAATACAGGCAGATTAAAAGGAGGCAAACATTCCAGCTATGAAACCGGTATTTTTGTTTTGATTCTGAGGTGCAGAATTCAAAGAAATATACTTACAAACACTCCTGTCAATTTATCCAGCATCCAATGCTTTGGAGCTGCTACACGCTTCAGGTGCTTCTTGGGACCCCGAGCCTCAGGTAGGAAAAAAATAGATTAAGACACTACTAAGCTGCTCACGAGGTAGTTGTTCCTAAGAACCTGTGGTTCTGTTAACACAGAGAATGAGGAGCTGCGAGGTGGAAACGTACCGCGGTATCCTTCGCCAAATTGGCCGCCTCAGTACCGGCAAGACTGCAGATTAACGCTCCCATGTAACACCCCACACGCAGCTCCACGCACAGCCCTAGCCGCGTTACCCTGTGCGCACCCGGCCTGCTTCCGCAAAAGCTCCCTTAACGCCGCGTGTGCGCCGGAGTCACGCCAGCTGCTCGGGCCCGTCCTTCCCACAGCCCGGGCCCGCTGGGCCGCCAGGTCCAGCACCCGCTCCGCCCCCAGGGGCAGCGCGAGCCACGGCAGGAGTTCGGGGAACCCGCTATTCTCGCCCGGCCCCGCAGGGATCTCTGGGGCCGAGGCAGGAGAGCGCCTCAGGGCTCTGGCCCGGCTCCCTCCGGCCCCATACAGCGGAGTCCCCTCACCCCGGCCAGGATGCGGCGGCGGGGCCACGGCAGGCGGCGGATGGCAACGGATGGCGGGACCAGGGACCAGGCCGCGTACTCACCATGGCTGCGCTCTGCCGAGGAAAGGACCGCCCGCTTCCGTCTAGCCACGGATATCCGGCTGGCTGGACGGCGGCCCGGCTAGGGCAAGCCTGGTTAAACGCGCGTGCCAGACAGCGCCCTCTGCTGGCGGGGAGGCTTCAGTGGGGCAGCGCTGCCAGTCTCCGAGCTGCAGCGTGGAGCCCCAGGCTGCCATGCGGGCGCAGCGTGGGTTGGAAAGGCACCCGTGGGCTATTAGGCATCTACCTTCCTCCAAGCCCCAACAGATCCAGCCCTTGTATCCCCTAGAGATAGGGGAGGGGAGCCTTCACACATAGGGGGACCTGATGGAGGTTTTGGGGCAGGAAGGGAATTTGTGTTTTAGGGACTATATAACATTTTTGTGACTGCAAGAGTTCAGGCTTTAAGAAAAAACACCAAAATAATGCAAGACTCACCATAAAATCATGAGCATTGGCAACAGTATGATCAGTGAACTGAGGAGTATGGTATTTGTTAAGCACTTTGAGATTTACAGATGAAAAGCACTGTATGAGAGCTGAATATTAAAAGTTTCTTTACAAGTTTATATTATTTCAGTAATTAATTAAAATCAATGCAAACAGCCCGTGCAGTATGTAACATCCAACTGTGTCAGCACTGCAAAGAACAGGGATTGTCTGGATTATGTTCACAGCACTTCCACAGAGAAGTTAAAGTACTCTTTCTGGAAGGTTGCAACATAACACTCCTTTACTTCTTAGAATTCAGAATGAAAAACAGAGATAGAGGAAACAGGCTGCTCCCTAAAACAGAGAGGAACAACTTAATGCATTTTACTCTAGGCTGGCTCTCTGTAGCTTCACTGCTGCTGAACCCAGATCCCATGCTTCCCTACAGAGCCCCCAAAGAGTACTCCAGGGGGCATTCTGTGCCACTGCACACACACAGAATTCATGTTCTGCACAGATTTCTTTGCTTTCTCACACCCCCTCCCCAGCAGCGTGGGTGCATAGTTTCTGACAGCTGGCAGAGCGGTAAATCACTGTGGGGGGAGGGGAGGGCCTGGGGATACCACAGCCAGGCCAGGTCAGACCCACTTGCCATCTGTCCAACTCCTATGCATACAGACCCGCCCCATGCGCAACCCCCCCGCGCTGAGTCTCGCCCACTCTGCACCCAGAACCCCCACACTGAGCTCTCCACACATGAACCCCCATCCCACCAAGCTGTTACCCAGACAAAATTCTCTGTTATTTGCATACTCTAGGGGCACCCACCTTTACCCAGCTCCCAGGGCTCAAGGCATAACCTTACGCTGTAGGGCACCCACCTTTACCCTTCCATGGACTCGGGGCATAACCTTACACTCTGCGAGTATGCAGGGTCTTTTACCAGTGAAAGAGCCTTACACAGTAATATCCTACTTAACCTCTATTTATTAACAATCACCAAACAGAATGCACATGCTAAGCATACCATGCTCACTGCTCCCAATAAGGGAGATTAACTTTAATTGATGGCCAGTCAGGATCAGGCCATCTGGGGACTCCAGCTTCTGCTCTGAATGGCATGGTTGGCACGGTGTTGAGGTCTGGCAGCTCTGATTGTGAGGCTGTATCCTGTAGTTGGTTCCCAAGAACTTCCTTTTGGACCCTAGTTTATATAGTGAAACTTAAGTCCTGCTTAGTTATACCTTAACCAATCATTTTACTAAAATATTACTATACAATTTTCTAACCAATCCAGGATCACCTTCTTAACAGCTCGATGTTACATTGTTTTAATGTAATTTAGATGGAAGGTGAGGATGTGACTTTCTGCTTCTTGGCTAATAGCTGCTGTTCTCTTAATATGGCTTCAGACAAAGGCCTCAGATCTTACTATATGGCTACAGGAAAAGGCCTTATCCTTACAGTCCCCTCCTTATTGATGGTTTTACCAAAGCCTTCTATTACAAAACTATTACAGGAGTCCAATACTCAGACCTGCTAAGCTTGGGTTTGCCTCTTGGGTATAATTAACAAGGGCCTTATTTGACTTTGCATGCCAGCTTCCTGTATTCTTTGAACAGTTCTCTTCATCCAGCAAGCCAAAGCTATTAAGCGCACTAATAAAGCCAATTAGATTCCAATGATCTCCACAGTGGATCTCTATTTAGCATACCAGTTGCAGAAGGTGACCACCCTAGTAGTGTTTCCCACCAAGAGTATGTCTACAATACGGGATTATTCTGATTTTACAGAAACTGCTTTTTGGAAACAGATTGTATAAAGTCGAAGGCACGCGGCCACACTAAGCACATTAATTTGGCGGCGTGCATCCATGTACAGAGGCTAGCGTCGACTTCCGGAGCGTTGCACTGTAGGTAGCTATCCCAAAGCTGTCCCATAGTTCCTGCAGTCTCCCCCGCCCATTGGAATTCTGGGTTGAGATCCCAATGCCTGATGAGGCCAAAAATTTGTCACGGGTGGTTATGGGTAAATGTCATCAGTCAATCCTCCCTCCGTGAAAGCAACAGCAGACAATCATTTCGCGCCTTTTCCCTGGATTGCCCGGGCAGATGCCATAGCACGGCAACCATGGAGCCCATTCGGCCTTTTTACATAGAATCATAGAATCATAGAATTCAAGATCAGAAGGGACCATTATGATCATCTAATCTGACCTCCTGCAAGATGCAGGCCACATAAGCCGATCCACCCACTCCTGAACTAATTCTCTCCCTTGACTCTGCTGTTGAATGCTCCAATCATGATTTAAAGACTTCAAGTAGCAGATAATCCACCAGCAAGCGACCCCTGCCCCATGCTTCGGAGGAAGGCGAAAAGCCTCCAGGGCCACTGCCAATCTACCCTGGAGGAAAATTCCTTCCCGACCCCAAATATGGCGATCAGCTGAACCCCGAGCATGTGGGCAAGACTCTCCAGCCAGACCCTCTGGAAAAGGCTAACAATATCCCAACATTGACCCTTTGTACTAATTACCAGTGTGGCACGTTATTGACCTATTGACTAAACCCGTTATCTTATCATATCATCCCCTCCATAAACTTATCCAGCTTAATCTTAAAGTCATGGAGGTCCTTCGCCCCCACTGTTTCCCTCGGTAGGCTGTTCCAGAATTGCACTCCTCTGATGGTTAGAAACCTTCGTCTAATTTCAAGCCTAAATTTCCTGACTGACAATTTATATCCGTTTGTCCTCGTGTCCACATTAGCACTGAGCTGAAATAATTCCTCTCCTTCCCTGGTATTTATCCCTCTGATATATTTAAAGAGTGCAATCGTATCTCCTCTTATCCTTCTTTTGGTTAAGGAAAACAAACCGAGCTCCTCGAGTCTCCTTTCATACGACAGGCTTTCCATTCCTCGGATCATTCTAGTGGCCCTTCTTTGTACCCGTTCCAGTTTGAATTCATCCTTCTTAAACATGGGAGACCAAAACTGCACACAATACTCCAAATGAGGTCTCACCAACGCCTTATATAACGGGACTAGCACCTCCTTATCTCTACTAGAAATACCTGCCTAATGCATCCCAAGACCGCATTAGCTTTTTTAACGGCCACATCACATTGCCTACTCATAGTCATCCTACAATCAACCAGGACTCCTAGGTCCTTCTCCTCCTCCATTACTTCCAACTGGTGCGTCCCCAGCTTATAACTAAAATTCTTGTTAGTCATCCCTAAATGCATAACCTTACACTTCTCATTATTGAATTTCATCCTGTTACTAATACTCCAGTTTACAAGGTCATCCAAATCTCCCTGGAGGATATCCTGATCCTTTTCCGAATTGACAATACCTCCCAACTTGGTGTCATCCGTAAACTTTATCAGCCCACTCCTACTTTTGGTTCCGAGGTCAGCGATAAATAGATTAAATAAAATCGGACCCAAAACCGAACCTTGAGGAACTCCACTGGTAACCCCCCTCCAAACCCAACAGATCATCCTTCAATACGACTCTCTGCAGTCTCCCCTTTAACCAGCTTCTTATCCACCTCTGGATTTTCATTTCGATCCCCATCTTTTCCAATTTAACCAGTAATTCCTCATGCGGTACCGTATCAAACGCCTTACTGAAATCAAGATATATTAGATTCACCGCATTTCCCTTGTCTAAAAAATCTGTTACTTTCTCAAAGAAGGAGATCAGGTTGGTTTGGCATGATCTACCTTTCGTAAAACCATGCTGTAATTTGTCCCAGTTGCCATCGGCCTCAAGGTCCGTAACCACTCTCTCCTTTAAAAATTTTTCCATGACTTTGCATACTACAGATGTTAAACTAACAGGCCTGTAGTTACCTGGGTCACTTTTTTTCCCCTTCTTGAATATAGGAACTATATTAGCTAATCTCCAGTCAAACGGTACAACCCCCGAGTTTAGAGATTTATTAAAAATCATCGCTAACGGGCTTGCAATTTCACTCGCCAATTCCCTTAATATTCTAGGATGAAGATTATCCGGGCCCCCTGATTTACTTCCGTTAAGCTGTTCAAGTTTGGCTTCTACCTCAGATACCGTAATGTCTACCCCCATATCTTCATTCCCGTCAGTCCCTCTACCACTATTCCTTAGCCCTTCATTAGCCTCATTAAAGACCGAGGCAAAATATTCGTTTAGATATTGTGCCATGCCAAGATTATCCCTAATCTCCACTCCGTTTAAAGTTTTAAGCGGTCCCACTTCTTCCTTCTTGGTTTTCTTCCTATTTATATGGCTAAAAAACCTTTTGCTATTGGTTTTAATCCCCTTCGCTAGGTCCATCTCCACCCGGCTCTTTGCCTTTCTCACTGCTTCCCTACACCCTCTGACCTCAATAAGGTAGGTTTCTTTGCTGATCCCTCCCATTTTCCAGTCCTTGTACGCTTTCTGTTTTTTCTTAATCACCCCTCTGAGATGCTTGCTCATCCAGCTTGGTCTAAAACTGCTACCTACGAACTGTTTTCCCTTTCTCGGGATACAGGCCTCTGACAGCTCCTGCAACTTCAACCTGAAGTAACCCCAGGCCTCTTCCGCCTTTAGATCCCTAAATATGTTAGTCCAATCCACTTCCCTAACTAGTCGCCTTAATTTAGTAAAGTTAGCCCTTTTGAAATCGTAAACCTTAGTCTCAGATGCAATTTTGTTTATCCTTCCATTTATTTTGAAACGAATTAGCTCATGATCACTCGAGCCAAGGTTGTCCCCTACAACTATTTCCTCAACAAGGTCCTCGTTACTCACCAAAATCAGATCTAAAATGGCATCCCCCCTCGTCGGTTCAGCAACTACTTGATGAAGGAATTCATCAGCTATCATGTCTAGGAAAAGATGAGCCCTATTATTATTACTAGCATTTGTTTCCCAATCTATATCCAGGAAGTTAAAGTCTCCCATGATCATACAGTTCCTATTAGTATTTACCTCCTTAAAAACATTAAAGAGCTCTCTATCCATATCCAGGCTAGATCCCGGCGGTCTATAGCACACCCCAATCACTATCCCAGGGGACGCTCTAGTAGTTTTCTTCCCCAATGTTACCATTGCCCAAACAGACTCCGTATTATCCATTGCATTGCTAGTTATTTCGTTACATTTCACCTCATTATTGACATACAATGCTACTCCCCCACCTTTACCTTTGTTTCGGTCTTTCCTAAACAGCACATACCCTTCCATACCTGTACTCCAGTCGTGACTACCGTTCCACCATGTTTCGGTTATTCCTACGATATCCGGTTTCAATTCTCGGACCAGGAGCTCCAGTTCCTCCATTTTGTTACCTAAGCTTCTCGCATTGGTGAACAAACATCCTAATTTTTGCTGTTTGGCTCCTCTCACCCTTTTCACCCAACTTGGTAGGGACACAGTACTACCAGTATGACCTGTCGGTCTAGTATCCGTCCCCCCGCTCTTCCTTATACCTAACCCTCCCCCTCTGGCTATATCTGTTGTTATCCTGTTGTTCTCACTCTCAATGTATAAATTTGGCGTGGAGAGTACTTGGACCTCTCCCAACCGTCTCCCCCCAATGTCTAGTTTAAAGCTCTTTTAATCAGATAAGCCAGCCTCCCTCCTAGAATTCTACTTCCTTCCCTACTTAGGTGGAGCCCATCCCGTGAGAACAGTTCTCTGTCCCCGAAAGCCTCCCAGTGCCCATACATCCCAAAGCCCTCCTTGTAACACCACTCCCTCAGCCAACTATTTATCGTCACGATCTTGTCACCCCTTTGGCGCCCTTCCCTAGGGACAGGTAGAATCCCACTGAAGATCACCTGAGCCTCAATTTCCTTGAGCGTCTTACTCAACCTGGCATAGTCTCTCTTGATCCTCTCTAGCGAGAATCTAGCCGTGTCATTCGTTCCTACATGAAGGATGATCAACGGGTTCTTACCTGCTCCTCTTAGGATCCTTTTCAACCTCAGGTCCACATCCCGTATTTTAGCGCCCGGTAGACAGCACACCCTTCTGTTCTCTGGATCGGCCCTGGTCACAGGCCTGTCCAACCTTCTCATTATGGAATCCCCAATCAGATAGACCTGCCTTTGCCTGGGGACAGTGCGGTCCTCTAACCTATCCTCCGTCCCCCATGGTTGCAAGCTCCTTCCATTCCTATCATCCCTTGTGGTTCCCCTTAAGCCATCCTGCATCCTCCCTGGGCCCAAACTTGGTGCTGCCTCCATCGACTCCTCCCCTCTTTCTATCGGACTAGCCGCTCTTCTCTTTTTCCTTGCCCTCCCACCGTCAGCTACCACCTGCTGTACCCCTTCCTCATTCTCCAAACCTTCAAACCTGTTCCTTAGCTCTATTTCTCCCTCACTGGCTCTCCGTCTCCCCTTCTTGCTTCTCACGGTCACATGCTTCCACTGCCCATATTCCTCATCTGGCAGTCCCCCCTCACTGGCCTTAGCCCCTGCTTCCCCCTGTACTCCTGGGCA
The DNA here is from genome assembly GCF_016161935.1 of Mauremys reevesii. Classification (NCBI taxonomy): domain Eukaryota; kingdom Metazoa; phylum Chordata; order Testudines; family Geoemydidae; genus Mauremys; species Mauremys reevesii. The sequence continues at coordinate 59,080,984 of NC_052631.1, read as the reverse complement.
TTCCCCTTCAGCCACTGCTTGCCATTGCTTCATCAGCTGCTCAAACCCCCTTCTATGCTCTACCAGGGTTTCTACCTGCAGCTCTAGACCCTGGATCTTTTCCTCCAGCAGCTCTATTAGGCGGCACTTCATGCATACATAGTACTGTTCTGGGTCCCCCGCTAGGACCATATACATACCGCAGCTGCTGCATGCTATCGTCCTCAGTGTATCCTCTGCCGCTTTTTCACTGTCACCATATGTCTACTGGATGTTGCTAACAGACGCAGTACTGCAGTGCTACACAGCAGAATCCCCTTGCCTTTGCAAGTTAACAAAGATGGTTACCAGCTCTACTGTACCATCTGCTGCTTTGCAAGTTGACAAAGACAGTTACCAGTCATACTGTACCATCTGCTACTGTCATGGGTGCTCCTGGCCAGCCTTGGTGAGGTCGGTAGGGGGCGCATGGACAAAAATGGGAATGACTCCCCAGGTCATTCTCTTCTTTAAGTTTTGTCTAATGGAGAGTCAGTCCTGCCTAGAACATCAGGCCTACTAGAGAACCAGAGAGGCAAATGGCCGTTCCGGGTCAGAGTCCCAGACATCCCGCAGAAATGATGAGCTGCATGCTATTCTAGGTGGTGCCCCTGCTACAACGCCACCTGTTGCTTCCCTCCTCCCCCATCCCTCCTGGGCTACTGTGGCAGTTATCCCCCCATTTGTGTGATGAAGTAATAAAGAATTCATGCATAAGAAACAACACTGACTTTATTGCCTCTGCAAGCAGAGATCAAAGGGGGGAGGGGAGGGTGGTTGGCTTACAGCTGCGAACCAGCTGAGCAGCGAACAGCAGAGAGGCAAACAGAAGGAGTTTGCCTGGGATCCCTCTGAGCAGAGATACGCTAAGTGCTGCAGTAGGGGGACTGCGCTGGTGAGTATCTGAGTGTCTGTTGGGGGGGGGCAGTTTGACTGTGTGCTTGATTGTTTGATTGCTTGTTTGACCAGATTGATTTGGGAGTGCTTTGTTCCAGCTGGGCCTGACTGTTATAAAAAGGCAGTCAGCTGCGAACCAGCTGAGCAGCGAACAGCAGAGAGACAAACAGAAGGAGTTTGCCTGGGATTTCGCCTGGAGAGAGCTCTTAGAAGGAAGAGACCATGGATGCTGAGCGATCTGCCGTTGTGACCTGCACAGGATGCGCCATGTTTGTCTTCCTTCTACAGGATAGAAGCGACTTTGTCTGTACAAAGTGCAAGCTGATCTCCATCTTGGAAGAGAAGATTCAAGGTCTGGAGACACAGATATCAACCCTGCGTTCCATAAAAGAAAACGAGGATTTCCTGGATAGACGTCAGGATCAGCTTCAGCGGGCACAATGTTCTGAAGATTCAGAGCAGGCTACACAGCGGGGACAGAAGGCCAGTGAGGATAACTGGAGGCATGTTACATCCAGAAGAGGAAAGAGTACCAGAAACATCCATGTACCAGAAACAGATACAGGTGAGCAACCGTTTTCGTGTTCTCTCCGCAGGTACTAGTGCAGAGAGTGGAGTGGATGATACATCTCAGGGAACAGAGCAGAAGGAGACTCCACTGATTGGAAGGCATGAGATGCGCCGTCCTAGGGATGGGGGTTCCACGACCACCACTCCCAGGAGGAGGAGGAGGGTGGTGGGGGTCGGGGACTCTCTCCTCAGGGGGACTGAGTCATCTATCTGCCGCCCTGACCGGGAAAACCGAGAGGTGTGCTGCTTGCCAGGGGCTAGGATTCACGATGTGATGGAGAGACTGCCGAGACTCATCAAGCCCTCGGATGGCTACCCCTTCCTGCTTCTCCATGTGGGCACCAATGATACTGCCAAGAATGACCTTGAGCGTATCACTGCAGACTACATGGCTCTGGGAAGAAGGATAAAGGAGTTTGAGGCGCAAGTGGTGTTCTCGTCTATCCTCCCTGTGGCAGGAAAAGGCCAGGGTAGAGACCGTTGAATCATGGAAATCAACGAATGGCTACGCAGATGGTGTCGGAGAGAAGGGTTTGGATTCTTTGACCATGGGATGGTCTTCCATGAAGAAGGATTGCTAGGCAGAGATGGGCTCCACCTCATGAAGAGAGGGAAGAGCATCTTTGCAAGCAGGCTGGCTAACCTAGTGAGGAGGGCTTTAAACTAGGTTCACCGGGGGAAGGAGACCAAAGCCCCGAGGTAAGTGGGGAAGTGGGATACCGGGAGGAAGCACAAGCAGGAGACTGCAAGAGGGAAGGACTCCTGTCTCAGACCGAGAAAGCGGGACAATCAGCGAGTTATCTTAAGTGCCTATACACAAATGCAAGAAGCCTGGGGAACAAGCAGGGAGAACTAGAAGTCCTGGCACAGTCAGGGAATTATGATGTAATTGGAATAACAGAGACTTGGTGGGATACTCACATGATTGGAGTACTGTCATGGATGGATATAAACTGTTCAGGAAGGACAGGCAGGGCAGAAAAGGTGGGGGAGTTGCGTTGTATGTAAGTGAGTAGTATGACTGCTCAGAGCTCCGGTATGAAACTGCAAAAAAACCTGAGAGTCTCTGGATTAAATTTAGAAGTATGAACAACAAGGGTAATGTCGTGGTGGGAGTCTGCTACAGACCACTGGACCAGGGGGATGAGGTGGACGAGGCTTTCTTCCAGCAACTAACAGAAGTTGCTAGATCACAGGCCCTGGTTCTCATGGGTGACTTTAATCACCCCGATATCTGCTGGGAGAGCAATACAGCAGTGCACAGACAATCCAGGAAGTTTCTGGAAAGTGTAGGGGACAATTTCCTGGTGCAAGTGCTGGAGGAACCAACTAGGGGAAAAGCTCTTCTTGACCTGCTGCTCACAAACAGGGAAGAAATAGTAGAGGAAGCAATAGTGGATGGGAACCTGGGAGGCAGTGACCATGAGATGGTCGAGTTCAGGATCCTGACACAAGGAAGAAAGGAGAGCAGTAGAACAGAGACCCTGGACTTCAGAAAAGCAGACTTTGACTCCCTCAGGGAACTGATGGGCAAGGTCCCCTGGGAGAATAACATGACGGGGAAAGGAGTCGAGGAAAGCTGGCGGTATTTTAAAGAAACCTTATTGAGGTTGCAGGAACAAACCATCCCGATGTGTAGGAAGAAAAGTAAATATGGCAGGAGACCAGCTTGGCTTAACAGTGAAATCCTTGCTCGTCTTAAACACAAAAAAACAGCTTACAAGAAGTGGAAGATTGGACAAATAACCAGGGAGGAGTATAAAAGTATTGCTCAGGCATGCAGGTGTGAAATTAGGAAGGCCAAATCACACTTGGAGTTGCAGCTAGCCAGAGATGTTAGGAGTAACAAGAAGGGTTTCTTTAGGTATGTTAGCAACAGGAAGAAAGTCAAGGAAAGTGTGGGCCCCTTGCTGAATGAGGGAGGGAACTTAGTGACAGAGGATGTGGAGAAAGCTAGTGTACTCAATGCTTTTTTTGCCTCTGTCTTCACAAACAAGGTCAGCTCCCAGACAGCTGCACTCTGCAGCACGGTATGGGGAGGAGGTGACCAGCTCTCTGTGGAGAAAGAAGTAGTTCGGGACTATTTAGGAAAGCTGGAAGAGCACAAGTCCATGGGGCCAGATGCGCTGCATCCGAGGGTGCTAAAGGAGTTGGCCGATGAGATTGCAGAGCCATTGGCCATTATCTTTGAAAAATCATGGCGATCGGGGAAGGTCCCGGACGACTGGAAAAAAGCTAATGTAGTGCCCATCTTTAAAAAAGGGAAGAAGGAAGATCCAGGGAACTACAGGCCAGTCAGTCTCACCTCAGTCCCTGGAAAAATCATGGAACAGGTCCTCAAGGAATCAATCCTGAACCACTTAAAGGAGGGGAAAGTGATCAGGAACAGTCAGCATGGATTCACCAAGGGCAAGTCATGCCTGACTAACCTAATTGCCTTCTATGATGAGATAACCGGCTCTGTGGATGAGGGGAAAGCAGTGGATGTGCTATTTCTGGACTTTAGCAAAGCTTTTGATACAGTATCCCACAGTATTCTTGCCAGCAAGTTAAAGAAGTCTGGGTTGGATGAATGGACGGTAAGGTGGATAGAAAACTGGCTAGATGGTCGGGCTCAACGGGTAGTGATCAATGGTTCCATGTCTAGTTGGCAGCCGGTATCAAGTGGAGTGCCCCAAGGGTCGGTGCTGGGGCCGGTTTTGTTCAATATCTTCATTAACGATCTGGAGGATGGTGTGGACTGCACCCTTAGCAAGTTTGCAGATGACACTAAACTGGGAGGAGTGGTTGATACGCTGGAGGGTAGGGATAGGATACAGAGGGACCTAGACAAATTAGAGGATTGGGCCAAAAGAAATATGATGAGGTTCAACAAGGACAAGTGCAGAGTCCTGCATTTAGGACGGAAGAATCCCATGCACTGTTACAGACTAGGGACCGAATGGCTGGGCAGCAGTTCTGCAGAAAAGGACCTAGGGGTTACGGTGCATGAAAAGCTGAATATGAGTCAACAGTGTGCCCTTGTTGCCAAGAAGGCTAATGGCATTTTGGGTTATATAAGTAGGGGCACTTCCAGCAGATCGAGGGATGTGATCATTCCCCTCTACTCAGCACTGGTGAGGCCTCATTTGGAGTACTGTGTCCAGTTTTGGGCCCCACACTACAAGAAGGATGTGGATAAATTGGAGAGAGTCCAGCAGAGGGCAACAAAAATGATTAGGGGGCTGGAGCACATGACTTATGAGGAGAGGCTGAGGGAACTGGGATTGTTTAGTCTGCAGAAGAGAAGAATAAGGGGGGATTTGATAGCTGCTTTCAACTACCTGAAAGGGGGTTCCAAAGATGGATCTAGACTGTTCTCAGTGGTAGAAGATGACAGAACAAGGAGTAATGGTCTCAAGTTGCAGAGGGGGAGGTTTAGGTTGGACATTAGGAAAAACTTTTTCACTAGTAGGGTGGTGAAGAACTGGAATGGGTTACCTAGGGAGGTAGTGGAATCTCCTTCCTTATGTAACCCCTCTGCCAGGCTGAAACAATAGCAGCAAGGGCCAGGTTCAATACCTAGGGGTCCCTTCCCCACAACGTAATGCAGACCAGCTCGAGCCCCCACCCAGTGACCTGGGAAAATCTTACACACACCCCTGGGCGCCTCAAGGAGGCAATACTTCCCCTCTCGCAAGCATAGACTCTTGGTGTAGCAGAAAAGGTTTAATTACATAAGATAAACAACAACAAGCATGAAATATGGAAAATACCTCAACTGGAGTTCATAGGTCAAACCGTGAGCAAAGACCCACCCCAGCAACTTGGGCCGTGTCCTTCTCTCTGGGCCCTTGAGTCCAGCAACCCCCCTAAATCACCCACAGTCCCAAAAGTCCCACAATCCTGGGTCAGGCAGCCCAGAGTTCAAGAGTCTCTTTGCAGAGGTCCCCCTCCCCAGCCTAGGTAGAAAGGGGCACCTTACGTGGTTCGGGGCCAACTGCCCTGCCTCTTCATGGGGTTCTGCTTCCACTAGTCGTCCCCGCAAACAGCTCAGCTCCGCTTACTCTGTAGGCTGCTCCACTCTGCCAGCTGCTCTGGTCCACCAGCTGTCCTGTGATCCGCTCCAGCCGTCCTCACGAGCTGCTCAGCTCCACTCACCCAGTGGCTGCACAAACTGCTCCACTCTGCTCTGCCAGTATTGCTTCAGGCTCCCCCAATCATCAGCACAGTGCTCTCAGCTCAGCAAGTCCAGCTCTTCAGTGATTTCAGCTCCACTCATTAGCACAGTGCTCTCAGCAAGTCCAGCTCAGCAAGTCCAGCTCTTCAGTGATTTCAGCTCATAGTAGGGGAGCTCCAGTACCAGTGAATTCAGCTCAGTAACCTGCATCTAGATTCTTAAGGGAATCAAAAGTTAACTCTGACATTCCACAGTGGAGAGAAGCATAGGTGGAACTGGTGCGTCTGACTCACACAAAGAGCCTGCACCACCAAGTACAAATACCTGTCCCCAGCCTCTCTCTTTTCAATAGGTTTTGGAACCCATGTGCCCCATCTAGCAAGCGCTATCCAGCTGACAATGAAACCCCCCATCACAAGACAATTTTGTAGTTCCCCATTTACCCAATCAGGTTGACAACATTTCATTCCTCCTGCCCCAATAACAACGAAATTGGGACTCCCACAGCTGTGAAAATAACCATCCCATGCTGCTTTGCGGTATGCTAGGTGGGGTGGGAGTGCCCATGCGAATAACCGAAATACCAATGCAACACTTTCCGCACTCCCCATAATTTACCACCAGATGTCAGGGTGGGGCTCATCCTGGCTCTGCTTACACTTAGAGGTTTTTAAGGTCAGGCTTGACAAAGCCCTGGCTGGGATGATTTAGTTGGGTTTGGTCCTGCTTTGAGCAGGGGGTTGGACTATATGACCTCCTGAGGTCCCTTCCAACCCTGAGATTCTATGATTCTATGATTCTAGAGTGAACCACCATTCTGCACTTCCTCAGCCTATAGCTGAAAGTAGGAATCTGTGATAAGCACTAGGATAGAAGCACAGGCAGGACTGAATCTCCATTTGTGTGTGGGCCTTTGGTTGACACTGGTAAAATACAAAATGTCCCAAGATATGTATGTTGGGGGACAGTTCTAAATGGCAGCTTAATTTTTTTATTTGCAGCAAAATGTAGAGGTCTAAGTATCTGATTGTGAGCGCTGGTAGCAAGGGGTAGGCTGGGGTAGGCGTGACCGCGTGGTGCTGCTGACTGGGGAGAGCAGCCTGAGGCAGAAGCCTCCAGCTGCCATGATATTCCAGGCAGGACTGAATCTCCATTAGACAAATCTTAAAGAAGAGAATGACCTGGAGTCATTCCCATTTTTGCCCAGGCGCCCCCGGCCGACCTCACCGAGGCCAGCCAGGAGCATCCATGGGACAACGATGATGGATACCAGTCCTACTGTACCGTCTGCCATTCGCAAGGGAAGGGAAGGGAAGGGGATGCTGCTGTGTAGCACTGCAGCACCGCGTCTGCCAGCAGCATCCACTAGACATACGGTGACATTGAAAAAAGGCGATAAATGATTTTTTTCCCCTTTGCTTTCACGGGGGGGAGGGGGGAGCTGACGATATACCCTGAACCACCCATGACAATGTTTTTGACCCTTCAGGCTTTGGGAGCTCAGCCAAGAATTCAAATGGGTTTCAGAGCGTGCGGGAACTGTGGGATAGCTAGAGTCCTCAGTTGCCCCTCCCTCCGTGAGCATCCATTTCATTCTTTGGCTTTCTGGTACTCTTGTCTCAGCTCCTTAAGTTTCACGCAGCACTGTGTTGAGTCCCTGTTGTGGCCTCTGTCCATCATGGCCTTGGAGATTTTTTTCAAATGTTTTGGCATTTCGTCTTTTGGAACGGAGTTCTGATAGAACAGATTCATCTCCCCATACAGAGATCAGATTCAGTATCTCCCGTACAGTCCATGCTGGAGCTCTTTTTTGATTCTGGGACTGCATGGTCACCTGTGCTGATCAGCTCTGCACGCTGGGCAAACAGGAAATGAAATTCAAAAGTTAGCGGGGCTTTTCCTGTCTACCTGGCCAGTGCATCCGAGTTCCGATTGCTGTCCAGAGCGGTCACAATGGTGCACTGTGGGATAGCTCCCGGAGGCCAATACCATCGCATTGCGGACACACTAACCCTAATTCTAAATGGCAGTACCGATTTCAGCGCTACTCCCCTCGTCGGGAAGGAGTATAGATATCGATATTAAGAGCCCTTTATATTGAAGTAAAGAGCTTCATTGTGTGGATGGGTGCAGGGTTAATTCGGTTTAACGCTGCTAAATTCGAGATAAACTCGTAGTGTAGACCAGGCCCAAGAGCGATGTCCTGCATCTGCAATAGTTTTCAGTACATGAGTGATTTCTGGATTATCATGTTGTACTTCAATATGTATTTGTTCTCCTGTCTGTGCAATGTATTGTAAATATGAATGTAACATAGGATAGAGTAACAATTTTCTTATCATGGTGATATTCATGCCTTAGGTTACAGGCATTACATTGTGATTTAAACTTCAAGTAATTTAAAATCCATACAGGTACATAGTATTCAAAATCACAACTTTTAATCTTTGTAATATTGCAAAAACATCTTTTAACTAAATAAGTCATAAAATACAATTCCTTATTGTCTACTACTACCATTGGACAATGACTCCTAACACAAACATACCCCCTTCCTGCACATATGACAGCTGACTTCTATTCAGTGAATATATTAAACATAAGTCTTTGGGTTCCTTTGTCTTTAACACAGAAACATTCATCTCTTTCTTGTAAATTTTGATCCTCACACACACGTCCCAAATTTTCATGGGCTATTCACTGAAACATGTCACTGGTTTTCCGTTGGTTTTCTTTACATGCCCAGGAATGATGCTCAGTGGAATACATAACCAATTTTTTTATTAGCTGGATTCCCACAGGTACCACTGGATATACCATATATACTCATTCATAAGCCAAATATTTTTGGTAAAAAAGTGATGCATCAAAGACAGGGAGTCAGCTTATAAACGAGTCAACACCAAAATCTGATGATTTTACTCTATGGAATCATTGAATTGGATATCTAATACACTGTTGTTTTGTTTACCTGGAGTGTCTGCAGGCATCAGGGGCAGCTCCAGGCCCCAGCACGCCAAGCGCGTGCTTGGGGCAGCACGCCGCGGGGGGGCGCTCTGCCAGTCGCCGGGAGGGTGGCAGGCGGCTCCAGTGGACCTTCCGCAGGCATGCCTGCGGAGGGTCCACTGGTCCCGCAGCTCCGGTGGAGCATCCGCAGGCACGCCTGCGGGAGGTCCACCGGAGCTGCGGGCAGGGCCGCCCAGAGGATTCCGGGGGCCCGGGGTCTTCGGCGGCGGGGGGCCCTTCCGTTCCGGGACCCGCCGCCGAAGTGCCCCGAAGACCCGCGGCGGGGACCCCCCCGCCGCCGAATTACCGCTGAAGCGGGACCCGCCGCTGAAGTGCAGCCCGGTCTTCGGCGGTAATTCGCCAGCGGGGGTTCCTTCCGCCCCGGAGCGGAAGGACTCCCCGCCGGCGAAGACCGGGAGCGAAGAAGCTCCTGCGCCCGGCCCCGCAAGAGTTTTCCGGGCCCCGGGCGAGTGAGGACCCGCTCCAGGGGCCCCGAAAAACTCTGGTGGGGGCCCCTGTGGGGCTCGGGGCCTGGGGCAAATTGCCCCTCTTGCCCCCCCCTCTGGGCGGCCCTGGCTGCGGGACCAGCGGACCCTCCGCAAGCACGTCCGCGGAAGGTCCACCGGAGCCGTGGGACCGGCAATCGACAGAGCGCCCCCCGTGGTGTGCCACTGTGCTTGGGGCGGCAAAATGGCTAGAGCTGCCCCTGGCAGGCATGGAGCCCCTCAGCTCCCATTGTCTGGGAACGGCAAACCGCAGCCATAGGGAGCTGAGGGGCTCCATGCCTGCAGATGCTCCAAGTAAACAAAATGTCCCAACCTGCCAGCAGCTTACCCTAGTAGGCCGAGAGCCAAAGTTTGCCAATCCCTGAAATATAGGGTCGGCTTATGAAAGGGTCATACAGTTTTTGCTATTTTTACCTAACCATCTTGGAGGTTGGCTTGTAAACGAACGGGCTAATGAACGAACATATACAGTATATCAATAGTTAGACTGGGGTGTACAGATACTACAACCAGAAGAGAGACTCAAATGAAAAAATTCATGAGCAGGGAGCGGGATGGGGGAATGGAAGGAATGGGAGAATGGAAGGTCTCAAGAGGAGGAGGGGTCCCGGGATGGCTACAGATTTGTGTATGTCCAGGGATCATACCCAACCTTCTCCTTTGTAGTATGATGCAGCGGGTGTTGTACTTCAGCAGAGCCAAACTGCAGATGGATGGGTGTTGAGTTCAATGGGTACTGGGAGTCCACACTGCTGGACTGTGAGGAGCAGGGCCGTCCTTACTCATATGCAAAGTACGCAGCTGCGTAGGGCCCCAGGAAATTTGGGGCACCAAAATTTCCTGGGGCCCTGCGCAGCTGTGTGCTGCTCCAGCCCCTGCCCCATGGCCCCCGCCCCTGTTCTGCCCCAGCCCCGCCTCTTCCAGCCCCTGCTCTGTCCCAGCCCCGGCCTCACTCCACCCCTTCCCCATGGCCCCCACCCTGCTCCGCCCCAGCCCCACCTCTTCCCGCCCCTGCTATGCCTCCACCTCTGCTCCACCCCAGCCCCGCCCCCACTCCCCTGAGGACTGCAGCAGGGTCAGGCCTGTGCTCACCAGTGGTGGGAAATGCAACGACCCGGCCCCAGCCGCACTGCCAGTGAGTGTTGGTGGGGCGGTTCCCCCCTGCGGAGGCCTGGGGTCCCACACACACACCCCGTGGGGAGAAGGGGGCTGCGTAGGGCCCTAGAATAGCTAGGGAAAGCCCTGGTGAGGAGGGAGGAATGGAATGCTGCGGGTAGAGAGTAGAGCCAGGAGGTTGATAAGAGTGTGTTGGCAGTGTGGGGGCGGGGGCGCATGGGAAAGAGTTTTGCAACAGCGGCTGCAGGGGAGGGTGGGAGTGGAGCTGCTCAGTTTGAAGAGCTAGTATCTCCTGGAGCGTGTCTGCTTGGTGCTCCATAAGTGTTTAGAGCCGCTTCATGGCTTCTTTCTGGTGTGCCGCGTTCTCCTTTCATTCCCTCTTCTTGCTGTTCCACCACTCCTTCAATTCCTTTTTCTCTGTGGCAGAGTGCATCAGAGCTGGACTTTGCATAGGAGAGAGAAGGGGGTCTCCACCCTTAAGAGAAAGTCTGTTTAAACCCTTAGGAGACCCCTCCATTTGGTCGTCAGCTGGCTAAAGAGATGGCCTCTCCACCACCAAGGATACCTGAAAGAGACTGGAACAAAGGACAGTAACTACAGGGGGTGTAAGTGATTGCTGGACCCAGACTAGAAGACTAGTCTGTAAAAGGAAGCTTACTGGAATTCCTCTAAGGGTGAGGTTTTTATATGTATTCAGAATTCTTACTGTATTAGACTCAGACTTGAGTGTTTTATTTTATTTTGCTTGGTAATTCACTTTGTTCTGTCTGTTACTACTTGGAACCACTTAAATCCTACTTTCTGTATTTAATAAAATCACTTTTTATTTATTAATTAACCCAGAGTATGTATTAATACTGAGGGGGGGGGCAAACAGCTGTGCATATCTCTATTTCAGTGTTATAGAGGGTGAACAATTTATGAGTTTACCCTGTATAAGCTTTATGCAGGGTAAAATGGATTTATTTGGGGTTTGGACCCCATTGGGAGTTGGGCTTCTGAGTGTTAAAGACAGGAACACTTATCAAGTTGTTTTCAGCTAAGTCTGCCGCTTTGGGGCATGTGGTTCAGACCCTGGGTCTGTGTTGGAGCAGGCTGGAGTGTCTGGCTCAACAAGACAGGGTGCTGGAGTCCCAAGCTGGCAGGGAAACCAGGGGCAGAAGTAGTCTTGGCACATCAGTTGGCAGTTCCCAAGGGGTTTTCTGTGATCCAACCCATCACACGCCCAGCAGGTATGAAGTCTGGAGAAGGATGGAGTGGGCTAGGCAAAATTCCCACAGTAGGAGGGCGTCCTAGAAGAGAGGAGATGAGCGGGCTCCGCCTTGCTAGTTTATATAAAACATAGACGTGGTTTTGTCCATCAATACTGCTATGCCGTGGCCCTGCAAGTGAGCCAGAAAACTTGGCAAGCGAGGCGGATCGCCCTGAGTTCTTTGATGTTGATATGTAAAGCCAGTTCCTCTACTTGCCATAGGCCTTGAGTTGCCAGACTTCCCAGATGCACTACCCAGCCCAACGCGGACTCGTCTGTGACTAAGGTCAAGGTGGGTTGGGGTGGGCGAAAAGGAACCCTGGTGCTTACCACGCAGGGATTCAGCCATCATCATAGAGAATCAAGGGTGTGCCAAGGGATGGTCAGCACTGTATCTAGTTTGTTGTGGCCTGGGTGATATACAAATGCGAGCCACACTTGCAAGGGCCTGAGTCATAACCTGGCATGTTGAACCACGTAGGTGCAGGATGCCATATGGCCTAACAGCCTGAGACACTGCCTCACCGTGGTGGTAGGGAAGCTGCAAAGGTTGCTGATTATCTGCGAGAGGGCCAGGTGACGCGTCTCTGGTAGGAACGCTTTCGCTTGAGTCGTATCCAGAACAGCTCTGATTAACTCTATCCTTTGAGTTGGGGTGAGTACTGATTTGCTGACATAGAGTATGATACCTAATTGGTCGAATGTGTCTCTGACTAACTGCACCTGTGATTCCACCTGCTGATGGAAGCGGCCCCAGAAGACCCAGTCGTCCAGATAAGGGTAGACATGCACGTGGTGGTGGCGGAGAAAGGCTGCTACAACCACCATGCACTTGGTGAAGACGTGAGGCACTGTGCAAAGCCCAAATGGGAGGGCCGTGAACTAGTAATGCATGTTGTTCACCACGAAGCGGAGGAACCGTCTGTGAGCCAGGGTGATAGATATGTGAAAATAAGCATCCTTCATATCGAGGGCGGTGTACCAGTCTCCCAGGTCTAGGGAAGGGATGATTGTGCTTAGCCATTTAGCCTCCCTTGACTTGGGTGCAGGGGCCTGCTGACTTTGCCTCTCTTTTTCATTCACCGCCTCCACCACAAGAGAGCATGAGGGAGGATGGGTGAAGAGATACTCATATCTCTCTATTTCCCCATGTTAAGTATCCTCACACCTTTTTGTCAACGTCTGAAATGGGCCATCTTGATTATCACTACAAAAGGTTTTTTTCTCCTGCAGATAATAGCTCATCTTAATTAGCCTCTTAGAGTTGGTATGGCAACTTCCACCTTTTCATGTTCTCTGTATGTATATCTTCTTACTATGTGTTCCATTCTATGTATCTGATGAAGTGGGCTGTAGCCCACAAAAGCTTATGCTCAAATAAATTTGTTAGTCTCTAAGGTGCCAAAAGCACTCCTGTTCTTTTTGCAGATACAGACTAACATGGCTGCTACTCTGAAACCTGTCATATCCCTTAATGGGAACAAAGTATTTACGTTCAGGCCCCCCCCCCGGGCCACAGGCGGGATGGAGGCAGGTGTTTGACAAATGGTTTTGGCATTGGACTGAATAGTTTTTATAATGGGTAAGGCTACCCTAGAGGGGCCCTCTGGTGTCAGGATATCCACCATTGGGTCCTCCAGTTCAAACACTTCCTCCACCTGAAGATTCATATTCAGGGCTACTCGGAGGAGGAGTTCCTGCAGAGCCCTGTAATCCACGGGTGGCACCCCAGATGTTGAGGTGCCTGCCGACACCTCATAGAATCATAGAACTTAAGAACAGAAGGGACCATTATGATCATCTAGTCTGACCTCCCGCAAGATGCAGGCCACAAAAGCTGACCCACCCACTCCTGAAATAATTCTCTCCCTTGACTCAGCTGTTGAAGTCCCCAAATCCTGATTTAAAGACTTCAAGTAGCAGATAATCCTCCAGCAAGCGACCCCTGCCCCATGCTGCGGAGGAAGGCGAAAAACCTCCAGGGCCACTGCCAATCTACCCTGGAGGAAAATTCCTTCCCGACCCCAAATATGGCGATCAGCTGAACCCCGAGCATGCGGGCAAGACTCTCCAGCCAGACACTCAGGAAAAAGACTTTCAATATCCCAACATTGACCCTCGGTACTAATTACCAGTGGTCGCACGTTATTGACCTATTGACTAAATCACATTATCCTATCAAACCATTCCCTCCATAAACTTATCAAGCTTAATCTTAAAGCCAGAGAGGTCCTTCGCCCCCACTGTTTCCCTCGATAGGCTGTTCCAGAATTTCACTCCCCTGATGGTTAGAAACCTTCATCTAATTTCAAGCCTAAACTTCCCGACTGCCAATTTATATCCATTTGTTCTCGTGTCCACATTAGTACTGAGCTGAAATAATTCCTCTCCCTCCCTGGTATTTATCCCTCTGATATATTTAAAGAGAGCAATCATATCTCCTCTCAACCTTCTTTTTGTTCAGGAAAACAAACCGAGCTCCTCAAGTCTCATCAGGGGACGATGAGGCGGAAGCCACCGGTAGGTCCAGTTCCATGGTGGCCTCTTGATCCTCAGGGACCGAGTCCTCATGGGCACCAGGTGTAGTCTCGAGAGGTGAACATGGTGCTGGGTCAGTGTTTTGTGGAGCGTCCTGGGGTGGGCGGCTCAGAGTTATCTCTGGGAGGCAAGATCCTGAACATTGTGGTGGTGGTATACCAGGAGGGGCGCCCTGGGCCTGATGGTACAATAGGGGTCCAGAACTGCCATTGAGGCAGCCATTGGGGTGCCAAAGCATCCTGCCTTACGCTCCACGGCCCTGATCTGGGTGCCTCAGATGCTCCCAATGTCCTTCCTGAGCAGAGGGAGGGTGACCTTGAGTGGGACAGCCAAGGGGGAGTGGTGCGAGACTGCACCAGAGAAACATCCTCCTCTGATGGGCAAGATGCGTGCTGTGAAGTGTAGCAGAGCCACAATGTCGATCGGTGCCGCAATGCAGGATGGTGCTGCTGCGGGGAGTGATGGTGGGGTGTGGAGCGGTGCTGTGAAGTAGAGCAGTGCCATGATACAGAGCCGTGCCAAGGTGAGGAACAGTGCTGCAATGAAGAGTGGTGATGTAGAGTGATGTAGAGTGGCACCGCAATCGAGGGTGGTGCTGAAGTGGGAAGAGGTGCCACAACAAATGTGGTGCCATGAGTGGTGCCTTGAGTGGGAGCTTTGCCACGTTGGTAGTGGTGCTGTGATGAAGAGCGGTGCCATGATGTAGAGCGGTGCCATGATGGAGAGGTGCCAGTCCATCAAGTGACGCCTGGAAGGTGAGTGGCATCCAGGCTGAGACTAGTGTTAAGAACGGTGCCGCGAGGTCACCGAGCGGGACCTGGACCTCGAGTGGGACCATGACTTATCTGACGACGACCACCTCAAACGTCAGCAGCTCCAAGGGTCGGGGCTATGGGACCACTGCTGGAAGTTGGACCGGTGCCGCAAGTCAGACCGGCGCGGGGCATACTCGGAGCAGCGGCAGGACTCCGAATAGTTCAGAGATCCAGGTCGGGGGGCAGACAGACCCAACATGGCAGGCTTGCCTCTAGACTGTGCCATGCTCCGAGGAGTGGATGCTTATCCCTCATAGTGGGAGACTTAGGTGCCATCATCTCTATGAGCCCCCTAGCGGCTTCAAAAGTGTCTGGGGTGGAAAGTATCATAACTTCTCCCACATGTAGCCGTGGTGATTCCAGGAGAGTAGGGCTTCCTGGAGAGACAGGGGCCCAGGATGGCTGTGCACAGCTCGAGGATCTGCCGGCCCTAGGCCTGTCCCCTGCACTGTCCCATTCTGGTGGTGCAGTAGCCATAGCAACCTGCTGGGGGATTTCCCTTTGGCCTGTTTCTTGTGGGAAGCCATGGAATGAGAGCAGTGCTGGGGTGAACCCTACTGGGGGCCAGGGGACCAGCGGCTCCTGGGTTGGCATGCCAAGTCCTTTCTTATAGCAGGAGGAGCGCTCTGCACCGAGGTGCTTGGGGCCAAGTCCTGCTGTGTAAAGAGGACTGACTCCATGAGGAGTTGCTTTAGGCGTATGTCCCTCTCCTTCCTGGTGCAAGGTTTGAAAGCCTTGCAGATCTTGCACTTGTCCGAATTGTGGGCTTCTCCCAGACACCGGAGGCAGGAGTCGTGGGGGTCGCCCATGGGCATAGGCTTAGCGCAGGAACTACAGGATTTGAAGCCCTGAGATGGCATGCCCCGTGACCCTGCGGAGCACGTGTGGGAGGGGGAGCCCCCCCGACCCACTAAGTAGCGAGACTACAATTAACAACTAACTAAGAACTATTAACTAACAATGGGTAACTATATACAGAGATTAACAGAAGAGGTAGGGATTAGTGGGACACTTGCAAGCAAGAGACCACTGTTCCAACAACCGTCACTGGCAGTAGGAAGGAACTGAAGCGGGGTCGGGCCAGTAGGGTTGTATATAGAGCACCATACTGGCGCCACTCCAGGGGCCTCCCCAGCCAGCCCGACGGGTAGCTGCTAGGGAAAAGTTTCTGACAGCCATGCACGCGGCACGCGCACACACCTAACTGGAATTGATATGAGCAAGCACTCAAAGAAGAACCCTCTTAATTTAGGCACCCGCCCTTAACCCGTTCCTAGGGCTCAGGACATAACCTTACACTTGGTGGGTTTGTAGGGTCTTTTACCAGTGAAAAAGCCTCACACAGTATATCCTTAAGAGAAAGTTACTCACCCTGCAGTAAATGATGTTCTTCAAGATGTGTGTCCCTGTGGGTGCTTCACTCCAGGTGACGGTGCGTCCCAGCGCCGTTGATTAGAGACCTTTGGTAGCAGTGCCTGGCTAGGAGGCACATGCTCAGCTGCTGTCTTGTGGTCTCATTAGTCTGCCTGAGCGTGCGCCCCCCTCAGTTCCTTCTCTACCTTGGAGAGGTCAGAATAGTACTCCAAAGTAGAGGGGACGAGGGTGGGGAGTGGAGCACCCACACAGGGACACACATCTTGAAGAACCACAGTTACTGCAAGGTGAGTAACTTTCTCTTCTTCTTCGAGTGCTGTCCCGGTGGGTGCTTCACTCCAGGTGCATGTGAAGCAGTACCCACTATGGCTGGTGGGACTTTGGAGTTGCGGCAGTGAATACTGTAGACATTTCTGTATGGCCTACTATGGTGTCTGCCGTGGTATCCTGCGTGATAGCATAGTGTTTGGTAAATGTGTGTTCGGATGATCACGTGGCTGCCTTAAATATCAGGAATAGGTACATTAGGGAGGAAGGCAATGGATCTTGACATGGCTTGAGTAAAATGAGTTCTGATGCCTTCAGGTGGTTGCGCATTCTGAATGCGGTAACAGGCTCTGATGCAGTCAGAGATCCACTTGGAAAGGCGTTTAGAAATGGCTGCACCCTTTGATCCCTCGGTAGTGGAGACAAATAATTGTGAGGAAAAGTATGATCCCGTGTCTGCGGAGATGGGCCATGACTACGGCTAGGGTCTTGGAGAATACTCTTGGTGCTGTGGAGAGTATGAAAGGGAGTACCCTGTATTGGAAATGGTTGTGACCGATTGTGAACCGTAGGAAGCATCTGTAGGCTGGATGAATGGATATATGAAAATAGGCATCCTGTAGGTCAAGGGCTGTGAACCAGTCCCCTTGTTCCAGCACAGGTATTATTGTGCTCAGTGTGACCATCTTGAATTCCTGTACCCTTATGAATTTGTTCAGTCGGCATAGGTCTAGTATAGGCCTCCATCCCCCAGTCTTTTTCTGAGTCAGAAAGTAGTGGGAGTAGAACCCTTTCCCTCAATGTTGTGTCGGCACAGGTTCCACTGCACCTAGCTGTAGAAGATGAGCCACTTCTACACGAAGTAGGTGCTCATGAAAGGGGTCTCTGAAGGGGGATGGGGAAAAGGAAAGGGCGGGCGGGCAGGATATGAAAGGGATAGAGTAACCGGATTGAACTATTTCCAGGACCCAACAGTCCTGTGTAATCTGCTGCCAGGCATGGTGGAAAATCTGGAGTGGCCAAATGGGCAAGTAGGTGGTGGAGTCAAAGGGTGGTCGTGCAGACCCTCAACCAACACTTCAAAATTGTTGTTTATTTCCCAATGGGTGGGAGGTAGCTGTTTGCGCTTGGTTTTGTCTGCGCCTAGGAGGTCTAGCGCGATTCCTGGGCATATCATTTGGTCTGTTCTGAGGCTGGTGATACTGTTGGGTGCGTGGCCTCTGGTAAGGTTGATATCGTTGTCTCTTGGGAAGGGATGGGTGCATAGGATCGCTCTAGAGTCTTTCATGGTGTGAAGGACTTCGTCGGTTTTCTTGGACAAGAGTTTGTCTTTATCAAAGGGGAGGTCCTCCACGTTGGTCTGCAGGTCTTTGGGGATGCCGGATGCAGAGAGCTGGGAAGATCTGCGCATAACCACTGCAGTTGCATTAGTGCAAGCAGCTGTATCCACCATGTCCAGAGATGCTTGTAGGGCCATTCTGGAGACTTAAAGTCTGCTCTCCTGTCCTCTGGAATATGGGAAGTAAAATCAAAGAGTTTATTGTAGTTATCAAAGTCGTAGCTTGCAATTCTGAATTGCAGAGTGGAGGAGGTATAAACCTTGCAGCCCAAAGTGTTTGATGTCCTTGTCTTGTGGGGTGGGTCAGTAGTGTGGCTGTTTCGTCCTGTGAGTCGCTGCAGAGAATTTGGTTGTGGATGGGAGAATAAGAAGTCTACATCCTTAGCAGGAACATAATATTTATGTTCAGCCTTTTTGCAAGTTGGTAAGATAGAGGGTCTGCCAGAGAATGTCAGCTGGTTCTAGGAGTGATTCATTTATGGGAAGCACGATCTTTGAGAGTGCAGAGGGTTGAAGGATTTTGAGGAGTTTGTGTTGTGTCTCCTGGACCTCCTCTAAAGGGATGTCTTGGCTGAGTGCCACCCTCTTGAAAAGTTCTTGGAACTGTTTGAAGTCAACCACATTCTGTGGAGGCGGAGGCATGAGGACTCCATCTGGAGCTGATGGAGAGTTAGGAGTCAGCAAATCAGGGTATGGTCCATAGCCCACCTCTTCAGAGAGGAGTTCAGGCACTCTAGAAGTAGACAGAGCTGGAGATAGAGGTGCAGAAGGAGCTTGTGGTCTGGTGGAAGAAGCATGAGGGCAAGTGGCAGTAGGAGCTGGCCAAGGGTACCAATGAGGCCAAGGCATCAGATAAGAAAAGTTAGGTGCTGCCCACAGGGGAGCGAAGTAGGGAAACTGGGCCCCCACTGGGGAAATAGGGCATATGATGGTGGGGGGAGCGGTCCGCAGAGCGAGGAGCCGGTTGGGGGCCCCACTCAGCCCAGCACAAGGGCACTGTTTACAAACCCACAACTGCTAGATGCACACCGTCCTGCCCAGCCCTGCACTGTTAGTGTGCCCCTTCCACACTGCCCCCTGCTGAGCACCCCACCCTTATGCCCAGCACCCCCTCACCCAGAGACTTCCTGCACAGTTCCCTATGCCCAGCACCCCTCACCCACAGACTTCCCGCACAGATCCCCATGCCCAATGCCCCCTCACCCAGAGACTTCCCGCACAAATCCCTATGCCCAATGCCCCCTCACCCAGAGACCTCCCCCACAGATCCCTATGTCAAATGCCCCCAGACCCTCTATGCCCAGCACCCCCTGCCCAGAGACCCCCTCCCGCTGACCTCCCACCACAACTGCACAGCACCCTGCACACCATACCCTCTGCCCAGCCAGGGGCGGCTCTACGTTTTTGGCCGCCCCAAGCAGTCATGCGCGGGAGGCGCCCCGGAGCCGCGGGAGCAGCGGACCTCCCGCGGGCATGACTGCTCGGCTGTACCTCGGACGGTTCGCGGGTCCGGCGGCTCCGCTTGAGCTGCCGCAGTCATGCCTGCGGGAGGTCCAGCCGAGCCGCGGGACGAGCGCCCCCTCCGCAGTCATGCCTGCGGCAGGTCCGCCGGCCCAGCCTGCCGCCCCCTAGATTTGGCCGCCCTAGGCACCAGCTTGTTTTGCTGGTGCCTAGAGCCGCCCCTGTGCCCAGCTACCCCACCCACAGATCCCCTACTGTCCAGCACCCCCTTTGCAGTCCCAACATCACAGTTGCACAGTGCCCCATATTCCTGAGGGAATTCTGCATCAAATTCGGTGCATAATACACCTCTATCCTGATATAACGTGACCCAATATAAGACAGGTTCACATACAAGGCTGTAAAGCTCTGACACGCTGCTCTGAGCAGCGTGTTAAGGGTGCCGGGCCAGGCCGGGGCCAAGGGTTTCAATAAGGGGCAGAGGGTCTTGTGGCTGGTCAGGGGCTTCCCCCACCTCCCCGCCAGGGTCTGGGAGGCAAGAGCTGTGGGAGGGCACTTTGGGGGGCCCTGCAGTCCCAGAGTGGCGTGAGGGATTAGCGGGGGGGCAGGAGCAGCCCACTCTGCTTCCCTCACCCTGGCCCCAGCCGTGTCGCTCAGGGGAGGGGACCTGGGGGAAGGGATCCCCCCCGCACTCACCAGCAGCGGTGGAAACGGAGCAGCCCGGCCCCAGCCCGCTCCACTCCACCAGCTCCCAGCCACAGCACTCAGCTTCCCACAGCCGGTGAGTATGGGGGGCATCCTTCCCCCAACCTCTCCACACTCACCTGCGGCGGGAAGTGGAGCAGCCCAGCCCCAGCCAGCTCCACTTCCCGCCGGGCAGGTGAGTGCAGAACCTTTCCCTAACTGCCCCCCAGCGACACAGCTGGGGCCAGGGCAAGGAAAGCAGAGCGGGCTGGGGCCACGTCGCTGCGCTTCCTGCCACAGGTGAGTGGGGGGGGGCATCCTTTCCCCAACCTCCCCGCACTCACCGACGGCGGGAAGTGGAGTGCTGTGGCTGGAGGTGGCGGAGTGGAGCAGGCTGGGGCCGGGCTGCTCCGCTTCCTGCTGCTGCCAGTGAGTGCCTGTCAGGAGGATGAGGGGTGGATAAGGATCAGAGCAGTCAGTGGACAGGGGGGTGGGGTCCTGAGGGTGATTAGGGACAGGGGGTCTCTGGAGGGGGCGGTCAGGGAACAAGGATGGGGGGGGGCAAAGCAAGCTTGATATAACGCGGTCTCACCTATAATGCGGTGAGATTTTTTGTCTCCTGAGGACCGTGTTATATCGGGGTAGAGGTGTATTTTAAAATTCTGCAATATATTTTTTACAATAAATAAATGTGGAAGCTCCACTATGGCAGTGGGGAGCACAGGCCACTGGCTGCATGGAGATGGGAGAATACCCTGCAGCCTCCCCCGCCCTCCTGGGACAGGAACTTGGCAGTGAGGCTGCACCTGACCCTGACACAGCACAAGGGCCATTCTTGCCACAGAAACACCCTGGGGCCCTTCCCCTTTTGCGCCAGGCACACCAGATGTGGGCAGGGAGGCTCAGCCTGGCAGCAGGATCCAAGTGCAGAGGGACTTAATGTGGGGGGAATCCAGATGGGGGTAAGAGGGTTCTGGGTGGGGCAGTCTGGGTGCGGGTAGCTCAGTGGGGGATCTGGATGCACAGGGTGGTTCCAGATGCAGGGGCAATGGGTGTCTGAAGGGGGGACCAAGTGAAAGTGGGTGGAGCTCAGTGGGGGAGGGGGAGTTGGGTGCAGGGGAGGTGGGGTTCATTTGGGTGGGGGTCCAGGAGTAGGTGGGTGGGGCTCAGTGGGGAGGGTGTCTGGAGGGGCTCATCGGGATGGTACATACAGATGCAGGGGAGGTGGGGCTTGTCAGGGTGAGGGTTTGAGCGCCTGCTTAACAGGGGAGCTGCAGCTGCTGCCAAGGGGATCTGCATGCTGTGCCCCTGCTTCCCCTATCCCCTTCTCTTCCCCATCCCATGCCCTTTCCCCACTGCTCCATCTCCTCCCCATCCCACCCCCTTCTTTCCCCACTGCCTCTTCCCCTCTGCCCCCGCTTCCCCCATCCCATGCCCCTTCCCCATTGCTCCATCTCCTCCCCATCCCACCCGCTTCCTTCCCCCTGCCTCTTTCCCCCTGCTCTCGCTTCCCCTGTCCCTTTCTCTTCCCCATCCCATGCCCCTTCCCAAATGCTCCATCTCCCCAGGCTTGGGGGATGGGGGGAAACCATCCCCCCCCCCCAGCATTCACTGGTGGAGCGAAGTGGGCTGGGGCCGGGTCTTTCCACTTCCTGACACTCAGTGATTGCAGGGTGGGCCTGACCCCGCACTTATGGGGAGGTGGGAAGTGGAGTGACCTGGCCCCAGCCTGCTCCACTCTGCTCCCCTGGCTCCCAGCCTTGGGACTGGGGGGCATGAGGGAACCGCCCCTCAGCACTCACCGGTTGTGCGGAACAGGCAGGGGCCGGGTTGCTCCACTTCCCACTGCCCTGGTGAGTGCAGAACGCACTCAACCCCTGCTGTAGTCCCCCAGGACATTGCTCAGGGGAAGGGGTGGAGTGGGGGCGGGGCTAGAGCGGGCAGATTGAACTTTTCTTGATGGCAGGTAAGATCAGGTCATCTGGGAGACTCCAGCTTCTGCTCTGCAGAGTGTGGTTGGCATGATGTTGAGGTCTGCCAGCTCTGATATAGGGGCTATGTCCTGGAGTTGGTTTCCAAGAACTTCCTTTTGGACCCCAGTTTATATAGTGAAACTTGAATCCTCCTTAGCTATTTCTTAACCAATCACCTTCTTACCAGCTGGATGTTACATTGTTTTAATAAAACAGGAGTACTTCTGGCACCTTAGAGACTAACAAATTTATTTGAGCATAAGCTTTCATGGGCTACAGCCCACTTCATCGGATGCTGTAGCCCACGAAAGCTTATGCTCAAATAAATGTGTTAGTCTCTAAGGTGCCACAAGTACTCCTGTTCTTTTTGCGGTTACAGACTAACACGGCTGCTACTCTGAAACCTGCCATTGTTTTAATGTAATTTAGATGGAATGTGAGAATGTGACTTTCTCCTTCTTGGCTAATGGCTGCTGCTGTCCTAATACGGCTGCAGACAAAAGCCTTATCCTGACCCCTGCCCAGGTCCATCCCTAGACATCTTGGTGCTCAAGGCAGCCCCCCCATGGGAGGGGCTGTGTGGGACCCCAGGCCTCCACGGGGTGAGGGGCTGGCCCCAGGCCTCTGCAAGGGGGCAGGATCAGGCTTGGAGGTCAGGGGGGAACCACCTCCCACCACTAACCGGTAGCATGGAGCAGGCTTGGGCCGGGTCGCTCCACTTACTGCTGCCAGTAAGTGCAGGCCTGACCCTGCTGCAGTCCTCAGGAGAGTGGGAGGCGGGGCTGTGGCAGAGCAGGGGCAGGAAGAGGCAGGGTGGAGCAGGGGCTGGAGCAGCTGCGTAGGGCACCAGGAAATTTAGTGCCCCAAAGTTACTGGTGCCCTACACAGCTGTGTACTTTGCGTATGGCTAGGGACAGCCCTGCCCCTACCTGCATCCAGCCCTTCCCCCAAACAGTGGTTGCTACTCTGTGCTGGGCTCATCTGTTAGTCCCGACTGGGCTGGGGATGGATGAGGAATGCCAAGCCAGACCCACCTCCATAAACCTCCCCCAGCTCCGCGCGCGCACACACACACCGTTTCCTTCCTGCCCTCATCATTCCTCAGGCACGAGGAGAGGGGTCACTATACAGGGAGGTGCTCCCCCATCTGCCCAACCCCCATGCATCCGGACCCCCGCCATACCCAGACCCTACACCGAGCCCCTCTCCCCCTACACCCAGACCATCCCCCTGCAT
Organism: Mauremys reevesii; assembly: GCF_016161935.1. NCBI lineage: Eukaryota > Metazoa > Chordata > Testudines > Geoemydidae > Mauremys > Mauremys reevesii. The sequence continues at coordinate 59,057,773 of NC_052631.1, read as the reverse complement.
CCAGACCACCTCCTGCTGCACTCCCCCACACTTGAACCCCCACCCTGACAAACCCCACACCCTATGCACCTGGAACAGCCCACAAGCTCCCTTCACACACACCCACCCATTGAAGCAAGCAACTGCCCTTTGCTTCCAGATAGCTGGACAAAGAGTTTCCCTTTCTTTACTTCTATCTGATGAACTAGTTTTAAGCAAAATCAGTACTTTAGTAAGATATAAAATCCTTTGTTATGCCTGAAATCTTTAGAAACAAATTTTTTAAAGTATCAGAGGGGTAGCCATGTTAGTCTGGATCTGTAAAAAGCAACAGAGAGTCCTGTGGCACCTTTAAGACTAACAGATGTATTGGAGCTTAAGCTTTCGTGGGTGAATACCCACTTCGTCAGATGCATGTTGCATCTGACAAAGTGGGTATTCACCCACGAAAGCTTATGCTCCAAAACATCTGTTAGCCTTAAAGGTGCCACAGGACTCTCTGATATTTTTAAAGTTGGTGAAATTTCATAAACATGTGTATTGTTATGGAGATCACACACAGTAAATTAGTGTTCCCTTTTTCTAAAAGCAATGAACATTTTTATGAACACACTAAACCTCTGTGACTGATTAATTTAAAATAATGTCTGTTTCAGTGAGTTAAATATGTAGTAATCTGGAATGATTACTTTATGAAGGCGTAAGAATACATTTAAAACATAAAATCAGCTTAGAAATACTGATTAAGAAAATGCAAAATAGAGAAGAGCTGCATAATGTATTCCATAATATTTAATGCTGTATTCAGCAAGACAGCTGACTCACCCTTACTACAAAGTTTTTGCAAATAAATGTCTGACAAACTTCAGGACATATAAAAAAACCTGTGACTGACATTTCCCCCCCAAGTTTAGCGCTTTTAATTAGGTACCTTCTGCACGTCCATTCTGCGTGAGGGAGAGGGTACAGGGGTCTCTGCGGGGAACGGTGACTCTCTGCCACCGTGAGGCAGGCCAGGCATCTTGTTATTCTTTCTACTTTGTCCCTCCACCCCCGCCCCCGCCAGGCTGCAAGCTCACACGGCTGTTGGGCATAGGGGCACCAGTTTAATAATACTGCATAGGGCCCATAAATCCTAAGGATGGCCCTGGGGGCACCAAAAAGCAGTGCCCTGGCTTGGCAGGGAGGAGCCGCCTTCCAGAGGCACCAGAGAGCCAGAGCGTCAGCTTGCGGGAGCGGTAAGCACCAGCCATGGAGGAGCCGGCGCAGTGCAGGGAGGCAGGAGCCCTGCAAAGGCAGCAGCGGTGCCGCTAGTGGGGAGCAGCTGCGCCTCCCGCCCCTCCTGCCCAGGCTGTGGCCTGGCACCCCCCAGGGGGCTCCTGCAGGCTGCAGCAGATGTATCTGGGCAGAGGCCCCCATCTGCCCCCCAGCTCCCCCCCTCCACGCTCAGGCTCTGCAGCTCCTGGGCATGTGAGCTGCCGCCAGGGCGCAGGACCCTGAGCCTGCTCCAGGAGGAGCAGTGGCTCACACTTCTGGGAGCCGCAGAGCCCAAGTGTGGCAAGGGGGAAACCAGGGGGGCGCACGGGGCCTCTGCCTGCATGCATCTGCTGCAGGAGCCCCCAGAAGGCAGCTCCTCCCTGCCAAGCTGCTACAGAGGCCCAAGGCCCGGCAAAGCCAGTGAATGGACTCGGGGAGGGGGCTGCCGGGGTGGGGAGGGCTCACGGGGGGGGGGGGCTGTGCATCCTCCAGGAGAGTTCAGGGGGCAGGAAGGGGGGAACCTGGTCTGGGGAGCAGCCCCTGGGCATGGCTGGCCCCTGGGGGTCTATAAAGGCTTGTTGGGATTTGCCCCTCAATGAACCACAAGGTGGAAGTTTCGCCTAGGGCGCAAAATATCCTTGCACCAGCCCTGCCCATGCCCAGAAAGCAGGACCCAGAGCCAGCTCCAGGCACCAGCCGAGCAAGCTCGTGCTTGGGGGCAGCAGATTCCAAGGGACGGCATTCCCTCCAATCCTTCTTTTTTTTGATTCACCGCTTTGGCCCTCCCGCAGGTTTTTTTCTTTTTGGTTCACTGCTCCAGCCGCCCTGTAGGGGGCAGCAGTGCAGAGGAGGGGAGTGCCCTGCCGGGAGTGGTGCCAGGTCTGTAGCAAGCCCAGCAGGGCAGCCCGCGTCCTTTCCTGCCCGCCGACCAGAGCGTCACAGAGTCCTCCTGGCAGGCTGCATGGCAAGCTCCTTGCTGAAGGAAGCCCTGGCCGCCCCCCTTCTCTCCCCCTCTTCCCCCCCCCCCCCCCCCCGCTAGCCAGGGCACGCACTCCGCTGCTCAGGGCGTCTGCAGGGCCGGGAGTCCTCCTGCACCCGCGCTCCGGCCACCACGCAGAGTTTTTTTTGTTTGTTTTTTGCTTGGAGTGGCAAAAAAGCCTGAGCCGGCCCTCACAGGACCTGCCCACCCCCTCCACCCCACACAGCTGGGAGCCTGGTTGCTCCCTCTGCCCCCATAAATAGCTGCCCTCTGTGAGCAGAGCCCTCCTTCCCATGTGAGTAACAGGGCACTTCCTCAGCCTCCAAGGACCAGGCTGAATCTCACACCCCACATGTAGCTGGGAGTACCAGGGCGGACACCTTCACTAGCCAGTTTAGTGTCTCCTGCTTCTTCTCTACCACAGCCCAAGGGCTCGGTCAGGTTTGGACTCAGGTGCCCAGCCTGTGCCATAACATCCCCACAGCCGGCTTTACATTTTACTCAGCCCCCTCCCCTACCTCCAGAATGTTTCTGCCCACTGCCTATGGCAAAACCTCCACTGGTGTAAAACTCGTGGGCAAATTGAGAGTTGATGACCCTGTGAGACAGACAGTCCACAGCTCTCGGGCAGAGCCTCGGAGCTGGCCACAGAAAGAACACATGAGCTGGAGTCTCCATAAGCGGGGAGCCCCATGCTGTTGTCTTCACTCTTACTCTGGGTGCGATACTACACAACGCGTCCAATCCTGAGCCTGTTGATGTCAGTGACAAAACTACCACCAGTGCAATAGCGGGCAGGCAGCCATTGCTCTGCAGACCCCTCCCCTCTTTGAGGTGATAAAGTGAGGTCTGATGGCAGGGCAAAAAGGAAACAGAAACCAACCAGAAGCCCATTTAGTGTCTAAGGCACTTGCAACATGACAGGGCACTAGGTTAGGAGTTTGAAGCTGATGGGCCCAAATCCTGACTGTTGCTGATGTCCTGTGCAACCTTCAGCAAGTCACTGCCCCTCGCTGTGTCTCAGTTTCCCCACCTGTAACACAGGGTGATAAACTCACCTACTTTACAGGGACGTTCTGAGGATGAATTAGCTCCTGTTTGCATGGCACTCTGACATCTAAAGTGCTAAATATTCCCATTTCAATCATCACAGGTGGGGGAAGGACTCCGGGGAGGCACTTTGGTTATTAATTATATCATTTTATTCTTCCTGGTGTCCCTTTTGGTGTGGTTCTCATCTCTCTGCTGGGATTTTACCAGCTGAATTCTAAAATCTTCAGCACCCCCCAGTGTGTGGGGCCATCGTACCAGTCTCTATTCAAGTGCTAAAAGGGAAGGCTGAAACTTCCCAGGCAGTCTAGGGGCTTTAGAGACATAACATCCAGTTACTGAAACATGTCCAAATCCCTCAGGCTGCCTTGCAGATCTCAGCACCAAGTTACTGTTCTGAAGTGGATTCCTGATCTCACACTCCCTTTCTGCTCCTCAACGCTGGTTCCCCATTAATGCAACAACCCATCTCCCACCCTCCCAGGGCCTCCCAAAAGGGGTTGGCTCGAGTCCAGGGCCATTGCACTGACCTCATTCCCACATTATTTGCCAGCAGCCGCTGTCCCCTCTCCAAGCCTGGCCCATTGCTTCCACTGCATAGGTGCTGCTCAGACTGCCAGGCTCACCTATCCTTTTAACCAAGCATCCCCCGAGATACTGCTGCCATCCTGGTGGGTGTATTAGGCACATAGTGACAGGTTTCAGAGTAGCAGCCATGTTAGTCTGTATCCGCAAAAAGAACAGGAGGACTTGTGGCACCTTCAAGACTAACAAATTGCTCAAATAAATTTGTTCGTCTCTAAGGTGCCACAAGTACTCCTAGCCACATACTGACATGCTCACGCAGTTTTCCTTGTGACCATTGGGTGGGGCCAAGACCATGAAATGTGTCCTCAGCTCAACAGCTTCTTCTACATCCCAGCATTTGTGGGTCTGTGCCTAGACAGTAGGGTGATTGGTGCTAAATGTGGGGTACATGTACAAAGCATGGGCAGTAGGGTTTGGATGCATCTTCATTGCAGAGCTAACTCAAGCTACTTATGCCTCTCTCCCAGAGAGGGGGGAATTCACCCCTCTGCTCAGTGCTGGGCTCCCCTGAAAAATCCAGCCCCAAGGCATACCCTGGCTCACATCCTCCACAAGGAGGCACTAGCAGCCCTGCCTAGTCAATTCCCCACAGAGCTGCTAGAGCTTTGGAGCAGCTTGTTTGGCCCATTGTTTTTAATTGGCATTACCAGCACAGCAGGGATGTTACTGAGCATTGCTGTCACTGCAGGCTCCCTCCTGCCAGCAGATTCCTCCCCACTGACTAGGGCAGCAGAGCACCATACAGGCAGGGGTTTAGCCCTACACCCTGGGGAGAGGCACATGCTGGGCACCCCAGCCTGTGTTACCACGGCCCTAACCCCTCCCAGATCAGATTTCATACTCACAGCTGTAACACAGCCACAGCTGGCTGCATCACACAAGCTGAGGTCAGGAGCAGGCCCAAAACACCACCAGCAGACCCTGCTCTTGGAGAATCAGGCACCTGCCCGTTCCAGCCACCAGAACAGGGGAGCTCTAACAGCAGCTCTAGCAGCGTGACAAGGGTTGCCAGGCATCTGGGTTTTGACCAGAATGCCCAGTCAAAAAGGGAGCCTGGCAACTCAATTTTCTGGTGCAAGTGCTGGAGGAACCAACTAGGGGAAAAGCTCTTCTTGACCTGCTGCTCACAAATAGGGAAGAAATAGTAGAGGAAGCAATAGTGGATGGGAACCTGGGAGGCAGTGACCATGAGATGGTCAAGTTCAGGATCCTGACACAAGGAAGAAAGGAGAGCAGTTGAACAGAGACCCTGGACTTCAGAAAAGCAGACTTTGACTCCCTCAGGGAACTGATGGGCAAGGTCCCCTGGGAGAATAACATGACGGGGAAAGGAGTCGAGGGAAGCTGGCTGTACTTTAAAGAAACCTTATTGAGGTTGCAGGAACAAACCATCCCGATGTGTAGGAAGAAAAGTAAATATGGCAGGCGACCAGCTTGGCTCAACAGTGAAATCCTTGCTCATCTTAAACACAAAAAAACAGCTTATAAGAAGTGGAAGATTGGACAAATAACCAGGGAGGAGTATAAAAATATTGCTCAGGCATGCAGGAGTGAAATTAGGAAGGCCAAATCATGCTTGGAGTTGCAGCTAGCTGGAGATGTTAGGAGTAACAAGAAGGGTTTCTTCAGATATGTTAGCAACAAGAAGAAAGTCAAGGAAAGTGTGGGCCCCTTGCTGAATGAGGGAGGGAACCTAGTGACAGAGGATGTGGAGAAAGCTAGTGTACTCAATGCTTTTTTTGCCTCTGTCTTCACAGACAAGGTCAGCTCCCAGACAGCTGCACTCTGCAGCACGGTATGGGGAGGAGGTGACCAGCTCTCTGTGGGGAAAGAAGTAGTTCGGGACTATTTAGAAAAGCTGGACGAGCACAAGTCCATGGGGCCAGATGCGCTGCATCCGAGGGTGCTAAAGGAGTTGGCCGATGAGATTGCAGAGCCATTGGCCATTATCTTTGAAAAATCATGGCAATCGGGGAAGGTCCCGGATGACTGGAAAAAGGCTAATGTAGTGCCCATCTTTAAAAAAGGGAAGAAGGAAGATCCAGGGAACTACAGGCCAGTCAGTCTCACCTCAGTCCCTGGAAAAATCATGGAACAGGTCCTCAAGGAATCAATTCTGAACCACTTAAAGGAGGAAAGTGATCAGGAACAGTCAGCATGGATTCACCAAGGGCAAGTCATGCCTGACTAACCTAATTGCCTTCTATGATGAGATAACCGGCTCTGTGGATGAGGGGAAAGCAGTGGATGTGCTATTTCTGGACTTTAGCAAAGCTTTTGATACAGTCTCCCACAGTATTCTTGCCAGCAAGTTAAAGAAGTCTGGGCTGGATGAATGGACGGTAAGGTGGATAGAAAACTGGCTAGATGGTCGGGCTCAACGGGTAGTGATCAATGGTTCCATGTCTAGTTGGCAGCCGGTATCAAGTGGGGTGCCCCAAGGGTTGGTGCTGGGGCCGGTTTTGTTCAATATCTTCATTAACGATCTGGAGGATGGTGTGGACTGCACCCTTAGCAAGTTTGCAGATGACACTAAACTGGGAGGAGTGGTTGATACACTGGAGGGTAGGGATAGGATACAGAGGGACCTAGACAAATTAGAGGATTGGGCCAAAAGAAATATGATGAGGTTCAACAAGGACAAGTGCAGAGTCCTGCACTTAGGACGGAAGAATCCCATGCACTGCTACAGACTAGGGACCGAATGGCTGGGCAGCAGTTCTGCAGAAAAGGACCTAGGGGTTACGGTGGATGAAAAGCTGAATATGAGTCAACAGTGTGCCCTTGTTGCCAAGAAGGCTAATGGCATTTTGGGTTGTATAAGTAGGGGCATTTCCAGCAGATCGAGGGAAGTGATCATTCCCCTCTATTCAGCACTGGTGAGGCCTCATCTGGAGTACTGTGTCCAGTTTTGGGCCCCACACTACAAGAAGGATGTGGATAAATTGGAGAGAGTCCAGCGGAGGGCAACAAAAATGATTAGGGGGCTGGAACACATGACTTATGAGGAGAGGCTGAGGGAACTGGGATTGTTTAGCCTGCAGAAGAGAAGAATGAGGGGGGATTTGATAGCTGCTTTCAACTACCTGAAAGGGGGTTCCAAAGAGGATGGATCTAGACTGTTCTCAGTGGTAGAAGATGACAGAACAAGGAGTAATGGTCTCAAGTTGCAGAGGGGGAGATTCTATGAACTCCAGTCAGCACTGCTGAGTGAGCTGTTAAAAATCCAGTTGGCTGCACAGTCCAGTTAGCTGCCTTGGCTCCCAGAAATGGTGGCATATCCCCCCTCTGGCTCCTAGGTTCAGGGACAGCCAAGGGGCTCCATGCACTAGCCCTACGCCAAGCACCAGCTCCACAGCTCCCAGTGGCCGGGAACAACAGCCCATGAGAACTGCATGAGTGCCTACAGATGGGGCTGCACCTCCACCTAGGAGCTGGAGAAGAGACATGCCACCAGTTCTGGGAGGCACCTGAGGTAAGCACCCTCTGGAGCCTGCACCCCACCCCTCCTCCTCCCCCCATGCCCCAACTCTCTGCCCCAGTCCTGAACTCCCTCCTGCACCTAAATTCCCTCCCAGAGCCCCTGTTCTGCATGCCTCTTGCACTCCAAACCCCTCAGCCCCAGCCAAGAGACCCCTCCCATACTCCAAACCCCTCAGCCCCAGACCCTCATGAGCCTGCACCCCCCGCCTGAGCCCTGACCCTCCACACACACCTCAACCACCTGCCCCATCCCACAGCTCCGAACTCCTTATTTCTGGCCACACCCTGCATCCTACACCTCCAGCAGGGAGTCCCCTCCCACACTCCTGCTGCCCCCAAACCCTTCATCCTTGTCCCCACTCCCAAGCCCACATCCCCAGCTGGACCTTCACCCTAACCCCCTGCCCCAGTCTGGTGAAAATGAGCGAGTGAGGGTGGTTGAGAGTTAGCAACAGAGGAAGCGGAGATGGAGGGAGCGGGGGCAGGGCCTTGGCGAAAGGGTGGGACAGGGAGCAGGGCAAGCATGTCCGGTTTTCTGCAATCAGAAAGTTGGCAACCCCAGGGACAACTGTAAATCAGCACAAGAGGTGATAGGAGCCAGGCCCCACCAGCCTTGTGGGCAGGCCGATTCCTTCTACAGGTTTTACTGAAAAGACACAGGAGCAGCCCCACGCTGTTGCAGAAACAGATCCTCCCCCCCTCCCCCCACCTTGTCCCAGCACCCCCAGCTGTGCAGGTACTGTGCTTAGCCCCTGGCGGTCTCCTCTGTAAAGCGAGTCACTGGCCCCCTGCAGGGGTGGGAGACACAGCTTTGGTCCCTGGGAGCTGTGTGACAGACCCCGTTGAGGCAGCCCTTCCCAGGGCACAGTAGGGGTGTACATATTGCGTGAGCTTCCATTCCTCTGTCTTCACCTTCCGCCCTGCTACATTCTCCTGGCAGTCCACCTTGTTCTCCAGCACCAGTTTGGGATTTAGTCCCCAGGGCACCATTCCCCCCTCCAGCATCAGCCATCCATCCAGCAGGAGACGCTGGCCCTCCACAGCAAGGTGCAACCCCACCGGGCGCTAGGTCACACAGTTCAGAGAAGCTCACAGAGTACCAGCCGCTCTGTAGTTTCTCCGGCTGCACCGAACTGTCCTGAACGGCACAAATGCAGCCTTGTAGAGGGGGACTCAGCTGTAGTAGGAACAAGGCCCAGAGGCCTCTCAGTTGGCTGGAGGGCCAGGTCCATCATGCCAGCCAGCCCTTGGCAGCTGTCCTGTTTAAGTCCTCTGCCAGGATTGTCTGTGGTCAAGGTCAGTCTGGCATCAGCGGCTGGAAGGGAAATCTGCAGCAAAGTCAAACTCGTTCTGGCCCAGCCACAGCTCTGGGAGCTCATTAGCTCTATCCAGGCCCAGTTCCACCACCAGAGACATCAGCACCTCCTCGTCCACTGGATCAGAATCAATAATGCCAGGGCTGTGGGCGCCAGCAGGGGGAGCTAGTGCCCCTTGGCCCAGGGGCTGGGCTCCAAAGCCCCAGCTCTGGATGGACCCAGTCTCCGCCGGGTGCCCTGAGACCCCCATGGCATGGTACTGGCTGTTGAGTTTCTGCAGCTGCATGCTGGCCAGCAGGTGAGGGGCCGTTGGCAGGGCGAAGGAGGGCTGCTTTGAGGGTGGGGGGGCCGCAGAGGGGGCCATCATGCCCGCACTGGTGATGTGGGGTCCCGTGCTGGCCTTGCTGATGTTCATGCCCACCCCGGGGTAGTGCAGGATGGCCACTACTTTGCGGTCCTTCATGCCCAGGCTGGGATAAACCAGAGAGCTCATCTCCTGCTGGGTCCTGGAAGAGAAACAGGAGTTCTCACTACAAGAGCCACACCCCAGTGCCCCTCCCCCCTGATCCTGCCAGCCCCTCTGCTATAGGAGAACACCACAGACAAGCACCACGCCCTGGGCTGCCCTGCAGCCTGCATTCCCACAGGGAAGCCTCACTCAGGGCTCAGCCTGAATCGGGAGCTGAGGGCCACCCCACTGCCAGTGAAGTGCCAGCCCATGAAGGGAATGATGAGAGCACCTCCAGAACAAGTTCGTGTGAGCAGCTCAGGAAGAGCCAGCTGGCAGAGGCTGTTGGATCACCAGCCTGCCAGGCTTGGTGCCCATGGCATTCCCCAGGCTATTTCAGTGGCATTCAGGATTTGCCATCCCCTCCTGCAGACCAGGGCCATTCCACCCTGGGTCAAGGATCAGCACCAGGCCCTGCATCGCTGGAGACCCCCGTGCAGGGAGCCAGCACAAGCAGAGGGACTGTGCCTGGTGAGCAGATCTCACCGTAACTCCGAATGCAGCCATCCTGGGTTCCACCACCTCTTGGGAGACAAACCCTGCTGTGCCCACACATGCTGTATTCCAGTCCCATCCCAGCCAGCTGCTGGCATGGGTGTATTCCATTTCATCCCAGCTCCCCACCCCAATCTCCTGCCTGCAGCCCTGCCCCTTCCTTCAGGCTTGGATGCTGGGGCAGTCAGTGTTTCTTGCAGAGTTTAGTGCTAGCTAAAGCCACTGAGCTGCTGCCCCTGGAGACTGGAGTTCTTTAACCACAGAACTGGTACAACGGCAGGGCAAGCGCCCAGCCACCCGCCATCCCTGCCAGCCTGCATTCAGGTTGGCCTTGGGGAGAGGCCAGGAGGGAGTTCACAAGCCACGGCAACCTGGGCTGAGACTGGCAACCAGAGTTCTGGATGATGCATGTCATGACATGGATTTGATTATGGGTGTGTCCCCTAGGACAGAACGTGCAGCAGCAGTCAAAAAAGCTAAGAGTGTTCACAACCCTTAGGAAAGGGATAGATAATAAGACAGTAAATATCACAACACCGTAATATAAATCCATGGTATACCCACACCTTGAATACTGCGTGCAGGTCTGGTCACCCCATCTCAAAAAAGACCTATTGGGATTGGAAAAGGTACAGAGAAGGGCACCAAAAATGATCAGGGGTATGGAACAGCTTCTATATGAGGAGAGATTAAAGAGACTGGGACTGTTCAGCTTGGAAAAGAGACAACTAAGGCAGGGTATGAGAGGGGTCTATAAAATCATGAGTGCTGTGGAGAAAGTGAATAAGGAAGTGTTATTTACCCCTTTACATAACACAAGAACCCAGAGTCATCCAGTGGAATTAATAGACAGGTTTAAAACGTAAGGAAGTATTTGTTGACACAACACACAGTCAACCTGTGGAACTCACTGTCATAGGATGTTGTGAAGGCCAAAACTATAACTGGATAAAAAAAACCAAACAAACAAAAAAAAAAAACCAACACACAAAACCTACATAAGTTCCTGGACGATAGGTCCATCAATGGCTATTAGCCATGATGGCCAAGGATGCAACCCCCATGCTCTGGGTGTCCATAGGCCTCTGACCGCCAGATGCTGGTACTAGACGACAAGGGATAGATCAACCGGTAATTGCTTCCCCAATCAGCCTGGGGTGGCCCCACCCATGATCCATTCCCAGACCCCCTTCTGCCTGCTTCCAGTTCCCTTCCAGCTCTTCCATGGCAGAGAGGTTGGTGCTGATGCATTCATCTGGCAAGGCTGCACTATTCAGCAATGGCCATGGCAGAGACTCCGTCCCACAGCTCAGGAAGCATCTTGAGCTTCTGTCTGATTGCCTAAGTGGAGCTCATCCCGCCAGGAGGGTCAGAGTCCTTAGACTGGAAGGGAGCGCTTTGCTGGCTACAGCCAGACTGACAACTGAAAGACAGCAAGGCTCTTTGATCATGATCCAGGGTGGAGGTGCCCTGTCAATGGGCAGCTCCTAATACAGGCCACAATCCCAAATCCCTTCCTCAGAACCCCAACCCCAAGGAGCATCGCTCAGCTTGCAGACCCACAGGAGCAACCCACACTGCAGGGCCCAGCCAGGTCTTACCACCCTCTCACCCTACACACATGCACCTGCAGCAGAGGCCTGGCAGGGCAGTGCTGACAGCAAGAGCAGCAGCAACTGGATTTGCAAGAGGTCAGAGCTGCCAGTTCACAGGCTCCAGCCTTGTTGGTTGTGTTTCACAGCCAGGTTGTGTTAGACTGTCTCCAGGCTGCTGGGTGCCCCCCCAAGGGCCCCACACCCTCTGCCTCTGGCGGCTTGGAGGGAAGCAGACACCAGGAGCAGGCCAAGGGGAAGGGTGGCCCTTACCCAGGCCTCAGCACACAGACATGGCTGGCCACTAGAGGGCAGAGCACAGCATACTACCTGGCGACAGGTGCTGCTGGAGTAGCAGAGCTGAGCCCAGAGAGAGTGGGCTCTCCCCATGGTTAGTGCTGCTCAGTCCTGGGCTAGCTCTGGCTGGGGAGCTTTAGCCAGAAGCAAGGGGACAGCATGCAGGCACTTCTCAGGGAGCAGGGGTTTCAAAGGCAACACAGCTGCTGAGCCAGCAGGGTCCAGTGACAAGGGTACTGGATAAAGACACCTGGGCTCTACTCCCAGCTCTGCCACTGATCATCTACACAACCATGGGTGAGTCACTTCATCTTTTTGTTCCCGTATCCCCTCCCCCCACTTTGTAGGATTAGATTGAGAACTCTGGGCAGTGATGCTGGCTCTGTGCTGTGCCCAGTACACTGCTCCGTCTCCCATCCCCCTAATTGGGGCATCTAGCCAGAGAGCTGGCACTCTGGGCAGGTGGCCCAGCTCAATGCATTTGGGTCTGGTACCGCCGCTGGATCCTCAGCCTTTGTGCTAAGACAGGCACCCCTGAGCCCTGGGCATGCCTCCCCTCTCTGCCCAGCAGGGAGAACGTGCTAAGCAGAGTGTCAGCAACAGTCTTCTTCCAGCCTGTGGTAGCCCCCAACTATCTTCCAGCCCCAACAGCTCTTCAGATTCCTCTTTGCCACTAAGGAGCATTCGGCTCCACACTGCCCAAGAGCACCCTGGGCAGAGAACAGACCTGTCCTTGGAATGCATCCTCTAATTTCCCTGTAAGGCTCCCCCTCCCCATTTGCTTGGATCTAGTTGGGTTCCCCTCCCCCATTTAGCAATATGGGAAGGGTCTGGCACAATTACCCATTTGCAATCCCCACCTCCCCCAGTGAAATGGGACCCTCAGATTGAGTGGCCTCTTCTCATCTCTAATTGCACCAGTTCTCCGGCAGAAGTTTTGTGCTGGATGGCTGCAGCGTGCAGCAGAATCCCAGTCACTAACAGCCATCAGCATCTTGAGAGGCACATACTCACATGGCCACCCGACCAGCCAACAAGTGCCACGCCAAAGGGGATTGACCAAATAGGAGTCAATGCACAAGGGGAGATGCCTGCAGGTCCCAAACCAGGGAGGGACTGACATGATCTGGATTGTGCCTTTTCAGGGTTGCTAGAAACATGCCTACCAGGAGCTGATTCCTGCTCCATGACCTCTAGAGGCAATGGTAATACAAAACAATGATTTGGCAGCCACAGCCAGAGGGCTGGGATCTGCCCCCCTTGGAAAAGGGCATCCCAGGGCACTGCAATGCACTTAACCCACACAAACAGGACCACCCCTTCCCTGAAGCAAAGCCCTTGCAGCTAGCAGAGGAATACAATACCACTCTGCATTGAGAGCTTCATTTCAGCAGGGGTTTAAGCTTTACAGCTTGATGGTCATCACCACTTAAAATGTTAAGTCCATTAATGTAGCAGTGCTGCTGGCCCACTCGGTCCACAGCACACACTCCTCAGGGCAGAGCAGAGGCAGGAAAAGGGGACAGCTTCAGATCTAGTTAAGCCCCCAAATAACATTTTCCTTAGAGGGAGGTCGATCTCCACCCTTCTCAGGAAGGACCTTGTTTCACTGTTGGTAGAAGATGCTGGAACTGTACAAGTGTTGTGGGTAGTTAAATAACGCTTCCTCCAGGAACGCTGCAGCATTGGGGGGGGAGGGGGGGAGAGGGAAATGGAACAGATGGCCCGTGGGCTGTTAAACTTACTTGAGTTTCAGTTTGAATTCTAGGGGCCCAGAAAACCCATCCCCCACCCAGAGGAAATGGATGGAAAGGTGGGTCCTTAGAAGGTGCTAGCCAACATGTGCTAACACCTCCCAAAGCTCTGTAGACAGGGCAGTGCAGGGGAATGTAACTGTTTTAGCCTCTCTGCAGTGTTTGGATGGGAGTTAGCAGTGGGAGGAGCCAGGAAGAGCTCAGTCCTTTCCCACCATTTTGCTAAAGTGCTGTCATGCCCACACTGCTCACCAACAGCAGGCACAGAACAGGCCCTCCTACTCCAGGAGCACAAGCAAGAGGAGAGTTGCTATTAGCTGTACAGGGTCTAGTACACACAGCTGGGCCATTCTGAGTGCCTCCAGTAGAGGACAGTGGTGACACCCATGACACAGGAAGACAGGTATAATCACCCCACACTTCTCTCTGCCAAGCCAGCCATGGTTGTTCTAGGAAGGGTCTCTTGTAACCAGCCTAAATACAAGGAGGTGTCTGACAGCACCTCTGAAGAGCCCCTCTCCACAGTACCTAAGTGGTGTTGGAAGCCAAGGCTAGAGCAGCTTCAGACCATGGGATGATTACAGCAGACTGAGGTGAAAGAGGCAGTACAGTGTAGTGGTTAGAGCACAAGACCAGCCAGGCAATGGGATCACTTTTAGCTGATGGGGCACTTGTGCCTAGCGCTGCTACTGACTTGCCTGGATGAGCCATTCCACTTTCTGTGCCTCAGTTTACCCACTTGGGAAAGGCAATACCCATTTTCCTACCTCACAGGAGGCTGCTCACTAAGCACTCACAGACGGGGGAGTGCAGGGTTCACACTGGATTATCAGGTGGTGGCAATCCAGTGTGTCACTTGCATGCGCAATGACAGTTAATGGTGGGGGAGGGGCATATACCCAGATCTGGGACCCCAATAACTGCCAAGCGCACAGATGGCTCTACCACCAGGCCAGGATGGAAAGCGCTCCCCCAGTGCCCCCTGCCTGCGGGGCCAGGGAGACCCGGGATCTCCCAGAGCCGGCGCCTCCCCCTCCCTCCTTTCAGCCCCAAACTGATTCACAAGCCAGCCGCGTTCGGGGCCGTCAGCAGTCCCAGCCATAGCCCCGAGCGCACCTCGGCCCCGTGCCCCACAGACCGCAGAACTCTCCCCCCCCCTCCCTCCCTCCCTCGACTGGGAGGCACCCGACGGCCGCCCCCTTTGTCCTCGCCCGAGCCCGGCTAAGCGGCTCCCCGGGACCCTGCTGCGGGCCCGATCCGGGAGCGGGAGGTTCGAGCATTGGGCCCAAGGTCCGCCCACCACGTGCTGGGACGGCGCGGGGGGCTCGAGCCCCGGCACTGCAGCGGGGAGGCCCGCAGGACCGGCCGGCAGCGCGGCCGTGATGTGAACTGGGGGACACTGCAGAAGCCTGGGGGTGCCCCGAATTTCTGCCCCCGGCTCGCACCCGCCTGAGGCCGGCCGGCGCGGGCAGACAGAGAAAGTTTCACAAGTTACTGCGCCGCCCGGCTGCCGACCTGTCCTGACCTGCCCGGGGCGGGAGCCCAGCGCTCACTACACCCCTGCAGTGGCCAGCTGGGGGGCTGGAGCGTCCCCCGCTCTCACCTCTCGGCAGCTCCCCGGCCGACTCAGACGCGTCCCCACCGGCACACCCCGCTCCCCATGGGGCGGCTGCTCCGCAGTGACTTCACAGCTCGCCGGAACCTGCAGCGGTGCCCGCGGTCCCCCTGCTAAACGGGCAGCCCCCGCCGGAGCCTCCGCAGCCAGGCCCCCAGCCTGGGCCAACTAGCGCGCCGTTCTGCCCTGCTGCGGACATGGGCTGCGCTACGTGCTGCGCTGTCCCTCTTTATACCCGCTGCGATCGCTACTAGCACATGGCCTGGCTCTCCGAGCCCGTCCCAAAACGTGGACGGGAGTTATGGGAGTGGGAGGCGACTCCCGCCAGGTCCCGTTAGGACCCTGTGATTGGGCCAGGGAACAATTCCCAGTATGTAGGCAGGGTTAAGCCAGTCTCTGTTAGGGGTTCGGATGAGACCTTTGCTGGGCGGGGAGATGATCCACCAGATGCTTTGGTGAGGTTCTTGCCTTTCTGTGAAGCCCAGGCGGACCTTGGCTCTGAGCCATGCTGGCAATTCCTGTGTTCCTCTCCAACCAGGCACAGAGCAGCTCTGCCAGGATCTTCCAGAGCCTGGCCCTGCAGCAGGACCTGCAGCAGTGCTATGAAATGGAGAGGTGTGAGAGGAGGGGCTCAGACAGGGTTCCTGCTCTGTTGTGTGTGGCATTCAGTACACCAGGAGAGGAAGCCCAGGCCTGCCATCAGTGGCACATGCATTCAACTCAACCTGAAGCTGCGCAGGCTTCTGCACACTTCTCACTCACCCTGATGCAGGGTAGTGGGGCACATAATAGTGCTGCCAGCTCTCCTCGTATTATCAGTCACACAGGATTTGTTTTTTCTTAAAGTCCCAGCTCTTGGAGTCATGTGAACATGCCAGAATCAAACCAGTTTGCCTTTTTTTTGTAAAGTAAGTTTCTAGCTCTAAGCTCAGACACCAGAAGGCAAATGCAAAGAACCCAACATTGACTGTTTAACATCTCATGATTTTAAAGCCAAACTCTGACTTTGGGAGCCTGACTCATGGGTTTTGAATGATTGGGGTTGGCAATGCTGAACATGCTCTTACATCTCTCCTCCCCACATCCACTCTTTTTAGCTATTTTAAAGGTGACCTTCAAAGGATGTTTACAAAATTGGGAGTATGGCCCTTTTAAATCTCCATACAATGTATAAAGAAAGCTAGAAAGTTTGTTTGTTTGAATTTTTGCTTTCCTTGTTTGTTTTTTGACTGTAGGGCTTGTCTATATGGGAAATTATTCTGGAATAGCTATTCCCAATTAACCATTCCTGGTCAATGCCAGAGGATTTAGCTAATTTGTAATATGGCATTCTTATGCCAGAATAAGTGTGTCTGCACATGAGTTAATCAGGAATAGCTAAATTGCTTTAAATTCACACCCTACCTTAATCCAGATTAATTTTCATGTGTTGACAAACCTTTAGAAATACAGTATCAGTAATGTAGTCTTGTCTTCCTTGTCTTTGCCAGAGAATCTCTGGGAAGTCTCTAAAGTGTTTATTGTGAGCATTTAATACCTTAGCTGAAGGACTGAAAACGCTGAATCTTTAACAAAGGCAAAAGTTCCTCAGCCACTGAAGTTAAAATAGGTGTTACCAAAAATCAAAGCATTTTAAAGACCCCCTCCCCTTCAATATCTCAACTTTCCCTTTTTGTCTCACCATAGTTTTCCAGCCGAGACAGGATCAGAATTTCTAATGTAAAAAAACAAAGGGGGGGGGGGAATAATTCTTTTTTTGGAGGGGAAAACCCCCACATTCAGGTCTCCCTTTTAGTTACAGACGCCCCTCCCCCCCCCAACTTATGCAATCATTCCATTCTGGAAAGCCTTGCGTAACTTGAATTTTACGTAAGTTGGAAACGTGTACCCGTACGTTACGCAAACATTTCCGCAGCTCGAAAATCCTATTTCTGGCTTATGGAACTTTTTCCGTAAGTGCAAATTTGTGCAAGTCAGGTCTTGCGTAACGCAGGGAGCATATGTACTGTAATTCCTCCACAGCAGTATTATTAACTCTGAGAGAACATCCCATAGAACTGGACAAAAGAGCCTGAAAGAGTTTTCAAAGCCCCTTATTGTGTAGTTTGGCTGAGATCTTCAAAAGGGCTCAGCACCAAAGTTGGGGCCAGATTGTCACCAGAGCTCAGCTGTGTTTGTGCAGCACCTGGTGCGATGGGTTCCTGGTCTGTGAGGCTGGGTTTTAGATACTGCAGGAATAAACAATAATTAGTGTTATTAATAAGAAATGGGTGAATGCAAGTGCTGAACAGGGTTGAAAATGTGGCCCTTGTTTACCTGGGGACATAGCCTCTGACCTGGCTCACTCCATGGGGAGCTGGTTATGGATTCAGGCAGTTGTGCCATGTCTTGGTGCCTCTGGCAATGTTGGTGCATAGCTGCACCCATCCTGTTGACCTTGACATAGACTCTCTCATTCCCTTCACTGTTCCTTGAGGACCCTCATTTACACCCCCCCCCCCAAAATCTCTGGGATGTCTACAGTAGCTCATGTGAATCACAGCAATTTCTCTGGTACCTCTGTGTGTCCATTTCCACAGGCTAGGACAGTGCCTCTGCAGACCTGGGACCAACTGTTGCTGCCTTCCAGCTGTTATTGGCCTCTTCTCAGAGGGGCTGGTTGTCTGGTGGGACATTGGTTTTGAATAGCTGCCATAGCACTCAGTTTGTTTCTTTTCCCTTTCACAGGCACTTAGAAATTGCTGGATTGGCTCAAATCCTGACCTGAGGTCCATCTAGTCTCTGACAGTGACCAGTGACACATAAGAACATAAGAAAGGCCATACCGGGTCAGACCAAAGGTCCATCTAGCCCAGTATCTGTCTACCGACAGTGGCCAATGCCAGGTGCCCCTGAGGGAGTGAACCTAACAGGCAATGATCAAGTGATCTCTCTCCTGCCATCCATCTCCATCCTCTGACGAACAGAGGCTAGAGACACCATTCTTACCCATCCTGGCTAATAGCCATTTATGGACTTAGCCACCATGAATTTATCCAGTCCCCTTTTAAACATTGTTATAGTCCTAGCCTTCACAACCTCCTCAGGTAAGGAGTTCCACAAGTTGACTGTGCGCTGCGTGAAGAAGAACTTCCTTTTATTTGTTTTAAACCTGCTGCCTATTAATTTCATTTGGTGACCCCTAGTTCTTGTATTATGGGAATAAGTAAATAACTTTTCCTTATCCACTTTCTCAACATCACTCATGATTTTATAGACCTCTATCATGTCCCCCCTTAGTCTTCTCTTTTCCAAACTGAAGAGTCCTAGCCTCTTTAATCTTTCCTCATATGGGACCCTCTCTAAACCCCTAATCATTTTAGTTGCTCTTTTCTGAACCTTTTCTAGTGCTAGAATATCTTTTTTGAGGTGAGGAGACCACATCTGTACACAGTATTCGAGATGTGGGCGTACCATGGATTTATATAAGGGCAATAATATATTCTCAGTCTTATTCTCTATCCCCTTTTTAATGATTCCTAACATCCTGTTTGCTTTTTTGACCGCCTCTGCACACTGCGTGACATCTTCAGAGAACTATCCACGATAACTCCAAGATCATTTTCCTGACTCGTTGTAGCTAAATTAGCCCCCATCATGTTGTATGTATAGTTGGGGTTATTTTTTCCAATGTGCATTACTTTACATTTATCCACATTAAATTTCATTTGCCATTTTGTTGCCCAATCACTTAGTTTTGTGAGATCTTTTTGAAGTTCTTCACAATCTGCTTTGGTCTTAACTATCTTGAGCAGTTTAGTATCATCTGCAAACTTTGCCACCTCACTGTTTACCCCTTTCTCCAGATCATTTATGAATAAATTGAATAGGATTGGTCCTAGGACTGACCCTTGGGGAACACCACTAGTTACCCCTCTCCATTCTGAGAATTTACCATTAATTCCTACCCTTTGTTCCCTGTCCTTTAACCAGTTCTCAATCCATGAAAGGACCTTTCCTTTTATCCCATGACAGCTTAATTTACATAAGAGCCTTTGGTGAGGGACCTTGTCAAAGGCTTTCTGGAAATCTAAGTACACTATGTCCACCGGATCCCCCTTGTCCACATGTTTGTTGACCCCTTCAAAGAACTCTAACAGATTAGTAAAATACGATTTCCCTTTACAGAAACCATGTTGACTATTGCTCAAGAGTTTATGTTTTTCTATGTGTCTGACAATTTTATTCTTTACTATTGTTTCAACTAATTTGCCCGGTACCGACGTTAGACTTACCAGTCTGTAATTGCCGGGATCACATTTGTAAAGGGCTGTGTGGACACTCCTCAAATGTCCATACCAGACCAGGGGCCAGCCTAGGATAAATTAAAGCATCTGCAGTCTGGAACACAGGTGTGGGGGTGTTCACAGTGGCCTTTATGAATGTGTGAACTCCCTTGAGTGGATTAGCAATCAGTTAACTCTAAGAAAGCATGAAACAAGGTTTGCTTTACATTTCTGTACAGCAGCTCTGGACTAACCCTGCAGTGAGCTGCAGGACCCAGGTTAAAGGCTGTAACTCTGCCATTGACACTGAGTCATATTGGCCACCCTAAATCAATGTCACCTGCAGTCCCTGCACCTGCAATGCTATCTGTCTTGCTGCTTTCCAAGCACAAGGACCCTCTTAGCTCTGGAGTACACCTGTGAAATATTATTTTTTCCATTGCTAGCCATTGTCTGTGCCCAGCCCTCCTCCCACGTTAAAGCATCAGACACCCGCAGCACTGCTGGGCCTTCCCTGTGGGGAGGTCACCTGCACGCAAGGATGATCTAAAGCGCCAAGTGATGGTGAACATGCCCCCTCCTTGCTAATCTGTTCCAATGGTTAAGTATCCTCACCCCACACTAATGTGTGCTTTAATTCGGGTTTCAACTTTGTGGACTTCAACTTCCAGGCACTGGATTTTATGATGCTTTTGTCTGCTAGAGTAAAGAGCCCTCCAATAGCTGATGCTTTGCTGGCTGAGAAATACCTCAAGCAGGGGGGTCAGTTCATGAGCCTCACGCTGCCGTGTTTCCTAGAGATGGATCAACGTGCTACAGGCTGGATCCTCAGCTAAGGTAAGTCATTGTAACCCCATTGCCTTCAATAGAGCTGTGCCAATGCATGCCAGTTGAGGATTTGGCCCTGTATTATTATTTATTGTGCTCATCCCTGTAAAATGGGGATAAGGCACTGAGCTCCTCCGTGAAGTACTTTGAGATCTACTGGTGAAAAATGCTAGCTATGAGCTAGAGATTATGTTTCTCCTTACACATCTCAAGCAGATCATGGCTTTCCCAATCAACATGCCTTTTCCTTCAGATAAAGGAAAGCAGCAAAGTGAGAACAAATCTCAAGTCTCAGTGCCAGAGAGAGCGCAGAGTGATGCTGCTGTAACACTCTGCAGCTGAACTGAAGCACAAAATGGCAGCAAGGGCCAAGCTGCCCTCCCCTGAGACCCAGAAAAAAGATTCCCAGCACAGCTGCATTGCTTGGCTGCTTCATTGCTTACTGGTGGCACTAGTGCAGCTCCCTAGTTGCACTGATATTCCAGTGCAGGCCTGCACAATATGCGGCCCCCGGGCCACATGCACCCCGTGCGGGCTCACTGTGCGGCCCACAGACAAGCGGCGCACTGGGACTGCTGGGTTCACCCCCTGCTCCCCCGGGGGGGGGGGGCTAACAGCCCCACCCGCGCATGCTCCAACCGCCCTAACGGCCAGAACCGCATGTGTCTCCGTCTCCCACTCCCCCCGCCTGGCACTTCTGGGGTCCACTGAGGCGGAAAGCACTGGGCACGAGGCAGAGCCAGTAAGTGCCGAATGAGGGGAGGGGTGACCGGCCTGGGCTCAAGCCGCAGCTTGAGGGGGGGGAAACTGGTCAAAGACCGCCCACCCCCCCAAACCCTTCAATTGGGGGCGGGATAGCTTTACTGCGCTGGTTGGTCCCAGGGTGGCTTCTGTAGTGATGGGGGAGGGGGGCGGTTTGAACTGTCTGTGGGCAGCCAGGAAATCCCACGGGGGAGATGTGTGTGTGTGTGTTTTGCACCTGCCCTGCCCCAACTGCAGCCCCTTTCCCTAGTCCTGGGACCTTCCCCCTCCCCGACCCCTATCACACTGCCCCCCTGACTCCCTGCGGCCCCTGTGTTTGTGTGTTGGACAGTCACATCCAATTCCTTCACACTGCCCCCCTTTCCCCTCCCCAGCTTAGTTCATAGCCCCAGAAAATCCCTTCAAACTGTCCCCCTTTTCCCCTCCCCTTATTTCTTGGGGGGATGACGAGCCGAGTGGGCGGGCAGGCAGTGGCAGCAAGGCTTTATACTGGGGGGGGAGGGAGTGAGGAGGTGAGCGGCAAGTCGGTGGCTGGAGGGGGGGGCATCCATTTTCAGTATTTTAATTTTTGGTACTGCTGTGTGCAGTAATATAGTGACCCCTGGGGGGCTGAAGAGGGGTGTGATGGTGGGGCCGAGTGGGGAGGGGGCGGGTCCTATTTTACTGCTGTGATCTGGTCACCCTACGCATGCCATTTCTCCCCCACCTTCCTTTTCAGCCCACAGCTGTTTCAGCGGGGCGGCGCTAGGGAAGGAGAGTTTGTTTCCACAAGGTGGGTGGTGCTGTGGGGAGTATTTCGGTGGGGCTGGGCGGCGCGGGGGGTGGGGGTGTTTTGGCGGGGCCGGGGGGTTTCGGCCCTCAGCTGTTTTCTTTGGAGTAATATGGGCCTCGCCGCTTTACAAGTTGTGCAGGCCTGTTCTAGTGCATGTTAACAGAGTGTTTGCATGTCGGCCCCTGGGAAATGTTCCTTGTGTTCAGCGGATTAAATAAAGAAAAAGCTGGACTTTCCATGGAAATAGGGTGACCAGATAGCAAGTATGAAAAATCGGGACAGAGTGTAGGGGGTAATAGGCACCTATATAAGAAAAATCCCCAAATATCGGGACTGTCTCTATAAAATCAGGACATCTGGTCACCCTACATGGAAACCAGCTTTGAGCACAGTGTGAAGGGCATACTGGGCACAGCTCGCTGCTTGCATTAGTCTTATCCAATTCCCTCTTCAGGAGTAAATCCCTCTTCCTGCAGCTGCTGGCAGGCAGCTCAAAGGTCAGAGAGCAGCCCTGCACCACTCTGAATCCAGATCCACTGTTGTTCTCCTCCGGGTTTTGCAGGAGCCCCCAGGAGATGGTTGGAAAGGGGCATCTGTTCAGTTTCTTGTGTAAAGGGTCGGCTCAGTTGCTCAATAGCCCTTGAGTGAGCACAGTATTGAGAGGCAGCAGAAAGGCCTGCCCTGACCCACCCCCTTCTTCTAGCCAAGCCCTCCACCCCATCGGCCTGGCACACAATGGCAGTACAATGAGCACCACGGAGGAGAAATCCTTCCCCTTAGTCAGCAGCAGGCCACAAAAGTGCTCCCCAGCCAGGGAAGGGTCCACCCCAATTTCGTTCTGTCCCGGTGGTGGGGGATGATGCACAAGCCTGCTGCACTTCTCTGAAACAACCGCCCCAGCGCTGTGGACAATTCCATGCACTATACGGAAGCTCAGAGCTCCCCTGAAATTGTTTAGTGAAGGGTTGGGATGTTAGTTGCGTGGATGGGTGGGGGGTTAAACCTACTTCAGCAGATCTGCCCTTGTGCAGTGACTCGCGACAACGTGAATACCTGATGAAGCAACACAACTCCACATGGCTGCTGTATCAGCAGTGAAGCCCATGGAAGCGCAGACCTGAGTCTCGCACTAAGTTATTCAGACAGCACATTCCTTCCAGTACCATTCCCCTTGTCCAGCCCACTGCTCTGGGGCAGGAGTTGACTGCGGCCATAGGCTGTGGGTGGGGATACAATGGCTCAGGCAGGCAGGGGAGGGTGCGTGTGGGGCAGTGGGAGGTTTGCACAGAGAGCGCTGGGTGGACTTGACCTGTATCGTTAGCTATCACAACCTATATGTTAGTCCATGGGAGCCTGCGCTCCTTCAGGCCTATCGCTATGTCTGCCCTTTTTTTCTTTTCCTCCTGCATCCTCCTTTCTCTATGCCTCTCCTTCTTCCCTGTGTCACTCCTCGTTTCTTCTCTCTCCAGTTCCTGCCTCCTCATGAGCCTCATCCCCTTCCCCATTACAGTGCTAGAATGAGCAATGAAATAGTTAATGCTGACATTTAAGGAGTCATTGTTTCAGGCTGCCTGCAGACTCAGGCAGACATCCCTGCATCAGCTACACTCCATTCACACTTGGAAGATTTTTTTGCAACCACAAAGGCTAGAAGCACCTGAGATTCTGACAATGCTATGTGGGCCACATAACTACATTGTTTGGGGGCAGGTCCACCCTGGCCTGTATGACTGACACCCCTGCTATACCGCTTTTCTTCCATAAGGAGCCTAAAGCATGTACATCCAGGAATCACTTCACCCAACACTGAAAGGAAGTCACCTCTGGGATGGAATGCTGTTTAACAGCACACTGCAACACCACACAACAGTCCACAGCATGAAGCAAAGAACAGAAGTGTTGCTGGGCAAGTTTAGTTCCCCTGCAGACTCTGTCTAAGGGTATGTCTACACGATGAAATTAAGTCGAATTTATAGAAGTCGATTTTTTAGAAATTGATTTTATAAAGTCGCTTGTGTGTGTCCCCACTTAAGACCATTAAGACCATTAACTAGGTGGAGTGTGTCCACAGTACTGAGGCTAGCGTCGACTTCCAGAGCATTGCACTGTGGTAGCTATCCCACAGTTCCTGCAGTCTCTGCCGCCCATTGGAATTCTGGGTTGAGATCCCAATGCCTGATGGGTCAAAAACATTGTTGTGGGTGGTTCTGGGTACATGTTGTCAGGCCTCCCCTTCCTCCTTCCCTCCCTCCATGAAAGCAACGGCAGACAATCGTTTCGAACCTTTTTTCCTGGGTTACCTGTGCAGACGCCATACCACGCCGTGAAGCCCGCTCAGCTCACCATCTCCTGGGTGCTGGCAGACATGGGACTGCATTGCTACACAGCAGTAGTTCATTGCCTTTTAGCAGCAGATGGTGCATTACAACTGGTAGCCATTGTCATTGTCTCCTGGGTGCTCTTTTAGCTGACCTCAGTGAGGTTGGTCAAGGGCGCCTCGGCAGACATGATCTCTCTGCTGCCCCCACCTGCCGACCCCACCTGCCTCCCCTCCCGTGCCTCCCCCAAGTGTCCCCTGGCCCCGACTTGCTCCCCCGCATGCTTTTCCGGCCTGGAGCAGAGAATCCATGTCTCTCCCCTGCAGCTCCATGTGCCTCCCATCTCGATAGCCAGGGCAGACTGACTAGCTGCTGATAGCTCAGGCCTGCCCTTCCCCCTCAGACCCTTTCATTTTCCAATGGGACCCTCCACAGCACAGGGCCTCCCCCCCACCTGCAGTCACCACTCCTGCCCCATGCTGGGCAAGGAGTCAGCCCCATCCCTCACCCCCAGTGAGGCTACAGTCAGGGGCAACAGCAGGGGAGGAGGCGCACGCAGCAGCACCCGGCACCCACCACGGGGAAGGCAAGGGAGATTCCTGGACCTGAGAGGGGCCCTAGGAGCACATGCAGTGACAGTGGTGGAGGTGAATGTGCTGCTGGAGGTGGGGGGGCAGGGAAAGGGCTGGGGGGGGGGAGTCCTCTCTGGCCCCTGTCCTGGAGCAGCCTGCCTGCACTCCAAACTCATCCCCAGCCCTGCCCCACCCCAGAGCCCACACCCCCAGTTAGAGGTTTCACACTCCCACAGCACCCTCAACCCTCTGCCCGAGCCTTGAGCCCCTCCAGCACCCCAAACCCCTCATCTGCAGCCACAACCCACAGCCCTCACCTCTGCACCCCTTCCCTCCACACCCCCTCCCAGAGCCTGCACCCCCAAGCCCCTGCCCCAGCCTAGGGCCTGCACCCCAGACCTCCTCCCTCACCCAAACTCCCTCCCAAAGCCTTGGGCTGGTGGTGGGGCAGAGTTTGGGGGGGGGCGGAGTTTGGGCAGGGGTGGGTTCTGGACACCACCATAATTTCTACAAACCTGCCACCCCTGATCCTGCCCTGCAGACCTGAACTCCCAGCATTCTCAGGACACATGCTGATCCCTAGTGGCCACTGCTGATATCCAGCACCTCCCTCCTCTCTTAACCTGTGAGTAACCTCTGGATTGGAACTGGACTGGAACCAAAGACCATCTTGGAAGCAACATTACCAGCCCAAGCAGTCAAAAATTGAGTTAGACCCCCCCAAAATCACAGGCTCTACTGCAGCTGTGTATGAATGAAGATTCATTCTTTGGCAGCAATTCGGCAGCAGGCCCTTCCCTCCGAGAGGAACTGAGGGACCCATCACCGAATTGCCACCAAAGAGCCAGCCCTGGGAGAGGGCGCAATTTTATATTCTTGCCTCAGGCGCAAAAATACCTAGTTACAGCTCTGCCCTCCCGCCCCCCTTGGTTCACTCTACTTCCCTGTAAGCTAACCACCCTCCCCTCCCCCCTTCAATCACCGCTTTCAGAGGCAATAAAGTCATTGTTGCTTCCCATTCATGCATTCTTTATTAATTCATCACAAAAACAGGGGGATAACTGCCAAGATAGCCCGGGAGGGGTGGGGGAGGAAGGAAGAACCGGGTGGGGTGGGGGAGGAGAGAAGGACAAGGCCACACTGCACTTTAAAACTTATTGAATGCCAGCTTTCTGGTGCTTGGGCAGTTCTCTGGGGTGGAGTGATTGGGTGCCCGGAGGCCCCCCCGCCACCGCGTTCTTGGGTGTCTGGGTGAGGAGGCTATGGAACTTAGGGAGGAGGGCAGTTGGTTACACAGGGGCTGTAGCGGTGGTCTGTGCTCCTGCTGCCTTTCCTGAACCTCAACCATAAGCCAGAGCATATCAGTTTGTTCCTCCAGTAGCCTCAGCATTGCCTCTTGCCTTCTGTCACCAAGCTGACACCACCTATCGTCTTCAGCACGCCACCTCTTCTCGCGCTCATATTGTGCTTTCCTGGACTCTGACATTGTCTGCCTCCACGCATTCTGCTGGGCTGTTTCAGTGTGGGAGGACTGCATGAGCTCAGAGAACATTTCATCGCAAGTGCAATTTTTTCACCTTCTAATCTTCGCTAGCCTCTGGGAAGGAGAAGATAGTGTGAGCGTTGAAACATTTGCAGCTGGTGGAAAGTGGTAGTTTAAAAGACACATTTTAAAGAACAATGGGTAGACTCTTCCATGGTAAACCTTGCTGTTAACATTACATAGCACACATGCTTTCGGTACAAGATCGCATTTTGCCTCTTATTGAGGGTATGCCAGTTTGGTGTGAGAGATCTTTCACGCAGGGCCAGGCAACAGAATTCGGCTTGCAGGCAGACATGGTAAGACACAGTCTTTTGGCTTTTTACCTTCATAACATGTTGGAATGATTTCAAACAGCAGCACCCTCATTTCTCATACCAAGCAGCCATTGGGTTGGCCATTTAAAATGGGTTGGCAATTTAAAAGGAGGGGCTGCGGTTTTTGAGTTAACGTGCAGCACAAACCCGACTAACTCCTCCCCACCCACACACAATTCTCTGGGATGATCTCTTCACCCCTCCCCCCACCACATGGCTAACAGCGGGGAACATTCCTGTTCAGCCACAGGCAAACAGCCCAGCAGGAACGGGTACCTCTCAATGTCCCCTTAATAAAATCACCCTATTTCAACCAGGTGACCATGAATGATATCACTGTCCTGAGGATAACACAGAGAGATAAAGAACGGATGTTGTGTGAATGCCAGCAAACACCGGAACCATACGCTGTGTTATGCAATGATTCCAGACTACGTGCTACTGGCCTGGTGTGGTAAAGTGTCCTACCATGGAGGATGGAATAAGGCTGCCCTCCCCAGAAACCTTTTGAAAGGCTTTGGGAGTACATCCAGGAGAGCTTTATGGAGATGTCCCTGGAGGATTTCTGCTCCATCCCCAGACACGTTAACAGACTTTTCCAGTAGCTGTACTGGCCATGAATGCCAGGGCAAATTAATCATTAAACACGCTTACTTTTAAACCATGTATAATATTTACAAAGGTACACTCACCAGAGGTCCTTTCTCTGCCTGGCGGGTCCAGGAGGCAGCCTTGGGTGGTGTGACAAAGTTCCTCCTCTACCTTGGTGGGTCCTGTGCTTATTGGCAGATTTGCTCACCTCACAGATTCACCCTGTGGGTCAGGAAACAGCCCAGAGACCTTCCCCTCTGGTAGAAGCTACAGTGCAGGTCAATTCCTCCTGTGTTTGGTAAGGAGTTGGGAGGTTTGTGGGGAACCCGGGCCTGCCCCCTACTCCAGGTTCCAGCCCAGAGCCCTGTGGACTGCAGCTGTCTAGAGTGCCTCCTGGTACAGTTGCGCAACAGCTACAACTCCTTGGGCTATTTCCCCATGGCCTCCTCCCAACACCTTCTTTGTCCTCACCACCAGACCTTCCTCCTGATGTCTGATAATGATTGTACTTCTCAGTCCTCCAGCAGTATGCCTACTCACTCTCAGC
Source organism: Mauremys reevesii (assembly GCF_016161935.1). Taxonomy (NCBI): domain Eukaryota; kingdom Metazoa; phylum Chordata; order Testudines; family Geoemydidae; genus Mauremys; species Mauremys reevesii. The sequence continues at coordinate 59,030,345 of NC_052631.1, read as the reverse complement.
TTCTTGCATGCCTCTTGCTTGCTTGCTTGCTTGCTCTCTCTCTCTCTCTCTCTCTCGCACGCACTTCCTCTCCCCTGGCTCCCTTTGGCCTGACTGGAGTGAGCCCTTTTATAGCATCAGAGGAGCCTTAATTAGAGTCAGGTGCTTAACAGCCTCATCTGACTCTTATAGAATCATAGAATCATAGAATTCAAGATCAGAAGGGACCATTATGATCATCTAGTCTGACCTCCTGCAAGATGCAGGCCACATAAGCCGATCCACCCACTCCTTAAGCAAGCGACCCCTGCCCCATGCTTCAGAGGAAGGCGAAAAACCTCCAGGGCCACTGCCAATCTACCCTGGAGGAAAATTCCTTCCTGACCCCAAATATGGCGGTCAGCTGAACCCCGAGCATGCGGGCAAGACTCTCCAGCCATACCCTCTGGAAAAAGGCTAACAATATCCTATCATTGACCCATTGTACTAATTACCAGTGTGGCACTAAATTGACCTATTGACTAAGCCCGTTATCCTATCATACTATCTCCTCCATAAACTTATCTAGCTTAATCTTAAAGTCATGGAGGTCCTTCGCCCCCACTGTTTCCTTCGGAAGGCTGTTCCAGAATTGCACTCCTCTGATGGTTAGAAACCTTCGTCTAATTTCAAGCCTAAATTTCCTGACTGACAATTTATATCCGTTTGTCCTCGTGTCCACATTAGCACTGAGCTGAAATAATTCCTCTCCTTCCCTGGTATTTATCCCTCTGATATATTTAAAGAGTGCAATCATATCTCCTCTTATCCTTCTTTTGGTTAAGGAAAACAAACCAAGCTCCTCAAGTCTCCTTTCATACGACAGGCTTTCCATTCCTCGGATCATTCTAGTGGCCCTTCTTTGTACCCGTTCCAGTTTGAATTCATCCTTCTTAAACATGGGAGACCAAAACTGCACACAATACTCCAAATGAGGTCTTACCAACGCCTTATATAACGGGACTAGCACCTCCTTATCCCTACTAGAAATACCTCGCCTAATGCATCCTAAGACCGCATTAGCTTTTTTAACGGCCACATCACATTGCCTACTCATAGTCATCCTACGATCAACCAGGACTCCTAGGTCCTTCTCCTCCTCTGTTACTTCCAACTGGTGCGTCCCCAGCTTATAACTAAAGTTCTTGTTAGTCATCCCTAAATGCATAACCTTACACTTCTCACTATTGAATTTCATCCTGTTACTAATACTCCAGTTTACAAGGTCATCCAAATCTCCCTGGAGGATATCCTGATCCTTTTCCGAATTTGCAATACCTCCCAACTTGGTATCATCCGCAAACTTTATCAGCCCACTCCTACTCTTGGTTCCCAGGTCAGCAATAAATAGATTGAATAAAATCACACCCAAAACCGAACCTTGAGGAACTCCACTGGTAACCCCCCTCCAACCCAACAGTTCCCCCTTCAATACGACCCTCTGCAGTCTCCCCTTTAACCAGCTCCTTATCCACCTCTGGATTTTCATTTTGATCCCCATCTTTTCCAATTTAACCAGTAATTCCTCATGCGGTACCGTATCAAACGCCTTACTGAAATCAAGATACATTAGATCCACCGCATTTCCCTTGTCTAAAAAATCTGTTACTTTCTCAAAGAAGGAGATCAGGTTGGTTTGGCACGATCTACCTTTCGTAAATCCATGCTGTAATTTGTCCCAGTTGCCATCGGCCTCATGCTCCGTAACCACTCTCTCCTTTAAAATTTTTTCCATGACTTTGCATACTACAGATGTTAAACTAACAGGCCTGTAGTTACCCGGGTCACTTTTTTTCCCCTTCTTGAATATAGGAACTATATTAGCTAATCTCCAGTCAAACGGTACAACCCCTGAGTTTAGAGATTTATTAAAAATCATCGCTAACGGGCTTGCAATTTCACTCGCCAATTCCCTTAATATTCTAGGATGTAGATTATCCGGGCCCCCCGATTTACTTTCGTTTAGCTGTTCAAGTTTGGCTTCTACCTCAGATACCGTAATGTCTACCCCCATATCTTCATTCCCTTCAGTCCCTCTATCACTATTCCTTAGCCCTTCATTAGCCTCATTAAAGACTGAGGCAAAATATTCGTTCAGATATTGTGCCATTCCAAGATTATCCCTAATCTCCACTCCGTTTAAAGTTTTAAGCGGTCCCACTTCTTCCTTCTTGGTTTTCTTCCTATTTATATGGCTAAAAAACCTTTTGCTATTGGTTTTAATCCCCTTCGCTAGGTCCATCTCCACCCGGCTCTTTGCCTTTCTCACTGCTTCCCTACACCCTCTGACCTCAATAAGGTAGGTTTCTTTGCTGATCCCTCCCATTTTCCACTCCTTGTACACTTTCTGTTTTTTCTTAATCACCCCTCTAAGACGCTTGCTCATCCAGCTCGGTCTAAAACTGCTACCTACGAGCCGTTTTCCCTTTCTCGGGATACATGCTTCTGACAACTCCTGCAACTTCAACCTGAAGTAACCCCAGGCGTCATCTGCCTTTAGATCCCTAAATATGTTAGTCCAATCCACTTCCCTAACTAGTCGCCTTAATTTAGTAAAGTTAGCCCTTTTGAAATTGTATACCTTAGTCTCAGATGCAATTTTGATTATCCTCCCATTTATTTTGAAACGAATTAGCTCATGATCACTCGAGCCAAGGTTGTCCCCTACAACTATTTCCTCAACAAGGTCCTCGTTACTCACCAAAATCAGATCTAAAATGGCATCCCCCCTCGTCGGTTCAGCAACTACTTGATGAAGGAATTCATCAGCTATCATGTCTAGGAAAAGCTGAGCCCTATTATTACTAGCATTTGTTTCCCAATCTATATCCGGGAAGTTAAAGTCCCCCATGATCAAACAGTTCCTATTAGTATTTACCTCCTTAAAAACATTAAAGAGCTCTCTATCCATATCAGGTTAATTGGAGTCAGGTGTTCTCATTAGCCTGGAGCAGCCCCTGTTCTGGTCACTCAGGGAACAGAAAACTGCTTATCCAGTGGCCAGTATATCTCCCTTCTACTACTCTGCTATTCCCAACTGGCCTGGGTCTATCACAGTGGGTTCGGGGGGTACTGACTCCAGGTCCAGGGTGAGAAACAGTTCCTGGCTGTCAGGGAAAATGGTTTCTCTGCTTGCTTTCTGTGAGCTATCTTCAACCTCCTAATCATCATCTTCCTCGTCCCCAAAACCCACATCCCTGTTGCGTGCTACTCCATTGACAGAATCAAAGCACAGGGTTGGGGTAGTGGTGGCTGCATCTCCTTGAATGGCATGCAGCTCATTATAGAAGCGGCATGTCTGGGGCTCTGACCGGGAGCGGCCGTTTGCCTCTCTGTTTTTTTGGTAGGCTTGCTTCAGCTCCTTAAGCACTGCTGCGGGTCCCTGTTATAGCCTCTGTCCTTCATGACCTTGGAGATTTCTTCAAATGTTTGGGCATTTCATCTTTTGGAACGGAGTTCTGATAGCACAGATTCATCTCCCCATATAGTGATCAGATCTCGTACCTCCCGTTCAGTCCATGCTGGAGCTCTTTTGTGATTCTGAGACTCCATCATGGTCACCTTTGCTGATGAGATCTGCACTCACCTGCACCTTGCCACACTGGCCAAACAGGAAATGAGATTCAAAAGTTCGCGGGGCTTTTCCTGTCTACCTGGCCAGTGCATCTGAGTTGAGAGCGCTGTCCAGAGCGGTCACAATGGAGCACTCTGGGATAGCTCCCGGAGACCAATACCGTCGAATTACGACCACACTACCCCAAATTGAACCCGGCAAGGTCAATTTCAGCGCTAATCCCCTCGTCGGGGGAGGAGTACAGAAATAGATTTTAAGAGGCTTTTAAGTAAAAAAAAAAAACGGTTTCGTCGTGTGGACGGATGTAGGGTTAAATCAATGTAATGCTGCTAAATTTGACCTAAACTCGTAGTGTAGACCAGGGCTAAGGGTATGTCTACACTAGAGACTCTATTGGCATAGCTATGCCGGCATAGCCCTGTAGTGTAGATGCAGCAGGAACACCAGCCCCCCCCAACAATGCTAGCTATGCTGACAGGAAGCACGCTGTTGTCAGAGGTGAGTCTACACTGGGGGTCATGGCAGCATGTTGGTTGGGGGCAGGGGTCATAGCTATGTCTTGATATAACTTTTCAGTGTAGATCAGACCTCAGTCAGTAGGTGGCAGAGTAGAGCAGTTGTGACTTTACTAAACATGTAGCTTGGGGAATGGTTTGTGTTATTTTAATTGTGATCTACCTGTTTCATGTCCCTGGCTCTGTTTAACATTGCCGGGTTTTAGCTTTTTTACTCTGAAAGTTTGTACAATTCCAGCAGAAGTGAACAGGGGGAACTTTTAAAAGCAATTTAAGGGTGAACAATGGGATGAGCAGAGAAGCGGGCTGGACCTCATAACTTTGGCAGGTCTGTCACACATTCCTGCATCTGCAGGGAACTGTCACCTGTTGGTTGGTGTGTATGGCTGTGTGTGCGAGAGACACATGCAAAGACTCCCCTGCAAGATACCCCAGAGCCCTGACTAATAAGCCAGGAGTTCTCATCTCAGCTCTTCCACTGACTGCTGCACCATCTGCAACCCACTGAGCAGAAAACCTGAATGGGAGCCATGGAGGCCACGTCTACACTACAAAGTTAAGTCGACTTCATGTAAGTTGACATTGAGCCTGTCCACACTACGCTCATTGTGTCGGCAGAGTGCATCCTCACTAGCAGGGCTTGCATCCACGCATGGAGCACTGCACTGTAGATAGCTAGCCCACAGTGCACGTAGCTGAGTGGAATTTTGGGTTGGGATTGCAACAAAACATTGGTATGGGTGGTTATGGGAACATGGCGTTAGCCTCCCTCCATGATGCACTTACCTCCCTCCCTCCCTCTCAAATCAATATCAAACAAACCAAGCCTTTTTCGCAAGCCTGGGTTATCCATGCAGACGCGATAGCACGATAAGTATGGATCCTGCTCAGCTGTACATTGTTCTTGTGAGCATCACAGAGACCTCGCACCTTATCCTGTAGTATTTACACAGCCAGTACAGGAGCCACCACATGGAACAATGTGATCTCATGCAAGCCGCCCTGCCAGAAGACATAGAACAGAGCAATTTGCAGTTGCTGGCGACAGTCACGCATCACCTTGACATGGCTGAGCGTTATTTCTGGGCCCTGGAAACAAGCACTGACTGGTGGGACCGCATCGTTATGCAGCTATGGGATGATGAGCAGTAGCTGCAGAACTTTCAAATGCGTAAGGCCAATTTCCAGGAACTGTGTGAAGAGCTTTCCCCATCCCTGAAGTGCAGCAATACTAAACTGAGAGCTGCTCTGACAGTGGAGAAGCGAGTGGTGATGGCTCTGTGGAAGCTTGCAATGCCAGACTGCTACTGGTCAGTGGGGTATCAATTTGGAGTCAGTAAATCTACCATGGGATCAATCTAAGTTTGCGGGGCCTGAACAGACTTCTGCTAAGAAGGGTAGTGACTCTGGGCAACATGCAGGACATAGGGAATAGTTTTGCTGCAATTATCAGAGGGGTAGCCGTGTTAGTCTGGATCTGTAAAAGCAGCAAAGAGTCCTGTGGCACCTTATAGACTAACAGATGTTTTGGAGCATGAGCTTTCGTGGGTGACATGCATCCGACGAAGTGGGTATTCACCCACGAAAGCTCATGCTCCAAAACGTCTGTTAGTCTATAAGGTGCCACAGGACTCTTTGCTGCTTTTGCTGCAATGGGGTTCCCTAACTGTGGTGGGGCGACAGACAGAACGCATATCACTATCTTGGTACCAGGTTACCTTGCCAAAGAGTACATAAACTGAAAGGGGTACTTCTCAATGGTGTTGCAGGTGCTGGTGGATCACATGGCTGTTTCACTGACATCAATGTGGGATGGTGGGGAAAGGAGTATGATGTGCACATCTTTAGGAACACAGATCTGTTCAGAAAGCTGCAAGCAGGGACTTTCTTTCCAGATTGCAAAATAACCATTGGTGATGTTGAAATGCCAATCGTGATCCTGGGAGGCCCAGTCTACCCCTTGCTCCCATGGCTCATGAAGCTGTACATGAGTAGCCTGGACAGCAGTAAGGACCAGTTCAACCATAGGCTGAGCAAGTGGAGAATGGTGGTGGAATGTGCCTTTGGATGTTTAAAAGGTCGCTAGCGTTGTTTGCTTACTAGGTTAGACCTCAGTGAACGCAATATTCCCATTGTTATTGCTGCCTGATGTGTGCTCCATAATATCTTGAAACAAAGGGAGAAAAGTTTCTGCCACGGTGAGGGGTTGAGGCAGATTGCCTGGCAGCCAATTTTGCACAGCCAGAAACTAGGGCAATAAGAAGAGCACATTGAGGGGCTTTGCATCTCTTTGAAGCTTTGAAAGCTGGTTTCAGCAATGAGCCAGAGTAATGTGACACTTATCTGTGTTGTTCCTTACCAAACTATCCCCTCCATTGCATTTTCTTCCCTGTAAACTCCACCCCCACCAACCACTGTGTGTTGAATGAAGAAAGAGCCTTTTCTCCTCACTCCGTTAAGTTTTATTGTGCACACAGAGACAGCAAAGAAAAGTAAGATAACCTGGGGCAAAAGGACGGATAACACTGTGCGGGGAGAAAAAAGGACAGTTTGCTTACAGCTTGTAACAAAGCAGCCTCTGGCGGGACACAATTGAGAGTATCAATTCAGGACAAATTGCTTAGAGAAGGGCAATCACAGCCCAAGGCTGGGTGTCCTTTATTATTAAGGCAAACCAAACCAGCCAAACAGAGAGGACTTCGGTTTTACCCCACTGGCTAATCAGAAGTCATACAAGAAATTCCCTCAGATACTCCAGTTCCCTTGTACCACCACCAGCACCACTCCTTATGGGCATGAATGGTTATGAAAACCAATACCCCAGTAAAAGAAAAAAGGTTCTCCTGATCCCAAAGGACCAAGCCCCAGACCAAGGTCAATATACAGGTCAGATCTTACCCAGAAATCATGCTGTTGCCAATCCTTTAGAATCTAAAGGTTTATTCATAAAAAGTAAGAAATATAGATGAGAGCTAAAATTGGTCAAAGTAATCAATTACATACAGTAATGGCAAAGTTCTTGGTTCAGGCTTGTAGCGGGGATGGAATAAACTGCAGGCTCAAATCAAGTCTCTGGAGTACATCCACAGCTTGGGTGGGTCATTCAGTCCTTTGTTCAGAGCTTCAGTGTAGCAAAGTTCCTCCAGAGATAAGAAGCAGGACTGAAGACAAAATGGAGATGGCGCAGCTGCCTTTTATAGTCCTTTTGCCATGTGGCTTGTGCTTCCTTTGTTCCAAACACAAGCTGCCCAGCACATGGCATGGAAAAACCTTAGAGTTCTGTCCATAGGCATGTCCCTTCATGCTTTGCTAAGTCACAAGGTGTATCTGCCTTCTCTCAATGGGTCAATTGTATAGCTGATGGTCCTTCATTGGCCATCAAGCAGGCTAGGCAGTGCTGATGCCAAATTGTCTGGGGTGTCACCCAGAAGCATAGCACAAGTTTGAAATACAGACAGTATAGAGCCAATACTTAACTTTAAATAAAAAAATGATACATGCAAACAGATAGCATAATCATAACCAGCAAATCATAACCTTTAATAGACACCTTACTTGACCTCCTTTGTACCAGATTTGGTGCCACTATATGACCTTGGTTGCAACAATGATCTATACAGTTACAGTTTATATTAATAACATCACACAGATGCACTGCAATAACAATCAAAGGTGTGGGAATGGGCGCCTTCTGGTCCTTGTACTCTCCCCTGGTATTGAGTGCAAGGGATACCAAACATCCTCCTCCTTCTCCCCCCCCGCCCCTCCAGTTGGGAGAGGAGGATGTAGAACTGGATGATGGTGGCAGCAGGTTCAGCATAGGCTGCAGGGGGACTCTAGCATCGAGCTGTCTTTCTTGTACCTCAACCAGATGCCTCAACATGTCTGATTGCTCCTTCATAATCCACAGCATCTCTTCCTCTGTGGCACACTCATGTTCCTTGCATGCTCTCCCTCCTCCCTGACCATGTGCAGGTTATCGGACAGTGTAATCCTCCATGCTGTGAGCTCCGTCTTGTCACTCTTGGAAGCGCGCACTAACTCACTGAACATGTCCTCCCGAGTCTTCTTTTTCCGCCTTCTAATCTGGGAAAGTCTCTGACCCAGTGTGGAAGATGGGCCGACAGACAAGGTTTCAGCTGCAAGGAATGCAAAGCACAAGGGTAGCATTGACAGTGCATACATTGTTTCTGGTGCAAGGGTTAATTTTTTTTATTAAAAAAAACACCCCTCAATACACTTCACTGCAAGCCACAATGTAATCACAACCGTTGGCTACTGCAAGAGTTGGTTTGCTGCTCCAGCCATGGTAAGTAAGGCCACGAGGCGTGGGTGAGAGGTCTTGTGCTGCAGCTTTTGTGAACACATCCTTGAGCTCACTTGTTGGAACTTGAGAAGGCACCAGTGTAAAGCCCCCTCAAATACTTTGTTTTTTACAAAATTGGCACCAGGTTGGGGGGGGGGGGAGGAGACAAACAGGAAGCCGTCACCCCTCCCCTCTTTTTTTTCCAATGCTGCTTGCCATACATGGTGATCCCTTCCAACTACAGCCATGGCATGTTTGGGAAAGCGTGGTTGTGTGACCCAGATTTCACCAAACAGGAAGCAGATTACTTTTCAAATTGCTTGCGGTTTAAAGGCTAGCATTGAAAACTTCTCCCATTTACCCTAGGTGACCCTATGTGATATCACTCTCCTGAGGGTAACAGAGGCAGTGAGGGAGCTGCAAGTGTCTGGGTACAGACCTGATCCTTACGCTTCAATGCTGTGTGCCGCAATGATGCCAGCAGAGTTAATACTGGAGTGGTGCGGGAAAGTGTCCTACTGTGGTGGACAAAATAAGGCAGCCCTTTCCAGAAACCTTCTGCAAAGGATTGCAGAGTACCTCTATGAAACTTCCTAGAAATCTCCATGGAGGATTCCTGGGCCATCCCCATGCACATAAACAGTCTTTTTCAAAGAGCACCCACTGCGTAGCTGGAGTGGCCACTGATACCCACTATACCTACTTTTTTGTTCAGATTAAACATAAAAAATAATAGCATGTAACCCCTACACAGTTTGATTGGAAATATGTACTCACCAGAGGTGCTTTCCCCAGCATCACAGTCCGCCACCAACTGGTCCTGTGAAGGGATGGACTCCGGGGTTAAAAATAGTCCTTGGCTGTTGGGGAGAATGGATCCTCCGCTTGCTTGCCTCACATTCTCCTCTTCCTCATCAACAATGTCCTCCTCATTGTTGCTCGAGGTCGCCCAGGGCTCCTGGGAGGTTTCCACAGAGCGTTTTGGGGTAGGGGTGGGGTCACTGCCTAGAATTGTATGCAGCTCCTCATAAAAGCGGCATGTCTGTGGGGCAGAACCAGAGCGACTGTTCGCCTCCCTTGACTTCTGGTACGCTTGCCGAAGCTCCTTTATTTTCACATCGCACTGCTGTGTGTCCCTGGTGTAGCCCTTCTCCCCCATGCCCCGCACGACCTGACATAGATGTCAGAGTTTCTTCTGCTGGATCAGACGTCTGTCTGCACAGACTTCTCCCCACGCAGCAATAAGATCCACATCCTCCTCTGTACTTCATGCTGGAGCATGTTTGTGGCCTTGAGTCACCATGACCAGCTGTGCTGGTGAGCTCTCCATGCTGATCAAACAGGAAATGAAAATTCAAAAGTTCCTGGGGCTCTAACAGGAGCCTATGTTCCTATGTACCTGGCTGACATGCAGTGAAGTTCAAAGTGCTCTCCAGAGCAGTCACAGTGGAGCACTGTGGGACACCTTCTGGAGGCCAATTCATTCGAATTACACAACGCAGTGTCTACATTATCCCCATGTTGACCCGTGGATGTCGACTGAAGTGCTATGCCTCTCGCGGAGGTGGAGTACAGAAGTCGACTTTACAGCTCACTTAGGTCAGCAGAAGAGACTCAGTAGTGTAGACACCTATATTATTAGATTGATTTAACATGGCTTATGTCGACCTACGTTTGTAGTGTAGACCAGACTTGAGTCATCAGATGTGTAGCTATGTGTTCAGACATAAGAGCAAAAGAACGGCCATATTGGGTCAGACCAAAGGACCATCTAGTCCAGGATCCTGTTTTCCGACAGTGGCCAATGCCAGGTGCCCCAGAGGGAATGAACAGAACAGGTAATCATCAAGTGATCCATCCCCTGTTGCCCATTCCCAGCTTCTGGCAAATAGAGGCTAGGGACACCATTTCTGCCCATCCTGGCTAATAGCTAGAGCCCTACCAAATTCATGGCCATGAAAAATGCGTCACAGACCATGAAATCTGGTCTTTTGTGTGTTTCTATCTTATACTATACAGATTTAATGGGGGAGACCAGCGTTTCTCAAATTGGGGGTCCTGATCCAAAATGGAGTTGCAGGGGTGTTGAAAATTATTTTAGGGGAGTCGTGGTATTGCCACCCTTACTTTGGCACTGCCTTCAGAGCTGGGTTGCCAGAGAGCAGTGGCTGTTGGCCAGATGCCCAGCTCTGAAGGCATTTCCCTGCCAGCAGCAGCACAGAATTAGGGGTGGCAATACCATACCATGCCATCCTTACTTCTGCACTGCTCATGGTGACAGCTGTGCCTTCAGAGCTGAGCTCCCGGGCAGCAGCCACTGCTCTCCAGTGCCCAGCTCTGAAGGCAACGCCGCCACCACCAGCAGCACAAAAGTAAGGGTACCAGTACCGCAACCCCCCCCCCCCCGAATAACCTTGTGACCCCCCCACAACTCCTTTTTGGTTCAGGACCCCTACAATTACAACACCATGACATTTAATTTTTAAATAGCTGAAATCATGAAATTTTTCTACCACTCTGAAATCTGATAAAAATCCTATGACAGTGAAATTGACCAAAATGGACCGTGAATTTGGAAGGGCCCTCCATGAATTTATCTAGTTCTTTTTTGAACCCTGTTATAGTCTTGGCCTTCACAACTTCCTCCACACTAGTCATGATCTTATAGACATCTATCTTAGCCCCCCCCTTAGTTGTCTCTTTTCTAAGCTGAAAAGTCCCAATCTTATTAACCTCTCATCATACGGAAGCCATTTCATATCTCTAGTCATTTTTGTTGCCCTTTTCTGAACCTTTTCCAATTTCAAAATATCTTTTTTGAGATGGGGTGACCACATCTTCACGCAGTATCAAGGGTCAATATGCAAAGTACTCCACTTTGGAAGGAACAATCCACACATACAAAATGAGAAATGACTGCCTAGGAAGGAGTACTGCGGAAAGGGAGCTGGGGGTCATAGTGGATCACAAACTAAATATGGGTGAACCGTGTAACACTGTTGCAAAAAAAGCAAACACTATCCTGGGATGTATTAGCAGGAGTGTTGTAAATAAGACATGAGAAGTAATTCTTCTGCTCTACTCTGCCTCAGCTGGAGTATTATGTCTAGTTTTTGGTGACACATTTCAGGAAAGATGTGGATAAATTGGAGAAAGTCCAGAGAAGAGCAACATAAATGATTAAAGGTCTAGAAAACATGACCTATGAGGGAAGATTGAAAAAATTAGGTTTGTTTAGTTTGGAAAAGAGAAGACTGAGAGGGGACATGATAACTGTTTCCAAGTACATAAAAGGTTGTTACAAGGAGAAGGGAGAAAAATTGTTCTTAACCACTGAGGATAGGACAAGAAGCCTTGGGCTTAAATTGCAGCAAGGGCAGTTTAGGTTGGACATTAAGTAAAACTTCCTAACTGTCAGGGTTGTTAAGCACTGAAATAAATTGCATAGGGAGGTTGTGGAATCTCCATCATTGGAGATTTTAAAGAGCAGGTTGGACAAACACCTGTCAGGGATGGTCTAGATAATACTTAGTCCTGCCATGAGTGCAGGGGACTGGACTAGATGGCTTCTTGAGGTGCTTTCCAGTCCTATAATTCTATATTTTCTGTATTATTATCTATCCCTTTCCTACTGATTCCCAACATTCTGTTCACTTTTTTGACTGCCACTGCACATGGAGTTTTCAGAGAACTATCTACAATGACTTCAAGATCGCTTTCTTGAGTGGTAACAGCTAAATTAGACTCCATCATTTTCTATGTATAGTTGGGGTTATATTTTCCAATGTGCATTACTTTGCATTTATCAACATTAAATTTAATCTGCCATTTTGTTGTCCAGTCACCAAATTTTGCGAGATACTTTTGTAGCTCTTCACAGTCTGCCTGAGACTTAACAAGCTTGAGTAGATTTGTATCATGTGCAAATTTTTCCACCTCACTGTTTCCCCCTTTTTCCAGATCATTTATGAATATATTGAATAGGACTGGTCCCAGTACAGACCCCTGGGGGACACCACTATTTACCTCTCTCCATTCTGAAAAACTGACCATTTATATCTACCCTTTGTTTCCTATCTTTTAACCAGTTACTGATCCATGAGAGGACCTTCCCTCTTATCCCATGACTACTTACTTTGCTTAAGAGCCTTTGGTGAGGGACCTTGTCAAAGGCTTTCTGAAAATCTAAGTACACTATATCCACTGGATCCCCCTTGTCCACATGCTTGTTGATCCCCTCAAAGAATTCTAGTAGATTGGTGAGGCATGATTTCCCTTTACAAAAACCATGTTAACATTTCCCCAATACATTATGTTCATTTATGTGTCTGACAATTCTGTTCTTTACTATAGTTTCAACCAATTTGCCTGGTACTGAAGTCAGGTTTACTGGCTTGTAATTGCTGGGATAATCTCTGAACCTCTTTTTAAAAATTGGCATCCCATTAGCTATCCTCCAGTCATTTGGTACAGAAGCGGATTTAAATGATAGGCTACAAACCACAGTTAGTAGTTCTGCAATTTCACATTTGAGTTCCTTCAGAACTCTTGGGTGAATACCATCTGGTCCTAGTGACTTATTACTGTTTAATTTATCTATTTATTCCAAAACCTTCTCTAATGACACCTCAATCTGAGACAGTTCCTCAGATTTATCACCTAAAAAGAATGGCTCACGTTTTGGAATCTCCCTCAGATCCTCAGCCATGAAGACTGATGCAAAGAATTAATTTAGTTGCTCCACAATTGTCTTATTGTTCTTGAGCGTTCCTTTAGCATCTCCATTGTCCAGAAGCCCCATTGTTTTGTTTTTTTTAAGCAGGCTTCTTGCTTCTGATATACTTAAAAAAAATTTGCTATTATTTTTTGAGTCTTTTGCTAGCTGTTCTTCATATTTTTTTATGGCCTTCCTAATTATATTTTTACACATTTGCCAGAGTTTATGCTCCTTTCTATTTTCTTCCCTAGGATTTAACTTCCACTTTTTAAAGGATGCCTTTTTGTCTCTCACTGCTTCTTTTACTTCATTGTTTAGCCATGGTGGCACTTTTTTGGTTCTCTTACTGTGTTTTTTAATTCATAGAATCATAGAATATTAGGGTTGGAAGAGACTTCAGCAGGTCATCTAGTCCAATCCCCTGCTCAAAGCAGGACCAACACCAACTAAATCATCCCAGCCAAGACTTTGTCAAGCTGGGCCTTAAAAACCTCTGAGGATGGAGATTCCATAACCTTCCTAGGTAACCCATTCCAGTCCTTCGCCACTCTCCTAGTGAAACAGTGTTTCCTAATATCCAACCTAGACCTCCCCCACTGCAACTTGAGACCATGGCTCCTTGTCCTGTCATCTGTCACCACTGAGAACAGCCTAGCTCCATCCTCTTTGGAACCCTCGTTCAGGTAGTGAAGGCTGCTATCAAATCCCCCCTCACTCTTCTCTTCTGCAGATTAAACAAGCCCAGTTCCCTCAGCCTCTCCTTGTAAATCATGTGCCCCAGCCCCCTAATGATTTTCGTTGCCCTCTGCTGGACTCTATCCAATTTGTCCACATCCTTTCTGTAGTGGGGGACCCAAAACTGGACACAATACTAGAGATGTAGCCTCACCAGTTCCGAATAGAGGGGAATAATCACTCCCCTCAATCTGCTGGCAATGCCCCTACCAGGGCTGGCTCTACAGTTTTCGCCGCACCAAGCAGAGCGCCGAATTGCCGCCGCGGGCAGCGGGGGCAGTCCGTGTGCCCTTAGGGCGGCAGGCGCATTTCCATGGCGGCGGCAATTCGGTGGCAGCTTCTATGTTTAGCTGAAGCTGCCGTGGACAGCTAAATATAGAAGCTGCGCTGAATTGCCGCCACCACGGAAACGCGCCTGCTGCCCTAAGGGCACACGGACTGCCCCCGCTGTCCCCGGTGGCAATTTGGCGCCCTGCTTGGGGCGGCGAAAACACACGGACTGCCGCCCCTTGCAGAATGCCGCCCCAAGCACCAGCTTGGAATGCTGGTGCCTGGAGCCGGCCCTGGCCCCTACTTATACAGCCCAAAATGCCATTAGCCTTCTTGATAACAAGGGCACACTGCTGACTCATATCCAGCTTCTCATCCACTTTAATCCCCAGGTCCTTTTCTGCAGGACTGCAGCTTAGCCAGTCGGTCCCCAGCCTGTAGCGGTGCATGGGATTCTTCCATCCTAAGTGCAGGACTCTGCACTTGTCCTTTTTGAACCTCATCAGATTTCTTTTGGCCCAATCCTCCAATTTGTCTAGGTCACTCTGGACCCCATCCCTACTCTCTCTCTTATCTACCTCTCCCCCCAGCTTAGTGTCATCTGCGAACTTGCTGAATGTGCAATTTAATCCCATCATCAATAAAGATGTTGAACAAAATTGGCCCCAGGACTGACCCCTGGGGCACTCCGCTTGATACCAGTTGCCAACTAGACATCAAGCCATTGATCACTACCCATTGAGCCCAACAATCTAGCCAGCTTTCTATCCACCTAATAGTCCATTCATCAATCCATACTTTTTTAGGATACTGGCAAGAATACTGTGGGAGACGGTATCAAAAGCTTTGGTAAAGTCAAGATATAATCACATCCACCACTTTCTCCATATCTACAGAGCCAGTTATCTCATCATAGAAGGCAATCAGGTTGGTCAGGCATGACTTTGCCTTGGTGAATCCATGTTGACAGTTCCTGATCACCTTCCTCTCCTACAAGTGCTTCAAAATGGATTCCTTGATGACCTGCTCCATGATTTTGCCGGGGACTGAAGTGAGGCTAACCAGACAGTAGTTCGCCCAGTTCTCTTTCTTCCCTTTTTAAAAGATGGGCACTATATTTGCCTTTTTCTAATCGTCCGGGACCTCCCCTGATCGCCACAAATTTTCAAAGATAGTGGCCAGTGGCTCTGCAATCACATCAACCAACTCCCTCAGCATGCTTGGATGCATTAGATCTGGACCTATGGACTTGTGCACGTCCAGCTTTTCTAAATTGTTCTTAACTAAATAGGACTAAATAGTCCTTAATTTGGGGTATACTTTTAAGTTGAGCCTCTATTATGGTAGAAGTATGCTGGGCTCAGGGTGGGAGTGGGGTAAAAGGCTGCAGGGTATGAGCTCTGGAGAGGTCTAGAACTGCAGCCTTAGGAACTGGAGCACAGCACAGTCTAGGTACAGACTCAGCCTGTAACCAGGGCAGAAGGAACTCTTATGACTCTCGTTACTGGACTAGTCTGGGCTGTGCTAGGTCCTGTCACAATATAATAATGGCCATACTGGGTCAGACCAAAGGACCATCAGAGAATTAGGCATTAAGTGGTTTGATGAGGCTAGGGGGCTGGAGATGTTGGAACTGCATATAGGCCAGCCAGGGGACTGCGGACATCCGCACAAGCACCAGTGCTTTCCAATGTAACCACCCAGCTCGCGCTGTCACTGGGAGTTTGGCATTTCAGCTCTTTTCCGCCAACTGAAGTTCTGATTGAAGGGGCCAAGTTTCTTGCAGCCATTCACTTCTGTTAGCAAAGGACACACGGGAACTAGCTGTAGAGCCTGCCCAGGGAAG
The DNA here is from genome assembly GCF_016161935.1 of Mauremys reevesii. Taxonomy (NCBI): domain Eukaryota; kingdom Metazoa; phylum Chordata; order Testudines; family Geoemydidae; genus Mauremys; species Mauremys reevesii. The sequence continues at coordinate 59,014,364 of NC_052631.1, read as the reverse complement.
AACAAGCTGCAGCTGCAGGGGAGATTGGAGAAGCCCACTGCAGCTGCCCAGGTTGGATAATCACAGTTTTACATGCAGTGTTTGGTGCCAGTGATCTCTGCTGTGCAATGAAAGCAGCAGCTTACGGCTTGTTCCTCCGGAGAGGGAACAGCTCAGTGCTGGGGTGGGTCCAAAGCTGTGAGGTGCTCAAGGTGTCCCTTCTCCTGTGATTGGAATGTGCCTTTCCTAAGGCTCAGGGGACTACTTGTGTTCATTGTGTCTCTGAGGCTTGCACCATCCCACAGATCCTCCTCAGCTGCTGAGACAATGCACATTCCAGCACCTGCAGAGGGGCATGTGCAGAGCAGGAGGGGAGGTGCTCAGAGCGCTCAGTGCTATGACTGCAGCACATCTGGTGAAGACACTCCATACTGACAGGAGAGAGCTCCTCCATCATCAGCATAACAACTCCTCCTCTGCGAGAGGCGGTAGCTGTGTCGGCAGTAGAAACTCTCTGGACAACATATGACTGTCCACACCGTGTAACTTACAATCGCTGGTGGGGGGGCTTATTGTCCACAGGCCACAGAACTTCCCTAAAACAATTTCTGCAGCAGAAAAACAGCCCATCTGGATTTGAAGTGGTCAGTGATAGAGAAACCACCGCGATCTCTGATAAATTGTTCCCATGGCTAATTGCTCCACTGTTAAAATGTGCACCTTACCACCAGTCTGAACAGTGGCTCACTGTCTTGCCATTTCACATTGGAGAGAACGTCACCCTCAACTGTGGACTTCACTAGACCAGCTCCTAACCCATAGGAACTAACCCTGTCAATAACAGCTGTGCTCTGCCATGGCCTCTCCCAGGTCAGGCCCCCAAGGGCATTGCTAGCGCTAAGAAGTGCATTACTAGTAACACGTGGTCTGTGCAGAACTCTTTGCTGATCTCAGTGTGTTTTGCAAAGGTGGATCGGGGCCACCATCGCCCTCTCAAGAGGGAAACTGAGCCCCACTTGCCCAGGGTCACAGGAGAAGCTCATGAGAGAGCCTGGAAGAGAACCCAAGCCTTGAGCCCTAAGTGTGCCGTAGGCAGGATGCCACAATTTGGTTTACAGAAGCATCTTCGGGAGTAGGCCGTGAATCCAAAGCCCAAGTCACACTCACCGGCGTGGTACCCACATCCCCAAAACCAGAGCTCCATGAGGATTGAAAAGCTGGGGGGAGGTCACACACCAATGGGTTCTTTTCCTTTTGCCCCTCAGTTTGGCTCTCCCTAGGTCCCTGGGCCCCATGTCCAGTGCTTGTTGGGGAGGGAGGTGTGTGCAGCCCCACTGCTAGGCCTAGTGGGCAACTGCCTGTCAATCTTTCATTCCAACCAATCAGCAGAATATGGGCGGCAGGGGGGAGAGGGGAGAGGCCATGTTAATCTTGGCATAAGTGTTTAACTATAGACCAAAGGGAATAATCTCCCTGAGGAAGGAAGGAAGGAGCTCTCTAGCACCCAGGACTCAATGTCCTGTTCAGGGCAGCAGGGGCAGGGGGCATTCAGTGAGCAGACAGGGACACGGGAACTGAATCCAGCTGAAGTAACTCTACGTTGGATTTCCTGTTGTTTGTGTCCAAAGGGAAAAACAGCACAGATAAAAACAAAGACAGGCCACACTGGGAGTCCTATCACCCTCTATTTATTCCTTCGCAATCTAATTAAAGCAGCAGGAAATTAGCTTTCCTGGAGCAACTGCAGGAGGATGCCAATGACTCTGTGTGAGTGGCTTTTTAAGAAGAAATGGCGAGAAGGGCCAGGGAACATGTGGGGTGGGGGATCAGGCCCCCGGGAACATGCTGTCTTTACTGGCTTGATTTAAAACCAGGCCCAGGATGGGAATTTCCCCAACGCTGACCACAAGGAAGCTCCACCCCTTGCTGCTACAAAGGTGCAAAGCAGAGCAGGCCAAAGCCCATAGTTAGGGCCCTACCAAATTCACAGTCCATTTTGGTCAATTTCACAGTCATAGGATTTAAAAAATTATAAATTTCATGATTTCAGATATTTAAATCTGAAAGTTCAAGGTGTTGTAACTGTAGGGGCCTGAACCAAAAAGGAGTTTGGGGGAGTTGAAAGGTTATTGTGCGTAAGTGTGTGGGGGTTGCAGTACTGCTACCCTTACTTCTGCACTGCTGCTGGCAGCAGCACTGCCTTCAGAACTGAGCAGCTGGAGAGCGGTGGCTGCTGGCCGGGAGCCCAGCTCTGAAGGCAGAGCTGCCACCAGCAGCAGCGCAGAAGTAAGGATGTCATGGTATGGTATTACCACCCCTACTTCTGTGCTGCTGCCTTCAGAGCTGAGTGCCCGGCCAGCAGCTTCCACTCTCCAGCTGCCCACCTCTGAAGACAATGCAAAAGTAAGGGTGGCAATATCACAACCCCACAAAGATAGCCTTGCAGTCCCCCTGCAACTCTCTTTTGGGTCAGGATTCCTAGTTTGAGAAACACTGGTCTCCCCCGTGAAATCTGTATGGTATATAGTAAAAACACACAAAAGACCAGATTTCATGGGGGAAAACCAAATTTCACGGTCTATGACACATTTTTCATGGCTGTGAATTTGGTAGGGCCCTAACTATAGGGTTAAGTGCTTCTTGGGATAGGCACAGCCAGGGCCTGCTGCAGCCTGAGAGCGGGGGGTGCACAGTGAACGGGGAAGGTCTCTTTCCCCTTGCCTAGCTTCTGGCAGGTTCCAGGTGGTCCTGCAGCAGCATCACTGGCAGGGAGTGACCCTGCTGGTAAGTCAGGCCAGCCATGGAGGAGGCTCACGCTGCACCCCCATTGCACCAGCTGATGGCAGGGGGCGACCCAGCACCCAAGAATCAGGCCCCACTGCTACAGGGAGGCTGTGTTTAAACAGCAGGCCCCAAGCATGGCCAGTGAGGCAGCTGGCACTAAACGCTACCCCTGCTGTTGGAGAGACAAGGTGGGGATAGCTTTTATGGGACCAATTTCTGCTGTGGGAAGAGAAACGTAAGCTGAAAATCAAAGATATGCCTCCCCCACCTTGTCTTTCTAATGTCCTGGGACCGACACGACTACATCACTGCATACCCCTGGTATTGGCAGAGAGGCTGAGAAGTGGATTCCCCTCTTGCCCCTACAGATGGTCCCACAGCTTAGCGGGAACATGAGTCTGGAGCTCGGTAACCTGCAGTGGAGGTGCAAGGGGGATTCATAGATTTTAAGGCCAAACGGGACCATTCTGACCACCTGCTCTTATCTCCAGTGTAATGCCAGCCAGACGATCCACCCAGTGATTCCTGCACCCAGCCCAGAGCTGGGGAGGAGCGGAGGGAGTGTCCATCAGGGTGGGTAGGAATGACAGGGGTGAAGGAGCGATGCAGGCCCTGCTTACCCTGCAGCTGGCCCTGCCTCCACATCAGCTGTAGTAAAAGGGGAGTGCACTGCACAGGATGCAGGGATTGCTGCGCCCGGTGCTATGGACCGAGGACACCAGGCAGCACCTTTTGCCAGCCCAATCCCCCTTGAAAAACACACCACCAAGCAGTCTGTCCCTGTGGTGCCTTGCCAGGGTGCATTGACCAAGCTGAGCCATTTAACGCTGCCAGCTGGCTTCCCCCAGCTCTGTTGCTGCAACGCAAAGACACTGCAAAAAGCAACCACCGATGGGCTCCTAGTACCCAGGGATAAATCAAAGGCTCTTGCCCCTATGTTTCTATGTCCTTCAGACTGTATGTGAATGAATGCACATGCATGTACACCCCAAACCAAACCCATGTACAAGCCAAAACCACCGGACAGATATACAGGGGACAGATGCACTGACTAGATAACCATCATTAAAAACAGCTGCAGTGGCAGGGACTCCTGTTTCTGTATGTTTAAGGGAGCGCCTAGAGCAGAGGTGGCGACTTTAAGCAGGAGAAGGCAGGCATGGGGAGGAACTTGGCTTCCCCCAGGGTCATAGGTCTAGACCAACTGGAGCTAGCATTTCACAGCTTGGTAACCACATAGTCTTGTTTTGCATCTAGATATTGAAGTTTGCTTCCATCTTCTCCGTGGAACAGACATGGGGACTGCAGGGTAGGCAGTGCTTTGCCATGCACAGCTCTGTCTTCCTGTCTCCAATACCAGACCCACAATCCTTGCAGCTTGGCTCCCTCTCTTTGGCGCAGGTAATGTGCAAACAGCACATGTGCCTTGCTCTAGCCACCCCATGGAGGGCTCACGGGTACAGCACATCTCTGTGTGCCAGGCAGAAAATGGGTTCTGCCAACGGTAACGCTAATGCTGGCAAGTGCTTTGCACAGGTCTTTAAGGACATTAGCAAGGCTGCTTTAGGCTTCAGAGCAGCTGCATCTTGCGAGCTGCTCCACCTGAGGGCTCAGAGCCAGGCCCAAACCCCAGCTCCCAGGGCTGCAGCTCATGGCTATTTCAAACAGAGTTAAAAAGTTAACCCTTTCTTTCTAGTCGCTCTCCTCACACACACTGCCACCTTTAAATGTAACCACAGGATCTGCTCCCTTCCAACCTAGCTTTTCCTGCCCTGATGTCATGACCACAGCTTTGACACCTCACACTGATTTCCACAGCAGCACACTGACTGATATCAAGCAACCCGGTATTATGACTTCAGATTTGGGGGGGCGGGTACATGGGGGACAGCCTTTGCTGTCACACTTCTATTCAAGGAGAGCAAAGGAACCCCCAGAGACAATCAATCCCCTTCCCCTGTTCCAGGCTGCCTTTCCCCATGTTTGCTCCATGCTAGTTATTCCCTTACGGATTCCAGGATTCGTTGGAGTTTCTTTTTTTTAGTGGGAGAGGGGGAGGAGGAACTTCTAAACCAATAGACAACCAACTAATGCCAACTCAGCAGGACAAAGCTGACTGCTTGGACCACCCTGCTGCAGCCCAGGGGTAGGAGGCACTAACAGCTTTATACACAGTGCAAAAATCACTCTCCAGCTGGGCTGGGATTTGTTTTTAAAGGGACACGACTAATTTTAAACATTGTTTCTTGCTGTTCTGTTCCTAATAATCCCACAGAATCCCCCTGGGAGTACGTGTTTTCCAGCTGAATTTCTCTCTTTCCAGTTTCACAATTTGTTTTCCATCTGCCGATTCCTAGGGCAAAGGAGAGAGGTTGATGTCAGGTTCTGCTACGAGTTGTTCATCTGCCCCAGGAGACAGACCTCTGTGCGTTCTCCTTGAGGGCTGGTGTGTGAAGGGGACTGCTCAGAGCTGCGGGAGGTGGCAGGGGACAGCGTAGGATCTCACTCTTCATAAAACAGGAAGCACATTTTAAGTGAAGTTGAGTTATATTTGCACCACTTCTGACATTCTCCCTTCCCTGCCTTCATCACCTTCCTCAAAAAATAACCTCCCACCTGGAAGACTTTTATAGGGGAATGCCCCACCTGCAACTCATTCACTCCCAGGTCTCCAAGCAAGCGCTGCACAGCCCTGCACAAAGAGCTGGGGCTTCCAGGGCCATGGTTCTAGATGCTAGTATCCGTGAGCTACATGGCCATTCACATCTGTTTGCACTGTATTTTGTCAGCAAATGTTCCTGCTGGCACTGGGCCCAATTCATAAATTTTCAGATCTGGAGTCAAACCCTCCTGCATTTCAGGGTGGCTGGAGCTGGCGTGGCTGGCTGGCACTCTGCTGTTGCTCCTGCATTCAGAGACCACCACACTTCACATGCTGCTGGAATCGCCTGGAAGAGCAGAGCCCGTCTCCAGAGAGGCCACTCTAGCAGTGCCAGTTGATTGGCAAACAGGCCCGATGGTGAATGCAAGGTACTTTCTGCGGCATGGCAGATGTTTATCAGCTGGATCCACTTCTCCAGCTTCTGGTGGTGATTATACAGTAACTGCCTGTTCAGGGGATGTGTCCCAGCTATCAGCAACAGAAATAAACGGCCTCCTGGCGCTCACTGGCAGCTTAGCTTGTATCTTGGCCTCCACCCAGGGTCTGAGTGCAAGCTGCCTGTTGGTTTCCTGGCTGCAGGAGGTTTAGGCTGTGGTGACAAGGCACTAGCTGTGAACAGAGCACCAAAGAGGGCCATGTTGGCAGCTCATCAGGAGCCAGAGGGCTGCACTGACATCACTATGGGTCAAAACCACATCTACTGACAAAAGCACTGGGTGCTCAGCCTGCACTTAGCCGTACTCCTGTCAGTGCAAGTGCTCCTAGAGAAGGTGGCTCCTAGCAGGTGAAGCCAACCTCCAGAGGCCAAACCCCTGGAACAAAGGGTTAACTGTGGTATCCGGCTCCCTCACCAGAGCGCAGAAGTCTGGATAACGAGCTCCAGTAAGCCACTTTCTTCCTCCGGCAACTACAGACCAATCAAGCCCTTTCCCCAGTGACGGAGAGCAGATGCTGGGCCCAATTCCACACGGGGTAGCCTGGGTCACTGAGAGCTAGCAGTGCCCCAGTTAGGCTGCCTGGGAGCCCCAGTCATGCACCAGGACCCCACTCTGTTAGGTGCTGAACAGACCCAAAGCAAAAAAGACAGTCCCTGCCCCACAGTTCTTACAACGCATGTATAGGACAACAGATGGCTACAGACAAAGGGGGAGTCCAGGGGCACAGGGAGCTCATACTGCGCAGGGTGATAGGCAGCTTGCAAGGACACGGGACAACGCAGAAATATTTCAATTCTTTTATTTGTTTAAAAACACGTTTGTGGCTCCCTCCACAGATAAGGCTGCAGCCAGGATTACAGGACCTGTGCCTATCGCTCAATGTATCCCCTCTGGAGTTCATGTCACAGCGTCTACACCTACAGCCTGTGGTCCCACCAGGAGGGCGGCCCAGTACAAGTGGCACAGGTGCCAGACTGTGGAGAGTCTGTGGCTCAGAGTGGCCCTCACCCACCACCTCCCTTAAAAAAAATAATTAGAAAAAACATCTGCAAGAATAAAAGCAGTTTTGTAAAAAATAAGCCGGAATCTGTTGGAACAAGGGGGTGGAAATTGGGAGCTCCCCTACCCCCCAGCACTGGGGCCACTCACTGCTGCTTGGAAACGTCAAAAAAAACCCCAATTCTCCCAAATTTCCCCTGCAGCCACGAATTCCGCAAGCTGCTCACATAAACACACTGTCTTTGGCACAGGAAACGCTCCACTGTTGTGGAAACATGAGCTTTCCTTTTCAGCTAAACCACATGCTTCAGATTCCCTGTAAACAAAGGGAGAGAGAAAACAACATTTACATTCAGACCTGCTTCAGTCTCACAGGGAGGCAGACCAAGGTATTTTTTTGGCTGCATACAGGGCCTAGGGTTACCAGATGTCCTGATTTTATAGGGACAGTCCTGATTTTTGGGTCTTTTTCTTATATAGGCTACTATTACCCCCATCCCGTCCCAATTTTTCACACTTGCTGTCTGGTCACCCTAATAGGGCCCTTTGCTTTGTCTTCAATGCTGCTGTATTCCGGTTGGAGCTTGTTCTTCTCCTTCAAAACCCCAGGAAGAAGGGATTTTCGAAAAGTGTGTTGGAAAAACATTGATGTGAAATCCAGCAGGGCTGACCTCTGGGAGATTAGAGCGCTGCTTATGACATGTCCCTCCCCCGTCACTGGCAGAGCTGACAAATCAGTAAGTGATACAGACACACTAGCTCTCAAAGCAGATTGAATTCCCAGCATGCCAGACAACATCTTGTTCTCATTGAGAGGGGTTGTGCAGGGTTCCACGTCTCTCTCTCAAACCCAGCTTTAAGGGGCTGCTAAGGGGAACAAACCATTTTCATTAAGCATTCAGACTGGAGACTAATAATTAGTTCAGATGTATCAGCCATGAACCCTTAATTTCTTTAGGTCTTTGCTTACTCAGGATGTCCTATAGGGCTGGAGGCACTGCCTGGCCTCCTTTCTCTGACGACCCTCCCTGGAAGTCAATAGTGATTCTGTCTGGGTAAGGGACGCAGGATCTGATTATTAACTGGAATCATGTTGGATCACAACAAGCTTTGAATTTTAGTTCTCTGATCACTCTTCTGTTGGAATTTTAACAGCTTTAAGCTAGGGTTAGAAAAAGGTCTTCAAGACCCGGGTTTTAAGGGGCATGTCGATTAAATGCCTGGGTTTGAACCACATGGCTGGTGTGGAGAAAGTGAATAGGAAAGTGTTATTTACCTCCTCACATAATATAAGAACCAGGGCTCACCCAATGAGATTAACAGGCAGCAGGTCTAATACAAACAACAGGAAGTGCTTCTTCACACAACGCAGTGTCACTCTGAGGAATTTGTTACTGGAGACACCGTGAAGGCCAAAACTCTAACTGGACTCAAAAAAGAATTAGGTAAGTCCCTGGAGGATAGGGCCACCAATGGCTATTAGCCAGGTTGGGCAGGAACATAACCCCATGCTCTGGGTGTCGCTAGCCTCTGTTTGCCAGAAGCTGGGAGTAGACGAAAGGGGATGGATCCCTTGATGACTGCCCTGTTCTGTTCATTCCCTCTGAAGCTCCTAGCACCAGCCACTGTTGGAGACAGGACACTGGACTATTGGTCTGACCCAGTATGGCTGTTCTTATGTTCACATAACCCCTAAACATGCAGCCCTGCTGACAAGAGCTGTTACCGTAGTAGATCTGCCCACTACTCAGCATTAGGACTGGCTGGCACGCGAATGTGAGGCCGTGATAGGACACCAAGGTGCTGCAGTAAGTGATGCTGGTGATTCTCTGACTTCTTTTTCTGAGGCTTGACCATCATCCCTCTGCAACATGCTAGCATGACTCTATTGCTGAAATCCTCAGCCAGGTCCCCATCTCCTGTCAGCAAGGCTCAAAGGTCCAGTCCTCCCACCAGGAGCAGTGTGTTGCTGCCTGCCTGTCGCACAACTCTGACTTCCCACAGAATACTGACTCAAGTTCCAGGCCTTGGTCCTTATCTTCAAGGCGTTCCACAATCTGGATCGAACAGATGAGACTATTGTCAACAACTTTGCTCCTCTGGCATGCTGGATCTCTCTACCGTCTGCGCAGGAGAGAGCTTCCTCAGGGGCCAACCTGAGTCTGTGGAACAAATTCCCCCAGGAACTAAGGACCATCACAAACCTCCCCTCCATCCGCTCAAAGGGCTAGACACATTTCTTTGGCCTGTCTTCTCTAATATAAACAGGTGGCAGCATGTATAGAATTATACAAACCTGCAGACCCAAGCACTGTACTGCACACTTCTCCTCCTGGGAGCGGACATGACAGATGTTAGCCGCTGCTTATTGAATGACTAGCAGGTACTCAGATACTCCAGTGATGAGCGCAGTGTGAGAACCCTCAATTTTCCCAGCCAAGATCAGTGGTCTGCTCCCACTGAAATCTAAGGGAGTTTCTCCATTTTCTAGGCTTCAGCGGGTGAAGGGATCAGGCCATAAGATGGTAAAATACACGTGGGCTTAAATTGTGAAAGTCAGGAGGCCCAAGTCCACGTATGGACTGATAAGCGAATCGATTACTGACCTGACAGCCCTACATACAAATGGATACCCTCTCTAGTGACACGACAACATATACAGGGCAAGCTTCCCTCCCACTGCCCTGTGGACTCACCTGGTCCCTGACCCTGAGAAATCTTCCCAATGGGTGACAGACTCCACTGGTTATCCAGTCCTACTCCTCCATGCTGAGGCCCCAGTTGTAACAGTGGCTTTTGTGATGGGGACACCATCCATAATCATCCCCACCACTCCTGGGAGGCAGGGAAGAGGTAGTACAGATGGGGAACCGAGGCCCAGACAAGCCAAGGGTACATCCACGCAGAAACGCTAGTCATACAGCAGTAGGGCTGCAGTTGCGCTGCTGTAGTGTAGACACTTACTGCAGCAATTAAAGGGGTCTCCCATTACTGTTGTAACTCCACCTCTCTGAGAGATGGTAGTGGTGTCTACCCAAGGGCTTAGCTTCATTAAATCACACAGGACACAACATTTTCCACAGCCCTGAGTGATGTAGTTAAGCTGACCTAGCTTTGTAGCACAGACCAGCCCATAGTGATGTGCCTAAGGTCATACAGGCAGTTTGGGGTGGAGCAGGTCTCCAGAGTCTTAGGCTAGTGCCATAACCACTGAGCCATCGTGGGAAACAGAAGACTAATCTCGCCTTTGATGAGCAAAAACCCCTGTAAGCCCTTGGATCTCCTCAAAGCAACTGCAGTGCCAGAAAGGTGAATGGCAATTCTCTATCTACACACAAGTGAAGCTCTAAGTGAGATCCTCAGCAGATGTAAATCGGCATCAATGGCGCTGAGGATCTGGGCCGATCTACAGCTTTTATTCTTTAGGTCTCATACAGGAAGAAGTGCCTGGGGCTTCCCAGGACTCTTGGCAAACAATTTGGCAACTCTAGCTCAGTTACTTTCAAATATGCAACAACTACAAACTGATAAAGACGGCACACAAGCCTGCGCTGGGATTCCCTCCCCCAATTTCAACACTACCAATTTCTCTGTAGACTCACTGCTTTACATCCCAAACAGATCATAAAGGCTTTTATTGCGTGCCCGAGGAATGGATGCACCACTGTGTAAATTTATTGCTTTGCACAGTAGTTAGGGTCTGTTATGACCAGCACAGACTTGGCTGGAAAAGCCGACAGCAGCCAGAACAACTGAGCAGTCAGCAAAGCAAAGACTAAAATTAAGAACAGACTTGACTGTGTTTCAGAATTGCTGGCCCATGGTCATCGCTGCCCTAAACAAAGCCAGTGGGACCCTCTGCTTTTCACAGATGGAGACTCGTGAAATTATCATCATCTCGCTACGTCACCGCATGCTGATGGTGCATCACACCACAGCAGCTTAACAATGTCACTTCATTTGGGTCTCTCCCTAGCTGCTGGGAGGACAGAGGTCTCTTTCCTCTCCTCCTCCCAGTTCTGGATTGTGACCCAATACATGCCTGCTGGTATGGAGGGGAGGACAGCATTTGAGAAGCTAATCCCAGTAGCTTTCTGCTCTGCCGGAGCCACATATGCACTAGGCAGCATACCACCATGCTCCTGAGTGGGGTATTGGCCGTGTGACTGAACCTGGCACCTTGGGATCTTAAAGCATGAGCCTCTCCTGCCTGAGTTAAGAGACTAACCCAGGCTGGTCCAGGCTCAGCCACTATTAGAGGAGGGCAGAGCACTGCACAGGGTGGGACTTGCCTGCTCTTGATGGTCCAGGGCACTGAACAGAATGAGCTGAGCGCTGACCAGATACATGCATCCCAGAAGAGGAGCTGAGATGACTGCAAGCAGGGGCGGCTCTAGGCACCAGCAAAACAAGCTGGTGCCTAGGGCGGCCAAATCTAGGGGGCGGCAGGCTGCGCCGGCGGACCTGCCGCAGTCATGCCTGCGGGAGGTCCACCGGAGCCCCAGGACGACCGGACCTGCCGCAGGCATGACTGCGGAGGGAGCGCTCGTCCCGCGGCTCGGCTGGACCTCCCGCAGGCATGACTGCGGCAGCTCAAGCGGAGCCGCGGGATCCGCGAACCGTCCGCAGCCGCGGGGGGTCCAGCCGGGCCACGCGGGACCAGCGGACCCTCTGCAGTCATGCCCGCGGGAGGTCCGCTGCTCCCGCGGCTCGGGGGCGCCTCCCGCGCATGACTGCTTGGGGCGGCCAAAACTGTAGAGCCGCCCCTGACTGCAAGTGGTGTGTAAACGCTGGGCTGAAGCCCTCTCTCAGGCAGACACACATCTTGGCTCTGGATTGTTTGGCTGGCTTGTTCACCAATTTATTTATATTTACTAAATAATGAAATTAAAGCTCTAAAGAAAGGAGAGGGCAGAAAGAAAACACACCTTGCTGCAGAACAGGACACTTCGATCTGGGCTGCTGCCCTGCATGCCCCAGCGTTTGATGGCTCACTGTCCCAGGCCTTTGTTATTCTCCATTGTTCTGCTTTTTTGGCACCAAGGAAAGCAGTTTGTTTTATTTTCTGTTCTTCAGGCAGCCAATTAAGCATTTCAGGCACATTTAATCAGTGATGCTTTCATTTTATTTGTTTCGGCCAGACAGCCTCTAAACATTTGGCAAGACTGGTGCCAACTGGCGAGCACACGCTGCATTCTTACACAACGGCCAGCTGAACTGCATACATTTCAACAGACTTGACAGTCTAACTTCATTTAAAGAAATGAACCCTTAGGCGATTCCGGCTTGGAACTGCAAGGAGAGGAGTGCATGTTTATATACATCCTACTCTATGCTGGGAACACTGTGCCCCTCAAGACTGTTCACATCCCCGCTCTTAATCAAAATATAATTTAAACTGGGGTGGCTGAAGCCTGGCTCATGGGTCATTTAAAGGATTCTATAATGTGACACATAGCTGCCTTCACCTTTAATACAGAACTACAGGCTCCCAGCATACAATGCTCCACATAGAGCTGCAGTTGGGTCATGATGGAAAATAGCATGGCAGGAGCTGTACTCTCTGGAGTTTGCACATTAGTACTCAACATGGACTGAGCATGGCTGCAAGTGGCAACATTTCATGCAAATTAAGTGAGGTTCTCAGGTTCCTAGCAAATTACCAACACAGCTGTCAGTTCTTGGCACCTAAAGTGCACAAGCAAGGGTGCACAGGAAGAGGCGGTTACAGTGATGTTACACAGGCTGCAGCAGGACCAGGAAAATTAGCAACAGCCAGTGTCTGGCTAGGTGTGAGGGCTAGTCAGCCACACCTTAGGGTGAGGTCATTGCTTAAGAGCAGAGGAGAGGATGCACATTTTTGTTGACAGAAGTCAGGGTGCAGGATCTCTTCATGAGGGGGCTGGCCCCCTGTATAAAGCCAGGGTGTTAATCAGATTCCCACTGATTTACACTGGTTTCCCACAGTATTCTTGCCAGCAAGTTAAAAAAGTATGGATTGGATGAATGGACTATAAGGTGGATAGAAAGCTGGCTAGATTGTTGGGCTCAACAGGTAGTGATCAACTGCTTTATGTCTAGTTGGCAGCCAGTATCAAGTGGAGTGCCCCAAGGGTCGGTCCTGGGGCTGGTTTTGTTCAACATCTTTATTAACGATCTGGATGATGGGATGGACTGCACCCTCAGCAAGTTCGCAGATGACATTAAGCTGGGGGGAGAGGTAGATACGCTGGAGGGTAAGGATAGGGTCCTCAATGACCTAGACAAATTGGAGGACTGGGCCAAAAGAATTCTGATGAGGTTCAACAACGAAAAGTGCAGAGTCCTGCACTTAGGACGGAAGACTCTCATGCACTGCTACAGGCTGGAGACCGGCTGGCTAAGCAGCAGTTCTGCAGAAAAGGACTTGGGGATTACAGTGGACGAGAAGCTGGATATGAGTCAGCAGTGTGCCCTTGTTGCCAAGAAGGCTAATGGCTTATTGAGCTGCATTAGTAGGAGCATTGCCAGCAGATCAAGGGAAGTGATTATTCCCCTCTATTTGGCACTGGTGAGGCCACCTCTGGAATATTATGTCCAGTTTTGCCCCCCACCCCCACTACAGAAAAGATGTGGACAAACTGGATAGAGTCCAGCAGAAGGCAATGAAAATGATCAGGGGGCTGGGGCAAATGACTTACGAGGAGAGGCTGAGGGAACTGGGCTTATTTTGTCTGCAGAAGAGAAGAATGATGGGGAATTTGATAACAGCCTTCAACTACCTGAAAGGGGGTTCCAAAGAGGTTGGAGCTAGGCTGTTCTCAGAGGTGGCAGATGACAGAACAAGAAGCAATGTTTCTCAAGGTGCAGTGGGGGAAGAGGAGGTTATTCACCTTGTGCAGTAACTGACGTTCTTCGAGATGAGTGCCCCTGTGGGTGCTCCACTCTAGGTGTCGGTGCGCCCCTGTGCCTTTGATCAGAGATTTCTGCAGCAGTACTCGTACCGGCCACACATGCTCAGAGCCTGCCCCCTCGCTCTGAGTATACCTCTAGTGAGCATGCGCGGCCAGTTCCCTCAGTTCCTTCTCTACAACGGAGACTACCCCAACTCCGAAGTAGAGGGGAGGAGGGTGGGTAGTGGAGCGCCCACAGGGGCACTCATCTCGAAGAACATCAGTTACTGCACAAGGTGAGTAACCTCCTCTTCTTCTTCGAGGAAGAAGGGTGCTCCACTCTAGGTGACTTCGAAGCAGTGTATCTCAAGGAGATTGGGACTTCGGATCTGATAGGAATGCAGTAGATAATACTGCCCTGCCTAATCGAGTATCAGAGAGAGGGCCCTGAGTAAGGGCGTAGTGTTTGACAAATATGTGTTCGGAGGACCAAGTGGCTGCTCTACAAATGTCAGTCAATGGTACTTTACGTAAGAAGGCTACAGAGGTAGATACAGATCTAGTGGATTGTGTTCTAATCAATGCTGGAGGTGTAACATTTTTTATCTGATAGAGTCGTATGCAATCGGAGATCCAGTTTGAAAGTCTCTGGGTAGAGATAGGCATGCCTTTGGAGCGCTCCGCGATGGAGACAAAGAGTCTAGGAGAGTTTCTGAAGGGTTTGGTTCTGTCCAAATAGAAGGATAAGGCCCTGCGCACATCAAGTGTGTGCATTGTGGCTTCGAAGGAGTTTGCATGTGGTTTCGGAAAGAAAGTTGGTAGACGTATTGGTTCATTGATGTGAAATGAAGCGTGAACTTTTGGAAGGAATTTCGGGTGTAGGAATAGGGTAACTTTGTCCTTGAAGAAGAGCGTATATGGTGGATCTGCCATAAGGGCTGCTATCTCTCCTGCCCGTCTGGCGAAGGTAATCGCCACCAAAAAGGCTGTTTTCATCGAGAGGTGCAATAGGGAGCAGGTGGCTAAGGGCTCAAAGGGTTGATGAGTTAGACAGGACAATACTAGGTGAAGATCCCATGCAGGGGTAGGTGGCTTAATGTCTGGATATAAGGTTTGGAGTCCCGTAAGGAAACGCTTGGTGATGGGATGAGCAAAGACCGAGGTATTGTCAACTGTATCATGAAAGGTTGTGATGGCAGCTAAGTGGACTCTGATGGAGCTGAAGGAAAGGCCGGATTGCTTAATGTCAAATAGGTAGTCGAGTATGCAGGGTAGAGGTGCCGAGGTAGGAGACAGTTGTTTAGTTGAACACCATTCTGTGAATCGCTTCCACTTTCGGAGATAGGTGGTACGGGTGGATTGTGTTCTGCTGTGTGGAAGCACCCTCTGAACTTGGTCAGAACAGTCTAGTTCTCGTTGGGAGAACCATGCAGGTACCAGGCTTTGAGATGAAGCATGGAGAGATTTGGGTGAAGAAGCCGGCCGTGTTGCTGTGATAAAAGGTTCAGGATGAGAGGCAGTGAGATCGGTGGTCGAATTGACATTCTAGTGAGGAAAGGGAACCACGGTTGTCTCGGCCATCAAGATCACCCTGGCAAGGTCTGTTCGTATATTTATGAGGACCCTGTTGAGCAATGGTATTGGGGAAAATGCATAAAGTAAGTCCCGGTGCCATGGGATCATGAATGCGTCTCCGAGGGAGTGTTTGCCCAGTCCCGCCCTGGAGCAAAAATTGAGGCATTTCGTGTTTTTCGCAGTTGCAAAGAGATCTATGGTTGGGTGACCCCAAGTGCGAAATATGTTGTAAATGATTCCCTCATCTATCTCCCATTCATGCTCCGAAGGGAAATGTCTGCTTAACTTGTTGGCAGTGGTGTTCATCACCCCTGGGAGATAAACAGCTGATATGTGGATGTGGTTCGCAAGACACCAATTCCAGAGTTTTATGGCCTCTGAGCAAAGAGAGTGGGAGCGAGCCCCTCCTTGTCTGTTTATGTAGAACATGCAGGCAATGTTGTCTGTCATTATGCGTACATGCTGATTCTTGATTAGTGGCAGGAAGTGGCGGCAGGCATTCCGTATAGCTCGAAGACCTAGAACATTTATGTGCAGGGAGGTCTCGGAAGGAGACCATAGCCCGTGGACTGTTTGGTGAGAGATGTGGGCCCCCCAGCCAGTGAGAGATGCATCGGTCGCCATTATCAGAGTTGGGGAGGTCTGGAGGAAGGGGACTCCAGAGCAGAGGTTGTAGGGGACTGTCTACCATAGGAGAGAGTCTTTGACTCGGTAGGGTATGGCCAGGTGTTTGTTTAGTGAGTGCACGTGGCCAGCCAAGCTTGGAAGCACCTCATGTAGAGACGTGCATTCTGGACCACGAAGGTGCACGAGGCCATGTGCCCTAGTAGTTGGAGGCAGTCTCGGGCGGTGACCCGGGGGCTGTTGCGAAGTCTTGTAGCCAGCAGTTTTATGGTATTGAATCGGTCGGGTGGGAGAGATGCCAGCCCGGTTGTGGAGTCGAGGCTCGCTCCTATAAACTCCAGGTGCTGGGTAGGACTTAATATGGATTTGCTTCTGTTTATTTGCAGGCCCAGAAATTGGAAGCAATCGATGGTGAGTTGTGTGAAGCAGAGGGCTTCGTCGAATGTGGAGGCCTTGAGAAGGCAATCGTCGAGGTAAGGGAATATTATGACCCCTTTTTTCCTGAGGTAGGCAGTGACTACCGCTAGGAGCTTGGAGAAAACTCAGGGGGCAGTGGAAAGGCCGAAGGGTAGAACTCTGTATTGGAAATGCGTTGAGCCGAGGGTAAAACGAAGGAAACGTCTGTGGGCCGGGTGGATAGTGACGTGAAAATAGGCATCTTGTAGGTCAAAGGCTGAAAACCAATTGCCCTGCTCCAGGGCTGGAATTATGGTGGTGAGAGTAACCATCTTGAACTTTTGCTTTTTGATAAATTTGTTGAGCCGCCTGAGGTCGAGGATCGGTCGCCATCCTCCAGTTTTCTTTTCTGTTAAAAAATGGGAGTAGAACCCTTTCCCCTTGTGGCATTCGGGCATGAGTTTGATAGCCCCCAGATGGAGATGATGTACTTCTTGCTGGAGGTGTAGCTCGTGAGAGGGGTCCCTGAAGAGGGACAGGGAGGGTGGGTGGTAAGGAGAGGAAGGGGATAGAATACCCAGTTGTGATGACCTCTAGAACCCACTTGTCAGTGGTAATATTCTGCCATTGGTGCAAAAATGGCCGTAGGCTGTGTCCAAAGATAGTTGTAGGTGGTGCATACGCTGAAGTTGGGACGATGTTTACGAGACCCTCAACCAAAGGTTCAAATCTGCTTATTAGTTGGAGGAAGTTGGAGCATCCCGGAAGAATTGGGGCGACGCTGCTGATATCTGGATCTCTAGCGTTGGTGTTGCTGTTGTTGATCCTGAGATCTTGTGAAATGCTGAGTATATGGGGGGTAGCGTGGACGGTGGTAAGGTCGATATCTGTACTGTCGCCTTCTGGTCGTAGGGGTTTGGATTCCTAAGGACCGAAGAGTTGCCCTTGACTCCTTCATTGAGTGAAGCACCTCATTCGTGGTGGAAGCAAAGAGTTTAGCACCATCAAAAGGGAGATCCTCTATGGTACTCTGAACCTCACGAGGAAAAAGGGAAGAGGAGAGCCACAAACCTCGGCGCATGACCACCGCCGTAGCGGTGGATCTTGCTGCGGTATTGGCTGTATCCAGAGCTGCTTGAAGAGCCTTGCATGATATGATTTGGCCCTCGGAAACTAAAGCTGTAAACTGTTGTTTCTTCTGGTCTGGAATGTGTTCAATAAAGTCCATGAACTTCTTATAGTTTCTATGGTCGTACTTTGCCAGAACTGCGGTATAATTGGCAATTCGAAATTGTAAGGTTGAAGAGGCATACACTTTGCGACCCAGCAGGTCTAAGCGTTTGCTTTCCTTGTTGGCTGGGGTATGGCGGAAATACTGTTGTTTGTTCCTTTGATTGGCTGCGTCCACTACCAGTGAGTTTGGCGCAGGATGTGAGAAAAGGAATTCAGAGCCCTTAGAGGGAATGAAATATTTACGGTCTGCTTGTTTGCAGGTAGGCTGGCTTGTGGCTGGAGCCTGCCAGATGGACTTAGCGGGTTCCAGAAGGGCTGCATTGATTGGTAATGCCAGTCTGGATGAAGAAGAGGGTTGCAGGATGTCCGTTAACTCATGTTGTTGGTCTGGTACTTCCTGTAGATTGATTCTAAGCTCGCTGGCAACCCTTTTAAAGAGATCCTGGAATTTCGAAAAATCATCTGAGGACGTTAGAGGGGAGCGAAGTAAAGCTTCTTCAGGCATTACTTCAGTTGGTACTTCAGTTGGTACTGGGTCAGGAGCAGGAGTTAATTGATCCTGAGAATGGGAGGGTGCCGCCAAGTGAGTCATATCATTTGGACGTTCGCGTCTCGTCGAATTGGAATAGCGGGTGTGCTGCCGAGGGAAAGATGCCCATGGGGCCCAATACTGTCATGGTTGTGGAAAAGGCATAGGCGGTGCCATCCAGGGGTTAACACACCAGGAGGCAGGGTCTCGAGGACAGTCTGAGACAATTTTCCTGTGCCCGCGGGTGACAAGAGTCCGAGGATGGAATTCTGATTGCATTGAAACATCACCCTGTAGTTCCTCTTCCTCTTCACTGGAGGAAGGCTGTTCGGACCCTGAATCATTCATAAGGGAGAAGCAGTCTTTAAGGAAGGGCGATTGCAGCATAGGTGACACTAAGAGGTCACTTGACTGTGTAAACGGCAGCGCTGAGGCAGCTGAAGGTGAAGGCTGATAGAATTGCTGTGAGGGAACCTGATATGTCGGCACCGCGTTCGTCGCAGTCCCGATGGGTGCCGTAATCGAGGCAGGCAACTGAAAACCTGTCGCCTCGGCACCGGGGCTTTGCGCTGCCGCCGAAAGCACAGGAAGGTTTAATGCGGTGCCGGAGGAGCCCGGCTCGTCAAAAGTGCTCAGGCGGGGGAGCACCGGTAAGGAGACCGTGGATCTGACCGGAGAAGGTTTGTGTCTAAGGGCTTCTTTTGAATTTGACAGAAGGTGCCCTCATTTTGCTGTTTTCTTCTGCTTTTTAGAAGTGGGAGAGCTGTGTCGGTGAGCGGAGGCAGAGTCTGCTCCAGGGTCTGAGGCGGACCCTAAGGATTTTTGAAGTAGAATAAGTTTAAGTTTTAGCTCCCTGTCTTTTCTCGCTCTGGAGCTTAGTTAAGTGCAGTGAGCACATTTTTGGGGAATGTGGGTCTCCCCCAAACATTTTATGCACTGTGAATGTCCATCCGAGAGAGGGATAGCATCCTTACAGGAGGAGCAGTGCTTAAAGCCTGTGGAGCCAGGCATGTCTGAAGCGGCTGAGAGAAAATTATTCTTTTTTTTTTTTTTTTTTAAATGGTAGAAAAAAGGGTAAGTAACACTAACTAACAAGAAACTGTCTAACAACAAGTTATTTTAAGATGAGGAAAGAAATTCTTTAACGAGTCTGCTGAGCTCCATCTCAAGCCAGGGATGGTAGAGAAGGAACTGAGGGAACCGGCCGCGCATGCTCACTAGAGGTATACTCAGAGCGGGGGGCCAGGCTCTGAGCATGCGTGGCCGGTACGAGTACTGCTGCAGAAATCTCCGATCAAAGGCGCAGGGGTGCACCGACACCTAGAGTGGAGCACCCACAGGGACATTTTTCGAAGAAGAAGTCTGCGTTGCATATTAGGAAACACTATTTCACTAGAGGGTAGTGAAGCACTGGAATGGGTTACCTAGGGAGGTGGTGGAATCTCCATCCTCAGAGGTTTTTAAGGCCCGGCTTGACAAAGCCCTGGCTGGGATGATTTAGTTGAGGTTGTGAGCAGGAGGTTGGACTAGATGACCTCCTGAGGTCTCTTCCAACCCTAATCTTCTATGATTCTATGATCTGAGGTAGGGATTGGAGGAATTAATTTGCACTACTGCACTTCTCCATTCATCTGAGTCTTCTCTTCAGCACTGACTCAAATTGCAGCCTCACCAAAGCAGAGAGGTTGCCCCCTCCAGCAAGCAGGGGTCTCTTCCCACTGTCTGGCTACTGAGAGATAGACAGGCAGGGAGGACAGGAACACCCAGGGTCGGACTATATGATCACAAATGGTCCCTTCAGGACCTGGAATATATGAATCTTTAAGCCTCTGTCTCCCTCAAGTTCATGAACTGAAATTCCATTTCCTTTAAAGCTGGCCTTGCGCTCCCAGTGCTGAAGCCTCTTCCAGTGATAAACAAGACTGACATCACATCCAGTAAGTGCAGTTCCCAGGGCACTATGGCACCTGGAGGAAAACAGCTGATTCCCAAACAACAGGCGCTTGCAGCAATGAATATTACCCACCTATCACCGGAGTCAGAGATGGGCTCTGCACATTCTCATGCTTGGGATGTACCAATGGCGCAGCTTCAACTGGCAGAACCTTCTAGCAGCAGTGCCCACTAAAGCCCTCCCACCCGCTTCTCTCAGTGCTCCTGAATCCTGTTAGGGCAAGACTATAAAAGGGGATGCTATACTCTGGCCCCCTTCCTTGATCCAAACAGGACTCCAAGGAAGAGAAGGCGGCAGGTGGGGAGTGTGAACATGCAAAGTCCATCTCAAGGAACTCCGGTTACAGCTGAGTAACCTTCAGTTCTTCTTCAAGGGGCCGTTACACATTCCCAGGACTTCTGCAATGTCGGATCCACAGCACTCCTGCCTCTGGACTGCATGCTAGTTACACACTGACTGTCATACTGAGCCTCTAATCTGGCTGCCAGATCAAGGGAACAGGGTTTCATAAGGGCGTCACAAGCTGCAGGTGGCAGCGCTATAGATCTCTAAAGTTGGGGCAGGTCTAAGGTAGGCCACGGACACTGCCTTGGCCCTTGTGCAGTGTGATCCAAGCCCCATTGGGACAGGAACAGAGATCTGCTGCGCCATTCCTCCACACAAAGCCTCACCCACATACACAGGCACTCTGATGCGACTGATTTCTATTCTTTCCCCAGAGGAGCTGCACAGTGTGGGTGATTTATGAACTGCTCAGACCTGTCCAGCTAGAAAGCTGAGGCTCTCCTGCTATCTAAAGCATGTAACTTTGCCTCCCCTGAGTGAGGTCTAGGGAAAATATACCGGCAAGTTAATGGACTGGTTAAGTGAAATTCTGTCACCACCTCAGAGAGGAACTGATGGTGTGGATGAAGAACCACTTTGTTTGTGGAGGGCTATAAAAGATGGGGCAGCTGTCAGAGCCTTTAGCTCACTTGCTCTTCTAGCAGATGCCATGGTCACAAGGAAGCCTGTCAACTGAAAAGTGAAGCAGGGAACATTGTTCCAAAGCTCAAACAGAGCCTCCATGAGCTAAGTACCAAGACTGAGGTCCCATGTTGGGTTGGTTCTTTGACTGCAGCATAGACATTCATCAGTCCCTTCAAAAGTCTCTGTACTGCATCATGACTAAATCTGGGCTGTAAAGTAATTAAAAAATGAATTGGGATTAATCGCGCTGTTAAACAATAATAGAATACTATTTATATACTGGTAAATATTTTTTGATGTTTTCCACATTTTCAGTATATTGATTTTAATTACAACACAGAATACAAAGTGTACAGTGCTCACTTTATATTTATTATTATAAATATTTGCACTGTAAAAATAAAAGAAATAGTATTTTTCACGTAATACAAGTACTGTATTGCAATCTCTTTCTCATGAAAGTTGAACTTACAAATGTAGAACTGTATTTAAAAAAATCTACATTTATAAGTTGCACTTTCACGATAAAGAGATTCCACTATGGTACTTGTATGAGGTTACTTGAAAAATACTATTTCTTTTATCATTTTTACAGTGCAAATACTCAGGACACAAAGGGGAAGGTAGAGCCTGATCTAGCCTCAGACTGTGGATCTGAGGTGGCTGTATGGGAGGCAGTACCAGCCCTGATAAAGGAAGGATTGAGCCAGGTGAGGTATTTCCCCCAGGGGAGTCGGTACATGCTCTAGGGAGGGGTTCCTGTATATCTGGGGAAGCCTGCACCTGCCAGGGAGTGGGTTTAGTAAGTTTCCCCAGAGAGGAAAACAAAAGAAGATAAATTGGCCCAACCATCTGTGGTTTCTTTCCAGTATCTTTCTGCCCTGAGGACAATGTGTTCCATGTTGTGTGAAGGGCTTTCTGATCCGACTGTGGATCCAGGTGCTGAACTTAAGCGACTATGGTAATCATGGACCTGGGAGGGACCAATGAATCCAAGGTGACTTCAAGTGCTTCATTGGCAATACCTCTGGAACCCAAAGCCTTGTTTCCTCAGGAATATAAGTCTTAAAAAAGGCTTTTGCCCTCCACATCGCCCCTTGATGTGCATCTGGGTTCCAAGGCATGAGGCTGAAATTGCAGAACTGATCCATCAGTGTAAAAGCTAGTTAAGGTGGTACTGGGAATCATTTGTTCTGACAAATCTGGGACACAGAGCTCTGGTGAGGCTCCTGGTCTGTCTGCTACTGTGGCTGGAGGGAACTGAGGTAGGCAGAACACAGCACCACCTTTTATAGCTTTACCCTCAGAACAGTCTGGAACAGAGGAGCGCTCTGACGGGCACCATTTTGAGAAGGTTCCACTGGTCCACACTGCACCACTGGCATATCCCGAGGGTGGAAACATGCAGAGTCCATTGGAAGACGAGTACTTAGGATTACATGGTGTGTTCGGTCGCAGGTCTCAAGGGCTTTACAGAGATGAGAAAATACTAATTCCCACTTTACAGATGGGCTAGAACATCGAGCCAGTGCTGTCTCACCAATCTGCTCACAAGGATCAGTGTAGCAGCCCCATCTCTTCCTTCTGCTCCCAAAACCTAAGCACACTGGCTGTGCAACATGTGTTGTGGGGGACACATGCTGCAGTGCTGCTGCTGAGCACAGGGCTCCAATATGGCAACTCAGATTTCTACCACCAAGCTAGATGAGGAGGAAGTTCCCCTGCAAGAACAGCAGGCCTGAGGGGAGGCGTATGTATGAAGTCATTCTGTCCTCAGCTGCTAGCCAGGGCAGGATCGCTCCCTACAACGTGTTCTCCAGGGCGTTGGTCAGTCTCATTCTAAGTGACCCAAAGGATGGAGAAAATTCCCTAGCCAGTGGTAGATCTCACCACTTCCTCTTCCTGGTTTTCACCCTGTTGCTCCCAGTTAAGCTCCTGCACCATCTTATATAACTCCTCTCCCTGCTGCTTTCCATCCTTCATGCACCTGCACATTTCTACCGCCGACTGGCTGTCGCTTTGCTATACATATTTGTTTCTTGTAATACTTCCTCATAACCAAACTCTCTAGCTCCTATCCCATTTTTCTGAGAGGAAGGTGCCCGGCAGCTTATGCCCTACCGTAGGTTGTTCTAAGTAGGGCCCTATACAGATGGGTTACTAGATTTCTGCTCAGTGAGGCAACCTTATGTATGCAGCCCAGCAAAGCTTTGGCTTTTTTGCTGCTATATTGCATTCCAAGCTCTGTCTCAATTGTTTTCCACTAATTTGCCTAGTTACTGCTGCTTTCCCATGCCCTGCATCTCCCTCCCATGGAATATCTGTGCTTTGGATCTGCCCCCCCACCATGCAGTCACTCATTGTTTTCCCAGGATATCATATTTTATTTCCCATTTCCTCTGTGTCCCTTTGTAAGGTTCTCTCTGTCTTTCCCGGTCTATCTCTGTTTGACTCCACCCTCTCTTTAAATCATCAGCTCAGGTGTAGGTTTAGTCAAGGCCAAAGAGCTCCTCAGATTTAGTGAACAGTTCTCTTCCTTCAGCCCCTCCTGGCTGATGAGAGCCAGTATAAAACAACTGACACAAACTACTAAAAAAGTGATCATCAGTGACTCCCTTTCTCTTGGAAGTGAACTTGCTATAGCCCACTCTGAAAACACAAGTCAACATGACCAAAATAAACCCAATAGTTGATGCATAAAATCTTCCCAACTATCTTCCTTTCTTTGACTTTCCTTTCCTAGGCCAGCTCATTGAGAAAGTAGCTACGACCAAGATCCGAAAACAGGCGACACTGGTGGTCATCTGGGACTCTTTGCACCCAGGCGTTAGACTGGGACACAGAACAGACACCGCTCTAATGGATGAGCTCCACATCCCCAAGAGCACCTTCAGGGATATGTCCTGCCTACCCTCCTCTTCAGTATTACATGGAACCACTTGGAAAGATGCCAAGACACCCCTGGGCTCTGCTGCCAGCAATATACCAACAATGTTCAGCTGGACATTTGGTTTTTTAACATGCAACCGGCACCACCACAAGGATGTCCCAGCACCTTCAAGAGATCAGCACCAGGAGAGCAGCTGACTCAAACTGAGCTCAGGCTGGGAAGAGAAAACATCCTAAGGAAATAGCTGAACCCCAAAGCACCTCCCTCCCATCCATCTGCCTTCCATTCTTAACTGCTGCTAAGCCTCCAGGTCTGTACTAACCCTGGACAAGTAGGTAGTGAGCTAAGAGACTTCTCCCCTTTCTTCCTAGGGTAACAGGCAGTATAGAAAACCCTGTGACTAGATAGACACAGGCCGCATGTATACACAATTTTTCTGTTTGCAGTATAACTAGCTTGCCCTCCATCTGTCCTCCTCAGGGGCTCCCTTCTGCTAGCAGAGATGCCTGTGTGTATTTGGAAGATGATTACAGCTAGGTGACTAGAATCCATCCCCCAAACGCTCTTACAATCCAGTTAACAATATGATCATACCACATGGCCCCACTCTACTCCATCATCTTTATTTTTCAACCTTCTTTTAACTGAAAAAATTATTCTAAACATATACATTGAAGTATAAACCACCAATTTACAGTTCATGCTAGAAGCAGCAGTCCTTTCTCTGGTTTGATTTCAGTAAAAGCAGGCTTTAATTTAGAGTGCATGAGAGACAGGGATCGGAATTCAGTTTGGCAAATGGAGCTCTGGGCACATGGTTCCTATTAAGAATGTCCATCTGGATCTTCCACAAAGGCCCCATGCCTTTTGCATACATTTTGAATGATTTATCATGTACAATACAGAGGCAGAAGTTCTTTCTTCCTTCCTTCCCCACAACTGTTTAGAGGTGGTTGTAAATCCAAGGTGGTAATCATAAACCACAAGTTTGTACAGCACTCCAGAATGCCAAGACATTCCTAAAGTTAGACTCTAATCAAATTTATGGGGGGAAGAGTACATTATTGAACAGAATACATGATGCAAAATAATCTGCTCCCCGAGTTTACATCATATGTAGTCCTCTCAACTCCTGTAAGCTACCATGTATTTCTGTACGGAGCCTCATTTATCTCCCTAGCATGAATGACTTGTAGCACTGTGTGTGTTCACAAGAGAACATAAAATGTTATACTTTTCAGGAGTCCCTTTCTTACAAAACAGCATCGGCACTAATCCACTAATCAAACACCCACTGTTTTCTCATAGGTTTGTTAATAGGCATTTGTGTTGTGCAGTCCAGCACACACCTTCTGATTTGTATTTTAACTGATCCAGCTGATACCAGGAGTTTTAAATGGACACTGATGTGACACAAATCTTTTCTACAGTGTTTCTACCTCTACACAAGATTGTTAAAACTGAATACTAAGGTCAAATTCACTGTTCCCCAGTACTGCTTTTGGTGATCTTTCTGCAAACCACTTATGGTTCATTCAGTAAAACAAAACTGCTCAGTTTCAGTTTCCCTGCAGCACATGGTCCTGTGGTGTATCCAGCATGGCAGAAGGGTACATTTTAGAGCAGGGACGGGCAAAGTTTTTGGCCTGAGGGCCGCATCGGGTTTCGGAAATTGTATGGAGACTGTGCCTCCCCAAACAGCCAGGCATGGCCCAGCCCCTGCCCCCTATCCACCCCCAACCCCCGCTTCGCCCCGGACCCCTGCCCCATCAACCCCCCCCACCCCCCGGTTCCCTGTCCCCTGACCATCCCAGAACCCCCACCCCTGACTGCCCCATCCAACCCCTCGTCTGATTCTTGACTGCCCCCCCGGGACTCCTGCCCCATCCAGCCACCCCTTCTCCCTGTCCCCTGACTACCCCTGGAACCCATCCCCAACTGCCCCCACTGCCCCATCCAACCCACCCTCTCCTTCCTGACTGCCCGCTCCCCCTCCCCGGGACCCCTGCTCCCATTCAACCCCCCGTTCCCTGCCCTATGACTGCCCCGCTCCCTGACCACCACCCCAAACTCCCCTGACCTCTCTCCAACACCCCTGCTCCCTGCCTCCTTATCGTGCTGCCTGGAGCACCTGTGGCTACTGGCCGCCCAGCTGGAGACAGCCACGCACCGCGCAGCACAGAGCACCGGGTCAGGCCCCAGCTCTGCAGCTGTGCTGTCCCAGGAACTCGCAGCCCCGCCGCCCAGAGTATTGCACCAGCGGTGGGGCGAGCTGAGGCTGCGCAGGAGGGGAAACAGCAGGGGAGGGGCCAAGAGCTAGCCTCCCGGGCCAGGAGCTCAGGGGCCGGGCACACGCCACTGGACAGTTCAGAACAGCTGAAGTGTGCTCAGTAAATGTCCCTAGAATTGGGCATCTTGAGAGGTGTGTGCGCAAGAGTGGGGAGTTAAGAGTCCCCTGTTGGTCCAGCAGAACCCAGATCTGTTGACCTTTGGGGCATGGGATAAACACATTTCTCTTGGCTGGTGCTCAGAGTTTTAGCTTTAGCAGACAAGTGAGCTCTGTTATTAACTAATTCTGTGTGCTTGCTTTAGTGTCTGTACAGCAGCCACAGACAGGTTAAAACAATGAAAAATAAATAAGCACCAGGCCCTGGGGTTTCTGCAGGCTGCCCTTTCGTACTGAAGAAGACGACAGCTGTGGACTACCTTTTTTAGAATTCCACAGGCCACAGACCACAGTGCAGCGGTCACGCCTATAGAAACATTTGCACTTCACAACCAACCCGTTACCACATCCAACACTGGGCAGATGATGGATGTCATTGTATATTATGACTTGTCAAGCACATGGAGTTCAGCTTCCTAGCCAGAGCCATAAAGATACTAAGAGAAATATTCTCCTCAATGTATTATTTTTGGATTTCGCAACAGCTAGTGGTCTGTCTCTCAGAACAGTAAGGTGGCAGGAGGTGGGGGAAGCTCACCTTTGATGATGCTGAGGATTTCTTGGACTTTGTGTGGCTCGTTGCGGTCTGGCCTGCAGCTCGGTGTGATCTCCAGCACGTAATCAGGACCATACTTTGTGAAAAACTGCAGGGAAAGGGAAATCAGCAAAGTTGTCACTGTGCAGGGCAGAAATGGTTTGGGTGAGGTTCAAGAAGAACTGTCCTGAAAACAATGCAGTAGGCGGAAGCATCTGAGGTGGGACTAGGGTAGTAGAGACAGACTCCCATCCTTGTTGTTCGCTAGGTTCCAAGTGTGCTCCTGATATCCCAAAGAAAGAGCTTTTGTCTCTCTCTAATTTAGTGCTATTTCCCCATCTCTATTAAGGAGACTGAGTTTCTTCCCAGCTTTACCACTGATCCACTCATCTGTAAAATACCTCTTCCCCTCCAAGGTGGCTCACATAACTTAATTAATTAATGCATGTGTTACGGAGCTTCTACCTGCTTGAACTCTACAACTGCTCTAACAATTCAAGTTCCATATATGAGCCATATTTTACAGCACTGCAGCTGTGAATACAATTTTATTTGTCATCCCCCTTGGCACATACGGCAAATCCATTTAGCATTGTTATATCACACACGGGTACCTGCACACCTGCCTGTATTAAATGAGAACACACAATGAAATCAACACTCTGGCTGGATTTCCTTGTGCTAGAGTGGTGACACTTTGAACCCACCCCCCTGCACAGCTCTAGCACAATACATTCTTTCACTGGCATCCCTGCACACTGGGAAGGTGCTACATCAGATAGGAAATACAGTAAGGAACAGGGCTACGCACAAGGCTGTTAACATACCTCTCCATACGACGTGCTACAGATGTGCAACTAAGTCTATAGGAGAAAAACTGCAGTTTTTTATATTAATACAGAATACCATAAATTATTGCATGAGCACACAATACTGAGCACAGAACCAGCACATGGGAGGTTTTAAAAATTCAGCTGGTTTTGAGTTAAGTGTGTTAAAAAAAGTATACATTTGAATTTAAACTTAGCCTAAAAGGTTGGCCAGTTTACGAGAAAGTAATTAGGCATGCAGGAATCAGGCTTATTCTATAAAATTAAGGGAAAGCCAAACTAGTTGTACTTCCCCATGTGATTAAATGATACACAGGGGGAATGTAGGAAAGGTGTCATTTGGCAGCTCCAGCAGCTGAGATCCCCTGTTTATCTACAAAAACGTACAGCACAGGCAGCAGCTGTGAAAGCTTTCCCCCATTGAGCCAATAAGGTGCTTCAATTCTGATGATCAGCAACCATCTCCAGGAGAGGAGACGAGAAATCTCCATAGCTCAGTTAGTTCTTAACTTTCTTGGCAGCCTTGGCAAGAAGTGCCAATTGTGACAACAAATTTTGACATGGACCCCTGTTCCCTAGGACAGAGCTTCCAGATCACATAGACCAGACACTCAACACACAGCTAAGACTTCATTCAGTTCATTATTGACTTGGGTGGGATTTGAGTCTGTGACAGAGTTGAAAGGTTTTGTTTCTGGTTTCCACTCTCCTAAAACTATCCACGTACGGGTGCTATGATTGAGGAACACAAATATGGGTAACTGTGTTCTAAGAGAAGTGCTGGATGGCTTTACAGTGGAACAGAATTGGAGTTGTTTATTTAACCCTCCATTAAAGGATAAATATCGTATTTCAGAGGAAGTTGCAGCATATCTTTCATCATTTCATGCCCTCATTTCAGCCCATAAAACAATACAAAAGGACTAGGGCTGTCAAGTGATTAAAAAAATAATAGAATACCATTTATTTAAATATTTTGGATGTTTTCTACATTTTCAAATATATTGATTTCAATTACAACATAGAATACAAAGTATACAGTGCTCACTTTATATTTATTTTTATTACAAATATTTGCACTGTAAGAAACAAAAGAAATTGTATTTTTCAATTCACCTAACACAAGTATTGTAGTGCAATCTCTATCATGAAAGTTGAACATACAAATGTAGAATTATGTACAAAAAATAACTGCATTCAAAAATAAAACAATGCAAAGTTTTAGAGCCTACAAGGCTAGTCCTACTTCTTGTTCAGCCAATTGCTCAAACAAGTTTGGTTACAATTTGCAGGAGATAATGCTGCCTGCTTCTTGTTTACAACATCAACTGAAAATGACAACACGCATTCGCATGGCACTGTTGTAGCTGGTGACACAAGATATTTACGTGCCAGATGCACTAAAGATTCATATGTCCTTTCATGCTTCATCCATCCTTCCAGAGGACTTGCATCCATTTTCTGCTCGATAATGATCCAAAGCAGAGAGGACTGACATGTTCATTTTCATCATCATGAGTCAGATGCCACCAGCAGAAAGCTGGCTTTCTTTTTTGGTGGTTTGGGTTCTATAGTTTCCGCATCGGAGTGTTGCTCTTTTAAGACTTCTGAAAGCATGCTCCACACCTTGTCCCTCTCAGATTTTGGAAGGCACTTCAGATTCTTAAATCTTGGATTGAGTGCTGTAGTTATTTTTAGAAATCTCACATTGGTACCTTCTTTGCGTTTTGTCAAATCTGCTGTGAAAGTGGTCTTAAAACGAACATGTGCTGGGTCATAATCTGAGACTGCTATAACATGAAATATATGGCAGAATATGGGTAAAACAGAACAGGAGACATACAATTCTCCCCCAAGGAGTTCAATCAGAAATTTAATTAACACATTTTTTTAACGAGCGTCATCAGTATGGAAGCATATCTTCTGGAATGGTGGCCGAAGCATGAAGAGGCATACGAATGTTTAGCATATCTGGCACATAAATACCTTGAAACGACAGCTACAAAAATTCCATGCGAATGCCAGTTCTCACTTTCAAGTGATATTGTAAATAAGACGCAGCTAGCAGTATCTCCCGTAAATGTAAACAAACTTTTTTGTCTTAGCAAATGGCTGAACAAGAAGTAGGACTAAGTGAACTTGTAGGCTCTAAAGTTTTACATTGTTTTGTTACACTTTCACAATAAAGAGATTGTACTACAGTACTTGTATGATGTGAATTGAAAAATACTATTTATTTTATCATTTTTACAGTGCAAATATTTGTAATAAAAAATAATATAAAGTGAGCACTATACACTTTGTATTCTGTGTTGTAGTAGAAATCAATATATTTGAAAATGTAGAAAAACATCCATAATATTTAATAAATTTCAATTGGTAGTCTATTGTTTAACAGTGCGATTAATCGCGATTAATTTTTTTGAGTTAATTGCATGAGTTAACTGTGATTAATCGACAGCCCTAAAAAGAACCTATAGTAATGCTCACAGCAATGGAACAGCAGATTGAAATAATGATCTTCTCAGTCATTTAGACTACAATTTGAGCACTCTGCTTGTATGAACAAGACACATGGATTCCTCCTAGAATGTTAGGAGGTGAAGGTCATATAAAGGGAAGGGTCATTTTTCCTAGGGATAAGATTTTCAGAAGAGACTAAGGCCTTAAATCACTTTTGAAAATTTTAACCTCGCTCTTCAATAAAGTCTTAGATTTTACTGATGGTCCGAGTGTCATGATAATAACGGTAATTTCTATCATATGCATACCTCAAATGCATACGGCATCTCCACTAGTTACATTATATTCTGAATGCTCCATGGTTATTATAGCACACTACCATCCTAGTGGCTACTAATGATAAACTTACAATACAGTTTCCATGCACATCTACTTTTCACATGTCCACAACTTTCTGAAATAGTCACCTTTCAAGAGCGGGACATTTTCCTTGCTTGGTTTGTGCCCTGAGGTGAATTTGGAAAGGGTTTTCCAATTCACCTCCGGTTCACATTGTGGGAGAACTATGAATATTTTCCCCATGGTAAAAAGCATTCTTACCTTGCTTAACAGGGATACAGCAAAAACAACTGACACTTGAATGGAACAGTGGTTTTCAACCTTTTTTCATTTGCGGACACCTCAAAAATTTCAAATGGCGGTGCGGACCCCTTTGGAAATTTTAGACAGTCTGCAGATCCCCACGGGTCCATGGATCACTGGTTGAAAGCCACTGGTCTAGAGCCTTTGATTGGTTTGAGTTTGCAAAGGAGCTTAGTGCAATGCATGCATTAGCATGGAATAATGTGCAAAGCAAGTTATTTCAAGGAATTTACACATTCAGCTGAAAAAGCTACTAAGCTCAATAAGATCTTTTAATTTCATTTCTATAAAAGAAACAGGAAATAAAATGCAAAACACTGCAATGATATTGCAGCGTTAAGTCACAAAAAGTTAGAAAATGAAAAGGTTACGGTTCTAACAGCAAAGTTGCCTCAATTGCACTATTTTCTATTCTTTTTTTTCTGTAAAAGTATATCATGGTTTATGACATAAGCAGGGCTGGCTCCAGGCACCAGCTAAGGAAGCAGGTGCTTGGGGCGGCCAATACAAAGGGGCGGCACTCCGTCCGCTATTGGGGCGGCACGTCCAGGTCTTCGGCGGCAGGTCCCTCAGTCTCTCTCTTCCTCTTTGAGCTGCCGCCGAAGTACCGCTGAAAAGGAAGAGAGGGAGTGAAGGACCCGCCGCCGTACTGCCGTCGAAGAATGGAGTGGCACAATTGAGCTGCCGCTGAAGTGCTGCCGATTGGCTCCCCCTCGCCCTTGGGGCGGCAGAGAACCTGGAGCCGGCCCTGGACATAAGTATAACATGCCCATAACTCATTTTTATGGACAACAATGAGGATAGTACTGTTGTCAGAGCCTTAACTTTTGCATTTCCAGACTTTAAAATCACAATAGTATTAAAATCACAAACTCTACATGAATACAGTTAATTAATACTGCACATGAATACAGTTAATACAGCAATTAATTACCAAGATATATCTTGTTGTTTATTGAAATGCAATTTTTTTGTATTTAATAACTAATATCCCAATCCTGAAAGTGGCTTCATGTGCAGACGGTTCCAAAGACTCTGTGTGAATGCAGAGCACGTGACTGCTCAACTGTGCTAAGTTATTTTCTGTTTTAGAACAAATTTTGTGAATCTTAAAATAGCTTTTTTACATAAGCACAGAAAAGCAATGACTAAATAAATTCTCCCAGCCACTCCTCAATTAAACATGCAGCAAACGATTCATGGGAATTTGCTTATTTCTGATGAGCTATGGAGGGCCAAGTGTGGAAAGACACACCAGCCCCAAAAAAATCAAAAGGCCATCTTTGATTCTCTTTGAGATGGTGGATTTTATGAGACTTAATGTTTCCAAAACTGTTACAAACAACCCAGTCGCATCAGCCATCTTGAAATCAATCCCTCACAGGCTGGATGTTGCCAAGGGATGGTATTCAAGGCATCGAAAAGACTCATTTTGATTTTTCTCTTGGCAGAACAAGAACATCAAGAGAAGGCAACTTTGTGCTCCAATAATTACAAAGACAGATGCCTTCATTTTGCTTCACATTCAAATATCCTTGGCAAAAACACACCTTCGATGTTAAAAACCCAGATTTTTAAAATTGTGGGTACAAACATTGTAGAAATACCAAAGAGCAGAAATCATTTGGTGCAGAATTCTAAAAATCTACAATGGGAAAACAACTGAAAGTTATTTAAATGAAATGAGAGTAATGTGCGCCTGAGTCTGCCTCCCTGGTGAGTCAAGCCTATGACATTTCAGTGACAACATTTACAATTCCATTGCTGATCATTCTAATGGATGGAAAGATGAAGGGGATGGGAGCGATGCCATGGGAGACTGGATGTAGGAGCTGCTGCCAGGAAGGAAATAGAGAGGGGAGAA
This sequence comes from Mauremys reevesii, assembly GCF_016161935.1. NCBI lineage: Eukaryota > Metazoa > Chordata > Testudines > Geoemydidae > Mauremys > Mauremys reevesii. The sequence goes on along the minus strand of NC_052631.1, from coordinate 58,981,681 downwards.
ATGAAAAGATTCAAAGAGAAGGAAAGAGGGAGAGAAAGGAGGATGAGAAGTGAAAAGAAATGAAGGGTAGAAATAGCAGTGCTCCTAAAATGGAGGAGGCCAAATGCAACACCAAAATAGTGAACAAAACAAACAAACTTCAATTACTACATAAAAGGCTAGATTCTATCCTTGATCAGCCTTAATTGGCTGAGCCTTAATCAGTGGGCGGGGCATTCACTCAGGCCAGGGCTTTATAAAGCCGCGCACAAGCGACCAGGGAGCTTTGCGACCAGGGGCTGCTAACAGGGAGTTTTGCAAGGGAGTTGGGAAGGGAGCGGAAGTCCCTCGCCAGCCCTAAACCCCTTTCCTGTGGTCCCCCTAAAATCTGTAAACCGAACCACATTCCAAAACTCCTTTCTGTAAACCACCCTTCCACTAACTAGGGCCTGGTCTACACTAGGACTTTAATTCGAATTTAGCAGCGTTAATTCGAACTAACCGCTCAACCGTCCACACCAGGAAGCCATTTAATTCGAACTACAGGGCTCTTTAGTTCGAATTTGGTACTCCACCCTGGCAGGTGGAGTAACGCTAAATTCGACATGGCTAGCTCGAATTAGGCTAGGTGTGGATGCAAATCGAACTTAGTAGCTCCGGGAGCTATCCCACAGTGCACCACTCTGTTGACGCTCCGGACAGCAGTCCGAGCTTGGATTCTCTGACCAGCCACACAGGAAATGACCCGGGAAAATTTGAATTCATTTTCCTGTCTGGGCACTTTGAATCTGACGTCCTGGCTGGACATCGGGGCGAGCTCCGCAGCACCTGCAACGATGCAGAGCTCTCCAGCAGAGGAGTTCGTGTGATCTGTGAATAGAAAGAGGGACCCAGCATAGACTGACTGGGAACTCTTTGATCTGATTGGTGTGTGGGGCGAGGTGTCTGTGCTTTCGGAGCTGCGCTCCAAAACAGGGAATGCGAAGACCTACGAGAAGGTCTCCAAAGCCATGAGAGACAGAGGATACAGGCGGGATGCAACGCAGCGCCGCGTGAAAATCAAGGACCCCAGACAAGGCTACCAAAAAATCAAAGCGGCAAACGGACGCTACAGAGCCTGCCACCACTGCCCCACCAGTGACCGTGGACTCTGATGATGGGGCAGTGTCGACGGACAGTTCCTCGACGATGTTCACGGACGGGGAAGATGAGGAAGGGTTTGTGGAGGACGAGGCAGGCGACAGCGCTTACAACGCTGGTTTCCCGGAGAGCCAGGATCTCTTCATCACCGTCACGGAGATCCCCTACCAACCCTCCCCGGCCATGAACCCGGATCCTGAATCAGGGGAAGGAGCAGTCGGTAAGTGCTTTAACCATGTTAACTTTTATTATTAATGTAACAGGAATCTTAAGTGTGTGAAAAGGAGGTCTCTCTATATATGGGGATAGAACAGAAATCCTCCAGGGAGATCTCCACGAAGCTCTCCTGGGGTTACTCGAAAAGCATCAGCAGGAGGTTCCTGGGGAGAGCTGCCTTATTGGGTGCTCCGTGGTAGCACACTTTTCTGTGCGAGGCTTTCATTAATTACTCATGGAGCACTGCCTCCCCGAGCACGGCTGCATCGGGCCCTGGTTCGTGGTAGCTTTCACGCAGCATGCGCTCTCTATCTCCTTCAGTGACCGTCCTCAGGGTGATCTCGCCGAGACTCCTGCATCTATTTAGGGTAATTACTGTAATTTTACGCCTGGTCCAAAGTATGTTTAAAAAATCTCCAGACAGACGGCATAGCAGAGACTCAGCACGCAGCTGCGTGACGAGCGTAACGGAAAGCCAAAGAATATCATGGACACTCATGGAGGGAGGGGGGAATGAGGACGCAAGGTATCCCACAGTTCCTGCTGTCTCCGCTAAGCATTTGCATTCTTGGCTGAGCTCCAAATGCTTCTAGGGTCTAACACAGTGTCCGCGGTGGCTCAGGGCATAGCTCGGCAATTTACGCACCCCCCCACACACCCAGAAGTGAAAGGGGAAACGGTCCTGTGTTGACTCTGTTAGATGTCACCGTATCCGTAATGAATGCTGCAGATACATGCGATGCTGCAGCACTGAACAACGACATCCTCACTCCCCCCCCGCCATGGGTGGCTGACGGTGCAGTATGACTGATATCCATCGTCATCATCAGCCCATTGGCACATGGGGCAGTGCAAAAGGACTGGTAACCATGCGTACTAGCATCAGTCAGGTCGATCAAGGGCGCCTGGCCCTAATTTTTCATGGTAGATGGTGCAGTATGGCTGGTAACCGCCCTCATCATAGCAACAGGGGGCTGAGCTTCATCAGCCCCCACCCTTCATGTGTAAAGAAAAGATTCAATTGCCCCTGGACTAGCAGCAGGATGATGGTCTCCTTCATCCACAGTAATTAATGTCCTGCCTGGACTATCATTGCAGCTGGAGGCTTCCTTCCACTCATTTCTCACAAACAAGTCCCTGTGTCTTATTCCTGCACTCTTTATGACTTAATCACACAAGTGGTGGGACAATGGTATGGTAGCCCAGGAAGGCTGCGGGAAGGCCGGAATGAGCAGGTGGGGTTGTTTCAGGATCACCCACTGTGAATAGCATTCAGCTCAAAATTTATGTATTATCGGACACAGAGCAGCTGTGCTCTCTGGTTCTATGATACAGAGGTTCTCTAGTAAACTTTCCCATATTCTAGGCAGGACTGATTCTATTTTTAGATACCAAAAAGGAGGGATTGACTCAGGGAGTCATTCCCAATTTTGGCTTTTGCGCCCCTGGCTGATCGGCCAGGGGCACTTATGACAGCACCACATGGTGCAGTGCAAAAGGACAGGTAACCATGAGCATCTTATTACCGTCTTCTTACCAATTCATGGTATGGTAGACGGTGCAGTATGCCTGGTAACCATCCCTGCTGTCATGCAAAAGCAAAAGCATGCTGCTGTGTAGCACTGCTGGCCCGCCTCTGTCAGCGGCATCTAGTACACATACGGTGACATACACAAAAGGCAAAACAGGGTCCATGGTTGCCACACTATGGCGTGTGCAAGGGCAATTCCGGGAAAAGGGGCTCGATAAGATTGTCTGCCGTTGCTTTCCCGGAGGAAGGATTGAATCGCGACATTTACCCAGAATTCATCGCGAAAATGATTTGTGCCCCACCAGGCACAGGGGTCTCAACACAGAATTCACAGAGACAGCCTAGACTCAGTTATTTGTTCGCAAAAATGTATCTTTGCAAGGAATTCACTCGCTGTTTCCCATCTCACAGCTTCCACTGTCTCCAGACCTGCCACAGCATCCACCTCGCAGAGGCTGGCAAAGATTAGGTGGAGAAAGAAAAAGACAAGGGACAAGATAGTCGATGAACGTATGGGCTGCTACCTAGCCAAGGCGGACCAGCAGAGCCAGTGGAGGGAGACCGTCTCTCAGTACCAGCGATCACACAGCGAACGGGAGGAGAGGTGGCGTGAGGAACACAAGCAGGCGACTCAAACGCTGCTTGGACTAGTGAGGGAGCAAACGGACACGCTCCGGCACCTTGTGGATGTTCTGCAGGACCGCAGGAGGACAGAGCCCCCCTGCAGTGTATCTTCAACCGCCCTCCCCCGCCACAAAGTCACATACCCCCCTCACCCAAAAGAACCAGGAGGAGGGGCGCCCGGGGCCGTCAATACTGTCAGTGCACCCCAGCAGAGTGCTCAAGTACCCAAAAGCTCCCATACCCTACATTTTCAGAAGTCCTTCCCTTCCTGACTCACACAAGTCCCAATCCCAGTCCCATCACCTAACTGTCTACTTAAGTAATAAAAATACTTTGCTGTTAATTAATGTTTCTGATTTTTTTTTTCCACAGAAGACTGTTTCAATGGGGGGCGGGGGAAAGGGGGTTGTTAATTGCATAGGACAGGCACCTTTCACACGGTACAGACACGGGGGAAGGATCAGCAGCGGGTCACACACACAGTGCAGTCTGTAGGCACCATGGTCGGTATGGGAGGTGGTTTCCAGGTTCTGAGTGGGCGGTGGGGATGTGACTTTGTAGCGGGGGAGGGCGGTTACAGATCTTAGACAGCGGTCTTGTCCTGGACCGCAGAGTCACGCAGCAGAGGAATCTGTATCCGTCCTCCTCCGCCACAAGGTCACATATCCCCCCGCACACAGAATTCGAAAAAGAGGGATGGCAGGCTCCGTTGAAAGAAGCATTCCGGCACTGCGGACCGCTGTAGGAGCAGGAGCCTGTCATTTCTTGAGTTTACAGGCAGTCTTTACATCAGCGCACACCCTACCCAACACAGTCTGCGTCCCAGTGTCAAGCCTTTAACGAAAAGTCATGAATAAAGAAACCTCTCTTAAGTAACAGTGTGACATGTATTTTATTTTTACACGTGTGTTGGAAATGGGGGAAACGGGGTGAACGGGGTATGTAACCGAAGAGGAGAGTCAACAGTAACTGGGTAAAGAAACAGGGGCACGTTCAGCTTCTCTGTAAAAAAACTGACCAGCCACAGGTCACGCTGCTCACTGATCGCTGGGATTAGAAGAGTTCCTTGTCGCTGTCCCAGGCGCCTGTATAGGGCTTCATGAGCAAGTGCATTAGCGGGCAGGCTGGGTCACCTAGGATGACTATAGGCGTCTGCACATCCCCAACACTTATTTCGTGGTCCGGGAAGAAACTATCTTCCTGCAGGCGTATGCGCAGCCCACAGTTCCTGAGAACACACGCATGACGAACCTTGCCCGGCCACCCGACATTCATGTTGGTAAAACGTCCCCTATGGTCCCCCAGTGCTTGCAGCACCATTGAAAAGTAGCCCAATTGCTCAGCAGCTGACTGTGGAAGAGGTGGACGATAAAGTGCGAGGAGGAGAAAACGGCGATGATAGCAGCGGGCTCCATGCTTGCAGTGATGTGGCGTCCGCGCTATCACTAACCAGAACAGTGCACGAAGAGATTGCCCGCAGGCGCTTTAAGGGAGGGAGGGATTGACGGTTCAATGACGACAGTTACCCAAAACCACCCTCGACACATTTCTCCCCCCAGCAGGCATTGGGGGCTCTACCCAGCATTCCAATGGGCAGCGGGGACTGCGGGAACTGTGGGATAGCTTCCCACAGTGCACCGCTTCCAAAGTCGGCCGGCCCGTTAATGTGGACTCAGAAATTCGAATTACTGTATTTAGTGTGGATACACAAATTCGACTTCATAAGGTCGAATCCACAAATTCGACTTAAGTAGATTCGAAATAGTCTTGTAGTGTAGACAAGGCCTAGGAGACAATGCAGGCAGAAGCCCAGCAGCAGAGTGGGGGCTATCCAGTTTATTGCGCTGAGTGTTGCATGTATGATTACCTGCCCTGTGGGCGGGTGGCGTATGTGTGCAGTCGGTGCAAGGAGCTCCTGGCCCTCAGAGACCATGTACAGACTTTGGAGGCCAGGGTGGCGGAACTGGAGGAGCTAAGAGAGGCATGTTGATGAGGCTTTCCGGGACACTGTAGAATTGTCCCACCTCCGCTCAGACAGCTCCTGTGCTGTTGAGGCGGAAGAACGGCCCAGGGAAGTAGAGCAGTCGATGGGAGCAGAGGGAAACCTTCCCATAGTTGGGACCCTCCTTCCAGATGGTGCTGGGGTTGCCTCTCGCACTGAGGTTGCCTCTCCGGGGGAGGGAACTCCAGTTTCTAGGAAAAGGCAGATGTTAGTAATGGGAGATTCGATTATTAGAAATGTAGATAGCTGGGTCTGTGATGACCAGGAGAACCGTATGGTGACTTGCCTGCCTGGTGCGAAGGTTGCGGATCTCTCGAGGCATCTAGATAGACTTATGTGTAGTGCTGGGGAGGAGCCGGTGGTCGTGGTACATGTAGGTACCAATGACATAGGGAAGGGTAGGAGAGATGTCCTGGAAGCCAAATTTAGGCTGCTAGGGAAGAGACTGAAATCCAGGACCTCTATGGTGGCATTTTCAGAAATGCTCCCAGTTCCACGCACAGGGCCAGGTAGGCAGGCAGAGCTTCAGAGTCTCAATGCGTGGATGAGACGATGGTGTAGAGAGGAGGGGTTCACGTTCATTAGGAACTGGGGAAACTTCTGGGATGGGAGGAGCCTATACAGGAGAGATGGGCTCCACCTAAACCAAAGTGGAACCAGACTGCTGGCACTAAACATTAAAAAGGTTGTAGAGCAGTTTTTAAACTAGGAGATGGGGGAAAGCCGACTGCTGCAGAGGAGCGTGTGGATCGGACACAGACTTCTCTTAGGGGAGAGTCTGATGATAGAGAATCTCCAGGTAATAGTCAAGAGCAGAGGACTGAAAAGTATAATGTAAGGGCCGGATCAGATGATAAACTGTCACATAAAAAAGAATCTGGCACATCAGAAAAAGGCAGGCTAATAAACAGGGACAAGTTTTTAAAGTGCTTGTACACAAATGCTAGAAGTCTAAATAATAAGATGGGTGAACTAGAGTGCCTTGTGATAAAGGAGGATATAGATATAATAGGCATCACAGAAACCTGGTGGACTGAGACCAATCAATGGGACACAATCATTCCGGGGTACAAAATATATCGGAAGGACAGAACAGGTCGTGCAGGGGGAAGAGTGGCACCATATGTGAAAGAAAGTGTAGATTCAAATGAAGTAAAAATCTTAAGCGAATCCACATGTTCCATAGAGTCTCTATGGATAGAAATTTCATGCTCTAGTAAAAATATAACATTAGGGATCTATTATCGACCACCTGACCAGGACAGTAATAGTGATGATGAAATGCTAAGGGAAATTAGAGAGGCTATCAAAATTAAGAACCCAATAATAGTGGGGGATTTCAATTATCCCCATATTGACTGGGAACATTTCACTTCAGGACGAAATGCAGAGATAAAATTTCTCGATACTTTAAATGACTGCTTCATGGAGCAGCTGGTAAGGGAACCCACAAGGGGAGAGGCAACTCTAGATTTAATCCTGAGTGGAGCGCAGGAGCTGGTCCAAGAGGTAACTATAGCAGGACCGCTTGGAAATAGTGACCATAATACAATAGCATTCAACATCCCTGTGGTGGGAAGAACACCTCAACTGCCCAACACTGTGGCATTTAATTTCAAAAGGGGGAACTATACAAAAATGAGGGGGTTAGTTAGACAAAAGTTAAAAGGTACAGTGACTAAAGTGAAATCCCTGCAAGTTGCATGGGCCCTTTTTAAAGACACCATAATAGAGGCCCAACTTCAATGTATACCCCAAATTAAGAAAAACAGTAAAAGAACTAAAAAAGAGCCACCATGGCTTAACAACCATGTAAAAGAAGCAGTGAGAGATAAAAATACTTCCTTTAAGAAGTGGAAGTCAAATCCTAGTGAGGCAAATAGAAAGGAGCACAAACACTGCCCACTTAAGTGCAAGAGTGTAATAAGAAAAGCCAAAGAGGAGTTTGAAGAACGGCTAGCCAAAAACTCCAAAGGTAATAACAAAATGTTTTTTAAGTACATCAGAAGCAGGAAGCCTGCTAAACAACCAGTGGGGCCCCTTGATGATCAAAATACAAAAGGAGCGCTTAAAGACGATAAAGTCATTGCGGAGAAACTAAATGGATTCTTTGCTTCAGTCTTCACGGCTGAGGATGTTAGGGAGATTCCCAAACCTGAGCTGGCTTTTGTAGGTGACAAATCTGAGGAACTGTCACAGATTGAAGTGTCACTAGAGGAGGTTTTGGAATTAATTGATAAACTCAACATTAACAAGTCACCGGGACCAGATGGCATTCACCCAAGAGTTCTGAAAGAACTCAAATGTGAAGTTGTGGAACTATTAACTAAGGTTTGTAACCTGTCCTTTAAATCGGCTTCGGTACCCAATGACTGGAAGTTAGCTAATGTAACGCCAATATTTAAAAAGGGCTCTACGGGTGATCCCGGCAATTACAGACCAGTAAGTCTAACATCGGTACCGGGCAAATTAGTTGAAACAATAGTAAAGAATAAAATTGTCAGACACATAGAAAAACATAAACTCTTGAGCAATAGTCAACATGGTTTCTGTAAAGGGAAATCGTGTCTTACTAATCTATTAGAGTTCTTTGAAGGGGTCAACAAACATGTGGACAAGGGGGATCCGGTGGACATAGTGTACTTAGATTTCCAGAAAGCCTTTGACAAGGTCCCTCACCAAAGGCTCTTACGTAAATTAAGCTGTCATGGGATAAAAGGGAAGGTCCTTTCATGGATTGAGAACTGGTTAAAGGACAGGAAACAAAGGGTAGGAATTAATGGTAAATTCTCAGAATGGAGAGGGGTAACTAGTGGTGTTCCCCAAGGGTCAGTCCTCGGACCAATCCTATTCAATTTATTCATAAATGATCTGGAGAAAGGAGTAAACAGTGAGGTGGCAAAGTTTGCAGATGATACTAAACTGCTCAAGATAGTTAAGACCAAAGCAGATTGTGAAGAACTTCAAAAAGATCTCACAAAACTAAGTGATTGGGCAACAAAATGGCAAATGAAATTTAATGTGGATAAATGTAAAGTAATGCACATTGGAAAAAATAACCCCAACTATACATACAACATGATGGGGGCTAATTTAGCTACAATGAGTCAGGAAAAAGATCTTGGCGTCATCGTGGATAGTTCTCTGAAGATGTCCACGCAGTGTGCAGAGGCGGTCAAAAAAGCAAACAGGATGTTGGGAATCATTAAAAAGGGGATAGAGAATAAGACTGAGAATATATTATTGCCCTTATATAAATCCATGGTACGCCCACATCTCGAATACTGTGTACAGATGTGGTCTCCTCACCTCAAAAAAAGATATTCTAGCACTAGAAAAGGTTCAGAAAAGGGCAACTAAAATGATTAGGGGTTTAGAGAGGGTCCCATATGAGGAAAGATTAAAGAGGCTAGGACTCTTCAGTTTGGAAAAGAGAAGACTAAGGGGGGACATGATGGAGGTATATAAAATCATGAGTGATGTTGAGAAAGTGGATAAGGAAAAGTTATTTACTTATTCCCATAATACAAGAACTAGGGGTCACCAAATGAAATTAATAGGCAGCAGGTTTAAAACAAATAAAAGGAAGTTCTTCTTCACGCAGCGCACAGTCAACTTGTGGAACTCCTTACCTGAGGAGGTTGTGAAGGCTAGGACTATAACAATGTTTAAAAGGGGACTGGATAAATTCATGGTGGCTAAGTCCATAAATGGCTATTAGCCAGGATGGGTAAGAATGGTGTCCCTAGCCTCTGTTCGTCAGAGGATGGAGATGGATGGCAGGAGAGAGATCACTTGATCATTGCCTGTTAGGTTCACTCCCTCTGGGGCACCTGGCATTGGCCACTGTCGGTAGACAGATACTGGGCTAGATGGACCTTTGGTCTGACCCGGTACGGCCTTTCTTATGTTCTTATCTTACCGCAAAACTCTCCCTGACATCAACAGAAGACTGCAGCAGATGGAGGGGAGCATGCAGTCCTACCCTTACCACCTGGCCCACTGTATTGCCAACCCAAAGCACGCAAAAATCATGAATCCCGCCCCCCAAATCATGAGATTATTTAAAAACATTAAATGTGGGGTTCTTTTTTCCGAGTCTGTAGGGGTGACATTTTCAAGCCTTTCTCCACAACCAAAAGAGCTAGAAACTTAATTTTTAAATGAAACTGAGTTCCTCTCACAGCCATGTGACTCAAGGAACTGGGGGCTTTAAGAAAAGCACCAAATATCACAAGACTTAGCAACACTGAGGACCGGTACATATCTGGTTGTTCCACTTTAAAATGCTTTGTGGCAACATGTTTCAGCAAATGCTCTCTCCCAGGCCATGAACTCTTACTGTTTCCTTAGAAAGGAGAGCAAAGCCTGTGTTTGTATAGCAGGAAAGTGGCCCCTGGATTACAGTCAACCTGCTCCGATTAAGGATCTCAAAAGGCTGCCCAGCCTGACAGCTTGATTTCCAGATTTCAGTTAATCAGAATAGGAGTTCCTATTTAAAGCAAAGAAAATAAGGAATCAGGAAGTGCCAGCCCTTGTTTCTCTGTAGAGGTGTTGACAGGCTATTAAATCATTAGCGGTTCCTTGCCAGGAGTAGCAGAATAAATCTGGGAACCTGACAAACGGACAGCAGCTCTGTGCACAGAGACATATACACAGAGAAAGTACATGCTGTTATCTCATAGCTGTGTAAATATTTCAGCTGACATTTCCATTAGATCCAAACCAGTTTCCCACACATCAGTGTTTTTTAAATCGGCTTCCACCAGTTCACAATAAATACGCTAACTTGTCCCTCAAGTACAATGCAGGCAGCCTGGATTAGCATCCAGAAAGATTACCAAGCGCAGGCGTGTACAGAACAGAAGTGGTGCACATGCATGAAAAAGGACAACTCCCAGAAGACATTACAAAGTTAATGACACATGATGAGATTTTTCTTTTTCTTCCCCCTACCATTTAATTACTTAAGAGACTAGAAGGTAAACTGTTACATACCTGCTCAAAGCAGTAGCTTTGTACCTACACTGGAGTGAGGAGAGAATTTTTGTTATCTTGGAGCCTGAATAATCCTATGAAGAAGTTAAGTCTGCAGCGCACAAAGGGGAAAGATGATGTCAGACCCAAGGAGCAATGGAATAGAAACCATCTTGAATGATAGATTATTTAGATTACAGTAGCATCTGGCAGCCTCAGTTGAGGTCAGGGCCGGTATGTGAAGCACTGTACAACCATATAGTAAGACAGCCCCTTTCCTGAAGAGCTAATGATCTATGTAGACAAGACATACAAAATGTGGGAGGGGAAACTGAGACACAGAGAGAGAAAGTGACTTGTCTAAAGACACACAGCAGGTCAGTGGCAGAGCTGGAAAAAGAACCCAAGCCAGCATGCTAGCCACAAAGAGAGGAACCCATTATGAAAGAAATAAACAGTAAATTTAAATTAACCAACTGAGACTGATCGCAGCGCAGCGGCGCGCAGCAGCGCAACAGCGCTTTGAGCGCTAGAGCAAGTCAGCGCTGGCTGGCTGAAAAAGCGCTGTCGCTGTCTCCCTCCAGCTCTCCCTGTGGGACAGCGGACAGCGCTGGCGGCGCGGCAGCTGGGCGGGGGCTGCACTGGCTGGCGCTTGCGCGCGCGCGCATTTGCAGCAGAGGGTGTGTTTTCACACCCTGCTGCAGCGCTGCAAATTTGTAAGTGTAGCCAAGCCCAGAGTTGGTCAGAGCTTCTTGGAAAGTAAAGGGGGGGGGGACTGAAGGAAAAGAAGACCTGAAAGAGGCAGATGATGTGTTTCTCCCCCTTCTGCACCCTCTCCATGCTTTGGAACTGTCAAATCCTCCAAGACATATATTTGCAGTCTCCGATCTTACTGTGCTTTGTAGGGCTAATGTTAGCCAGCACAAAACAATCTACCAGCTAGTTTTGTGGTGAAGCAGAACCTTGAAGGGGAACACAAACCACTAGATTACTGGGGCTATAGATCCCAGAGTTTGCTAAGCCAGTTCCCCTTATTGTGTGCATCTTGGGATGGGAGATTCCCTTTTAACAACAGGTTCAGTTCCTCCACAGGAAGCAGAGGGGAGTAAGGGTGGCCAGCCCACTTCCCCAAGGGCTGACAGCTCAGCAGGACTTCCGTGCATAAAGCCATCTACACATGAGCCCTTACCTAGCAAACTCCTGGCCACCCACACACTCCTTCATTTCTCCAGCAGACGAGAAGAGTGAATCTTTCTGTGTCTGAACCCAGCAGGAAACAACATCCTGTTTCGGATAGACTCAGAGGTTAGGATAAATTGTTGTTTTAAATGTCCTCTTTCCTTTAGACCATGTGGTGGCTTTGTAAACAGCCTGGGAATCTGTACACATTATATCCATACCATCTTTGACGGTATCCTGGTTTAAGGGCGTTCAGGCTTGCTGCCCCTTTCCACAGGACACTGTAAAGCGTGTCCATTAATAATAAATCTGTTTGGCCATTCGTGGAATGAAAGAACAGGAGAGTCCTTGAATTACAACCCCAGTATGCTCGGAGTTCCCTTTGGTGTAGCCCTGGACATCCCTTCCAAGTTCAGGCTGCATCATAAGAGTGAGTGCTGGGTAGACTCAGGGTTGAGCATTTGGGAGATACATCTGTCACAGTTACATGCATGGTACTCTAAGTCCAGACCGCCCAGTGAGCTCAGACAAATAGTGCACAGCCATCCTCAGCTTCAACACTGAGGTGCATTGTGCAATGTTCCTGGCTGAGCCGAGCCATCAGGCCACTCCGATCAAGATGGAGAAATTCATACTGTGCCTATGTATGGAAGACTAGGGTAGCTGCTACCCACTCTAGTTGATGTAGGGGGAGTGATAGCTCAGTGGTTTGAGCATTGGCCTGCTAAACCCAGGGTTGTGAGTTCAATCCTTGAGGGGGCCCTTTGGGGGAACTGGGGTAAAAATCTAGGGATTGGTCCTGCTTTGAGCAGGGGGTTGGACTAGATGACCTCCTGAGGTCCCTTTCAACCCTGATATTCAATGATTCTATGTAAATTAGCTGGTGGGATAAGCTTGGCTGGTTTTGCTGAACTCCAAACAGCAATGCACTGAATCCATGGTCAATACATAACTGGGCATTGTCTAAATTAACTGTTAAAACTAAAAGACCCAAATCAAAATAAGTCACCTCACCTTCTTGCCTACAGAAAATGGTCACATGTTGCTGAAGTCCCACGCAGCACCTCACTGTGAAGACTTAGACAAACAACCGAATGCATCTGGGTGTCTCTAGCACTTCAGGCTTGTTCTCTTTAAACAAAAAGGGGTTTTCCAGGCATACAGACATGGGCTTTTCTTCTTACTAGCATTCGCAGCTGTGGATGCCTCTATCTAGAAATGTATACTGTGCTCCCCACCCTGCTCTCTGCATCTCCCATCACAGGCAGTTCATGTAGATACCTATGACAATAGTATTTTGGTTAGCTAATCAACAGGAGCCAACATGCCTCACTTTTTGCTCCTTTGTCTGTGCATCAGCACTACTGAGATGCTAAAGCAAAACTGCATACATCTCTGGAGACAAGGTTTCAGCAATGAGCCTCCTAGGAGAGATTAGTGATAATATGAATTGGCTTCTATCATCTTCTGAAACTATGCTCTGACTTGCTTCCTCTTGTCAGTGCTGGTGATAAGTGCCAGATTCACAGCCCTGGAGAATGAATATCTGTTCTTGGGAGCAGTACAATGTGGGCAGCAGTTGTATAAGCGGTCCCACCCTGACCCCAACAATGCCTCACAGCCTGCAGGGGCCATCTCTAGGGGTGAAAGGCTCCTTTAGTATGGAGGATTATGGAGATCAAGCCAGAACACAGCCTGCTGCAAATCCCCAGCCAGTATTTATCAACCTGCCGTGACTAGCGATGGGCTGATCTCAGAAGGCGCTAAGGTCTGCTTCAGATGAGCACCCAAAGCTGAGAATCTCTGCTAAATTCTCCAAACTAGGCTGGAAGTTTCATGAAACTGCCAGTGCTTTATACTGCTGATTGGATTGGGAATATTGTGAGGACAGATGCTGCAATCCCGGCCCTGTGTCATTTCTGGCTGGAATCAGGAAAAGCAAAAGCAGAACAGCCATAAGAAGAAAGAAAAAAATAGTTCAAGTGAACTTTCTCAAACATTTTGGGTGAAAGTGCTGAAGTAGGGTAGGTGTGTCTTGCTAATGCCTAATCCTCACCCCCAAATCATCTCTTCCCTCGGAATGAGAAAATTCAGAGCCCAGAGCATTGCTGAGTATATACAGAATGGGAAAACTGAAAATAGGTAAGAACAAGATCTGCTAAGAAAGGTGGAGGGAATGGCATATTACCAGTCACACCAGGACTTCACTGTATCCACTGCATTCAACAGGCAGAAAGGGGCCTTTACTTTTTGCTTTCCTATCTCATTGCACTGAAGAATATTAAAGAGTGATCTAACAGTCTCCAAATCTCTCTTCTTTCACAGCACACTGCCAAGCTGAGCCCTCCTGTACATTCCTTCTGTGAACTGACACCATTTCTTTAAGAGTCCTGACTGGGTGTTAGTTCTAGGCTTGTGCGCGCCAATGACTGCTTAAAAGTCCTAACTAATATACAAACCAGTCTTTCCACAGCTCCACTCATTTATCAGTCCTGGCTATTAATTTCTCCCTGACAGGTAGACAATTTCAATCAGCAACGTTTCCAGCCGACTGTTCTTCCTCTGAGTGACAGGCGGATGCATCAGTTCCTGCACTGGCTGAGGGGTTGCAAAACAATGGCTGGAAAACACCACAGAGCCACTTCCTGTTGTAAACTCTATCCTCTGAAGAGGCAAAGAAAACAGCCAACACTCCTGTGCGGCATGTTTGTATTGGCTTGGGAGGGAGGTGGCATGTGACTGTTTCTCTTGCTGGAGTTTTTAAGAGAATTTGCCTGGTGCTACAGTGAGCAAGAGATAAAAATGAAATAAAAACAGCCCTATTTCCGCCCAGTGCAAGGAGAGTTAATCTGCAGCGGGGAAGACAGTGGAATATGGGGCACTTCAGAATGAGGTGTTTAGCTTTTTTTTTTTAAAAGCACACTGCCAACACATGTGGCATGGCCTGTCCCAGGATGACCATCCCATCACATGATATTTCAGAGGGGGATGGAAAGTGCCCCCCAGCTCCTCCCTGCCTGTGCAGCAGACACAGCCCTAGATTTGTATACGCTGGAGAATTCACCTTTGGATCAGGTTGAATGTGAAGGGAAATACTGGTAGCTGTTCTTCAGGGTTATAAAGCTGACAGAGAGGGAAAGAATTTGCCTTCAAGATGTTGGACTAAACAGAGACATTAGAGTGACAAATTGGGGGAGGTAATATCTTTTATTGGACCAACTTCTATTGGTGACAGAGACAAGCTTTCAAGGGGAACAGAGCTTTGAGGGGTGCACGAAAACTTCAGGGACTTAGATAATACCCAAAACTGACCATTTGCATGTACGTATGCAGTGACAACATGAGCTAGCCTGGCCCAAAGCACTTCAGGATTCCAGATCTATCACAATGTTTGGGGAACTCAACCACGAATTGAAGCCTGGGAGAACTTGTGATTAGAGAGCCCAACCCCTCAGCACAGGCAGCTGGACAGGAACAATTCCTTTATGAAGCACAGTGCTGCAGTGCAGAAGCCGATCCATAGAGATGAAAGGAAGAGAGGACCAATTACTTCCCTACATGGCTGACACTGGTAATCTGAGAATAGCCATGACTGAAACCAATTAAAACCAGCAGAAACACTGAAACCAGAATTGTGCCTGCACATGCGAGGGTCTGAACGTGGCCTCAACTCTCTTGAGATGGTGGACGGCGTAAGGAGAGGACGTCTGCTTCATCTTAAACCTCCTCCTGAGGTACCACCACCCCTCTTGGCAGCAGGTAAATTATGAAATTTGCAAACCCACTTGATGGGCAAATAAGTTCAAGCTGCACTATGCCACCAGACAGCTACTGTGTCACTTACACTACTGCTGATCTTAGCCCAGAGACATCCCGGGCAGCTTCACCCACTTACATCATGTTCGAGTTTGGCCCTAGATCCCTACAATTAAGTCAATGAACCCTAAGAAGTCTATCACGTGACTCATTATGAAAAGCAGCTGGATGTGCGAAACCATTGCCTAGAGAAACAGATCCAACCTACTGAGCTTGTAAATCCAGCTCTGAATCACTTCCCACAGGTCAGGATACATGGGGAAGCATCATTGCAAACCTCTCATTCAGCTGGCCATCGCAACTCAAGTTAATAAACCCTAATCTGGCTAAACGCCTCCCTTGCCCACTCATATCCCCTTCATCGCCTAAGCCTTTCCTCCAGCTCTCCTCAACACCACCACACACTGACTTAGCAAAACTAAAAGCCCCTTTTCTTTCCAAGTTACTGTATATACAGATCACTTGGACCTTGCCTACACACAAAGGTTGCCCCAATGTAACTTTAAAACAGCGTAACCATTCAGGAATGGAACAGCTTCTATATGAGGAGAGATTAAAAAGATTGGGGCTTTTTAGCTTAGAAAAGAGATGACTAAGGGGGGATATGATAGAGGTCTATAAAATCATGACTGGTGTGGAGACAGTAAATAAGGAAGCATTATTTACTCCTCATAACACAAGAACTGGGAGTCACTAAATGAAATTAATAGGCAGCAGGTTTAAAACAAGCAAAAGGAAGTATTTCTTAGAATCATACAATATCAGGGTTGGAAGGGACCTCAGGTCATCTAGTCCAACCCCCTGCTCAAAGCAGGACCAATCCACAGGCAGATTTTTGCCCCATATCCCTAAGTGCCCCCCTCAAGGATTGAACTCACAACCCTGGGTTTAGCAGGCCAATGAGCTATCCCTCCCCCCCCGCATTCTTCATACAATGCACAGTCAACCTGTGGAACTCTTTGCCAGAGGATGTTGTGAAGGCCAAGACTATAACAGGGTTCAAAAAAGAATCAGATAAGTTCATGGAGGATAGGTCCATCAATGGCTACTAGCCAGGATGGGCAGGGATGGTGTCCCTAGCCTTGGTTTGCCAGTGGCTGGGAATGGGCAACAGTGGATGGAACATTTGATGATTATCTGTTCTGTTCATTCCCTCTGGGGCACCTGGCATTGGCCACTGTCGGAAGACAGGATACTGGGCTAGATGGACTATGGGTCTGACCCAGTATGGCCATTAAAAACCGACTTGAGTTAATCTGGTGCAAACTCATATGTGGACACACCTCAATTGGTTTGCAACTTGCTTGTACCGATTTAGGGTTTGTCTATACAAGAAATTTCTCTACAGCTAAAACGGGTAGAACGCCCTGTGTAAACAAGTCCCTAGCTTACATCAGTAATGAGTCCTCTGGCTCCAGCTCTCTACGTCTCCTCTCCATTCAGGGGCACTCACAGAGCAGACTGAGGGGAGAACCCCCAAACAACACTTGAATTGCTTCGCTCTAGGATATAGCTTCACTGCAGTGTTAATGCTGATGAGGGGTACTCAGCTTTGAGCACCTGGGCTAGCCTAGCTGGGTGACAGCAGAGACACTGAAAAGCCCTGCCTGAGTGTGCCCATTCCACTGAGCCCATGTTGGCGTTGCACTCCCCTGCATGGCACTAGGACTGCTGGGGGCGTATCCTATGGGCCTTTTTGCTGCAGTGAGCTGAGCTGCTCTATGGATTATCTCCCAGCAAATTGTGGAAGAATACGCCTGTCCTTCTGGGCACAGAGGGAATTGTAAGGCAGCACAGGAGGACTAGCAGCATCCATGTGACTTAGCCTGCAACTTCACTGCAAAGTGGGCAGGTTACCAGCCTGAGTGAAAGCTGCACCCAGGCTCTAGCCAATATCCTCAGCTCGGCCAGCTAGTCTGAGTATAAAACACCAGCACACCTCAAGTCAGAGGTTGTGGGTGTGGACCGGAGTTGGGATAGTATCAACACCAGAGTAAGGACTTGAGTTCACGATGCAGTGAAGACACACCCACAAGCTGCTGGGGCTGAGTTGCTTCTTTTGATCTCTCGTGCTGAACAGGATGTAGAGCAGGTGAAGGAAGCCTGTTAGCCCAAATGTAGATTGCACAGAACAGGCAGATTATCTCTGCTCTCTTGCCATCCTGCCTGGAATGGCCTTGCAGCTTCTAAAGATAAGTCTTTAATTAGTTGTCAAAAGTTGCTAAGAACCTTGCAAGGGGTTCTGTAGCTGTATTTACAGAGCTTTCCATCCTTGGAAACAACAGCCCATCTCTTATGGTTCAGTAGCAAAGCTCCTGAGGTTTAGAAGTGGTATTGCTCTGGAAGCCAGGTCTTACGTTACCATTAACCTGTATATGTTAAAAGCTGTGTCAATAAAGTGGGCATTTTATTGCTGCTGCAGCCCTAGTACAAAATCTTTTTGCCAGACAGATTCAGCCAAGCAGGGACAGAGTGGTCAGAAATGGCCAAGGACAGCTCTCTGGTTAGTTAGGAAAATATCACTCCCACTATTCTGACATCATCAGCTTTTCTGTGCAGTAGCAGGAGTTCAGAACACTGATGAGCTTCCTCCTAATGAAAAGAATAGGAGTACTTGTGGCACCTTAGAGACGAACAAGTTTATTTGAGCATAAGTTTTCGTGGGCTACAGCCCACTTCGTCGGATGCATAGAATAGAACATATAGTAAGGAGATATATATACACACATATAGAAAACATGAAAAGGTGGGAGTTGCCCAACCAACTCTAAGAGGCTAATTAATTAAGATGAACAATTATCAGCAGGAGAAAAAAACTTTTGTAATAATAATCAAGATGACCCATTTCAGACAGTCTGACAAGGTGTGAAGATACTTATCATGGGGAAATAGATTCAATGTGTATAATGGCTCAGCCATTCCCAGTCTCTCTTCAAGCCTAAAATGATGGTATCTAGTTTGTGTATTAATTCAAGTTCAGCAGTTTCTTGTTGGAGTCTGTTTTTGAAGCTTTTCTGTTGCAAGATTGCCACCTTTAAATCTGTTACTGAGTGACCAGAGAGGTTGAAGTGTTCACCTACTGGTTTTTTGAATGTTATGATTCCTGATGTCAGATTTGTATCCATTTATTCTTTGTGTAGAGACTGTCCGGTTGGCCAATGTACATGGCTGAGGGGCATTGCTGGCACATGATGGTATATATCACATTGGTAGATGGGCAGGTGAATGAGCCCCTGATGGCATGGCTGATGTGATTAGGTCCTATGATGATGTCACTTGAATAGATATGTGGACAGAGTTGGCATCGGGCTTTGTTGCAAGGATAGGTTCCTGGGTTCGTGTTTTTGTTCTGTGGAATGTGGTTGCTGGTGAGTATTTGCTTCAGGCTGCGGGGGGGGGGGGGGAGGGGGCCTGTCTGTAAGCGAGGACAGGTCTGTCTCCCAAGATCTGAGAGAGTGAGGGATCATCTTTCAGGATAGGTTGTAGATCTTTGATGATGCGCTGGAGAGGTTTTAGTTTGGGGCTGAAGGTGACTGCTAGTGGCGTTCTGTTATTTTCTTTGTTGGGCCTGTCCTGTAGTAGGTGACTTCTGCGGACTCTTCCTGCTCTGTCAATGTGTTTTTTCACTTTAGCAGGTGGGCATTGTAGTTTTAAGAATGCTTGATAGAGATCTTGTAGGTGCTTGTCTCGGTCTGTGGGATTGGAGCAAATACGGTTGTAGCTTAGAGCTTGGCTGTAGACAATGGATCATGTGATGTGTCCTGGATGGAAGCTGGAGGCATGTAGGTAAGTATAGCGGTCAGTAGGTTTCTGGTAAATTCCAGTGTACCCATTGCCCAGTGTCCTCTAGATTAAACTGCAAGCTGATGGGAGGGGGGAGTCATTCCCAGGTTCATCAGGAGCAGATGCACACGTCACATTTTATTTGTCCCCCAAAAAGTATAACTATTAAATCACAATGTAAATTTTGAAGGAAGAAAGGAAGAGAGAGATTTACTGATGGAGGAAAGGTTAGAACAGAGTGCACACTGAACAACAAGAGATGTGAAGGGTGTAAACACAAAGGACAGTCTGGTCCAAGGGTGAATGGGGTAGTGGGATGAAATTAAACAAAGGGAATCAAGCAGAGTATCTGAGCATTTCCCGTTACGGAAATCTTTTCAAAGGAGAAACATTTTCCTAAGGGAAGCGGTGGAAACCTCATTGCTTCCATCACGTAAAACTGAATAAAACCCTAGAGAGTCAACGGAAGGGATCATTCGTGCAGTGGCCAGAGTTCGCTTTGGCAGGGAGGGCTAGATAAGACCTACCTCAGAATGCTTCCCTCCCTGTCTCCCCAAATTTCTAATTTCAGTGAACCTGGTTTTTAGAGAAGCCATTAGTGATCGTTACCAGCCCGATTTTACCTGTTGGCAACCTTCAGTCTTGCTCTGTCACTCCTAATAAACATTTTTTTCCATGCAGAGAGTGACCTAAATGCTACATATTGTGGCAAAGTTCCTCCTCTCCTCTAGTAGGTCCTGCGCTTATTGGCAGATTTCCTCCCCTCAGTGGTCTTCCCCTTGGATGAAACCCACAGTCTGGATCACCTCCTCCTATGTCTGATTAGGAGTAGCGAGGCTTGGGGGGAACCCGGGCCCACCCTCTACTCCGGGTTCCAGCCCAGGGCCCTGTGAATTGCAGCAGTCTCTATAGTGCTACTTGTAACAGCTGCTTGACCGCTACAGCTCCCTGGGCTACTTCCCCATAGCCTCCTTCAAACACCTTTCTTATCCTCACCATAGGATCCTCCTGGTGTCTGATACTGCTTGACTGTATGGTGTTTCCTCAATCCTCCAGTAGTACACCTTCTTAGTTCCTTGTGTCTCTGGCTCCTCATACACCCTTCCTTCCTCTGGCTCCTTCCCCTTTGACTGGAGTGAGCTCCCCCTTTTTATACCAGGTGCCCTGATTAGCCTGCCCTGATTGGCTCCAATCAATGTAGCTCTCTCCAGTGCCTTCTAGAAAGTTCTTAATTGGCCCCAGGTGCCTTAATTACCCTGGAGCAACTGCCATTTTGGTTCCCATGGTACTAGGGAATTGCTTAGCCTGGGGCTAACATACCTGTTCCTGAGTACTTTCCTGTAGCCATCCGGCCTTGCTCCATCACAATATGCACTCCTAGGTTTAGCAGGGTAGGCCCAATGCCACTATATTGCAATTAGTCACAGGGCTAACTACTGCCCTCTTCAAATGCTGGCTGTATGGAGGAGGTCTATCGAGCAGTGCAGTTCTTAGACATGCAGAAGTTGCACTGGTTTAAAGTGTTTCATTTAAAAAGGTGCTAACACATCAATTTAGACCTCACTTCTCTGGATTTGTTTTATGGATACTATTTTTCCACAGACCCCTCGCCTCATTCAGGCACCCAGGATGGATAGTGCTCTGGGGAGACACTGGGGCTGTGACCTGAAGAAGGCTGCTGTCTGTAGGACCCCTACCTCGCTTGTTGCACAAGTTGGAAAGTGCATCATGAATGAGGGAGAGGACTGTGGGAAGAGAAAGGGATCTGATTTACAGAAGTGCTGAGCACTTGCAGCTACAGATGAAATCAATAGAAGCTGTGCTTTGAAAATACAAAGTGCTATGTAATGCTAAGACTGTAAAATTAAGTCCTAGGAATTTCAAATCAGACACCCACAATTTACTCTCTCTGTGGTTCACAAAAAAAGCCCATAAGGTAGAGGCCCTGTGGAAAAAACAGCATGTAATCATGTAACTAAAGACTGCATCATAATGTGTATGCACAAGGGGGCTGAATTCAGGTTGCATAGGTATAGGACAGGAAGTAAGAGATCAACCCCCCTTGCAGTGAGTTGAGATATAAAGGAAACTCCATTTGTAGTTCAGTAGAAGGAAAGTCCCAGACATGCTGTGCTGGGGTTAGAATGAAAGTTCGCCCAGTGGTGGGGCAGAAAAGCTGACTTCAGAAGAGGGCTCCCCGTTTGCCTCACCCTCATTGAATAGTTTCATTTTTTAAAACGCAATCCCCGGGGCTAGCCAGCCTCATAGGTAGAAGGCGCCAAGCAGCAAGGAGACACTAGAACAAGCCCAAACACACACAGGGGAAACAACAAAAGGGCTACACTATGCTTACAATCAGGCTTTGTGATGGCTTTTTTTTTTTTTGTCATCCTAAATGCAAATCTCTCTCTTCCCCACCCCAATCCCCTTGCATGGTCTTGGAAAGGCAGGCCTCCTGTTTGCTCACTTCTGGCAGCATCGTGGCAGCTGGTGGAGTGGAGTGGAGTTTATTCAGCAGGTACAAAGTCTCTTTTGTTCCCCAGACAGTGCTAAGCTGCTGCTCCTCAGGGCTCTGGGAGAAGGGGAGGAGGTGCCTCAGTAAAATGACTAGGTTCTGTTTGTGGTATCTAAGCAGGACCACAGCAGTGTCTCTTTGATCCCTGCTCATGAAAAGAGCACAAAAGACTGAATAAAAGAATGAAGATCTATACAAACTGGCTACAGGGACTTTGTCTGCCACAGGACCTCCTCCTGCAGTAGAAGTGCCCTATATTATTACCTCCCCCTGTGGTGGTCACTGGCTGTCGGTCCCTTTCATTAAGACGCCAACATCCCCCCTCCTCCTCCCCATCTCCCCCCACATACAGAGCTCAATATGCCCCACTAAAGCTGCTTTGTGGCCCTGGTACTGAATGCGTTGCAGGCTTGCTGCTGCCTGGATACTTGCAATCAGTAATGCAAACAATTCAGTCACTGCAGGTGCAGAATGAACACACTGTCCCATGCGGCAAGATCTACTTTTCAAGGTTTGTCCTGGTAAATAAACCCTGAAAGGACATGATGTAGCACATAAGCCACAAGATGCTTGGCTGAGAGCTCATTAAAACTCATTTGAGATTGCATCTTCCTCTGGTATATTTCATGCCTATACCATGCCCTCTGTAATTTACATTGTAAATTCCTTAAAGCAGGGATCCAGCCATCCTGTAGGTTTAGCAAATAGCCTAGCACACTGATGCATGCGCTTTCCTTTTCCACACACTTCTCTTGTTAAGCAAGTCTATAACATTACCACTTTCAGTTCATTTTTTTTGTTCAGGACCTGAAGTAGGCTAATGAAAGACATTTTAAAAGATTCCTGTTGATGGGCTCACTGCCCCAAGAATCGGTGAGAGGGTGGACACAGTAAAATGGCTTGAAGAAATATGCTCCATCTGGATTTGGAAAGAGGATGATCACACTGTAAGTCAGTACTGCATGCTGGGATGAAGAATGTTTATAAACATAATTTATGTATTAAATATAAGAGCAGGTGGTATGTGAGAGCTTATTAGGTGAGACCCCCAGACTTATCACAAGTTGACAGTATGGCTCTTCAATGGGCAAGGGTTGGACATCTCAGCTTTAGTGCACATGATCTTCCACTACCCAATGCGAAAGCACAGGCAGGATCTTTACTGTTAGCCAAATAAATACTATGTTCAGCGTTTTGAAATGATCCTGTTCAGCAGGGAGAGGTGGAAGGGGGGCAGGTGATGTTAAGAAAACAAACAAAATCTTTCAGACTTCTTGTCAAGACAGTCAGTTGCAGAAATTGTTGTCCTTGGTTATAGTTCAAGAGCTAGAAACACATGGAATCTCTGATGGGGAGAACTGGAAAAGTATATTTAAAAACTGAAAAAGGAAATCCTTGCAAAGGAAATATCATTAGCCTGGGGAGCTCTGGGCTGAAGGATATTATTGATGCAAACTGCTTACAGTTTCAAAACAGGATTATGCATTTATATGAAAAACAGCATCTGTGGTCTAGTGAGAATAAAAATCATGTCTCTCAATCTTCATGCTTCAGGGCAAAAAACGGATTCCCAGCTGATCACACTCACTCTCCCTCCCAGACAGTATCACACAAATAGATGCACTTTTTAAATAATTCCTTCCTCTGAAGCATCCAGGATTGGCCATTCTCAGAGAGAGGATACTAGCAGGCTAGCTGGCTCATTGGTCTATTCCAGGGATTGGCAACCTTACAGAAGTGGTGTGCCGAGTCTTCATTTAGTCACTCTGATTTCAGGTTTCGCGTGCCAGTAAAACATTTTAATGTTTTTAGAAAGTCTCTTTCTATAAGTCTATAATATATAACTAAACTATTGTTGTATGTAAAATAAATAATGTTTTTAAAAATTTTAAGAAGCTTCATTTAAAATTAAATTAAAATGCAGAGCCCCCCGGACTGGTAGCCAGGACCTGGGCATGTGAGTACCACTGAAAATCAGCTCCTGTGCCGCCTTTGGCACATGTGCCATAGGTTGCCTACCCCTGGTCTATTCCAATATAGGAGATTTACTTATACCAGACAGCTATAGGACATGCATGGGACTTTACAAATTACATAGGAACTGCACTAATCAACAATCCTGTCTTCAGCAGTGGTATGTGTCTAACCCTTTGGAAGAAAGTGCAAGAAACCCTGTAGCGGACAATTATGGAATATACCTGCACATGGGGAACTTTTCTTACTTGACCCCTGTCATTGAGTGGTCAGTTTGTGTTCTGAAGCCAGATGGTTTCATACCCCTTACCTTTATCCTACTCAATGTGGCTCTGCTTACATCTACCTTACATGATGCCCATCACTGTGGTCTCAGAACACCTCCCAGAAAGAATCAATATACGGAATCTCTTTCTCTCTTCCCATCCGCATCTCTCCTCATATTCATCAAATCCCTAAACTGACTCAATCATTTCGATCACTTCCTATGAAGGTCTTCCCAGTCCTCTAACCACATTGAAGGAACATCTCTGGACCCCTTCATTTCTGGTCTTTCTGAGATGAAGGAGGCCATAACTGAACACAGTATCACTGATTCTAAACATTTTCAATATCATCCTAACATTATTTACTTCTTTGGCCCTGCTATACAACTGAGCAAATATTTTCATTCAGCAAGCCATAAAGATGCCCAAGTCTTTTTCCTGTGTGATTATGTGTAGGCAAGGAATAGCTGGAATGACTCACTGCACATCACTTTAGTAGCTGAAATTCATTGTTGATAAATGCATTGTATTGATCATTCACTTAGCCTGGTAAGGTCCTTCTGCAGCTCTTCGATCTTTTCTGGTTTCAATTAACCTAAATAATTATGTCACCTACAAATGTTGTCACTTCATTGCTCACCCCCTTTTTCTAGATCATCACAGATATTCAATAAAAGGGGTCCTGGTATGTGACCTTGTGGCAGGCATGCCGCTGCTAGCCTTCTGCATGATGACAATGGACCATTTCTTCACACTGGTTTTATCACCTCAGCCAACATTTGACCCATGACAGTACTTCATCTTTCTTTAATAGTTTTTTGAGAGGGACTTTGTCAAAAGCTTTTTAAAAGTCAATTTTAAAATCCAAACAAATGTAACTGACTCAACTTTATCCACTATTTTGATGACACACAAGTGTATTCTAATAGATTGATGGAGTTGAGCCGCAGTTTCTGCAAAAGTAAATCCTTTCACTCCATGCTCTGTTCATATAGGTGTTTTATAGCTTTATTCATTATTTTTCAGCCAATTTACCTGGTATTTAAATAAGGCATCATAGTCACATTCCTTGCCCTGAACAGTTTACAGTATAAATGGTGCAATACAAAGACTAGGATACAAGAAAGCTGATTGGCAATAGAAACCTAGGTGATCAAAGTGGGCTTTAAGCAGAGAGGGAAACTACTTCATGTCCAGAAAGAGAGGCTGTTCCGGGCACCAAGGACAGCATGAGAGGAGATATGAATATGGAATGTGAGAAAGCACTAAGGAGAAATAGCTGAACTTGGGAAATAGGATATAAGAAGGTAGAAGTAATGAGATGTTAGCAGGGCTATCAGACCAGAAGGATCAGTGCACCATCACACTATGATCATTCCTAGGGTCTTAGATTTGGAAACAGTTTACAAAGAAACAGATTCTACACTTCCTCTGTCCAACACCTGTTTTGTTGGCTGAACCAGTTGGTGGCCACACCACACTGAAATGTAGAGATTCTTTTACTACCATCCTTTTCATGATCTGACAGCCAGACATGATGCTTCTGGCAGGCATTGAGATCAAAGAACTTACTGCAGAAAACCTACTTAGAATTCTTAAGCTGAGCTGATGGCTCTACAACTGGAAAGGGGATGGCTGCTGGGCAGCCAATGCAACTCCTCCTCCAGATCCCATGCCTCTTCAACCACTGTGATCTAGGGTCACCTCCAAGCACGCCCATCTGGGAACATGCATTCAAGACAGCTCTTTGAACATCAGCTTCATCTCAACCCTTGAAAACTACAAGCACTGTAATGCTACAACAGGAATCTGCTGCTGATCTAGTCTGGCCAATTTCAGACCCTAAACTCAGGGCAATCCCAGCTCCACAGGCAAAGCATCTCCCTTTCCATAACCCATTCCCTGGCCAAGCTTGTTCAGATTAAGAAGTCATAAGGCCTGGAGCCAAATGATGCAACGTTATATGCATAGCAGCATCTTCCAACTGTTCCATTTCTGCATTACACTAATCCCTCAGTACTGTTTAGAAATCATTAAATGCTGAATATTCAGATTAACAAGAAAAGAAAGGTAACGACTGATACCTGTGAATTTCTGAAATAATACCTTATTTACTCTCCATGTATACTCAAGGTTCATTCAAATGTTCCCCAGCTGTGGTCAGAGGTTCACATTTAAATAGGACACCCTTAAAAAGGCTTCATAAGCCTTACAATGGCTAATCACCTTTTTCAAGCTTGAATCTGAAATTCCTTTCCTTTCCATGAATTTGCTCTTTACCTCATTCTACACGTACTAATTGGTTAGATCCTCAAGATGAAAGGCACTACAGAAGTCCCAAGTACCGTGCTGTTATTGTAGGGCTGGGCTGAATACTCTGGTTTGTTTTGGTAGGGTTGCTAGCACTGAACTTTGATGTGGGAATGGAAGAGCACTGAAGCATGTGGCTTGGGAAGAAACACCTAGTTATCTGGATTCAGCAAACAGATTGACAGGTGCAAAATTTTATCTAGACAGCATTCCTTCAAGCTGATCCCCTTGCCCTGTTCAAAACTTTAGGATACCATTGTTCAGATCATGCATTTCAAGATAGCTTGTGTTAAAAGAACACCACCTGGCCCCATGACCCTTTGGAATAGCAGCAGTTGGTACAGTTTGGAAGTTGCATCTGGAACTTTCTATAAATCCAGGGAAAACAAGGCTAAATTTAACTTGAGAGAGGGCTTGCTTTTTTCTGGTGAAAATATGTGCATGTCCCAAAGAGCAATTTGTGCAAACAGGTGAACCTCTCTCTGAAACCGACTGGCTTCCAGGATCCCTTGTAAAAAGATGCAGATGGTCTCGGGTTTTGGGAACAAGAGTCCACTATGCTGCTGGGACAGTGTGTTATTGTTACAGGGGCGTCTCTCAACAAAACAGTATTGAGTGGCAAGGATGCCGTTTTAATTAGGTGGAATGACTCAGCTCTCATTCTAGGAGAAGGGATGGTTTGTCAGAGCCTTACCTCGTGATCTGGGATCTCGGAGGGTAGCATTCTCCCCAGGATGACCCCGGTCAAGTATGTCCAGCAGCGGGCTGTGTTGGCAAGGTTGTAGCCTCCTGTCTCCAGCAAGAATCATGAAATTAGGAAGGGGAAGAGGGAGAGAGAAGGAGAGAGACAGTTTTAATGAAAGGAATGCATTGTTGAGAAGCAAGAGACTTTATATCTGCAATGCATATGAATAAGGCTTTTTATTTGGTCTTCCCAAGTCATGCACAGTAACTGTATTTTGCACCTGTTGGATGCATAGGGCTAAGTTAAAGCAGTTAATCACCTGTACTAAGAAGGAAGACTTGCAAAATTGAACCCACAGGTCATCTCAGCAATTGCACATGCAATATCATCCACCCCTCCAAATCTGGCTTCAAGAGATACCTGCAAGCTGCAAGCCTTTGACTCCAAGGGTCAAGATTTCCTAAGGTGACATGGTGGGGAGGGAGATGCTCAGGCTCAGCATGGAAGGAGTTAATGTGAATGAAGCAGAGCAAACTAATCAGGTACAGCAGTTTGAGATCTCCCTTTTAACTTAGCTTGTGATCCAAAATGAAATCAAAGATAAGGAACACTGATCATTTGCTGATAAAATTTCCATCCGTGCCACCTTCTGAGCAAGAATCCCTCTGGAGGGAAATTTACTCTTATTTAAAAGTAGTGACCAAAATATGAAGCCAACTAAAGTGGTGAAACAACCTGTGACTAGATTCAGCATCTGAGCATCCCCAAATTAACACAAACTCCAAAGTGGGGCTCATTCTGGGGCTCAGCAAGTCAAAAGCAATAATCTATTTGCAATCAGCACTGCTGGTGTTCCTACTTTGTGCAAGGGGAATCTTTCCAGTCAAATAACCATCAGAAACTTTTAGGAGTTCTTACAAACAATAAAGAGTAACTTAATCAAAACTCCACTTTGGGAGACTGAAAACAGTTTCACAATCTCTCTCCCCCTTTGCCTTCTGGCAAACATCAATCTCCCTGCTCAGAACTGAGCCATCGGGGGTACTTAGTTTTGTTATTTTCCCTAAGACAGTGGCTAGTTTTCCTCATTTCTTGGCAAGAAGTGGTAGATAAAACAAAATTCTCTGTGCCTCTCCTCCTCAGGCTCACAGCTGGTTTGAACACTCAGAACATTCACCAAACAACTAGCAGTAGCTAGGTTAAATTTTAGGCCCAATCGGTTGTACTTGGTGATATCCCTTAAATGATACAACCTAGCCCCCAAAATGATAGCTGCTACTCGAGTAGCTGATGCAGTGGGTAAGGCATCTTCCAAAAGAAGTTGAGGAGATTTCCTGGGACAAAGTGCTCCTCCCTTGCCCCATTTTGTTTACATAGAATTGCTTATTTCCCATCCACTGGACAAGCAGCTAGTAATATTGAGTGGCAGAATGTGCTACAAGCCAAAAAGCACTCAAGGGGCTTCCATTAGGTATCAAAATTCTGCTTTATTGTGAATGAAGCCAATAAAAGATTCAAACGCTGCCTGAATCCAAATGAGATAATTCATTGCCAGATGCCCAAGGTAGGTCTGGGAGCATAATGCTTACTTTTAAAGAGAAGCCCCGCAGAGCAGATCATGAGAGCTGGGACTCAAAGCTGGCATTGAGCAGACAGGGTCAGAGGTGACTGAGGTTAACAGCTTCTGATCTCTGGAGGGGCCAAGCAACCTTTAACCCAGGATCTCGAAGTCAGGAATTGAGACTTGGACTTGTTGGTACCAAGGAGTTGAAGTCTGTGTACAAATAGCACTGCATCAGCAATACAGTGCCCCCCATATGCTATGCGTGCTCAATTTCTTCAGCTGCCCTTCTCAAATGATGCCGCTTTCAGAAGCGGAAGGGCTCACTTTCAAAGAGCAGCCTCAGGGGAGCAAGCCGTATTAACCTGTTACTTGAAGAGCAGAATAAGTCTCTCATGCACTTACCTCCTCCCAGGATGAGAGTAGCCAGCTGCCACTGGAGAACGTACTTCAGACACTTGCCAATCCCCACTGGAGTCATGTTAAATGAACACATGGGGTCCCCGGCTATCGTATCTGCTCCCAGCTGCAGGACTACCGCTTCTGGGTTGAATGTCATGTACACCTCCTTCAACACACTGCATGCAATAAAACAAAACAGAGTTCCCACAAATGGCCACACCTCCATGGAACATTGAGACAGTGTGATGTGTGCAGGCCATTTCAGCCAGCTAAACCACACTGTTACTTTGCCTTTCCAATCATTGTCTAGGCTTTACATTTTGAGCAGAGAAGTACTTTCCTATTTCCCAGAATGCCACTTTGGACAAAGTTATGACAGACATGGTAGACCTGGACTCCGCTCTTCAGTCACATTGCATGTTAAAAGGGCCTAAAAACAGTAAGGAAATGGGAAGTGATTTTGCAGTACCAACAAAGATCCAGGCCAGAGGCACCAAAACATTTCTACCTCAGCAAACAGGGAGAAAAATATATCCACATCTCACTTGACACATAAACATAAAACAGTGTGATAAATCAGAGCGCTGGTTACAAGTAACAGCTCCTACGTGATAATGATCTTACATTTACATGACTTTCTTCCAGACATATCCCAAACATTAGTGAAACTTCAGCCCCAATTGTACTAACACTTGCTCACCTAAGTAACTTTACAGATGTGAGCAGTCCCACTGAGCTCAAAGTTATTTTTGTGCACAAATGTCTGCAGGACCAAGGCACTGGGTTTTATGAGCTTCAGGTGAAAGCATTACTTCACTCACCAGTGAGTGGCTTGTCTACCTGGTGACTTAGTTCATGCCAAGCTGGGGTGTAAGTCTACAGCGCACTAACTGGCCATGCAAACCCTACTACTGCAACTAACTCTTCTGGAGTGCACTCCGATGTACTGCTATGGCTCTTTAAGTGTGCAGCACTAGGGTCCACATGGCAACTTAGCATGCAGCAGGCTAGTGAGCTGTACACTCACACCCTTGCTGCACGCTACATTGCCGTGTAGAAAAGCCCTGAAGTGCACCCACCTCTGGGTGAAACGCAACAAATGTTTAAGAGTGCAGCAGTGTCCAGTGTTAGTTCATGAATAATAGTGAAGAATATGGCATCTACACAGTAATAGTTTAGGATAGGAAGGGAAGAGCTGTATCCATGTCTGACTGCAGAGGTAAATAGTAGGTAATTACCCACACAGAATTTGGGAGGAAAACTAAAGCTAAGACTCCTAATCTTACTACATGCCATGAGATCTTTAATGGCCTTATGGCTGTTAAAATAGGAATAAATACACACAAACAATAAACATTACGTAGACAGAATATACAATGAATATACAATGTACTTTCAAACCTATGAAAATATCCCAAACTTAACATCTGCAGAGTGCTGAGAAGTGTTGGAAGAAGGCAGCACACCCTAAAGATGCCCCATATGTGCTGAGAGCTTGGCCCAAGGGCACAGGACTTCTCAGTGGAGTGGGATTTAGTATAAAATGAGGAAAATGATGCTTTTAGCAGATTAATAACCTGAAAGAGCAGCCTCAAAATACCACCATCACCCTATTAAAAAACAAACGAGTTCTTTCTTCCTGTGAGCAGCAGACAGGATCTAAACTGTATTAGTAAACACTGCACCTCCCCATACAGTCACAAAGGGCATTGCGGGGTTTGCTAACCTTGGCATTGTACTTTTTTTTGCTCCTATGACACAAGTATCACATGCGATCAATTTGCCTGACCCACTTTTTGCCACACACTGGGGATTTTCACTGATCAATAACGTGAGACAGTCAAGTCTTTGTATTTTGTAGGAACTCTAATAATTTGTAAGTCTATCTGACAACCATGATGTGAAACTACTGAAACATACAACATCACTATCCACACCAGGGTGTTTCAGGAGGGAGCTGACCACACCCAGCCAGCAAGTCATGGGTTTGAGGTTTTGTACCCCTGCCAAAGGGAAGGAATGTAGGGAGTGCATCAGGCTACAGCACATTAGTAACTTCCCTCTAAGCACATGAGGTGCCCATCTCAAATTTGGTATGTAACCGGGAAACATGATCTGCACAGCATGGCTGACTCAGGTTCAGGTGCATTCAGCAAGCAGAGCGGCACAAATGGGAACGTCACCAGGACACAGTGTGGGAGAGTGGAAGTCTTAGGGGATTAGCAATAGGATATGGATTCTTCAACTCTACAGCAAGCCACTGCTCCAGAGCCAGTCCAAGGCAGGTATGACCAAGAGTTGCTACCATCCAAGGGCCAGTTCAGTGGGTCTCAAACTTTTTTACTAGCAACCCCTTTCACATCGCAAGCCTCTGAGTGTGACTCCCCTAATAAATTAAACACCCTTTTAAATATATTTAACACTATTATAAATGCTGGAGGCAAGCAGTGTTTGGGGTGGAGGTTCACAGCTTGCGACCCCCCCATGTAATGACCTCGCAACACCCTGAGGGGTCCTGACTCCCAGTTTGAGAACCCCTGGGCTAGTTGGTAGACAGCGGGGGGGCGGGGGGGGGAGAGAAGAGAGGGAGAGGAGGAAGAGAAGAATCATAATTTAGTGGATAATTGAATGGGTAAACAAAACCCCACCCTCACAATTAACACAAAACTAGGCCCCATGGCTGGCAGGCTCAGAAGGGAGAACAGCTGGATGGCCTCTGGGCTCTTTGAGGGCTTGATAATAACGACTGGGGTTGGGGAGGATATGCACTGTGATTGCCTGTGCTACAACTGTACTCTTGATAATACAGTTCAGTCCCCTGGGCTGTCAATCCAGAGCTAACCTCAAACACACTACCCAGGGTGTGTACTCTCTCCCAGACAAGCTCCTGAGAGTAACACCAGCATTCTGGGGAGGACATGCCAGGAGGTTGATGTTTGTCTGTTTGCACAGACAATATCTCACCCAGATTTCTCATCACACTTGAGTGGCCCCCACTATTCACATCCTTCTGCCGAAGGGCCCCACACTGTGGTAATCTTCCCTCCTGCAAGGGTTCATTCAAACCCACGAGTGCTGCTCCTTCAGTTGTCTGGGGAGTGGGATGGGGAACGGTGGTCATTGCAGAGTGATGCAAGTCATTCCCTTCCCCAGGGCTAGGGATACTGCCTCCACACTGGCCTCCTTAGTGCTAGAGCTTGTTCACCCCGCTGCTCTCATCCCTGTGTGCGACTATCCCAACTGGCCTTTCCCCAGGACACTCCCCTCTGTTGACGTTCTCTACTTCTGTTAGACACACACTAATTTCTGGCTACCTCGAACAGCTTGCTCTCTCCTAACAAGGTACTCTGCATTCCTCGAGGCTCCATTAGCAAAGGGCAGACACGTGAAACGCTATGGCCAGTGGAATGTTTGCCTCTTGCTAGAGAAGAATGGGAAGATCTGTTACCGAGGCCATTAGATCCAATGTCAGATGGGCTGAAATTGCTGCCAACAGCCACTTTCCAAGATACACATTTTGAAGAAGTTTCATTTGATGGGCAATTTTGTGAGAGCTCTCCAGCGCCAACGACAGCTCCCATTGGAACCTGTAAACGTTTGCACAGGTCTGGTTCTCCTTAATCCTGCCTCATCTAGGGGACATTCTCTTCTTGTGGCAGAATCCACCACTTCCACAGAAGGCAAGAATTGCTACCATACAAGCCCTGTGATTATTCCTAAAAGAGCTACCCTGAACACATTCAATCTGTTTCCAGCCACACACAACCAATCCAGGTCCCAAGTCTTCCCAACATTTCTCAACAAAGGCTCCCAGTTAGGACAGTGAAGCATCCCTGCAGGCTGCTCTGACCCTTTTGCTCACAATATAAAGTTTTTAACTTCAACACTCATCCTAAACAGCACTTTTCATTTTCAAAGCACTTTGCAGATCTTACCTAAATGATAAACATCAATACTGCCTAAGCTCCTGGAATCTCTGTTAACCTTGATAATTCAGCCCCATGCTCAAGGAGAGAGTAACTCTTTCTAATGATCTGGTAAGAGATGAGAAGTGCTGCTCTACAGTCAGCTCCATCTACATTCTGGAAGAATTTCTTCTCTAGGCAACCTCTGATATTGGTGCCAGATTTGGCAAACAGGCTAAATTTCAAGCTATACAAGAATGTAACAGACACCAACTCCAGGTGGCCAGAGAGCCCAACACTCTAAGGGTTTGTCTATCTCACAGGATTCTATCATGCCTGACCATGACTGTGGACAATCAAGCAAGGTGACAATGATCATAGCTTAGTGGGCAGCGCAGACGAGGACAAACTGGGATCAGCATTGTGTCGACCACCTGATTAAATCCCATCAGGGCAGCATATGGGGAGAAAATGACATTGCCTGTGCTGCGCTTTGTGTGGCTAAACAGAGGCCCTCAGTCCCCAGGGCTGTCAAGCCAGCATCTTTCATCAGCTCTAAATTCACTCAAAACAAGGAAGTGGCAGAAGTATAAGTGCCTCTTTGTTACATACTGAAAGGACAGAAAAATGGAGCCTCCTGACTGGACTGCAGCTGAGGGTGGGTTTGTGTTGGGGTGGGATGTGAAAGCCAACCACTCTAGTTTCTTGAGTGAAAACAGAATGGAAGCTAAAATATTATCTAGCCTTGATTACCCTCATTAGGGATCACACAGGCACAGGGAAGAACTGGAGGCATTCAAACCTTCTCTTGGCTAGTCACGGGTGAATCTCAGTACGGTTTGTGGTTTTGAAAAATCTGGAAGAGCTCCCAAAGTTTGGACTCCTCTTCAAGCATTTACCTTGACCTTCAGAAAATGAAGGTCCCCTAACCCTCATGAAACAGTGTCCCAAACCCACCAAACTTCCACCCCCCTGAATCCATTCTCCTTCCCAACAGCCGCTACACTCAACCTTAACTGATTCTGCCTCTCTCCCCACTCAGCCTCTTCTCTCTCTCCTTACAGATGACACCCATTCCTTTCCAGATTAAACAAAGGCATCCTTGTTCTGATTCTCCTTCCTTCTCAAAATCCCAATGATTTAAGGCTGAAATCTTCCCATTAGGCTCATATAATGCAGGTCACTGGTATGAAAGATCTTTTACTGCCTGGAGAGCTCTGCAACACCTGTGCATAGCAAGGCATCAGCCACAATCCAGCTCCAGCCAGGAATAGCCAAACCTGATCATCATCTGAAGGCTGTTCAATACATCTTATGGGAACCACACTGGATCCAGGACCGACCCCTGGGGAATTCCACTTGATACCGGCTACCAACTAGACATCAAGCCATTGATCACTACCCGTTGAGCCCGACAATCTAGCCAGCTTTCTATCCACCTTATAGTCCATTCATCCAAGCCATACTTTTTTTAACTTGCTGGCAAGAATACTGTGGGAGACCGTATCAAAAGCTTTGCTAAAGTAAAGATATATCATGTCCACCCCTATCCCCATATCTCACCATAGAACACAATCAGGTTGGTCAGGTATGACACCCTTGGTGAATTCCTGTTGAGTGTTCCTGATCACCTTCCTCTCTTCCAAGTGCTTCAAAATGGTTTCCTTGAGGACCTGCTCCATGATTTTTCCAGGGACTGAGGTGAGGCTGTGTAGTTCCCTGGGGTCTCTTTCTTCCCTTTTTTAAAGATAGGCACTATATTTGCCTTTTCCCAATCATCCCGGACCTCCCCCGATCACCACCAGTTTTCAAAGATAATGGCCAACGGCTCTGCAATCACATCAGCCAATTCCCTCAGCACCTTCGGATGCATTAGATCTGGACCCATGTCCAGCTTATCTAAATAGTCCTTAACCTGTTCTTTCACCATTGAGGTCTGCTCACCTCCTCCCCATACTGTGCTGCCCAGGACAGCAGTGCAGGAGCTAACTTGTCTGTGAAGACCAAGGCAAAAAAAAAAAGCATTGAGTACTTCAGCTTTTTCCACATCATCTATCACTAGGTTGCCTCCCCCATTCATTAAAGGTCCCATGCTTTCCCTGACCTTTTTCTTGTTGCTAACATACCTATAGGAACCCTTCTTGTTACCCTTCATATCCCTTGCTAGCTGCAACTCGTTGTGTTTTGGCCTTCCTGATGACACCCCTGCATACTCGAGCAATATTTTTATACTCCTCCCTAGTCATCTGATCAAGTTTCCACTTGTAAGCTTTCTTTTTGAGTTTAAGCTCACCAAAGATTTCACTGTTAAGCCAAACTGGTCGCCTGTCATATTTGCTATTATTTCTGCACTTCGGGATGGTTTGTTCCTGTGCCCTCAATAAGGCTTCTTTAAAATACAGCCTGCACCCCTTTCCCCCTCATATTAGCCTCCCAGGAGATCCTGCCCATTAGTTCCCTAAGGGTATGTCTACACTACGGGATTACTCCGATTTTAAAGAATTCAACTTTTGGAAACAGATTGTATAAAGTCGAGCCACACTAAGCACATTAATTCGGCGGTGTGCGTCCATAGTACCGAGGCTAGCATCGATTTCCGGAGCATTTCACTGTGGGTATCTATCCCATAGCTATCCCATAGTTCCCGCAGTCTCCTCCATCCATTGGAATTCTGGGTTGAGATCCCAATGGTGGGTGGTTCTGGGTACATGTCGTCAGTCCCCCTCTCCCTCCCTCCGTGAAAGCAACGGCAGACAACCGTTTTGCGCCTTTTTTCCTGGGTGAACTGTGCAGATGCCATACCACGGCAAGCATGGAGCCCGCTCAGCTCACCGCAGCAGTCATGAACACTGTAAACTCCTCATGCATTATCGTGCAGTTTATGCTGAACCAGAACCTGCAAAACCAGGCGAGGAGGAGGCGGCAGCGCGGCGACGAGAGTGATGAGGACACGGACATAGAATTCTCTCAAACCGTGGGCCCCGGTGCTTTGGAAATCATGGTGTTAATGGGGCAGGTTCATGTCGTGGAACGCCGATTCTGGGCCCGGGAAACAAGCACAGACTGGTGGGACCACATAGTGTTGCAGGTGTGAGATGATTCCTAGTGGCTGCGAAACTTTCGTATGCATAGGGCCACTTTCATGGAACTTTGTGACTTGCTTTCCCCTGCCCTGAAGTGCCAGAATACCAAGATGAGAGCAGCCCTCACAGTTGAGAAGCGAATGGCGATAGCCTCTGGAAGCTTGCAACACCAGACAGCCAGCGGTCGGTTGGGAATCAATTTGGAGTGGGCAAATCTACTGTGGGGGCTGCTGTGATCCAAGTAGCCAAAGCAATCACTGTGCTGCTGCTACCAAAGGTAGTGACTCTGGGACATGTGCAGGTCATAGTGGATGGCTTTGCTGCAATGGGATTCCCTAACTGTGGTGGGGCGATAGAGGGAACCCATATCCCTATCTTGGCACCGGAGCACCAGGGCAGCCAGCATGTAAACCACAAGGGGTAGTTTTCAATAGTGCTGCAAGCACTGGTGGATCACAAGGGACATTTCACCAGCATCAACGTGGGATGGCTGAGAAAGGTTCATGACGCTCACGTCTTCAGGAACAGTAATCTGTTTAAATGGCTGCAGCAAGGGATTTTTACTTCCCAGACCAGAAAATAACCATTGGGGATGTTGAAATGCCTATAATTATCCTTGGGGACCCAGCCACGGCTCATGAAGTCATACACAGCAGCCTGGACAGTAATCAGGAGCTGTTCAACTATAGGCTGAGCAAGTGCAGAATGGTGGTAGAATGTGCATTTGGACGTTTAAAGGGACGCTGGCGTACTTTACTGACTCGCTCAGACCTCAGCGAAACCAATATTCCCATTATTACTGCTTGCTGTGTGCTCCACAATCTCTGTGAGAGTAAGGGGGAGACATTTATGGCAGGGTGGGAGGTCGAGGCAAATCGCCTGGCCGCTGATTACGCGCAGCCAGACACCAGGGTGGTTAGAAAAGTACAGGAGGACGCGGTGCACATTAGAGAAGCTTTGAAAACCAGTTTCATGACTGGCAAGGCTACGGTGTGTGAGAGTTCTGTTTGTTTCTCCTTGATGAAAACCTGACCCCTTGATTGACTCATTCCTTGTAAGCCACCCACCCTCACCCCTTCGATCACAGCTTGCTTTCAAAGGAAATAAAGTCACTATCATTTAAAAACCATGTATTCTTTAATAATTGATTATAAAAATAGGGAGAGAACTGACAAGGTAACCTGGGTGGGGTGTAGGAGGAGGAAAGGAAGGAAAAGGACATTTCAAAACTTGTTGAATGACAGCCGTTTGCTTGGGCTGTCCACTGGGGTGGAGTGGCAGGGTGCACAGAGCCTCCCCCCTGTGTTCTTGGGTGTCTGGGTGAGGAGGCTATAGAACATGGGGAGGGCGGTTAGGGGCTGAAATGGCACACTGTGATCCTGCTGCCGTTCCTGAAGCTCCACCAGACGCTGGAGCGTGTCCGTTTGATCCTGCAGTAGTTGCAGCATTGCATCCTGCCTCCTCTGATCTTCCTGCCGCCACCTCTCATCTCGAGCGTCCTCCTCTCCTCACATTCATCCCTCCTGTCCTCACGTTCATCCCTCCTGTCCTCAACGTTCGTTGGCCGCTTTCCTGTACTGTGATACTGTTTCCTTCCACTTATTCAAATGAGCTCTTTCACTGTGGGTCGATTGCATGATCTCAGAGAACATTTCATCTCGTGTGTGTTTTTTTTGCCGCCTTATCTGAGATAGCCTTTGGGACGGAGGAGGGAAGCTTGAAAAATTTGCAGCTGAGGGAAGGAAAAAAGGGAGAGAGGTATTTAAAGAGATACATTTTACAGAACAATGGTTATACTCTTTCACGGTGAACAACACTATTCACATTACATAGCACATGTGATTTCGGTACAAAGTCACATTTTGCATCTTAATATTGAGTGCCTGCGGCTTTGGTGTTAGAGATCACAGAGATCACAGACGCAGGGCCGGGCAACAGAATTCAGCTTGCATGCGGCCTTGGTAAGCCATTGTCTTTCATCTTCTGCAACCTTCATAAAAGCAGCGCCCTCCTTTCCCATACCAAGCAAAGCCCATTCAGTGCTGCAGTTTTCATGTTAACGTGAAGCAACAGAAACCAAACTAACCCCCCACCCCCAATCCAATTCTCTGGGATTATCACTTTACCCCTCCCCCACACCATGTGACTGGTATCAGGGAAGATCCCTGCTAGCCAAACGCAAACAGCTCAGCGCCAATGCCATCCCCCCGCCACACCGCTTGGCTAACTGCAGGGAAGGATTTCTTTTCAGCCACAGGCAAACAGCCCAGTAGGAACGGCCACCTCTGTCCCCTTAATTAAATTCCCGTATTTCAATCGGGTTACCATGAACGATATCACTCTCCTGAGGATAACACACCAAGATAAAGAACGGATGTTGCTTGAATGCCAGCAAACACCGGGACCATATGTTGCCATGCTTTGTCATGCAATGATACCAGATTACTTGCTACTAGCATGGCGTGGTAAAGTGTCCTACCATGGAGGACGGAATAAGGCTGCGCTGCCCAGAAACCTTCTGCAAAGGCTTTTGGAGTACATCCAGGAGAGCTTCATGGAGATGTCCCTGGAGGATTTCCACTCCATCCCCAGTCACGGTAACAGACTTTTCCAGTAGCTGTACTGGCCGAGAATGCATCCCAAGTTCTCAGGCCAAATTAATCATTAAAAAACTTTTGCTTTTAAACCATGTTTTATATTTACAAAAGGTACACTCACCAGAGGTCCCTTCTATAGCTTCATGGTCTGGGATACCGCCTTGGGAGGGTTGGGAGGCTACTTCAATCAGGCTGAGAAAAAGATCCTGGCTGTTGGGGAGAATGGTGTGCTGTGTGCTCTCCGCAAGCTCGTCCTCCTCTTCCTCCTCATCTTCCCCGTCCGTGAAATCCTCAGGCATGGCTGAGAGTATCCCGTCCTCGGAATCCACGGTCAGGGGTGGGGTAGTGGTGGCGGCGCCCCCTAGAATTGCATGCAGCTCAGCGTAGAAGCTGCATGTCTGCGGCTCTGCACCGGACCGTCCATTTGCTTCTTTGGTTTTCTGGTAGGCTTGTCTGAGCTCCTTAACTTTCACGCGGCACTGTAGTGAGTCCCTATTGTGTCCTCTCTCCATCATGCCCTTGGAGACTTTTTCAAATATTTTGGCATTCCATCTTTTGGAACATAGTTCTGCTAGCATGGAATCCTCTCCCCATACAGCGATCAGATCCAGTATCTCCCGCACGTCCATGCTGGTGCTCTTTTTCGATTATCGGACTGCATGGTTACCTTTGCTGATGAGCTCTGCATGGTCACCTGTGCTGATGAGCTCTCCAGGCTGGGCAAACAGGAAATGACATTCAAAAGTTCCTGGGGCTTTTCCTGTCTACCTGGCCAGTGCATCCGAGTTCAGATTGCTGTCCAGAGCGGTCACAATGGTGCACTGTGGGATAGCTCCCAGAGGCCAATACTGCCACACTAACCCTAATTCGAACTGGCAATGTCGATTTCAGCACTACTCCCCTCGTCGGGGAGGAGTACAGAAATTGATTTTAAGAGCCCTTTATGTCGAAGTAAATGGCTTTGTTGTGTGGACGGGTGCAGGGTTAATTCGATTTAGCACTGCTAAATTCGACCTAAACTCGTAGTGTAGACCAGGCCTAAGGGAGTCAAAGTCTGCTTTACTGAAGTCCAGGGTCTGTGTTTTGCTACTCTCCTTTCTTCCTTTTGTGAGGATCCTGAACTCAACCATCTCATGGTCACTGCTGCCCAGGTTGCCACTCCTACTTCCCCTACCAATTCTTCCCTGTTTGTAAGCAGCAGGTCAAGAGGAGAATGGCCCCTGGTTGGTTCCTCCAGTAGTTGCACCAGGAAGTTGTCCCCAACACTCTCCAAAATCTTCCTGGATTGTCTGTGCACTGCTGTATTGTTCTCACAGCAGATGTCAGGGTGACTGAACTCCCCCATTAGAACCAGGGCCTGTGTTCAAACAGAAAGAAATGAAAGCTTGGGTCTGGGTTTTCAGGCCTCATTTCAAACGCTGTGGCCTCTGTAGGGTTTAAGTGCAAATCTTACCATTGTTGCAGCGGTTATTTTTGCAGGGCAGTATATTTTTAATCATGTCAACTTTACAGAGTCTGGCTGAGCACTTAGAATCAGTGTCTTGTTGCATGATGAAATCCAGATCAACTCAAAGAAATCCAGATGGTGGGCCAGCCATCTTGCAATTGTTGCAGGTGCTTTGCTGGGTGCAACCCCTATAAGCTTAAGGCACCTGACCTTCCAAGGCTACCCCCCAAACAGGTGCCAAGCCCAGCATTCGAGCAGTGTTCCCATTCCTACCTGTTGGGTCTGGCACCCTGAATAAATCTCTCTCTTTATGAGAGCTGCACTGCTTGTACCCCATCCTGATGCCCAGGTCCTGAGCTTGGACTCTTCTAATTAGAGATCCTCCATTTCCCTCCCACATGCTCCATGGTTGCTTTCAAAGCCTGGCATGTCATTAGCTTTATTCTGAGGTCTCAGGGAGCTTTCTAGAAGCCCCCCTGCCACCTCCTGACTGATGGAAGTCCTGGTTATCAGGCGTGCTGAGTAAGATGGCAGGGACTGAAGAGTGGAGGTGGCAGGCCGACTGGAGAAGTGCAGTGGTTTTGCTTGGGACAATAACTTGAAAAATAATAATGATAAAAAGTGTGTTTAAAACAGGTCAGGCATAAAAATCAGGCTGCCTGATCACTTCATTTCAGCTGGCCATTTTGTGTCTGTATTAGCACATCTCCTCTTTCCACAGCAGCAGCAGGTGTGGCTCCAGCCTAATTCCAACATTATTTCATGGAAAGCCTTGAAAACAGATTGTCTTTGAGTGGGTACAGGGTACCATGCTTATTCTTTTAGTCATTCTACATTTCAATGTGCATCACAGTTAACAGGAGCAGCAGCCACCTTCTGCATCCTTTAGCAACTGTTTATCACATGGCTTTGCAATACAACAGCTGAAGCATGCAGGGCTTAAATTCAGCCGAAGCCCCCTGAAGCAGAACTCTGGAAAATATTTTCAAACCCATGGGAGCCCTGGTGCACCTGCCATGAGGCTGAAGCCCCAAGCCTGGGCATGATCCCACCCCCATGGGACTAAACCCCTGAGCCCCCGCACCTCCCTCCCATGGGGCTAAAGCTCTGAGACCCTCCACCCTGCAGCTGAACCCCAGAGCCCCCCAAATGGGGAGGGTCATGGGGGGGGCTCTGGGAAATAATCTCTGAGAATTTAAGCCCTGGAGGCATGTATCTATTTAAGTTTTACTTTGTATTTTACACAGTTATGTTTATGCATGCACCACACTTGGAGGGGAGACCCCAGTTCTCCCCACCTGGCTCCATTTTCACTTGTGCAAAGTGAATCAGGACCACTAGCCATGTGATTAGATGAGGTAAGTGAGATATCTTTTATTGTACAAACTTCTGTTGGTGGAAGGGATGAGTTTTGAGAATCACAGAGCTCTACCTTAGATCTGGAGAAAGTAACCTGAGTGTCCAAGCTAAATACAAGGTGGGCCAGATTCACACATGCTGTCGGAGACCACTTAAAATGGGCAATTAAGGGCTGGCAGGGAGGTGAATTGACTACAGTGATGGAAAAAATCCTCACATTGCTGTAGTGAGTGTCTACATGGACGCACTACATCAGCACAAGTTTAAATGTAGACAAATGTAGTCCCCAAGTCTGTGGGGACTTTCCATGGGAACGGCCTGGGTACTAGGATGGTTCCACAATATGCCAACCTCTTCATGGGCCAGAATTTCTGGAAAATGCATCATAAAACCAACAATGTATAAATGATATTTTCATCCACTAGACAGATGACCTAAATGCCCTCAGATTTCCACCACAATTCAACCACCACCATCCATCCATCAAACTCGCTCTAGAACACATCCACACTAGCATCAACTTCCTGGATACCACAATCAGCTTCAGCAATGGAACTCTACAGATACCCATATACAAGAACCCCACAGATGACCACACTTACTTCCACTGACCCAGATATCTCAAGAAATCTGTTCTCTACAGCCAGGCACTCAGATACCACAGAATATTCTCTGACGAGAAAGTCCAGGGTACACACCTTAAAACACCCTCACCAAACAAGCACATTCCATCAGAGAAGCAGATCAACACTGTGACATTGCATTCCATATGCTTTATGGAAATATGCTTATGAATATGACATAACTGGAATATACTTTATACTAAATACCCGTTGTATAGTGTCATTAGAAAGCTTGTAATCTACTAAGTGTGTTCATCCTATTTATTTGCATGTATTATTTCTATATCTGGAGTTAGGAGAATAAGATATAAACTTGTATCACTGATGTAAACACATTAAGGGTGCTCCAGAAATAATCAGTTGTAAATGGCCTTTGTTACTTGAAAGCCTTCCTGCTCTTCCAGCCCATGGAGAATGGTGACTAGAGGTTTTACAGTGATATGTGACCACATCACCTGATAATGAAATCCATCTTAAATCTGGTACTTTTCCATTTGGAAGGAGGGGCAGGGGTGAAAGTAACTTACAGGACTTACCGGTACTGCCGGAGTCCTGAGGGGGGCGTGGCCTCACCCAGAAGAGGCGGGGCCTCTCAAGATTTAAAGGCCCTGGGGAAACAGCTGTGGCTGGTACACCCAGAGCCTTTAAATCAACCAGGGGCTCCCAGCTGCAGAGGTGGCTGGGAGCCCCCCGGGGCTCAGGGGCAAATTAAAGGGCCTGGGGCTCTGGCCGCCAGGGGGGACCCCGAACTTTGTGGGGCTGGGGCAGAGATTTAAAGGGCCCAGAGCTCCTGCCACTGAGGGAAGCCCGGAGCCTTTTAAATCCTGGCCCCAGCCCGGCTGCAACAGCCATGGCCGGGATTCAAAGGGCTCTGGGCTGCCCGCAGCTGCGGGAAGCTCTGAGCCCTTTCAATCCCAGCTGTGGAAGTTGAAGCAGGTCCAGCACGGTGTACTGGCTCTTGCCGGTACGCCGTACCAGACCGGACCGGCTTGCTTTCACCTCTGACTATATTATGTGTACGTGTATGAATGTGTCACAAACAATGCAGCTGCAGCCTGCCACCGACCAGCAGCCACCCCAACAACCGGCCCCTGTGGGCTGCTGCCTGCAGAGAGCCAGCAGGTGCCGCTGGGCTGGGTCTGCCAAGGAGTAAGTAACCAAGGCAAAAACCACAGCCCGACAGCCCGGGAGGAGGGGAAGTGAGGAGTGAATGAAGGACAACTGGAATAGCCTTCATGAAATATACAAGATATTTAGAGAAAGTTTTGTCAATTTGAGCCTCTGCACTCTGCAGGCAGGACAAAACAAAAAGAGGTCTGAGATTGCACCCGATGTCCTAAGGACATTTCAGGTGTTTAAATCAATATATAAAGACGGTGGATTGGAATGAAAACTACTATTTCTTTCAGAGGAGGCACAATAATTTCCCTGAATATTCAGTTTTCCCCTCCAATCCCTTTGTGGTTTTGTCAATGGGGGCTATTTGCTTTCCCTGTAAATCTTTAGTTGCTTTAGCAAAATTGCTTTGCCCAAAATAAACCCTAATCATCATGACACATCTTTCCACCATGTTCTCCATGTTTTTTGTGTTTTTTTTTTAAACAGTAACATTTCAAAGCAGTTTGGACATCACAACCATGATCCTCTGCTGGGGAGGGAATGGGATAGATTTGAACTTGGAAATGGTTCCTGATTTTGATTGTGTTTAGGAGATTCCCCTCATCCCGGGGGCAGAAAAGAACTGCCCCTGCCATGGGCACACACACTCAACAACAATTGGGAGTGAAATTAACAAGGATGCCAGAAACCGCTCCTAACTCTGGGCACTGAACTGCACAGGGAACAGCTGAGTTTAAACTGTTCTTTTGCAGGCAGCAGCAGCAGGCATCTCAGCCAGTCTACTGCAAGCTAGAGCCTAGAGGAAAATCCCATCGGGGGGGGGGGGGGGGAAGGGAATGGGGAGGAATGCAGAGCCTTGTCTGCAGCCTGGCTGGAGGAGGGGGAGGGAGGAGACGAGAAACCAATGTGACAGTGAGTTTTCCCCTTCCACCTGCTTTTATTAGCTCTGGATTTAAGCTGTGCAGCCAAATGCTTGTATGTGTTGTGTATATTAGTAGGAGAGATCCCCTCATCCCCGGGGGCAGACAAAGACTGCCCCTGCCATGGTCAAACACACCCTCCCCTCGACCCCGTCCCCCCAGCTACTGTGAGTGAAATTAACAAGGATGCCAGAAACCTAGCCCTGGGAGCTGAACCATCAGAGAACAGCTGAGTTTAAACTATTCTTATGCAGGGATCAGGCTTCTCCTTCCCTCCCTCAGTCAGTCTCCTTTTCTTACCGGTCCTCCGTACCGACACGTACCAGCTTACTTTCACCTCTGAGGAGGGGTGGGGACCCAGAGAGACAAAAGATTCCCGCCTTGTGCCAAAGCTATGTAAGGGGGTGGAGCAGGACAAAGGAGGCTGCCAGTCATGAGAAAACCCCTGCTTACCACCCGAGATGTTTGCTGGAACTAACAAGGACTGTACCAGGAGAAAGGATTGGGCCCAGACTAGGAAGGAGTTGTAGGCTGTGAAAGAAGCTTATTGGAACATCTCTGAGGGGGAGATATTACCTGTAAACAGTTTCTTAA
Organism: Mauremys reevesii; assembly: GCF_016161935.1. NCBI lineage: Eukaryota > Metazoa > Chordata > Testudines > Geoemydidae > Mauremys > Mauremys reevesii. The sequence goes on along the minus strand of NC_052631.1, from coordinate 58,937,074 downwards.
TGTCTGAGGCTTAGACTTGCCTGTTTTTGCTTTACTTTGCTTGCATGCCTTGTTCTGTCCGTTATTACTTGAAACCACTTAAATCCTACGTTTATACTTAATAAAATCACTTTTGTTTATTAATAAACCCAGTGTAAGTGATTAATACCTGGGGGAGCAAATAGCTGTGCATATCTCTCTATCAGTGTTCTAGAGGGCAGACAATTTATGAATTTACCCTGTATAAGCTTTATACAGAGTAAAATGGATTTATTTGGGGTTCAGGCTCCCAAAAAGGCTGAACACTGGGTGCTAGAAAAGTCCCTGTTAACTGAGAAGCCCCTGGGCTGACTGAATCTCAGTTTCAGTGAACTGCAGAGAGGCCCAACCTCTGGGTCTGTGCTGGAGCTGACTGGAGCGTCTAACTCAGCAAGACAGGAGTGGAGGGGAGCCTGTTCTGGCAGGAAGTGTGTTCTCAGTGGTATCCCAGCTCATCGAGTGACAGTCTCGAGAAGAGTCTCTGTGACCGAACCTGTCACAAACACATCATGGAACAGGTCACCCAAATACCCCAGGAGAACCTGATGCAATACAGTATGGCCCCACACACGCACTGACTGCACACCCCCAGTTATTACCTATCACCCCACATTAGAACCCATGCAGGGTATCAAACAATTAAAACCCATATTTGATGGGGAGCATACCCTGAAATAAATCTTTCCCAAGTTTCCTTTTCTGGCCTTCAAGCAACTCAACATCCCCATGCTCATCATCACCAGGACACATCATCTCAAAGCAGCACCAGACTCTATCAGAACAACAAATGCAAAACCTGCAGCCATATATCCACTGCTACAATGATCATACTCCCCCACCCAACACACTTTCAAGAGCCCTGGGTCCTACACATGCCTATCAGAACATGTGGTATACCTCCTCCAGTGTATCAAATGCCCCGACAATAACCATGTGGGTGAAACCAAACACTATGCTCTCGAATGAACTCTCACAGAAAAGCTATAAGACAAGATCATCCTGTCACCCAAGGGCACACACTTTTCACAAAACGATCACTCAATATCCGACCTCTCAGTCCTCATCCTCAAAGGAAACCTGCACAAAACCTTCAAAAGAAGAGCCTGGGAATTTAAATTCATAACTTTCGCTGGACACTAAAAACCATGGACTTGACAGGGACACTGGTTTTATGGCTCATTACACCAACTGGTCACCCACCTGCTAGGTATTAATTGTCCACTTCATTTCATGCAGCATGCATGAACCCCTTATGCTTAACAATCTGCCACATCTTGTATTTAGTTTGGACACTCTGGTTACTTGTTTGAGACTTGGGGAAGAGCTCTGACACTCAAAAGCTTGTCCCTTCCACCAACAGAAGTTAGTCCAATAAAAGATATTACCTCACCTACCTGTCTCACTCATATCCTGGGACCAACAGGCCTACAACACTGCAAACTGTAAGTTACAGAGACGTGATAAATGCACATTCCATCTGCCTCACTTGCACTCTCTATCCTCTGATCCCATTTCCTCAGGACTGGGCCTAACATTCCAAAATCTGAAGTGCTTTAAACAGGTGTCTTGTTTAATAAAAAACTCAATCTGCCACAAAAATATTTTCTCCTCTACATTCACCCACCTCTCATGTTCACTGACTGTTCAGTCTAGGTCAGCAGATGGTTTATGATTTGATATTGCTTGACTCATCAAAGCTAGAAATGGGCATTTTGTGCCATTGTGAAAGGGTGATTCCACTTTCACAGAGAGGGGGCTCAACCCTTGTTTTGATCCTGAAAGGTCCTGAAACTAAGGCACTAATGCTTAGAAAAGATAGCTTAGATTATTTTTAAGATGTACTATAGTTTTCTTTCCCTCAAAAGCCTGTACAGAAGAAACCACCAAACCTGATCAGATCTGGTTCTTCTAGTCCAACATCCTGCCTCTGACAGTGACCACTGCCAGACGCTTCAGAGGTAGGGGCAAGAAACATGCACAATAATATGGAATAACCAGCCCACAGCAGCCATTTCCTCTTAACCCCAGGCAATCAATGGTCAACACACATGCGGAAATCTGAAGATTTCTATACTTGTATCCTATATAATGTAACTGCTGGTATTATCACTAGGCTCAAAGTAACTAAGGCTCCTGACCTTCAGTGATGGGATACAAACATCCAGTTCCAACCCTTCTTAAACTTACTAATACATTTTAAACCTCCTTCCCTACTAAAAACAGAACATACAAAGGTATCTGTGCTATAAAGGTTTCACATTCACTCTTTTGAGGTGACCTGCATAACTCGTGGTTTTTCCAGTCAAGAGTAATGCAACAATCCCAAACTCATGCTGAGAAAAACTTGATACCGCAGCTCAGCATGTCCTGCTAATATATAATCATATACATATGTGTATAGTAATATGCTATGCACTGGAATCTACTATGTATGACCCTACTGAACACATAGTTACTGCTTTTGTACATCACTGACTCTGTTAGATGAGAATGAACTAAATTTCTCCTCCTCACATCATTAAATGTGAATGTACCATACTAACTGCTATAGCAATTTGAATAAACGTGCTGTGAAATATTTGTTTGAATTCAGAAAATGCCCCTGCAAATTCTGGATTATTTATTAGTATGGTTCTCCACATTTGTAATGTTGTTCAGGTGCTGTATTTTTATCTTCAGAAGGTTAATATTTAAAATAGATATGAAGGTACCCGCCATTTTATCAGAACCTATCTGACCCACTAATTAGAGCACTTTTTCAGGAAGATCAAATAAGTTAGCTATTCTGGATGATCTTATGAATAAGAGATAGTCATCGATTAGCTAGAACTCATGTAACTTTCTCTTTTGATGGAGGAAATAGGTAAGTGCCTAAGTTTCCAGAGCACTGTGTGCGTACAGATTTCTTGGACATCTCTGCACTGTGTATGACTGATGCATACTGCTGCAGATGAGTATCCAGCTCTGCTGTTGTCAGTCTCAAACGTCTCATCTCTGGCTGCCTTTATCTACAACATTTTAAAGACATGTCAGACTTTTAAAAAAACAAATGTCACACCTTGGCCTCTGTTCCACACAGCAGCTATTACTAACAATTACATTTAATTGAGTCTGAGTCATTCAATTTGCAGAAACAATAGGCAATTATACATATGCCATACCACCCAAGAGCAGGATAGGAGTTTATCAGCTACAACAAAAGCGTTCAAACACAAGCACTCTTATTTATAGAGAGGCAAGTTCAAAGTGCACATGGTTTAAGACTCCAGTAGCAAAACTTCCTTTTTATTTATTTATATCATTGTGCTGCAATGGGTCAGTTTCCATAGAGACGAGGAAGGCAGTTGCCACCAAGACGGTGGGAAATGGCATGGTTTTGCATAACTTTTTACTAGTGCTTGGCTGTGGGAACGCCAAAGAGCAAGTCTGGAGCCCAGCTATTTGCCAAGAGGAAAAGGCGGCCAATGAAAGGGGGCTTCTCTCACCAGCAGGGGTCACTGATGAGAAGAATACAAGGAAATACTTTGCACAGGGAGTAGTCAGTTTACAGAATTCATTGTCACAGGAGGTCAGAGAATCAAATACCATGACCACTTTGTAAATGGATGGATAATTTGACTCTATGATCATTGTTGTAGGTCAAAAAAGAAGTCAGAGGGAAGGAATCTTTTAGCTTATTTAACGCTCTCCAGGTCAATGTAAGATTTTCCCATTTAACACACTGGACTTCACAACTGTTTTATTTTTATATTTCCAATGTATTCTGTTTGAATAGTTTTGAATTTGGGTTTAAATCCCAACTTGAGTCACAAGTAGAAACAAATCTGATGATCTCATCCTACTCTTGGGTGGATGTTTATTGGAATCTTAAAATCACTTTGCATTTTGACACAGTATGCTCAGAAGAGATCCAGGATTGGAATCATGGAGGTAGTGGCAGAAGTTGGGTACTATATAGGTCAGGACAAACATGTATTGCCAAAGCTGGACTGGGAAGCTTGCACAATGACTGCCTATCACATGTCTTGAGCTAGCAACTGGTTTAGCCCTTGGCTATCATGAGCACTAGATTGACATACAAATACATGCAGCAGCAGTGTCCTAAAGTTAATCACCTTTAGAAAAGAACAGGCCCTGGATTTCATTTTTTGCCAGAAAGGCTGTGCCATGCACCTGTGAAGGTGCAGAATTAGACTCCTTAGAACCAACCGTTCCAATTCCAGCAAAGATGGCTCAGTCCTTAATCCTTCCAAGATAGATAAAATAAATCCAATGGAGCTTTGCACTTGAAATGCTTTGCAAACAACCTTAACCTTGTCCCCCAACCACGTCCCTCTCTGTATGGACACTAGAGAACCCATGGCATTTAGTCTAAGAGTAGATATTTGACCCATTGTGCTTGGTTAAAATTACACCCTCTGCCCCTCAAAATAAATACACACAGATGAACTGGATGCTTGTCCCCTTCCACCTAGAGGTGGATGACATTGCTGCTCAGTGCTTCTGTATATACAATCTGTATAGGGATTGGGATCCTACAAGGTAAACTCACCAGTTAACATAGCTTTGTGTCTTTAAACTGACCCCATAAAGGGGCCAAAACTTAAATATAAAAAGATTTGTAATAATCTGTACAGGTTCTGTTCTCTGAAATCCTCTGTTCAAACAAAACAGATAGAAAATGGGTCTCACGTCTCGCAGATCTGGTAATATTTCTCATCCCGAATGCCATCCTGGATAGGTACGTTGACACTGTAATATCGCCCCTTCCCCAGGCCAACATCAGACACATCTCCTGTTCCTGAGCAACAAAAAACAAACCAAAACTATCAGTCAGCTAAGGAGAAAATGAGCTCAATAACATTGGCTGAACAGATCTGGGATGTCTTTCATAGGATGGGAAGATCTGAGGCACAGTACACCTTCAGAGAAGTCTGCACTCTACTTCCAACAGGGGAGGTTTTTGAGTTACCTTGTTCAAGAAGTATCTGCCCTGGGGAAGATACTTCTAAGATTTCAAACTCTGCAAACTACAGCCCCAGAGAGAGTTCAGAGACTTCAATACATTAGCAACAGTGGGAGAGGGAAGTGTGTATGCCCTGATCTACACACAGGTTGCTGCAACTGACAGTGAAAGGGGTTTTGGTAGAATCTGATGTTAAAGGGAGACAGTTAAAGGGATACTGCTGAAGTTTTGGATAAAAGCTGCTGACCTATCCAAGTGCTAAGGCTCTACATTCCCTAAGGTGTATAATAAATACCATTCTGGCAGACAGAAAGATGGTCCTGTGGTTAGGACTTGGGAGATTTGGGTTTGATTCCCACCTCAGTCACAGACTTCCTTGGGCAAGTCACTCTGTCTCTCTGTACTCAGCTCTCTATCTCAGCTCTCTATCTGTAAGATGGGGACAATATTTCCTTTCTCACAACCATGGCTGTAACTTTAAGCACGTAACTCGTCCCAGTGAAATCAATGGGACTATTCAAATGCTCAAAGTTAAGCACATGCTTAAGTGCTTTGCTGGATTGGGGTGAGAGGGCTCAGCACCTGGCAGGACAGACCTACATGGGTTGCACAGCACCTATGCACAGGGCATAGTGAAGATAAAACTTGTCTTAAGAGGTTTCATGGTCTGTATCACTGAAAATCATTTCCTAACACTAAACCGGAATGGATTTAGAAAGATTTACTGATCATTTACGATCTTCACTGACTTTACATTTCACTCAGCTCAGTCACTAAAACTAGACTCGCCAGTTTCATGCAGGGTTTCCATAGTCAGTTACACTTTCTGCACAGCACTGTTGCATTTGAGTTGCCAACATCGCAGGGGACATCTGTATTACATTTTCCTTCAATTACAAAAGTGGACATGAATTGAAGCTCTTAAGATTTATTTAACACTAAACCTAAAAAACTGGTTAAATGTTCCCTTTAAACAAAAAAGCTATTTTTAAAATTTTACTTCTGATTGGAGCAAACAGTGTGTCACATGAAAAACCGGAAAACTCTGGTATGAGTTGCTTCTGTACATCTAATCATATCACAACTGAAAGCAGGTAAAGAGGACTGCAGACGTTTCTTGACAGAGTCCTGCAAAGCTTTCATTAGTGCCAACGGAGTCCTCCCTAGCCATTGACAAGCTAACTCATACAGTATGTCTACATTTATGGTGGCGTGTAGAGTACAGACACTGCCCACCCAGCTAGCATGGGTATAAATAGCAATGTAGAGACGGTGAGACAGGGCTTAGACAAGAAGATAAGAATGCCCTACGTGTCTGAACCCCCATGGTAGATATTCTACACGGGCTGTGTACAGCCCAAGCAGTGCCTCATGTGTCTACACTGCTATTTTTAACAGCATAGCATCCCTGCCGTCTCCTCGCTGCCAGAGCCTTTCACTGCACCATGTAGTGTCTGTACTTGACACACTGCAGTAAGTGAAGACATAGCTCTAGAGAGTCCCACATTAGAGCCTCACAGCCTCCCTCTCTTGAAAAAGGCACAAGCAAGGGTGCCTTGCATCTCATTGCATTGTCCCCTCTCCCCTCTAAAGGTACACAGAGGGTGAGGTTGCCCTCAGTGCCCCTTCTGGGCTCATCCAAGCCCTGCTGATGTTCTGCTTTTTTCTCTGCTACAAAGCAGGACACCAGCCCAGGTAGAGAGAGTGGCAGCACAGTGGAATGGACCCAGCAGTGGTCGTGCCCTTGAGGTTTAGTGTCAGGAAGAGGCTGAGGAAGTGCACTACTGAGTGTATGGGCTGCTGTTGTATTGTTTTCTGGGTAGAGAGAGGATGCAGACACAGACGGGTGGTGGGAAACCTAGAAAGAGTGAAGGGAACAGGACTTAACCCAAGTGCAAAAACTCTGCTAGTTAGTGAAGCCATAATAAGATTGCTTGCCTGGGAAAAATCCTGGTGAAAACTTATGCAGAGACACAGTCATGACTTTGGAGGTGAAACTAAAGGCATCTTCCACACCTAGCAGAGAGAAAGAAAGAAACTCAGGTGTCAATTACTCACATGAACTACAACTTACAAAGAAATCACAAGAGCACACCTCAAACAAGCAGTAGGGGGAGGGGGAGAGAATGTGCAAAAGGCAGACATGACAGTAAATCCTTCCTTAACAAATGGAGACTAGTTCAAATGTGGCGTGGGTCACAAGTGAAATGAGTTTTGTTGGTCTCAACCTAATCATTGGCGAATGCATCTCCACATCACAAATCATTTTAAAAGTCCGCAGCACTGGTATTGTCTGCTCAGACTGGAAGAACAGAGGGCAGCCTGGCAGCTCAGAATTAGGGTGCCCCAGGACAGACCTGTCCCTGATTAGAACCAGAGTTAATGGTCCATCCCTTTTAGCAGCACTCCAGTTCATCAAGACTCTTTTTAATATACATAGACATTGGGAAAGAAGTTGCAGAAGACTTAACACAAACCAAATGTGTGTGGGGGGGGGTGTGTGGAATGGACCAAAATGAAACACACCATAAAAATTAGGAGAGCAGGAAACGTTAAATAGTGTTGAAATAATGGCCCCAATGCAGAGAGCAGCTTCAGTCAAGGACCGTTCCGGCTTTAGTTTTATAGAATCATCATTTAGTACGGACTGCTGCAACATCACAAATCTGCATTGATGACATTAAGCAATTAAGCTCTAGGATTGGCCATGACACAATCCTGCATCCTGTATGGAAGGTGAGGGGCAGTGAGGAAATCCTCTTGCTTGAGACCCCTTGGCGGAGGGGCTTAATTAGAGCTGGTTAATACAGAGCTTGTTGTTTTTAATATTCCACCGTTGCTCAGATCACCACCACAGGGCCGTATGTTTTAATAACACAGAGCAAGCACCAGGGCTGGGAGAGACACGCAAGGCAGCTCTTAACACGAGTCAGCGACTAGCCCCAGGTGCTCAAAAGGTATTTAGGCACCTAAACTCTCACTAAAAAAAAAAAATCAGTGGGAGTTAGGTCCTAAATACCTTGAAGACCTGGGCCTAAGTGAACTGAGGAACTTCACCTTGCTAAGTGGAGAAATAAACATTCTTTACAGCAGCGGTTCTCAAACTTCATAGCACTGTGACCCCCTTCTGCCAACAAAAATTACTACACAACCCCAGGAGTGGGAACCGAAGCCTGAGCTTGCTGCCCCGGGTTGGGGGACCCAAAGCCCGAGCCCCACTGCCCCAGGTGGGGGGCTAAAGCCAAAGCTCAAAGGCTTCAGGCCCGGCCAGGCGGCATGTAACCTGATCCCTGCAGCCCAGGGCTGAAGCTCTTGGGCTTCGGCTTTGGCCCCAGGCGGTGGGGTTCGGGCTTCAACTTCAGCCCCAGGCAGCGGGCTTGGGCTTCAGCCCCAGACCCCAGTAAGTCTAACGCCAGCCCTGGTGACCCCATTAAAACGGAGTCCCAACCCACGTTGGGGTCCTGACCCCCAGTTTGAGAACCCCTGCTTTACAGCAAGATGAGAGCTAGCACCTCTGGCTTGTGAAAGCTGCACTCTAGGCATCCTCCTCCATACACGGGTCTGTTTGCAGGGCCCCAATGTCTCACCACTGTTCATTTCCCACCAAGAGCATTGGTGAGGAGACACAAGCTATGGTGCCGATGACATCCCATCCTGCCCTAGCTCTTCACTTATATCAACCCAAGTGAATCAGTCGTGCGCTCTACCAGCAGTCAGGTAGAGATCGGGGCCTGGATCTGGCCTAGCTGACAAAGGCTCAACTCACTGAAGATACTGGTAGATTGGAGAAAACAACTAAAAGATTTGGCCACAATTATACCTGTCCCTCTGCAAGCGTATGTGCCATCTTAGGATCTAGCTAGATCTCCAGCCACTGCAATCAAGACAGCTGTTTCACACCTCCATTAGGTAGAAGGCTAGGACTTTTTTGGATGCCACTAATCCACACCTTTAACACCTTGACCTGAGGGTATCACCATGCACTCGACATGGGAGTGCACCTTAAACCGACTAGCAAATCCAATTGTGTGCAGACTGCAGCACCCCACTTGCTATGCAGAGTATCAAGACAGGACACCAGAGCTCCTGGATCTACACTGGTTTCTGGAAACCATGTAAAGGTTTTGGCTCTGATCCATTAAGCTCTAAGTGGTTTGGCCTCTCCCATTTAAGAGAACCTCTCACTCCTTGTGCTATACTGCTGGAGTTCAGCTCCAGTGCATTTGCTGATTTCAAGTCCCCTTGGTGTTAGAGAGAAGGATCGACTGGCAGGGTCTTCTTCTAGAGGCACCCTCAGCTGCATAGCCTCCTCCCCCACACCTAAATAATCAAAGTAGCCTGAAACTGCAGAACTTCAGGGCATGATGCAAATCTCATCTATTTTCACAGCCTGAAGAGCAGCCCTAATCACCCTTCTTTTATGGGGCAGCAGAACTGCTTTCTTTCCCTTAGTTGTGGTTGATTAATAGCAGGGATGTTTTTCTAAAAAGTTATGCTATAGTTTAAACAGCAATTCTGCTGGGGGAGTCCAGTGGCCTGCATTACACAGAAGGCCAGACTAGGTGATCACAAGTGTCCCCTCTGGACTTGGAATCTATGCAAGAGCGGTAAAGGGGCAAGGCTGTTCATTTGTGTACATTTTGTTTGATGAAGGGTATTTCTATTTTATGGCTGAGGTGTCAAGAGTGCCACACTGGGGCTTTTCTTATGGTTTTATAAACCCAAACAAACAGGCACAAAGCCTGCCTGCCTGCCACTTTATCTTCAACGTGCTGCAGGTAATCTCCATTGCAGTAACAGCCCCTCGGTGATCCTGCCTCCCACAAAGCTTCCCCGAAGCACTGCCCTGCCAGGACCACTTAGCAGCCCGCATGGCTGCCTTACCATCCCCATGATGCAAGTCCAAGTCAATATAAAGGATGCGGTCGAATTTCCGACGCAGCCACAGGATGCCCAGGACGGCGTCGTTTAGGTAGCAAAAGCCAGAAGCTTCATCTCTGCAAGGAAACATTCAGGAAGTTCAACATTCCCAAGCGGAGACAAGACAGCTGCTCGCCCCAACCTTTGCCCCCTGAGCCCTCCACAACCCCCATCCAGCAGCACAGCCTCCATCTTGTGTGGACTAAAAGGAGGAACACTAAGGCATAGGTGTCAACTAGTCCCACTGGTCAGGAGCAGCAACATGAGAGCCAGCCACAAGACACAAAGTGTATCTGATCAGTTACATGGGACTTTGGAAACCTGGGCTTGATGTCCAGCTTGAAATGTTAAATATGAGGTTGCTGGTGTTATCCCGCACCAAAACAGACATCATGGCCCCTGGTGGCTGGAGAGACTGTGCTCGACTGGCCCAGGGATGAACAGCAGAGGGAAGTACAGAGCAGCTAAACACACACATTTAGCTGCCATTAGCCTCCTGCAAATCTAAAACACTAAGTGAATTTGGTCCTACTGAAAGGTGGCAGATTGAGAATCCAGCACCTAAAACTCCTCTGTCTGCAGCACAGTACTGAGACACTGCAGCACAATCTTCCCCGTGCCAATGCACCTCAGCCCTGCCTTGGAGGGACACATCCCGCCTTCCCCCCCACTATGGAGATCTACAAGTCCAAGCTAATTTTTGTAGTCAGTCTCAGCTGATGGGCTAAAAGTGAGCAGTCTGGTGCTCTGGACTCATGCTGCTGGGAACTCCCCCAAGAACTCTGACACCCAACAAATAAAGCCAAAGTACTCAGCATTGGCCTGACTTCAAGGACAGCAGTCAGGCCACTGTTGTCCTGGGCTGGATCCCATTCCCATCCCCGTCAGCCACCCAGTCTCCATTTAGTTTTGATGGTTGAAATCCACCTCACAGCTTGCACACGTGAGAAGTGTATATCCCCAATGAAGTGTCAGAATGCAGTTCAGAGGAAGAGGAGTACAGTTTTAAACACCCCGACCCCTCCAGAAAATTCACCAGCGAGAGAGTCATTGGGGTGGGAATTAAGCTGTTGGTAGGAATGGTTTCCTTCCTCCCCCCATGGAAAGGAGGGCCCATGAAATTAATATGAAACATGTTTTCCTTGCTCATGTGTAGCTGTCACATAGTCAAATAAATGGAGGAAATGCAAGCTGCTATAGGGAAACAGCTGTCCTCAGCTAATGCATGGGACTTCTACATTCCCAGCACCGGATTTGCAGAAAAGTCCCATTTTTACTATCCCAGGAATTCTTCATATGTACAAGGCTGATTTAAGGAGGCAGCAAGAAAAGACATAAGGGGAAATCACTACTCTGTAAGGATCCAGGCTGAATGCTGACTCAGATCTGCTGTGGAAAGCATGTTAATGATCTAATACAGAAGTCATCTAAGCACAACCTCTAGAGTTCTCTTTGAGAGGCAGCACAACAAACACAGCACCACACAGCAGGAGTCAGGAAACCTGAGTTCTAGTTCCAATTCTGCCACTAACAGGCTGTGTGACCGCAGAGAAGTCACTTAACTGCCTTGTGCCTCAGTTCCCCCTCTCCCCCAAGTAAAGTGTCATAACTATAAAGAGAAGGGTAACAACCCTCCTGTGTACAATACTATAAAATCCCTCCTGGCCAGAGGCACCAAAATCCTTTTACCTGTAAAGGGTTAAGAAGCTCAGGTAACCTGGCTGACACCTGACCCAAAGGACCAATAAGGAGACATGATACTTTCAAATCTTGGAGGGGGGGGGGAGGGAGACTTTTGTTTGTGCTCTTTGTTTTGGGGTTGTTCGCTCTTGGGACTAAGAGGGACCAGACATCAATCCATGTTCTCCAAATCTTTCTGAACATGTCAACTTGTAAGTAACAGCCAGGCAAGGCGTGTTAGTTTATCTTTGTTTTTCTCAACTTGTGAATGTTCCCGTTGCTAGAGGGTTTATCCCTGTTTTGCTGTAACTTTGAAACTAAGGCTAGAGGTGGTTCCTCTGGGCTCTTTGAATCTGATTACCCTGTAAAGTTATTTCCCATCCTGATTTTACAGAGATGATTTTTACCTTTTCTTTTGAATAAAATCCTTCTTTTAAGAACCTGACTGATTTTTCCATTGTCCAAAGACCCAGGGGTTTGGGTCTTTGATCACTTTGTAACCAATTGGTTAGTATATTATTCTCAAGCCTCTCCAGGATGTAAGGGCTTGGGGGGATATTTTGGGGGAAGAGGAACTCCAAGTGGTCTTTTCCCTGTTTCTTGTTAAATCACTTGGTGGTGGCAGAGTACCAGGTTTTAACGTAAGCTGGTAGAAATAAGCTTAGGGGGGCTTTCATGTGGGGCCCCACATCTGTACCCTAGAGTTCAGAGTGGGGAAGGAACCCTGACAGGAGGTAACAACAGTCATCCATCTATAAAGCCCATTAAAGGGAAAGAAAGATATTAGGTTATTGATATCCTAAGACAAAGCTGCAAGCTTCATGGGCTACAAGCCTTAGTATCTTGATCCTGATATTCATGCCACTGCACTAAAGGGAAGGGCAGCTTCAATCTTCTCTGTTTTATGGAAGTTAAAGGCAGCCCTCCAACTTCTGGAACACTGTCCATGTGACTGTTGGCTGGCCAAAGTTTGGACACCCATATCCCAGGAGGTTTACGAGTGTGTTGAATTCTAGCAGAACAAGGAATGCTGGTGCCTTTCTTACAGGATGCAATCCAATAAAAAGCAAAGCTGTGAAGAAAATCCTTCTGCACTTTCAAAGCCCAGTCACAAAAGCTGACCTGCAGTCCTGCCTACCTTGAGTCAGCCACTCGATAAATCAAGATAACTTCTTCTCAGCCAGGGCCTTGCTCTTTTTGGCAGCAATTGCCAGCTCCTTGTCATGCTTGGAGCTAGTGTCTGCGAGCAGAGCACCAGTAATGCAACAGTAAATGCCTAGAGCATAACCACAAGAAGTCTTCCAGCCTGGTAGAAGTTATTGGCCACCACTCAGTTACTCCTGTGGGTGCAATCTGATGGGGAAGCAAAGGGAAGCTGCAAGAACAGTCACATGCCGCTCCCCAGCAGTGAGGGTGCTTCGTTTCAGGTGCCAGAAACAGCTAGCAGAGGTGTAAATCACTAGGGAAAAAGGGCTGGGGACAATGGCTTCTATCCAGCTGCTAGTCCCGGCTGGCCTGGGGAGGACGGGACTTCCTCTTCCCCTGCCAGGGCTAGGTCAGATCCAGCCCCAGAAACCTCTCCAGCTGCAGGAAGCTCCACACCCCTCCGCTTCCTGCCTCCATCGCTCCTGAGCTTGGGGTGGGGTGGGGGGTGTCACTGTATGGGGAGCTGCTCTCCCATCCACCCAACCCCCGTGCATTTGGACCCGCCTCATACCCAGATCACCCTACCAAACCTCACCCCCTGCACCCAGACCCACCCCACCGAGCCCCACCTCCCTGCATCCAGACCCCACCTCTGCACCCAGACTGCCACCTGCTACTGAACTCCCACCCCAGAAGTCTCATCCCACCTGGACCACTCCAACAAGCTCCCTGCACCCCCACCCCACTGAGCCACACCAAGTCAGCACTCAGACACACACCCCATGAAGCCAGCACTCTGACAGGGTGATCGCCTATTGCCATGCTGGAGCCTCCACATTTATTTATTGACAAATAAAAATGCAAAATTTTGCAGAATTTTAAAATATTGTGTGCAGAATTTTAAAACTTTTGGCACAGAATGCCCTCAGGAGTAACTCAGTGCAGGCTGGCCCATACAGTGTTTTCTAGCCCACTTTTAAGGGTGTGTCTACACTGCAGCTGGGAATGAGCTTCCCAGCCCAGGTCCACAGTCTCGCACTAGCATGCTAAAAATAGCTGTGTAGATGCTGCAGCTTGGGCTGGAGCTTGAGCTCTCAAGCTCTGGGGCTGGGAGGGGGAGCTTGAGAGCCTGAGCCACAACAGCCACATAAGCCAGCGTGAGTCTGTGGACCAGGGCTGGCAGACTCGCTCCCAGTGGCAGTGTAGACACGTCCACTATGGTTCAAGTTACAGGGCCTCCCCTGTTCCTTTACCAAACTTGTCCATGTTCTCAGACCTCACTGCTGGAAATGTTGCTGGATATTCAGCCTGTGGTTCTCTCTGCTCAGTATCGCCGCCACCACCACCACTCTCCGCCTCTGCGGCACAAGATTGTGGGGTAGATGGGAAACAAGCTCTGTAGAGTAGTCTTGTAGTTTCTAACACTCACTGCTGCAGATGGGAACTGGTGCTATCCAGAGAACCTCTAGCTCCATTAACAGAGCAACGCTGGGGACTGCTTCTCTAAAAGCATCCAGGGAGCATTTTTTAGTTTTACTAACATACAGGCTATTTTTCGCATTTTAAATGTTTGACATTTAAGACTATGGCTTCTGCTTAACTTCACATAGGCTCCACAGTAATAAAACTGCTGAACCAGTACATTAAGAGAGCCCCTGCTGGACTGTCCCTCCGCACCACAGAACCGGGCAGTCTAGCAGGGGCTCTCTTAATGTACTGGGGACAGAGTATTTTAGCATACTAACCTTATACCACAGTGGCTTCCTGGAGTAGTCTCTTATAGACCACGGCCCACATTACAGAGCTAACAATTCACAGTATGACTGACAGTCTTCTCTGGGACTGGACTAGCAGAGGATGCTGAAATTGGGCACTTAGCTAATGGGTAAAACTAGGTAGCAGTTCAGGACTGGTGTAGCAGGGGTCACTGCAGTGCAGGATTAGCCCACACTGGAAAGGCCACAAAGACAGGCTTGGGGAGGTGCATTGGCAGGGCTGTGCAGGGAACCTGCAGCGTCCACCTGACCTGTCTCTTGGCCATCTTTATTAGAATCAAATGTATTCACTTTTTTAAAATAATGAATCTCCCTCTCCCCAAAGAGAGCACAACTGGACTCTAAGCCAGGGTACGTTTCCAACAGGTAGATCACTCTCATGAAGAGAGTTACTATCCCCAGTTACATTGGCTCAAGTTTGCATTAGGTGTTAATGGAAGGAAACACCATTGTTCTCTGTACCATGACTACAGCTTCTACACCAGGTGGGAGTGGCACTGTAGACCAGCAAAGGGAATTGTTACCACTGTAGGGTCTACATAGCCAGGCACTGGACTGGAGGGGTCCTCCAGGATCATAGAGTCCAGTCCCCAGCAACCCTGTCACTTAATCCCATTCATACACACAGGCCTAATTCTTCTAGATGACAGAGTGAGATGATACATGGATTAAGATGCTGGTGGCCACCAGCATCTTCTCTATGCTAGCACTCCTACTACTGCTATCACCAGCGGAGCTGACCAAGATAAAGCTGGTGCAGATAAGAGCAGTGAAAGAACCATCTTAGGGAAACTACTGAAGGGACAATGAGAATTGCTGGCATTTACTGCTCCAATCCCAGGGTGACTGACACACAAAAACAATCTAAGGAGAGCACTTTGGCAAGTGCTTTCCATTTTTTGTGCCTAGCTGATAAGAGTGGTTAAAGGAGTAACTACAACAGGTCATACTGAAAGGTGAACTGTCAGGCTGGAGGGATGTTACTATTGGAGCTCCTCAGGGATTGATCTTGGGACTTATTTAACATTTCCATTAATGATTTTGGAACAAAAAGTGGGAGTGTGCTAATAAAATTTGCGGATGACAAAAAGTTTGGAGGTATTGCCAATACGGAGGAGGACCGCAACATCATAAAAGAAGATTTGGATGACCTTGAAAACTGGAGTAACAGAAAGGAGATGAAATTTAACAGTTAAAAGTGCAAGGTCATGCACTTAGGGACTCACAAGTTTATTTTGCTATAAGATGGAGACGTATCAGTTGGAAGTGACAGAGCGGGAGAAAGACTTGGGTGTATTTCTCAATCACAGGATCACTCTGAGCTGCCATGAAAAAGGCTAATCCAATTTTAGGATGCATCAGGTGAGGTATTGCAAGTAGAGACAGGGAAGTGTTTAGTACCATTATACAAGGCACTGGTGAGACCTCATCTGGAATGCTGTGTGCAATTCTTGTCTCCCATGTTTAAGAAAGATGAATTCAAACTGGAACAGGTGCAGAGAAGGGCAACTAGGATGATTCGAGGAACAGAGAAACTACCTTATGAAAGGAGACTTCAGGAGCTTGCCTTGTTTAGTCTAACCAAATGAAAGCTATGGGGAGATGTGTTTCGAAAGAGCAATCCTATCAGAGGGACAAACACCAGGGAGGAAGAGGAGTTATTTAAGACAAAGGCCAATGTTGGCATAGGAACAAACGGATATAAACTGGCCATTAGTAAGTTAAAACTTGAAATTAGATGAAGGTTTCTAACTATCAAAGTAGTGAAGTTCTGGAACAGTTTTCCAAGGGGAGCAGTGGGGGCAAAAAAACCCAAACCCTAACTTGTTTCAAGACTCATCTGGAGAGGATGGTATAATGGGATTGCCTATAATGGCACCTGGCCCACTCACGATTTCTATTAGCAAATATCTCTAATGGCTGGAGATGAGATACTAGATGGAGAGGGCTCGAAGTTACTATGGTGAATTCTTTCTCAGGCGGCTGATTGGTGGGTCCTGCCCACATGCTCCGGATCTAACAGATTGCCATGTTTGGGGTCAGATAGGAATTTCCCCCCCAGGTCAGATGGGCAGACATCCTGGGGGATTTTCACCTTCCTCTATAGCTTGAGGCCTGGGTCACTTGCTGATTTGAACTAGAATAAATGGTTGATTCTCTGTAACTTGAAGGCTTTAAATCAAGCTTTGAGGACTTTGGTAACTCAGCCAGTGATAATGGGCCTATTACAGGAGTTGGTGGGTGAGGTTCTGTGGCCTGCGATGTGCAGGAGGTCAGACTAGATGATCAGGATGGTCCCTTCTGGCCTTAAAGTCTATGAGTGGCAAAGAGGCCTTTTACGTCCCATCTGTGCTGAAAGACAAGACAGCAACATCAGCTGTTTGGGTCTTTTGAAGATGTAAATATAGCAGATGACAAATTTAAAATACTAATCAAAGAAAAGTAGAACCAGCTATTGCCCAAGTGCACCTTCCACGATGGAGAATTAGCTGCTGCAAAGATGCCTCCTTTGGGATAATATTTGGGATAATTTATCTCCTAGATTCATGCTGGATGAAAGCTTTGAGCATGGTTCCAGAGCTGAAAGGTCAGCATTTGCTCAATAAAAGGCACCAACCCTTAGCTCCAAGCCATCCTAGACTATCTTGAAGGTCAAGCCCTGAACCCATGAAGACTGTGGTTTCCATTTCCATGCTTATGACCTCAGGAAGCAATTAAGCCAACATCCTGCCTCCCCCACAAGCAGATTATTTTGACAAAGGGGCACTTGTTCTGGATACACACCAATCTGACTAGGAATCCAAAATAAAAGCATGTGTGTGTGTGTATACACTCACACCCACACCAACGGTTGCAGAAAAAGCAGCAAGTTAAAAAAAGATAAAAGCTGAAGAGTGTACTTATTCACTTTCAGTGTGGCACAGCAGCTCCTGCCTCTAAAATACAAAGGATCCTTATTAGTTAATTGCATGTACCGAGACAGTGTGTCCCCAACAGATAAAGTTTGCATTGAAGTCTCCCTTCATTCTGTTTTGCACCATGCTTACAGCTTGCCTGAATATTGCTCAGTTCCTTCAATGTGCCAAGTCCTAATTTGAGACAGAGACCCATGTTAAAATATGTGGGATTATCATACAATTAATCTAATGATTTTACAGTACTGCTAATTATTTCTGAAGGCATGGATAACTGGGGAAGTACCAAAAACTAGTGAAGAGCAAGTAGATAATATTCAAAGAGAAAAGGAGAATGATCCTAGCAATAACCATCTGAAAGTCTAAACACAATCCCCAAGAGAAATGATGGACCATCCAGCATGAAGAAAGAAGTCACCGAATGGACTCATGTGCAATAAGCAGCATGAGTTTATAAAGATTAATTCTTTAGACAAAACTGACTTTTTTGGACAGAATTACTAAATTGCCAGCAGGCTATGGGAACCTATGTGCATCATATATTTGGATTTAGTAAGCCATTTGATGCAGTGTCTCACAATATCTTTTATACCTCATTCCTTGTAATCACTTAAAAATCTATCTTTCTGTAAGTTAATAAACTTGTTATATTGTTTTATCTAAACCAGGGGTCGGCAACCTCTGGCACGCGGCTCGCCAGGGTAAGCACCCTGACGGGCTGGGCCAGTTTGTTTACCTGCCAGGTCGACAGGTTCAGCCGATCACGACTCTCACTAGCCGTGGTTCACTGTCCCAGGCCAATGGGGGCAGCAGGAAGCGGCACGGGCTGAGGGATGTGCTGGCCATGGCTTCCTGCGCCCCCATTGGCCTGGAGTGGCGAACCGCGGCCAGTGGGAGCTGCGATTGGCCAAACCTGCCGACGCAGCAGGTAAACAAACTGGCCCAGCCCGCCAGGGTGCTTACCCTGGCAAGCCGCATGCCAGAGGTTGCCGACCCCTGATCTAAACCAATGTGTTCTTGGATTGAAGTATTTGGAAACCTCCGTTTGAGATCATAGAAAATAATATGCACAAACCCTGTTAATGAAATGACAGACTTTCTAGGAGCTTGTATTGTCCAGGAGGGTGCTGGGCAGTACAAGATGAATATTTCTGGGGACAGGTCTGGAACTGGGAATTTGCTGGTGTCACTCTGTAATATCATTCGTGAGTGGCTGGCTAGAAGCACTCATATAATTCAGCTGGGAGTGATTTTGCATGTTAGAGGTTGTATGTCAATGGACCAGGAGTGGTTGTTGTTACAGTGAAGCAGTGTAAAAGACACCCCCAATTGAAGAGTTGAGGGGACACAGTTATCCAACAGTCCAGACTGTACCCTGGGGAATGGTACAGCATATCCCATTAGAATTTAATTCTACTGATGCGCAAGAAAGAGTGATTTGGATTCTACTCTCCCATATCTTTGCAGGCTCTGCGGACCTACCAGAAGTAAAAAAGCTTGTTTTCCTCCTTAACATCAGCAGCTGAGTCTGTATAATTGCAAAGAAGAGATCTTTGGTGTTAAAGCCCTGTTTTAACAGAATTTTTTTTCAGATAACAGCTGATCTTCCAGACCGATTTTTTCCCTTTTCCATAAGTGCAATGAGTTGAAGAAGGGCAAGTTAACTAACAAGCCTGAGCCTTCATTGTCAAAATAGTCACCCCCCTGGAACTGGAAGTTCAGAATCGAGCCAGCCAGATTCCCTTTTTTCCAATACCTATTTTATTACTAGAAAGTCAAATCCCAGTATTTCTGCCTCCCCTTCTCTCCTCCCCACCCTGCACCACAGTTCAAGTTGCCTGTCAAATGCATAGCTCTCTTGTGAGATCTGACTCAATGACTTTTACAGAAAAGGGCTTCTATGGTTTTATAGCACCATTATTTCCTCTATTAAAAATGGGGGGATGGTACAAAAACCTGGAATCATTTAACTATTGAATTTCATACCTCATTCCCTACATTCTCTTTGGAGATTATTCCTTCAATGTGCACTCTTCTGGTGCTAAAGGGTCCCAGTCAACTTTTTAAAAAGCCACAGTCTGAAAGTGTTTGGCCTATTGTGATTATAACTAGCACCTAAGAGGATTACAACTGAAAGTTCAGAAAAAATGACATTCCCCCTCCCCAGCTTCTTTACTTTTGTGCATTTGACAATGCCTCGTGGGTAGCTCATTGCCCTGTTTCCCATGTACCCAGGTTCCTCTGTTGTTCACATGGGTCTTTTGCACAGCACAGAAGAGAAACATCTTGATATATTGGAAAAATGTCATTGTAAACCCATTAAAATTGGCAGGGGAACATCTACTACTATAACTCCATTTTGAAATTGACTAGATTTCACAATGAGCCTGAAAAAGCCGCACAGACCAATTTATCTGCCATAAGGACTGGGCCTTAGGCCTGGTCTACACTATGAGTTTATATCGAACTTAGCAGCATTAAATCGCATTAACCCTGCACCCGTCCACACAACAAAGCCCTTTATATCGATATAAAGGGCTCTTAATACCCATATCTGTACTCCTCCCCGACGAGGGGAGTAGCGCTGAAATCGGTATTGCCATTTCGGAGTAGGGTTAGTGTGGCTGCAATTCGACAGTATTGGCCTCCGGGCGCTATCCCACAGTGCTGTCCAGAGCGGTCACAATGGTGCAATCTGAACTCGGATGCACTGGCCAGGTAGACAGGAAAAGCCCCGCTAACTTTTGAATTTCATTTCCTGTTTGCCCAGCGTGGAGAGCTGATCAGCACAGGTGACCATGCAGTCCCAGAATCAAAAAAGAGCTCCAGCATGGACCGTACAGGAGATACTGAATCTGATCTTTGTATGGGGAGATGAATCTGTTCTATCAGAACTCCATTCCAAAAGACGAAATGCCAAAACATTTGGAAAAAAATCTCCAAGGCCATGATGGACAGAGGCCACAACAGGGACTCAATACAGTGCTGTGTAAAACTTAAGGAGCTGAGACAAGCGTACCAGAAAGCCAAAGAATGAAATGGATGCTCACGGAAGGAGGGGCAACTGAGGACTCTAGCTATCCCACAGTTCCCGCACTCTCTGAAAACCATTTGAATTCTTGGCTGAGCTCCCAAAGCCAGAAGGGTCAAAAACATTGTCGCGGGTGGTTCAGGGTATATGTCATCAGCCCCCCCGTGAAAAGGGGAAAAAATTGTTTCTTGCCTTTTTTCAATGTCACCGTATGTCTACTGGATGCTGCTGGCAGACACAGTGCTGCAGCGCTACACAGCAGCATTCCCTTCCCTTCCCTTCCTGATGGCAAATGGTACAATATGACTGGTATCCGTCATTGTCGTCCCGTGAGTGTTCCTGGCTAGCCTCGGTGAGGTCGGCCGGGGGCGCCTGGGCAAAAAATGGGAATGACTCCCAGTCATTCCCTTCTTTAAGCTTTGTCTCCTGGAGATTCAGTCCTGCCTGGATTATCATAGCAGCTGGAGGCTGTGCTCCCCTCCCCCCCTTTGATGTCTAATGGAGATTCAGTCCTGCCTGGAATATCATAGCAGCTGGAGGCTGCCCTCCCCTCCCTGCTTTATCTCTGCTTGCAGAGGCAATAAAGTCAGTGTTGTTTCTTCATGAATTCTTTATTACTTCATCACACAAATGGGGGGATAACTGCCATGGTAGCCCAAGAGGGATGGTGGAGGAGGGAAGCAACAGGTGGTGTTGTTGCAGAGGCACCCCCTAGAATGGCATACAGCACATCATTTCTGCGGGATGTCTGGGGCTCTGACCCGGAGCAGCTTTTTGTCTCTCTGGTTCTTTAGTAGACTTGCCTGATATTCTAGGCAAGACTGACTCTCCCTTTAGACAGAACTTAAAGAAGGGAATGACCTGGGGAGTCATTCCCATTTTTGTCCATGCACCCCTGGCCGACCTCACCGAGGCCAGCCAGGAGCACCCATGACAGCAGCAGACGGTATAATATGGCTGGTAACCGTCTCTGCTAACTTGCAAAGGCAAGGGGATGCTGCTGTGTAGCACTGCAGTACCGCGTCAGTCAGCAGCATCCAGTAGACATACGGTGACAGTGCAAAAAGACTAAATGGGCTCCATGGTTGCCGTGCTATGGCGTCTGCCAGGGCAATCCAGGGAAAAAGGGTGCAAAATGATTGTCTGCCGTTGCTTTCACGGAGGGAGGATTGACTGACGACATTTACCCAGAATCACCCGCGACACTGTTTTTGCCCCATCATGCATTGTGATCTCAACCCAGAATTCCAATGGGCGGGGGAGACTGCGGGAACTATGGGATAGCTATGGGATAGCTACCCACAGTGCAACACTCTGGAAATCGACGCTAGCCTCAGTACATGGATGCACACCGCCGAATTAATGTGCTTAGTGTGGCTGCGTGCACTCGACTTTATACAATCTGTTTCCAAATACCAGTTTCTGTAAAATCAGAATAATCCCATAGCGTAGACATACCCGTAGTCTCAGTCTGGATTACAACGCAAAACATAGCAAACAAAACATAGCAAACAAATTAGCAGTCTAGCAGCCCCAATATTAAGTTGTGGATCTAATTAAGGTTCTAAAGAGATACAATTTGACTTTTTTGGAGTTGACTTAAAAAAAATCCTGTTTAACATCTGTTAAACAGCATAGCCTGAGGATTTTCCTTTTAAAGTCCTTTTTAAAAAAGGCTTGAGGGTTTTTCGGCTCCCTTTTCATTTTTAAAAGTCATTTAATGAGAAGAGAAACTGACGATATAAGGGAAACTGAAAAAAAAAAAAAACAACCCAAAACACAGAGTTTTTGCTAACCTGTTTCACTTACAGTTGTCTATATGCAGCACATGACTCTTGTGTTTGGGGAGGCAGGATGTGAGCACCAAAAGCTCCCTAGAAGTGGGAGGAACCACTAGTGCCTGGACTGTGGCCCCGCCACGCTCCACCCAGATGCCTCGCCCCCACTTGGACTTCCCCTGAGGCCCCATTCTCCACTCTGCTCTTCCCACCCCCGCTCTGCCCCCTCCCCCTGGCCGCCACTTGTTCCTCTCTACCTGCCTTCTGCTCCTCTCCGCCCCATCCCCGCTCACTCCTTTCTGCCCCCTCCTGCCTTATGGGTGAGCAACAGGGGGGAGAGGGCGGAGAGGAGCGAGCAATGGGGGGTCTCAAGGGGAAGAGGCACAGCAAGGGCAGGAAGTGGCAGATCATGGGTGGAGCCACAGGGGAAGAGGCCAAGCAGGGGCAGGGCCACGGTTCGGGTGCCAGTGCCTCCAGGCAACTTCTCAGGAACTTCCGGTGGCAGCGCTCCAAAGGTGGCGAACATCCACTACAGCGGTGTTACAGTTACAGGACTGTCTGCACCTCTTGTCCCCGTTCTGGGCTGTCTGAGCACTATCGCCTCAGGTGTTCAGCCTCTTGCCCTCATCTGCTTCCGGGTGGAATCCTGCAATTCTCCCACGCTTAGACTGATACCCAGGTACATAACCCCAACTATACCTAATGCTTATCACCCTGCAGGTCCAACTGGGTTTGGGCACCTGTCTTGACACAAAGCATTTTTATTTAGCAATTAGAAGCTGGATCTGAGTCGACAGCGTGCCCTCGTTGCCAAGAAAGCTAACGGCATTTTGGGCTGTATAAGTAGGGGCATTGCCAGCAGATCGATAAACGTGATCATTCCCCTCTATTTGGCATTGGTGAGGCCTCATCTGGAGTACTGTGTCCAGTTTTGGGCCCCACACTATAAGAAGGATGTGGAAAAATTGGAAAGAGTCCAGAGGAGGGCAACAAAAATGATTAGGGGGCTGGAGCACATGAGGAGACGCTGAGGGAACTGAGATTGTTTAGTCTGCAGAAGAGAAGAATGAGGGGGGATTTGATAGCTGCTTTCAACTACCTGAAAGGGGGTTCCAAAGAGGATGGATCTAGACAGTTCTCGGTGGTACCAGATGACAGAAGAAGGAGTAATGGTCTCAAGTTGCAGTGGGGGAGGTTGAGGTTGGATAGGGTGGTGAAGAACTGGAATGGGTTACCTAGGGAGGTGGTGGAATCTCCTTCCTTAGAGGTTTTTAAGGTCAGGCTAGACAAAGCCCTGGCTGGGATGATTTAGTTGGGTTTGGTCCTGCTTTGAGCAGGGGGTTGGACTAGATGACCTCCTGAGGTCCCTTCCAACCCTGAGATTCTATGATATTAGGAAAAACAATTTCACTAGTAGGGTGGTGAAGAACTGGAATGGGTTACCTACGGAGGTGGTGGAATCTCCTTCCTTAAAGGTTTTTAAGGTCAGGCTTGACAAAGCCCTGGCTGGGATGATTTAGTTGATGGTCCTGCTTTGAGCAGGAGGTTGGACTAGATGACCTCCTGAGGTCCCTTTCAACCCTGATATTCTATGATTCTATGAAATGTTGAATGCTAAAAAGTGCACATTTCATGTACTGATTTTAAAATGTCCTTTCCAGCTTTAGCCACGGTACCACTAAGGAGAGCTCTAGTTAAGTCAGAGGGTTTTCCTAACCCTTCAGTGGATTTCCCCCCACTTCTGCCAGTATGTGGAGTCTGTTAGTCATGTATTGTGTCTCTAGCTCAGGGGTGAGCAAACTTTTTGGGACGAGGGCCACATCTGGGCGAGGAAATTGTATGCAGGGCCAGGGCAGCGGGTTGGGGTGCGGGAGGGAGTGCAGGGTGTGTGTGGGGGGGTGCAGTGTGCAGGAAGGGGCTCAGGGCAAGGGATTGGGGCAGAGGAGGGGTGTGGAGTATATGAGGGGGCTCAGAGAAGGGGGCTGGGGTGCAGGAGGGGTGCGGACTGTAAGGGGGGCTCAGGGCAGGGGGCTAGGGTGCAGAGTGCAGGAGGGGGCTCAGAGCAGGGGTGCAGGAGGCATGTGGACTGCAGAAGGTGGCTCAGGGCAGGGGGTTGGGGTGCAGGAGGGGTTCAAGCTCTGGCCCAGCGCCACTTACCTAAAGCGGCTCCGGGGTGGCAGCGGCGCACACTGGGGCAAGGGCAGGCTCCCTGCATGCCTGCCCTGTCCCCGGCACCGCACCGCTCCAGGAAGCGCTGTGGCACTGGTGGGGGCCTGGTGCCAGCCGCTTCTGAGAGCAGCGTGGGGCCCGCAGTGCCATGGGGGGCAATCCCATGGGCCGGCTCCAAAGCCCTGAGGGGCCAGATCTGGCCCAAGAGCCGTAGTTTGCCCACCACTGCTCTACCTGAAGGTTGTGTCAGTATTTCCATTATAAAATGTCTGTTCTCAGGAGTTAACAGCTCAGCCATAATTGTCTGGCACTAGTCAGAATATAGCATACGTTGAATAGAAAAGTAAGTATTTGGGATTTTGAAATCAGTCTCCAAATGTCTCATTGAAAATGTCTTAGGGGGTTCTAGTGCACACTTAACGCTCACAGGACAGCTGCACTGACAATGATGCAATGATGTCTTTTAGCGTTAGCCTTGCTCAGAGAAAAACAGCATGAATGGCTCAGCACATCGGAGGCAAAATTGTTGAGGTTGTTTCTTAGTTCCAGGCATCACCCTGGAGGGAGATCCCAGGCAGTGTAGTCAAAACAGAACAGCACAAGAAGTCGTTAAAAAGCCATTCATCCTGGGCAGATAGACTGTTCTGCCTGACTAATCTGAACTCCGCCCACTCATAAGAACATAAGAAAGGCCGTACCGGGTCAGACCAAAGGTCCATCTAGCCCAGTATCTGTCTACCGACAGTGGCCAATGCCAGGTGCCCCTGAGGGAGTGAACCTAACAGGCAATGATCAAGTGATCTCTCTCCTGCCATCCATCTCCATCCTCTGACGAACAGAGGCTAGGGACACCATTCTTACCCATCCTGGCTAATAGCCATTTATGGACTTAGCCACCATGAATTTATCCAGTCCCCTTTTAAACATTGTTATAGTCCTAGCCTTCACAACCTCCTCAGGTAAGGAGTTCCACAAGTTGACTGTGCGCTGCGTGAAGAAGAACTTCCTTTTATTTGTTTTAAACCTGCTGCCTATTAATTTCATTTGGTGACCCCTAGTTCTTGTATTATGGGAATAAGTAAATAACTTTTCCTTATCCACTTTCTCAACATCACTCATGATTTTATAGACCTCTATCATGTCCCCCCTTAGTCTTCTCTTTTCCAAACTGAAGAGTCCTAGCCTCTTTAATCTTTCCTCATATGGGACCCTCTCTAAACCCCTAATCATTTTAGTTGCTCTTTTCTGAACCTTTTCTAGTGCTAGAATATCTTTTTTGAGGTGAGGAGACCACATCTGTACACAGTATTCGAGATGTGGGCGTACCATGGATTTATATAAGGGCAATAATATATTCTCAGTCTTATTCTCTATCCCCTTTTAATGATTCCTAACATCCTGTTTGCTTTTTTGACCGCCTCTGCACACTGCGTGACATCTTCAGAGAACTATCCACGATAACTCCAAGATCTTTTCCTGACTCGTTGTAGCTAAATTAGCCCCCATCATGTTGTATGTATAGTTGGGGTTATTTTTTCCAATGTGCATTACTTTACATTTATCCACATTAAATTTCATTTGCCATTTTGTTGCCCAATCACTTAGTTTTGTGAGATCTTTTTGAAGTTCTTCACAATCTGCTTTGGTCTTAACTATCTTGAGTAGTTTAGTGTCATCTGCAAACTTTGCCACCTCACTGTTTACCCCTTTCTCCAGATCATTTATGAATAAATTGAATAGGATTGGTCCTAGGACTGACCCTTGGGGAACACCACTAGTTACCCCTCTCCATTCTGAGAATTTACCATTAATTCCTACCCTTTGTTCCCTGTCCTTTAACCAGTTCTCAATCCATGAAAGGACCTTTCCTTTTATCCCATGACAGCTTAATTTACGTAAGAGCCTTTGGTGAGGGACCTTGTCAAAGGCTTTCTGGAAATCTAAGTACACTATGTCCACCGGATCCCCCTTGTCCACATGTTTGTTGACCCCTTCAAAGAACTCTAATAGATTAGTAAGACATGATTTCCCTTTACAGAAACCATGTTGACTATTGCTCAAGAGTTTATGTTTTTCTATGTGTCTGACAATTTTTTCAACTATTGTCAATAGTACAATACTATTTTATTCTTTACTATTGTTTCAAGGTCCCTTCCAGTTCTAGGAGATTGGTATATCTCCAATTATTATTATTTATTATAACTTTATGAATGACCCCATCTGATAGACACACAGAATAGAAGGACCCTAGCCTCTGTTCGTCAGAGGATGGAGATGGATGGCAGGAGAGAGATCACTTGTTCATTGCCTGTTAGGTTCACTCCCTCAGGGGCACCTGGAATTGGCCACTGTCGGTAGACAGATACTGGGCTAGATGGACCTTTGGTCTGACCCGGTACGGCCTTTCTTATGTTCTTATGACCAAATCTCATGCTTCAAGGAAAACATTGGGCCGCAGAGGTCAGAAAGAAATCTTGCCCTGTCCCTAAATACAGCATTCCACAATTGATGAGGTACTTCCTGAGGATTTTTTTCCAAAGCATCAGCTATAGATTACTATCACAGGCAGTATACCAAAACTGACAGGCTGTTGGTCCAATCTGGTATGGAAAATCTTATGATTCTATTAGAAAGAGGGGTCACTTTCTCATCTGCACATGCTATTAAACACAGCCCTTGTGCTTCATAAGATAAAGTACTACTTTCTCCTGAAACTCAGAGAGCAATAAGGGTACAAGCCACAGCTAACTTTATAAACATTTTTAGTCCTGTGACCTCCTGGGAATGAGAGATACTTAGGGGCAAAGTTCCCATCTCCTCTCCTGCTGCTCTGAAATATTGCTATTGACAGTACATTACTGCCCTAGCTCAGATATTACAATACAGATCTAACAGATACTTTCAGAGCATAGGAAGGAATATGAAGAGCCAATTCTATTTCACCTCACCTCTTCTTAAATACTTCATATGTCTCCAGGTTTCGATTCTCTTCAGTGCTTGGCAACACACCAGCAGCTTGCACTTCTATCTCAAAGTACTTTACTAGCATTAAGCCTCGCAACACCCCTATGAAGTACATGAGGTACTATGAGAAACTGAGGCATAGAGAAGTAAGTGATTGGTCTACGTCACACAGCAAAGCCCATGGTAGAGCCAGAACTTAGATAATTGGGAGCCAAGAGTCCCACCTCTGCACTACACACCACTTCTTCCCCAGCTGCCTCTTGTCTTTCAACCCACTCATTCTCTTCCCCAACCCCCAAAAATTCCCAATTCATTTGTATTGGTCTCTTTGGATGCTATTGTTTCTCCTTGCCCTGATGGTCTGTGTGGAAAGCTAGGAGCTATCAGGCTCGATTCAGATACCAGGTTGGAAAGCACAAGGTAACAGGTTTTCTTCTTACTTCTTTGCATGATGCCACCCTCCAGGCCAGTTAATCGCTACCTTGCACTTGCCGTCCATCAGACACTGGGCTGCTGTGATGCTGGCCCCTCCTACAGCTGCTGCATAGTCAAAGATACCTTCAGTGGCTGGACAGTCATAACCTAGGGGTAAGAACCAGAGAGCATCACTCAGGACAGAAGACTCCAGTGGGAACATCACTGCATTCCTAGTGGAAGTACACCAGGGAACTATATTTAACTTTAGTTACAGTTCTGGCTTCCTATTCTGGCTACTGTAGGAAGCCAAAGTGAGGCTGCTGGCAAGGGGACTGACCTCTTTTGAGCATGGTCCATATGGAAGATGCCACCCTCTGGCTTTCCAAGGTGGGTTTCTTTGGACCCTGCTCCACAGGAAAAAGAATTAAAAGCCAGATGGCTTTCTCAGACCAAGAATACTCAGGGGTTGTATGGACCCCTCCTGGCTCAGTAACGAGCAGGCGCCAGGTCAGTTAGCCCCATTTGCACCACACACACTGGTTCAGTTACCAGATACATTGGGTTGCTTTGCTCTATTCCCCTCTTTCACATGGAGTACCTGCAACCCCTCTACCTGCCCAACAGCCACACAGCACATCCTTAGTCTCCAGAAGCAGAGACCTTCTACACTTGAACACTATCATGAGAACTCAGTGGATGCGGACCGAGAACGTAACCCACTCTCTCACCTGCAGCACCACCCCACGCATTGGAGACCTTTCCAGGCATATCCAAAATCTCAGGGTATGTCTTCACTGCAATCAGCGATATGGCAGCAGCACGTCAAGCTAGTTTTGCTCTTGCTAGCTCAAACAATAGCGGTGAGCTGCAGCAGCACAGGTTAGTCACTCAAGAGGGCTTCCAAAGCCTGTGCTGCCGCACATGCTGCCCTGGCTTCACTGCTACTGTGATTGGAGCTTGCTAGATCAAAGCTATTTCAACTATGTGCTGCAGTCACACTTCTGATGCACTGCAGACAGACCCTCAGAGCAGGACAGAATTCCAAGACCAGTTTCTAGAATTAAACCTGTCGCCTTGGAAGAGCCTTGGGTGTTTTGTGCAGAACTCAGGATTCTGCAGTCGGGGTCAGTGTAACATCAAGAAGGAGGCAGCATCTCCCACTGTCTCACACAAAGATGACAAACTTCACCTCCCACTGTGCAGCTGGAAATGCTAAAGCCCTCCAGAGTGCTGACTTCAAGGAGTAGCTGCAAGTGCCATGGCAGGCAAGTGAGCAGTATAAATCCACTATAGATCACAATGCTACTGTACTTGGTTGGAGCTCACTGAGCTCCTGCTATTCCCATGATTCCTGCTTGCATATGCTGGAGCTAAAATCAAGGCCAGACCCAGCTTGTTGGACATCTGCCTTTTCTGCTGCTGCAAGGCACATGGGTTTGGGTGGCTGCTTCCTATCAAACGGTTTTCAAACACCTGGAACATCAGGACATGTCAAAACATCCAGTGGAGAATCCAATAACCAAGAATCATACTGAGCAGCAGAGAAGGAGTTAATGGCATTGGCAATTAAGTAGTCATCATTAGGTTTTCAAGTTAATGCCCCACGGAGAAGGAGGAGGAGGAAGACACCACCCTCACACCCACCCCCTTTGCATCACTGGTTCAGGAAGCCTGGCTCACAGACCTCTTAAGAAACACTGGAACAGGTTATACCATGGACCACTCTCTGGTGCCCTCTGCTTGTTTGAAACTGAAAGTGAAGCCTCAGATCCCAGGAACACTGCAAGTTCTGCATGATGATCATTGTGTAATACCCCTCTCCTATCCCCCAGAAACCCATAAGCTCCAGTATCAGAGGGGTAGCTGTGTTAGTCTGGATCTGTAAAAGCAGCAAAGAGTCCTGTGGTACCTTACAGACTAACAGACGTATTGGAGCATGAGCTTTCGTTGGTGAATACCCACTT
The DNA here is from genome assembly GCF_016161935.1 of Mauremys reevesii. NCBI lineage: Eukaryota > Metazoa > Chordata > Testudines > Geoemydidae > Mauremys > Mauremys reevesii. Next base: position 58,907,331 of record NC_052631.1, on the reverse strand, counting down.
CGTCGGATATATAAGCTCCAGCAGTTCAAATAGCAGCTTTGCACATCTACACTAGAGGTATATGGATGGAGTTATACCAATGGCTAGAATCGGGACCTACGTGCAGTCTAGACAAGGTTTAAGTCACTCTTTGTTCAGCCATGGCCATTGAAGTACAGTTCTACTCTGAAAGCGGCCTTGTCAAAATGTCTCTTGGGGCTCCATCTTTATCATCTTGGGGAGTATGTCTACACAGTCTGCAGCTACATGCCTCCCAGCCCATATTAACAGGACTCACTAGAGCTCTAAAAATAGCTATATAGACACCCCCCTCCCTAGGTTTCAGAGCCCAGGCTGCAACTTCAAAGCATTGTCTATGCAGCTGTATTTAGAGCACTAGCACAAGCCCCACTCACCAACCGAAGCCTGTTGACCCAGGCTGGGAGGCTTGCTGCCACAGGCTGTGTAGACATACCAGATCAAATGCACTTGTTTCCAAGTAAACCATTGTTTTGTGTCTAGCTGTCAGCCTGCCAACTCACCCAGTGATCTAAGAGCGATGCTGGAATCATTCCTTGTCACACTGGGCTGCAGTAATATAGATTCTCGAACTGAGACTCCATTAGCATTATGTTAATGATGCATGAGCCAGAATAGAATCTAGCTCCCTCTCGCAAAGCTGTGCTGCCTCTTCTAGGTTAAAAGGAGCAATTTTTAGAAAGGTTTGCACTGGGAAAGCTAGTAGTTCTGCCAATTAACACAGGGAGAAGATCTGTGCAGTAAGAACAGCCCATGTTTACAGTCACTTAGAGCAGAAACGGACTTTGTTTAAAAGGCTGAAAATGAGAAAATCTTTGACGGCTCCTTCTGGAAAATGTGCAAGACTTCAACCTCAAAACAACCAACCATCTTCCATTCATATTTGCCTAAAAAGGCTCCTTACCCAGTCCATACTCCACGGACTCTGGGTGGTCATCGTCCCCCTCCTCACTGACCTTCTGGAGGTGCTGCAGATAGGCATCAGTGTGAAAGCTTGCCATCTCCTCCATGGAAGCCACTTTGGGCTTGACTATCCTAGCAAGACAGATGGAACAAGAGCAGTAAGGCAGATTCACAAGGCATAGCAGGAACTGCTTGACTGGAAGTTCCTCAGGTTAGGGATCTCAAATTAACTTATGTTATTAGGATACACAGGACACAAAACTCACAGCAAAGGTTGCCATTCTACTGAAAAAAGCCTCCTGCTCTGAGCTGGGCCACTGATTTTAATGGGTGTGAGGCAACATTATCACGGTTGCCTTTGATGTGGAGCACATGCAAGCACTGGCTTCAGATTACTGTGCAATTAATCTTTTGCCCTTGTTTGGATTCCATTTCTATTTTCACTTTTATTTGATGCTGTTCTGAGTTTGGCTGACTACAGATCCAAACATTTTGGTCACACACACAGATAGGTAACACCCATGGGCGGCCAGTCCCCCTCTCCCACTCCCTTCTATCCCCCTTCCCCCTCAGGAGCCCAGACCACCCCCACCATGGCCCCCGGGCCCAGCCCCGGTACGCCAGGTGGCCCGGCCGCAGCGGCTCCAACCCCCGGGCATCAGCCCCAGATGGCACGGCTGCAGCCACCCACAGTGCACCAGGCAGCACGACCCCAGCACCAGCCACCCTGAGTCCCTGTGTGAGGCAGGCCAGCCAGCCCCAGCCAGCCAGGGCAGAGTGCTGGGAACTGCAGGATGGGGCCTGGCCTGGAGGCGGAGCCACACTAGGCTGTTTCGGGAGGCACAGCCTCCCCCTGCCTATGATACTCACCACCCATGATAACATCTGTGTGTCACAGCCTGGTCTAGTCCCACTCTCTGAATGGACACCAGTCCATTATGATGGGATCCAATCTCTGGATGCCACATGCTGCTAAGCCCCTGGGACTGGAGAGTGACTGGTCGCTGGTCGGAACTCTGTGTCTTTCAGGCGCGCTCCCCAGTGCAGAAACACCCCTCTTGGGCAGTAGAACCCTACAGTCTGGCCCCCCAGACTCCAGAACCAATTTCATAGCCTTCCTGAATCCCTAGTTGTTTAGACAAATTCCAAGGAGTCCACCTGGCTATGGGAGCTCTGCTTTCTAGTTAACCCCTTCAGGGGCAACATCACAGTAAAGCAAGGAAATCCAGGCTTAACAAACAAATACGTTAACACACACACACACACACACACTTTACTGTTATGAAGCACAAGAGTTACAGATCAATGGAAAACAGCAAAACTCCTGAACGCATCCCCCCTCAATCTTATCTCACCCCCTGCCCTATTGTGAGTCTCTGTGTTTGGTCAGTGCTCCTGGAGGAAGCAAAGTCACTCCTACCTCCAGTCTCCCCAGCTGGTCTCTTGTTTTTAAATGATGAATTGGCCCCTTGGCTTAGAGAATATTAATCAGGTCTAAAAGACCAGGGAGCACCTGTAAAATTTTATGAATATCATATGCCCACCCATTCGATCTATTATTGTGTTGTTTGTTATAGGATAACAAGGGATTCATTCAAGCAGGAGTTGCTTGCACATAGCAAGAAAAGGGGACAAGAGCATCAGAAAGGACAATGCAGGTGTCAATCACTTTGAAGTCTGACCTCTGACACCAGGCAGACTTCAACACAGTCTGGAAACTACAGGAAGGGGATCCAAGTAGGAAAAACTGGAACAAAGAATAGTCCTTAAAGAACAGGAGAGAACGAGGCAGAGGAGTAGGCTGAACCGCTGTACCCAGAGATGGGGGTGTCTGGGATAAGCAAGGCCTTACCAGTACCTACATCTATAGTAAGAGAGATATGTGTGACCATAGATTTTTTACTGTGTTTAAAACCCCTTTCTCTGGTTATCATAGGTGCTGACTCTGTGGGTGCTCCAGGGCTGGAGCGCCAACAGAAAAAAAATTAGTGGGTGTTTAGCACCCACCAGCAGCCAAACTCCCCTCTTCCCCCCTACTCCTGCCTGCCAGTGGCTCTGCCAATCAACTCCTCCCCTCTCTCCCAATGCCTTCCGCGATCAGCTGTTTCACAGCCTGAAGGAGGTGCTGGGATTGAGGGGGAGGAGCAGGGGCAGAGTAGGGGTTGAGGGACAGTTAGAAGAGAGCTGAAGACACAGGGCATGTCATCTGTGTGACTAGAGAAGGGACAAATATGCAGCTAGCCCTGGAACTGTGACACTGGCCGCCGCCGCCACCACCTTTTCTGCCCCAAAACTTCCCCTGGGGAATTTCTAGGCATCACCCCATCGGGCAAGAGGAAAAAACGGCTACCTAACTTTCATAACTGTTGTCCCTTCTATTCTAGCTGTGCGCGCGACCACATGCGTGGCCAGAGATTTTTGCCTTACTGGTATCTGTAGGGCTGGCAGTGGCACCCCCTTGAGTGCCGCAATCATGTGCTGGTATATCAAGTGCCGCCGACCCTACACCCTCTCAGTTCCTTCTTGCCAGCAACTCCAACAGAGGGCTAGGAGGGCGGGTAATGAAATGGACATGAGCAACATCTAGAAGAACAACAGTTACAAAAGGAAGGTAACTGTTTTTTCTTCGAGTGCTTGCTCATGTCTATTCCATGCTTGGTGACTCACAAGCAGTGCCAATGGAAATGGGCTCAGAGTTCACAGTCTTGCAGCATGCAGCATTGCCCTCCGAAGCCAGCATCACTCCATGCGTGCTGGGTCAGCGCATAATGGGATGTAAATGTATGGACAGATGACCAGGTAGCCGCTCTACAGACCTCTTGGATCGGCACCTGAGCCAAGCCCGCTGATGACATTTACACTCTTGTCAAGTGCGCTTTGATTATCGCCGGTGGAGGCACACTCGCCAGCTCACAGCAGTATCAGATGCAGGCTGTGATCTAGGACAAAATCCTTTGAGCAGACACTGGGCGATCTTTCATCTTGTCTGCCACCGCAATGAACAGCCGTGTCCTGGAACGGCCGTATACTGTCGAGACAGAAGGCCAGCACCCTCCAGACATCCAGGGCGTGTAACCTGCACTCCTCTTTGGATTTATGGGGCTTCAGAAAGAAGACCAGTAAGAAAATGTCCTGGCCACTATGAAACTGGGAAACTATCTTGGGCAGGAACACTGGATGCGATCACAACTGGATCTTATCTTTGTAGAACACTGTATAGGGTGGTTCTGACATAAGTGCCCTGATCTCAGACACTATGTGGCTAAACATAATCACCACCAGGAACACAACCTTCCAGGAGAGAAAGAGAAAAGAGCAGGACGCCAGGAGGTTCGAAGGGAGACCTCATGAGCCTCGACAGCACAAGACTTAAATCCTAGGGAGGGACAGGGTTCCGGATGTGAGGGCAAAGATGCCACAGACCTTTCAAGAACCAGGCCGTCATGTCATGAGTAAAGACCGAAAGCCTTGGAACAGAGGGCGGAACACCGAAATAGCAGCCAGCCTGATCGATGACAGGGACACGCTGTGACATTCCCCTGGTGTTATCTGGACTGGCGATCTGCTATGTCAGTCCAATCCTTGACCCTGGGAGCCAGCCTTACCCTGTTCTGCTAGGAGAACCCCCAATCCCGGGCTGTTCACGCACAGCTTCTAGCATGTAAACCATTCCCAGCACGTGAGCGAGCACTTTTGGCCAACCGCTGCTTGGATTGTACAACTGAATAACAAGCCAATATCTCCAGTCCTAGAAACAATCCTAGGAACTTCCATCTTGCAGTGTCCAGTTATGCCCGCTGGATGCTGCAAGCTTATATGAGTTCATCTATTTAACAAAGAAATTGATATGTACCAGGCTTGTTATCCCAAGGGGAGTCTGTGACACGCTTCAAACCAAACACACTGCTGCAGGTAGAATAAAACAAATTTATTAAACTACAAAAGATAGCTTTTAAGTGATTATAAGTCAAAGCACAAGAAGTCAGATTTGGTCAAATGATATAAAAGCAAAATGCATTCTAAGTTGATCTTAACACTTACAGTAATCTTACAAACTAAGATGCTTCTCACCACAGGCTGGCTAGTTGCCCTTCAGCCAGGCTCTCTCCTTTGATCAGTGCTTCAGTCGCTTGGTGGTGGTGTCTGTAGATGGAGGTGGCAGAGAGAGAGAGTATGGCAAACGTCTCTCCCTTTTATCACGTTCTTTCTTCCCCCTTGGCTTTGCCCCCCTCCCCCTTCAGGGTCAGGTGAACATTACTGCATCGTAGTCCCAAACTGACCAAAGGAAAGGGGGGGGGGTGACTCACGCAAGAGTCCAACAGATCCTTTGTTGTTGCCTAAGCCAGTGTCCTTTATTCCTGTGAGGCTGGGCTGGGCTTGTCCCATACATGCCCTGATGAGGTGTGAACTGCCCCTCTGTTCCTGGAGAGTTTTGTTTGGGCTTGTTTTAAGCCATGAGGACACATTTTCAGCCTCATAACTATATACATGAAATTACAACCTATAACATTACTATAACAACAATGCATCATGAGCCTTCCAAAGACACCCGACATGACAAACTTTGCATTGGATACCACACAATCATATTATAAGGATGAACATGGGGGTGCAGGGTGTTCCCCCGAGATACAGTGTCACACCCTGAAATTTGAGGTGCAGATGATAATCCAGGATCACCTGCAGCGAGGCCTGCTTGGCACAGACCCACCGATCCAAAGCACAGCATGTGAATCTTCTCCACTTTGCCAGGTAAGTTGCTCTGGTAGAGGGCTTTCTGCTACCCAGCAAGACCTGTTGCAGCTGGGTCGAGCGTTCCCACTCTTCCGCATTCAGCCATGCAGTAGCCATGCTGTCAAGTGCAACACCTCTAGGTTTGGATGCAGGAAATTGTCGCGCTCCTGGGACAGCAGGGCTGGACAAAGAGGGAGTAGCAGTGGCCAAATCAGTGCTGGCAAGGCCACTTGGGAGCTATCAGGATAACCTTCGCCCTGTCCTGTTTGATCTTCACGAGGACTCTGTGGATCAGTGGCACTGGCGGGAAGGCATACATCAGGGCTCCCGACCACAGGAGCAGGAAAGTATCTGACATGGAACCCCTGTCCATCCCTGGAGCGAACAGAACACATAGCTTTTCCTGTTCTAGCAGGACACAAACAAGTCCACCTGGGGAGTTCCCCACTTTTGGAAGATCATACTAGCTGCCTCCAGATGGAGCGACCACTCGTGGTGAGACAAGAAGGTCCTGCTAAGGCAATCTGCTAGCGCATTTTTGGTCCTGGGCAGGTGCCCAGCTACCAGATGAATGGCATGCCGCACACAGAAGTCCCAAAGGCTGAAAGCTTCTTGGCAAAGAGCTGACGACCTAGCTCTGCCCTGCCTGTTGATGTAATACATTGCGGCAGTATTGTCCATAAGGACCTGCAACACCTTGCACCTCAGGGTGGGCAAGAAAGCCTGGCAGACCAGGCGAACCGCCCTTAGCTCCCTAACATTGATGTGAAGGGCCAGACTGTCCCACAGCCAGCGGCCTTGAGCGCTGAGCTTGCCCAGGTGGGCTCCCCAGTCGAGGTCAGAAGCATCTGAAACCAAGGTCGGGGATGGGGCCATGAAGGGAACACCCTCCAACACCAACCCAGGGTTGAACCACCACTTCAGAGACGACAGGATGTGATCCGGCACCCTGATTACCCAGTGTACGTTGTGTCTGTTGGGGGTGTAAACCAACACCAGCCATGCTTGAAGAGGCCAGAGGTAGAGCCAGGCATGACTGACCATGTATGTACAGGTGGCCATGTGGCCCAGCAACTGCAGGCAGGTGTGAGCCACGGTGAGCAGGTGGTTCTTCACATGGGAGATCAGGCATGCCTCTGGAAGGAAGGCTCTGGCTCGTGTGGAATTGAGAATCATCCCAATAAACTCCATGCATTGGACTGGCCTCAAGTTGGATTTTTTCTCGTTTATCAACAGGCTCAGGTTGCGGCAGGTGGAAAGCACCAGATCGAGGCTGCTCTGCACTTGTTCCTGAGACCTGCCCTTGACGAGCCAGATCGTTGAGATATGGGAAGACCTGGACCCCTCAACGTCTTAGGTAAGTGGCCACTGGCGCCATATATTTTGTGAAGACCCTTGGGGCTGCTGAGAGGCCAAAGGGGAGTGCCATAAATTGGAAATGGCATTTCCCCACTATGAAATGGAGGAAACATCTGTGACCTTGAATATGGAAATATGCATCCTTCAAGTCAAGGGCAACATACCAGTCTCCTGGATCCAGGGAGGGGATGATGGAGGTCAAGGAGACCATGAGAAACTTCAACTTCTTGAGAAAATTGCAGAGGCATCACACATCCAAAATGGGTCTGAAGCCCCTGTTTGCTTTCAGGATTAGAAAATAACGGGACTAGAATCCTTCCCTGTCATGTCCCGAGGGACGTCCTCCACTGCCCCTCTTGAACGAGGAGTTGCTCATGTGAAGGGTCCCTGAAGAGGGACAGGAAGGACGGGGAGTGGAAGGGAGAAGCAGCCAAAAACAGCAGGGTGTAACCTTCAGAAACTATCTCCAGCACCCAACCGTCTGAGGTGACTCGGGACCAGGTCGAACAGAAGGGACGAAGATGGTTGAGGAAATCAGGATGGATCCTGGGAGGTGACTGGCGTGTCGCTCTCGACCGCACCCTGAAAATGAGTGCTTCTGGCCCTCAAGGGTGTTTTGCTGGGCCGGGCTGCACAGGTGAGCGGGAAGAGGAAGGGCAATGGTGGCTGAAACTAAACATCTCTTTCCCTTCTTCTTGCAGACCCTGTACAAGGCTGCCAAGGCCTAGATGGCCGGAACTGCTTTCTTGCAGGCTGTGGTGTATGCATGCCCAACGAGTGAAGGGTGGCCCGAGGTCCTTCAACCCATGCAGCCTCACATCCTTCTGTTCTGAGAAAAGACCAACCTCATCAAATGGGAGGTCTTGTAGCAAGGTCTGCCTCATAACCACCGCCGACATTACCACTCTAGCCACGTCCCACACCATCTGGAGGGAGCACCCTCCTCCACCAGTTTGCCAAATTCCTGGGCCAAGCCTGACGGGAGGGACTCTGAACTTAAGGAGGGAGTCCCATAAATTAAAATTTTATCTCCCTAGGAGGGCCTAATGGTTTGCCACCCAGAATTGCAGGCTGGCAGTCGAATGAATTTTTCTTCTGAACAAGTCCAATCTTTTGGCCTCACTAATTTTTCTTTTGGGGGGCAGGGGGTAGTGGGGGGAGGGATCGAGCTGGTATGACCTTGTTTATCTTTTTCACTGGCCGCGGAGGCCACCAGCGAGTCCGGAGGATAGTGGGTATAAAGTTATTCAGATCCTTTGGCAGGGACAAAGTATTTCTTTTTGGCCCTTTTTGAGGTGGGAGGGATGGGTAAAAGGGTTTGCCGGAGGAGCTTGGCAATCTTGAGGACACCATCATGCACTGGTAGTGCGACACGGACTAGGGTAGAGGCTGACAGGACATCCAAAAAAAGATGTCCACCTGCTCAGCCATTTTCTCCACCTCCAAGCCCAAGTTCTCAGCCAGCCGACGAAGCAGGGCCTGGTGTTCTTTAAAATCATCCGGTGGGCTGGCCCTCGAGGGTCCCGCAACAGCCTCATCTGGGGACGAAGATGATGACTGCACCGCTGGGGGAGAGAGGCTTAGGGGTGGGTGCAGTTTCCTCTGCCTCGACCTCTGAATCGTGCCTCATGCACCAAGCCTGGTGCCATTGGTGCCAACAGCTGTTGCTCTGAGGCGGTTGCTGATTAGCGGTGTGAAGGGGGCAATGACATAACTGGCACTCCCCACGCGCTCCAGTAAACCACTGCCCTGGCCACTGGCCATGCTGCCTAGGGTGTCCACTAGCACTGGTGCAGTCTAGGCGAGGGGCTGAACTGAGATTCTGTGCCAGAGGAATCCCCTTCCGGTGACCACGGTGGGGCCGTCAACGCCTGAGTTTGTTTGCTGACTGTCTCCAGTGCCTGGAGCGAGGGGATCAGTGCCGGTATCGAGGGGACCGGTGCCAGTGGGACCAGAAACGCAATGGGGGGCACTCCCAAAAGGCAGGCGACTGGAACCTGCGCCGAGAGGACAACTGGTGGGAGGGCAAACAGTGCTGGTCGTACGGAGACCAGCGTCTTCCTCTAGGCGATCCATGCTGAGATGGTGGATACCACGATCACAGTACCGTGACCTAGGGCGAGCCCCAGAGAGTCTGGGCCGTGATTCCAGTGATCTGTGGCGCGGAGGTGGAGAGCATTGCTTCATCTTGGGGGATCGGCAGTGCTCTACTACCCCAAGGGGTCTTAGCAGCTGGCTTGCCCTCATGGAGAGCCTTTACCGGTTTCTGAGACACGTGATGCATCGGCGGCGCAGGCAGAAGCCTTTGCTCTCTCAGCCCCAGGGAAGCTTGTGAAGGCATCAATGCCATCCGGGGGTTTAGGTCCCACGCCGCTCCCAGGAGTTGGTGGTGGATCTTTCAAGGGGCTAAGGGAGGGACGAGTGTGGGGCTCCAGAGTGGCCGTGTGGCTCGAAGTGGGTCCCTTGCCCAATGACCCATATCCCTTCTTGCCTGATGCCAGGGAGCCATGCTTCCTAGCCTTCTTTTTGAGCACGGGTGATGGGCAATGGTGCTGGGCGGAGCCCAGTGCCCGGGAGCACACCGAGGCACTCAGTGAGTCCTGGTGGGATGGAAGTTTTTTGGTGAGGGCTCTTGGGGCAAGGAGGGTTAGGACTGCATGCATGCCTAGATGCGAAATAGGGCGGTGATGTGCTCTCTCACATCGCGGTAATCGGCCTCAGTGATCTCTTCAAAGGTCTCATGCAGAAGCTGGGCAATCAGCTTGCACAGGCTCCTTGGCACAGCTACGATGCTCCTCATCCCAGTAATGCTAACATGTCCACACCACTGTGCCGTGACGGGCAGGGGGACCATTGCTGCACACAGGCAAGCTGCATATGGGCCAGGGCGGAAGCCGCATTGTAGTAGAAAACCCTCCCTTGCTTCCCAGGTCACCCTCAGCAGCGAGATATCTTCCAGAACCAACTCATCCTGTGGAAAATGTGGGGACAGTGTTGAGTATAGGGGCCCCCTGCAGCTGTTGGCTCTCCCCAAGGCACAGAACCCCAGAGGACAGTACAGCTGTGAGACAATCAGTCCCCCTTGCCCCTGTGCTTACTCACCATTTTGGGGCTCCTGTGGGTTATGTGTGCTCGCTTTGGGACAGGCAATTTCTGAAGTCATGCAGCAGTCCCTTAATGAAAATCAAAAAGTGCAGGTGTGGCGGGAGAGTGAAAGGAGGGTCTGCCAGCAGAATGCGGATCGCTGGCACCAAAGCACGGAGCAACTGCTAAGCATCATGGAGCGCCAAGCGGACTCGATACAGGCGCTCGGAGCAATGCAGGTGGAGCACGTCCGCGCCCACTCCCCCCCTGCAGCCCTTGTCCCAAAACTCTTTCCCTTGTGCCTCCATGTCACTGCCAACCCACTTTCCCCAACATCCGGGTTCTTATTGCCACCAGCTGCCTTCAACATCTGTAGCTTCACCACCCAGCCCACCTGTAGCTTCACAAACCACCACCCGCTTCTCTACCATCAGGGCAGCTCTCAATCTTGTGTCCTTGCACCGCACGGTGGGGGCAAGCTCAGCACACAGTCCCATGAAAGTGGCTTTTCTCATCCAAAAGTTCTGCAGCCACCGTTCGTCATCCCAGACTTGCATGACGATGTGACCCCACCACTCAGTGCTTGTTTCCCGAGCCCAAAAGCGGCGTTCCACTGTGGTGAGCATGTCCGTGAATGCCACAGGCAATCTCGTGTTGTAAGCATTGTGTGAGTTGACATCATTGTCGGACTCCTCACTGTCACTTAGTAGCTTAAGGATTAACTCGACTGCAATTTGTGATGTGCTGGCGAGACCCATCAGCATATTCCTCAGCGGTTCGGGATCCATTTCCACATGCCAAAAGGGAAGAGAGCACACAGTACAAAAAACATTGAAAATGTGCCAAATGTGGACGGAAGCACAGGGATTGCTGGGATGCGAAGCGATGCATCACGGGGTATTGAGACAGGCCCCAGAATGTCCCGCATCCCCCCGCCCCCTTCCCATAAGCCACAGCACCAGAATAGGAAGAGGTGCTCTGGGGGATAGCTGCCCATAATGCACCGCTCCCAATGCCGCTGCAAGTGCTGCAAATGTGGCCACGCCAGTGCTCTTGCAGCTGACAGTGGGAACACACTGCAGTGCTTTCCCTGCTGCAGTCTCCAAGGGCTGGTTTAACTCACAGCGCTCTACTGTAGCCATGCCCTGAGAGGACATAGGGTCATCAGTGCCTGATATACCAGCGCATGAGCACGGCACTCAAGGAGGCACCACTTCCAACCCTACAGATACCACTAAGAAAAAATCTCCAATGACCATGCACATGCGCACACCTAGAATAGAATCGACATGAACAAGCATTCGAAGAAGAGCCGGGATTCCTTTAAGATGCTATTGCTGGACACTGCTCAGAGGTTCTATCATCTGTAGCACGCTAACAGGCGTCCAGTATGTTTGAACACATACACCAGCCCCCTTAAGCACTGGAAGGGAAGAGGAAACCTCTTTTCCTCCTTACCCAATTCCCAACACCCTCCTGAGGGAAGGGCTCTTCAATACCCTACTCCAAACCTCTGCCTGAGTCCTTTTGTACCCCACAAATTCTGAGTCCATTGTACCCCACAAATAGCTCTAAGACCTGGCTAGACTGTTCTCAAGCAGCAACGAGAAACTGACATGGTCTATGTTGGTTTCCCAGCTGCCCATCAGGCTCTATTAGCAGTGGGAAAGCTAATCAGTGCTTGGTCACTGTCACTCATTAATAAAAGTTGAAGATGGCATGGCACATTTAAAAAAAAGCACTAGATATTTAGTACCTGGAAGACTTTTCTCATCAGATTCTGATGATAAATCACATCTGTCATAACTACTGTAACACTGTCCATTTAGCAGAACAAGCAAACTTTGCGTACAAATCAACAACACTAGACGTCAGTGTATGGGTTTTATGAATGCACAGAATGCAGCCTCTACCAATCCTGCACTATGCAGCATGGTACTGAGTTCCTGGTGAGCTGAGGATACTCAGCACCTACAGGATCAGGCAATTAGCATACACTCTTCAGGAAATAGATGATGTGACTTACCTCATGTGGTCAAGTAAGGAATATGCTTTGATCAAAGAATGCACCATACTGGCCTACAGAATAGAAATGTAAGAGCACAGGTTACCAAGTTATGCAAGGGTTACCAAGCAGGCCTGTGCCATACATAGAAGAATGTCCCTAACCCAGAAGCTTGCAACGTAACCCCCACACAAACATAGAGCAGATATGTCAGAGATCCTAAACTGAAATGGTGCTGATATGTACCAAAGGTCCTTCATTATTAGTCTTTACCGATTTCCCCCCAAAATTCCTGGGTTTTGGGAAAAAAAACAACAATATTCGGGTTTTACTGATTTTCATCGAAATTTTGGCTTTTTCAGGACCCAGGAATTTTTCGCAGGGAAACCAGATGGGACTGTGTGGAAGGGTGAGCCAGGTTAGGAGGGGCTCTATACACCAGGGGCCAGTAGTCAGGGCTGCAGCCTTCTGCTCCCCTTCAGAACTCAGCCCTTCACCCTGGCCCCATCTGCTTCCTCCGCACAGTGGCAGAATGAGATGGGCGGGGAGCTAGGCCCTGGAAACTGAAAGGGCTGGACCGCTACAGGAAGTGGAAGGCTACTGCCACATGGTGAGACTCTGCTTCCCTCCACCCCGACTCTGCCCTTTGATTTCAGTTTCTACCTATTTTCTCCAGTTTTTTTAAAAAAAAAAAATTAATAAAAAATGAAAATCCAAATAAATTAAAAAATATAATGAAAACAAACCCAAGAGCCTTATATATACCACACAGGTGACATCCATGTGATACACTGCATTTATCATGCATCTTTGACCATCTCACTTGGACTCTGCCCACTGATCCATCTTCCAGGGACTATGTCAACCACTCCTGGGCTGTGAACAGCTTCAAAGAGCCTTTTCTTTATTTTCCTTTTCTTTAATTAAAAGGAATCACTCAAATATTTCTTTCCCCCCACCCTTATGTGGATTTCCTTCCCAGTGTGACTTGGATGGGTTTAGTGCTTGAAAACTATGGTTATAGGCAGCCGTGGAGAAACCTAAACAGCAATACAGATACAAGGCTTGAACATCCACTCACTCCTATTCACACATGAAATAGTTCTTCTGAAGAATGTGGCATTTGCAGAATACATGGGGGTGCAGAGTTTGGCATAAAGATTTTATCCAGGTTTATTTGAAAGCTGTCTGTCTCAAGCCAACACCCTAATTTTGGTACTACTCAAGCAAGGGGCAGTTTCTCAAGCCTGTTTCACTCTTTCAACTACCAGAAGTTTTGTATGCTCTTAAGCTTCCCTGGATCAGAGGACATTGAAAATGTCCTAGCATGTGGTGCCCTCCTCCCCACCAGGAGAGGCTGGCAATCCAAGAGACTAGAAGACAGCAGCTTGGTTAGAGACTGCCAGGTCTGCTGAGATTCCCCCCTCTGGAGTTAAGCATAGGGAAGAGGAGAAGATTTTTACATAAATGTTATCAAAGCAAAACAGATTTATGCCCCATTTTTCTAAACAAGGTTCCCTGCTCCTGATTTCTCCCTTAGCCAGGTTTTAAAGATCCTTACAAAGCCTTCTGGGGTACATTAGCTCCCATGTTGCTATTTCCTCACATAAATCTCTTTCACTTGGCAGCTCCCCTTTTCCCCTCAGCCAGCTGAGGCTCTGGAGCAGGGAGCATCTCTTGCTATGTGTCTGTGCGGGGCTGGGCACGAGGGGGCCCTGATCTCAGGCAGGGCCTCCAGATGTACAAACAACAACTATAACACAGATGCTCTGACTGGCATGGGAGGCACTTCACTTCACACTGTTTTTGTACCCACCTTACTGCTACTCCCAGGCCGCTGGATTACACCAACCCTATCTCAGCTGGGATGGGAAAGTCACAGCCTGCTCCCCAGGGCCAACTACCCTCCACCCAGAAACCCTACCCCACACAGGACGCCCCAAACTCCCCACCCCGTCCCCCCACCTTCCCACCCAGCCCATCACAGCTCCCCACCCCGCTCCCAACAGGGCCCCCAAGCTCCCCATCTGCACCCCACAGTGCCCCCAAGCTCTCCACGCCACACCCCCCAAACTCCCACAAAGCCCCCCCAAGCTCCGCACACCACACTCCAGTGCCCTGCCCTCCACAGGCCCCCCGCTCACCCACCCGTTTAGGCACTTTGCAGAGCGAGTCGCACAGCGCCAGGTACTCCGGGCTGCAGACATAGACCGGGGGCAGCGGCGAGGCCGCTTCCATCGGTTCCCGAGCCGGCTCCGCGCCCTCCGGCCTGTGCAGACCAACGGCACGCCGGGAACTGTAGTCCTATAGCGCGGCCTGCCCGTCCCAGGGCATGCTGGGAGCTGTAGTCCCATGAGACATACTCCAACTTGTCTTCTTTCTAAAAGTGCAGTGCCCAGAACTGAGGTCTCAACCCTGCCGAGCAGAGCGGGACAGTTCCCTCCCCTGTATCAGATACCCCACTCCTGTTAATACACCCCTAATAATATGAGCCTTTTTCACAACCAGGGGGAGAGATAGCTCAGTGGTTTGAGCTTTGGCCTGCTAAACCCAGGATTGTGAGCTCAATCCTTGAGGGGGCCATTTAGGGATCTGAGGAAAAAGCACCACCAACAACAACTACTTGGTCTTGCTAGTGAAAGCAGGGGACTGGATACAATGACCTTTTAAGATCCCTTCCAGCTCTATGAGATAGGTATATCTCCATACATTATTAACTGCATCACTTATATTCCATCAGTGACCCACTAGCACCCCAGATCCTTGCCCACAGTGCAAACCTGGCCAGTTATTCCCCATTTTGTGGTTGTGCATTTCAATTTTGCTTTCTAAATTTTGCACTTTGCACTTATTTTCATGAAATCTTGTAGATTTCAGACCAATTCCTCACTTGATCAAGATCCTTCTGAAATCTAATCCTGCCCTCCAGAGTGCTTGCAAACCCTCCCAGTGCTGTAGTGATTATAGATCACATTCTTTCAAGAGAAGCATTCACTTTAGTGCCTTGACTAAACACCAGGTCACATTATTTAGAACATAAGAATGGACATACTAGGCCAGATCAACGATCCATTTCTGAGAGTGGCTGGTGTCAGATGCTTTAGAAGAAATGAACAGAACAGGGCAATTTATCATAGAATCATAGAAGATTAGGGTTGAAAGAGACCTCAGGGGGTCATCTAGTCCAACCCCCTGCTCAAAGCAGGACCAATTCCCAACTAAATCATCCTAGCCAGGGCTTTGTCAAGTCAGGCCTTAAAAACCTCTAAGGATAGAGATTCCACCACCTCCCTAGGTAACCCATTCCAGTCCTTCACCACCCTCCTAGTGAAATAGTGTTTCTTAATATCCAACCTAGACCTCCCTCATTGCAACTTGAGACCATTGCTCCTTGTTCTGTCATCTGCCACCACTGAGAACAGCCGAGCTCCATCCTCTTTGGAACCCCCCTTCAGGTAGTTGAAGGCTGTTATCAAATCCCCCCTCACTCTTCTCTTCTGCAGACTAAACAAGCCCAGTTCCCTCAGCCTCTGCTCATAAGTCATGTGCCCCAGCCCCTTGATCATTTTTCTTGCCCTCCGCTGGACTCTCTCCAATGTGTCCACATCCTTTCTGTAGCGGGGTGGGGGACGGGACCTAAAACTGGATGCAATACTCCAGGTGTGGCCTCACCAGTGCCGAATAGAGGGGAATAATCACTTCCCTCGATCTGCTAGCAATGCTCCTACTAATGCAGCCCAATATGCCGTTAGCCTTCTTGGCAACAAGGGCACACTGCTGACTCATATCCAGCTTCTCATCCACTGTAATCCCCAGGTCCTTTTCTGCAGAACTGCTGCTTAGCTAGTTGGTCCCCGGTCTGTAACAATGCATGGTATTCTTTCTTCCTAAGTGCAGGACTCTGCACTTGTCCTTGTTGAACCTCATCAGGTTTCTTTTGGCCCAAGCCTCTAATTTCTCTACGTCCCTCTGGACCCTATCCCTACCCTCCAGCATATCTACAACTCCTCCCAGTTTAGTGTCATCTGCAAACTTGCTGAGAGTGCAATCCATGCCATCCTCCAGATCATTAATGAAGATATTGAACAAAACCGGCCCCAGGACCCACCCTTGGGGCACTCTGCTTGATATTGGCTGCCAACTAGACATGGAACCGTTGATCACTACCCGTTGAGCCCGACAATCTAGCCAGCTTTCTATCCACCTTATAGTCCAATCATCCAGCTCATACTTCTTTAACTTGCTGGCAAGAATACTGTGGGCGACCGTATCAAAAGCTTTGCTAAAGTCAAGGAATAACACATCCACTGCTTTCCCCTCATCCACAGACCCAGTTAACTCCTCATAGAAGGCAATTAGGTTAGTCAGGCATGACTTGCCCTTGGTGAATCCATGCTGGCTGTTCCTGATCACTTTCCTCTCCTCTAAGTGCTTCAGAATTGATTCCTTGAGGACCTGCTCCATGATTTTTCCAGGGACTGAGGTGAGGCTGACTGGCCCATAGTTCCCCGGATCCTCCTCCTCCCCTTTTTTAAAGATGGGAATTACATTAGCCTTTTTCCAGTCATCCGGGACCTCCCCCGATCGCCATGAGTTTTCAAAGATAATGGCCAATGGCTCTGCAATCACATCCGCCAAATCCTTTAGCACCCTCAGATGCAGGGCATCCAGCCCCATGGATTTGTGCTCATCCAGCTTTTCTAAATAGTCCCAAACCACTTCTTTCTCCACAGAGGGCTGGTCATCTTCTCCTCATGCTGTGCTGCCCAGTGCAGCAGTCTGGGAGCTGACCTTGTTCATGAAGACCGAGGCAAAAAAAGCATTGAGTACGTTAGCTTTTTCCACATCCTCTGTCACTAGGCTGCCTCCTTCATTCAGTAAGGGGCCCACACTTTCCTTGACTTTCTTCTTCTTGCTAACATACTTGAATAAACCCTTCTTCTTACTCTTAACATCTCTCGCTAGCTGCAACTCCCAGTGTGATTTGGCCACTGATATAGAGACATTATGATATTTTCTGTCTTAGTAACTCTCTCTTTCCTAATGGTTCCTAACATTGTTAGTGTTTTTTTGTTTTGTTTTGTTTTGTTTTTTACTGCTGCTGCACATCGAGTGGATGTTTTCCATAATGACTCCAAGACCTTTTTTCTTGAGTTGTAACAGCTAATTTAGACTCCATCATTTTCTATGTATAGTTGGGAAGATGTTTTCTAATGTATATTATTTTGCATTTATCAACATAGAATTTCAGCTGCCATTTTTTAATAGGCAGCAGGTTTAAAAAAAAAATGAAGTATTTTTTCATACAACACACTGTCAACCTGTGGATCTCTGTCAGAGGATGTTGTGAAGGCCAAGACTATAACAGGGTTCAAAAAAGAACTAGATAAATTCATGGAGGATAGGTCCATCAATTAGCCAGGATGATCAGGGATGGTGTCCCTAGCCTCTGTTTGCCAGAAGCTGGGAATGGGTGACAGGGGATGGATCACTTGATGATGACCTGTTCTGTTCATTCCCTCTAGGGCACGTGCTAGATGGACCTTTGATCTGACGTAGTATGGCCGTTCTTATGTTGCCCGGTCACCCAGTTTTGTGAGATCTGTAATTCTTTGTGGTCAGCTTTGGACTTAACTATCTTGAGTAATTTTGTATCATCTGAAAACTTGGCTACCTCATTGTTTACCCCCCTTTTCCAGCTCATTTATGAATATGTTGAACTGCAATAGTCCTAGTACAGATCCTCAAGGGACCCCATTATTTACCTGTCTCTACTGTGAAAACTTGACAATTTATTCCTACCCTTTGTTTCCTGTCTTTTAACCAGTTACTGAGCCATGACAGCTTCCTTTGCTTAAGAGCTTTAGGTAAAGGTCCTGAAAGTCCAAGGATGCTTAGATTTCCCAACATTTCTTCCGCAGTTCTATACTGATGAGTGAGTCCTGGCTAATGTTGCTGATGCTGGTAAATTGCCTATGATAGCCCATGTCAGCAGTGTGAACACCCCATTCTCTCATTTTCACTGCTCTAAGTGGTGTGACTTCATTCACTTCAACTGAGTTACAACACTGCAAGAGACAGAACTGGGTACAGCTGTAAGTTTGGGGGTGTTTGGTTCTGCTGGATGAAAGGTGGTTCATGCAGTTAAAGGTTCTGGTCCTAGTCTAATCAGGTCCTCAACTGGCGGGGACAAAGCTAGTGCAGCAACAGCTTCTTCATGTGCTGCTCACTCCTGTGTTGCTAACTCTCACCAATTCAGTAAGGTTCTCATGATATTTGGTCTTTTTCTTCAAATCCCAGCTCCCGGAGTCATCAGATTATGTGAAGATTCATAGATTTTTAAGGCCAGAACAGAACAGCATGATCATCTAGTCTGAGCCCCTGCTTACCACAGGCCAAAGAACCCCACTCAATAATTCCTGCATCAAGCCCATTACTTCTGGGTGGAAGTATAATTCATCCTTTACGAATGATAGCTCAGCTGGATTTAAGATAGCTGGTGATGGAGAATCCCTCATAGCCCTCTCTCAGTATTTTCTAATGGTTAAATTCCCCTTACTATTCAAAATATGCACCTTATTTGTAGTCTAGCTTCAGTTTCTCATTATACCTTTCTTTGCTAGATTGAAGAGCCCTCTACAGGCAGAAATCTCTTTACCCTGTTGGCACCTATCAGCTATGAACAAGTCAAGCCTTAGTTTTCAGTGGGATAAATTAACTAGAGTGAGAATGATCGCTTTCATTTAGAACAGGGGTGGTCAACCTGAGCCTGAGAAGGAGCCAGAATTTACCAATGTACATTGCCAAAGAGCCACAGTAAAATGTCATCAGCTCCCCCAATCCCAGCACCTCCCACCCACCAGCAGCCCCCGCCAATCAGCACCTCCCGCTCAGCTGTTTTGTGGCAAGCAGGAAGCTCGGGGCACAAGGGCACAGCAGGCTCAGGGGATGGAGCATGAAGGGGTAGAGTGGGGAGACAGGCCTGAGGCAGAGCCAGAGGTTGAGCAGCGAGCACCCCCCAGCATATTGGAAAGTTGGTACCTGTAGCTCCCAGCCCCGCAGGTGGTGCCTATACAAGGAGCTGCATATTAACTTCTGAAGAGTTGCACATGTCTCTGGAGTCACAGGTTGGCCACTCCTGATTTAGAATATGGAAAAGTACATTTCGAGCTCTCTTGCTCACACAAACAAGTTTGACAATGTTACTCAGTCTCCACAGAGAACCACCCCATTAAAAAAAAAAAACAATCCACATGTGATTAAAACCAAGCTTGTGAATTTTGGGGCCTGACTCACTTTTAGATCTGGCTTGGGCTAATGATATTATTACACAAATTATTGCTTGCTGTTGTCCTGGGCTCCACCCCGCCCAGAACCTGTGGTCTCTTAGGGACTGACTTTTTGTCAGAGTAGCAGACAGCACCTGGCATAATGGGGTCCTGATCCTTGAGAAGTTCTAGGCCCCACCGCAATACAAACATTAGTAACAGGAGCCCAGCTGATGAATTAGATATGCTGCTCTTACCCTAGCTAAGCTTGCCTGTGGCTACAAGGGCCATGGTTAAGATACACATAAATATAGAGAGCAGGAGGCTCTACTGAGCCTGTTGAGGCTGGGATGGAGTTGTACAGCACCTAGCACAAAGAAGCCCCCATCAGACTTGCACCCTAGGCACTACAGTAATACACATAAACCACCCCCCACCACTCAAAGCTGCAAACTCCCTTTGGTCCCAAGCTATTACCCTTGGCCAGAGCCTGTAGCTCTACCTCAGCAGTAGCCAACACCAACCCCACCCCCAACTCAGACTATGAGCAGCATGCTAGGATGCTCAGTCACCTCTCCGCCACACAGCTCATTCACAAACTACCCCCAGGGCTAGAAATGAAAACACAGGCAAGTTAGAAATAGAGGCATTTTATTCTAGTTTTTCAGGCTTCAGCAGGTTTTGCCTTTTTTTGTTTTATTAGGGGAAAAAAAGACTAATGTTTATATGCATCTCAGCCCTCATCCCCTGAAAACAAAGGCAAGATCTAGGAAATGGAGTTTGAAAATGTTACATGGCTAAGTGTGAGAGTGCAACTGTGTTACAATCAGTAAACCATCAAAGTGGAGTGCAGCAAGCAGCCCTTATGCTGGAACACTATTTACCTACTCAACTGGGTGTTACTTGGCCTCAGCTGGGTTTACAAAGCTTTAGCACTTCATGACATCTATGGAGGTGCAGCTCAGCTCCTGCTCTCTGGGCAGGAACTCTCCAAAAGCAAATTTTAAGAGAAATCCCACAATAAAAATGCAGCTAAACAGAAGCCCCACACCAGGACACCTGATTCCTGGACTCCAACTATGGTGGCCTTATTACCAGCGTGTGTTAGGTGCCAAGTACTTCAAACTCTGCCTTCAGCAGTGGCTGAGCAGCACTTTCCCCTTGCAAAGGGAGCACAAGCATCCTACATATGAACCATTTCAAATGGAGAGGCTCCCCCTTATACATTCACTGTAACCTTTTATAGTAGGTAAAAATCTCTGGTACTATAAGGAGCTGGTTTTTGACCATTACATTCTCTGATCACCCCCAGAGCAGCCTGCAAAGTGCATACACTGTCAACTACTCCCAAATTTGAAAGGAACTTGATGTGCATGAATGAGAACCAGCCCCATCTATGGCATTCAACATCATTCTCTGACAGACAATTAGAGAGCATCATTTAGTCTATGGCTTTTGCTTCCCTATTTAGGGTTATTTTATTACGTGAAGAGGGTGGGAGGGGAAGTGGTTTCTGGCCAGTGCAGATATCCTAGCCTCCCTTTCCATAGAGCTGTAGGGAACCCCTACAGCGCACACAGCACTAACACCCCTGGCCTCAGATGTTCTGATGCTATTAAAAGATCAGATGGGGGAGTTCATGTGTGGCTGGGGGACTATGGGAGGAAAGAAGTTAAGATGGAAAAAAAGAACTTTATCAGCTAGGAGATTTTTCTAGTGTTGTTTCTGTGCAAGGAGGACAATCCACCCAATGCCTCCAGGGGAGCATACACTTTGTTAAAGGCAAAGAAAACGAAGACATCAGCTACTGTACAGGAAAACCATTTCACTCTATTGGCCACAGTGCTGCCTTGGGAAGCCAGCAGAGAAATCCACAGACTGCAAGAGATGTTTGCTCATGCACTGACTTGCTTTATGTGGCACTGACCTACTTTGGGGAGGGTTTAGCCTGTTAGATTAGGAAAGATCAAGTGCAGATTCATACAATATTTGAAGCCCCCAAAGAGCTCTGCAGCAGATACCATCACTAAGTGGTGAAACTCAAGAACTGGAGCCAGCAGCCAGCTGTCCAAGAGGTGAACACACCCCACCCAGGTACTGGTGATGAAAGGGAGGACCAGTGCCACCATGGTCCACTGCTGCAGCAACTGGGAAGCAGTTAATTTACTGCTGGTTTCACCTGGGGAGATGAAAGGGGATGGGATGGGATGGGATGCAGATCCCACACCAACCAAGAGGTCTCAGCTGTAGCTAACTCTTAACAGCCCCACAGGGTTAGCTACTGCTGAGAGCATTAACAACCCTGCAAGGTTACACCTGCAGGGGATCACACTTGGGGAGAACCTAAGATGGGCTAAGAGCTCCTGTCAGGGTAGGCCCTTTCTCCTGGCAGATTCCAGACTGGGGAAGGTGAAGGCTGCTGAGAGCCAGGCAGAAGTTGCTGGGTTTGTATTTCAGTTGGTGTTAGGTTTTGCTGAGGGGCTCCTGTGTGAAGCCCAGAATCACTGCTCTGACAAATGAGAGCCTGAAGAAGAGCCTGTGGGGCAGAAGCCATTGTGTGCATTGCCATTATTCTATTAGATATGATTCGTTTGGGACACAGATACCCTGGAAGAGGTGGAACTATAGTGTAGCCTGGCCAGAGGGCCACGGCCCCACTGCACCAAACCACTGAAGGCCAGAGGGGGGGGGGGGGGGGAGGGTGCGGCAGAATTGCTGAAATGCCATGTCATGCCACAAGGGGGTGCTCCAGGACAGTGCATCTGCAATAGAACACAGAGCATGTTAGCACCTCAAATCAGCCTCTGAAATAGGGCCAGAGGACCCTGGCTCAGAATTTGGGAAGGCAAAGAAGAGTGGGGTGGCACATCTGCTGGCAGCGACCCAGTGACAGCTGCAGATGGCTGTGCTACAACAGCAGCAATGGCACATTCAGGTGCTCCTCCTCCAACTATGGACAACCAGCAGGCAGCACCATTTGCTACCCAACCAGCGGTGGCTCCAGGCACCAGTGCTCCAAGCGTGTGCCTGGGGCAGCAAGTCCTGGGGGGAGCCCTGCCGGTCTCTGTGAGGGCGGTAGTCAGGCCACCTTTGGCCATTTGCCTGCAAGAGGTCCCCCGTGGATTCGGAGGCAATTCGGGTACGCCGAAGCTGCGGGACTGGTGAACCTCCCGCAGGCAAGCCACCGAATCTGCAGGACCGGGGACCTCCCACAGGCACGCCACCGAAGGCAGCCTGCCTGCCGTGCTTGGGGCGGCAAAAAAACTAGAGCTGCCCCTGCACCCAACGGGCTAGGACTGACTCTAGCAGCATATCAGCTCTGGTTCTGGGGCCAGCCCTCCCCGGGGGGGAAAAATCTCTGCCACAAGTAGTGGCACAACGCTTGCAGGACCTCGTGTCCTGATGGCTGTGCCTTGACCAGCTCAGTGGAAAAGTCATGGACCATGTGGTCCTGCAGTAATTTCTACAGCTCTTGCCCTGAGGGGTCTGAAGTGGGGTAAGATGGTTCTCGCCTGCATCAGTAGGTGACATGAGAGCAGGCCAAAGCCTGGAGTTGCCAACCTGCCAGCACTGTCCTGGAGTTGCCAGGAATTAGAGATTATGTCATGTGATGAAACCTCCAGAAATACATCCAACCAAAATTGGCCACCCTACCAAAGCTTGTTTTGAAGCCAAGAGGGCTACGCCTGAACGATGGGCCAGACTGGGAGTGTCCCAGCAAGGGAGACAGGTGGATGAGGTGTCCCAATTGGGGAGTTGCCAGGAAACTGAGGACGTTTTCTCCAGGGCACTCCAGATCTACCAGCCTTCCGGTCAGTCCCTCAGTTGAACGGAGCTACTCTGGGGGCAGCCAAGGAAGTCAGTGCAGCAAGCCAGGATGCTTTAGGAGGGACTGTCCATTGATGGAGCACAGATACATAAATTATTTCACTGAAGTTTGTGGAGCAGGGTCCTCCCTGGATAAGGTTAAAAGGCTGTCAAACACAGGGCTATCTAAGGGGGAGGAGTAGCAGTAGATGTCCTGGTGGGTTCAGGGTGTGGTCAAATGCTGGGCTGAGGAAATGTGGACCAACACCTGCCAATGCACATTTTGTGTACAGGAAGAAAAGGGGAAGGGGGGTGTCCCACAACCGACTAGAGCTGGAGGTAAGGGGCCAGGGGTGGCATACGCAGGTTGGAGCAGCCAAGACTCTTCCTCAGCACGTGATCCTGGGGAGGGATTGGTGGGAATTTCCCAACCCTGGTACAAAAGATGATGATGTAAAGGAAGGGAACCTGGGAGGCAGTGACCATGAGATGGTTGAGTTCAGGATCCTGATACAAGGAAGAAAGGAGAGCAGTAGAACAGAGACCCTGGACTTCAGAAAAGCAGACTTCGACTCCCTCAGGGAACTGATGGGCAAGGTCCCCTGGGAGAATAACATGACGGGGAAAGGAGTCGAGGAAAGCTGGCTGTATTTTAAAGAAACCTTATTGAGGTTGCAGGAACAAACCATCCCGAGGTGTGGGAAGAAAAGTAAATATGGCAGGCGACCAGCCTGGCTCAACAGTGAAATCCTTGCTCGTCTTAAACACAAAAAAACAGCTTATAAGAAGTGGAAGATTGGACAAATAACCAGGGAGGAGTATAAAAGTATTGCTCAGGCATGCAGGAGTGAAATTAGGAAGGCTAGCCGGAGATGTTAGGAGTAACAACAAGGGTTTCCTTCAGGTATGTTAGCAACAAGAAGAAAGTCAAGGAAAGTGTGGGCCCCTTGCTGAATGAGGGAGGGAACCTAGTGACAGAGGATGTGGAGAAAGCTAGTGTACTCAATGCTTTTTTTTGCCTCTGTCTTCACAGACAAGGTCAGCTCCCAGACAGCTGCACTCTGCAGCACGGTATGGGGAGGAGGTGACCAGCTCTCTTTGGAGAAAGTAGTAGTTCGGGACTATTTAGAAAAGCTGGACGAGCACAAGTCAATGGGGCTGGATGCGCTGCATCCGAGGGTGCTAAAGGAGTTGGCCGATGAGATTGCAGAGCCGTTGGCCATTATCTTTGAAAAATCATGGCGATCGGGGGAGGTCCCAGATGACTGGAAAAAGGCTAATGTAGTGCCCATCTTTAAAAAAGGGAAGAAGGAAGATCCAGGGAACTACAGGCCAGTCAGTCTCACCTCAGTCCCTGGAAAAGTCATGGAACAGGTCCTCAAGGAATCAATTCTGAACCACTTAAAGGAGGGGAAAGTGATCAGGAACAGTCAGCATGGATTCACCAAAGATAAGTCATGCCTGACTAATCTAATTGCCTTCTATGATGAGATAACCGGCTCTGTGGATGAGGGGAAAGCAGTGGATGTGCTATTTCTGGACTTTAGCAAAGCTTTTGATACAGTCTCCCACAGTATTCTTGCCAGCAAGTTAAAGAAGTATGGGCTGGATGAATGGACGGTAAGGTGGATAGAAAACTGGCTAGATGGTCGGGCTCAACGGGTAGTGATCAATGGTTCCATGTCTAGTTGGCAGCCGGTTTCAAGTGGTGTGTCCCTAGGGTGGGTCCTGGGGCTGGTTTTATTCAATATCTTCATTAACGATCTAGAGGATGGTGTGGACTGCACCCTTAGCAAGTTTGCAGATGACACTAAACTGGGAGGAGTGGTTGATACGCTGGAGGGTAGGGATAGGATACAGAGGGACCTAGACAAATTAGAGGATTGGGCCAAAAGAAATATGAGGTTCAACAAGCACAAGTGCAGAGTCCTGCACTTAGGAGGGAAGAATCCCATGCACTGCTACAGACTAGGGACCGAATGGCTGGGCAGCAGTTCTGCAGAAAAGGACCTAGGGGTTATGGTGGATGAAAAGCTGAATATGAGTCAACAGTGTGCCCTTGTTGCCAAGAAGGCTAATGGCATTTTGGGTTGTATAAGTAGGGGCATTTCCAGCAGATCGAGGGACGTGATCATTCCCCTCTACTTAGCACTGGTGAGGCCTCATTTGGAGTACTGTGTCCAGTTTTGGGCCCCACACTACAAGAAGGATGTGGATAAATTGGAGAGAGTCCAGCGGAGGGCAACAAAAATGATTAGGGGGTTGGAGCACATGACTTATGAGAAGAGGCTGAGGGAACTGGGATTGTTTAGCCTGCAGAAGAGAAGAATGAGGGGGGATTTGATAGCTGCTTTCAACTACCTGAAAGGGGGTTCCAAAGAGGATGGATCTAGACTGTTCTCAGTGGTAGAAGATGACAGAACAAGGAGTTATGGTCTCAAGTTGCAGAGGGGGAGGTTTAGGTTGGATATTAGGAAAAACGTTTTCACTAGTAGGGTGGTAAAGAACTGGAATGGGTTACCTAGGGAGGTGGTGGAATCTCCTTCCTTAGAGGTTTTTAAGGTCAGGCTTGACAAAGCCCTGGCTGGGATGATTTAGTTGGGTTTGGTCCTGCTTTGAGCAGGGGGTTGGACTAGATGACCTCCTGAGGTCCCTTCCAACCCTGAGATTCTATGAAGGGAAGGGCTAGGTTGAACGAAGAGCTGCAGCCCAGGACTGCTGAGGCTGGGGAGGACTCAAAGGTGTTAGAAACCCAGCTGGAGACTGCTGAAGGAGGCCAGCCGGCAGCCATGAGTCACCTGCAGATTCTGCCTGGCCAGCTGAAAGCTTGTAAGTGAGAGCAGGTGGAAACAGTTACTGACCGACAAGAAGTGATGGCCCAAGCAGCCAGACAAAGAACCAGCCTTGGCAATGGCAGAGGAAGAACACTGGAAGCAGCAGCAGGTATAGAAGCAGGTTTCCCTCTGGGTTGAGATAAGCACAGGGGAGCGGAGCCCACATGAGAGGCTGAATAGCCCGCAGCAGGGACTCGCACACTGCCTTAAATAAAACAGGGGAAGTGTGGGTGACTACCAACTCTCCAGCTTGCCGGGAGCTAGGTGAAAAGACTGAGGCCGTTACTGCAGAGGCACTGAATGGGACAGGGTTCAAGCATATAGTTGCAATGGCAGAGAACGTGCAAAAGAAGCTGCTGGAATCAAAGCAGGTGCTGTGAAAGGGAGAACTGCTCTGGGTGTTGAAGTCCTTGGAGGGTAGGGACTGTCTGCTCCTGACTATGAACGAGTGTAAGGAGGAGCTGGACCGCCTGTGTGCCCAGGTCCTGCACCTCAGAGGTGCAAACCATCTGTACCATGCTGGACACAGCCTTGAGGGGGTGCATAAACCACACCCCACTATGAAGGGGCCCCACTTTGTTATACCTGCAGGGGGGCCAGGCTGGATGTCAGTGCCGTGGAGGGAGGGAAAACCAGGAGAGGTTGTCTGGAGGCCCTCTCTGCAGGAGCTGAGCAGGATGAGTATGGTGGGAAAGGGCCAGGAGTGGAATTCATGCTTGTGGTGGGCCTTCGAAAGGGGGTAGAACTCCAGGGAGGCAACCCTGGGGGGTGAGGGTCACTGTTGTGTAGGTTCTCCCCGGTGCTCCGCTCTTCTAAGCTGGCTACAAACTCAAGCTGGGGCTGGGCACAAGTTGCTGGGTTTGTATTTTGCTGAGGGGTTCTGGGGGGAAGCTCAGAGTCACTGCTCTGGCAAACGAGTGAGACTGGAGAGAAGGCTGGGGTGAAGACTTGTTCATTGCCGGTATTCTGTCAGACAGGATTTATTGGTGACACCGATACCCCGGAAGAGGAGGAGCAACAGAGCAGCCTGGCCGGAGGGCCACGTCCCCACTGAAGTCCTGATGAGGAGAGAGAGGCGGAGTCACCAAAACACTACGCCAGGCCACAAGGGGCACTCCAGGAGGGTGAGTCGACAACAGGCCTGATTGGCAGGAATACAGCACATCAAAGCCTGTCTGAACATGGTGTGAGATGGGGCTGGAGAGCCAGCCAAAAGTGCCGAGAGTCAGCGTTCTCTTTCACGGCTCCCAGCAGATGGGGAGAGTGGTTCAGGGTCTCGATACACCCTCCTTCCAAAGTGACTGTCTGGTTTCTAAAAGCTTCACATCTCTGGGGGGCAGAGGAGCCAGGGGGTCCAGACACAGGTGCCAACTTTTTTTCTTTGCCAGTGGGTGCTTGCACCCCCGACCTGAATCCACCCCTGCTCCCAAGTCCCCGCCCAAACTCCACCCCTCCGTGCCCCTATTGGAGCCCTCTCCAAATCCCCTCCTTCCCAGGCTTGCCGTGCAAAACAGCTGTTTCATGGCGCAAGTGCTGGGAGAGAGGGGGGAGAAGCAGGACGCGGCAGCGTGCTCAGGGGAGGAGGCGGAGGCGAGCTGGGGCGGGATGGGGAGCTGCTGGTGGGTGCAGAGCATCGACCAATTTTTCCCTGTGGGTGCTCCAGCCCCAGAGCACCCATGGAGTCGGAGCCTATGGGTCCAGACTGCACTGTGGGAAGAAGCCCATGGGACTAACGGGCAGGGCACAGGGATTAGGTTTGTGTTGCTCAGCGAGTTAATGCCAGCAGGGTCTGCTCTGGGCCCAAGCTCCTACGACAACAGGGTAGGCTACTGTTCACTTTATAAAACCCTCCTTCAAAATTCAACATACATTTGGGGCTAGAGCAGCAAGAGCCTGTTCCCTCCATTGTGTGTTGGGTTTTGAAACCGGTGAGGTGAGACCAGCCTGAGCACCATAGCGTGCATCTGCAGAGCCGTCCCCCATTCACCACCTCACTGAGTGAAACCCACCCCAAGCTCGGACTTGTAACACACATACAGACACCCCAGAGCCAAGCAGGGATCAAACCCTGGGACCCTCAGCACAGGCCTCTCACATGTGAACCAGGTCCTGGGTTCAGTGCCAGGGAAGAGCTGGGATGTCTGTATGCAAACACAGCCATGGTTTAATCACACAAACATGCTCTCCTGAAACATCACTTGGCATCAGCAGAGACACACTCCCTGTGCTGAGAACAGCTATTGCAGCAGAGTTTTTTCCCCCCAGGGTGAAGCTAGGAAATGGTAGGTTCCACCGCTGAATTCAACAAGTTGTCATGGCATGGAGACAGTCTACCAGCAAGCTAGCTTAACGCCTGCCTTTGACTCCTAAAAGGTAACCCAAAGCAGTTTGTAAACTCCAGCTGCAAGCCCAAATGGGTCTATTGCATGGTGCAGCCACTGCTGGGGAGGAACTCCTCCACATATGTTGCCACTGCTCTGGAGAGGTAGGTCATGGTGCCAAACCTGCCACTAGGGGCGCTGTCGTATAGCAGGGTACAGATGCCTGTGGCAGGATCTTTCTCCAGCATACTGTCATCTGCGCCAAGTGCTTTCTGTGTGGGTGAGGAGTGGGGAAAAGAAGAGAAGGGAGTTATCAGCCACCTGTGCACCCCCAAGTGCCACATCACTTCCACCCCACACTCTCAGCCTGAGCCAATCCTGCCTACACTCCAGCAGCAGGCACCCCCAGCATCCCCATTTCCACTGTCCAAACCCTGCCACCACGGCCTCCTCTCCACCCTCATCACCTTCGCTAGAAATATGCCCTGGAGGTGACACGTAAAATTGCTTTTAACCATCAGGGCTTGGGTCTCAAGTGGACAATCAGTAGAAGCCTGTGACTGCACTGCTGCTGCAAGTTCTCTGTGCCAGGACCCACACGTGCTAAGGAATGTACGACATGCACGCTTGCCACCACAGCCCTGCACAGACCAAGGCCTGGTTCATCTCACTCATTCCCTCCGGCAGAGGGCAGGTTCTGTACCTGTTCTTGACAGAATAAGTCATTTGCTATGTGCACAATCTTTTCCACTGCAATGATGCCCCCAATGCTGTGTATTTCCACATCTGCCAGCATGGTCAGGACAAGGATGGCTTCTACCAGGAGCTGCCTGTATTCTGGCTGTGGGACACGGTTCAAGACTGACTCCACATGGACTGAAAACTTGATCTCCCCAGGAGTCATCTGTGAGAACCAAAAGCCTATTAATACACATGCAGGTGTCTCCCAGGTTCCAGTGAACCCCACAACCCTCACAGCGCACGCCCAGCCCAGCACCTGCAATCTAGCGCTTTGTAGCATTTCATAGCAGGCAGCAAATCGCTCAGTATCCTTAGCCCCGTTGTGTAAGTGGATGAACAGAAGCACAGAGAGGGAAAGTGCCTTGCCCAGGGTTCCCCAGCAAGTCAGTGGGATGGAACCTAGGAGCCTGGATTCTGAGTACCTCCCTCTATAAGGGACGTGCCGGTGCAGGGGTGACATACTGACAGAGCAACTGGCTGACTGAGGCTGGTGGGACCCCTGAGTTCAGGAGCACTGAAGATCGTGCTTCACAGAGTACTCCTGGGGGAATTCGATGCTACTGCGTGCATGCCATGATAATGAGCCATGCATATTTTTAATTTTTTGCACAGAAGAAAAGCTTCTGCTGAAATGTTGCTGCAGTTCTGCCTTTTGCCCACCAGAGGACACTGTGGCAATAGAACAAAGCAGCAGCTCCCAACCAGCGAGGAAAAGAGAGAGCCTTCAGTACCTGTCAGGCCAGGTCAGGAGACAGGGGCTATGGGGAGACAGACACCGTGGGGGAGGGGCAGACGGGCTCTTAAGGGTGGTGGACAGACTGAGGTAGGGCTGAATGGGAGTGGAGGCACAGGGCTACAGGGGGGAGGAGGGTGCAGGGCCACATGGTGATGAGAGAGAGAGGGTGCAGAGCTACATAGGGACAGGGAGTGGCTGAGTGGGGTCACAAAGACAAATGGTGACAGGTGGAGGGGGCACAGAGACACATGGGCACATAGGGACAGGCAATGGCTGGGTGGGGGCATAGAGACACATGGGGACAGGAGAGGGGTGCAGGGCCACATGGGGCCAGGGGAGGGCATAAAGACACATGGGGATGGGGGAGGGTGTGCAGGGCCATATGAGGATGGAGGGGGAGTAGGTGTCTGATTGGGGGTGGAGGGACACTTAGACAAAGGGTGCAAGGATAGATAGGGGTACAGGAACACATGGGGATGGGGCAGATGTGCCTGACTGAATGGGAGCGGCTAGGGGTCAGCCAGGGTCTGCATGGGGGGGAAGCTCCCTAACAATCCCTCCCCGCCCCCCATACTTTTGTTCCATACTTTTCCCACCCATACCCTAGTTCACACCCAGGCTCCTTCCCAGCAATTTACTTCCCTCTCCCGGACCCCCACAGGCCTTTGCACTGCTTCTGAGGGGTGTGGGAAATACGGTTCTGTATTGTAATTTAAATGCATTATTACTCAGAATTCTGTATTAAGATTCCTTACTAGCCATATATTTGTCAAAATATTCAGGAATTTTTTTTTCTTATCTATATTGTTAGACATACTTGCTCACAGGTATTTCAAAATAAATGACCAAAAATAATGGAAACTGGTGTGATTATATTGTGTTATTTTGACAAATAAAATATGCAGAATTGTGCAGAATTTTAAAATATTGTGCACAGAATTTTTAATTTTTTGGCCCAGAATTCCCCCAGAAGTAACAGAGCAGCCAGCCGCAATGTGGGAGAAGCAGCCACCATCACAAACTGGTCTAGCTCATGACATGGCAAAGCCACTCAACGCTGTGCTCCGTGCCTGAGAGCAGGCGCTTGACCAGTCCAGAGGCTCAGAACTGTTGGGAGTTGCTGGGCCTTCTCTCACCCACGTGGGGAAACCAGCGGTCAAGACCCTGCTGCTCCACAGTCAAGAGGGGGAGGAAGCAGCGAGATACTGTTCCCCCTCCTGATTGGTGAGAGTCAGACAAGTGGGTGGGGGATCGTTTAGAGCCCCAGTGAGGGGATGGCAGGGGAAAAGGGAGAAGGGCTGATATTCTGGGAGAGCCAGGCCCTGTTTAGTCCTCCCTGGAGATGAAAGGAGATGGGCAGGGAGGGAGAAGAAGAGGTGCATTATGCAAATACTTGCAGGGTGGGGAGGTAGCAACACCTACATTAGAGGTACCTGACGCTTCTCATTCTAACCCTTCTCAATTGCTTTGCAAACTGACAAAATTCTCCAGAATGCCCTTTCCACGTGCGTTCTCTGCCTGAGCCGGATTTATTTTGGGGGTTGGGAGGAAGAGGACGACAATGGAGTTAGAACAAAGACAGTCTGGCTGTTTGAGAATAAGGCTGGGGAAAGGTCAGCTGTGTTAGCAGTAAAATAATAATTCTAATGCTTGTGGTATGGGCAGCCTTAATTCTGGCACATCCTAACCTGAGTGCCTGAATTTGCAACCTTAACACTTTTGACATTATTTCTCACACACACTTTCCCATGGATCTACCCTCATAAGATCAGTTTATACCCCCGTCCCCAAAGCTCTTACCTCTTTGGTTGTTGAGGCTGGAAGGACAAAGCCCTCCACAGAGAGGCCATGGCACTGCAGAATAAGACCAAGGATTAGAGGTTGCAGCCCAGACAGGGCCCTGTTCACTATCCTGGATCCACCCCCCAGTGGAGTGTTTAAAACCCAGCAAACCAATAACTGCATTTTCCATTCACCACGCAGAGCACGCGGCCTTGAGAAATGCAGTTAACACCCAGATGTGGTGGACACATGGTAAAGTTCAGGATTTTTCTACATGGTAAGGGGACTTGAAACAACAATTGCAGTTGTAACTCACCCTCTAGCTATTTCAACAGAAGTCTGGGCAGGGGCACACACTGCAGTACAAGTGCCTTCATATCAGTTTGGTTAAACTGGATAAGTTCTCTCAAGAGACAGGCTTTTTACTGAAGGATAAAGCCCTTTTACTGAAAGCGAATGTCCAGACCCAGACGTCCAGCATGATGACGAAGGGGTGGATTGCAACAGTCTCTTTGCTTCCATTTACCACATAGACAAGCCCCAAAGTTTAGTGCCATATGTCTCACATCCGTGCCCTGCTGTATGACCGCACTTCTAGTTGGCAGGTTTGGTACCATGACCTACCACTCCAGACTGGCAGCTATGTCTGTGCAGGAATTCCTCCCCAGCACCGCCTGCACCAGGCAGTAAACCCATCTGGGCTTCTAGCTGCAGTTTACAAACAGCATAGGGGCAAATCTGGGCTGTCCTGGCTAATGCAGGGGGTCACGTGCCCCTGCAGCCCCTGAACAAGAGAGTCACAAACTGCCTCCCTCTGCCAACACAGGGATGAAATGGACCCTTTACATCTATGCAGCCCTGGAAACAGGATTTAGCTGCAAAGCCAGCCAACAGGGCAGGGCTCCCAGCTGTAATAAAAAGCACCTTACTTTATGGGGCCCAAACCTGGGCTTTTGTCATAGCGTTCCCAAGCAAACCCTGGGAACCGGTACGGCTGGCAGCTATTGGAATAGGCCCTCAAAGGCAGGGATAGGGTAGTTGCTCAGCTGGCTAGAACGCACAACGATGAGGTGTGCGTGCTGCTGATGGATCATCCCCATGACGTGAAAACACTGGCCCGGGGGATCCAGGTGCATGGATATGTGCTCACACATACATGCATGCACACATGGAAGAGACAGCTGAACAACGGCAACATGAGACCAGCTTACCTTCTGCAGGATTTGCCAGACCTTCTGGTAGAAGCCCACCGGGACCCTGTTGAGTGCTCCGTCCAGCCGCCTTCTCCGCTGCCACTGGCCATGGCGGCCATCTCTGGAGACCTGATCTTCCAACATGCTAGCGAAGGATCCGCCAGCAGGCAAGATGGAGCGTCCAGAACTCTGAGAACAAAACAGAGTTACAGTAAAGGCAACAGGACCAGGATGAAGCACTAGAGAGCGCACTCCCCTAGCTTGTGGAGCTCTAACTGCAGAGAAGCACTTGGCCTCTGTTCCCCCTGGGCTGTGATCTCAGCAGCTCTCAAGCTACACAAGAAGGATCAGGCCGGGCTAGTACTTGAAGGGGAGACCAAGGAACACAATTCAGAAGCGGACACTCTCCCAACCAGCATTAACCAATGTCCTAATATGGGCTAGGATACACAGAATGCTGTCTGATGAGACAAAGCCACTTGTGGCCACTAGAGATTCCCTGGCAATCTCTGCCCAAGTCAGGACATTAGTCCAGTGCCCTGGGGGACAATCCAGAGAGGGTTATTACATTCCACCTTTCTAGAGCCACAGAGTTGCATCTGGAGATGGAATTCTCCATTTCCACAGCTGGCCTTGCAGTTTGCAGGGTATCAAGCACCACCTTGCCTTTTGGTTCCACCATCAAGCCTGGGCTGGGGAGACTGAGCAGACAGCACTATTTCCTCCTGGCCTGTTTCCTCAGGAGAGCTACATTAGGCCCAAGTGTCAGAGCCTGCCTTGAAAGAGTCTTCCCAAGTGTCTGTGTCCCTAGCTTGTGCTTAATGCGTCCTGTCCTAAATGGTTGTGTAGCTTTCCTAGCCACTGCTAACGGGCTACTGTATTCCACTCCACAGGTGGCTGCATTCCACCCCAGGGTGAAGAGAGCCCTGCCTCTAGCTAGCAAAATGCTCTGGGACCTGCGAGGACAAACACACTGCATGTGTAAACATAAGATGCACATTACCAGAGGAGATCCTGAATCCATCTCCAGAGAGTGGAAGCCACAGGACTAGAGAGGAGAGAGAGACAGTCAAAGCCTGATGGGATGGAGCAGGCAGCAGAAGCATTAGCAGAAGCCTGGGCAAAGCTTGGTGTCATTCATTCAGTGTCTATCCCAGGTGATTGAGGCTAGCCAGAGACTTTAGAGCCAGTTTAGGAAGTTGCACCACAGAGTTTCACATTAAACCAAAGCTGGAAGAGGGCATACCAGGGCAGGATTAAAGAGCCAGGTTGGTGCCTGGAG
The DNA here is from genome assembly GCF_016161935.1 of Mauremys reevesii. Lineage (NCBI taxonomy): Eukaryota > Metazoa > Chordata > Testudines > Geoemydidae > Mauremys > Mauremys reevesii. The sequence continues at coordinate 58,873,264 of NC_052631.1, read as the reverse complement.
ATGCTAGTTAAACAGTTTAGTGTTTACAAGGTGACACACTGCACAGTGTGAGATCCAAGCAGCTGGGCTCCCCTTCCAGAATTACTGTGCCAGACTGTGGCTTTAGGACACAGTAGCTACAGGCTGGGCACTGTCAGCCCCTCAGTCTGGTTAGAATCCAGCAGGGAGGGGGTGGCCCTGGAGGTTTAGATCTACTCAGGCACAGAAGCTTACAGTACCCCAACTAGAGGCCATTTAAGGTGTGGCCTGGAGAGAGCCAGTGAGCTCATCACATCAGCACTGCAGTAGTAGCTAGCTAGTTCCAGACTGTCAGCCTGGGAGTGCGCAGGAGGCGGCAGTAGATTCAGAGGGAGCCATGTTCCCTACTGCTCTATCAGGCAGCTGGGAAGGGAGAGCAGAAGTTGACTTAGCTGGTGGGGTTATTTGACCATTTTTGGCACTAGACAGGAGTCCTGCAGTGTGATTAGGGGCAGCAATACAGCTGTGTATTCCACAGTGCAAGGCAGAATCTGGCTGGTGGGCACAGCGTAGTTAGCTACAGGACATGCTGTCTGCTTAGCTTCACCGCAGGCTCCTGACCCAGTGTGTTCTAGTAGGTCAAACATCCGTGGTTATGTGGACAGGCCCAGTCTGTCCTACAGCATGGAACGAAGCACCATCATTTGGGTTCTGTTCTGTGTCTCCCCACCCCTTCTCCCACTGTGGGCCAGGCCTACATTGCTAAGACAGCTGGGTAAGACTAGTGGGCTTCTCTGGCACAAAGCTTTTCCCCTGGAAGGTCCTGGGAAGAGCTTTGAGAAGAAAAGAGGGTCAGAGGCCTGCTGAGTGTTCCTCAGTGTTGAGCCTCCAGAATTGCATACTATGGTACATCCAATGTTCCTATTCCTCTCCCAGCCCCACCAGAACTTGAGCACACTGACCTCTGGCCAGAGAACCACAGGAGTTCCCAGACTGGGTTCCAGAATGGCAATGCTATTAGTCTGGGTTAGAGAGACCCAACACTGGATCCCATCTGTTCTTTACAGCTTCCCAGGCAACAAGTCACCGCCAGTCGAGAGCTCAGGGAACACAAGACACTCTTACTCACAGCACTGAACTGTTGTTTGCTGGTTAGACCTTTCAAGTGACCGAATTGTAGCTCACGGTACCTCCAGGCAGAGAGCTGAGCCCCAAACCCTAAGCTGTCAGAGGGGAAGCCAGCTTGCTTGCTACGGCTTGAAACAAGCCCGTTAGCTCATGCATGCTCAGAAGCTTTCTGGGTGCGCAAGGTTGCTGAGTAAGATAAGGCTTAAAGGGAACACTGGTGGTTTCACCTTACTCTCCCTCAGAGACTGCCTACGTTTATCCAGTTGCTGAAAGATAAAAAGGAGATCACGATACAGATATGATTGGGGCAGCAATACAGCTGTGCTGCATTCCACAGCCCAAGGAAGAGTCTGGCTTGTGACCACAGTGCAGTTACATCTAGGACCACATAATTTACATCTCCATTCCCTTTCACCCCCTTCACTCCGAGGCCTGCATTTTTGTCTAAGGTACTTCTATGGCCCTACTCAGAACGTCTCCATTGCTAACCACAGGGTAGGGCTATATCCCCATTGTACACGTGGGGAACTGAGCAATTTGCTCTGGCAGAGCAGGGAATGGAATCTGGGTGTCCTATGGCTCAGTGCCCTAACCACTGGGCCATCCTTCCTCTTACGAGCCCAGCTTCACTGCCAGTCCTCATGGCTTTTCCACTTACACTCAGAACAGATTGTTGCATCAGAACAATCTGCATGTTTACTTGTTTGATTTCTCTTAATCTAAGGCAGGGGTTCTCAAACTGGGGGTCAGGACCCCTCAGGGGGTCATGAGGTTATTACATGGGGGTCGCAAGCTGTCAGCCTCCACCCCAAACCCTGCTTTGCCTCCAGCATTTATAATGGTGTTAAATATATACAAAAGTGTTTTTAATGTATAAGGGGGGAAGAAGGAGTGTCGCACTAAGAGGCTTGCTAGGTGAAAGGGGTCACCAGTACAAAAGTCTGAGAACCCCTGATCTAAGGGTCTATCTACATGTGAAAGGCCATCCAGGGGTTTGCATTGACAAGCTTATTTCTGTTTAATTTAAGTCTGTTCCCAGCCAGCTTAAGCTAAACTGAAATCCACAAGTGGGTGTGTGGATGTGCACACCAGTGCACTTAACATTGGTCCAGATTCACACCTCGGGCTAATCTGGCTTTCCACACAAACAAGTCCTACAGAGTCACCAGGGGAGCACATGTTGGGTGCCATCCCTCACCCTTTGTGGCAACCAGCTCACAGCAGACTGCCAGGCTACTGAGTTCAGAGTACACAGAAGACAGACACACCACAGGTTTCACAGTGAAATATACCCTGGGACACAGGATTCCTAGTTTTCTTTATACCTTAGATGCAATGCTGGAGCCAAGGACCCAGGGAGAGGCAGGGTTAAAGAGTAGCCCCGGAAATGTCTGTTCAGTGACTGTTACTGCCATCTCAAGGGTCTCCTAAGCCTGGCTCAGCAGCCCACTAGCAAGTATGCATGGGGAAGGTACAGGAGCGGGCCCGCAGAGTCAGGTGGATGAGAAGAAACCTTGGGTAGTTCTCATCCCGTCCAGCAGAGGGCAGTGGGGTGCACACATGCCTTGCTACTTTACAGCTTCTCCACCTATGGAAGAGGTGGACAAACTATGGCCTACAGGATCCTCCTGCCCAGCCCCTGAGCTCCTGCCCCAGGAGGCAAGCCCCCGGCCCCTCCCCTGCTGTTCCCCCTCCCCCACAGCCTCAGCTCACCCTGCCGCTGGCGCAGTGCTCTGGGTGGTGGGGCTGCAAGTTCCTGGGGCAGCGCAGCTGCAAAGCCAGGGCCTGACCCGGTGCTCTGTGCTGTGTAGTGGTGTGGCTGTCTCCAGCCGGGCGGCATGGCTGCCTGTCCTGGTGCTCTGGGCAACACAGCTGTAGTGCTGCCAGTCACCGGTGCTACAGGCAGCACGGTAAGGGGGCAGGTATAGCTCAGTGGTTTGAGCATTGGCCTGCTAAACCCAGGTTTGTGAGTTTAATCCTTGAGGGGGCCATTTAGGGAACTGGGGTAAGAATCTGTCTGGGGATTGGTCCTACTTTGAGCAGGGGGGGTTGGACTAGATGACCTCCTGAGGTCCCTTCCAACCCTGATATTCTATGATAGAGGGCAGGGGAGTTTGGGGTGGGGGTGTGGATAGGGGTCAGGGCAGTAAGAAGGCAGGGAACGGGGGGTTGAATGGGGGCAGGAGTCCCGGGGGGCAGTCAGGAATGAGAGAAGGAGTTGGATGGGGTGGCAGTCAGGGGTTCCAGGGGCTTTCAGGGAACGGGGTGGATGGGGCAGGAGCCCAGCGGGGGCGAGAAGCAGGAGGGGGTTAGATAGGGGCGGGGGCCGTGCCATGCCTGACTGTTTGGGGAGGCACAGCCAGCCCTCCATACAATTTTGGAAACCCAATGCGGCCCTCAGTCCAAAAGGTTTGCCTGCCCCTGACCTATGGCCTTCTGAAACACAAGCAAAATCAATATACCAACAAAATGCCCACAGCCCATCCCACAGGTATCCCCAATCAGTGTCCTCCAGCAGGCTCACACATAGCCCAACCCCCACCCCATCAACATCCCAGCCTCTCCCCAAACTCACCCCTCCACCCACCAACACACACCTGTTTGATCTCACTCTTTAGCTTCACTATCCCAGCTCGCTCTGTTTTAGTCGCTCCGACAGCGCCAACCTCGCGGATGGAAATAGCAGGGGTTAGGGCTGAATCAACAGAACGCACTGCAAGAGAGGAGGGGGTCAGAATTCACTGCCAGGGCTCCGAGGACACAGACTCAGCAACAGTCAGGGCACCTCATGCTCCCAAGGCCCTTCTTATAGCACCTCCAGTGAGAGGACCTGAGGTGCCCCTGCTTTAACCTTCTTAGAAGCTCCTAACTACAGAAACTACTGCCACAGAAGGAGGAGTTTCTTTTATCACCAGTGGCTGTCCTGTCATCCCTGACTGATGCCCGCGCCATGCACTGGTAGGGCCTGTTTCACCACCAGAGGAGGGGGAGTTATTTTAATAATGAATTTTGGACTGGGCTCATACACACACGCCTGTGTGTGTTCAGGCAGCCTGAACTGCAATGGACCATGAGGATGAACGACCAGCGTCCCTCAGGATGCCAACAGCCACGGCACTGGTGTGTGAAGGATATGGCAGCCCAGAGTAAGTAATGGCAAGATGCAGTGCCTGAGACATCAGAGAAATGGACACCTTTGAGTTGCTGGAAATGAGACTAAGGCCAGACCAGAGGGTGGTTATGGTGCAGTTTCATCTCTAACCATTTTAGAGGCAGCCACTTCAAGATTTCAGCTTAATCAGACAGACAGAGACTCACCGCTCTTCTCCACTCCGAACTCCTTGCCAGAGAGGATGTGGTGTAGAAGACTCTTCATATCTGAAGGACTGAGGTTCATCAAGCTCTCGGTGGCTTCTTCAGCTAGAGATCCGAGATTAATTGCAAGGGAGACTGCCAACAAGGTCACCTCCTTCCCCTCCCAGGTTACAATCTACTGTATAACCCAGTAATGTGATTATACCAGTGATTCTCAACCAGAGCCCACGGCCTTTAGCACACAGCTAAGCTGGGCCGCAGCTTAGTACTAATTGGGCCATGGGCTCAGGTTGAGAACCACCGGTAGAACCACATTACTCAGACACAAGGTGCCCACATACATGGGCCCATGGAGATTCCCCTAGATACTCCAGAGGTCTTGCAGTGAAAGCTTGAGGGACAGTTTCTTATCACAGCCCTTTCCTACCCAGGGAAGGTTTGGCTGGTGTGAGACACTGGGCTGGACACACCACCCTCCTTGTTCATGTCAGAAAAAAGGCAGCCACTCTGCTATTCGGCCAGTTGTGAGGCAACATGCAACAAAGCCTGGGCGTTCCATATACCACGGGCCCCCCAGTCAGCCAGTTGCAGGCTAGGAGTTAAGAGGGATGCTCCCACCCTTTGTCTGTCTTGACTATTTGGACACCGGACTCAGGCTGGGTACCTGAGCAGTGCAGGGAGTGTGCCAACTCCGTTGCCATCACCTGGATGATGAGCCCAATGCGAAGGCGGAACATCTCAGCGAAGAGGGCGGGCTGGGTACGCATGTACATGGCCAGGTAGACCATGATTTCCTGAACGGGAAAAGCAAGGAGACAGGTCACAAGGCAGCCGCCCAGTGGGACAGGCGCATCCTCTGGCCTGTGAGGGCATGGACAGGCTGCCTGAAAACTGGCTGGACTCAGCCCTGTCACCTGAGTCAGGATTGAGATGCTCATGTTCTTCTCACTGGCTTCGTCAATCAGGCGGGTGAGCTCCTCATACGGGACAGGGCTGAGGAGACAATGGGAATAAAGGGGAGATCCCAGTACACACAGACGCAGGGCAGGCATGATCTACAGCCCCTCAATGCAGGGCTAATGCCCCTTCGCCTGACTTTAGACAGCCCCCACATATTGCCCCACCTGCTTTGAGGTCACTATGTACAGCACAATGTGCACAACTAGCGAGGCTCAGGGGAGAGGGAGCTCATACAGATCCAGCCTGGCCTCTTTCCTATGGGCAGGCAGAGGCGGAGCCTCAGAGGTGGATGGAGCCTGGCAGTGCTCAACTTCTGTTATGCTCCCCCTCCCCACCCCTGCAAAGTTGACCCCGGATCAGGCTGACTAATGCAATGGTTTCGGCCCCCTTGGTACACTGAGGCAAAAGGCACTGAACTCACGCAGAGATCGTCTTCTCCCGAGGCTCTGGAGGCAGCCCCACTGTCAAGTGCTTCTGATGAGACAAGAGGTCAGTGCAGGCCTAGACAGAGAGATCACCACCACACACTTGGTTGTGGATACTTAACAGCCACAGACCCACAGCGGCCTTACAAGTGCGCTCCCTCCCTCCCAGCGAGAGCTTCACGCACACCTCTAAGACACACAGTGTGGCTTTTGGACTATTTTCTGAAGTTCCATCTTCACTGCAGGGATTGTACTGGGCTCAGCTTGGTGTGAGATCCCCTGCCCCTGCCTCCAGACCAGGATTTTCTGTACATTCTGCAAATCCAAATCACTATGGGCCAGGCTTTAAGCAGGGCCCAGTGCTCCCCATTCCAGCTGTCAGAGCCATGGACATTCAGGCCACATACTTCTAAGTGATCACATAAATCAGTACGCCCCTGTGGCGTCTCAAAAATTTAAGTGACCTTCGTACTTTCCATGAAGTGGGAAAACACAAGAAAGAGTCTGGCATTTCAGTGGCCACCTCTCAGATGGAAAGGTCTCTTACAAGTAAGTTGTTTCTCAGAGGTAGTTGTGAAGTTAGGCATTGATTTGTCCATTTGCTGCCTCGTCCCACCAGCCAAGCCAGGGATCAGAGCAAGGCCCCTGGGCCCAGTCCTCACCTCATCGAGAGCTTCCACCTTCTTTTTCAAGATCCCAGAGATGTAGCGGATCAGGGCCCACTGTCGGGTAGCCCCCACGTTGACATATAGCTCAGTGAGGAGGTCCTTGACTGTAGCACCAGGTTGGCCATCAATCTCCGTGTCCCAGTCAAGCCCCCTGTGTTCAAGGAGATGCCAGGTCACAGCAAAGGCTATGTGAGCAGGATTATTTACCCAGCCCCCACAAACTCTACAGCAGCACCATTACAGAGTAACATATGACTGTTCAGAACGAACACTATGATAACATTCCAGCTCCGAACTATTTACTCCGAGCTAGTAAATAGTATGCTCAGCAATGCACAGGGCTGAGGCAATGCAATGGAGCTATCTGTTTGGAAGCACCAGCTCTTGAGAACTGTACCCAACTAATCCTTTTAGAGACAGCAAATTCTGAATCTCTTATTACATGTGCAGTACCCAGCAAAACAAGGCCCAGATCTCATTAGAAGTGCTAACACAAAAGCACTGGACCAGGTGACCTAGGGAGGTTGTGGGACCCCTGTCATTGGAGGTTTCTAAGAACAGGTTTGACAAACCCCTTCAGGGATGGTCTAGGTTTGTGGTCCTGCCTCAGTGCAGGGGGCTGGACTAGATGACCTCTCAAGGTCCCTGTCAGCCCTACATTGCTATGATAATTTATCAAAGTGGCTAAGAGGCGAATCCACGCTAAGGGCATTTTTTCAGACACTCGCACCAGCCTCCCATCTGGCAAACATTTCCCAACCTAGTTATAAAGGCTGAAACACAGGGAGCTAGCCATCTCGCCTCTCCTGAGTGGGCTTCTCATTGGGGGTGGTAATGCCATGATCAGGAAGATAAAGCCAGGGGCAAAGCAATATAAAGGGCTTCCTGGGTAATGCAGGCTGGGGGCTCCTACTTGATGGTGTGGAGCATGTAAAGAAGGTCAGCCTGCTCCTGTAGGGTGGGGCACTCTCGCAGCTGATCCACCAGGGCCTTGCAGTCCACATTTCCAGCCTTGTCTTGAGGGAGGTTTACCATGGTGTGGAGCGAGGGAATCTGGAGGAGGAGAGGTCACTTAGGTTCCATGTTAGAGCTCTAGCTGGTGTCCCAACCCCTGCTCTAGAATCCCAGAGCACCCCACTTAGAGCAGATGATTTGGCCCTTGGCTCTGCTCTTCCCTGGTTAATGCTGTCTCCTAAAGCTGGCCAGAGCCATGGCACCAGCTAACGTCTTGGCCATCTCCACTAAGCGGGACCCACCCTGCTGCTAGGGGCTGGGACAGCATTCTGCTTGCAAGGACCCCAGCTCGGGGCTGGCTTATGAGCCAGGATGCTCTGCTAATAACTCCCCACTCAACCTATCCTCCTCTCTATTGTGGGCAGATTCCTGCCCCACACCCGTTCCTTGCAGATTCACCTCCCCCTCCCCCTCATGTTACATGCCAGAGCAGCAGCACTTCCCTTCTTCCCCAGCAGACTCTGCTCTGCCAAGGCCAGGGCTTCTACCTGCTTGCTTGTCTGCTACAGTTTGCTCCCCTCCTGGCTCTTGAGTTTCCTGCAGCCAGTGGGTCACAGGGCTGTGGACAGCAGCTGGATAACAGAACTATCCATGTCTCTAGCTGTTCCCAGGTGACACCCAGATCACTTCCCCCCCATGGATTCTGCTGCTCCACCCAAGGGCAGCAGTCTGTGTATGTCCTACCTGGCACACTGGATACTGTTAGGAGCCAGGCAGCTGATTCTCAAGCCAGAATGTGTTCAGCACCCCCAGTACCCACCCCACTCCCAGCTCAGGGTCACCTGGCTGTCCTGTTCAGGTGTGTGGGTGGAGCCCAGCAAGTGCACTGAAGGCTGGGAGGCCTGGAACAGCTTGGACGGGATGTACATGTTGACATCTGCAAGAAACCAACATTTGTTCTGGAAGGCTTTAGACTTCAGCACATTGCAATTTATCCAGAACAGTGTCTGGGGCCCTATCCTGCTCAGGAGAGTTTTAAATCCTTGTTAACTCATAGCCTCCAGTCAGCGCTGCTGCCTACTGTGCTTAAGGGATAAGCAGTCCTCTGGCCTCACCACAGGTGAATAGGACTGGGAGGGGAATTGATGGCTATTTAATAGCCCCTAATCTCTCAGGAATTTGTGTAGAGGCCGCAAGACATCAGAACCCTAACTGACGAGGGCTTACACTTGGGCACATATGCTGCAGCCAAGATTAATTACATGGGCCTTCAAGCACTGCAGGATTTTATACACTAGTTAATTGCTTGATTAATCCAGCACAAAAGAACTACTTAATTTCACACACACTGGAGGCCTAGAGGGGAGAGCAGAGAGGGCAGCGCTCTGCAGCCTTCCCTGTGAGTTACTATAAGTGGCTCTTTGGAAGCTTGATGAGAGAGGGTCTTCCTAGGGCAGCTTTAACAAGGGGCTAGATCAGCAGAAGAGGGCAGAAGAATGGCAGCTGGGGCACGCTGGCCATGACACAGGGAGGTGTTACTCTGTGGGTTTTATTAACAGCTGTGCAGCCCTGGAATCAGCAACTCTCTAAGCCTGACTCTAACACCGACCCCTCTGCAGCCTTGAGGAAGTCACTTAACCGCTTAGCTTCCCCATCTGTAAAATGAGGGTAATACTTACCCACCTTACCTTTATGGGTTAATTTCTGTAGAGCGCTAATAACGCTCTAGAGGCAGATTAGCTTTACCTACTCACTGTAGTGTCACCAGCCTTGAGAAAGGAAGTGCAAATGAGTTGATCAGGACAGTCAGGTTTCTTTCTAGATTTTTAACCCATTGTATCTAACAGTGAACACTGAGCCTGGACAATGCCCCATGCCTCGCACACAGCACAGTTAATCTTTGGTCAGTTGTAACACTTGGGTTAACTCAAGAGCAGAGAGTCATGGCACTGCCATGACTTGTAACCCCATTTAACTTTTCCCAGTGGTTACAGACCAACAGGATTCGAACAGTTAAACTGCTACAGTAGCATCCTGGCAGCATGCTCTAGATCAGGGGTTCTCAAACTTCACTGCACCATGACCTCCTTCTGACAACAAAAATTACTACATGACCCAGGAGGGGGGACCAAAGCCTGAGCCCACCTGAGCCCCACCACCCTGGTTGGGGAGGGGGAACAAAGCAGAAGCCGCCCAAGAGCTTCAGCCGCAGGCAGTGGTGCTTGAGCTTCGGCCGTAGGCCCGAGAAAGTTTAAGCCAGCCCTGGTAAGCCCATTAAAATGGGGTCCCAACCCACTTTGGGGTCCCAACCCCCAGTTTGAGAATCACTGCTCTAGATGGTGCTCATGGACCAGTCCTCACCTGTTTATCCAGGACCCTCCTGCCATTCAGCCATATGGTAAGGGCCCAGTGGCCCTAACTTCAGCTAGGGTAAACTGATTTTTTTGGTTGCCATGCCTAAAACATCTGAAAAATCTCTCTATATACAGGTATGTATGTTTCAGGTCAAACAAAATGTTTAATTTGACCTGCAACAAATAATTTCCTTGTTTTTCATTTTGTTTTGTTTTCAGGAATTTTCCTTGTTTAAAAAAAAAAAAAAAAAACGCTAGCTAAATTTCTAAACAAAAGTTTAACCAAAAAAAAAAAGTTTTTATTCCTTTTGTTCGAAAGTATTCGCCAAATTCCAACCCAATTTGTGAGTAGTTTTGCTTGAGCCAAAACTGCATCTTGTGGCAAATAAATGATGCAGACAAATATTTTTGGCCAGCTCTATTTGTGGCACCTGGTTGCAACCCACAGACCGAGAACCCACATCAGACTCTACCTGCCCACCTAGGTATGTGGTCAGTGGACCCATCTCCACTACAGATTTCAATCCTATTGTGAACACAATCTGTCTTCTCTGTCTAGGCTGGACCCAACCCACATTATAACCATGCTATCAAAACAGCAACAGCCCTGACCTTTGCAGGGCTGGCACACAACTTGGCAACACAGTTACACATAATTTGGTCCCAGTGTCTTTGCAAATGAGAGGCATTCTGGAAGCAGCAATTTGTAAGCAGGAGCGGCTCTAGACATTTCGCCGCCCCAAGCACAGCGGCATGCCGCGGGGGGCGCTCTGCTGGTCACCGGTCCCGTGGCTCCGGCATGCTCCACTGAAGCCGTGGGACCAACAGACCCTCCGCAGGCACGCCTGCGGGAGGTCCATCGGAGCCACCTGCCGCCCGGCAGAGCACCCCCCGTGGCATGCCGCCCCAAGCACGCGCTTGGCATGCTGGGGCCTGGAGCCGCCCCTGTTTGCAAGGGTTCTGACAGACTTCAGAAAGCTGCTGCCAACCTCTCCTTTCTTATAGCAGACAGAGTTAGCATCTATACAAGATGTTTTTGTACCCGCTTTTTAGCAATGGTGCATCTGCAAATATGTAAATACTAGCATCAGCTGAGGCCCACATGCATTAGCATGTACATCAGTGCTAGTGGCAGTGCAGCCACATGGATGCTGAAAAAGGGATACAATATTTCCTTAGAGCAGACAAGCTCTTTGAGTGAACTCTGTTCTAGGCAAAGCCACGCAAGGTATCAACAGGTCCAGTCTACACAGACAAGAGACAGTTGGTGGAGAGAGGAGGATGCTTCCAACATGGTAACATCTGTAGCATAGGCAGGGCTTCTGGTTTGGTCAGTCTGGACTGGCACACAGTGCTACAACCACAGTAGCAACTAGAACTCCGGTAGCCATGAGCCTTGCTGTGTCGTGACATGGCTGTCACTAAGCACTTCGCATCCCAGCCTGGGCAGCACAACTCTGGCAGTGACAGACAAATAGTGGGACAACAGACAAATGGGAAGGAAGTAACTGGAGTATGGGATGTAAAGGGGACGAGGCATCCAGTGAAGCAGCTTCCTCTGTCAGCAGCAGAAATATTAAGTTTTAGGCGTGTCTGTGTGTGTGTGGGGGGGGGGGGAACAACAACCCCACTCAGAGAACGGGGGAAAAGCCCCAACCACCTCACCTCTAAGGCAGTGCCCTAAGAAACACCTTATGAACCTGATCGGTGACCATATCTGAGACAGACAGGAGAACCCCTGCATCTGACCTACTCTGTGCCAGCCATGGAGGAACTTGAGACCAGGACAGAGAGAAGGGAAAGGGCACTGGGGGTTGGCTCTGCTCCTGGCCCCACACAGATTTAAATAAGGCTCTATCTACACTGGGGGAATATAGATAGAGCCCCAATTCCAGGCATTAGGGACCAGCCACAAGTGTGGACACCCCCAGTGCAGACAGGCAAACTGCTGTTTACACCAGTTCAGTGTACCCCTGCCTCAAGCTAGATTAAGCTGCACTGGGTTACAATGGTCTGCACCGCCCCTGGCTGCAATTGTAGCAAACCCCTAGGGAACCCAAGGCTCAGATGCTGCATGCTCATCGGGGGCAGTTGGCAGAGGATACTGCAGAGCTCTAGGCCTAAGGAAGCTTTACCTGCTCAAAGGAGGTTAGGTCAGTGCAGAGGCAGGTGTGGGGCTAAGATGCCATCTCCCAATACAAGCAAGAGGGCAAGGATCAACACCAGGACACAGTGTGAGGAACATGCTCCATTAAGGACATTGCTATGCATGATTCCAGTGGCTTGCACAGCTCTGCCATGCTGTTTGTATGCTGGTGTCATCCATGCACTACCCCTGCACTTCTGCAGCATGAGAACTCCAGAATGTGCCATAGGAGTGCTGCCATTTCAAGGTGAGAACTTTCTGAACAAGCCAGAAAGTGGTAAAAAGACCTTTGGCTCCCCATGTGAAATTTGGGTTTGCCCCAGCCGAGGCAGGATTGCTTCTTGTGGCCTGTTCACGAGTGTCTGTTCACCCTGCCACAGGAGGCACCGGGCTGCAACCATCCTTCCTGTCTCAGCCATACATAACAACCAGCCCTGTAACGCTAACAGACTAACGGGCAGAGAAAGTCACCGCTACAGGAGAACTCAAAGCTCAGGTGCCGTGCTCCACGCTCACCTGGACAGTGTTGCTCTGGGTGTTCAGGCTCCTCCAGTGTACACATCTTTAACTAGCTCACAGCTTCAGCCCTATGACTTACAGGCACAGATGTGGTAGAGGTCGGCCCAATGCCCTGGGCTTTACCTGGCTTCCTGAGAAGCCAATAGCTTCCCAGCTAAATTAAACTATGCTACATCAATGGAGCTGCATGACAGACACCAGGCTGCAAAACCTGGCGATGGAGGGAGCCAATGGAACACGGGGGAAGGATTGGAAAATGCAGCTGTCCCATTTCTAACTTTGAATCCATCCTGCCTACTCACCCCCACTCCCCATTACATCACCTCTTCCCTGTTGCTCAGTGGCCTTTGCTCACCGTGAGTCCCAGAGCTCCTTTGCCACCTCCCCCGCCCATGCTTCTGTCAGACACTAAACACTTGGTGAATAGATATTATGAGCTACAGAAATGCCAACAGCCATATCTGCTGTGAGACAGGGGAGCAGTCACTTCCCCCTCTAATCTGGGGGAGAATAATGAGGAAGGGTAAGTATTCTGACCAAGGCCACAGAGGAAGTCAGTGTCAGAGTCAGGACTGGAAGGCAGGTATCCACTGGCAGCTAGCACACATCTGAGCTACCCCTCCTCGTGGGGAGAGGTCTCAGTGACTGCTTAGCAGAGGAGCCAGGGCCAGCACTACCACCTGGGCTACTTCGCCCCCCTCACCACCCCTTGCAGGTCTCGGTGTTCCCTCCATAATCAATGAGGCTGTGAAGCCTGCAGCCATTGGCCCAGGGAAAGCTCTGGGGGCCTGGGAAGGGAGCCCCAGGGAGAGTTTCACATCTTCACAGCTGTGCTGTAATACAGGCTGGGCTAGAATTTTCACTTCCAGGGACACCAGGGATGAAAGATTCACCGTGGCACTGACCCTCTCTAAGGGCTGACTCTACCATTGCCTGCCATGCCACACCGCTCCTCAACATACCTCGTGCCTGAAATGCCACCCCTGCTGCTCCAGAGGCTGCCAGTCGTGCCAACCTGCCCCAGAGCAAGGGGTGGGAATACCTCCATTGGTGGTGGAGGCCTCCCACCTCCCAGTGAGTCACCTGGGGCCTAGAGCTCAGCTCTGTAGAGAGGAAAAGTCCATGCACGACCCCAGCCACATGGCTGCTCCCCGGGGGCAGCACCTGGTGTGTTACTCACTCTGTACGTGCAGCTCTTTGGCCTGGGACACCAGGGACATGAGGTCACGAGTGGTGTGCACTGCGGCTCGGAAGCGATGCAGCCCTCCTTTCTGGGCAGCCTTGGGAGCTGTGTGCTCCAAAAGGTGATCTAAATACTGAGCCACTTCATCACAAACGTCAGCTGGAAGAGCAGGCAGAAGAGAGGGGTTTAGTCACTTTATGCCTAGGCTCCCCTGGGTTTTCCTTGCTTTAGGGAGAACTCCATGTTACCAGCGCACTGGAGGCAACAGGAGAAGGCGCAGTCTCCCTACACGATGCAGCAACAGCATGCCTGACTCACTCACTAGGCAGACACAGGTACAGAACCAACAGCAGCCTCAGAGAGCAGTTCCTGTATCGGACATGGTTCCTAGTCCCTCCTCTCCACACCTTGCAATGCCTGCCATCAATCCAGTCCTCAGAAACCCAGTATCCAACTCCAGCAGTGCTATCTGTCCCTTCGGTCCTGCTGCTGTTCTCCTTTCTGATGCGGGGTGAGGCAGTCAGCTGCAGCACAGACACAGCAAAGTGAAATCCCTCAACTAAATCAGTCTGGGCTTCGCCAGCCCCCTCCCCTGGCTGCATGTGATCCTAGTGAGAACCCAAAGGAAGCCTAGTTTATCCATCATCTGGGAAATGAGGTGGAGCCTTTCACTGGGTTAGCCCAAGTATTTCAGGTGCATATTTTTATGCTGTTTCTAAAAGCAAGAGCAGTATCCATTTAAAAGACAACACCACATTAAATCAATTCAGCGCATCTCAAGCATCCAGCACAATTCAACCCTAGCCGCTCCAGGGAACAGCCAATGTAGAGTTACTGAGATCACAGTGGGCTTAAGTACAGTCATGACCATGCTCCTTGGTTCCACTTCATACACTTCTCCAGCCTGGCTCTTGGTGAACAGAGCACTGCATCCATTAGGCTCCTGCCCGGGGTCATCAATATCATTCATATCTTTTAATATAAAGAAAGGAGATATGAACTCAAACCCTGCAAGACTCCCACAAAGCAAGTCTGCTGGCCCCTGTGGCCCCCGGCCTTGACGTTTCCCATTGGTTTGATACATCCCCTTGTTATTACTTCTCTGCACCCAGACCGAGTTCTTCTGAGCAGGGACTGTCTCTTCCTAGTTGTGCAAGACTCAGCACAGCAGGGCCCTGATAGGACACAAAATGCTATTTCTTATTATGAATAAATTACTTCTAATACATAATCGAGAACCATTAGACAAAGTTTGCCTTCAAGCCATCACAGGTGAGAATGGAAACCCCCTTCTCTTCATCCACCTCTTTTCTATCCCACTAGCCCTCCCGCCTGGAGGCAAAACCCAAATAGCCCTGGCACCGGCTGGACCTGATCTCCTCGCTGCCTGCCCACAGCCCAGGATTAGCAGTAACCAAGACAAGTCTGGTGTGGAGTGGAAAGGCTTATATGCAATTAGACTCCTGTCCTGTCCTACGCCTTCTATGATGGCTAGCTGAACACCTCCCCCACTCTGGCATTACCACCACATTGTTAACAGAACCAGTATCGCATCAAAGCCTTATTGCGTTGCACAGCGGGCCAAGAGGTTGCAACACAAAGACAACTTGTGCTTTGCCTCACATGGAAGCACATTGCTGACAGGGCTCTCTCAAGAGTGCATCTCAGATGTTTTTGACACATAAACCACAGTGAAGCAAGCCTGTAGTGTGATTTACACCACTTGCCTACAAAGTCACATGCATGCAACCGTGCTGTCTCTCGCTCTCTGCGGCAGCAATTGAACATCCTTGGATGGCAGGGTCTGGGTTTTGCAGATGAGGAGTGACAGATTGCTAGCCCATGCAGTACCAAAGTCAATTAGCCATGCAACATGGAGAACACCATACAGATTTCTGGTACAGTGAACATGCATGAATTGCAGCACTCTGCCTTCTGCAGGAGAACATTTATAGTATAACATAATATAGATGGATTCTTTGTAAATGCAATGCCATCAGGATGAAGGCCATGACAGTTTCATGCAAAGGTCATGCTGGAACACCCTTGCTTCAACTGTGCACGAGCTTTCATGTGAACACTTACTCTAGAGCATATACACCTTCATTCGATTGCCTGTACAAACAGTCTAGCCAGTGTTGGGGTCTGGGCGTCCATGCAGGCAGAGGTATTTCAGCATCTGCCCCATGTTCAGGTCTGAATGGGGCACTTCCCTAGCACCCTGGCTAGCAGGCATCTGGATGGGCTTTCAGACAGGGGCTCTTTGCAATAGTCATAAGCAGAGCTGCCACTCAAAGATACAGTGCAGAAGATTTTTAATCATCTTATGTGGGGCTATGAGATGCTGCAGAAGGCAACTGAACTGTAGCCTTGATATCTGGGAAGCTTCAGAAGCACTCGTCTTTTCTGCTGCCTCAAGGAGGTTCCAGTTAAAAGAGCACATTTGGCCAGAGCAGAGGCTACAGCTTAGCCCTACAGCTGCTGCATACAGGCACAGACACAGGCACCTTGCCTATAAAATGCAGGCATCACAGCAAAAGGAAATCTAGATTAGCAGCATATGCACCAAAAAGAGGCAAAAGGAGAACTTAAAAGGAAAACCTTATGCCAAGTCCAGAGCAGGGATACCAGCTATCTGGGAGTGAGGGTGGAGATGCAATAGCAAGCTGGTTACAGGCAGTTAATGGTCTAAATGGGTTAGGGGATGAGTCAAGAGAATAGAGGAGAGTTAAGGAAAGGGATTGGGACAGACACTTGGTTATGAGAGATCTTTGCAAACAGGAGATCAAAGACAACATCACGGGAGAGGAAACAACCAACTTCAGCCAGCTATAGTGGCCCAACCTGGGAGGATACCCTTTGCCTTTAGGGCCAGGGTGGTTTCTGTAACAGGGCAACAGATTGCTCTCACCTGGCTCCATATCAGGACATACAGCCCAAGAGACCAGAGCCCTGACTCAGCAAAAGTACTTAAGACCTAAAGTCTCTCAAATTTTCCCCTAAAACTGACACCTTGGACTCCACATGGAGCTAGAAAACGTTCACTTTCATCAGTTCTTAAAGCCTTCCTTCCAGACTATTTAATGTAGCTAACTGGATGCAGACATGTACCATCTCTTCCTAAAGATATCCCAGGATTTTAAACAGGTCCTTTGTAGGTTCTTTGCAATTCAGATGCTAATGTGCAACATCACCCTCTGTATTTTCCCGGCACTGGGCCTAAAGCAGAAAGTCAAATTCCTTAGCTTCCAATCAGAACTTCCTCCCCTTGTTCTTGGCTTTTGCCTGCCACACCCACAAAAGCAGAGACTCAATGTCCAGGCCAGTGATCCACCCAGCCCTCAATCCTCCTAACATCACAGTCATGTTAGAGAGACAGTTAATTGGTGGGGGGTCAAGGGAGAACAAAACCAAGGTGGAAATCCAAGTACACTAAATAAGTTACTGAGGCTCCCTGCTGAGGGCCTCAGAGTTAATTGGTTTATTGATAAGCAGAGCACTCCTGAGCACAGCCTATTCCAGCACACCAAGGTCACCAACCCCTTCCTCCTTACCATCATCTGCTAATTGAAAGCCATGCAGCCACTCCTCGGGATTGAGCTCACTGTAGCTGTCAATGCTGAGCCCGTAATCATCGGCATAGAGCTTACCCTCTGGCCCGGGATCCATGAAGCTGAGGTGCGTGCAACACGAAGTTGTCAGGAACTCAGACAACTTACCCGTTTGGGTCCTGGGTGAGACAGAGAGAAGAGGTCAGATCAGAAGTGCCATGGGCTTGTTCTGCTAGCTTTGCATCAGGCTGAGGACCCAGTGGGGCCAATGGAACTGTAGCGTACTGGCTAGCATGGTGTCCACACGCACTGCCCGCTACTGGCTGGAACGTCAGACTGCTCAGCGAGCCCTAGACCACTACAGCCCTCAATGGAGATATTGTGCAATACTGTGACCATCAAGTGTGATTTGACCTTAGATCTCTTAAGAGCCAAACCTTTAATGGCTTTAACCTTTATCAGGAGCGCCCTCTGCAGGCCTGGAGAAGCAATAAATGAAAACCCATCCAGTACTGCATTTTTTTTTGCGCCTGACAGTGACCCAGCTAAGCAAGGGGGATGCAAACAAGCATAGGGAGCCATGCTTACTTCTGCTTAGAAATTCAGGGGCGGGAGAGGGAGAATCAGAAGAAAGGCCACTGGAGAAAGATATCCACAGCCACCAAAGCAGAATGGGACAGAGATTGATGGACAGAGTTATTGGGAGGTCAGAACACTACACAAAAACAGATGCCAAGTTAGCTGGAAAGAGGAAGAGGCTCTAAGAATGTGAATGTCTCTTTAAACCTCTATTACATGGCACACTGCTGAGGCAGCATTTGTGCCACAGCCACCCCCTCCAGCTAGGAATTGGAACTTCAGAAAGAGGGAGGAATGCCTGAGGGTCTACCTGAAATCACCTTGCAAATCAACATGAACCAGGTAACGTAATGCCTCTTGGTGGGTTGTTGGCAGTAGGGGTGAAACTTGGGACCTCTGGACCTAGATGTACAGCTCTCTCCTGCCTGAGCTAAGACCCAGCTCTGGTAGCTCAATGACTGTAGTAGACTTATACACCTCTTTGATCCAGCCACTAGAGGGGGACAAAGCACCCAGACATGGCCAAAACTGGACTATGGGACCAGACATGGGGTGGGAACAGAGGGCAGGTCCCGTAGGTCACTCAGGGACCAAAGGGAAAATTTAGAGAATTTTTCTTTTCTGCAGTATACGAATCCAACCCCTGAAACTATTCACCCCCATGTATAGTGCCTCCTCCCCGATGCAATGCAGTCCCATTGATATCTACCTCTGCTATTTATAAAACACCCACCACTGCAATATCAAAGTATTGGACACTAGGAATGGGAATAAGGGTTTGTAGGGTTAGCTCATGGCACTGTGATCTGGGGCAAGACTGCGCAGTACTTTGCAGGTTCCCAGCTGATGTGTTGGTTTATGTCTCTGTGCAGACTTTGTAACTGAAGGTTAAGTAAAAACACCTCCTGTTGCAAAGCACTTCAAATCCCCTTCTCTGGGACCTCTTCTGCCCATGGGTAGGAGTAGCACTCCTCCTCCCCACCGCGTCCCAAGCTGAACAGGGTAAAATAGGGCCTCTCTTTGAGCTGAAAGGTATGCCAAACCCGACCACTTTGCCCCTAGGGCTTTAAAGGCCTTGGATTACCCCAGAGTGGGGACTGAGGGACAAGGTTACTACCAAGTAGGAATGCTCAAACATGTCACCATGCGGGGAGATTGCTGGGCGTTTATTAAGCTGAGACTGCATCTGCTCAGATCAGAGCTGGCTGGCAATGCTTTGCTACAGGAGCATTCCTTCAAACCCTGCTTCACACAGTCCTTGTACCCATCAGCCGGTGGGTACACGCTATGGCAACAGTAGCTCTTGCTTACCTTGCCCCACCAAAATACCCATCTTGCAGCTTCCTCAGCATTGCCAGCACCGTCGGGTGGATGCTGGTTCCAGTTTCATCTGTCACAGAGAGATACCGGCCATGAGAATGACTCAAGGGAGACACATTCATTTAGAATCTCTCTGCAATCCAGACAGGGCATTTTGTTTTATAACATTTATTATTCTCTCCAACCACTGGAAGGACACAACTCTGTGAGGCCCCTTCCTGCATGCCCAACACACAGACTTTTCCCCGCCTCCCTTTTATTCTAAAATATGGCTTCTCTGGTCACCCAAAGACCTAGCTGTTGTGTTGGGACACAGGGCATGGCTACACTATAAACTTAAATCAATCAATCAGCCTATGCTAGGTCAAATTACAGCCCAGCTCACATCCACACTACCCTCCGTCAGTCATTGTTGCACATCCTCACCAGGAGCGCTTCTACCTTCTTAAGAGGGGTGGCAGGTGGGAGCACTGAGAGCCTGGGCTCTCAGCTCCATGCACAGCTCCTCCCTGGGCAGCCCCCCATCCATCCCAGGGAGACAGCCCGAGCTGTGAGGCGGACTTTGTCAATTTCACAGCTCCAGCACAAAACCCTGAAATTGACAAGAATGACAGCCAACACCCAATGGAGCTGACACTGTGTCGTCCTAATGACATCAACATAAGCCCTACACCGCTTGAGGAGGTGGAGTTATGATGTCAGTGTAGTAGGGCACGTACATGCAGTATGGCACGTAGATCAATGCAAGCTGCTTTACGTCAACCTAACTCTAGTTTAGGTCAGGTCACAGTCTTATTTTGTAGCATAGACCAGGCCTCAAGAGGCTCCCCTTTGCTCTTTAGCAGGCTGCCTTCCACTGAAGCACCAAGCAGTAACAAGGTAATTTAACATCCAAGACACACCCAGCCAGGACTTCTTGGGAGTCCCAGGCATAAGCAGCTGTGTGCTGTGCTAGGCCTGGCCTATACCCTCGTGTGGGGCTCAGAGTGATAGTCAACGCACTGCAGCTTACCACCCATGCAGTGGCAAGATACATAGTGAAAGAGACAGAGAGTTAGTAAGGGCAAGGAGATCAGTCCTTCTGCCCAACAGGCAGTCTCCATAATTGAGGTACCTCATTAG
Organism: Mauremys reevesii; assembly: GCF_016161935.1. Lineage (NCBI taxonomy): Eukaryota > Metazoa > Chordata > Testudines > Geoemydidae > Mauremys > Mauremys reevesii. Next base: position 58,853,082 of record NC_052631.1, on the reverse strand, counting down.
GAGGTGTAACAAGGTTGATTAGGTACCTCTAAAAGTGACCAGAGGTTTCCTAATCATGTTAGGAGAACAATGGTCATTTGAACTGTAACAGACAGTGTATACTGTTGCTCAAAGACTAGACACCAGCGTGAGTCAGCTGGATTGACTACTGCAGTGAGGAGACATGAGAGAGTTATACAGAGTGGGACAGAGAGACGGAAATGCTCTTAGTCACCTTTTCCCCTAAAAGAGGGACAAAGGGATAGTCAATTTAATTCAAAGGCAGCAAATTTAAGGGCAATAAAAGAAAATACCTTTTTACACAATGCATAACATATAGAACTCATTGCCACTAGATACAGAGGCCAAGAGCTTAGCGGGATTCAAACAAAAGGGTTAGATGTTTCCATAGATGGATGATGAGGATGTAAGCCCTTATGCTTCTCAGCATTAACCAATCACTAAGGCTAGGAAGGCACTGCAGTTATCGCAGGTTATTCTATAGTTGTCTGTCAAGTTTTCTTGCACGCCCTCTGAAGCAGGTGGCATTGAAGCCAGGACACTTGGCTGATCCAATCCTAGTTCTTCTACAGAACTACAGGCTTCCAAAGGGCTTTTTTTTTTTTTTTTTTTTTTGCACCAAGTCATCTTCCCAGCTGCTCTTCTAGAGAGACCTCCAAGAGGATAGCCAGAAAGCCTCTCATTAAAGGACTGAGTGATGGGAATGAGCTTGGTCATCAACAGCAGAGAAAGAGAGAAATTAACAGAGAGTGGGTGAGAGCAAAAGTGACTCCACCCAGCCTCAGGAAATGGTTCATCCCCTCCTTAGATCAAAGGGACCCATGACCCAGTAGAACCTCTCTCTCTCCAGTGCAGGATTGTTTCCTAGCATGCGTGGACTTGGGTTCTGTCCAGGCTGATTATTTAAGTTGTGCCAAGCAATGGGGCTCCCTCCACTTTCCCCAAGCCAAGAGGTCTCACTACAGAACCAAGCTGGAAACAGGTCATGAGGGGCAAGTTCCTCTGCCAAACGTGGCAATGAAAGGGATCACACCCTGGAACAGGAATGCCTTCAGCACAGGTGAGCTGTCCTCTAGCCAAATCTCAGCTGTCTCAAGGGAGTGCCTTTGTTCCAGAGTTACCTTGTGATCAAACAACCTCCCTGTAACGTCACAGGCCACTTATGCACCTGACAGGCTGGAGGAGATCAGGGAGGAATGTCCATATGGGAAGGAAACAAGGGCAGCCAGTCTTCAAAAAGGAAACAGATGCTGAGTAGGCAGGATATAAAGTCTTTCCCAGATGCCAGTCTCATAGGGGAATCCCAGCCAGACTGCCATGGGCAGGCAAAACAAACCCATCCTAAGCACTTAGGATTTATACTGACAGGGCCTGGGCTGCAAGCACAGCCAGCCCAACTCGAGGGCTTCCAGGGACAGGGCTGCTGCAGGCAGGGGAATGAAATATCATCCCCAGGTACTAGAGTGCAGGGGAACTGCAGGGAGAACAATAGGATGCCACAGCAAGGAGCACATTAGAAATACCCAGACTGGGCTTAAAATAGACTGGGGCAACAGTGAAAAATGAGAGGGGCAGGATGAGGAAAGTCCCCCTCTCCATGGAGGGCCAACAGCAGGGCTGACTGGCCAGGGAAGACCGGTTCTGCTCCTTGTTTCCGGGCTTGGAGGGAGCCACTGCTCACTTTGCCAATATTTTATTGGTTCTTTTTCCTTCACAACCATTTAACAAACTTTTTCTTTTTTAAGTGATGGAGGAAGGTGGAGGGGAGGGAAGTGGAAAAACAGAAATGAAAATTCAGATGGAAATTGTTGCAAATTATGATGTCCTAGATGAGGCAGTTTTTTCTACAAAGTAGTGTTTCATTCATCAAAATTCAACCAGCTCAAGCCAACAGCAGAGCTCTAGGCTAGCATGGACTCTGGAGATACCTGTGATGTCTCAAGGCACAGGCACTTCCTACAGGCGGGGAGGGAGGCATCTAACACTGATGTTTTGCCAATTTTGCACAATGCAGCCTCTTTAGCAAAGATCTGCATTCCGAGGCAACTGCGAGTTGAGCTCTCAGCCCCAATGGTGTCCAGTCTGACCCTTCCCTCATGATGCAGTGCCTTCCACAGCAAGGCAAGCTCTTCACAGGTGTGACATTATTGACATGAACGACGACCGTATAGATCATTGTTACAACCAAGGTCCTATAAAAAAAGCAACAGAGTGTCCTGTGGCACCTTATAGACTAACAGAAGTTGCACCAAATCTTATACAAAGGAGGTCAAGTAAGGTATCTATGAAGGGTTATGATTATGCTAACTGTATGCATGTATAATTTTTGTATTTTAAGTCATAAGTATTGGCCCTATACCCGTTTCAAATGTTGGCTCCTGGGGTAACACCCACAAAGTAATCAGCCAGATATGCCATGCAAGATATCTGCAAAAATGTTATAATTTGCCAGACATGATCATCTTGTTTATATGTTTGTATCCCCTTTGTATTATGAATTGTATGTATTGTGACAAAATTCCTCCTCTACCTTGGTGGGTCCTGCGCTTATTTGGCAGATTTGCTCACCTCAGTGATCTTCCCCACAGTCTGGGTCAACTTATCCTGTGTCTGATCAGGAGTTGGGAGGTTTGGGGGGAACCCGGGCCCGCCCTCTACTCTGGGTTCCAGCCCAGAGCCCTGTGGATTGTAGCTGTCTATAGTGCCTCCTGTAACGGCTTCATGACAGCTACAACTCCCTGGGCTACTTCCTCATAGCCTCCTCCAAACACCTTCTTTATCCTCACCACAGGACCTTCCTCCTGGTGTCTGATAATGCTTGTACTCCTTAGGCCTGGTCTACACTAGGAGTTTATGTCGAATTTAGCAGCGTTAATTCGACTTAACAATGCACCCGTCCACACCAGGAAGCTAATTAGTTCGACCTAGAGGGCTCTTTAGTTCGAATTCTGTACTCCTCCCGATAAGGGGAGTAGCGCCAAATTCGACATGGCTATGTCGAATTAGGCTAGGTGTGGACGGAAATCGACCTTAGTAGCTCCAGGAGCTATCCCACAGTGCACCACTCTGTTGACGCTCTGGACAGCAGTCCGAGCTTGGATGTTCTGACCAGCCACACAGGAAAAGCCCCGGGAAAATTTGAATTCCTTTTCCTGTCTGGCCAGTTTGAATCTCATTTCCTGGTTGGACATCGGGGCGAGCTCAGCAGCACCGGCAACGATGCAGAGCTCTCCAGCAGAGGAGTCCATGCAATCTCTGAATAGAAAGAGGGCCCCAGCATGGACTGACCAGGAAGTCTTGGATCTGATCGGTGCGTGGGGCGAGGAGTCTGTGCTTTCGGAGCTGCGCTCCAAAAAACGGAATGCAAAGACCTACGAGAAGGTCTCCAAAGCCATGAGAGACAGAGGATACAGCCGGGATGCAACGCAGTGCCGCGTGAACATCAAGGACCCGAGACAAGGCTACCAGAAGACCAAAGTGGCAAACGGACGCTCCGGAGCCCAGCCCCAGACATGCCACTTCTACGAGGCACTGCATGCCATTCTCGGTGGGTCTGCCACAACTGCCCCACCAGTGACCGTGGACTCCGACGATGGGATAGTGTTGACGGCCAGTTCCTCGGCGATGTTCGCGGACGGGGAAGATGAGGAAGGGTTTGTAGAGGACGAGGCAGGCAACAGCGCTTACAACGCTGGTTTCCCCGACAGCCAAGATCTCTTCATCACCCTCACGGAGATCTCCTACCAACCCTCCCCAGCAGTTACCCCGGACCCTGAATCAGGGGAAGGATCAGTCGGTAAGTGCTTTAAACATGTAAACTTTTATTATTAATGTAACAGGAATCTGAACTATGTGAAAAGGAGGTCTACATATATGGGGATAGAACAGAAATCCTCTTGGGAGATCTCCACGAAGCTCTCCTGGAGGTAATCGAAAAGCCTCCGCAGGAGGTTCTTGGGGAGAGCTGCCTTATTGGGTGCTCCGTGGTAGCACACTTTTCCGCGCCAGGCTTTCATGAGGTATTCTGGGAGTACTGCCTCCACGAGCATGGCAGCATAGGCCTGGTTTGTGCTGGCTTTCACGCAGCATGCGCTTTCTATCTCCTTCAGTAACCCTCCTCAGGGTGATCTCGCTTGGCGACTCCTGCATCTAATTAGGGGAATTACTGTAATGTTACGCCTGGTCCAAAGTATTTTTTAAAAATCTCCAGACAGACGGCGTAGCAGAGACTCAGCACACTGCTGCGTGACAAGCGTAATGGAAAGCCAAAGAATCAAATGGACACTCATGGAGGGAGGAAGGGGGGACTGAGGACGCAAGCTATCCCACAGTTCCTGCAGTCTCTGAAAAGCATTTGCATTCTTGGCTGAGCTCCCAATACCTGTACGGTCAAACACATTGTCCGCGGTGGTTCAGGGCATAGCTCATCAATGTACCCCCACCCTCCGCCCCCAGAAGGAAAAGAAAAAAAATCGTCTCGACTCTTTTAAATGTCACCCTACGTGTACTGAATGCTGCTGGTAGACGCGATGCTGCGGCACTGTACTGTAGCATCCTCCCCCCACCGCCTCATGGGTGGCTGACGGTGCAATATGACTGGTATCCGTCCTCATCATCAGCCTTGTGGCAGATGGTGTAGTGCAGTAGGACTGCTATCCGTCCTCGTCATCAGCCCATAAGTAGACGGCCTGCTAACCGTCTTCATCATAGCAACAGGGGGCTGAGCTCCATCAGCCCCCGCCCTTCATGTGTAAAGAAAAGATTCTGTTCTGCCTGGACTATCATAGCAGCAGGATGCTGGTCTCCTCTCCCCCACACTGCTTAATGTCCTGTCTGGACTATCATAGCAGCTGGAGGCTGCCTTCCCCTCATTTCATTTCACTAACAAGTCACTGTTTCTTATTCCTGCATTCTTTATTACTTCAGCACACAAATGGGGGGACACTGCAACGGTAGCCCAGGAAGGCTGGGGGAGGAGGGAAGCAACAGGTGGGGTTGTTGCAGGGGCATCCCCTGTGAATGGCATGCAGCTCATCATTCCTGCATGATCTGACATGGAGCGGCTGTGCTCTTTAGTTCTCTGATACACTGCAACCCTAGTACACTTGCCCCATATTCTAGGCAGGACTGATTCTATTTTTAGATACCATAAAGGAGGGATTGACTCGGGGAGTCATTCCCAGTTTTGTCTTTTGCGCCCCCGGCTGATCTCGGCCAGGGGCACCTATGACAGCAGCAGAAGGTATAGTGCAGTAGGACTGGTAACCGTCATCACATTGCCAATTTACAATGGCATGGTACAATATGGCTGATAACCATCTCTGCTGTCATGCAAAAGCAAAGGAATGCTGCTGTGTAGCGCTGCTGAATCGCCTCTGTCCGTGGCATCTAGTACACATACGGTGACAGTGATAAAAGGCAAAACAGGCTCCATGGTTGCCACGCTATGGCATCTGCCAGGGTAATCCAGGGAAAACGGGCTCAAAATGATTGTCTGCCGTTGCTTTCCCGGAGGAAGGAATGACTGACGACATTCACCCAGAACCACCCGCGACAATGATTTTTGACCCATCGGGCACTGGGATCTCAACCCAGAATTCCAAGGGTCGGGGGAGACTGCGATGGGGTGGAACAGGGGCAGAGTTTATGCTTTCCGGATTGCCTGGAGCAGGAGTGCGCACGAGACAGGTGCTGTGCATGGTCTTGTTCACAGAGACAGACTAGACTGTGTTCATTGTTCGCAGAAATGTATCTTTGCAAGGAATTCACTCCCTTTTTCCCCATCATACAGCTTCGACTGTCTCCAGACCTGCCACAGCATCCCCCTCACAGAGGCTGGCAAAGATTAGGCGGCAAAAGAAAAAGACACGGGACGAGATGTTCGCTGAACTTATGGGCTGCTCCCGAGCCGAGGTGGACCAGCAGAGCCAGTGGAGGGAGACCCTCTCTCTGTACCAGCGCTCACACAGCGAACGGGAGGAGAGGTGGCGTGAGGAAGACAAGCAGGCGACTCAAACGCTGCTTGGACTAATGAGGGAGCAAACGGACACGCTCCGGCGCCTTGTGGATGTTCTGCAGGACCGCAGGCAGGAGGACAGAGTCCCCCTGCAGTGTATCTGCAACTGCCCTCCCCTGCCACAAAGTCCCATATCTCCCCACCCAAAATAACCAGAAGGAGGGGCGCCAGGGGCCGTGAAAACTGTCACTGCACCCCAGCAGAGTGCTCAAGTACCCAAAAGCTCTCATACCCTAAATTTTGAGAAGTCCTTCCCTTGCTGACTCACCCAAGCCCCAATCCCAGTTTCATCCCCTGTCTAGTTAATTATTAAAAATACTTTGCTGTTAATTACTGTTTCCCTCATGTTTTTTTTACAGAAGACTGTGGTTGAAGGGAGGGGTGGGGAAGGGTGGTTGGTAATTGCATAGGACAGTCACCTTTACCAGGGTACAGACACGGGGGCAGGATCAGCAGCAGGTCACACACACGGTGCAGTCAGTAGGCACCCTGATCAGTATGGGAGGTGGTTTGCAGGTTCTGTGTGGGTGGGGGGGGTACGTGACTTTGTAGCGGGGGAGGGCGGTTACAGATCTTATGCAGCGGTCCTTGTCCTGGACCACAGAGCCACGCAGCAGAGGAATCTGTATCCGTCCTCCTCCGCCACAAGGTCACATAGCCCCCGCACACAGAGTCCCAAAAAGGAGGGATGGCAGGCTCCGTTGAAACAATCAGTCCGGCACTGCAGACCGCTCTAGGAGCAGGAGCCTGTCATTCCTCAAGTTTAGAGGTGGTCTTTACATTACCGCACACCCTACCCAGCACAGTCTGCGTCCCAGTTTCAACCCTTTTAACGCAAAGTCATTAATAAAGAAACCTTTGTTAAGTAACAATGGAACATGTATTTTATTTTTACACGTGTGTTGGAAGTGAGGGAAACGGGGTGAACGGGGTATGTAACTGCAGAGGATAGTCAACAGTAACTGGGTAAAGAAATAGGGGCAGGTTCAGCTTCTCTGTAAAGAAACTGAACAGTCACAGGTCACGCTGCTCGCTGAGGAACCTAGGTTTCAAAGCCTCCCAGATGCACAGCGCTTCCCGCTGGGCTCTTCTAATTGCACGGGTGTCAGGCTGAGCGTAATCAGCAGCCAGGCGATTTGCCTCAACCTCCCATCCCGCCATAAAGGTCTCCCCCTTGCTCTCACAGAGATTGTGGAGCACACAGCAAGCTGCAATAACAATGGGGATATTGGTTTCGCTGAGATCCGAGCCAGTCAGTAAGCTTCGCCATCTCCCCTTGAGACGTCCGAAAACACACTCCACCACCATTCTGCACTTGCTCAGCCAGTAGTTGAAGAGTTCCTTGTCAGTGTCCAAGGCGCCTGTATAGGGCTTCATGAGGCAGGGCATTAGCGGGTAGGCTGGGTCCCCGAGGATCGCTATAGGCATCTGCACATCCCCAACAGTTATTTTGTGGTCCGGGAAGAAACTACCTTCCTGCAGGCGTCTAAACAGACCAGAGTTCCTGAAAACACGCGCGTCATGAACCTTGCCCGGCCACCCGACGTTGATGTTGGTAAAACGTCCCCTATGGTCCACCAGTGCTTGCAGCACCATTGAAAAGTAGCCCGATTTCTCAGCAGCTGACTGTGGAAGAGGTGGACGATAAGATGCGAGGAGTTGACAACGGCCATAACTGCAGCAGGCTCCATGCTCGCAGTGCTGTGGCATCCGCGCTGTCACTGACCAGAAAAGTGCGCGAACAGATTGCCCGCCGGCGCTTTCAGGAGGGGAGGGCGGGAGTGACGGTTCAATGACGACAGTTAGCCAAAACCACCCTCGACACATTTTCCCCCCCCAGCAGGCATTGGGGGCTCTACCCAGCATTCCAATGGGCAGCGGGGACTGCGGAAACTGTGGGATAGCTGCCCACAGTGCACCGCTTCCAAAGTCGACGCTTGCCCCGTTAGTGTGAACTCACAAAGTCGAATTAGTGTCCTTAGTGTGGATACACAAATTCGACTTCGTAAGTTGAATTTGTGGAATCGACTTTAAGTTGAATCGAACTACTCTTGTAGTGTAGGCATACCCTTAGTCCTCCAGCAGCACACCCTCTCACTCTCAGCTCCTTGTGCTTCTTGCTCCCAGCTTCTCACACGCACTTCCTCTCCTCTAGCTTCCCCCTCCCTGACTGGAGTGAGCTCCTTTTTAAACCCAGGTGCCCTGATTAGCCTGCCTTGATTGGCTGCAGGTGTTCTAATCAGCCTGTCTGCCTTAATTGGTTCTAGCAGGTTCCTGATTACTCTAGTGCAGCCCCTGCTCTGGTCACTCAGGGAACAGAAAACTACTCAGCCAGTGACCAGTATATTTGCCCTCTACCAGACTCCTGAACTTCACTGGCCTGGGTCTGTCACAGTATGTATTTCAAATTTGTGCTATGTTTCTGGGTGACACCCCAGACAGTTTGGCATCAGCAAAATGGGCCATCAAGCAGGCCAGATAAAGGATCATCAGCTATACAACTGACTCACTGAGAGAAGGCAGATACACCTTGTGACTCACCAAGGCATGCAGGGACATGCCTATGGAGAGAGCTCTAAGGCTTCCAAGCCATGTGCTGGGCAGCTTATGTTTGAAACAAAGGAAGTACGGGCCGCATGGCAAGAGATTATAAAGGGCAGCTGCATCTTCTCCGTTTTGTCTTCAGTTCTGCTTCTGACCTCTGCAGGAACTGTGCTTGAAACTGAAGCTCTGAACAAAGGACTGAGCAACCCATCCAAGCTGGGATGTTTGTACTCCAGAGACTTGACTGGTTTAAATCAGCAGTAATCCCATCAAGCCTGAAACAAGCCTGAACTAAGAACTTTGCAATTGTTGTATGTATTTGATTCCATTTAACCAATTTTAACTCATCTATATTTCTTTCTTTTGATGAATAAACCTTAGATTCTAAAGGATGGGCAACAGCATGATTTGTGGGTAAGATCTGACTGGTATATTGAGCTGGGTCTGGGGCTTGGTCCTTTGGGATCAGGAGGACCTTTTTTCTTTTACTGGGGTATTGGTTTTCATAACCATTCATCCCCATACAAAGTGGTGCTGGTGGTGATACTGGGAAACTGGAGTGTCTGAGGGAATTGCTTATATGACTTCTGGTTAGCCAGTGGGGTAAAACCAAAGTGCTCTCTGGCTGGTTTGGCGTGCCTTAGTAGTAAAGGACCCCCAGCCTTGGGCTGTGACTGCCCTGCTCTAAGCAATTTGTCCTGAATTGATACTCTCAGTTGTGCCCCAACAAAGGCCGCTTTGTTACAACAGCTCAGAGCATGACAGCACAGCTCTGCCTCCTTCCCATTGATCAGCTGGGGCCTTTGGACCAGCTCCACAGAACTTCTTAGTGCAGCTCTGCTAGGTGCTGGGGCCAAGAGGCTACGCTGTGTTTAAGGGATGCATTGACTTTGCCTTTCTGGATACGCAGAGAGACAGGCCAGAGGGCTTTTACCAAGCATGGTTTGCGAGATGGGGAAGGTGATTGTCGGCCGTCCAGTCATCCTCCAGCGGCTGCACAGGTAGGAGAGGTCTGTCCGCAGCATCTCCACGATCATCTTGTTGTCCAAGGCCAAGTAGAACTGCTGCTGATCAATGAACTGCAGGGGACACAGGAGCAAAGGTGAGCGTGAGAGGATGAAAGCCACAAGGACTCAGACTGCTACTGCAGCACAGGGAGAGGTGAGAAGTGGACCATTCATGGGACAAAGGAGCAAAGCTAGAAAGGGCTTCTGCAACAGCACAGCAAGTGGGTCAGTCCATTGCCATGGATTTGTTCTGGGGCATCTGCAGGATTTAGGGGTCTTACAGGTGGCATGTGCTGTAGGCTGCATGAGTGCCAAGACAGGCAATACTGGAGAATCACAGAGGCTGTATGGGAGAAGCTAGTTCTTGGCTGCTAGGTCCCACTGGAAATCCTTTCTACATAACCTGCCTGGAGACTGACAACCCCAGATTCAAGACTCCTGCTTTAGGCATGGCTGCCAGCTCTCCAGCTGATAGGCAGGTGTGGGAAGGTGCTAATGCTGTCATACAGGGGTGGGAACCTGCTCACAGTCACAGAGTAATTAACCAGGGAATCTGTGGCAGTGACACTTCTGGAGAGAAGAGCAATGGGCACTGCTGAGCAGCATCCTGCTGTGAGAGGAAGTGCCCTTCCACTGCATTTCTAGCAGCTACTTTAGTGACAAAGCACACATCAATAAAGAGACAGACCAGATTTCAACATTTCTGTAGCAAGGCATTTAACAGCAGGTGCTGCATACACAGACTCAGTTAAATCGCTGTTAGATGAATGCCCTTATGGGGGTGGCAATTGGGGGGGGGGGTCACTTCATTCCCACACAGTCTGCTTCTCTCCCCACTTACCTTCACACCACCCATAAACACAAGTCATCAGCCCAAGAGACACAAGCGTAGCTGCTGTATCATCTTGGTGACTGGAGCTCTGACTGCTCTGTTTTCTCCTGACAGCCTGTGGATTTTAGGCTGGGCTGACAGCCTCCATTTGTCTACAGAGCTGCAGATGGTGCAGGCTTCACAGCCTCTCCAGTGTGCACAGCCCTGATGCAGAGAAGTCACCTGCTGCAGCAAGAGTACGACTTGCCTCTGCCCACACAGCCCTCAGGTTCTCTGTCAAGCCTGCCAGTCTGGGGGACAGTTGGTAGATTTTAATTGCCTACCTACTCTCTGCATATAGGAGCCATGGGGCAGCCTGCTGCACCCTGGCTTTTGATCATTGCACCCCTAGGCGGGGCTAGAACCAGGGACCTAGGAGGTGGAAATTTCCCTGCTCTATTACCAATCCCTCTTGGTGTTCTTAAAAAGGAGGAAACCAAGAGATTTTAGTGTCTTTAAAAATCAGGTTTTACAGCTTGCCACAGTCAAGGTCCTTTTCCTAATTTCTCCCTATTCACAGCAGCCTCTAGAGGGCTTCCCTGTTTGTAAAGAAAAGGAAGAATTGCTTACAGGAGCACTTTCTACCCAGTGCTTCCCCAACCAGGAGGCTCTAGCTGGTCCCTTTCCCTTCTTGTGAGGCGCTCTCCACAAACTGCTTTGTTGCTACATCCAGCTGCAGGGCCTTGACCACCATGGCATCACAGGTAGCCATGCTGTTCCCAGGACTGGCTGAGCAAAGAGACATTTCCTTCCATTTCCTATGCACACACTGCTTTTATGGTAGGGTCCACGCAGGGCCTGGACTGCTGCCATGGATCACTTCCTTAAAAAAAAAACAGCATTGAAGCACCTGCTATGGAGAAACTGACAGAGGTTTCTGTGGACTGGGTCAAGATTGGCAGGTCCCATCTCTGACTTTGTGCCTCTGAGGTACCAGATAGGTGGACCAGCCTTTTATTGGACCAGCCTCTGTTGGTGAGAGAGACTAAGAAGAAGAGCTCTGTGTGGCTTGAAATCTTGTCGCTCTCACCAACAGAGGCTGGTCCAGTAAAAAGACATTCCCTCCCCAACCTTGTCTTTCTAATACCCTGGGATCCACATGGCTACAACTACACTTAGCAGTTTGCGGTATCCTTTAAAAAAGAAGCCTGTGCTTTGAGCCATAAAGGCCATGCACTTACCTGGTTGGAGCTGCACCGCTTACACAGCATGGTCAATACACATCTACTACCATGACACACAACTCAGCTGCCACACTGCCCAGCCACCTACCTGGGGTGTAAAGGTGAAGATGTTCTTTCTGATGTCGTAGAGCTTGGATGTGCCCAGGACTCCCATGTACCGGAAGGGTCGTCCACTCAGGTTCATTCGCTTGTTGCGACCTGTGAGAAGTGGAAAGAGGAGAGGTCAATGCCTCTGTTACTGAAATGCTCTGAGAGGACACCTAAGACAGGACATTTGAGCAAAAAGGCTCAGGCTTAACGGCTGTCCACTTGCAAAGAAACCCACTTGATCCAAGACACATCTGGAGCAAGAGCGTTTCCAATAATGATAATCTTGTCACTTTTGGACAACGCTTCGGTCCGAGGACAGCTCCCCACTCTGGATGTGCTATGCTGCACCTTAGGCATTATAGCCCATCTGAACACTAGACCGGGACTCTGGAGATTTGGGTTCTATTCCTGCATCTGGCCTCCTGGATGATCTTGGGCAAGTCACATGGCTGCTTTATGCCTCAGTTTCTCCATCTGTAAAATTGGGACAATACTGCTATGAAAAAGTGCTAGATAAGAGCTGGGGACTCATTATTATGCCCTGTTCCAACAAGCTTCTTGCACTGGAGAGTTAAAACATTTACAGCCCTCCCACTGGATCAGGCTCTATTGTTATCGTTGTAGGGGAAACTGAGGATTTGTAGCTTAATTGAAATCTAGCTGCTAGAACAATCATATGCTCCCTCCTTTGAACTCCTAGGTCCCACACTGCTTGTACCAAGATGTTTGAGTCCCTTGTTAATATACTGGCACCACTGAATGAAGGTTTTCCTCACCAGCATGCAGCAAATCCCAGGCAATGGGGTGCACAGACATGCTTCCACCTCTCTGAGCAGACACATGCAGTGGGGAAGCTATTCGATATGTAAATGAAGATGTGCTCTCAGAACAGAGGAAGGAGGCAGTGTGATGTTGCATTCCATGTGTTTTATGGAAATATGCTTATGAATGTCACTGATGTAACTGGAATATACTTTATGCAAAAGGTCTCTTGTAAGATATCATAACCAGCGGAGGGCAACAGTACATGACTTACAAGAAGAGGCTGAGGGAACTGGGCTTATTTAGTCTGTAGAAGTGAAGGCTGCTATCAAATCCTCAGCTACCTGAAGGGGGGTTCCAAAGAGAATGGAACTAGGCTGTTCTCAGTGGTGACAGATGACAGAACAAGAAGCAATGGTCAAGTTGCAGTGGGGGAGGTCTAGGTTGGATGTTAGGAAACACTATTTCACTAGGAGGGTGGTGAAGGACTGGAATGGGTTACCTATGGAGGTGGTAGACTCTCCATCCTTTGAGGTTTTTAAGGCCGGTCTTGACAAAGCCCTGGCTGGGATGATTTAGTTGGGGATTGGTTCTGCTTTGAGCAGGGGATTGGACTAGATGACCTCCTGAGATCTCTTCCAACCCTAATATTCTATGATTCTATAACAAAGGTTATAACCTACTGAATATATTCCTCCTATTTGTATGCATGTATCATTCTTGTATCTGAATCTAGAAATATAAAATATAACTCTGAGGTCCTATTGCAATTATGCAAAGTGTGGGCCATTAATGGTGGTTTAGAATGCTGATGGCTCCCACTGACTAGGACAATTGGTTGTAAATGGTTTATTTATCTGCATGACTTCCTGTGTACTGTGGCCCAACCCAGGAAGCATGGAGACTAGAGGGGTCTTACAGTGACATGTGACCATGTCACATGATACTGGAATCCATCTTAATTCTTGTACTTTTTCCATTGATGAGGCAGGGGTGGGGACAAGCACAGACAAAAGATTCTCGCCTTGTGTCAAAGCTGTAAGGGGAGGGGAGCAGGACAAAAAGAGGCTGCCACTCATGAGAAAACCCCTGCTTACCACCTGAGATGTCTGCTGGAACTAACACAGACTGTACCAGGAGAAAGGATTGGGCCCAGACTTTGAAGGAGCTGTGAAAGAAGCTTATTGGAACATCTTTGAGAGTGAGATATTACCTGTAATCAGTTTCTCAGTGTATTAGGCTTAGACTTGCATGTTTTTGCTTTATTTTGCTTGGTGACTTACGTTGTTCTATTACTTGAGACCAATTAAATCTTACTTTTTATACTTAATAAAAATCACTTCTGTTTATTAATAAACCCACAGTAAGTGATTAATACCTGGGGGAGCAAACAGCTGTGCATATATTTATAGAGGGCAAACAATTTATGAGTTTACCCTGTATAAGCTTTATACAGAGTAAAACTGATTTATTTGGGGTTTGGATCCCATTGGGAACTGGGTGTCTGAGTGCTGGAGACAGGTAACCTGCTCAGATGTTTTCAGTTTAGTCTGCAGCTTTGGGGGCCTGGACCAGACTCTGGGTCTGTGTTACAGCAGGCTAGCATGTTTGGCTCAATAAAACAGGGTTCTTGAAGTCCCAAGCTGGCAGGGAAAACGAGCTCAGAGGTAATTTCAGTACATCAGGTGACAATCCCAAGGGGGTCTCTGTGACCCATTATAGGCAGATTTTCAAGAAGCTGAAGGCTGTGCTAGCAATGCGCTCCACAGGGCTTTCAGGAGCAGTACTGGCTGGAGCTACACAAAGCAAAAGGTTGGGATAGGACTTGAGAGGTCTCCCTTCCCCAGGCAATCCCTTCACAACACCCAGCATCTGGTTCAAAACAGGTCCCTTCTAGAGATCAAGCAAGCAACACAAGAGGGGACTGCTGAAGAGTGAGCAGTCTCCAGAGGAGGAGGGAAGGAGTCTCAGTATTAATTCAGACCTCCCTCGCCTGCATTCAACTGGCCATAGGAAGAGAGGATAGGTCAAGGGCTTTGGATGATAACAGGGCTCCTGTCTTTTTGAAGTGTTCCCTTATCTCAGTGGCTCTCAACCTTTCCAGCTGACTCTACCCTTTTCAGGAGTCTGATTGTCTTATGTACCCCAAGTTTCACTTCACTTGAAAACTACTTGTTTACAAAATCAGACCTAAAATACAAAAGACTATCTCAGCAGAGGGTTACTGACAAACTGCTGACTCTCATTTTTGCCATGTAATTATAAAATAAATCAATCAGAATATAAATATTGTACTTATATTTTAGTGTAAACTATATAAAGCAGCATAAACAAGTCATTGTCTGTATGAAATGTTAGTTTGTACTGACTTTGCTCATGCTTTTCCTGTAGCCTGTTGCAAAACTAGATAAATATCTAGATGAGTTGATGTACCTCCTGGCAGAGCTCTGCGTATCCCCAGGGATACATGTACCCCTGCCTTATCTAGATGACAAAGGAGTTCAGACTCCAACTGACCTTTCACCCTCCATGCCCCTTGTCAGACTTTCACCCCATGAAAGCTGCCTGGACAGTCAGAGGGTACGGAGCCCATTGGAGGTCTGCATGCAGGAGCCCAGCACCACAGCATCTGGGCTGCAGGCTCCGCACTGGAGGTTGTGAGGTTTTTAAATGAGAGGAAAACCATTTCCATCGATCTACGGCTCTGCTGAAACTTGTTATAACAAGATCTAGATTTGGAAGCGAGCTTGACCAACATGGCCATATTGACGGTAGCCTGGGCTTATAGTCAGCAGGTTGGAGACCGACGCTGGTACTTGAAAGAGGG
The DNA here is from genome assembly GCF_016161935.1 of Mauremys reevesii. Lineage (NCBI taxonomy): Eukaryota > Metazoa > Chordata > Testudines > Geoemydidae > Mauremys > Mauremys reevesii. Next base: position 58,837,781 of record NC_052631.1, on the reverse strand, counting down.
ATTCGGGGGGGGAGGGGGGGGGAGAAGGGGGAAATGGGTGGTGACAGGGCTGTAGGGAGTTCTCCCAAGAGTCCTTTGCCCGCTAAAAGAGGGGGTTAGAAGGTGTGCAGGGACCATTAGAGAACAACACACCTGTGTTCAGTCAGGAAAGAGGGTTACTGGCAGCCTCATGACATTCTCCAACAAAAAATGGGGGTGGGGGGAAGGAGCTGATAGTGTGTCATGGGCGCTGCCACAGCTGAGACAAGACCTGCTGCTCCGCTGGCCATTAGTGCACATTGGAAAGTCAGACACAGGGAGGATCGAGTCATTTCCCAAGCTGCCTTTCCCTGTCCCATCCAGATGTTCTATCACCCCCTACCCCAGGTGCGTAGGCAAAGCTCCAGCCACTCACCTAATCTGGCATAGATGTGGCTGAGGATCCGGGCTGGCTGCACTCTGATGGGGTAGACATCAGCCACTGTCTCCACCTCGATGCCCTGCTTCTTCAGGATGGCCTTGATGCTGTCTGTCTCGGCTAGGATGCACACTGGGTGAGGGTGGAGAGGGCAGTATCAGCAGCTGGAGATCTCAGGCCAGGAACTTCACTGCCAAATGGCCATTCTCCATTTGTGGAGGCTGCTCAGAGACTGGGTGCAAGTTGCTTGGTGATGATTGCTTGCGTTCCATCATCGTTAAGGTCAGCACCCATCCCAACTAACCTGGCACCCTAGAGAACAACCTGGGCTCTCCGCCATGACTGGTAGGGGTCTGAGAGCCATCCTCCTGGCAGCAACAATTGCCATGTTGAAGCTTTCATTGCCCAGTGGACTGGATGAGAGGTCCAGGTTAGCAGGTGACAGAGGTGAGAGCAAGACTCATCTCGATATGAGCCAGCAATGGCACTGGCAGGAGATCATGGTTTAAAGGGAGCACTTAAATTTCTATAGCTCCTTCCATCCTGAAGGACCCTTAAGAGCTTTACATACTTAAACAGATTCCTTTATATAGCTCCCATGTCACTTGGGCCACTGCTGAAATGTAGCTACCTCTGTAGAACACCACAGCAGCTGGTTTAACTGAGGGGAGACAAGGAATCTTTAAATCATAGTCCTGGCCCCTTCATTCTCAGAGTGCCATCCAAAAGAACAGCATCTCAAGCAGCAAACCAGGCTGGGGCATTCGCTCAGCACTGACTCAGAGGGGAGAGTCCCCACAGACACACTGACACTTGAGAGGTCTTCCAATCAAGTATTGATTGAGTTGACCCTGCTTAGCTTGAGTGATCTCACAGGATCAGAGAAACTGTAAGGGGGAAATGTTACTTTTGCCATCACCTCATGGCACCACTCACCACCTGTATGAAGCCTTTCAACCCCCTGAAAGGGCAACCAGCTGCACCACCCATTGCCAGACGCAAATAACATCTGCCAAATCAAGTCAGTTACCAGATCCAGTATGGTAAAGCTGCCAGCCCTGCTGGTGGGCAGGAAGCCATTTTGCAGCCAGAGACTGTTTCCATCCCTTCTTGTGTAGCATACCTACAGCAACCTGTAACATCAGACTGCCATGCTCACCTTGGACTACCACATCCGGTTTTGGGACAGTAGCAAACCTGCGGTTCAGGGGATCAATTTCACCTGGAGCCAGAAATCCCTGCGTGAAGAAATAACCAGAGAGAGGAATTGCCCTCAGAGAAGACAAGCTGCTTACAGAGACCCCTGCTAACATTACCCTAGCAGCAGAACACATCAGCAACACAGATCACACACACCGAGGACCAGATCAGATGGGGAACCCCCATCTGTCAGGTTCAGTCGATCAGCATTACAATGGGCTCTTAAAGCCTACTGGAAAAAGATAGGGGAAGAGGTTTTTCCAAGCTTTCTGGTACTCATGGATGACTCAATTCGGAGCCAGACCCTCCTTCACCCAGAGTTATTTTGCTTATAATGCTATAACAGCATTTAAAAAAAAGAGAACTGGATAAATTCATGGAGGTTAAGTCCATTAATGGCTATTAGCCAGGATGGGTAAGGAATGGTGTCCCTAGCCTCTGTTTGTCAGAGGGTGGTGATGGATGGCAGGAGAGAGATCACTTGATCATTACCTGTTAGGTTCACTCCCTCTGGGGCACTTGGCATTGGCCACTGTCAGAAGACAGGATACTGGGCTAGATGGACCTTTGGTCTGACCCAGTACGGCCGTTCTTATGCTTTCTATCGGTTTTCAAGTATCTAAAGGGGTGTCATCAGGAGGAGGGAGAAAACTTGTTCACCTTAGCCTCTAAGGATAGAAGAAGCAATGGGCTTAAGCTGCAGTGGGGGAGGTTTGGGTTGGACATTGGGAAAGAGTTCCTAACTGTCAGGGTGATTAAGCACTGGAGTGGATTGCCTGGGGGGGTTGTGGAGTCTCCATCTCTGGAGATATTTAAGAGTAGGTTAGATCAATGTCTATCAGGGATGGTCTGGACAGTATTTGGTCCTGCCATGAGGGCAGGGGACTGGACTCGATGACCTCTCGAGGTCCCTTCCAGTCCTAGAATCTATGAATCTATGTGGCCTCACTAATGTTGAATAGAGGGGGATGATCACGTCCCTCGATCTGCTGGCAATGCCCCTACTTATACAGGCCAAAATGCCATTAGCCTTCTTGATAACAAGGGCACACTGTCGACTCATATCCAGCTTCTCATCCACTATAACCTCTATGTCCTTTTCTGCAGAACTGCTTCCTAGCCATTTGGTCCCTTGTCTGTAACAGTGAATGGGATTCTTCCATCCTAAGTGCAAGACTCTGCACTTGTCCTTGTTGAACCTCATCAGGTTTCTTTTGGGTCAATCTTCTAATTTGTTTAGGTCCCTCTGTATCCTATCCCTACCCTCCAGCGTATCTACCGCTCCTCCCAGTTTAGTGTCATCTGCAAACCTGCTGAGGGTGCAGTCCACATCCTCCTGCAGATCATTAATGAAGATATTGAACAAAACCGGCCCCAGGACTGACCCCTGGGGCACTCCTCTTGATACCGGCTGCCAACTAGACATGGAGCCATTGATCGCTAGCTGTTGAGCCTGACTATCTAGCCAGCTTTCTATCCACCTTATAGTCCATTTATCCAGCCTATGCTTCTTTAACTTGCCGGCAAGAACACTGTGGGAGACCGTATCAAAAGCTTTGCTAAAGTTGAGGAATAACATGTCCACTGCTTTCCCCTCATCCACAGAGCCTGTTATCTCCTCATAGGAGGAGTGTCTCCAAGTACCTCAGTTTCCCCACTTGTCCAATGGCTTGAAATAGCTTTTGACTATTTAGGTGGTCAGGTTTGGGACTGTCTCTTAGTGTGCATATGTACAGTGACAGGCATGATCAGGCTCTGCGTTCGTTTGGGGTCTGTGCAGTGTCAGGCACAGTAAGGGCACCAATCTCAGTAAGTACCTGGCACAAGGAGCACACGTTGGTGATGGGCATCTCTGCAATGCCTGGCACAATGGGGGGCCCTGAGCTCAGTCGGGGTTTTTCGCCTTCCTCTGCAGCATGTGGCACAAGTCACTTGCTGGAGGATTCTCTGAAGCTTGAGGTCTTCAAACCACAATTTGAGGACTTCAATAACTCAGACATAGATTAGGGGTTCATTACAGGGGTGGGTGGGTGAGATTCTGTGGCCTGCATTGTGCAGGAGGTCAGACTAGATGATCATAATGGTCCCTTCTGACCTTAAAGTCTGTGAGAAAGAACTCTAATCCCACCAAGCCCCCATTTGCTATAGTTTGGCAGGAAGAGAGCTCATCCAGACAGGGTAATTCCTAAAAACAGGCCTGAAAGATGAATGAAGTAGCCACGAGCTGCAGTGGTCATAGTACAGCGCACTGCTATGCTGAATAGCAGCCCCTGGATGCTGACTGGGTACTTCACTATCCTGGCGGAGGGATGTTTTACTGCAGAGGGGATGGTGTGGCGGACGATGTTACTTAGACAAGCCTCCAGACACTCATATGAGCATATTTCAGAAAAGGTTGTTCACCCAACACACCAGCCAGCAAGCAGGGCCAAGCAGAGTGCAGTGACCAGAAGAAGAAAGGCTGGAGATAGGCCTTGGGTAGAATGCAACAGAACAGCCCCATGTGTTTGTCAGAAAGACAAGTGCTACTCAGAGGCAGATGCAGAGAGTACCTAGGAGTAGGGCGCTATAAGGAAAAGCCACATATTCCATGAAGTTATGGACAATTCTTGCAAATTTAAAGATCTTCCGGGCCTGGTGCTAAGTTCGCCCAGTTCCCACTGACCATGGTGGAGGCAAGAGTGCTCAGCAACTCGATGTTTAATGCAACAGGAACAAAGACTGACTCCTGAGCAGACAAATACCTCAGCGACCAGAGCTGCTAAGTGTGGACTAACCAACAGGCCACAGTGACAGGTGTGATCTCACCTCTGCCATCAGGCACCCCAGGATGTAGAGAGACTGGCCCCACATGTGGGGCAGCTTGCCCATAGGGACTCGGTCAACAGTGTGGGGATTCACATACTCCTCATCCATCTGGAAAAGGAAAAAAAAAAAAAAAAAAGTGTGAGATTGGGCATCCGACAGTGGCTACAGCCTAGGAGATGCTGCAAGGCACCAACCCACCGCCCAGCAGGGAACGTTTCTTTAGAACTGTCATCACATGCCTGGGGGCCCCTCTCTTATCGGGTGGGGTGTTACCCAGGCAAGCTTCCCCTCCCATGCCCTGATGGGAGACCCCCTCCCAACCTCCTCCCAGTTAGCTAGGGGAGGCCAATACCACACATTCAGGGCCTCCCAATGCAAATCTCTTGGAAGCAGCTAGAGTTTCCACACAGCATTGTAGCAACATTCCCATGGATCTTCCTGATTTAGTGCAGCAGAGTTCTTAAGCTACCAGAGGATCCCCAGCGTGGCTGTGGCGTCCTCTCACTCTTGGTAGCTGGATGCTGACTTTAAAGGCAATTGACACATTTTAAAAAGTACCCACCCCCAGGAGATCATAGCTGCCCCTGCATGCCCCTTCCTCCTTGGCTACTTTCAGACATTTGGTTCATTGGGGTCAGGCAGACAGACCTAGAGACTGACGGGGAGAGGGGGGGGCAAAGGGCAGCCAGCAGAGCTTAGAACACCGCTAAAGCACTGCCTGGCAGGGCAGGTGCCTCAACAGCGAGCGACACCCATTGGAACAAGTGGCGTGTGCACGGTGAGTGCTGCAATGAGCTGAAGGGCATGGAGGTAGATGGAGTTGTGCTTCCTGGCTGGACGTGCTAGCTGCGTCCACACTGCAGCTGGGGGCAAGCCTGCCAGCTCAGGTAGACAGATTCGTGCTCAGCTGCAGCGCAGATGTACCCACTCCATCCTGAGGAGAGCAGGCCTGGGGACAGGGGGTGTTGGAGCCAGATGTTCTGACCTCAGAGGGAAGGGAGCACACAGCCCCTGCCCACCCTCCCACCCCCCGAGCCTCACACACCGGTTGGTAAAGGGGCAGCATTAACCCAGAGAACTGGCGTGATGGACATCCTCTCAACTCACAGGGCAGAGGTCATAGCAATGCCCAGTCTTAGTCCTGACCAGGAATGAAGCATGCTGGAGATGAGACGCAGCAAGCCATGCTCACCCTCTACCCAGCCCATGCAGAACAGGGAGGGGAAAGTCAGCAGGGGGATTCCTGCAGGGATCAGCACCAGCTGTTCTGAGCCTCCAGCAGGGGGTGCCCAGCTTCACCCCACATTGCCCCTGGCCAGGCAGGTGGACAGCGATGCACAGGTGTCTTGGATAACAGCTGTCATCAATGCCCCTCCCCACTTCGAGCACTGGTAGAGGGAGCATCTATGGGGTGGCAGCAAGAGCATGAGGCAGGGGAAGGGAGATTGGATCCCTTTTGACTCCTGTTACCTCTAATGCTTCAAGCAAGAGCCTGGGCCCTGGGCATAAGGTGCAGCCCCGTCACTCACTGGCTCATTTAAGAGGGAGCGGGGCCCAGTGACTGTGACAGGGCAGCTGCTGCCCAATGGGGCTTAAGAGAAGGCACCTGGGCCACATACACAGAGAGATGGAGACAAGACTGGGTAAGTGGGAGCTGCCTGAGGGAAAGAACTGCAGGAGACCCGCCAGAAGAAAACTGTCGGGAGCACTGGCTAGAGCTGGAGGACCCTACCAAGGGGACGGAGAGCTTGTGGCAGAGCCAGCTTAGTCAGTGCAAGCTGGGCCCAGAAGCAAGGGGTTGATTCTCGAGGGTGGATCCCAGGAGCAGAGGAGGCCTCACAGGTTGGGAGGCCTAGGAGACTAACATTGCAGGGCGTCCTTTGGCAGAAAACTGAGTGGAGGGAGGGCTGTGGGAGGAGCCCAGCAGCACAGGGCTGGCCCTGGAGGGAGGTTCCCTGGAGCAGGATGGGGTACACAGGTGAGGAGCCCTAGGGAAGAGGAGCCCCTGTCACAGGAGACCTGACTTGGGGCTACAGGAGAAAGCTGAGCCCCAAGGCTTCAAGGGAGAGCAACGCTTCATGGCTCATGGGAGAGCAGCAGGTCTGAGAACTCTCAGTGGGAGGCCTGGAGAGTGGGTCCCTGGGACAGAGGAATAGAACTGGGACTGAGTGGTTCATAGAATCATAGAATCTCAGGGTTGGGAGGGACCTCAGGAGGTCATCTAGTCCAACCCCCTGCTCAAAGCAGGACCAATTCCCAACTAAATCATCCCAGCCAGGGCTTTGTCAAGCCTGACCTTAAAAACCTCTAAAGAAGGAGATTCCACCACCTCCCTAGGTAACCCATTCCAGTGCTTCACCACCCTACTAGTGAAAAAGTTTTTCCTAATATCCAACCTAAACCTCCCCCACTGCAACTTGAAACCATTACTCCTTGTTCTATCATCAGGTACCACTGAGAACAGTCTAGATCCATCCTCTTTGGAACCCCCTTTCAGGTAGTTGAAAGCAGCTATCAAATCCCCGCCCCCCCGCCTTCTCTTCTGCAGACTAAACAATCCCAGTTCCCTCAGCCTCTCCTCATAAGTCATGTGCTCCAGCTCCCTAATCATTTTTGTTGCCCTCCTCTGGACTCTTTCCAATTTTTCCACATCCTTCTTGTAGTGTAGGGCCCAAAACTGGACACTGTACTCCAGATGAGGCCTCACCAATGTCGAATAGAGGGGAATGATCATGTTCCTCGATCTGCTGGCAATGCCCCTACGTATATAGACCAAAATGCCGTTAGCCTTCTTGGCAACAAGGGCACACTGTCAACTCATATCCAGCTTCTCGTCCACTGTAACCCCTAGGTCCTTTTCTGCAGAACTGTTTCCTAGCCATTCGGTCCCTAGTCTGTAACAGTGAATGGGATTCTTCCGTCCTAAGTGCAGGACTCTGCACTTGTCCTTGTTGAACCTCATCAGGTTTCTTTTGGCCCATGCCTCTAATTTGTCTAGGTCTCTCTGTATCCTATCCCTACCCTCTAGCGTATCTACCACTCCTCCAAGTTTAGTGTCATCTGCAAACTTGCTGAGAGTGCAGTCCACGCCATCCTCCAGAGATCATTAATGAAGATATTGAACAAAACTGGCCCCAGGACTGACCCTTGGGGCACTCCGCTTAATACCGGCTGCCAACTAGACATGGAGCCGTTGATAACTACCCATTGAGCCCGACGATCTAGCCAGCTTTCTATCCACCTTATAGTCCAATCATCCAGCCCATATGTCTTTAACTTGCTGGCAAGAATACTGTGGGCGACCGTATCAAAAGCTTTGCTAAAGTCAAGGAATAACACATCCACTGCTTTCCCCTCATCCACAGACCCAGTTATCTCCTCATAGAAGGCAATTAGGTTAGTCAGGCATGACTTGCCCTTGGTGAATCTATGCTGACTGTTCCTGAATCACTTTCCTCTCCTCCAAGTGCTTCAGAATTGATTCCTTGAGGACCTGCTCCATGATTTTTTCCACGGACTGAGGAGAGGCTGACTGGCCCGTAGTTCCCTGGATCCTCCTCCTTCACTTTTTTAAAGATGGGAATTACATTAGCCTTTTTCCAGTCATCTGGGACCTCCCCCATTCGCCATGAGTTTTCAAAGATAATGGCCAATGGCTCTGCAATCATATCCGCCAACTCCTTTAGCACCCTCGGATGCAGCGCATCCAGCCCCATGGACTTGTGCTCATCCAGTTTTTCTAAATAGTCCTGAACCACTTCTTTCTCCACAGAGGGCTGGTCGCCTTCCCATTCTGTGCTGCCCAGTGCAGCAGTCTGAGAGCTGACCTTGTTTGTGAAGACCGAAGCAAAAAGAAGCATTGAGTACGTTAGCTTTTTCCACATCCTCTGTCACTAGGTTGCCTCCCTCATTCAGTAAGGGGCCCACACTTTCTTCTTGTTGCTAACACATACCTGAAGAAACCCTTCTTGTTACTCTTAACATCTCTTGCTAGCTGCAACTCCAAGTGTTATTTGGCCTTCCTGATTTCACTCCTGCATGCCTGAGCAATATTTTTATACTCCTCCCTGGTCATTTGTCCAATCTTCCACTTCTTATAAGCTTCTTTTGTGTGTTTATGATCAGCAAGGATTTCACTGTTAAGCCAAGCTGCCATATTTACTATTCTTTCTACACATCAGGATGTTTTTTTCCTGCAACCTCAATAAGGATTCTTTAAAATACAGCCAGCTCTCCTGGACTCCTTTCCTTCTCATGTTATTTTCCCAGGGGATCCCAGTTCCCTGAGGGAGTCAAAGTCTGCTTTTCTGAAGTCCAGGGTCCGTATTCTGCTGCTCTCCTTTCTTCCTTGTGTCAAGATCCTGAACTCGACCATCTCATGGTCACTGCCTCCCAGGTTCCCATCCACTCTTCCTTCCCCTACTAATTCTTCTCTGTTTGTGAGCAGCAGGTCTAGAAGAGCTCTGCCCCTAGTTGATTCCTCCAGCACTTGCACCAGGAAATTGTCCCCTACACTTTCCAAAAACTTCCTGGATTGTCTGTGCACTGCTGTATTGCTCTCCCAGCAGATATCCGGGTGATTAAAGTCTTCCATGAGAACCAGGGCCTGCGATCTAGTAACTTCTGCTAATTGCCTGAAGAAAGCCTCCTCCACCTCATCCCCCTGGTTTGGTGGCCTATAGCAGACTCCCACCACAACATCACCCTTGTTGCTCACACTTCTAAACTTAATCCAGAGACTCTCAGGTTTTTCTGCAGTTTCATACCGGAGCTCTGAGCAGTCATACTGCTCTCTTACATACAATGCAACTCCCCCACCTTTTCTGCCCTGCCTGTCCTTCCTGAACAGTTAATATCCATCCACGACAGTACTCCAGTCATGTGAGTTATCCCACCAAGTCTCTGTTATTCCAATCACATCACGGTTAATGACTCTGGTGGGTGACCTCTGAATGGGATTGAAGAGCTGCTGTGCTGGGACCGTGTTTTACTTTGGGGTTTAGGGAGAAGCTGCCTTTTACCATGAGGGATCTGCAGACTGTGGCTCTTCACACGAATAAAAGGGTTTGAATTTGCTGCTGAGACACAGACTGTGAGGGGGAAATGGAGGCAGGTGTGTCATGCCACAGCCTGCCGTTAGGGAAGTGCTCAAGATGGAGGCTGCCCTGCTACCTTATTGGGAGGGACGCTGTACAGCTCCGGCACCAGGCGAACTCCGTTCTTCCCCTTGATGAGCACGCCTTCAAGGGCTTCCCTGTATTCCTGGACCTGAGGGGGAAGCACCACAGGAAATCAGCTCCCAACACAACATCCCCAAGGGCAGAGCTCCCAGACACATCACCTCCATATTGGTGCATAACAAAATTCATGCGGTGGGGTGGGGCTGAGTGGTTCAGAGTGTGGGCTCACAGCTGACGCAGAGGGTTGGGGGGCCGGGGTGTGAGGGCTCCACTTGGGGATGCGGGCTCTGGGGTGGGACCAGGGATGAAGGTCTATGGGCTGAGGCAGAAGGTTCAGGTGCAGGCTCTGGGGTGGGGCCTGGGATGAGGGGCTCAGTGCTAGGACAGAAGGTTGGGGGGATGGGGCCAGGGGGATGAGGTGCAGGCTGCCCTAGGGCTACAGAGGGGAGAGAGAGAAAGGACTCCCCACAGTGCATCTCTCTCCCCCCCAGGTATGGGTCCAGGGTGCCCCTCCCCTGGCTGCGGCAGGTCCCGGACAGGTGGGTTCCCCAAGCGCTTGTGCAGCACTTAATAGGTTGCTACATGACCATGTGGCTTACAGGGAATTTAGCCCCAGACCTCCCCACCCCCACGGGAGCAGCTGGGATTAGGAATGCGCATGTAAGTGTTAAATAGCAACATGCAGAACCGATGTGCTCACTCTATGAACACAGGGGAGCGCAGAGCCTGGCCCCGCTCCCCCAGCTGCCATACCAGCAGTTCAGTGTGTTTATTCCCTTGTAAACCACTGGGCGCAGGGGTTGTCTTTCTGCTCGGTTTGTATGGGGCCGAGCATAATGGGGGACCTGGCCCATGACTGGGCTCCTAGGCACTACAGTAATAACAAACACGAAGGCAGCCCAGCAGTTCTGAGACCCCAGGATAACAAAGCAGAGTGCACCTGGAGCGGAGGAGATAGAGAGACTGACAAGGGCACCCAGGGGACTGTGTTTAACAGGCAAGCAATTAGCTTATTTTTCCCCTTAAAGCCAGGCTCCCCTCCCCAACCCGAGTGCCCTCTCCATCCCACCCCTTACCTGCTCTACATTGCCGCTGAAGATCCCGTCGATAATGAAATAGGTCCAGAACAAAGGCCACTCGCACTCAATGTTCTCAAAGAGCTTCAGCTCAGCAGGCTCGTAATAGAGGCGATTTGGGTCCTATGCAGAGGCATGTTTCCTGAGTCAAGTCACGCAAAGCTACAGCTGGAGGCTTGTTCTGGCCCAGTGGCCCAACCCCCTCTCCTGACTGCTTCAGGAGCTGGGTGCTCACATGGTGACCATCTGGCCATGAACTGCTCCAGCCCTGGGAACTGTATCCAAAGGCAGGAGGTAGCTGCCCATCATGCATGACTGCATAACCCAGGTTTATAGGGAAGCATGTGATTTTACACGCTGATCCCAACATATCATTTTGGATACAGGCTACAGCTTTCCTATCTCCCCAGAAACTGAGACCAGTCAATACCTAGGTCATAGCCATATAAATTGCTATTACATAGCTATTACTACAGTTTACATCATCATTATTAACCCAAGGACTAGAATGCTGCTAGCTGAAAGGATCCCCAGACTGCTATTTGCTGACAAAGCTATGGAACGCTTTCTTCTCAAGCTGGGAAGAATCCAGGTGACACAGACTACATTTTAAGATCAGTAGGGAACGTGCCTGCTAAAAAGTGTAGCGCTCACCGTGAAATATATGTGACAGCAGCAGAGTGGTGAAAGTCAGTGCAAGGAACACCAGTAGATTTGCTACCCAATAGCTTCCGTTTAAAATGTGTTAAGTATTCCAAATACTGTTTATAATGTGTGTATTAAAATATTTACTTAGAAACCATAGGATTCCCTCTCCTGGCAGCTGACTGGTAGCTGTCATTAACACCAAAGCTCAAGGTTTTGCATACAATAGCTGTGAGCCTCACTCTGTATAATGTGTTCCCACAAGGCCCAGAAGAGACATGTCTGGCCTGGCTTTGGCAGAGTTAAGCTGAGATGCAGGAACAGGGAGTATAGTGGAGTTGTACATAGTTCACCCTCAGCATCTGTTATGTAATTGTTACAAATGTACACAGCTTCAAAGCAGAAGTCCAGTGGGGAGGAGGCGGGTCCTACAGAAACCCCAAGGATGGTGAGGAGCAGGGTTCCATCTTTCACAGGCATTCAGCTGTGTGATGGCAGGATGGGAGTGCTAGAGAGGAAGAGGAGGAAATGAGCTTCTCCCAAGCAACTTTCCCCCTCCTGGAAGGTGGTATTTCCCAGGGGCAAGGGTCTTCACAGATGCAGATCAGTATGGAGCTCAGTGCTGGTCGCTGTCCAAGTGCTGCTAATCTTGCCCAAACAGAGCAGATCAGTAGGAGGATTGGGAGGGGGCCAAAGGCCCTGACTATGCAGGACTCCTGCAAGAGATGGCAGGTCCTCTCTACCTCTCCTGGAGACATTAACCCAGGAAACATGCCCCATCCCCACAGCAGGCCCCAGCGCCAAGGTGGATAGATATCATCCCCTAGCAGCAATGAACAGCAAACACTCCTCTTCTCCTTCCATAGCCCTTAGTCGCCAGGGTTCCCTCTGTGACCCAACACTGCTGCTCCATTGGCCACTGCACGCTGGCTCTCTTGGCTGTGTTACTACGTGGAAGCTTTAGTGATTCCTGAATTAAAGGGCCCCTCCATCATCTCCTCCTGTGCCAGACAGCCTTAGACAGACTTCCTTTAACCTAAACTATCTCAGGGCTGATGTTTTAAGTGTAGTAAAAGGAACTCGAGACACCCACCCCCACCACCACCCCATCAATCAGGCAGCTGCCTGGTGCAAAGCAAAGGAAAATCCAGCCAGCAAACCCCATAATACACACCTCTCTAGGGGTCCTGTACCCATCTCGGAGAAACCGGCAGCAGCCATAACGCCCCTGGAAGAGAAAGGGAAATTCACTTTGGGACAAGGATCCATTCCTCACTGCTGGATACAATGCAGTTACAGTAACTATAACTTTAAGCAAGGAGTTATCATAGAATCTCAGGGTTGGAAGGGACCTCAGGAGGTCATCTAGTCCAACCCTCTGCTCAAAGCAGGACCAAACCCAACCAAATCATCCCAGCCAGGGCTTTATCAAGCCTGACCTTAAAAACCTCTAAGGAAGGAGATTCCACCACCTCCCTAGGTAACCCATTCCAGTGCTTCACCACCCTACTAGTGAAAAAGTTTTTCCTAATGTCCAACCTAAACCTCCCCCTCTGCAACTTGAGACCATTACTCCTTGTTCTGTCATCTTCTACCACTGAGAACAGTCTAGATCCATCCTCTTTGGAACCCCCTTTCAGGTAGTTGAAAGCAGCTATCAAATCCCCCCTCATTCTTCTCTTCTGCAGGCTAAACAATCCCAGTTCCCTCAGCCTCTCCTCATAAGTCATGTGCTCCAGCCCCCTAATCATTTTTGTTGCCCTCCGCTGGACTCTTTCCAATTTATCCACATCCTTCTTGTAGTGTGGGGCCCAAAACTGGACACAGTACTCCAAATGAGGCCTCACCAGTGCTGAATAGAGGGGATTGATCACATCCCTTGATCTGCTGGAAATGCCCCTACTTATATAACCCAAAATGCCATTAGCCTTCTTGGCAACAAGGGCACACTGACTCATTCAGCTTTTCGTCCACTGTAACCCCTAGGTCCCTTTCTGCAGAACTGCTGCCCAGCCATTCGGTCCCTAGTCTATAGCAGTGCATGAGATTCTTCCGTCCTAAATGCAGGACTCTGCACTTGTCCTTGTTGAACCTCATCATATTTCTTTTGGCCCAATCCTCTAATTTGTCTAGGTCCCTCTGTATCCTATCCCTACCCTCCAGCGTATCAACCACTCCTCCCAGTTTAGTATCATCTGCAAACTTGCTAAGGGTGCAGTCCACACCATCCTCTAGATCGTTAAATGAAGATATTGAACAAAACCGGCCCCAGCACCGACCCTTGGGGCACTCCACTTGATACCGGCTGCCAACTAGACATGGAACCATTGATCACTACCCGTTGAGCCCAACCATCTAGCCAGTTTTCTATCCACCTTACCGTCCATTCATCCAGCCCAGACTTCCTTAACTTGCTGGCAAGAATACTGTGGGAGACTGTATCAAAAGCTTTGCTAAAGTCCAGAAATAGCACATCCACTGCTTTCCCCTCATCCACAGAGCCGGTTATCTCATCATAGAAGGCAATTAGGTTAGTCAGGCATGACTTGCCCTTGGTGAATCCATGCTGACTGTTCCTGATCACTTTCCCCTCCTTTAAGTGGTTCAGAATTGATTCCTTGAGGACCTGTTCCATGATTTTTCCAGGGACTGAGGTGAGACTGACTGGCCTGTAGTTCCCTGGATCTTCCTTCTTCCCTTTTTTAAAGATGGGCACTACATTAGCTTTTTTCCAGTCATCCGGGACCTCCCCCAATCACCATGATTTTTCAAAGATAATGGCCAATGGCTCTGCAATCTCATCGGCCAACTCCTTTAGCACCCTCGGATGCAGCGCATCCGGCCCCATGGACTTGTGCTCGTCCAGCTTTTCTAAGTAGTCCCGAACTACTTCTTTCTCCACAGAGAGCTGGTCACCTCCTCCCCATACCGTGCTGCAGAGTGCAGCTGTCTGGGAGCTGACCTTGTCTGTGAAGACAGAGGCAAAAAAAGCATTGAGTACACTAGCTTTCTCCACATCCTCTGTCACTAGGTTCCCTCCCTCATTCAGCAAGGGGCCCACACTTTCCTTGACTTTCTTCTTGTTGCTAACATTCTTGTTACTCCTAACATCTCCGGCTAGCTGCAACTCCAAGTGTGATTTGGCCTTCCTAATTTCACTCCTGCATGCCTGAGCAATACTTTTATACTCCTCCCTGGTTATTTGTCCAATCTTCCACTTCTTGTAAGCTGTTTTTTTGTGTTTAAGACAAACACAAGTTATGTTCCTGAAGAGTGCTACTTTAAGCGAAACAATGTTAAGCAAATCCAATTTCCCCCTAAGAATTAATGTAAATGGGGGAGGGGCGGGGGGGTATTAGGTTCCAGACCTAATTTTTTTTTTTGCCAGACAAAAGGCTGTATTTTTTATTTTTACACACACAATAACTTTTAAACAAACAATTTAATACTGTACACAGCAATGATGACTGTGAAGCTTGGTTGAGGTGGTGGAGTTAGAGGGTGGAATATTTCCCAGGGAATGCCTTACTGCTAAATGATGAACTAGTACTCCGCTGAGCCCTCAAGGGTTAACACATTAACAATGTAGCCTCACACTCTACAAGGCAGCAGGAATGGAGGGAGGGGAGACAGACAGACAGACACACTGTGTGTGAGAGAGCGCGCGCATTGCCCCTTTAAGTATGCTGACCCAACTCTAAGTACACTGCCCTTTTAAGTAGATCAGCAAGTTGAGACAGCAGCGGCTGCCAGCAAGCTCCTCCTGTCCTGAGCCCTGTCATGTCCATCATCCCCATGCCATCCCAGCTCTCTGAAGATGGGATAAGCAGGGGGCAGGAGCGGGGAGATGGGGACACCCTGACATTATCACCCTTCTCCCCACCCACCATCCCCCCACACAGCCATCAGGAGGCTCCCGAGAGCAGCACCAAGGCAGAGGGCAGGAGCAGCAGCCAGCAGTGGGGGGAGGGACAGCTGAACTGCCAGGCAATTGATAGCCTGCTGGGCGGCTGCCACACAGGGAACTTAGGGGAGCAAGGGTCTGATAGGGGGCTGCCAGTCCACCCTGGTTCCAAGCCCCCACCAGTTAGATCCAACAGGCTGCTCTTTCTGCAAGCAGTGGACAAAGCAGGTGGCTGCCAAACAACGTTATACGGGAGCATTGCACAGCTTTAAATGAGCATGTTCTCTAATTGATCAGCAACGTAACAGCAAAACAACGTTAACCAGGATGACTTTAAGTGAGCAGTTACTGTACAGCAGAGTTAGAGTGTCACTAAAGAACAGCCACCCAATATACAGCCCGCCATGGCTTTCAGGCCCTCTTTCTCACCTATCCCATCCCCTTTCATTGTCCTCTCATTAGCTGTACACCAGCCAAGGTGGCTCACTTCGGTTTGTGTGTCAGTATGGGGTTGGGATTACATCCCTTACAGCACCTCCACTGGCTGGCCAGGCTACAGTAGCAGAGCTCAATGACCTGTAGGTCCTAGAGAAGGGACAGGTCTCAGGGAGGTTGTGATAAATTAAGGGGGGATAGCTCCCCTTTATGGACACCCAACCAGGCAGTTAGCTATCAAGTCCCTCTTGGTGGCTGTTCTCTTCTTGCTTTACCTGTAAAGGGTTAACAAAGTCCCCCAGGTAAAGGAAAAGGAGTGGGCACCTGACCAAAAGAGCCAATGGAAGGCTAGAACTTTTTTCTCAATTTTAAAAACTTCCCTTTCTCTGTGTGTTGTGGTTCTCTGGGAGAGAGCAGAAACACAGAGCAGCAATGCTGTATGCAGCTTTAAGCCAGGTATGATCATAGATCATCAATTCATACCTCAAACCTACTTATCTGAAGCCTCAGATATGCAAGTAAATTAGGGAATGTCTAGAAAGACGCGATTAGGGTTATTTCTTATTGGCTTGTGGACTCCTCTGTGCTAACCCCAGATACTTTTGTTTTACTTGTAACCTTTAAGCTGAACCTCAAGAGAGCTTTCTTGATGCTTAATTTTTTTTATTGTTTCTTTTAAGATCTAGCAAAAAGCCTAAGTTCCAAATGTATTTCCTTTCTTTTTGGGTTTAAATAAAATTTACCTTTTTTAAGAACAGGATTGGATTTGTGTGTCCCTAAGAGGTTTGTGCATGTTGTTTAATTAGCAGGAGTCAACTGCTAATTTCTTTTGTTTTCTTTCTCAGCTCTTCCCCGGAGGGGAGGTGAAAGGGCTTGAGGGTATCCCTTAGGAAGGAATTCCCAAGTGCACTTTCCTGGGTTCCAAGGGGTTTGCATTTGGGTGGTGGCAACGTTTACCAAGCCAAGGTCAGAGAAAAGCTGTAAACTTTGGCGTTTAATACAAGTCTGGAGTGACAGGTATTAATTTTTAAAATTCTTGTGGGCCCCACCTTCTGCACTCAAAGTGCCGGGGGGGGGGGGGGAAAATCGGTCTTGACAGAGGTGTTTGTGATTTCTCTGTTGGGGTAGAGCCCTAGCAGCTATTCCCTGTGACACTGAAGATTAGTAGGACCTGCAGTTCTGGACAGCTCTCCTTGAAAGGGTCAAGAGCAGCCTAGAGAGATGCTTACCTGAAGCTTTGTAATGATTTCTTGCTTCGTTATCTCCACCAGCTCACTGTCCTCCACGGCAAAGGCGGGGTACGAGATGACTGAGAGGAGGCTGGCATCAATTTCCTTGGAAGTCGAAGCCCTTGGCAGCATGGAATGGAGAATAGACTAGGAAGAAGGAGAAACACTGATACCAAACACTGGTCTCTGCACATTTAATAGTGCCGAGGCAATGGGGGGTCAGTGCTTCCACGGGCCACAGCATGACCATGTTATGGCAGTGGGGTGCGCCCTGGGAATTGCAGGGCAGTTCTGGGCAGAGGGAAGAGCAAGGGTTATTCTAGAGATGGGCCTGGGCCAGGAGGCTCAGATCCAAACTTTAAGAGTTCAGGGTGCTTGGACTGGAACCATTTGTAATTTATAAAGGGCTGTGACCTGGGAGAGCCCAATGGTGCTGGAAGGAGTGCAGCAATGTGGAGAGGGTGGGGAGAAGCAACCAAAATGCGCCAGATTTGAGTGGTGTGGTGACCCCGTGAGCCAGGCTGCTATGCCAACCACTCATATTTGGCCTGGCAGCCCATCTGTCATGCTTGCAGGGAAGGGGATCTACCATTACGCCACCCACCTCTGGTCAAGAGCCAAGAGAAGGACTGCATCCCCCCTTGTTGCACCCCTGCCAACTTGATTTTTGCTACCCCCCTACCAACACTCCTGGGGGAGCCACATGCCATGACCTACTGCTTCCTACAGCATAAACATTCTGCCTCAGCAGAGCACCAAGTTGGAGGGATCCTACAGGATGGAGATGAATCACTGGAATGAGACACCTATTGAATCATTTACTCCACCCCTGCCAGTGCAGGGCTGTGCCCTAAGACACATCTCCCTCCCATCAATCAACTGCAGTTAGCTGAGACAAGAGCAACATGGTCTAGGATCAAACCTCTCTAAACTCGGAGGAGTAAAGAAGTCAGACAGCTCTTCCTCTCTGTAGGACAAGAGCAAGACTCCAGGCTGCTGGACCGGCAGGAGGAAGCACTAGTTGCTGGACCCTCAGAGCAGCACTCGTACCTGGCAATGCTGCACCTCATCCGTCAGGACATGGATCACTGACTGAGGGCCTCCTTTGGCACCAAAGAGATCGAGTTCATCCAGGGCTTCAAGGGCTGCCTGTGACCAGGGATGCGGGGAGGAAACCAGGCAGAGAATAGAGCACGTGAAGACAGTTGCTGATGCTGCAGCACCACACGGTAGCTCTAGTATGACAGCTACAGATCCTGAAACCTGAGCATTCCTCCCAGCCCGGGCACCAACCTCTACCAGTGTAAGGCACATAAAGACAAGATTTGAGAGGTGACCACAGGAGAGCCAGGGGCTGGATCTGGGCTTGGACTGTGGAACTCCATCCCTGTCCCTGTCTCCGCCCCTCCCCGCCCCCCCTCCCACCGCCCCATTAGCCCAGATCCTCTCTCTTAGGATCTCACCCAAGAGACTCCAGAAGCAGAGGGTATTTTGAAATAACAGTAGCCAGAAAGCTAGGGGCTCCACCACTTGACTTTAAAGGACAATTTTACAGCAGTTACACTAGCCTACAACATGTTCATCACTTGACTGCACTCAGGGTGCCCTTGAATAGGCAGCTTTACAAAACATGAGAACCCCATTTTGCAGGTAGGGAAACTGAGGCACAGAAAGACAACAGCTTGCTCAAGGTCACACACAAACAAGTCTCACTGCAGGAGTAGAACCTGCTGGGCTGCCCTGCCCCCAGGCTTGGCAGTATGAGGCTACATAGCCCATACGCTATCGCCACTATTGCAGAGGATCCTCCAGTCCCATGCCAGAGAGAGATCAAATCTTGGAAACCCTTTCCTCTTTAAAACATCTGGGGAAAGATTTAAGATGAATTAACCAAGATAATACAAGGAGAGGAAACTCTGGCCAAGCATGAAGAGGTTCTAGTGCAGACCCTTCAGCGAGACTGATGGGCTACGACAGAGACTTCTATATGCCAGCTTGAATAGACAGAGGTGCTTTCTGTCTATGGGTATGTCTACACTACCCGCTAGATCAGCAGGCAGCAATCAATCCACCGGGGGGTGATTTATCGTGTCTAGACTAGACGCGATAACTCGACCCCCGAGCGCTCTCCCCTCAACTCCTGTACTCCACCTGCATGAGAGGATTCGACAGGGGAGCAGCAGCAGTCGACTCACCACAGTGCAGACACCGTGGTGAATAGATCAATCTCCCCTCCCCCCACAGTGTAGAGCAGGTCTGATAAACTAACCTGCTGTTCAAAGGACCTCTCCTTGCTAATCTAGCGATCTTGGCCTGACAAATTTGCAAAGAACAATAAGCTAGGATAACATAGGGAAAGATCCATATCTCACCTTATACACTGCAAATAGAGATGAGCCTACACACATCCGGGTTTAACTCTTTCTTGAGACTTGGGTACTCATGAATAGCTGCTATTTAGCAGCTGCCAAGCCTGGCTAATAACTTGGGTGCTGCTACTGGTGGGTGTTTTATGCCCCCCATCTCACAAGCAATGAGTAGTTGCATCAAACAGGCTAGAGAGCATAGCTTCTCAATGTACCCTGGGAGGAGTTATATTTCATCCTCCTCCAAAATCCATCTTGGGTGACGAACTGCTGAAGGTCACCAGATGTCCTCCCAGCGCCTTCATCAGACTTACCTTAGCCATGCCGATTGAGCTCACGTTTAGCTCCGTGATTCCTTGGTTTGTCTTGTCTCCACGTTCCCATATCCCGAAGTCCTGTCATGAATCAACATCAGCACATCAGTGCAGCAGGTGAAACAGCAGTGACACAGCACAGTCAGCATCTAGATCATATCAGGGAGTCACTGCACAAGGGAATGCCCTGGCACCTCACATGGCAGAGTCACAGACCAGCTTGAGAGTAGAAAAAAAATCCACTTGGTCCACACTAAATAGGATGGAAGTAATAAATCTCTGTATACCACAGTCACGCAAGGCGGAGAGAAGAATTCTGCAGGGTCCCAGACACCTAAAAACACCTCTATAATAGTCCCTAGCTCTTACATAGTGATTTTCATCACTAGATCTCAAAGTGTTTCATCTTGAAAGATTTTACCCTCCTCCCCTCCCCCTGGGAGTCAGGGCATAGCTGTTACCTCATTATACAGATGGAACTAAGGCCCAAACAGTAAGTAGCTAAGGCTACACAGGGAGTCTGTGACGGAGCAGGGAATTGAACCTGGGCCTCCCAAGTCCTAGGCTAGTGCCTAACCACTAGGCCATCCTTCCTCTAACAGGGACAAGCAGCTGGTCTCAAGTCTTGTTTTCACTATTTGGTCTTGTTCAAATGTGAATTTTGTCCATTAAAAACAAACAAACAAAAAACCACACACAATGGCTGGAGGTTGCTGTGCTGCCTGGTACAGCCACCCTTGGGAGGAATGACAATTAAAGCTGATTTCTATGGGAACTAGAAGACCGCCAGATTTTATTATTTTTAAAGTGACTATATCCTAAATCTGAAACAAGCACTTACTGGGACTTTTCACTTATAGATCTCAGAGTGGTGGAGCCCCATAACAACCCTATTTTACAGGTGGGGAAACTGAGGCACAGAAAAAAAACAGCAACATGCCCAAAGTCATTCAGTAACATCCGCAGTAGAACCAGACACAGGACTCCTGACTCACACTCCAGTGCCCCTAGCCATTGGGCCATGGAAGACTTCCATTTCAATCATTTCACCCTCCAGCTAAAAATGGGTGAAAAACATTTCCAAATCCTCAACTGATGCTGGCAAAATGTATGAAGTTTAAAGAAAAATTAGACAATCACTTGAGTGCTAGTAAACTTCCCAGGGTAACAGGCAAAAATGCACATTCAAAAATAGCTGGAGGATAGGAATGTGCATTTGGGTTACATTAGTGAAGGCTCAAGGGGGCAGACACTCAGGGTTGGGCTTACTTTCCATGCAGGATGCTTGAAAGGAAAATCTGACTGTATCCTAACAACCATTGTTCTTTGAAGTAATATCAGGGGTTTCGTTGCTGCTAGCAAAAAAATTATTCTGAAACGTTTTCTACTTAAATCCTTCCCTTTAGTAGGTGTGATGAGAACTCTGCTGCTGTGTCACAGGAACTATCACACCAACAGCGATTCTCCTTTGGTCCACATGGATCATGCTTTAAGCAGGGTCAAAAGGAGGGAGTGGAGCACAGCATCCCTGCACAGAGCCACTGGCAGCTGAAAGGTTCCTCTGGTGCTAATGTCCCTGACATACAGAGACAGCAGCTCTTCCAGCCCCAATGCGCTGGCATGGAGAGGCTGAGCTCCCCAGTGCTGCTGTGACAACAAAAAACTGCTCAATATGTTTCCTTTTGCTGTTTGACCAGCCCCAGCAGTAAGTTCCATGCATCGTAGCAGCACAGGCATGTCACACCAGGGCTAGGAAGAGACCAGTAAGCTTTTCACGCTATACCTATGGTCCTACACAAGTGCAAACCAACTCCCCCAACACACATGCCCCAGAAGCCAAACCACTTCGCCAGCCAGCAACAGATGCAGGAAAACCAGCAACAATTTGTTTAGTAAGCCAAGGCCTGTTTGTGGAAGGGCTACTCACTGCAGTTTTATACGCTGCTTCGATGTAAAACACAATGTTCTGTATGAAATTGACTTCATCCAGACTGTAGATAATGTGAAGCCCTGAAACAGAGAAAAATCCACGAACACATTGGCTAGCAGTCAGCCAATCAGTTGCTAGAGGTCCATTACTCTTACCCATTTATCTTATTAAAATACATACACACGCAAGCCTCCAGATCACACACTTAGATAAGAATTCAAGCAGCATGTCTCTTATCTCTTCCCCACCCCTAGCCTTTGTAGTGTTCTTCACAGCCCCCCATCCCCCTTGCTGTGTGTCATCCCTGTAGAGACCTCAATCCTGTAATTAACTCCACACAATAAAAGCATGAGGAATCCCAGGTACTTCAATGTGGGTCCACCCAAGTGGAGTAGCTTGCAGACTCAAGGCCATGGACTGGAAGCAATTTTGGAGCAGTGGCTCTTTTCCCTGTGTTTGTATGTTTCACAGATGCCAGTCATGGGTTGCACTTGTAGGACAGCAGATTAGAGGCTGCAGGAACTTCATGCATATACAGGGAGCCAGTGTGCAGCAAAGTGCCATTATCTTATCTGTCAGTGTTCAGAGTGCACCACAAAGATACACGGAAGCCACAAGCCAGGCACTGAGCCTGCCTGGAGCCTGTGGGCGCTACAAATAACATCCACTGGAGAGTTAAGCAGGGGGTTGTTTTCTCTAACATTCCCCAGCATCCTGTACCTAACAGAGAAGGTGACAGAGCTGAGATGCCACTTCAGTCCCAAATGAGGGTTACGCGTACATGGAGTCTAGGAGTTCCACCAGTTTAACTGAATGTGGGATGCTAAACTAGTGTGACTGCCCATATGTATGCTCTCATGGCAGCTTAAAACATAGTGTATTATTTAGCATCATCCTTTTAGTTTAACCCATGCAGCTTCTGAGTTTAGACCAACCTTAGACAAGAATGGGGAGTCTGAGCCATTTAAAAACAAAGCGAGTTTCACCCTACTGAAGGCACCAACTTGAGACCTCTGGAGACCAGACACCTCCATCCAGCCAGCCATCCCCAGAACAGGTGCAGATCAGGCTGAAACAACAGAAGCTGCCTCCACACACTTGCCCCTGCCAACACGCTTCAGCCCAGACCCAGGCAACCTTGGCTCCGTGGCACACTCAGTCCTAGGTCCATCTTCTGAGGCTGCCAATTGTGCTGGTGTCGTTTGGGCACCTGTCTCCTAAGAACTGATCTGAGGCCAAATCATCCACCACCAAACAGCCTACAGAGCAGCAACTGAGCTCAATCTGAACCAGACTCCTGCTGTCCCCAGCACCCACCCAATCCGAACTGCCATATTATGGGAACTGCCAGCCAAGTCTAGCTCTGGGATAAGCAGGCACAGCTGTGCCGGCTTCAGCCCTGTTGCATCCACTTACTCTAGGGCTGAATTTGAATCTGTGTTGCCCACAGCTGCCAGTCACATGCCGTACTTGTAGGACAGCAGATTAGAGGCAGTAGGGACTTCATACAGATACAGGGAACCAGTGCACAGCTAAGTGTGGTTATCTGATCTGTCAGCATTCAGAGAGCACTGGGGGATACGCGGTAGTTGCAGGCTGAGCACTTGTCAGCTCAAGAGTCTACATTCCCTGTTAACACTGTCAGTTCCTCCTGATTTCCCTTTGTCTGCATGCATTGCCTTTGGAGGTCCTGCACCAGCCAGTGTATCCCGGCCATCTCTGAACAGTGGCTCTGCATGCTGAGCTCACTCTGCCGTGAAGCCTATGAAGGAGGCCACTATGTGTTGGGAGTGTGCCCTAAAGTAAGTGATGCTCCACCTTCCTTACAAAGCCACCTCCAGCTGGCTAGCTGAGCAATCAAGCAAGTTTCACTGTTGCTCAAGAGAGTCATGCGCTCTCTAAAGTGCGGGGCTAGTAAGGCCGGGATGGCTAGGGCTCCAAGACACCCTCTGGGGACCCAGCCCTGTACGCACTAGAAACATGCTGCAAGGAGCAGAGGGTGAATTACCTCAGTGCAGGAACAGCATATGACTGCCGGAAGCTGTCCCCTCCCCCCCAGCTGTGCCCTCTGTGCTGTTTCCCCCCCCCCAAGAGGCACAGCTCAGTCTCAGCCATGATTCTGGGTTTCTCTGTACAGGCAATAAGACAGCTGGTGGTGCTGGATAATACTCAGACCTTCTTCAGTGCCTTCCAGCTAAGCACCTCAAAGATCTTTACACTCAGTCATCCACGAAGCCTCCCAAACCCTCTGAGGTAGGTCAGCATTATCACCTCCATTTTATAGATGAGGAAACTGAGGCACAGATGTGAGACCCAAGTTGCCCAAGGCTGCACAATAAATCTTAGCAAAGCCAGGAGATCTGGGATCTGTCCCTGTTTCCTAGCCTTTACTTTAAGCACTAGATCACATTGAGGGTAACATGATGATAAACCCCGGAGCAGAGGAATTTTGTCAGGCTCAGGAGTAGTAGTTCACAGTTACGGACAGGGCACAGGACTGGAATTCAGTAGATCTGTGTCCTCTTCCCAGTTCTGACACCAACCCCCTTGCAGCCTTGGATAAATCAATTCCCACCCCTCGTGCCCCAGTTTCCCCACCTGTACCCCAGGGATAATACTACTTCCCTGGTTCTCAGGGAGCAGAGAGGCTTAATTCCTTAACACCCCACAGCAATTAGCACTAGAGCGATGCCTAGATGCAAGTATTACCAGAGGCTGTCATTTGTGCCAACATGAGCAGGTAAATTGATGTGGCGTCTAACTGCAAGTGACCCCACTGGTCATCTCCAACCACAGTGGCACAAGTGTGGGTGTTGTACTTGGCATGGAAACAGTCCTTGGGGCTCTGGCTGTGCTTGAATGCCTCCACCTTATCCACCTGCAGCATTCCATTAGAAAAAGAATAGACAGTTAGCTTCCCCAGTGCCATGCTCACAGCTGGGGCTGCGTGGTGGGCCAGGGGCACAGGAGGGATCTAGCAGGATGTCCTAGCCCAGCCCTCCATGTAGCCCTGTAGGCAGGTTATGAGTCGCTGCAGAGTAAACAGCTTCAAGTTACCGGTTTCTTGGAACTGCTGCCTGCTAAGAACTGCACTCAGTGGCCAGAGTGAGGTTCCTGGATAGCTCCAGGGCCTACATGCAAGGGACAGGTGTGCATGTTTCATGCATGCCAGGACTAACACAAAGAGGGGCCACTGCTATCAGTTCAGTGGAGTCAAGTTCATCATATGAAACATGTGAGTTATATGGCAGCCCAGTATCCACAGGGAGTGTGCGGGCAGGGGGGAAAAGGGAAGATATTCAGCCATTCTAACAGCACCAGCAGCCCCTGAGGGCAGGCGTGGGCTGGCTCTGAAGGGAGCTGTGTCCCGCCTTCCTGGACAAGGAGGATGGTTAACATGAAATAGGTTCTTTGGAGTCAATGGGGGAGGAGCAGCTCCTCAGGAACCCAAGACCTTGAATATCCACCCAGTCCCCAGAGCCTGGAGGAGGATTCTTTCACCCCCTGCCTAGGTCACAGCAAGCCCCACGCACCCATTTTTGGGGATGGACAGCATTCTAGGTTTGCATGTCCACAACCCAAGCAGCACAGGCACTCCAGGTCATGTATGCCCACTTCAGCCACTGGTTGGATGGCAGCGAGGAAAGAAGGCAGACATTTTGTGGTTCACACAGGCTGTAACCGTTTGCTGCGTGACTGTCATACCAGGACACAAAGTCTATTCCACTTCTTATGCCACCCCATACATCATGGTAACTGATCCAGCAGATAACACAGGAGAGGGCACTGGGAGACACTGCAGCATTTTGTACTTGAACTCCAGAGGGCAACAAAAAAAATATCACTCTGGCCACGCATATTCTGAGAACGAAGGGGCCCTTAGCTCTGGCATAGCTGGTACAAGCCCAGAGGAGAGCAGGAGTCATATTAGAGCAAGATATTATTATTAGCCTGGTGTCTGGCTGGGGCTTGGCACAGCTGGCTTTAGTATTGAATGGAGAAGATCTACATGGAGGGATTAGACTGTGGGTAGCAGCCTTTCCGTTTCCCTAGCTGGTGCTGTGGGGACTGCTCCGTTAGGAGGCAGCTCGCTGGAACATGCTGGGGCCCAAAGGATACACAGGAGCTGGGAAACAGCCACTGGGTGGTTCAGAGACCAGGGGGTGGTGGCAATAAAAGGGAAACAGTGATTCAGAGAAGGACAAGAGCACAGAAGGACAGCAACAGAGACCAGGGGACCTTATGGGAACAGAGTTGTGATTCATTCACACTTGGTATCATTATGAGGGCAGAAAGGCTGAGATTTTAATCCTATTTGGGACAGGAAATTCCAGGTCCATGGTACTTTACTTTCATGCCTCAACAGGCTATAGGGCCACACAACTCCACTGCCATGAGGGGAGGAGTTCTGGCCGCAGAGGGAAGCTTCCCAGGTGTGTTTGCATCATGCGGCACACCTAGAGAAAGGGGTCACACTTTGATGGTATGAACACAAAACGATTGAAGGAGGCAATGCCAGTGGGGCAATGGCACTGACAGCCTGTAGGGAAAAGGGTTCCTTTAGGACACTAGGCTAGCACAGATAAGAACACTACATCCATGCCATGGACAGAATGTTCAGTGACTGGATGGATACTGGGGTCTAGGCTTGTTTTAAGCCTTCCCCAAAAGACCCTTGTGCCTGGGCCAGGACTGCTTTTTTGCGATCAGTCTGATGGCAGATCTCTGCTGAGTCAGTGTGTTACAACAGTAGAATTTCAGCTGGAAACACACCATTTGTACCATACCTGTCTCATCATGCACTGCAGCAATCCCCGCATCAGTTTCACTACACTCTGCAGAAAGGAACAAAAAACAGGCCTGTTAAACACATCCCTGGATGGGAAGAGCACTGACTCAGCAATGGCATCTGGCCCGTGACCTTTCGAGAGCCCTGCGGCCTGTAATCGTACCCACAGCTCAGATTCTCCACAGCATTTACTTTCTGGGCAAGTGGCTGAGGAAGGAGCTGCTGGGGCAGAGCAGATCACGAGGGACAACCTGATCTGCTGCTGCAGGAGGAGAAAATCCCCAGGATTGCATCAGCCTTGAATCAGTTAAGGTAAAGGACATTTACACCTACAGAAAGAGGCTCAGGACTGAGGGCAGAGAGAGAGATCAGAGAGCCAATCTGTCCCACACTGCACAGCACACCTCTGCCTTTACCTGCGGGACCCCAGAAGGGAGTGGGAGACACCAATCTGATGGTTCCCCAGGGAGCAGGACCCCTCTACCCCTCCTTCCTTGGTAGCCCAACCCCACCTGGGGCAAATTCAGATGTTGCCGAGACATGTACTGCTCGTGTCCCATGCCATATGGTGCTGCCAGGGCCCCAGGAAGTAACCACTGGATCTCCCCAGGGAATCTTTGCCTAGATGGTGGCCCAGATTGCGCAATGTCCACCCCTTCCCTAACAGAAGAGGAACAAGCTGCACACCGCATGTTGGGCACTACAGCCAGGGAGCCCACAGCTGACCAGCCAGTCTGGGTCCTCATGCAAAGCTTGGAGCAGGCCTGCTGAGGATCCAGAAGGCAGATGCTTCACTGAAAGCAGACCTTACCCATGGCTGCTAGGCTTGCAGCATCATCAACAGGTCCCACCACACCACACCCAGTACAAACACTACATTCTGATTTAAAAATACACCGCTACCTCGATATAATGCCACCCAATATTACACTAATTTGGATATAACACGGTAAAGCAGTGCTCCGGGAAGGAAGGGGGGGGGGTGCATTCCAGTGGATCAAAGCAAGTTCAACATAATACGGTTTCACCTATAACACAGTAAGATTTTTTGGCTCCCAAGGACAGTGTTATATTGAGGTAGAGGTTACAAGTCATTTAGCTGTGTCATATCCCTCAGCCAGATAGACACTAACCCCCTCATTGGGAAGAGAAGCCCAGCACTTTGGACCTCATCTATTTAATATACAACCTAACATCAAAGAAAGTGACTTATTGTAGTGGACTCTCTGTTGTCCTACTACTGCGGATCTCTGAAATAAACCTGGTAGGGTTCAGGGGGCCTAGCATTTGTACTCTGAGAAAGGCACACGAGACAGGATTCCCAGCAGGATATCTACATCCAGTGGTTAAGTTTGGCCAGCTGTGAAGTTAATGTCTAGAGTCAGATGCCCCCAACACATGTGGTAAGGATTTGGTCCAGCTCTCCTCCACCATACAGCAGTGACATTCAGCATCCAAGCCACTCACCAGCACAAGTAACACTGGCGTTAGCTTCTGGAAACTTATCTTTGAAAACTCATGGTGATCGGGGGAGGTCCTGGATGACTAGAAAAAGGCTAAGAAGGGAAGGAGGAGGATCCAGGGAACTACAGGCCAGTAAGCCTCACCTCAGTCCCTGGAAAAATCATGGAGCAGGTCCTCAAGGAATCAATTCTAAAGCACTTAGAGGAGAGGAAAGTGATCAGGAACAGTCAGCATGGATTCACCAAAGATAAGTCATGCCTGACTAACCTAATTGCCTTCTCATAGACTCACAGACTTTAAGGTCAGAAGGGACCATTATGATCATCTAGTCTGACCTCCTGCACAATGCAGGCCACAGAATCTCACCCACCCACCCCTGTAATGAACCCCTAACCTATGTCTGAGTTATTGAAGTCCTCAAATTGTGGTTTGAAGACCTCAAGCTTCAGAGAATCCTCCAGCAAGTGACTTGTGCCACATGCTGCAGAGGAAGGCGAAAAACCCCGACTGAGCTCAGGGCCCCCCATTGTGCCAGGCATTGCAGAGATGCCCATCACCAACGTGTGCTCCTTGTGCCAGGTACTTACTGAGATTGGTGCCCTTATTGTGCCTGACACTGCACAGACCCCAAACGAACGCAGAGCCTGATCATGCCTGTCACTGTACATATGCACACTAAGAGACAGTCCCAAACCTGACCACCTAAATAGTCAAAAGCTATTTCAAGCCATTGGACAAGTGGGGAAACTGAGGTACTTGGAGACACTCCTCCTATGAGGAGATAACAGGCTCTGTGGATGAGGGGAAAGCAGTGGACATGTTATTCCTCAACTTTAGCAAAGCTTTTGATACGGTCTCCCACAGTGTTCTTGCCGGCAAGTTAAAGAAGCACAGGCTGGATAAATGGACTATAAGGTGGATAGAAAGCTGGCTAGATCGTCAGGCTCAACAGCTAGCGATCAATGGCTCCATGTCTAGTTGGCAGCCGGTATCAAGAGGAGTGCCCCAGGGGTCGGTCCTGGGGCCGGTTTTGTTCAATATCTTCATTAATGATCTGCAGGATGGTGTGGACTGCACCTTCAGCAGGTTTGCAGATGACACTAAACTGGGACGAGCGGTAGATACGCTGGAGGGTAGGGATAGGATACAGAGGGACCTAAACAAATTAGAAGATTGACCCAAAAGAAATCTGATGAGGTTCAACAAGGACAAGTGCAGAGTCTTGCACTTAGGATGGAAGAATCCCATTCACTGTTACAGACAAGGGACCAAATGGCTAGGAAGCAGTTCTGCAGAAAAGGACATAGGGGTTATAGTGGATGAGAAGCTGCATATGAGTCGACAGTATGCCCTTGTTATCAAGAAGGCTAATGGCATTTTGGCCTGTATAAGTAGGGGCATTTCCAGCAGATCGAGGGACGTGATCATCCCCCTCTATTCAACATTGGTGAGGCCTCATAGATTCTAGGACTGGAAGGGACCTCGAGAGGTCATCGAGTCCAGTCTCCTGCCCTCATGGCAGGACCAAATACTGTCTAGACCATCCCTGATAGACATTTATCTAACCTACTCTTAAATATCTCCAGAGATGGAGATTCCACAACTTCCCTAGGCAATTTATTCCAGTGTTTAACCACCCTGACAGTTAGGAACTTTTTCCTAACGTCCAACCTAAACTTCCCTTGCTGCAGTTTAAGCCCATTGCTTCTTGTTCTATCCTTAGAGGCTAAGGTGAACAAGTTTTCTCCCTCCTCCTGATGACACCCTTTTAGATACTTGAAAACTGATATCATGTCCCCTCTCAGTCTTCTCTTTTCCAAACTAAACAAACCCAATTCTTTCAGCCTTCCTTCATAGGTCATGTTCTCAAGACCTTTAATCATTCTTGTTGCTCTTCTCTGGACCCTCTCCAATTTCTCCACATCTTTCTTGAAATGCGGTGCCCAGAACTGGACACAATACTCCAGTTGAGGCCTAACCAACGCAGAGTAGAGCGGAAGAATGACTTCTCGTGTCTTGCTCACAACACACCTGTTAATGCATTCCAGAATCACGTTTGCTTTTTTTGCAACAGCATCACACTGTTGACTCATATTTAGCTTGTGGTCCACTATAACCCCTAGATCCCTTTCTGCCGTACTCCTTCCTAGACAGTCTCTTCCCATTTTGTAAATGCAAAATGGATTTTTCCTTCCTAAGTGGAGCACTTTGCATTTGTCTTTGTTAAACTTCATCCTGTTTACCTCTGACCATTTCTCCAATTTGTCCAGATCATTTTGAATCTGGAGTACTGTGTCCAGTTTTGGGCCCCATACTATAAGGAGGATGTGGAAAAATCAGAAAGAGTCCAGCGGAGGGCAACAAAAATGATCAGGGGGCTGGGGCACATGACTTATGAGGAGAGGCTGAGGGAACTGGGATTGTTTAGTCTGCAGAAGAGAAGAATGAGGGGGGATTTGATAGCTGTTTTCAACTGTCTAAAATGGGGTCCCAAAGAGGATGGGTCTAGACTGTTCTCAGTGGTAGCAGATGACAGAACAAGGAGTAATGGTCTCAAGTTGCAGTTGGGGAGGTTTAGGTTGGATATTAGGAAAAACTTTTTCACTAGGAGGGTGGTGAAGCACTGGAATGGGTTACCTAGGGAGGTGGTGGAATCTCCCTCCTTAGAGGTTTTTAAGATCAGGCTTGACAAAGCCCTGGCTGGGATGATTTAGTTGGTGTTGGTCCTGCTTTGAGCAGGGGGCTGGACTAGATGACCTCCCGAGGTTCCTTCCAACCCTGATATTCTATGATCACCTGAATGATTCCCTATCCAACACAATCCCACTTGGGTCTGTATCTCCAGCCACGTCTATTCTGTTAACAATGCCAGCTCTGCGTCCCACCTGTCATCTCCACCCACTCCCACCCCTGCACCTTTTCCAAACTGCCCCCTGCATTGGGTCTGCAATTATACTCCCATCTTGCCAGCAGCAGATCCCCACCATCCTGCCTCAAATCCTCGCTGTATTCAAGGCCCTCTTAATGTTCAATTCTTCTTATCATCCACAAGAAGTGAATCATCCAACTGTAACCCAGATACTTGCCCACTGCATGCAGTACTTCAGCTATAACATCCCACTGCCCTGTGTCACTGAAACTGGGTAGTTAGTTATTCTCTCTCCCCTAGTGTGTACTCGGGTTTTTCATGTTGACCAAGATATCACACACAATAGAGAGTGCAGAAATACCTTAAGTGTCTCTCTCACTAGAAGTGCTAGCATTGAGCTGTAAGCATTCCAGCCATGCAGTTTTAATGCTCCTATCCCTGTAATGCAGGCTTTACACTGCCACAAAAGACACTATTCCTGGGCCTACCGTACATTCCTCACGAGGCTGAAATAATTGATTCCAGAGCTAGGCTGGTGCAGGATCAGGGAGTTGCCCGATTCTCTCCCGCCCACCCCGCTGAAGGGAGCATTGAGTTCTGCATTCCTGCCCAAAAGAGCCAACTATCTACAGAAGAGACATACAAGGGAAATTGAAACCATCCACCAGGGACGTGTAGGTGATGCATGTCATGGGAAGAGAGGGTCTGAAATGCCATCCTGCCAAGGCAATCAGCTCCCCCATTAGACTATATGTTCCATGTGTTTTTCTGGTTGCAGGGCTCCCCATGGAGTGAATTTAACCTGAAGCCAGTGGTTAGTGTGCTATGAGAAATAGCCCAGGCTCTAAAATGTTTGAGTCATCAAGTGTTTCTCAGATGATTTAGAGGACACAAATATAGATTCCCCAGAGTTCTAAGCAGCTCACACATGAACTGTTTGCACTCCAGAGTTCTCCTCTGATCCTAGTAAGGCTCACTCAGGGAACTCCCGGGGCTCACCTGGAATTTTTCAGCAAGCTTCAGGTCAGAGAACAAACCCTTTGGCCGAGAACAGCTTTTAGATCCCTGACTTTCCCCATCCGAGGCCTTAAGATACTGTCAGCAGTTTGAAGAGCACCAGTCCAAAATGGCTCCACATCTCCTTTGGATATTTCTGGGGTTAATTCTGAATGATAATGATTAACAGAGACTCCTTCCCTCAATCTTCTATCTAAGGTACTTCTATGGTCGTGTCCCCTCCCCCGAATACCAAAGTATTGAGAACCTCACAATCTTTAATAAATTCATCCTCATAACTCCCCATGAGGCAGAGCATTGCTATCATCCCCATTGTACAGGTGGGGAACGGAGGCCCGGAGAGGCTGAGTGATTTGTTCAAGGTCACACAGTGTCTGTGGTAGAGCAGAGAATTGAACCTTGGGGCTCCCAAATCATAGGCTAGCACCCTAAATCACTGGACCATCCTGCCTCTCTTCTTATGGCTGACCTCCGTGAAAGAGAGCAAGAACAATATTGGAAATACAGCATGGGAACTTTAACAAATACACAGCCTGTCCATCACATACAGCTCTCCTCAGAGAGGGATTTGTTACCGCATAGCTTAAAGAGCAAGTGACACTTGATTTGTCTGAATTTAAGCAATCTGTAGGTTTTTCATCCCAGAAGGCTAGGTGCAAAAGGGAGAGATTGTGTGTGGGTGCTGGGGCCTGTGATATACAAGAGGACAGACTAGATGATTGGACCTTAAACTCCATGGGTCTGTTACTATGCTCTTGGTGCATCTCCAATGTCAGACCCTTTTGGGGTTTATTTTATGTTAGTCTGACAAACAAGATCCCATGGCAAGTGAACTAGATTCTACTCCCTGAGTATAGAGTAAAGAACAAAGACAGAGGGGGAGGGGATTTTACTGAATTAAATATGAAAGTGATTAAGACATTCAGAACAGAATTCCTTTTCCATCTGCCTAGTTATGATTCTTACACCAGTGCCTGTCATTGTGCTATCAGATCCCCAACTGTGTAATTCAATACTAAGTTCAATACTGCCCCTACATTTCCACCATGCTGCAAAATTCTCTGCTGAAAAAAGCCAATGTAGAAGGTTCTGTGGATTGGGGGAAGAGAGGTGGGGAGATTGGAGGGTTCAGCAGCTCAGACTTCTGGCTCCTAGGAAGCGTTTGGGGATTGTGGGATAGATACTGTAGACAGAAGCTTCACTCAAATGGAGAGCAGCCATGTTAACTCTGAAGGCTAATGGTGACAAACACCCTGGTGAGTCGAACTGGAGAAGTTCACTCCTCTCAGAACCATTGTTTCAGGCTGTCAGCAGACAGACAGACTTTGGGTGCACCCGTTAACCTTAAGTGTCAGAGCCAACTGTAAGGGCTAGAAGCCTTAATCTTGAAAGAAAAATCAACAGGGACAGTACCTGGTCCTGCTAGTGAAGGCAGGGGACTGGACTCAATGATCTTTCAAGGTCCCTTCCAGTTCTAGGAGATAGGTATATCTCCATTTAATGAAAATAATGAATGAAACAGTGATTCTGGTGCACTGTTTTGTGAGTAACATGAGATTCCACAGCAAATTCCTCTACTACTGTGTGATGAAATACAATGGGCCCTGCTTACAAGAAGAGTTTTCAGTTTCCAGTGTTTAGAGGGTTCGAGTTGCATGCGAGTCTCGGGACATCAGCTGTGAGCTTTTCAAGCCATCCTCCTGTAGGTTTCTCATACCTGCTCCAGCTCATATGCCTTTGCCTTGTCCTCATCACGGTCTGCATTTTTGCGGTACGCCAAACCCAGGCCCCACACAGATAGCACACTGTAGACGTTATCCCGGACCCAGGCATCTTTGTGATCACAGCTGGCTGGGAGCAATCCTGTCACCGGGTCCTGCAGCATGAGGGGAGGTCAGGTGAGGGAGGACGAGAGACATGAAATTAGCTTTCCAGCCCTGAAAACTTGGGGGAAGGCTGGCCATTAGGGAGATAAACAGGTTGTGAATGGGGGGAAAAACTAGAGAGTCTTGTTTATCCATGAGGAAAACAAATAATAAAAGGGAAAGCAAGGGCTCAGTATCATATGCCAAGGCAACATCAGCATACTTATCTGATTACCCATTTGGCCCAACATTACCACAAGGTCTTTATCTTACAACCCCCACCCCTCTTCCCCGTGAGGTAGGGCAGTGCTACTGTCTCCATTTTACAGATGGGGAAGCTGAGGCGCAGAGTCTCAGTGACTTGGCCAAAGTCACACAAGGAGCTATGGAAGAGTGGGGGGAACTGGACCTTGATTTAGGCAAGTATTAAAGATAGCTGGACAATCTGAGCTCTAACACAGATGAGACCTGTGGACTTGAAGCAGCTCAAACAAAGACTGTGAATGGCTAGCCAACTACAAAAGCAGTTTCTCCTCCCTTGGTGTTCACACCTCAACATCTAGAAGAGGGTCTCATCCTCCTTGATTGAGCTAACCTCATTATCTCTAGACCAGGTGTAGACAACCTATGGCACAGGTGCCGAAGGCAACACACGAGCTGATTTTCAGTGGCACTCCCACTGCCCGGGTAATGGCCACTAGTCCAGGGGGCTCTGCATTTTAATTTAATTTTAAATGAAGCTTCTTAAACATTTTTAAAACCTTATTTACTTTACATACAACAGTAGTTTAGTTATAGATGATAGACTTATAGAAAGAGACCTTCTAAAAACATTAAAATGTATTACTGGCACACAATACCTTAAATTAGAGCGAATACATGAAGACTCGGCACACCACTTCTGAAAGGTTGCCGACCCCTGCTCTAGGCTGATTACTGCCTGCATATTTATACCTGCCTCTAGAAATTTCCACCACATGCCTCTGATGAATGGGTATTCACCCATGAAAGCTCATAGACTAACAGAATTATTGGAGCATAAGGTGCCACAGGACTCTTTGTCACTTTTTACAGATCCAGACTAACACGGCTACCCCTCTGACACTCTCTACCTTAGTATCAGCGGGGTAGCCATGTTAGTCTGGATCTGTAAAAGCAGCAAAGAGTCTTATGGCACTTTATAGACTAACAGGTGTTTTGGAGCATGAGCTTTCGTGGGTGGGTGCATCCGACGAACTGGGGATTCACCCACGAAAGCTCATGCTCCAAAACATCTGTTAGTCTATAAGGCGCCACAAGACTCTTCTCTACCTTAGTTTCCCCATTTCCAACGTTGGGTTACAATGATCTAGTAGAGTCTGCTAAGTGTCACGAGAATGGAGCAGCACACTGCCAACACTAAGTGCCATCATCCCACCTGCCTGACACCCCAGTGCAAAGCGCTGAGCTGAGCTAGCAGCCTCCAAGTCAGCGCGGCGGCGCCCACCTCCCCTTGGCCGCCAGCAGCCGCCCTGATAGCTCAGCCCACCTCACCTGGTGACAGAGGATGGTCTGCTGCAGCAGCCTGGCATAGCCATCCAGCCTCACCCCGGAGTTACTCCTGCTCCTCATGGCCTGGTCGAAGGGGTCTCGGCGTCAAACCTGCCAGCAATTATAAGCAACACACCACGGCTGTAGGCGCGAGAGGCACCGGTGAGCTGTAGTCTGGCAGCGCGCTCCGTCCAGCCCGAACACACCGAGGCGCCAGCTCCGAGTCGCACCCCCGCCAAGCGGAGCCAGCCTCTACTCAAAGCCAGCGGGGGGAAGGGAAGGCGAAGAGCGCAGCTCGCCGGGCGCGGTCCTGCTGCCGCCCGCAGCCCCTCGCAGACTTCAGCTCGCCGGGACCCTTCACCGGCGGCCGGAAGGGATCATGGCGGGGACGCGGATCATGCCGGCGGGGGGAGCGCTCGGTCGGTCCAGCGCCAGGATCGGCTCCACTCACTCCCTGCTGCCCCGCCCGAGCAAACTAAACCCGGCCGAAGCTCACAGCCCGCACCAGTAGTTTCCCTTGCGCATGGACCCCGGCTAGCCACCCCGGTACACGCTGATTGGCTGATAAAAGAGGGGACGGGGCCTCAGTTCCCCAGGTCCTGGCAGCACCATAGCTGCCCAGAGAGTCCATTAAAGGATGGAAAGGCGGAGCAAGGCAGAGTGTATAGAGCCGGAGTGAGCCGAGCCAACAAGGACCGGGCGCGACGCCACTATTTCCCCGAGCGACTGGAACGCCCCCGTCAGGACCCTATGAGCTACTGAGCTGCCAGGACCCAGCAGAGGCAACGTCTTTTTCGGAAGTTTACTTGGATTTTGTTGTTACTTTTAGGGGCCGTGGGGAAAGTGCTGGACTCGGAGGACGGGGAAGGTGTGAGTCGCGCAGACCAGAGGGGGAACGGCGCTGGGTTGGGGTATACACGTACACCCCTGGGCCCTGTTGGTGTGCGAGAGAGCCTACAGCACAGGGTAGTTCACGGAGCCACCAGCCTACCTGGGGTGCGGGTGTGTGCACCCAGCTCGGCGGGTGTGACACATCCGTGTCCGACCATTTTCCTGCTATTAGAGCGAAGGGGTTGCGTGTGGTCTTTTCAGAGAGCTAAGAACTAGCAGAATGCCCTGGTTACTGCCAGATGTTTCTAGGCCGGTAGCTGATGAGATGTGTAAAATGTAGAACATTAGGTTTCAAAACTGTTGAAGTGAGACTTGCCACCTAAGGTAAATCAGGTCTCAGGGCTAACTCAATCAACAGGGAGAACAATGGACATCCCCGGAGCCAGCCCATGTTTAACCCGATCCAGGTGGAGACTTGAGCACTGACAAAGACAAACACATCCCAGGAGGGTTCTCTGAAGAGGTGGTCCCTTGGGCCTGGGTTACTATATGAGAGCAGAAGAAATGGCCCAAATTGGTATCTAGTACATGAGGAGACTTTCTGTCAATGGGGATGTCTCATGAAAAGTGGTTCCCAACCCTTGGACTGGTCAAATACTGCAGGGAATAACCTTTGGGTGAGAAGTAGATTGTTAGACAGGAAAGTAACCTGTCAATAAGTATAGGCTATAGATTGCCTCTTATGTTTTTCTTTTACCCGTAACCTTATGTTTCTAAATCCTTATATTTGATTTTATTTGAATCTTTAGCTCAAGCCTTGTTAAGTAAACTTCACCTTGGTTTTACTATAAACCTACACTTAACATGCTACAGCTGCAGCTTACAGGAGGAGAGACATTCTCCCATCACTATAGTTAGGGCCCTACAAAATTCACGGTCCCTTTTGGTCAATTTCACAATCATAGGATTTTAAAAATCATACATTTCATGATTTCAGAAATTTAAATCTGAAATTTCATGGTGTTGTAATTGTAGGGGGTCCCAAAATGGAGTTGGGGGGTCACAAGGTTATTGTAGGGGAGGGGTTAATTTAATTTTATAATAATTGGAGATATACCAATCTCCTAGAGCTGGAAGGGACCTTGAAAGGTCATCAAGTCCAGCCCCCTGCCTTCACTAGCAGGACCAATTTTTGCCCCAGATCCCTAAGTGGCCCCCTCAAGGATTGAATTCACAACCCTGTGTTTAGCAGGCCAATGCTTAAACCACTGAGCTATCCCTCCCACCCTTACTTCTGTGCTGCTGATGGTAGCAGTGCTGCCTTCAGAGCTGGGCAGCTGGAGAGCTGTGGCTGCTGGCCGGGAGCCTAGCTCTGAAGGCAGAGCCGCCACCAGCAGCAGCGCAGAAGTAAGGATGGCATGGTATGGTATTGCCACCCCTACTTCTGTGCTGCTGCCTGCACTGCTGGGCCCTCAGTCAGCAGCCGCCACTCTCTGGCTGCCCAGCTCTGAAGGCAGCAGCTCAGAAATAAGGGTGGCATAGTATAGTATT
This sequence comes from Mauremys reevesii, assembly GCF_016161935.1. Taxonomy (NCBI): domain Eukaryota; kingdom Metazoa; phylum Chordata; order Testudines; family Geoemydidae; genus Mauremys; species Mauremys reevesii. Next base: position 58,800,381 of record NC_052631.1, on the reverse strand, counting down.
GCACCCTTATTTATGCATTGCTGTTGGCGGAGCGCCACCGTCAGAGCTAAGAGCCGCGGCTCTCCAGGCCCAGATCTGAAGGCAGCGTGAGGGTGGTGATACTGCGATGCACGCACGCGCACACACACACAAAAAGAAAAAGAAAATCTTGTGACCCGCTGCAACTCCCTTTTGGTTCAGGACCTCCAATTTGAGAAATCACAGAAAAGACCAGATTTCACGGGAAGAGACCAGATTTCACGGTCCATGACTCGTTTTTCATGGCCGTGAATTTGGTAGGGCCCTAACTATAGTTAATCCACTAAGGTTCACGGAAGAATTCTTCCATCCACCTAGCATTGTCTACAGTGGAGGGTTAGATAGGTTGTCTTAGCTATGTGTCTGACGGGCATGGATTTTACACACTGCTGACCAACATAGCTGTGCAGATGGAACTTTTCAGTGTAGACCAGCCCTCAGTGCCTTTAGCTGAAGAGAGTGTTGAACGGAGGTGAAACTAGTGAACTGGGTACACTGCTTCCCCAGAGGCAGCAAATTGGGGTACATTGCGGATGCCCAGTAGATAGGGGACTGAGCACTTTAGTGTAACAAAATGGGGCATGTAAATTGGTAACGTTTATAGAAAAAGAGTGGGGCTCATGGAGCCCAGAGCAGAGTGCTTGTGTTGCCAGTAGCCAGCAGTGCAGCTGTAGGAGAGTTCCCCTGGTGGGCACAGACAAGGCTCTCTCATCCTGTAATCAGGTAGCAGTGATTCATCCCGGACACCTCAGTTAACCCTGAAAAGTGTCACAGAGTGGGCAGGGAGATCTCTGTACTCCAGCTCAAACTTGCACAGCAGGGGTTGTTTGAACAGTTCATAGTCTCCTGCTTCCACCCCATCCATCTGGCTGAACATTCCTAAGGCCTTTGGACCCAGTTAAGGGGGTGAGATGCCGAAGCCTGTCTGCAAGGTCAACTTGGTTCACATTGCAATCCTTCTCAAAGGCAGTGAGGAAGGCATCTATATCATCCCCTTCCTTAAACCGAGCCAGCACTTTTATATCAGAGTTCCCTGTGGGCTTAGCCCTGGGCCCATCCCCACTCACCCCAGCACGGGTCTCTTTGCTTCTCAGCTCTACCATCGCCAGTTCATGCTGCCTCTGTATCTCATGATCCTACTGTTCCTTCTCACGGTCCTCCAGCTCTTTCAGTTTCAGTTCCATTTCAAACTCCAACTGTCTCAGCTTCTATGACAAGGAAATTGGCCGTGAAGATCCCCTCCTGGTTGGGTAGGTGGGTCCTGGGATCGCCTGGCTGCTTTTAGTTCCTCACCCTGATGAGTGCAGGGAGGTTGGGGAAAGGACAGCCCCCGTACTCACCTGCGGCGGGAAGTGGAGCACTGCGGTTAGGAGCTGGCGGAGTGGAACGGGCTGGGGCCGGGCTGCTCTGTTTTCGCCGCTGCTGGTGAGTGCGGGGGGATCCCTTTCCCCAAGCCCCCTCCCCCAAGCGACACGGCTGGGGCTGGGGCGAGGGAAGCAGAGGGGGCTGCTCCCAGCCCCCCACTAATCTCCGGGGCCACTCTGGGACTGAGGGGCCCTGAAAAGTGCCCTCCCACAGCTCCTGCCCCCCAGATCCTGGGGTGGGGGGGGAGGGCCCTGACTGCCCCTGAGACCCTTTGCCCCTTATCGAACCCCTAGGCTCTGGTCTGGCCCGGCACCCTTAACATGCTGCTCAGAGCAGCGTGTCAGAGCTTTACCGCGTTGTATGCGAACCTGCATTATATTGGGTCGCATTATATCAGGGTAGAGGTGTATTTCTAGTTCTTCCTCTTTACTCCACATACTTCTTGCATTAGTATACAGAAATCTAAAATGTTCATTAGATTTCCTCTCTATATTCCCTCCTGTCTCTCCTCTGTCCCTGCTGTGATTGCCCATATTCCCCCCAGATTCTGACTCTTCACTCAGGTCTCCATGTTTTGGCCTTTTGGCCTTTTGTCTCCTCCCACCGTGGAACCCAGTTTAAAACCCACCTCACTAGGTTAGCTAGTCTGTATGTGAAGAAACTCTTCCCCTTCCTCAGTAGTTGGACCCCATCACTTCTCAGCAGTCCTTATCAGAACAGCATCCCATGATTGAGGAAGCTGAAGCCCTCCTGGTGACACCATCCATGCAGCCATGTATTTACTTCCAGGATGTGCCATTGCCCTTGACTGGTAGGATCAATGAGAACACCACGTGCACCCCCAACTCCTTCACCCTCATGCTCAGGGCCCTGTAGTCACTTCTGATCTGCTCAGGGTCATACCTTGCAGTACCATTAGTGCCCACAGGGATGAGCAGCGTGGGGTAGTAGTCAGAGGGCTGGATGATCCTCAGCATTCCTTCCTTATGTAACCTGGGTGTGACGTACTGGGGTATAATCCAGACTAGTGGGGGGTAGGGGAGCTGTGTCACCCCTGCCATGCAACCCTGGGTGCCTTACAATGCCTTGCAGAAGTAGCTCCCACCTTTGCCGCTCACAAACAGTCTTCCAGCATGCAAGCCACACCCTGAGTGTCTGTGTGTAACGGCAGCCAGCCAGTTACACCCTGGCTCTCACTGCCCTTGATTACATTGCGGAGTGACCCCAACACCCCCCCGTCCCAGATTTTCCCCCAGAAATGTATGTCTTGTACTGCCCCGCCATCTCCTGGACAGTACAAATATTTTAAGTCCGTTATTCCTTTGAGGGAATAATATATTAGCTAATAGAGTTACTCAGAGACTTTCAATTTAAACACACTGGATTAGATAAAACAGTAAAATAAATTTAACTACAAAGAGATTTTAAATGAGTACAAGTAATGAGGCATATAAGTCAAAAATGGTTAAAAGAAAAATAAATAAAATGTTATTAGCACATAAGTTACTAGTGCATAATTTAAACTCCATTAGATTCAAGCAAAATTTCTCATCACGTGCTTCCAGCAACATTACTGACCAAACTCTTCAAGTCAGGATCCTTCCCACAAAATCCACGACTTTTTCCTTTAGTCTTCTCAGGAGCAGAGAATGTGAAGGGGCAGGAAGAGAGAGTGGTGTCTTGGGGTGTTTGCCCCTTCATTTTATAGTTTTAATCCCCCTCTTGAAAAACATTTCCAGCTGGGAATTCAGAGACAGAGTCTGTGTGGAAGGATGTTCCCTAGTGTTTCTTTTTCACGTGTTTGAGCTTCCTGTGTTTAGTCTTCCTGCTTGATGATTCTGTTTACTGCTTCTATATAATTTAAGGCAAACATACACTCCTTTATTCAAGACAGGCCTGTTTGACCAGTTTGCACTACATGAGTTTTGAACATCATACAGGAAAATCTTATGACTTCACATTTACAATGTTGCCAACTTGCCAACCATATTTGTTGTCTCCCTCTGCCTGAGGGAACGTGGACGATTCCCCGACTGTCTCCCCCTGTCTGAGAGGAGCGCAGTCAATCCCATGACTGGGTGTTCCCTTGATTGTCTCCCCCTGGCCTGAGGGAAGCATGGTTGGTCCCCCGACTGTCTCCCTCGGCCTGAGGGGAGCGCAGGCGGTCCAACGACTGTACACCCTCGCCTGAGTGGGGTTGGGGCGATCCCCTGACTGTCTCCCCCTGTGTGAGGGGAGTAAGAGCCGTCCCTGACTGCATCTCTCTACCTGAGGGGAGTGTGGGTGATTCCCTGACTGGCCACATCTGAGATAAGCATGGGCTGCTGATCTCCCAACTGTATCCCCTTGCCTGAGGGACTGTGGGGGATCCCCAGACTGTCTCCCCTGTCTGAGAGGAGCACAGACAATTCCCTGCCTGTCTCCTCCTGCCTGAGGGGAGTGCAGGTGATCCCCTGCCTGTCTCTCCCTGCCTGAGGAGAGTGTGAGTGATCCCCTGCCTGTCTCTCCCTGCCTGAGGGGAGTGTGGGTGATCCCCTGCCTGTCTCCCACTGCCTGAGGGGAGTGTGAGCAATCCCCTGCCTGTCTCCCACTGCCTGAGGGGAGTGTGGGTGATCCCCTGCCTGTCTCCCCATGCCTGAGGGGAGTGTGGGTGATCCCCTGCCTGTCTCCTCCTGCCTGAGGGGAGTGTGGGTGATCCCCTGCCTGTCTCCCCCTGCCTGAGGGGAGTGTGGGTGATCCTCTGCCTGTCTCCCCCTGCTTGAGGTGAGTGTGGGTGATCCCCTGCCTGTCTCCCCCTGCCTGAGGGGAGTGTGGGTGATCCCCTGCCTGTCTCCCCCTGCCTGAGGGGAGTGTGGGTGATCCCCTGCCTGTCTCCCCCTGCCTGAGGGGAGTGTGGGTGATCCCCTGCCTGTCTCCCCCTGCCTGAGGGGAGTGTGGGTGATCCCCTGCCTGTCTCCCCCTGCCTGAGGGGAGTGTGGGTGATCCCCTTCCTGTCTCCCACTGCCTAAGGGGAGTGTGGGTGATCCCCTGCCTGTCTCCCCCTGCCTGAGGGGAGTGTGGGGGATCCCCTGCTTGTCTCCCACTGCCTGAGGGGAGTGTGGGGGATCCCCTGCCTGTCTCCCACTGCCTAAGGTGAGCCCACGTGATCCCTTGACTGACTCCCCTCCCCAGGGGATGGTTTCTAAGTACCTAAGCATCTAGGGGGAGGAGAGGATTAGTTTGTAGTAAAGGGTTCTTTAATCTAGCAGACAAAGGCAGTCTGCAATGGCTGAAGGCTGCAGCTATACAAATTCAGGCTGGCAATAAAGTGTCTATTTCTAAAAGAGAGGGTATGATGAAGTGAGGGATAGCTCAGTGGTTTGAGCATTGGCCTGCTAAACCCAGGGTTATGAGCTCAATCCTTGAGGGGGCCACTTAGGGATCTGGGGCAAAAATTCATCCTGCTAGTGAAGGCAGGGGGCTGGACTCAATGACCTTTCAAGGTCCCTTCCGGTTCTAGGAGATTGGTATATCTCCTATTAAAGTGGGAATTTTCTGTAATATTTTTATGAATACTCTGTGCCTCAGCTTCCACATTTTTTGCATGGCTACCCAGTGGAGGGAAAAGGAGTAAGTTTGCTTTCAGGGCAGGCTAAGAGATGTAGCTCTGTGTGTGTTGCCTAGCTGTCCCTGAATGAGTCATTAAAAGGACTGGTTGAGGATGACCCCATATCTGTGAAAAGAACAAGGAGTACTTGTGGCACCTTAGAGACTGGCAGATTTACTTGGGCATATCAGTGGAAAATCTGAGAAAACAATGGAAACCCCAATCACTGAGATATTGATACCTGGCAACCAATGACCCAGAGGGGGTGGACTTCCCCACCTCTCAGCAGGGAAGCCAAACAGAGACCCCATCTGGAGAATAAAAGACTGAGAGGTGTGAGGTGGGGGATGGAGTGTTTTCTTCTGGAGGAAGCTGGGGGCTCTCTCACCTAGGAACTGGCTAAGGAGGTGAGAATGAGAGAGACATACAGAGCCTGAATATGGGGGTATGTCTACACTGAGAAATTGAAAGACAAAACTTTTGTCTTTCACGGTTACTTAACCAACCTTCCCGCCCCCGCCCCCCACGAAAGACAAAAGTTTTGCCGATGCAAGTGGCAGTGTGAACGTGACTAGTGCTCCTGCTGAAAAAGCTAATGCTGCTCACGGGGCTGGAAGTATTTTGTCGGCAAAAGTGCCGACAAAGTACCAACAAAGAGCATTTACACACACTGACTTTTAGCGACAAGGCTGTGTCGGCACAGCCTTGTCACTAAAAGCTGCATAGTGTAGACAAGCCCTTAGATTCACTATAGCTTGGCTGACTAGAATGGACTATGCTTTAACCTGGGGTGGGCTCCACCTGAGTAGGGAAGGAAATAGACTTCTAGGAGGGAGGCTGGCTCAACTGATCAAAAGAGCTTTAAACTAGGAATTGAGGGGAGATGGTTGGGAGATGTCCAGTCACTCTCCACGCCTAATTTAAACATTGAGAGGGAGGACAACAGGATAAGAATGGATATAGCCAGAGGGAGGGGTTTGGAGGTAATGAAGAGGGGGGGGATGGATACTAGACCAATAGGTCATACTGGTGGTACTGAGTCCCTACCAAATTGGGTAACAAAGGTGAGAGAAACCAAACAGCAAAAATTAGGATGTTTGTTCACCAATGCGAGAAGCCTAGGTAACAAAATGGAGGAATTGGAGCTCCTGGTCCAAGAATTGAAACCGGATATTGTAGGAATAACCGAAACATGGTGGAACGGTAGTCACGACTGGAGTACAGGTATGGAAGGGTATGTGCTGTTTAGGAAAGACCGAAACAAAGGTAAAGGTGGGGGAGTAGCATTGTATGTCAATAATGAGGTAAACTGTAATGAAATAACTAGTAATGGAATGGATAATACAGAGTCTGTTTGGGCAATGGTCACATTAGGGAAGAAAACTACTAGAGCCTCCCCTGGGATAGTGATTGGGGTGTGCTATAGACCGCCGGGATCTAGCCTGGATATGGATAGAGAACTCTTTAATGTTTTTAAGGAGGTAAATACTAATAGGAACTGTATGATCATGGGAGACTTTAACTTCCCGGATATAGATTGGGGAACAAATGCTAGTAATAATAATAGGGCTCAGCTTTTCCTAGACGTGATAGCTGATGAATTCCTTCATCAAGTAGTTACTGAACTGACGAGGGGGGATGCCATTTTAGATTTGGTTTTGGTGAGTAGTGAGGACCTTGTTGAAGAAATGGTTGTAGGGGACAACCTTGGCTCGAGTGATCATGAGCTAATTCGGTTCAAAATAAATGGAAGGATAAACACAATTGCATATGAGACTAAGGTTTACGATTTCAAAAGGGCTAACTTTACGAAATTAAGGCGACTAGTTAGGGAAGTGGATTGGACTAACATATTTAGGGATCTAAAGGCGGAAGACGCCTGGGATTATTTCAGGTTGAAGTTGCAGGAGCTGTCAGAGGCCTGTATCCCGAGAAAGGGAAAACAGTTCGTAGGTAGCAGTTTTAGATCAAGCTGGATGAGCAAGCGTCTCAGAGGGGTGATTAAGAAAAAACAGAAAGCGTACAGGGAGTGGAAGATGGGAGGGATCAGCAAAGAAACCTACCTTATTGAGGTCAGGGGGTGTAGGGATGCAGTGAGAAAAGCCAAAAGCCGGGTAGAGATGGACCTTGCGAAGGGAATTAATACCAATAGTAAAAGGTTTTTTAGCCATATAAATAGGAAGAAAACTAAGAAAGAAGAAGTGGGACCGCTTAAAACTGTAAACGGAGTGGAGATCAAGAATAAGCTAGGCATGGCACAATATCTAAACGAATATTTTGCCTCGGTCTTTGATAAGGATAATGAAGGGCTTAGGAATAGTGGCAGAGTGACTGATGGGAATGAAGGTACGGGGTTGGAAATTACAGTATCCGAGGTAGAAGCCAAACTTGAACAGCTTAACGGTAGTAAATCAGGTGGCCCGGATAATCTTCATCCTAGAATATTAAAGGAATTGGCGAGTGAAATTGCAAGCCCGTTAGCGATAATTTTTAATGAATCTCTGAACTCGGGGGTTGTACCGTTTGACTGGAGATTAGCTAATATAGTTCCTATTTTCAAGAAGGGGAAAAAAAGTGACCCGGGTAACTACAGGCCTGTTAGTTTAACATCTGTAGTATGCAAAGTCATGGAAAAAATATTAAAGGAGAGAGTAGTTACGGACCTTGAGGTCAATGGCAATTGGGACAAATTACAACATGGTTTTACGAAAGGTAGATCGTGTCAAACCAACCTGATCTCCTTCTTTGAGAAAGTAACAGACTTTTTAGACAAGGGAAATGCGGTGGATCTAATATATCTTGATTTCAGTAAGGCGTTTGATACGGTACCGCATGAAGAATTACTGGTTAAATTGGAAAAGATGGGGATTGAAATGAAAATCCAGAGGTGGATAAGGAACTGGTTAAAGGGGAGACTGCAGCGGGTCGTATTGAAAGGTGATCTGTCGGGTTGGAGGGAGGTTACCAGTGGAGTTCCTCAAGGTTCAGTTTTGGGTCCGATCTTATTCAATCTATTTATCACTGACCTCGGAACCAAAAGTAGGAGTGGGCTGATAAAGTTTGCGGATGACACAAAGTTGGGAGGTATTGCCAATTTGGAGAAGGATCAGGATATCCTCCAGGGAGATTTGGATGACCTTGTAAACTGGAGTATTAGTAATAGGATGAAATTCAATAATGAGAAGTGTAAGGTTATGCATTTAGGGATGACTAACAGGAATTTTAGTTATAAGCTGGGGACGCACCAGTTGGAAGTAACGAAAGAGGAGAAGGACCTCGGAGTCCTGGTTGATCGCAGGATGACTATGAGTCGGCAATGTGATGTGGCCGTTAAAAAAGCTAATGCGGTCTTGGGATGCATTAGGCGAGGTATTTCTAGTAGAGATAAGGAGGTGCTAGTCCCGTTATACAAGGCGTTGGTGAGACCTCATTTGGAGTACTGTGTGCAGTTTTGATCTCCCATGTTTAAGAAGGATGAATTCAAACTGGAACGGGTACAAAGAAGGGCCACTAGAATGATCCGAGGAATGGAAAGCCTGTCGTATGAAAAGAGACTTGAGGAGCTCGGTTTGTTTTCCTTAACCAAAAGAAGGTTGAGAGGAGATATGATTGCTCTCTTTAAATATATCAGAGGGATAAATACCAGGGAGGGAGAGGAATTATTTCAGCTCAGTACTAATGTGGACACGAGAACAAATGGATATAAATTGGCAGTCGGGAAGTTTAGGCTAAAATTAGACGAAGGTTTCTAACCATCAGGGGAGTGAAATTCTGGAACAGCCTACCGAGGGAAACAGTGGGGGCGAAGGACCTCTCTGGCTTTAAGTTTAAGCTTGATAAGTTTATGGAGGGAATGGTTTGATAGGATAACACTATTTAGTCAATAGGTCAATAACGTGCCGCCACTGGTAATTAGTACCGAGGGTCAATGTTGGGATATTGAAAGTCTTTTTCCCGAGTGTCTGGCTGGAGAGTCTTGCCCGCATGCTCGGGGTTCAGCTGATCGCCATATTTGGGGTCGGGAAGGAATTTTCCTCCAGGGTAGATTGGCAGTGGCCCTGGAGGTTTTTCGCCTTCCTCCGCAGCATGGGGCAGGGGTCGCTTGCTGGACGATTACCTGCTACTTGAAGTCTTTAAACCAGGATTTGGGGACTGCAACAGCTGAGTCAAGGGAGAGAATTATTTCAAGAGTGGGTGGGTCAGCTTTTGTGGCCTGCATTTTGCGGAAGGTCAGACTAGATGATCATAATGGTCCCTTCTGATCTTAAGTTCTATGATTCTATGATTCTATGAACCTTCGTTCCTCTGTGCTAACCTAAGGACTTCCTTTGCTGTGTGCCAGTTGCTAATAAACCTGACTGTTTTGACAGTGCTTCTCCAGTGTTACAGCTAATACTGGGTGCAGTGCATTAATCCCTGCAGGATGTACATGTCTCTACCAGGAGTGAGTCTATTTCAGTTGGACTTGCTGGGCTGAGTTCACAGCGTGAAGCAGAAGGGTTGGAGCCCAGAGATTCAGTCTCAGGAAGAGATGAGGCCATGTGGCCTATCCTGAAGGAAGAGTGGGACCACTGCAGGGGGTCAGGCACCATCGAAGGGGGACTCATTTCCAAAGCTGGGAGCATAGCACTGATCCTGTGGATCCATGGCAGAGGGTAATTAACCACTGGAACAATTTACCCAGCGTGAGAGTGGCTTCTCCATCACTTGAAGTCTTTTTATATGTATGCTCTAGGTCAACCAGAAGCTATGGGCTTGATGAGAAATCATAGTAGTTCCCTGGCCTGAGTTAGACAGCAGTGTGACTTTGCACTCCATAATGTTTTATGGAAATATGCTTATGAGTGTGAATATGATGTAACTGGAATATGGTTTATGCAAAAGGTCTCTTGTAAGGTATCATAACAAAGTTTATAACCTACTGAATATATTCCTCCTATTTGTATGTATGTATCATTCTTGTATCTGAAACTAGGAATATGAAGTTTAACTCCGAGGTCCTATCATAATTATGCAAAGTGTGGGCCATTAATGGTGGTTGATGGCTCCCATTGACTAGGACAATTGGTTGTAAATGGTCTGTTTACTTGCAAACCTTCCTGGGTGCATACGGGCCAGCCCTGGAAGAATGGAAGCTTATTGGAACATCTGTGAAGGTGAGATTTTACCTGTAAACAGTTTCTTAATGTATTAGGCTTAGACTTGCATGTTTTTGCTTTATTTTGCTTGGTGACTTACTTTGTTCTGTCTGTTATTATTTGAAACCACTTAAATCCTACTTTTTATACTTAATAAAATCACTTTTGTTTATTAGTAAACCCAGAGTAAATTATTAATACCTGGGGGAGCAAACAACTGTGCATATCTCTCTATCAGTGTTATAGAGGGTGGAAAATTTATGAATTTACCCTGTATAAGCTTTATACAGAGTAAAACAGATTTATTTGAGGTTTGGATCCCATTGGGAGCTGGGTGTCTGGGTGCTGGAGATCGGTGACCTGCTGAGCAGTTTTTGGTTAAAGTCTGCAGCTTTGGGGGCATGGACCAGACCTGGGTCTGTGTTGCAGCAGGCTAGCATGTCTGGCTCAACAAGGCAGGGTTCTGGAGTCCCACGCTGGCAGGAAAAAGGGGCTCAGAGGTAATTTCAGCACATCAGGTGACAGTCCCAAGGGGGTTTCTGTGACCGAACCCGTCAGAAGGAGGTCAGACTAGATTATCACAATGGCTCCTCCTACATAAGAACATAAGAACGGCCATACTGGGTCAGACCAAAGGTCCATATAGCCCAGTATCCTGTCTACCAACAGTGGCCAATGCCAGGTGCCCCAGAGGGAGTGAACCTAACAAGTAATGATCAAGTGGTCTCTCTCCTGCCATCCATCTCCACCCTCTGACAAACAAACAGAGTCTAGGGCAGGGGTAGGCAACTTATGGCACGCGTGCCGAAGGCGGCACACGAGCTGATTTTCAGTGGCACTCACACTGCCCGGGTCCTGGCCTCCGGTCCGGGGGGCTCTGCATTTTAATTTAATTTTAAATGAAGCATCTTAAACATTTTAAAAACTTTATTTACTTTACATACAACAATAGTTTAGTTTATATATTATAGACTTATAGAAAGAGACCTTCTAAAAATGTTAAAATGTATTACTGGCACGCGAAATCTTAAATTAAAGTGAATAAACGAAGACTCGGCACACCACTTCTGAAAGGTTGCCGACCCCTGGTCTAGGGACACCATTCCTTACCCATTGTGGCTAACAGCCATTAATGGACTTAATCTCCATTAATTTATCCAGTTCTCTTTTAAATGCTGTTATAGTCCTAGCCTTCACAATTTCCTCAGGTAAGGCGTTCCACAAGTTGACTGTGCGCTGTGTGAAGAAGAACTTCCTTTTATTTGTTTTAAACCTGCTGCCTATTAATTTCATTTGGTGACCCCTAGTTCTTGTATTATGGGAATAAGTAAATAACTTTTCCTTATCTACTTTCTCCACATCACTCATAATTTTATATACCTCTATCATATCCCCCCTTAGTCTCCTCTTTTTCAAGCTTTTTTCAAGTCCTAGCCTCTTTAATCTCTCCTCATATGAGACCCTCTCCAAACCCCTAATCATTTTAGTTGCCCTTCTCTGAACCTTTTCGAATGCCAGTATATCTTTTTTGAGATGAGGAGACCACATCTGTATGCAGTATTCAAGATGTGGGTGTACCATGGATTTATATAAGGGCAATAAGATATTTTCTCCGTCTTATTCTCTATCCCTTTTTAAATTATTCCTAACATGCTGTTTGCTTTTTTGACTACCGCTGTACACTGCATGGACGTCTTCAGAGAACTATCCACGATGACTCCAAGATCTTTTTTCTGACTCGTTGTAGCTAAATTAGCCCCCATCATATTGTATGTATAGTTGGGGTTATTTTTTCCAATGTGCATTACTTTACATTTATCCACATTAAATTTCATTTGCCATTTTGTTGCCCAATCACTTAGTTTTCTGAGATCTTTTTGAAGTTCTTCACAGTCTGCTTTGGTCTTAACTATCTTGAGCAGTTTAGTGTCATCTGCAAACTTTGCCACCTCACTTTTTACCCCTTTCTCCAGATCATTTATGAATAAATTGAATAGGATTGGTCCTAGGACTGACCCTTGGGGAACACCACTAGTTACCCCTTTCCATTCTGAGAATTTACCATTAATTCCTACCCTTTGTTCCCTGTCTTTTAACCAGTTCTCAATCCATGAAAGGACCTTCCCTTTTATCCCACAATAACTTAATTTACGTAAGAGCCTTTGGTGAAGGACCTTGTCAAAGGCTTTCTGGAAATCTAAGTACACTACGTCCACTGGATCCCCCTTGTCCACATGTTCGTTGACCCCTTCAAAGAACTCTAATAGATTAGTAAAACACGATTTCCCTTTAGAGAAACCATGTTGACTTTTGCCCAACAATTTATGTTCTTCTATGTGTCTGACAATTTTATTCTTTACTATTGTTTCGACTAATTTGCCCAGTACCGATGTTAGACTTACCGGTCTGTAATTGCCGGGATGACGTCTAGAGCCCTTTTTAAATATTGGCGTTACATTAGCTATCTTCCAGTCGTTGGGTACAGAAGTTGATTTAAAGGACAGGTTACAAACCCTAGTTAATAGTTCTGCAATTTCACATTTGAGTTCTTTCAGAACTCTTGGGTGAATGCCATCTGGTTCCGGTGACTTGTTAATGTTAAGTTTATCAATTAATTCCAAAACGTCCTCTAGTGACACTTCAATCTGTGACAGTTCCTCAGATTTGTCACCTACAAAAACCGGCTCAGGTTTGGGAAACTCCCTAACATCCTCAGCCGTGAAGACTGAAGAAAAGAATTCGTTTAGTTTCTCCTCAATGACTTCATTGTCTTTAAGCGTTCCTTTTCTATCTCTATCATCGAGGGGCCCCACTGGTTGTTTAGCAGGCTTCCTGTTTCTGATGTACTTAAAAAACATTTTATTACCTTTTGAGTTTTTGGCTAGCTGTTCTTCAAACTCCTCTTTGGCTTTTCTTATTACATTTTTACACTTAATTTTGCAGTGTTTATGCTCCTTTCTATTTACCTCACTAGGATTTGACTTCCACTTTTTAAAGGAAGTCTTTTTATCTCTCACTGCTTCTTTTATATGGTTGTTAAGCTACGATGGCTCTTTTTTAGTTCTTTTACTGTGTTTCTTAATTTAGGGTATACATTTACCGGTAAGTGGGCCTCTATTATGGTGTCTTTAAAAAGTGCCCATGCAGCTTGCAGGGATTTCACTTTAGTCACTGTACCTTTTAATTTCTGTTTAACTAACACCCTCATCGATATAAAGGGCTCTTAATACCGGTATCTGTAATCCTCCCTGACGAGGGGAGTAGCGCTGAAATCGGTATTGCCATTTCGGATTAGGTTTAGTGTGACCGCAATTCGACGGTATTGACCTCCGGGTGCTATCCCACAGTGCACCATTGTGACTGCTCTGGACAGCAATCTGACCTTGGATGCACTGGCCAGGTAGACAGGAAAAGCCCAGCCAACTTTTGAATTTCATTTTCCTGTTTGCCCAGCATGGAGAGCTGATCAGCACAGGTGACCACGCAGAGCTCATCAGCACAGGTAAGCATGCAGTCTGAGAATCGAAAAAGAGCTCCTGCATGGACCGTAGGGGAGATACTGGATCTGATCACTATATGGGGAGATGATTGTGTGCTAGCAGAACTCCGTTCCAAAAGACAAAATGAAAAAAACATTTGAAAAAATCTCCCAGGCCATGATGGAGAGAGGCCACACTAGGGACTCAGTACAGTGCCGTGTGAAAGTTAAGGAGCTCAGACAAGCCTACCAGAAAACCAAAGAAGCAAACGGAAGGTCTGGGGCAGGGCTGCAAACATGCCACTTTTACGATGAGCTGTATGCAATTCTAGGGGGGTCCGCCACCACTACCCCACCCCGACCGTGGATTCCGAGGTGGGGGTAATCTCAGCCATGCCTGAGGATTCTGTGGACAGGGAAGATGAGGAGGAGGAAGAGGAGGACAAGCTTGCAGAGAGCATACAGCACACCGTTCTCCCCAACAGCCAGAACCTTTTTCTCAGCCTGACGGAATTACCCTCCCAGCCCTCCCAAGCCACTATCCCAGACAATGAAGCCATGGAAGGGACCTCTGGTGAGTGTACCTTTGTAAATATAAAACATGGTTTAAAAGCAAGTGTTTTTTAATGATTAATTTGCCCTGAGGACTTGGGATGCATTCAAGGCCAGTACAGCTACTGGAAAAGTCTGTTAACGTGTCTGGGGATGGAGCAGAAATCCTCCAGGGACATCTCCATGAAGCTCTCCTGGAGGTACTCCAAAAGCCTTTGCAGAGAGTTTCTGGGCAGCGCAGCCTTATTCCGTCCTCCATTGTAGGACACTTGACCAGGGGCAGCTCTAGACATTTTGCCGCCCCAAGCACGGCAGGCAGGTTGCCTTCGTCGGCTTGCCTGCAGAGGGTCCGCTGGTCCCGCGGCTTCGTGCCTGTGGGAGGTCCTCCGAAGCTGTGGGACCAGCGGAACCCTCCGCAGGCGTGTCTGCGGGAGGTCCTCTGAAGCCGTGGGACCAGCGGACTCTCCGCAGGCAAACCGCCAAAGGCAGCCTACCTGCCACCCTCGCAGCGTCGGCAGAGCGCCCCCCGCGGCTTGCCACCCCAAGCACGCACTTGGCATGCTGGGGCCTGGAGCTGCCCCTGCACTTGACCACGCCATGCTAGTAGCAAGTAATCTGGTATCATTGCATGACAAAGCCTGGCAGCGTATGGTCCCAGTGTTTGCTGGCATTCAAGCAACATCCGTTCTTTATCTTGCTGTGTTATCCTCAGGAGAGTGATATCGTTCATGGTAACCTGGTTGAAATACGGGAATTTAATTAAGGAGACAGAGGTGGCCATTCCTACTGGGCTGTTTGCCTGTGGCTGAAAAAAAAAATCCTTCCCTGCAGTTAGCCAAGCGGGGGGAGGAGGCGGGGGGTGATTGGCGCTGAGCTTTTTTGCATTTGGCTAGCAGGGATCTTCCCTGATACCAGCCACGCGGTGGGAGGCAGGGGAGGGCTAGCAGGGATCTTCCATGATACCAGCCACGCAGTGGCGGGATGGGTAAAGCGATCATCCCAGAGAATTGGATGGGGGGGGGGAGTTTGGTTTCTGCTGCTGCACATTAACAGGAAAGACGCAGCACTCAACGGGCTTTGCTTGGTATTTGGGAAAGGAGGACGCTGGATATATGAAGGCTGCAGAAGCCGAAAGACAATGGCTTACCATGGCCGCATGCAAGCCGAATTCTGTTGCCCGGACCTGCGTCTGTGATCTCTAACACCAAAGCTGCAGGCACTCAATATTAAGATGCAAAATGCAACCTTGTACTGAAATCACATGTGCTATGTAATGTGAATAGTGTTGTTCACTGTGAAAGAGTATAAGCATTGTTCTGTAAAATGTATCTTTTAAAATACTTCTCTCCCTTTTTTCCCTCCCTCCTGCAGCTGCAAATTTTTCAAGCCTCCCTCCTCTGTCCCGAAGGCTATCTCAGATAAGGCGGCAAAAAAAAAGGACGTGAGACGAAATGTTCTGGGAAATCATGGAAGTGACCCGCACTGAAAGAGCTCATCTGAATGAGTGGAAGGACGTGGTATCAAAGTACAGGAAAGATGCCAGTGAACGTGAGGACAGGAGGGATGAACGTGAGGAGAGGAGAGACGCTCGAGATGAGAGGTGGCAGCAGGAAGATCAGCGGTGGCGGGCTGCAACGCTGGGGCTGCTGCGTGATCAAACTGACATGCTCCGGCGTCTGGTGGAGCTTCAGGAATGGCAGCAGGATCACAGAGAGTGCCGCTGCAGCCCCTGTATAACTGCCCTCCCCCGTCCCAAAGTTCCATAGCCTCCTCACCCAGACGTGTAAGAACGCGTTGGGGGAGGCTCCGTGCACCCACTCACTCTACCCCAATGGACAGCCCAACCAAAAGGCTGTCATTATTTTGAACTTTTTAGTGGCCTTTTCCTTCCCTCCTCCCAAACCCCACCTGGGCTACCTTGTCAGTTCTCTCCCTCTTTTTATAATCAATTAATAAAGAATACATGATTTTTAAATGATAGTGACTTTATTTCCTTAGAAAGCAAGCTGTAATTGAAGGGGGTGGGTGGGTTGCTTACAGGGAATGAGTCAATCAAGGGGACGGGTTTTCATCAAGGAGAAACAAACACAACAGTCACACTGTACCCTGGCCAGTGACGAAACTGGTTTTCAAAGCTTCTCTGATGCGCACCGCTTCCTGGTGTGCTCTTCTAATCACCCTGGTGTCTGGCTGCACGTAATCAGCGGCCAGGTGATTTGCCTCAGCCTCCCACCCCACCATAAAGGTCTCCCTCTTACTCTCACAGAGATTGTGGAGCACACAGCAAGCAGCAATAATAATGGGGATATTGGTTTGGCTGAGGTCTGAGCGAGTCAGTGATGTGTGCCAACGTCCCTTTAAACGTCCAAATGCACATTCTTCCACCATTCTGCACTTGCTCAGCCTGTAGTTGAACAGCTCCTGACTACTATCCAGGCTGCCTGTCTATGGCTTCATGAGCCATGGCATCAAGGGGTAGGCTGGGTCCCCCAGGCTAACTATAGGCATTTCAACATCCCCAACTGTTATTTTCTGGTCTGGGAAGTAATTCCCTTGCTGCAGCCGTTTAAACAGAGTAGTGTTCCTGAAGACGCGAGCATCATGAACCCTTCCCGACCATCCCACATTGATGTTGGTGAAACGTTCCTTGTGATCCACTAGTGCTTGCAGCACATTGAAAAGTACCCCTTGCGGTTTATGTACTGGGTGCACTGGTGTTCCGGTGCCAAGATAGGGATATGGGTTCCATCTATCACCCCACCACAGTTAGGGAATCCCATTGCAGCAAACCATCCACTATGACCTGCACATTTCCCAGAGTCACTATCTTTCATCGCAGCAGCTTAGGGATTGCTTTGGCTACTTGCATTACAGCAGCCCCCACAGTAGATTTCATAGAATCATAGAATATCAGGGTTGGAAGGGACCTCAGGAGGTCCTCTAGTCCAACCCCCTGCTCAAAGCAGGACCAATTCCCAACTAAATCATCCCAGCCAGGGCTTTGTCTAGCCTGACCTTAAAAACCTCTAAGGAAGGGGATTCCACCACCTCCCTAGGTAACCCATTCCAGTACTTCACCACCCTCTGAGTGAAAAAGTTTTTCCTAATATCCAACCTAAACCTCCCGCACTGCAACTTGAGACCATTACTCCTTGTAATGTCATCAGGTACCACTGAGAACAGTCTAGATCTACCTCTTTGGAACCCCCTTTCAGGTAGTTGAAAGCAGCTATCAAATCCCCCCTCATTCTTCTCTTCTGCAGACTAAACAATCTCAGTTCCCTCAGCCTCTCCTCGTAACTCATGTGCTCCAGCCCCCTAATCATTTTTGTTGCCCTCTGCTGGACTCTTTCCAGTTTTTCCACATCCTTCTTGTAGTGTGGGGCCCAAAACTGGACACAGTACTCCAGATGAGGCCTCACCAATGCCCACTCCAAATTGATTCCCAACTGACCGGTAGCTGTCTGGCATTGCAAGCTTCCAGAGGGCTATCGCCACTCGCTTCTCAACTGTGAGGGCTGCTCTCATCTTGGTATTCTGGCGTTTCAGGGCAGGGGAAAGCAAGTCACAAAGTTCCATTAAAGTGCCCTTACGCATGCGAAAGTTTCGCAGCCACTGGGAATCGTCCCACACCTGCAACACTATGCGATCCCACCAGTCTGTGCTTGTTTCCCGGGTCCAAAATCGGCGTTCAATGGCTAGAACTTGCCCCATTACCAGCATGATCTCCAACGCGCCGGGGCCTGCGGTTTGAGAGAATTCTGTGTCCATGTCATCATCACTCTCATCGCCGTGCTGCCGTAGCCGCCGCCTCCTCGCCTGGTTTTGCAGGTCCTGATTCAGCATAGACTGCACAAGAATGCACGAGGTGCTTACAACGTCCATGATTGCTGTCTTGAGCTGAGCAGGCTCCATGCTTGCCGTGGTATGGCGTCTGCACAGTTCACCCAGGAAAAAAGGCGTGAAACGGTTGTCTGCCACTGCTTTCACGGAGGGAGGGGTGAGGCTGTATCCAGAACCACCAGTGACAATGTTTTTTGCCCCATCAGGCACTGGGATGTCAACCCAGAATTCCAATGGGTGGGGGAGACTGCGGGAACTATGGGATAGCTATGGGATAGCTACCCACAGTGCAACGCTCCGGAAATCGACTCTAGCCTCGGTACATGGTCACACACCGCCAAATTAATGTACTTAGTGTGGCAGCATGCACTCGACTTTATACAATCTGTTTCAAAAAACGGTTTCTGTAAAATTGGAATAATCCCATAGTGTAGACATACCCTAAGAGAAGTCTCTGTCCAATCCACATGCTCCTCTGCAGCAGTCGGCTTTCCTCCATCTCCTAGTTTAAAAACTGCTCTACAACCTTTTTAATGTTTAGAGCCAGTAGTCTGGTTCCATTTTGGTTTAGGTGGAGCCCATCTCTCCTGTATAGGCTCCCCACATCCCAGTTCCTAATGACTCTAAACCCCTCCTCTCTACACCATCGTCTCATCCACACGTTGAGACTGACGCTCTGCCTGCCTACCTGGCCCTATGCGCGGAACTGGGAGCATTTCTGAGAATGCCACCATAGAGATCCTGGATTTCAGTTTCTTCCCTAGCAGCCTAAATTTGGCCTCCAGGACGTCTCTCCTACCCTTCCCGATGTCATTGGTACCTACATGTACCATGACCACCGGCTCCTCCCCAGCACTACACATAAGTCTGTCTAGATGCCTCGAGAGATCTGCAACCTTCACACCAGGCAGGCAAGTCACCATACGGTTCTCCCGGTCATCACAAACCCAGCTATCTATGTTTCTAATGATTGAATCTCCCATTACTAACACCTGCCTTTTCCTAGTAACTGGTGTTCCCTCCCCTGGAGAGGTAACCTCAGTGCGAGAGGATACCACAACACCATCTGGAAAGAGGGTCCCAACTATGGGAAGGTTTCCCTCTGCTCCCATAGACTGCTCTGCTTCCCTGGGCCTTTCATCCTCCTCAACAGTGCAGGGGCTGTCTGACCAGAGGTAGGACAATTCTACAGTGTCCTGGAAAGCCTCATCAATATACCTCTCTGCCTCCCTTAGCTGCTCCAGTTCCGCCACCCGGGCCTGCAAAGCCCGTATGAGGTTTCTGGGGGCCAGGAGCTCCTTGCACCACTTGCACACATATGCCACCCACAGGGTAGGTAATCATACATGCTGCACTCAGCGCAATAAACTGGATAGCCCCCACTCTGCTGCTGGGGGGTCTGCCTGCATTGTCTCCTAGTTAATGAAGGGGTTGTTTAAAGCAAGAAGTTTTGACTGTAGTTTAGTTTATAGGTTTTAAAACAAAAACAGCAGCAAGGGGCCTTTGCCCGCTTCCCGCTCCCCTTCCAAACTCCCTTGCGAAACTCCCTGTTAGCAGCCCCTGTTCATAGACCTTAGACTCTATGAATCTCTATGCTGTGGATGGAGCAGCCTTGCTCAGCACCAAGAAACTCACAGCCCAGTGACTGCACAAACCATATCAAGGTAGTTTATAGATTAGAGCGGAACCTGCTGAAATCAGCCACCAGGTGGCAGTGGAAGCACAGCAAACACAGCCCTTGCACTGGAGTTTGGCAAATGAGAAGTTACAGGCTGGAGCCCTGGGCCCTGTTTTGTGCCAGCCTGCCAATGCCAAGTAGGGTTGCCTAATCACACAAAATCAAACACCTGCACCCTGCCCCTTCTCGGGGATACTGCCCCCGCTCGCTCCATTCCCCACCCCCACTTAAATTTTCACTGGGCTGGGGCAGGGGGATGGGATTGTGTGTGTGTGTGTGGGGGGGGTCTCTGGCTGTGGGCTCTGGAGTGGGGCTGAGGATGAGGGGTTTGGGGTGCAGGAGAGAGCTCAGAGCTGGGGAAGGGGGTTGGAGTGTAGGGGGTATGGGATTTGGGCTGGGGATGGGGGTTCTGGGTGGGGTCAGAAATAAGGGGTTCAGGGTGCGGGAGAGGGCTCCAGGTTGGGGCAGGGGGTTGGGGTGCAGGAGGAGGGTGAGGACTCCAGCTGGGGATGCATGCTCTGGGGTGGTGCTGGAGATGAGGGATTTGGGGTGCAGGAGGGGACTGGGACAGGGTGTTGGGGGGGGTGGGCTCCAGGAGGGAATTTGGATGTGGGAGGGGACCCTAGGATGGGGCAGGGGATTGGGGCACAGGAGAGGGTTTGGGGTAGGGGGTCCCGGCAGCACTTGCCGTGACTCCTAGGAAGCAGCTGCCAGGTCCCTGCAGTCCCTAGATGCATGGGTGGCCAGGGAGGCTCCACACGCTGCCCTCACGGCCACAAGCACCACCCCTGCAGCTCCCATTGGTCGCGATTCCCAGCCAATGGGAACTGCAGAGCCGGCCTTCGGGGTGGGGGCAGCTCGCTGAGCCTCCATGGCTGCCTAAGCATCTAGAGGCTGCAGGGACCTGGCAGCCACTTCCAGGAGCTGCATGGAGCTAGGGAGCCTGCCTTAGCCCCGGGCTCCGCTGTGCTTTTAATGGCCCAGTCGGCAAACCGGATGCCTTGACACCCTACTGCCAAGCGATGGGAGCAAACTTACAGCAGCATCTGTTCTGGGCTGGAGACCATCCGTACTGAAGGGGGGGGGTGTCACCTGAATTTTTGCTGTGGGCATGTGGGGGGGTGTTGGAATCTGGGACATGTATTGAGACCCAAAGCAGGAGTCCCAGTCCCATGTGGGGCAGGATCTCTGCAATGGAAAGCCATGCAAAGCATGTTAGAGAATCAGGGAGGGGGGCAGCTGTACAGCAGCATTACTTATAGTAACAGCACCCGCTGAGGTCAGCCTCTCCCCAGGGCTGGGCAGGCACATCCCCAGCATGTGGCTATACCTTACAGTGCAAAATGTTTTGCGCACTACTGCTGCCCTAAGTGCCACAACTCCACCTCTTCCAGGCTGGCCTTGGTCCCTGGAGCAGTGCAGCAGGCCAAGCTGACACGGTGCCTTTAGAACTGGGCAAAGAACTGTTGTTGAGCACACTTAGGCCATGTGGGGTGAGTTCAGTACTGCTCAGGATCAGGCCTTACATGCAGGAAACTATTCCCCTGCCTCACTTGGCACAGGTGCTTCTGTCAGCCTGGGACGTGTTTCTTTGGCTTTTCAGCTAAGCCACATCAGCGGACCTGGTGCTATTGGCTCAGTTATCTCTTCAAAGTGGTATGGCCTGGGCCTGCCAACTTGCAGTGTTTGCAGTTCAGACAGTACAGAGGCCAAGTCCCTAACTGGCTGTGGGGGAGCTTGTGGAAACCAAGCGGTCATGCACTGGCCTTCTGCCGACTGCTGATATTCTCCACATTGCCGTTCCCACGCGCCCTGCCAACAAACCTGTGCGTTAGAATGGTCCCACTAACGCACGTTCCCTGGGAACACAGGCCAAAGGAGCTCAGCTTGCAGCCAAGGGACTACTGGGGGACATGGGTATTTGCCCAGCCCTGATGGCAACTAACACATCCCAGCTCCTAGGCATAGCTGCCCAGAGCTGATCAGCTGCAGGATTGCATTGCTGGGGAAGCCAGGGAGCGACTGCTTTCTGCTCCCTTCAGAAAGAGTCAGGAAGTCAGACTTTCAGGCCAGATGCATTTATTGTTTGCGCAAGCAGCGTAGGTTCAAACAGTCTGTGAGGTGCAGACCTGGGGTGCCCAGCGTGCTGCAGGTGACACAGCCAGCCAGGAGCCTTGGGTGATCTAGTAAGAAGTCCATGTTTACCCCTGGGGTCCCTGCAGGGGCAGTTTGGGTGCTTCCCATCACTTTGCAATGGGGGAGTGTGGGAACCCCCAGCTCAGGAAGATATCCCCCCGAATAGACTTCCAGCCTGCACCTAGAGCCTGTCCCCAGGGGCAGGCTGGGAGGCTGCCCAGCCCCTGGGGAAGGAGAGGCACCCCAAGGTGGGACTCTTTCTTGGCTTGGCAGGAAGGCACAAAAAAGATCCCTCTGCTGAGTATGGGCCATGAGAGCATTTCCTTCAGGCTGGCTCTGAGGAGGGATCTCAGCCCCTATAGAGTAGCAGCCACTTGTGCATGTGGCTCCTTTAAGAGCCCCAATTTTCCTTGCACAGAGCAACGCTGGGGCCAGGAAGGGTCTGGTCTCCCAGCTCTTGTTGGGGTCAACCCTGCACACTCAGCCCCCATTCAGTATCAGGAGCAACTGCAGTCCCTGCGAGCAGCTTGGGTCTGTGCAGGCTTCGCTGTGGGAGCCCCTGAGATGGCTGCTGCTGGGGGGATGCTGGGTCAGGCTTGGAATTTGCCCCCACTGGGACTATGAATACTTTCTCCTTCACTGAGGGTGCATGTGAGGAAACTGGGACACACTCCCACCTGTGTGGGGAGGCTGGAACCCTCACCCCCAAGTGGTGATTGCAGGGCTCTGGGTCATGTCTTTCACAGTCCCACCCCAGGGGCAAGTATTGATGGCCTCCAGTCTGCAGATGCTCTGAGCCTGGGGGTAGATGGGGAGCATTGTCTCCAGCCAGGATTGCATCAGCTTCCAGCTTTCAGCACTCGTACTGTGGGGGAGCACAGTGCCTGTTCCTGGGGAGGCAAAGCAACCATGAGCCTAGGGGGAGAGTACATCACCCCCATACCCTGGGCAACGGGATCTCCTGATTGCATGCCCCCATTCTGCTCCCCAATTCATCTCCATCCCCTGCACACCCACCATCAGTGCCCCCATCTCAACAGGGTGAACCGTAGAAACAGGCCCAAACCCAGTCCCCAGCTCCAACCACCCTCCTGAGGGGCACCAGCAGAGCTAGGGTGCAGGGGACAGGACCCAGGGATGGAATAGCAGGGGGCTATGGGTCGGGACTAAGGGGCACCAGCAGAGCTGGGGTGTGTGTGTGGGGAACCTAGGGCTGGAATAGAAGGGGGCTGTGGCTCGGGACTGAGGGGCACTGGCAGAGCTGTGCATGTGGGGAGCCCAGGGCTGGGTTAGCAGGGGGCTGCAGGTTGGGATTGAGGGGCACCAGCAGAGCGGGGTGGAAAGCCCAGAGCTGGAATAATAGTGCTCCCCCGGAGCTCCAGACTCACCTGCACATCTTGGTGCTGCACTCCAGGCTGTGCTGGCAGTAGGCTCCCAGTGGTTTGCTGCCCACCATCCTCCAGAAGGGTGTCATCCTGACTGCCCGGTGGCGTGCAGGTCCCCCATCAAGGCCTGACTTGAGAATGGCAGGTGGGGAGGAGACCTGGCTGGCTGTGGTGCTGAGCAATATCCTGCTCCCAGCAGGACCTGATGTTCCCTAGAGTGACATGAAAGGGCTGGTCAGCCCCACTGAGGGAGTTGCTAGGGCTCACCTCCGTCCCCACCAACTCCTCTGGGGCTGGCATCAGGTCAGCACTATACTCCACAATGGGGCAGGCCAGTCACAGCATGGGCTTTGTGATCCAGAGGCCCTGGGACAAGGAAAGCTGGAATGGGAGAAGCACCTACATAAGAGGTAGCCACCTGGCATTCCAAGGGCCAGGCTGCGGTGGGGCAGGGGGAGCTCTGGCCTCGGTCTGGGAGAAGTTCAGGAGGGCACAGCCCTATGCCCTCCCAGCTCAATATAGGGACCTCCTCCTCCTCAGTCATCACCTGTCCTCTAATGCCCAGCCTGGCGATCTAACATCAAGGCAGCTGGATCAGGCCTTGGCTGTGGTGTGGAGAGATCCAGTGGATGGGGTGTGAAGGGACTTCCCCGTCTGAAAGACCCTTGGTCAGCCCCAGCCACCTGGAGGCTAGTTAAGATGTTCAATCCATGATGATGGTGGGGCAATACAGGGCTCTCCGGGGGAAGCACTTGGCTCTAGCACAGGGGTGGGCAAACTACGGCCTGCGGGCCACATCCGGTCCGCGGGACTGTCCTGCCTGGCCCCCGAGCTCCTGACCCAGGAGGCTCACCCTTGGCCCCTCCCTTGCTATCCCCCATCCCCCGCAGCCTCAGCTCGCTTGTTCCGCCGCTGGCGCAATGCTCTGGGTGGCGGGGCTGCGAGCTCCTGGGTCAGCGAGCTGCGGAGCCTGGCCTGACCCAGTCTCTGTGCTGCACGGTGGCGGCGGCTGCGTGGCTGTAGCGCTGCCAGCCAGTGGTGCTCCAGGCAGTGTGGTAAGGGGGCAGGGGACAGGGGGGGTTGGATAGAGGGCAGAGGAGTTTGGGGTGGTGGTCAGAGGGCGGGGGTGTGGATAGGGCAGAGGTGGGCAAATTACGGACTGCGAGCCACATCTGGCCTGCGGGGCCATCCTGCCCAGCCCCTGAGCTCCCAGCTGGCCCCGGCCCCTCCCCGGCTGTCCTTCCTCCCCCGCAGCCTCAGCTTGCTGTGCTGGCAGTGCGGCATCCTGGCTGGCTCCGGGGCTGGGCGGCGCGGTGCAGGGGCAGATTTACAAGTGAACACAGGGTGCCCTGGCAAAGGCCCCCCAACAACAGGGGGACCCAGGGCCGGGCACTCGGGCAACTCAACACTGGCTGCACTGAAATCATATGCAGGCGGGCGGTGCAGATGGCGGGAGCACAGGGAACGCAGGCGGAGGACTCAGGGGGAGCACTGGGAGGCCACGCAGCCGGCCAGAGAGAAGCGGCCCTTTGAAGGGGAAACCACCGCTTCTCTCTGGCTGTGCGGCTGCCCCTGCTCCTGTTGAGTCCTCCGCCCATGTTTGCGGGGCCACATTCCGAAAGGGGCTGGGGGGGGGGGAAGATGGATAAGGGGTAGGGTCCTGAAAGGGGGCGGTCAGGGGCAGGGGGTCCTGGAAGGGGGTGGTCAGGGAGTGGGGGGGGTGGATGGAGGGGGCTCGGTTGGGGACAAGGAGCAGAGGGGTTGGATGGGTTTGGAGGTTCTTAGGGGGGCAGTCAGGGGGCAGGAAGTGGGAGGGGTGGATAAGGGGAGGGGGGCAGGCTGTTTGGGAGGGGGCACAGTCTTCCCTATCTGGCCTTCCATACTGTTTTGCAACCCCAATGTGGCCCTTGGGCCAAAAAGTTTGCTCACCCCTGCTCTAGCATCTCAGAAAGCCTCACATATTGGTGCCCAAAGCCCTGCCCCCATGCCCATCGCCCCGTGTAACAGATAGGGAACTGAGGCACAGAGGGATCAAAGCTACTCATGTAGGGACACACATGTAAGCAGTGTCAGGGCCATGAATAGGACCCAGGAGTCCTCTCCTTCTCTGCTCTAGCAGATGGCAATTCCTCTTGAGTGGGTGAGAGCCCCTCCTGGAGCTGCAGAGGGGTATGTACCGTGTGCCTGTTAAGCCCACAGATCAGTGTCACCCCAGCCCCACAGCTAGGACATGCAGGCTGGCAGGGCTGGGCTCCAGCAGCATGGTAGAGGAAGAGATTCCAGGTGGCAGTAAGAAGCAGGTGGGAGGGACCATGCAGGCCACTACCCTGCAGTGCAGCTCAGTCTCTGTGGCTGGGGTCACCATCCAGCAGCCCCTGCTGTGTGAGTCCCACTGATGCTGGTGGGATGGGCCAGATCTCCCTGTGGCCTCACAATCAGAAAGGGAGGGAGCAAGATGGTCCCAGCATGGGCAGCAGTGGGCTCCAGCATTGTCCACTTGGCTGGGATTTCTGGCCATGGTCCCTATACAAGCAAAGGGTGAGAATCATAGAATCAGCAATATAGGTGTAAGCAGAGTCAGGATGAGCTCTACCCTGACATCTGGTGGTAGATTATGGGGAGTGCAGAGTGGAAGTTTCAAGTATTCGCATTAGCATTTCAGTTATTTGCATGGGCACTCCCACCCCACTTAGCATACCGCAAAGCTGCATGGGATGGTTTTCACAGCTGTGGGAGCCCCAATTTTGTTGTTATTGGGGCAGGAGGAATGAAATGTCGTCACCCTGATTGGGTAAATGGGGAACTACAAAATTGTCTTGTGACGGGGGTTTCATTGTCAGCTGGATAGCGCTTGCTAGATGGGGCACATGGGTTCCAAAACCCATTGAAAGAGAGAGGCTGTGGACAGATAGCTGTACTTGGTGGTATAGGTGCCTTGTGTGAGCTAGATGCACCAGTTCTACCTATGCCTCTCTCCAGTGTGGAATGTCAGAATTAATTTTTGGTTCCTTTAAGAATCTAGATGCAGGTTACTGAGCTGAATTCACTGGTACTTGGGGCTCCCCTACTATGAGCTGGAATTACTAAGAACTGAAATCACTGAAGAGCTGGACTTGCTGAGCTGAGAGCACTGTGCTAATGAGTGGGGGAGCCTGAAGCAATACTGGCAGAGCGGAGTGGAGCAGTTTGTGCAGCCACTGGGTGAGTGGAGCTGAGCAGCTCGTGAGGATGGCTGGAGCGGATCACAGGACAGCTGGTGGACCAGAGCAGCTGGCAGAGCGGAGCAGCCCACAGAGCAAGCGGAGCTGAGCTGTTTGTGGGGATGACTAGTGGAAGCAGAACCCCATGAAGAGGCAGGGCAGTTGGCCCCGAACCACGTAAGGTGCCCCTTTCTACCTAGGCTGGGGAGGGGGACCTCTGCAAAGAGACTCTTGAACTCTGGGGCTGCACTGATCCGGGACAGAGACTTTTGAATTGTGGGACTTTTGGGACTGTGGGTGATTTGGGGGGTTGCTGGACTCAAGGGCCCAGAGAGAAGGACACGGCCCAATTTGCTGGGGTGGGTCTTTGCTCACGGTTTGACCTATGAACTCTAGTTGAGGTATTTTCCAAATTTAATGCTTGTTGTTTATCTTATGTGATTAAACCTTTTCCGCTACACCAAGAGTCTGTGCTTGTGAGAGGGGAAGTATTGCCTCCTTGAGGCGCCCAGGGGTGTGTGTAAGATTTTCCCAGGTCACTGGGTGGGGGCTTGAGCTGGTTTGCATTACGTGGTGGGGAAGGGACCCCTATGTATTGAACCTGGCCCTTGCTGCTATCATTTCAGCCTAGCAGAGGGGTTACATAGGTCTAGAAGGGACCCTGAGAGGTCATCTAGTCCAGCCCCCAGCACTGGGGCAGGAGCAAGTGAACCTAGACCATCCCTGGCAGTGTTTGTCCAGCCTGCTCTTAAACACCATGGGGTGTGACAGAGTGCTGGTTGTAGCACCCTAGTCACTTAGGCAACTGCCTAACAGATTACAGGCTTAATTGGGTCAATTAGCTTGTTATGGTGGGGATTGTTGACACCTCGGGGCAATAGTGAGGCTAATGGTGTAATTAGCTCAATAAGGAGAAGATCTATAATGTGGAAAACAGCAAGTAAAGTGGGAGAGTGCAGAGAGGGATCTGGGTGTGGAGAAAAAGCTGGGTGAGAGGCTGCTCCTGATATGCCTGTACTGTTGTAATGCTTGGAATCTAAAGATTAAAGATACCCAAAGCAATGGCCAGTGCATTTGCTGTGAGTAAGAGGCCACTCCAATGGGCCAGGCAGTGAGGCACAAGCTGAGGTGCACTCTGGCATGAGGATCCCACAACATCTCTTGGAAGCTGATTCTGGAGCTTAACTACCCTGAGAGTTAGAAAGTTCGTCCTAATATCTAACCGAAATCTCCTTTGCTGCAGATTAAGTCCATTGCTGCTTGTCCTACCTTCAGTGGACATGGAGAACAATTGACCCCTGTCCTCTTCAGAACAGCCCTGAATGTATCTGAAGACTGATCAGGTTTCCCCTCAGTCTTCTTTTCTCAAGACTAAAGATGCCCAGGTTTTTAACTTTTCCTCATAGGTCAGGTGTTCTGAACCTTTTATCATTTTGGTTGCTGTCCTCTGGACTCTCTCCAATTTCTCCCGGACAATTTGTACTGGACACCATACAGCTAAGGCCTTACCAGTGCCAAGTGGAATAGGACAATTACCTCCCATATCTAACATATGACACTCCTGTTAATACACCCCAGACTATTGGTCTTTTTCACAGCTGCATCACTTCATTGTCTCATTCAATTTGTGATCCATTATAAGTGCCAGATCGTTTTCAGCAGTACTACTACCTAGCCACTTATTCCCCATGTTGTAGTTGTGCTTTTGATTTTTCCTATGTGTAGTACTTTGCACTTGTCTTTATTGAATTTCATCCTGTTGAATTCAGATCAATTCTCCAATTTGTCAAGATCATTTTGAATTCTAATGCTGTTCTCCAAATACTTGCAATCCCTCACCCCAGTTTGGTGTCAGCTACATATTTTATAAGCATACTATCCACTCCATTGCTGAATATATTGAATAGCACTGGACCCAGGACTGACTCAGGTGGGAATCTCACTAGATACACCCTCCCAGTGTGACTACTATGCATTGATAACTAGTCCCTGAGTAGTCTCTCAATCAGTTGTACAGTAATTTCATCTAGACCAAATCTCCCTAGTTTGCTTATGAGAATATCATGTGGGACTTATCAAAAGCCTTACTAATGTCAAGATATATCACATCTACTGGTTCCCCCATCCATTACACCAGTAATCCTGTCAAAGAAGGAAATTAGGTTCATTTGACATGATTTGTTCAAGACAAATTCATGGTGGCTATTCCTTATAACCCTATTATCCTCCTGGTGCTTACAAACTGATTGTTTAATAATTTGTTCCAATATCTTTCAGGTACTGATGTTAAACTGACTGGTCTATAATTCCCTGGTCCTCTTTGTTAGGGCAGATACAGGTATATTTGCCCTTCTCCTGTCTTTTGGGATTTCCCTCAAAGATAATTGCTAGTGGTTCCAAGATTGCTTCAGCTAGTTCCTTATGTACCCCAGGATGAATTTCATCAGGCCTTGTTGACATTAATACATCTAACTTATCTTATTCAAATACTCTTTAACCTGTTCTTCCTCTATTTGATTTTTTTATAATGGAGATATCCTATCTCCTAGAACTGGAAGGGACCTTGAAAGGTCATTGAGTCCAGCCCCCTGCCTTCAGTAGCAGGACCCAGTACTGATTTTTGCCCCAAATCCCTATGTGGCCCCCTCAAGGATTGAACTCACAACCCTGCATTTAGCAGGCCAATGCTCAAACCACTGAGCTATCCCTTCCCCCAAGGGCTGTGTATCCCTTCCCGCTTGTTAATATTAACTATGTCGAGCATCTGTTCACCATTAAACTTTTTAGTAAAGATTGAAGCAAAATAGGCATTAAACAGCTTAGCTTTCTTGATGTCATCAGTTCTTAAATTTCCTTCCCTGCCAAGTAGAGGACCTACATTTTCCTTCATCTTTCTCCTGCCCCTAATGCTGCCTCTGGCCCAGCAGACCTTTTTATCTGGCCCTCGAGCTCCTGCTAGGGAGTGGGGTTGGGGGCTTGCTCTGCTCAGCCCAGCGCTCTGGCTGGGGAGCAGGGTTGGGGGCTTACTCCGCTCCACTCAGTGCGCCGGCCAGGAAGCCAGGGTTGGGGGGCTCTGCCTGGCACTCCTCAGCCCCCGACTCACAATTCTACCATCTTTCTGCACACACAGAGCCACACTGCAGGTGCGACTTCACCGCACTGCTTCAAATATGCCATTTTTGGGAGGAGGGTGGGGCATAAAGTTACAAGTGAGTTTACACCTGTCTCTGCCTCCTCTTGTCCAGCCATATGGGTTCTGGGCTAGAGTGCTATGGTTCAAAATTGTCAGGAGCACTGACGTCCAACAAATCCAGCCTACAGAGCGGGCCCATTTTTTTCACAGTGTGTGCAATCTTGTAAAACAGCAGTTTGAAATAAGGGCAGCAGTTAGGGGAGCATCATGGTGTTCAAGGAGTACAATTTGAGTCACCATTTTTCAACAAAACATCCTAATCTATCTTTTTTAAAGAGAAATAAACTCTACATCACTGAATTGTCAATTTTGAGAGCATGGCCTCCATACAATTTCCATACCCATATGCTCAGGCCAAAACGTTCACCCACCCCTGCCCTAATGTATTTAAAGAGTCTCTCCTTATTGCCCTATATGTTCCTTGCTAGTTGTAACTCATTTTGTGCCTTAGCCTTTCTGATTTTGTTCCTACATGTTTTGTTTCTCCTTAGCAATTTGTCCATGTTTCCACTTTTTGTAGGATTCCTTTTTGATTTTCAGGTCATGAAAGAGCTGATGGAACCATATTGACCTCTTCCTGTTCTTCCTATCTTTTCTTTGCATTGGGATACTTTGCAATTGTGCCTTTAATATTTTCTCCCTGAGAACTGTCAGCTCTGCTGAATTCTGTTTTCCCTTTGATTTTCTTCCCACAGGACCTTACCTGCCAGTTCTTTGAGTTTATTAAAGTCCGTTTTTTTGGAAGTCCAATGTCCTTATTCTGCTGCTCTCATGCTCAGGATTGCCAATTTTGGTTGCACATATTCCTGGAGGTTTCACCACATGACATAATCTCTAATTAAAGATTAATTCCTGGAGACTCCAGGACAACGCTGGAGGGTTGGTGACCCTACTCATGCTTCCTTCCTTAGAATCATGAAATCTATCATTTCATGATCACTTTCATCCAAATTACCTTCCACCTTGAGATTCACTACCAGTTCCTCCCTGTTGGGCAGAATCAAGTCTAAAAAGCTGTCTCCCTGGTTACTTCCTCCACTTTCTGAAACAAGAAGTCATCCCTAACACACTCCAAGAACTTATTGGTAATTTGTTGTTTTGACATATCACTTTTCCTACAAATGTCTGCATAGTTAAAATCCCCCATTACTACCAGGGCTTGCGTGCTGGATATTCTGTTATTTGTTCTAGAAATGCCTCATCCACCTTCTCTTCCTGATTTGGTGGTCTGTAGCAGACCCCTACCATGATGTAGTTCCTGTTTTTTACCCTATTTATCTTTACTCCAAGGCTCTTAACTGGTCTGCCTCCACCTCCTTCTTGACCTCAGAACAAGTGTATATATTCTTGATGTACAATGCAACCCCTCTCTCTTTTTACCCTGCCTGTCCTTCCTCAACAAGTTGTACCCCTCTATACCAATATTCCTGTCATGAGATTATCCCCCCAAGTCTCTGTGGTGCCTATTAAGGAATAATTTACCTTACAAAATTAATACTTCCAATTCTTCCTGTTTATTCCCCACATGCTTTTCATTTGTGTACAGACATCTAACATGTCAAGCAGATTCCCCTACTCTTTCCCCTCTTGTTGTTTTTATGACCTTGTTGTAATTTTCCATGTTCCCCCAAAATCTAACCTTCTCTTAAGGTGGGTACTGACCTCTTAAGGTGGGTACTGATAAGGGCTTTTATCACCTGCCCTTTACAACCTCATTTAAAAACCTTCTCCCTAGGGTGGCAAGCTGGTGCGCAAAGTTCCCCTTCTCAGTCAGGTAGACCCATCTCTTCTCAAGGATGAGGAGCTGTGTGACTGCTGGGACCCTTGGCCAGGAGGCCACTCACAGTGCTAGGCCAGGATTCACTTGCCACTTCAAAGTGCCTTGCATTGGGAATGTGGGCATGGACGTGCCCTGTGTGGGGAGACCCCATGTGGCGTTGATCCGTACACATGCACCCAGAGCTTCAAAGGGAGTAAGGGGAGTTAGTCATCTAAATAAACAGCATTGAGAATGTGGCCCCAGTGTGGAGTCGCTCAGCAGGAGGAAAGGCAGATAGGTCAGAGCGGAAGTGGGGGAATAGTCTGGACAAACTGGGCTATGAGCTTTCCTTAGTTAAGCCCTGTTACAGGAGCAGCTCTCATTCCTGTCCCAGCCCCTCCCATCTGCATGGCTTCTCAGTCTTTCTAAACTCTGAGCTCCATGCCCCATTTCAGGCCAGGATGGAGGGACTCATAGACTTAAGGTCAGAAGGGACAATTATGGTCATCTAGTCTGACCTCCTGCACAATGCAGGCCACAGAATCTCACCCACCCACTCCTGTAACAAACCCCTAACCTATGTCTGAATTATTAAAGTCCTCAAATCGTGGTTTAAAGACAGTCAACATGGATTCACCAAGGGCAAGTCATGCCTGACCAACCTGATTACCTTCTATGAGGAGATAACTGGCTCTGTGGATATGTGGCAAGCAATGGACATGATATATCTTGACTTTAGCAAAGCTTTTGATATGGTCTCCCACGGTATTATTGCCAGCAAGTTAAAAAAGTATGGATTGGATGAATGGACTATAAGGTGGTGTGGCAGAGCTCTGACCTTGCTCCCGTGGGTCCTGCGTTTCTAGGCTAGCCTTGGTGGCTCACTGTGACCCTCCACGTAGCCCTTCTCTCTCTAGGGCCAGGGTTACAGTCTACTGAGCCCTTTTCATCATAGGCCTGCAAGGAGGTTGGTGAGAGAACTCCCACAGTCTCTGTTTAGCCTCCTGTCCTGACAGGGGCCTGACTTCCCCTTCCAGGAGATGTTCCTGTAGTGCTGGGTTGGGGGGGGGGACCCAGGCCCACCCTCTACTCCGGGTTCCAGCCCAGGGACCCTAATGGCAGCAGTTGTTGGCAGCCAACCTTTCACTGCCAGAGTTGCTACATTTCCCTGGGCCACTTCCCCACAGCTCTCCTGCTTCACCCTTACCTTAGGGCTCCTTTAACGATGGTTTGAGGATGTCTTCAGTAACCAGCCCTTCAGACGCACTTCCTCTCCTCTGGCTCCCTGACTTCCCTGCCTGACTGGACTGAGCCCTTTTTATAGTATCAGCAGGGCCTTAATTAGAGTCAGGTGGTCACATTAACTGAATGGCCTCACCTGACTCTTTACAGGTTAATTAGAGTCAGGTGTTCTTATTAGCCTGGAGCAGCCCCTGCTCTGGTCAGTCAGGGAACAGAAAACTGTTAATCCAGTGGCCAGTATATCTGCCTTCTGCTATTCTGCTGTACCCAACTGGCCTGAGTCTATCACAGTGGATAGAAAGCTGGCTAGATTGTCGGGCTCAACGGGTAGTGATCAATGGCTTGATGTCTAGTTGACAGTCGGTATCAAGCAGAGTGCCCCAGGGGTCGTTCCTGAGCAGTGCTGTAATAAGGGCGAGGTGAGTGAGGCAGCGCTTCGGCAGCAGCTCTACATAAGAACATAAGAACGGCCGTACCGGGTCAGACCAAAGGTCCATCTAGCCCAGTATCTGTCTACCGACAGTGGCCAATGCCAGGTGCCCCAGAGGGAGTGAACCTAACAGGCAATGATCAAGTGATCTCTCTCCTGCCATCCATCTCCATCCTCTGACGAACAGAGGCTAGGGACACCATTCTTACCCATCCTGGCTAATAGCCATTTATGGACTTAGCCACCATGAATTTATCCAGTCCCCTTTTAAACATTGTTATAGTCCTAGCCTTCACAACCTCCTCAGGTAAGGAGTTCCACAAGTTGACTGTGCACTGCGTGAAGAAGAACTTCCTTTTATTTGTTTTAAACCTGCTGCCTATTAATTTCATTTGGTGACCCCTAGTTCTTGTATTATGGGAATAAGTAAATAACTTTTCCTTATCCACTTTCTCAACATCACTCATGATTTTATATACCTCCATCATGTCCCCCCCTTAGTCTTCTCTTTTCCAAACAGAAGAGTCCTAGCCTCTTTAATCTTTCCTCATATGGGACCCTCTCTAAACCCCTAATCATTTTAGTTGCCCTTTTCTGAACCTTTTCTAGTGCTAGAATATCTTTTTTTGAGGTGAGGAGACCACATCTGTACACAGTATTCGAGATGTGGGCGTACCATGGATTTATATAAGGGCAATAATATATTCTCAGTCTTATTCTCTATCCCCTTTTTAATGATTCCTAACATCCTGTTTACTTTTTTGACCGCCTCTGCACACTGCGTGGACATCTTCAGAGAACTATCCACGATAACTCCAAGATCTTTTTCCTGACTCGTTGTAGCTAAATTAGCCCCCATCATGTTGTATGTATAGTTGGGGTTATTTTTTCCAATGTGCATTACTTTACATTTATCCACATTAAATTTCATTTGCCATTTTGTTGCCCAATCACTTAGTTTTGTGAGATCTTTTTGAAGTTCTTCACAATCTGCTTTGGTCTTAACTATCTTGAGTAGTTTAGTATCATCTGCAAACTTTGCCACCTCACTGTTTACTCCTTTCTCCAGATCATTTATGAATAAATTGAATAGGATTGGTCCTAGGACTGACCCTTGGGGAACACCACTAGTTACCCCTCTCCATTCTGAGAATTTACCATTAATTCCTACCCTTTGTTCCCTGTCCTTTAACCAGTTCTCAATCCATGAAAGGACCTTTCCTTTTATCCCATGACAGCTTAATTTACGTAAGAGCCTTTGGTGAGGGACCTTGTCAAAGGCTTTCTGGAAATCTAAGTACACTATGTCCACTGGATCCCCTTTGTCCACATGTTTGTTGACCCCTTCAAAGAACTCTAATAGATTAGTAAGACATGATTTCCCTTTACAGAAACCATGTTGACTATTGCTCAAGAGTTTATGTTTTTCTATGTGTCTGACAATTTTATTCTTTACTATTGTTTCAACTAATTTGCCCGGTACCGACGTTAGACTTACCGGTCTGTAATTTCCGGGATCACCCCTAGAGCCCTTTTTAAATATTGGCGTTACATTAGCTAACTTCCAGTCATTGGGTACCAAAGCCGATTTAAAGGACAGGTTACAAACCTTAGTTAATAGTCCCGCAACTTCACATTTGAGTTCTTTCAGAACTCTTGGGTGAATGCCATATGGTCCCGGTGACTTGTTAATTTTGAGTTTATCAATTAATTCCAAAACCTCCTCTAGTGATACTTCAATCTGTGACAGTTCCTCAGATTTGTCACCTACAAAAGCCAGCTCAGGTTTGGGAATCTCCCTAACATCCTCAGCCGTGAAGACTGAAGCAAAGAATCCATTTAGTTTCTCCGCAATGACTTTATCATCTTTAAGCGCTCCTTTTGTATTTTGATCATCAAGGGGCCCCACTGGTTGTTTAGCAGGCTTCCTGCTTCTGATGTACTTAAAAAACATTTTGTTATTACCTTTGGAGTTTTTGGCTAGCCGTTCTTCAAACTCCTCTTTGGCTTTTCTTATTACACTCTTGCACTTAAGTTGGCAGTGTTTGTGCTCCTTTCTATTTGCCTCACTAGGATTTGACTTCCACTTTTTAAAGGAAGTCTTTTTATCTCTCACTGCTTCTTTTACATGGCTGTTAAGCCACGGTGGCTCTTTTTTAGTTCTTTTACTGTTTTTCTTAATTTGGGGTATACATTGAAGTTGGGCCTCTATTATGGTGTCTTTAAAAAGGGCCCACGCAACTTGCAGGGATTTCACTTTAGTCACTGTACCTTTTAACTTTTGTCTAACTAACCCCCTCATTTTTGTATAGTTCCCCCTTTTGAAATTAAAGGCCACAGTGTTGGGCAGTTGAGATGTTCTTCCCACCACAGGGATGTTGAATGCTATTGTATTATGGTCACTATTTCTAAGCAGTCCTGCTATAGTTACCTCTTGGACCAGCTCCTGCGCTCCACTCAGGATTAAATCTAGAGTCGCCTCTCCCCTTGTGGGTTCCCGTACCAGCTGCTCCATGAAGCAGTCATTTAAAGTATCGAGAAATTTTATCTCTGCATTTCGTCCTGAAGTGAAATGTTCCCAGTCAATATGGGGATAATTGAAATCCCCCACTATTATTGGGTTCTTAATTTTGATAGCCTCTCTAATTTCCCTTAGCATTTCATCATCACTATTACTGTCCTGGTCAGGTGGTCAATAATAGATCCCTAATGTTATATTTTTACTAGAGCATGAAATTTCTATCCATAGAGACTCTATGGAACCTGTGGATTCGCTTAAGATTTTTACTTCATTTGAATCTACACTTTCTTTAACATATAGTGCCACTCCTCCCCCTGCACGGCCTGTTCTGTCCTTCTGATATATTTTGTACCCCGGAATGATTGTGTCCTATTGATTGCTCTCAGTCCACCAGGTTTCTGTGATGCCTATTATATCTATATCCTCCTTTATCACAAGGCACTCTAGTTCACCCATCTTATTATTTAGACTTCTGGCATTTGTGTACAAGCACTTTAAAAACTTGTCCCTGTTTATTAGCCTGCCTTTTTCTGATGTGCCAGATTCTTTATGTGACTGTTTATCATCTGATCCGGCCCTTACATTATACTTCTCATTCCTCTGCTCCTGACTATAACCTGGAGATTCTCCATCATCAGACTCTCCCCTAAGAGAAGTCTGTGTCCGATCCACACTCTCCTCTGCAGCAGTCGGCTTTCCCCCATCTCCTAGTTTAAAAACTGCTCTACAACCTTTTTAATGTTTAGTTCCACCGCTTCTTCGGTGGCAGGTCCCTGAGACCCTGTCGGACGGAAGGACCTGCCGCCCAATTGCTGCCGCCACTTCATTCATTCTTCGGTGGCAATTTGGCAGCAGGTCCTTCTCTCCAAGAGGGACTCAGGGACCCACCACCAAATTGCCGCCGAATTGCCTGGAGCCAGCCCTTGCTTCAGGCACAAAAATTCCTTGTTACGGCTCTGGTCCTGAGGCCAGTTTTGTACAACATCTTTATTAATGATCTGGATGATGGGATAGATTGCACCCTAAGCAAGTTTGCGAATGATACTAAGCTGGGGGGAGAGGTAGATACGCTGGAGGGTAGGGATAGGATCCGAGTTACCTAGACAAATTGGAGGATTGGGCCAAAAGAAATTTGATGAGGTTCAACAAGGACAAGTGCAGAGTCCTGCACTTAGGAAGGAAGAATCCCATGCACTGCTACAGGCTGGAGACCGACTGGCTAAGCAGCAGTTCTACAGAAAAGGACCTGGGGATTACAGTGGATGAGAAGCTGGATATGAGTCAGCAGTGTGCCCTTGTTACCAAGAAGGCTAATGGCATTTTGGGCTGTATAAGTAGGGGCATTGCCAGCAGATTGAGGGAAGTGATTATTTCCCTCTATTCGGCACTGGTGAGGCCACATCTGGAGTATTGCGTCCAGTTTTGGGGCCCCCACTACAGAAAGGATGTGGACAAATTGGATCGAGTCCAGCAGAGGGCAATGAAAATCATTAGGGGGCTGGGGCACATGATTTACGAGGAGAGGCTGAGGGAACTGGGCTTGTTTAATCTGCAGAAGAGAAGAGTGAGGGGGGATTTTATAGCAGCCTTCACTACCTGAACAAGGGTTCCAAAGAGGATGGAGCTCAGCTGTGCTCAGTGGTGGCAGATTACAGAACAAGGAGCAATGGTCTCAAGTTGCAGTAGGGGAAGTCTAGGTTGGATATTAGGAAACACTATTTCATTAGGAGGGTGGTGAAGGACTGGAATGGGTTACCTAGGGAGGTAGTGGAATCTCCATCCCTAGAGGTTTTTAACAAAGTCTTGACAAAGCCGTGGCTGGGATAATTTAGTTGGCATTGGTCCTGCTTTGAGCAGGGGATTGGACTAGATGACCTCCTGAAGTCTTTTCCAACCCTAATCTATGATTCTATGACATCAGCAGAGATGGGTGAGAAGCTCAGGACTGAAATAGCAGGGGGCTGCAAGTTGGGATTGAGGGGCACTGGCAGAGTTGTCATGGGGGAGTCCAAGGCTGGAATAGCAATGGGTTGGGATTAAGGGCCACCTGCAGAGCTCTGGTGGGAGAGGAGGAATCTAGGGCTGGGTTAGCAAGGGGCTGTGGGTCAGGATTGAGGGTCACCAGCAGAACTGTATGTGGAAAGCCCATAAATTACAGTTTTTCACAGGCACAGGTAGGATCCTATGAGAGGAGCAGTCTGGGAAAAGGAGCTGGGTTCATAGCACCAGACCCTCATGCAATATCTTTGCAGGTAGTCGAAACCCCTGAGTCCTGCTGCAGTGACTTGGAAACCCACATGAACCCCTGGCCCCAGGCTGCCAGGGCTTTCTGCTTCTATTGGCCAGTCCCAGGGAAAACAGAGAGAGCCTTAAGGGGCTGTCTGAGCTCTGTGCTGCTGTTTGCTGAGGATCCCTGGGTAAAACTGCAGCCAGACTTGGGGAGTGTGTGCCTGGTTACCCAGGTCCCTGTGTGAGCCTGCCTGGATGGTCTGTGCTTAGAGCAGGTGCTGGGAGTTCTGGATTCAACCCCTGCCTCAGTCAAACTCCCTGGCAAGTCCACTCCCCAATCTGTGCCTCAGTTTTCACTGTAACATGGGTGTGGGGCTGCACAGCACTGGGATTCTCTGGGGATCAGTCCCATAGAAATGCCTGTAGATAAATATCTGAGTGGGCCCCATCCTGCTCTCACTCAGTGGCACTGGTGTAAATACAAAGGAGTTCAGCATTTGTGCAGCTCCAGGTTCTCCATTCTGGCAACAGCTTCCTCAGTTCCAGTTCCTGCTGGGTGGTGCCCTCTCCCCCATGCCCTGCTGTTGAAGGGTGCTGGGACCACATGTTGAGAATCCCTGTCTTGGGGAGC
Source organism: Mauremys reevesii (assembly GCF_016161935.1). Taxonomy (NCBI): domain Eukaryota; kingdom Metazoa; phylum Chordata; order Testudines; family Geoemydidae; genus Mauremys; species Mauremys reevesii. Next base: position 58,761,997 of record NC_052631.1, on the reverse strand, counting down.
CATCCCTCCTTGCACTGCGCTTTGCCCATGTGTTCTCCCCACCGTTATAGCAGAGGAATAGTCCCTTTAAGCAGTGCCCAGGCCTATAGCACCCTGTGCCCACCTCACCCACTGAGGCTCTGGCTCTCTGTGTGAGTCTAAGCCTCTGACTAAGCTCCGGGCTGGGGGCAGGTGGCGATGCTCTCTCTTGGCAATCACCCAGCGCACACATTGATATTAATACCTGCTGACCCCTTTCCAGGGCAGTCTGCTCCACTGCAGAGCCAGAGTGGCTCCAGATTCACACTGGTGTCCCCCAAGCAACACTCAGCCCCATGCTCTGTGCAAACAGACTGAACTCACCTGCCAGGAGCTGAGCAGCAGCAGCAGGACGCAGATGAGCAGTGCCCTCCTGGTGCCTGCACCCCACAGCACAGAGGGGAGCCCGCTGGCCATGCTGCCTGTGTTCATGGCTGGGGAAGAGGGCACGTGTGGTTACGGCCCCGGTGCTACCCACCCAGCACACACCAGCCACTAGCCCCAGGCTCCTATGTGATTCCTCCGTCCCCCTGGGTTTCCTGGCACCCGTCTCTCCTGTGATCAAATATTTGACAGGTGCCTGCTGTTTGGTAACTCCCTCGCCCCTGCCTTTTATCCAGCCTCCCTGCTATCCCTCCCCCCGTGGCTGAATCCACAAGGCTCCAGGCCAGATCCCCAGTCAGCCCCTTGCAACCCAGAGAGATGAGGATCCACCATGGGGGGCACACAGCTGAGTGACCCAGCAGAGCAAGGGAGACTTGGCCTCCAGCACACAGCCCGAGTGCTCCTGGACTCCATGCCACTGAGCACACCTGCCCCGTCAGCCCCTGGCCCTGTTCTCCCATCAGGCTAGGGAGTCTGTGGGGCAGTGCTTCGGTGACTGCAGCAGGATCAGGCTTTGAATGCTCTCCAGGCTATAACAGAACCAGTGAGGCCTAGCAGAGCAGGTACTGGGCCAGGCACCTAGATAGCTGGATTATAGTCCCAGCTCTGCTGCTGCTCTGTGCCTCAGTTTCCCCTCACACCCCTTGTCTATTTAGCCCATGAGCTCTTTGGGGAAGAGCCTGTCTCTCACTAGCTGTGGGTGCAGCTCCCATCACAACAGCTGCTGGGCCAACTCAGGGTGACTGTCACACAAAGAGGAATTAGAGACAATGGACCCAGCTCTGACCTGGTGGAAGCTGGTGTGATTCCCTAGGGCATTACTTGTGGCCAGGAGCACAGAGGGTGCCCAGCTCCACATCCCTCTCCCCATGCACAGAAGCTCAGGAAAGGCTGCTCGGTGGGGTAGAGTTAATAGATTGTAAGGCCATACAGGACCCTTGTGATCATCTGTTAAACCTGCAGAACACAGGCCAGAGACCTGACCCAGGTTTGGTTTGCCACTTTAACTGACTTTGATAAGCCAGTTCCCAAGCTGGAATTAATCAGTGCAATTAAGCTAACAACATGCGGGTTGATGCTGGGTGAAAGGTCAAACATGGCTTAAAATCCCCAAACCTTCCTCAGTGTAGCATGTGGAATCCCTGGGCCAGGGCAGCATGCTGGGCCCTGAGTGCTACAGGGGTGGCTGAGGACTGAGCTGGCATTTCCAGCAGCTCATCTGAGAGCCCAGCTGCCACCACCCATGCCAGTTCAGGAGGCCCAAGAGTATTGGCCATTGGAAGGCAGCAAGTGTTTTTAAAGTGAGCTGCTAATTTAGCAGCACATGGGTGCTAATCCAGGAGCCCACCCACCTGCTACCTGTGGGCCACAAACCAGACCCCAGGGTGCAGCTAAAAGGGGTAGAGTCCAGCCAGGGGCTGCAGAGAGCCATTTCAAGTTGGGGGCCATTGGTTTGCCCCAAATCTCCTCTTCCCCTCTCAGGAGCTGCCACCTCTGCTCCAGCAGCTTGAAACTGTGAGCCCCTATGTCCATCCTCTCCAAATCTGCGAGTGGCTGTGTGATCTGGCAGCACCACCTAGGTTTTGCCTGGCCCAAAAGTGGTCCTGCCATGGCCTGGTCCAGGGGTACCTCCAGCTCTGCAGCTGAGTGTTCCAGCAGATCCTGAACATCTGCCACTGGGCTTCCCTCTCTGGGTCAGGGTCATGTGGTTTGGAGAAGCTCTGCTGCTGACCCAGCCACACAGCCCCAGTGGGCAGGTAGTGCTGGAACTGAACTCCTATGACCCCTGCACATGGCGGTGCCCAGCTGCCCTGCTAAGCTGGGCACTCAGTGCTGAGTAGCAGCCTCCTGAGGAAAAGTTACTTTGTAGAGATGCAACATCACCACATGATGCTGAGTCATGACCTAGCATCCCAAGGCCCCCAGGAAATCCAGAACCCAGTCACTGTGACTCTGCCTGTCCTCCCCTAGGCAGGGATACAGGACTAAATGGCCTGTAGCAAACAGCAGGTTGAAGGCCATTTCATCCATCTACAAGACAGATGGTTGGGTGGCTGGGCACCATGTGATGCCCGATCTCCAGGTGCTCCATCCTGAGGGCCCATGATGCCATTCTCACTGAAGTGCAGAAGTCTGCTGTGTTGCCCCAGTGTGGCACTTCCTGGCAGCATGTTCCTCACCCCAGAGGGCAGAGTATGCCACCTGAGCTCAGCTTTCTCCCCATGGCCATGTCCCTGCTCTTTCCCCATTCAACGTACCCATTACAGACCTAGCACTGCGCAAATCTCCTTTCCTGGATGTGAAAGGACCCAACTGGCCTTTGCATTGATGCAGCTCAGGGCCAGACTCTGCTGTGTAGCATCACTTGCTCGAGATTTGCAGCTGAGGGCTGAATCTGGCCCTGGGACTGTGAACTCCCATTCCTGTCATTAGCTGAGGGCTGGCTGAACCTCAGAGAGGTGCCCTGGCAGCTTTCAGGAGTGATATGATCACCAAGGCCTTCCCACCCAACATCTGACACTGGGACAGCAATGACATGGCCCCCCGAAATGCTCTGCAGGTTGGGCTGGAGTCTGTCCTTGATAACAGCCAGGGAGCCCCCTCACCTTCCGATGGTGCTCCCTGAGCAATGCCGTGGGCTTCAGGGACAAAGCTGCCCAGCTGCCCCGAGGTCACAGTCTCCCCCACACTTGGAACATATCCAGGTGATTTATGTAATGAAGCTGATGGCAAGCCAGGCTACACTCTGGCTCCCTGGCTCTAGCTGTGCTGACTCCGCCGGGTTGACAGCTACAGGGAGCAGCACTGCCTCTGCCACGCATTGGGACAGAGCTGTGCAGTAGCTGTTTCTACAGTCGCTTTCCAGAGGAGAAGCTGCCAACAACACAGAAGAGAGCGTGTCCTGTAAGGAATGGAGCACCTGGAGATCGGGCATAGCCTTTCTTTCCCATGCCTATGGCTTGCATTTGAAAAGGCCAAGCCCAGAGCCCCTGGACCAACTCTCCAGCACACACCAGAGCTGGGCTTGGAGCTGGGACTGGATAGACCCAGCATATTGCACCATTTCTGGTCAAAATGATTCAATATGCTTTGTTTAATAATTGACCAGGCCAATTCCCAGCCTGTGCCCTCACCTGCTATCAGAACAGGTTTATTTACCACTGAGAGATCATTGGGGCTAAAAAAAACCCCTAATCTGCTTCCCCTGCTCTGACCCGAGGCCACGTGACTGGGATGGGGCAAGGGTTTGGGCTTTTGGCTGCTGGACTAAGTCTCAAAGAGCCACAGGAAGCTGAGATCACATCACTCTGAGTCTGGATAGCCATAAATAGCCATGCAATGGGCATGCATGGGGCCTTGGATAGCACTCAGGTGCACAGCTGGAGCCTAGACAGGGGTTTTGCAGGCCCACCAAAGCGTGTTGATGGGCATTGCTAAGGCATTCCCACTCTTTGCCCTCCCACACCACTAACAGCACAAACCTGCACAGATTGTCAAGGAAGACATCTGCTCACCCGGAGTCAGCACCAGATCAAACCCTCAAGCAGAGCTGAGGTCTCCTGGGAGTCCAAGCAATTTAGGGTAGGGCACCCCTTGAGCCCCTCCCCAACACCCAAACTGGGAATCAGAGGAAAGAAAAAGCCAGATCCTGCCCCCACTCTGGCTGCGCTGGGCTACTCTGACTTAACGGGCTGATCTGTGATCTGCCCAGCCCAGGGGAATCCTCAGGCTCTGTGAACACAGGGGTGCAGCCAGTGAAAGTGCCATGGCCAGAATGTTGTTGCTCTTCAGTGATCTCCAGCTGACAGAATGGCCTCAGACATAAGTCAGAACAGCCCCGAGGCTGCTCTAGGTTGTGCCAGGGCTGGATTGTCCCCTGGTTGCCCCAGGATCTAGGCATAAATCCACCTTTGCCCCCTCCCTCCACTGATCAAAGACCTCAGCTGAGGACTGAGCCCACATCTAGTTTGGGGGTGGTCCTGGTCCTTCCATGGCCCAGGTCCCCAGACTATGCCTCTGTTTCCATTTCTCTGGCCTGATGGATAACACACATGCCAAGTTATTGCCATAGACTTTGCCCACTCACCTCCCATATGTGACAGTCCACAGACCCATCTCCTCCCCAGCTGGCTCCATTCCCTCCCCTTTCCCCCATAGCACCCAGCCCCTTCCATGCTGAGAAACACAGACCTCAGACAGGCCCTGTCATGCCTGTCCTGTCCCTTGTACTTCCTTCCCCATGAGCTACCAAACAGCCACCAGCTGGTAGCAACAATCATTTGTTAGTAACCAGGTTAAGCAACTAAGGGTATGTCTACACTACGAAATTACGTCGATTTTATAGAAGTCGCTTTTTAGAAATCAATTTTATACAGTCGAGTGTGTATGTCCCCACTAAGCGCATTAAGTCAGCAGAGTGTGTCCTCACTACCGTAGCTATCATCGACTCACGGAGCCAGGGCCGGCTTTAGGCCAATTCCACCAATTCCCCCGAATCGGGCCCCGCACCGAGTAAGAATCTCTTCCCTGGCTAGAGGCGCCTTTTTAATTTTTACTCACCTAGCGGTGCTCCGGGTCTTCGGTGGCATTTCAGCGGCAGGTCCTTCAGTGCCGCCGAAGACCTGGAGCGAGTGAAGGACCCGCCGCCGAAGACTCGGTGCACTGCCCAGTGAGTACAAGCCCCATGTGTTTTTTTACATTTTTTTTTTTATATAGTCATCCCTGCCGGGGCCCCGTCAAAACTTAGAATTGGGCCCCGCACTTCCTAAAGCCAGCCCTGCACGGAGCGATGCACTGTGGGAAGCTATCCCACAGTTGCCGCAGTCTCCGCTGCCCATTGGAATTCTGGGTTAAGCTCCCAGTGCCTGATGGGGCAAAAACATTGTTGCGCATGGTTTTGGGTACATGTCGTCAGTCTCCCCTCCCTCCCTCTGTGAAAGCAACTGTAGACAATCATTTCGCGCCTTTTTTCCTGGGTTACCCGTGCAGACGCCATAGCACAGCAAGCATGGAGCCTGCTCAGCTCACTGCTGCTGTTGCGAGCATTGTAAACATCTCGCACATGATACTGCAGTATGTGCAGAACCTGGCTAAGAGATGGCAGCACGAGGACAATTGTGAGGAGAACATGGACACAGACCTTCCTGAAAGCACAGAATGTGGCAATTGGGACATCATGGCGGCAGTGGGGCTCGTTGATATAGTGGAACGCCAATTCTGGGCCCGGCAAACAAACACAGACTGGTGGGACTGCATAGTGTTGCAGGGATGATTCCCAGTGGCTGCGAAACTTTCGCATGCGTAAGGCCGCTTTCCTGGAACTCTGTGAGTTGCCTTCCCCCGCCCTGAAGTGCAGGAATACCAAGATGAGAGCTGCCCTGACAGTTGAGAAGCGAGTGGCAATAGCCCTGTGGAAGCCTGCAACGCCTGAGTGCTACCGGTCAGGAATCAATTTGGAGTGGGCAAGTCTACTGTGGGGACTGCTGTGAGCAGGGCCAGCTCTAGGTTTTTTGCCGCCCCAAGCAAAAAAATTTTTGGCTGCCCCCCACCCCAGCCCTGATCTCCCCGCACTCCCCTGCTGCCCCAGCCCTGGGCTCTCCCTCCCCTGCTGCCCTATCACTGGGCTCCTCCTTTCCCCATCAGTGCCCTCCCCCCACCCGCACTCCCCTGCCGCCCCAGCCCTGGGCTCTTCCCCTCAACCTGCACCCTCCTGCTGTCCCAGCCCTGGGTCCAGGGGCGGATCTAGGATTTCCGCCGCCCCATGCAGGGCGGCACGCCACGGTGGGTGCTCTAGCGGTCGCCGGTCCCGCAGCTCCGGTGGACCTCCCGCAGACGGATGCTCCACCGGAGCCGCGGGACCAGCGGCTCCTCCGCAGGCACGTCTGCGGGAGGTCTACCGGAGCCGCGGTCCCAGTGGACCTTCCGCAGGCATGCCTGCGGGAGGTCCGCCGGAGCCGCCTGCCGCCCTCCCGCTGGGACGCCGCCCCAAGCGCGCGCTTGGCGCGCTGGGGTCTGGAGCCGGCCCTGCCTGGGTCACTGGTAACTCACTCCCAGTGTGGGTTATTCAGCAGGAATTTTGGATGTGCACAGAACACAGACAGGATTGGTTCTCATATGGTTACAGAACTGCAGTAAAGTGGAACAATTTTCAGCTTGTGTGATTGGAGGATATCTGGATGCATATTATAAGACTGTGCTACATAAATGAGGAAAAGTTGAGATGCCTTTATTATTCTTTTGCTCCACTCTTTGTTTCTATGGGGAATTTGCCAATGCAATATCACTGTCTTCCTTTTAAACAAATAAAACTTTTTTTAAAAAAAGGCAATAGCTGTTGAAAATAGCAATTCCAGTCCTAAAAACCAGTGGGAAGCATTTCTTGCTCAATTTTATCCTACTTTTTCTACAGCAAGTTACAGTGAGTGGATCAGTATATTTGATTTGAGAGAAACGAAGTAACAGCTTCCCAAATTGAGCTTGAGCACTCCTGAATTTTGAGGGTGGTCAAATCTGGAAGGCAGGTGCTAGATTCCCTTTCTGAATATTAGCTAAATCTGGAAAGGAAACATCAACTTCTGCTTCCATGGCTCAGAAGTGGAAATCCTCCTACCTTCCTGGTACTGTATCTAAAGCTGCCGAAGTCCCCTAGCAGAGCCGCCCCTCCCTTACTCTTCATTTTAAATTCTAGTGGGATCCACGTACCTCCCTTGCTAGGCTTCAGACACAGAGGTGCACTGTCCATTTAATCCACCCAATTCCTTCTTTAGGGGCTGCAAGGTGAGGTCACACCAGTATCCCTAATCCAATCTGGGGAAGTCTTCTGAAGGGGATATCTGGGGCAAAGTCTACTCCTTGGGCATAGTTGTTCCCCATTCACAGTGTCACCCCCTTCTAGCAGCTCTTGACTCACAGCAAGCTGCAGCATGGCTCAGCTATCTCACTCCCTCCCCCTCCCTTTCCTGTTGATAGCTGCCAAGGGATTGCTGGGAAATGTAGTTCTTTTCCTGCTCTAGGGCTGGCTCTATAGGCAGGGAGCTAGGCAAGAAATTACAGCTCCCAGGGTCCCGTGGGTTCTTAGCTCCCATGCTGGATCCCCAGCTGCTCCGTGGCTCCACTTCTGCAGGGTTGTAAGACGGGAGGAAGTGAGTAAAACAAAACAAAAAAAGGATGGCCTCTATGCTGCCCTGTACAAATGTGCTGCTCCAAGCACCTGCTTGTTTTGCTGGTGCCTAGAGCCGGCCCTGGCTGTGATTCAAGTAGCCAATGCAATCACTGAGGTTCTGCTATCAAGGGTAGTGACTTTGGGAAATGTGCAGGTAACAGTGGATGGCTTTGCTGCAATGGGGTTCCCTAACTGTGGTGGGGCGATAGACGGAACGCATATCCCTATCTTGGCACCGGACCACCTTGCCAACTAGTACATAAGCCACAAGGAGTACTTCTCAATGGTGCTGAAAACACTGGTGAATCACAAGGGACGTTTCATCGACATCAGTGTGGGGTGGCCAGGAAAGGTGCATGCCACTCGCATCTTTAGGAACTCTGGGCTGTTTGAGCAGGTGCAAGAAGGGACTTACTTCCCAGACCAGAATATTACTGTTGGGGATGTTGAAATGCCAATAATTATCCTTGGGGACCCAGCCTACCCCTTGCTCCCATGGCTCATGAAGCCATACACAGGCAGCCTGGACAGTAGTAAGGACCAGTTCAACTAAGTGCAGAATGGTGGTAGAATGTGCCTTTTGATGTTTAAAAGCCGCACTGTTTGTTGACTAGGTTAGACCTCAGTGCAACCAATATTCCCATTGTTATTGCTGGAGTACTTGTGGCACCTTACAGACTAACACATTTATTTTTTTGTGGGCTACAGCTCACTTCTTCAGATGCATAGAATGGAACAAGTACTCCTGTTCTTTTTGCGGATACAGAATAACACGGCTGCTACTCTGAAACCTATTGTTATTGCTGTTTGCTGTGTGCGCCATAATATCTGTGAGAGTAAGGGGAAGACAAAGTGGGAGGTTGAGACAAATCGCCTGGCTGCCGATTTTGAACAGCCAGACACCAGGGCGATTAGAAGAGCACAGATAGGCCAGTTTCATGACTGGCCAGGCTACGGTGTGACAGTTGTGTGTGTTGCGCCTTGATGCAAACCCGCTCCCTTTGTTGATTTTAACTCTCTGTAAGCCAACCACCCTCCCCCCTTCGATCACAGCTGGCAAAGGAAATAATGTCACTACTGTTTTGAAACCATGCATTATTTCTTTATTATTTAAAAAAAAGGGGAGATAACTGATAAGGTAGCCTGGGAGGGGTAGGGTGGGGTGGGAGAGGAGGGGAGGACAAGGACACATTGCTTATTGTAGCCACACTACAAATCAAAACTGTTTGAATAACAGCCTTCTGTTGCTTGGGCCACCCTCTGGAGTGGAGTGGCTGGGTGTCCGGAGCCTCCCCTGCCATGTTCTTGGGCATCTGGGTGAGAAGGATATGGAACTTGAGGAGGAGGGCAGACGGTTGTACAGTGGATGCAGTGGCAGTCTGTGCTCTTGTTGCCTTTCCTGCAGCTCCACCAGATGCCTAAGCATGTCCGTTTGTTCCCCCATTAGCCTCAGCATTGCATCCTGCCTCTTATCGCACTCAATGCTTTCCTGGACTCTGCCACTGAATGCCTCCATGCATTCAGCTGTGCCTTATCAGTGCGGGACGACTGCATGAGCTCAGAAAACATGTCATCAGGAGTGCGTTTTTTTTTGCCTTCTAATCTGCGATAACCTCAGGGACGGAGATGATAGGGGGAGCACAGAACATTTGCACCTGTGTGGGGATAAAATGGGAGAGTAAAATTAAAGATGATACATTTCTGAGAACAAAAGGGAGACTCTTTCACAGTGAATCATGCAATTCACAGCAGACAGCACATATGCTTTAGGTACAAGGTCGCATTTTGCCTTTTATATTGAGCGCCTGCTGGTATGGTGACACATCACACATGACTGGGCAACAGAATCCAGTTTCCAGGCAGCCATGGTAAGCCAAAGGGTACATGGTTTGGTTTCTAATGCCTTCATAACATGTGGGAATGTTTTCAAACTGCAGCACCCTCCTTTCCCATAGCAAGCAATGTCGGTTGGGTTTGCCATTTAAAAGGTGGATGTGCAGCACACCCCTCCCCCTACCCCTCTGCATGGCTATTTGTGATGATCGTTCACCCTTCCCCCCACCATGGGGAAATATTGGTGGGTGCTCAGCACCCACTGGCAGCTCCCCGCCCACCCAGCTCACCTCCGCCTCCTCCCCTGAGTGCGCCACATGCCTGCTTTTTCCCCCTAGCTCCCAGCGCTTGCACCACAAAACAGTTGTTTCATGCAGCTGGGAGGGACGGGGGAGGAGGGGGAATGCAGCACGCTCAGGGAAGAGGCGGGGCCGGGGTGGGGATTTGGGGAAGGAGTCCAATAGAGGATGGGAGGGGGCAGAGTTGGGGCGGGGACTTTGGGGAAGGGGTTGGAATGGGGCAGGGCAGGGAAAGGGTGGAGTCGGGGCAGGGCTGGGGACAGGGGGGTGCGAGCACCCACCGGCGCCAGGGAAAGTTGGTGCCTATGTTCTCAGAGATGATCCCTTTTAGCCAAGCACAAACAGCCCAGCATGAACGGGGGCCTTTTACTGTTACCTTACAAAAATTACCCTATTTCAACCAGGTCACCATGAGGCTAACACAGAAAGATAAAGACCGAATGTTGCTTGAATGCGACCAAAACCCAGGGCCATTCACTGCCATGCTTTGTGCTGCAATGATTCCAGACTACTTGCTACTGGCCTGGCGTGGTAGCGTATCCTACCGTGGAGGATGAAATAAGGCAGCCCTCCCCAGAAACCTTCTGCAAAGGTTTTCAGAGTATCTCCAGGAGACCTTCATGGACATGCCCCAGGAGGATTCCCATTCCATCCCCAAACATGTTAACAGACTTTTCTAGTAGCTGTTCTGGCCGCGAATGCATCCCATGTCTTCAGGGCAAATCAAACATTAAACACTATTGCTTACAAATGTGCGCTCACCAGAGGAGCCTTCTCCACCTTCAGGGTCAGGTATCCCGTCTTGGGAGAGTATTGGCTCCAGGGTGATGAAAAAGTCCTGGCTGCTGGAGAGAATGGATTCACCTCTTGCCTGCTGTGCATTCTCCTCCTCCTCCTCTTCCTCATCCACAGGGGAGGAGTACAGAAGTCGATTTTAAGAGCCCTTTAGGTCAACGGAACGGCATTGGTTGTGTAGACCTAACGCTGCTAAATTTGACCTTACCCTGTAGTATAGACCAGGGCTAACACTCGGCTTCATGCTCCACTAGGGCTGTTTTTGCAGCTGGGAATTGCCTGATTGCAGCATGCTCCTGTCATGCCCTTCTCCTGGGCCATGCCCTTACACTGGGTGGGTGTGAGGGGTGCACAACTGTCTGCCTGCTCTACTCCACCCAAGAAAGCCGACATCTTTCCAGTGGCCAGTTAAGTCAGCAGGCTGCTGCTTTATGCTGCAGGAGGGGCACAAAGTGGGGGGCCTAGCTCAGAACTGGGATCCTCCTAGGGGTAGTGTGGCCTAGGGCAGTGGTGCTCAACCTTTTTTTACCCATTTTTTACCCTAAACTTAAATAGACAAATCTGCACACCACCACCAGAGGTGACACAGGGGAGTGACACAGGGGGGCATGTGCACCCCCAGTTGGCTGCCTTCCATTTAGCCCTGCTCCCTGAAGGGCTGCTGTAGCAGGGCAGAGCATTGGTGTCTCCTTGGCTAGCTGTGCCTGCTCATGCAGTCAATGGCTGTGAGGCAGCCCCTTCTGATGGCAGAGGGAGAGCTCTCTTCTGTAATGATGCCGCAATTTTTGGTTGTGCCCCCCTAACCAGACAGGCTGGGTGGCCTGCTGAGGTGAGTCAGGGGTTGGAGGTGGCATTCCCTCCCCGAGTCCTGCTGCACAGGGTTGAATCCTGAGTCCCAGCCCCACTGCCCAGAGCTGAAGCCCAGTCCTTGGTGGCCTCCCTGAAACCTGCTTGCAGCCCTCCAGGGGACCATGGCCCCCAGGTTGAGAACCATTGGCCTAGTGGACACAGCTCTAGGACTCAGAACAGCTGGATTCTATGGGTTCTATTTGCAACTCTGCCACTGGGCTACTGGATGACCTTGGGCAAGTCGCTTCCCCCTACTTGCATCCGACGAAGTGGGTATTCACCCACAAAAGCTCATGCTCCAATACATCTGTTAGACTATAAGGTGCCAAAGGACTCTTTGCTGCTTTCCCCCACTGTATGCCTCAGTTTCCCCATATGTAGCATGGGGATAATGACACTGGATTCTGTGTAAAGAGACCGCTGGATGAAACACGCTAAATATGCTTTAGATGTTATTGTGTTATTGATCAAAATCAGCCCCTCAGTGAGTCTCTGGGAAGTGGAGGAGAGGCCCCCTGCTCCTGCTCATACAAGCCCAGTAATGTGGGAGGTGAGTGGCCATCACTGTATCCTGTAAGCCCTTGAGCTCACTAAAAACACACAGGCTGACCCTCACGGGGGCTCTGGGAACCAAACTAATGGAGGCACCAAAGAGCCCAGTGTGGGTGGCACCTCTGCTGGATGCCCAAGAAGCAGCATGACTGATAGAGAGATGCCCCCACTGAGGCTGAGGCATTTCTCTGAGCCCATCATCATGATGTCTGGCTGCAATGCTGACTCATGGGAGAGATGGAAGGGCAGCCCTTGCCAGTAAGATTGTAGAGCAGACTGGGCAGTAACACAGATACCCAACTGGCAGGAGAACGAGAGCATGAGTGAGGAGCATCAATCCATTTGGGAGCTGAATCTGGTACAGAACATGATGGCAGCCTATCTGCTAAGGGGAATGCCCCACTGCCAGCCTGCTCATGAGCTGCACTGGCTACTAGGGGAGCAGCGTTTAAGGTGTTGGTTTTGTTCTACAAAGCCCTCAGAGTTAGGATCTATATTCCTGAGACCATGCTCCCGCTTCCCTCCAGCTCAGGATCCTCCCCCAACTATTGCTGTGTTAGAAGGTGTCAGCTACTACCTTGATCTATAGACAATCATAGACATGGTTAAAACTGATGGGTGTGCTAACCATCCTTCATTCAAGCTGAATGGAAGGAGCAATTAAATGCCCCTTTATGGAATGAGACAGCTGGAGACAATAAAAGCCACTGCCCACAGCAATTGGCTGCATGGCACATCCTGAGCAGGAATAAGCAATGTGGTCTGAAGGGTGTCCCCGGACTGGCTGCAAATGCAGGAGCTGGCAGGGGACTACTTGGCAAGCTAGCTGGGTGTGAGAGATAGAAAGCCAGACAGAGATGCAGTCATAAGCATGGCCCTGAAAGAAAGCTAGGAGACAGAGCTCCTTGGGCACAGGACTGGCTGGAAAGGCAGGCTTTGAAATTGTGAGCAAGGAAACTGCCTGCTACTGTTTGTTCCTGCTGTGTTCAGGGAACCAGGACTGCATGAACCGCCACTATAAATAAACAGGATTGCACACAAAATAACCACCTCCTTTCACTGATTTCTGCTCCTAATGGAAACAATCAACCAAGGCCTAAATATTGGCAAACTGCTCAGGCCAAGAGACAACAATCTGGGAGCTGCTGTCACGGCATTCTCCCCAAGGGCCCCTCATGTTAGAATTCTCCCTGAGGGCCTCTTGCCTCCCTCCTGTCTAAAATAGCCCAAATCCGTCAGCCTTCAGAACAGGGAGAAGGCTACTGTGGAGTGAATATCACCTTGAGGGGGCACTGGGGAGTTGGTTTGTCCCTGCTCTGCTGCATGGTGATTTGCAGGATTATCAGACCCTTTGCAGGGTTGCCGTTCAGCCTTCCCTGGAACAGAGCAATCAATTCTCCCACTAGAGCCCAGCAGGGTGAGGGAGCCACCTCCCGCTAACACCAAACAAAGCCATGAACTAGACACATTGGTTACCAGGGCAGGGTCAGGATTACTGCAGGCAGCTGTCCCTCTGGCAGGGAGTGACTGGGTGCAGTACCCTGCAGGGAGCTGCTGCTAGTGATTTCAGGCTGAAGTGCCTGGGTCCAGCCCCAGTTAACCGTAATGACCATTAGCATTTCTCTCTGCTGCTAGGGCCCTCTCCTCTCCGCTTCACTCCTCTGAGCACTGCTACATAGTCTTGAATGTAACCCTGGAGGTATTACACCATTATCCCTATTTTACAGATGGGGAAAACTGAGGCACGGAGCAAGTTAAGGGCTGGATTCACTGTTGCCCTAGAATCCATTTGCACTACCTGCTCTGGCACAAAGGGGCCATAGGGGAGGCATGGGCCCCTCTCAGTGAAGGATCCTAGCATGGACCTGCACACAGCTCTGCTAGAGCAGCCCAGGCATCGGAGGGCACGCTGGGTGGGCCAGGGTACTCAGTGATTCTCGGCCCCTGCAGCTGCCCATTGGCAAACTACCTCCCTGTGGCAGCATGCTGGGATGAACTAGACCTCATGTGACTTGGCTGAGATCCCACTGAACTTGTGGCAGGGCCAAGGCTTGATTCCAGATGTCCTGAGTCCCAGCCCAGTGCACCATTCACAGGCCCATGCTTCCTACAGCACTTCCCTGCTATAGAGGAGGCCATGTCCAGCTCTACATTTGTGCAGGGATGGAAGGGCACCGGCTCCTCAACCTCATTGAATATCAGTGAGCAGCTCCCTAGCATACCTAGCTGGCAGTGGCAGGATATCAACATCCACTGATGGTACTTTCCCTGTGTCCCTGAAACCAGCACCCTTTGCAGACTGCCCCCCTCTCCCTTCACCCACATGCCAGCCAAACCGCTGGCAAGGTGGGACAGACCCAGTCTGACCCCCTCCCTGACTGTGTCCTTGGATTCTCCCACAGATTCCTGGCCCTATAGGAGCGGGACAATCTGACCAGCCTCCCACCAAATCATCTGAACCATAGATCCAACCATTCAGCTGCCACAGATATGGCCAGCTGCAGCAGTATTGCCCTTCCACTCTCCCTTGGCAACTCCACGCAGCTGCCAGCCAAGGCCAGTGAACTGTGGCCCAGTGGCTAGGGCCCTGCACTGGCAGCCAGGAGATCATGGGGAAGTCATAGGGTGATCAGATCAGATGGGTGGGGGTGGGTCTGCCGGCAGAGAGAACAGCGCCCCCCCCCCTCCAAAAAAAAAAACCAACAAAACCCAGTGCTGCTGACAGAGCGAAATATCAGGACGGTCTCCTAGGAAGTCACTCCACACCGATCCATGGAAGTTAGGAGGCTCAATATCTCTGAAGAGCTGGGCCTACCCCTCTCTGTACATCACTTTCCCCTCCCACCCTTTCTCTGCTTTGCCGATTTTGGCTGTAAACTCTTTAGGAGTAAGGACTGTCTCTTCCAAGGTGTTTGTGCAGTACCAGACTCCCTGGGCACTGAATAAAGCTGAAATAGAGCAATAGGAAGCCAGTTTTAATTCTGTGCTAATATTCTCCAAATAGTCTTCCCAGCATGCAAAGAGTTCCAGTGGGAAGTTAGCACATGGATTTTCAACATGATCGTCCTCACACAACATGCAGGCTCGTGCATCCATCCTCCCCTGAGCAGGCAGGGGGTAGATAAGCTGCCATACATATATTTTCTTCTAATCCAAACCCCTTGAACCTCCTGGATAATAGCTCAGAAAAACTCAGCAGCAATCAGCATGATCAAAGTCCATGGCACTACCTCATAGCCACTAGAAAATGCATCACCAAGCCCTGACTCACAACACCCACATTGGAGATATGACTATGTACTACTTTCTTCCACAGGACAGAAGCGACTTTGTCTGTACAAAGTACAAGCTGGTCTCCATATTGGAAGAGAAGATTTGAGGTCTGGAGCAACAAGAATCGACCCTGCGTTGCATATGAGAAAATGAAGATTTCCGGGACAGACGTCAGGATATGCTTCTATAGGCACAACGTTCTGAAGAATCGGAGCAGGCTGTGCAGAGGGGAGAGAGGGACAGTGAAGAAATTTGGCAGCATGTGACGTACAGAAGAAGAAAGAGGAGCCTCCATGTACCAGCAATGGAGATACAGGTGAGCAACCGTTTTCATGTTCTCTCCACAGGAACAAATGCGGAGAGTGGACTAGATGATACATCTGAGAGAAGGGAGCAGAAGGAGACTCTACCGACTGGAAGGCATGTGATGCACTGTCCTAGGGATGGGGGTTCCACGACCACCACTCCCAAGAGAAGGAGGTGGATGGTGGTGATCAGGGACTCCCTCCTCAAGGGGACTGAGTCATCTATCTGCCGCTCCGACCGAGAAAAACGAGAGGTCTGCTGCTTGCCAGGAGCTAGGATTCACGATGTGACAGAGAGACTGCCAAGACTCATCAAGCCCTTGGATAGCTACCCCTTCCTGCTTCTCCACGTGGGCACCAATGATACTGCCAAGAATGACCTTGAGCGGATCACTGCAGACTACGTGGCTCTAGGAAGAAGGATAAAGGAGTTTGACACGCAAGTGGTGTTCTCCTCCATCTGCCCTGTGCAGGGAAAAGACCTGGGTAGAGACCGTTGAATTGTGAAAGTCAACGAATGGCTATGCAGGTGGTGTCAGAGAGAAGGCTTTGGATTCTTCGACCACGGGATGGTGTTCCAAGAAGGAAGAGTGCTAGGCAGAGATGGGCTCCACCTAACGAAGAAAGGGAAGAGCATCTTCGCAAGCAGGCTGGCTAGCCTAGTGAGGAGGGCTTTAAACTAGGTTCACCAGGGGAAGGAGACCAAAGCCCTGAGGTAAGTGGGGAAATGGGATACCGGGAGGAAGCACGAGCAGGAGAGTGCAAGAGGGGAGGACTCCTGTCTCAGACTGAGAAAGCAGGACAATCAGTGAGTTATCTGAAGTGTCTATATAACAAATGCAAGAAGCCTGGGAAACAAGCAGGGAGAACTGGAAGTCCTGGCACAGTCAAGGAACTATGATGTGATTGGAATAACAGAGACTTGGTGGGATAACTCACATGACTGGAGTACTGTCATGGATGGATATAAACTGTTCAAGGAGGACAGGCAGGGCAGAAAAGATGGGGGAGTTGCATTGTATGTAAGAGAGCAGTATGACTGCTCAGAGCTCTGGTATGAAACTGCAGAAAAACCTGAGAGTCTCTGGATTAAGTTTAGAAGTGTGAGTAACAAGGGTGATGTGGTGGTGGGAGTCTGCTATAGACTACCAGACTAGGGGGATGAGGTGGAGGAGGCTTTCTTCAGGCAATTAGCAGAAGTTACTAGATCACAGGCCCTGGTTCTCGTGGAAGACTTTAATCACCCGGATATCTGCTGGGAGAGCAATACAGCGGTGCACAGATAATCCAGGAAGTTTTTGGAAAGTGTAGGGGACAACTTCCTGGTGCAAGTGCTGGAGGAACCAACTAGGGGCAGAGCTCTTCTAGACCTGCTGCTCACAAACAGAGAAGAATTAGTAGGGGAAGCAAAAGTGGATGGGAACCTGGGAGGCAGTGACCATGAGATGGTCAAGTTCAGGATTCTGACACAAGGAAGAAAGGAGAGCAGCAGAATACAGACCCTGGACTTCAGAAAAGGATCTGTCAGGGAACTGATTGGCAGGATCCCCTGGGAGAATAAAATGAGGGGGAAAGGAGTCCAGGAGAGCTGGCTGTATTTTAAAGAATCCTTATTGAGGTTGCAGGAAAAAAACATCCCGATGTATAGAAAGAATAGTAAATATGGCAGGAGACCAGCTTGGTTTAACAGTGAAATCCTTGCTGATCTTAAACACAAAAAAGAAGCTTACAAGAAGTGGAAGATTGGACAAATGACCAGGGAGGAGTATAAAAATATTGCTCAGGCCTGCAGGAGTGAAATCAGGAAGGCCAAATCACACTTGGAGTTGCAGCTAGCAAGAGATGTTAAGAGTAACAAGAAGGGTTTCTTCAGGTACGTTAACAACAAGAAGAAAGTCAAGGAAAGTGTGGGCCCCTTACTGAATGAGGGAGGCAACCTAGTGACAGAGGATCTGGAAAAAGCTAATGTACTCAATGCTTTTTTTGCCTCTGTCTTCACGAACAGCTCCCAGACTGCTGCACTGGGCAGCACAGTATGGGGAGAAGGTGACCAGCCCTCTGTGGAGAAAGAAGTGGTTCAGGACTATTTAGAAAAACTGGATGAGCACAAGTCCATGGGGCCGGATGCACTGCATCCGTGGGTGCTGAGGGAGTTGGTGGATGTGATTGCAGAGCCATTGGCCATTATCTCTGAAAAATCATGGCAATCGGGAGAGGTCCCAGATGATTGGAAAAAGGCTAATGTAGTGCCCATCTTTTAAAAAGGGAAGGAGGAGGATCCGGGGAACTACGGGCCAGTCAGCCTCACCTCAGTCCCTGGAGAAATCATGGAACAGATCCTCAAGGAATCAATTCTGAAGCACTTAGAGGAGAGGAAAGTGATCAGGAACAGTCAGCATGGATTCACCAAGGGCAAGTCATGCCTGACTAACCTAATTGCCTTCTATGAGGAAATAACTGGCTCTGTGGATGAGGGGAAAGCAGTGAACATGTTATTCCTTGACTTTAGCAAAGCTTTTGATACGGTCTCCCTCAGTATTTTTGCTGGCAAGTTAAAGTAGTATGGGCTGGATGAATGGGACTATAAGGTGGATAGAAAGCTGGCTAGATCGTCAGGCTCAACAGGTAGTGATCAATGGCTCCACGTCTAGTTGGCAGCCGGTTTCAAGCGGAGTGCCCCAAGGGTCGGTCCTGGTGCCAGTTTTGTTCAATATCTTCATTAATGATCTGGAGGAGGATGTGGACTGCACTCTCAGCAAGTTTGCAGATGACACTAAACTGGGAGGAGTGGTAGATACACTGGAGGGTAGGGATAGGGTCCAGAGGGACCTAGAGAAATTAGAGGATTGGGCCAAAAGAAACCTGATGAGGTTCAACATGGACAAGTGCAGAGTCCTGCACTTAGGATGAAAGAATCCCATTCACTGTTACAGACTAGGGACTGAATGGCTAGGAAGCAGTTCTGCAGAAAAGGACCTAGGAATTACAGTGGATGAGAAGCTGGATATAAGTCAACAGTGTGCCCTCATTGCCAAGAAGGCTAACGGCATTTCGGGCTGTATACGTAGGGGCATTGCCAGCAGATCGAGGAACGTGATCATTCCCCTCTATTTGGCATTAGTGAGGCCTCATCTGGAGTACTGTGTCCAGTTTTGGGCCCCACACTATAAGAAGGATATGGAAAAATTGGAAAGAGTCCAGAGGAGGGCAACAAAAATGATTAGGGGGCTGGAACACATGACTTATGAGGAGAGGCTGAGGGAACTGGGATTGTTTAGTCTGCAGAAGAAAAGAATGAGGGGGGATTTGATAGCTGCTTTCAGCTACCTGAAAGGGGGTTCCAAAGAGGATGGATCTAGACTGTTCTCAGTGATAGCAGATGACAGAAGGAGGAGTAATGGTCTCAAGTTGCAGTGGGGGAGGTTTAGGTTGGATATTAGGAAAAACTTTTTCACTAGGAGGGTGGTGAAGCACTGGAATGGGTTACCTAGGGAGGTGGTGGAATCTCCTTCCTTAGAGGTTTTTAAGGTCAGGCTTGACAAAGCCCTGGCTGGGATGATTTAGTTGGGAATTGGTCCTGCTTTGAACAGGGGGTTGGACTAGATGACCTCCTGAGGTCCCTTCCAACCCTGATATTCTATTATTCTAAATACCTCTGCAAATGCAGGCTAAGCAACAAAATGCAACTTGACTCAAGCAATCCCAGGGCTCATTCGATGACAGAGGGGTCATGGCAAACCATTACTTCATTACTTAGGAGAACAACAGTCAAGGGGCTTAAACCCCGTGCCTGAACACTTCTACAATGGACTCAGTTACACATGGAAATTAGAGGCCATACTCTGGACAGGTAACTTTTGTGCACCTAAAGAAGCTGCAACTTGCTGTGCACCTTTGAATTTTTGACTGTACCTGAATTGAATATTCACCTGTAGAGCTTCTTAGATACTTGTGGCACCTTAGAGACTAGCAAACTTATTTGAGCATAAGCTTTTGTGGGCTAAAACCCAATTCATTGGATGCATGCAATGGAAAATACAGTAGGAACATGAACATGAACACAGAGAACATGAAAAAATACCAACTATAACTAAACTAATCAATTAAAGGTGGGCTATTATCAGCAGGAGAAAAAAAAACTTTTGTAGTGATAATCAGGATGGCCCATTTCCAACAGTTGACAAGAAGGTGAGAGTAAGAGTAGGGGGAAAATTAGCATGGGGAAATAGTTTTACTTTGTGTAATGATCCATCCACTCCCAGTCTTTATTCAAGCCTAATTTAATGGTGTCCAGTTTGCAAATTAATTCCAATTCCTGAGGTCCCTTCCAACCCTGATATTCTATGTAGAAATTGTCTGGTTTGGCCAATGTACATGGCAGAGGGGCATTGCTGGCACATATCACATTGGTAGATGTGCAGGTGAATAAGCCTCTGATGGTGTAGCTGATGTGATTAGGTCCTATGATGGTGTCCCCTGAATAGATATGTAGACTGAGTTAGCAATGGGCTTTGTTGCAAGGATAGGTTCCTGGGTTAGTGTTTTTGTTGTGTATTTGGTGGTGGGGAGTCTGTAAGAGAGGACTGGCCTGTCTCCTGAGATCTGTGAGAGTGAGGGATCATCCTTCAGGATAGGTTGTAGATCCTTGATGATGCACTGGAGAGGTTTTAGTTGAGGGCTGAAGGTGACAGCTAGTGGCATTCTGTTACTTTCTTTGTTGGGCCTGTCCTGGAGTAGGTGACTTCTGGGTATTCTTCTATCTCTGTCAATCTGTTTCTTCACTTCAGCAGGTGGGTATTGTAGTTTTAAGAACACTTGATAGAGATCTTGTAGGTGTTTGTCTCTGTTTGAGGGATTGGAGCAAATGCGATTGTATCGTTGAGCTTGGCTGTAGATAATGGATCATGTGATGTGGTCTGGATGAAAGCTAGAGGCATGTAGGTAAGTATAGCGGTCAGTAGGTTTCCAGCATAGGGTGGTGTTTATGTGACGATCGTTTATTAGCGCTCTACTGTCCAGGAAGTGGATCTCTTGTGTGGACTGGTCCAGGCTGAGGCTAATGGTGGGATGGAAATTGTTGAAATCATGGTGGAATTCCTCAAGGGCTTTTCCATGGGTCCAGATGAAGAGGTCATCAATGTAGCACAATGGGATATATGCCATCATGTGCCAGCAATGCCCCTCTGCCATGTACATTGACCAAACTGGACAGTCTCTACGCAAAATAATAAATGGACACAAATCAGACATCAAGAATTTTAACATTCAAAAACCAGTCAGAGAACACTTCAACCTCCTGGTCACTCAATTACAGACCTAAAAGTCACAATTCTCCAACAAAAAAACTTCAAAAACAGACTTCAATGAGAAACTGCAGAATTGGAATTAATTTGCAAACTGGACACCATTAAATTAGGCTTGAATAAAGACTGGGACTGGATGGGTCATTACATAAAGTAAAAACTATTTCCCCATGCTAATTTCCCCCTACTGTTACTCATACTTTCTTGTCAACTGTTGGAAATGGGCCATCCTGATGATCACTACAAAAGTTTTTTTTCCCTCCTGCTGATAATATCCAACCTTAATTGATTAGTCTCGTTATAGTTGGTATGGCAACACCCATTTTTTCATGTTCTCTGTGTGTATATATATATCTTCCTACTGTATTTTCCACTGCATGCATCCAATGAAGTGAGTTTTAGCCCACAAAAGCTTATGCTCAAATAAATTTGTTAGTCTCTAAGGGCTTGTCTACACTACAGGACTATTTCGAATCTACTTAAGTCGAATTTGTGGATTCGACCTTAATAAGTCGAATTTGTGTATCCATACTAAATACACAAATTCGAACTTCTGAGTCCACATTCACGGGGCCAGCTTCGACTTTGGAAGCGGTGCACTGTGGGAAGCTATCCCACAGTTCCCGCACTCCCCGCTGCCCATTGGAATTGTGGGATTTCCCCCCAATGCATGCTGGGGGGAAAAAATGTGTCGTCATTGAACCGTCAATCCCGCCCTCCCTGTCTTCCCTGAAAGCGCCGGCGGGAAATCTGTTCGCGCCCTTGTCTGGTCGGTTACAGCGCGGACGCCACAGCACTGCGAGCATGGAGCCCGCTGCGATCATCGCTGCACTTATGGCCGTTGTCAACTCCTCGCACGTTATCGTCCACCTCTTCCACAGTCAGATGCTGAGAAACCGGGCGAGGAGGCTCCGGCAGCACGGTGAGGAGAGTGGCGCAGACCTCTCAGAAAGCAGGGTACGCCGGGCAGTGGAGATCATGGTGGCAATGGGTCAAGTTCATGGTGTGGAACGGCGATTCTGGGCCCGGGAAACAAGCACAGACTGGTGGGACCGCATAGTGCTGCAGGTCTGGGATGACACAGAGTGGCTGCGAAACTTCAGGATGCGTAAGGGCACTTTCCTTGAACTGTGTGACTTGCTGTCCCCTGCCCTGAAGCGCCAGGACACAAGGATGCGAGCAGCCCTGAGTGTGCAGAAGCGAGTGGCCATAGCCCTCTGGAAACTTGCCACGCCAGACAGCTACCGGTCAGTAGCGAACCACTTTGGCGTGGGCAAATCTACCGTGGGGATTGCTGTCATTCAAGTAGCCCACGCAATCGTTGAGCAACTGCTCTCAAAGGTAGTGACTCTCGGAAATGTCCAGGTCATCATAGATGGCTTCGCCGCGATGGGATTCCCAAACTGCGGTGGGGCTATAGATGGGACTTACATCCCTATCCTGGCACCAGCCCACCAGGCCAGCGAGTACATTAACCGAAAGGGCTACTTTTCAATGGTGCTGCAAGCTGTGGTGGACCATAGGGGACGTTTTACCAACATCAACGTCGGGTGGGCGGGCAAGGTTCATGACGCGCGTGTGTTCAGGAACTCTGGTCTGTTTAGACGCCTCCAGGCAGGCACTTTGTTCCCTGACCACAAAATAACGGTTGGGGATGTGCAGATGCCTACAGTGATCCTCGGGGACCCGGCCTACCCGCTAATGCCCTGGCTCATGAAGCCCTATACAGGCGCCTTGGACACTGAAAAGGAACTCTTCAACTACCGGCTGAGCAAGTGCAGAATGGTGGTGGAGTGTGCTTTCGGACGTCTCAAGGGGAGATGGCGGACCTTACTGACTCGCTCGGACATCAGCGAAAAGAATATCCCCGTAGTTATTGCTGCTTGCTGTGTGCTCCACAATCTCTGTGAGAGCAAGGGCGAGACCTTTTTGGCCGCTTGGGAGGTTGAGGCAAATTGCCTGGCTGCTGTTTACGATCAGCCAGACACCCATGCTGAGAGAATATCCCAGCGGGAAGCGATATGCATCAGGGAGGCTTTGAAAGCGAGTTTCCTCGCAGAGCAGGGTAACCTGTGACTGTGCACTTGATTTTAAGAGAGCCTGATCATAAACCAAGTTTCCCCCACTTCCGAAGGATGTTTTTAAACTAAGGACATGTTTTAGTAATTAATAATAAATCTTTCGTTGACTTTGCATTTCTCTTTCTTCGTTGAAACATGGAAGCATTCTGTGCTGGTTAAGGTGTGCACTGATGGGTGGGTTTGCAGGAAGGGGCGAGGGGTGCCGTCTTTGGATAGGGGTTAACATGACGGCTGTGGGTTTGGGCGTTGGAAGGGGTGAGGGGTGTGGGGGAAGGGTGAGTATCTGCCCCTGGATGAGGTCTCTTTTTGGGGCTCAGGGCACCGGGGAGGATCGTGACTACGGTCCAAGTGCACGTGAAGGGAAGCCTGCCTTTACATTCTGGGATGTCAGGCACCAGGACCCTGCACAAGCATACACATCAAGGAAAGACCCGGGGCAGCATACACCACACAGACTGTCCCTGGTGCCTAGTGACTGCAGTCTGTGTGTGCCCTGCAGTTGACCCTGCAGCCAAGTCTGTAGCATGGCACTGTGGGCTATGCAGTGAAATTACAACCCCGCCCCCCCCGTACAGAACAACAGAAAGTCTTCTGACACCAGAAACGGGACGGAAACAGTCAGTAACACAAAACCGCTTTTAATAATGTAGTAAACAGTGAGGGGTTTGAACTTGGAGTTGGGACTGGTTGATGCTTTAAGGAAAGAGCTTGTACAAATTTACAGTGCAACAGTTGTCTCGAACATTATCGGTGTGCTGCGGTGCAGGGACAGTTCTCACGGCCCCTACCGCCCCTCCGTCTTGTCACTTTGGGTGAAGGGGGGACAGGACTTCTTGGCGTTGGAGGGCGGTTGCAGATGCACTGCAGGGGGGCTCTCTCCTCCTGACTGCGGTCTTGCAGAACATCTACAAGGCGCCGGAGCGTGTCCGTTTGCTCCCTCATTAGACCAAGCAGCGTTTGAGTCGCCTGCTGGTCTTCCTGCCGCCACCTAGCCTCCCGTTCCATGTGTGTGCGATGCTGCTGACACAGGCTCTCCCTCGACTGTCTCTGCTCTGCCGCCTCCGCTCTGGAGCTGGCCATCAGTTCCTGGAACATGTCGTCCCTTGTCTTTTTCTTGCGGCGTCTAATCTGAGCCAGCCTCTGCGAGGGGGATGGCGGGGCAGTCCGGGAAGGAGCCGAAGCTGTGTGATGCGAAAAAGTAGGTGATTTCCTTGAACAAATACATGTTTGCCAACAGTAAACACAGTCTAGTCAGTTTCAGTTAAGAAGACCAAACAGGGAACCAAGTCTCAGGAGATCTCGGAACTAGTCCGAGATTTCGGAATACGCTCTCATTGGCGGCGCGATTGCACTGGATAGCGCACAAGCGAGGAGAGACAGCTGCATCCGTCTTGCACAAAGTCCTGGTAAGCCTTACAGTACAGAGTGCTTATCAGTTAGTGCTTAGCTGTGCTCTCCTGCTGGAGGCAATGTGCAAAGCAGAAAAGATGAGCGTTATGCGGCACCTCCCGCCAGTGAACGGGAAAGACCCCTGTATGCTTTTCCTCTGTGGCCTGCAACACGTGGCTGTTAAGCGAGGGTCATTCTTATGCAAAGTAAAACTCTGTTAAGCGAGGGTCATTCTTATGCAAAGTAAAACTCTGTTAAGCGAGGGTCATTCTTATGCAAAGTAAAAGTCTACCATGCACAATAGTAACAGTACACTAATTCCACTAATTAGATGCAGCACTTCCACAACGACATCACCCTGAGGCGTGTCAGGCGCACACAGAGAGAGCGGATGCTAACAGAAGCCCTGCACAGACCAGGACCATACGCTGCCATGCTCGTAGAGGCGATGGTCCCCCTGTACCTGAGGATGGCCTGGCGCGGAAGAGTGTGCTTCAACGGAGCACCCAATAAAGCACCTCTCCCAAGAAACCTCCTGCTGAGGCTTTTCCAGCTGCTCTCTGAGAGCTTTTTTGAACTGTCCCCAGAGGACTATTGCTCCATTACTGTCTGTGTAGACCTACTTTTTGTATAGTTTGATATTTAAAATTTTTTATATAGTATTTCTATTTTTTATATATATCCCTGTTTCTTAAAAAAATAAATGTTTCCCTGTTTGTAGCACTTACCGCCTGATCCTTCCCCTGATTCCGAGTCCGGGTTAACGGGCGGGGACGGTTGGTAGGGGATCTCTGTGAGGGTGATGAAGAGATCCTGGCTGTCAGGGAAAGCGGGAGTGGGTTCGATGTCGCCTGCGCCGTCCTCCAAAGACCCTTCCTCATCTTCCCCATCGGCGAACAGGGAGGAGGAACTGTCCCGGTACACTATTCCGTCCTCGGAGTCCACCGTCACTGGTGGGGCACTGGTGGCAGACCCACCTAGAATGGCATGCAGTGCCTCGTAGAAGCGGCATGTCTGGGGCTGGGCTCCGGAGCGTCCGTTTGCCGCTCTGACTTTTTGATACCCTTGTCTTAGGTCCTTCACTTTCACGCGGCACTGCATCGCATCCCAGCTGTATCCTTTGTCTTTCATGGCTTTAGAGACCTTCTCGAAGGTCTTCGCGTTCCGCTTGTTGGAGCGCAGCTCCGAGAGCACAGACTCCTCGCCCCACACAGCGATCAGATCTTGGACTTCCCGGTCAGTCCATGCTGGGGACCTCTTTCTATTCTGGGATTGCCCAGACTCCTCTGCTGGAGAGCTCTGCATCATTGCAGGTGCTGTGGAGCTCGCCCCGATGTGCAACCAGAACGTCAGATTCAAACCGCCCAGACAGGAAAATGAATTCAAATTTTCGCGGGTCATTTCCTGTGTGGCTGGCCAGAGAATCCAAGCTCGGACTGCTGTCCAGAGCGTCAACAGAGTGGTGCACTGTGGGATAGCTCCCGGAGCTGCTAAGTTCGATTAGCATCCACACCAAGCCTAATTCGAGCTAGCAAGTTCGAATTTAGCGTTACTCCACCTGCCGGGGTGGAGTACCAAATTCGAACTAAAGAGCCCTCTAGTTCGAATTAAATGGCTTCCTGGTGTGGACGGTTGAGCGGTTAGTTCGAATTAACGCTGATAAATTCGAATTAAAGTCCTAGTGTAGACCAGGCCTAAGTTGCCACAAGTATTCCTCATTCTTTTTTCTAATACAGACGAACATGGCTACCACTCTGAAACTAGATACCTGTGTAACTGGCATGTATAGCTGTGATCCTGTCTACTCAATTATCTAAACAATCCTTTCAAACCTGTCCATTTGTGTTTCAAAGATCTCAGTGCACTTTACCAAAGTGGATACCAATCATTATCCCTATTTCTACAGAAAATGAAATGGAGGCAAAGGGAGGGGAAGTAACAAGGTTACATCATAAGTCAGTGGCATGAGTCCTGACACCCACTCTGATGCCCTGCCCTGGACCAAGAGGTCCCATATGACAGATGCTTGTGGGGCCTCTTGGCAATGGGTCAGACTCAGTCCCATTCCTAGTGGTGTGGTTTTCATCTGTAATTGCCCATGCAGGCCCTGTGTCCTAGGTCTGTGCAGGGCTATACCACTAATAGCACGCTACAGATAATCGCAGCATGGGTTGGGCAGTTTGCTTGGCTCTGGTCCATCATTCTGAAGACACAGGACTTCAGACCAGTGGTGGATTAACAAATTTGGCACCCCTAGACCCTCAAAAAATTGCCCCCCCCAGCTCACCTCTGCTCCCCCATGGTAAGCCTGGAGGGAGGGGGGAGAAGGGGAGTTGTGGTGCACTCCGGGGATGGCAGCTGTGGAGTGGAGGTGAGCTGGGGGGGGGGCAAGAGTCACTCCTGGTGCCCACCGGCCCCAGCTCACCTTTGCTCCGCCTCCTCCCATCGTGCCGCTACTCGCTTCTCCTTCCTCCCTCCCAGCGCTTTCGCGCGGCAAGCCTGGGAGGGAGGTAGAAGGAGGGAAGCATGGCGCACCTGGGGGAGGAAGCGAGCTGGGGATTAGGGGAAGGGGCGGAGTTGGGGAGGGGTCACGAGCAAATTTGCCGCCCTAGGCCTAGGCGATAATATGCCGCTGCTTCAGACACCAACACTCTCAATGAAGCACCTTTCACCCAGGCTCCCAGCTCTTTCTAAACAGTTGGTCACCACCCCGTTCATGTGAAACGCACAGAGTGCCTGTTTAAACCTACGACTGGCTAACCAGGGCCTATCCAGACCACTGTGTGGCTCTAGCAGTTGCCTAGACCAGCTGCTTCACAGGAAGGTGCAAGAACCCCCTTTTTGGATCAGATGACACCAGAATAACCTGTGCCTAAGGGAAATTCCTTCCCAACCATCAGTAGCTGGCTGAGGCCCTGGAACATGTTCATTAATTTCTCCTGGATTTCACTGTAGATTTTCCCCACCATTCAGGGTGGAGATTGCTTGTCTTCACCCATTTTCAGTAGTGGGAAAACAGTCCTTCCTCCCTCCCTGAAAGCCACTTGGCCTTATAATTTGTTGTCCTAGACAACACCAGCACACTTATCCGTTTCACTGGCATAATTGAGGCCATAAGAGCTGTGATACCCCCTATTGGCAGAGGGCGGGGTGACACCTGTAGGATGCACAGCTCAGGTTCTGTTCCCTGTGCACTTCCCCATTTAACCCTGTCCACGAGGATGTCATGCAAGAGATACAGTGCTCTCCCTCATCTGGAGACTTGGTATTTGTTCTTCCTTCGTCCATTTTCCCTAACGTAGCATAGAAGCCACCTTGATGGGAAATGCATGCTTTGTGAATGGAAAGCAACAGTCTGCCACCTCTGTATGAGCAAGCTACTGCAGTATGGATCTTTATTATTTATATTACTGTAGCAGCAAAGAGCCTCCATCACGGCCCAGGTCACTGTTGTGCAAGGTGCTGTATAAAGACTTGTGCCAAAGAGCTTGCAGTCTAACTATACGACGAGAGGAATGCAATGAAAAACTGACATCTAAATAGATCAGAGAGCTGGGGGAGGGGGAGAACACAGCAGCAAGTGACCATTGTGATGGCAGCAAAGGATAGGTTAGTTCCACAGTGGGAGGGTTGGAGGGGGTTAGTTAGCAAGGGATAAGCTACATATAAAGAAGAGAAGGAGGGAGGGACAGGCAGGGTGAAGTGAAAGGGTTAGAGGAACATGGAGCAAACAGCTGATCAGCACAGGGCAGAAGCAATCAGAACTTGCTGCTTTGAAGTGAAGTGTCCCCAGTTCCCTGCACTGGCTGTGTCTCTGCTTGCTGGATCAAGCCTCAGGCTGGCTCTTCTGCAGTTTTCCCTCCAAGGCCACATGGCAAAGGGGAGGAGAGACACGACACCCCCCACCACAGACTCTGGGAGACACTAGGGGCAGATTCATTGAAGTTACAAGCCTAAATACCGTTGAGGATCTGGATGCTAGTGCCCCTGGGAGTTTCCCCTGCACAGTTCTGGGTCCAAAATCACCAGCCTGGCCAATGGGAAAGGAATAAATCCCCCTCTCCCCCCCCCACCCCCAATACACTCTGAAGGAGAGCTGGTATTTGTGTTGCTCCCTTGTCCAGCTATATACCTGCATTGCCCTGCCTCTGCTGGTCAGTTTTGCTGCCCCAAAGCACCCTGACTGAGCACTGCCAGTCAGGACCAATGCCAGCTTGACAGACCAGAGGTCAGCAACACACCTCTGCATTAATACTGATTGGTTGAATCTTCAAAAATTCAATGACTCATTCAATAGCTGCCTAAAACCAGACCCCCCCAGAAAGCTGGGATGACTTTATACACAACCTCTGGGTTATGAAAACCCATTGATCCATGGGTACTGAAATTCCACCCGAGGAGGGGCAGCCCTGTGCAAGCCAGCTACCCCCTGCCTGCAGCCAGATGCTGGGGCCATAGCCACAGCCTCCTGAGCAGCGACTCCCCTTCCAGCCTCAGCACAGGCATTGCCACATCTAGTCAAGCAGCCAATTTCCTCCTACACTGGCTGGGGCATTTAATGCAGCTCAAAGGGGCCCAGGACAGAGCAGGCCCTGGAGACTGAACTCTGCTCACAGCTGCATGGGTGCAGCTCAGGGAAAGCCTGCCACACACAGAGTGGAGCACAGGGATACTTCACTGCTGCCTCTGCTCGGAGGGACAGAAAACTGCAGGCTCCAGGGCTGGCAGCTCAGGGCCTAGCACCATTGTACAATGCACACTGTTTAGCCTCTTCTGCATTTCCTTAAGGTGGCCAAGGGCTAGCAAGAGATTATCCTGGGCATGTGAGGCAAGAGGGAATCTGAGTCGCCCTTAGCAAACCATGTCACCCCACTCAGACTCACCAGTTAGCTCTGCAATTGTCCATCTCCTGGCTCTCTTCACAGTTGAGGAGACACCCCCATCCTGCTGGGGAGAGGCTGTGGGCAGGTTCAGAGCCACTCTCTTGCCCTCAGCACTGCCATTGATCCAGAGTGTCCTTTGGCATAGCCCAGCTTTGGATATGAGCTTTGAAGCTTGGGCCTCAGTCTGTGGGTAGCCACCCTTGTTTCCTGGGTGCTGCATAATAGGGGCACCCCCCTGCTCCAGCTGCTGGGCATGTCACTGTGCCTGGTCTATGTGCTAGCTGCCATGCCTTCCTAGCTATCCCAGGAGTAAATCCCCTCACTTGCAGAGGAACGGTGTGTTGTAGGGATCTTTGCCATAGCAATCCATGGCAGGGCCTTGAAATGGTGGCCAAAAGTCCACATGCCAATGACCTCCAGGGAGATGAAAGAATAGTGCCACCCAAATCAGCTTCCACTTCCAGAAACACAAAGCTCAGCAAACCCTCTGCCAGGGAAGCAGTCACTAACTATAGTGTCTAACTAGAGACAGCAGCCTTGGAATATGCTGAAAGGGAAAGACTAGACAGGGGCCTGGACTCAGACCATGGGAGCTACATAGCAAGATGGGGGTCTATTTAAGAGGATGAAGATAGAGCTTTGCTTGCCTGAAGTTGTCTGCCCCCAGACTTGGATTCTTAACCCACTCCTTGCTCAGTGGAAATCTGCCACATTAGGGGTGGTTAGAAAGACCTGCCACTAGAGGAGGACAACAAGTCGCCCCCACCCAAGAATAGGCTACGATTCTCTTTAGCAAAACAAACCAATTTATTTACATGAACACTTAAATACAGCATATAATAAATAGAAAAGATCCAGGCTGTAACAGGAATTCATTAGATTATGGCAGGCTACAATCCATTCACAGAAGAGAAAGTGAAAGCCACGCAGCAGTGTAACCAGGGTTCAGTGGAACTGGGGGACACTCAGGTTGGTGCAGCAATAGGCAAAGAGGAAAGACTAGGAGAAAGGTCTCTGGACTCTGCTTCTAAGGTGCTTTGAGCCAAAGGGAAAGAAAAGGAAAAAAAAGGTTGCATTAAAGACTAAAATCTCATCCAAGTTGATCTGGGGGAGTTATGGGTTTCGGGTAGTTCCAAGAGAGTCTAAAACACAAGTGTCTAGTAAAGGTGGGCAATTTACTAGAGATCCCAGTGACAGGGGATTAGCCAGAACTTGCTGGAGGCCTTGCGTGACTGGGCCCTCGTGCTAGGAGATGAGTTGCATCACAACTCCATCAGGCCTTGCAGGGAGTTGCCTTTTTAAGCTTTAAAAAAAAGAAAAAGTTTAGCGCTTCACTTGAAGTGTTCTTTTCTGTTCCTAGAGAAGGTCTTGTAAAAACCACCCTTCCCCCCAAGCCATGGCCCAGAAGGACACAGGGCTTTGAGAAAGTGACTTTCCAGATCCTGCACTCCCCCCATGCATTGTCTCTAGAGCCCTCTGGCCAGTCCCTATCTCACACAGACCAACAAGCTACTGATGCTGACTACAAAGGTATTTATTTGGACAGGTCAAGCGTACATGCTATCTACTGGGATTAGTGGCTAACACCAGAGCTGGGGTGGGGGAGATGGGGGGAGGGTGGAGAGAGACAGAGCAGATACAGAAGTCACAGGACAGTGCAAGCATAAATTCCAATTAAGTATATGGAAGCCCTTAAAGTGAAGGGCCCACACAGAACCCAAGTCAGCACTGGTGAGAGGGAGACGTTGACCCATAGGGGGAAGCCTTTGAGCACTAGAACCAATTGGTGTTATCACTCCCTGCTCCACTCATTTTAGGTTCCATTTGCCTGCAGAAGATTTAGCTTCCCTGCACCAAAATCTTCAGTAGAAGAAGCCCAAGCTCCAGATCTCACCCACAACTCCAGCCTAGCTACTAGTCCTCTAGAGAGTTCCGATAAGCACATTGCCACCTTCTCCATGGCCCCTTAGTGTGTTGGAGCCATGCCCAGTTCCCACCTGGCCACGTAGCTGTTCTCAAATGGAGCAGTCTCTTCATACAAGATGGACCCAGTTCTACTTCACAAGTGGAAGCTCAAACAGCATCAGACAAAACCCAGATGGCATGACAATTAGCATGTTCTCCAGATGCCAGTCCATCTCACCTCCCTCCCAAAGGTTGAGCCATTTGACTGGTTATGGGGACTGGATGGAAGAATGAAGCTCCCTAGCAGGAAGAGGAGTGCCCCAAGGAGAAGATACAGAGTGGCAGTCCTTTAGTACAAGGCCCAGCAAACTCTTCCCTTTAAAAACTGCTATTCCACAATATTTGCATAAAAATCCATTTGTAAAATGTCCCAGCAGAGGCCAGTGTCCATTGTGCAATGGAGGGTGGAGGCGGAGGACCAAGCAAAAAAAAAAAAAAAAAAAAGTTGGACAACCTTTCTTAAAAACCCAGATCCTTTTGTGTGTGTGGAGGGGGCTGTCAAAAATGCAAAAAAAATTTAGAGGCACATTGAGCTAACTAATTCAGACAGCTGGGCATCTGGTTCACCAGAGACTGAGTTGATGTGGGGAGGCCGGGTGAAGGATCACCATGTCTTCATGCAAGCACTGATGGTTGTTAGACATGATGAATGGTTCAAATGCGGAGGGCTTTATCTACAGGTGCAGGACTCTGCTATCATGTCTTCATATTCTTTGTAGAGGATGCTGCCACTAGGCTCGATCATCAGCACGCTGATGGGGCTATACTTGTAGGGCACACAGGAGGGTCGGGGGACGCTCTGGTCCACCAGCTGGTTGATGAAGTTCTGCACAATGGCATGGTTGGGGGAATTGTAGCCATAGCGCAGGATGCGGGGGCATGTGCCCTTGCAGTACTTGGGGTTGTACCGGTGGGGGGCTATGATCCAGTGGTCCCAGCCCAGCTGGTTGAAGCTGACCCGGAAGGAGCGGAGAGCACACTCATCCTTCTCAGCGCTGGTCTTCTGCGAGTAGCTGGGGAGATCCAGAATGAGGTTGCCTGCCTGGCGAGCTTTGCGACTCAGCACTGGCCCATCAGGAGTCTCCTTCAACCCAGCTTTCCCCATCTTGGCCTGGAAGCCTTTCCGAGTGTCATTGAGGTAGAGCAACAGGAAAGGGTCATTCAAGGAAGCAGTCTTCTCCCAGCCAACTTCAGGCTCTGAGCCATCAGCTGGTCCCAGCCGGATACACACATGACTAAGGCGGAGCAGCTGGCTCTTCTTGGAGTCCCAGGCCCAGGGCAAAGAGTGGGAGGTGATGTCCCTCTCCTCCCAGCTGTCCATCCTAGAGGAGACAAGGGCATTCCTCTTGCCTCTTCGAGGGGGTGAGAGCTTTGGAACCCCAGCCTCCCCATCCAACTGAACCACACAAAAGAGCTGGGCATGAGCCAGCAGCAGAGTCTTCGAATAAACCACAGTGGCTCTCACCAGATGTTCCATTCCTGGCTGGACATTCAGGTGGTAGTCAAGAGTCTGCATGTACCAGGGACCTGTGGGGGGAGGGAGGAGATGGGAGTTAGTTTTCCCAAAAGCAAGACAGAACAGCCTCAAACTTACATACAAGCAATTTTGGTAAGTTTCTGCCCACGCTCCTGGAACAGCTAGTTCCCCTTTTCACCCTCCCCTCCTGGAACCGCCCACACCCACCTAGGAGGTAGCTTGAACACTCCTATGCATCTCCCGAAGGCCTCAAAGAGGCACTAAGAATGACCTGGATAGATAGAAGCAAACTGAGCAGAAAGCCCCTTAGAAAAAGGGCCACAGTTTTTTTTTTTTTTTTTTAAATAAATAGTTTTCTTCCTCAAGTCAGAAATTCAGGTAATTTCTACCTGGTTTTTCCTAGAAGGCTGGAAAAGTGGAGATGTTTACAAGATTACAGAAATCAAGGAATTGCAACTTGATTAAGAGGGGAAGCTGTTTTGGTTAATGCCTATTTAACTCAAGTGTCCAAGAAACTGTTGGAAGAATGTTCTGTATCAAGTCTCCAGGCTGCTCCCACAGGTGCCCCAGAGAGGTCTCTAGTGAGACAGAGCCATATTCCTGATCTTCTGAAAGAGACTTTATTCCTTCTAAATTGTTCAGGCTCTTTATACATCAGAGAGAGTGCATGAAAGATTCACCCCTCCCACCCCTCGATTTGGAAAGCATCAAGGTCACATGGAAGGCATTAGAGAAGTCCAGAAGATACAAAGCCCCAGGCAGGAAGCTGCAAGAACCAGATTAGTGTATCAGAGCATCTTGCAGCGTTGCCTGGAGGAGCAGAGATAGATGGGGAGGGAAGGAGCATGCCTGCCGGCACAAGACAAGGCTGTGGCAGAGCTCAGAAGAACCTCAGCCCTCACCAAGAGGGCAGGAGTTTCCCTTGAGCCAGTGC
Source organism: Mauremys reevesii (assembly GCF_016161935.1). Taxonomy (NCBI): domain Eukaryota; kingdom Metazoa; phylum Chordata; order Testudines; family Geoemydidae; genus Mauremys; species Mauremys reevesii. Next base: position 58,728,495 of record NC_052631.1, on the reverse strand, counting down.
TGAGGCACCATCTCACATGGCCTCTGGCTGAGCCTGAACCCCTCTTGCATGTGAACACCAGCCATGGCAGGAGACATGTACCATTATCCACCTGAGGCAGTAAGGCCCGTGGTTAGGACAGGAGTCAGACCACCTTGGTTTCATTCTTTAACACGCCATGGTCTGGTTGTGTGACCCTGAGAAAATTATTTCATTCCTGGGCCTCGTTGCCCCACATGGACACAGGGCTGTTCCAGGAGCACCTCACTGGTGGGGAGAGGAGCCTGCTCACTGCAAAGCATGGCCTAGGATGGCCTGACTGATCACATCCCCTTTACTAGAGGCCTGGGAAACAGCTGAGCTCTCCTGGCTCTCCATGGCAATGGGAACAGCAGGTGCTCTGCTTGACAGATTGAGACAGCAGCCAGACTCACTCATTCTCCAGCCACAGACCAACGGGGATACAGATAGGCTGTCAATAGGCTGGGCTCCAGCCCTCAAGGAAGGGGGCAGCACCCAATATCTCTTTATGGCTCCCAATTAGAGAGCTAACAGGAAGCACTGTCCTTTCTAGCCCAGACTCTGGGTTTGTCCCTATAAATAGCTGAATGAATGAAACAAGTCTCTGCTCTGGGCCTCTCCCCAGCAGACATCAGAACACACCCCCTTCCTGAGGCTCCATTTGACATGCAGACTGGACAGTCTTAGTGTGAAGCGTTACGTTCCACCCTCCCCCACAGAAGCCCCTGAGAACCAGAGTCCCAAGGTAACCAGGGTCCCTGAGCACGTGCAGCCAGAGAGCAGGAGGAGTGGAAACAAACAGCAGTTGTGTGCAGGAGGGAGTGAGATTGGCAACAGAGAGGGGACAAGGCAAAGTCCAGAGTCCACCTCCTTGGCCAAGAGTACAGTACAGTTCCCATCGCACACAAGCTTGACCAACTCCAGGGACTGCAGGCAGGTGCTTTGGGCTGGAGAGGGCCAACACCCTGCAGTAACTAACATGGCTGTTTGTGCCAGTGTACAGGCCACTGCAGAGAACATAAGAACGGCCATACCGGGTCAGACCAAAGGTCCATCTACCAACAGTGGCCAATGCCAGGTGCCCCAGAGGGAGTGAACCTAACAGGCAATGATCAAGTGATCTCTCTCCTGCCATCCATCTCCATCCTCTGACAAACAGAGGCTAGGGACACCATTCTTACCCATCCTGGCTAATAGCCATTCATGGACTTAGCCACCATGAATTTATCCAGTTCCCTTTTGAACATTGTTATAGTCATAGCCTTCACAACCTCCTCAGGTAAGGAGTTCCACAAGTTGACTGTGCGCTGCGTGAAGAAGAACTTCCTTTTATTTGTTTTAAACCTGCTGCCTATTAATTTCATTTGGTGACCTCTAGTTCTTGTATTAAGAGCACAGCATCCCTGGAGGGGGGAACTCCCCTGTATCCAGCCTGCCCCCAGCCAGGGGGAGGCTCACTAGAACCCACACGGGAGCCAGTTCTGCACATCAAGGTCTGGAGCAACAAGACTCCGCAAGGCCACCTACTGCTTGGGCCCCACCTGCTGCCAGAAGATCAGCTCTCCTGTTCTAGTGCCAATGGCCAGAGCAGGAGGGAGTTAAAGGCAGCATGGAGAAGGAGGGACCAGGGGTGGGGAGCTCTGGCAAAGAAGTAGAATCCTCTTGACTGGTGCCTTTACAGGCACAGTCAGGGGTTACAGTAGCAGGGTTCCCAGCTCCCTACAGCTGCCCTTCCCACTGCCATCTCCTTCAAGCCCTGGGCACTACACAGCCCAGTGCCCCCTATTCAAACACCAGGCCCCTGAGAACAGAACACACACCCCCAGCTCCAGCTATCCCCCCACCGGGTGGCTTCACAACCCCAGGAGACCCACCTGCCCACACCCCTATGCCTAGTGACTCACCTGCCCCAGGCTGCCTTGTCTTGGTAAAGGGCCTGACCAGGCGCACAGCATTGGCACCCAGCTTACGGTTCTGGCGAGGTCGCCCAGCCCGGTCTGCCACATTCTGGTACAGGTTGAGCATGTAATGCAGCGGTTGCCTGCTGGTCAGCTGCTTCCGGTGGCAGCAGGGCCAGACACTGGGGACCTGCTCCAGCAGCACCTGGATGAGGGGCAAGGAGGGCACCCTAGCCAGGGCACTCAGGGCAGCTGGCTCCTTCCCTTCTTCCCCCATACTCAGCTCCAGAGGGAGCAGTGCAGCCAAGAGGAACAAGCTCCCAAGGGAGCAGAGAGGACCCACTGCAATCATGGCTAAGGGGTGGGCAGCAGACTGTGGCTAGGTGGTGGGCAGGGAACTCTAGAGGGCTGGTGCTATGGGAGCCACAGAGTAGGGGGAAGCATTCTTCTCCCCCTCCCCCCACAAAGGCAAGCTCTTTCTCCCTAGCAAGGGCAGGGTCCCAGGGCTCTCCTGCTTTCACTCAGCTGTTCCCAGGCTGGGCCTTTAGGCAGCTTCCTTGAGGGTGGGGAAGTTTTGAGGTGTAATCAGACAATTTCTGCTCCCTGCCCTATTACCCTCCCTTGAGGGCAAACCCTTCAGGATTAAAACCAGCCCCCTAGGGACCTGGCACTAAGGGGTTCCTCTGAATGCAGTTTAAAACCCCCACTGGCCTGGGGGCCAAGCAAGGTCAGCAGGACCAGCACTCAGCAGGGGGAAGGTTAAAATCCTTAGGACCCAGACTAACTCCAGCCCCTCCTCTCTGACCCAGTCCACTAGGTTAAGAAGTGCTCAGTCCTCACATCCATTTTAAAGGCCCTGTGTTAATCAGGATTTAAAGGGCCAGGAGCTGTTCTTCACCTGCTCCCCATGCTCAGCTCTGCTGGGGCAGGTGAGGGATAGACAGATCTAGATTACAATACTAGGTGCCAGGCAGAGGAGAATAGGGTCCCCCGACTCTGACTAGCCAGAGCTCCCCACTGCTCTGCCACTATAGGAGCTGCCAGGGGAGTTGGTACAATGGGGGCAGCCATTTGCAGATTGTCCCAAAGGCATACTGGGGCCAGCGACAGCTCACGAGACAGCCTAGTTAACAATAATTGACTCCTCTCTATGGGGCTGCCCCACAGGGTCTCCCAGCTCTTCAGCATCTGGGGGAGGATCATTAGAGGCTAAAGCTTGGGTAAGGAGACCTCAATGCTGTTCCCCACCTGCCACAGGATTCCTGGGCCACTGTCAGTGAGTCACTCACCTCCCTGCTCTGTGCCTCAGTTTCCTCATCTGGAACATGGGTTTGAGGATCATGAGCGTCTCACAAGGGGTCAGGAGGGTTGATGGGCCAATGCCTATAACATGCTTGGAGATTCTTGGAGGGGGAGTGCTGTGAGAGTGGTGTGTGTTATTGGCCTTCTAGAGGGGAAGTGACTTGTCCAAAGCTACTCAGTGGGACAGTGGCAGAGCTGAGAAAAGTTCACCTGAGTCCTGGTTCCCTGCCCCAGAAAGCAGCAAAGCTGTCATTCCTCTCCCCGCTCCCACTGATGCAGTGTGCATGGATACAGCCTCCCCACAAGGATCTCAAGTGCCTGTGAGTCTGGTGCTGGGTTTCCCATGCTGGTGCCAGGGCTGATGCCAAACACATGGAGAAGGGGGTGGTGGCAGGGTTTGCTCTCAAAGGTCCACTGCCACTGCTGTGCCACCAGACCCCATCCCAGCAGCAGCTGCCTCTCTGAGGCATCACATACTGTTTGCTTTCCTCCCCACACAGACCCCATCCCTCCAGCTTCACAGTGGGTAGGGAATCAAGGCTTCCATGGGAGGACTGGCAGGGACAGCATGAACCAGTGGTTAGAGCACTACACTGGAAGTCTGGACTCCTGGGTTCTATTCCCAGCCCTCCACTCACTCTCTGCATGAGCCTGGGCAAACACTGTGCTTCAGTTTCCCCTGCTGTACAACAGGATCTGTAGACATGCCCCTCAGGTGGAGGTGACATGCAGATTATTATCTGTGCTGCCACGAGCTCCCTGGAGAGGTCCTTAGCACAAGCCTCCTTCCCCCAGCCCTAGGCACTGAGGGCAGTGCCACAGGCCTCTCATGCCAGGGGAAAGGGGCGGGCCATGGGAGAGCATGAATGAAGGGCTGGGGACTGGTCCCCACCCACTCAGGGAGGATTTTTCCAGCACAGTTCATCTCCTCTCAAGCAAGCATCTGAGGCCCCATAGCCTTCATCTAGGGCCGTCATTTCTCCTCCACTCACTGTCAATAGCCAGGGTCAGAGGGCCTCACAGTCCTGCTGACACTAGGTGGGAGATGCTCATGCAAGTCGTCACCATGTTCTGACTGGGACAGCGCTGCCTTCCCAGCAGCCACGTGAATCTTGGATGCTGCTCCCAGCCCCCGAGCATGTCACACCCTGGATTGCCCGCAGAGTGGTGGGTCCCACATGCTCTGAGCCAGTTTAAGGGTTGAGGTCAGTGCTTTCTGCAGTCGGGGCACAGGCCGACCTAAGCGTTAAGGCCTGTCCCAACCACAGCCCCAGCAGCAGCCACTACCTCCAAGCTTGGAGGTGGGGGATGTCTTCCGCTCCGGGACATTTGAGTGTTTCATCGGTCTCCATGTGACTGCAGTTGACCGGATTCTCCAGCAGAGGTCACTGTAAGCATTTTCAGTGATGGGGTGGGAGGAGAGGGGCCGGATTAACCTTTTGTGGGCCCGACACCAAACTTATTTGTGGGGCCCCATGGGAGCAATGGAGCATTGCACGGGGAGGTCAGTCCCCAGAGTGAGGGATCAGACAGGGGCAATGGGGCATGGCATGGCAGGGGTGGCCCAGCTACGCCCAGCCCAGTGCGAGGGCAATATTTACATACTGGCAGTTGCCAGACACACAGTGGTCTGCCCGGCCCTGTACTGTCAGCGTGCCCCTTCCCCTTGGGGGCAGGCTCATGCTGCACCACACAGCCCCCCCACCCAACATCCTCCTGACTCCCTATGGTCAGAGCCCCCCAGACCCTACCACACAAATGCCCAGCGCCCTGCACAATACCACCTTTGTCCAGCGTCTCCCTGCCCACAGCCCCATGACAACTGCCCAGCACCCTGCACAGAACCCCCACTCCCTAGTGCCTGCCAACACACACATTTTCCCTGCCCCCTCACAGCCCAGCACTGCCCCCACAAGAAACCCACTCCCCCACACCCTGCCTCCCAGCCGCACTCACTGGCCCTGCTGGGAGGCAACTGTGTCTGCCAGGCTGAGCTGGCAGTGCAGCCAGAGCTGGTCCCGGGGCGAGGAATCACTCTGTGGGAGTGGATTGAACCAGGGACCTCTGCATTTTAAAGCATGAGCATCCCCTGCATGAGTGAAAAGACCTCGCTCTGCTGGCTCATCAGCCTGTGTTTGTGCCCTCAGACACACACCAGAAAGGGGACAGAGCACCACATGCAGTGAGTGTGGCATGAACCAGTCAAGTGGCCTGGACTTGGGTCCTTAGGGAGCCCTTCTCAGAGGCTATAGCAACGGCAGTGGTAGGGCAGCATCCCCTCCTCCTCGCCTGGTGCCATGGGAACTCCCCCTACCCCTAACTCAGGCTGTGTACATGGCTGGCCACCAGGGGGGCTCTGTAGAGATACATGGGCCTGGCAGGCAAAGGCTGAGGATCGGGGCTCAACTAGAGGCACCTGTATGATATCGTGAATGCTGCCCCTGCCCTGCTGGGCTGGCTTTGACCCCTGGGCTGAGGGGGCATAAATGGCCAGAGTGGGGCACCAAGCCCAGGGCTGCTGTCAGGGAGGTCAGAGGCAAAGCTCCTGTGGGCCCCACTGGGAGCAGGATGCGCTGGCAGTAAGAGGGTCAATCCATGGGGTGGATGTGGCGAGGCTGAGAGACTGGCCAGTGCATAGACCTGGCCCAAGGTAGTGTGTGTCTGGGGTGGGGTGGGGTGGGGGGCTTTGCACGCATCTGTGTGTCTGCAGGTATGAGCAATGCTTTGTGCACCTTTGCATGGCATGGAGAGAGCTGTGCAAGGTGGGTGTCTTGGTGTGTGGGGGCGTGTAATTGTGCATTGGTATTGTGTAACGGTGGGTGTGATTATGCTGGGTTATAGAAGGGGATGTGTTTGGGGGTGGTGCAAGGTGTGTGTGTGAAGAGTGTGTGTGTGATGTGTTAGTGCTCACATGGGACTTGGGGATTTGAGGGCCATAGTATTTGGGAGCTAATCAGCTGAACATGAGCTCCCAATGTGATGCTGTGGCCAAAAGGGCTAATGTGACCCTGGGATGCATCAACAGGGGAATCTCCAGCAGGAGCAGAGAGAGTATTTTACCCCTGTATTTGGCACTGGTGTGACCACTGCTGGAATCCGGTGTCCAGTTCTGGGGCCCACAATTCAAGAAGAGGGTTCAGAGAAGAGCTGCGAGAATGATTAAGGGGTTAGAAAACCTGCCTTATAGTGAGAGACTCAAATTGCTCAATCAATTTAGCTTAATGCAGAGAAGGTGAAGGGGTGACTTGATCAGTCTGTATCTATGTGGGGAATAAATATTTAATCATGGGCTTTTCAGCCTAGCAGAGGAAGGTCTAACATATCCAGTGGCTAGAAGTTGAAGCTTAGAGAAATTCAGACTGGAAATGGGGCATACATTTTTAAAGTGAGATTAATTAGCCTCTGGAACAACTTTCTGAGGGGTGTGGTAGATTCTCCATCACTGGGCATTTTAAAATCCAGACAGGCTGCCTACGAGATCTGCCCTAGGGATTGGGGCGGGGGGCAGTTCCCTGGCCTGTGTTGTACAGGGGACTCTGGTCCCATGGCCTTGGAATGGGTGAATTAGCCCACCGAGTCCATTCTGCAGTGTTTCCCCAGCTGACTCAGCCCCTGGAGGACCCCACGTGCTGGTCTGGGTCTGGGTCCAGGTCTCCCTGCTGGTGCTGACAGGATGGGGACTGCTTGGCTGCCCTGGGCTCCAGTGCTTCTTGTTTCAGACGATGCTGCCAGGCCTGACCTGTGCAAGTGGGAAGGCCGTGCTGGAGTGCTGTGTGCTGCTTAAATGGCCATAAACACGTCAGCAGAGCCATAAATCACGGCAGAGCTGGGGCAGGCCCTGCAGGTGCTCTCCCCAGGGTTACTGGCTGGGCTCTCCCAGCAGCCTCTCAAAGGCACACGCAACCCCTCTCTGCCACCATAAGCCAGGAAATTGGCAGGAACAGTAACAGAGACAGGCTGACCCACAGCTTCCCATACCCCTGAGCTTTGGGCTAACCAGGCTTGGATCGGGGGTCTGGGCTCAGGTCCCTCGTGCCTGCACACCCCAGCCCAGCTCAGCATCACCAGCCCATTCCCCAGAGCGGGAAACTGAGGCACAGAGAGAGAGGGGAGCTGCTCGCCCAGTGAGCCAGTGGCACTGCTGGGTAGATGAGAACCCAGGTGTCCTGGCATGGAGTCCTGCCCATCACCTATCAATCATGTTCCCACCAGCAGCGGTTCTCCTCATTTCAAATGAACCTGGGCAAGTTGTCTGGGGCTGTGCTAGTCCTCAGTCCCACTGGCCACATCTAGGAGTGAATGGCCACCTAAATGCCTGCACTTAACCCCTGGGTACCCCCTTCCCATTAATGCCCCATGTGCCCACACAGCTACTCTACCCCAGAGGCATAGCCACGTGGCCAGTAGTTCTGTGCCAGCCCCAGAGGCATCACCCTCAAACACTCAGCAGATGCAGAAATGGGGTGGATAACATCGGGGTGCCCTAAACTGTTAGAGGGCTTATTCCTTTACCCTTTTACTTCCCTGGTTCTTTTTGCATGAACAGAGCAACAATACCCGAAGTCTGAAGGTGCAAACAATTTGATGTTTATTGGGGTGAACTTCCAGCAAGCATGATTCCAGTTTCCTTCCTCAGTGTCCCCCTTCCCAGTTCTGATGCCACAGAGCCTTGCCTGTGACCCTGTTCCCATTCCCCTCCCCCTTAGCGAAACATGTTTTCAATTCTCCCACCCCCATTCCCTGTTCCCATTCCCCCCTTACTTCCTGATTGACTGCAGACTATATAGTAAAATTTGAGTTCTGCTTAGCTATACCTTAACCAATTATTTTACTGAAATTTAAGTAACCAATCCTAACACATTGTAACATAATTATTTAACCAATTATATCCCCCCATCTTAATTGGTTTACACCCAACAAAATTAATTATACAGTAGACAAACAATTACAGAACCAGACCGAGATTATACAGACAAACAATAGGGAAGTGGAGACTACAGTGATAGAACAATACAGAAATGAGGATTTTAAACCACTCCGAGACTCTCCCCCCTTGATACTGGGCCCGAAGCTGCACAGCTCTCTCCAGGATGGCCACTCAGGCATTTCCATGGGGATGAGCTGTTGGTAGGGTTGCCAGGCGTCCGCTTTTTGACAGGAATGCCCAGGTGAAAAGGGACCCTTTGCGGCTCCGCTCAACACCGCTGACTGGGCCGTTAAAAGTCTGGTTGGCAGCACAGTGGGGCTAAGGCAGACTCCCTGCCTGTCCTGGCTCCACACAGCTCCTGTAAGTGGCTGGTATGTCTCTGCAGCCAGTAGGTGCAGGAGTGGCCATGGGGCTCCACACGCTGCCCGCTGTCCCTGCCCTGAACTCCAGCTCCGCAGCTCCCATTGGCCAGGAACCAATGAGAGCTTCAGGGGTAGCCCTGTGGGTGCAGGCAACAGACGGAGCCTCCTGGCTGCCCCTGAGCCAGAGCCGGCCACTTCCCGGGAGCCGCCTGAAGTAAGCATCGCCTGGAGCCTGCACCCCAAACTCCCTCCCGCACCGCAATCCCCTGCACCAGCCCTGAGCCCCCTCCCACACCACAAACCCCTCATACCCGGCCCCACACCAGAGCCCGCACCCCAGCCGGAGCCCTCACCCCCCTATACACCCCAACCCCCCGCCCTGAGGCCCCTCCTGCACCCAGTAAGCCTGCTCCTCTTTTGCTGCTGGTAACAAAGACACAAGCCCTGTCCTGTCCTGCCTTGCATGGCTGTCCAAGGGACTGTTGCTCGGGCTCATCTGCACTTGGGATGGAGCTGGGCTGAGAACCAATGAGCCAGGCTCCTTTTCCCCAGCCATCGGCTAAGAACTGTCCACTAGGAAACAGTGGAGGGGCTGGTGTGGCTGGCTGGGGCACATCAGGCAAGGCATGGCAAGATGTGCTACAGCTCATGCTGCTCGCCAGCCTGGCTCCATTCTCAGCGGAATTGTTTCTCCAGATAGCAATGGAGCAGCAGCGAGTCCCTGTCAGCTGCTTGCCATGAGCTGGGACCGGGCCTTGGGACATGTCAGGGTGTCTCTCAGAACCCAGCATCTGGGCTCCCTTTGCTCCTCTGTCTGAATTACAAAGCCCCAGCCTGGCCTGGTGCTGACTGTGTGTAGTGCCAGGCCTGCTTCTGGGGGCAGAAAAGGAGTCTGGGCCTGGTTCAGCTCTATCCATGTAGCAACAGGACTCTGTGTGGCTTCTGCTGCAGGGACCTGCCTGGGGAAGGTCCTGCCCAGCTCCATTGCTCTCAACAGGCTGGCAGAGTATGGAAGGGTGGCAGCCTGCTGCCACCTGGCACTGGGCTTGGAGTAATTGGGTTCATTTTTTAGCTCTGAGACTAGCTCCCAGCCCCCTGGCTTGGTACTGTGACGTGGGCACCGAGGGCGGATCACTCAGACTGGAGGATGCAAATATAGGAACTTACATGGTGAGGGGGGAATGGTGAGATGGGCATATGGAGCTCTAGCCCAGCCTCAGCACACATCCGCTGCAGCACCATCACCAGAGTGCAGGGCACTGGAGCCCCCTGAGACGAAGGTGCTGTATGGAATATGGGATTGCCAGGGTGATATGCTGGCGTGGAATATGTGGTGGTTGGATTAGATGGGAACTGGAGCACTGGCAGTTGGCACCCATGGGAATCGGGGCCCCGGGCATGTACATATGGAGCCCAGGGGAATTGGGGCATGTCATAAACATACAGCTAAGGGTAGCATAAAATCCCTCCTTTACCTGTAAAGGGTTAAGAAGCCCAAATAACCTAGTTGGCACCTGACCAAAAGGACCAATAAAGGGAGAAAATACTTTCAAATCTGTGGGGGAAGGTTTTTGTTCTGTGCCCTCTTTGTGTGTTCTCTCCGGGTCAGCGAGGAACCAGGACAGGGAAAATACATCTCCTAAAGCCATATCTGAACGAAGCATCTAAGATTACAAATTGTAAGTAATAGGAAGGAAATACGTTAGATTATCTTTTGTTTTAGCTTGTGGATTTTCCCTAGGTTAAGAGGGAGGTATTCCTGGGATTTTTTTGTAACTTTAAAGTTTTGCCTAGAGGGGAATCCTCTCTGTTTTGAATCTGATTACCCTGTAAAATTACCTTCCATCCTGATTTTACAGAGGTGCTTCTTTTACTTTTTCTTTATAAGAACCTGATTGGTTTTTAGTGTCCTAAAAACCCAAAGGCTGGCCTGTGCCCATCTTGTTAACCTATTTGGTTGGTATATTATTCTCAAGCCTCCCCAGGAAAGGGGGTGAAGGGGCTTGGGAGGATATTTTGGGGAAACAGGAACGCCAAGTGGTCCTTTTCCTGAATCTTTGTCTAACTCACTTGGTGGTGGCAGCGATACCGTTCCAAGGACAAGGAAGAATTTGTGCCTTGGGGAAGTTTTTAACCTAAGCTGGTAGAGATAAGCTTAGGGGGTCTTTCATGTGGGTCCCCAGATCTGTATCCTAAAGTTCAGAGTGGGGAGGGAACCCTGACAGGGCCACACACAGAGCCCAGGGGAATCGGAGCACCAGGGCATGTGCACATGGAGCCCAAGGGAATTGGGCCCCCTGGGAGTATGTGCACATGGAGCCCAGGGGAATCGAGGCCTGGGGCATGTGCACATGGAGCCCAGGGGAATCGGGGCCTGGGGCACGTGCACATGGAGCCCAAGGGAATCGGGGCCCTGGGGTACATGCACATGGAGCCCAGGGGAATCGGGGCCCTGGGGCAATGGCCTCTGTCACTTGGAACATGGTGACGTCAAACACCAGTTCCCTGGAGCCCTTTGTTATATGGGGGTGTTTGGGTCCCCAAGGGGTGGATGCTGTGTTTCATGGTTGGCACCTGATTTGCTCAAGGGCTCCCTGCAGTGCACTGCCTGGAGTAGCTAACCGTGAAGCAGGTTCCTGTGCGGGGCTCAGGACAGTGCTGCCCTATGGCCATCTCCATCCCACAGAAGCGGTTGAAGGGATTTCATCTCTTCCGTGGCTAAGGATCAGCAGAGAGGATCTGAGCCCTAATAATGCCAGTTCCTGAGGACTCCCCGTCCTGTGAGTGGGAAAGAGGTGACTTTGGCAGAGCGTTGGGCAGGGAGACCCATTAGAATAACTGAGATGCTGCAAAGGGACATGGACAGAGCTGTGTGAGGATGCAAAGCAGGGGGTTGCGGGTTGGGATTGAGGGGCATTGACAGAGCTGTGGGGGAGCCCAGGGCTGGGAGAGGGCTGCAGGTTGGGATTGAGGGGAATTGACTGAGATGGGTTGGTGGAGCCCAGGCCCAGGATAGCAGGGGGCTGCATTTTGGGACTGAGGGGAATTGACAGAGTGGAGGGTGGGTGAGAGGGGACGGCAGGGGAGCCCAGGGCTGGGAGAGGGATAGCAGGGGGCTGCAGGTTGGGATTGAGGGGAACTGACTGAGCCGGGGGTAGGGGGAAGCCCCTGGCTGTGGTAGGATGGCTGCTATGGGCCAGCACTGAGGTGAATCGGCAGAGCTATTTGGGGGAACTCACGCAGCCCCAACGTACTCGCCTGGGGACTGTACTGCCAGCCCCTCCCTCTCAGCAGGATTGCCTACTGCTCGGGGTACAAATGTTTAACAGAGGCAAAGCTCGCCCACAGGCTCTCCCTGTCCCTTGGGGTTACTGGCCACATTACCTGCCTCCTGCCATGTGCTGGCACTCACTGGCTGGAGCATGGCAAGGGCAGGGCAGCCATGCCATAGACCAGGGCAATCCCCTGGGGCTGGACTGGGCCTTGTGGCTGGAAAGCAGCAGCACCTGGACTCCCTGGTGGGTTAATGATTAGCCTGGTCTCATGACCTAGGGAGGGCTCTGCAGGTGGCTGGCAGTTAATGGGGTGTGTGTGTGTGACAATGGTGCTAGTGGGGCCAAGGGGTTCCATGTGGGGACCCCTGGCCTCTCCTCTCCTGCTTGACAGGCAGTGGGGCAGGGAGCTGGGGGCGCTGTCACCCCTGGCTGGGTAGCGCATAGTTATTAATTAGTGTCTAGGACCAACTGGGAGCAGTTATAAAACTGCCCTTGTTGTTGATCCTTTGCAAACCTGGGGAAAGTCCAACTCCCTGGGACGCAGGGGGATAATTAACAGAGCAGGCAGGACACATGCGTCTCCCAGGACAGCATGGGGCTGAAGGTGCCAGGAATTTGCTCCCCTGGACAGTGGTGCCCTACAATGCCCCGGAAGGTTTGGTATCAGACAGCCAAGCCTTGGGCTCCGTGCTGCGGCCCCTGCCTGCTAGGCTGCATGCTCTGCTCTCCTTGAAGCAGGCTCCAGAGATTAGCGGGATGGGCAGGGAAACCAGAGCTTTGTGCCAGAGGCATCCCCAAGAAGGACCAGGAAAGGACCTCAGTGAGAGCTCAGAGCCCATGGCAAGAAGGATTCAACAACCCTACATAAACAAACCCACCTTCCCGGGCAGCCCTATGGTGACAATCCTGGTGGCCTGACAACAACACACCTGCCTTCGCCTGCAGTCCTACAATAAGAAACCTGCCCCACAAAGCAGCCCTACAATAACAAACCAGGCAACCCTACAATAATATGCCTGCCTTCCTCTGCAGCCCTACAGTAAGAAAACTGCCCCATGGAGCAGCCCTACAATAACAAACCAGGCAACCCTACAATAATATGCCTGCCTTCCTCTGCAGCTCTATAGTAAGAAACCTGCCCCATGGAACAGCCCTACAATAACACAGCTGGCAACCCTACAATAACACACCGGCCCCATGAGGAGTCCTACAATAACAAACCTGCCTTCCCCTGCAGCCCTACAATAACAAACCTGCCCCATGAGCAGCCCTGAAATAACAAGCCTGGCAGCCCTAGAATAAGAAACCTGTCCCATGGAGCAGCCCTACAGTAGCAAGCAAAGATGTATTTGTGCTGGGGGGGTAGTTGGTAAAGGAAGCCAATGTCAGTTTGCAGCTTCCTAAAGCCTCTGAACAGGAGAGTGATAAACAAGGCTTGCAGTGTATGGCAGACATTTTGATAAAGTGCATTCAAAAGCCCTCAGCTGAGCTACAGAAGTGGGAACGGCGGGGACGCAGTCAAATGATTCCCCCAGGCCATGCAGCTTTGAGATGGAACACAACGGCCATCCCCTGCCTGATGGAACAGTTGCAGTCTGCCCCACTCCTGGCTCTGTGCCATCCTAGACCGCATGGTGCTCCCGTTCCAGAATTCCCTCTCGGGGTTGGCACTTCACATGCCACAATGCCATTTCGGAGCAACAAGAGCAGGCATCATCCCAGTGAGCTCCTCAGGCTGTGGAGTGGCATGGGGATACCCTGGGCCAGTGTTGCTTATCCATCCAATATACCCCGGAAGGACATCTGCTTGGCCTTAGCATACAGATCTTCAGGTACTGCTGCTACAGGGTGTATTGACTGCAGCTTGCAGATGCCTAAAAGTCTGGGCAGTTCCACATGGGTTCAACTAGCCCATGTGATTAGTTTGATATTTCCCATCAGTCAAGCCCTCCAGCCCTCTAATCAGTGTTCCACAGGATGCAATATTCCTTGCCATGGATGGATTTGAATGGGGAACCTCCTAAGTTAGCTCCCAGATCTTTATAGAGACATGGGCAGCGAACAGAGACACAGGGACAGATGTGGGTGCGCTTGCTGCTGATGTGCATTTGTCCACCTGGCACATCAGAGCTTGGCTAAGATGCCTTGAGATCCTGGGCTGCAGCCTGCTGGTGATGCATAGAAGCGAGATGTCTTGTGACTCCAGTTGTCTTCAAAAGCGCAGGGAGCACAATGTTGTCTCTGCAAGTGAGGGGAGAGGAACCCATCGTCCCTTTGTAAATGCAGCTGCAGACGGAACGTTTACCAGCTGGAAGCCAGTTGGTTTCAACACTGAGTATCTGAGAACTGCCACAATCCCCTGGGTTTCAAAGTGCTGTGCACAAAGGACTAACCTTTAATCTCTGGCCCTTGGTTCAAGCCTGTCATGGGGCAAAGCAATCAAAGGCTTAGGAGGAAGAGTCAGCCAACAGCAGAGATGGTGGAGGGTGAAAAGGTTCAGGACCGTCACACAAGGAGTCCTGGACCCAAGCTAGTGAGCTGCACTGAAGTCAAGACTGTTCTTTGGAGGGCTAGGTCCTGAAATAAAGTCACCTTTATTTCTGAGCAGAGATCAGAGCCTGCTGCAGGAGCTGGGTGAGGTTTGCTTGGATGGCTGAGCTAATCAGATCAGGGCTTGCAGTGTCTGTGGGTGGGGTGGGAAGGGCCCCGCAGTGGGCTGTCATCACCTGAGGGCAAGGCTGCCCAGAGGATTCAGGAGGCCTGGGGCAAAGCAATTTCGGGGGCCCCTTCCATAAAAAAAAAGTTGCATTACTATAGAATACTATATTCTCATGGGAGCCCCTGTGGGGCCCGGGGCAAATTGCCCCACTTGCCCCCCCCCCTCCCTGGGGCGGCCCTGCTGAGGGAGCTGTGTTTAAGTTCTTCATTCACTGGCCACAGCCTTTGCCGAGCTGGGCTGATCACACTGCAGGACACAGGGCGTCTGAGACATGAATGCAGCTATCTAAAAAGCCTCAGTTTCCTCCTGTCCCAAGGTGGACATGACATGTGGATGTGAGGTTGGAGCTGGACCTCATGACTGCTGTATGGTACTCGGCATGATGCAGTGGCTCTGTGCAGCAGTCTCTGCACCACACTTCCAGAGAATTATTAAACCTCTGACCCAGCCACAACTTCTGTGCATGACAGCACTGCATTACACTGGCCATTGTGTATGTGGAACTGCCCAGCTGTGTGTCATAGGCCCTATCCTGTTAACACCCAAGGAGATTCTGCTCAGACTCAAGTGGCTGAGGCCTGTGTTTTCGGAGTTGGAGTGAGTGTTGTCTCCAGCCAGATTCCAGCTGTCACAGCACAAAAACACCCATGAGATGCTGGGGCTGTAGACGGGTTATTTTAAAAACACAGCGGGAGCAGTAGGAATTGGGGAGGGGTGGAGGTGGGGAACTGGAGGGGTGGACAGAAGGCTCATGAGACAGAAAGACAGTAAGGGAGGCCAAGTCACTGAAACAACATAGCCCTCCTCCAGGCCCCTGTGCTCAGCAGGCCTCCACTCCCATGCCCAGAAGAGATGCGGGGCACTCGTTTGAACAGACAGAAGCCTGCGGCCCAGAGGTCAGTGGTCCACACTATGCAGAATGACCCTCTGGCAGCTTCTGGTTTCTGTACAGCATCCTCCTCCAGCCAGAGGACACAAAGTAGCAGAATCTCTAGCCTCATCCCCGTCCTGCACCTTTGCCATCCGTACCCTCCAAACAAACAGCATCCAACAGGACAAAGCAACAACCGCAGTAGCTGGTCTGTCCATGAAGCCAGACACTATGGTGTCTGGGCAGCAGTTTGTCACTCTGAGGACGTAAACACTGTAGCTCGAACAAGCTCCAGATGGGACAACCTGCAGCAGCTTATCAGATGTCCCCCAGGTGCCACACTGCTGGATCCAGGTCCAGGCCTTTGCCTTGCTCATCAATGGGACTGGCCCCTGTTACCTGAGAGCTGTGGTCTCTCCCTCCGCAGCCATGACCCCTCTGCTCCACTGGGCTGCCAAAATTGTCAAGGAGGCCCAGGAGAGCGGAGACAGGGTGTGCACAGGAGCCTGACCTACACCCCTGAACTCCCTGTCACTAGAGAAGAATTGTGCTTGGCCTCCCTGTGGGTAAATACGCAGCTGTGGAGAACACCCCTGCCACTCCTCTCATGAGCATGGTCCAGCCACCTTCTACAGGCCTGAGCCTAGCAGGCCCAGCTGCACCTGACTGGGTCAGCATGGGGGCCCCCTCCCCGCTGGGTCTCTGAACCTCCTGCTGGGAGTTAACCCCACACACTGCTGGCTGGCTGGCTGGCTGGGGCCCCTCTCCTAGGGGCCATGTTCGTGTGAAAGGCATTAGCCATCTGACGGCAACACCATGGAGTGGGGCAGGACCAGGATAAAGAATCTGTGTCTCGGTGTAACTGCAGAAGTTGTAGGGAAAGATCAGACTAGCCAGGAGACCTGGGCTGGCAGGTCGCTCTGTGAAAAGCATCCTGGGGTCTGGAATTACCATACCTGGACAGGTTGTGATTTTGGTATCCCCGGACAACCAGCCTCTCGCAGCACTGGGCTGGGTGGTGGGTTCAGGCCTGACTCAGAGGGAGGAGCACCCTGCTGAGTCACTCACACCATGTCCTGCAGCAGCTGGGGATTTCCCAGTGGCCTCCTGTCCCAGCACTAAGCAGGCCTGGTATTGCATAATTAGCGAGAGCTAACAGCGAGACACCCCAAGGCAGCATGACTGCAGGACCAGATCAGTTTTCCCCTGTGGTCTCCCACACATGGGCATGTATTCCTCTCAGCCTGACGTCTGGCACGTCAACCCAAGGAGCGTCAGAAGAGAAACACGGTTTCATCACTTCCCCATGGTTTGGCCGAGATCATGAGAACCAGACAGGCCTGAGTGTTAATGACAATGCAGTGACCTGGCCAGGGGCACTTGGGGAGACAACAGCACTCACTAGCCAGTAGGGGGCACTCTGTGTATCCATGCACACCCATCTACCCTGAAGATGGGGAACACAGAAATGGACCACATGAGGCTGGGCCCCTTTTTGCATGGGGAGCGGTTTTCAAAACCTTGGCCTATTTAATCTGGAAAGGAAATGAGTAAGAGCAACAGGCAGGGGGCAGGACCCTGGCTCTGCTGCTGATTCACTGTGTGGCTTGAGGCACTGCTCTGTGCCTCAGTTTCCCCATTTAGAAAATGGGGATAATGACACTGACCTCCCGCATATGGGTGCTGTGAGGATAAATGAACTAATGTCTGGGCTATGCTCTGAGATGCTCTGTTGAGAGGGCTGAGAGAAAGGCAAAGGATTATTATTTATGAATGAAGTCTGAGAGAACCATCTATGCACTAATAAATGGCACAGCAAAAGCGAGCTGGGTGCTGCTATTTACCCCCATCCCACAATGTACAAAGGGGCAGCTGGCAAAAAGAAAAGGTGACAGTGGATTAGAATCAAAGGAATCCTAGAATCAGAGAGGAAATACTGGTAGAATTCACCTGTGGAACCTGCTGCTGCTGGATAGCACCACATTCCACTTGAGACCTTGCCAGACAGACCTGATTTACCTGGGCAGTGTTCAGATGCTATGGGCACTAGAGCAACCCCTGAGATAGACAGTGATTGATTAGGGTCCAAATCCTTTGCTGGTGAAACTCCATTGACCTCAATTATATTACACCAGCAGAGAATTTGGCCGTAGACGTTGATCTGGTATTAATCCTCATGCTTCAGGTTTAAGCCAATCTGTGTGAGACTAGGATGAGACCTACTGTCAGGGGCAGATCTGCTACCAGAGGGCTCTCATCTCTAACATGGAGGGCAGATTATCCCACATACGCTACTGTAGGGGGCTCATACCTTCCTCTGAGGCATCTGGTATCAGCCACTGTGGATACTGGGCCAGATGACCCTTGGGTCTGATCCAGCCTGGCAATTCCTATATTCCTGTGAATGAGAGCAGCACCTTGCTAGGACAACCATTACAAAGGCTCTCAATCTTCATGCTTCTGGGTATGCCCTGATCCTCTGATGGGCTCAGGAAGGAATTTTGACCCCGAAGATTTATCACAGGCTTTTCCAGCTTCTGCTAAGGGCCTAGCGTTTGCCACTGTCAGAGCCAAGAGACGGAGATGGACCTTCAGTGCATCCAATACATCATTGGTCATGTTCCTGTGCTAGTGCACAGTGTGGTGAGTTGGCACTCTATGCTCCAGCCATGTGATCTGTCAGCTGGAGGGTGTGGCTTGATCCCAATTCACCTAGTGCATGTGCTGGGACCTGCTCCATCCTATCCCTGTGGCTTTCAGCCCATGAGTGGCCCCACAGCGCTGCTCTTCCCTTGCTGGCATGTGGGTCTCAGTGAGGTAAGGGCAGGGACCTGTCACATGCTTTCAGTTGGCCAACCCCCTGCTAATGTGACCACAAAGGATGCAGGCAGGTGGATCAACCACGTCAGAGGGACTGGAAGTAAATACTTCTGGGGTGGGCGTGGAGTGTGCTTGAGCTGGTGATGTCTCCCTTTTGCCCAGATCTTCCTGGGTATTGAACTGAAATGAGGAGCAGATGTGCCCCTGAATGTACCACCTTGAAAACATTACTGTGCAGCGTGACCTCCCCCAGCACTTTCCCATCTCCCTCTGCCTTTGAGAAAGGGTACGGCCACTGTGGGAGCTTTCCTGCCTGCCAGTCACTCAGGCCTGAAGCCAAAGCAGAGCCACGTGCTAGGATCCCGTGCTCAGCAGGCACTCAGGGGAGAGTGAGATGATTGCTGGCTTGGGGGGTTTCCCCACCCCCCACCCCAGGGAAGGGCCCAGCACATCCCCAGAGAGCCCAGCTGGAGATGCTCAGGCCCTGTGCCCATGGCAGCTTTGCTAGTGTGTGGCTCACCCCTCTGGCTCCTTTGCAGCCTGTTGCCCAGGGCAAGTGGATTCACTCCACCTCAGGAGGAAGGGTGGGAAGTTTTCAGGCTGCTCCAGCTGCCCTGACAGCCCCAGAATGAGGCAATTGCTTGGTGTGTCCTGAGAGTGACTCCAGGCAGGGCTGAGGTGAAGCACTGTGCAGCCAGCAGCAGAGAGTTAAACTGCAGGGGGGCAACCCAGTGATTCTCAGGGTGGCCTGTTCAGGGGCACATCTGATCCTAGCTCACAAAAATGATAAACTTAATTGAAAAGAAATTGCAGAGAGGCCAGGCAACAGGTCCTGGTAGCTATGGCAACAGCATAGGGTCATTAGCCCCTGAGGGAGAACTAATGTTAGAGAGGAAGGATGGTCCAGTGGTTAGAGCCCTTGTCTGTGAGTTGAGTGACCTGGGATCAGCTCCGTGCTGTCACAGGCACCCTGTGTGCCTGTGGGCAAATTGCCTAGCTGTACAATGGAGACAATGGCCCGGCTTCACTTCACAGGGATGTGGGAGAATGAATCCTTGGTGGTAGGGAGGGCAGGTACTATGCGAATGGGGGCTGGGTATGTAAGTAGCTAATTTATGCTGGCTGGCCCAGGATCAGAGGAGCATGAAGGAGGTTTGGTGCAGCATGGCCTGTCTAGGGGATCTGGGCAGGTTTATTTCCTTCTCCAGTCAGGATTTGTTTTTGAAACTCACCGATTAAAAATTGACCAAGAAGCAAAAATACCCAGCATTACAAGGTAAGGGCCATGTTTAGAATACCACAGCAGAAAGGCAGCCTGCAGATGAGGTGTTGCCTCTTTCAGCTGGTTCTGTTTTACTCCCTGCTCATGGCCAGCTGGGACATGCGCATGCAGGACGTTCTGAGCAAGACAGTGAACATGCCATTGCAAAACCATGCGGGCGGCCAGCCTGGCAGCTGGGACTGAGTCATTATTTGCATTCCAGTAGCACTTAGACTAGACCTCAATCAGGGTGAGGGCTCCATTGTGCAAGGCACTGCAGACACGTGGGGAGGAATCTTGGCCCCATCAAAGCTCTCCCTGGGGCCAGGATGTCACTCCTGGCCAGAGACAGGCGCTGCCTTGCAGCATTTGCAATCTAATGAGAAGGGGGGAGGGAAAACAGGGCACAGAGAGGTGATATGACTTACCCAAGGACACACAGCAAGTCAGTGGCAGAGCCAGGATTAGCCAGCCCCAGGTCTCTTGAGTCCCCTCTGCCCCTGCCTGCCCTATTCACTGAACAATGACTGAGCCTGCTTCCCAGAGGTGGAGACTGGACAGTATACGAAGCGGAGATTAGTTTTCCAAGCACATACCTGCAGGCATTCCTATATATCCACACACATATATCACCATGGGGGTACACACAGTCACCTGTCAAACTTCTACTCACCTGGAGGCAGCATTATAGGTACGTGCCAAGTGTCCCTGAGATGCAGGCTCTCTCCTTGCGAGGCTGGGTGCAGCCCATGGTGCACTGGAAAGGGCCAGGAATTGTTGAGGCATGAGTAAAATATCAGTGGCTTTCTGGTTATGGCCAGTTCTCCTGAGAAAGGCAGGACAGGGGAATTAGGCATGTTTCATGAGCTATGCAAGGCTGATTTTTACACACACACACGAGGATGTGCAGACGCACATGCATCCTGCAGTATACATCTCTAGACAGCCGTACCCACACAGATCAGTGTGAATAAGGAGGTACCCACGTGCCCAGGTACATATAGCCACATGCACACATGGCCATGCACTCACACACATCACACGTGTGCTAAAGCTCCCTATGTAAATACACCCCAGGCCACGCCCGCAAGCGGAGAGTGTGTAATAGTGAGGCCGGGGCCAGCCCCGCGCCCCACCCCGGCCGCGCCTCATTGGCTGGCCCCCGGGGCTGCCCCAGCCCCCGCTCGGCCCGCGTCTCCGTCACGCTGCTGGCTGCTCCGTGTCATTTCCTCCTCCTGCCGCTGGAGCCAGAGCTGGTCGGGGGATGTGGCGCGGGGGGCCGCGGCGCTAGCGGCCATGGAGCCGCCGGAGGAGCGCACCGAGAGCCGGCTGGTCTCCTTCCAGTACGTGCACGTGCAGCTGCAGGGGGGCGCGCCCTGGGGCTTCACCCTCAAGGGGGGGCTGGAGCACGGGGAGCCCCTCATCGTCTCCAAGGTAAGAGGCGGCCGGGCGTGGCCGGCAGGGGGCGCTCTGAGCCCGGGAGGCGCCGGG
This sequence comes from Mauremys reevesii, assembly GCF_016161935.1. Taxonomy (NCBI): domain Eukaryota; kingdom Metazoa; phylum Chordata; order Testudines; family Geoemydidae; genus Mauremys; species Mauremys reevesii. The sequence continues at coordinate 58,707,569 of NC_052631.1, read as the reverse complement.
GCTGCCTTGTCCCGCTGGAGGGAGCCAGAGCCGGCGGCGGGCCGCGCCTGCTGGAAACTTTTGTCTGAGAGGCGGAAAAGCGGCTCGGCAGCGAACCCGGGGCGGGGGCTCCCGTCGTGACGGGCTGGGAGCTGGTCCCTGCCCTGCTTTGTTCGCCGGGGGCGCCCTGGCAGGGGCGGGAGCGCGGGCTGTAGCGGAGCCGGGCTCCCGACGGGAGGGCGCAGGGACCTTGGCCAGGGCTGGGGATACGAACACGCGGGGTCGCCCTGCAGAGCGGGGCGCCGGGAGGAGGCTCGGGACGGGAGTGGCCCCGGGACTATCAGACTGGCCGGGGAAGGAGGGAAGCGGCCCCGGCCTGCGCTGCGCGGCGCTGGAGGCGGGTCTCCAGGTAGCTGGGGCTGGGGGCGGCCCGGGAAGGCTAGTGGCGGCTCCGCACTTGTTGCAGTGTTGGCGGCGCGGGGAGCAGCCCAGTCCGAGCGCCCAGGGAGGCGCTGTACGGCAGGCAGGAGCCCCCAGCGCTGGGGTGGGCCAGGCGGACCTTCTGCCCTCCCCACGCTGGGTCTGCGCTCTGGGGAAGCGGGAAAGAGACTCGGCACCCTTCAGAAGCGGTGCGCGGCTTCCCACCCCCCTAGGCTGGCTGTGGCAGCCCCTAGCCAGCCCCCCCCTGCAGGCTGGCCTCAGGCCGCCCCTCCACTCTCAGCTCGCCCGCATAGGAGAGCTATGCCAGGGGCTGTGCAGAGCGGGTTGGGGTGGGGTCGGCTGGTCGGAGGGCTAGGGACACTGGGGTTGGGGGAAGGTTTCCATCCTGGGGTTGAGTGGCACCGGGCTGCGCTTCACTCCCTGTTAACAGGGCAAAAAAATTCAAACCCCAAAGTGTTTTCTCCTTTCGGAGCCTCTGGGGAAAGAAGGGAGCAGGAGCTGGGGTGGGTGCCGTGAACATCCAGGTCTAAGCTCATGTCAATGCCAGAATGTGGATGAGGGATAGATTTTAAAACAAGCTGCCCTCCGCTGCTCTGGGAACAGTGTGTGTCTGGCACGGGAGGAGGAAGAGCTAAAAGACTAATCCCTCCTCTCTGTCCTGTGCGAGCCGTTGCGAGGCATGGAGATGGTTGCCAATGGCTGTCTCACATGCAGTCTGCTGTCTAGCTCCCTGGGGCTTGGACAGTTTACCAGAGGCAAGGGTGAAGAGCACAGGAGTGCATGCAGAAGGCCACGGTTGGGTGGATGGGACTGCTCCCTGCCACCCATGCCTAGGAATGACTGGGAACTCATCTCTGCTTGTTGCATGGGGGCTTTGTCCTTTGATGAGCGCCTCTGGGTAGTCAGTGTTTGAAGCTGAGCTTCTTTAGCTGCTGAAGTGGAGAAGGGAATTTTTCTCTTTTCCTCCTCTAGATCTGAGCTGCTTGGAGGGAACAGGGGTCTCTTTTACTCACCCCCTCACCCTATTCGCCATTATTGTGGGTCCTCCTCTCCATGTGCCTAACTTTTGATTCTGAAAAAGATGTGGGGGTGGGGTGGATAATCAGCTGAATGTGAGTTCACGGTGTGATGCTGTGGCTAAAAGGATGCTGTGATCCTTGGCTGCATAAACAGGGGAATCTCAATTAGGAGCAGGGAGGTTATTGCACCCCTGTATTTGGCACTGGTGCACCCCCTGCTGGAACTGTGGCCACTTCTGGTGCCCACAATTCCAGTTGAATTAGAGAGGGGTCAGAGATTAGAAAAGGCTTAGAAAACCTGCCTTGTAGTGAGAGATGCAGTTGATCAAGGTAGTTTAACAAAGAAGGTTAAGGGGGGAGCTGATCACAGTCTACAGGTACTTACATGGGGCACAATTATTTAATAAGGGGCTTTTCAGTCTCACAGAGGAAGGTCTAACACGGTTTGGCAACCTTTCAGAAGTGGTGTGCCGAGTCTTCATTCTCTCTAATTTAAGGTTTTGCATGCCAGTAATACATTGTAACCTTTTTAGAAGGTCTCTTTCTATAAGTCTATAATATATAACTAAACTACTGTTGTATATAAAGTAAATAAGGTTTTCAAAATGTTTAAGAAGCTTCATTTAAAATAAAATTAAAATGCAGAGCCCCCTGGACCGGTGGCCAGGACCCGGGCAGTGTGAATGCCACTGAAAATCAACTCACGTGCCGCCTTCGGCATGTGTTCCATAGGTTGCCTACCACTGGTCTAACGATTGTAAGTTGTTACGGTCTGTAAGTTGAGCCTAGAGAAATCCAGACTGGAAATAAGACGTAATTTTGTAACGGTGAAAGTGATTAACCAATGGAACAATGTACCAAGTGTTGTGGTGGATTCTCCATCCCTGACAAGTTTTAAATCAAGACTGGGTGTTTTCCTAAGAGATTTGCTCTAGGGATTATGACGAGGAATTCTCTGGCTTGTTTTACGCATAAACTTGATGATCACAGTGGTCCCTTCAGGCCTTCGAATCGATGAACTCCATTACACCTTACCCAAGCCAGCTGCCTCAGGGTAACATTGATCATCCCAGATGGCTCTGAACAACAGCAGTGAAAATGACCAAAATCTTGTTAACATCACTGCAAATGTGGCAAAGCCATGAGGTGCTGCAGAAGCAATGGGGCTGTTTGCAGACTCAGGAAGCTAGCACTGCATCCGGTTCTGCTCAGCTCAGCTCATATGTACAATGGTACTTTGGCTATCAGGCCAGCAGCTCTATTTATTTTATTTTTTTAAAGGAAAGTTTAGATTTAGGAATCTGGTCCCGTGGTTCCTCAACATTAGTTCCATGCGGATTGTAATGAGAAGCTGCCTCTGATCAGAGTGGAAACTTACGTAAAGCGTGCTGAAAGGGAGGTTAAATAAACCCCGAATGCTGCTCCTGGAGCGGTGGGCACATGACTCTGTTAATTCCCCATTCAGGGCTGGGCTAGCTTCCCCCCCTTGCAGTGGAAATAGCCAAACCTACTAATAACCGTTCCAGCTGGCTGACACTTGAGCTTTCTTTATTACTATTTAAAAATGCATAAGGCTATAGTGCAGGTCAGGCTGTTTAAGTGCAGTGCCCCGGGGGTGCGAAAGGGAGCAGGGTGGATAGGTCCACCCGGTGGCCGCGCTGTCTAGAATGCATGTGTCAGGGGTGTCTGGGCTGCTGGATCTGAGGAAGATGCGGGCACGCAGGAGGGGGAGTTGAGAACAAAGGGAGAGAAGAGGCTACAGGGGTTGATCTGGGAGTTGGGGTGGAAAATGCCCCAGTGTGGATGTTGAGCTCCCTAAGTGCCTCCTAAGCTGGGTTGGCAGCGACAGGAAGCTAAACGTGGACAAGCGTCTGAAAAGCGAAATCCCCAAGGAGATTAGGTGACTGGTCTGGGCTAGAGGGTGTGATGGGGGAATGGCACAAAGCTGAAAAAAGGGAACAGTTTGGCTGGGTCTCAGGAAAACATTCTTACTCGTGAGATCTGTTAGGCTGTGGCCTGGCCTCTCCCCAGGGGTTACCCCTTCCTCTTGCCCCAGGTTGAGGCTAACAGTGTGGTCCCCCTGGCCTGTGTGTGGGGTAGAGAAGGAGTTTGCCCCCACTCTTGTTGGCAGCCCAAGGTGGTGGTGCCAGGGAGCAGTCTGGCAGGATTTTGGCACACACTGAAATGCCTGGGACCTGTGAGCAGGGCTGGGGTTAGGGAGGAGGCCACAGTGGTTCTGAATATCAGACCATTCTGGTTCACAGTGGGCTGCGCTGAGCCGTGTCCTCGCTGCTCTTACCCTCATCCTTGCAGGAGCCGTCCTAATGAGACAGGACAGTGTCTAGCCAGCCACATTGTCTGCCTGCCCCGCAGCTCTGAGGAAGGGCAAGAGCTTCCATCGTGCACTTAGTTGGGGAAGCATCCCCTTAGATGGGGAAATGTCCCCTGGTGCTGCCTCTGGGAGCTGAAGTGGGGCAAGAAACATCCCTGCTGACCATGTTGTGGCCCCTCCACACCAGCTGCTGGCTATGTTAACAGTGCATTACCTGCAGGCCATGTTAAACTCCTCTGGGTGGCACAGCATTCCTGCAGGCATGGATGGGCCCCGGGCTCCAGGCAGCTGCTGCCTGTTCTCCAGCAGCCTTGGCCCTTGCATCTCGCTGGCCATGTTCGCTGCCCTGGGTGTGACAGCAGCTGTTCTTGCCAGCGGCCTTGCAAAGGGGACTTTCTCAGGTGGGGTCCCCCACAGCTAACAACTGGATTGAGTGTGTTCAGCTCTGACTGGAAGTGGACTGTAAAATTAACGTAGTGTGGGGCCCAGGGTGAGCTCTGCGGGCTTGGGGTTCTGCTGGGTTTTCATCCTGTGGGCCAGTTCCCCAGACCTGCGCTTCCAGTGTTTGACCACTGAGAAGATCCGACCTCTGAGCTTCAATCCATGGAGTGCAGGGTCATGGGCCCTTTCTTCAGAGCCTCACTGGCGAGGAAGTGGCTTGCCCTAGTTCTCACATGTCTGTATTGCAGACCCAAGGGTTGCTAGCCAGAGCCCTGGCAGGTACAGGCAGCATGGGGCTTGGTTTCCTAAGGGGCTCGTTGTCCTGTGAGGCTCCCAGAACTTGAAGGGGTCCTGAGGGCAGGACTGGGAGAAAATCACATGGGTGCCTGCAGGTCATGGGGAGCCATGGGTTTGGTGTAGGACTCTGGGATTCTTAGGGTCCTTCCAAAGCCAGGCCGTTCTTCTCCCCCTGGGACCTATGGGGTCTGAAATGGCTGCAGGAGCTCAGCTCCTGCTCTCCCCATGGCTGTGCTGAGCAGTGGGGCATTGCCCTCTCTCTGAGCTCCTGGGGCAGTGGGAACACAGGAGTGATTGGCAGTAGTGAGGACCAGGGCAGCCCCTCAGAGCCCCTGCAGATGCTGGTAGTGCTGTAGTGGGAGGAGGCTGCTCATGTTCACATGGGGGTGATCCAGGGCTCCTGTGCCAGTATGCTGCTGCTGGAGCCCTCCACCCCTGCTCCTGGTGTGACGGAGATTGCTGGTCCCTCCAGCTCCGTGGCCCTCTCCCCTGGCAGCGTGGCTGTGGTCTGTAACCCAGTTGCAGGCTCCCTAGCTGTGCGAGGTTAACCAGAGCCAGTGTGATATCCCCCTACGCTGGCTGGGTGAGCGATCAGCATTGGCTGCCAGAGGAGCCTCTCCCAGCTGCCTCAGGCTCCAGTTACACTTTCCCTCCGTCTTGCTGGTAATGAGAGCCAGAGGCCTCCAGGGAGGAAGGAAGTTTGCAGGCCGAGGTGTGTGTGTGTGTGTGTGTGTGTGTGTGATCTCGGCATGCAGGCAGCTCAGGTCTGAATTCAGTACCCGCCCTGCCACAGGCTTAGCCTGCATGCACTCTGGAGAAGTGAGACCCATCTCCTCCCCTGGGAAGCTGTTGCCTTATTCAGAGGGGCTGCTCTGGGCTCAGGTGGGGTGTGTTGCCCTGGGGTCTCCTGACTGCCAGAGCAGGATGCATCCTCCACGTCTCCCCTGAGCTGTGCTGCGGGATGAACTGGCAGCTGTGATGGGCTGGCAGTTGGCCCAGGATCTTGGCCCTATAGGAGCGGGCAGGGCTCTGGGCTGATGTGCTGGCAGCACGTCCTGCACAGATGCTGCTCCCTCTAGGATAGTTGCTGGGCATGTTGGCTACTTATGCTGATCATCTCAGCTGGTGATTGCCTCCTTCCCAGCCCACCCCAGTTAGAAGCAGGGCCCTTGAGTCCAGTTCCAGGAGTCTCTTGGCTCCAGCATGCTTACATCTGTCACTGTCTATCTAGGCTGTGTCCTGGCCCTGTGACTGCTGGTGCCCTTCAGACCCAACCTGCAGCCCCTGTTATCCTAGCCTTGGGCTTTCCCCCCAGCTCCACTGGTGCCCCTCAATCCTGACATTCAGCCTCCCAGGCGTTTCCTGTGCACAGGCTGCTGTTCGTTTCAAACTGTTTGTCTTTGTGCTGTGGACAAATCTCATTATTATTTCTGACCTGGGAACAGCACTTGAGCAGTAGATGGAAGGTCAGTGCAGGAAACCTCTGCCCTACCTAGAGCCTGGTTGTTCTTGCTGCGCGTGGCTTAGTGGAAGTGAACAAAGGGCGCTTGTAACAGCACTGTGTATTCAGTGGAGAATTCCCTCCAGGCACCCTGGCTCTCTTCTCTCCCCCGCCCCCCCCCATCAGGCTGTGCGGAGCTGTGGGGTGATACCTCTTCACACTGCTCTGGAGGAGGAACTCCCCAGCATTCCTAACGCACCCCGGTGCAGGGGGCTACGTGACCCTCTGGTACAGAGAAGGGGCATGTGGCCATAGGTACTTCAGCAACAGCCCTAGGGTTGGGGGAATGGGAAGCAGCGGGAAGTGGTGGGGTCAGGCTGCATTTGTCCAGCAGCAGGGGTACTGTCTATGGCCTGTCACTGCAATATCTGAGCACTTGGCAGCCACTAATGAGTCCCCCCAACACTGCTGTGCCCTTTGTTCCAGGTGGGAAACTGAAGCACAGAGTGGTGAAGTGACCTCTCAGGAAGTCTGTGTGTGGCTGAGCCAGTGACTGAACTTAGATCCCTTGAGGCCCAGCCCTGAGATACTCTCCATTCTAAAAGGGGTCGTGCTGGACAGTGCAAACCCCGGGCTGAGGGTCAGCACCTTCCATCCCAGTGTCAGGGCTGTCTGTCTGTCTGTCTTCTGGGCCCTGCTTGCCTGGCATGGGACCCCCATTATTAAATGAGCCCCCTGAGAAGAGCCGAAGGTGGCCTATGGCTAGTGTAACCCCAGGTGCTCTGCTCCATCAGTGCAGGCTGTCCTGTCCGTAGGAGCCTTGGGCAGCTCTGCTGGGCTGGTGCTGGTCTTCTGTGATGCTGGGGGCTTAGCCCTCTCCCAGGCCTGTCCCTTGCCCAGGGTTCAGCCCTGGTGCGGAGCTGCTGGCCTTCGTCATGTCTGCGAGGAAATGCCGCTCTGCGGACTGAAAAGATCTGGTTCCTTTGTGGCTCTCTGCTGGTGTGGGGCCCTCCAGAGCAGCTCAGGGCTTTGCTGGAACTTCTGCCTCCTGGCAGCTCCCTGGGCAGAGTCGGCCCTCACTCCCTGTGGCGGGGCTGGAGCTGGGCATAGATCCTAGCTGGCTCCACTGTGTCATGTGCTGCATGCCCAGCGCTGTCTCACTTCTGCCCAGCCATGGCTCTTTGCACCCCTGTTGGTGGAGGGTTGGTCCTAGGGGTGCTGGCACACAGGGGTCTGTGCTGGGGAGCACTGAGTGGCTGCAGTGGTGCTGGTCTCATGCCATGTCTGCCTGTGCCACTTCCTCTGGTGCTGGGGTCCCGGGGGTGGGGGTGGGGGGAGATGGGGAGGCCCAACTGAAGGCCAGAGCTGTGCTGGCTGGGAGTGATTGCACCTGCTGACAGTGACGAAAGGAGCAGGGTAGGGTCTGGGGGGCTGACAGCCTGTGCCAGGGGTGATGGGTAGCCCCGTTCAGCATAGCCAGATGTGCCTGGCAGCTCTGGCTAGGGGGTCTCCATTTCCAGTAATGCTGTTCTCCCCTGTTCTCCAGATGTGCATGAAGCCAGCAGGAACGGGCCTGGGGCATGGCTGTGCTGAGGAGTGTGGGGAGACTGGATCTGCTCAGGGGGGCTGGGGCCAAGGTCTCCTGGAGCTGGGTGATCAGAGCTGAGAGTCATCCCTGAGCTGAAGCTGGGGTCGCTCTCCCTGGACTGGAGTGTCCCTACTGCGGAGACGGAGGTGGGGAGTGCACCCATGCCCCGGGAATTCCAGAGCACTGCTCTGCCTGCATCCAGCAGGGACACCCGCACTGAGGGCAGCAGATGTGATGTGTGTGGGAGGGGGCAGGGCCAGCCTTGTGGGTGTCTGGCACACTCAGCCCTTTCCACTCAAAATCATTGGCAGCTCTGTGGGGAGGCCCAGCGTCAGGGTGAGGGGCCATTGGCAGCGCCTGCTCCCCTGACTGCCTGGTGATGCCCTGGCTCTCTGGCCCCTGGGTGTGGTGGATAAGAATGGCTCTGGGGGCTGGAGCTGGCTGGTGCTTGGCCAGGAGACCTGTCGGGGAGTCCATAGTGGTGCAGAGAGGGGCGTCCCATCCCAGGGCAGTGGCAGGGGGCGCTGTGCTGAACCATGCTTTTGGTGAGCTGTGAAGCTGATCCTAGGGGTTGGTATGAAAGATCCTGTGGCTCAGGGGGGAGAGGGTTGAATTCCAGGAGGGGGGCCCGGGTGTGTGCTGTGTCCTCAGACTGCCCCTAGCAACAGCACGTCCGGGACGCTCCTCATGTAGTTGTGCAGCGCTGCTGTGGGGGGCTGAGCTGAGGGGAGAGGAGTTCTGGGTGCATGTTGTGGGACGGGGGGTTGTGTGCTGGGAACATGTTGCAGAGGGGTGGGGTGTGTGTCTGTCTGCATGCTGTTGGGGAGGGCACCCTGTCAGTGGGCAGGTCTCTGGGCAGAGGTTTGTCTCTAAGGCCCAGCCGAGCTGGCAGTTGAGTTGGGGCTGATGGTTGTGGGCAGCCCAGAGAAATGGCAGGCACTGTGGGAGGGGCCCTGGGAAGGGAGGGGGCAGAGAGTGGTTCTTGCCTTGAGCTTGCACAGTGGCACCGAACTGCCCTTGCAGGCTGGGTGCTTGTAGCGTGACCCCCACACTGCCTGGGGGGCTTGGCTGGAGGGTTTGGGCCTCTGGGAATAGCAGGATGAGCATGTTAGCCACCTGCTCCCACCACTATGGTCAGCAGTGAAACAGTTAATGTTGATACTGAAATGCAGGGCCAGGTCCTGCTGCCAGGGAAGTCAATGGGACTTTGCTATTGACTGCTGGGGGAGCAGGCTCTGCTCTTTAAAGTGGCATTATTAGGCTTCAGTGGTCATGCTTGTGCTGTGTTCGGAAGGGCTTCTCTGCAGCCGTAAGGGCAGGCCTGGGACAGAGGCTTAGGGGTGGGGGATGTCTATCCCTGGCCTGGGGCGGCCGGGGGAGCAGGCCTGCATTGGGAAGCCTCTTCCCTTCCGTACTGAGGTCATTAGTGGCATAGGCAGAACAAGCCCGTTTGTGCCGGAATTGGCCCCTGCAGCAGGGGTGCCAGCCCCCGACCCTCACCCAGCGCACACAGCCCTAGTGAAACTTGTCAGACAAAGGGGTGGCCCTGTCTGGGGCTGGGCTCTCCAGCCTGCCGGAACAGCCAATGACTCAGTCCCGTTAGGTTCCAGCTGCCCTCCCTGCCCATCTGTCACAAATAACCTTCAGCTCCAGCTGGCGGAATCCTGGTATTTCTCTCTGATGGGTCTGTGCCCTTGTGGGGCGGGTGCAGGGCCAGTTGCCTGCCTATTTCCGCTCCTCCCTGGTCTCATGCATCCGGGCAGAGTTCCTCTGGGCAGCGTCCGCTGGCTCCCTAGACAGCTTTGAGGAGCAGTGGGCACAGTCCAGGGTTCTCTGCCCGCCCACCTCCCAGGATTCCAATAAGGCCTGCCCTGGCTCTCCCAGCTGGTGCCAACCTCCCTGCTGCCCTAGTTAGGAAAATGTTGGGCATGCACTAGGGCTCCTTTCTTCCCACCTGCCCCTTCCCATTGACTGCCTGCCCCCCATGAGCATGGTGCACCTGGCAGGAAGTGGGGATCTCCCCGTATGTGTGCACACATCAACATTCTGCAGGCAGACTAGGAAATAAAGTAGGTCCTACCCAAACGGTGGCCATTGCCCTCCCCTTGCAGCTGGTCGTTGGGTGACGTTGCTTATCAGAACAGGTGTAACACAGAGACGGTCCTGTGTCTACCATACCTGACTGTGCCTCCCTTTGATCATGAGATCCACACAGCCCCAGTCCAGGTAGGAGTGCAGCACTGCTGAAATGCAGCCATCTCTGAGGTGGAGGGCAGCAGCCAGCCAGGTACAGCAGCCGGGAGAGGGGAAAGTACTGTCATAAACAGATAGTTAAGGGTTAAGGTCTCTTTTACCTGTAAAGGGTTAACATGCAGTACCTGATAACCACCTGACCAGAGGACCAATCAGAGACAAGATAATTTCAAATCTCTGTGGAGGGAAGCCTTTGTCTGTGTTCCTTGTTAGCTCTGTGTTCTCTTTTTGGATCTAAGAGAGGCCAGACATGTCTCCAAGTTCTCCTGGAGTAGTTCCTACTATTCAATAGTGAGTATTAATTAGAAAGGCGGATTAGTCTTATAATTTGATTTCTACATTTGCAATTGTGTGTTTGCTGAAGGAAATTCTTTATTCCTGTTTGCTGTTACTTTGCTTTTACTGAGAAAGAAAGGGGGAGGGGAAATGCTCTCCAGGTTTATAGGTTAGACTCTGTGTATTGTTCCATCTTGGTTACAGAGACAGTGACTTTCTTTTTTATTCTTTAATAAATTAGTTTCTATTAAGGACTTGGTTGGTCTTTCCTTGGGTGGATTCTCAGGGAAAGAGGAGGGGGGGGGGTATCCCTCTGTAGTTAGATCCCAGTGTGTCTCCTAGGAAAAGGGAGGGGGGAGGAAGCAGGGGGGAATGGTTTATTCCTCCTGGGTGTAAGAACTCCATGGATTTGGGGCTCTTGGGATCCCCTAGGATTTTGGGGAAGGACTGTGTCCCAATCCACGTATCTGATTGGGTGGTGGCAGCTTTTACTAGATCTAAACTAGGATTTTAGTTTAGAGATAAATTTCATGCAGGTCCCCACATTGGAACCCAACAGCTCTAAGTGGGGGTGAGACCTATGACATGGTGGGCAGCGGTGAGGAATTTTTCTAAACCAGAGAGCCATTGCTATTCTCTTCTCCTAAAGCAGGACTGCAGGTTAGGAGGGAGAGATACCCGAAGGCAAACAGACAAGGTTTTCTAACTGGCTTTGTTAGAAGGAGTTTTTTTTCAGCTGGGCTAAGCTGAAAGGAGCTATTCTCTTCTTCTAGAGCAGGAAAGCAACCTGAGAGAAGAGGGGGGGTTACAAGTATTCAGTTTCTAACTGGTATTGTTAGAAGGAATCTTCAGCAAGGTTGGCTGGAGGGAATTAGGTTTTCCAGCAGGCTTTGTTGGAAGCAGTTTTTCTTTCTGGTTGCTTGGACAGGCAGCTTGAGGAAAAGGGAGTTTTAAAGCAGTTTTTCAGGGTTAGAAAAAATCTTCAGCAAGGTTGGCTGGAGGGAATTAGGTTTTCTAACAAGGCTTTTGTTAGAAGGGACACCCTACTGAGAGGGTACTTAGCGATTTGCAAAAGACAGTGGCAAGACCGGACCTATGACATACTGCCTGTGTAGATAACCGAGGGATTTTAGGTCATTGTCTCCCAAGGGGCTAGCAGCCCTACCTAGGGGAATGTCTGTTGGCTCCCACCCCCTGTCTGTGGCCCTCTGTCTCTGGGGCACTGGTTGGCCACGTGTGACACCTGCTCCTCTACTGCTGTAGCCCTTGGGTGGGGACCTTTGGCGCAGCAACCTTGGGGAGCCGTAAAGCGAGCACTCCCCCTCCTCCCACCCCACATGTGTGAGAGCAGAGGCCTTGGCTCTGCCCGCCGGGCCCCATCCTGACACTAGGGCTGGCTATGTTCCCAACAGGGGAGCTGCCGAATGCTCTTGCTGCTCCTGAGTGGGCTCTGTCCCCCTGCTGCTGGGCACAGCTGGCTTCGGGGGCAGCGGCAGGGCTGGTAAAGCAGCATGGCTGGAGGGGAGAACATGGGCGCTGGATGCCTCCACCTAGTAACTTGCTGCTTCCTCAGCTGTGCAGAGAAATGTGAGTGTGGCTTAGCCCCCTGGAAGGGGCTGGCTGCCTTAGACCCCTGGAAAGCTAGGCACGCTGGTGAGCCGAACTGCGGAACTAGGCAAACTGGGTGAAACGATAGCAAAGAGCAGAATGATCAGACGCAGAGATGAACACAGTTTGTTGGGGAAGAGTCAGCCTGGTGTTTGTAAAGGGAAATTATACCTCACCAATCTGCTAGAATTCTTTGAGGGGGTCAAAATACATGTGGACAAGGAAGATCCAGTGGATATAGTGTATTTGGACTTCCAGGAAGCCTTTGACAAGGTCCCTCATAAAAGGTTCTTACACAAAGTAAGCTGTCATGGGATAAGAGGGAAGGTTCCCTCGTGGATCAGTAACTGGTTAAAAGACAAGAAACAAAGGGTAGGAATAAATTCAATTTTCAGAATGGAGAGAGGTAAATAGTGGTGTGTCCCCTGGCTCTGTACTGGGACCAGTCCTATTCAACATATTCATAAATTACCTGGAAAAAGGGGAAGTAGTTAGGTGACAAAGTTTACAGACAATACAAAATTACTCAAGTTAGTTAAGTCCAAAGCAGACTGAAGAGCTACAAAGGGGTCTCACAAAACAGGATGACTGGGCTGCAAAATGGCAGATGAAATTCAGTGTTGATAAATGCAAAGTAATGCACACTGGAAAACATAATCCCAACTAAAACGTACAAAATTATGGGGTCTGTATTAGCTATTACCACTCAAGAGAGAGATCTTGGCGTCATTGTGGATAGTTCTCTGAAAACATCCATTCAACAGGCAATGACAGTTGAAAAAGCGAACAGAAGGTTGGGAATCATTAGGAAAGGGATAGATAATGAGACAGAAAATATCATATTGCCTCTATATCAGTCCACAACTTACGCCCACATCTTGAATACCGTGTGCAGATCTGGTCCCCTCCATCTCTAAAAAGATGTATTGGAATTGGAAAAGATTCAGAAAAGGGGCAATTAAAATGATCAGGGACATGGAACAGTTTCTGTATGAGGAGAGATTAGAAAGACTGGGATTGTTTGGCTTGGAAAAGAGATGACTAAGGGGGGATATGATAGAGGTCTATAAAACATGGCTGGTGTGGGGAAAGTGAATAAGGAAGTGTTATTTACCCCTTCTCATAACACAAGAACTAGGGGTCACTCAATGAAATTAATAGGCAGCAGGTTTAAAACAAACATAAGGAATTACTTCTTCACACAATGCACAGTTAACGTGTGGAACTCCTTGCCAGGAGATGTGAAGGCGAAAACTATAACTGGGTTCAAAAAAGACTTAGAGAAGTTCCTGGAGAATAGATCCATCAATGGCTATTGGCTAATATGGTGAGGGATGCAACCCCATGCTCTGGATGTCCCTAAGCCTCTGACTGCCAGATGCTGGGAGTGGGCAACAGGGAATGGATCATTTGCTAAATTGCCCTGTTCTGTTCACTCCCTCTGAAGCACCTGGCAGTGGTCACTGTTGGAAAACAGGACATTGGGATGGATGGACCATTGGTGTGACCCAGTTGTCCATTGTTATGTCCTGCCATCTCCCCATGTAGGATTCAGCCTTTACCTTTGTAGAAACCCGCATCGCAGCCCCGCCCCCACACCCCACTGCCCACCCGCCAGTCCTACCGCTGGGATCTCTGTGGCTCCTGCCACCTTGAGTCTCTGCTTCAGCAGAGGGCGTGTGGCTCAGTGCTAGAACTGGTGGGTCCGGAAGAGCTGGGTTCTGTTCCTGTTTCTGACTGGCTGTGGAAGCTCAGGCAAATTGCATTCCCAATCTGGGCCTCAGTTTCCCCATCTGTACAAGATGGGGGGGATGATACCCAGCTGCCTGGTGGGGGAAGGGCTCTGGGGGCTAATCTGAATGAGTGACAGGAGGCACTGGGGAGGGACAGAATTGACTGACTCTAGTCCCACAGAGATCTCAGCTGCATGTCTCCCCTCCCAACTCTGCTGGATTGTGTATGGCATTTGGGGCTGTGCTTTGCAGGAGAGGGGCTCTCTGGAATGAAGCCAGCCCCACCATACAGCACTGCAGGCCACTAGCTTGCTCTCCATTCAAGGTCCCAGGGGTGGGACTGGCTCTGGAGTTGGGTCTCGCTTTCCCTAGGGACTTGCTCAGGGGCTCCAACACGACCGAGCTGGGCTGCTGATGGCATGGCTAGTTGTCAGGGGCCAGGAGGGGCGCTGTCTGGGGTGCACCCTGGGCAGTGTGTGGGTTCTGTGCAGGGTACCGGTGGGTGACTTGGCTCCCAACCTCTGGAGATCTGTGCGCTGAAGCTTTCCCTCCACCAAGGGATCATGTCTTCTGGGAGAGTGTGAGCTCCTGTAGCCCCTCTGTCAGGCTCTGCAGCCAGCACCCGAGGGTTCGAAGTGCAGAGGTCTTGCTAGACAGCCCTAGCTGTGCTTTTGGTGTGGCTGACTGGAGGCAGCGGCCCCACAAAGAATGCTGATAGATTCAGCCATGCTATCCTGTGGGGTGCAGTGGGATCCGTGAGGAGCTGCGTTCTGCTCGGCTGGGTTAGCTGATAGGGCTGAGATCCTCACTCGCTCAGAGGACATGGCAGACTCTGAGCAAGCTTGTGGACGTGGAGGGCAGGAGCGCCCCCCAGGCATGGCCGGGGACTATAGGGGCCTGGAAGTGGGGCGGAGGCCGGCCCAGAGCCGGAGATGCTGGGAAGTTGCTCTTTCCCGGAATTGCAAGTAAACCGGGATCCGCTGTGCTGAAATGAGCAGGCAGCAGTGCAGCGGGCAGGGTGACCAGTGAGTTTGGAGAACAAGCCAGCCAGAGCCACTTGGGGAGCTGGTGAAATGCCAGGGGCTATGGGAGTCTCTGGCCACTGGGATCCAGGGCCAGATTGGGCCCGCTTGGAGGATCCTGCTCCACTCCCCTTACTTGGCTTCTGGCTTATAGCCCCCTGCGCCCTCTGCTAAGTTCAGGGAGAAGCTGGGGGCAGGGCATGCCCAGCAGCTGGGTGCAGGGAGTTTGTGGCACTGGCTGTCTGGACCGGAAGGAGCAGCTCTGAGCTGAGTGGGCATGGGGCAGGGGGTGAGGACTCGGGACTGACTTGGGATGCACGCTCAGCCCAGTGCTTGGCTGGTCAGAAGAAATCCTTAGATGGGCATTTCTGAAATGACCTGTCGGGGCCTGTGAATGCAGGGGCTGTACCTGGACTCTTGGCAAAGCGGATGTGGCATGCGCAGATAGCACTGACCTGCCTTCACAGTCACTCAAGCCAGAGGGGGTCCTCTGTACTGAAGGATCTCTGGCCACTGTAATTCTCCGCCCAGTACAGAGACTCACTTTGTCCATCACTGAAATGCAACCACCTCTGGGCTGGAAGGCGGCAGCTGTTTAATAGCCCACAGCAATGCTGCACAGCAGTTTGACAGGAATTGAATGATCCGGGGGACTCGACCTACCCAAGTTGGAGTCTGGTCAAGACAACAGAGCTTTGGGGGTGCAAAGCACCTGCGGCTGTTTCTTAAAAGTCCCTGTGTGCTCAGGGACTCCCCGCTGTGCTGTCCAGGAAGGCAGTGCATCTGGCCCAGCGCCCTTGTGCCGCGAAGTGAAGAGCGCTCCCTGCTGCATTTCTGGCCCTCGCCAGGCTGGCTGTGAAGCGACTGGGGCTCCGCACTCCCCTGGAAAGTGAGCCCTTTTTACTGACCTCCCCCCCCCCCCCTCAAATCCAGCCGTGGCTGAGAGTCTGGGGCTGGCTGGCGGGAGGGGGGGTGGGGAGAGGGGGAGCATGTAGAGCTGCAGGAGATCGGCTCTTAAACCCACCCTAATTAAGGCAAAGCCACTTTCTCCTCGTCGTTCCCAGCTGGGAAGGTTGCTGGGCCGGGCTGTAATTGAATTACACAGTTCCCAGGTCACCGGAGAAGACCCTGGTGATGACGTCAGCGCGGTGTTTAGACTTGCCTTGTTCACTGTGTCCCACTACGACTGCCACTGGCTGTGCTTGGCCAGAACCAGGCCTGGGCCAGTCACTCTCCCAGCCACCTCCCTTTGTCCCGGGGCCTTGGGGTAGGGGATTCTGGCCTGGGAGCTGTAAACACAGAGATCTGGGGCCTGTTGGGGACCCAGTGTTCCCCATGGCTGAGCCATTCCGTCCCCAGATCCTGTTGGATGGCCACGTCAATTCTGCTCTAGCAGGAGGGGCGTGGCCCAGTTGTGTGTTTGCCAGTGGTATATGGCAGATGAGGGTGGGGGGAGTGCAGGGGACCCTCTGCTGACGTGTGCCAGGTGGCCTGAGCTGTGTTTGCCAAGAGCGAGCCCTGCACAACGGAGCGGGATGTGAGATGGTGACTGAGCTGCTGTGGGGCGTGCGCAGGGATAGGTTGCAGGGCCCCAGGTCCTGGCATTGCTCAGTTCGGAGTGGGACATGGACCGTGCAGTGCAGCTGGGACACCAGGCAGAGGCGTGAGGGGTGCTGGCTGCAGCCCCATCCAGGCTGGGGGAGGTGTATGAGCCGGCACCAACATAACCACCTGGGGGCAGCACAGATAGCCTAGCTGGGGGTGGTGGATGGGCTGACTTCCGGGACACCAGCTCATGGTGCCTAGGGTGAGGCTGGTCTGCAGGGCTGGGCCACAGCAGGAGGGCCAGTTCCCCCAGCAATGGGAGAACTGAGTGGAGCTGATCTCTGGGGTCAGGCGGATGTTGGTGGGGCTCCAACACCTGTGAGCACAGCAGGTATGGGAGATGGGCTGCCTCAGTCCTGCCTGTTTCGCGGGGGTCCAGTGACCCCTGGCCAGTGCCTGACACCCACCAGCATCCAGAGAGACAAGGCCGGCATGTGAGCGGCACCTTGGCGGAGATGGCTGGCTCCCTGCATGCAACAAACAAACTGCAGAGCAGCCCCCCCTCGCTGCTCCGTCTTCACTCAAGTGCTCAGGGCCAAGCCAGGGGGCCCTGCCCATGGGCATTGGAAGCTGCCCTTGGAGTGGTACTAGGTGACCAGCCAGCTGCAGGTCCCAGGCGCCCCTTGGCTCTGCCCCACTACCGTCGCAGTGTGTGGTGGGTGGGGAGGGCTAAGGTGACCAGATGTCCCAATTTTATAGGGACAGTCCTGATTTTTGGGTCTTTTTCTTATATAGGCTCCTATTACCCCCCACCCCCATCCCGATTTTTCACACTTGCTGTCTGGTCACCCTAGGGAGGGCACTCGCCAGCAGCCAGGGCCCCGAGAAGCTGGGGAGCTCCTAGGAGCTCCGGCAGCTGCTCTCTGAGCCCCCTTGGCTGCCCTGTGTGAAGCACCATTTACAAGCCCATGTGAGATCTGCGAGTGCTGGTTCTGCTGCACATGCCTGTGCTCCATCCCCAGGGGACTGTCTCCAGTCGCCATGGGCCCTTAGGTGTTGGCCCTGCACCCTATTGTGCCCAGGGGACCTGCTCCCCACCAGGCTCTGTTGGGGATGGGCCTGGTAGCACTGAGGTGTGTTCCCGAGAATGGGGCAGAGCTGGGGGAGGGGCAGGAGGTCAGCTGGCTGGCCTGGTGGGGAGGCAGGAAAAGAACCCAGGAGTCGTGAGTCTGTGCCCCAGTATGGCTCTGTGATGACCTGAGTGGGCTCCCTATTTAGCCAAGCTGAAGGGCAGCTCACACGCTCTGCCCTCGATGTGGATGCTCAGGAGTGGGAGCCAGGGAGCAGAGGCGAAAAGCTGCTCCTGCTGGCCAGTGCCCACTTTCCTGGGCAGTGCTCCTCATGTGGTGCAGGGTGAAATCCGATCCATGGCTCCCAGCGAGTGGCACATGTCCCAGTTTGGGTTCCTGGCTGCAGCTCATGGATGACCTCGGTCAAGCCACATGACCTCTGTGCCTCTATTTCCCCATGCGGAGCCTGGGAGGGGTGGGGGTGCGAGACCGGGATCCCTGGAGCAGGGGGAGCTAATGATCTAACAGCACCAGTAAAGCCCAGTCTGACCAGATCTGCCCCTCCTCATCCCAAGCCCTCCCCTGCCCTTGCTGTGAGTGCCTGGCTAGGGGCTCTTCCTCCAGGCTGCTGCTGCTCCTTGTCCTGCTGCCCTCAGTGCATCCCTGCGGCTGCACCCGTCTGCTCCTTTCCCAGCTCTGGGAGGATGGGGCCATTGGGCTGCTGTTTCCTAGTGGTCAGAGCAGAGCATGAGCTGCCTCAGGCCAGGCTGTGTCCCTAGCTGGGTCACTAGCCGCCTGATGCTGGGAGTCGCTTTCCGTCACAGTGAGCTGGGGATGCTGCCTCAGAGGGAGAGTGGGGGCTTTGGCAGCCAGTGTGCTGCTGCTGAAACAGCCCTGGAGGGGGAGCAGCCTCCCGTTGGCACCGAGAGCAAAGGGATGCATGGCTGTTGCCTCCCCACGCAGTTACAGAAAAGACGGTGCCTGCTTTTCCTGCAGTGGAGCTGGAGTGTCCCTGCTGCTGCTCATGCCAGTGAAGGGCTCAGAACCAGCCTCTCCCATGGGCAGGGTCCCGCATGGGCCCCCATGCTCGGCAGTGCATGTGCCTCTTGGAGGGCAGCCACCAAGACAGCAGAGGAGGCCCTAGGCTGTGCTGGGGGCTCCTGTTGGGTGCAATGCCCTGGAACCATCCCCTGTGGGGCCCAGGTGGTGACAGGGAGTGTCTGCTCTCTGCCCACAAACAGAGCTGCACTGCTCACCCTATGGGAGCAGTCTGCCAATTGGAGAGTGGTTCCCTTGGCACCTCTGGGGGCAATGTGGGGCACTGGTCCAATGTCCAGCCTGAAGAGCTTGGCAGCAGGATGCTGGGCTCTGTCCCCTCTGGAGGTGTCACCATTCACCAGCTCTCCTCGGTGCCTGTTTCACCCTCTGCCCACTCATCTGCTGGTTCATGCCAAATGAGCCTTTACAGCTTCATGCTCACTGGCATGGTACTGCCCCAGCTGGCTAACAATCTACCCCTGCTTCTGCTCCCTCCCACAGTGCCCCTCACCACCGACCTGGCAGCCCCTGCTAGCCCAGCCCTGGGCTCCCCTTGCAGGTGTCTGGCTGGTGGATTTTGCCCACATACTCAGGGTCTAACTGGTCACCATGTTAGCAGTCGGGAAGGAATTTTCTGCTAGATCAGATTGAGAGAGACCCTGTGGGGTTTTCACCTTCCTCTGCAGCCTGTGGCACAGATCACATGCAGGTTTAAACTAGTGTCAATGGGTGGAGTCTCTGTAACTTGAAGTCTTTAAATCATTATTTGAGGACGTCAGTAACTCAGCCAGAGGTTCAGGGTCTATTACAGGAGTGGGTGGGTGAGGTCCTGTGGCCTGCAATGTGCATGAGGTCAGACTAGTGTCACGGAGTCCCTGGGCGATGCTCTGGAACTGCTCCCCACAAAGCCAGTCAGGACTTTGGGGAGCCTCCTCTCCCTCGGAGCAGACTGTCTTCTGGGCAAGAAGCTCACACGGCTTCACTTTCTTGGGTCTCTCCTTGCAGCATTCATTATGTGCCCCTCCATGTGCTTCCCACAGCGAGTCTGCCCAGGCGGGGTCCTGGGGAAGCCAGAGGGTCCCGCACCCCCACTTCGCAGTCAGACGTGACTCTCAGCCAGCCAGTAAAACAGAGGTTTATTAGATGACAGGAACACGGTCTAAAACAGAGCTTGTAGGCAAGGAGAACAGGACCCCTCAGACGGGTCCATTCTGGGGCCCAGCGAGGCAGACAACCCTGTCTGCCCTCACTTCCCATCCCCAGCCAGCTCCAAACTGAAACCCGCTCCAGCCCCTCCTTTCTGGCCTTTGTGTCTTTCTGGGGCCAGGAGGTCACCTGATCTCTTTGTTCACCTTTAGCTATTCCCTTGCGGGGGGGGGGAAGGGCCCCAGCCATTTGTTGCCAGGATACAGAGTGTCGGCCATTTATGCACACTGGAGACTTAAGAAATGCATAGGGGAAACTGAGGCACCCACACAGTATTCAGAGGAAACATTAAGGACAGTCCCACTTCATCACAACTAGATAGTCACGATGGTCCCTTCTGGTTTTAAAGTCTGAGCTCTGCCCATGCCCCTCACTCCCAACCTGCAGCTCCCTGTTAACCCAATCCTGGGTTCCCCACGCCCCCTGCTTTGCCGTTGCCCCTCAGTCCCAATCCGCAGCCCCTCTGGGTGTGTTGGTCCTGGCCCCTCTTCTCCAATTTGGGGTCCTATGGAATCGGTGGGATGTCTTCCCCCCCTCCCCCCTTTTCCACCCCCCAGTGATTCCTGCCATTCTGGGAGAGTTGGTGGCTGAGCTGTATCTGCTGAAGTGGTGCTTAACATTGTCCTTGGGTCTCCCTGTTCCCAGGAGCAGCCCTGTAGGGGGATGAATGGGAGGCTTGACTGTGTTCTGTCCCCACCTCTGCCCAGGACAGGCAGGGAAATCCAAGCCCAGCCCCATCAGTTCTCCTGCCCTTGGGCCTGGCACTGGCCTTGCACCACCCCCAGCCCAAGAGAACAGACACCTCAGATAAACCACCTTCCATGAGCCAAAGTCAGCCCTGACCCCTGTGCCTGCTTGCCTGCCTACGGGCGCATCTCCGAGCCCCTCCTGGCCTCGAGGCATTTGTGGGGAGCTCCCTGGCCTGCAGCCTGAGCAGGGGGGACATAGAGTAGGTGAGCTGGAGCCCCTCTGTCCCCCCCCGGAACCCATCTCTCCCCCCCCCCCCCAAGCCCTTCTCTCCCCCGAGGGGTTCAGCCAGGGCAGCCTGGCTGGGGGAAGCTTGTGCTGTTACGATCTCTGGTCTGTGGCTCAGCCGAAGCGGGCAGTGCCTGGGGGCAGCACCCTTGTGCCAGGGATGGCAGTGCTGGGACCCTCTCCATGGGCTGCACAGAGCCCAGTGCCTTCTGTAACCTGGGGCTGGTGTGCAGCTCCTTCCCTGCCCCTCCCCCCAGGCTCTGAGATTGCTCCCTGTCTGGGATCTGAAGGATGAGGTGGGAGCTGTACTGGGCTGTCCCCTCATCTGGACTCTATTTCAGCAATGTGCCAGAGAAGGCAGGAATCCGGCACTGGGAACTGGAGCTATATTTATTTTCTTTTCCAAATCCCAGCTCTGCCCCGGTTGGTGTGGATCAAGACTTTGTGCTGAGGCTGTGACTTGCTGCGCTCTGTCAGTGAGCGCCTGGGAGCAGGGCCGGCTTTAGGGCGATTCCCCCAATTCCTGGGAATCGAGCCCCGTGCCCAAGAGGGCCCCTTAGCATCCAGAAGAGGGGCCCCGCACCCTCCGCCAAAGTGCCGCCAGAAATGGCAGCAAGTGATTGAGCTGCCGCCGAATTGCCGCTGTCTTTGGCGGCATCTTGGCGGCAGCTCTTTCAAATTGGGCCCCGCATGTCCTAAAGCCAGCCCTGCTGGGGAGCCCTGGGTGTTCTGGGGCCAGAGGAGCCTGCTGTGTTTCAGGGGCCCTGGGGCCGGGGGAGCCTGCTGGGGGGGCTATGGGGAGCCTGCTGCATGCCGGGGGGCCAGGGGAACCCAGGCTGTTCTGGGAGGCTGTGGGGTGCCCCATGGGGAGCCCCTGCATGCCCAGTGGGGGCCCCAGGGGGAGCCTACTGAGCGCCTGTGGGGGCCCACTGTGTGCTGGGGGCCGTGGGGTTTGCGGAGCAGACATGGCCAAAGCTGCAGGAGAGGAAGTGACAAGAAACGCACCTCGTCTCCTTGGCTCCTCTGCAGCTGTAGCTCCTGCTGGGCCTTGCTAGCTAAGCAGGGCCATGTCTGGTACCTCCTTGGCTGGGAGTTGCTGTCCCTAGGGACGGCTGGCATGCGTGCAGGAGCTGGCATGGGCAGCTCATAGGGGGTGCGCTCCCCTCTGAGTAGGGTGACCAGATGAGATGAAGAAAATATTGGGACACGAGAGGTGGGGGGTGTCCCCCGGTGGAGCAAAAAAACAAACAAACAGCGGAGCGAAATATCGGTCGGGACGTGGGACAACCACCCAAATATCGGGACATCTGGTCACTATACCTCTGAGTCAGCTGCCCTGGGCCCCAGTTGGCAGCACCAGGTGAGGATCTGGGGCAAGGTCTCCCCAGGCCCACCTGGCTCTGTGGGGAGCATGTGCTGTATGGGAGTTGCATTGGCCTGTAGCATCCTCAAGCCCCGCATTGTACTCTGCCAAGCTGGGGCCCCACAGCCCATTCTCAGGTTCTTTGCAGCTCGTGACAGAGCAGGGCCTGGTAGGTGCCCTGCCTTCAGTGCAGTGCTGGGGACCACAGGTCAGAGCCTGCAGCAGCTATGCTGTCACTTTGAGGGGGTCAGTGATGTGGGGGTGCAGTAGCGAGGGGTGTTGGAATGGCCCTGTGCTGCCCCTCCCGGGAGGGACTCAGGCAAGGTGCCCCTGTGGGAGCAGAGCTGGTTTACCCAGCTCCATCAGCCAGAGAAGGATCTTCAGGGCTTGTCTACACTACAGGACTATTTCGAATCTACTTAAGTCGAATTTGTGGATTCGACCTTAATAAGTCGAATTTGTGTATCCATACTAAATACACAAATTCGAACTTCTGAGTCCACATTCACGGGGCCAGCTTCGACTTTGGAAGCGGTGCACTGTGGGAAGCTATCCCACAGTTCCCGCACTCCCCGCTGCCCATTGGAATTGTGGGATTTCCCCCCAATGCATGCTGGGGGGAAAAATGTGTCGTCATTGAACCGTCAATCCCGCCCTCCCTCTCTTCCTTGAAAGCGCCGGCGGGAAATCTGTTCGCGCCCTTCTCTGGTCGGTTACAGCGCGGACGCCACAGCACTGCGAGCATGGAGCCCGCTGCGATCATCGCTGCACTTATGGCCGTTGTCAACTCCTCGCACGTTATCGTCCACCTCTTCCACAGTCAGATGCTGAGAAACCGGGCGAGGAGGCTCCGGCAGCACGGTGAGGAGAGTGGCGCAGACCTCTCACAAAGCAGGTACGCCGGGCAGTGGAGATCATGGTGGCAATGGGTCAAGTTCATGGTGTGGATGCGATTCTGGGCCCGGGAAACAAGCACAGACTGGTGGGACCGCATAGTGCTGCAGGTCTGGGATGACACAGAGTGGCTGCGAAACTTCAGGATGCGTAAGGACACTTTCCTTGAACTGTGTGACTTGCTGTCCCCTGCCCTGAGGCGCCAGGACACAAGGATGCGAGCAGCCCTGACTGTGCAGAAGCGAGTGGCCATAGCCCTCTGGAAACTTGCCACGCCAGACAGCTACCGGTCAGTAGCGAACCACTTTGGCGTGGGCAAATCTACCGTGGGGATTGCTGTCATTCAAGTAGCCCACGCAATCGTTGAGCAACTGCTCTCAAAGGTAGTGACTGTCGGAAATGTCCAGGTCATCATAGATGGCTTCGCTGCGATGGGATTCCCAAACTGCGGTGGGGCTATAGATGGGACTCACATCCCTATCCTGGCACCAGCCCACCAGGCCAGCGAGTACATTAACCGAAAGGGCTACTTTTCAATGGTGCTGCAAGCTGTGGTGGACCATAGGGGACGTTTTACCAACATCAACGCGTCGGGTGGGCGGGCAAGGTTCATGGCGCGTGTGTTCAGGAACTCTGGTCTGTTTAGACGCCTCCAGGCAGGCACTTTCTTCCCGGACCACAAAATAACGGTTGGGGATGTGCAGATGCATACAGTGATCCTCGGGGACCCGGCCTACCCGCTAATGCCCTGGCTCATGAAGCCCTATACAGGCGCCTTGGACACTGAAAAGGAACTCTTCAACTACCGGCTGAGCAAGTGCAGAATGGTGGTGGAGTGTGCTTTCGGACGTCTCAAAGGGAGATGGCGGACCTTACTGACTCGCTCGGACATCAGCGAGAAGAATATCCCCGTAGTTATTGCTGCTTGCTGTGTGCTCCACAATCTCTGTGAGAGCAAGGGCGAGACCTTTGGCCGCTTGGGAGGTTGAGGCAAATCGCCTGGCTGCTGTTTATGATCAGCCAGACACCCGTGCTGAGAGAATATCCCAGCGGGAAGCGATATGCATCAGGGAGGCTTTGAAAGCGAGTTTCCTCGCAGAGCAGGGTAACCTGTGACTGTCCACTTGATTTTAAGAGAGCCTGATCATAAACCAAGTTTTCCCCACTTCCCAAGGACGTTTTAAAACTAAGGACATGTTTTAGTAATTAATAATAAATCTTTCGTTGACTTTGCATTTCTGTTTCTTCGTTGAAACATGGAAGCATTCTGTGCTGGTTAAGGTGTGCACTGATGGGTGGGTTTGCAGGAAGGGGCGTGGGGTGCCGTCCTTGGATAGGGGTTACCATGACGGCTGTGGGTTGGGGCGTTGGAAGGGGTGAGGGGTGTGGGGGAAGGGTGAGTATCTGCCCCTGGATGAGGTCTCTTTTTGGGGCTCGGGGCACCGGGGAGGATCGTGACTACGGTCCAAATGCATGTGAAGGGAAGCCTGCCTTTACATTCGGGGATGTCAGGCACCAGGACCCTACACATCAAGGAAAGAGCCGGGGCAGCATACACCACACACACTGTCCCTGGTGCCTAGTGACTGCAGTCTGTGTGTGCCCTGCAGTTGACCCTGCCCCCAAGTCTGTACCCTGGTAATGTGGGCTATGCACTGTAATTAAAAATCCCCCCCCCCACAAAGTCTTCTGACACGAGAAACGTGACGGAAACAGAGAGTAACAGCAAACCGCTTTTAATAATGTTATACACAGTGGGGGGTTGAAACTTGGATTTGGGACTGGGTGATCCTGTAAGGGAAGAACTTCTACAAATTTACAGCGCGAGAGGTGTCTTGTACATTAGCGCTCTGCTGCGGTGCAGTGACAGTTCTCACGGCCCCTACCGCCCCTCCTTCTTGTCACTTTGGGTGAGGGGGGGACAGGACTTCTTGGCGTTGGAGGGCGGTTGCAGATGCACTGCAGGGGGGCTCTCTCCTCCTGCCTGTGGTCTTGCAGAACATCTACAAGGCGCCGGAGCGTGTCCGTTTGCTCCCTCATGAGACCAAGCAGCGTTTGAGTCGCCTGCTGGTCTTCCTGCCGCCACCTATCCTCCCGTTCCATGTGTGTGCGATGCTGCTGACACAGGCTCTCCCTCGACTGTCTCTGCTCTGCCGCCTCGCTCTGGAGCTGGCCATCAGTTCCTGGAACATGTCGTCCCTTGTCTTTTTCTTTGGCGTCTAATCTGAGCCAGCCTCTGCAGGGGATGGCGGGGCAGTCCGTGAAGGAGCCAAGCTGTGTGATGCGAAAAAGTAGGTGATTTCCTTGAACAAATACATGTTTGCCAACAGTAAACACAGTCTAGTCATTTTCAGTTAAGAAGACCAAACAGGGAACCAAGTCTCAGGAGATCTCGGAACTAGTCCGAGATTTCGGAATACGCTCTCATTGGCGGCGCGATTGCACTGGATAGCGCACAAGCGAGGAGAGACAGCTGCATCCCTCTTGCACAAAGTCCTGGTAAGCCTTACAGTACAGACTGCTTATCAGATAGTGCTTAGCTGTGCTCTCCTGCTGGAGGCAATGTGCAAAGCAGAAAAGATGAGCGTTATGCGGCATCTCCCGCCAGTGAGCGAAAGACCCTGTATGCTTTTCCTCTGAGGCCTGCAACACGTGGCTGTTAAGCGAGGGTCATTCTTATGCAAAGTAAAACTCTGTTAAGCGAGGGTCATTCTTATGCAAAGTAAAACTCTGTTAGCGAGGGTCTTTCTTATGCAAAGTAAAAGTCTACCATGCACAATAGTAACAGTACACTAATTCCACTAATTAGATGCAGCACTTCCACAACGACATCACCCTGAGGCGTGTCAGGCGCACACAGAGAGAGCGGATGTTAATAGAAGCCCTGCACAGACCAGGACCCTACGCTGCCATGCTCAGAGGCGATGGTCCCCTCTACCTGAGGATGGCATGGCGGAAGAGTGTGCTTCAACGGAGCACCCAATAAAGCACCTCTCCCAAGAAACCTCTTGCTGAGGCTTTTCCAGCTGCTCTCTGAGAGCTTTTTGAAATATCCCCAGAGGACTATTGCTCCATTGCTGTTTGTGTAGACCTGCTGTTTGTTTAGTTTCATATTTAAAAATGTTTATATAGTATTTCTATTTTTATATAAATCCCTGTTTCTTAAAATAATAAATGTTTCCCTGTTTGTAGCACTTACGCCTGATCCTTCCCTGATTCCGAGTCCTGGTTAACGGGGGACGGTTGGTAGGGGATCTCTGTGAGGGTGATGAAGAGATCCTGGCTGTCAGGGAAAGCGGGAGTGGGTTCGATGTCGCCTGCGCCGTCCTCTAAAGACCCTTCCTCATCTTCCCCATCGGCGAACAGGGAGGGGAACTGTCCCGGTACACTATTCCGTCCTCGGAGTCCACCGTCACTGGTGGGGCACTGGTGGCAGACCCACCTAGAATGGCATGCAGTGCCTCGTAGAAGCGGCATGTCTGGGGCTGGGCTCCGGGCGTCCGTTTGCCGCTCTGACTTTTTGATACCCTTGTCTTAGGTCCTTCACTTTCACGCGGCACTGCATCGCATCCCGGCTGTATCCTTTGTCTTTCATGGCTTTAGAGACCTTCTCGAAGGTCTTGGCGTTCGCTTGTTGGAGCGCAGCTCCGAGAGCACAGACTCCTCGCCCCACACAGCGATCAGATCCTGGACTTCCAGGTCACTCCATGCTGGGGACCTCTTTCTATTCTGGGATTGCCCGGACTCCTCTGCTGGAGAGCTCTGCATCGTTGCAGGTGCTGCGGAGCTCGCCCCGATGTGCAACCAGAACGTCAGATTCAAACCGCCCAGACAGGAAAATGAATTCAAATTTTCGCGGGTCATTTCCTGTGTGGCTGGCCAGAGAATCCAAGCTCGGACTGCTGTCCAGAGCGTCAACAGAGTGGTGCACTGTGGGATAGCTCCCGGAGCTGCTAAGTTCGATTAGCATCCACACCAAGCCTAATTCGAGCTAGCAAGTGCGAATTTAGCGTTACTCCACCTGCCGGGGTGGAGTACCAAATTCGAACTAAAGAGCCCTCTAGTTCGAATTAAATGGTTTCCTGGTGTGGACGGTTGAGCGGTTAGTTCGAATTAACGCTGATAAATTCGAATTAAAGTCCTAGTGTAGACCAGGCCTCAGCCTCAACCACATCCTGTTTAGGGATGAGCCTAGGTGTGAGCCAGTGACGGGGAGCTGAGCCTGTCCCTCCCTGGCAGTGCCCATGAATGAGCTGTGGAGGAGCAGGCTGATGTGGGTGCTCTGGCACCAGAACCGGGCACGGGCAGGTCATTCAGAAGCTCCCCACTTACCCCATTTGTGCCATGGCACTAGGGGAGCTGTGGGCAGCCCTGGCCCATGGGGCGTCCCCACCCCCTACTCTCCCAGATGGAGCCCAGTGGGTGGGGGAAGCGAGTGAGAGCCGAGCTGCTGTTGTGCTGGAGTCCATCGGCTGGCTTTGGCACTGAGCATGGGACGAGCGTGTGGGATGTGGCATGGAGCTGTCCCTGGCATTGCTTGGGGATGGGGGACATTCGGCCTTCTGGGCTGGGTGGGCAGGGTGCTCTTCCTGCCCAAAGGGGGCTGGGCTTGTTGGAGATCCAGGGCAGGCCAGGGGAACAGAACCGGAGACCAAAACACAGGCCTCTCACCTGTAGGGGGCTGTGGGGTGTCCTGTGGTGGGGGCCGCTGTACCAAGAGGCAGTGAAACTGAGTAGGGCACTGGACTCCTGACTCTTTCTGTGTCTGTCACATTGGGGAAGCTCCTCCCTGTTTGTGCCTCAGCTTCCCTTGCTGCAGTGGGGCTAGTGGTACACTCCTGCCTGCCTATGGTGCTTTAAGCCCCTGAGGTGATGGTGCTGTGTCAGGGCTGGCTTCTCCCCCCGCTGTTCCCCTGCACAGCATCCTCTAGTGACGCACATGCACCATGCTGGGGCATGGTAGCTCCTGCCAGGGGCACAGTGGCCTCAGGGCTTGCAGTGGGCGCAGATAATAGTGATAGCATGGTGGTGCTCAGACTCCCCACTGGGTGTTGTGCTGGGGGCTGTATGAACGCAGAGAGGAGGCCATCGCTGCGCTGCGGGCCTCCAGCCAAAGGACAAAGGTGGGTTGGGAAGGGGGTGCAAGCCAATGCATCTGGGTGAAACCTGGCCCTGCCTGGCTAGTTCTGGGGCTTGTAGCTCAGGTGGCGGTTTCCATGGGGGTCACGCTGGGGGCAGGGAAGGGGAATATAGAGCCGGGAAGAAGTTTTCCAGTCAAATTGTTGTCACAAGAAGCCTCTGCTGGCTGCAGGGAGGATCGATATGCCTCCCATTTCCTGTGAAAATGGCACCGCAGTGCCTCATGGGAATTGTAGTTCAGGTCCCTCTGGCTCCCATTCTCTGTGGATCAAGTGCTCTGGCCAGACTACATCTCCCATGGTGCACTGTGGTGTGGCAGGGGGTGCCTGTCATGTGCCCACTCCCCTTACCTCAGTGCATCATAGGAGATGTAGTCTGGATGCAGCATGGCCAACCCCAAGTGTTCAGACATCACAAGTCAGTCCCCAAAGCCAGGAGCTTTCGAATGCAGAGTAAAAGGTGGGCTCTCTTGGTTTGGCTGCTGGTTGCTGAGCATCCAGGCTGGTCTGGCGAGATTTGCCCTGCACTTAGGAGAGCTAGAAGCATAGGGGGTTTTAAAATGAAGGCTGAGATTCTCCCCTTGTCACAGGACTCCAGGTGCTGGGGCTTGACCAAAAGCACCAAATATCGCTGGGCGAAATCATGAGAGTTAGCAACCCTGTGAACTCCAGTGCCCATGAGGCACCACTGGGCATTTGGAATTGCTTTATTTGGGGGGTTCAGACCCCGTTTCCGAGAAGCTCTAGAGGAACTTGCTGAGCCCCAAGGTCAGGAGGCTGGGCTCTGTCAGCACCGTGGTTGCAGGGACCCTTATAGAGGGATCTGAAGGTGGAGGCGGTAGCAGCTGTTTGAGTTTCCTGGTGCAGAGGGGGCAGCATGGGAGCCAGCACAGTGGGATCTGGCAGGCAATCCAGGTTGGGAAAGCTGCTGAAGCAGCAGCAGGCAGTTGCTTGCCCAGATGAGTGGAGGGGGCTTTGGGCTGTCTCCTGACCCCTGATGGTTTGATGCTGGCTCTCCCCTTGTGTTGGGAATGCTCTCAGCTGCTCTGTCCCAGTCTCACTTCCTCTAGCTCCATGCTCCGGGTTTGGACTCCAATTTGTGCCCCCCTTCAGCCTCCCGCTCTGTGCTGGGCTCCATGCATCTATTACTGGTGAGATCCAGCATGCCTTTGCTACATTCCTGCCAATGCCATTGCTCTGTGCAGGGAGCCACCAGCCACCTTGCTGCGACTGTGGATTCGTCCTGCCCAGGGATTTGTACATTGGTTTACTTCAGTGCATGTCTCCCAGCCCCAGGGGCAGTCGCCTCCCCAGAGCAGGTGCAGCATGGGCATCCCCTCCGCACATACCCGGACGCTGCCCTGGGCTCGAGGGACCCCCATGCAGGGGACAGCAGGAGTCCTGCCTCCAAGGCACGTGTAGTCATTGGCCTCTCTGTGGAGATGGGCGGCACTGAGAACCAGTCTGTGCCAATGTGGGGGCGGTTTCTGTGCAGTGGCAAGGAGCCAAGGCCCCAGTCCGCGCTGCCCTCTGATCAGCGAACAGGGCTGTCGGGACCAGCACTTTCAGCCACTGATCTAGGCTGGAAATGCGCAGGAGCTGGAATGCCCAGCTCCCCTCGCCCACAGAGCCCCTTGTTCTACACCCACCACGAGGTGGATGTGCTGATGCCATGGACAGGGTGGCTGGGAGCGCTGGACGATGGGCTGGCATTTCAGCCGCACAATGGGCTCTTGTGCTGCCCCGATGCCGCTGGGGAATCTGCGGGGAGAGTGAGAGACATTTTTCAGTTTCCTTTCTTTGCTGTTGAGATGCATGTGACTGGGGTGGGGGAGGGAGGCCACGCCAAGCCCAGCTGGGCTGCTCGGCTCAGCGTGCCTCCACCCCAGCCTGGCCTGTCTTGGGAACACCTGGGCCCCCTGGGGCAGGAGCCTCCTCTCCCACAGCGGATCCCCCAGGGTTGACTCGAAGGCCGCCCCAGGCCAAGATCCAGCTGTAGCCAGGTTGGTTTTGTGGGCCCGGGAGCACTGGACCCTTCGGAAAGTGGTACGAGCGTCCCTGCTGTATAACAGCCTGGTCCCTAGTGCGCTGCTTGAGGGGGCAGGAGGGGGAACCCGGCTTTCCTGCTTGGGGTTTTTAAGCCCACCAAGCAGGGTTGGGGTGGGGTGGGGAAGGGGGACTCAGCTGGTTCTGGGGGCATTGAGATGGAGAAGAG
Organism: Mauremys reevesii; assembly: GCF_016161935.1. Lineage (NCBI taxonomy): Eukaryota > Metazoa > Chordata > Testudines > Geoemydidae > Mauremys > Mauremys reevesii. The sequence continues at coordinate 58,677,695 of NC_052631.1, read as the reverse complement.
GCATTGATGGCTGATCCCCTTTGCAGATAAAGGAGCAGCACCGATGGTGTCGGCAGAGTGGGGTGGGGTCCTCATCTGGGAGCGGTCCAGGTTGTGGTGTCCTCCCAGCAGGGAAGAAGGTTAAAGTCCTGGGGGACAGGAGTGCCAAGTTGATGAGTGAGGAAGGGGGCATAGTGGGGGACGGGCACAGCTCTGCCCTTTTCCTGCTTGGCGGTGGGCTGGGGAAGGGGCCTGAGCTGTGACTGTGCATTCCTTGGAGGCTGGAGCATGGGCACCATGTGCCGTGCTGTGGGCAGGGTCTCTGCCCCTGCAGAGGCGGCATGTGGAATGATGGGGTGGGATGTGTTAGCCTGGGCATCCCCCAGAGGTAAATGGCAGATCCGGCCAGACTGGGGCGTGCAGAGTGAGGGCTGGGACAGGAAGACCTGCCCTGTCTAACCTGCGCAGCCTGTGCTGGGGAAGGGGGGGTTGTAGTCCTGGGGCGGTGCCAGGGTCTGAAGTTGGGCACTGCAGGGGCTGTGTTGAGGCAGACTTGCCATGCCCTGGTCTCCTGCAGAGCAGTGAGAGCAGGACTCAGACACAGGACTAGACCTGCTGCGTGATGTGCAGGTCGGCATTGCCCTTGGTGGGTGCAGCAGACAGTGGCAGCAGCCCTGACAGCCCCCTGGGGGAGCAGGAGCACCCCGTGGAGCCGATCCCTGGCTAGGACTCAAGGCACCTTCTGGCTTCTCCAGCGTTTGCCAGAATCCCAGCTGCGCTGGTGCAGCGCATCAGGAGGGCCAATACGGTAACACTCGAAGGATGGTGGGTGCCCACGTGCCATGGTGATGGGCACAGAGGCAGTGCCTAGCAGTGTAGAATGGTGCTGTAAGATGGTGTGTTGCCAGCCAGGCTGCCAGGAGCCATGTGGGGCTGGGCCCAGGGACGAAGGGTTGGAGGGTCACTGCTGTGTTCTGCATGGGCGCCGACTTATATGGGCTCCTGGGGCTTTAGCCCCAGGAATATTCACAGACAGGGGCTCTGCTCCAGCAATATTTGGAGCTAGGTTTCTCCCCTGCTGTGCGCTGCCGGCAGCCCAGAGCCTTTTAAATCCCAGCCGCGGCAGGGAATCAGAGGGCTCTGGGCTCCCCGCGGTTGCAGGCAGCCCAGAGCCCTCTGATTCCCGGCCGCGGCTGGGATTTAAAAGGCTCTGGGCTGCCGGCAGCGCACAGCAGGGGAGAAACCTAGCTCCAAATATTGCTGGAGCAGAGCCCCTGTCTGTGATTCCCGGCCGCGGCTGGGATTTAAAAGGTTCTGGGCTGCCCGCCGCAGCGGGAAGCCCAGAGCCCTCTGATTCCTGGCTGCGGCTGGGATTTAAAAGGCTCTGCGCTCCCCGCGGTTGCAGGCAGCCCAGAGCCCTCTGATCCCCGCCGCAGCAGACAGCCCAGAGCCCTCTGATTCCCGGCGGCGGCTGGGATTTAAAAGGCTCTGGGCTCCCCGCCGCAGCAGGCAGCCCAGAGCCCTCTGATTCCCGGCCGTGGCTGGGATTTAAAAGGCTCTGCGCTCCCCGCGGTTGCAGGCAGCCCTGAACCCTTTAAATCCCAGCCGCGGCTGAGATTTAAAGGGCTCTGGGCTCCCCGCCGCAGCGGGCAGCGCAGAGCCCTCTGATTCCCGGCCGCGGCTGGGATTTAAAAGGCTCTGAGCTCCCCGCGGTTGCAGGCAGCCCAGAGTCCTCTGACTCCCAGCCGGGGCTGGGATTTAAAGGGCTCTGGGATCCCTGCGGCTGCCAGCAGCCCAGAGCCCTTTGAATCCCAGCCTCTGTCTGCTGATTGCCCCCTCCCCAGACCCCTGCCCCAACTGCCCCCCAGAACCTCCACCCCCTATCTAATCCCCACTGGTCCTTGTTCCCCGATTACCCCCTCCGAGACCCCTGCCCTAACTGCCCCTTGGGAGCGCAGCCGCGATCTACGCCTCCCTTCGCCGTGTCCCCAACGGCCCCCTCCTGAGACCCCACCCACCGTCCCGCCCCGGACCGCACCCCCGGCCTGTCCCCGGATCAACCTCTTAGACTCCCATGCCTATCCAATTGCTGCCTGTCCCTTGACTGCCCCTTGAACCTCTGCCCCATCCAACTCCCCCTGCTCCTTGTCCCTTGACTGCCCCCCGGAACTCCCTACCTCTTCTCCAACCCCCAAACCGCTTACTGTGCCACTCAGACCAGCGTATCTGGCTCCATACAGCTCCAGACAGTTGCTGCCATGCTCCCCCATGGAGCCCACAGCCCTCTCCCACCCCCAGCACCTGCCTTCCAGATTTGAACACCTCAAAATTCAGGAGTGCTCAAGCTCGGTTTGGGCAGCTTTTACTTCATTTCTCCCAAATCAGTTTCCCCTGCAAGGTGCCAACTGAAGGTGTTGGAGAACAGAGAGATCAGGTGGCCTCCTAATGCCTGGAAAAGAGACAAAGGCCGGAGGAGGGAGTGTCAGTGCCTGTGCGGACTTCTGGGAAGTGCACGGTGTGGAAGGGGATTCTGTGATGCTTTGGAACATCTCCATACAAAGCCAGTCAGGACTCTGGGGGAGCCTCCTCTCTCGGAGCATACTGTCTCCAGGGCAAGAAGCTTACACCTTCCTGGGTCTGACCTCGGAGCATTCAGCATGCCCTTCCACACCATGCACTTTCCACAGCGAGTCTGCCCAGGCTGGTCCTGGGGCAACCAGAGGTCCCTGCACCCCAACTCCGCAGTCAGATGTGACTCTCAGCCAGACAGTAAAACAGAAGGTTTATTAGATGACGGGAACACAGTTTAAACAGAGCTTGTTGGTACAGAAAACAGAACCCCTCTGTCAGGTCCATCTTGGGGGATGGGGAGCCCAGAACCAAGTTCTGGGTCTCTCCCAATTTCCCCAGCCAGCTCCAAACTGACACTCCCTCCTCTGGCCTCTGTGTCTCTTCTGGACAAGGAGGCCACCTGATCTCTTTGTCCCCAACACCTTCAGTTGGCATCTTGCAGGGGAAACTGAGGCACCCACACAGTATTCAGAGAAAATATTAAGAACATTCCCACTTCATCACAACAGATGCAACAAAATATAATACTGTATATTGAAGTAGGCAAGTGCTGCTTCTGACTTTCCACTTTTAATTGACCCTTGTAATCTTGTGGCACTGACGCGTTGTAGCTTCATTTTATATCGGCTTACAGGGCGGGAGCGGGGGGGCACCACCATTTTGGGCCCCACCAAAAATTATACAAACCTGCCGCCTATGGTGTTCTGCATGGCCTTTCTCCCAGAGGGTGGGGAAGGCAGTACAAGGTTGTGATCCTGGCGCTTGGGGCCAGGTGGGCCTAGCCTGCTGGCCTCCCAAACAGCCCTAGTGCAGGGTTACTCTCTCTGCCAGAGCGAGCTTGGGCACTGCTAGCAGCCGGAGTCGGATCAGATCCATAGCTCAGGAATCCCAGCGGCCAGACCGGGGAGCTGCCGTCCTGGGGTGGGAGTGCCATGCGGGGCTGGGCTGCCATCGCCAAGCTGCCAGGCTCTTTGGAGCATGCCCATCTAGCTAAGTATTGTGCTGGCCTCATGAGTGGGCACAAAGCCGCCCCCACGCACACTGGTGTTAGGCAGGGGGCTCCATGGCAGCCAGGATGGGTACCCCAGTGTGAGTGAGGGGGGCCTAGGGGCACGTTGGCTCAGACTGATTTCCCCGGGGCAGGAGCCCTGGGCTTTGCTCTGAGGCGGCTTGTTTTTTTCTGTTTGTGCTGCAGTCACTGCATCCGTGTTCTCCCTGCCTGCTCTCTATTAACCCTGGTTCCTGAGGGCTGGGCGGGGTCAGGCGCTGGCAGCCAGGTCCCCCAAGGGCTGTGTGTGGCAGAGTGAGCTGGTTGGGAGCTTGGGGCTTATGGTGGGGGCAGAGTGGGAGGGAAGTAATGTGAGCATCCACAGCAGGCTTGGGGCTAGCAGCTCCATGTGGGCCGGGACCCCCATCCACTTTAGGCCACAAGCCAGCTCTGGACAGGCTCCCTGGGGCGTGTTGCTGATGGCTGTGGGAGTTCCTACAGCTTCCTCCTCAGCCACTGTTCCTGGCCACAGTTTGAGGGGGGCACTGGGCCCTGGTTCTGATCCAGCACAAAAATCCCCATCCCCTAGAAAGCTGGGTTGAGACCCAAGACCCCCATCGCACCAGCAATCCTCTCTTGAGGCTCATAGCAGGGTGATTTTCCTTAGTGAATGTCACCAGCTAGGCTGTCCTAAGGTGGCCCATCACCATGGCATCTGGCTCCAGAACAGATGGCTGGTGTAGGCTGTCCCAGGTAGAGATGGAAGCTTTCTGGCTGTGGCCCCTTCTAGCTCAGTCTCCCTCCGGGCACCTGCACAGGGGAGGCCAGAGATGGTCTTGGTGGTGTGGGCTGTGCCCATTTAGGAGCTGGGCTGTGAGCCTTGGGCCTCGCCTGGCAGCTGTGTTGTGGCTCCAGGCAGGATGCTGAGGCTCGGCAGTGGCACCCTCCTGAGCTGGCTGGGGTTAATAGCAGACAGCCTGGGAGCTGGTGCTGGGCTGCCATGCCCTGGGGCGCGGGTGGGAAGGGGATCTGCTGAGTGACACTCAGTGGAGCCGCATGCTCCTGGCTGGCCATGCTCCCAGGGGAGCACTCAAGAATGGCCTGTCCTGTCAGAGCCGGAGGAGGGGTTCCCCCAAATGGCAGCCTAGTGTCCCATCAGCCAGAGGGAGCCAGCTGCTGCCCCTCCCCCCTGCTTGCTGTGCCCTTTAACCTCTTGTGTGCCAGGTTCAGTGATAGGTTTAAGCCAAATATGACTGGGATTGAGGGAAAACCTAGGGCTAGGGAGGAGGAAACTGGACTCCTTTGCCAGAGGGGGGTGCTGTGGGCGGGGAGGGTGTCCAACCTAGCCAGTCCATTCAGCTGTGTCTTGGTCTTCTGCTGGCTGTGCAAGGACACATTTCCCCAGTGATACGCTGGCGCCTTTCTTCAGACTAGAATGGGCCTGTTGTGCAGCATGCTAGGAAGGGGTGGGTGTGTGTGCGCACAGTGTGACGTGATGCACCAGGTGTGAGAGATGCACCATTTTGGGCTGGATTCCAGACACATTCTGTGGATCTGGCTCTCCTGGGTTTCTTTGTTTGAGGGCTGGGTGCTTCTAGCAGCTCCGTGGTGGGGCCTGGCTGGAAGGCTGGCTCAGAGCTTCTGCAGCCGGGAGTCCCTGTCCCCTCCAGCTACCCTTCGGCTGTTGCCTGCCTGCTGCTCAGCCAGGCCCTAGCCTCAGCCGGACTAGACACCTGCTGCCAGACAGCCGGTCTCCATGTGCTGTGTCATGGCGACATGGGTTGGGGGCCCTGCTGCTGCCTCCACCCCAGGAAATTGTCTTCCCCCATCCCCAGCTTGGATTGGCAAGCAGGTGGGGAGGCAGGGAGAGGAGCTGAATGTCATCGCCGGGAGGGGGGAGGAAGAGGAATGTGTGTGGGGGGGTGGATTTTGTTGGCGATGGATGGGTAGGGTTGCCAACTTTCTATTTGTAGAAAACCGAACACCCTTGCCCTTCCCTGAGGCTCTTTCCCCGCCCCTTCTCTGAGGCCCCCCCATCCCCCCCCATTGTTCACTCACTCATTTTCACCAGGCTGGGGAAGAGGTGTGGGAGTGGGTGAGGGCTCTGGCTGGGGCCAGGGATGAGGGGGTTGGAGTGCAGGAGGGGTCTCTGGGCTGTGGCCGTGGGGTTTGGAGTGGGAGAGGGGGCTCCAGGCTGGGGCAGGGGGTTGGGGCAATGAGAGGGTGTGGCTCTGGCTGGGAGTGTGGGCTCTGAGCTGGGGCCGAGGGGGTTGGAGTGCGGGAGAGGACTCCAGGCTTGAGTTTGGATGCAGGAAGGGGCTCCGGGCAAGGGCAGGGGGTTGGGGTGTGGGAGGGGGTGAGGGGTGTGGGCTCTGGGTGGCGCTGCTAGTCTCAGGCAGCTCCCAGAAAGTGGCCAGCATCTCCCTCTGGCTCCTAGGCAGCGGCACAGCCAGGCAGCAACATGTGCTGCCCCGCCTGCAGGTGCCACCCCTGCAGTTCCCGGCCAATGGGAACTGCAGAGCCAGCGCTCAGGGCAGGGGCAGCGCATGGATCTCCGTAGCCATCCCTATGCCTAGGAGCCAGAGGGAGATGCTGGCCACTTCCCAGGAGCTGCGCGGAGCCGGGCAGGCACCTTGCTTGCCCCGCTGCAGGTGGCCAAATGGACTTTTAATGGATTGGTCAGCAGTGCTGGGAGGCCTTCATGCCCTGACTCCCACAGTGACTTTCCAGCCCCCACAATATATGCACCACCCTGCTCCCTACCTTACAGGGTCCTTGTGGGACATCTCTATGGGCATGGTGTGTTCCAAGCTCTGGACTTGTGGCCCCAGCACCACCACCGTTTGGTGCACCCCCAATCCCATGAGACCTCTGTCTCACAGTAGCTGGGCCTGGGGCTCCCCTCAAAGGCAGACGGGATGCCGGGGGCGGGGAGGTGTGGTGAGGGCTGGACAGCCAGATGTGTTGAAACAGGTTCCCTGCGTCACTGGCCAGGGTGCTGGGGCATTCCCAGAAAGCAAGGGCCTGGCTGCCCCACACCCCTCTGTGCGCGGGCACGTGTGAGCACAGTGCCCGGCCCATCTGACCATCCGGCTGTCTTGGATCTGTGCCTAGGTTGAAGATGGGGGTAAGGCGGCCCTGTCCCGCAAGATGCGGCCTGGGGACGAGCTGGTGAACATCAATGGCACCCCACTGTACGGCTCCCGGCAGGAGGCGCTCGTCCTCATCAAAGGCTCCTACCGCACGCTGAAGATGATTGTCAGGAGGTAGGAAAGTGGGGCCCTGGCTGGGCTGTCCTCGCCTGGAGAGCGGGTGAATTGTCCTAGAGTCAGCCCCACTGGGGGTCTCCAGGCTCTGGGGAGGGCGCCACCCTATGGGCACAGGGGAGAGCTGCAGGAGAATCCTGTTGGCAGCAGTGTGAGGAGGGGTCTCCCCCGCTCCAGAGGTGCTGGGGGGCAGCGAGGGGCTGAGGTGACTGGGCTGCGGGTTGGCATGTCTGGGTGCTGCCAGGCCCTGTCTGGCCCAGTCAATGGAGAGAACAGAGCAGAGGGGTTTCCCCAGCAGCCTCAGACCCCTGGCACTCGCTACCCATAGTTAGGGCTAGAGGCTGCATCTGGGGCTGGCTGGGAGCTTATGGCCGGTGGGGCTGCCTGGCTCGCTGCCTTTCTGTGCGGGGGGGGGAGGGGGAGGGCATGGGACCCTGTCTCCCTTCTCTGCCAGCCCCTGCCAGGCCGCCTCACCCAGGGGTTGGGGAGGAGACGCTCTGAGCAGGGCTGTCCCAGCAGGTGAGGGCAGAGGGTTGAGGGCAGCTGTGGGGTGTGTGTGTGTGTGTGTGTGTTGGGCTTTCCCCATTCACAGAGGGGCAATGAGATTGGGGACCCCTCCCCTGGGCGTGGAGCCTCCTGGCCCCAGTTTGGTTCTACTGGGCTCCCCACAGCAGGCCCAGGCTCCTCTGCTAGCTGGGGGCAGCTCAGGGACCCTCCACAGCCCTTCCCCCAGCCTGTGTCTTTGGAGGCACCTGACCCCCAAACCCAGGGACGGGGAGCAGTGGGGGTTGGACCACCCCTTCCTCCAGCAGTCAGGTGTCTGGCTCCTCTCTGCCCTGAGAGCCCCAGGGCTAATCTCCAGCACCACCTTATATCCAGACCCCCGGCGCCCTGCCCTGTTTATCTCCCAACTATTTGGGGTGGGTGAGTCTAGCTGCGGGGGGTCTTACTGTCTTGGGCAAGGGTCCAGGGAGCTGGGCAGGGGACCCCGTCCCTGTTGAGCTGACAGCAGACCCCCTGCCTGGCCCCCGGGGCGCTGGAAGCAGTGTGAGGACATGGACAGGAGGCCTGGCTGGAGCCAGGGACCTTTGCCCCCTTGGGCCTCCTGATGCCCCTGCTGGGAGGGAGGCAGCCTTGGCTGAGCTCCAGCAGCAAGCTCTGGTGCATGGGGGCACAGCTGGGTCTCTGCCAGGGCAGCCCCCACAGCTCCCTGCCGGGACACAGTGGGCTCTGGGCTGTGCAGCCCCAGGGAGCCCTAAAGCCTTTTTACTGTGATGCCAGATACCCAGATGATGGGCCCTGGAAGAGGCTGGGCTGGGTGTGGATTCCCGTGTGCCGGAGACCCAGGAAAGGCCCCTGCTCCTGGCTGTAGGGGGCCCTGGCTCAGTAGGGAACCCGCCCTCCTCCCACCCGCTCCAGGCGGGGACTTGTGGGGACGTGGGCCCTGCTGTCCTGTGGTGCTCCTGGCCTGAGCTGCTGCTGCCCTCTGGTGGCTGGAATGTGTCTGTTTTCTGCTGGTGAGAAGTGCCTGGACTCAGGGCATGGGGCGGGGAGACAGCACCAGGGCCACCCAGAGGATTCAGGGGGCCTGGGGAAAAGCAGTTTTGGGGGCCCCTTCCATAAAGTAAAGTTGCAGTACTATAGAATACTATATTCTTGTGGGGGCCCCTGTGAGGCCCGGGGCCTGGGGCAAATTGCCCCACTTCCCCCCCCCAAGCAGCCCTGGACAGCACAGCCTGTTGGCCCCAGAGCCCTGGCGGTGTCTGGGATGGCTCCATGCTGAGCCCCAGACCCTCTCCAGGTGGGTTATGCCCTGGCACTCCCAGGAGGGGCTGTCTTCCCTGGGACTGGCACCGAATCTCTGGCCCAATAGCCACCTCCATCCAGAGCCTTTCCTGTGCATTGCGGCAGCCAGGCTATTTGCTTGGGGAGAGGAGCCCCTGGACTTGGGGCAGCCCATTGGCTTCTCCTGCCAGGGCCAGGACAGCTTGGATCCCCATTTCCCAGCACTCAAACGCAGGCAGGGAGGTGGCTGCAGAGATGTGACACTGGCTGGGAGGGGATGCCCCAGGGGACCCAAGCTCTCTGAGCACGGTGCCCCCCTCCAGAAGGTCTCCCCGATGAGCCCAGATCAGCCCGCAGAACTTGGCGCTCGCTGCAGCTGTGGGGCCACTTGGTGCCAGCGACATGGGCCGGGGGCTCTGCCCCGGAGTTTCACATGGGGCCAGGAGATTGGGGGAGGATGAAATGACCCTGGCCCCAAGCTCTGAGCTGAACTGGCTTTTAAGGCTTTGGCCATGTGTTTCCTGCCCGCAGTCCCCAGCCAGGGCTCCCCTAACCCACCTGGCCCTTCCCAGAGCCGAGGTTGCAGGGCTGCCCATTCATAGAAGATTAGGGTTGGAAGGGACCTCAGGAGGTTATCTAGTCCAACCCCCTGCTCAAAGCAGGACCAATCCGCAGACAGATTTTTACCCCAGATCCCTAAATGGCCCCCTCAAGGATTGAACTCACAACCCTGGGTTTAGCAGGCCAATGCTCAAACCACTGAGCTATCCCTCCTCTCCTTGATCTCTTCCCATCTCTACCCCCCTGTGACCTTCCTCTTCCTGGGCTCTTCCCACGGCTTCCTGTGCAAGGGTGAGGGACGGTGGTGGTGGTGGGGGGGGGCGGCCAAGCCCAGCTGCTTAGGGCAGGGAAGCGGCTGCAGCTGTTGTGGTTTGTTTTGTTGCAATCAGCACTAGCTGTGGAGCGAGCCCCTGGCCGGATCCCACAGGCTCCTGCACTCTGCCCAGCCCTGGCTGGGGTCTGCCCAGGACAGGGAGCTGGGTGCACCCCAACGTCAGGGCCTGGCTGGCCTGGCTGGCCGGGAGGTGACCTGGCTTCTTCATGCTGCCACATGGGGCAGACGTGGCCCTTTGCGAATGGCTGCGGGAGACTTGGCAAAGGCACCCCTGGGCATGCCAGCTGGAGACCCCTTCTCTAGCCCTGCGGCCCTTGGCATTGTGGGAAGCAGCTACCAGTGGGAGGAGGGGAGCACTAAGGCCAGGCATAGGCCCTGCTCTCCCCTGCAACTGGAAACGCTCCCTGATCCCCAGGACAGCCCACGGGTGCAGGGGTCGTCCCCCTTCCTCCGGGGTGCCAATGATGCTCGGGATCTGAGTCCCTCGCGAGGGGCAGGGCAGGGCTGACTCAGTGTGCCCAACAGGGCCCTGCTGTCCCATTTCCTCCCTGTGACTGCTCATGGAGCCAGGAAGCTCTGGGATGCTTTCCAGCCCCAGCCAGCTCCCTCCCTGTTTTCTCTCCCATGTGGCAGCAAATTCCTTGCTGTCCGGAGCTTATCTCCCCTGAACATCGCTTCCTCGCTCCCTTCCTGGCTGCTGCGGGCGCCTGGGAGCAGGTAGACGATTGGCTGCTGGGCCTGGGGGTGGGGCTCTCAGGGCTGGCAAAGACTCTGGGAGAGCACTGGGATCGGGGTCGGCAGCCACGGTGCTAGCAGAGGCTGCCCGGTGTGGTGCAGCCAGCAAGCGAGGGCACCATCTCTGCAGTCTGACGTGGCACCCAGGCTCGTGGCTCCACAGCACGGGGGGCTTGGGCTGTGCTTCAATGGGAGGCGTTAGGGGCAGCAGGTCAGCCACGAGGGACGCAACGCTCTAGTCTTTGGGGTCGCCCAGCCCAGATCTCTCTGGAATCCCCCATCCATGGTGAGTATGGGGCCTTGGGCTGGTGGGGCTCCACTGGCTCCTGGCACTGACAGCCCATCTCTGGGGAGCAGCCTGGTTTGCCCTGGAGGGGGCCAGGCCCAGTGGGACAATGGGAAGGATGGATGCCCTGCTCCATGGCTTGTGCCTTGTTGAAGGTGGCAACTTCTGCCAGGAGATGTGGGGCACAGCTTGGGCTCCCCAGCACCTGCAGTGCCGCTGCCCCTGCCAGAGCAGAGCATGCCATCCATTTGCCCCTCCGTCCCCAGCACTGCTCATCCTGCAGGGTTCAGACACCTCTTCTGTGGGGCCCTGCATAGCACCTGCCCCCTCTCCCACTGGAGTGCGCCTGAATCCTGACAGAACGTCTGCCTCCTGTGACTCCCACGCTGAGCACACAGCTCTGCCAGTGCACCTCACTCCTGACCTGCAGCCTGCTGCTGTCCCAGCCCTGGGCTCCTCTCTACACAGCTCTGCTGGTGCCCTTCAGTCCCAACCCATAGCCCCTGCTCTCCCAGGCCCCTGTCAGAGCCCAGGCTCCCTCTCCACCACCCCTCTGTCCCAGTCCTGCCTCCCACAACACAGAAGCAGCTTGTCTTGCCCAGTCGTGGGACAGCTTTGTGATGTAGCCAAGTCCCTGAGGTTCCTAAGGCTTTTGAAGTCCGTTTCACTCGATGACAGTTCGGGTGAAGTCAGGGTCTCCCGAAAAGTGGCACATTTCCCTGCAATGCGCCCCGTCCCTTCAGGCCTGGCAGGGGGCTTGTGGCTCCCCCATGGCCAGCTGCTGCAGTCATCTCTGTTTCCCCTCACACTCAGGGTGCAGCCTGCAGGGCTCAGCAAGACCCCCTTATGATTGTGGTGCCGCCCTTGACTGGGCATCTCAGCCTTATCCCCCGAGGGCTGCAGCTGGATGAGGGGCTTCCTTCACATATCAGACCAAAGGCAACGTATGGGGCACGCAGTTGCTTGGAGATGCTTAGACTGGGCAGCTACTCCTGGGGGAGCCAGGGGCTCGGGGACAGCACTGGGGCTCCAGGCCAGGTCCCAGCAGGGGTTGTGCTCAGTGCCAGCTAACGGTGCTGGTGCAGGGCTCTGCAGGGACGGGTCAGCGCTGTTCGGGTCTGAGTCCCCAGCTCCTGTGCCATGGCACTATGTGGTCTGGCACAGTTTCCTGTGCCCATCCCTCGCTGAGCTGGGCTCCTGCTGCTGGGCTGGGCTGCCACAGAATGGCAGGCTGCAGCTAAGCCCTGCAGGTATGGTGGCCCTGCTCCCCCAGAGCCAGGGCTGACCTCAGTGTGGTGCTGAGGGGCGCTGTGCTGCTGAAGCATCATCTTCCAGAGGAGCCATAAAACCTGGGTTCCTGCCCACCTGCGGTCACTAAGGTCCCGGAGCACTTTAATGCCCTGACTTGTCCGTAACCCTGGTGTCCTGGCCACATCCTGGCACTGGAGCTAGCTTCTGTTAGGACAGGCCATGGTGCAAGTAGTCATGTCTGAGTAGGTGTTGCTGCAATCCTTGCAGAAGGGGCTCTGAGTGCTGGGGAGCGGCCAGTGTCAGGTCGTGGAGCCAGGGGACTGCTGGATCAGGGCACTGTGAGTTCTCAGGGGCAGGGATGGGGTGAATCCCACACCCAGACAGGGCCCCAGGCCTGACTGGGGTCTCTGCACTGCTGGTGGAGTTGGGCCCCTGTTGCGCTGGGCACTGCCCCAAGGATCTCACCATCCGAGAGGCCTAGGGAACCGAGGATGCATTGGCTCTCACTGCATCTGACTAGTCTCCTGGGGCCACGACACCCCAACTCTCCCTCTAGAGAACTGGGATCACATGGTACAACTGAGCCTGCCCTCTGAGTTTCCTGGGAGTGATTCTGACCCCCAACATGGGGTGCCTGCCGGGGGCATGTATCTCCCCGTAGGAGCGGGCAACTGTGCGGCCCTGCTGTGCTGGCCTGGCACCAAGCCTGTGGAGCCCATAAATCCTGGCGTTATTGCCGCGCTATCAGCGTGCAGTCCCTGACTCCCACACAACAGCTTCCTCTGCACTTGTCGCTGGGGCACTGCCTGCATATCGGGGACTCCAGGATTGGGGTCCCAAATCCCTCGCCCCTGAGAGCAGGAGGATGGCTCTGCAGAGCCCACTTCTTCCCTGAGGGGCCAGGCTGCCCCTGGCGTGAAGCCATTCTCCCCCCCGGCTGCTCTCTCCAGCAGCACCGCGCAGCCCTGTGCTGGGAACCTGGCTGGTTCCACTCCCAGCCCTATCCCTCTGGTGTCAGTTTCCCCTCACTCTGGTTCATTGCAGTCGCACCCTGCTGGACCCTGGTTTCTGTTCAGTCCAGCCTGGGCTGTGGGGCTTGTGCTGAGCCAGGGTGTGACACTGCCGTGTAGGGCTCTGAGCCAATTCAGCCAGTGCATAGTTCATGCTGACTCCTCTGCCGCCTGCCAACCTGACTCCTTCCCTCCATGCTACTTCGTTCCCCAGCTGCTGGGACACTCAAGCTAGGGCAGCGGTAATGTGCCATCACAGGGAATCCCTTGGCCTGGCTCTGGGAGCCTGGGGTCGAGTCCCATCATTGGCCTGTGAGTGCGATGCAGGACCCTCTACGGGTGGTGGGGAGCCTGTGTGTGCAGCCAGGCCCAGCTAAAATGCCCGTTTGCTCTGTGGGGGCAGGGTGCTGCCAGTCTGAGTGCTCTTGGGGGTGACAGTTTGGCTACCTACCCTGGTAGCCCAGGGGCAGTCAGAGGGCTCCCAGTCTCCCCATGGGATTGTCCAAGGCTGTGAATTACTGGGGGTGGGGGGAGGGAGGGCTTGCCTGAGTTCTGCCCCACTCCATCCAGATGGAGCCAGCAGCAGAGCCAGGCCTGGGCTAGTGCTATGTGGCTGGGATCTTTATTTAGGGCCCTGCCCTGGCTTCCTGGCATGAGCCGAACTTTCCAAGTTGTCCTACCTATTGGAGCGATGCCCATAGAGGGTGGGGTTGGGGCTGCCTGGCTAATCCCCAGCACTCAGCCAGTGTGAGTCAGGCCCCCAGAAATCTATAGACTGGCTTAAAACTCAGGCGTTAGACCTGAAGCTGGTTCCTCCATCTCCTGGTGTTTGAGCCTGGTGGGGCCCCTTAACCAGCTCTTCTCCCCAACCACCAGGGCTAGAAACCTGCTTTTTAAAAATCCCACACCGATGGCCGAGCATAATCCCATGACTCTGGGAGCTGGGGCTTGAGGATAGCCCAGGCTTTGGGGTACTGTGCTGGAAAGGGAGGGTGCAGTGCATGGGGAGGGTGGGGACTGAAATCCTCATCAGCCAAAGTGTGTGGGTGTGAGCATTTAGCCCCATAGCTCTGGACCCTCCTCTGCCTATTGGAATGTCATGGGGGGGAAGGGGTCCCCGCATGCTTCAGTTGGTGTGGGGGCGGATCCCTGCTCCCTGCCCCCGCTGGCAGAGAGGCAGGAGTGGGGAGTGCCGCGAGGGGCAGCCCAGAGAAAGGTCTTCCATGCCCTCTGTGGCTTCATCCTCCTGGTGGAAGGCAGCTGCTCCCAACCCCTGAGTGTCAGCAGCTCCCAGCCCTTCACTCAGAGGAGCGTGGGATGCCATTCTCTGGGCTGGGCAGGCATGGCCGTGGGGGAGATGGCCCCCAAAGACCCCAGTGAGCTAATGGGGAACTCCTCCGGGATGTCCCCTCTGTCCTGCTAAGGAAGCCTCCCTGCGGGGGATGGGACGGGAAGCTCTCCAGGAAGTGAGCTCAGCCCAGTGCCTCAGCCTGGTTTCCTCTCCATTCTCGGCTCTGTGCTGCTCTTGGCAGGAGGAACGTGCCCGTCATCAGGCCCCACTCTTGGCACCTGGCCAAGCTCTCCGAGGTCCGGACCGAGGCTGCCACCATGTACTGTCCCTCTGATGCCTTCAGCTTGTCCTGGCACTCAGGATGTGACTCCAGGTGAGTCCCACAGCAGCTGGGGTGTAGCTCTGCCTGGACTCGCTGCCCTGGGGCACCCGAGAGCCTGGGCAGGTGCCTGGCTCTAAAATGCCCCCTTCCTGGAGCAACCCAGCCCCGATCTAGCTGCTCCCCAACCTTGGAACCCCTGCATTGGGCCGCCTCTGGGCCTCCAGTGCCGGGTCGGGGCCCAGCAATGGCCACTTGGTTGTCAGCCAGGCATTGGTGGCCCCGGGTTGACTGAGGCTGATTTTGGGCCTGGGTTCATTTGTCTTCCCTGGTGGACTGCAGAGGGCAGAGTTAAGGCCAGCCATGCTCCCCAGAGCTGCCCAAGTGCAGTTCCCTTAGATCTGAGCTTTGCTCTCACCCTGGACCTTGGGATAATGTAACCCACCTGTCACCGTGTCTTTAGCCCTTCAGTTCCCTGGCTGATCTCTGCCTTAGCGTTCTCTGTGCCTCGGCTGTGGGGAAAGCAGCCTTGTCCTGTTGGGACATGGAGGGCTCGGACCAGAGGGCCACATGGCCCCTCTGACGTGCTGTTGCTGGCTTTCCAGAGTGCACTTTATCCCAGCACGAGTGCATGTCTCACCCTGGAATTTTCCGCCTTGGGCTGGGTTGTCTCCAAGCCCAGCACGTTCTTCCCTTTGCTGGCCCGACTGGCTGCTGCCCTGCCTCCCACTGGGGCCCTTTGGCACTGCCGCAGGGCCCCCTCAGCCTGCTCCGATGGGAGGAGCTGCCCTGCTCCATGGCTGAGTCTCCCTTTCTTCCCTGGGGATGGTTTCCCTTCTTGTCCAGCTTTGGTTTGTTCTGCCGAGCTCCAATTCCTGAGCAGGAAGGGTGGCGGGCCAGAGCTGGCTGCACTGCGAGCATGGAGCTAACAAATTCCAGTCCTCTTGGACAAGTGAGGGGCTGCGAATGCTAGATTGCCCCCAGTCCCAGAGGACAGGCGAGAACACACTGCAGGCCCAATGGGCTCCCCCCACCCCCCGGCCAAATCCTGCCCTTGGCCGCAACACCCCCCCAACCCCATCACCTCGGAATAGGAACTAGCATCCTGGGACTGGGCAAAGGGGCAGTGAGACGAGTGGAGCTGGGATCGACAGCTCGCCTCTCTGGGGAGCATCACCTGGCTCTGCCCACCACTGAATCCACCGGACAGGGAGATTCCCTGATGCACTCAGCCCCTGCCCAGGGGACTAACTGTCCCCAGCGGGGGCAGGCGGGAGGCCCCAGCCCTTGTTGCACTAGCTTCTTGCCCCGCTGCCGCCTGGGTCCCCAGTGCAATGCCCACAGGGGAGCGATTCCTTCCTGACCATAGCAGGGGAGCTGCCCAGGAGCTTGCCAGTGTTGTGTGAGCTTGCAGAGCTGGGGTGTTTGAGGGGTGCACTGGGCCAAGGAGCATCTGGTCTGTACCTGGCCTGTGAATGGCACCGCACGACACAAGCTGGGTTGGTTCTGCCCATGGCGCGGGGGCGGGAGGGTGTTTTCCCGGTGCTGCTCACACTTGGTGTCTCTCTCTCCAGTGACCTGTCCCTGCAGTGGGCCCAGCTGTCTCGCCATTGCAGCACAGAGAAGAGCAGCTCCATCGGAAGCATGGAGAGCCTGGACCCACCCGGCCAGACCTACTATGAGGGCAGCCTCTCGCCTGTGGACCAGAGCATGTACCAGAACAAGCGGGACTCTGCCTACAGCTCCTTCTCGGCCAGCTCCAACGCTTCGGACTATGCCCTGTCCCTGCGCCCTGAGGAGACCTCCTCCACAGACTCCATCCTCCAGGGCCTGGGCCCCAGCCGAGCCCATGAGGGGCGCTACTTGCAGACGGGTAGCGAGGGGGCAGATGTCACCCACCAGCTGTGTGGGCACCTGGCACCCAATTCTAGGCCCTCCTCATGCCCCCATGAAAGCAACCTGTCGAGCTCCACCAAATCAGGCACCCCTCCCCAGCCCCCTGTTAGGAGGGACAGCCTCCGGGCCTCCAACCCCCAGCCGGCTGGCACTGAGCGACGCCGGGCCTCTGCCCCCGCTGATGCCCTGTACTTTCCGGGCAGATGGACCTCGGACACCTCGCTGTGCCTGCGAGACAAGGAGTCTGAGGGGGTGGGAGGCCACCCAAAGGAGCACCTGTCTGCCGACCAGTACTACATGCTGAGCTCCCACCTGGACAGACGCCAGCCCAGCATGGAGCCACTGTTAGGGGAGAGCACAGACCATCCCCAGGGGGCTGCCCAGGGGCAGTGCCAGGACAACGGTGCCCACGAAGGACAGCCAGGCACCAACGTTGACCCGCCCCAGTCTCCTCGGAAGGGGCACCGGCACAGTGCCCCTGAGCAGCTGCTTGCATCCCAGCTGCGCTCTCTGAATGTAGCCACGGGCAGCAGCCGCTGGGACACCCAGCTGCAGGACAGGCACCAATGGACTGTGAACCCGCTGCACTTGGAGCAGCCAGGACTCAGCCAGCAGACAGAGGATGCCAAAGAGCAGCCATGCGGAGATCCAGCCACGGGCACAGACCCTGCTGACGACCATGCCACACAAGCACAGCACTCCCCTGGCCAGGCCCAGGACTCCTGCTATAGCCAGGAGCCGTACAGGTGTTACCCAGAGCTGGAGAGAGCCTGTAGCACCCCCAGCAAGTCAGCCATGCCACCACAGCCTGCCAGCCTGACCCCCACATGCAGCTCCAAGGCACTGGTGGAGGAGGGAAAGGAGTCCGGGCAGAGCAGGCCGAGTGCCAGGAAATCGGGCCCTTCCCATCAGCGATCAGCCCAGCTGCGGCGCCGGAGTGAGCGCTTTGCTACCAACCTGCGCAACGAGATCCAGAGGAGGAAGGCCCAGCTGCAGAAGAGCAAGGGCTCTGTGGCTCTGCTGTGTGGGGAAGAGCCAGTGGAGGAGACGGACGAGCCGTGCGAGAGCCACCCCAATCCCTCAGCCCCGCCCCAGGGCAGGCTGCCTAGCTCAGGGGACAGGAGCTCTGTCAGCATGGCACAAGCCAGAGCCAAGTGCCTGAGCCCCACACCGGACACGGCGCCTGCTGGGGAACATGGCAGGAGCCCCGGCCGCCCAGCCAACAGGAGCGCCCCCACCCCTCAGCCTGCACGGAAAGGCCCCAGCACCCCTGCCCCCGACAGGGAGAAGCAAAGGGCTCCGGGGACTGGGGGCCGGTGGCGGTGGTCTCCAGAGCACAAGCTGCAGCGGGCCCTGAGCCCTGGGGAGGCGTACGCCAAGGGGCCAGAGGCGCCCGCCTCCCCGCTGCGCCTGGCAGAGGATGCCGTCCTGCTGCCCTTTGCTGACCGGAGAAAGTTCTTTGAGGAGACCAGCAGATGCGTGGCGCACCTCCCAGCCCGGCACAGCAAGCCCCCCAGCTTTCGGCCAAAGGCAGCCGAGTCGCACGCCTTTCAGCCACTGGGCACTGAGTGTCGGGAGCTGCGGCGCTGTTCCGTGGACCAGTCCTACCCCCCCCTGTCACCGGGGCGGCAGAATCTCCCCACCTATGCCGAGTGCTGCCTGGAGCCACCTGTGTGCTATGCTGGCCTCCCGCGACATGGCGAGTTCGAGTACCTGCGGCCCTTTGCCCGGGCCTGTGCCGGGACGGCCCCGGTGCTCCACGAGCCCTGCCTCTACTGCTCTGGCAACATGTGCCCCGCACTGCTGCAGAGGAACATGCAGCCCAGCCACCATGGCTACCGCTGCCACCCCCATCCCTGGGTGCCGCGGTGTTCCGACTGCTGCTGTTCTGTTCCCCACAAGGCCCTGGAGGAGACCGAGCCCTGGCCTGGGAGGAAGGCGTTCTTGCCGGTAAGAGATCCTCCCTGTAAGCTGCCCCCGGTGCCAGGTGGGCAGGCCCCGTGGCTGAGCGTGGCCCGGCTGAGTAACAACTTGTGAAGAGGTGCGGGGGGAGGCTGTCAGAGGGATCTGTCTGTCTATCTGTCCCTGGGGATGGAGAGCCAACCCTGCTTAAACACCAGGAGCTGCTGCCTCCTTCAGCCTGCCTCACCCTGAGCCCTTTGCCTCATGCAGGCCACTGGCACCAGGAGGCACCAGTCCCCTCCCAGGTTGTTCGAAGCTGGGAGGGGGGTGGTGGTGGTGTCAGAGCAGGGTGTGTGGGGAGCAGGGCGGGAGGCAGAGTTCCTGGGAGGTGGCAGGGAACTGGGTAAATTGTGTATTGCGTGGCTGCATTGGATCCCCAGTGGTTCCCCAGCTCAGGGAAGGGGTTCTGCCTGTGGCTCTGTATGTCTGTTTGGCATATGCCTGGTGTGTGTGGGAGGAATCATGTACCCCTTGTCTGAGACCTGCCCACCTCTGCCAGGACAGCGACTGGCATCCCCTGCCATCTGTATTGAACTCAACCTTCTCCAGAAACGTGCCACGGGTACCCCCTTGCCCCCCCGCCACATATGCCCGTGCCAGACCTGGAGCAGCCAGCTGATGTCCCTCTGGCACCCCTCAGTGCTGCTCCTACACTGGTGGAGATGGGAGGGTGAGGAGTCAGGCTCCTGGCCAGCAGAGTGCTAGTTGCGGGCCAGGGAAGCGGGAGCCTGGGAAGGGCAGTGGTGGGTCTGAGCCAGGGCAGGATGGAGCTTTGTCTCTCCTGGCCTGGGGGCACAGCTGGAGAGCATTAGCCAGGGTTTACTCACAAACAGTGACACTGTGCCCATCAGCCCTTCCTCCTCCCACCCTGCCATGTGTCCCCATGCCATTGCGGTGGCATGAGCAGGGGGGAGGGCTGTACAGCAGCCCATGTAGCCGCTGGGCACCTTGGCGTTGCTGGCTGGAGAACGAGACTCCTGCACATGAAGCATTGTGGTTGGTGTTTATTTCCGTTAAACCCAGTGCTGGCTGCAAACCAGAGCCGGAGAGAGCCGCAGCCTGGCCTCAGGACGCTCACTGGGGGGGACCCACGTTCAAGGATGCCTGATTCAGAGCAGCCACTTGAACCCAGGTTTCCCACATCCCAGGTGGGTGCCCCACCCACCGGGCTGCTGGCTGTTCTGGCCTCTCCCAAATTCCATCCTGGACCCACAGAGAGTTTCTGCAGGATGTTTTTGTTTGGCTAATATGCCTTTTCTGCCCCACTACCCCCCCCCACTCTTCTGCCACCCAAAATAGTAGCGAAAAATAGTCTCGTCCCCATGTGCGCACCAGCTGGCACCATCCTGCCAGTGGCCTGTTCGTGGCCAAGCCCAGCTGTGTCACACGTCCCTCATGGGGATGTCACACTCTCCTGTCAGTGCAGGCTGCTGGCAGCGGCAGGGCGTTGGCGTTCCTCGGCCGGGGGTGACTGGAGAAGAGAGGGATGGATGAGGGTGTCGTTTCCTGGGCCTCAGACCCCAAGGGGGTGGGTGCCCTGAGGGCTGGGTTGAGGCCCTGGTGCCCGCCCAGCTCTCCCGCTCGTGCCCTCCTGCTCACGCCCTGCCCAGCTCCGTACCTGTCAGGCTCTGACAGGACCTGCCCGGCCTGCCGCACTTTGGCGGCTGGACCTGCCTGTGTGAGCCAGCGCGAGCCCCGAAGCTCCACTGCCCCGGGAGCCTTCTCCAGTGCAGTCCCTCTGCTGCAGCTAGGAACCAGCCCTGCAGCCCAGCCCCACAGCGGGAGGGCAAACAGGCTCAGCAGGTTTGTGGCTCTCCGGGGGCGGGTGCTAAGCTGGCTGCCAGGAGGATGCGTTTCCTTGCTGAGATTCTGCTGTGGCCATGGGGCTGTGAGCAGAAAAGAGCCCCTGACCTGCCTCCGTCCTGCTCCTGGGATGTGAGGGGACGGGAGGGGTGGGGCTGGAGAGCACCAGTGGGCGGGGTGGGCGGCTCATCCTGGCCATCTCACTCCTCTGATTCTTGTTTGCAGGAATTTCCTCTGGAGGAGTGGGAGCCTGGGGTGATAAACAGGAAGGGCAGCCAGTCAGTGAGGTAAGGGCCGTGGCGGGGGGGGGGGGAGGGAGGAGGAGCCTACTTGGCTTTGATATGGGGACGGGGTGGGCGAGGTCACCGATAAAATGGCTGGTCAGCCAGCGAAGGGGGCAGAGGCTGTCTGGATCTCATGGAGAGCCCCGTGCACCCCAGATGGGGTCCCCAGCACTCAGCTCACACAGACTCTTTGCTGGGATGCTGCCACTTCCAGGTGGTGGCCTGGTGGCTCGGGTGGGGCCATGGTCCTGCCCTGCAATACCTGCTCAGTTGGGCTATGTGGGGGGGCTGCTCCCATCACTCAGCCCAGGCTCCTACCTGCTCCCCCCTCCGGGGTGCTGCTGCTGGGGGAGAGGTGTCCCTCCTGGCCAGCAGGGATCAGCTGTGGTGGTTCAAGGCTTTGAAGGTGGACAAGGGCGTGAGAGCCCTGAGAAAGAAGCCCCAGAAAGTGCTGGGCTCCTGAGTTAGCAGCCCGGGCAGGAGAAGAGGCAGTGGGTACCATGTGCTGCAGGCAGTGGTGGGGGCTGCACAAGAGGTGGGGGTATCTCCCAGCATGTTTTAGCTGTGCTGGAGCAGGGTCCATCCCCTATGGCCCTAGTGTCAGGGTCCCAGCAGTGGGGAGCAGGTCGAGCCGAGCCTGGTGTGGAAGGGACATAGTCTGAGTGCAGGCTGGGGGGCCAGGCCAGGAGCAGCAGCCCATGCTAGTGCCATGTTGTAGGAACAGGTTGAACTCAGGTCATTGAGTTGCACCAGGCTGGAGCCAAGTGAGCCGGCCAAAGCAGGGTCAGTGGAGCTGAGGCTGGGCGAGAGGGCCGGAGCGGAGCAGGGACCAGGGACATGGAACAGGGCTGGGCCAGGAACCGGGAGCTAGGCAAGGGACCAGGAGTGCACAGCAGGGTTTGTTAGCAGCAGCAAGCCAGGGATCCACCCAGCTGCACTGACAGCCTCAAGGTGTTTTTTCTTAAGCAGCGTGCCTGGGCCAATCCAGAGCACAGGAGGCTCCAGCAGCCAGCCCCTCCCTGCACAGGCAGCCAGTGGGGCTTGCACTGTGGGGCTCAGAGGAAACTTTTTCCTGCTTTGCCGGAGCTGTGAGGTGGCAGGGTGGACACTGCAGCAGACCTGGCTTCCAGGCCCATAGATCCTCCCTGGATCTCCAGCCGGCCCGTGGCAGTGACGGTGCCCAGGGAGTTGCTCTGCATGCGGTGCTACGAGCCAGGGCACAGGGTTGGCACCTGGGTCGTGCTGCTGCCTCTCGCATGAACCCAACAACAACAGCTCTGGGCACATGGCCAGAGAAACCTGCAGCCTCGCTGCCAACTCCAAAAGGCCTTTTTTAACCCCTGGCCCAGCTGTTAGCCCCGAGGAGCCAGGAGGAGTCCATGTCCCCGTACACACACATTCACAATACATAGGATCACCGGAGTCTAACTAGGGCCTCTCCGTTTCAGTGTCTGGGACAGGCAGGCAGCCAGTTGTTGGGGCTTCCCAGGGTGCTGCTGCTGCAAGAGGCCTTGGGTTTCTGTCGCCAGGATTCCCTGCCAGGATAGCCATTCAGTACAGCTCTGGCTGTGGTGATTTGTGGTGAGCTTCCACCCATCAAGGAGGTGCCTGAAGTGCTGTTTCCAGGCAGATGAGCACCAGTAAATCCCCACACGGAGCACATGAAGGCTGCACAGCGGAGCAGGGAAACACTGCAGAAGTTGTCATCTCAGGCCAAGATTTTCAAAAGGGCAATCCACAACTTAGTCCCCCAAATCCTATCGAGGTGCCTGGGCCCAAATCCCCAGAGGTACTTAGGCCCCTAATTCCCATTGACATCAGTAGGAGTTAAGTACCAAAATATCTGTGAGGACCTGGGCCCTGAATAACAGCTGATTTTCAAGAGTGCAGAGCACCAATCTGCTCCGTTAGCCTGGGTTCTGAAGGGCCTCCCAGGTACATCTGCAAGGCAGATGATAGACTGTAATCCAGAGAGGCTGGCTAAAATCAGCCCTGGTATTGAGGAGTTAGATTGTCCTTAGGGATTTAGGAGCAGGAGTCCCACTGAAAGTCTTGTGAAGCTCCCAGCTTTGGTGCCGAACTCTGGAGGGGCTGAGGTTTAGGCATCTGTTGGTTAAAATCTTGTCCTAAATTTCCCAGATCTGATTTTGTTTTGGAAGCGAAATCCCAAATGCTCGGCAGGCACTGTGGACAGCCAAGATAAGACAAAGCAAACAGTCTGTCCTCTGCCCTGTGCCTCCCCCCACGCAGCGGAGGGCCAGGGCTGAGCCTTTCAAGTCATATTCAACAGTTTGAAAGTAATGATGAAACATGCCTGGTCAGCGCTGGCCGCCTTGCAGCATTTCTCACACAGGCATGCCTTGGGGCCCCGCAGATCTGCCTTAGTTGAACACAAGCCACTGGGCTTGGTCCAGGGGAGCTGACTAGAGATCTACAAGGGTCTGGCTAGGTGATCTGACAGGCCCTTTTGGCCCCTCCACACTGAGCTGTGTTTGGTGCGGTGTGACAGTGCTGCCCATGGGAGCCAGCTGAGGTCACCCAATTAGGGTGAACTGCAAACAAAACGGGGCAGACAAATCCCAGAAGCTGGTGGTTATTCCAATACTTAGATTTACCAAGCCAGCACAGAACAGCTTCTACAGTACCTCACTGGTTACTCAGAAGTTCAAACACCGCAGTTCCCTTAAAGTGCCCAGCCTCAGGCCTCCGTCCAGACACACACCTCAATATGATGATGATTACTGAAAATCTTCTCATCATATAAAAGAAAAGGTTCTTCCAACCTCAAAGGGTCAGCCACACACCCAGGTCCAATTATAACTTAGATCTTACCCAAAATACACGCTATAACCAATTCTTATTAACTAAGCTAAAATGTATTAAAGAAAAAGAGAGAGAGAGAGAATTGGTTAAAAGATCAATATACATACAGACTTGAATTCAATTCTTGAGGTTCAGATACATAGTAGAGGTGAGCTTGCAGTTGCCAAAAGTCCTTTTAGCAATAGTCCATAGGTTATAGTCCAATGTCCATATTCAGGGTGACTCCAGTCAGTGACTGGGGAATCTCAATCCTTATGGCTTAAGGTTTCCCCTTCTTGAAATCCAAAGCAGATCTGAGATGAAGTAGGATCGTGTCCAGCAGCCTTTTGGCCTGAGAAAACAATAGGCTTAACCCCTTCTCGCAAACATCCTGGCAAGTAGCACAGGGTAATTTATCCATTAAACAGTTCAGATACAGGTTTCTACAACCTTCAAAGAGACACATAGACAATAATACTATTTCACTCAAGTATCTTCCTAAATGTTAAAATTCCTTTTTTGATCTTTGAATCAAAGCCATAGGGATAGACAAGACTTGTTTGTTACATCACAAGACCTGCACAAACATCTACCCTTCTACCTCTAACAATGCAGACTTGCATTTCAAAGCTCTATTCATTTACAGATCTTCCTAACAAGTCTCTAAAGTTCGCCCATGGGTCAGGTCCATCTGTGAGTTAATTAACTCTTTCTGGTCCTGTCACCTTTCAATGAGATATTACATTACACTCAATGTCACATGCGGCACATGGTGTGGTGGGTCAGTCCGTGCCCTGGGGTAGCCAGTGCTCTGTTGCATGCAGTGGACTAAGGAGAGGGGGGCAGGTTAGTGAGTGCATCTGAGAGGTGGCCATGCCCTGGGTTTTGAATTAGACTGCGGGGGGGGGGGGGGGTGTGTGGCTGGGCTGTGACTGGAGGCAAAGGGTGAGGCGATGCAGCACATTCCCAGAGGCAGCATCAGCAGAGGAGCCTCAAACGGCTAGGCAGGCTATCCAAGGAACAGGAGCCACATGCCAGGCGAGTCCGCTGTGCTCTGGGGGCATCTCCGCTGGGCCTACTCTGCCCGAGATTTGGGCTGATACTCACACTAAGGCTGGTATTAGGGTGACACTGTTGTATTGGGAGAAAGTGCCTTGTTCAGGTACAGCTGTTCTGCTTCCCTGTGGAGCCAGCCAGTGTGGGGTAAGCACATTTACAGCTGTGACTGTGGGGCTGGGTTACTTAGGCAGGAATTGGTAAGGTTTGTGTGTGGCCCAGGCCTCAGTGGGGAAGATGGCTGGGGTGAGGATACCAGGCTGCCTGACAGAGGAGACCAGCAGAGGAGTTCAGAGTCCCTTTGCCTCTCCATTTCTAGGCTTTTCCAGGTGTGTCCCACTGGTGCGTTCCCGGATTTGCCGCTAGCTTTCCTGGAAGGGTTAGTTTTTTCCTCTCTCCAGCTCTGCCTGCTTGTAGCTGAGAACTACGTCTCCATGTGCCCCAGCAAAGCAGGAGTTTGATCTGGCTCCAGCAGGATTTGGATTTGTGCACAAGCTGGGGGTTGAAGGGCGTTAGTGCCAGACGCCCATTGACAGGGCCCCTCCAGAAGCCCAGCCAAAGCACGCTAGAGAGTGGGGCTGGCTCTTGTATGTTACGCTGCATGGTCAGCATGCCTCTCTGAAATGGGACCGCTCTCTGCCTTGTCCGGTCAGGAATTTCCTAAGGCTGGTCCGAGCCCTGGTGATCTCAGCCCCGACCCTCGGGGATTCCCTGCCCCTAGCGTTCATTTTGAACTTGCCCCTCATTCCAAGAACTTGCCCCTGTTCCCAAGGCAGCCGGCAGGATGCAGCAGGGCAGTTCCAGAGGAAACAAGCCAGTTATTTTAGCAGCTCCCAGGCAAGCAGGGAACGGAGCAGAAGGTGGAGGAGGGCCCGGAGAGATGCTGTCACCACTCTGTGCTGAGAGGAGGGTCTGGCAGTAGCTAGAATGTGGGATTGAGGCGTGGCCAGGGGAGCAGGGACTGTCCAGTCTCAGTCCTTGGGAGCTGGGAACATGACATGCTGCGCAGAGATGCTGAGAATTGCATGTCTAGCCCTCCATGGAAGGATTTTCCATGGGGGGGTATCATAGGGATCATCGTCAGCGTGGCGGGAGGGGAGGCAGAGGAACTGCTCAGTGGTGGGGGTCTAGGACTCTGGAAATTCAAGCTCAGCTCCTTTCCCCATCCATGCCGTGGGGAGAACATTCCTCCCTTCCCCCCCGCCCAGGGGCATGAGATGGCCATTCCATTGCAGATGGGGGGGGGCACAGACACTACGGGTGGAGTCGGATAAGTACCTTAGCGAGCGGCCAGAACTCTGGGTGCTGGCTGCCTGGGGCTGGAAACTGCCCCAGGGCTGGGCTTGCCACAGCAGCGGGGAGTTGGCCCATAGAGAAGGGGTTTCTCTCTGACCCCTGGCTGCTGGCTCCTGTGGCTGTCCTCAGGCCAAGCAGGAAGCGGGCTGGGATTGAATGGGTTTCGGGGCATCTGCGCCCCAATGTTTTCCCCAGCGAGCTGGCACACTACGAGATTGGCTTCCAGAGGGAGGGTCCCTTCCAGCCCTGCTTGGAGAGCTCTGAGCAGACGTGGCCTCCTTGCTACCGGGCCGCGTCCTCTCTCGACCTCTCTTGGGACTGCGAGCGGCACGCGTCAGAGAGCCCCAGCGAGCCACTCCGTCGCCCGCTCCGGGGCAGGGCCTTCTCCGAGAGCCACCTCAACATGGAGCCTCCCAGCACCCAGGGCCAGGAGATGAGAGATGCCCTCTTAGCCAAGCTAGATGAGATCCACCCGATGCCTCCGTGTCTGGCCAGAAAGAAAGGGCCGCCTCCTCCCCGGCCCCCGCCTCCTAACTGGGAGAAGTACAGAACTCGCCAGGCCTCCCACCACCACCTGTACCCACTGGAGCCCACCGGGCCCGGCTCAGCATTGTTGGCAGTGCCCCTGGAACAGCCTCACCTCCAAGGCGGTGGCAGCATGGAGACCGCAAGGCAGCGCTCCCAGAGCCTTCCCCTGGACAAGCTCCCTGGGGACTCGGTCAAGCCTGTGGCCATCTCACAGTCTCGAATGCCTGGCAACCTCCCTCAGGAATCCCTGGACACCGGGCACCTGCCAGAGCAGGGGAGCAACCACTACTACTGCCATGTCTCGCCTCGGGAGCCACTGGCACTGGACATGGGCACCAGGGACATTCCCAGGCAAGTACCCCTGGTCCCCCCAGTTCCGATGGCATGGCCCATGGCCCTGTCACCACCCTCTTACCCAGTGGCGGGGCCCACAGCCCCACTTCCCCCTTGCCCCGATGGTGGGGCCCATAGCCCCGTCACTGCCCCCTTGCCCCTGAGGGGCCTCACTCACCTCAGTACCATGATCTGTTCCCTCTCAAGACTGCCGCTGGATGCTGCCCCCGATCCCGGGTATTGTAATGGGCTCCTGGCATGCATCCTGTTCTGAGCCTATGTCAGGAGGGCTGTACCCCACTCTCTGCTGAGGAGAAACCCCATCCTCGCTGGGAGTTGCTGGCTGGGGGGCTGTGCCAAGGGCTGGAGTGCTTTGGTGGGCATTGGCCACATGTAAGGCAGGCTGCTGAGCTGGCAAGGCCTTGCACCATCCACCACCCCTGAGCTAAAGCGAGCAAGAGACCAATGGCCCTTGGGGCCATCTTAGGCCCTTCTGTGGGGTCACTCCGTGCAGCTCGGGGGCTGAGCTCAGCACCAGCACACACACCCACCTCCAGCGCAGGAGCCAGGCTGGCATCCCTGCCGTGCTTGGCAGCAGGTTGGCTGACCAGGACAGGCTTGTCCCTGGGATGCTGATTCCCACAGCACCAGAGGCAAGTAGGGACTGAGGAACGGCCCCCCCTTCGCCCACCCCCATTCGGCTCTCATGTCTCTTACCGGGTGTGTGTGGGAGGGGGGTTTCCCTTTCCCATGAGCGCTGTCTCTCTGGGGCAGCTTTGGACTGACTGTTCGTCCTGCCGATTCCCCGACCCATGGCCTATCATGGCTCACAAGAGCCCGGAGCAAAGAGCTGTTGGCCCAGGCTGTCCATGTCCAGAGGCGGGTGGATCCCCTGCTGGATCTAGTCTGATGGCAGGGGTGCCCGGAAAGACCAGAGAAGAAGGGCCAGGCCCTGGGGTGTGTTTTCCTCTGCTTGTTTGGTATTTCAGCAGTAACGAGCGTGGCCCTCCCCATCTCTGTGGGAGGGGTCCTTGGGAGTGTCTCAGCCCCCCACCGAAGGGGCGCATGTTGGACCTTTAGCTCTGAGATCCCTTCTCCCAAGTGCATGTTGGAAGTCTGAGCCCAAGGGGCTCTTTAACCAAAAATCCCAGCAAGGTGTGTCAAGTTAAATGTCACATCTGCCTGGTCCCCATGGCCCTGGATGCTGGCAGGGGAGGGTGGGACCTGACTGGGATGGGCTGAGCTCGCAGGGAGAAATGCTCCCCTCTGCCTCCCCTGACATTGACCGAACCCTCTGAAAGCCAGGCCGGGTGCGATTGCCTTTTTGCCCCCCATGAACGTGCTGTGATCCAGCACACACTCTTTTCAAGCTTGTGGCAAAGCCCCTGAGCCAAGGCTGCTCCCAGAGTCCAGTGGCCCGGAGTTGCCCCCTGAGGTAGGGGGGTTCCAGCTCCCTAGGGGGTGTCCCTCAGTACCCCAAGGGCTGGAGGCTCTGGGTGCTGCTACACTATGTAGGCTCCCTACTAACACCTTTCCTCTGGGATTGTGTTTACAGGCCAGATGGGCTCTCAGAAGTGGGGGTGAAGGAGACGCCGCGGTGGGATACGGGCAGGTCTGTAAAGGATGAACAATACCAAGTGATTAGCTGGGGCCAGGAGCGCCCGCGGCCCAGCCCCCCCTGCCTGGGTGAGTGGTACTTCCCTGTGAATTCCCGTGGCATGGGCCCATGTGGCAGACATGGCCGCTCACTCCCTGCCTCCTCCTGCAGCCCCTGAGGAGGTGGAGTCGGCCCAGGAGAGCGCAGAGGTGGAGAGCTGCCGGCTGGGCAGGCAGCCGCCCTGCCGCATGACCTCAGAGGAACTGATGCGAGACGTGGCGGGCAGGGATCGCTCCCTGGCAGGTGTGCTGAGCCCAGCCTCTAGCATGGTGACAGCCGCCGAGGTCATGGGAGAGCTCTTCTCAGCGGGGGACTGCCACTCATGGAAGGACCATTACCAGCAGGACTGGCGGCTGGAGAAGCAGAGTGAGGTTGAGGCTCAGGAAAGGTAGGAGGCATCTTGGCTTTTCCTGGGTGGGGCCGGATTTTGATGTGTAAATAGCTCGTGGGTGCTGGTGCTGGTCCCCATGCACCAGCACCCATTGGGGGTGTCGCATGTTCTGTGCACGGCCCCGAGCAATCACAGCATCTTCCCTCCTGCTGGGTTTTCATAGAATCATAGAATCTCAGGGTTGGAAGGGACCTCAGGAGGTCCTCTAGTCCAACCCCCTGCTCAAAGCAGGACCAAACCCAACTAAATCATCCCAGCCAGGGCTTTGTCAAGCCTGACCTTAAAAACCTCTAAGGAAGGAGATTCCACTACCTCCCTAGGTAACCAATTCCAGTTCTTCACCACCCTACTAATGAAAAAGTTTTTCCTAATGTCCAACCTAAACCTCCCCCTCTGCAACTTGAGACCATTACTCCTTGTTCTGTCATCTTCTACCACTGAGAACAGTCTAGATCCATCCTCTTTGGAACCCCCTTTCAGGTAGTTGAAAGCAGCTATCAGATCCCCCCCTCATTCTTCTCTTCTGCAGTTTTGTCCCGCAGTTGCCCATTTCCTTGTGTCCCCAGCCAAGCAGCCCCTGGGCTTGCTGAACATTGCAGGGTCATCTCTGCACTGTTTCAGCTGCAGGTCATTCCATGTGGCCTTGGGGACAGGGGGCCGCTCCAGTGCGCCCATAGTGGGGGTGCCAATGGCATGGGGGCACTGCAGGGTGAATTTCACACCCGCTCCCAGGGCTCAGGCAGCCAGCAGGTGCTAGGCTGGGCCCTGTGGGGGCAGAGACAGGGACGGCTGCGGGGCCTGGGCACAGGCAGCTATCAGGTGCTGGGCTGGACCCTGCAGGGGCAGAGACAGGGATGGGCATGAGGCCTGGGCACAGGCAGCTATCAGCGCTTTGCTGCTGCTCTGTCACAGGAGGCAGAACAGGAAGAAAGTGCCGTCTCCGTGCTGGCGCCCACCTGCACCATGTGGCACCAGAAGAGCCTGCAGGGAGCTCTCCTGAGGCTTCTTAGCAAACCCATGGGCTGTCACGGGCATCTCAGCCCCTAATGTCTAACTGCCTCCGTCCATCTGGCAAAATGCAGTTTCTGTCCCCAGGCTGGAGCCGAGGGATTGGGGGATCTGGTGCCCTGAGACTGCATGCTTAGGGTTCAAAGAGCCTAGTGGAGTTAGCAGCCATTGGGATTCAGGTGCAGATTCCTCCATGTCCCCAGGGCCGCCCAGAGTGGGGGGCAAGTGGGGCAATTTGCCCCAGGCTCTGCAGGGGCCCCCAAGAGAACGGCTGAGGCTCCTGCCCTGGCCTGACCCCACCCCTCTCCTGGAGCCTCAGCACATCCAGGAGCTTCCCTGAACAGCTGCAGGGTGTCTCCGGCGAGGCCTGAGCTCTGCCCCGCTCAGAGCCGCATGGTAAGGTGGCGGGGCTGCGAGCTCCAGCGGGGCCTGAGCTCCGCCCCGCTCAGAGCCGCGTGGTAAGGTGGCGGGACTGCGAGCTCCAGCGGGGCCTGAGCTCTGCCCCACTCAGAGCCGCGTGGTAAGGTGGTGGGGCTGCGAGCTCCAGCGGGGCCTGAGCTCCGCCCCGCTCAGAGCCGCATGATAAGGGGGCGGGGGGGGGAGGTCAGGCCCCGCTGGAGCTCGCAGCCCTGCCCCCTTACCACGAGGCTCTGAGAGGGGAGGAGCTCAGGCCCCGCCGGAGGCAAGCTGCATCGCTGTTCAGGGACGCTTCTGGATGCGACGCGCTGAGGCTCCGGATGATAGGGGGAGCCGGGGGTAAGAGGCTGGGGCCGGGGCCAGGGAGGTTGGATAAGGGGCAGGGAGTCCCAGGGACAGGGAGGGGGCAAAGGTTGGGGGGGCAGTCAGGGGACAGGGAACGGGGGGGTTGGATTGTGGGCATTCCGGGGGTCTGTCAGGACTCAGCGGCGGGGTGGATGAGGGGATGGTGAGGGGACAAGGAGCAGGATGGGTCAGGGATTCTGAGGGGGGCGGGCAGGCGAGGGGTAGGAAGTGGGAGGGGGTCAGATAGGGGGCAGGGCCAGGCTGTTTGGGAGGCACAGCCTTCCCTACTCTAAAGCTCATTCAGCAGTTTGAGGCTTGCAGAAGAGCCAAGCTGTTAACTTTTCCATTAGGGCTACCATCCCTTTCACTTCTCAAATGCCAAATTATAGTTTATAGTTAATTTCAGTGCCATAGGGAGATTCATGTCAGGGGAGGGTAGCTTCATTTAAAATTAGCCACTGGGAGAGGGATCACATGAGAAGAGCAATATCCTACACCACCTACCTCTTTCTCAACCCTACCAAGAGAGACACCCCGTCCCCTGCATTCCCTGAGGCTCCAGAGGGGTTAATTCAGTATCTCTCAAACTTTTGTCCTGGTGACCCTTTCACATAGCACACGTCTGAGTGAGACACCCCCCACCCCCTTATAAATTGAAAACACTTTTTAAAATATATTTAACACTATTATAAATGCTGGAGGCAAAGCGGGGTTTGAGGTGGAGGCTGACAGCTCGGGACCCCCAGTAATAATCTCATGAGCCCCTGAGGGGTCCCGACCCCCAGTTTGAGAACCCCTCGGTTAATTTAATTTTAGCACCCTGTGTCCATTCACATGCATGTGCTATTTTGAGCATTTCAGTTTTCACAACATAGGCTCATCCCAGATTCTGGAACAAGCTCAAATGCTCAGTTCGTGGAGTATGTACATAGTCTATACTAAAGACAAACCCACAGTAACCGTCCTCAGTTTGTGAGAGACCCCATGGAGCCAGTCTCTAGGAAACAGCTAAATGCATGGAGGTTAAGTCCATTGATGGCTATTAGCCAGGATGGGTAAGGAATGGTGTCCCTAGCCTCTGTTTGTCAGAGGGTGGAGATGGACCGCAGGAGAGAGATCACTTGATCATTACCTGTTAGGTTCACTCCCTCTGGGGCACTTGGCCATTGTCGGTAGACAGGATACTGGGCTGGATGGACCTTTGGTTTGACCCAGTATGGCTGTTCTTATGTTCTAAGCTAAATGAACCCAAAGTTATGGAGACAGATATTAGTCAAGGAAGCCAGCAGAGTATCAGAAACCTGGAAAAATCTCTGACTGAATGGGCTCAGGTGTTTGGTCACAAGCTGAGGTAGTTCAAAAGTTTTCGATTTTTTTTAAGCAGAATTTTTTTATTGTTTCTTTAAACAATAAAACACAGAAAGCAGCAAATATATGGCCACACACTTCTGAAATCCCAAACCATATTCAGGTTTTGGAAGACTAATTTCAGCTTTTCAATTGAAAAAACACACAACAAATTTTGAAGGAAAGCAGACGTTGTCCGTGATTTTTTTCTGCTTTTTAAAAACCCCTAGTTTTCGATCCAAAAAAAGTTTTGATGGAAAATATTTGTCCAACCTTTTTAATGAGCTCTAGTGCCTTTTAGCACTAGCTGATGCTGAGAACCAGTGATAACTTCTTTACAAGGTTTCTTAAAACTCGGTTTGTGCCGAGATGCTGAAGGTTTATTTTTCCCAGGGCCACCCGTGGCGGGGGTGGCAAGTGGGGCAATTTGCCCGGGCCCTGCAGGGGCCCCCACGAGAATATAGTATTGCAATTTTTTTATGGAAGGGGCCCCTGAAATTGCTTTGCCCCAGGCCCCCTGAATCCTCCGGGCGGCCCTGCATGTCCCTGCCAGTAACTTCCCCACTCTGCAACTGGAAGCTCAGCTTCCCTCCACTCTGGGCTGTGTCCGACCCCGTGTGCTGTATGTGTGCAGGGAGGAGTTCCAGCCCATCTCCCCTCCCCTGGGGGGCGCCGTCAGCCCCACCTCCTACTCTGCCTATTACAACACCTCGGCGGGCAAAGCTGAGCTGCTCAACAAGATGAAGGAGCTGCCGGAGGGGACCTCAGAGGAGGAGGAGGTGGATCACGAGCTAGCACAGAAGAAGGTAAAGTGGGGCAGAGGTTATGGGGATTGTGCACTGTCTCTAGGACCTGATATTGCCAGGGATAGAACCCAGGAGTCCTGACTCCCAGGCTCCCCTGCTCCACCTCTCATGAACATGGCACCTGACATGACCCCTGGGTTTTAATCCCCTCTCTCGCCCCCTGCCCCACATTTCTCTCCCTCTGCAGGCACAGCTCATCGAGAGCATCAGCAGGAAGCTGGCGGTGCTGCAGGAGGCGCAGCGGGGCCTCCAGGAGGACATCAACGCCAATGCAGCACTGGGGGAGGAGGTGGAGTGCCAGGTGAAGGGCGTCTGCAAACCCAATGAATTTGACAAGTTCCGCCTCTTCATCGGAGACCTGGACAAGGTGGTGAATCTGCTGCTGTCACTGTCGGGGCGGCTGGCCCGGGTGGAGAATGCCCTCAACAGCCTGGACCATGAGGCCACCGAGGATGAGAAGGTATGTGGGGGGATGCTCTGGGGAGAGGCACAATCCTCTGTATTGGTATGCACGTGCCAGCTCGTCCACGTCACCCCCTTAGCCTGGGCACCAGGACAGTGGGTCACAAGTAGCAACAAAGGTCTGATCCTACAGGATACCCAGGAATCTGTCCTCCTCCACCCTCTTAGCTGACATGCAGGCACTTCTGGAGTAGGGCATTTAATAATGCACAGCAACGTTCTATAGGCAGAAGTGGGACAGAATCCTCTGTTCAGCTGACCTGCAGGATGAATTTCTGGAGCAGATTGTGGTTACCCAGGTTAGAGTGTGGCTGGAACACCAGGGCTACGGGTCAAGATTTAGTAGTGCTTTGACCCCAATGCTGCATTAGCAAAGCACAGGTCAACCAGGTGCTCTGTCTCTGTTTAGGAGGGGCTGTGGCTCAGGAGCGGGGGTATCGGCAGAGCTGGTGGGGGGTGGAAATTCAGGGCTGGGGTAGTGGGGGACTGTGGGTTGAAACAGACACTGAAGTGTGTGGAGGGGAAGCTTCCCCAGCTTTCTGTGCTGTCTCCCCCCACATCCAGTTTCATCCGATATTTTTAAATTAATTATGTGGCCTGGGCACTGCCCTGTTGTATTGTGGGGGCGGGGGAGGGGAGGAAAGGGTGTGTCTCACTCGGGCACTGCCCTGTTGTGTCTGTGTGTGGGGAATGGTGTCTCACCCGGGCTATTCCCTGTTCTGTATGTTGGGGGATGTCTCACCTGGGCACTGCTCTGATGGGGGGGGAGGGGGTCTCACCCCCCCAAGTCCGTGGTGGGTCTGCCATGTGCATTCACTGCTCCTCGTTCTGCCTCCCACAGCTGGCGCTGCTGGAGAAGAAGCGTCAGCTGACAGAGCAGTTGGAGGATGCCAAGGATCTGAAGGAGCATGTGGACCGGCGAGAGAGGGCCGTGTTCGGCACCATCTCACACTCCCTGCCAGCCGAGCAGCTCCAGGACTACCAGCACTTTGTCAAGATGAAGTCAGCCCTCATCATTGAGCAGCGGGAGCTGGAGGAGAAGATCAAGCTGGGGGAGGAGCAGCTCAGGTGTCTCAGGGAGAGCCTCCTGCTTGGGCCCAGAGATTATTAGCGCCAGCGCTACCCTCCTGGTGGCTATGTGGCCACAGTCTCCTCCACAGTGGTGTGGCCTAGAGCTGACAGCCACGGCCTTCTCACGGGCTGCTGCTGGAGGACCCTGGAGCAGAGAGGGGTGTGTGGGAGCGTCCCGCCACCCCCCACGGCCTCCCAGCTGGTGACCCAAGCGAATGGTGCCAGTGCGCGTCGTTCTCCTCCCTCCCCACTGATGCACTGATTCAGTGGGAGCCTGTCACGTGCCTTCCAGCTGGCAAGATCCAGCAGGGCACTGGCACAAAAGGGGGGTTCAGCCCTTCCCAGGGTGCCACGGCCTGAAGCCCCAAAGAGGGGGAGGCTGCACTAGCTATCTCCTCTAGCACCGACCTGCTGTGGGCCGGGCCACCAAAGCCAAGCAAACAGCGCTCCGGGTGGGAGGGGCTCTGCTGGAGAGTGGGCCGGGATTTCTGGAGCTGAACTGGAAGCCAGAGGAAACTGGACTCTTCAGCATGCCAAAAGGGATGTTGCTTTCGCTTCCCCAGCCCTTGCCAAGGTTTGCAGCAGGTTCTACAGCCAGCCGGGAGTGCCCCACAGCTGGCCCCCGCTGCTGCCTGCCCAAAGATCTCCCTCTCCCTTGTGCAGTGCCAGGGTAGGGCAGAGGGCATTGCTGCCCCACTGCCATGACCCCAGGTAGCACGACCAAAGAGGATCTCACACCAGTGCCTTATCCGTGTGTGTGTGTGTGTGTGTGTGTGTGAGAGAGAGAGATCCCTGCGAATGTTATTTATTTTTGTATTTTTAAGTTGCTTTTTTCCTATGGAGGGGCCTTGTGGGAAGGGAGAGGGGCATGCGGGAAGGGGGAGGAGCACATGTGGTGGGGGAGGAGCTAGGGACCTTAGCCCCAGGGAGAGCCTGTCCCCAACACCAACTTCCTGCCCAGCCCTGGCTTTGGGCCAAGGCGCTAGGACTGTACGTTCCACCCAAAGCAGGGCCTGGAACCAGCAGCCCCCAAGGGACAGGGAATGGGATGAGCCCCTGGCCCTCTGGCTGGCTGCTAAGCTGTCTGGCTCTTCCTCAGCCCTCGCTGTTTTGGGTATGAGGGGGACTGGGGGCTCTGAACATCTCTCACTTCCTGCCAGGTTCAAGATATTCTTAACTGAAACCTCCCCCTCCTGCAGCCAAGGCCAGCTCCTTCACCAGCTCCACACCAGGAGTGGGCACTCCCCAGTGCAGGCCCCTCGTCCAGGGTTTAGCTGGGGAGGCACTGCCCCCCACCCCCAGTGCGGGCCCCTCCCCTGAGGTACAGCTGAGGGGCACTGCCCCCCTGTGCAGGCCCCTTGCCTACAGTTTGTTCTGAGTCCATTCTAGGAGGATCCAAAAACCCAGGCCAGGGTCACCTGGTTTTGGGCTCACACCCAGATTCTACTGCAGTTGCAGCTCATCCCCATCTGTTGCCATGTGGGGCAGTGGCTGGGGCATGGGAATGGAAGCCCAGGACTCTTGGGTTCTCTTCCCGTCTCACCCACTGATTGTGTGTGACTATATGCACTTCCCTGTCTGTGTCTCCCTCATGCCTGCTGTACGATGGGGTAATGCCACCTGGGCATCTTGGCAAGGAGCTGGGAGCTCTGTGCAGAAACCCCATCCCCCAGACTGTCCTCTCTGATAAGCTCAGACTCCTGGTGCCAAATGGCCACCTGCCCTGGCTTTTAGGTCCCAGCGTCCACCTTGCCCTGGGGCATGTGGGGTCTGGAGACTCATCTGTTTGTCCATGGGGCAGCTTTAGGTGCCTGTGGCCAGCGGCTCTGGTGGCTTTGGTGCGTGATAGGAGGGTCCAGGCCCTGCTGTCACACCTGTTCACACTAGGGCACTAACTCTCCTTTGCTGCCCTCGGCACTTGTCCCATCTGCACATGCCCTGCTCCTGTCTCCATGGCAGAAGCCTCCCAGTGCTCTTGCACAGTGCAGGTGTGGCACTGCTTTGCCACCCCCCCTCACCCCCCCCCAAAGCTCTGGACCCTATGTCACCACCATGCCTATCCAGGTGGCATCTGCTCCCCTTGTCCGATTGCAGGGGGATCGTGGAGTGGAGTTCCGTGCCCTAGTGGAATGGGTTCTGGAGCACGCCCCCCTCTCAGTGTGTAATTGCTGATGCAATGTGCTGCTGCAGATCCTACAGGCGTCCCAGTTAGATACCCCCTTGTCTTGCTGGTTGCCAGTCTCCATAGAAGCTGCTCTGGCTGTCCAGCATACCTTATATACACATCATATCACATGAGCAAGTAGCTCAGGGATGAGAGACAGCAGGAGAAAGCACTAACCGAGGAACCTCTCTGTGTCTGGGCATCTAGTGTGGCCCAAGCAGCCAGATCCCAGCCTGTCCCGGGTGCAAACCCTGTGCCATTGTTCTGGGATTTACCTCCCTGAGAACTACACCTGGACTATAGCTATAGAGACACGGTGGCACCCTATAGTTCTGTAGAAGCAGGTTCAGGCTGGGATTTCCTGGCATTAAGGACTTGAGCTGGTCTGTTCCTCCTGGCCCCCCCACTCCAGCACTTCTGGTCCTAAAGTGTTAATCACTTCTTCTAACACACATGGCTTCTAAAGTAACCAAAGGAATTTGCTGGGGACCTGCCACAAATTCTCAACCCCCGACATCCTCTTCCTCTCCATTGTGTTTGGAACAATAGTCTAAACCCACTAGCTGCTTAACTCTCTCAGTGCTGTGCTGGGCATGGCCCATGTCTGGGCTCAGAGCCCCTGCCCTGCTATCTGTGACGCTAGCCAACCTAGGCTATTACTACAGAGAGGAGGCTGGTGCTGCCTCCCAGCTGGCTCCTGGCAGGCCCGGCAGAGCCCTTGGGAACACTCTTTCTGGCAGGTCAGAGGGACTGTCCCTCCCCTAGGAGCTGAGTAGGAACCTGACCAGTGGGCTGCCTCTCCCACTAGTAGCCCCTGGGGGAGATCCCTGCTGTAGCTCTGCAGCTGCAGGGTGGAGACGTTCCCAGAACACCAGGGATGCCAGCCCTGCTGCAAATGCTAGTGTGGGGTTGGAGTTGGAGTTGGGTGGGGTATAGGAGGAGCTCTCAGGCGACAGAAGCATGACAGCACTTGTTGCCATGGGCAGGAGCTGTGCTAGGCAGAGCCCATGCAGGGGGCACAGCTCTCCATTCACCATGGGTCAGAGAAAAGTGCAAGGGTCTGGCCACAGCTTTGGGGAGCTGCTGGTCGGAGGACATGGAGCTAAACTGGGAGACAGCTTGGTCCTGCCTATATTCTGATCCGAGAGTGTGAGGGAACCCCCCATTTCCAGTGCCCCACCTCCCTGCCCGATGCATTCCCAGCCTCTTCCTGGCATGGTGCCTTCCAGGGAGGTTGGGATAGGCCGATGCATGTTGTGTGCCCAATGGGACCACACAGATCAGGGCTCGGTACTACCGGAGAGGTGCTGAGCCCTCATTGCACTAGGGGTTATGGGTGCTCTATGCCCAAGGGGGATCAGGCCCCACGTCAGAGCAGGGCCAGACTAGTGCCTTTCCCTTCCCACTCAGCTGTAAGGCATGCAGTGGGCAGCTAGCTGTAGCCAGACACCCTGTCACGTGCCATTCCTCATGTGATCATGCACCCAGTGAGATACCTCACCCCTCAGCCAGGAGTGGGCCAGGGCCAGGCAGAAAAACAAAGACATACATTGAAAATAACCTAACCCCTTGTCGATACAAAAACAGCACTTAAAAAGGGATGGGTCATTTGCTTATGACTCATCTGGGTCACACGCTTTCTAAGGGGAAGTTTTTGAGCTAGCAATTCGGGGGGGAATAGCTAAAACACTAAACTCTTCTAATGCTCCTTAACACTAACTGCAACTACGCTAAACTTTTGACATTCTCCACCCAGGAAGAGACTGTAGCAAGGGCGGGATGTTTCCAATGTGCTCATGGCAGTAAGAGCCAACCCTGCAATAGTCTCTCTTGCATCCAGTACTAAACCCTTGAAAAGAAATTCGATATAAGCTTTTTGCTGAATTTGCACGTGCATCTTTTCCAATCAAGCCTTGGAACCTGAATAAAACTGGCTGTAGCCAAAGAGGAAATAGCTGCTTTAGAAAAATAAACAACTGATTTGCAAATAATCCAGATTGAGTAATTACAATGTTATGTGAAAATGCAGCAAAGGGAGCTCAGCGTTTTAGTGCAGGGTATCCTGTTGCCTCCAGGAGGTGATTAGAGCCATGGGATGAGAAAAGACTCCTGAAATAATACAGGAATATTGAACTGGAAATCCCATTGTTTCCATGCTGGGCTCTGGATTTCTGATGTGAATCAAATTCCTGGAATCCTTTTTGAGCAGTTAGCAGATGTGATGTTATAGCCCCCTTTAAAGAGTCTCCTCCCCCAGGGTGTTCAGAAATGGAATTGGGCCATGGCACTACTTAACAATTATCTCTGACACCCCTTACATGCAATGACGAAGCCTCCTTAACACTACACAGATTTAAAAGCTCTGCTGTACTTTTCACCCTCTAGGCTGTTGGACCCATCGCACTTCACTCATCTCAGACAGTGGAACTAGCCTGGTCAAGATCACACACTGTCCATTTCACTTCCTGATTTTCATGCACTTATCCAAGGCTGCCGTGATTTGAGTTTCTAACACTACAGGGAAGGTTAAATCCACTCAAAGCTTTTGGAGCCTGAAAATGAATCATTTATATACCCAGAGCCCAACACACGCCCACGTGTACAATCTAGCAAACGTGATTGTTTATTGCAGTGGTCTCCAAAATTTTTTGATCGTACACCCCTTGCTGTGCCGCAGGGCCAGCTCTACCATTTTTGCGGCCCCGAGCAAAAAAAAAAGCTGCCCAAACTGTCGAAGTGGCGCTCCTCCTGCCGTGCACCCTGAAGGATCCTCTTGCACACCCCCTGGGGTGCATGCACCCAACTTTGGAGACCACTGGTTTATGGCATGATGTTAAATCACATAAGCCCCAGCTGGGCCTTCTGGTTAAATCCTCGTCATGCTGAGTGACAGGGCCTAGTTTCACCTCATCTCCCTGCAGCCTGTCCTTTCCCCATGTGGTGTATATGAGACAGGCTCTTGTCCGAGGCTAGTGGTCTCCTGCCCTTCCCTGAAGGCCCTATAAAAAGCCAGGCCATGGGGTGCTATGCCCCACAACACAATTCCATGCCATGGACTTGAGCAGCTGGAGGTATAGCTCAAAGTGCCATGCCACTGGCCTATGGCTTCCCTGTGGGTGTAGGGAAGAGTTGTGGTGCAGCCAACGGGCACACAGGTTCCCTTGCTGACAGCCTGGGGTGGCTGTGTACAGTGGGTGTAGTGGTTTGGCTGCTAGTCAGTTTCTAATGTTCCTGGCCAGTGGCTTGACAGCCTCAGGCTCCAGTCCCTGCAGTGCACATGTAGGCCCCGGGACTTGGAAAGGGCTCTCCATTGGCTTTCAAATGGCACTTTTGCTCCTTCCCGCTGCACCCCAGGCCCTGGCCACAGCCCCTGGGCTAGCTCCTCCACTCCCACCATGTGCAATTGTATTCAGCACTGGAGCCTGTCAGGGAAAGGCCTTCAGATACCCCTAACTAAAAGCCTTATTTCAATTGCCCACTAGAAAGCCACACACAGGGACTCACTCCCATGGCTACTGCTCTGTGCTGTATGTGGGAGCCCCTGGCCAGCAGGGACTAGGGGTACGTCCAGACTACCCGCCCTATTGGTGGGTAGCGATCGATTTATCAGGGATCGATATGTCACGTCTCATCTAGACATGATATATTGATCCCCAAACGCGCTCCCCATTGACTCCGGAACTCCACCGGAGCGAGCGGCGGTAGCGGAGTCAACGGGGGAGGAGCCGCGGACATCGCTCCCGTGCCGTGAGGACCAGAGGTAAATCAATCTAAGATACTTCAACTTCAGCTACGCTATTCATGTAGCTGAAGTTGCGTATCTTAGATTGACACACACACACACACACCCAGTGTAGACCAGCCCTAGGAGTGCTGTCTAAGTGGGAAGGGAAAGTGGATCTGGAGAGCCCCTGCTGGTCAATGGGTGGCCTACAGGCTTTAGCAGGCAGGGCGGGGTGAGGAACGTGCTAAGGAAGGCCAGGAAGCCCTCACTGTGGCAGTGAGACAGGAGGGAAGGAACATTCTCAGTGTTTGGAATCACAAATGTGGGTGTCGGACGGCACAGAGCCCCCGCTGGCCAGGTGCTGCCTGGTCTCCTGGTGTATAATCCTGACTGCCAGGCACTAGCATCGGCTGTGCTATTATAGTCCTGAAGCCTCCAACATTAACCCCTTTGTCTGATGTGCATGGCCCAGCCCAGCTGCTGGTCCAGCACAGGGATGTGCTAATGTACATTTTGTGTACCATTGTGCTTCCTACGCACTAGAGGCGCAGTGGGCTCTGTACAGCGTCCCTGAGCGGTGTTTTTTACAATGTTATGTGTATTTTCTAAGCTGTTGATTACTGAGTTTGTTAGTGTCCCCTAGCTCGCTGGCCGCAGGTATGTATCCCCACCTTGGGGGCACAGGGAGGCGACTAGGCGAGGGACCCACTGCATTAAACGGTGCTAAGGACAATGAGCCACTGGGTGTCGAGTGATCATTCACACTGCTGCTGACATGACACAGCAGGAAGATCGAGGCCTCGTCTCTACCTCTCTACCGGGAGCCGTTTGCTGGTGTAGCTCCGCTGGTGCCCTAGCGGGATCTAGCTTAGCCTGGCCAAGCTGTCTGCTTGCTGGCATAGCTTATGGCAGCCACGCGAAGGGTAAAAGCACAGCTGGGGCTGAACTAAGGCCTTTGCTGGCAGCGCTGTGGCACTTGGCTCACACCTCTGAGCAGCTCAGACGTGCTGCCAGATGCACCTGGCCTTCAAAATGACCTGGGAGCATAATGTGCTGAGCTACTGTTAGCTCCTCAGGCCTGGGCATGCTTCTGAGCCTCCCCCCCACATGTAGCCCTGCAGCTGGGCAGCACGGCCCAAAGGGTGGTGGCTCACTGGTGACCCAGGGGAGCCAGCAGCTCATGTGAAACGAGTGTGACAACCTCTGTCTTGAGGACACTGGGCTTGTCAGCTGGGGATCAGGCAGGGAGAGAGATGGAACACACTGCCCGGCAGGTTACGCTGTCGTCTCCTTCAGTGGGGCCTGCTACTCCCTCAGCTAATGGGCTTTGCATTATAAAGAAGAGCCCCTGACACCTGCCTGTGCAAGGAGCTGGGGGTGGGGAATCGCTGCATGGAAGTGATTGCTGCGGCTGCTATGTGGGCCAGTTGTGACCTGGATCTGTGTGAGGAGAGCTAGGAATTTGCACCTTTATTTCTAGTCTCAATT
Source organism: Mauremys reevesii (assembly GCF_016161935.1). Lineage (NCBI taxonomy): Eukaryota > Metazoa > Chordata > Testudines > Geoemydidae > Mauremys > Mauremys reevesii. The sequence continues at coordinate 58,636,479 of NC_052631.1, read as the reverse complement.
TGTCTTGCTTCAGCATGCAGCCAGCGGCTCTTGTTCTGCCTTTGCCTGCGGGAGATGAAAGAGCTGAAGCGATAGAGCTCTGGCCCCTGGGGGGATGGTGAGAGCAGTACTCAGCTGGCTCGCATGGCCACAGAACTGTTAGCTCAAGTTCCCAGACAGAATCTTTACCCTCCAAAGCATCATGCCCATCTGTGGCACAACACAGTCCTGACACACAGCCTGGCCAGGTGCAAGGCACAAGGAACCCAACTGCATTCTGATCCCAGTGTGCTTGTACAAAGCCTCCCTTTTTCCTTGTCGCGGGGCTGGGTTTGCTCTGGAGTCCATGCAAGATGCTCACCCCCAAAGCCCTGTCAGGGTCGCTGTGCACAGTGTAGCCACGTCGGTTGCTGAAAGTAACCCACACATCTGGGTGTGGTGTTCTGTCCCATCCAGTGGCACCGAGACCGCTTAAAGAGAGAGAGACTGAGACTGCTCTACAGCCTTAGTTGGCTTTTAGGTCATGCAGTAGAGGCTCATCCACTAAGCACCAGAGGCCCCAGGTTCAATCCTGCCAGCCTCCAACTGGGGTCTGTTGGTGTTACAAAAGCATTGTCCACCCAATTGCAGTTAACATGTTCTAAAGCATCACAGTAGCTGCTAAACTGCGTAGGCACGAGGTGCATCCCACTCCTGTCAAACCTGCTCTTGGAGACAGCAGCTGAGCCACAGCAACAGGCCTGCTTCAGCAAGTGACTAAAGCACATGTTGCAGCCACTAGATGGCATGCTCTGCCTGAGGCTGGGCCCTCCAACCAACCCCATGGATAGCAACCGAGCAGCGGCCCTTTTCTCTCTGCTACCCAAAGCCTGGCCTTGCCGAGTCCCAGGTTGAGCTGTGCTGGGGGCAGCAGTGGAATTGGTCTCTGGGCAGCTGTCTGATTGCAGGGTGTCCAGCCAGCCAGGTGCTGCCCCCGTGAGCCCTTCCCTAGGAACCCTAGGAAGCTTTGCATGGAGCTGAGATCTGTACGTGAGGCCAGGGCCGCCCAGAGGGGGGGGGCAAAGGGGGCAATTTGCCCCAGGCCCCGGGCTCCGCAGGGGCCCCCCAAGAGAAGAGCGGAGGCTCCCGCCTCCACCCCTCTCCTGGAGCCTCGGCGCATCAAGCGCCGAGACTCCGGCCGAGCCCTGAGCCCCGCCCCGATCCGCGTGGTGAGGGGGACGGGGCTGGGAGCTCCAACGGGGCCTGAGCCCCGTCCCGCTCAGAGCGGCGTGGGGAGGGGGCGGGGCAGCTGCCTCCGCTTGGCGTGGAGCTCCCAGCCCCGCCCCCTCACCACGCGGCTCTGAGCGGGACGGAGCTCAGGCCCCGCCGGTGACGCGCTCGGTAAGGGGCCGGGGCCAGGCGGGAGAAGCCGGGGCGGGGGGCGAGCGGGCGGGCGGCGGGCTGCGGCCGGGAGGCGGGAGAAGCCGGGCCGGGCGGGCGAGCGGGCGGCCGGGCCGTGGCGGGAGGGCGGGAGAAGCCGGGGCCGCGCCGGGAGGGCGGGCGGCCGGGCCGGGGCCGGGCCGCGGCCGGGAGGGCGGGCGGCCGGGCCGCGGCCGGGAGGAGGGCGGGCGGCCGGGCTCGGGCCGTGGCAGGGGCGGCGGAGAAGCCGGGGCCGGGCGGGCGGGCGGCGGGCCGGGCCGCGGCCGGGCGGGCGGGAGAAGCGGGACCCGCCGCCGCCGAAGCACAGCTCAGTCTTGGCGGCGGGGCCCCATCTGTTCGGGACCCGCCGCCGAAGTGCCCGAAGACCCGCGGCGGGGGCTCCCGCCGCGGGTCTTCGGGGCACTTTGGCGGTGGGTCCCGGAACGGAAGGGCCCCCCGCCGCCGAAGACCCCGGGCCCCCGGAATCCTCTGGGCGACCCTGCGTGAGGCTAGTCTCACCCCTTGTCCCTCTGCATGGTGCAGCCAGCCCTGCTCCTTCCTCTGCTCTAAGTTACCCAGAATTAAACAGCCCAGCCTGGCCATGGCAAAAGCTGGAGAGACGGTGGCTATGTGACCATGTTGTCACAGTTCAGGGCAATTGCACCTGTATTCCCCCTCGCTAGGCCTGTGAGGGCACCCACACCGGGCTTGCAACTTCCCTGCAGTTGCCTATCTCGGGCATAGGGTTGCCCCAGGAGGATACAGGATAGGTTGCAGAGGATTGCAAGGGAGAATCGAGAGGACTTGTAGCCTGAGGGAACAGGGGATAGTCCGGAGAATCACACCATCACCAGGAAAAGGCAGATCTACATGACTGGGGACTCCCTACTGAAAAGAATAGACAGGCCTGTAACCAGAGCTGATCCGGAGAACAGAAGGGTGTGCTGTCTGCCGGGTGCTAAGATACGGGATGTGGACCTGAGGCTGAAGAGGATTCCAATGGGAGCAGGAAAGAATCCGCTGATTGTCCTTCATGTGGGAACAAATGATACGGCTAGATTCTCGCTGGAACGTATCAAGGGAGACTATGCCAGACTGGGGAAGACGCTTAAGGAAATCGAGGCTCAGGTGATCTTCAGTGGGAGTCTGCCTGTTCCTAGAGAAAGGCAACAAAGGTGTGACAAGATTATGACAATCAATATATGGCTCAGGCAGTGGTGCTATAAGGAGGGCTTTGGGATGTACGGCCACTGGGAGGCATTCATGGACAGAGGACTGTTCTCTCAGGATGGACTTCACCTGACTAGGGAGGGAAATAGACTTCTAGGATGGAGGCTGGCACAACTGATTAAGAGAGCTTTAAACTAGGAATCTGGGGGAGATGGGAGATGTCCAGGTAATCTCCACACCAGATTTTAAAATTGAGAGGGAAGAAAATGAAGTAAGAAAGGATCAGGGCCAGTGCAACCATTTAGGTGACCTAGGCGGTCGCCTAGGGTGCTGGCATTTGGGGGGGCGCCATTTTCTTCAGCAGCGACTGCGGCGGCCGGATCTTTGGCTGCCCCAGTCGCACCGGCATTTAGGCAGAGGGAGCTGGGGCAGGGGAGCGCGGAGAGGGCCGCCTGCAGCAAGTGGGGGCAGCACGCAGGGGAACTCCCTGCCCCAGCTCACCCCTGCCCCGCCTCCTCCCAGAGCACGCCGTGGCTGCTTCACTTCTCCCGCCTCCCAGGCTTGCGGCGCCAATCAGCTTAGGCGCCGCAAGCCTGGGAGGCGGGAGAAGTGAAGCGGCCACGGTGTGCTCGGGGTGCTCGGGCGTGGAGTAGGGGTGAGCTGGGGCGGGGGGGTGCCTCAGGCCGGAGGGTGGGGAGCTGCCACAAGGGGGGTGCACTTCAGGGCGGGGGGGAGGGCGCAAGGTGGAAGTTTCGCCTAGGGCACGAAACATCTTTGCCCTGGAAAGGATACAGCTGGGGTAGGAGAATGGACATAAGGAGGAAGGGTAGTGTAGATACCAATCTAATAGGTGATACTGGCAGTAGAGTGTCTGGGCCTAATCGGGTAAAGAATGTGAGCGAAGCCAAACAGCAAAAATTAAGATGTTTGTACACCAATGCGAGGAAAGGGGTAACTTAAAAAAATTAAGGAAATTAGTTAGGGAAGTGTATTGGACTGAAGAACTTGTGGATTTAAAGATGGGGGAGGCCTGGAATTACTTCAGGTCAAAGTTGCAGAAACGATCAGACGCCTGCATCCAAAGAAAGGGGAAAAAATTCATAGGCAGGAATTGTAGACCAAGCTGGATGAGCAGGCATCTCAGAGAGGTGATTAAGAAAAAGCAGAAAGCCTACAAGGAGTGGAAGATGGGAGGGATGAGCAAGGAAAGCTACCTTATTGAGGTCAGAACATGTAGGGATAAAGTGAGAAAGGCCAAAAGCCATGTAGAGTTGGACCTTGCAAAGGGAATTAAAACCAATAGTAAAAGGTTATATAGCCATATAAATAAGAAGAAAACAAAGAAAGAAGAAGTGGGACTGCTAAACACTGAGGATGGAGTGGAGGTTAAGGATAATCTAGGCATGGCCCAATATCTAAACAAATACTTTGCCTCAGTCTTTAATGAGGAGCTTGGGATAATGGTAGGATGACAAATGGGAATGAGGATATGGAGGTAGATATTACCACATCTGTCATAGGTCTCACCCCCACTTAGAGCTGTTGGGTTCTAGTATGGGGACCTGCATGAAATTTATCTCTAAACTAAAATCCTAGTTTAGATCTAGTAAAAGCTGCCACCACCCAATCAGGTACGTGGATTGGGACACAGTCCTTCCCCCAAAATCCTAGGGGATCCCAAGAGCCCCAAATCCGTGGAGTTCTTACACCCAGGAGAAATAAACCATTCCCCCCTGCTTCCTCCCCCCTCCCTTTTCCTAGGAGAGACACCGGGATCTAACTACAGAGGGATGCCTCCCTCCTCCTCTTTCCCTGAGAATCCACCCAAGGAAAGACCAACCAAGTCCTTAATAGAAAATAATTTATTAAAGAATAAAAAAGAAAAGTCACTGTCTCTGTAACCAAAATGGAGCAATATACAGGGTCTAAACTTATCAATCTCTGGAGAGAATTCCCCCTCCCTTCTTTCTCAGTAAAAGCAATAACAGTACAGACTTAAAGAAATTCTATAGCAAAACACAGAATTGCAAATACAGAAATAAAAGTATAAGAATACTAGTTTCTTGCTAATACTCACTAGCTTGAATAGAAGAATGTATTGCAGAAACCTGGGAGGACTTGATTAAGATGTCTGGACTCTCTTAATTCCCAAGAGAGACTCTCCAAGAAAACAAAGAACAGGGGAAAAAAAACTTCCCTCCACAGGGATTTGAAAATATCTTGTTCCTCATTGTTCCTCTGGTCAGGTGTCCACAGGTACTGCTTGTTAACCCTTTACAGGTAGACAAAAACCTTAACCCTTAACTAACTGTTTATGACAACATCTAAGGTAGAAGCCAAACTCGAACAGCTTAATGGGACTAAATCGGGGGGCCCAGATAATCTTCATACAAGAATATTAAAGTACCTGGCACATGAAATTGCAAGCCCTTTAGCAAGAATTTTTAATGAATCTGTAAACTCAGGGGTTGTACTGTATGACTGGAGAATTGCTAACATAGTTCCTGTTTTTAAAAAAGGGGGAAAAGGTGATCTGGGTAACTACAGGCCTGTTAGTTTGACATCTGTAGTATGTAAGGTCTTGGAAAAAATTTTGAAGGAGAAAGTAGTTAAGGACATTGAGGTCAACGGTAATTGGGACAAAATACAACATGGTTTTACAAAAGGTAGATCGTGCCAAACCAACCTGATCTCCTTATTTGAGAAGGTAACAGATTTCTTAGACAAAGGAAACGCAGTGGATCTAATTTACCTCGATTTCAGTAAGGTATTTGATACGATTCCACATGGGGAATTATTAGTTAAATTGGAAAAGATGGGGATCAATATGAAAATTGAAAGGTGGATAAGGAACTGGTTAAAGGGGAGACTACAACGGGTCGTACTGAAAGGTGAACGGTCAGGCTGGAGAGAGGTTACTAGTGGAGTTCCTCCGGGATCGGTTTTGGGACCAATCTTATTTAATCTTTTTATTACTGACCTTGGCACAAAAAGTGGGAATGTGCTAATAAAGTTTGTGGATGACACAAAGCTGGGAGGTACTGCTAACACAGAGAAGGACTGGGATATCATACAGGAAGATCTGGATGACCTTGTAAACTGGAGTAATAGTAATAGGATGCAGTTTAATAGTGAAAAGTGCAAGGTCATGCATTTAGGGATTAATAACAAGAATTTTGGTTATAAATTGGGGACACATCAGTTGGAAGTAACAGAGGAGGAGAAGGACCTCCGAGTATTGGTTGATGACAGGATGACTATAAGCCACCAATGTGATATGGCTGTGAAAAAAGCTAATGTGATCTTGGGATACATCAGGTGAGGTATTTCCAGCAAAGATAAGGAGGTGTTAGTACCGTTATACAAGGCACTAGTGAGACCTTATCTGGAATACCGTGTGCAGTTCTGGTCTCCCATGTTTAAGAAGGATGAATTCAAACTGGAACAGGTACAGAGAAGGGCTATGAGGATGATCCGAGGAATGGAAAACCTGTTTTATGAAAGGAGACTCAAAGAGCTTGGCTTGTTTAGCCTAACCAAAAGAAGGCTGAGGGGAGATATGATTGCTCTCTATAAATATATCAGAGGGATAAATACCAGGGAGGGAGAGGAATTATTTAAGCTCAGTACCAATGTGGACACAAGAACAAATGGATATAAATTGGCCATCAGGAAGTTTTGACTTGAAATTAGATTAAGGTTTCTAACCATCAGAGGTGTGAAGTTCTGGAACAGTCTGCCAGGGGGAGTAGTGGGGGCAAAAGACACATCTGGCTTCAAGATTAAGCTTGATAAATTTATGGAGGGGATGGTATGATGGGATAGTCTAATTTTGGCAATTAATTGATCTTTGACTATTAGCGGTAAATATGCCCAATGGCCTGTGATGGGATGTTAGATGGGGTGGGATCTGAGTTACTATAGAGAATTCTTTCCTGGGTGTCTGGCTGGTGAGTCTTGCCCACATGCTCAGGGTTTAACTGATCGCCATATTTGGGGTCGGGAAGTAATTTTCCTCCAGGGCAGATTGGCAGAGGCCCTGGGGGGGTTTCGCCTTCCTCTGCAGCTTGGGGCACAGGTCACTTGCTGGAGGATTCTCTGCACCTTGAAGTCTTTAAACCATGATTTGAGGACTTCAGTAGCTCAGACATAGGTTAGGGGTTTGTTACAGGAGTGGGTGGGTGAGATTCTGTGGCCAGTGTTGTGCAGGAGGTCAGACTAGATGACCAGAATGGTCCCTTCTGACCTTAAAGTCTATGAGTCTATGAACTTTCCAATTTCTTAAAACTGGAGACAACAGCCCACCTCCCCTGTTCGCTTGCTCCCCCTTCTTCACCTGCCACCTGCAGAGCTGGGGGTGGGAGGTGAAGTGGAGCCTGCCCATGAGCTGAAGGTAGGATTCAGCCCTGGCTGAGAAGGGACTGGCACGGGTTGATGACCACGCCCTGGGCCAGGCTGGCAACGGCATTTGCAGGCAGGAATTGTGGGGGGCGGGGATGTTGTCAGTCTGTCTGTCTGGATGAGCAGTGCTGGTGGAAATGCCCTTCCCTCCCTGCGCTATGTGTGTGAGCTGGAGGCCAGGTCACAATGAGCCACATGCCCTGAGCCTTAAGGGCGCTGCTCCCCTACTCTCCCGGGACAGGCTGAGTTCCCATCCAAGTGGCACAGGGAGGGAGAAGTGGGAGCTGGTGTTGCAAGGTTTCCTCTGCCCCAGGGAGAAGTGGCTGCCCCGCATGGGATCCCCAGCTCATGTGTGTCTCAGAGCCCCTGGTGCGGCTTCCCACGAAGATGGGGTGTTTCTGCAGCAGGCGGGGAGAGGGAGGGGCAGAGCTGGGGAGCAGAGAGGAGCATGGAAAATAGGACAGGATCCAAACACAATCCCACGGCATGGATTGGCACCCACTCTCTGCAAGTGCCCCGATGCAGTCACATATGCTGCGGAGGGCACTGCCTTGGCACCCCCATTCTGGTGCCCCCACAGGTAGTAACTGGACTTTTGGTGTACAGGTCCCCTTTCGACTGGACTTTCTGGTAAAAAACTGGACATTTGGCAACCCCACTTGGGCAGCGACTCTCCCTCCCGAGTGCGGGTTTTCCAGGCTGCACAGCTCCCTGCCAAACCAGTAAATTCCCCAGCAAAGGCAGGCTGCCTAAGCCACCTGTGTTATGTCCCTCCTCCAAGACAGTAAACAGTGCATTGCCCCAGGTAAGCTACCACCCCACTCTTGCTAAACAAGCACAGTTATTGGTAAGGTACAAAGCATCCCAGAGAACTCTCCACACATGCTAAGAGCCTTACCGGAGCTCATCCCCCCAGCTCCACTGGGGCTGTCAGGTCTTGAAACCCTTCCCTAAGGATTGGGAACCCGCTGGCCAGAGGGGCCTGTCTGGTTGCTGGATCTGAATGAAGGCACCAAGGCAGTTTGAACTCAAACTATTTACTCAGAAGTCCTTTCTTTGGCTGTCGGGCTCTGGAGAATCCCATGTGACCCAGCAGGTGTGATCCTGGCCAGGTTCCAGTACTTCCGTGGAGGCATTACAGCCTGAATGAATGTGCCTAATCCCCTCTCACTGTTCCTAATCCCTGCAGGGCTGTAGACCCTCTCCCCCATGGCAGACAGGTCCTGGCCACAATGGTACAGAAACTTCTTTCAGTGATGTTTGGCCAGGCTATTGCAGGCAGTTCCCAGCTCTGTCACACATCATAAGCAACACTATAGTTTTGCATGCATGGGGGGCAGAGCTAACAACACCAGGCATGCTGCATTTTGCCTGTTGCAGCTCCCTCTAATGCAGGGGCAAGTCCCACTTGAAATGTCCCTTGTGCCGTGGTTGGCTTGGCGTTTGCAGCCGATGCAGAGAACAGTGATCAGGTCCCACCCAGCACAGCGATGGGTGGGCCACTGTGCATCTGTCAACTGCCAGTTTGTAAATAGAGCCCTTGCACTGGGCTGGGCTGGGCTGGGCAGAGCGGGGCCACCCCTGCCATGGCTGACCCCCACCCTCACCCCCACCCCCTGCCATGCTCCATTGCCTCCATGGGGGCCCACAAATATGTTTGGTGCCGGGCCCACAAAAGGTTAATCCGGCCCTGGTTGTCCCTCTCTGATGCCTAGCAGCTCTCCAGGTAGCAGTCTGCTCTCCACCCCCACTTTCCTGCCTCCAAAGGGCCAAGCAATAAAGATGCATGACCTCCATGTCTACGCTATACCCAGGAGAGGGGGCAGGGATCATGCCTTGCTCTACATAAGGTTACATGGTACAGATTGAGGCCAATGGAGCAATGCTGAATGACAACAGCTGGGGAGCTTGTCCCAGTGATCCAATGGAATGCTGTTGATTTATAGCAGCAGGGGTGCTGGCCCAGGGCCGCCGAGAGTGGGTTCGGGCCCCCCAGCAAGGGCGGACCGGCTAAACAGGGCTGACGAAGCCGGGGAAGCTGGGCCCTGGGCCCCCTTCCGGACCGCCAGGCCCCGGTAATTTGTACTGACTCCCCCCACCCCTCCTCGTTGGCCCTGCGCTGGCCCGTAGTCCTGCCCAATGACTTCTCTTTACAGCCAGGGCACCCCGGGCTCCCTGCAAGCTGTGGCTCAGCAGGGAAGTCAGTGTGCTGGAGGCCAAGTGCTATGCTCCCATGGTATGCTCCTGGTCCAGCTCCCAGGGACAGGCTCATGGCACTTTCAGAGGGAGAGAGATTGCACTCTTTGAAACCAGGTGCCCTAGAAATGATCATGTGCCGCTGCCTCACCCAGGTGCCCTGAGAATCTGCCAGCTGCCACGCGGCGCAGCATGGCATGCCTTGGTGCAGGTGGGCAGGTGCCAGCAGCGATGCAGGCACAAATTGGAACGGGGCTTCTGGCAGCAACACGCAAATTCCCAGGGGCTCCTGAACCTGGCTAAAGGAGCCACTTGTGGGCATTCCTGGGGGATGGTTCTTTTCCCCCCAGAATGCACTGGAGCATGGATGCGTTCTCCCAGAATTCCCCCCGAGCACGGCCATTTGCAGCAGGTGTCATGTGAGCCCCTCATTTCAGTCTCCAGCGTTGGCCCAACTTACGTGACACACACTGCTGGGATTCAAATTGCTGTAGGGGTTGGACGGTTGGGATGGCTTCCTCTGCCCAGGTATGTAAGCCAGCCACAGTCTGTGTGTGATTGATCCCTCATCGGCCCGACCCACAGAGTCAGCTTGATCACTGTGTGGCTGTAGTGTAGGCAGATCCAGAGCATGAATTTCATTCCTAGGCAGGTCCCACTTATGCCCTGAGGGCTCATACTGACCCTCTGCATGGGGTGAATTTCACACACAGGCCAGATGCTTTGCACCACATGGGCTCTCCCAGGCACTGAGTGGCAGCGCTGAGCCAGATGTGGGCAGCTGCCACAGGAAAGGGAAGGGCCCTGCCTGGCATTTCCAGGCCATTGTGAGTTTGACTGAGTTTTTACTGAAAGCAAATGTGATGTTGTCACGGAGTCCCCGGGCGATGCTCTGGAACTTCTCTCCACCAAGCCAGTCCGGACTTTGGGGAGCCTCCTCTCCCTTGGAGCAGACTGTCTTCAGGGCAAGAAGCTCACACGTCTTCACCTCCTGGGTCTCTCCTTGGAGCATTCAGCATCCTCTGCCCCTCCGTGCGCTTCCCACAGCGAGTCCACCCAGGCAGGGTCCTGGGGAAGCCAGAGGGTCCCGCACTCCCACTTCGCAGTCAAACATGACTCAGCCAGCCAGTATCACAGAGGTTTATTAGATGACAGGAACACGATCTAAAACAGAGCTTGTAGGTACAGAGAACGGGATCCCTCAGCCGGGTCCATTCTGGGGGGCAGGGAGCCAGAACCCCACGTCTACCCTCACTCCTCGTCCCCAGCCAGCTCCAAACTGAAACCCCCTCCAGCCCCTCCTTTCTGGCCTTTGTCTCTTTCCCGGGCCAGGAGCCACCTGATCTCTTTGTCTCCAACACCTTCAGTTGGCACCTTTGCAGAGGAGGGGCCCAGGCCATCAGTTGCTAGGAGACAGAGTGTCAGGCATATAGGGGACACTGAAGCACCAACATCGTATTCAGAGAAAACATTAAGAACATTCCCAGTTCATCACAGATGTGAGGAGGGTGTGAGAGGGCCAGGGCCACGCAAGGGAACTGCACAGACCATCAGCAGGGCAGTGAACTGACAGGGGAAGGCAAAAGATAGGAACACCTGGTAGACAGACAGAGGTGGGGGAGGCAGTGAAAATACAGTCCTTATTAACACCATCCCTATGCTCTGACATAGCATGTCCCTCCCTTCCCTCCCACCAGCTCAAAGTGCTTTGCAAAGGAGGTTAAGTAGCATAACCTCCATTTCACAGATGGGGAAACTGAGGCACAAAGCAACAAGCTGACTTGCCCAAAGTCACTCAGCAGGCCAGTGGCACAGCTAGGAATAGACCCCAGGTGGCCTGGGCATCACAACTAGGAGCAGACTCCAGCCCCATGCCTCCTGAATAGATGCCCACTCCACAATGTTGGGCCCTTGTCATGTAGAACACAAGACGGGCTGTCTCATTCAACGCGAGCCCAAGTGAGATCAGTGGGACACAGCTGTGCCCTAGCTGTGAGGCCGTAGGGCTGGGCCAGAGGCCCATGCCATGCTGAACGAATTGGTCCTGGCTCTGCTACACAATAAGCTGCCGTCGAAAGGCTGAGGTCAGTGGCTGGATTCACAGCAGCACCCTGCTGGGCCATGAGTGTGCCATAGAGCCGAGCTGAGACAAGGCACCAATCTCAATGAAGGAGGCCCGTGAGCCAGCAGCTTAGCATGGAGGTATCCAGCATCTGCCTGCCGGTGCTGGGAGGGGAAATGGGACCCGAGGAACTGCCTGACAGTCTGGCAGGTGCTGTACGGAGCCTGCCCACGCCCTGCTCCCAGCACAGCTCCATGCTGCTTGGCTCCTCTGTGACTCAGCGCTGCCATGCAGCTCACATGGTTCGTTAAAGAGAGGCATGCTGGGGCTGAACGCACTGGGGACTCCACTAGCGAGTGCAGTCCCTGAGCCGCAACCTCACTGTGGCGCTGCAAGCATGCAGGACTGTACACCCCGTGGAGGTGGAGTTTGTGGGTGGGGCTATAAATAGCTCAGCATGCTGTTGCTCAGTATGTTGATTGTGCCTAGAGGTCCCCACTGAGCTCAGGGCATCATTGTGCTAGGTGCTGTACAGACCCGTGGTGGAATGAGAGATACATACAGTGTAATCTAGTAGCTAGTGCGTTGGTTTGGGACACTGCCCCATGGCCATCTAAGACCAGCTTGGGTTGCCATGGAGAAGCAGTTGACACTGGCCTCTGGCTACTGCTAGCCCCCTGCTCCTGGCACTCAAGGCTGCCTGGGGGTGGGGATGGGGGCAGCATCTCTGGCCCCGCCCATGTTGGCTGCAGTACCAATAAGGCGCCAAATGGACTGAGTACCCTTGGCTAAGCGGCCCAGCGAGCTAGGCACCATGGATCGAGGGGAGGGGGAGGCAGACCCAGCACCCAGTGGGGCTCAGAGCCACTGACCCAGATGGAGGAGTCACTGCCCAAGTGGACGAGCAGGGCTGATGTGGAGGAGCTGTCACCTCTCGGTGGGGCTGAGTGTGATTGCTGTTGCCTTGATGGGGCTTCAGATGTGGCTGTGGGGGCTGTCATGGCTCAGTGCTGGAGGGGTGTGACGTTGCACCCCATAATGCTTTATAGAAATATGCTTATGAGTGTAAATATGACATAACTGGAATATGTTTTATGCTAGATATGCCATGTAACATATTTTTGCAAAGGTTATGATCGACTGAATATATTCATCCTATTTGTATGCATGTGTCATTTCTGTATTCAAAGTTATGAATATTGGCTGTGTACTTGCTTGAGTTTAAGTAGCCTTAGTAAGGCATTTGCTCAGCTTCTTGAGAAAGGAATGTGCAAATTAAGTGCCCAATCAAGAAACACTTAACTGACAATGGATCTTGGAAGACTCCAATCCACATAAGAAGTATTCCTGGAGACATTCAAGATAGCATGTGTGCAATGGCTGCTGCCTGTAAAAACTGAGTCATGCATGGACATGTGACTTGCCCATGTGACTCCAAAACGCCATCTTGGAGCTGGACTTTGCATAGGAGAGAGGATGGGGGTTCTACCCACAAGAGAAAGTCTATTTAAGCCCTTGGGAGACCCCTCCATTTTGTCCTCAGATGGCTTAAGAGATGGCCTCTCCACCCCCAAAGGATACTGAAAGAAACTGGAACAAAGGACAGTAACCTAACCACTGGGGTGTGAGTCATTGCTGGACCCAGACTAGAAGGAGGCTAGTTTGCAAAACTACTGGAACATCTCTGAGGGTGAAATTTCATCTGTAATCACTTTCGTACTGTATTAGGCATAGGCTTGTGTGTTTTATTGTATTTTGTTTGGTAATTTACTTTGTTCTGTCTGTTACTACTTGGAACCGCTTAAATCTTACTTTCTGTATTTAATAAAATCACTTTTTACTTATTAATTAACCCAGAGGGGGAACAGCTGTGCATCTCTATCAGTGTTATAGGGGGTGAACAATTTAAGAGTTTATCCTGTATAAGCTTTATACAGGGTAAAATGGATTTACTTGGGGTTTGGACCCCATTTGGAGTTGGGCATCTCAGTGTTAAAGACAGGAACACTTCTTAAGCTGTTTTCAGTTAAGCCTGCAGCTGTTGGGGGATGTGGTTTAGACCTGGGTCTGGGTTTGCAGCAGGCTAGTGTGTCTGGCTCAAACCAGAGAGGACACTGAAGTCCCAAGCTGCCAGTGGAAGCAGGCTCAGGGGTAGTCTCAGCACATCAATTGGCAGTTCCCAAGGGGTTTTTTGTGATCCAACCCATCACAAGGGGTCTTTGCCCTGCATTGGGGCTGGGGGAGGAGCTGGCTTTGTCTCTCTTGGCAGGTCTCCTAGCTGGGCACTGCTGCAGCCAGTGGGGTAGGATTCAACATGCTGCTTCCCACTCCCACCACATGGGGGTGAGCTTGGGGCACTGCGGTTGTACCTGGCACAGGCTCTGTGTGGTGCTCTGTCCCCCCTCTAGTGGTGGCTGGGTCACACACAGGTTGCTGAGCATTCCTCGCCTGCACAGCAGGCTTTAGCTCAGAGGTTAATGGTGGCAGATCTGGTGGTTCAAGGGTTGCAGCATTACACCACCATCTCAGCAAAGTCCCAGCTTTTCCATGTCAGGGGCAACTAGGGCCTTGGCTACACTTACAAATTTGCAGCGCTGCAGCAGGGTGTGAAAACACACCCTCTGCAGCGCTGCAAATTGCGGCGCTACAAAGCGCCAGTGTAGTCAAAGCCCCAGCGCTGGGAGCCACGCTCCCAGCGCTGTCCGTTATTCCCCACAGGGAGGTGGAGTACGGACAGCGCTGGGAGAGTTTTCTCCCAGCACTGGCGCTTTGACTACACTTAGCGCTTCAAAGCGCTGCCGCGGCAGCGCTTTGAAGTTTAAGTGTAGCCATAGCCTAGGTCCGCCGAACACCCCCTCAGGCGCTGTCACACAGACCGCTGGGTCCCTGCCATCACGGGGGAGGGTTTGCGGGTTATGAATTTGCCAGCGACATTCACAACCTTGCCACCTCTGCAAATAGCAACTGATCTCACTCACGCTGCCAGGCCTGTGTTACAGGCTGTGGGAACACCGATATATTAAGATTCTGAGTGTGTTAAATGCTATTTGATGGTTAAAAATACATTTGTGGAGGTTTAACTAGGGCAGGGGTCGGCAACCTTTCAGAAGTGGTGTGCCGAGTCTTCATTTATTCGCTCTAATTTAAGGTTTTGCGTGCCAGTAATACATTTTAACATTTTTAAAAGGTCTCTCTCTATAAGTCTATAATATATAACCAAACTATTGTTGTATGTAAAGTAAATAAGGTTTTTAAAATGTTTAAGAAGCTTCATTTAAAATTAAATAAAAATGCAGAGCCCCCCCAGACTGGTGGCCAGGACCTGAGCAGTGTGAGTGCCACTGACAATCAGCTCATGTGCCGCCTTCGGCACATGTTCCATAGGTTGCCTACCCCTGAACTAGGGCATGTTGCCATAAATCTCAATCAAGAGACTTTTAACAACCAGCTCAGGTCTCCACTGTCCCCTTGCTGAAAGGCAGCCTCAGTGTAGCCACAGATCTGTTAGGATTTGAGCCTGCCCTATTGAAACCAGCTTCTACAATGGGAGCTAGTTTGTGCCACGAGAACACTAGCAGTGGCGGAGCAAGCATCCTAACACAGGTCCCACCAATACCTCATCCCTGCCCTGGAGGGAGCCCCACTCTACTCATGGGAGGGGAGCTAATTCAATGATCCTTTCAGTCCTCCTCAGTCTCCCTGCTGAGACAGGAAAAAAAAAGGGACAATTGTGATGGTGTCTTCAGTGCTTCAAAAGGCCGATTTTTACAAAGCTGAAAACAATGATCACCTGGGAGGACGTATTTATACAGAAAAATGCAAATGATAACGAGAGACTGTTTAAGAATATTTTAGTTAAGTGACCCAAAAGCCACAATCTCAGAAACAAGAAGAAAGGCTAAAAACAATCAACCTGGTTTAGAAAGGAAATGTAAGGAGCTGTACTTACCTCTCCCCCCTTTATCCATCTCCCCAATATGTAACAAATAAAAAAGGGGAAGTTGATGAAAATGAATATAAATTGGAAGTTCAGTGTTGTAGAAAATTGATAAGGGAAGCAAAAGGACACAAGGAAAACTCTATGGCCAACAGACTTAAGGACAATAAGAAGGAGTTTTTAAAATATATTAGAAACAAAGGAAGTCCTAGAAATGGTACTGGTCCATTGCTAGATGGAAATGGTAGAATTGTCAATTATAATGCAGAAAAGGCAAAAGTGTTCAATAAATATTTCTTTTTGAGGGAAAAAAAGCAGGATGTACTATTATCATATCATATAATGGTGATTAAATACTTTCCATATAGAGAGTAACTCAGTAGCTGCTAGTTAACATCCAACTAAGTTAGACATTTTTAAATCAGCAGCTCTAGATAACTCGCCTCCAAAAGTTTTAGAAAAGCTGGCCAAGGAACTCTTCGACCCATTAATGTTTATTTTCAATGTGTCTTTGAACACCAGGGACATTCCCAAGGACTAGAAGAAAGTTAATGTTGTGCCATTATTTAAAAAGAGTAAACAGGATGAATAAGTAAGAATAGGCCTGTCAACCTGACATTGATCCCAGGTGAAATGATAGAATGGCTGATATGGGAGTCAATAATTAATTGCAAATAGTATAATTAATGACAATCACCATGAAAAATAGTTCTTCTCTGAGTGCTGGTCCCTACGTGGATTCCAAACGCAGGTGCACATCCATGCCATGTGCTGGAGATGGAACTGTTCATAGTTGACCCACGTGTGCATCGTGCATCAGTGACATGGCATGTCTGAGGCTTTAAGAGGTTGTGTGGGTCAATGCTGCTCCAGTTCCCTCTTACAGCCACATGGCCAGAGTCAGAACCCCTGTTCCTTGTATTCTTAGCCATCTAAGGGTAGGTCTATACTTACCTGCCGGGTCAACGCGTAGCGTTCGACTTCTCGAAGTTCGAACTATCGCGTCTAATCTAGACGCGATAGTTCGAACTCCGAACGCGCTCCCGTCGACTCCGGAACTCCACGACCGCGAACGGCGGTGGCGGAGTCGACGGGGGAGCCGCGGACTTCGATCCCACGGCGTCTGGACAGGTAAGAAGTTTGAACTAAGGTAGTTCGACTTCAGCTACGCTATTCGCGTAGCTGAAGTCGCGTACCTTAGTTCGACCCCCCACCCTATTGTAGACCAGGCCTAAGAGTACTGTGATCAAACCTTCCATTGTATATAGTTTTCTTATCTAGTTAATTAGTTGTCCATTATTCATTGTAGTTAGTTAGGTTCTCTCCTTGGACTTCCCCTCTTGGGGACTTCTCCTCCCTTCCGGCCCAGGAACTATGCTCTGTCGAGCTGCCTTCAAAAACTATGCCTCGTGCCCTCACTCCTTTACAGTGAGTGATGAGTACACCAATTGCCTGTACTGCCTGGGTGAAGCCCATATAGTTTCCCGCTGCTCCAACAGCCGCTCATTTCCATCACAGACCCGAGCAGATCGTGAACTTCACCTCTGTAATTTTTTAATAGAAGAGGCAATGTGCCCATGTGCACAACTGGACCCGGCTCCGCTGGAACCACCGGAGCGGCATCTGTCACAGGTGGTGAGTGCCTCACTGGGTCCCTCAAATGTGGCACCAGCGGCACCGTCACATCCACCTAAGCCCCACCATGTGCACAAGAAGCATGGGCACAAAGGCAACTCCCCAACGGGAACTGCCTCAAAACACAGTCTTCCCTCCCTGAGCTGTGATAGTCGGATGAGAAATCATGCATCACAGCAGAAGGTTCAGCTTTGACTTTGGGTCTGGTCCCAAAGAGAGCACACCCAGAGCACTGCTCCAAATGCTCACCACTGGCCCCACCTTCTAGCTCGACACCGGGACCTTCTACTTCACTCCCAGCACTGTCGACTCCACCAGGACCCTTGGGCTTGATGCAGCCGGGTCTGTGCACTCTGAGCTGTTTATCGCCTCTCACATCATCATCAGAGCTTATGTTGCCCTTTGTGAGCACTCCACAGTGCTCTGGACCGCCACCCGGCTCCAGACTCCCTTCTCCAGCAGACGAACCACTTGTCCTCCATCATTCTCCACTGGCTCTGGTGATGGATGAGCCCCTCTTGCTCGTCGACTGCCCTCCCACTCCACACCTGGCACCGTCGGTTACACCAGCACCGACAGCTCCACCTTTCCTGGACCCTTCAGAGTCTGACTGGTCTTCCAGCCTGGCCCACTCCTACAGCCGGACCCTCAACACCAGTCTTACCCTCTGGACTATGGTCCTGCAGCTGACCCATGTTTCCGGTACCCACATGGCGACCCCAACTCCAGGCCTTAATGGCCCTCGTGGGACACATACCATCATTGCGGTATGCATCACCTGCACCGCACATCTCCTGCCCATACTGTCACGCTCCAGGAAGAACCCCTGGATGCTCCATCTCCATCAGCACAGCTGGCCCCGACCGCACTGATGGAACCACCACAACAGGCACTTCGTTGTCACCAGACAATGCCCTTACTCCACTTTCCCTCTCACCACCACATGACCTCGCACAGTACAAGTCACCGCTCCATCGCATGGCTACTGGTCTCAATGGCCCAGTGTAAGATGTTCAGGACCCCCAGGACCAGTTCCTGGGCATCCTTCAACCTCCTGGACCCTCTCGTATGGCCTTATCCACCCATGCTGCCATATTACAACTGGCCCAGATGGTGTGGCACACGTCAGCATTCTGCGCCCCTTACACCAAAAAAGGGAGAACGCCTATATTTCATTCCCTCAAAGGACACCAACTTTCTTTTTACCCACCCACGACCTAACTCCCTGGTGGTCAATGCCACCACCGAGTGTGCCCCTCAGCAACATTTGAAATCTACCCCCTGACCGTGCTGTCAAGAAACTAGACTTGATGGGTCACAAGGTTTCTTCATCAGCAGGGCTACAGTTCCGCATCACCGGCTACAGTTCCGCATCACCAGCTACCAGGCTATTCTTGCCAAATACAACTTCCTGTCCTACTCCAAGCTGACAGACTCCCAAGACTCTCTTCCACCAGACTGACAGCAGGAGTTCCAACAGCTGCTAGACGGGGGCAAATTAGTAGCCAAGGTCACACTCCAGGATGCGGTTGATGCAGCAGACATTGCATCTCACTCCTTGGCATCTGTTGTAGCCCTCCGCCGTGACTCTTGGCTCCAGTCTAGCAGCTTCCCCAAAGAGGTCCAGACGGCCCTTGAGGACCTCCCTTTCGATAATAAGAAATTATTCAGTGACAAAATGGACTAGTCCCTTCACTCCCTCAAGGACTCCCGAGCTACCCTCCATTCCCTGGGAATCTATACTGCAGTCCCCGCCCCCCCCCACTGATAGCAATGGCCATCCTTCCGCCCTCGGACCATTAACCAACTGTATCCCCAGCAACCACTTGACCCACCTCGCCACCACCCTCACTCCCAGCAACCCTGACATTCCTCTTCTGCCACCTCTGCTGCCTCTCCCTCTCACTGACCCTCCAAACAACCATTTTGACTCTTCCCTTGAGACCCACAAACTCTCCCTGACCCTTCCAGTCATGCTACAAGTCGTCTTCGGGGGTCATCTTGCCCACAACTGGGGCAGAATCACCTCCAACCGTTGGGTGCTGGACATCATCTCTCAAGATACCTTATCAAATTTCTTTCCTTCCCTTCTTGCCTCGCACACAGGGGCTACCCTCCGAACCCTTCCCAAGACCATCTTCTCCACCGCAATCCTTCACAATGGTGCCATAGAACCTGTTGCATGATGTTACCATGGCTGTGGCCCCTATTCCCCCTATTTCCTCATTCCGAAGAAAGGGGGTGGTCTTCACCCCATCCTGGAATTCCGCTCCGCTCCCTGAACAAGATTCCAGATGGTCACCCTCCCCTTCATCATCCCACCCATCCTCGTGGAGCTGGGTTCACAGCTGTCAAGATGAAAGATGCATACTTTCACATAGACATCCACCCCATTCATCGCAAATTCCTTCACTTCATAGTGGGCAGTGCGCATTATCAATTCCGTGTCCTTCCCTTCAGGATCGCTACTGCCCCCCCCCCACGTCTTCATGAAGTCTTTGTGGTCATGGCGGCCCACATGTGCCCCTTTTCCCTTACCTGGATGTCATGGCACCCTCTCGCTCCCACCTCCTTGCCACCATACAGATTCTATGCTCCCTTTTCCACAGTTTGACTATTTGCATCAATGAGGCAAAGTTGATCCTTGTCCCCACCCACTCACTTACTGTTATAGGGGCACACCTGGACTCTCTTATGGCCTGGGCCTTTCTCCCCAAGGACCACTTTGCCACCCTCGCGACGCTTCAACACCATCCAGCACACGCGTCCCTCAGTGCCTCTCTCTCCTGGGCCACATGGCGGCCTGCACTGCTGTTACACCATATGCCCACCTCCATATGTGCTGCCTTCAACACTGGCTCCACACTGTCTATGATCTTCAGTCAGACCAACTAAACAAACCACTCATCCTCCCCCCTTGTGTGTTAGCTTCTCTCACCTGGTGGTGCAACCCCTCTGCACTCCTAGCAGGCATGCTGTTTACACCCCGACCTTTACCACAGATGCTTCCTTGGTGGGCTGGGGCACCCAGCTTCATGACCACATGGCACAAGTCCTTTTGCACATCAACATCCTAGAGCTCCGGGCAGGCCACCTTGCCTGTCAAGCCTCCCTCCACTCCCCACATGTTCAAATACTGCCAGACAACATGACAACGGTCATAGACATCAACAAGCGAGGTGATGCCAGGTACCCTGTTCTTTGTATGGAAGCCTTTGGAATTGGTGCCTCTGACACGAGATCACCATACATGTGGTGCACCTCCTGGGCAGACAGACTGAGACGATCCTTTGCCACAAACTCTGCATGTGAGCTCCACCACCCCAGTCCCTCTTTCGTGGGTGTGGCACGCCACGCTGGGATCTCGCCACAACACCAATAAACCGCAAGCTTCCACTGTTCTACTCCGAAGGGGGCCTGGACCTGGGCTCTCAGGGCAATGCATTTCTCATTCCTTGGACTTCAGATCTTCTCTATGCCTTCACACCACTTCTCCCCCAGGTCCTATGCAAGTTATGAGGGGATCAGACAACAGTAGTCCCCATAGCTCCCTCCTGGCCTCACCAATACTGGTACACTGATCTTCTCCTCCTCTCTGCTCACCCCCAAATCCTCCTCCCCACCATCCTGGATCTCCTGACACAAGACCGCAGCCGACTGCGACACCCCAATCCATGTCCTCTTCACCTCACGGCCTGCTATTTGGTTGGGGATCACGTGTAGATCAGGCCTCCTCTGTGCCCATCCACAGCAGCCTCATTAACAGCAGGCGCCAAGCCACTCAGACGTCTTTTACTAAGTGGCGTTGCTTCACTGCCTGGGCACAACACTGCCATGTCTCCATTCCTACTCTCCTGGATTACCTCCTCCATCTCTGCCAATCGGGCCTACTGCACTCCTCTGTCTGCGTTCATCTAGATGTGCTCAGTGCCTTCCTCCCTCCCATGGACGCCTTCTCCGTCTTTACTCACCCAACCACCTCTCAATTCCTCCAAGGCCTCCTCAATGTTTTTCTCTCCATACAAAGGCCCACCCTGCCTTTGGATCTCACCTTGGTCCTCTCTGCCCTCACCAAGCACCCTTTCGATGCATCACCTCCGCACATTGTGTTAGTGAACTGGCGGCCATCATGGCGGACCCCCCGTTTACCATCTTTCATAAGGACAAAGTCTCCTTACATCTACATCACAAGTTTCTGCCCAAGGTGGCTTCCTCTTTCCATCTCAACCAAAGTATACACCTCCCGTTCTTCTACCCCAAGCCTCATGCCTTTCCCATGGAACGTGCCTTCCACTCGCTCGGTCTGTCAGGCGCTCGCCTTTTATCTCCGTTGCACCTGTGCCCTCTGCACATTTCCCTGGCTTTGTAGCCATCGCGGAGCACTGCCGTGGCTCAGGCCTTTCCTCGCAACGTCTCTCCAAGTGGATCTCCTGCTGCATTGAGACCTGCTATGACACTCAACTGGGAGGAGTGGTAGATACGCTGGAGGGTAGGGATAGGATACAGAGGGACCTAGACACATTAGAAGATTGGGCCAAAAGAAATCTGATGAGGTTCAATAAGGACAAGTGCAGAGTCCTGCACTTAGGACGGAAGAATCCCATGCACTGCTACAGACTAGACACCGAATGGCTAGGCAGCAGTTCTGCAGAAAAGAACCTACGGGATACAGTGGATGAGAAGCTGGATATGAGTCAACAGTGTGCCCTTGTTGCCAAGAAGGCTAACGGCATTTTGGGCTGTATAAGTAGGGGCATTGCCAGCAGATCGAGGGACGTGATCATTCCCCTCTATTTGACATTGGTGAGGCCTCATCTGGAGTACTGTGTCCAGTTTTGGGCCCCACACTACAAGAAGAATGTGGAAAAATTGGAAAGAGTTCAGCGGAGGGCAACAAAAATGATCATATGATTTATGAGGCGAGGCTGAGGGAACTGGGATTATTTAGTCTGCAGAAGAGAAGAATGAGGGGGGAATGGATAGCTGCTTTCAACTACCTGAAATGGGATTCCAAGGAGGATGGATCGAGACTGTTCTCAGTGGTAGCAGATGACAGAACAAGGAGTAATGGTCTCAAGTTGAAGTGGGGGAGGTTTAGGTTGGATATTAGGAAAAAAACTTTTTCACTAGGAGGGTGGTGAATCACTGGAATGGGTTACCTAGGGAGGTGGTGGAATCTCCTTCCTTAGAGGTTTTTAAGGTCAGGCTTGACAAAGCCCTGGCTGGGATGATTTAGTTGGGGATTGGTCCTGTTTTGAACAGGGGGTTGGACTAGGTGACCTCCTACAGTCCCTTCCAACCCTGATATTCTATGATTCTATTGAGAACCACTCCCACTGGTAATCATCGCCTACTCCACACAGGCATATGCTGTCACGTCAGCCTTCCTCACAGACGTTCCGTGACCGGACATATGTTGAACGGCTACGTGGTCCTTCGTCCACAGCTTCTCCACTCATTACACCATTGCTTCCTCCACAACAATGGATGCAGCAGTCAGTCACGGTGTCTTACAGACTTGGTCTTTTCGAGATCCCTCGTGCCCACCTCCTTCCTGGCCACTGCTCGCTATTCTCTCGCATTTGGAATCCACATAGGGTGGGACCAGCCGTCGAAGAAGAAGAGGAGGTTACTTACTGCAACTGGAGGTTCTTTGAGATGTGTGGTCCCCATCTGGATTCCAATCCCGCCCTCCTTCCCTGTTATTTACATCTTCCCATAACACGCATAACACAATTTCATTTCACCAAATGAAATTGCTAAGCAGCATATTTAAAACAAAAGGATGTACTTCTTGACATAACACACAGTCAACCTGTGGAACTCTTTGCCAGAAGATGTTGTGAAAGCCAAAAATATAACAGGGTTAAAAACAGAACTAGATAAGTTCATGGAGGATAGGTCCATCAATGGCTATTAGCCAGGATGGGCAGGGATGGTGTCCCTAGGCTCTGTTTGCCAGAAGTTGGGAATGGGCGATAGGGAATGGATCAGTTGATGATTACCTGTTCTGTTCATTCCCTCTGGGGCACCTGGCATTGGCCATTGTTGGAAAACAGGATACTGGGCTAGATGGACCTTTGGTCTGATCCAGTATGGCCACTCTTATGTTATGATGTTCCTCTCTGTTCAGGCTCCTCTGTTGCCAGGTAAGAGGGAACTGGAGAAGCGTTGACCCGCACAGTGTCTTAAAGCCTCAGACGTGCCACGTGGTCGATGCACGTGTGAGTCAACGGACACTACTATGAACAGTTCTGGCTCCAGCACATGGTGTGCATGCGCACGCGTGTTTGGAATCCAGATAATCCAGATAGGAACCACACATCTCAAAGAACTTCCAGTTATAGTAAGTAACCCTCTCATCCGGTCTAACTAACAATATCTGGTTTTTTATGAGATTTCATGTTTCATTGATAAAGGCAATAGTGCTGATGTAATATACTTAGGCTTCTATAAGGCATTTGACATGGTACTGCATGATATTTTGTTTAAGAAACTGGAATTTTACAGCCAACATGGCCCACATTGGATGGATTAAAATTTGACTTGCTGACAGGTTGCAAGATGTAACTGTAAATGGAGACTCATCACTGCTTGGGCGTGTTTCTAGTGGGTCCCACAGGAATCGGTTCTTGGCCATATGCTATTTAATATTTGTATCAGTGTCTTGGTAGAAAACATAAAACCCTTACCGGTAAAGCTTGCAGATAAATTAAAAAAAATTAATTAAATAAAATAAATCAATGGAGATATCCTATCTCCTAGAACTGGAAGGGACCTTGAAAGATCATCAAGTCCAGCCCCCTGCCTTCACTAGCAGGACCAAGTACTGATTTTGCCCCAGATCCCTAAGTGGCCCCCTCAAGGACTGAGCTCACAACCCTGGGTTTAGCAGGCCAATGCTCAAACCACTGAGCTATCCCACAAAAATTGGGGAGTGGTAAATAATGAAGAGGGCAGACCATTGGTATAGAGTGTTCTGGATCGCTTGGTAACCCGGGCCCAGACAAACAACCTGCATTTCAATAAGGCCAAATGTACAGCTAGGAAGAACAAAGAATGTGGCCACGCTTACAGGATGGGGATGGGGATGGGGGACTCTATCCTGGGAAGCAGGGACTCTGACAAAGACTTGGGATCATGGTGGATAATCAGCTGAGCACAATCCCAGTGTGATGCAGTGGCTAAAAAGGCTAATGCCAGCCTGGGATGTATAAACATGGGAATCTCAAGTAGAGGAGCAGAGAGGTTATTTTACCTCTGTATTTGGCCCTGGTGCGACCGCTTTTGGAATCCTGTGTCCAGTTCTGGTGTCCACAATTCAAGAAGGATGTTGATCAGTTGGAGAGGGTGTGACAAAGTGGGAATGTTCTTGATGTGTTATTTGAATGCTGAGTGGGGAATATTGACCTGGGAAGGTTGCAGGGGAGTTTTGCCAGGACTGCCTTTGGGGAAGGGAGGATACCTGAGCATGTAACCTGAGAACCCAGAAGGGGGGTTGGAGGCCAGGTAACACCTCTGCCCGGGAAACTGGAAAAAGGACAAAGGCTGGGGGAGGAGCCGGGGGGAGGCTGAGTGAGAGGCTGAAGGGAGTTTCAGTTTGGAGCTGGCTGGGAAATGGAGAGTGGCGCCCCAACGGGGCTTGGGCTTCCCAACGGGGCTGTGGCTCCCCAGGGCCCCCAGATGGACCTAACTAAAGGGGATCCTGTTGTCTGTACCAGCAAGACCTGTTTTGGACTGTGTTCCTGTCGATTAAATAAACCTTCTGTTTTCCTGGTGGCTGAGAGTCATGGTGAATCGCAGGAAGCTAGGGGTGCAGGGCCTTGACTCCCGCCACACTCCGTGACAACTGGTGATAGCGGTGGGATCTATTGCACCCCGTGGATGGCGCTTCCTGCAGTAAGTGACTTGGGAGCAGTAAAATGAAGAGGGATTGACAGGGACCAGGTGTGCTGAAGAGTCCGAGAGAGATGGTTTCAAGGGGCGATTAACCTGACCAGAGAGGTGGTGAGCTCAAGAAGGGCTGGCACACTAGGGGGTGCTCACTGGAAACTGTGGGGAGCGGCGAGCACCCAGGCCTGTGAGTGGCCAGCAGGAAGATGTATGCCAAGTGCCTTAAGAGCAACCTGGTTGAGCTGTGCAAGCAGGGGGGGCTGCGCAGTGGGGGGCTCACCAAAGACCAGCTGATTGCCCAGCTGGAGGAGGGAGATCGCTCGAATGAACTGATCCCTGTCTCTGAGGGAAGCAGCCTGGCAGATGCAGTGCAGGCACCAGTGTCTGTCCCCGCTGGGAGTGGTCAGCTGGCTGCTGAGAGCTTCCCGAGACCCCTCCTTCCTATGCCTAGGGGAAGGGCGGGGAGGAGCCCAGCGAATACCAAGGGCACCGTGACACCCCCGGCCAGCAGGGGATCCTCCTGGTGAAGCTCACTGGCCAGCAGGGGATCCTCTTGGCAATGTTCAGCATCCGTGGAGTGGAAACGGCTGAAATGGGCAAGAGAGCTAAAAATGAGAGAGCTGGAGGATCACAAAAAACAGAGACAGCATGAACTGGAGGAGAAAGAGAGACAGAGGCAGCATGAACTGGAACTGGCGAGGCTGAGGGGCAGCGGGCCCCTGGCTGCGGTGAGTGAAGGGGGACCCAGGACTGCACAGAGCTTTGATAAGTGCATCCTGGCCCAGCGTAAGGAGGGGGAGGACATGGATGATTTCCTGGATGCCTTTGAGACGGCTTGCGAGCTGCACCAGGTTGATCCTGCGGACAGGCTCCGGGTTCTCACCGCCTTACTGGACCCCAAAGTCATGGCATTTGTGACATTATTGATATAATCTGGGACCATATAGAACATAGTTTCAACCAAGGTCCTGAAGTGGCACCAAATCTTATGTAAAGGGGGTCATATAAGGTGTCTAAGACCAGGTTATGGGTTGCTGGTTATGATTATGCTGTCTATATGCATGTGTCATTTTTTAGTTGAAGTTATTAATATTGGCTCTATACTATCTGTACTTCAAACCTATGCTATGCTTCTGGGTGACATCCCAGACAAGTTGGTGTTAGCTCTGCCTAGCCTGCTTGATGGCCCATTAAGGACCATCAGCTATACAACTGACCCATTGAGAGAAGGCAGATACGCCTTGTAACTCAGCAAAGTATGCAGGAACTTGCCCGTGTGACTCCAGAC
Organism: Mauremys reevesii; assembly: GCF_016161935.1. Classification (NCBI taxonomy): domain Eukaryota; kingdom Metazoa; phylum Chordata; order Testudines; family Geoemydidae; genus Mauremys; species Mauremys reevesii. The sequence goes on along the minus strand of NC_052631.1, from coordinate 58,610,520 downwards.
TCCATTTTGCTGTAATTTTCCACAGTAAGAACAAAGAGGTGTTCTTACACCAGGAAAAGACTATAAAAGGCTGATACCTCATCTCCATCTTGTCTTCAATCATGCTTCTTACCTCTGGAGGGACTTTGCTACAAATGGAAGCTCTACGCAAAGGACTGAATGACCCATCCCAGCGGGGGATGTACTCCAGAGACTTGATTTGAACCTGCAGTTTATTTCGTCACTGCTACAAGCCTAAACCAATAACTTTGCCATTACTGTATGTAATTGATTCCATTTAACCAATTCTAGCTCTCATCTATATCTTTTTCCTTTTATGAATAAACCTTTAGATTTTAGATTCTAAAGAATTGGCAACAGTGTGATTTGTGGGTAAGATCTGATTTGTATATTGACCCTGGGTCTGGGGCTTGATTCTTTGGGATTGAGAGAACCCTTTTTTCTTTTATTGGGGTGTTGGTTTTCATAACCATTCATCCCCAGGATGAGTGGCACTGGTGGTGATACTGGGAAACTGGAGTGTCTAAGGGAATTGCTTGTGTGACTTGTGGTTAGCCAGTGGGGTGAGACCAAAGTCCTCTTTGTCTGGCTGGTTTGGTTTGCCTTAGAGGTGGAAAACCCCAGTCTTGGGCTGTAACTGCCCTGTTTTAAGCGATTTGTCCTGAATTGGCACTCTCAGTTGGGTCCCGCCAGAACCACATTGTTACAGCATTGTACTGCCATCTGGAAGGGGCAGAGAAAGGGGACTACGAACTATTCAAAAACGCTCTGCTACACGAATTTGGGCTGACACCTGAGAAAGGTTCCAGGGTCAGTATAAAACCCCTGAGGTCTCATATCTGCAACTAGCCGTCCGCATAGAGGGATACGCCAGCGAGTGGTCAGATGGGGCCCAGATGAAGGAGGACCTGGTTAAACTGATCATCATAGAGCAACTGTATGAGCGGTGACCATCTGACCTGAGACTGTGGTTGAGGGACAAAAAGCCAGAGAACCTGCAACATGCAGGACGGCTGGCCGATGAGTTTGTGAAGAGCCAGTCAGGGGAGGAGTCCCAAAGGAACAGGCCCGTCATGATGCAGAAAGAGAGTCACCCTGGGACCTCCCATAGGGGAAACATGGAGAACCCCCTCCCAAGGGGAACATCCGGCGTCAGGGCCAGCCGACCAGCTCAAGGGGACCAATGGGACATGAGCTGCTATTACTGTGGCCAGAGAGGCCACATACAGACCCAGTGCCCCAGGCTCAGGGACAGACTGAGCAGACCGAACCCACAGAGGGTTAACTGGGTAGAGACCCAACCGGACGAGGGGCAGGCTTCCCAGGCAAGGGGGGCTGACAGCTTATCAACTGCTCAGGAGACAGGAGGGCCCCAGGCCAACTCCTCTGCAGGGCTGGATGCTCCGGCCACCAGGTTCTCCATTTACAGGGTGGGTCCAGGGCTGTCCCTGCGGAGCGAGTGCCTTGTTCCCCTGGAGGTGGTAGGAAAGTCTATGGATACTGGGACACGGGTGCTGAGGTGACGCTGGCCCGGCCCGAGGTGGTAGCTCCAGATCAGGTGATGCCCAACACCTATCTGACCCTGACGGGGGTGGGTGGGACCCCATTCAAGGTGCCCGTGGTGAGGGTACACTTAAAATGGGGGACCAAGGAGGGCCCCAAGGAAGTGGGGGGTGCACCACCATTTGCCCACTGAGGTGTTAATGGGCGGGGGGGGGGGGGACATGGAGAACTGGCCAAGCAACCTCCAGGGTGCCCTGGTCGTGACCTGTAGCCCAAGCCTGGAAGGGACACTGCGCCTTGACCTCAGGGAGGGTACCTTGCCTGGGGTGCAGGACCTTAACCTGGTGGGGAGGGAACACCCAGAGGCACAGCTCAAGGAGGCTTCGGCTTCAGACCCAGCCAGCGAGAGAGAGCATGTCTCCATCCCTGTCCCAGCTGCTGAGTTCCAGGCTGAGTTGCAGAAAGTTCCCTCCTTGCGAAAGATAAGGGACCTGGCTGACCTCAGTGTGGTACAGACCATAGGGAGAGGTTGCTGGAAAAGGTTCCTGTGGGAGAAGGGATTCCTGTACCGAGAATGGGGAAATGAAGTCAGGGGGAATCAAGAGGCAGCTGGTGGTACCCCGGAAGTATCGCCGCCAGCTGCTGTACCAGGCCCATGACACCCCCCTCTCAGGGCACCAGGGAATCTGGCGTTCCCAACAGAGGCTGCTACAGAACTTTTACTGGCCTGGGGTCTTTATTAATATCCGACAGTATTGCTGATCCTGTGACCCCTGCCAGAGGGTGAGAAAGGCCCGGGACAAGGGGAAAACAGCTTTAGAACCCTTGCCCATCATAGAAAAGTATTTCCAGAGAGTGGCCAAGGTCAAAAGGGGGGCTCTTAACCAAGAGAGCCCAAATCACAGCCCTCCAGACTGGAACGCTGGAAGACAACCCCATCCCAGTTTGAACCCTAGGGGTATTGGGGTGGAAAAAGGGCACGGGCCACATAAGCCTTCCCATATGCAGACTATGAGTACCATCAAGCACACCTGACCTAAAGGGGGGCAGGACACTGGCAGAGCCTGGTGTAATTCTCACCAAGGAATGGGGGGGGGGGATGCTGGGGTGTCCATGGGAACGTGAATAGGTTTGAACTTCCCCAGGTAACTGGCTGAAGTGACCCTGCTCAGTTCAGTCTCGAAGGGGGGAGAAATGTGACAAAGTGGGAATGTTCTTGATGTGTTATTTGAATACTGAGTGGGGAGTATTGACCTGGGAAGATTGCAGGGGAGTTTTGCTGGGATTGCCTTTGGGGAAGGGAGGATACCTGAGCATGTAACCTGAGAACCCTGGAGGGAGGTTGGAGGCCAGGTAACACCTCTGCCCGGGAAACTGGAAAAAGGACAAAGGCTGGGGGAGGAGCCGGGGGGGGGGGGAGGCTGAGTGAGAGCCTGGAGGGAGTTTCCATTTCTCAGCCAGCTCCAAACTGAGAGTGGCGCCCCGATGGGGCTTGGGCTTCCCAACGGGGCTGTGGCCTCCTTGGGGCCCCCAGATGGACCTAACTGAAGGGGGTCCTATTGCCTGTACCGGCAAGACCTGTTTTGGACTGTGTTCCTGTTGTCTAAATAAACCTTCTGTTTTACTGGCTGGCTGAGAGTCATGGTGAATCGCAGGAAACCGGGGGATGCAGGGCCTTGTCTCCCCCACACTCCATGACAGAGGGGTCAGAGAAGAGCCACAAGAATGATTAAAGGGTTAGAAAACCTGCCTTACAGCGATAGACTCAAGGAGCTCAGTCTGTGCAGAGAAGCGAAGTCTTGATTACAGTCTGTAAATACCTATATGGGTGTGATGATGTATGGAATCTGGGGGACACTTTAGGATATTATGAATACCAATATTATAAAATGGCAATGAGTTGTGCCAGATATGCCATGTAAGGTACAGTAACTCCTCACTTAAAGTCATCCTGGTTAACGTTGTTTCGTTGTTACGTTGCTGATCAATTAGAGAACATGCTCATATAAAATTGTGCAATGCTCCCTTATAAGGTTGTTTGGCAGCCACCTGCTTTGTCCACTGCTTGCAGAAAGAGCAGCCCGTTGCAGCTAGCTGGTAGGGGCTTGGAACCAGGATGGACTGGCAGCCCCCCTATCAGCTCCCCACTTCCCTAAGTTCCGTGTGCAGCAGCCGCCCAGCAGGCTATCAATTGCCAGTAGTTCAGCTGTCCCTCTCTCCACTGCTCCTGCCCTCTGCCTTGGAGCTGCTCCCAGGAGCCGCCTGTTTGCTGTGCAGAGGGCAAGGGAGAAAGGGGGGCTAATGTCAGGGTGTCCCCTTCCCCCCTGCTCCTGCCCCCCACTTACCCCATCTCCATAGAGCAGGGGGACAAGACAGGGCTCAGGATGGGGGGAGTTTGCTGGCAGCAGCTGCTGTCTCAACTTGCTAATCTACTTTAAAAGGCAATGTACTTAGAGTGGGGTCAGTGTACTTAAAGGGGCAATGCACATCTCTCTCTCTCTCACACACAGCGTGTGTGTCTCTGTCTCTGTCTGCCGTGCTGTCTTCCCTCCCTCCATTTGTGCTGCCTTGTAGAGTGTGAGGCTAAATTAACAACATGTTAACCCTTGAGGGCTCAGCGGAGTGTTAATTCATCATTTAGCAGTAAGGCATTCCCTGGGAAATATCCCACCTTCTGCCTTCACCACCTCAACCAAGCTTCACAATCATCATTGCTGTGTACAGTATTAAATTGTTTGTTTAAAACTTATACACAATATAGTCTTTTGTCTGGTGAAAAAAAATGCCCTGGAACCTAACCTCCCCCATCCAGTTACATTAATTCTTATAGGGAAATTGGATTCGCTTAACATCTGTGACAGGGTCAGGCCAGATGGCTACAGGAGAATGATCCTTTTGAGTACCGGGAAGTAGGCGAGCATTAGCACTGCTGAAGGCCCCTCCTCCAGCCTAGGGAGGGGCTACTAAACCCGGAACCCAACTGAGTCTGGGGGACAACAAAGGCAATAACAGGAACAGGTGTGGAGGTCAAAGGGCCAAAACTAAGGAACCAGAAGGGGACACCAAGCAGAGAGCCCCGGACAGCGCCCACTGCTCCTCGAAAACATCGAGAGAGCCGGCAGACGCTGCCCAGAGGAACTCTGCCTGGATACGTGAACGGATGAAAGAACGAAAAATGGCCCCACAGTCGCAGGTCCCCTGGTGTTACGGACGGCCACCTTGGCCATGGCTAGGAGGAGGATGACGAGGTGGTCCCGTGACTTTGTGAGGTCTCAGATTGGGTGTGCATAAAGAAATAAGTGCAGGGAAAAGTGCAGCCAGAACCTCAATAAGAGGTTCTGGAGGAGCCAGAAAAGGGGCTGCAGCCTGGCATACTGAAGGTACGTGTGCGCCAGGGTCTCCTTCACGCCACAAAAGGGACAGGCTTCAGGGACAGTGGTAAACCGCGCCAAGTACACACCCGTGCTCACAGCTCCATGCAGGAGCCACCAGCTGATATCCCCGGCGGGCCGTGGGACTAAGGTGGAATAGAAACTGGCCCACTGGGGTTCCTCTCCCTCCACTGCTGGTAAAAAGTCCCGCCACTTGGTGTTTGGGTGGGACACGAGGGTGGGGTAATGAAGCGTGTGCAGCACAAGCGCGTACAGATGATCCCTTGGCACGGTTTGGAAATGAACCAGCTGCATGACATGTAGCTGGCTTGAGATATTGCGGGGGGGGGGAGGTCTGGGAAGGCTCACGGGGCCGATGGAAAGATCGGAGGGCCTGGAGTGAGGGGCGGGCAGGGCGTACCCTCTCGCAGGTCCCACTCGAGGAAAAACCGAGCTGCAGGAGGCAGGGCTGCCTCCACCTCCTGGAGTACGTGCCGGGGGTTCATAAGGGTGGAGAGCCCCATGCGCCGACCAAGCGCCTGGGGATCCACCCAGCCCCCCAGGTTGTAGTTCAGGAGGTCTCCGATCTTGGTGACTCCCGCTAGGACCAACCTCCGGCACACCAAGGAGGTTGTGCTTTTTCGCCCCACTCTTCTTCTCCAGGACATAGAAGAAGCGGGAGCTGCGATCCATCTCCCGCACGAGATGGATGCGGGATCGTACGAAAGCACCCCGGGCCCGAAGATTGTCAAGGGCCCGGAGCTCTTCCCGCTTCTCCCGTTTACGCTCCACAGGCTGTAGGTGCGGGGAGAACAGGGTCCGACCTGACGGGCTGAAAGGTGGCTAAAGTAGACCCTGTCCCCCGACTCCAGCTGCCAGCTCACTTCGGCGGCTGGGTCCATGTGGGTCTCCTGCAGGAAAATAACTGAGTACCCCCCCTCCCGAAGGAAGGAGAGCACCTGGCACCTGCGGAGACCTGACCTACAGCTGGGGGTGTTCAAAGTGGCAAAGATGGACGGCGACATAAGGAGGGCTGGGGATGATCCTCGCGGTCCGGGGCGCTAGCGGCGCCCACTGGACCCAGCAGCAAACCATGACCAACCTCAAAAGCCAGCAGGGCGTCATGGAAGCCGCGGGCCCGCTGGTAAGCCACAGCATCCCGCTTCCCGGTCCCATTGCCCTCCCCCATAATGGCCCTCACGGTCTGGAGAACAAGATGGAAATCTCCCCAGCGCTGAAGAGCGAGATGCACTCTGTTTGTGGAGCCACAAGTGTCCTCCAAGAAAGAGCGCATCTCGCTCCTCTGCACGGCAGGGACCAGGGTCACAGACCCCAGGTCATCCCCCAATTGGAACCCCCTCTGCCAGCCCCATGGCCTATCGAGACGGGTGCGCAGAGATCAGAGCCCCGCCACAGCGCCCATCCCTCTGGCACCGCGCCACCCGATGCAACACTCAGCCCCAGGGACAATGGTGGAGGGAGAACTGCAGCCCCAAATGGGCCAGAAGAGGGAAAAACAAAAACCGCCTCCCGGGGGCCTCCGTAAAAAGAAAATGAGGCAATCCCGGGGGCGGCAGCAACAGGAGAGGGGATGGAAAAGAGGTTAAGGACAGGAACCAGGGCTGGAACAGGGTCAGGGACAGGGACAGGACATAGATCTAGGATGGGAGCAGGGTCAGGGCAGGAAGCGGGGACAAAATCTAGGGCCAGAGTGGCAGAGCCACCGGGGCAAAGTGCCTCTTGACCTGACATGGTAATCAAAGGGGCAGCAAGGGAGTGGGGCGCCTCCACAGTGCTAGGCTCAGGTGCCCCACTAAACGAGGCACCCACGATTACAGCGCTGGGGGGAGGTGAAAGCTGCGGCCCCAACTCATGGGGTAGGGCACCCATGGGCTGAGAGCCTGGCTGCTCGGCATCGGCCACCGCCACAATGGGCACAGTGGCATCAGCCAGATTACCATTCGCAGCTGGGCAGGTGGTCAGGGCCCGGGGCATTGCAGAGGCCAAAACGGGGGCAACCACCTGAGGCGGGGGGAAAGGGCGGGGGGGTGCCAGATAGCAATCACCCTTACCAAGGCCCTCCAACAGGGGGCAGCCACTCTCTTGGTGGTTGGGGTCAAGCCCAGGGTCTCGATCTCAGCAAAAATGGAATCAAAGTCCCCACCTGCCTCTACAGGTTCCTCCTCGACAGCAGCCAGGGCAGTAGCCATTGCGGTGCCTACAAGGGGCATAGATGGTAACGGGGCAGTGGGGGTACCGTCCGTAACTCCCTCAGGGAGGGACTCCATAGGAGCGGTGGTACTACTCACCCCCGCGGCTGAAGCGACCTCGGCCGACTCCAAACGATGAATGTCAGCAGGGGAGCCAACGGAAGGCCCAGCACCAGCAACCCCCTTCATAGTTTTACAGTGGGTCCCTTCCCCCTTGCCAACAAGGGGTGCGGGGAGTGCTGGGCCCCTGCTCCCCGCTTGCGGCATCTCCTCCGCACAAGCTCCCAGCTCCCCGAAGAGGGGGCTGGTCAGCTGGGTCAGGGCCTGGGAGCGAGGGCAATGACGGAAGGGTAAGGGAAGACAAGGGCAGGACAACAGGGAAAGGGACAGACTCCCCCTGAGGCATGCCCCACTCGAGTCCTGCTACTGGCCCCGTCACCCTCCCCTCCACGGGCCCCGGTCTACTACCCACCTTAGCGGTGGGGCCCGCATGCTCATCTGGGCACTTCAGGGGGGCCTCTCCTGAGACCCAAGCGGAGTTGACAATGGTCACGGATGGAGGAGGGGTGACCCCAGGGACTGGACAATCAGGGCTGCTGCCAATGATAGAACCGACGCCCTTCCAGGTATTGGGGGTCCCAGATGCCCCTCCGAGCTGGGCCAGGGGGCAGTCCCTCCCAACGTGTCCCTGCCACCCAGCAGAGAAAGCACCGGGCCACCTCCAAAGAAGAATAAACCCGGTACTGGACCCGTCGATGGGGCACCAGAAAGGACCCCTCCAGAGCCTCCCCATCACGTGCCTCCGGCGGAACTTGAACCTGCATCTGCTGGTGGAATGACAAAACGTGGCGGAGAGCGGGGTCCTTACAGCCCAATGGAAGGGGGCTGAGGACAGACAGGGGCCTCCCCAGGGTGGAGAGGAACGGCAAAAGGGCGGCATTGGGGAGGAAGGGAGGAACAGAGGAGAAAACCACCCGTACGCCCAGGTCCTCCAAAGGCTCGAGGGGGACGTGAATGCCCCCCACCACCAAGCCCCTCTCCACTGCCTCCTGGGCAGTGGCCTCCGACGCCAGGAAAAACACCACCTTCCCAAACATCTTAGAGGCCACCACATGGCTGTGGGCCATACCACCCGTGCCAATGCCCGCACGTGGGTTTCCACGTGGGGTGAGGCCAGCACCAGGAGGCAATGCACCCCGTGCTCCCTGGTGAGGGTGGGAAAGGGGCCCCGGCCGCCGGGAATGGTATTCCGGGAGGCAGCTGGAGCAGATGGCGAGGCAGCGAGCAGAGGGGTCGCAGCTACCTGGGCGTACGCCCTGGGGGCCGAGGGAGCGGCACCCCCAGAGCTGGTGGAGGGAACGGGCAAGGGAGAAAGGGGAGCTGCGGCCATTGACAGGGCTGCAGCGGGAGAAGGAACCACTGTCACGGGGGGTTTCACCTTCCAGGCAAGGCCTTTGCCCTTCTTCGTCCCCCGGCCCTTCCCACCGGCCAAGGGAGCAGTTTCAGAAGTGGATGCTGCCGAGGTCGTGGTAGCAGCAGCAGAGTCTCGGGAGCCCCTATCCGTGCCTGCCAGTGCCTCAATGGTAGCGATGGCAGACAGCCCCACAGCGGCAGTCAAGGCAGCCATCGCAAGGGAGGGTGTGGGGAAGGGGACTGAAAGGGAACCACAGAGGCGTCCAGGGAAGTCCCACCCCCTGAATCACCCACCACAGAGAGGAAGGGAAGGGGACAGCCACTAGGGCAGGGAAATAGAAGGAAGGGGAGGGAAGAGTGGGGAGGTGGGGAGAACGGCTACCACACCCCGCCCGCTAGGCTGAAAGCAGGGTGGAGGGGCACCAACAGAAAGGAACAAAGGGAAACAAGGAACACAACACCAGCACAAGACGAAAAAGAAACCGTCTCCCCCAGCAGCACTAAGGAAAGGAAGGGAAAACTAAGACATCATGGGGGGGAGTGCATCAGCGAAGGAGTCAATGAAAAAAAAAAGAGGGGGGGGGAAATCTCAAACACCAACAGTGAAACGTGGGCACGCAGGCAATGAGGGCTGACTGGGAGGGAGGGCAAGAAGCAAGGGGGCAGAATGCAGGGGAGGGCTAAAGCAGGTGTGCCTCAGGCATGGTACAAAGAACAGGTGGGTTCAAAAACAACCAGACCAAAAAAAGGGGGAAATGGGGCTGGCAACCAGGCCTGCACCGCGGGGCAAGGGCGGGGCAAACAAACTGATCAGGACCAAAAAACACAACAGGGCAAATCAGAGAAAACAGGGCAGCTAAAAGGGGGACGGGCGGGGCAAGCAGCAAAGGGAAAAGGGGCAAGCAGCTGCAAAAACAGGGCAGTGGATGAGGTAGAGGAAAAGGGGACCCACCAGCCAAATGCAGCAGGGGAGGGAGGACAAAGGGAAGGGAAGGGAAAGGGAAAGGAAACGAGCACCCATGGGCGTCTGAAAAACAAATGCCTGTTTGCTGCCGCTATGGCCTCTGGATGGTTAGAAGGGCAGAGCAAACTGCTGGGCCAGGGAGCAGAGAACAGAGCCAGAAGGAAGATGGAAAGATGGAGGGGCTTGTGGTGGTGGTAGTAGGGGAGTGGATGGACCAGGGGGAGGGCTCCAGGCCACTCCCCCAGCTCCCCACAGCAAAGGTACCTACCACCACAGAAGCAGGAATGTTACAACCCCCCGCCACAAAACAAGGCCTCCTCTACTCCCTCCTCAGTACCAGCAGCAGCAACAGCTCCCCAGCCGCGGCAAGGGCAGCAACAACCCAGCCAGGGGAGGGCCCAAAAATGATAGAAAAAGTGGGGCCTCACATTCCCCTCTGACGGTCTCACCAGCAGGGTCCTCCCCACAGCAGCCGTGGGGACAACCGGCCAGCAGTACGGCCTCAAAAGAGTGGAAGGCAGGTATATCAGCCCTCAGAACAAACAGGTCCCTTGTTCCCTAGGCAAGGTAACAGGGAAGGTTCCAGAACAATCAGGAGCTTTCTGGAAACAATTAAGGCAGACAGGCTGATTAGAACACCTGCAGCCAATCAAGAATATAGCCAGATATAGCCAGAGGGGGGCAGGCAGGTGTAAGGAAGAGGGGGGGGACGGATACTAGATCTACAGGTCATGCTGGTAGTACTGTGTCCCTACCGAGTTGGGTGAAAAGAGTAAGAGGAGCCCAACAGCAAAAATTAGGATGTTTGTTCACCAATGCAAGAAGCTTAGGTAATAAAATGGAGGAACTGGAGCTCTTGGTCCGAGAATTGAAGCCGGATATCGTAGGAATAACCGAAACATGGTGGAACGGTAGCCATGACTGGAGTACAGGTATGGAAGGGTATGTGCTGTTTAGGAAAGACCGATGCAAAGGTAAAGGGGGGGGAGTAGCATTGTATATCAATAATGAGGTGAAATGTAATGAAATAACTAGCAATGCAATGGATAATACGGAGTCTGTCTGGGCAATGGTCACATTGGGGAAGAAAACTACTAGAGCCTCACCCGGGATAGTGATTGGGGTGTGCTATAGACCGCCGGGATCTACCCTAGAGACGGATAGAGAGCTCTTTAATGTTTTTAAGGAGGTAAACACTAATAGGAACTGCTTGATCATGGGGGATTTTAACTTCCCGGATATAGATTGGGAAACAAATGCTAGTAACAATAATAGGGCTCAGCTTTTCCTAGACGTGATAGCTGATGAATTCCTTCATCAAGTGATTGCTGAACCGACGAGGGGGGATGCCATTTTAGATCTGGTTTTGGTGAGCAACGAGGACCTTGTTGAGGAAATAGTTGTAGGGGACAACCTTGGCTCGAGTGATCATGAGCTAATTCGTTTCAAAATAAATGAGAGGATAATCAATAGTGCATCTGAGACTAGGGTTTATGATTTCAAAAGGGCTAACTTTACTAAACTAAGGCGACTAGTTAGGAAGTAGACTGGCCTAACATATTTAGGGATCTAAGGGCAGATGACGCCTGGGGTTACTTCAGGTTGAAGTTGCAGGAGATGTCAGAGGCATGTATCCCAAGAAAGGGAAAACGGCTCGTAGGTAGCAGTTTTAGACCGAGCTGGATGAGCAAGCGTCTCAGAGGGTCATTAAGAAAAACAGAAAGCGTACAAGGACTGGAAAATGGGAGGGATCAGCAAAGAAACCTACCTTATTGAGGTCAGAGGTGTAGGGAAGCAGTGAGAAAGGAAAAACGACGGGTGGAGATGGACTTAGCGAACGGGATTAAAACCAATAGCAAAAGGTTTTTTAGCCATATAAATAGGAAGAAAACCAAGAAAGAAGAAGTGGGACCGCTTAAAACTTTGAACGGAGTGGAGATTAGGGATAATCTTGGAATGGCACAATATCTGAACGAATATTTTGCCTCGGTCTTCAATGAGGCTAATGAAGGGCTAAGGAATAGTGATACAGGGACCGATGGGAATGAGGATATGGGGGTAGACATTATGGTATCGGAGGTGAAAGCCAAACTTGAACAGCTTAACGGAAGTAAATCGGGGGGCCCGGATAATCTTCATCCTAGAATATTAAGGGAACTAGCGAGTGATATTGCTAGCCCGTTAGCGATGATTTTTAATAAATCTCTAAATTCGGGGATTGTACCGTTGGACTGGAGATTAGCTAATGTAGTTCCTATATTCAAGAAGGGGAAAAAAAGTGACCCGGGTAACTACAGGCCTGTTAGTTTAACATCTGTAGTATGCAAAGTCATGGAAAAAATTTTAAAAGAGAGAGTGGTTACGGAGCAGGAGGCCGATGGCAACTGGGATAGTTTACAGCATGGATTTACGAAAGGTAGATCGTGCCAAACCAACCTGATCTCCTTCTTTGAGAAAGTAACAGATTTTTAGACAAGGGAAATGCAGTGGATCTAATATATCTAGATTTCAGTAAAGCGTTTGATACGGTACCGCATGAGGAATTACTGGTTAAATTGGAAAGGATGGGGATTGAAATGAAAATCCAGAGGTGGATAAGGAGCTGGTTAAAGGGGAGACTGCAGAGGGTAGTATTGAAGGGGGAACTGTCAGGTTGGAGGGGGGTCACTAGTGGAGTTCCTCAAGGTTCGGTTTTGGGTCCAATTTTATTCAATCTATTTATTGCTGACCTGGGAACCAAGAGTAGGAGTGGGCTGATAAAGTTTGCGGACGACACCAAGTTGGGAGGTATTGCCAATTCGGAAAAGGATCGGGATATCCTCCAGGGAGATTTGGATGACCTTGTAAGCTGGAGTATTAGTAACAGGATGAAATTCAATAGTGAGAAGTGTAAGGTTATGCATTTAGGGATGACTAACAAGAATTTTAGTTATAAGCTAGGGACGCACCAGTTGCAAGTAACGGAGGAGGAGAAGGACCTAGGAGTCCTGGTTGATCGTAGGATGACCATGAGCAGGCAATGTGATGTGGTCGTTAAGAAAGCAAATGCGGTATTGGGATGCATTAGGCGAGGTATTTCTAGTAGGGATAAGGAAGTGCTAGTCCCGTTATATAAGGCGTTGGTGAGACCTCATTTGGAGTATTGTGTGCAGTTTTGGTCTCCCATGTTTAAGAAGGATGAATTCAAACTGGAACAGGTACAAAGAAGGGCCACTAGAATGGTCCGAGGAATGGAAGGCCTGTCATATGAAAGGAGACTTGAGGAGCTCGGTTTGTTTTCCTTAACCAAAAGAAGGATAAGAGGAGATATGATTACACTCTTTAAATATATCAGAGGGATAAATACCAGGGAAGGAGAGGAATTATTTCAGCTCAGTGCTAATGTGGACACGAGGACAAATGGATATAAATTGTCAGTTAGGAAATTTAGGCTAGAAATTAGACGAAGGTTTCTAACTATCAGGGGAGTGCAATACTGGAACAGCCTACCGAGGGAAACAGTGGGGGCGAAGGACCTCCATGACTTTAAGACTAAGCTAGATAAGTTTATGGAGGAGATGGTATGATAGGATACCGGGCTTAGTCAATAGGTTAATTAAGTGCCACACTGGTAAATAGTACAATGGGTCAATGATATGTTATTCTTAACCTTTTTCCAGAGGGTATGGCTGGAGAGTCTTGCCCGCATGCTCGGGGATCAGCTGACCGCCATATTTGGGGTCGGGAAGGAATTTTCCTCCAGGGTAGATTGGCTGTGGCCCTGGAGGTTTTTCGCCTTCCTCCGAAGCATGGGGCAGGGGTCGCTTGCTAATGGAGTGGGGAGATCGGCTAATGTGGCCTGCATCTTGCAGGAGGTCAGACTAGATGATCATATTGGTCCCTTCTGATCTATGATTCTATGATTCTATGATTCTAAGAAGCTGCTAGAATCAAGTAAGGCAGTCTAATCAGGGCACCTGGGTTTAAAACGGAGCTGGGAGCAAGAGGTGTAAGGAGCTGAGAGGACGTGCTGCTGAAGGACTGAGGAGTACAAGCATTATCAGATATTAGGAGGAAGGTCCTATGGTGAGGATAAAGAAGGTGTTTGGAGGAGGCTATGGGGAAGTAGCCTAGGGAGTTGTAGCTGTCATTGGAGGCACTATAGACAGTTGCAATCCACAGGGCCCTGGGCTGGAACCTGGAGTAGGGGGCGGGCCCGGGTTCCCCCCAAACCTCCCAATTCCTGATCAGACACAGGAGGAGTTGACCCAGGCTGTGGGTTCCACCAGAAGGGAAGATCTCTGAGGCGAGCAAATCCACCAATAAGCACAGGACCCACCAAGGTAGAGGAGGAACTTTGTCACACATCGTTTTGCTTAATGTTGCATTTTTCAGGAACATAACTACAATGTTAAGCAAGGAGTTACTGTATCTGCAAAAATGTTATAATTTGCCAGGTATGATCATCTCATTAATATTTTTATATTACCTTTGTATTATAAGTTATATATATGGTATGTCAGTAGTCCCAAACTTGTGCTGTGCATCTGGGTGATGCTTCCAGACAGATTGGTATTAGCACTGCCTGGCCTGCTTGACGGGCCATCAAGGGACATCAGTATACAATTGACCCATTGAGAGAAGGCAGATACACGTTATGACTGAGCAAGGCATGCAGGGACATGCCTATGGACAGAACTTTCAGGCTTCCAAGCTATGTGCTGGGCAGCTTGTGTTTGGAACAAAGGAAATACAAGCTGCGTGGCAAAAGACTGTAAAAGGCAGCTGCATCTTCTCCATTTTGTGTTCATTCCTGCTTCTTGCCTCTGGAGTAACCTTTCTACAAACAAAGCTCTGAACAAAGGACTGAATGACCCATCCAAACTGTGGATGTGTTCCAGATGGACTTTCAAGCTGTTGGTGTCACTAGGCATGACACCAACGATAAGCTGCCCCTTTGATTACCATGTCTAGGTAACTCAGGAGGGTGGAAAACCATATGTGTCAATGAAGCCTTCCTGTACTAGGCCTGAATGAACTAAAGTCACTCCATGTCTGACCAAAGCCTTTCCATGTTTGAACTTTAATTGACCTAACAAGCTAGCAACATAGAATGGAATGTGTAACAGCTAGTTATCAGGTGCAACCCCACTCACACCGGTACTAGGAAATAATAATGAGGCCTGTATGCCTCTGGCTAAGGGGCAAAATAACAGATCAAAAGAAATAAAACAAGATAACAGTTCAAAGAAGAGTTACTAACGAGCTAGGTTGGTTTTTGCCAAGTATGACTTAACTGCTTAATGTAATTGCTATTGCAAAGTGTATTTGCTGCATGGGAATGAAAGGTGGGGAGAGAGGGGGAGTGGCGGGGGATAGAAGAGGCTTAGTTAAAGTTATGTATAAAGAGAGAAAAACGGCTTGTATCTGTGTGCTTGATTTGAGACATGTCTGTCTCCTGGCATCCCGCTTTGAGATCTCAAATAAACTTTGTCTGCTTCTCCACCTTGGTGTGTTTATTGGAGCGAAGCACACCGGGCAATGAACCACTGTTGCTGTCCTCGGGCATTCTGTGCTGGCAACAGATTTGGCATCCCTGGGTGGGCTCGAGGCAAAATTGTGCCTTGCCCGGACTCCTCCAATGGCCGGCGGACGATGGTCACAGCCGACGCCCAGCGCGCACCGGTGCCTTTACCGGGGGCCTCGGCAGAGATGCGTCAGGCCGACCTTGGAAGACACAACGGTGCAACGCGCTCGAGTAGTGGAGAAGCTGTTGTGGGCGACGGTGAGGAACCGGTCCCATGGATAAGGTAGGAACAGTCCAGTGCTGTGAACCTTTTTTTGCCTGTTAAGACCTGGGGATGCCCAGTGTTTTCCCAAAGGTATGGGGCAGGAACAGAGTACAGGCAGGGCACGGTGTACACCCTTAGAATGCATTCTGATGAATTGGAAAGTGTTTGAATCAGATCCATTGACTAAAAGCAAACTGAAAAGGTTCTGTACAGTTGACTGGCCTCAATATCAGGAAAGGTGGCCACTGAAAGGATCACTTAATTATAACACGATCCTTCAATTACTCCTGTTTTGTCAGCGAACAGGTAGCTTCTGAAGCTGTTTCTATGGAGAGCTCTTGTAAAAATCCCCCATCATATGCCCCAGAGCTGCACTGGGAGAACTGTCCGTGGGGACATCAGTCTCTGTTGGGCTCACGCAATCTGAACTTATTGACTGTGCAGCAAGATAAGATGCATTGTGGTAATAGGAAATAATGGCCTTGGTGTGTGTGTGTGTGTGTGTGTGTGTGTGTGTGTGTGTGTGTGTGTGTGTGTGTGTGTGTACCAGTGTGAGTGACTGTTACTGGAAGACGCCCAGAGTACCCTGTGAAGCGAAAGCTCGTGACCAGGACTACTCTAACGCAAGCCCAGTAACTAGTGGATCTGTAGGAGATCCGACCCACGGTGGGCTGACTCGGGCTGGCATCGTCCGGCAAGGAAGCTACCTGGGTCTAGGAGTGTGAGAACCCATCTTCCCTCCCCCACTTCCTTTCCGTGTGGGCTACTGACAGTCTGATCATCTCACTGGACGCAATCAGAGTAAGCGGCGCCGTCTCCCAGAGACTAGCCGACGCTCTTTGTTGAAGGGAGGTGTAGGAGAGTCGTGGTCATCCTCGTTAGTCTCTCCTGTGTGAGTACCCTGTAGGGAGAGATCCTTAGTTTATGAGCCGCTAGCGTAGACAGGGCACCCTCCCTGTGTATGTGAGTGGAAAATGGGTAAGGGACAGTCTAAACATTCCACCTCACCCCCTAAGGGTACCCCAGCATGTTACATGTACGTACATTATGGTCCTAAAACCTGCAGGTATTTAGAGAATTGGAATCTTTACACGCTTGAAGATCCATCTAAACAATGCCCATTAGAAGGTACCTTCAATCTAAATAAGATCATACATCTCAGAGGAGCTTTTAATCACCAAAGAAAAGCCTCTGACACAGTGTGAGCAATTTGTCTAGGAATGGGTTAATTTGAAATTCAGCTTAGCCCAGAGATAAAGAGAAAGTTGCTTAGCGTTCAAGGTCAAGAATCAACGCAGACTATGCTAAGTGCAAAGAAAAACTGCTTTCGGCCCCAGCTGGCTGTGGAAAAATAGAGACAGAGGCAAACCAAAGGCAATACAAGTTACAGAACTGAGATTGCATTTGCAAACCTTACCTGTTCAGTAAGATCCAACAGTCTTTGCAACCCCGAAGCCGGTGTGGCTTGGTGACACTGGAGAAGCCACAGGCAGCTGACCTGGACTGGAATCTCTGAAAGAGACACCGCAGGAGATTCCAGGATGTAAAAGAACAGCCCTCCCAAGAGCGGAAGCATGTTGGAAATTCTGGACAAGCTGTATACAGGATAATCTCCTGTCCACCTATTCCCCTTCTCTGAATGTTATACATAGACGTGGCCAGTCTGGACATGTGTGAGTATTGAAGTGGCTTGGGGCTTGGGGCATTCATGTTTTTTTTCCTGAGTGATGTGGGAGCGTTCCCAACACTCTCCATTGTTGTTTTATTATTTTTAATGAAGCTTTAAAATTTGGTTATATGGTGTGTTTTCTTTATCTTCCCCCAACATCCTGCAGTGTCAGCAGACAAATGGGTGGGTCTCTGGGTAAACCCCCTAAAGGGGTTTAGATTATATGGGGTCTAGGCCATGTATTTACCCAATGGCCATGTATTTTTGCCCAGGTGGCAAGCCTCACAAGGGAGGACTCGGGTAGTCTTGTGAGGAAAAAAAGGTTTTAGGGAAAAGACCAGAAGGGTGGGGGCTAGTTGAGAAGCCCACCCTCCTAGCTAAACTGGTAGTGGAACAAGTTGGTGCCCATGGAAGGGACGGTTCAGCGAGAAAAGCAGGATCGGGCCCAGGCAGGCAGGCAACAGACAGAGAGATTGGAAAACAGGTTGGAAACTTTTGAGGGTGTAGTGGAAGGAAGGAGTAAGTAAGTATAAGCATGGGGATTTCAAATACCCAGGAGGATATTTGGAATGGTGATTTGAATTGATAAGTGATTTAAGGGAAAGTGAAGAGTTAACTCTGTAGTTGTTGGAGGGAACAGCAGTTGAACTTCGTAAAAATGCTAAAGAGAAAAGTTCTTGGTGTCTTTGAAATGTTTGTAAATAAATTCAGGCAATGAAATTATTAGATTGCAATCATTTGGCTATGAACCATTTAGTTGAATTATCTAAAGAATGTATATAGTGCTATGTAATTAAAATTTTATTAGGCTCTAAGGCACTATAAGTGGTGATGTTTTCTTTTAGTGTTTTAAGCAGGAGTTAAAAGTAAAATGCAAGCCAGAAAGCATCTGTATTAATGCAAATTATCTAACTGATAAGGTAGAAGCCACTGAAACCTGGGCTGCCTATAAAACACATACAAGAAAATATGGGGTAATTCCCCTGTTTTGCCTGAAATCAACAAGGGTATTTGTATATTTTAAGCAATGATTGACTGCCCAGAAGGGGTAGACCTCTGTTTTTGTCTTTCAGATAATCAAAGAAAACTAATGCCAGCTGAACAGCATTCAACGTACCATGATTTACTGGCACAGTAAAAATTATGTTTTGTGTTCTATGTTCTGTCTTGTGGTGTTTGTCTTGTGGCCAGAATTGTTGTGTTTAATATTTTCATGGGATGGTCTGGTTTGAAATCAAGCAGAAGGGTTGGATTGAAATGCAGATACTTGTTTTGTTCAACTTAGAATACAAAGTGTTTGGATACATCAGGAAAAATGTGATATACTAAAGTCTAGTACATTTCCTTAAGTAAGAGAAAGAAACTTCATTGGCCAAATCTTTTAATTAAAAATTGTTATTAAAATTTGCATACTAACAGTCTTTGGAAGCAAGGACATGAAAAGTTAACCCACTCCCCATATTGTACATGGAATCCTTCTGGCTACCTCAGATTTCTAGCCAAAGGGCTGGGGATGGTGGGAAGCTATTGGACTAGAGGTTGTATTGAATGAACTCATCAAAGTGGGTGTGCTTGTCCTGGCTTGTTGTTCCAAAGCTCTGTAATAAGGTTATTTTAGTAAAAGGGTATATGTGGCATACATTAAATAATAAGACTAATGTACTGTATAACGGCAATGTGTATTTGTTCATTGTTAACAAAACATGTATAAGTAAAAAGTAAAAGTTTCCTTTGTAGGTTAAAAAAAAAAGCCAAGAAGGGAAAAGGAAAAAGAACGAGTTAACTGAGAAAAAAAATAGCTAACATGCTCAGTCTAAAGATAAGGCGCTGGCCCCATTCAAGGACACTGCTCACAGCTAAGACTTGGCTAACAACCAAGAAAAGGGGGGCTTGAATGTGCCCAAGCAGCTGTAAAGTCTGCAAATCACTGACAAGCACTAATGAAATGTGTTAGGTTTCTTTTCTCACAGGTAAAGAAGCACTACCCGAAGACCCTAGCAGCCCTGCCACTCCTTGGAACCAGGAGACCGGATCAATGTAAAGGTCCACCAATGAAAGACTGCTTTGGCTCCATGCTGGAAAGGCCCTTATTGAGTCCTGCTGACTACCGACACCACTGTGAAGTGCCAAAGACTGACTGCCTGGACCCAGGATTCTCACTGCAAAAAGACCCCTCCACCTCAGGAGAATTCTCCTACTGATGATTAGCCTATTCCTTTTTCTAGTTTTACTGTGCCTTCTGGACAGCAGGGAAAAAGGACAAGGTGACGTGCTAGTTAACCTCTCCCTTGTCCACGGACAAATCTACTGTGCCTTTGAATTTTTCTAAAAGAAGCAAAACCATTACAGGGTGATGTACTCGTAATCTCTCCCCTGTAGAATGCTGAACTACAACTGTTTCGGGAAAGGAGAAGAAACACTCACTCCACTGACATTGCCAAAGTCCAGGAATTCCTGACCAGAAAGGACATTGAGAACTGACCCTGGTGAAAAAAAACAAAAAACCAAGGCATTATACACTGGCAGGAAGAAACTTGTGGGACCCATGCTTGGGAATGTGGTATTGATTGGATTTTGGGGTTTATTCTACAGGCTGCACCCTGTGTTTTGAATAAATCCTTCAGTATGTATTGCCCTCCCTAATTGGATTTTAAATAACATTGCCTTTATCCAGTTTTCAGATCACTTTTACATACCCAGATTGCTCACAAGGAGCTGCCATTAGATTAGCACAACAAAGAGCCTGGGTTATTTCCTCTGGAAAAAGAGGGAATTGACCAGATCCCTGTGGGCTGGGGCCAATAGTGTAGCAGCCATTTGGAATATTCTTAAAGGCCAAGAACATGATAAGAAATTGGGCCAACTAGAAAAGGCCATTAGCCTTATTTCTGGAGCTCAACTAACTCAAGTACAGGCTGGAGTTGGTGAGTTACATGTCATTTCCGCCCTTAGTTCTGTGACCCAGAAGTTACTGACTGTCCGAAACTGATTCGGGTTCGATAAGCTTTGTATTGGGTGAGGAAAAACAGGCTGGACCAGAATAAGGTGCAAAGCCAAGTGGCTGCGTTTATTTGGGGGAAAGTTACAACTTGGGCCAAGGGAGAGAGGCAATTTTTAGCTGGGATGTTGTTAGGCAATATAAACAACCCAAAAATCATTAACAGGACAATTCTATACTGCTCACTGCACCACACTGAATAGGCAGACACACCAATCACACAAGATGGGAATCGGGTTCGTCAGAGTGGTGCCCAGTGCAACACAGAAAAAGAGACCCACAGGCCACTGCCTCAACCGCCCTTGCTTTCACACTAAGGGTAAACCCAGAGTGTGGTGCGGCTGCAGTTGGGCAGATTCCACTCACACAGACCGCGGGGACAGGAACCCCTTGGTCAGCTAATCCCCAGGTGGAGACAGCTCCCAGACACAAACACTCCGGACAAAGACAGAGCAGTGACTTACACACTTAAAACAGTTTACAATAAACAATCTACTAAAACCTTAGAACAACTATACACCTAGGCAATTGTGCAATTATGAGCTCAATACTTTAATCCTTAACACTGTGTACACACTTGGTACTGGGTTAGGGAGGGGAAAAATAGGAGGCTAGATAAGCAAACTGCCAGAAATTAGAAAACAAATACCGCACTCCAGGCGCAGCTGACCAGCAGAGCAGACACCAGAAGCATGATGAGCTGATAGAATGGATCCAAACGACATGACACGAGCTAGCTATACCGGGAGGAGACCCTGGCTGAAAGGTTGATCAGGTCCTTCAGCTGACACGCGGATACTCCACACAGATTTTGGGGGGAAATCTAGTTTTATAGAAAGGGTCTCACTCACTCGTGTCAACATCTGATTGGTCCCTGGTTCCCCCTCCCTCCAGGCTTCGAGCTGTTGCCCCCCACACCAGCAGGATTTGCACACGGCACACTGGGGTATCTGGGCAGAATTAGGTCTCTGCATACAGTACTCTGGAGTTGCTGGGCAGAACTAGCCTGACCTCCAGACGACCGGGCCCAAAAAGAGCGGGAAAATGTATACTACGGAGTTGCAGGGCAGAATCAGGTCTTTGCACACTGCACTAGCCTGACCTTTAGACGGCCCAACAGAAAAAAAAGCAGGAAAGTACACACAGCACTTTAGTGTTGCTGGGCAGGATTAGGTCTCTGCCCTTTCCTATGCAACAAGAACCTGGTCCAAGATGGAGGCTGCCTTGTCCCTTTAACAGGACAAGATGGCCGTGGACCGACAATTGGCCATACAGAGCCATAACTGCGTATCAGGTTGCGACACTGACAGAGATGGTATTGAATATCACTGAGGCTGGGAAGGCATTGCAGTGGGATCTAGTATGTTTAGAAATTCAGGATTTCCTGAATGACCAGCTGATGGCCATTTGGAGTGATCTTGAGCACCAGACTTGGCCCACTGCCCTTACAGACACATCAGGAGTACCATCTGACCTGTGGTCATGAAGACATACTTGGACACTTTCTGGATGGGAGTGTGGACATTCACAGTGCTCCTTCCAAGCATTTGGACCGGTTAGGGTGGGTGTGGGCTCCCACATACCAAATCCTGCTGGGTCCATGGGGAGGATGCATGTGGAACTAAATACCCCCTCATTAATAACCCCAGCTCCCTAGAGCTTAATTGCTTTTTTGGCCTCAAAGTTTGAGAAAACTCAGCCAAAAGGTTTGTTGAGTATTCTCAAAGGGGGGAGTTGTTGGTGTCACTAGGCATGACTCTAGGTAACTCAGGAGGGTGGAAAACCATATCTGTCAATGAAGCCTTCCTGTACTAGGCCTGAATGAACTAAAGTCACTCCATGTCTGACCAAAGCCTTTCCATGTTTGAACTTTAATTGACCTAACAAGCTAGCAACATAGAATGGAATGTGTAACAGCTAGTTATCAGGTGCAACCCCACTCACACCGGTACTAGGAAATAATAATGAGGCCTGTATGCCTCTGGCTAAGGGGCAAAATAACAGATCAAAAGAAATAAAACAAGATAATGGTTCAAAGAAGAGTTACTAACAAGTTAGGTTGGTTTTTGCCAAGTATGACTTAACTGCTTAATGTAATTGCTATTGCAAAGTGTATTTGCTGCATGGGAATGAAAGGTGGGGAGAGAGGGGGAGTGGCGGGGGATAGAAGAGGCTTAGTTAAAGTTATGTGTAAGCAGAGTCAGGATGAGCCCCACCCTGACATCTGGTGGTAAATTATGGGGAGTGCGGAAAGTGTTGCATTGGTATTTCGGTTATTTGCATGGGCACTCCCACCCCACTTAGCATACCGCAAAGCAGCATGGGATGGTTATTTTCACAGCTGTGGGAGCCCCAATTTCGTTGTTATTGGGGCAGGAGGAATGAAATGTTGTCACCCTGATTGGGTAAATGGGGAACTACAAAATTGTCTTGTGATGGGGGGTTTCATTGTCAGCTGGATAGCGCTTGCTAGATGGGGCACATGGGTTCCAAAACCCATTGAAAAAAGAGGCTGGGGACAGGTATCTGTACTTGGTGGTGCAGGCTTCTTGTGTGAGCCAGAAGCACCAGTTCCACCTATGTTTCTATCCACTGTGGAATGTCAGAGTTAATTTTTGATTCCCTTAAGAATCTAGATGCAGGTTACTGAGCTGAGAGCACTGTACTAATGAGTGGAGCTGAAATCATTCAAGAGCTGGACTTGCTGAGCTGGATTTGCTGAGCTGAGAGCACTGTGCTAATGAGTAGGGGAGCCTGAAGCAATACTGGCAGAGTGGAGTGGAGCAGTTTGTGCAGCCACTGGGTGAGTGGAGCTGAGCAGCTCGTGAGGACGGCTGGAGCGGATCACAGGACAGCTGGTGGACCAGAGCAGCTGGCAGAGTGGAGCAGCCCACAGAGTAAGCGGAGCTGAGCTGTTTGCGGGGACGACTAGTGGAAGCAGAACCCCACGAAGAGGCAGGGCAGCTGGCCCCGAACCACGTAAGGTGCCCCTTTCTACCTAGGCTGGGGAGGGGGACCTCTGCAAAGAGACTCTTGAACTCTGGGCTGCCTAACCCGGGACAGAGACTTTTGAATTGTGGGACTTTTGGGACTGTGGGTGATTTGGGGGGTTGCTGGACTCAAGGGCCCAGAGAGAAGGACACGGCCCAAGTTGCTGGGGTGGGTCTTTGCTCACGGTTTGACCTATGAACTCTAGTTGAGGTATTTTCCAAATTTCATGCTTGTTGTTGTTGATCTTATGTAATTAAACCTTTTCTGCTACACCAAGAGTCTGTGCTTGCGAGAGGGGAAGTATTGCCTCCTTGAGGCGCCCAGGGGTGTGTGTAAGATTTTCCCAGGTCACTGGGTGGGGGCTCGAGCTGGTCTGCATTACGCTGTGGGGAAGGGACCCCTAGGTATTGAACCTGGCCCTTGCTGCTATTGTTTCAGCCTGGCAGAGGGGTTACATTTTTGGGGGCTCGTCCGGGATCCTGGGTCAGTACCCCTCGCAAGCACATCTTGAGTGATCCATTGAATTGGGAAAACTGCAAATTACCTTGTTGTTTGGCCTGTTGTATTTGGAACAGATTAGAGTTTGTATAATGGCCCTACTCTTGTTAGAGGACTGGTGCAAGGGGATGAATATTGACCCCAGGAACTGTCTTCTGGTAACGGGGGTGCTGGAGGCAGTTGATGAGGGCTCAATAGAACCTACCTTAAGGTCATCCACTGAGTACCTGCATAAGTGCAAAATGCGTGGGCGCATGTTTGTGAGGGAGGAGGGGGCTTTTGCTGTACTGTGTGAGCTGCCCTCGGCTGTGGACCCTCTACAGGTTCCAGGCTCGATAGCAGTGGAAGATGGTGAGTGGAAGGTAATAACCACTGGGAGCCAGCCCTCACCAGCCCCTACCCCTGATGTAGAGTTTTTAAAGAAAATGTCGGCCTTTTTGGGGAAAGAGGGAAAAACTTTGGCTGATATGGCGGGTCTGTTGGGCCTCAAGCCGGAAGCCCCACAACAGGAGCCTGCTCCTTCACCTGATGAGTGGGTGAAGGCTTTGGGGCGAGCATTAGAGAAAGTTATGCCACCCCACCCTGAGTCAAGCCCCTATCGTAAGCTGAGGTTGTTTTCTGGGGGTCCCACCCCAATACCTGGGGAGGAAGCATTTGAGCCCTGGCTGGAGCACACCACTGAGATGCTGCAGGAGTGGGCGGTGCCTGATGCTGAAAAGAGAAGGCGACTAGTAGAGTGTCTCAGGGGGCCAACCCTAGATGTGATTCGCACCCTAAAGCTCGGTAACCCAGGGGTCAAGGTGAAGGACTGCCTGGAGGCCCTGGATCACGCCTTTGGGAGAACTGAGGGTTCAGAGGATGCTTATTGCAAGTTCCTCAATGCAAGGCAACAAAAGGGAGAGAAGGGTTCTGCCTATATCCAGAGGTTGGAGAAGTTATTACAGAGAGCCATCATGAGGGGGGCAGTAGCAGTTGAGCAAATGGACCGGACTAGATTGGCTCAGGTTGTGAGAGGAATTCAGTATCAGAACCCAATCCTTCTCCACCTTCGATTAAGGGAACGGCAAGATAATCCACCAAGTTACTCTCGCCTGATAAAAGAGGTCCGAGAGGAAGAAGAGAGGCAGGCAGCTGGCGAGGTTTGGGAGGTGCAGCAACACCAGGCAACTGGCACAACATCCATGCGGACGCCCAAGGCACTAATGGTGAATCCTCAAGAGGAACTTATCCAGCAAGTGCAGGCCCTGACACAGAAAGTGACTGAACTAGAGAATACCTTTGATTCAGCAAAGACTTCGAGGTGCAAGGAACCCTCTGGTACCATGGTCCAGAGGACTACGTTTAGAACCTCTGCACCACCCCGTCAGCAAGGGAAAGGACAATCCTTCTTCTGCTACCGGTGTGGCCAGGGTGGGCACATTGCTGCAAGGTGTCAGAATGCAGAGAATCCCATGTTAGTATATCAAAAGCTGAGGACCACCTGGGGAAAGTCGGGAAATGGCCCCAGGGCCTGGGAAGGGAGCCGCCTAGGCCTGCAGGATGTGGAGGCTCCCCTGGAAGGAACCATGCGGCCCGAATCCCCCCAGGATTGATAGGACCCCGAGCGGAGGTCACTGTAAAGATTGAAGGAACAGAATGTAGAGCAGTACTTGACACGGGATCCCAAGTGACCATCATATTCCAGTCGTTCTACCAGCAGATGCTTGGGCATCTGCCTATACAGCCCCTGACAGGACTTGGCCTGTGTGGCCTTAGCATGGATGAATACCCCTATCAGGGCTATGTCATAGTACACCTGGAATTCCCAGAAGAGATTGCTGGGGTAAGACAGGAGGTGGACACTGCTGCTTTAATATGCCCTGACCCCAAAGGAGCCTCTGATGTGTCAGTGCTAATAGGGACCAACTCCAGCCTCTTTAGGATACTTGCCGATTACTGCAGACAGCAAGCAGGAGACCAATATCTGAATACCTTGGTGATACACACACACTGTGCCGCGGCCTACAGGAAAATTGAGGACACAAGAAAAGTGATGCCTGATTTGCCAGTAGGAGCACTGAGGTATGCGGGCCCGGTCCCTTTGGTGGTGCCTGCAATGTCAGAAAAGGAGGTGATTGTCAGGAGTACCTGCCTAAAAGGTAGTAAGGGAACATTAGCTGTGGCAGAGCAGCCAACCGAGGGAGGGCTCCCAGAAGGTGGCTGTTTCTCAGTGGAGTCATAACCCTACCTGCTGAAGCCCAGGAGGAGGTGACTATCCTGGTTGCTAATGAAACACGCCGTGATGTGTTTGTAAAACCAGGGCAGAAGATTGCAGACATCTTTGAGCCTGAAAGCATTGTGAGACCGCAGTGTGAAGCTGAAGTTCCAATGATAGATCCTGCGAAGTTTGACTTCGGGAACTCACCACTGTCCGAGGAGTGGAAAGATCGCCTGAGGAAAAAGCTTTGTGAGAGATCCAAGGTGTTCTCACTACATGAGTGGGACGTGGGATGTGCCAAAGGAGTGGAACACCACATCAGGCTACAAGATCCCCGACCCTTCAGGGAGAGGTCTAGGAGGATTGCCCTCTCTGAGATGGAAGACGTGCGCCATCATCTTCAAGAGCTGATCGCAGCTGGTATCATTACAGAGTCCCGAAGCCCCTATGCTTCACCCATTGTGGTCGTTCGTAAAAAGAGTGGAAAAATCCGGATGTGTATTGACTATCGCACCCTAAACAGGCGCACTACAGTTGATCAATACACCATGCCTCGAGTACAAGATGCCTTGGACTGTTTGCTAGGTAGCCAGTGGTTCTCTGTGTTGGATCTTCGGAGTGGATACTACCAGATCCCTCTGGGAGAAGAGGATAAGGAGAAGACAGCCTTCATCTGCCCGTTAGGGTTCTACCAGTTTGAACGCATGCCCCAAGGGATATCTGGGGCCCCTGCCACATTTCAACGACTTATGGAGAAAGTTGTGGGAGACATGAATTTACTGCAAGTGTTAGTTTACTTGGATGATCTGATTGTGTTTGGAAGAACCTTGGAGGAACATGAAGAAAGACTTCTTAAAGTGCTCGATAGGTTGGAGGCATATGGTTTGAAGCTTTCAATTGACAAATGCCAGTTCTGCCAAACCTCAGTAAAGTATGTCGGTCACATCGTGTCCCAAGAGGGCGTGAGTACTGATCCCGATAAAATAGAAGCACTCACTACCTGGCCACGTCCCACTAACTACAGGGAACTCAAGACTTTTCTTGGATTTAGTGGCTACTACCGCAGATTTGTGAAGAACTATGCCACAATTGTAAAACCTCTGAATGATCTTACCCGGGGATACCAGTGCAACAAGTACAAATCTAAGACCCGGAATAAGAGAAGGCCTCCAAAGCCTCCTGTGCAGAGACACTATGGCCCCTTCGAACCATTTGGGCCACGGTGGGATGAGAGATGTGAGAGGGCTTTTCGGGAAATCATTACTCGCCTAACTCATGCTCCCATCCTAGTCTTTGCCGATCCAAGCAAACCATTTATCCTGCATACTGATGCCAGTTTGGAAGGTCTGGGAGCAGTACTGTATCAGGAAGAGGAAGGCCACCACAAACCTGTAGCCTTTGCCAGCCGAGGACTGTCTGACAGTGAAACTCGATATCCCATCCACAAGCTGGAGTTCTTGGCTTTGAAATGGGCCATTACTGAGAAATTTCGAGACTACTTGTATGGTGCTCAGTTCCAGGTGTGGACAGACAACAACCCCCTGACTTATGTGCTAACAAGTGCTAAGTTGGATGCTACAGGGCAGAGATGGGTGGCCGCCTTGGCTAGCTATGAGTTCAGCATTCAATACCGATCTGGGAGAAGCAATGTAGATGCAGATGCATTGTCCAGACGTCCGCAGACACCTGAAGTTGCTGTGATACCCACAGATGGAGTGAGAGCTATTTGCAGCGTGAGTCGCAGAGAGCCAGAGGCCCATGAGAGCCTTCATGGATGTGTTGCTGAAGCTTTGGGCCTTCCCCCTGAATGCGTGCCTTCTGCTTCAGTGAACTATATTGCATTGGACCAATCTCCCTTGCCCGTGCTCAATGCGGCTGACTGGCAGGAAGCCCAGCTGCAAGATACGGACATCCGTGATACACTACTTGCCAAAAGGGAGGGGCGAAGCCCAGCTGCAGTTGTCCCGCCCAACCCAGAAGGTAAGCTGCTATTGAGAGAATGGACCAAACTAAAACTGATTCAGGAGTGCTACACGCGTGACCACAGATCCTTTACAAAAACAACGGACCCAACTAGTGCTGCCGAAAGAGTACAGAGGCCTGGCCATGAGGGCCCTGCATGATGACTTTGGACATTTAGGAATGGAGAGGACCTTGGAACTTATTCGCAGTAGGTTCTATTGGCCCCGGATGGCTGAAGATGTTCGCAGAAAATGTGAAACCTGCTCTCGATGTGTTCAAAGGAAAACTCTGCCCACAAGGGCTGCATATCTGAAAAACATCACCAGCAACAAACCTCTGGAGCTGGTTTGCATTGATTTCTTGTCCTTAGAAGTAGACAAGAGGAATATTGGGAACATTCTAGTCGTGACCGACCATTATACGCGATATGCGCAGGCATATCCCACACGTGATCAGAAGGCCACCACTGTCGCTCGAGTACTGTGGGAAAAATACTTCTCAGTTTATGGATTCCCAGCCCGGATACACTCAGATCAGGGGCGGGACTTTGAAAGTCACCTTCTAAAGGAGGTGCTAAGGATAGCAGGAATTAAAAAGTCGAGGACAACGCCTTATCACCCGCAAGGTGATCCTCAGCCAGAGAGGTTCAACCGAACCCTATTAGATATGTTGGGGACTTTGCGGCCAGAACAGAAAGCAACCTGGAGCCAACATGTTGCATTTCTGGTGCACGCCTACAACGCCACAAAGAACGACGCTACGGGATTCACCCCGTATCTTTTGATGTTTGGGCGAGAACCAAGATTACCCATAGACCTGTGCTTTGGTGTATCCGAGGATGGAGATGGCTATGAAACTCATCAGCAATATGTATCCCGACTACGAGAAAAGCTGCGGGATGCTTATCACTTAGCGGCATCTGCAGCTCGGAAGAACGCAGACCGCAACAAACATCGATATGATGCTAGGGTACGTCTGCAAGAGCTCCAGCCAGGGGACAGAGTCTTGCTGCGAAATTTGGGTATTGCTGGCAAACACAAGATAGCTGACAGATGGAAGGCAATACCTTACTTGGTGATGGAAAAGCTAGGAGACCTGCCGGTCTACAAGATCAAACCTGAAGAGGGTCCAGGGCAGGCAAAGACTGTGCATAGAAACCTTTTGCTCCCTGTGGGGGAATTGGTGGGCAGCCCTTATGAGATGGGCCACAACAGGGCAAGTGGGCAGAATGAAGGTGCTGTACCAAAGCCACCTTCCAACATGGACAGGCGGCCCCCTGCAGCTAACCTACCCCTACTCAGCACATCTGAGAGTGAGTCTGAGGAGGAAGACACAACCATGGTGTATCCTGGGATGAAGACAAGATTTCAGTCTCGATCAGCTGAATCAAATGAGAGCACCTCCTCTTCCACCCTAAACCCCATGGCAGAAGTATTTAGGCCTATTCCTGATACCCCTGAGCCACTGGTGGGACCCCCATGTGATGTCACACCCGGGTTATTGGACAGCGGAGACATACAGGTGGAGGATGTCCTGAGCACCATCAACCCTCCACTGTTAGAACTGGAAATGCAGGGGCCTATGGCAGTATCTGAGGGGGACTCACAGGAAACTTCCCCATCCGTTACTCAAGAGGATGTCCCCCCTGCCACAGCAACAGAGATTCTCAATAGGCGAGACAGGGTAATAAGACCAGTGAAACGGTTAACTTATGATGCACCTGGGGTGACTAGTGAGGAGCCAATACATTTAGCACACAGGCTTGTGGAAGCTAAAGTGGGCTATCTGAGGCCGTTTGACGGGGGCCAATAAGTTGGTACAGTAGGGAATGTGATTTATCGGGACGACAAATTCTCGGCTGGGGGGAGGATGTAAGCAGAGTCAGGATGAGCCCCACCCTGACATCTGGTGGTAAATTATGGGGAGTGCGGAAAGTGTTGCATTGGTATTTCGGTTATTTGCATGGGCACTCCCACCCCACTTAGCATACCGCAAAGCAGCATGGGATGGTTATTTTCACAGCTGTGGGAGCCCCAATTTCGTTGTTATTGGGGCAGGAGGAATGAAATGTTGTCACCCTGATTGGGTAAATGGGGAACTACAAAATTGTCTTGTGATGGGGGGTTTCATTGTCAGCTGGATAGCGCTTGCTAGATGGGGCACATGGGTTCCAAAACCCATTGAAAAAAGAGGCTGGGGACAGGTATCTGTACTTGGTGGTGCAGGCTTCTTGTGTGAGCCAGAAGCACCAGTTCCACCTATGCTTCTATCCACTGTGGAATGTCAGAGTTAATTTTTGATTCCCTTAAGAATCTAGATGCAGGTTACTGAGCTGAGAGCACTGTACTAATGAGTGGAGCTGAAATCACTCAAGAGCTGGACTTGCTGAGCTGGACTTGCTGAGCTGAGAGCACTGTGCTAATGAATGGAGCTGAAATCACTGAAGAGCTGGACTTGCTGAGCTGGACTTGCTGAGCTGAGAGCACTGTGCTAATGAGTAGGGGAGCCTGAAGCAATACTGGCAGAGCGGAGTGGAGCAGTTTGTGCAGCCACTGGGTGAGTGGAGCTGAGCAGCTCGTGAGGACGGCTGGAGCGGATCACAGGACAGCTGGTGGACCAGAGCAGCTGGCAGAGTGGAGCAGCCCACAGAGTAAGCGGAGCTGAGCTGTTTGCGGGGACGACTAGTGGAAGCAGAACCCCACGAAAAGGCAGGGCAGCTGGCCCCGAACCACGTAGGGTGCCCCTTTCTACCTAGGCTGGGGAGGGGGACCTCTGCAAAGAGGCTCTTGAACTCTGGGCTGCCTAACCCGGGACAGAGACTTTTGAATTGTGGGACTTTTGGGACTGTGGGTGATTTGGGGGGTTGCTGGACTCAAGGGCCCAGAGAGAAGGACACGGCCCAAGTTGCTGGGGTGGGTCTTTGCTCACGGTTTGACCTATGAACTCTAGTTGAGGTATTTTCCAAATTTCATGCTTGTTGTTGTTGATCTTATATAATTAAACCTTTTCTGCTACACCAAGAGTCTGTGCTTGCGAGAGGGGAAGCATTGCCTCCTTGCGGCGCCCAGGGGTGTGTGTAAGATTTTCCCAGGTCACTGGGTGGGGGCTCGAGCTGGTCTGCATTACGCTGTGGGGAAGGGACCCCTAGGTATTGAACCTGGCCCTTGCTGCTATTGTTTCAGCCTGGCAGAGGGGTTACATATGTATAAAGAGAGAAAAATGGCTTGTATCTGTGTGCTTGATTTGAGACATGTCTGTCTCCTGGCATCCCGCTTTGAGATCTCAAATAAACTTTGTCTGCTTCTCCACCTTGGTGTGTTTATTGGAGCGAAGCACACCGGGCAACGAACCACTTTTGCTGTCCTCGGGCATTCTGTGCTGGCAACAAAGCCAGCAAACTCACCAATACTGCTAGGAACCTCATGGACTTTGAATCTTTGTATGTATCATTTAACAACTCTCTTCTTGTTCTTTCTTTATAATAAACCTTTAGTTTTAGATGCTAAAGGATTGGCTGGCAGCGTGGTATTTTGGGTAAGATCCAAACTTATATTGACCTGGTAATGTGGCTGACCCTTTTGTGTCAGAAGAACATTTTGTATATATGAGCAGAGTTTTAAAATAATTTCTCACTGTACTGGACTTAGGTGCTGATTGGAAGCCAGAGAACTGGAATGCAG
This sequence comes from Mauremys reevesii, assembly GCF_016161935.1. Taxonomy (NCBI): domain Eukaryota; kingdom Metazoa; phylum Chordata; order Testudines; family Geoemydidae; genus Mauremys; species Mauremys reevesii. The sequence goes on along the minus strand of NC_052631.1, from coordinate 58,579,293 downwards.
TGAGGGTGTTGTGTGATTTCTTTTTGCTTCTTGATAACCAGTGCAGGGGATCGGAAGCACAGTCTGTGACTGGTTGGGGAGTTTAACTTCAGTGTTTCACACCAGTCTTGGGAGTACCTGCTCTCCCTTTTGCAGCCTGCCCTGACCTTGACATTTCCAGTGAGGGCTGCCCTGGGCACCCCAGGTCACAATGGGGAACAGAAATTTAATAATAGAGGCCTCTTCAGTCTAGCAGAGGAAGGTCTAACACAGGCCTGCACAACTCGTAAAGCGACAAGGGCCATATTACTTTAAAGAAAACAGCTGAGGGATGAACCCTGCTGACACCCCCCAAGCGCTGTCCAGCCCCCCTGAAATACCCCCCCCCAGCACCGCCCGCCCCACTGAAACAAACCCTCCTTCCCCAGCGCTGCCCCACTGAAACAGCAGTATTGAACCTTGATAGTATGTTATAGCGAGCCCCTAAGGTAGTATAGTTAAGGTAAAAGAAAAATGTCTTTTTGCTAGAAGTAGAATAAGATCTTCCCCCCACTTTGTAATCAATTGCCCTGTTGAATGAATGAGGTGTGAATGAGGAAGGCATGGAAGGCAGCACCTCCAAACAGCTGCAACCCTTGGAGAGGGGATGGGAGCCAGACCAGATCAGTAGAACCGGTCAGCCACCGACTCGTAGCTCGTCTCCTCAGCCCTCATCCCCCCCTCAGCTCACCTACTCAGCCCCCGCCACTGCTCGCCCGCTCGCCTCCCCTGCCAACAGCTCACCTGCCCCCCCGCCACTTTCCACCCACTCATCTCCTCAGCCTCCCACCCCCCCCCCCCCGGCTCGCCTCCTCACCCCACACCACTGCCCACCCGCCTCTTCAGCCCCCCTCCCTCACCCGCCGCTTGCCTACTCACCCCCCACGGGCCGCACAGTAAGCCCACCTACTCACCCCCTGCGGGCCACACAGTGATGCAATGGCTGGAAGTTGCAGCTAGACAATTTCAGACTGGAAATAAGGCATATTTTTAACAGTGAGAGTAATTAGCCATCGAAGCAATTTACTAGAGGTTGTGGTGGTTCAATCAAGATTGGAAGAATTTCTAAAAGATCTGCTCTAATTCAAACTGGAACTAATCCAGGGCCATTCTCTGGCCTGACTGATGACAATTCTTTATTCTTTGTATTCCAGTAGCTTGTTGGGGCCCAGCCATGCTCAGTGCCCATTGTTCTGAATGCTGCACAAGCCAGGCCTTGCCCCCAAGAGCTACAGTCACAATAGATGCAACTGATAAAGGGAAACAGGCAGCACCGACTGTCCCAGGGTGACCCTGCAGCAGAGCTGGGGTCAGAACCATGGCTCCTGACTCCCAGTCCTGTGCTGTATCCATTGGGTCACATGGCCTCCCTGATCCAGAGAACCATCAACCCTGAACCAGACTCAGAGCAACTCCCCTGCTTCACGCAGGCCACTGGACACCTGTGTGACAGCAGGGCCTTTAAGGGCCTTTTAAAAGTGATGTAGGCACCATGGGCCCCGACTTATATGGGCTCCTGGGGCTTTAGCCCCAGGAATATTCACAGACAGGGGCTCTGCTCCAGCAATATTTGGAGCTAGGTTTCTCCCCTGCTGTGCACTGCCGGCAGCCCAGAGCCTTTTAAATCCCAGCCGCGGCAGGGAATCAGAGGGCTCTGGGCTGCCTGCCGCGGCGGGGAGCCCAGAGCCCTCTGATTCCCGGCCGCGGCTGGGATTTAAAAGGCTCTGGGCTCCCCGCGGTTGCAGGCAGCCCAGAGCCCTCTGATTCCCGGCCGCGGCTGGGATTTAAAAGGCTCTGGGCTGCCCGCCGCAGCAGGCAGCCCAGAGTCCTTTAAATCCCAGCCGCGGCTGAGATTTAAAGGGCTCTGGGCTCCCCGCCGCAGCGGGAAGCCCAGAGCCCTCTGATTCCCGGCCGCGGCTGGGATTTAAAGGGCTCTGGGCTCCCCGCGGTTGCAGGCAGCCCAGAGCCCTTTAAATCCCAGCCGCGGCTGAGATTTAAAGGGCTCTGGGCTCCCCGCCGCAGCAGACAGCCCAGAGCCCTCTGATTCCCGGCGGCGGCTGGGATTTAAAAGGCTCTGGGCTCCCCGCCGCAGCAGGCAGCCCAGAGCCCTCTGATTCCCGGCCGTGGCTGGGATTTAAAAGGCTCTGCGCTCCCCACGGTTGCAGGCAGCCCTGAACCCTTTAAATCCCAGCCGCGGCTGAGATTTAAAGGGCTCTGGGCTCCCCGCCGCAGTGGGCAGCGCAGAGCCCTCTGATTCCCGGCCGCGGCTGGGATTTAAAAGGCTCTGAGCTCCCCGCGGTTGCAGGCAGCCCAGAGTCCTCTGACTCCCAGCCGGGGCTGGGATTTAAAGGGCTCTGGGATCCCTGTGGCTGCCAGCAGCCCAGAGCCCTTTGAATCCCAGCCTCTGTCTGCTGATTGCCCCCTCCCCAGACCCCTGCCCCAACTGCCCCCCAGAACCTCCACCCCCTATCTAATCCCCACTGGTCCTTGTTCCCCGATTACCCCCTCCCGAGACCCCTGCCCCTAACTGCCCCTTGGGACCTCAGCCCCTATCTAAGCCTCCCTTCTCCTTGTCCCCAACTGCCCCCTCCTGAGACCCCACCCAACTTCCCCAGGACCGCACCCCCGACCTGTCCCCGATAAACCTCTTAGACTCCCATGCCTATCCAATTGCTGCCTGTCCCTTGACTGCCCCTTCGAACCTCTGCCCCATCCAACTCCCCCTGCTCCTTGTCCCTTGACTGCCCCCCGGAACTCCCTACCTCTTCTCCAACCCCCAAACCGCTTACTGTGCCACTCAGACCAGCGTATCTGGCTCCATGCAGCTCCAGACAGTTGCTGCCATGCTCCCCCATGGAGCCCACAGCCCTCTCCCACCCCCAGCACCTGCCTTCCAGATTTGAACACCTCAAAATTCAGGAGTGCTCAAGCTCGGTTTGGGCAGCTTTTACTTCATTTCTCCCAAATCAGTTTCCCCTGCAAGGTGCCAACTGAAGGTGTTGGAGAACAGAGAGATCAGGTGGCCTCCTAATGCCTGGAAAAGAGACAAAGGCCGGAGGAGGGAGTGTCAGTGCCTGTGCGGACTTCTGGGAAGTGCACGGTGTGGAAGGGGATGTTGTGATGCTTTGGAACATCTCCATACAAAGCCAGTCAGGACTCTGGGGGAGCCTCCTCTCTCGGAGCATACTGTCTCCAGGGCAAGAAGCTTACACCTTCCTGGGTCTGACCTCGGAGCATTCAGCATGCCCTTCCACACCATGCACTTTCCACAGCGAGTCTGCCCAGGCTGGTCCTGGGGCAACCAGAGGTCCCTGCACCCCAACTCCGCAGTCAGATGTGACTCTCAGCCAGACAGTAAAACAGAAGGTTTATTAGATGACGGGAACACAGTTTAAACAGAGCTTGTTGGTACAGAAAACAGAACCCCTCTGTCAGGTCCATCTTGGGGGGTGGGGAGCCCAGAACCAAGTTCTGGGTCTCTCCCAATTTCCCCAGCCAGCTCCAAACTGACACTCCCTCCTCTGGCCTCTGTGTCTCTTCTGGACAAGGAGGCCACCTGATCTCTTTGTCCCCAACACCTTCAGTTGGCATCTTGCAGGGGAAACTGAGGCACCCACACAGTATTCAGAGAAAATATTAAGAACATTCCCACTTCATCACAACAGATGCAACAAAATATAATACTGTATATTGAAGTAGGCAAGTGCTGCTTCTGACTTTCCACTTTTAATTGACCCTTGTAATCTTGTGGCACTGACGCGTTGTAGCTTCATTTTATATCGGCTTACAGGGCGGGAGCGGGGGGGCACCACCATTTTGGGCCCCACCAAAAATTATACAAACCTGCCGCCTATGGTAGGCACCTAACCAGGCAGATGGGCTCTGAGTTCACTATGTAGATGCTAGTGCTACTGATATTTCCATAGCTGCAGCTCAGGTGCCACCTAACCCCTAGGCTTTTAACTCCTTTCCCCATGGTGCCTAACCCCCCTGGGTAGATAAGTTGCTTCTGGTGGGCATTTTCAAAGTCAAGTGGTGCTGCTGCTGCTCAGAGCCCTAGCTCATGCCAAAAACCTGGAGGTTTCACCATTGGATTTCTAACCCAAGCAGGGGCTTCAGGCTGCCAATGGGGGTGTGTGGCAGGTCAGTGTCTGCAGAAGATGGCCAGGGTCACAGCGTGAGACTCTGAGGTACTGAGACTGGCCAAGACAGAGGGTTTCAGCTGCCAACACCTGGGCTACAGAAGTGGCTGACCTGGCTAAGGTGCCTGACTCCAGGAGAGGGTTAGCATCTGAGGATCCGGAGTGGGGGGCACCAATCTCTGGCCTGTCAGGGGTCCCAGGTCAGCCGCTCTCTTCTCCACACCCCTGGCATTTCATTCCTAGCTAGCTCAGCCGGCTCCCTGCTCAGCTGGCTGGCTCCTGCAAAGCCCTTTCTTAGGCACTTACCCCACCCTCTATAGTGCCGCCTGACTCAGGGCTGGGGAGGTTAGGCCGTGCTGTGCCCAGCCAAGCAATGCCTCAGTCCTAGTAAGAATCCAGCCCTAGGACAGCTGCTGATGTAGCCAGTGTCCTGGGTGTGAAAGGCGTTCCGCTCCCTAGTGCCAGCCCCCAGCTAGCAGTGAGGGCTGAGGGCCGTACCCTGCCCTAAGCCGTCTCAGGCAGGCAGGAGCATATTCAGGGCATGCTGTTGGAAGTGAACAAAGATTGTAATTGGGAGTCTCCAGAGAAACTGAGTGAATTCTAACGAGCACATTTCCCAAGGCATTGATAAGCAGCAAGCACACAGTTTAGGAAGGCTCAGTGCAGCATTCATGTGTTCAGAGGGCTTCACCAACCCTAGCTAAGCTGCTGCACAAATCCCAGGGAAGGCAGGTTAGTGCTGTTAACCCGATACACTCGGCGCAACTGGCTCAAGGAAGCTAGCAGGATGAATCCACTGGAGACCCCGATCCCTGGCCCCTGAGCAGACCACACAGCTACTCCCAGCCCTAGGAAAGCCTCTTTCTTCAGGGATAGTATCAGAGGGGTAGCCGTGTTAGTCTGGTTCTGTAGAAGCAGCAAAGAATCCTGTGGCACCTTATAGACTAACAGATGTTTTGCAGCATGAGCTTTCGTGGGTGAATACCCACTTAAGGTATCTTCAGGGATAGATTTTCTCAGTGTTCTCCCCTGGGAGGAGGGTGGATTCAGGGAGCGCTGGTTGCCCCTTGTTAATGTCACTGATGATTGCATGGTGAGTGCCGACAGCCTGCTTGGTGCCACGCTGGGCACAGAGCAGCCCCAGGCCTGCCCACAAACTGCTGCTCCCTCCCCTCCGGACTTCAGCGAAGCCTTTGCAAGTGAGATCACTGCAATCCCACCACTTACCACTTGAGGGCAGTGAAATGCACTCTGTCCGGTAATTCCAGCTACAGAAACACCTGGCACTGTGCAGCTGGGCAAAGCCTGCTTCTCAGGTCTTTGGGGGCCAGAAGCCCAGCCTGCCCAAGCGACAGGTGCTGGCTGATGGTGCAGTGACTGGCTGAGCCCCGACAGTCCCATGCTGGCCGCCTCTGCCCTGACCCCACCCTGTGCTGGCTGCCACTGAGCTGCATGGTGCTTTGCCTGTGGCTAGTGCTAGAGTGTCATTAGCCAGCAGGACTCCTTGGGTCCAGTCCTGGCTCTGACTCATGAGGTGACCTGGGGTACATCCATACCTCAGTTTCCCCACTTGTGGGAGGGAGCTATCTTCCCCCCCATAAGTGCTGTGAGATCTGTGGCTGAGGAACCCAGTGGCCAGCAGGGCTTCATGTCTGTTCTTTTCTGGACACCATCACTCTGAATTTCACTGTGGCTCCAAAGAGCTGCAGTGGGGTGGCCCAGGCCAGTGTGGGGAGGGTAGAGGGGGTGGCTGGGATGAGCTGCTCAGCTCACATCCCCAGGAATTTAAGGGGTGCTGATGCCAGAGTAAAACTGCTTGATCTCTGGGTTATTGTTTAGAATGGGCAGGGCCGGCTTTAGGCCTATTCCACCAATTCCCCCGAATCGGGCCCCGCGCCTAAGAGGGCCCCGCACCCAGTGAGAATCCCTTCCCTGGCTAGAGGCGCCTTTTTAATTTTTACTTACCTGGTGGCGCTCCGGGTCTTCAGCGGCACTTCGGCGGCGGGTCCTTCGCTTGTTCTGGGTCTCCGGCGGCACTTCGGTGGTGGGTCCTTCAGTGCCGCCGAAGACCTGGAGTGAGTGAAGGACCCACTGCCTAAGTGCCGCCGAAAACTTGGAGCACCGCCCGGTGAGTACAAGCCTCACGTGTTTTTTTACATTTTTTTTTTAAGTTATCCCTGCCAGGGCCCTGCCGAAACTGTTCGAATTGGCCCTCGCACTTCCTAAAGCCGGCCCTGGGCCTGGAGCCACCCTCCCCACCAACTCTGGACTAGACCTGTGCTCTGGCTGGGGCTCCCCATTCCTCTGTGCCTTCCCCCACTGTGCTCTGTAGCGCCTCCGATCCAGCATTGTCTCTTTGGCCGGAACCCCTGCCTTGCAGCCAGGGCCTGGGCCAGATCCCAGCTCATCAGTGAGGCTTTGATGGACAGTGAGCCTGCTCCTCTTTTGCTGCTGGTAACAAAGACACAAGCCCTGTCCTGCCCTGCATGGCTGTCCAAGGGAGGTTTGCTCGGGCCTATCTGCACTTGGGATGGAGCTGGGCTGAGATCCAATGAGCCAGGCTCCTTTTCCCCAGCCATTGGCTAAGAACTGTCCACTAGGAAGCAGTGGAGGGGCTGGTGTGGCTGGCTGGGGCACATCAGGCAAGGCATGGCAAGATGTGCTACAGCTCATGCTGCTCGCCAGCCTGGCTCCATTCTTCTCCAGCTAGCAGCGAGTGCCTGTCAGCTGCTTGCCATGAGCTGGGCCCCGGCTCGTGAGGAGCTGGGAGCTGTGCAGGTGGCTGAGGAGGCGGGCATGGGCTGGGCGATCAGCCCATCCAAACTCAGCCTGGCCTCAGCTGACGAAGTCCAGCACCACTCTTGTCTTTACAGGCAGTCACCACCCCAGGGGCTGCACTGGGACCTCCTCAAGCTGCCTGTATGTTTCAGGGAAGGGCTGTCTCTGGAACAACAGGGAACCTCTTTGCAGCATGGGGCCAAGTGCCCCCTTCTCTCCTGCCTTCATCTGCCCCTGAGCCCCTGGCTTGGAGATGAGGTGCTTGGTGTAGAGACAGATGTTCCCAACCCCTCAGCCCCAGTCAGGGCACCCCCAAGCTGTGCCTGGTGGAGGCTGTGAGGTTGGGGCTCCACAGCTGTTTCTGAGAGGGGACAGATCCCCATCTCTTTACCTGGAGAGTCACTGCCCTCTGCCCTCTAGCTGAGCTGCGGGGAGAGTGCACTGGCCTGCCTCCCTCCTGAAGGAGCATGCAGCATCCTGACAACAAGAGGGGCTGGTGCTACTGAAGTAATGCCCTGGTGATGCTCACCACGCTGGCCTGGCGCTGCCCCATGGGCATCGCTGAGCAAAGCAGTGAGCCGACATGCTTGGGGGCAGCTGTTCCCTGTCAGCCTTCTCCTCTCAAATTCTGCCATTAGAAAGAATACAGCCCAACCCACTGCGCTGAGACCTAGCGGTGGGTCCCAGACCCCAGTGCCTCTGCCAGCGCTGCTGACTGGCCCGCACCAAAGGGTAGGGGAGTGGAGCAGAGAGTCCAGGGCCTTTGTGCTGTGCTGTCCCAAGGCTGAGGATGCAGTGGCTGCAGCACAGCTCAGCAATACATGCTCTGGAGCCTGGGGCAAGCCAGCATGCTGGGGCGAGCCTCTGCTTCCTGCACTCAGCACTTTGGGATCCCTGGCTTCCAGCCAGGGCTGTCTGCCCCCTGCATTGGCTGGCAGGCCCCAGCCACAGCTCTTGTGTAAACCCAAGAGCCTGTAGGGGCCCCAGGACCATCTGCCACCACATTTTGGCCTTACCTGGGCAGGACTGGCAGGGTCCCTGGGCACTGCTGAACCCCGCTTGGTGAGGGCACCTCTCCGGCATCTCCACAGGCAGCTCCCTCCCCCAACACTGTCCTGAGGGCTCAGCCCCTCCTCATCTCCCTTTCAGGGGGGCAGTTGAGCTCCCCTCTCTTGGATGTTGCCTGTCACCATGCCCCCCTCCCCTGTGACATGGCCTTGTGGCCTGGCATTGCCCCCAAGCTGCCAGCTTAGTTACCCGGGTCAGTAATATGGATCACAACATCCCAGCTCAGCCACCCACACCAGCGGAGTGCAAACAGCAGGGTGGATTTGATTTAAATCAAATTGATTTACATCATGATTGATTTGAATCATTAGTCAGGAAGACTCGATTCAATCATAGATTTCTACATAAAAGTGCATTCTTGTTAGTTGTTATAACCTTAATACATATTCTTCACAACTCAGAGATAGATGTAGGTTTCATTTTTAGAAGGTAAACACTATACATTTTTAAGGTGATTTAGTTTGAAAACTTTTTGGATTAGTTTTACAGTTATATCAGAAAAGGAATGATTGTTTGGTTGTTTCGTTTACCAAAGGTAATTGAAGCAGATATTTATGAAGTCATTGGGAGGTGAACTATCTCCAATTCAACAAGTTAATCATTAATATTTGGAGGATTTTCTTGCCATGCTGTATTAGGAGGAGAACATCACCAAACAGACATTTAAATTGTTTTATTTAACTAAAACAACAACGTTCTCTATTATGGATTTTTTTCTTCAACAGCAAACATATAATATTTTAACAAAACAAGCATATGAATTTTTGAATTTAGTTAAACATTCACGTTTTTTTTTTAAATCAGGTTTGTTTTAGTTAAAATTGTTTTTAACTAAAATAGCTCAATGAATTTTTAAAAAACAACAATTAAATTTACTATGTCAGCCAGTTCAACATGAGAAACTTAAAATATTGGCTTCTGCAGCTAACTCAGTCATTTTCACCTTCATTTTCCTGTTTGCTCATAATCTGGAAAAGAAAAAGAAACTTTCCTGCTTTTTCAGGTCCCAAACGATTTCTCAATTTGGGACTAACCAAAGGAAGAAAATATTCTTTCTACACCAGTAGAAGAAGCTACTGCTGTTAAAAGTGAGATTATCACTTCAACAGTCTCTGAATCCAAGTGTTTAAGTGACTTCCACCAGTTCACTGGTGTGACTTTTTAAAACATCATCAGCAAACATATATTTCTTGACTGGTTCACCCTTAGCTCTGAAGTTTATTAGAGTTGGCATTATAGAGGGATGATTGCTGGATGTCCATGTCATAGCCAACTCTTCTTCTTCAGCAGTTAAGGTTTGACCCTGGTGCTGAGTATTGAGAATATTTGCAAGAAAATGAGCTAGAGATAGTGCTTGTCCTATTTATTTTTTTAATGCTTATAATTTAACTCTGTCATTGCATATTTCTCTTTTTAAGATCTCACTCAGTTCCTTCCAAATGTCAACAGCATCAGCAAAAAAACAGCTATTTCCCTGCATTTTGTTCCAGGCTACATAAATAGGCTTCAGGGTACTCAGCATGTCATAGAATCATCCCTGAGGAGGAGGTCATCTAGTCCAATCCCCTGCTCCAAGCAGGACCAATTACCAATTAAATCATCTCAGCCAGGGCTTTCAACATTTCTCTTAAGCCCAACATTGAGAACTTTGGCTGTGACAGTGCCATCTATTTTTTCACGATTTTGTTCACAAACTGTCATCAGATTAGGCCAGTTCTTGATACAGTGCTCAAAACAGTCCACTACTGAGTTCCATCGCACATCTTGTGGGAGAGTTCGCTTGGTTCCTCCCATGTTTTTCAGAGCAGCTGCTGTGAAGTGTTTGTTACGGAAGTATTTTGCAATTTCAACAACATTAGCCTTTATTTCTGGAACACTGAAGTCTTTAGCTAGGAGATGCATCTGCAACTGTATGTTATTAGCTTAGGACTCTCTTCACTCTCTTCTAATTTCTTCTCATCTTGGATACATTTGCAGCATTGTCTGTGACCAAGCTGTGTACGAGACATTTGAATTGATTTTCACAGTTTGTTATAGCTTTTACTGCTACTTTTTGTAAGTATTCTGCTGTCTGTGCAGTTCCTGATGTATCAATTGTTTCTGTAAGAAAGACATTCCCTTCTTCTGTTGTCACACAAGCACATACAACAGGATCATTGTGGACATTGCACCACCCATCAAGAGTCAGGTTAACAATTTCACCCTCTAGACCTTCTGCACACTGCTCAATTTCTCTTTCATACACTTTATCCGGCCATTTGCCTACGACATCTGCTCTGATGGGTGCACTGGGAGGAGGGATAGCTCAGTAGTTTGAGCATTGGCCTGCTAAACCCAGAGTTGTGAGCTCAATCCTTGAGGGAGCCATTTGGGGATTGGTCCTGCTTTGAGCAGGGGGTTGGACTAGATGATCTCCTGAGGTCCCTTCCAACCCTAATAATCTATGATTCTTAACAACTGAACCATGTTAATGAAGTGTGGGTTCTCAATCATACAGAAAGGAGAGTTTTTTGCATAAACAAACCAGGCAATTTTTTCATCAATTACCTTTTTGCAATCTACTCGTTCTTATCACAAACTTATCTATGGCTGTTTCTGGATGATGGAGATTTTTTCTTTTTGCTACAGGTGATATACTGTGGCTATGTGATATACATGATGTGACTGAAACACTATCATTGGCAGATAACTCTGAAACTATAGAAAATGATGGTGATCTTGAAGGTGGTTAGTCTTCAGAATCCTGTATGTTGAGGATGGATTCTCCTAAACAAAATAAGTCAATGCAGTTATTTAATTATTATTACCATACTGCTCATTTAGTATTACTCATTGCATTCACTGACACTCAGTATTACATTAAAGGTGACATTGTAAAAGGAAGATCTGCCTATTTCCACTATTTATTTTTTATCACAACTGCATCTAAAATGATAATACCATAGAGTAACAACTACATTTTTTGCTCAAACATGAGAATTCAAGAATAGTCCAGAAGGAAGACAGGAAGTCCTTAAGAAAGAAGTATGAAATAAAGTTTACCAACCTGAAGATCCTGCATGTTCAGACATGTTCCTTTCATCATCTTCAACGCAACTTCCTCCTGAGAAGGAACACCTCCCATGATGTTGTTTCGTTCAGGCAACCAGGCCTTGCATTTCTTTGTTGCACTGTTTGCATTTTGCATGCATGCCTGTCTTACCCACAGGTAGAGGAACTTCATTAAAATATTCCCAAACCGTGTCTCTTTTAGGGCCTGCTGCCATTATAGGATTTCCCTTCTACTAAGAGAATGGTATGGTAGATCTCAAATCAATGAAGGCTACACTCAGAAAGACCTCAAGACTTCTGGAATATGCTGCTCAAACAGTTTCACTTTTGGTTCTACAGTCTGTCCCTTCCTTCTCACATTTATCTCCAGACTTTTTCTCCATGTCCAGATCTATTCCGTCCCCAACAATAAGAATAAGAACATAAGAATGGCCCTACTGGGTCAAACCAAAGGTCCATCTAGCCCAGTATCCCGTCTTCCGACAGTGGCCAGTGCCCGGTGCCCAGAGGGAATGAACAGAACAGGTCATCATCAAGTGACCCATCCCCTGTTGCTCATTCCCAGCTTCTGGCAAACAGAAGCTAGGGATACCATTTCTGCCATTGATGGACCTATCCTCCATTAATTTATCTAGTTCTTTTTTTAACCCTGTTATGGTCTTGGCCTTCACAACATCCTCTGGCAAGGAGTCGCACAGGTTGACTTATTTTATTTGTTTTAAACCTGCTGCCTATTAATTTCATAATTAACAATTTTTTATTCATTGAACTTTTTGAAACTGCACTTTTAGAGAGAGGTAAGGGATTGATTCTGTGTACACAAATTTGAGGAGGAACAATAGGATTGAAGTCTGTTATTTCTCACCTCTATATATCATTTATTTATTTATTTAAAAACATGTTTGCTGTTAACAAGCATGTTATCTCTGAAGACACAAATCCACAGTTTGAAAACTGCAAAACTAAGCATCTCTGATGGTATCCTCTAGACTGAGCACTGAGTCCCAGTGGGTAGATAGAAAGATTAACCTAAATAATCTATACAGAAGCCCCTGGAACCCCATAAAATTGAGTCCCTAATCCATGAACTATTGGAACTCATTTACAAACTTTTCATAAACATTACATGAATATATTGTCTCATACTATTGAATTAGAATTTATAATCCCTATTCCATGATGAGATATCTTTGAGCTATAATGTATCTTAATTAAAACTAGCTTTAGATAGGTTTTTTACTCAAAAAGCATTTTATCAAAAAAATCCGATTTAAATAATAAAATCCAATTTTTTTTTAAATAATTGATTTTTATCCACCCTGGCAAATAGGGCCTCTGCTCCTCTGCCCAAGCCAGCCCTGCTTCTCCCTCCCACTTCTCTCCCTGACTGCAACACCACCATCCCAGTAGCGTGGGGTTGTGCCTGGCTGCCCATCCTGCCCACAAGGTTGTTGCACTCTGACACCACTCTCCCGTTCCCTCCCACAGTGAGAACTCCCTGGGCTGTACCCTGGCTGACGGCTGCCACTGCCTCCTACAGCCCAGCTTTCTAGCCTCTCATCTGGGGGGTCTCAGACCAGAGGTCATGACCCAGCAGGCATTGGGGTCATGACCCCCCAGCCCTTGCTGTGTTGCTAACTGGGAGATGGATCCTGGCTGCATGGTGGTGGGAGGGCTCAGTATGGAGGAGGAGGGTTGCAGTATAGAAGGGGCAAGAACCCCGCTCCAGACCATGTGAACTGAGGCTTCCGTAAAGCCTCTGCCTGCCCCACTGCGGCGATCACGCTGCTCCCACCCATCCCCGCCCCAGAGCCAGGCACCAGCCTCTCAGCCCCACAAGTTCAAGCCTGAGGACTCTGCTCACTCCCCCCATGTCTCTGGTCTCCTTTCGTCCTGCCTCTGCCTGGCTTAGCCTATCATCCCCAGATCCCCTTCCAACATCTGCTTCCCCTCCCTTTCGCCAGGCAACACCCTCCACACAGCGCGCCTGGGCCTCCACCTACTTGGGCAGTGGGACCTAGCAGCTCCAGTGGGATTTGGGTGTCTAACTCCTTTGGACACCCCGGCCCCAATCAGCACTGCCCTGCCACCAGCAACATCACCCAGGGCTCGGTGGTACATCTACATAGACACCTGTGGCTGGCCCGGGCCACTGACTCGGGCTTGTGGAGCTTTGGCTGTGGGGCTATTTCAGCTGTTTGGGACCCTCCCTCCTGGCAGGATCCTACAGCCAGAGCCAGTCATTGGGATGGGGAGGAAGGAAAGTTCTGTGCAGCTTGGAAAGAGCCATGACCTCTGGAGCGCTGGAGACTGTCGTCACCCATCCAGGCACAACACCAGAGTATGGAGGCCCTGGCAGAACAACTGTCCCCACTTCCCCAGATCCCCCAAGGTGTTTTGGTGCCTAACTCCCATTGACAATGCTGCTTGCATTGGGAGCCTCTGGCAGAGCTGACTTGTACCTGATCTCTGGACTCCTACGTCAACTCTGTCCCCACAGACTGTCCTGCCTGGCACCAGTGGTTTGAGCATTGGCCTGCTAAACCCAGGGTTGTGAGTTCAATCCTTGAGGGGGCCATTTGGGGAACTGGGGTAAAAAAAACTGGGGTTTGGTCCTGCTTTGAGCAGGGGGTTGGACTAGATGACCTCCTGGAGGTCCCTTCCAACCCTAATATTCTATGATTGGAGGCCCCAGGGTACCCCTGGCTCAGGCTGTGTGTGACCTGCAGCGAAGGGAAGCACCTTGACCTGGCAGGAGGCCTGGCTTCTTCCTCTACTAATCCTGCCCAGGGCGCAGCACCGGAGGGAGCTCAGACAGTTCTGTCCTGATTCCTGATGGCAGGATGATGGACACAGACCTGGTCATGAGGACCCAGCTTTCTGAGTGCTCTCTCTGGGGCTGGCTACCAAGCTACAGAGAAGCTACAACCCCTGTCCTGTGTCGCAGCCTGTCCCCTGCCAGGGAGGACACCCTGGTGGGCACTGCATGGTTCCTACCAGCACCATGTCCCATCTCTGAGCACCAACGCAGTCAGTGCAGGCTCTGAGCTACTCCTCCTCAACAACTGATCAGCAGAGACTCTGCCAGAGAGACCCACCATGTCCAGCTGGTAGCCAGCCCCAGGAATAGTGCCCACTGATGGGAGGAGGAGAGAGGCTGGGGGCACCATTGCTGTGATCTTGGTCTCCCACAGCTGTGTGGGGACATGTGTGATTGTAAGGCTGAGCGAGAGTGAGCAGATGGTGGCTAGATTACACAGAGCAGAGCGAGGGGCAGGGTAACTCTAGCTGGATGCGTGTGCGGAGTAGATGTATAAATCAGAGCAATAGAAGGGATAGACGGAGAGGCTACCTAGCAGGATCACTTAAACTAGGGCTGTTCTCTCTCTGGGATTGGAGCACAGGAGAATTAACCATCCCCAGCGCCGTGGTCGGTGGTGCCATCAGAGCCCTTTCCTCCTTCCCCCGTGCCCCGGACAATGATTGATCTGGGCCCAGAAATCCCCTGAAACAGACTGCCTCAGCCGCCCCCTCCTGACAAGCTGCAAACCTGTCCACGTGCGTCACCGCCTGCCCGAGAGCAGCGTTCAGCCTTTAACCACTTTGTGCCTGTCTCGCCGGCTGGGCTGGCGCGCGCGTGTCCGTCACACGCAGCCATGGGGACATGACAGGGGTGTTTGCAAACTGGGCCTGGGGGTGGCCTGCGAGTGACAAGCCAGGTATGGACCGGAGCAAAGACTCTGGCTGTCGGCACACGACGTGGAGGGCCGTGGCGTGACGTGTGCAGAGTGGAAAATCTCCCCAGCGAGTCACACCTTTGATCCGGCTCTCCATTCAACGCCTCTCACTGTCTCTCCTTTGCCCTTTCTTTTCTTCATTCGTCTCTCCCTCTTCCCTTGCTCCCTGTCGCCACCCACCCCCCTTCTTTTCTTGTGTTCTCTCTCTTCCCCTCCCTCCCTCCAGCCAATAGCACAAGCCGACTCCTCTCCTGGGTGGAAAGTCACCGATACTGGAGCTGCCCCCTCCCCGCGTCATGCCACTGCTGTCTTGCTGAAGCTTAATATAGCTCAGAGGAAAATGATTTGCTGCGCAGGCTTGAAGATCCCCCCAGCCCCAGTGGCAGGAAGGGGTCAGAGGCAGCCGGCTCTGCAGCGCTGATGATGGCAAGTAGCATCCTGGCTACGCACGAGCCCGGCCCCAGCCTGCGGGACCAGGAGATTCTCCGCCCTGGACTAGTGCCATGCGGGAAGCCGGCCGTGGCTGAAACCTGCCCCAGCAAGGGACGGGACTCCAGAGCTGAGCGAATGCCTCTTTTCTGAATACAAACTTGGAGGCGCAGGCAGAACCCGCTGCCGCTGCCTCTTACTCCAGCGGCTCGCGGAAGCTCGGGAAGGATTTCCATTCCAGAGAGCAACACACAGCAGCTCTGCACCCAGCTCTGGGGAGGGGAAGCAAAGAATAACGTCTGGGAAGCTCCCAGGGGAGCTGAGGGAGGCAGAATAGCATCCTCCAAGGGAGAATTCAGCCTGGCTGCTAGAGCTAAACAGACATGGTCATGTGGAAAGGGCCAAGAGATCTTCATGAGCACCGTGCAGTGAGGGCCCCATTGTGCTAGGCTCTGTCCATAGGCAGTGAGAGACAGTCCAGGCCTCAGAGAGCTTCCACTCTAAACAGTGGGGCCTGATGAATGGTGGGAGGGAGACAGAGGCAGAGAGAGGGGAAGTAATTGACCCAAAGTCTCCTGATTGCCAGCCCAGCGCCCTCGCCCCTGGAGCACTAGCCTCCAAAGGGCGAACTCACATGCTCTTGGGAAAAGTGTCATCTGATCATCACTGACCACAACTAGCCAGCACCTTGGCTCTGTGCCTTAAGGAGAGATAGCAGCTCCATGTCCCTGGACACCCGACGTCAGCCATGGCTCAGACTAACTCTGAGAGCAGAAAGACACCTCCTGCGCAGAAATGCCTCGGCCACTTCCAGCAGCAGCTGGGTTTCGGTCATACACATTACAGCTAGAAAAGCCCTTCTAAAGGTGCTGAGGGATTGGTGCAGGATCCTTCCCTACCTCATACACCCCAGAATTAGGCAGCAGGGGCCAAGCTGTCCTTGAAAACAATCAAGCTTGTTGCATCTGATGAAGTGGGTTCTAGCCCACGAAAGCTTATGCCCAAATAAATTTGTTAGGCTCTAAGGTGCCAGAAGGACTCCTCATTGTTTTTGCTAATTGAGCTTGCGTGGCTGCAAAAATACCTTCCAAATAGGAGTCCGTGCTGTGCTGTATCCCAGGACTGTGAGCATCCCCTCTCGATCTTCTGTGTGCACTGGGCCAGGGCTCAGCTGCAATCAACTGACACAACTTGTCCTTAGCTGTGCTGACCACAAAGCCATGCTCAGCACTGCAGCAACTAGCTTGAGCATGCCCAAGGAAACATGACAGAGACAGGCACTGACGGCCTGGCTTTCACAACAGCATTGGGTGCTGAGTTCTGCTGAAGCTCTGGCCCTCAAAGTCGAGGACAGGGATTCCTCTCCTCCACTATGGTCCTTGTACGCTACTGAGCCCCTTTGCAGGCCGGAGAACTCCCCTGGGGCAGGCACTGGGTAGGATAGCGATAGGCTGGCTTGCAAATGCCCCCTTGGGAACTTGTCTGCTGTCTCCAGTGCCGAGAACAGAGATGGGGATTGGAGGGGTGCCCTAGAGCCTGTGTGGTTAGTGCAGGTTGTGGGGCAGTCCATAGACTGCTGCCCCCAATATCAGTGCTTGATATTGGGGGCAGCAGCCCAGAATCAGACAGTTTTGCAGCCACCAATCAACCATTGAGGCTGCACCTGGAGGAGGAGCCAGGGAGCAAAGATTAATTAGTCATGAAGCTCCGCTGGAGAGGAACAAGAGGAGCCTGTATAAAGCCAGGTAGCTGAGAGCAGAAGAGAGCTGCAGACACTTGCAGGGTAGGAGAAGGCAATGCAGGAAGTAGCCCAGGGATACAGCAGTAAGGATTAGGACTGTGAAGACCTGGACTGCTTATTGTAGGATCCTTGGGCTGGAACCCAGCATAGAGGCTGGGCTTGGGTTTCCCTACCAGCCACTGGCATAGCTTTACTGAGGGGCAATGACCTGGAAGGCTGCGTGGGATGGCAGCAAGACTTTGGTACACAAACCTCCCTGGAAGGGGAAAACTGCAGTGACCTGGCCGAAGGGCCAAGCAATGGAGAGGAAGCAGCTGAGTAGCTGGAGGACTGTGTCCAATTGTGGTCACCAATGTATAGAAAGGATGTAGCAAAACTGGAAAGGATCCAGAGGCAAACAATTAAGATGATCATAGGGATGGAAAAATGTGAGCCATGTCAGCAAAGGCTGAGGGAACTGGGTATGTTTGGCTTGGAAAAGGGGACATTAAGGGGAGACATAATAGTGGTCTTCAAATATTTGAAAGGCTGGCATAAAAAAGATGGAGAAAAGTTGTTCTCTCTTGCCACAGAGGGCAGGACAAGAGGCAAACTACAGCAGAACAGATTTAGATTAACTCTCAGGAGACATTTCCTATCTGTAAGAACAGTAGGACAGTGGAACAGATGCCTAGGGAGGTTGTGGAAACTCCTTCACTGGAGATTTCCAAAAGGATTCTGGATAGCCACCTGTCTTGGATGGTTTAATAGGTGGACTGTGGGCCAAACCTGGACCACCAAAATTCAGCTTTTGAACTGTCCATGAAATATTTTTATTTACTTATTATCATTATTGTTGGGTGTTTTTAATTATTTTCTATGGAGTCTGGCCCTTCATTAGACCTTGACCAAGAAATTTGGAGCTCGAGAAAAAACAATTGACTACCCCTGGTTTAGACACAACAAATCCTGCATCTTGGCAGGGGGTTGGACTAGCTGATCCTTGTGGTCCCTTCTAACCCTATGGTTCTCTGAGTCCCGAGAGAGAGGGGGAGTGAGCATTGGCAGGAAGGGGCATCAGATGAGCAGAGCTAATCCACAGCCAGGAGGATGTGCACCAGTGGTGAGTAGAACCTCCCGCGATGCCTGGGGACATCTCCTCATAGAAGAACATCTACTCAGGCAGAGATTGCTCAGAGCGGCATCTGTCGTGGCCTCAGTCCATTCCTGGGGCTCCTCCCTGGATCTTCTGTGGGTGCTAAACTCACACTAAACATGCTCAGAGCTGCTAGTCTCTTGGGGCCCAAAGTCCTCTCACTCAACATCCACTGTGACTAGAACCACCCAGCCAGGGGCACTTTGAAATTGGAGCTCAGGCAAACCCCAAGCCTGTAGAACAGGGTGGCCTAGTCCTGGTGAATTAGTCTGGCCCTGCCACACCCCTGTGAGGTGTAGGGTAGAAGCCAGCAGGCAGGAGCTGGCTATGGAGAGCTCTTGAGCGGGGTTAAGCCGAGCCTGGGCACTGGTACTAACTCTGGTGGTGGGCCAGGGCTGGCCCACAACATTTTGGCACCTGAGGCGGGGAGCTCAAATGATGCCCCCCATACCCCTCGCTTGGGCCAAAACTTTGAAAGGTCTCAATTCTGCCTTCTTCCTGTTCTACTCTTCTCATGGTACTGATCTGCTACCTACCCCAATAAAGGAGAACTAACTACTTAAAATGCCTTGTTCCAAAATTTTAAGTAACACTTAACTTTCAAATGCCTGAACAGCAAATGTAACTTTTCTTGTCTGCATAGTAAACACTGGCATTTTTATCTGTTTGAATAATCAAAGTGGTGCTTTCCATGCCTTCTTGGTTGCAAAGATTTGAACTGCTTCCTGAAGGTCCACGGTCTGGGCCAGGTCATGCTCTATTGAGATGCTTTCAAGGCTGACCAGCCTCTCCTGTGTAATTGTGGAGCGTAGATGTGTTTTTATTAACTTCAGCTTGGAGAAGCTGCGTTCTTCACTGGCAACTGTTACAGGAAGTGTTAGAAGTATGCACAGAGCAACAAAAGCATTTGGAAAGAGGGTGGGCATCTTATTTGTGCACATATATTCTAGAACAGCCTTTGGAGTTGATCCTGCTGAAATGTATCTTGAAAGGGCTTTCAGTTCATCACTCGCATCAATCTCACGCATGTCACCATGTGTCAACACTGTCTCTAGTGCTCTGCATTGCTGGTGTAGGTCTTCTTCAGGTATAGTGAGGAGTTTTGGAATATCATACAACATCCCAAATATATTGCTGTGTTCCTTGAGCTGCATTAAACATTCTTCAACTGACAGTATTGCACAATCCAGCACCTGGTTAAAGAATTCAACTTTGAATTGTTGTTTGGGGTCTCTTATGGGATTATCCTGTGCCTTGTAATCAAAATGTCTTCTTCTTCGGTGACTCTTGTATTCTCGAATGGGTGGGAAAATAGCTTCAGTGTGAAGTTCCTCTGCCAACTTCTGTGCACTCTTTAGAACATTTTGAAATCCCTCATCTGACCAGTAAGACTGTAGGTATGACTTTGCTTTGTCCAGTTGTTCCATTGCTCCAGATATATCAAGGTCAACACCTTGGAGTCTCTTGCTTACAACATTTATTTTAAACAGTATGTCATGCCACAACACTAAGCCACACAGAAATTTGAAGTTATGTATGTTTCTGGTGATTCCATTTCCTTCTGCCACTGTTCTCCCACGAACAGTTCCTGTCATAGCATTATCCTCCATAATGGCAACTATGGCATCATCTATGTTCCCTATTTGATAGGCTTTATTGCCTCCACTCGACTTTCCCATCGTGTGGCACTCAGTGGTTTCAGTGTCAGAGATGATGTTTCCAGATGTTGCTTCAAAATTTGCCATAGATGAGCTGATGCAGAGAAAAATATATAGATCCTTTGAATTACATTAAAAAATTCAGCAGCCTCACTAGAAGCTGATGCTGCATCACTGACCACCAAGTTCAATGAATGAGAACTGCATGGGACAAAAAAAGCTCGAGGGTTTAATTCTCAGATCCATGTTCTCTGTTCTTTCCTCTCATGTTGGCACCATTATCGTAGCCCTGACCTCTCATGTCAGCTATCACAATTCCCATATCTTCCAGCTTTCTAAGAAGCACATTTGTCATACTAGTTCCTGTAGTATCATCAATGTCAATAAATTCTAGAAAATGCTCTCTGAGAGTCACTATTGCAGGGACATTTTCACTAGGTTCTGTTGTTGTTACAAAACGCACCATTAAAGTCATTTATTCCGTATGGCTGATGTCAGGTGTGCAGTCCAGAATAACAGAGTAGTAGCTTGCTGACTTCAGATCTGCCATAATCTTCTGTTTGACTTTTGTTCCCAGTAACTGTATGCTCTCATTTTGAATTGTTTTTCCAAGGTAGTGGTGTGTGTACATTTCTTGGGTGGTAACTCTTCCTAGATGCTCCTAGAGTACAGCATCAAACTCAGCCATCAGCTCCACAATTTTACAGAAGTTTCCATTGTTTGGCACATACAGTGATATGAAGTGCCACTGTAAACAGGTCGACTCACCCCTGCGGCGTCTCCTACTGGTTGCTCTCCGAAGTTAGCTCAGTCCAGCCCTGGAGCTCTCTCTGCAGGCTGGTGATCCACCTGTTCTTAGGCCCCCCGTGGCCCTCCCTGGACCCGGTGCCCTTTTACATGGGGTGCTGCCCCCTAGCAGTAACCCCTTTCTCTCTGGGTCTCCCCTTCTGTCTCAGGGAACCCCCACCCTCTATCCCTACCTTGCCTCAGTATTTGGCTACTGCCAGTCATTGTCTAGCCCCACACTCTGGGGCAGACTGCAGTATCAGCCTACTCATCACAGGCAAAGTTGGGTTTGGACCTGCTGCCTTGGCCTACCCCTAGGTTGCCCTCTGCAACCCCCAGTACCTGTTGGCCCACTGCTAGGCCGCAGCCTGGGGCTTTCTAGGCTGGAGCTCCCCAGCTCCTCAGCCTTCCCCAGCCCTGCTGCACTCAGGTATCCAGTCTCAAGCTCCTAAGCAGCCAGGCCCATCTCTCTCTATAGCCAGAGAGAGACTGTCTGGGCTCCTGGCTCACAGCCTTTTATAGGGGCCAGCTGTGGCCTGATTGGGGTGTGGCCCAGCTGCAGCTACTTCCACAATCAGACCAGCTTGAGAGTAGCAGCTCTCAAGCCCTGCCAAGCTGCTTTCAAACCCCTTAAAACCCCGGAGCAGGGAATCCACCCTGCTACACACCTCCCCCCTTAAAACCCCCACCCCTGGGGATAGGGAGCTTTCTTGGCCTGTGCGACCTGGATGTGTCCTGCCAGCCATGCCTGCTTCTCCTCACTGTCCTTCAGTTTGCAGGCCAGGGCTTCCTTCTCCTGCCGGACTTTTTGGAGCTCTGCTAGGGCTGTTTTCCAAGCCTGCTCCGTGGCGTCTAGCTGCACCCGTAGATCTGAGTCCCCCAGGCCCTCTTCCCTCAGGGTCTGGGTTCCCTTGGTGGCCTGTCCCATAACCACCTGGGTCCATTTTGTTTCTAGGACCTGTTTCTTCTGAGCTCCCGCCTCCTGCGGGGCCCACTCCGTCTGGGTCCCTCCCTCGGTGACTGGTGGAGTGATGGTCTGGGTCCCAGCCCCCTGCGGGGTCCCCACGATTGCCATCTCCGCTGGTGTCACCTCCCCGGGATCCAACTTGGCCCCTTCTGGACCTCCCGGCACCTCCCTTGGCC
This sequence comes from Mauremys reevesii, assembly GCF_016161935.1. NCBI lineage: Eukaryota > Metazoa > Chordata > Testudines > Geoemydidae > Mauremys > Mauremys reevesii. The sequence continues at coordinate 58,557,607 of NC_052631.1, read as the reverse complement.
GACCCTCAGCTTTCTTGAGGGGGCAGTGCCTCCTAATATGGCCTGGTTTCTGGCAGCCCCAGCAGGCTCTTTGCCTCCTCACTGCCTTGGGCCTTCTCTGTCCCTTCACGGGCCTAGCCTTTCCTGGGCTGCCCTGCCGCATACTCTCTGGGCCTGGACAGTCCCTCCAAAAGTGGCCCGTCTGCCCACAAGTCCAACATGCTGGCAGCCACACAGTGCTAGGTTTTGGGTAGCAATGATAATGAGCCTTTTCAGAACATTTTGCCAGAAAAGATACTCTGATGCAATCTTCTCTTGATGCTGATCATCTATGGTGGCCTTTAGCCTTAGTTTCATCTCAAGCTCTTTCCACCTATGGAATGCTCTCTGGTGATTTGCTGCCTTCTCATGGCATGCCATATTTCTAGCCAGATTTTTCCATTCCTTTGTTCCTGTAGAACCCAATGTGGCTGGAAGAGTTTACAACAAAAACAGTATGCAGCATTCTGGGTTTTTGAGTACATAAGCCATGGCCTCTCCACTTTGTCACCACTGGGGATTTCACGCCAGTAATGTGTTGGATGAAAACTTCTATTTTCATTGTCTTTGGGGAACATGAAGTTTTTCACTTGTTGTGGCCCATGCAGTACAAGGAAGTCCCTCAGACTACTGCTCACAGGGGCGGCTCTAGAAAGTAGGCTGCCCCAAGCAGCGCGGTGCGCTGCGCGCCCTTCCCCGGTCCCGTGGCGGGTCCCCTCTTCCCATGGCTCCGGTTGAGCTCCCGCCGGCATGCCTGCGGCAGGTCCACCGGAGCCCGGGATGAGCGGACCTGCCGCAGGCATGACTGCGGCGGGTGCCGTGGTCCTGCGGCTCCGGTGGACCTGCCGCAGGCATGCTTGCGGGAGCTCAATTGGAGCCGCGGGAAGAGGGGACCCGCCGCAGGCATGCCTCCGGCAGGTCCACCGGAGCCAAATGCCGCCCCCCCGGGAAAGGGCCGCCCCACGCGCCTGCTTGGCGCGCTGGGGTCTAGAGCCGCCCCTGACTGCTCAAGTGGGTCCACAGTCCTGGATCATCTAGACTTAAGGAACTAAACTCAGCAGCAGCTGTTTCTTGCGCCTCCACCACAGTCTTCTCAGATCTACACTTTTCTTCAGGAATGTGCATGGTTGCATCCATTTCAGATGGAGATATGGATGCTGCAGTAGCTGCCAGGTCACCTGCACTTTGACTAACTGGAAGATCAGGCATCTCCTCACCACTCACATCCTCACTGGGGCCAGAAGGCTCACCGTGAACATTTGTGTCTATATATCTCAGGAGAGCTCCTTCCTGCTTAGATAGAAAAGCTTCCTTTGCTTTCTTTCTTTTTCTGAATGCTGCCCCACAGGGGTGTTTTATTCTTTCACTCCTGACTGCTATTCTGTGCCAGCTATAGTGGCTCTCAACACTCAATTGAAGGGAAAAATAAGCAGGCTAGTTGCAGGGCCTGAGTGAGGGAAGATATCAGCATCTTAAGGGCCTAACTGGCTCCCACTACTTCAGGTGACTGCCTGTTCTCCTCAAGTGGGTTCGGGGAAGCAGCAGGAAACAGGAAGCTCCCTGAGAAGCTGGTGTTAATCAGTCCAGGCTCCGGGGGGTGCTAGAGAGGTACATAAGAGGCTCCTCCTCCAGGGGCGGCTCTAGGAATTTGGCCACCCCAAGCAGTCATGCCTGCGGGAGGTGCACTGGAGCCGCGGGAGCAGCGGACCTCCCGCAGGCATGACTGCGGAGGGTCCGCTGGTCCCCCGGCTCCAGTGGACCTCCCGCAGCTGCGGAGGATTTGCTGCTCCCACGGCTCTGCAGGCATGCCTGCGGGAGGTCCACCTGAGCCGTGGGACCAGCGAACCGTCCGCAGTGATGCCTGCGGGAGGTCGACTGGACCCGCGGCTCTGGTGGACCTCCCGCAGGCATGACTGCAGAAGGTCCGCCAGATCTGCCTGCCGCCCTGCCGGCAAAATGCCGCCCCAAGCGCGCGCTTCGCGCGCTGGGGTCTGGAGCCGGCCCTGTCCTCCTCCTCTCTCTCCCTGCAGCACCTGCTGCTTTCTGTTATTCCTGCTCACCATTTCTCCTGCCTGCCTGTTACGTCTCTTGTGCCCTGCTTCAGCATGGCACTCCACCATCTCTGTGCAGGGCCCCCGGGGTGGGGGCAAGTGGAGCAATTTGCCCCGGGCCCCACAGGGGCCCCCACGAGAGTTTTTTGGGGGGCCTGGAGTGGGGTCCTTCACTTCTTCCATCCTAAGTGCAGGACTTTGCACTTGTCCTTGTTGAACCTCATCAGGTTTCTTTTGGCCCAATCCTCTAATTTGTCTAGGTCCCTCTGTATCCTATCCCTACCCTCCAGCGTATCTACCACTCCTCTCAGTTTAGTGTCATCTGCAAACTTGTTGAGAGTGCAGTCCACATCCTCCTCCAGATCATTAATGAAGATATTGAACAAAACCGGCCCCAGGACCCACCCTTGGGGCACTCCACTTGAAACCGGCTGCCAATTAGACAAGGAGTCATTGATCACTACCTGTTGAGCCCGACGCTCTAGCCAACTTTCTATCCACCTTATAGTCCAATCATCCAGCCCATACTTCTTTAATTTGCTGGCAAGAATACTGTGGGAAACCATATCAAAAATTTTGCTAAAGTCAAGGAAAGTCCACTGCTTTCCCCTCATCCACAGACCGAGTTATCTCCTCATAGAAGGCAATTAGGTTAGTCAGGCATGACTTGACCTTGGTGAATCCATGCTGACTGTTCCTGATCACTTTCCTCTCCTCCAAGTGCTTCAGAATTGATTCCTTGAGGATCTTCTTCATGATTTTTCCAGGGTCTGAAGTGAGGCTAACTGGCCTCTAGTTCCCCGGATCCTCCTCCTTCCCTTTTTTAAAGATGGGAACTACATTAGCCTTTTTCCAGTCATCCGGAACCTCCCCTGAGCACCATGATTTTTCAGAGATAATGGCCAATGGCTCTGCAATCACATCCACCAACTCCCTCAGCACACTCGGATGCAGTGCCCCATGGACTTGTGCTCGTCCAGTTTTTCTAAATAGTCCTGAACCACTTTTTTCTCCACAGAGGGCTGGTCACCTCCTCCCCATACGGTGCTGCCCAGTGCAGCAGTCTGGGAGCTGACCTTGTTCGTGAAGACAGAGGCAAAAAAAGCATTGAGTACATTAGCTTTTTCCACATCCTCTGTCACTAGGTTGCCTCCCTCATTCAGTAAGGGGCCCTTGACTTTCTTCTTGTTGCTAACATACCTGAAGAAACCCTTCTTGTTACTCTTAACATCTCTTGCTAGCTGCAACTCCAAGTGTGATTTGGCCTTCCTGATTTCACTCTTGCAAACCTGAGCAATATTTTTATACTCCTCCCTGGTCATTTGTCCAATCTTCCACTTCTTGTAAGCTTCTTTTTTGTGTTTAAGATCGGCAAGGATTTCACTGTTAAGCCAAGCTGGTGTCCTGCTGTATTTACTATTCTTTCTACACACCGGGATGTTTTTTTCCGGCAACCTCAATAAGGATTCTTTAAAATACAGCCAGCTCTCCTGAACTCCTTTCCCTCTCATGTTATAATGACCAAAGGGAAGGCCCAGCAACAGTTGGGTGCCAACTAGTGAGTTGTTCTGGTGCTCATAGGGCTTGCTCTGGGGCTCGCCCTTATAACATCTGTCTGTTCCACTTGGACAAAGAGTTCCTAAGAACCAGCCCAGCTTCCCTCCCTGCAATAAATCTTGTTCTTCTGCGCTCTCAAGAAGGGTGCTGCTCTCTTGCACCAAACCATCTAGCAAACCATGGCAGTTAGAGACAGACAGGATCTCTCTAGACCCTCTCCTGCCTGCCAGAGCAGGTTGTTTCCCATAGCCTATTCCTTGGGGCTTTATTTAGTCTGGTTGTAATGTCCCATGGGATGTGGCTCCCACCACGGCCCTGGGAGACTAGTCCATGGTCTAGTGCAGTGTTTCTCAACCTTTTTGATACCAGGGACCAGCTTGTTGCCTTCCTAGACTGCATCAGGGAGATCTCAGGGACTGGCGCTGGTCCACAGACGGGTCATTGAGAAACACTAGTCTTAATGAACTGGCTAGCTTGTGTGTGCACTGCTGCCTCCTACTGGCTGGGATCAGAACTGCTCAGTTATGTACCAGAAGTGCACTGCCAATATTAAAGGGGATTCTACCTTTACCGAAGCAGCAGGATTCTCAACACTCAAGGCAGGAGGCTGGGGGTTTTGGTACTGTGAAGTGCTCAGCAGCCCCAGTCAGGGACTGAGTTTCTGGGTGGCCTCAGGTTTGTGATGCTATGAGTAGATTTGTAACTTTGAAAGCAGGGCTGGCTCCAGGCACCGGCATAGGAAGCTGGTGCTTGAGGTGGCCAATTCAAAGGGGCCAATTCAAAGGGGCACTCCGTCCGGTATCTGGGTGGCACATCCAGGTCCTTGGCGGTAATTTGGCGGAGGGTCCCTCATTCTCTCTCTTCCTCTTTGAGCTGCCGCCAAACTGCCACCGAAGAGGAAGAGAGGGAGGGCCCGCCGCCAAACTGCCGCCGAAGAGGAAGAGAGGGAGGACCCACTGCCGAACTGCCACAGAAGGAGCGACGTGATTGAGCTGCCATCGAAGTGTCACCGCTCTTTTTTTTTTTTGCCACTCGGGTCGGCAGAAAAGCTGGAGTTGGCCCTGTTTGAAAGGGTTCTTTTCCATTTAAAAATCACATGCAGTCAGCACAGCTGCCCCTCACTGACAGCAGAAATGGGATATGTAAAAGTGAACGACTTTTAACAATCCTGTTGCATTTTTACTATTTCTTCTACTTGTTTCCTACTTGCATTTTTCTCTGCCTGAACAATGGAACCCAATGGCATCAGATTCACTTTTGTTTAGGGTCAGTTTCACTCCTAACTTCTCAGTGCTGCAGAGTTGGCGGCTAACAACGTGGGAGAGGGGAGGGGAGGAGAGGGGATGGCAGTTTCTCGCTGTTCTTTCTATATTTCCAACTTTAAAACAAAACCCCCAAGAACCCGAGAAATACTAACGTTGTGGCTCTTAAAGGTTTCACTAATTTCAATCTACATTTGGAGACAGTATCTGTCTAGATCCTTCTTCTATAACCATCATAGTAGTATCCGAGTCTATTTAATTAACAGTTTCTCTTGCATGCATTTAGGATGTGATCCTACAAACTGCTCCTTGTGGGCTGGATCCACCCACTCAGAACAGCTTTCAAGACCCAGGGCCTTATTCTGTTACGGATCTGGTGTCTTACATCAAAAACAAATTTTCTTCAATTTCCTTTCTGACTCAGCAGCCCACAGCCTGGCTAGCAGTTGATGGATACAGCAGGACCGAGCTCCTGGTAAAACCGGGGTTGGCAGCTCCACACAGCCAGGATCAACTGCCTTATTGCACCCCCTCCCCTTGGATCTGCTTTTAACAAACTGTCTCTTCAGAAGCCTTTCTGGGGTACAATTTGCTGAAGTTCGCACGGCTCAATTCCACCTGCTAGGTTAGATGGAACTGCTGGTGTTGGAGCTAGAGCAATCAGTGCTGTCTTCTTGGAGCCCTGTTGGAAAGAAGATGGGGATCACATTTCCCATCTTCCCCAATATATGCAGGGCTGCTGAGAGCGGGTTCGGGCCTCGGTGAAAAAAATTTTCAGGCCCCTCCCAGCACGGGCGGACCGGCTAAACAGGGCTGGGGAAGCCAAGCCCTGGGCCCCCTTCTGGACTGCCGAGCCCTGGTAATTTGTACCGGCTCCCCCCACTCTCGTCTGCCATGAATACGTGACCCCTAGGCCATCACCCCAGCAAATCCCCCTTCCCATCCTGTTCTTATTCACTGAGAGTTAGGCACAGCTTGGTACTGCTTTAGTTCCTGCTGTCCTGGCACCTGTTAGTGGAAGAAATAACTGGCCAGGCTTTGAAAAACAAACCCTGGGGAATCGCTGGTTCTGGAGGTGCTATCCCCACCTCACTACCGCTTGGGGAAGAGGGGAGACTGATGGGAAGGTGGGTCATCCTAGCTCTAAAGTGCTTTGTAAAGTGACTCTAGAAATTCCTCTATCAGGCTCTGTGGCTGCTGATCAAATGCACTCAGCATACAAGTAAAAGGATGGTTTTGTGAACTACCAGCTCTGCAGAGCTACCAGCTGCAGAACTACTAGCTCTCCAGAGCTGGATTTTGTCTGCCTGGTGCATCACCACCAGTAGCAATAAGTCTATGAGCTGAATTAAGTTCTTAGCTCCCTCTATGCAACAGTGGGTTCCACACTGGTAAATGAGGGTGGAATCTGAATGACCAAGGATCTGTATGGGAGCCAGGCAATCAAGAATTTAGGCCTTTGGGTGTAGTGGTCTGCCAAGGGGAACAATTTGATGGAGGCCCTGGATAACAGACCTGTTGTTGCATAAACCTGGGGATAATCCAGCTGGCTCTCACAGAGCAGTGCTGACTCAGTGGGGCTGACAGGAGCATATGGGACAGGTAGGAATAGCTCATTTTGGACACTGAAGTGACCGGGCATGACTCTGACTAGACAGAAGGAGCAGAGTCATTCACAAATGCAGTACAGTCTGTGGTGGCATAGGGCATCATGGGCCATGAGCTCAAGCTGTATGTGTGTGTGTGCATGTGTCAAAAAGCCCCCTACATTACAGTTGCAAAATTCAGCCCCCTTGTACATATGCATCACAATACAGGTTTTAATTCCATGATCACATAGTGCTCTTTCCACACACCTCCTGCCTCATTCAGCAGGGGTAGCTCTTCCTTTTTATCCTCCTCATTCAGTGTGTGGCCTCAGCCCTTATTTCCTGCCCATTATTCAAACCCTTTACTGCCTAAAAATCTTCACTGCCTCCTGGGTGTTTCTGTGGTGCTCTCATCACAGTGCCGGAATGCTTCACAAACACGAATGAACTTATCTTCACATCGCCCCTGTGAGCTGAGGTGAGGTTAGCCCCAGTTTGCATAGGGGGAACCGAGCCACAGAGCAGGTGTGTGTGTGTATGAATTTTGGGTGCCTAACTTGAGACACATACAGCCTGGGTTTCCCTCCCACAGAGAATTTAGCATGTGATATGCTCAAAACACAGCTCCCATTGACACAGCAGCCATCAGGGGTGTGCCGCACGACTGGTGTCTCATATTGGGCACCAAGGAAATGAGGAACACACAGTCAGTGATCACCAGTACAAAGTCTGGGTTAAGTGACTTGCCCAGCACCACCTGGGAACTCTGTGCCAGAGGCAGGGCTAGAATCCAGTTCCCAGGGCAGTGCTTTAACCATGTGACCCTCCTGTCTCTGCCTGAAATCCCTTCCCTTGGTCACTGCACAGCTTCCAACTTCTACACCAAATGAAGCAGGGATCCTACAGACAACAGCCTTCTTTCCTACCTAGCCATGCTGAATGAGACGGGGGTCCTGTGGGCAAAAAATACTGTGATTGTGTAATTAATGACTGGAGCAGAATGTCTATCCATAAAGGTTCCAGATTAAAGATGTCTGGGAAACCTTAATTTTGGCATCTCCCAACTTTCCAAGGCTTCACTTTGCAATTTTAATAATGTAATTTGCAGCATGTGAAAGCCTATTGACCCCCAGCTTGGGTCACCCGCAGGGTTTGGCCCTTTAGCTCCTTGGCACAGACCTTTGCTACTTGAGCTAGCAGAGTAACCAACAGACATAGCAGGCTGAGTATGTGGACCTGGCATCAGAGGGGGCTGAGACACACTCTGCTGGTGGGTTTTACAGACATCTGCTGACAGCGGAGGACTGGAGAGACTCAGATCTCCTGGGTTCAATTCCAGGCTCTGGAGGGAGTGTGCTCTAGTGATGATCGACTTCTGCCCCAGTCCCTGCACCAAGCCTGGCTGCGTCTCCCTTTCTTGCACCCTTCTGCTCCTGTCCTCCCTCCCATCCATACTTCTGTACCCCAGATGCCTCCCCTGCCTCTACTCCTATCCAGCTTCCCTGGTGCATCCTGTCTCCCACCACTCCCCCCTTTCTGGCTACTGTTTCCCCCACTTTCTATGCTTCTCCCAACCCTCAGGCTCCTGTAATCCCTCTCCCCATTCTCAGGTGCTGAACCAAACTGTAAACCCTATATATGATGGAAACCACTTCAAGCCAGGGGGTGCAGTAGCACCACTAGAAACAGCACCTATGTCCCCCTGGTCCCCATTCTCCTCCCAAATTCCTGAGCCCTCTGCATTCAGGCTATGCCCTCCTCCATGCTGCCTGGGTGCAAGGAGGCACAGCCACCCTGCTCACAGATTTGGCACCACAGCCGGTGGGAGCAGCAATTTCAGGGAGAGTCCACCTCAGCCCCTGGAGGCTGCAGCCCCATGCTCAGTCCCTGCAGGGGATGGTGCATGTGCATATGGAGGAGCTGCAAGGGGCTGGAGCGTGTTCAGTGCAGATGGCATCTTTGGATTAGCTGTTCAACTCTAACAGGTTGTGCAATCTCCAATTTGTCCAAAGGCTCGTAACTTGGCCAAACTTGGCCAGATTTTTACAGGAATTGCAAAAGGCAGATCCTTAATACCATCTTCCTTTCCAAATGTAAACGGATGGACATCATACCTAATGGACTAAAGGTAAAAAATCCACTGCTATCTACATACTACACAGACCACAGTGAGAGATTATGCCATACTCTATCTAAGAAACTGAGGAACCACCTGATCAGCATACTATACAGCAAACAGGAAAACATCAAAAAAGAGCTCTCCAACCTAGAGACTCTCATCAATAACCAAACTTCCATACAAACGGACTTCACTAAAATAAGACAGGAGATCTACATTACCCACTTCACCTCTCTAAAAAGGAAAAAGGACTGTAAGCTGTCTAAACTCCTATCTGCCACATGGGGCCACAACCGTGATACCCCTAACCCACCCAGCAATATCGTCAATCTATCCAGCCACACACTCAGCCCAGAAGAACAGTCTGTCCTATCTCGGGGACTCTCTTTCTGCCCTGCCACCCCCACCAACATGATACAGTTCTGCGGCGATCTGGAAGCCTACTTTCGCCGTCTCCGACTCAAAGAATACTTCCAGGACAACACTGAACAGCGCACTGATACACAGTTACCCTCCCACCAACAGCACAAGAAGAAGAACTCCACATGGACTCCTCCTGAGGGTCGAAATGACAGTTTGGACCTATACATTGAATGCTTCCGCCGACGTGCACAGGCAGAAATTGTGGAAAAACAACATCGCTTGCCTCACAACCTAAGTCGTGCAGAACGCAATGCCATCCACAGCCTCAGAAACCATCCTGACATTATAATCAAAGAGGCTGATAAAGGAGGTGCTGTTGTCATCATGAACAGGTGTGACTACCAAAAGGAGGCCATCAGACAACTCTCCAATACCAAATTTTACAAGCTACTTCCCTCAGATCCCACTGAGGAATACACTAGAAACTGCACCATCTACTCAGGACACTCCCTACACTAACACCGGAACAAATCAACATACCCTTAGAACCTCGACCAGGGTTATTCTATCTACTACCTAAGATCCACAAACCTGGTAATCCTGGACGCCCCATCATCTCTGGCATTGGAACTCTCACTGAAGGACTGTCTGGATATGTGGACTCCATACTCAGACCCTATGTTACCAGCACTCCCAGCTATCTCCGTGACACCACTGATTTCCTGAGGAAACTACAATGCATTGGTGACCTTCCAGAGAACACCATCCTAGCCACCATGGATGTAGAGGCTCTCTACACAAACATCCCACACACTGATGGAATACAAGCTGTCAGGAACAGTATCCCTGATGATGCCACAGCACAACTGGATGCTGAGCTCTGTGCCTTTATCCTCACACACAACTATTTCAAATTTAATGACAATATATATCTCCAGATCAGTGGCACCGCTATGGGCACCGCATGGCCCCACAATATGCCAATATTTTTATGGCTGACCTGGAACAACGCTTCCTCAGCTCCTGTCCACTCACGCCCCTTCTCTACCTACGCTACATTGATGACATCTTCATCATCTGGACCCATGGGAAGGAGACTCTAGAAAAATTCCACCATGATTTCAACAGCTTCCACCCCTCCATCAACCTCAGCCTGGACCTATCTACACTGGAGGTCCACTTCCTAGACACCACGGTGCAAATAAGTGGTGGTCACATTAACACCACCCTATACCGAAAACCTACCGACCGCTATGCCTACCTTCATGCCTCCAGCTTCCATCCCGGGCACACCACAAGATCCATTGTCTACAGCCAAGCACTGAGGTACAACCGTATCTGCTCTAACCCGCAGACAGAGACCAACACTTAGAAAATCTCCACCAAGCATTCTCAAGACTACAGTACCCACATGAGGAAATAAGGAAACAGATCAACAGAGCCAGATGTGTACCCAGAAGCCTCCTACTGCAAGACAAGCCCAAGAAAGAAACCAACAGGACTCCACTGGCCATCACATACAGTCCCCAGCTCAAACCCCTCCACCGCATCATCAGGGATCTACAACCCATCCTGGACAATGATCCCACACTTTCACAGGCCTTGGGTGGCAGGCCAGTCCTCGCCCACAGACAACCTGCCAACCTGAAGCATATTCTCACCAGCAACTGCACACCGCACCATAGTAACTCTAGCTCAGGAACCAACCCATGCAACAAACCTCGATGCCAACTCTGCCCACATATCTACACCAGCAACACCATCACAGGACCTAACCAGATCAGCCACACCATCACCGGTTCATTCACCTGCACGTCCACCAATGTAATATATGCCATCATATGCCAGCAATGCCCCTCTGCTATGTACATCGGCCAAACTGGACAGTCTCTAAGGAAAAGGATAAATGGACACAAATCAGACATTAGGAATGGCAATATACAAAAACCTGTAGGAGAACACTTCAACCTCCCTGGCCACACAATAGCAGATTTTAAGGTGGCCATCCTCCAGCAAAAAAACTTTAGGACCAGACTCCAGAGAGAAACTGCTGAGCTCCAATTCATTTGCAAATTTAACACCATCAGTTTAGGACTAAACAAAGACTGTGAATGGCTTGCCAATTACAGAACCAGTTTCTCCTCCCTTGGTTTTCACACCTCAGCTGCTGGAACAGGGCCCCATCCTCCCTGATTGATCTAACCTCGTTATCTCTAGCCTGCTTCTTGCTTGCTTATATATACACACCTGCCCCTGGAAATTTCCACTGCTTGCATCCGAAGAAGTGGGTATTCACCCACGAAAGCTCATGCTGCAAAACATCTGTTAGTCTATAAGGTGCCACAGGATTCTTTGCTGCTTCCTTAATACCAGGGCAACCACCTGCCAATTTCCTGTCCCTGCTCCAAAGCATATGGGCACTGGAATGTCTCTGGGTACGTCTACACTACGGGATTATTCCGAATTTGCATAAACCGGTTTTGTAAAACAGAATTTATAAAATCGGGTGGAGCGCGGCCATACTAAGCACATTAAATCGGTGGTGTGCGTCCATGGTCCGTGGCTAGCGTCGATTTCTGGAGCGTTGCAGTGTGGGTAGCTATTCCCTAGCTATCCCATAGTTCCCGCAGCCTCCCCCGCCCCTTGGAACTTCCGGGTTGAGATCCCAGTGCCTGATGGGGCAAAAATCATTGTCGCGGGTGGTTCTGGGTAAATGTCGTCAGTCACTCCTTCGTCTGGGAAAGCAACAGCAGACAAGCATTTCGCGCCTTTTTCCCCTTGATTGCCCTGGCAGATGCCATAGCATGGCAATCATGGAGCTTGTTTTGCCGTTTGTGACTCTCACCGTATGTGTACTAGATGCCGCTCACAGAGGCGATTCAGCAGCGCTACACAGAAGCATGCTTTTGCTTTTGCATGACAGCAGAGATGGTTACTAGCCATATTGCACCATCCAAACCCTTCCATAAATTGGAACTGAGGATGACCATGGCTACCAGTTCTTTTGTACCATTTGCTACTAGTGCCCTTGGCCGATCAGCCAGGGGCGCAAAAGCCAAGATTGGTTACTAGCCATATTGCACCTTCCATCGTTTTGTACTATTTGCTGCTGTCATAAGTGCCCCTGGCCGATCAGCCAGGGGCGCAAAAGCAAAAATTGGGAATGACTCCCTGAGTCAATCCCTCCTTTTTGGTATCTAAAAATAGAATCAGTGCTGCCTAATATAGGCAAGTGTACTAGAGAACCACCGTATCAGAGAACCAGAGAGCACAGCTGCTCTGTGTCAGAGCCTGCAGAAATTATGATCTGAATGCTATTCACAGGGGGTGCTCCTGTAACAACCCCACCTGTTGATTCCGTTCTTCCCCCAGCCTTTCTTGGCTACCGTAGCATTGTCCCCCCACTTGTGTGATGAATTAATAAAGAATGCAGGAATAAGACACACTGACTTGTTAGTGAGAAATGAGTGGAAGGCAGCCTCCAGCTGCTATGATAGTCCAGACAGGACATTAAGCAGTGTGTAGGAGAGAAGCCCAGCATCCCACTGCTAGTCCAGGGGCAACTGAATCTTTTCTTTACACATGAAGGGTGGGGGCTGATGGAGCTCAGCCCCCTGTTGCTATGATGAGGATGGTTACCAGCCATATTGCACCATCCATCCACCAGAAAAAATTAGGGCCAATAGGCTGATGACGAGGATGGTTACCAGTCCTTTTGTACCATCAGCTGAGGCTGATGATGAGGATGGATTTCCATCATTTTGTACCATCAGCCACCCATGGCGGGGGGGGAGCAAGGATGTTGGTGTTGAGTGCTGCACTATCGCGTCTATCTGCAGCATTCAGTAAAGATAGGGTGACATGTAAAAGAGTCAGAGGATTGTTTTACCTTTCGCTTCTGGGGGTGGGTGGGGGGTGGGTGAGTAGATTGCCAAGCTATGCCCTGACCCGCGGACATGTGTTTGACCCTAGAAGCATTTGGAGCTCAGCCAAGGATGCAAATACTTTTCGGAGGCTGCAGGAACTGTGGGATAGCTTCAGTCCTCCAGTCCATGAGCGTCCATTTGATTCTTTGGCTTTCCGTTACGCTTGTCACGCTGCAGTGCGCTGAGTCCCTGCTATGGCGTCTGTCTGGAGATTTTTAAAAAAGGAATCTGAATTTCATCTTCTGTAACGGAGCGCTGATAGAACGGATTTGCCTGCCCTTACAGCGATCACATCCACATGGTCCATGCGGGAGCTCTTTTTTTATTTTGATTTCGGACTGCATCGCCACCCGTGCTGATCGGAGCTCCACGCTGGGCAAACAGGAAATATTCAAAAGTTCGCGGGGCTTTTCCTGTTTACCTGACCACTGCATCCGAGTTCAGATTGCGGTCCAGAGCGGTCACTGGTGCACTGTGGGATAGCTCCCGGAGGCCAATACCGTCGATCAGCGTCCACACTAACCCTAATCCGATATGTTAATACCGATACTAGCGTTACTCCTCTCGTTAGGGAGGAGTACAGAAACCGGTTTAAAGAGCCATTAAAATCGATATAAGGTGCCTCCTAGTGTGGACGGTTTTGGCGTTAAATCGGTTTTACGCTCCTAAAACCGATTTAAACGCCTAGTGTAGACCAGGCTTCTGTGCTAAATAAAGGTGTGTGTGGGGGAGTAGCTTCCTTTTATGGACACCCAGCCAGCCAGTAGCTACAAAATCCATTAGTAGCTGTTCTCTCCTTGCTTTACCTGTAAAGGGTTAAAAAAGCCCATAGGTAAAAGGAAGGGAGTGGGCTATAAATGGGACCTGACCATAAAAGCCAATGGGAGAGCTAGAACTTTTTAAAATTGGGAAAAAAACCTTCCCTTTGTCTGTCGTTGTTCTCCGGAGAAAGGGGACAGAGCAGAGACAGTGCTGGGACTATGCTGTAAGAAGCTTTAAGCCAGGTATGAAAAACCATCGAATCATACCTAGAAACTACTTATTTAAAACCCCAGATATGTAAGTAGATCAGGAAATGTCTAGGAAGACACAATTAGGTTTATCTCTTTTATTTCTTTATGGCTTGTGGACTTCTCTGTGCTAACCCCCAAATGCTTTTGTTTTGCTTGTAACCATTAAGCTGGATCTCAAGAAAACCATTCTTGATGCTTAATTATTATATTTAATCTTTTTAAATCTAGTGATAGCCTAACTTCCAGATGTATTTTCTTTCTTTTTGTTTTTAATAACATTTACCTTTTTTAAGCACAGGATTGGATTTTTGGTGTCCTAGGAGGTTTGTGCATGTTATTTGATTAGCTGGTAGCAACAGCTGATTTCCAGGGCTGCCCAGAGGATTCAGGGGGCCTGGGGTCTTTGGTGGCGGGGGGCCCCCACTTCAGTGGTAATTCGGCGGCGGGGGGTCCTTCTGCTCCGGGACCCACTGCTGAAGTGTCCCGAAGACCTGCGGCGGGGGCCCCCCGCCGCCGAATTACCACCGAAGACCCGGCACTTTGGCAGCGGATTCTGCTTTGGTGGTAATTCGGCGGCGGGGCGGGGTGTCCTTCTGTCCTGGGGTGGAAGGACTCCCCGCCACCAAAGACCCGGAGAGGAAGACGCTCCGGGGGTCCAGGCCTCGCGAGAGTTTTCCGGGGCCCCTGGAGCGAGTGAAGGACCCTGCTCCAGGGGCCCCGAAAAACTCTCGTGGGGGCCCCTGCTGGGCCCGGGGCCTGGGGCAAATTGCCCCACTTGCCCCCCCTCTGGGCGGTCCTGCTGATTTCCTTTGTTTTCTTTCTCAGCTCTTTCCGTGTGTGTGTGTGTGTGTGTGTGTGTGTGTGTGTGTGAGAGAGAGAGGGGGGGGCTTGAGGGTACCCCACAGGGAGGAATTCCCAAGTGCGCCTTCCTGGGCGCTAGTAGTTTGGGTGGTGGCAGCATCTACCCATCCAAGGTCAGAGAGAAGCTGTAACCTTGGGAGTTTATTATAAGCCTGGAGTGGCCAGTATTATTTTTTATAATCCTTGCGGGCCCCCACCTTCTACACTCAAAGTGCCGGAGTGGGGAATCAGCCTTGACAGCCTCCAAAAAAAAAAAAAAAAAGAAAAGTCTTTGTCCCTAATCTGCTGGGTAGAAACATCTCAGTCATTTTTGTTGAAACTTTCCAAAAATATTCAGCCTCAGACATGCATGGCATGGACAATTTCAGCAGGAAGGCTTAAAGTTTGGCAAAAGTATCAGCAATTGAAAACAGGGGCTTACAATGGGAGGTGTCAGGCAACCTTAGCAATAGGTGGTACTACTAGCGCCCCCTGTGGGAAACAAATCTACATCTTTGGAATATTAGGAAACATCAGGGCTTCCTTTGAGAGATGTATTTCATTTAGTAACTAACATCCCCCTTCCTTCTTTGGGGCTGCTGGGGGAAATTGGTTCCTTCTCATCAAGGCCCTGCTGTTGGCACAGGACCCAGATATCCAAGTGCATAAGGTGGGGAACCAGGATGGGGTGGGTAAGTGACATGCCCAAGGTCCCAGGCTCCGGATTGACATTAGGGTCAGGGGAGATTGGGCACAGTGAATGGGTGACACAGCCAGGAATGAAATTGGGAGGCCTGGTCAACCATAATGCACCTGGCCAGGGAAGGGTTCAGTCCAGGAGGCTCATGTCACAAGCGGTAGAGCAGGTTGTGCCCCAAATACCCCCCCGCCCACCTCTCCCTAAGGACCCCCCAGGGCTGGGGCTTGTAGTTCCCCTGGGCCCCAGCAGCCTCCCAGCCAGCCGGGATGTGTGATCATGAGTAGCTTTGCGAGCCGCAGACAGCAGGCTCGGGCTTGCGGTGCTGAGGGCAGAGACCGGGCCGGTTTGCACAAGCACACAGCTTCGCAGGGCTGTGGGAGGAGGGGAGGGTGAAGCCTGCAGCAGGCCGGGGAAGGACGAGCCCCATTGCGCAGCTGGTGCCAGGGGCGGGCGGATCAGGCCCAGAGGGAAGCGGCCCCGCGGCTGCAGCGGGCAGGGCAGGGAGCGGAGCTGGAGGGGGGGCCGGGACTGCAGTGCCGGGGCGCCCGAGCTGACAGGCGCGCAGCGCGGGGGGCGGAGGCAGAGAAGCAACATGTGCCGCAGATCGCTGGGCTGCCAGTGAGCCGAGCGCGGCGCCAGCCTCGGGAGCCCGGCCGCGGAGCAATGCGGCGGGGGAGCCCCGCAGCCAAGCCCGCCCCCTGCGGGGCTCGCTAGTGCCGGCTGGGCAGAGCCCGCCGTGACCCTCTCTCCTGTTCGCGGAGACTGCGCTCGTCACACGCGCTCACTGCGAGAGCCGGCGAGCGGCGGCGCACGGACGCGGGGGGCTGCAGGTAGGTGCCTGCCCCAGCCGGGATGGGGCTGCCTGGCGTGGGAGGGACCTCTCCGCCCAGGGGGGCGCTCGGAGCTCCACCTGTCCTGGCCGTGGCGCGGCTCTTTGCATTGGTACATTCCCACCCCAGCGGGCAGGGACCAGTCCATAAACCCAACCACCTGTTTGGGTCACGGGTGCCTCCTCCAGCTGGTGGGCCCCTGTCCGTGGCAGAGACAGCCCCAGCCTCCTCTTCTTGGGCTTCATCACCTGCCTCCTTGGCTGCTGGGGAAGAGAGGCTTTTCAGTGAGACCCTCCGCCCCCGCCCCCCAGCAAACACAGTAGCCGGGGCAGGTGAGTGGAGCGGTGCATTTGGGTTGACGGGGTGGGGGATTTGCTGGGGGTCCCCCGAGGGTAGGACAGAGTGTTCTTGTTTACTGCCAACGGGTGAGATGCCCTGGCTGGGAGCCCTGCAGGCAGCAGCATGAAATAAAAAGCAGCCTGAGAAGGAAGCTGGGCTTTGCACAATCATTGTGATCAGAGGGTGAAAAAAGAGGAAGAGTTTGGAGGGGGGGAAAAAGTTTGACAGCAGCTGGTTTGTATTTTGACATTGAGGGTGAATTTCAGAGGTGAGGAAGTGCCCACATTTAAAACTAGAACCTTCCCAAAGCATCCAGTTACTAACCTCTGTGTGCCCCTCCCTCCCCCTGTGATCTGAATGTCCCATGGGGACATGGAAGGGGGATCTTGCGGTGGGCAGGGGAGCTCTGTGAACTGAGGCGAATGTTCTGGGTCTCTCACAGAGCATGTCGCCTTGTCCTTTTTTGAAGGGTCGTAGGAAGTGGAAGAGCCCTGAGCCCATCTGGGATCTGCAGCTCAGTTGCACGCCTCAGTGAGACGCTCCGGAGATGGCGGAGAAGCTGGCTCCCGGGGACTTGTTTTTCAGGAAGGCGAGGGAGTCAGTGTCTTCCCTGGACTCGGACAAGCTGGCCCCGGCCTCCTCTGAAGGAGCTGGCGAGGAGTCCTCTGACAGTGAGGGCGAGCAGGAGGGCAGCTCTCACAAGCTTATCAGGAAGGTGTCTACATCGGGGCAGATGAGGAGCAAGGTAAGGGAGCCGGGGCCTATTGGTGGGGGTTGCGTGTCTGTGCTGTGGTGGGGTAATGACCAGGATGTATGTGGTGAGACCTCAGGGTTGGGGGAACCGCAGTGGCCAGGGCTTGAGGTGATGGCCAGGTTTATCAGCTCCTCGGCTGTGGGGAGTCAGGGTAACTCTCCTACAGTCAGCACAGCTGCCTGATGAACATCAGCCGAGGATGTGGCCCATCACGTGTTTGTGTAAACAACAGCTCTTGTGTAACACAGGGCAGGAATACTCTGCTGGGGCAAGACCCCGGGGAAGCAGCGAAGGGAGCTGCAGCTGGGCCCAGTCTGCTCCCAGAGTCTAGATAGCGACAGGTGCCTCCCTGTGGATACAGGAGCAGAGTGATGCCAGAACAACACAAGGGAAGCCTGCTGCTGTGGAGCTGGAGTGGGGTGGGACATTGCCCCCAGGAAGCAAGGCTAGAGATGGGGGCTGGTTCCCTTCTCACAGCTGCGTGAATCAGGAGGCCAGTGGGCTTAGGCAGGTGTAAAACTGGTGTCAAGGTATTCAGGATCAGCCCCTCTACATCCATGTGTTGAGAAACAGTGAAATGGAACCCAGATCCCACCCCAGCTTTAGAGATCCAAGAGCTGTTCCCTTCAGAGGAAGGTGTGAGGTCCCCTGAAGCATCTGGTATTGGGCACTAAATTGTCTGTGGGTATTTGGCTCCCAGGTTTTGTTTCAGCTCAGTGCAAAGATACGGACTTTTGGAAAAATGAGATCTGGGTTTGGATTTCAACACCCACATGATTTGGGGGGGTGAGAATCTGGGGGTTTGATTGTCTCCCCAAAGAGCAGAGGTCTGTGATTCAATCAGGTCATTGCTCCTAGCTAAAACTTTGAGTCCCAAAAGGAGAATTAGGTTCCTCACCAAGACAGAGAGATAGAGGGGTGTACATATGGGGATGGATAGAGGGGTGCGCATGTGGGGATGGATAAATAGATATATCTGGTGGCAGAAATTGTAAGCAAGGATATGTAAACGTGTTCTGTATTCTTATTATTTATTTGTGTTGTTGTGATGCCTGGAGATCCCAACCATACATACATAATCTAACCTCTTGTGGCTCTGGGGGTTCATAGTACATAGGCCATGTTGGATCACCTGTGGGCAGCCTCTCAGATACTTTAGCCCCTCAATTAAATTCCCCATAAACTTGTCCTGATCTCATCTGATGAGAAAAGCCTTCCAGATTTTACATATTGGCCTTTGGTGGTTGTTGCCTGGGATTCAATGAGAGCTTGGGGAACAGAATAGCAATTAATGCCTTTTTGGTAGGACCTACAACAAACAGTGTTGTGAGTTCCCCCTGCTGCCTTTGCAGCACAGCCAATGGTCTGGTAATGCTGCGGTATAAAAAGCGAGGGTAGCAAGAAAAGTAATTAGCTCTGTTTGGAACACAGGTCAGACTGAAAGAGTCCATGTTGGACAAATGGCAAAAATAAACCAATTAGTGAAAGACGTTTTATTTTATTTTTTTAAAGATCTTAGAAACAATAGAGAAAAAATCAATTATCAGCCATTTAAAAATTAGCTGATAAATGTTCTTTGAAATCCATCTCCAGGCAGCACCCAGAGACAATGATTGTTACTGAAAAAGATTTAGATGTTTATATGAGTCAAAACAGCATCTGCAATTAAACTGGGGAAGGGTAAAAATGACAAGAACTACCAAACTTCATGCTGCAGGGCATAAACCAATTACTAGCTAGGGGGTCAGGAAGGAATTGTCCCTAAGGAATAGCACTGCACAATGCGGTGTACTAGATTGTACTCTGGCCTCCGAAGCATTTGGCAGTGGAGACAGGAGCCTGGGCTCCATGGACCTTTGGTTTGCTCTGGAATGGTAGCTCCTCAATTCTTATTAAAATGTGTTATTGGCAGGACTGCTCATTGCAAATTGGCAGATGAGAAATGAAAGCCAAGCCATGCCCAGAAGTGCTGCAAAGGGGAAAACAAACATGGCGGATGACAAGAAGGTGGGACTGGAAAAGTGCTCAGGGAAGCAGCACATATTGTCTTGTTTATGTCTAATAGCATTTAAGATTTATCTTCTTTTCTTGCATATGCATAGAAGGTCAGATTCTGCTCTGATACATCAGTGTAAATCTGGGGTGACTCCATTTAAGTAAATAGAGAAACTCGTTTTACACCAAATTAACTAAAATCATAATGTGAAAGCCACAGAATCTGTCAGAAGAAAAATAAAAAAAAGGAAGATTGCTTCATGCTAATGTGGTGCATCTATACTGGAGATCTGCATTGGTATAGCTCAGGGGTAGGCAACCTATGGCATGCGTGCTGAAGGCAGCACTCGAGCTGATTTTCAGTGGCACTCATACTGCCCGGGTCCTGGCCACCGGTCCGGGGGACTCTGCATTTTAATTTAATTTTAAATGAAGCTTCTTAAACATTTTTAAAACCTTATTTACTTTACATACAACAATAATTTAGTTATATATTATAGACTTATAGAAAGAGACCTTCTAAAAATGTTAAAATGTGTTACTGGCATGCAAAACCTTAAATTAGAGTGAATAAATGAAGACTTGGCACACCACTTCTGAAAGGTTGCCGACTCCTGGTATAGCTACATCTCTGCAAAAATCCCTCCTGCGGAGAAGTCCTGAAACTAGCTGAGTCAGTTTCCCATTTGTTTCTAGTCAGTTTCACTCTCTGGTTCCCTGTCCCTAACACAGAGCCCTTGTGTTTGCAATTCCAGCATTACGGGGAAAGGTTTCAATAATGCCTGTGTGAAAAAGATGACAGGTCCCCCCGTTTTTGGGATGTTAACATGAGCCGCACAGGGAAGTATCTTGTCATATCTGGCCTTGGTATGTTTAAAAAAAAACAGAATCTAAATGTGTATCTTAGAATGAGTTGTTAATAATGTTCCTGAGGGCTGCCATTCATCCTGAAGCTGGCAGCACTGTCTCCATGCTACCCACATCCTGCGGTGTTGCCACCTGAAAATGTATTGAGGGCGAGCAAAATGCCTCCCCCGCAATCTTTTCTCCCAACTCATGGCATCACGTGAGTAAGTGAGGTGGCCCCTCTCCTCTGCGCTGTGGGGTGGGCAGTGTGGGCACTAAACCGTGAGGCAGGATTGTGCCATTCAATGGGATTCTGTTGCCTGAGTGTGTGAGGAAACAGGGGTATCTAATGTACTGGATAAGATCAGAGCAGGCTCATCTGTGCTCTAACAGGCAGATGTTCTGGGCTACTGTGTCAGGAGCTGGGTTCTAGTAGCAGTGCTCTCTGCCCGAGTGTTGCTCATCTGCACCACCTGCCTGCTCACCTGGAGTGGCATCAGCTGAGCTTTGAGGGTAGCTCAGTCCAGCTCTTTGGGCTAGAGGACAGGCCCAGGTCCATGGGGGCGAGGGGGACATCTCGATACTGAGGTATGGCAGCTCCAGTAATGCATTTAATCACAAAGAAGAAAATAAGACCTGTTGGCACAGCTTCACAGCTCTCTGGCCAGACTGACTGGGGGTGGCACCAGGCCCTGGAGAGGCCAGTGGCTGCTCTAAGTACCAGTTGATTGCCGCTGGGGAGGGAACGTGCTGTGGGAAGAGTGGTGGAGGATAGCTGGGAGATAGATGTTCATGGGCTACAAGGGCCAGGTTATGGCTGTGAGGAGACTATAGCTGGGACCAGGGGGGCTAAAATACAGCAGATCAAATGTTAAAATGTTCAGCAAGCGATTGAGAAGAGAGGGTTTTGTACAGGGTTTGTGCATTGCCCCCGGGGCAGGGAAGCCATGTGCAATGGTGTATTTGCCAGTGTCTTTGGTTGGGGCATGTGTGTTGGGGGGTCTTCCTAGGCCCTCCATTATGCAGTGTTTTTTAAGGAACTGAACCCTGATCAGCCTGAGTCTCACAAGCTCTAAGTGAGCGTCTCTGGGCTGTGGAATCAGTGACAGCAGCAGCAAGGCCTATTGTGTTACCATGCACGATTTCCCAGGATGAGTCACTGCTGCAGTCACCCACAATGAAACAAGCTCATCGCATGACGGTGTCGCTTGGCCGGGCTGGGATTCACACATGTCACTGATGCACTTGGTTCAGCGATACCGAGTAACATGTGGAGGGCACTGCCTAACTAAGCGAGCCTTGAGCTGTGTGGGGGCCACTTCCGCCCCCAGCCTTGCACTGGAAGTGGTCATTTGCTCCTATGCAAGGGAGGTGGAGAGCTCTGATACAGGGGCATTTTGGTCCCCCCATCCCCCATGGCTTGGGGATAAATGACATTGCACTGCTGGTTGAGGGGGAATCTGGCCCAGGGCTTTTCCCTGTCCCAGTAAGTAGAGACAAGAGCAGGCTCCCTGGAGACACAAGCATCTCCTGGCTCCTTCCCTCCAGGCAGGGCTGGCTTTAGGAAGTGCGGGGCCCGATTCAAACATTTTCGGTGGGTTTCCCAGCAGGGATGACTAAAAAAAAAAACGTGAAAAAAAGCCTTTCATTTCTTAGCAACCGGTTCCCTATAAAAGTTCTGATTTAAGAGATGTGCCACAGTATGTATTTTTTGTACCAGTAGGGTTACCATACACCCGTATTTTCCCAGGAGGAATTTTTAAAATTAAATCGCCGGATGGCAATTTAAGAACCAAAAAGCCTGATATGTCTGGGAAAATACGGATGTATGTTAACCCTACCTAAAGTTCTTTTTTAAAAAGATGGGCCTGAACTAGAAATGAGCTCCGTTTCACATGTGTGGGTCCCCGCCACTCCCTGGGGGTGTGCTAGGGTGACCAGATGTCCCGATTTTATAGGTACAGTCCTGATTTTTGGGTCTTTTTCTTATATAGGATCCTATTCCCCCCCCCACCGGTCTGGATTTTTCACACTTGCTGTCTGGTCACCCTAGGGTGTGCACATGTGTGGGTCCCAGGTGCTCCCTGCCCCCCCTCATTGAAGCAGGTGTGCAGGGTTACTGCCCTGGGAACTGCAGGGCACCAGTGGACATGGGGCTGGCTGGAGGTAGGGCAGGGGCTGACTGGAGGTAGGGTCTGGCTGCAGTAAGGGCAAGGAGTGCGGAGCTGGCTGGAGACAGGGGATGTGGGGTGGGCTGGCTGGCTTCAGGCAGGGCCACAGGGGGGTGCGGCATGGGTTGGCAGGGCTGGAGACAGAGGAGTGCGGGACTGGCTGGTTTCAGGCAGTGGGGTGCAGCAGGGGTTGGCTGGAGATAGGGCAGGGGGTGCAGGGCTGGCTGGAGACAGGCTGGTGCAGGCAGGGCAGGGGGTGCGGGGCTGGCTGCAGGCAGAGGCTGGTGCAGGCAGGGCAGGGGGTGCAGGGCTGGTGCAGGCAGGTGGTGTGGGTACAGGGAGTACAACCCACCATGTAGGGTGAGTGCCCTCTCCTCCTCCTCCCTCCCCCACTGGGGTAGCAGCAGCAACCTGGGGCTCGGGGGCTATTTAAAGGGACCGGGGCTCCCCTGCTTCCACCGCCCCAGCCCTGTAAATAGCAGAGGGAGCCCTGAGGAAGCGGCGGGGCTCCAGCGGCTATTTAAAGGGCTGGGGCAGTAGAAGCAACGGGAGCCCTGGACTTTTTAAATAGTCCCCAGATCCCTGCAGCCCTACCCCAGGGCTCCAGCAGTGGGGCTCTGGTGGCAATTTAAAGGGCCTGGGACTCCAGCCCCTGCTGGGAGCCCCAGGCCCTTTAAATTGCCCCCTGGGGAAGCCGGGCCACCCTGGTACAGCGCACCGGCTCTTGCCAGTACGCAGTACCAGGGCTTGGGTGCGGGGCCCTCTTGGGGCGGGGCCCGATTCAAGGGAATTGGTTGAATTGGCCTAAAGCCGACCCTGCCTCCAGGTAATGGGACGGTGCTGACACTAGTTAGAATAACACTAGCTGGTGATGGAAAACTTTATTCGTCTGCCCTGAGCCCACCGGAACAGTACAGGCGTGCTCCTCCAGACTCTCCTCCAGGGCTCTGTCTAGTCTAGTTATAACTGGGATGCTGTTCCTCAGCCCAGTAGCTCTCTCTCCTAGGGGCTTTTCCTGGTGCTCAGTCTAAATGCTGTGTTTAAGAACTGCATCCCTGTTGAACTGTCCTCCCCACACTGCAGGCTGTGTGTGTCACCTGCTGCACCACGCTGCACCTCTTTAGGTCTTCAAATCTTTCCTCCTAACTCAGTCAGTCCTGCTCTCGGGCTGTTTTGGTTGCTTCTCCCCTGCCCCCGGTTCCCTATAGTTCCTCAGTATCCTCCTGGTGATGTGGGGCTCAGGACTGAACACTACTGTCTTGATTCCCCACTGCTTTGCCCCTTGAGGCCCCCCCAATTCCCCGCTGGCCCACCCCTTGGAGATTCCTGATTCCCCGCTGGGCCCCCCGCTATCCTGCATCTGGTGCAGTCGTCTACCTCAGTGCAGAGAGCTGTGCTGGCATTAATTCTGGAGATGTTCCATGGGTGAAAAAGCTAAACAACATCAATCAGGCTGGGGAAAAAAAGGTTTCATTTGCTGACAAGCAGGACAAACTCCCTACAGGGCATCCTAGTGAGACGGAGGGGCAGAGGGAAAGTTCCAGTTGGGCAGCCATGAATGGGATGGGAATGAGCAAGCATCACTGTGGTGGTGAACCCATGACTCCCAATGCCCTGGCTGGGAAGGGAAGGGCAGGGGACTGGAGCTGGCAGTGGCTGCTGTTCACTTGGAATTCCCATGCAGGGCAAGCACACTGGTGGGTTGGCCCTAACTTTGCCTGACGGCTGGTCTGATCATCTGATATTTGCTGATGCCTGCACGAAGGAAGTACCTGATGGATCTCCCTGGCATGGTGCCATGTGGCTAGCTCTGATGCTGCCAGGACAGGCTGGGAACCTCTGCTAATCTGGGTGGCATCCTTATGCAGGGAGAGACACAGTCACCTGCCAGAAGCCCTAGAGAATCAGCAGAGTGTGGGGGTAACTCAGGGGCATCCGGCCCAGGCTGCTCCAGGGCCACGTTGGCCACTTGCCGATTGCAGCTGTGGACTGGGGCGACTGCAGATCCCAACATGCATTGCTGCATGCCAGCAGGCGAAGCATTGCATGCTGGGCCCAGTGGCTTCGGGAGTATTAATGGGAGGGCACTGCTGCGCTCTGGGAGCTGCAGATGGCATCCCGCAGTGATGCAGAGCAGGGATGGCTTGGCCTTTGCCCAAGTCAGGCTATGGCTGGGGGCTGGAAAGGTCCCAGCAAGGAGAGCAGCCTGCTCCCAGGCCCCCCTGTGGCTCTCCTTGGGATTGAACGTACCTGTTTTCAGTAAGTGGCAGCGCTTTTCCTTCTGGCAGCTGCTTTCTCCTGCTCCCTGAGTCTGCTGTGAAGTCTTGGTCCTGAATCCACTATCCCTAAGCTGGGCTCAGTGCAGTGTGTGGGGGCCTTTGCACCTCGCCTTTGTGCCGCTTCTGGGGGCTGGTTTGATCAGTGGGTCAGTGTTGTGTGTTGGCTGCTGACAGCCCCAGCAGCCGGAGATCCAGGAAAGCCCCAACCATCCCCTTCCTCCTGTGACGTGCTCCCTGCACCATGGGCTCCTGTGGGAGGTGGCGATGGCTTTTCCCCTCTCAGGACTCCCCCTATGCCCGGGCAGGGGCAGCTCTAGAGATTTCGCCGCCCCAAGCACGGCGGCATGCTGCGGGGGGTGCTCTGCCGGTCCCGCACCCTGGCACCCGAAGGCACCCTGCCTGCCACCCTCCTGGCGACTGGCAGAGCGCCCCCTGTGGCATGCCGCCCCAAGCACGCGCTTGGCGTGCTGTGGCCTGGAGCCGCCCCTGTGCCCGGGGCATTCCCGTATAACCCCTTTGTTGCAGCTGGAATGACAGTGCCATCACAGCATGTGTCTGAGTTGGAGGGATTGACCAGAAGGCCGTCGGGCTAGTGGCTGCAGGGAGCAATCCTGCATCAGCAAGAGGAAGTAGGAAGTAGATCAAGGAGGCATTGTCTTGTGGTTAGAGCATGGGCCAAGGGAGTCAAGGCGACCTGGGTTTTAGTCCCAGCTCTGGATGGAAGTGTTGTCTAGTGCTTGGAGCAGGTGACAGGGATTCAGGATTCCTGGATTCTACCCCTGTCACTGACTTGCTGTGTGAAGTTGTGTAAATCATGCCTCAGTTTCCCTATCTATAAAACAATCATTATCTACCTCTTCCCTCTATAAATTCCATAGTTCTGTCACAAAGGCAGATACTATTGCTTATTAGTAGTGAAGGATGAACCTCAAAGAGTTTGAGGTTCAATTCAGAGGAGCAGCTAGTTTCTAGTCCTCCCCTGGCACTTATTGATCAGAAATGGGCTGGTGTGTCGGAGCTGGATGGCTGGCTGTGCATGAGGCACTCTGACTAGAGTGACGCGTTCCTTGCTGTGAGGATAGGGGCTGGCGTCTGGCGGTTGGGGGGGAGCTCTCCAGCTGAGACCCAGGCAAGGAAGCTGCTTGTTAATAACCTGAGCTGACCCTTGTGTCAATTCCAAGCTGTAAAGACTCCTCTGACAAGAAATAGCTCAGCTGAGGGAAGGAGTGTGTTCTAGTGGTTAGAGCAGGCTCCTAGGAAGCAGAACTTCCGGGCTCTGATAATGACTCACTGTGCTCGGCTTTGGACAAGTCACTTCCCTTCTCCATTCCCCATTGTAAATTGAGGATAACAAACTGGGAAGCTAAACGCCTTCCTGTCCCAAAGGAGCTGGAAAAGGCTTGAGGCAGCGGATGCCCCATGGAGCCTGCATGGGACCTTTCCAGCCATTTGTCTTTCTGGTGAGCAGAAGAGGAGGCCAGGTGGGGTGAGAGCGGAGGAGCAGTCTTGCTCAGAGGCAGAAATAGGCCCAAGCCAGGACTCTCCCAGGTGACACCCCTAAAAGCCCATCCTAGGGAAGTCTGGATCTGGACCATGTGAGCAGAGGACTCAGTGCCCAATAGTGTCCTGCAGGCTACATGGATTGGCTCTCTCTCCAGCATGGCTGAGCGGGGGAGGACAGGAGAAAACTGAGCACCACCCCCCGCCCCTCAGGGAGCGTGGGCACCAGCCATGCCAGGGGCTGAAGACAGAATGTTCTGCTGCTGGCACAGGTGGGCGGGCAGGGGGATGCCCATTCGGTGTGTCTGTCTCTGGCAGGCGGCCCTGTGGAGCTGTTCATGGCACTCTGCATTTGCTCCCTTGATGAGCTGCCTTATTTATCTGGTGCCTGCTCATGTCCCTCTTGTAAAGCAGATGTGCCACTGAACCCCCACCCTGTGGTCACGACCCGCCCTTGCCTTCAGTGCCACATCCGCAGGGGGCGTCAGCTCTTTCCTTCAGGCCAGCCGTGCTAATTGGGCAGCCGGAGTAGGTGGCATTGTCACCCCCAAGCAGAGGATATCTGGCATTTGCAGCAGCATCAGGACTGGCAGCCTTGCCCCTGCCCTGCTCCTCACCAGGCTGGTGGAGCTTGGGAGGGAAGCAGTGCTGGTGGCAGCAGCCCCTGCTGGTGGGGTGGCCATGCCACTGCAAATGCCACACTCCTTGTTCTGAGGCCAGGGAGTCATGCTGTCCTAGGGACGGCTGAGGGGGGCCACCCCACAGGCCCTGCCTGGGCCGGGTGGGGGCGTTCCCATGGGTGATCAGTAAGTGTTTAAGCTCTGCTGACAGGGTGGAGGGAGACTGCCAGAACTCAACTCACCCGCCCCTTACCTGGGACATCAGAGAATCCGATTCCTCATGGGGCCCTGCTGGCTTTACTGGGCTGGTGCATCCAGGGCAGATTCACAGCCCCTGTGGTGGAGCGCTTGCAGCTCAGGAGGGCCCAGGGCAGTGGGAGGGAGGCACTGGGGGCAGGGCCGGATTAACCTTTTTTGGGCCCGGCGCCAAACATATTTGTGGACCCCAATGGAGCATGGCGTGGGGACGTTAGTCCCCAGAGTGAGGGGCCAGCCAGGGGCAATGGGGTATGGCATGGCAGGAGTGACCCTGCTCCGCCCAATGCGAGGGCACTATTTACATACCGGCAGTTGCCAGACGCACAGTGGCCTGCCCGGCCCTGTGCTGCCAGCATGCCCCTTCCCTTTGGGGGAGGACCCCTGCCATGCCTCACAGTCCCCCCGCCCAACACTGGAACACCCCCCGATTCCCTATGCCCAGACCCCCCCTGGGCCCACTATGCCCAGTGCCCCCCTCACAAATGCCCAGTGCCCTGCACAGCACCACTCTTGCCCAGTGCCCCCTCCACAGCCCCACCACAACTGCCCAGCACCACATACACTCCCTAGTGCCGCAACACACAACTTCCCTGCAACCTCACAGCCCAGCAGCCCACCAGCGACCCACTCCCCACCCCTGCCTCCTGGCCACACTCACTGGCCCTGCTGGGAGGGGACTGTGTCTGCAGGGCTGAGCCAGCAGCGCAGCCAGAGCTGGTCCTGGGACCAGGAATCACTCCAGCCCCTCGGGAGTGGCGGGATCAGCCAGGTCAGCGCCTGCCCCGGCTGGGCTCTCTCAAGATGCACTTGCCTGGAGGGGCCCAGGCAAGTGCATCTCAGGCAGCTCAGCTCTGGGGAGACAGGTGGTGGGAAGCAGAAACTGCCCGGAGCTGGAGGTTCACTGGGGTCCTGCCACGGGGCAGAGAGGAACAGGGGGGATGGGGCTGGGAGGCAGAGAGGAGCCCCTGGTATGAGGAGCAAGTGATGGGCGTCAGGGAGCCAGCAGGCTGGTGGGCTCTCAGGACCCCCTCTGAGCATGGGCCTGGCTCCATGAAGCCACTGGCACCATTGTAAACTAGCACTGCAGGGAGGAATTAACCCGGTCCCACTTGTGCCCTCACTGCCCCTGCCCTGGGAGTTAACCTAGCCTCACTCATCCCTGACCAGGAATTGAGGTATGTTCTTATTTAGAGGTCACCTAGACCTAGCCCATCCCCCAGCGCCGGGGCAGGATCAAGTAGCCCTTGGCCATCCCTGGCAGGTGTTGGGGTCCCTGGCCAGGGCTCCGGCCACGCAGACTCCAATCACTGCCTCGATGCCACAGCTGGTGGAAATTCCCTAATGGAAGAGTTTATGGCGGAAAATGCTGATTGCACAAAATGGAACCGTTTTTGTGGGACTGGGTCGATTTCAGCTACATTTCTGTAGCAAAATTGTTGCCCTGTTTGGTTTGGATAAGGTCGAAGCACCGCGTGTGAGAGAGTTACAGCCCAGACGATAACGTGGAGATGAAGCGCATCAACTGCGTTGAAGTGAAATGGGGCCATCAGGTCATTTCTGGAATTCCGTTCCTGGGAAATTTTGCAATTTTGACTTTTCGCTGGGATTTGGGTTGGAGGCAAATTTGGAAATTCCGGCATTTCCTGGGCAAAGGAAATCCCGAGTGTGGAGCAGCTCTAATAGGGTCAGAAATGTTATGGGCCATTTGACACCTAGCCTGACCGGCCAAACAGCTGCCCTGGGAGGGGTTTGAGCTGGAGCAGAGCCTTTAGAAAGACACCATGGTTTGATTTAAAGACTCTGATTCAGTGTCTGAAGTGTGCCAGCACTCGCTTGGGGAGAGTAGGATTATCAGGGAGGAGGAACTAAGAGCCAGCGAGAGGAAGGGGCTCAGGGGCGTGGGGTTGTGCATGAGAGGGAAGAAGTGCCATAGTACCTGGACGAACAGGGCGGTAAGTGGGTTACAGTGTCATTAAGGGCCAGTCCATTTTCAAGCAGACAGGTGTCAGTGTGACAGATCTAATCACTCTCCAACCAGCCCAAAGCACAATGCAGCATGGCAGGTTCTTAATCGGGAAAGGAGGCTAAGGAAGAAATTGCACCTGTCTGTGACTAGCTGTGCCCTTTGCTGCCTCTCTAGTGCATACACAGAGCTTGAAATGGGGAAGGGGAGGGAAAGGTGTTTAAAAGGAAAAGTTCCTTTGATCTGGTTTGTTTAATCATATCCCATCTTTGTGGCAGTCTGATGGGAGCACCCAGTGCAGAGAGTGGGACCTCGCTCTGCCCCTCTGGAAAGGGGAGAGCTGTCAAAGAGAGCTTTCACAAAGAGAGCTTTTGTCTCAACTGTTGTAGGGTGTTTGAGTTAAAATTGTGTGCGTAAAAATAAACAGGGTGAATAAAACATAAAAAATGACTTCCCCTGTCAACTAATCAGCGTTGTCACCGCTCTGTGAGTTCTCCCATTGACCCTTGAGTTCTCCAGCAAAAATAGGCCAGATAAGACCTGAATTTCTAAGGAGAAAACAAGCAGAAAAGCATCCTACTGTAATTTGCATTAAATTGTATCCGGTAAGGAGGAAACCAGTCCAGAGCTCACCTTTAGTCACAGCATCTAGCACTAGGAACAACTCCCCACAAAGCGATGAAAGGCAGTTACTCCAAGATCCAGCGCTGAGGTGATACGGGGAGTGTCAGTCTAATCGCAGGTTGGGAACCAGCCAGGCCTTTAACTCAAATCCTCAAGCAGCTTTCTCTTCCCCCAGTCTCTGTCTTGAGGACTAGAGATGCTGTTCCACTGCGGGGAATCAGAGGCCTCATCTACACACACATTTGACCTGGTGTATTAAACCAGTTTACCTAAACCGGTGCCAGTCCCTGTGTGAGTGCTCTTGCTCTGGTTTAGCTTAAACCTGTTCCTAATGGACTTAACCTCACCTGTTGAGGAGAACCAGTGCAGCTCTGTGTGCAGACAAGCCTGGAGGCTGAGCACTCAGGTCTTCAGCCCACTCACCAGAAGGGCTAGGACTTTGCTGCGACTCCAGGCTACGGTGCTACCCAGACTCCTTAAATACACTCCGTTTATCACTCAGACTCTGTGCCCAGGGGGTGGCGTGTGCAGTCTCTATGCTCCTGGGGGTGGTATGCTGCCAGCATATTGTCCCCTGGCACATGCCCATTAAATTTCACGGATCACAGCATGAGCCCATTGGGGCAGCCTGGGGGAAACTTGCACTGCTGTTATCTGAGCTATCCCTGGTTCTTTGGCCATGGAGAGGACACCAGCCTCCAGGGCTGTCAGTCAAGACAAGAAGTGTGTGCGTGCGGGTGGGTGTGAGCTTGTGAACGTGTGCATATGTGAGTATGCCCAGGTGTGACTGTGCATGTGCGAGTGTGTGCACAGCAAGAGCATGAATGTGTGGGTGTGGGTGTGACTGTGCGTGTATGTGTGCATGTTTGTAAAGAAGTGCCATTTAGCATCAGCACCGTGTCAGTTCCCAGCTCTTCTGAATGCCCAACTGCCTCTAAACTGGGCTCATCCTCCGGCCGGATTCTCACATGCTCCTGTGGCTTGTAGTGTCACCACTGCCCTGCTAGTTGTAACCCAGCTTGTGTCATGTCTGTGCCCAGGTCTGTACTAGCTAGGCTTTATCAGAGTAGCTGTACCAGTGTACTACGCCAGCACAGCATTTCTAGCGTGGATGCAGCTTATACCGACATAGCTTATTCCGGTCCCCTGAGTGAAACAAGCTTCACCGGTGAAAGTACAGCTTTGCCCTTGTAACGGTGTCTGCACTAGGGGTGGTGTGGCACACCCCTGTCAGTCAGATCACACCTCTTCACATCCCTGCCTGACACTGCTAAGCTCTATAGCGTAGACCTGGCCTGTTTCTGAACCTCCCAGGAGTCCCAGGTCAGCAGGGGTGGTGCAGAGTGAACACCTGCCTCCTTTGTGGGGTATTTGTGAATCGTGAAATCAATAGCTCCAGCTCTGGCAGGATCCAAGTAGGATGGAAAATGACCCACGGAGCTGAAAGTGCTGGCTGAGAATTCAGGTCCCGGTGTATGAGCAGCACACATTTGCTTTCTCTCACTCCTAATGTCTTTCTACCTGCTCCCATCTGGTGCTTGGCAGCCCAAGTCAGGAAACATAGAGCAAGCCACTGAGAGAAACCTGCTCTAATCTGCTTGCCCACAAGTTAAAGGCTCTAATAGAAAGCAGAGATCTTTCCTTAACCCCTTCCTTAGTCACCAATTTGAGCAGCCTCACTGCTATCCCGGGGCAGCCGGTGGACTGAAGCCCCTTCTGGGAGCAGTGGAGAGATGAAACTGTCTAGGTTCTGGTCCTTCATGCGCATCTATGTCAATGTCAAAGGCCTGCATTGGCCTGGTCAATGGGGTCCTTTAAATCTGTTCACCATCCTTCTGCCATGGCTGCTGAAGCAGAGGCTTGGGGGGAAGCATGGACTTCCTTTGGCTTCCCTTTGCTATCAGGAGCCTGACTCCCCATGATCAGAGGGAGTGGGAGCCAGCAGCATCAGTAAAAGCCACATGTGTCTGAAGTGGCGTGGAATGGATACTGCCTGCCTGCCTGGCAGCATCCCTGGCTGCCTGCCCAGCCTTAATAAGCATTAGCCCAGGTGGAGCCATCCAGCATATTGCTGCTTGAAAGCTAATCTGTCACACTCTACAAGATGATGCTTACCAGCTGCCAGGCCTGATGAAGTCCCCCAGCTACCAGCTTCCCACCCCACTGCCTTAGGTCACTGCTTCCCACTCCGCTTCTGCGGGGGCTCCTCTCCGTAGCCCACCAAGTTCCTGGTGATCAGTGCTGCAGACGGCGCTGTGCTTTCCTGAGGCAGCCCAAGGACGAGGGTTGCATCGGAAAAGGCAGCTGGTAGTATCACTGACGGGAGAGCGGAAAGGACTTGGGAGCTCACAGAAGGGGGAAGGGAGGGGTGGGGGAGGAGAATAGTTGTCATCTCCCAATCAGTAAGGCAGCAGGAGGGCTTGGAACAGCGCCTGGAACTGAGTGGTGGGCTGGAGTTGTATGTGAGGCTGAGAAGGCAGGGGGCTGGGTTGTTACTGGGTCATCTGATCTCAAGCAGTGGTTGCTGCTTGTGCAAAGGGAGATCTCAGCCAGAGTGCTGGCAGGGAGGTATATCGGGAGGGCTCTGGGCATGCTGTTGGTCTGTAATGTAGCTCAGCCCTGGTCTACACTATGAGTTTAGGTTGAATTTAGCAGCGTTAGATCGATTTAACCCTGCACCAGTCCACACGATGAAGCCATTTTTGTCTACTTAAAGGGCTCTTAAAATCGATTTCTGTACTCCCTGATGAGGGGATTAGCGCTGAAATCGACTCTGCTGGATCAAATTTGGGGTGTGGATGCAATTCAACGGTATTGGCCTCCGGGAGCTATCCCAGAGTGCTCCATTGTGACGGCTCTGGACAGCGCTCTCAACTCAGATGCACTGGCCAGGTAGACAGGAAAAGCCACGCAAACTTTTGAATTTCATTTCCTGTTTGGCCAGTGTGGTGAGCTGATCAGCACAGGTGACCATGTAGAGCTCAGAATCGCAAAAGAGCTCCAGCATGGACCGAACGGGAGGTACGGGATCTGATCACTATATGGGGAGATGAATCTGTGCTATCCGAACTCCGTTCCAAAAAGATGAAATTCCAGAATATTTGAAAAAATCTTCAAGGGCATGAAGGACAGAGGTTATAACAGGGACCCGCAGCAGTGCCGTGTGAAACTTAAGGAGCTCAGGCAAGCTTACCAAAGAACCAGAGAGGCAAATGGTCGCTCTGGGTCAGAGCCCCAGACATGCCGCTTCTATGATGAGCTGCATGCCATTCTAGGGGGTGCCCCTACAACTATCCCACCCTTGTGCTTCCCTCCTCCCCCACCCCTCCTGGGCTACCTTGGCAGTTATCCCCCCATTTGTGTGATGAATTAATAAAGAATGCATGAATTTGAAACAACAATGACTTTATTGCCCCTGCAAGCGGAGATCAAAGCGGGGAGGGGAGGGCGGTTGGCTTACAGGGAAGTAGAGTGAACCAAGGGGCCGGGTTTTCATCACGGAGAAACAAACAGAACTTTCACACCATAGCCTGGCCCATCATGAAACTGGTTTTCAAAGCTTCTCTGATGCACAGTGTGCCCTGCTGTGCTCTTCTAACCGCCCTGGTGTCTGGCTGCGTGTAATCAGTGGCCAGGCGATTTGCCTCAACCTCCCACCCCGCCATAAACGTCTCCCTCTTACTCTAACAGATATTGTGGAGCGCACAGCAAGCAGTAATAACGATGGGAATATTGGTTTCACTGAGGTCTAACCGAGTCAGTAAACTGCGCCAGCACACTTTTAAATGTCCAAATGCACATTCTACCACCATTCTGCACTTGCTCAGCCTATAGTTGAACTGCTCCTTATTAGTGTCCAGGTTTCATGAGCCATGGGAGCAAGGGGTAGGCTGGGGTAGGTGGGGTAGCCGTGTGGTGCTGCCGACTGGGAGAGCAGCCTGAGGCGGAAGCCTCCAGCTGGCATGATATTCCAGGCAGGACTGAATCTCCATTAGACGAAACTTAAAGAAGAGAATGAGCTGGAGTCATTCCCATTTTTGTCTAGGTGCCCCCGACTGACCTCACCGAGGCCGGCCAGGAGCATCCATGTCTGCCCAGGCGCCCTCAACCAACCTAACCGAAGTCGGCCAGGAGCACCCATGGGACGACGACGACGATGGTTAGCAGTTGTATTGCACCATCTGCCGTCCGCAAGGCAAGGCAAGGCAAGAGGATGCTGCTGTGTAGCACTGCAGTATCGTGTCTGCCAGTAGCACCCAGGAGACATATGTTGACAGTGAGCTGAGCGGGCTCCATGCTTGCCGTGGTATGTTGTCTGCACGGGTAATCCAGGAATAAAGGCGAGAAACGATTTTTTGCTGTTGCTTTCACAGAGGGAGGGAGGGGGGCCTGACGACATGTACCCAGAACCACCCGCAACAATGTTTTTGCCCCATCAGGCATTGGGAGCTCAACCCAGAATTCCAATGGGTGGAGGAGACTGTGGAAACTGGGCTAGCTACCCACAGTGCAACGCTCCGAAAGTTGATGCTAGCCTCGGCACTGTGGACGCACATTGCCAACTTAATGCGCTTAGTGGGGACATATGCAATCGACTGTATCAAATTGATTTCTAAAAAATCGACTTCTATTAAATTGACCTAATTTCATAGTCTAGACATACCCTCAGAATGTCTGGAGGGGACAAGGGGGGTCTCTAGTGATACTTCTAGGAATAATACTTCTTAGTACAGGAAGTACCTGTTGGACTACACTGCCTGGAATCTTGCACAGGAAGTTGTGTGTGTCCATGCTGGGAGAATGGATTTGCTAACCACACACCTGCTGGAAGGGTACGTCAGGCAGGAGCTGCCTTCCAGGCTCACCTTAGGCGTCTGCTAGGAAGGCAGATTGTGCTAGTCTGTGCTGCCCCTTCGTGTGGGCTCCCCAAACATGGGGCATTGAGCAGTTGTTTGTGCTTAATTTGGCTTTGAATGTTTTGTTTGACCCTTAGTCACTGCCTTGGAAGGTTCTTTGGAAATGTCCATTTAATACCTTCAGCCTTGTTAGCCTGCGGAACTCCTCGCTACAAGGTGATACTGAGTCAAACTGCTGATGTATCATAAAAGGATTATCTTCCATTGTTGTTTGCAGTGCTGTTGTAGCCTGGTTGGTCCCAGATAGTAGAGAGACAAGAATGGTGAGGTAATATCTGTTATGGGACCAGCCCCTGTTGGTGAGAGAGAATAGCTTGAAAGCTTGTCTATTTCACCAAGATAAGTTGGTCCACTCCTAGATATTCCCTCGCCCACTGTGTCTCTAGAGAAGGAATAGGCACAGATATGGGGAGAACTGCTCAGTGCCTGCAGTACACCTCTAGAACACAAGGACTTTCCTTGCTACAGGGCATGAGCAGGAAGAAATTTCCTCCCATGAAATACGAATAAACAATATGGTGTATCAAGGGAGTTTGACAACTTCTAGTGCTTGGCGCTGGCTATGCGAGACTGAGGACGCTGCATCAGCTCATTGAGCTGTTCTGCCGTGGCAGCTCCTGCCTTCCTAGAGACGCTTATCAAGGCAAATTGCTCTGGCTAGCATGTCAGCCATGTCAATAATGTTCAAGTCATCTGCATTAGAAGAGGTGCCTTTGTTGCCCTCTAGTGGCAGGTCACCTAAGAGGTTAATGAGTCAGCTGCAGGGGCTAGGTAGGTGGCTTGGGCCTTTTGCTCAAGCAACAGCGGATTGTGCTCTTAATGCCTAAGGGTACGTCCAGACTACCCGCTGTATCAGCGGGTAGCGATGGATTCATCAGGGATTGCTATATTGCGTCTCGTCTAGAGACAATATATCAATCCCCTAACATGCTCCCCATCGACTCCGGAACTCCACCAGAGCGAGCGGCGGTAGCAGAGTCGATGGGGGAGCCACGGCCGTCAATCCTGCGCCGTGAGGACGGAAGGTAAGTCGGAATAAGATACGTTGACTTCAGCATTCCCGTAGCTGAAGTTGCGTATCTTACATCGACACCCCCCACCCAGTGTAGACCAGGCCTAAGTTCCCTAGTTCAAACCCTGGTGTTGGCCCAGGTGGGGTTGGTTATATTAGCTTGGGGGAAACATGTGCAACGGGGGGTTTGTTTTGTTCCCTTCCTTGGCCACAGGGACTCTGCGTTCTCTCCTGTGGAATTCTTCTGAATGCTGTGACTCAGCCACTCTGTTCTGTGCCTCTGATTCCGTACTCTCCCTCCAGGGGGTGAGGAGGGTCTTGCCTGCCCTCCCAGCCCCTGAATGCATTCATTTGCAACCCTCCTGCATTCAGCCCAGCGGCATGCCAGGCTCATGGGTGGGGTCCGTCATGGGGCAGGTCGTGGCTGCTGCACTGGTTTAGCACATTCCCTTTGCACTTCTGCTGCCAGGGCTGATCTGGAGCAGCCAGGACAGCTTAGCGCTGCTGCCACCCCTGGGTAGAGCTCCTCAGAGCATGCATTACCTGGCTCCACCCTAGGAGCCTGCCAGGGCTAGGATCCCAGCGGGGTTTTGCTTGTCAGGTGGGCCTGGGCTCCTGCCTGAGACTGCTCCAGTTTCCTCTCTGGCTAAGATGAGGTGATCAGAGCTCCTGTGTCAGGGGCTGATCAGCCGCAGGGTCAGCAAGGAAGAATCCCCTCTCCCTGCCTCCCCGTAAAGCATTGCACAGTTGGGCACAGAGGGGGGACCTCTGCTAAAGGGGAGTCAATGGGGGCTAGTGGATGGAGCACTGGACTGGGATTTAGCAGTTCCCAGCTCTACTACTGGCCTACTGGATGACCTTGGGCAAGTCAGATCACTTTCCTGTGCCCTGTTCCTGTTCCCTATCTATACGATGGGTATTGTGATGCTGCCCTGCGTTGTAAAGTGCATTGAGACCTCCTGATGGGCAGTGCTGTACAAGAGCTAGAGATTATTAGCTCTTAGCAGGAGCAGAGGGTCTATGACATACAGTCTGAGTTCTGATTCAGTCCAGTCCAGGGCAGTACTATGCACACACAAATTCATAACACTTAAAAGGCAGAGCTCTGACATTCGCTCCCTCCACTGCACACAGTGGCCAGAGGAACGGAGCCTGGGAAAGGCTGTCATTTCCTTCGCGGGGAGCTAGCTGTTTCTGCTGTCTGCTCCCCTGGGCTTTCCAGGGGCATGGCTGTTGGCATCACTGGAGGGCCAGAGCCAAGAGGCAGCGCTAATGTGTTCCAGCCACTAGTGTGAGGCCTGGGCAGTGGCTGAAATGCTGCTCACTATTGCGCCTTTGGGATCTGGCCCTGCAGGTGCCGTGTCCGGGAGCTTCCACTGAGTGCCCGAAAATTCGGGGCCTGGAGAGGCTGCCAGAGCAGGTCCATTGTTTGCTTCCTTTTGCATGGACATTGTTGGTGATGGCAGCTGTCATGTGCTCTGGAGAAGGGTGGATTTTAGCTCCCTACTGCAGCTTAGAACAGAAGGGGTGCAAGGGGCCGGGAGAGAGTTTTTATGTAGGTCCCACCAAAACTGAGTGACTGGCCCCAGTGCAACTGTGAGTGGCCAGCTGCCTCCCAATTGGGGTTAAGAGGGCACCTGGGCCATATAAATGGGCTGACTGAGAACAGATGGGGAGGCAGGAAAGGGCAGGTGAGAATTACATGTGGAACCTCTCAAGTTACAGGAAAGCTGGTGCAGAGTTCCCTAGAGGAGCAGAGACAGCTTGGTCAGGAGGCCAATGGCTGTGCTGCTGAGGCAAGCCTCATGCAGGCGCTGGTGATGGGGCTTTGTGACGCTAGCAGTGGGATGCCAAGACCTGTCCCAACAAGGAAGGCCAGCAGGCAGAACACTGTGGGGGCTGCCTCCCACCCTGGAGCATGCTCTATGACAAGAACCTTTGTTAAAGTTCTCAAGGCAGCATGGCCAACTTCAAAACTCTGGAGATTCTTAATAAACTAACAACTTCAGGTTCTGATTCTTCGCTGGCTGGCATGTCAGCCTTTAGGCTGGACTAGGTGATGTTTTTATGCTTTTCTGTGCTGGGGGGGCTGGGCACTTACTTTTTTAATCAGAGGGGTAGCCGTGTTAGTCTGGATCTGTAAAAGCAGCAAAGAATCCTGTGGCACCTTATAGACTAACAGACGTTTGCAGCATGAGCTTTCGTGGGTGAATACCCACTCCGTTGGACCTCAGGAGGTCATCTAGTCCAACCCCCTGCTCAAAGCAGGACTAATCCCCAGACAGATCTTTACCCCAGTTCCCTAAATGGCCCCCTCAAGGATTGAGCTCACAACCTTGGGTTTAGCAGGCCAATACTCAAACCACTGAACTATCCCTCCCTTGATATTTTAGAAATATCAAGATGGGTCTGGCCTTTCCTGGTTTTGCTGTCAGACCTCTGGATCTGAGCCTTCCTGGCTGAAATGAAGGGTCTTGACTCTTTAACAGAAGCTTTCTTTCTCCAAAGTGTTCAATAGTTGCTGAGATAGACAAACTGAAGAGTTTTGCGCTAGCAGCCTGCCAGTCCCTTCCCAGCTCAGCTACCATATTACTCAGTCTACCTTTATCTGTGACCTCTCTAATCACCTCCAGCTCCGTTCCTGGTTGAGACAGGGCCCAGGTGATAACCACAGTGTGCTCCTACCCAGGGTTAGCTGACATTGGGATGATACCACTGGCAGCTGGTCTCCAGTCCCTGCCGTGGGAGCTGCTGCACTAGGGCAATGGGAGACTTTTTGACTGGTGCCAGTGTGGCTGAGACCATAGAGCAGGGGTCAGCAACCTTTCAGAAGTGCTGTGCCGAGTCTTCATTTATTCACTCTAACTTAAGGTTTCGCATGCCAGTAAGACATTTTAACCTTTTTAGAAGGTCTCTCTCTATAAGTCTATATTATATAACTAAACTATTGTTGTATGTAAAGTAAATAAGGTTCTTAAAATGTTTAAGAAGCTTCATTTAAAATTAAATTAAAATGCAGAGCCCCCCAGACTGGTGGCCAGGACCTGAGCAGTGTGAGTTCCACTGAAAATCAGCTTGTGTGCCATAGGTTGCCTACCCCTGCCATAGAGCCTTCCAGGGCAGACAAGACTGGAATTTTTAACGTAAAAACCCAAGAAGATCCTTTTTTAAAAAACAAGCAAAGCAAACCCCCTTTTGACCTATTTTTCTCCACCATAAAGGAGCATCAAAGGGCATGAGCTGCAATCCCTGCATGATGCATCACGGGGCAGGATTTGGGGGGAAGAAAGGACAAAGCAGGCTCTGAAGCTGCGGAGGAACCGGGCATCATCCTCCTGAATGGGGGCGGAACGGGAGGCTGGGTAATAATAGCTAATAGTGCTGTGGTGACTAGAGATTTTCTCTGCTTAATGAGCCCATTCCTGACCAATTGTGGACTGGTCCTGGTGTGGCTGCTGCCTGCCCCCCTGTGTCTTGCAGGAGGAGAGGTGACCCAATTAGCTGTCCTTTAATCAGAAATCCTCAGGGTGAGGTGTGGGGCCCAATTAAGTGCTCTCCAGTCAGCTCCCCCAAGCCTGGAGCAGATAGCTAATTAACAGACATTTAATAGGAGAAGCCAGAAAAGGGAGCTGCACACCTGCCTTTCTCTAGTTGACCGTGCTCCAGGCAGTGAGCTGCTTTGCAAGCCAGAGCCTCCCTGCTCATGTGCTGGGAGGTTAATTGGCTTAACAGGAGGGGAGGAGCAGAGCCTAGAGTGGCCTATTTCCCAGCCCCCATTTATCACTTAGTGTGTCTGCCCTCATGGTAGAGAGCCACCCAATGCCCTGGCTTTGAGAGCCATTGCATCTGATGGCAGGGCTGTTCTGGGCCCAGGTGGGCGCTGCAGGAGATGGTGATTGCTGGGCACAGGTGGTATGCCTGCTGCAGGGCATGGGCCAGTTCATATCTGTGTAGCTAACTGAATGCTGGGGGTTAGACCAGCAGAGAACATGGCCCATGGGGCTGAGCAGGGTCTTGACTCAGGCTGAAGTCTGTGGGGCTTGCCTATGGCTTTCTGCATTCTTCGCCTTTCCAGGCAGAATTTTTGTGATTCCCAGAATGATGGGGTTGCCGTGGACTCTGACGGGACAGTGCTGGCCCTCTACCTGTTCTTCCATTCAGGAGTCATGTGATCACATAAAAGGGATGGGGAGCTGGGAGCCTCATGGGTGAGGGTGGAGTTCAGTCTCTCTGTCATTTCTTTTGCCTGTGATTGGCTGACAGCCCTTCCCGTTGAGGCAGAGCCGGTCTGCTAGACTGTGCCTTTCACAGCTCCGTGTGGTGCTCATCTCGTGGTGATGTCAGTGGTCTCAGAGCTCTAGTGTCTGAGGCTTTTTGCCCCCACTCCTTTCCCAATGGGTCAGCCCTCCACAGCTCTTCAGTACGTTTGCTAGGACAGCACTAAACAATATTGTGAATAATTAAAACTCAACTGCAGTAGCTAAAACAAGTGAACAAGGCTCATCCCAGGTCACATTAACCTGGCTTTATTTTTGAGCTAAAAGCCTGGATCCATTAGCGCAGCCCTTGGGGAGGTTCTGATCCAGATCTGAACTTAGCAGCTCTGGCCCAGCTCTCTTTAATTTATTGTTGGGTCTGTGACACACTTGTCGTTCAAGGGGTCTGCTGGGCATTAGTGCAAAAGAGGGAGGTTCTGTTGTGTAGACAAGGAACGGGTCAGTGACGCCAGCCTGCAACTCAGCACCTGAGAGATGGTCCCAGATTGGTGGGGGTGTCTCAGGTGACAAGTCCTAGGTGAGTGGGCCTAGATGGACAGTGCTCACTGACTGAATGTGACCAAGCTGGCCTAGGGAAGTGAGGCTCTGCTCTTGATTACACAGATTTAATTTCCCCTGGAGGCAGGCCTGGCTGGTCACTGGGGTAGTTCTCTGCCAACAGTTCTGCTGGCACTTCCATCCTCCAGGGACTTTGCTCATCCTCAACCCTCCCAACTTCAGTTTGTCCAAACTTTGGTGACTTTGCCCCTCCTCTCATCCCCACCAAAACACCCCTCCCCCGGCCCAATCTCCCTGGTGGGGGAAGGGTGAGAGAGCGACTGTGTCACAGACATTGGTCCTGTCACTTACTGCAAACTAGAAGGTGCTCAGATCCTGTGGTGATTGCGAGGGGAATAGACTAGACCTTCCCTGGCTTCTTAGCCATTCCTGGCTCTCTCCAGAAGCATCCAGGTCCTGCACCCTGTGCTCTGTAAACATCAGGCTTCTCTCTGCCCCCCATCCCCCACACCTTCAGATTGCTTCTACCTTCCAGAATAGCCTCCCTGCTTCTTTGATGTGACCCACTTCTTTTGTGACCTCCTGTACAAGACTTAGCTCTGCTCCCTGGTACCTTGACTCCTACTCTTCCTCCAGCTGCAGAACCATCAAATCTCCTTTCCTAAGTCTCCGTCAATCCCTGCAGCTAATCATTCTCTCTGGCCAGTGCGTACCCGCCCCCTGCATCGCCCCCCTCTCGCTGCCATGCTACATCTACAGATGCTACTTGTAACCTACATAATTTCTTGTTCTTTGCCTCTATGGCCTGTAACAGGTTGTGAACATCATGCTGCGCTGCTTTTGTCCGGGTGGTGCTTTAGACAATGAAATGGCATTGTGCTAAGTGACAATGCCAGCTGCCATGTTCAGGTGCCTCTGGCTGGAATGAATGGATCACTGATGGCTTGAAAACTGTGTCCCAGCTCCACCTACTTATTGCTGCCTTTCATATTATTTACCAAATGCTCATGCACTCCAGGGCCCTGCAATTTCCCTGCTCCAGGAGGCCCATTGTATGTGAGTCTCTTCTTAACAATCACTCCCAAATTAGCTTCAGGAAAAAAAAGATAAAATGGTACTTTAGTGCTTTTTAAACTAAAAGTAGAAAAATCTCAATTAAAAGCTCCTTGTGATTTGGAGCCCTCATGAGCCAGTTAATCCAGCTTTTATGTCCCCACATGACTTGCTGGGATGTTTTGCTTTTGTTGCTGCACTGACCAAACATTTGTGAAGTCTCTTGTCTACCAGCCAGGGCTTGGAAGATTTCATTCATTGATTTCTTATGTAGCCTGACCAGTTAGACGACGCTCCCCTCCTATTGGGTCAATTTCATATTGACATGCCTCTGGGACGTGCTGTCTTTCCCCTGCAAGGCCTCAGTTTGCCAAATTTTGTGCATATTGTAGCGCTTGGCAAAAGGAGTTGTACAAAGAGTTGGCATTGCATTAGCAGGGATGTTACAACCCAAGGTGCCCTGTGTAGTCACTCTATTCACGGGGAGCTGAATACCTGATGGGAAATATTGGTCAGTTAGTCTGATCCCACAGGCAGCACCTGCCTGCATGGGAAACGGACAAGCCTGAGATTTCCGTAGGCCGACTCCTACTCGCTTCTTGGTGTCATTGTGACTTGTGAGCTTGGACTCCCCTGTCTCTGGGAACCCAGCTCAAGACACCTGATTTTCAGACCCTGCTGAGCACTTGCCCTCTGAAAATCTGGCCACTTTAGTGGGCTCCAGTTGGGCACCTGAACTCAGCAGTCACTTGTTTTTCAAAAATTGAAGCCGTATTTTCATTCCCAAAGGAGACACTACCTCTTCCTTAGACCACGGCTTTGCTGCCTGCGTGTGATCAGACTCAGGTCTGCTAATGTGTGTGAAATCAGAAAATCTAAAAATCAGGCAGTACTCCTGACCCCTACAGGGAGGGAGCTGAGTTTGATGCATTCTTGGGCATCAGTCCAATCAAGGACACCTGTGCAGTCCAGCGGGCATTGGGGGGCAGCACAGCTGTCACTGAGGTCAGGATATGGGCTGCATAGTTTTGTTACTGGTGATAATTCGTGAGATGGAAAGAAGCCAACTTGGGTCTTGTGTTGCGGAGTGAGTTTGCAGGCCCATAGTTCAGATGCTGTGAGAGCCTGGCAGGAGTGCAGTATGAAACCTAGGCAGACACACAGCGAGAAAACAGCTTCCAAACGTTCTGAAGAACTAGCTTGTAACCTGAGCCCATGGAGTCAGTGCAACCTAATGAACACAGG
This sequence comes from Mauremys reevesii, assembly GCF_016161935.1. Classification (NCBI taxonomy): domain Eukaryota; kingdom Metazoa; phylum Chordata; order Testudines; family Geoemydidae; genus Mauremys; species Mauremys reevesii. Next base: position 58,514,989 of record NC_052631.1, on the reverse strand, counting down.
GTCCCACAGAACCTTATCGGGTCCCTTTTCAGAGCAGTGCCGCATTGTAAATCAGGAGCCGGGAAGGCAGCTTTCGATCCCTACTGTGATCCATGCTCATGACAGTGGGGCTCCAGAACTGACCTCATGGCCTGCCTGGACAGAACATCCTTCCCCATTCACCCTCCTCGGTAGCCAGCACCACGCCCAGGTGTTCATGCCCCCAGCGAGGGCGGATGGTCTGAGGCAGTGGATGGAGACTGGGATCTGAGTGCGATTTCTGACTGTGCCACTGGCTGCCCTTGTGCCCTTGGGACATGTCTGCACTGGGATAGGACATGGGCTTTCAATGAACGTGGTTTTAAATGCCACTGAGCATCTAGAGTTGCCAGAGACAGTCATGTTCGATGCCTGGGGTTAACTGGCTCACAGGATTTTAAACACTTCTGGGTGCTATGGGGTGGTTAAAAACCAGGGCTCATCTGCCCAGTGTAGACAAACCTTTAACCTCTCTGGGCCTCTGTTCCACCCTGTTAAAGGGGGACAGTGACCCTTCCTTTCTCCCAGCCTGTGTTGGTCTTTTGCTTGTATAGACGGTGAGCTCCATGGCGTGGAGGCTGTCTCCCCCAGGCCCAGCCCAATGAGGCCTGGCCAGCTACTCGAATGCCAGCAAATGCCTGTAGATATCTAGGGTGAGCAGAGTGGGCAGAGAAGACCCCCCCCCCCTCGAGCCTGCATTCAGGCAGGTCTACGTCGAGCCCTGGTAGGCAAAGCGCCCCCATGTAGTGCAGGACAGGGTAAGGCCAGGTGTCTGTGTCACCACACCACGCCGTGTGGTGCTCTGTCAGTGGCTGGGCCATGTACCGGGCTGAGGAGCCTCTTGCAGCCTGGGCTGTCGGAGCTGGTTTTCTAGCTCTGGCAATGGAAGGGTGTGGCTTTAGATCCCCAGGTTTGAACGCCTCTATTGACAATTCCCCAGGGTGCATGTGGTGTTACAAGTGAGTGGGTGTGGGTGGGGCATGGTGGGGTGAGGGGATTTGGTGCCCACTCTGCTCCTCCAGAGCGCTGGCAATTCGGGGCTGCCTTGAGTCACAGTGTTGGGGGAGGGGCCTGGGCTGTCGTCAGGTTCCTCAGCATGTGACACGAGTCTTCTACCTGCTCTCATCTCTGAACCTGAACAAAGCTAGATCTTAGCAAGCCACAGGCTGCCCACCCACTGCTGGATCTGGATCACACCCTGTCCCTGCGTGCTGAGGAGCTGAGCCACTAGGGCACAGGGGACCCAAGAACTTTTGGCTGGAGTGCCTCCATCTCATGCTAGTGGGCAACTGCTAGGAAATGCTGTGGGGCCTAATCCTGCTGCCATCAAAGTCTGAGGCACAGCTCTCATGGAGCTCAGCAGCAGCAGGATGGGCCTGGCATGTGGGCACACAGCTTAGCTCACAGTGGCGCAGATTGGTTTGCAGTAATGAGGTCTAAGAGGCGGGTCTGGTGGTCCCAAGGTTTGTTATAACCTCAGGACATTGCAATTAGCAGGCAGCCACATCCTAAGGTAATGGGGCTTATTGTATTGCTGGAAGGTTTGCTGGGCTGCAGTTTATTACGCAGTGGGAAGGTGAAGACTGAAGGAACAAGGCTGGTAATAAATAAGGTTTATTAGGCAGTAGGAGCTTGACTGATTTGTGTGGGAGTGGTAATCTTGCTTCTTGGAGCTAAGGATTTCTCTTCAGGTGGAAATTGACCTACATACTTACAGAGGAAGAACTATTTAGCTATAGATATGTCAGCATAACTTCTCAGGTGGGCACCCTGTTCTGGACTAGCAGTGACTTTGGAAGCAGAGTAACCATTCCAGAATAAAGTCACTTTTATTCCAGCATAGCGTGTCCTGATGGTGAGTTATCCCGGCATAGCCAGAGCAGGATAGATATGGTCAATTTTCCCCATTCTGACAAGCCCTTCGTTTTTTCTGTATTCCTGCAATGCCTAGAGGTCCCAGCTGATATCCAGGCCACGTTGGGCTGGGTGCTGTGCAAACCCATAGTGAGGCAGTCCCAAGAGACAAAGGGAAGGATGATGCTCATGCCTGGTCTGTAGCCTAATACGGTCAAACCTCTCGACCTGCCTCTGGGATGCAGTGCATGACAAAGCCCCGGAATAAAGGACACACAATAACCTTTCATGTAGCAAACGTAATTTAAGGGTCTTTCTGGGACTCAGGAGCTGCTGTTCTGGCCAGGAATAATTTTGACAGTCAAAGTGAGAGGACCACAGCTATTTGTGGAATGTAGGTAATTCTGGGAGGATTGGGAGTTACGCTCGCCCATCACAGTGACAGATGTTCCAGTGGGTTGAATGCAGCCCTGACTGCAGGGGACAGAAAGCTGCTTTCGGGGGGGGGGGGAGGGGGGGTAACTCTGAAGGAGACGGAAAATAAAGTGTTTCTTGGCCTCCTGGCAGAAAAGAGAGCCTACTAACAACTGTCAGCTCTTTGGGGCAGGAACTGGTTCTGTTCTGTATGTACAGCACCCAGCATAATGGGGCCTAGTCTGTGCCTGGGGCTCCCAAGGGCTACAGCAATACAGAGGATCAAGAATTGTTAGTAATTAGTAATAACGTGAACAGCTGCAGCGATTGAGTTATCAGTCCCACCCAGGCCATCGGGCCACTTCCAGTCCCTGGGCAAAGACTTGGTATATTTTTACCTGCGAAACGATCACATCTCTATTGCTCTAGATGTAAATCCTGACTTTGGTGGCAAACCTTAAAAGCTCCATGCATTATTAATGGATTATTGAGTTAACACGAGTCTCCTCCACGCTCTCACCTCTGAACCTGAACAAAGCTAGATCTTAGTGAGCCATGGGCTGCCCACCTGCTGTCAAATCCAGATCCCAGCCCTCCCTGATGGGGAGCCGAGCCATATCCCAGAATCCTGGATATGGAGTCTTGGCAGAAAACAATAGGCGGTATTAGGGGCCTGGGTGGAAGAGGGGATAGTTATAGGTCATGGGAGGGACTAAACAGTGACCTATATGGAACAACCCTGCCAGGACGGTGAGAGGAGGTCTGTGCCCCTCTTGCTCCTCTGATTTTATGGGGAAAAGTGGGTGGTTTTGGAATTTCACGTGGAAAAAAAATTGTTTTTGAGATCTAGTTCCTTGATGGAATATATGGTATCACCAAGGGGCTAGACCTCACACATGGGAGGTCATCCCAGTGAGTGGTACGTAAAGCCTTGAATGTCACTTCACCAGTAGGACTGTATATTGCAACTAAGCTAAAGGCAGCTGCATACGGATTGGCCAAAGTGCTTCTGATGTCACCATCTCACCACTGAACAATAACTGCACAATGAAAGTGTACTGTGAAAAATAACTAAAATCAGTCAAACAAAGAACATTCCCACATCCGCGAGCCTCCAGCCTGGAAGGTAATTGTATAAGAAAGTTGAGAGGCTCTGCAAATGAAGGGCTTGCAGTGAAAGCGCCATTTCAAGAACAAGCGTAATAAGAGTGGCCAATGAATAAGTGCATAATGGCAAGAATGCCTGAGCATCTGGAAGCACAGTGTGGGCAGGGCAGGGGTCCCGCTGCGCAAACCTCAAATGAAAGATTATCTCCATTCCAGTAAGAAATTGCATCAGGGGTCTCTGCATTCAGCAGCAATATGGCAATCAGCCATGCTAAAGGGGAGCTGGCTTCAATGGGAGTGTTGCTGGAACCCTCTAAAGGGAGACCCTGGTCCCCAGCAGATACAGTGTCCCTGTGTTATAGAAAATAGTGCAGCTCCTCAGCTGGCCAATCGGCGGTGCACTGTTGAAGTCAATGGGCCAGATCCACAGCTGGTGCAAAATCGATATTACTCTCTTCTCAATCAGCCACATCCCGTATTCCCTGCTCTGCCACAGACTTCCTGTGTGACCCTGGGCAAGTCACATAGCCTCCCTGGGCCTCAGTTTCCCGGCTGTGATGGGGCGTGCCAGGCCCACATGGGCCAAAAGGGTTAATGAGAGCCCCGCCCCACTGCGCCTGCAGTGGGTGTTAAGTGGGAAGAAGAGTGGGGCTCAGGTGGTGGCTGGCCAGGACGGAGAGCAGATCTCTGGCTCTCACTCAGCAGGAGCAGCCTGGCTATTGCCAGGAGTGGAGCTGGACTGTTGGCAGGCAGAGCCTCCCTGAAAGAAGGCAGAGATCCCAAGGAAGGTGGGTAGGAAAGCTGGAGAAGGGTGGCCAGCTGCATGGAGCAGGAGGCTGCTGCTGGCTCAGGGTCTGCCCTGCCAGGGTTGCAGAGCACTCTCCTCCTGCAGCAGGACCAGCAAGGGGCAGGAAGTGCTGCAAAGCTCTGCTGTGAGCTTGGAGAACAGGCAGAAAGAGGTGCTGATGCCCTGAGCCTGGAAAAAGGAGCGTGGAAAAGGCCCAAGACAGGACAAGGTAGGATGTGGTCCAGGGAGGCATCCAGGAATCTCTATAGGCAGGCCCTGGACAGGAACCAGTGTGGGAGAGAGCGAGCCTGGTTTCCCCTGCCAGCCCACTGGGGAAGGTGGAGTGTAAGCCCAGGTGGTAAGGGGTAAGGATGAGTGAGCCTGGAGTTGGGTGAAGGCCCAGTGGGAGGGGGATGGGCTGTTGTTCGTTGGACTGTTGGGTCACTCTGGGAGCGATGGCACTGCATGTGACCTGGCTGGCGCCCCAGGGTGCAAGGGGAAGCAGATTGCAGCAGGGGCAAGCTAAGCCTGCTATGCTGTGCACTGACACCAGGGGGCGCGGTGGTCAGGGTGGCACACTGACGGGGGGTGGCAGCACCGCCCTAACTCCCAGGGCCGTTACGAGGAGAAACACACTGAAGACTGTGATGTGCTCTGAGATCTGCTGAGGATAAGTGCAGGGTAAGAGCTGGGGCTTGTTGGCGTTAGTGGAACGAGGCTGATCTACGTGGGCTGGGAGATTCTGCATGCCCCTTTCCCTTCCCTCTCTGGGAGGGCTCATTCAGGTACGTTTGTACCAACCCAGTCTCCAAGTATTCAGCGACTGCCTCTCCAGTGGCAGCTGTCCACGGCCCCTAGCACCAGGGCAGCTAACTGCAGCCTGCACCTAAGGAAGAGAATGCCTTGCCACAGTAGGGCAGGGAGAGCGCTGCAGGGCGATGCTGGGCTTGTTCTCGTCAGCAGCGACAGCCACAGGGTGATCTGAGCAGGGTTTGCTCAGTTCTGTTTGTCTCCTTGGCTCGGGAGGCTGCTCCGCAGTCCTAGTGCTCGCTGTGGTCAGTGCACTGCCAGCCATTCCAGCAACGCCCCAGAGAGGTAGGGGAGGAGAGAGGGCTGAATCCTGTAGGCCTTGCCCAGCTTCTGCTTCACCGGAGTAGAAAGTCAGTCCTGGCCCCAGGACCTGGCCCGGAAGAATTCTCCCCAGTTTTAAATAAGAAAACTCTGACCTCTGCCTGTGGAGCTATTGGCCCCAGTTGCAGAGGCCAATTGGTATCCAAGCTGGGAACAGAGCATAGCAGGCTCTGGCTGCCAGCCTGGCTCCGTGCGCAGGCATCTTGCCAGATCCAGTGCTCCTGGACTGCTGTGGGGCACTTCTGTGGCCCCGTAGCGAGTTCATCCCCCACACCCTGGGGGTGGGGCAGAGCAATTATCTTGACTGACAGCTGGGTCAGCTGACACTCCAAGAGACTAAAGGACTTTCCCTAGGTCATGCAGGCAGTCTGGGATGGTGCCCTAACTGCTGGGGAATGTTTCCTCTCTTGCCCTTCTGAACGAGCCTGGCCCATGCTGCACTGCCGCGCATTCACTAGGAGAACCTGGCCCATCCCCACCTCTGAGTTCTTTGACCTGTGAAATGCAGGGGTCCTGGACATGCTGTTGCCTGCACCCCTCACTAGCTGGTGTGTGGGGAATTTCTCTTCTCCTTTCTTTAGCTCTGGACTGGTTTGCAAACAGTATCAGCTCTTCCCCAGCTCTTATCAGCTGCCTCCATTCCTGCCTAGCTAACCCCACAGCCATTTCCGGCAGGGCTTTCACCACAGCTGGTGCTTCCTCCACAGGGGGTTGCTGCCCAGCCTTCACCCCCCATTTCTGCAGTTCTGCTTGCTTTCCTGGTGGGCTGCAGGGGTGGGCTACGGGGCTGCTGCTCCCCTTTTTTCCACAGCTGCCTGCCTCTGAGACCACTGTAGCTTAACCAGAGCATTTGTTAGTATTTGCCGTGGGGCAGGGGCTATCTTCCTGTCTGTGTGTACAGAGCCTAGTGTGATGGGGCCCTGATTCAGGGTCTCAGGCAGGGACCAAAGCCCCGGCATGCTGGGTGACTATACAAAACACAGCAAGAAGACAGAGTCCATGCAAGGAGCTCACAGTCTGCATAGAGAAGAACTGGTGTGGAAACAGGTAGAGCGGATGATTCTGAACAGATAACAAGCAGTGGCCCCGGCACACCAGTGGCTTAGTGTCAGAGCTGAATCCAATGGTGGGTGGAGGGCGCTAGTGCACTGAGTTCTGGAGTTTTGACCATCGTACCGACTAGACCCCTCTGCACAGGGGTTAACCTGCAGGGTTACACTAGTGCTTCCACTGATGCAATAGTGAGAAATGGAGAGGAGAGAACATCTCGCAGAGCCAGGCTGGGAGGGTGGAGCCTTGTTGCTTCAGTTCCTTGGCCCCACAGCACGGCTGAGGTGCTGCTACCCACAAGCAGAGACTTCCTGCTGCACAGCGCCTGGCAGCCTCAACAATGCAGGGAGCCTGCTCTCCGCACACCAACCCAGGAGGTGAGGGAAGGGGCTGAGGTTTTGGTGACCTGAAAACGGAAGAGTCATTGCCTGAAAGGAAAGGAATAAACACTCTTATTCTGGTTTCTCCACCTGGCAGCAGAGCCCTGCCTGCCACGTCTCACAGGCTGCAGGGAGGCAGCAGGGAGGATTCACCTTGCTAGGATCACTTTTATCCCAGACATCTGGGGGAGCAGGCTCCTGTGCGCTGGGGACTTGTCTACACTAGAGCAATCAGTGAACTTGAGGTGGTTCACATGTTTTTAAAGGCTAGTGTGGACATTCCCCACACAATATTCCAAGGTACAAGTGTCTGTGATTTTGCCCTAAGCTGATCCTAAGGGGATGTCTACACTCCAGTGGCACAGCTTCAACACTGTATATGTTTTCCAGGGATGTAGTTAATGCACCTCCAGGAGATGGTAGCGGGTCGATGGAGTTAATACCTCGAGTTAACTGGCAATCACTCTTGCTCTGATTGAGCTAAAAATAGGGCTAGCCACTCTGAATAGGATCCCGTCAAGACCATAGGCATAGACTCCGGGCCGCTTGTGCCAGCACAGCTACACTGCTATCTGTAGTGCACTAGCTGAATCAGTGCCGTGCCAGCGTAGGCATATCTCCTTTTGCTGGAACTTCTACCTCCAGCTTGAAGCGTGGATGTGCCCTCCAAGTGAAAGTCCCTGGGAGGTCTGTGCTAATCAGCGTTTGATGAAAGCAGAAGTATTGCAGACACTGCTCCCACATCGGCTCTCAGTCCTGGCCATTGTCCCTTTATCGTTTGCACAGCCGATTTGTTGGACAATTGCAGATGGTCGTGGGTCATTTGCAAACAGGAAACGTGTCTCCCCCCAGGAGTAAAGCTTCCAGGGCACCCAGGCAGGGAATAGAAGCAAGGTGTGATCAAGAATCCACAGCAGACTAGTGGATGCTCCCAGCAAACCACAGGCCAAAATTTGTTTGCTGAAATAAGGTGCTAAAAAATTGCAATAACACCCTGCTTCAGTGAAGGCAGCATTGTCTAGTGGTTAGAGTATTGGACTGGGAGTCAGGAGGCCTGGATTACATTCTCTGCACTGGGTCTTTGGGGAAATCCCAGCCCTTCATCTGTCTTGTTGATTTAAATCAACAGCTCTTCTAGGCAGAGGTGGTCTCTCACAGTGTGTACAATAGTACCCTGCTCTTGGCTGCAGCTTCGAGATGCTACTGCAGTGGAAATAACAGCAAATGAGTAAAAATCCTGACCTGTGTGTAATACTTTGCCAAAGGAGACAGGGCTGTGCTCATTGGGTGTGTTATTTGCACATAACAATGGAACCACTTCTGCTCCCTGCTGAAGTGATTATGGTCTGATCCTAGGGTGAAACATGCCTTGATTGAGGGGAGATGAGCTGCCGTGCGTCTTCACAGGTGCTTTGGGGGCTGGGGCATGAGAGTCATGTGCTTCCGCCACAACACTCCCGAGTCTGCCAGCTCCCTGGAGTGCACGCTGTGGGGTACTGCTGCAGAGCACAGCCATGGATTTTCATTAGGAGTGGCAACAGGAAAGAGTTGAATTTTAAGCAGAGATTTATGGTGTGGGATAAGGCTGGGATGGGGGCAGGGTTCCATGCAGCGCAGGCTGTATGGAAGAAGACACTGAGGCCTGGTGTACATTACAAAGCCAGGACAGGGTATCTACAGTGTTTGGAGCTGTGAAAAATAGCACACCCTGTGTGATGTAGTTAAGCCGACTGAAGCCATGGTGGAGACATTGCCAGTGAGGAGGGATAGCTCAGTGGTTTAAGCATTGACCTTCTAAACCCAGGGTTGTGAGTTCAGTCTTAGAGGGGGGCCACACAGGGATCTCAGGCAAAATCAGTACTTGGTCCCACTAGTGAAGGCAGGGGGCTGGACTTGATGACCTTTTGGGGTCCCTTCCAGCTCTATGAGATAGCTATATCTCCATGTTTTAGGTCAGCACAAGAATTCTTCTGTCAACCTCGCTATTGCCTTAGCGACACTGCTGGGAGAACCCCTGCACTGGCTGCAGTCAGTGTTTACACAATGACAGTGCAGCTGCACACATTTCTAGTGCAGACACCCCTAGATGAGAGACATGTCATGTGAGATACGTGTAAACTCCTATAGCACCTTTATCCCCACAGGTGGGATGGGAGGGGTTGCAGCATGACAGCAGCATGGCACAGTAGTGTACTCTGAATGCTTTTCAGATGGGCATAAAATCCAGCCTGGGGTTGGTGGTGTCTGAGACTGCCCCAGGCAGTGAGGGTCTGCACTAGCCAGTGCCTGGCGAGCTGTGGAGAGGGTGGACAGGCACCAGATTTCCATGCCTGCTATGACTCAATAGTGGGAGTCATTGCAACCTGGTGGCTGAGCTAGCAGCTTGGCAACGGGGCACGCTGTCCTATACCCTCCCAGCTCCTCGTCAGCTCACCTGGCACAAGCCCAGTCAGACCAACTCAGACTTGGATGTCAGGGCCGTTCTGTTCCCTTCATCACCTCCAAACTGGAAATAAAACCCAGCTGGGCCCTTGGCGTCAGTTGGTGTCAAGGCTGAATCCCAACTCTGTGTCTTTGAGTGCAGAAGTGGGGCCTGCAAGGATTTTAAAAAATAATACTGGCCACCCCAGGCTTGTATTAAACTCCCAAGGTTACAGCTTCTCTCTGACCTTGGCTTGGTAAACACTGCCATCACCCAAATGCAAAAAAAAAAAAAAAAACCCCAAAAAACCCTTTGAACCCAGGAAGGAGCACTTGGGAATTCCTCATGTGGGGTACCCTCAAACCCTTTCACTCCCCCCCTCTGGGCAAGAGCTGAGAAAGAAAACAAAGGAAATTAGCTGTGGCTACCAGCTGGTGAAACAACATGCACAAACCTCTCATGACACCAAAAATCTGATCCTGTTCTTAAAAAAGGTAAATTTTATTAAAAGCAAAAAGAAAGAAAATACCTCTGGAACTTAGGCTTTTGCTAGATTTTAAAAGAGCAATTCCAAAAATCAAGCACCCAAAATAGCTTTCTTGGGCGTTCAGCTTAAAGGTTACAAGCAAACAATAGCATCTGAGGTTAGCAAAGAGGAGTCCACAAGGCATAAGAAAAGTTTCTTTCCCAATTTTAAAAAGTTCTACCTTCCCATTGGCTCTTTTGGTCAGATGCCCACTCCCCCCCTCCCCTTTACCTGGGGGATTTTTTAACCCTTTACAGGTAAGCAAGTAAAGAACAGCTACCAAGAGGGATTTTACAGCTAACTGGCTGGCTATCTCTCCTCTTTATTTATCACACACCCCCCAAATCACAGACAGTGCTGGCCAGCCTGGTTCAGGTCGGGTCCACACTGGCTGGGGTTTCTTCCTGTAGGTTTAGGAAACAGAGTTAATAAGATAACATGCACCTCTAATTTTACTAATAATTACATGAAGAACTAAACTGTACTTTTTATGTTTCAAGGACTACAATGATGTAGAATACATGGACATTTTTACCTGGCTGATTCTGGGAAACCTTCCTGGGAGAGTGCATCAGCCACTTTGTTAGAGGCTCCTGAAATGTGTTGTAATTTAAAATCAAAGTCTTGTAGAGCTAAACTCCATGAAGAAGTTTTTTGTTAGTCTCTTTGACTGTGTGAAGCCACTTCAGTGCAGCCTGGTCAGTCTGCAGGTGGAACCGCCGTCCCCAAATGTATGGGTGTAGCTTCTCCAGAGCATACACAATAGTGTAACATTGTTTTTCTGAGACTGACCAGTGGCTTTCCCTCTCAGAAAGTTTTTTGCTGAGAAATATAACAGGACGGAATTGTGTATTTGGTCTTTGCTGCATTAAAACTGCTCCCATGCCATGCTCAGACGCATCTGTGGTTACGACAAATGGCTGGTTGAAGTTTGGGGCCCTCAGTACAGGGTCAGACATAAGGGCTGCCTTAAGCTGGTTAAAGGCTTTTTCACACTTATCAGTCCACTGAACTGCATTTGGTTATTTTTTCCTGGTTAGGTTTGTCACTGGGGTGGCAATTTGGCTGCACTTTGGTACAAATCATTGGTAATACCTGGCCAAGCCCAAGAAGGATTGGACCTGCTTCCTGGACCTTAGGGACAGGCCAATTTTTGATAGCATTTAGCGTAGCCTGTAGGGGGTTGATAGTACCTTGACCCACCTGGTGTCCAAGGTATGTTACCCTGTTTAGGCCTATTTGACACTTTTTGGCTTTAACGGTTAATCCTGCCTCCCTTATAACGCTGGAAGACAGCTTGGAGGTGTTCTGCCCATGAATCTGAGAATATAGCCACATCAGCGAGGTAGGCGACTGCAAATTCCCCAAATCCAGCCAGAAGGTCATCTACCAGTCTCTGGAAGATGGTGGATGCGTTTCACAGTTCAAAAGGGAGCACATTAAATTAATACAGCCCTACATGGGTGATGAAGGCTGACCTCTCCTTGGCTGGGTCATCTAGCAGCACTTGCCAGTACCCCTTAGTTAAGTCTAAGGTGGAGATGAACTGGGCACGTCCCAGTTTTTCCAATAGCTGATCTGTGTGTGGCATTGGATAGTTTTGTGGGCGAGTTACAGCACTTAGCTTATGATAGTCCACACAAAAGCAGATTTCCCCATCTGGTTTGGGAACCAGAACCACTGGAGAGGCCCATGTACTCTCAGAGGGGCAGATTACACCCATCTGTAACATGTCCTTGATCTCCCTTTCTATTGTAGTTTTGGCCTGAGGAGCCATTCTAATTGGGCAAGCATCACCTGTGTCAATGGCGTGGTATGCCTGTTCTGTCCATCCTGGGGTGGCTGAAAACATTGATGCGAAGCTGGTGCAGAGCTCCTGGATTTGCTGTTGCTGCTTATGCCGAAGGATCTTGGAAAGTCTCACCTCTTCCACGCCACTGTTGCTTTTTCTGTCATAGTAGAATCCTTCAGACCATTCAGCGTCATCTCTCTCCTGGGCTGTAAACTGGCGAACCTTGATTTCTCGGGAATAAAAGGGCTTTAGAGAATTGACATGGTATACTTTAAGTTTTAGGGTAGGGTTTGGGAATGCTATGAGGTAATTAACAGCTTCCAGGTGCTCTCGGACCATAAATGGCCCCTCCCACAATGCTTCCATCTTATTGGCCTGGAGCGCTTTTAGGACCCTGACGTGGTCACCTACTCTGAAGGAACGTTCTCCGGCATGTTTAAAAGAAAGAAAATACACCTGGAACTTAGGCTTTTGCTAGATTTTAAAAGAGCAATTCCAAAAATCAAGCACCCAAAATAGCTTTCTTGGGCGTTCAGCTTAAAGCAGAGGTGGGCAAACTATAGCCCGGGGGCCACATCCAGCCCTTGAGATCCCGGCCGGGAAGGCTAACCCCCAGCCCATCCCTGGTTGTCCCCCCCTCCCCTGTAGCCTCAGCTCGCTGTGCCGCCAGTGCTCTGGGCAGCAGGGTTGCGAGAGCCGCCTGCCTGCATGGCTGGCTCTGGCTGGGTGGTCTGGCTGCCAGTCCTGGTGCTCTGAGTGGCATTCTAAGGGAGCGTGTGTGTGTGTGTGGGGGGGGGTTGGATAAGGGCAGGGAGTCCCGGGGGGCAGTCAGGGGACAGGGAGCAGGGGGTGGTTAATAGGCATGGGAGTCCCAGGGGGCCTGTCAGGGGGCAGGGGTGTGAATAGGGGTCAGGGGACAGAGAGCAGGTGAGGTTGGATGTGGGGGGTCCCGGAGGAGCGGTCAGGGGACAAGGAGCAGGGGGAGGGGTTGGATGGGTTGGGAGTTCTGAGGGGGGGGCAGTCGGGGGAGGGGAAGTGGGAGGGGTCGGATAGGGGGCAGGGGCCAGGCTGTTTGGGGAGGCATAGCCTTCCCTACCCGGCCCTCCATACAATTTTGGAACTCCAGTGTGGCCCACAGGCCAAAATGTTTGCCCATCCCTGACTTAAAGGTTACAAGCAAACAAAAGCATGTGGGGTTAGCACAGAGGAGTCCACAAGCCAATAAGAAATAACCCTAATTGCATCTAGCTAAACATTCTGATCTACTTACACATTTGGAGTTCAGATAAGTATTTCTAGGCATGATTTGATGATTTATAATCATACCTGGCTTAGCTGCTTATAGCATGGCTGCTCTGTCCCTCCATCCCAGAGAACAACAAACAAAGGCAAAGTTTCTTTCCCAATTTTAAAAAGTTCTACCTTCTGATGGGCTCTTTTGGTCAGGTGCCCACATTTTTTTCTTTACCTGGGGGACTTTTTAACCCTCTACAGGTGAAGCAAGTAAAGAACAGCTACCAAGAGGGATTTTACAGATAATTGGCTGGCTGGGTGTCCATCAAAGGGAGATACCCCCCACCACACACACTTTATTTATCACAGTTGGCCTATGGGGGTCACCCATCCATCCGCCTTTGGGTGCTGTCTCCAGAGAAAGCTCTCATCCCTGTGGCTATGGGGGGGAAGTCAGTCTGTCGTGTTCCTTCCAGTCTAGCTTTCTGGTTACTCAGGGTTTGCAGGCTTGTGTGTGGGGGATAAAGATAGCCCCGTTTCTACCAGCCGGATGTGTGTGAGGTTTGCAAACACGCTGCCCTCTCTCCACTCACATTTTCCATTATGCAAGCACAGCTCTCTCTGGCTGTAAATAGCTGGGCAGTTCACCAGCACTGCATGCGTGCGTCCGCGTAGACCTGTGTTGCTGGGTGTATAAAACACATGTGAAGAACTGCCAGACTAGATCAGAACAATGAGCCAGCTCGTCCAGTGTCTTGTCTTTGGTGGCTAGTGGCCAGGTTCAGCTGTTGCAGAGGAAGATGCAAAATGCCTTGCAGGAGGCAATTATGGGAGAACTTCCACTAGAGACTGGAGCTTGTGCTCCGAGACATGGGGGATTATGTCCTTCCAAAGCACTAGTTTTTTAAATCCTTATTACTCTAACTCTGGATTCTTTGGGTATCCCTATAATTATCCAAGACTCTTTTGAACCCATTCTAAGCTCTTGAGCTCAATTACATCTTGTGGATGTGAGTTCCACAAGCTAATTCTGCATTGTAGGAAAACTTATTTCCTTGTACCAGTTTAAAAAAACATTGTTTGGAAATAGCTCTGATTGCAAATGCCTGGGTCCCCTTGAAGCCCAGATAATGGATTCTCTATGCTTTTGCCATAATTCCTCCCTCAAAAAACCTCCGAAATCTGAGAGTGTGAAAATGATCAGTAAGAGGATGCAGCTGCTTCATTCACACACCATATATCACTGCTTCACTTACTCACTCCCTATGCAACTAACAACCTCCACCCACTCTAAACTCTTCCCCTTCCTGTCTCCTGAAAGAGTAGGGTAGTGCTGGAGACATAAGCTAGAAATAACCCTCCATTTGTTTAATTAAAACTAAAGATTTCAAAACCAGTTTACTCGCGGGCTCTGTTGGTACATGCTACAGCCTTGTGTGTCTTCTGCTATGTTGATTGAGTAGTAAGATGTTTCTTTTATGGTAAAAAGGTAAAATCTTGTCTTTTGGCCCTTCTAGAATGTGTTGAATAAAGGAGGTGGATTCTCACCTTCATAACCTTGATGTAAAGCTGGAGTAACTCCAGTGGTTTCAATAGGATGACTCTGGATTTACATCAGTGTAACCGAGTGGAAGTTGCGATGGGTGTGTTACATTTATGCAAAGCAGACCTTGCTGGTTGATGCACTGAGCTGTACTGTTCAATTAACAGTCATATGCTCTGGGTTCAGGCTGGAGTGCACTGGAAACAGACCTCTCATGTATGTTTACAAGTATGTTGCAGCAGTGCCTAGGAGGCCCATGGTGCTGGGTGCTGTGTAAATAGAAAGTAAATGGCTACCTCTGCCCCAAAGAGCTTGCTGTCTAGCAGATGGGACAGACCGCATGGCTGAGGCACACAAGTGGGTTGAGCTGGGGAGCTGGCCAGGGTTCGCTTCTTACCCAGTCAGGAGCAGTGCTCAGATCTGGTGCTTGCCTCGCAGCCATCTGGGGGTAGACATCTGTGTGCAGAGGTGAGTTCTGAGGGTGACCTGGAGGAGGCCAAGGTGGAGGCATTACGAGTCTAGAGGGAAGCTCCCACCATGTGTTGGGGGCAGTGAGGGGAGAGTGCAAAGGGCTTGTAGAGAAGTGGGTGTCTGAGGCTGGCATTGCTGATGAAGTGAAGGTGAGAGCTGAGCTGATGACAGGATACTCCATAGCTCATAGTGCAATCTGCTGGTAATCTGTTGTACTTCTATTTACATGTATTTATGCCAATCATAGGCCTGATCCAAAGGTCACTGAAGTCGCTGGGAGTCTCTCTCTTGATTGTGATGAGTTTTGGGTCAGATTCTACAAAGGGAGCTAAGCACAGCTGCGTGGGGAGGTGTAACTCACATAGAAAAAGTAAAGCAAGATTGTATGGCTGCATCCCTTGATTATAATCAATTTCCTGGGTGATCGCAGATGCCAATGATTGACATTTGCAGCCTGAACCACTTTCTAATGATGTTTTTTGTTGACTGATTCCCTGGGATTTTTTGGGGGGTGGGGGAAGGAGAGAGGGATAGCGTTGTATTGATATATCTTTATATGCACAATTAATGAGGGAAGAGTAGAACTGAAATATAACTTAAATACAACTAATATTTCGACTGTCAGTTGCCAGTAAGGAATTAGAAAATACAGAGGATCTCTTGACTGGAAGAGGGACACAGATCTTTCTGAAGTTATATTGATTAACTAATATCACAATTCAGAAGGTGAGTCACACTGAGATTAGTGCTGTCAACAAAATAAGTGTGTGGCTAAGAAAGGCAAAATCCCCTTGAAGGATCAACAAGAAAAAGCATACTTCTGTGGAAAAACTCGATTTGGTGTGCAGAGGAGGATGGGTTTGCGGTGAAGGCCCTGGCTGGTACTCAGCAGTTTCAGTAATCAGCTCTACCACAGACTTCCTTCATGACCTTGGGCAAGTCATTTAATCTCTCTGTGCCACTTATATGACCCTACTTTACCGTGGTAGCTGTGTGCCTCATAATCTTGAATGTTTGTATCCTCCACCCACCCCTCTGAGGGAGGGCAGTGCTATTATTGCGATTTCACAGAGGGGAAATTGAGGCACAGAGAGCCCACATGATTTGTACCTGTCATCCAGGGAGTCTGGGGTGGAGCAGGGAATTGAATGCCAGTCTCCTAAGTCCCATGCTAGTTCCCTGACCACTGAACTACCTCCCTCTCTAAAGGACTCACCCTTCCTTGGTTGATCATAGGATGACTATGAGTAGGCAATGTGATGTGGCCGTTAAAAAAGCTAATGCGGTCCTGGGATGCATTAGGCGAGGTATTTCTAGTAGAGATAAGGAGGTGCTAGTCCCGTTATATAAGGCGTTGGTGAGACCTCATTTGGAGTATTGTGTGCAGTTTTGGTCTCCCATGTTTAAGAAGGATGAATTCAAACTGGAACGGGTACAAAGAAGGGCCACTAGAATGATCCGAGGAATGGAAAGCCTGTCGTATGAAAGGAGACTTGAGGAGCTCGGTTTGTTTTCCTTAACCAAAAGAAGGATAAGAGGAGATATGATTGCACTCTTTAAATATATCAGAGGGATAAATACCAGGGAAGGAGAGGAATTATTTCAGCTCAGTGCTAATGTGGACACGAGGACAAACGGATATAAATTGTCAGTCAGGAAATTTAGGCTTGAAATTAGACGAAGGTTTCTAACCATCAGAGGAGTGCAATTCTGGAACAGCCTACCGAGGGAAACAGTGGGGGCGAAGGACCTCCATGACTTTAAGATTAAGCTGGATAAGTTTATGGAGGGGATGGTATGATAGGATAACGGGTTTAGTCAATAGGTCAATAACGTGCCACACTGGTAATTAGTACAAAGGGTCAATGTTGGGATATTGTTAGCCTTTTCCAGAGGGTCTGGCTGGAGAGTCTTGCCCACATGCTCGGGGTTCAGCTGATCGCCATATTTGGGGTCAGGAAGGAATTTTCCTCCAGGGTAGATTGGCAGTGGCCCTGGAGGTTTTTTGCCTTCCTCCGAAGTATGGGGCAGGGGTCGCTGGCTGGTGGATTATCTGCTACTTGAAGTCTTTAAATCATGATTTTGAGCATTCAACTGCAGAGTCAAGGGAGAGAATTAGTTCAGGAGTGGGTGGATCGGCTTATGTGGCCTGCATCTTGCAGGAGGTCAGACTAGATGATCATAATGGTCCCATCTGATCTTGAATTCTATGATTCTATGATTCCTTTTCTGAGGAGTTCCTGTCTATAAAATGGAGATGGTAATTCTTCCTTTCTCCCCACTCCGTCTGTTTAAACTGTAAGCTCTTCCGAGCAGGGGCTGTCTGTCCTGATGTGAATGTGCAGTGCCCAGCGCAAAGGGGCTGCTGGGTGCTCCCACAAATGACAGTTGGCAGTTTTTCTTCCTGGCTCTGTGGTGGCTGCCACAGGTTTGTGCTAGGAGTCCACACTGATAACTGCCTGCGTTTGGGATGTAATACTGATGCTATTACATTGTTCCAGGACCCCACATCCCCTTCCCAAAGCGAGTGCCAGTCAGAAAGGCAGCTTTGCCCAGGTTGGGTGGCTGGGTCTGAGGGGGCCTGGAGGCCAGGAGTAAAGGGTGGCACTGCAGATCAGTGTGCCAAGGCCATTCAGAAAGAAGGGCTAGGCAGCACCATCGTTAGAGGAAGCTAAGAGGATACATTTGGTGCTACACCCTCAGGACAGCCCTGTGCGGGGCGGGGATGGAATGGGGGTAAGGCTTGGGCAGGGGACATAGCGACATCCTCTGTGAGATGGAACAATATTGACCTGTGGTTTTGTTCAGATGTGGAACGAAGCCCTGGCCCAGGGCCGTCCAGCTGGTGCGCTGCCCTGGGGCTGCAGATCCTGTGAGCCTGGGCCCCAAGGAGCTGTGAACCCGCAGCAAGGGCTGCCTGCCAGCGGGCTGCCAAGGAGCTGGGTGGGTGTGGCTGGAAGCCAGGCAGGGCTCTGTGAAATGTTTCCATCAATGAATCGGCAGATTTGACCCCCACCCCCACCCCCCAGAATGCTGGCATTTGTGTTAGCCAGGCCCTTGCTTTGACATCTCATCCGAGAGACGGCAGCTCCAGGAGCCAGCACCATGCTAGGGCACATGGGAATCACCCACCACATGGCCTGCAAACACCTGTGCCCACTCCTGGGGACTGGGAGAGTTCTGAACCAGCAAGGTCCTGTTTGGCTCATGAAATCTGCCCCCATTGCAGCTGGGCAGGGGATAGCAGCCCTCGGAACGGGCTCTGACTGTGGCAAACACCCAGTGCTAACTCCATGGTTTGGCTGGGAGCCCATCCTGCAGAGCCCTGGGCTTGGCTAACCCCGCCCGTGCCCCACAGAGCACAGCCACACGAGGCTAGGCAGTGCCGTGCTGAAAGGCCGAGCTCCTGAGGCTATTTTTAGCTATTCCCCTCTGATCATATCACTCCTCTGTGTTGTTGACTGACTGTTATGAATGACTCGAAGGTGGTGGCTTGTGATCGGCCACCAGATAGTTTCGTTCTGAGGTTCACGCACTGTCCTACTTTATTGCCGGCTGAGAGCTGGAGGGCTCTCACATGCGCGCTGTGGAGCACAAAAGAGAAGCTTGGAAAGGTGCCCCCTCATGGCTATTGAGCCTGCTCCTCCTCTGGGAGTGAACCGGGTCACTCTGGAAAAGTGTGGGGTCGGCTCAGGGAAAGCCCTGGGAGTGAAAGGAGAGCCAGACCTGGTCTACAGGATGCTGAGGTCTAGCTGGGCTTCAGGAGCAGCAAGGCTACAGTGGCCAATCTGATGTCCAATTTCCCCCTCCTTCTCCCTCAGTCTCTTCACCTCAGCTGCACTCCACTTCCTGCTTGGTCCTGTGCCCCGCTCTCCTTCCCTTCCCATGGAGCTGCTCGCCTCCTGACTAAACAACCCAAACCCTCTGGCATGGGTCACTTGGCTGGGGTATTCTCCCCTCCCCCAGCCTGGCTCTGCCTGGGCTGTTTGGATCCGCAGCGCCTAGCATTCTGGAGCCCCAGTCTTGACTGGCCTTTAGGCTCTGCTGCAATATAATAAACAGGCCTAATAGTCACAACCCCCCAACCCCGTAGCTGCTGTTTGAACATTTTAGGGTCTATTTTGGGGCCCCATTATTGTCCCTTCATACATGAAGCCTGATTCTCAGCTGGGGTAAATCGGGGCCATCCCACTAAAGTCAGCAGAGATCTGCAGATTCCCACCAGTGGGGCCTCTGCTTCCCACTGAGTCTGGGTCTCCGTTCACCCCCTCCCCTTCTCCCAGGGTAATGCAGGCCAGTCTCTGCCTGTGTCTTCTATTTTCTCCCAGCATGGCTCTTGCCTTTTGCGCCTCCTCGCTGTCCTCCCAGCCTGATGCACTGGGTGATCCCAGGTCTCCAGTGCAGAGTGCCCACGGCGAGATTTTACCGTTCCTGGAGACACTGCAATACCAGGTCAATGCATGGGGTGGACAGAGCAAGCTCCTATTTAAAATTAAAAAAAAAAAAATCAAAAATCAAGTTAATATACAGTCCTCAAATAAAGGACATATCAGATATTAAACTGATAAGAACAGACACTACACTTCGATCTTAGCTCCAAGGGGTGTTGTGCTTTGCAGGCGTCTCTTGCTGGGACAGTGAATACTGAACAATAAATAATGTCGCCTTTTTTCAAATCAATGGGTTCTGTGTTCCAGTGCTATTAGCAGCTGATGAACAGAGCAAGGGCCAATGTTTTCAGATCTGCTAATCAGGCCTAAATCATCCACTCACTTGGCTGGGCCAGAGGAATGATTAAAGTGGCAGAGTTTGATTAAAACCAAGTTCCTGCTGCTACTCTTTCGGCAGTGCCTAGAGGTCCCAGCAGAGCACAGGCCCTCTCCACCTAGGAAGACAGTCCTTTCCCAAAGAGCTCACAGTTTAGGGTGATTTTATAGGGACAGTCCTGATTTTTGAGGCTTTTTCTTATATAGGCACTTATTACCCCCAACCCCCTCTCCCGATTTTTCACACTTGCTATCTGGTCACTCTGTCACAGTCACACAGACAAAACATGGGTGGGGAAAGACAGAGAGGCTACCCAGTAGGTCTCCTTATCCCATCAGGGGACGTGTTTATCCAGGGATCCCAGGAGAGGCACCGGTGTGCTAGGAGAGGGCAGAAGGGAGGCGGGGGGGGGGGGGAGGGTCAGGCATAGTCGGCTGCTGGCTCTTCTACCAGTGAGCTCTTGCCTGGCATGTACTGACTGAGGTGTTGGCTTTCAGATCAGAACTAAACCTGATGCTCTGACTGCTTGTGATCCCTAGAGATCCCCCGTGCCCTTTCTCAAGTCGAGGGGTGTGGGACTGGCCAATCTGGTGTAACGATGCTGCCCTTGGTGGGACACGTCTGAGAGTATCAATTCAGGACAAATTGCTTAGAGCAGGGCAATAACAGCCCAAGGCTGGAGTTTCTCCACCTCTAAGGGTACGTCTACACTACAAGACTATTTCGAATCAACTTAATTCGAATTTGTGGAATCGACCTTATGAAGTTGAATTTGTGTATCCACACTAAGGACACTAATTCGACTTTGTGAGTCCACACTATCGGGGCCAGCGTCGACTTTGGAAGCGTTGCACTGTGGGAAGCTATCCCACAGTTCCTGCAGTCCCCGCTGCCCATTGGAATGCTGGGTAGAGCCCCCAATGCCTGCTGGGGAAAAAAATGTGTCGAGGGTGGTTTTGGGTAACTGTCGTCATTGAACCGTCAATCACGCCCTCCCTCCCTGAAAGCGCCGGCGGGAAATCTGTTCGCGCCCTTCTCTGGTCGGTTACAGCGCGGACGCCACAGCACTGCGAGCATGGAGCCCTCTGCGATCATCGCTGCACTTATGGCCGTTGTCAACTCCTCGCACCTTATCGTCCACCTCTTCCACAGTCAGCTGCTGAGAAATCGGGCGAGGAGGCTCCGTCAGTGCGGTGAGGAGAGTGGCGCAGACCTCTCACAAAGCAGGGTATGCCGCGCAGTGGAGATCATGGTGGCAATGGGTCAAGTTCATGGTGTGGAACGGCGATTCTGGGCCCAGGAAACAAGCACGGAGTGGTGGGACCGCATAGTGCTGCAGGTCTGGGATGAATCACAGTGGCTGCGAAACTTCAGGATGCGTAAGGGCACTTTCCTTGAACTCTGTGACTTGCTGGCCCCTGCCCTGAAGCGCCAGGACACCCGGATGCGAGCAGCCCTGACTGTGCAGAAGCGAGTGGCCATAGCCCTCTGGAAACTTGCAACGCCAGACAGCTACCGGTCAGTAGCGAACCACTTTGGCGTCGGCAAATCTACTGTAGGGCTTGCTGTGATTCAAGTAGCCCACGCAATCGTTGAGCAACTGCTCTCAAAGGTAGTGACTCTAGGAAACGTCGAGGTCGTCAGAGATGGCTTCGCTGTGATGGGATTCCCAAACTGAGGTGGGGCTATAGATGGGACTCACATCCCTATCCTGGGACCAGCCCACCAGGCCAGCCACTACATTAACCGAAAGGGCTACTTTTCTATGGTGCTGCAAGCACTGGTGGACCATAGGGGACATTTTACCAACATCTACGTCGGGTGGCTGGGCAAGGTTCATGATGTGCGTGTGTTCAGGAACTCTGGTCTGTTTAGACGCCTCCAGGCAGGTAGTTTCTTCCCGGACCACAAAATAACGGTTGGGGATGTGCAGATGCCTACAGTGATCCTCGGGGACCCAGCCTACCCGCTAATGCCCTGGCTCATGAAGCCCTATACAGGCGCCTTGGACAGTGAGAAGGAACTCTTCAACTACCGGCTGAGCAAGTGCAGAATGGTGGTGGAGTGTGCTTTCGGACGTCTCAAGGGGAGATGGCGGAGCTTACTCGCTCGGACCTCAACGAAAAAAATATCCCCGTTATTGCAGCTTGCTGTGTGCTCCACAATCTCTGTGAGAGCAAGGGGGAGACCTTTATGGCGGGATGGGAGGTTGAGGCAAATCGCCTGGCTGCTGATTACGCTCAGCCAGACAGCCGTGCCGATAGAAGATCCCAGCGGGAAGCGCTGTGCATCCGGGAGGCTTTGAAAGCTAGGTTCCTCAGAGAGCAGGGTAACCTATGACTGTCCACTTGACTTACAGAGAAGCTGAACCTGAGCCTGTTTCAGTGACTGTTGACTTCTATCTGCGGTTACATACCCCGTTCTCCAGGTTTCCCCCCTTCTAACACACGTTTTAAAATAAAGTTAATTGAACACTGATTATTAACAAAGTTTTCTTTAATTATGAATTCCTGTTCTAGGGTTGAAACATGGACGCAGACTGTGGTGGGTACGGTGTGCACTGATGTACAGACTGCTTCTACACTAGAGGAATGACAGGCTCCTGCTCCTACAGTGGTCTCTGGGGGGAGGACGGTTGCGGGTGGGTGTGCAGGAAGGGGTGGGTTTGCAGGAAGGGGTGAGGGGTGCCGTCTTTGGGACGGAGTTTGGATGCAGGCTCTGGGCTGGGGGTTGGGGCGTAGTAAGGGGTGAGGGGTGTGTGGGAAGGGTGAGTATGTGTCCGTGGATGAGGGCTCTTGCTGGGGCTCAGGGCATCGGAGAGGCTCGTGGCTAGGGTGGAAGGGCATGGTAAGGGCAGCCTGCCTTGCCATTTGTGGATGGCAGGCGCTAGGACCCTGGGGCAGCATACACCTCACAGACTGACCCGGGGCAGCATACACCTCCCAGACTGACCCTGGTGCCTAGTGACTGCAGTCTGTGTGTGTCCTGCTGTTGATCCTGCCCCCAAGTCTGTACCCTGGTAATGGAGGTGTAGCAGGGTGGACCCTGCTCCGGGGTTTTAAGGGGTTAGAAAGCAGCCTGGTAGGGCTTGAGAGCTGCGGCTGGAGGCTGGGCTGATGGGGAAAGTGGCTGCAGCTGGAGGCCACGCCCCAAACTGAAGCCCTGGGGCTTATATGAGGCAGGGAAGCCAGAGCCCAGGGAGAGTCTCTCTCTGGCTTCAGAGAGGGATGGGCCTGGCTGCTTAGCTTGAGCATAGGTACCTGAGTGGAGCAGGGCTGGGGGACAGGCTGAGGAGCTAGGGAAGCTCCAGCCTGGAAAGCCCCAGGCTGCGGCCTAGCAAAGGGCCAAAGGTACTGGGGGTTGCAGAGGGCAGCCCAGGCGTAGGACAAGGCAGCAGGTCCAAACCCCCTATTGCCTGTGATGAGTGGGCTGATACTGCAGTCTGCCCCAGGGTGTGGGGCTAGACCATGACTGTCAGTAGCCACTACTGAGGCAAGGCGGGGATAGTAGCGTGGGGTTCCCCTGGGAGGGGGAGACCCAATTATAGATAGGGGGCACCGGGTCCAGGGAGGGACGCCGGGGCCAGAGAACAGGCGGGTCACCAGCCTGCTGAGGGCGCTCCAGGGCTGGACCGAGGGACATTCTGCGGCCAACCAGCAGGAGGCGCGGCAGGGGTGAGTACCACCCGTTTACAGGAGGCTATCCTATGCGATTAAAAAACCCCTCCCCCCCTTCACACAAAGTCTTCTGACAAGAAAAACGGGACGGAAACAGTGAATAACAACAAACTACTTTTAATACTCAACTACACAGTGGGGGGATGAAACTTGGATTTGGGACTGGGTGATCCAGGAAGGGAAGCACTTCTCAAAGTTTATGGCATCAGAGCTGTGTGGTACATGAGCGCTCTGCTGGGGTGCAGTGACAGTTTTCACGGCCCCTAGCGCCCCTCCTTCTTGTTATTTTGGGTGAGGGGGGGACAGGACTTTGTGGCGGGGGAGGGCGGTTGCAGATACAGTGCAGGGGGGCTCTCTCCTCCTGCCTGCGGTCCTGCAGAACATCTACAAGGCGCCGGAGCGTGTCCGTTTGCTCCCTCATTAGCCCAAGCAGCGTTTGAGTCGCCTGCTGGTCTTCCTGCCGCGACCTGTCCTCCCGTTCGATGTGTGAGCGCTGGTGCTGACATAGGGTCTCCCTCCACTGTCTCTGCTCGGCCGCCTCGGCTCTGGAGCAGGCCATCAGTTCCGAGAACATGTCGTCCCTAGTCTTTTTCTTTCGCCGCCTAATCTGCGCCAGCCTCTGTGAGGGGGATGGCGGGGCAGTTCGTGAAAGAGCCGCAGCTGTGTGATGGGAAAAAGGAAGTGATTTCCTTGAAAAGATACATGTTTGCGAACAGTGAACACAGTCTACTCAGTTTCTGTGAACAAGACCATACAGGGCACCTAGTCTCACGAGCTCTCAGGACAAGTTTGAGATTTCGGAATACGCTTTCAGTGGCTGCGGTCTTGCACCGGAGATCGGACAAGTGGGGCGGTACAGCTGAATCCGTTTATCAGCCAGGCCTGGTAAGCCCTACACTATAGGCTGCTTAACAGTTAATGGGTAGCTGTGCCCTCCCGCAGAAGGCAATCTGGAAAGCATAAAGTCCGACCCTGTTCCAGCCCCTCGCGGCTGTGCCCGGGAAAGATCACTGTATGCTTTTCCTCTGCAGCCTCCAACACGTCCCTGTTGAACGAAGGTCTTTGCTATGCAAAGTAAAAGTCAAGCAGTCACAATAGTAACAGTACACTAATTGCCCTACTTAGATGCAGCAGTCGCCGAACGACATTACCCTGAGGCGGGTCACTTGGAGAGAGAGAGAGAAGATGCTGCAGGAATCCCTGCACAGACCAGGACCGTATGCAGCCATGCTGGTGGAGGCAATGATTCCGCTTTACGTGAGGATGGCCTGGTGCGGAAGAGTGTGCTTCCACGGAGCACCAAATAAGGCACCTCTCCCCAGGAACCTCCTGCGGAGGCTTTTCGAGCACCTCTATGAGACCTTCGTGGAAGTGTCCGAAGAGGATTTCTCTTCCATCCCTATATGTGTGGACCTTCTTTTTATATAGTTTTATATGGACAACTTTTTAGCTAGTTTTTATATAGTATATATTCCTGTTTTTTAAGAAATAAATGTTTCCATGTTTATAACACTTACCGACTGATCCTTCCCCTGATTCTGAGTCCGTGTTAACGGCCGGGGAGGGTTGGTAGGGGATCTCTGTGAGGGTGATGAAGAGATCCTGGCTGTTGGGGAAAGCGGTATTGTAAGCGCTGTCGCCTGCGTTGTCCTCCACAAACCCTTCCTCATCTTCCCCATCGGCGAACATCGCCGAGGAACTGCCCCTCGACACTATCCCATCCTCAGAGTCCACGGTCACTGGTGGGGCAGTGGTGGCAGACCCACCGAGAATGGCATGCAGTGCCTCGTAGAAGCGGCATGTCTGGGGCTGGGCTCCGGAGCGTCCGTTTGCCGCTCTGACTTTTTGGTAGCCTTGTCTCAGGTCCTTGATTTTCACGCGGCACTGCATTGTATCCCGGCTGTATCCTCTGAGTGCCATGGCTTTGGAGACCTTCTCATAGGTCTTTGCATTCCGTTTGTTGGAGCACAGCTCCGAAAGCACAGACTCATCGCCCCACACAGCGATCAGATCCAGGACTTCCCGGTCTGTCCATGCTGGGGACCTCTTTCTATTCTGGGATTGCATGGACTCCTCTGCTGGAGAGCTCTGCATCGTTGCAGGTGCTGCTGAGCTCGCCCCGATGTCCAACCAGGAATTGAGATTCAAACTGGCCAGACAGGAAAAGGAATTCAAATTTTCCCGGGTCGTTTCCTGTGTGGCTGGTCAGAGAATCCAAGCTTGGACTGCTGTCCAGAGCGTCAACAGAGTGGTGCACTGTGGGATAGCTCCTGGAGCTACTAAGTTCGATTTGCATCCACACCTAGCCTAATTCGAGATAGCCATGTCTAATTTAGCGCTACTCCCCTCGTCGGGGTGGAGTACCGAATTCGAACTAAAGGGCCCTCTAGGTCGAATTAAACAGCTTCCTGGTGTGGACGGTTGAGCGATTAATTCGAATTAACGCTGCTAAATTCGATTTAAAGTCCTAGTGTAGACCAGGCCTAAGGCACACCAAATCAGCCAAACAGAGAGGACTTTGGTTGTATCCCACTGGCTAACCATAAGCTATACAAGCAATTCCCTTAGACACTCCAGTTTCCCAGTATTACCACCAGTGCCACTCATCCTGGGGATGAATGGTTATGAAAACCAATACCCCAGTAAAATAAAAAAGATTGTCCTGATCCCAAAGGACCAAGCCCCAGACCCAGGTCAATATACAAATCAGATTTTACCCACAAATCTCGCTGTTGCCAATCCTTTAGAATCTAAAATCGAAAGGTTTATTCATAAAGGGAAAAAGATATAAATGAGAGCTAGAATTGGTTAAATAGAATCAATTACATACAGTAATAGCAAAGTTCTTGGTTCAGGCTTGTAGCAGCGATAGAATAAACTGCAGGTTCAAATTAAGTCTCTGGAGTACATCCACAGCTGGGCTGGGTCATTCAGTCCTTTGATCAGAGCTTCAGTTTGTAGCAAAATTCCTCCAGAGGTCAGAAGCAGGATTGAAGACAAAATGGAGGGGTTTTCAGGGCCTTTTATAGTCTCTGCCTGTGGAAGGACCCCTTTTGTTCTTACTGTGGAAAATCACAGCAGCAAGGTGGAGTCTGGAGTTACATGGGCAAGTCTCATGTCCATGCATGACTCAGTTTGCAGGTGGCAGCCATTGCACACATGCTATCTTGAACGTTCCCAGGAAGATGTCTTATGTGGATTGGAGTCTCCCAAGGTCCATTGTTAGTTAAATGTTTCTTGATTGGGCACTTAATTTTCAACTTCCTTTCTCAAGAATCAGAGGGGTAGCCATGTTAGTCTGGATCTGTAAAAGCAGCAAAGAGTCCTGTGGCACCTTATAGACTAACAGATGTTTGGGAGCATGAGCTTGTGGGTGAATACATGCATCCGACGAAGTGGGTATTCACCCACGAAAGCTCATGCTCCCAAATGTCTGTTAGTCTATAAGGTGCCACAAGACTCTTTGCTGCTTTCTCAAGAAGCTGACCAAATGCTTCACTAATGCTATTTAGAATCAAACACATTGAGATACAAGTACATAGCCAATATTCATAACTTCAACTACAAAAATGGTACACACATACAGATAGCATAGTCATAACCAGCAAATCATAACCTTTTCATAGACACCTCACACAATAACCCTTTGTACAATATTTGCTGCAAATATATAACAGTGGTTGCAACAATGATCTATACGGTCATAGTATATGTCAAAAACATCACACCTGGTTTGACAATGGCATTCTGAGTCCTTAGAGTCCTCCCTGCAGCTTGAATTGGGTACAGTGTTCCTCTTCACCTCCTGACGCTGCCTGCTATGCAGCGCTGCTATGTGCTGCTCCACAGCTGCTGCCTTCCACCCCAGAGGTGGCTGCATTCCAAAGGGTGATGGCATATAGTGCTTTGGAATCTGGTAGGATGAAAGCTGGAAATGAAGTGCTTGTTATTCTTATGTTACCCATAGCGGTGGCAGGAAGGCAGGCAGTCTGTGGGGTAGTGCAGGAATGAGGATGCTGGTAAGGAAGGTCATTCTTAGTGCCTGCCCCTGCTGCCACTGGAGACAATGGCAGGATCAGACCCTTAGCCTGGGTCTACACTTGCAAGTTGTATTAGCATAGCCATGTTGGTCGGGGTATGAAAACCCAGCTCCCGCCTGACCTAGTTGTGTTGACCTAAACCTCAGTGTAGACGCAGCTACATCAACGGGGTCAGGGAGGTCTAATGCTGCTTGGGGGAGTGGTTTCCTACACCAACCGAAAAGCTCCTTCTGTTGGATGGCCTGCATCTGCACTCAAGGGCTGCGCTGAGGTAGCTGTGCCAGCATAGGTGCTGTCGTGTAGACATACCATAGGCAGGAGTGATTCAATCACATGTACCCCCTGGAATGCCCTCTGATTCGGGCCTCTGCCCTGACCTCAGTACACAGCCTCCCCCTGCCCTGCCATGCAGTGCTGGTGTGTGGGGGAAGGGAAGGAAGTGGGAATGGCTGTAGGGCTCCTCTCTAAGCCAAGCGGGAGGGGTTTTTGAGGGGGCCCAGTGGGGTGAAAGGGGAGACATCCTGAACCCTGGGGGGTTGTGCTGGTCTCCTCGTGGAGCGCACACCTCAGAGTGCCGGAGCAAGAGCAGCACGCGTCCTGCAAGCATCATGCCCCGGCGTCTGTGCTGCCAGGAGGAGGGGGAGATGTGTGTGAGGAGTGAAAGCTGCTGTGCAGGCGCAGGCAGGTAAACACTCCCTGAGGGATGTGGTGAGGCGGTGTGTACTCACCGCCCCCGTGTTCAGACAGCAGATCGAAGACACGATCCGGAAGAGAGAAGTATTTATAGAAACAAGGGCAGGCGAACAAGCAGAGCCCTGAGCCAGTGCCAGTTCAGTGGCTGGTGATGCCTTGTGCTTTCAGCGAAACCTCTGCTGGCATGTGCCAGCTGCTGACTGAGAATCGGGCCGCCTCCTGTGCCCACTGCAGGTCCCCACCAGGGTCGTGCAGGGGCCATGCCCTGAAAGTAGCACAGGTCAGAGGTTTTCAAGCAGAGTCCCAGAAGTGCTGCATGCCCATGTCAGTTACAGTCGGTACCTGCAGCTCTCTCTAATCCTCCCAAGGATCAGGCCTGGCACTGGGGCTCTCCTTTGATCCCCCCCATTCCCTGGCAAAGATTGTGGTTTGGGATGAAAAGTGCTGTGCAGAGCCCAAAGAGCTCTGTCAGTAAACGGGAGCTCAGACTCGCTACAGGTCGGAGGCTGGGGCGAGGATCCTGCCTGGGTTTTGAAGGCCGTTGAACTCCTGTGTGCTAGCACGCCAGTGGTAGGTGTGGCCTATGGGCATCACAATACCCAGCTGGAGATGACAGTAAGGACGTCAAGCAGGCATTTCTCTGAGAATAACAATGAGGCCTTGTCTACACCAACCGTACTGCCTTAACCCTACCGGTATAGCTAACGTGTCCGACCCCTGGCGTGGATGCAGTAAGACTGGTATAAAGGTGCTTATACTGGTATTGCTGTTACCCAGTAGAGCTAACTCCCCTTCCCTTAGGGGAAGGCACTGGGCCCACACTAGAGATTGTACTGGTGTGTGTAGTTCGGTGAATGATCACCCCCTAACCAGCGTGGTGTAGGGAGACTAGGCCCAGCCCACACTGCATGACCAGCTGCTCTCCCAGGGTTGTGGGCTCTGGATCTGGGGGTTTGGTTTGGCTGGCTGTGGAATTCAGCAGCGGATCTGGGTGCAGACTCTGACGTTGCAGCAGGTACTCTGGGCTCATCACATTGCGTGGCCTGCGGGTGTTTGGTTACAGGCTGTGAGCTCAGGATAGTCTAACAGCAGTCTGCAAGTATGCTGTGCAGCACCTTGCTCTGCTAACATTGATTTAACCTGCTCCCCCTTGGGAAGTAGCTTGGTATTAGTAGCCCTGGTTTCCAGAGGGATATATCAAGACCCAAAGAGATCCAAGTATATTTCTGAAAGTTATGTGGTGAATCACAGCAGAACTAGGAATAAACCCAGGACTCCTGATCTGCATCCCCCTTCTCTTGCAGTATCTTTCTGGGCTCTCTCCCTCAGCCTGCAGCGTCTATTTTACTAGCCCAGGAGATGTGCAGCCCTAGTGCATTCACAGTGCAGGTCCAGCCCAAGCTGTGAGCAGGGCCAGTCTCCTCTCACTGCCTTTCTGACATGCCTCCCCTCAACCTGGAGGGACCCTCTGTGGGGCGAGAAGGAGACAGGACTGTCTGTGATCTGTCCTGCCCTGGGCCTCTCTGGCGCTGACTGCAAACCAGGTGGTGGTTAGGAGACAAAGAACTGGACCAAGATCTTCTTTACTCATGTTGCATTGGCCCCACACAGACTTCACAGGGAAAGGTGATTTCCAGTCCCTGTGGTAAGTTATCTCATCATGCTGCTGGCTTGAAGCCCTGCTGGCATTTGGCCTGGAGCTCCCCCCTTCTGTCTGTGCACCTTTGTCCAGACTGTCAGGCATAGCCAGGCCGCTGGGGTTGGAACAACAGCATCATTCTGGTAATGTCGTGCTGGCAGCCCAGGCTGAGTCCTAACCCCCAGCTAGGCCCAGCTGTGGGTGCCAGTGCTAATGGTATGTGTGTGTGTGTGTGTGTCTCTGCTGTTGGATGTGGCTGGAGAATCCAAAGGGTTACAGCAAGAGCAGGACACTGAATGTGGAGCAGGCTGTGCCTGCGATGCTGTTAGGTGCATGTACATTTACTGTGCACAAAGGGACTTGTGTTGGAGACAGTGTGGTCTAGTCGGTAGAGCACTGAACTCAGGTGACCTGGTTCTGCCACTGGCCTGCTGGGTAACCATGGGCAAGTCATTTCCCCTGGCTGTGCCTCAGTTTTCCCAATGGTAAATGGGGCTACTGATCCTGACCTTCTTTGCAAAGTGCTCTGAGCTCTACTGATGGAAGTGCCACATGAGAGCTAGAGATTATTAAGATTTGCTTAACGTGAGCTCTCCTTGCATGAGTATTAGTCACACGCTCATTACCACTCAGTGTGTCCCTTCTGTACCAACCGCATACACTCTCAGCACCCTCCCCCAGCCACCAGGCTGCCCTTGGACTAGGCCTGCCATGCGTCCAAGCAGGAGACACCCCTTTGTTCTGTCTTGCTGGCTGGCCAGGGAAGCTGTTCAGCAAATATGATCAGCTCCTTCCGGTGTGTGGGTTTGGTTTTGTTCTCTCACACATAAACTACTTGGGGGGAAAAGGGATCTTAAAAACTCCAGGTGTTTTAAGGAAGTTAACAGGACCAATGGGACCCCACTTGCTTTTCCTAAGGAGGAATCACAAAAGCTAGGTAGGGATGATATCTCCATCTCCCAGGGACTAATCCCCCCAGGAGATTTACAGAAGAGCAGGGAGTCCTGACTCCCCAGTCTGCTGCCAAGGGTACTAGGCACATCTTACACCCAGACCTTTTGAAAGCAGTATCCGTTACATCCAGAAAGATGCTGCCTTGTATTCCTGTCAGGGGCAGCATGGAGCTTGCTTGCTTTTCACTTGCACTTGAGAAAAAGTGGGCATGGCTTTCAGTGAAAGGAGGGGTGTGGTCAGGACCAAATCCCGCCCTCTATAGGTTGCCTTCCAACAGCCGCAGGGTGGGGAAAACAGTCAACTGAGAAGAAGCAAGTTGGAAGCTGCCCAGAGCAGCTGTAAGGTGCCCATTGCCTACTGGGCACATAGGGGAGCAAAGCAGATGTGGATGCTGCTGCAAAACTGTGAGTGCCCGTGGGAGCTACCCCTGTAGTACTGGAGGTGCTGGGTGGAGTTCTGTCTGGTGCTTGGGGGTAGGGAGCTGAGCAGAGGACTCTGTTCTGTACCGATGTCTTCATTTTATTGGGCTGCCTTGTCTCTGACGCACAGAGATTGGTTTTGGAGCTGACGCATGTGTATGTTCCTCTGTGGCTGGCCTGTCTGACCGATTGTGCAGTATCCCTACACTGAGTCTCTAAAGGCACGTGCATTGATAACAAACTCACCCCAGAGTTTGCAGGCACACATGTCTGCAACAGCAATGACACTGCACGCACAGCCCTATGGTCAGCACCCATCCACACACACGTCACTGGAATACTTTGCCTCATGCAACCAGGACCGGTGCAAGGATGTTTCGCGCCCTAGGCGAAACTTCCACCTTGCGCCCTCCCCGAGCCCTGCGGCAGCTCCCCACCGGCCCTGAGGCGCCCCGTGGCAGCTCCCACCCCCTCCGCCCTGAGGTGCCCCCCATGGCAGCTCCCCACCTCCCCCTAGCATGGGGAGCCGTGCGGCAGCTCCCCACCCTAGCTCACCTCTGCTCCGCCCCCCTCCCCAAGCCCTGCGGCAGCTCCCCCCCGACTGCCCTGAGGCACCTCCCCGGCAGTAGCTCCCCACCCCCCCTCCACCCTGAAGCGCCTCCCCCATGGCAGCTCCCCCACCGCCCGGCCCGGGGAGCTGTGCGTCAGCTCCCCACCCCAGCTCACCTCTGCTCTGCCTCCTCCCTGAGCACGCTGTCGCTACTCCACTTCTCCCACCTCCCAGGCTTGCAGCGCCAATCAGCTGTTTGGCACTATAAGCCTGGGAGGGAGAGAAGCAGAGTGGGGCAGCGTGCTCAGGGGAGGAGGCAGAGCAGAGGTGAGCTGGGGCGGGGAGTTCCCCTGTGTGCCGCCCCCCCCCACTTGCTACAGGCGGCCTTTCCTGCGCCCCCCTGCCCCAGCTCCCTCCGCCTAAATGCCGCCGCCGACTGGGGCGGCCGAAGATCCGGTCCCAGCCGAAGAAAATGCCGCCCCCCAAATGCTAGCGCCCGGTCGCCTAATAGGTTGCACCAGCCTTGCATGCAGCCGTGACTTACTAAAATGCTGGTGACTTATGATCTCTCCCTGGCTTCTACATTACTTTCTCATTAGCCACACACCTTGTACTTGTGCACTGCCTGTCTGTCTGCTTCTGCTGATACCATCAGCTGCCCATGCTCCTGTGTTAAGCATAACAGAAATCTGTAATAGTCTAGCTCACTGCTGTAGCTACAGGGCCCTCCGGGTGGGAGAAGGAGCTTTTACAGCATTTTAACGTCTTTTAAAAATGTCCATTATGATCCGCCTGGGCTCTGGCTCTCGGTGTGAGATTTGTGCACACACTGTTCTTTCTCTCCCATTCAAATGGTCATCATATTGCCCCCTGCCACACACAAAGTGTAGACATCCCACTACACATGGAGATCAGTGAACACAACGGGCTGAGACAGAGAGAAATCAGCTGAAGAATCCCCTAGCCTTGCAAATCTCCACAGGGCCTGAGCCCAGAAAATAGAACCTTGTCTACCTTGGGGTACATGGTCTGTGCTGCAAGAGGCATCCAGGAGGACAGACCTAGATTTGGCCTCCTCCTGCAGTCCCTTGAGCCAGCTGGTCTGAAATGAACAAGTGTTTATCAATAGCCACAGTCCTTTGT
This sequence comes from Mauremys reevesii, assembly GCF_016161935.1. Lineage (NCBI taxonomy): Eukaryota > Metazoa > Chordata > Testudines > Geoemydidae > Mauremys > Mauremys reevesii. The sequence goes on along the minus strand of NC_052631.1, from coordinate 58,482,379 downwards.
GCTTCTCTAGCATCCTCCCTCTGAGGAGCTCCGCCTACACTGCAAACTTTAACAAACTGGGCACAAGAGGCTTGTTTAAGGTCACACAAGTAGTTGGGGTCAGGGCTGGGCATTGAATCTAGGAGTCCTGGCCACCAGCCCCCTGCTGTAACCACAAGACCATCCTCCAGTGAGCCTGGGGGAGCTTTGAATGATTGTCTCCACGTTCATTGCTTGTAACTCCCTTTTAGGGCTTGCAAATGAAAACCAGTCCACACCTGCTGCTCTGAGTGGCTAGAGGGTGCTAATGCTCCTCATGTAACCTTTGAACTTGGTGAATTGGACGGTTCAGGCAGGACTTCCCCTTTCCCACCCCCAAAATACTCTGTAACAGAAATAGCTCTCTCTGAACGCGTGCGTGGTCAGGGCAGCTGGCTGTGAATTCTCTGTGGTGCTGGAGCGTGGGCCCCTGGAACCTCGAGGAAAGCAGAAGTGGCTAGGGAGCATTCAGTGTGCAGAAGGAAGTTTCACTTCTGTTGGGTTCAAACAGAAAGTGAAGGAGGCGACTTGCTTTGTCACGATGAACATTGATTTTCGGATCAGTCCCTTCGAATTTCCAGGGCGGGGCTGGGGGGCATGGACGGAGCAATGTGCCATGGGAGATAGTACTGCCACTGCATGGGCTCTACCTGCTCTGTGGGTGCATGGGGGCATGGCCCCAAGCACCCAGGCAAGTCTGAATGCAGCCAGGAGGAGGCGCTGATGACCAGTCATGGTGCTCTGGAGCAGTTCCTCTCCCTCTAGGGAGCTTGTTCTTGTACTTGTTTTCTAGGCGTGCTTTGCACGGCTCCCAATTATGGGACATGGAATTGGATCGTCTTGCAGAGCCCTCTGAGATCTGAGTGCCCCAGCATGGGGCAAGGAGCAGGCTGCTGCTACCTAAGAGGGATACTGGCACCGATGTGAATGTCCACAGACTGTCCCTCAGGGTGGGAGCAGCCTTACGGCTGGCAGCGGACTCAGACAGGGCTGCCTCTGGGAATGGGAGATGGCTGGTCACCTAGGCAGTTAGTGGATTGGATTCCATTCACCCAGGGAATGGGGGCGTTATCAAACTCATCGTCCCTTTGGTCTGTCTGCACAGAATGGACCAGCCCCTCCCAAATCTCCCATCCCAGCAAGTGCTGAGTCTGGTGTCAGACCTGGACTGGTTCTTTGGGGGCTTGCTCCAAAGACCTGGCCTGCGGCTGCGGCAGGAGATCCCTCCAGGGCAGTGCAGCGGCGTCCCTGCCAAGCCTTTGACGCAGTGTGGAAATTAAGCCAGCTGGAGAATCGAACAAGTGTGCAGACCTCCCATAGACAGTGATGGCAAAGCCCACACCAGGGCTGCTGCACTAGGGCATGGTGACTGTGGAAGCTGCATCCAGCCTAGTAGGGTTTAGCCACATGTAGCGATTCCTCAGCTGCCTGCAAGGTGTTGCATGATGATTGCAAACAGGCAGCATTGTTAGGTAGCCACCTGATGGTGACAACGTGCCCTTCTTGGCTTGGCTGGGATAGCAATTCGAGTGTGTCCTTGCACAGCTATGCCACTGCAGCCACACTGCTATTTTTAGCCATGCTACAGTCACATCTCAGATTGCAGTGTAGACATACCCTGGGTATCAGGGACCAAAGAAAATTGGAATGAATCTGTAGGCTCAGACAGCAGAGTCATCAGTAATGCTCTGCACATGCAGCAATGAGGAGAGTTCTCAAGGCCTCCCACACCAAAACCTCAGGCCCCCTGTTGCTTGAGTTAAACAACCTCTGTTTGCTGCTAGTGATCTAGGGTTTAGAACAGTGGTTCTCAAACTTTTGTACTGGTGACCCCTTTCACATAGCAAGTCTTTGTGTGCGACCCCCCCTTATAAATTAAGACCACTTTTTAATATATTTAACACCATTATAAATGGTGGAGGCAATGTGGGGTTTGGGGTGGAGACTGACCGTTTGTGACCCCCCACGTAATAACCTTGCAACCCCCTGAGGGGTCCTGACCCCCAGTTTGAGAACCTCTGGTTTAGAACTACTCCAGCCTTGTCTGCATAAGAATGTCTTTTTGGTATAAACCATGGTATGAATTTAAACCAATGTAGTTCTACCAGTATATCACCTCTAGGGACACTTGTTCTGGTATCGGCGTGGCCTGTTTTCGGCTTAGCTTGTATCACTTGGGAAGAGGTTTTAACTAGGGCTTTTGATTAATTGCAGTTAACTCATGCGATTAACTAAAACAAATTAATCGCGATTTAAAAAATTAATCACAATCGCACTGTTAAACGATAGAATACCAATTGAAATTTATTAAATATTTTGGATGTTTTTCTTCATTTTCAAATATATCAATTTCTGTTACAACACAGAATACAAAGTGTACAGAGCTCACTTTATATTTTTATTACAAATTTTGCGCTGTAAAATGATAAAAGAAATGGTATTTTTCAGTTCAACTCATACAAGTACTGTAGTACAATCTCTTTATCATGAAAGTGCAACTTACAAATGTAAGTTTTTTTGTTACATAACTGCACTCAAAACAATGTAAAACTTCAGAGTTTACAAGTCCACTCAGTCCTACTTCTTGTTCAGCCAATCACTAAGGCCTGGTCTACACTGGGGGGGGGGGGTCGATCTAAGGTACGCAACTTCAGCTACGTGAATAGCGTAGCTGAAGTCGAAGTACCTTGGCTCGAATTACTTACCTGTCCTCACGGCGCGGGATCGACGTCCGCGGCTCCCCCGTCGACTCCGCTACCGCCACTCGCTCCGGTGGAGTTCCGGAGTCGACGGGAGCGCGTTTGGGGTTCGATATATCGCGTCTAGATGAGACACGATATATCGAACTCCGAGAAATCGATTGCTACCCGCCGATCCGGCGGGTAGTGAAGACGTACCCTTAGAGAAACAAGTTTTTTTACATTTAGGGAAGATAATGCCCACTTCTTAATTACAATGTCACCTGAAAGTGAGAACAGGCTTTTGCATGGCAATGTTGTAGCTGGCGTTGCAAGATATTTACGTGCCAGATGTGCTAAAGATTCATATGCCTCTTCCTGCTTTGGCCATCGTTCCAGAGACATGCTTCCATGCTGATGATGCTTGTTAAAAAAATAATGCATTAATTAAATTAGTGACTGAACTCCTTGGGGGAAAATTATGTCTCCCCTGGTCAGTTTTACCCGCATTCTGCCATATATTTCATGTTACGGCAGTCTTGGATGATGACCCAACACATGTTGTTGTTCATTTTAAGACCCCTTTCACAGCAGATGTGACAAAACACAAAGAAGGTACCAATGTGAGATTTGTAAAGATAGCTACAGCACTTGTCCCAAGATTTAAGACTCTGAATTGCCTTCCAAAATCTGAGAGGGACGAGGCATGGAGCATGCTTTCAGAAGTCTTAAAAGAGCAACACTCCAAAGCGGAAACTACAGAATCCGAAGCACCAAAAAAGAAAACCAACCTTCTGCTGGTGGCATCTGACTGAGATGATGAAAGTGAACATGCATCGGTCTGTACAGCTTTGGATCGTTATCGAGCAGAACCTGTCATCAGCATGGATGCATGTTCTCTGGAATACTATCCTGATTCATGCTGAAAAGCCAAAACCCCTGATTTCTTTTGGCAGGAACTAAATCTCAACAAACTCTATTTCAAAAACCCCCAAATGCAATGTTTTGGCTTGCTCCTGGGGCAGTTGGCTATATGAGCAAGCAGCTGCCCAGGTTGTCGGGCAGTCTGGCGGTCAAGCTGCCTGGAGTGCCTGGACCCCGAGGAGCCAGCTGGTTTGGTGGTCGAGCAGCCCGGGGAGCTGGACACCAGGAGATTGAGGACATTGGGCGCTTGATGGCCAGCTGCTTGGCACCATATAGCTAGGGGAGCTGGGGAGTGGGGAGCAGGGGAACCAGCCAGCAGGCTACCTGGCACCCTGGGGAGCTGAGGATTTGGGGAGCAAGATGAGTGGGTGTGTTTGCAGGAAACCAGGCAGGTTTCCCTCAAACACTTTGATGGAACGTTTCAATTTAACCAAATTGGAATTTTCTGGTGTTAAAACTGTTCCCTTGGAAAAGTTCTGAGCAGCTCTGTTTAGAAGTCATGGGAGGGCGCTCTTTCCTCGGCGTCAGTAATGACGGATGCCTCCACCTGGGGTGCTGGGCTGCTCGGGGTGCCTACTTTGAAATGAACCATAAAACAAAGCACGCCTGGCCACTCCTGTAAGGAAAGATCCATGGGACCTGTTAGCACAGAGATTGTAGATGATATATTCTGGCCACCTTCCAACTCACCTTACCATGTTTTCTCTGAAGTTTCAATTAGGTACATTATCTGCCTTCACTTCCACTGCGAAACTGTGATGTAGCTTTGCTGTTAAACGGTTGCTGTGCTCTACCCCAGAGGTGGCTGTGTCCAGTTACAAAGGAAGTGACCCTGGCAGATCTCTGACCTTTCTCACAGGGTGGGTTATGAGTCTTTTGATGCGGTTCTGCTCTGAAGGAAGGAAGGAAGGACTGTGTAGAACAGGCACACAGCAGAGTCCTGTTTGTGTGTGTCAGGCTTTTTACTCTTCTGAGCCCCACAGAGACCAATCAGCTGTAGGAGAGGGAGCTGAGGTCACCCTGAGAATTGGTTACTAAATTCCAGTTGCTAGGCCAGCTCAGGAGATGAATAGCAGCAGATCTTTCGGAGCTGTTGTTTCGGACTGTCTGTAGACTCAGCCAGGTAGCACTACATCTGAAGATTATCTTTGCAACCATAGGGGCCGGAGATCTAGCGCTTTTTTGCTCTGAGCGACAGCAGTGCAACCTCATGGATTGCAGTGGATTACTCCTGATTTATACAGGTGTAATGGAAAGCAGAAGATTTTTAGACAAAGAGCTTAGATTCTGCAACAATTGGAAAATAAATTGTGAGTTTGTGGTTGCGAAATTGCGTTAATACAGAGGGCCCTGCCCCCAATCTGAATTTTTTAGATTCCGAGTAAAACTACCCTTTAATTTGCTGCAGTTGAAACAGGACTTGCTCATCATTGGATCAAAATGGTTTCAAAGTGCCAAGTATTGTTCATTGTTACAGATGGGTCTTTAGTTGGTTGCTGGCTGTGTTTTTCTGGCACTGCTGAGGTGAAGGGAGGGTTTCACACCTAGACTAAGATGCATCAGGCCAGTGAATCTGCATGGTGTAAGGAGTGGCTGGCTCGGATTCTCTGCCCACTCTTATTGGAGCAGCGGCTGCCTGGGCTGTCTCACCCCCCAGCTTGTGTTTCCTTTCCTCCCATGATCTATTTTTATCTCTGCTAAGCACACAAACCAAGTCCACCTGCAGCTTCCCTGACTCACTTCCTCATTCACCTGCATGACAGGAAAGGCAGGAGCTGCTCATTTGCATGCAGCCATGCCATTGGTCTATTGATACTTTGGTTTGAGCTGGCGGCTTCCCTGGGCTGGGATAGCAAGTACAGCTTCCCCGGGCTCCAGCTTGCAACTCGTCCTGCCTTTGACTCACTTGCTCAGAAACCATGAATTGCGAGGCAGACCCAGTCCCAGGAGCGTAGCTGCGTGCAGGAGGAGAGCAGCGTTGGTTGACAGCGCCAGAGAGCAAGGTTTGGATACTGGTATAATGTCACCATCTGACGTGGACAGATTAGGGAGGTGAATATTTATTTCTGTCTCTCTTATACACACGCACACACAGCTCCCAGGTACACATATACACTCACTCTCATTCATTTTCACACTCACAGTTCCCCATTCCAGGTACAACACACACACACACACACACAGCTCTCCGGGTATGTACATGTGCACGCGTGCACACACACACCCCTACCTCACTAGTGTGTATGTGTGTGCATGCACACACACACACACACACACACACACACACAGCTCCTAGGTTCACACACTCTCTTTCTCACACACATACACACGACTCCCAGATACCCCGTCTTCCTTTCCTACAGATCCCACAGATCCACACTAACATAGGCACCCCGATGTACGCTAGACCCAAACATACAGGCTTACCACACATAGAGACAGGTACTCACAAATACACTCCTACGGCTGCACAGGAGCATGGAGGTCTCTTCTTTCTGTTTCTCACCTACATGTCCACAGGCAGAGACTATATTTAGCTCTTTCTCGGGCCTGAAACGTGTATTCCTCCGGAGGGTATCTCTGCAGAAGGGCTGAGAGAAATCTCTTCCACTGCCAGCCAGACCGGGACGGGGGAAGGGAAAGTCTGTGCCTTCTGCATATTCTGCATGTGCCTCAGACTTCCCTGGGGGAGCCCGTCCAGGGCATGTGCCTTTGGGGCCAATGAGTGGCCATTAGTTTCTCAAGCATTAGCACAGACCTTTGGAATGGCCATGGTGGAGCTGACCAATGGGCCAGGTGTCTCCAGCCATGACCAATGCAGAAGCCAGGTGTAAAACCCTGTAGTGCACATTATTATGCATTGCTCTCTGCCTCCTGCTGGCAATCGGCTCACCATTTCAGGCAGGAGTGCTAGCCCTTGAAATGTTGTGTAGCTTATAGACTAGAGCCTGACCCCACTGACCTGCCTTGCATAGACTAGGAGGGTGTTGAGAAAAGGCCTTTCTTCCTGCCAGTGTGAGATCTGTGAGCTGGGGGATTGCCTCCCAAGGAAAGTCGTGGAAGCCTCAGTCTCTTGAGTCATTTAAAACCAGAGAGTAGCTTGTAGGGACAGTCCAGGCCTGGACCTTGAGTGAATCAGATGATGATAATAGCATTTACATTGTGCTTTTAATTTTCGATGGTGTAATCCTCACAGAAGTTCTGTGGGCAAGTGAAGTATCTTTGACTAGATGACTGGGTGCCCCATGAGGCTGCTTCCATCTCTAACATCTGTGATGCTGGGACAGTAAATGGAGCAGTTGCCAGTCTGATATGGTGATCCACATCTTTCCCCCCCCCCCCCCCCCCCCGCTGCTAACATTTAAGGGTAGGGGAATGGGTTGGCAAAAAAAACCTCAAATTCCCATGAAAATGTTGACAGATACATAGCCAAATAATCCTGCTTAGTGTACATATGTGGCCATGTGTGTTTGTGCAGGAGGCAGTGGGTGTGTGAATGCACATATGTGGGTATGCGTGTCTGGGTGGAGAGGTGGTGGGTGTCTGAATGCACATATGTGAGCATGCATGTCCGGATGAGGAGGTGATGGGTGTGTGGGCATGTGTGTTTGTGCAGGAGGTAGTGGGTGTGTGAATGCACATATGTGGCATGTGTGTCTTGGCAGGGAGGCAGTGGCTGTGAATGCATGTATGTGGCATGTGTGTCTGGGCAGGGAAATGGTATGTGTATGAGAATGCACGTATGTGGCATGGGTTCTGGGCAGGGAGGTGGTGGGTGTGTGAATGCATGTATGTGGCACAGGGGTCTGGGTGGGAGATGATGGGTGTATACCCAGAGCCAGGCTTATGGGCATGTGTGCTAACAATAACACCTGCTGCTTTCTTGCCCAGATCCCTCTCCAGGGCTGACGAGCTGAGCTGGGAGCTGTCAGTAACAGATGCCCAGCTGCTCTTATGAAGGTGTTAGAGGAAGTTCAAGCCATGCCCTGGAGTACCTATTTCTTCCATTCTCATTGCCCACTGGGGCACTAACCTTCCCCCACCCCAATTTATAAAAGGGAAAAAACTGATTTGTTTGTTCCCCCTGCGTTTGGCAGAGCGACTTCCCATTGTTGGCTCAGTCCTCAGCTGCGGCTCTGCAGAGCTCCCCACAGCTGAGCATGGCAGCAGGCGGTAACAATTGCTGCAAGCCGCCTCTCTGACACCGGCTCTGGCCAGGGGCTGAACCAGTGCAGTCTTTAGTGCTCCACAAGTGAGTAGGACTGCAGTGGAGCACAGCCCATACCATGGAGGAGAAGCTGGCTGAGGAGTACTGATATAGAGCTGACTCTGCGTTTAGGGCAGTTTTACGGTCAGTGGCCACAAAGGGAGGTGACTGCAAGGCAGGAGCTATTTTAAACACCAGGTTTGGGTTTGAATTTTTAAAAATATCAGGTTTTTCACCTTGCAGAGAGGCCTCAAGGGGCAGGGGGTGGGTACTCCAGCCAGCAGAATTCTCAGTGTTCCCCGGCTGAATCAGCTTCCATTCTCTAAGTCATAACAGTGCCAACTAAGGGGTCAAAAGTCAGTACCATGCTCTCATTGCCCGTTTGTGCGAGGAGGCGAATTGAGCTGCAGTCACTTCCTGGAAGGGACTTTTTAGCCAAAGGGCATTTTTCTGACTTGGAAGCTGTTTGGATGGGACTGAGGCTGCACCACCTGTGCCGCAAATTGAATGCATCTTGAGCCATCTCTCCATGGAGACCTGCCAACCAAAGTAAGGATCTGAGTCTGTCATTGCTTCATTAGTGCTGATATGACTCAAGGAGTGCAGCTGACTCACTACAGGAGTGTTGGAAATACACCTACAACTGAATGACTAGCGAATCTGAAGGACTATATGGTATTTGCAAGGCTCTGTTGCTAAGATGATTAGCTGCTTGATTTGTAGGTTGCATGTCAAAGGAAAGGGAGACCGGGGAGGTGGTGGGTCTCTAGGATGCTGAACAAGATACAAATATAAATAATAGCTAAGGCTTTGCACTTCTAGTGTCTCCCATTCATGGGTTCAAAGCACTTCCCAAAGGGGTGAGGACTCCAGCGGGGGGTGCGAGCCCCGGGGTGGGGTGAGAAATTAGGGGTGCAAGGTTTGGGAGGGGGCTCTGGGCTGGGGCAGGGCGTTGGGTTGCAGGAGAGAGTGCGGGCTCCGGCTGGGGGTGAGGGCTCTGGGCTGGGGTCAGGGCTGAGGGGCTTGGGGTGCAGGAGGGGGCTCTGGGCTGGGGCCAAGGGGTTTGGATTGTGGGAGGGGGCTCAGGGCTTGGGCAGGGGGTTGGGGGGCAGGACAGGGTGCGGGCTCGGAGGGAGTTTGGGTGTGGGAAGGGGTTCCGACCTGGGAAAGGAGTTTCGGGGTGTGGGCTCTGGCTGGGTGGCACTTACCTCAGGCGGATCCCAGTCACCGGTGCAGTGGGGCTAAGGCAGGCTCCCTGCCTGCCCTGGCTCTGCGCTGCTCCCGGAAGTGGCCGGAATGTCTGGCCCCTAGGTGGAGGTGTGGCCAGGTGGCTCTGCACAATGCACGCTACCCGCGTCCACAGTCACCACCCCCACAGCTCCCACTGGCCACAGTTCCCAGCCATTGGGAGCTGCGGAGCCAGTGCTTGAGGCGGGGCCAGATTGCAGAGATTCCCTGGCCGTCCCTGTGCCTAGGGGCCTCCCGCAACTAAGGACATGCCGGCCGCTTCTTGGAGCTGTGCAGAGCCAGGGCAGGCAAGGAGCCTGCCTTATCCCCGGTGAGCCACCGACTGGACTTTTAATGGCCTGGTCTTGGAGTTGATTGTGTGTGTGTGTATGTGTGTGTGAAAAGGTGCTGTATTAGGGCCCTGCTGCGTCAGTAAGTGTCTGCATGTGAAATCCGCCAGTATAAAAGCGAGTGAGCCTCAGAATGGCCCCACCCACCCTTTGACAGCAGTCCTCTCTGTGGCCTCTATGAACACAGCTCCATTGTCTCACTGCTTAGGTGTGGCACAAGAGTTACAGTAAATAGCCTCTGGCTCCATGCTGTGAGTCTAGCAGCAAGGCACCTGTCCTCTGTGCTTGGAGACACAGCCTGAACCTCTTGGTGTGGACTCTGCAAGTGGGACAACAGCTGTCAGGGAGCTCCCGATTTTTATAGCCTCCCCCCTACACACACACACACACTTTGTTCTTTTCTAGGAAGGGCTGCTGACGCCCCTGCTCAGAATGCAGGAGGGCTTGGCTTAGGGCCAGCCAAGTTCCATCGCACACTCACAGACTTTACTTGGCAGGAGGACATGGGAGCTGTGCAGGCACTTCTAAAGGAGCTCAATGCTTCCCCGGGAAGGCAGCCTCAGCCCTTCTCTGTGCTAGGGGATTTGCCCTGGGTTACAGCTACTGGCACAACTGCAGAGCTGCAACCGACTGTGCAGATAGGCAAAGCCAGTTTTAAGCAGGAGGATTGCTCCATCAGTGTGGTCTAGTAGCTAAAGCGCTGGATGGGGACTCAAAGATATGGGTTCTAGTTCTCTTGCTGGGTGACCTCAGGTGAGTCACTTCCTCTCTCTGTGCCTCAGTTTCCTCATCTGTAAGATCAGGATAATGATGCTGACCTGCTTTGTAAAGCACTTGGAGATTGACTGATGACAAGTGCTACGTAAGAGCTAGGTGATATCACAGTGGGGATATGCCCCGAGGCTGAAATCACGGCAAATCACCTATGGAATAAAGGCAGAAGGAGGCCGCATTAGCTAGTGGCCAGTACAAAGAGAGTTCAAGGCCCGTGGACGGTGTGAGGCCGGTAGCGGCCCCCGGCGCGCCGGGACCGGGTCTTCTCGGAGTCGGGTTGCTTGGGAATGCAGCCCAAAGCGGGTGGTAAACTCCATCTAAGGCTAAATACTGGCACGAGACCGATAGTCAACAAGTACCGTAAGGGAAAGTTGAAAAGAACTTTGAAGAGAGAGTTCAAGGCCCGTGGACGGTGTGAGGCCGGTAGCGGCCCCCGGCGCGCCGGGACCGGGTCTTCTCGGAGTCGGGTTGCTTGGGAATGCAGCCCAAAGCGGGTGGTAAACTCCATCTAAGGCTAAATACTGGCACGAGACCGATAGTCAACAAGTACCGTAAGGGAAAGTTGAAAAGAACTTTGAAGAGAGAGTTCAAGGCCCGTGGACGGTGTGAGGCCGGTAGCGGCCCCAGCCGGGACCGGGTCTTCTCGAGTCGGGTTGCTTGGGAATGCAGCCCAAAGCGGGTGGTAAACTCCATCTAAGGCTAAATACTGGCACGAGACCGATAGTCAACAAGTACCGTAAGGGAAAGTTGAAAAGAACTTTGAAGAGAGAGTTCAAGGCCCGTGGACGGTGTGAGGCGATAGCGGCCCCGCGCGCCGGGTCTTCTCGGAGTCGGGTTGCTTGGGAATGCAGCCCAAAGCGGGTGGTAAACTCCATCTAAGGCTACAAAGAGACTGAGTGTCTAGGGGTATGTCTACACTATGAAATTAGGTCGATTTTATAGAAGTCGATTTTTAGAAAGCGATTTTATATAGTCGATTGCGTATGTCCCCACTAAGCGCATTAAGTCGGTGGAGTGTGTCTTCACTACAGTGGCTAGCATCAACTTACGGAGCGGTGCACTGTTGGTAGCTATCCCACAGTTCCCGCAGTCTCTGCCACCCATTGGAATTCTGGGTTAAGCTCCCAATGCCTGATGGGGCAAAAACATTGTCGCGGGTGGTTTTGGGTACATGTCATCAGTCACCCCTCCCTCCGTGAAAGCAACGGCAGACAATCATTTTGTGCCTTTTTTCCTGGGTTACCCGTGCAGACACCATAGCACGGCAAGCATGGAGCCCACTTAGCTCACCGTCACCGCTGCTGTTGTGGGCAAGTCTACTGTGGGGGCTGCTGTGAGCCAAGTAGCCAATGCAATCATTGACATTCTGTTATCAAGGATAGTGACTCTGGGAAATGTGCGGGCCTTTTTAGATTTTAAGTGCATCACGTTCCTGTCCTTAGTCACTGGGGAGGAAGTCTTGCAGCTGTACATTCCAGTCTGGTTGGCACTATAACACCCCATAGCACTTCTGTGGTTGACACATGTAACAGCTCCAGGGCTCTTGATCTTTTGCCTTGGCTGAGGTACCTTGCCCTACCAGGACCTCCAAGCATTCGACACAGAAGCACCTGCAGCAGCTGGCATTGCGACACAGCAGCAGCTCCTTGCCTTCGCAGCAGGTGGTGCAGTGGGACTGGTACCCATCCTCATTGGACATGTAACTTGGCCGGGGGTTCTGGGAACATCTTCCCTGCCTGGCTCCTAGCAACCTCCAGGGCATGATGTATGGCTCCACCGCTTCCGCTGCAACTTTGCTCTCCTGCAACTCAGCTCTCCTGCTCCCCAGCGACAAGCTTGGGGGATCCATTCTGGTCCTCCTGGGTGCTGCTGGCAGACGTGGTACTGCTGCTCTGGGAGGACTCCTTGGAATCCTCCTCAGTGAGGTCGTTCAGGGGCTCCTGGACAGACATGGCCATCCTCCTCTTAGAGAACTGAATGGGAGCCAGAGACTCCAGGTCATTCTCTTCTTTAAGTTTCGTCTCATGGAGATTCAGTCCTGCCTGGAATATTATGCGAGCTGGAGGCTTCTGCCTCAGGCTGCTCTACCAGAGGGCAGCACCATGTGGTCACACCTACCCCAGCCTATCCCTTGATCCCATGGCTCATGAAGCCTGGACAGTAGTAAGGAGCAGTTCAACTATAGGCTGAGCAAGTGCAGAATGGTGGTAGAATGTGCCTTTGGATGTTTAAAAGCTCGCTGGTGCTGTTGGTCAGACCTCAGTGCAACCAACATTCCATTGTTATTTCTGCTTGCTGTGTGCTCCATAATATCTCTGGGAGAGTAAGAGGGAGATTGAGGCAAATCACCTGGCATCCGATTTTGAGCAGCCAGACACCAGGGTGATTTGAAGAGCACAGCAAGGCGTGCTGTGCATCAGAGAGGCTTTGAAAACCAGTTTCATGATGGGCCAGGCTTCAGTGTGACAGTTGTGTGTATTTCTCCTTTGTTGATTTTAATTCCCTGCAAGCCAACCACCCTTCCCCCTTCAAAATAAAGTAACTATTGTTTTGAAACCATGCATTCTTTATTAATAACAAAAAAAATTAGATAACGGACAAGGTAGCCCGGGTGGGGGAGGAAGGAAGGAGAAGGCCACATTGCTTATTGTAGCCACACTAAAAATCAAACTGTTTGAATGACAGCCTTCTGTTGCTTGGGCCATCCTCTGGAGGGGAGTGGCTGGGTGCCTGGAGCCTCCCCCTCACATTCTTGGGCATCTGGGTGAGGAGGCTATGGAACATGGGGAGGAGGATAGGCGGTTATACAGTGGATGCAGCGGGGGTCTGTGCTCTTCTTGGCTTTCCTGCAGCCCCAACAGACGCTTCATCATGTCCGTTTGCTCCCCCAGCAGACGCTTCATCATGTCTGTTTGCTCCCCCATTAGCCTCAGTATCGTGTCCTGCCTCCGCTCTTCGCACTCACGTAATTCTTTCCTGGCCTCTGCCACGGAATGCCTCTATGCATTAAGCTGTATCCTATCAGTGCGGGAGGACTGCATGAGCTTGGAAAACATGTCATCGCGAATGCGTTTTTTTTGCCTTCTAATCTGCGATAACCTCAGGGACGGAAGTGATAAGGGGACTGTAGAAACATTCTATGCTCTATGATTCTGGGGGGACTGCATGGTCACCAGTGCTGCAGAGTTCACCACGCTGACCAAACAGGAAATGAAATAAAAAAGTTCCCAGGGCTTTTCCTGTGTACCTGGCCAGTGCATCGGAGTTCAAAGTGCTGTCCAGAGTGGTCACAATGGAGCACTCTGGGATAGCTTCCGGCGGACAATACTGTCCATTTGCATTCGTACTACCCCAAATTCGACGTAGCAAGGTTGATTTTAGCGCTACTCCCCTCATTGGGGAGGAGTACAGAAGTCTATTTTAAGAGCCCTTTAGGTCGACGGCACAGGGTTGGTTGTGTGGATGCAGTCATTTTTAAATCGACCTAACGCGGCTAAATTCGACCTAACCCCATAGTGTAGACCAGGCCTAGGAAACCTCATCTTATTTCTGCCAATAGCTTGTCCTGGCACTTTGGGTAAGTCATTTGCCTTCTCTATGCCTCAGTTTCCCCATCTATAGTACTGGCCTAGTTTTGTAAAGTGTTTTGAGATTGGCAAGGTGAGGCTCTATCAGTGGTGCTGTTTGGATGACAACTAGTACAAATGGCTGTGCAGTGACTTCCAAACGCACCTCCAATGGGTTTTGATTTTTTCCAGAAATAAAATACTGTTTCCATTCTGCCCCCATTAAAACAATCATGGGGCTAAATTCCTTCCTAAGCAGGAATGCAGAGGTAACTCCGGAGTTTCCTTGGTTGAGCTGGTTGCAGACTTTCCAACTGAACATTTTTTCTATGGAAAAATGCCATTTTGTTCACCTTGAAACTTTCCACAGGGAAGGTTGATTTAGATGAAGTTTTTTTTTTAAGAAAAAAAAATCCAGAACAGAATGCTTTTGATTTTGTTTGCTTTTAAATTACTTTTCAATTTTTAAATTTTATATTCCATTATACATTATAAAATAGCAAAAAGTCAAAATCAAAATGAAACATTCTAACTGACCCCAAACTAAATATTTTTGAAAATGGCATTTCATGAGAAGTTTTGAAATCTTTGGTTTTGTTCTGACTTGGAGCTGAAACAAATTTCAAAATTGCAAAATTTCCAATGACACTGGAAATTCCAAGTTCCCTCCCATCTCGGTTCCTAGGATGCTTCCCTTGGGAGGTGGGGGTTCCGCACCCACAAATCCTCAGAGACCCATGCAGAAGGGTGCTTTGGAAGTAAGGACCATACACAGAAATCCTCTACAGGCTGGTTCTGGGACCCTCCTCTGGCCCCTGGGCTGTGCGTCTGCATAGGACTGGGCACTGCTAGGCTGCAGCTGACTGGTGCTTTCCACAGCACGGTGAGTCACCAGAAGTTAACAGCGCTTCAGACTCCATGGAGCTAGAGCCCTGCTTGCAAGGGGAGAAAGGAGCACAGTATGGAGCTGGAATCCCCTCTCCCCCTGCCCTGTTGAGGTGCAGGTTCCCCTCCCTTCTGAGTGCTAATGCAGAAGGGCCTGGGTAGATTACGTGGAATGGCCATACCCAACTCCTCCCAGATATTTGGGGGCTGAAGGTTGTGCCATGCATCCCCCAAAAGATAATGTTCTCCAGCTTTGTAGCTAGGGTCTGGATTTGACCTGTTATCTCAACCTGCTGAGCCAGTAATATCCCTGGGCAGGTGATATACAGATGGGCCAGGGATTTTTAGGTTTGTTAGGACTTCTGTGATTCCCAAAGACAAAGCTTAGGAGTTAACAAAGGGAAAGACCTGTCAGGCCTCCCAGCACATCTCCAAGAAGGCCCATGTGGGACAGTTGCTAGAGTATTTGTCCAGCCAGGTGTTTTAAACTCCAAGCAATGGGGTTTCCACAGCCCAGAGCTGCCAACAATCCCCCTAGCTGCAGGGACTCCCAGCATACACCCAGGCATGCCCCAGTGCTGGAGGTCAGCATAGTGTCACTCATGCTGTGCTTATAGCACTGGAGAAATTCTCCCCCAGCTATCAGCTAGCTGTTCAGAGCCCCTGTGTGCTGCCGCAGTTGTGCATGGGTATTGGCGTGGAGGGAGAATTTCATCCTCTGGATCTTGCTCACCATTTGGAAGTTTTTCCTGCTGTTCAGCATATATTTTCTTTGGTTGGTTTCATCCCAAGAGTAGCCCTGTGCAACCACTGAAGTGAAGCATTTATGCTGACTGAGCTTGTTTCCCTAGGTGGGAATCTCCTCTAGTGAAATCAGTGCTCTCTAGCAGGCTGTAGGAAACCTGATTCCTTAGGTATTGCAGCTGATCCATCAATAGGCATCTGAATTGCCAGGTTGGGCTTTTAATTTCTCCCTCCCTTTTGCTGCCTCAGGTTGCTTGTGGGGAAGGTATAGCTCTGTTTTGAGCATTGGCCTGCTAAACCCAGGGTTGTGAGTTCAATCCTTGAGGGAGCCACTTAGGGATCTGGGGCAAAATAAGTACTTGGTCCTGCTAGTGAAGGCAGGGGGCTGGACTCAATGGCTTTTCAGGGTCCCTTCCTGTTCTATGAGATAGGTATATCTCCATATATTTGCTTCCTAGTCTGGAATCCTGCTGTTTTGAATTTGATCTCTGGTGTGACTCCACTGCAGTTAATGGCAATGCACCAGGTGTGGGGATGAATGGTCTAGTTTGTTAGTGGTGTCTGCCACGCTTTCGCCCTTGGGACTGTGATGGGTCACAGCAAAACGTCTGTGTCACACCTTGTCACATGTCTGTGTAATGTCACCATGGAGCACTGGGCAAGGTGCCAGAAATCAGGGTGGATCACTTAGTTTCACTGCCACTCTCCAGCGAGAGAATTGCAGTCAAATGGCTGTAGCTGCCCTTCAAAAGGCACTGCCTGTTTTATACGACACTTAAAGAATCAACAAGGAAGAAACCAGCTAGAAATTCAGTGTTTGCTTCCTTGTGTTTGAGGCTGTTTGAGATTGGATTTAGTGCCAGACAGACAGCTCTGGAGACAGAAGGCCACAAAGTAGGAAGAGCAGGGGCATCATCAGGACCAATACCTTGCCAAAATGGCAAAATGCCAAAACCCTGACCCAGAGGGGAGATTTGTACCTGATGTCATGAGTTGCTGAGCTCCTGCTGCTGCATAGGCATGGGTTAGAGCCACGAGTACTCAGAACCTCTGAGACTCAGTGCCCTACTGACTCTTTGCCTCTCTGCTGAGGCTGTCAACACATTATTGCCATAGCAACTCCCATGATGCACCAGTTTGGTTCATCCCAGAGGAGATGGTGGTGCATCATGGGAGATGTAGTCCTGCCAAAGAGGCCAGCCCATATCGGAGAATGAGGTGGATGCAGATTAAAGTTGATCTGATGCTAAACAAAACGGTTTGATTTGGTTCCCCAAACAGAAATGTTTCACTTTTGATCGACCCAACCCCACATAAAAACTTCTGTTTAGATTTTCCTGAGGGAAAACCAAAATTTTGTGGCAAAATTGGCATTTTCCTAAGGAAGATCTTGATCTTTGTGGAAATTGCATTTTCTATCAGAAAAGGACTTTTCAACGGAAAAGTCCCAACTAGCTGTGCCAGTGACACTGCCTCACTGAGGAAGTGGACCAAGATTCCATCTCCACCTCATTTCACATTGGCCACTAACAAGCCAATAGTCGGCAATGACATTTGATCATTCCAGGGACAGATTTTCAAAAGAGCTCTGTTCTCAAGGTGACACTCATTACCAGATTTTTAGAAGGGCTCAATCCAAGAGGCCCTCCATCTGCGAGGAGGTTGTGTCCCTTGGGGATTAGCTTTGATGATGATGAGCACGTTGAGTGCATGTTGGGTGCTGAGTAGTTCTGAAAATGTGGCCCCAATTGTGGGTGCGGATGCTGCAAACTCTGCCCTTGATAACATGGCCTGGAGGGTTACCCTCCCCCACTGGGGAGACTAACCCATGGACCCCGCCCCTTCCGCTCATGGCCCCACATGACCGGAGGAACCCCGAGCCCCTCCTTCCCACTGGAGAAGACCTGGCCCACCCACCCCATCTGCCCTGAGCCACTGGCCGGCTGGCCTCAGCTACAATGGCCGGTCCCAGAGCTGAGTCGGACTGCTGGCCCGGCCACCCAGGACTGCCCCAGTCCCTGGCCTCTGACGGGCCCGAGCTCCAGGCCGCTGGCTGGAGCTGAGCCTTTGCCAGCTTCAGAGGAGAGGGGAAGGGAGCAGGACCTCGGAGTGGAGCATAGGCAGTGCCACGGCCTGGGTTAGGGAAGGCTTAGCCTGCTCTGGCCTTTGATACCTGCCGCCCATGCTCGTTGACTGGGCAGGATACACCCAGCAGCCAGTAGAAGCGAAAGGCTTCTGATCCCATTCTCACATGAGCTGTCTAGTGGAAGGGTCTTTAGCAGTTATATCACTGTAGTGCCATGGTGTAGATCAGAGGTCTCCAATCTTTTAACACCCAAGATCACTTTTTGAATTTAAGGGGTTTAATAACCTCAACTATACATACAATATGATGCGGGCTAATTTAGCTACAACTGATCAGGAAAGAGATCTTGGAGTTATCGTGGAAAGTTCTCTGAAGATGTCCACGCAGTGTACAGCGGTAGTCAACATGGCAACAGCATGTTAGGAATAATTTAAAAAGGGATAGAGAATAAGACGGAGAATATCTTATTGCCTGTCAAGGTTTCCTCCCCCAACTCTGAACTTTAGGGTACAGATGTGGGGACCTGCATGGACCCTTCTAAGCTTAATTCCTAGCTTAGATCTGGTAACACTGCCACCAGCCAGAGATCAGTGTCTGGCACACTTTCTGTTTCCCCAAAACCTTCCCTGGGGAACACAGATCCAAATTCCTTGGATCTTAAAACAAGGAGAAATTAACCATCCCCCCATCTTTCCCCCCAGATTTTCCCCTCCCTGGGTTGCCTTGAGAGGCTTCACACAGATCCAAACTCCTTGGATCTTAAAACAAAGAGGAATTAACCATCCCCCCTCCCTTTTTCCCCCACCAATCCCTGGTGAGTTCAGACCCAATCCCCTTGGGTCTTAAAACAAGGAAAAATCAATCAGATTCTTTAAAAGAAAGCTTTTAATTAAAGAAAGAAAAGGTAAAAATTATCTCTGTAAAATCAGGATGGAAAATGCTTTACAGGGTACTCAGATTCATAGAGACCAGAGGGACCCCCCACCCAGCCTTAGATTCAAAGTTACAGCAAACAGAGGTAAAAATCCTTCCAGCAAAAGAAACATTCACAAGCTGAGAAAACAAACAGAAGACTAACACGCCTTGCCTGGCTATTACTTACAATTTTGAAACATGAAAGACTGATTCAGAAAGATTTGGAGAGCCTGGATGTATGTCTGGTCCCTCTTAGTCCCAAGAGCAAACAACAACAAAAACAAAGAGCGCAAACAAAGACTTCCCTCCACCAAGATTTGAAAGTATCTTGTCCCCTCATTGGTCCTCTGGTCAGGTGTCAGCCAGGTTTACTGAGCTTCTTAACCCTTTACAGGTAAAAGAGACATTAACCCTTAACTATCTGTTTATGACATTGCCCTTATATAAATCCATGGTACACCCACATCTTGAATAGTGAGTACAGATGTGGTCTCCTCACCACATCTGAGAGAGGGGAGGATGGAGTGAGCAGGGTAGGGCTTTGGGGAAGGGGCGGGGCTTTGGGGAAAGGGTGGGGTGGATCCTGGGTTGCCCTTACATAAGAATATAAGAATGGCCGTACTGGGTCAGACCAAAGGTCCATCTAGCCCAGTATCCTGTCTACCGACAGTGGCCAATGGCAGGTGCCCCAGAGGGAGTGAACCTAACAGATAATGATCAAGTGATCTCTCTCCTGCCATCCATCT